>NC_136063.1:1689348798-1691796889 GCF_964261635.1 Lissotriton helveticus | reverse complement strand
GTGGTTAGGATTCGGCGCTCTCACCGCCGCGGCCCGGGTTCGATTCCTGGTCAGGGAAAAGTCCTTCTTCTGCCCTTGAATACTTTTCCTTCCCGTAGGTCGCGGGCTTCTCAAAATGAAGTTGCTTTCTGACTCACAGTTTGCCTAGCATCACGCAGTATAGCTCCAAATATCATTTTCGCAAGGTCCCTTTATAGCTGCTTTCCACAGCGGGAGGAAAGTCACTTGTGCAAGGCTCTTGAGCAAGTGAGACCCTGTATTCCAAAGTGCAATTCCTTTTGTAGGCTTCTGACCACATGGCGTGCGGCAGGAAGTCTCCTTTGACAGGCCTGCAGGCTTTGTTTCCAAATGGCATCCTGGACCCATTGCAACCCACCTTTTTGCTAAAATGGAAGTCTGGATCTGGGTAAGAAAAAACTGAGCTGCACGTACGGAAAAAAGCAGAGGCCAGCCACAGGGAGGGTGTGGCCAGGGCAGTCTGATTTGCATACTGACCTGTGGCATCTTGGGAATGTATAGGCTTTGGAGCTTAACGGGTGCTGCAGGGGTCTGCCTGGCTGGAGAGATGCCTGTCTGGTACACCCCTCAGGACAGACGGTGCCTTCCGTTCGAACATGGAGGGTGAGGGACATGGGTCACCCTCTTATACAGTGGTGTGGCTGTGGGCAGGACGGGTTGTGGGGGACCCGTCAGGGCATTGCCCGTTTGGAAGCCCGTTCGGAAGGCGAGAGGAGGCGGGGGCAGGGAACTCTCCTCAATTTTCCCCCAGAGGTTTGGGGAAAAGCCTTTGCACGTTTGAGCCAGCCGGGCCTGCATCAGCAGATCCTGCTCCTCTGGCAAGGGAGAGCTTGTAGGTGAAATCAAAAAAGGGGAGAAATCTGCAAGAGCCGGGTTAAAAAATTCCAGGGGCAGACCCATGTTCCCCAGGAAGCAAGTACTTCCTCCTGCTCCCTTCAGTGGGAAAAGATATAGGAGGTGTATTTCTCTAAGCAGGGGATCTGCGTAGATGGCACTGCATTGCTTTGGGAAGCATCCATGCTGGTAGCAGAATAGCAGCAGACCCCACAGCTGAGACTTGAATGGGGACTGTTGGAGAGGGGCAGTGGAAGGGCGCAGGAAAATGCTTTTCAAAAGCATCTGCACTTTCTTACAAAGCAGCTGAAAACCCATACCAGGAATGGGGCTCGAACCCATGCGGACAAACATCCATTGGATCTTAAGTCCAACACCTTAACCACTCGGCCACCCTGGTGAGACCCAAGGCCCAGCTTTACTCAACTCCCTTTTTCTGCTGGCTGCTGCAGCACCGGCTGTCCAGCAAGAGCTGTTTGCGGAGTTAAAAGGCTTTTGCAGGAGGCTAAAGGTAATTGCTTATGACAAACACACTGTGTGACACCTAACTTTCTCCCACTCGGACTTTACGGGCAATTTTTATATTGGAGTTAGCTTAGTCACAATAAGGGGGTGAGCAAGGCAAGCACACAAGAGCATCTCCTCCCTGGTGGTCTAGTGGCTAGGATTCGGTGCTTTCACCGCCGCGGCCCGGGTTCGATTCCCGGTCAGGGAAGATACCTCTAAAGCATAGATTTGAGTGTTTTGTCCCAGTAGCTTTTTTTAAACGAAGGTCCTTAAAAAGGTACCCCTACCCATGAACGAAAGAGGAGGAAAGGGACTGGGTCCCCTGTGCCCCAGGTTATTTTGCTCCCATTGCCCTCAGCCACCTTTATGCGCACGCACTCCTCCACCCAGTCTGGTGCTCTATGTGTGTGTAAAGTGCAGTACCAGCTCACCAGAAAGGTAAATTGCTGGAAACCCCTGCTGTGATGCATACATCTACTTTGGAGCACTCTTCTCCCTTGCACTCTTGAATCGCTTAAGAGCAATGTATTCTTCCAGCAAGCTGAATAACGAGACAGGGTTGAGAAAGTGTTCCAGCTGTCTGTGCGCCATCAGCAGCCACTAGGTGTCCCTCTTGTGTTTTCCCGTGGATCCCGATTGTACAGGAATTCATCGGTTCAGTAGCAAGGGGGAGAGGATGGCCTGTGCTTGGAAGTGACAGACAGTCGGGTGGCATTATGAGGATTTTTTCAATTTCTGATTCATATGTGCTGTAGAGAAAAATAAGCTTTCAGCCCCCATGAGCTTTGTCATTCGGAAAGCAGTGTATGAACTTTTGCTGCATGGCTCTGGGCTCCCTGGTGGTCTAGTGGTTAGGATTCGGCGCTCTCACCGCCGCGGCCCGGGTTCGATTCCCGGTCAGGGAAAAGTCCTTCTTCTGCCCTTGAATACTTTTCCTTCCCGTAGGTCGCGGGCTTCTCAAAATGAAGTTGCTTTCTGACTCACAGTTTGCCTAGCATCACGCAGTATAGCTCCAAATATCATTTTCGCAAGGTCCCTTTATAGCTGCTTTCCACAGCGGGAGGAAAGTCACTTGTGCAAGGCTCTTGAGCAAGTGAGACCCTGTATTCCAAAGTGCAATTCCTTTTGTAGGCTTCTGACCACATGGCGTGCGGCAGGAAGTCTCCTTTGACAGGCCTGCAGGCTTTGTTTCCAAATGGCATCCTGGACCCATTGCAACCCACCTTTTTGCTAAAATGGAAGTCTGGATCTGGGTAAGAAAAAACTGAGCTGCACGTACGGAAAAAAGCAGAGGCCAGCCACAGGGAGGGTGTGGCCAGGGCAGTCTGATTTGCATACTGACCTGTGGCATCTTGGGAATGTATAGGCTTTGGAGCTTAACGGGTGCTGCAGGGGTCTGCCTGGCTGGAGAGATGCCTGTCTGGTACACCCCTCAGGACAGACGGTGCCTTCCGTTCGAACATGGAGGGTGAGGGACATGGGTCACCCTCTTATACAGGGGTGTGGCTGTGGGCAGGACGGGTTGTGGGGGACCCGTCAGGGCATTGCCCGTTTGGAAGCCCGTTCGGAAGGCGAGAGGAGGCGGGGGCAGGGAACTCTCCTCAATTTTCCCCCAGAGGTTTGGGGAAAAGCCTTTGCACGTTTGAGCCAGCCGGGCCTGCATCAGCAGATCCTGCTCCTCTGGCAAGGGAGAGCTTGTAGGTGAAATCAAAAAAGGGGAGAAATCTGCAAGAGCCGGGTTAAAAAATTCCAGGGGCAGACCCATGTTCCCCAGGAAGCAAGTACTTCCTCCTGCTCCCTTCAGTGGGAAAAGATATAGGAGGTGTATTTCTCTAAGCAGGGGATCTGCGTAGATGGCACTGCATTGCTTTGGGAAGCATCCATGCTGGTAGCAGAATAGCAGCAGACCCCACAGCTGAGACTTGAATGGGGACTGTTGGAGAGGGGCAGTGGAAGGGCGCAGGAAAATGCTTTTCAAAAGCATCTGCACTTTCTTACAAAGCAGCTGAAAACCCATACCAGGAATGGGGCTCGAACCCATGCGGACAAACGTCCATTGGATCTTAAGTCCAACACCTTAACCACTCGGCCACCCTGGTGAGACCCAAGGCCCAGCTTTACTCAACTCCCTTTTTCTGCTGGCTGCTGCAGCACCGGCTGTCCAGCAAGAGCTGTTTGCGGAGTTAAAAGGCTTTTGCAGGAGGCTAAAGGTAATTGCTTATGACAAACACACTGTGTGACACCTAACTTTCTCCCACTCGGACTTTACGGGCAATTTTTATATTGGAGTTAGCTTAGTCACAATAAGGGGGTGAGCAAGGCAAGCACACAAGAGCATCTCCTCCCTGGTGGTCTAGTGGCTAGGATTCGGTGCTTTCACCGCCTCGGCCCGGGTTCCAGTCCCGGTCAGGGAAGATACCACTAAAACATAGATTTCAGTGTTTTGTCCCAGTAGCTTTTTTTAAACGAAGGTCCTTAAAAAGGTACCCCTACCCATGAACGAAAGAGGAGGAAAGGGACTGGGTCCCCTGTGCCCCAGGTTGTTTTGCTCCCATTGCCCTCAGCCACCTTTATGCGCAAGCACTCCTCCACCCAGTCTGGTGCTCTATGTGTGTGTAAAGTGCAGTACCAGCTCACCAGAAAGGTAAATTGCTGGAAACCCCTGCTGTGATGCATACATCTACTTTGGAGCACTCTTCTCCCTTGCACTCTTGAATCGCTTAAGCGCAATGTATTCTTCCAGCAAGCTGAATAACGAGACAGGGTTGAGAAAGTGTTCCAGCTGTCTGTGCGCCATCAGCAGCCACTAGGTGTCCCTCTTGTGTTTTCCCGTGGATCCCGATTGTACAGGAATTCATCGGTTCAGTAGCAAGGGGGAGAGGGTGGCCTGTGCTTGGAAGTGACAGAAAGTCGGGTGGCATTATGAGGATTTTTTCAAGTTCTGATTCATATGTCCTGTAGAGAAAAATAAGCTTTCAGCCCCCATGAGCTTTGTCATTCGGAAAGCAGTGTATGAACTTTTGCTGCATGGCACTGGGCACCCTGGTGGTCTAGTGGTTAGGATTCGGCGCTCTCACTGCCGCGGCCCGGGTTCGATTCCCGGTCAGGGAAAAGTCCTTCTTCTGCCCTTCAAAACTTTTCCTTCCCGTAGGTCGCGGGCTTCTCAAAATGAAGTTGCTTTCTGACTCACAGTTTGCCTAGCATCACGCAGTATAGCTCCAAATATCATTTTCGCAAGGTCCCTTTATAGCTGCTTTCCACAGCGGGAGGAAAGTCACTTGTGCAAGGCTCTTGAGCAAGTGAGACCCTGTATTCCAAAGTGCAATTCCTTTTCTGGGCTTCTGACCACATGGCGTGCTGCAGGAAGTCTCCTTTGACAGGCCTGCAGGCTTTCTTTGCAAATGGCATCCTGGACCCAACGCAACCCACCTTTTTGCTAAAATGGAAGTCTGGATCTGGGTAAGAAAAAACTGAGCTGCACGTACGGAAAAAAGCAGAGGCCAGCCACAGGGAGGGTGTGGCCAGGGCTGTCTGATTTGCATACTGACCTGTGGCATCTTGGGATTGTATAGGCTTTGGAGCTTAATGGGTGATGCAGGGGTCTGCCTGGCTGGAGAGATGCCTGTCTGGTACACCCCTCAGGACAGACGGTGCCTTCCGTTCGAACATGGAGGGTGAGGGACATGGGTCACCCTCATATACAGGGGTGTGGCTGTGGGCAGGACGGGTTGTGGGGGACCCGTCAGGGCATTGCCCGTTTGGAAGGCGAGAGGAGGCGGGGGCAGGGAACTCTCCTCAATTTTTCCAAAGAGGTTTGGGGAAAAGCCTTTGCACGTTTGAGCCAGCCGGGCCTGCATCAGCAGATCCTGCTCCTCTGGCAACGGAGAACTTGTAGGTGAAATCAAAAAAGGGGAGTAATCTGCAAGAGCCGGGTTAAAAAATTCCAGGGGCAGACCCATGTTCCCCAGGAAGCAAGTACTTCCTCCTGCTCCCTTCAGTGGGAAAAGATATAGGAGGTGTATTTCTCTAAGCAGGGGATCTGCGTAGATGGCACTGCATTGCTTTGGGAAGCATCAATGCTGGTAGCAGAGTAGCAGCAGACCCCACAGCTGAGACTTGAATGGGGACTGTTGGAGAGGGGCAGTGGAAGGGCGCAGGAAAATGCTTTTCAAAAGCATCTGCACTTTCTTACAAAGCAGCTGAAAACCCATACCAGGAATGGGGCTCGAACCCATGCGGACAAACGTCCATTGGATCTTAAGTCCAACGCCTTATCCACTCGGCCACCCTGGTAAGACCCAAGGCCCACCTTTACTCAACTCCCTTTTTCTGCTGGCTGCTGCAGCACCGGCTGTCCAGCAAGAGCTGTTTGTGGAGGTAAAAGGCTTTTGCAGGAGGCTAAAGGTAATTGCTTATGACAAACACACGGTGTGACACCTAACTTTCTCCCACTCGGACTTTACGGGCAATTTTTATATTGGAGTTATCTGAGTCACAATAAGGGGATGAGCAAGGCAAGTACACAAGACCATCTCCTCCCTGGTGGTCTAGTGGCTAGGATTCGGTGCATTCACCGACGCGGCCTGGGTTCGATTCCCAGTCAGGGAAGATACCTCTAAAGCATAGATTTGAGTGTTTTGTCCCAGTAGCTTTTTTTAATAGAAGGTCCTTAAAAAGGTACCCTTACCCATAGACGAAAGAGGAGGAAAGGGACTGGGTCCCCCGTGCCCCAGGTTGTTTTGCTCCCATTGCCCTCAGTCACCTTTATGCGCACGCACTCCTTCACCCAGTCTGGTGCTCTATGTGTGTATAAAGTGCAGTACCAGCTCACCAGAAAGGTAAATTGCTGGAAACCCCTGCTGTGATGCATACATCTACTTTGTCTGGTTCTTTTTGTCAAAAATTGAAATAATTTCTTTAAATAGGTCCATTCAAAAAGAGTCCAAGTCTATATATTACATTTTGGTTAATATGTTGGAATGTGATACTGTATATATGTACATATAAAGAAATCAATCTATACATTTTTCTTTTTGACATTAGACCTTTAGGATTTGTACTGTTGTGTTGGATGAGTGTAGATGGATGAATGGTTTGGCCAGTGTGCAAGTTTGGATGTGTTGCAATTTATGTAAATTGTATTGTATATCATGTTGTTTCTGTAAAATATTCTATTGCATTTGTGTTTGGTATATACACTATAATTAAGTTGTTTATTTCAGAAAACCAAAAAAAATCTTTCTTTCCCACTAGTGTTAAAATAAAATAATAAACTAGTGACGCAAATCAAAAAACGGACCTGTATGTTTTTTTTTTCATATAGGTTATTTAAAAAAAAATCAAGTGGTGTCTGGTATTGGCAGTTGTTTTGTTGTTTAGTAATCTTGGGCTCAGCCTTACTGGTCAGGAGTCACGACCCTGTGTCGTTGTTTCAGGTTTTGTAGCGGACGCTGGTTCGCGAGGTCGGAAAAAGGTTCAAGTGATCCTTTTCTTTTCTTCTCTTCCCTCACACTTTTTGATTAGGTTAAGGGACCTTCTAATAGGTGGTCTAGTGTGTATACGTATACTAACATTGTCTTAAGTGTAGTATTTTGTCTTGTGTGTTTAAGTGTTATGTCTGAGAAAGATACATTCTCTTATAGTGAGGATCACATTCAAAAACTAATCAGTGCACCTCCTATTTTTGCCTCTGCTACACTAAGTGTAACAGCAAAAACCCAAAATGAGTCCGACAAACTAATCAGATTGCGGAAAAAACAAATAAGGACGGACCTTCATGGTCAGTTTTTACTTTTACATCTACGAGCAGGCACAATACCGCCTGGCTTACAAATTAGAAACACCCCAATGGTGTTTACTGATGACCCTGAATACAAAAAGGGTTTCAGTTGTATTGAGACGAAATGCAGCAGAGACTTAATGGTGCTTACCATTGAGACGGCACAAAGACTCTCTATAAAAGAACTGGCTGAGATTTCAGCATTAGAGGCAGCAATCCAAACCAATCAACTAATTACGGATGCCAAGGGCCTTTTGGAAAAAATAGAAAAAGAACTATTGGAGTTTAAGGTCTACACAGTAACACAAAAAGGGAGTAAATTTGATTTAGACCAAAAAAACTTCTCACTAGAATCTGTCTACCCCTATTTACAACCGGATTTTTATTCCAGACCAAACCAACGTCGATTTTTTCAGGATAATCAGGGTAGATCACGAAATAAGTTTTTGACCTTTTCGGATACTTCATCCTCCTCTGCAGGGGGTGAATCTGATTCGAGTGATACAAGAGGTAATCAAAATCAGAACCCCAGAGGGAATCAACAGATTCAACCAAATACGTCTCAACCTTTTTTTTCAAGAGGCCAACGGAGAGGCAGGGGCCGCAATCGTCAAAACTATCAGCCATGGGAAATGCGGACACGACACCAACATTACAGGAGTTAGATCAATCACCTGTATTTAATTTATCTAACCGAAATTTAACATCAACAGAAATTTCGGTCCTAAAGAAGGGACTATCATATGTCCCGGTTCGCCCGGCTGACTTCACAAAAATGAAACTAGAAACCATGGAATTCTGCAGAAAAATCAGGCTAAAAACATTCTTTGCTGAGACAAATTTTCAGACTTCCGCAGAAGTAACGGGCCTCCGCAATAAATCTTCATTCATTGCACCTGGCTCTAAAATCCCAAAGGGGGTAATTGCGTTTGAAAAAACATTACTATCAGGAATATCTTCCTTAGAGAATAAAAAATATTATGTTAACTATAACATATCAAAAAAAGAGAAAGATGCCATCTTCTCACTAAAGAATGATCATTCTCTGGTGATTAAGGAGGCTGATAAGGGTGGCACAATAGTCCTTTGGGACATAAATAAATATAAGGATGAGGTGAAACGTCAACTGAGTGACCCCAGATGTTACAGGTTGATCAATAAAAATCCAGTGGATGACTTACAACAGGAACTTTTTTCTATTCTTCAGGAAGGGTTTGACATGAGTATTCTTGGCCCCAAGGAATTGTCATTCCTGCAAAACAAACACCCAAGGACACCTTTGTTTTATGTCCTTCCTAAACTTCATAAGGACCAAAGTAATCCTCCAGGCCACCCAATAATATCGGGGTGTGCATCCCTGATTGAGCCAGTCTCAAAATACATTGATTTCTTTCTGAAACCATTGGTGGCAAATGTCCCGGCACACCTTAGGGACACTACAGATTTTCTAAATCAGATAACATCTGTCCCATTTGAGGAATCAACACAGCTTTTGGTGACAATGGATGTTACTTCATTGTACACTCAAATACCCCAAGACCAAGCTTTGGAGACCCTTACCTATTTCCTCGATCAAAGAGAGCAGCCAACACGAGTTCCAACTTTCTTTATTGTTCAGCTTGCCAAATTTGCTTTACAGAGAAATTATTTTTTGTTTGACAAGGATTTCTATTTTCAGACCAAGGGGGTGGCCATGGGCTGCCCTTTTGCGCCGGAATTAGCGATATTATTCGTGGCCTGCATGAAAAGAAATTCATTTACAATGATAATCCATATTCAGAGCACATCACAAAATATCTTCGATTCATCGATGATGTCTTTATCATCTGGTCAGGTGCGCAAGATAAATTGGAGGAATTCATGATCTGGATCAACAACAGGACAGAGGACATAAAATTCAGTCACTGTTCATCCAATAAAACCATTACATTTCTGGACATAAAAGTGTATGCATCTGAAGGTACATTGGGAACAACATTATTCAGGAAATCCACAGATCGGAATAAGGCTTTATACTTTACTAGCCACCATCCCAGAAGCCTGAAAGATAACCTCCCTTTTGGGCAGTTTCTACGTATTAGGAGAAATTGTTCCAACAGGGAGGAATACTTCCATCATGCAACTGAACTTGTACAGAAATTATCAATTAGAGGTTACCCCCAAAAATTGTTAAAACATACTTTAAAACGTGTATGGTGGATACCACGTGAGACCTTGCTCCAGAAGAGGAGACATTCAGAGCAGAAAAGAATTGTCTGTGTTACAACGTTCAGTCCCCATGCAAATCTATTGCGGAAAATGGTGACCCAAAATTGGCATTTGGTAAAGGACTTAAATAGTGAGCTTAATGAAATCCCACTTTTCACTTTCAAAAAAGAAAAGAGCATTGGACAACATATCGTTAGGGCATCTTTGCCCCAAGCAGAAAAAACATCACTTAGAGGAATGTTGGGACTGCCTCCAATTCAGGGACATCATAAATGTGGGAACTGTTTATGTTGTTCGCAAACAGATGAAGGATCGGTGTTCACTTTCAATGGCATATACTGGAAGCACAATACATTCACCAATTGTCTCACCAAAAATGTGGTCTACGGGGTCATGTGTCCTTGCCCTAAGTTGTACATAGGGAAAACGACCCAGGAGATCCGGCATCGGATCACGCAACATAAATCCAGACTCAGAAAGGAGACACCGAATGCACCTTTGGTGCATCATTGGAAAACTCACCAACATAAGGAGGAAGACCTGAGGTGGACCATAATATCGAAAATTGAGAGTGACACTCGTGGAGGCAACACAGAAGAAAGATTGAATCAACGTGAAGCAATGCTAATCATGAAATTTAACACTGCAACTACGGGACTCAATGAAATCTCGGAAATCACGAGGGTGGATATATAAAACCCTTCCATTTCTATAGATCCTGACGCCAGCATTCAGATGCTACTTTCTGGCTTGAAGCTGTAGCACGAAGGTTTTAGTCCCGGTTAATATTGGACGTATACCAGACTTAATCATGTGGCAACAGGTCAATTTTTTGAGGATGAAAGAGTCAGCTGACTTGGTCGTATCTGTAACTGCGTATTGGATTAGGCAGCAATTCTGCCCCTGACTAATGTGTGATATTGGCAGATTACTATTAGAAACCCTTAGCTTCCTAGGTCATGGGGTCCCTCAATGGCGTTTTCCCAAATATCCTATTAATATAAATAATTAAATGCCGCTCTTAGACTCCTGGAGGTGACGTTCACATGAAGTTTAATTCACGAAAGAATAGCGCGGACTATTCGAAAGTGCCTCTGAACACTGGTACAGTGTTGATTAAGTTGTTGTTGACCTCTCTAATTCAGTTGCGGTATTGCTTTAAATCCCTTCTTTAACATCACGGAACATGCGATCACGTGACCGCGAGCGTGTCCAATAATAGCGTTGGTTGTTCAACCAGGCTTCCGCATACCAAGCAACTTCATTACGGATGCGGGCACGGCCACGATCGGTAAGTGAACACGCAGACGTTTGCTAGTAAAAGCATTTTCAATCTGCAGGTATTATTAGTAATTCGCAATCCCCCATTTCGTTTTCTTTAAGGCTCGGGTGATTTATTCTGTTGAACGCCGAAGACCGAGTGTAATTGAACACTCCTTTCAAACGGTGAGCGTCCTGGCGAGGTAAACTAACTTTGCATTTATAGAGGGAGTAAGGATAATAAGCTTCATATATATTTCTTCTTCCCACAGACAATGTAATTAAGATTTCTTGACCAAGGTAAGCCCGTTTTTGCCTTCCCTGTAATGACACTAGTTTGAACATATGTAATGGCACCTTGACTCAGTGTGGTACATAAGTGTATGTTATGTCTTCCTACTTACAGCTGTCTATCTTCTGTATGCCATCTACAATTGGAGTGCTTTATTCACTGCATTAAGGTATGGTTAGAGGCAGCCATGGGAGCTGCAATTGTTATACTGGGAATGGATTCTTGAGTGTAATAGTCCTAATAAATGTTTGTTTGTTATTGTAGATTGTTGGTCCTGAGGAGAACTCCGCATTGGGGAGTTCGAAACGCGTCGACCGGTTGTCTGGTTCTTTTTGTCAAAAATTGAAATAATTTCTTTAAATAGGTCCATTCAAAAAGAGTCCAAGTCTATATATTACATTTTGGTTAATATGTTGGAATGTGATACTGTATATATGTACATATAAAGAAATCAATCTATACATTTTTCTTTTTGACATTAGAGCTTTAGGATTTGTACTGTTGTGTTGGATGAGTGTAGATGGATGAATGGTTTGGCCAGTGTGCAAGTTTGGATGTGTTGCAATTTTTGTAAATTGTATTGTATATCATGATGTTTCTGTAAAATATTCTATTGTTTTTGTGTTTTGTATATACACTATAATTAAGTTGTTTATTTCAGAAAACCCAAAAAAATCTTTCTTTCCCACTAGTGTTAAAATAAAATAATAAACTAGTGACGCAAATCAAAAAACGGACCTGTATGTTTTTTTTTTCATATAGGTTATTTAAAAATAATCAAGTGGTGTCTGGTATTTACATCTACTTTGGAGCACTCTTCTCCCCCCTGCACTCTTGAATCGCTTAAGCGCAATGTATTCTTCCAGGTAGCTGAATAACGAGACAGGGTTGAGAAAGTGTTCCAGCTGTCTGTGCGCCATCAGCAGCCACTAGGGGGCAGATTTATGAGGCCCTTGCGCCACGTTTACGCCGCTGTTGCGTCACGCAAGGCGGCATAAACGTGGCACATCCCTACGAACGATTTACAACGTGACGCATCTAGGCAGATGCGTCACGTTGTAAAGCCCTGCGTCGCTTGTGGGCGTTCCGGCGCAGGGTGGGCGTTCCGGGGCAGGTGCGCCTCGCAAAAGTGGCTGAGTGAAATCTATAAGATTTCACTCAGTCACTTTCAGGCCAATGCTGCGTCAAAAGCCTGCGCCTGCTTGAAGCAGGCGTAGGTCTTGATGCAGCATTGGTCAGATAGGGCTCCCCCGAGCCTTGCTGGAGCTGCGTCGCGCTTGCGACGCAACTCCAGCAATGCGCCGCCTTAACGGCACAGATGCGTCACGCATCTGTGCCGTTTTTGCCCCATGGTGTGCCGCATTGTAAATGCGGCGCACCATGGGTGGCGGAGCTGTGGCGCACTGTGGCGCACATTAACTGGCGCATCCCTGGGGATGCGCCAGTTAACATAAATCTGCCCCTAGGTGTCCCTCTTGTGTTTTCCCGTGGATCCCGATTGTACAGGAATTCATCGGTTCAGTAGCAAGGGGGAGAGGATGGCCTGCGCTTGGAAGTGACAGACAGTCGGGTGGCATTATGAGGATTTTTTCAAGTTCTGATTCATATGTGCTGTAGAGAAAAATAAGCTTTCAGCCCCCATGAGCTTTGTCATTCGGAAAGCAGTGTATGAACTTTTGCTGCATGGCACTGGGCTCCCTGGTGGTCTAGTGGTTAGGATTCGGCACTCTCATCGCCGCGGCCCCGGTTCGAGTCCCGGTCAGGGAAAAGTCTATCTTCTGTCCTTGAAAACGTTTCCTTCCCGTAGGTCGTGGGCTTCTCAAAATGAAGTTGCTTTCTGACTCACAGTTTGCCTAGCATCACGCAGTATAGCTCCAAATATCATTTTCGCAAGGTCCCTTTATAGCTGCTTTCCTCAGCGGGAGGAAAGTCACTTGTGCAAGGCTCTTGAGCAAGTGAGACCCTGTATTCCAAAGTGCAATTCCTTTTGTAGGCTTCTGACCACATGGCGTGCGGCTGGAAGTCTCCTTTGACAGGCCTGCAGGCTTTGTTTCCAAATGGCATCCTGGACCCATTGCAACCCACCTTTTTGCTAAAATGGAAGTCTGGATCTGGGTAAGAAAAAACTGAGCTGCACGTACGGAAAGCAGCAGAGGCCAGCCACAGGGAGGGTGTGGCCAGGGCTGTCTGATTTGCATACTGACCTGTGGCATCTTGGGATTGTATAGGCTTTGGAGCTTAACGGGTGCTGCAGGGGTCTGCCTGGCTGGAGAGATGCCTGTCTGGTACACCCTTCAGGACAGACGGTGCCTTCCGTTCGAACATGGAGGGTGAGGGACATGGGTCACCCTCATATACAGGGGTGTGGCTGTGGGCAGGACGGGTTGTGGGGGACCCGTCAGGGCATTGCCCGTTTGGAAGCCTGTTCGGAAGGCGAGAGGAGGCGGGGGCAGGGAACTCTCCTCAATTTTTCCCCAGAGGTTTGGGGAAAAGCCTTTGCACGTTTGAGCCAGCCGGGTCTGCATCAGCAGATCCTGCTCCTCTGGCAAGGGAGAGCTTGTAGGTGAAATCAAAAAAGGGGAGAAATCTGCAAGAGCCGGGTTAAAAAATTCCAGGGGCAGACCCATGTTCCCCAGGAAGCAAGTACTTCCTCCTGCTCCCTTCAGTGGGAAAAGATATAGGAGGTGTATTTCTCTAAGCAGGGGATCTGCGTAGATGGCACTGCATTGCTTTGGGAAGCATCCATGCTGGTAGCAGAGTAGCAGCAGACCCCACAGCTGAGACTTGAATGGGGACTGTTGGAGAGGGGCAGTGGAAGGGCGCAGGAAAATGCTTTTCAAAAGCATCTGCACTTTCTTACAAAGCAGCTGAAAACCCATACCAGGAATGGGGCTCAAACCCATGCGGACAAACGTCCATTGGATCTTAAGTCCAACGCATTAACCACTCGGCCACCCTGGTGAGACCCCAGGCCCTGCTTTACTCAACTCCCTTTTTCTGCTGGCTGCTGCAGCACCGGCTGTCCAGCAAGAGCTGTTTGCGGAGGTAAAAGGCTTTTGCAGGAGGCTAAAGGTAATTGCTTATGACAAACACACTGTGTGACACCTAACTTTCTCCCACTCGGACTTTACGGGCAATTTTTATATTGGAGTTAGCTTAGTCACAATAAGGGGATGAGCAAGGCAAGCACACAAGTGCATCTCCTCCCTGGTGGTCTAGTGGCTAGGATTCGGCACTTTCACGGCCGCGGCCCGGGTTCGATTCCCGGTCAGGGAAGATACCTCTAAAGCATAGATTTGATTGTTTTGTCCCGGTAGCTTTTTTTAAACGAAGGTCCTTAAAAAGGTACCCCTACCCATAGACGAAAGAGGAGGAAAGGGACTGGGTCCCCTGTGCCCCAGGTTGTTTTGCTCCCATTGCCCTCAGCCACCTTTATGTGCACGCACTCCTTCACCCAGTCTGGTGCTCTATGTGTGTGTAAAGTGCAGTACCAGCTCACCAGAAAGGTAAATTGCTGTAAACCCCTGCTGTGATGCATACATTTACTTTGGACAAGGGGTGGTGATGGACAGAGTCTCTGAATTAAGCAGAATACTCTCACCCAGTCAAGAGATCAGGGCTAGATCCAACACCGTTTTTTAGCTCATTGCACCATCCCAGTTTCAGAACCTGGCTGTATGCAAATTAGTCTGTCCCTGGCCCAGTGCATCATGGGAACAGGGCAGACCAGACTACAAAAGCCAATTCTTACACTGGGAAGGAAACAAGCTTCCGGGGACCGGTTTCTGGCATTTCAGCTGTCTTCGGCCCGGCTTGCTTGAATCCTGATGGTGCAATGAGCAAGGGACTCACATCTGAGTATACCCTTCCACGCTTAGGGTGGACAAAATTACTTACAACAAGGGGTGGTGATGGACAGAGTCTCTGAATTAAGCAGAATACTCTCACCCAGTCAAGAGATCAGGGCTAGATCCAACACCGTTTTTTAGCTCATTGCACCATCCCAGTTTCAGAACCTGGCTGTATGCAAATTAGTCTGTCCCTGGCCCAGTGCATCATGGGAACAGGGCAGACCAGACTACAAAAGCCAATTCTTACACTGGGAAGGAAACAAGCTTCCGGGGACCGGTTTCTGGCATTTCAGCTGTCTTCGGCCCGGCTTGCTTGAATCCTGATGGTGCAATGAGCAAGGGACTCACATCTGAGTATACCCTTCCACGCTTAGGGTGGACAAAATTACTTACAACAAGGGGTGGTGATGGACAGAGTCTCTGAATTAAGCAGAATACTCTCACCCAGTCAAGAGATCAGGGCTAGATCCAACACCGTTTTTTAGCTCATTGCACCATCCCAGTTTCAGAACCTGGCTGTATGCAAATTAGTCTGTCCCTGGCCCAGTGCATCATGGGAACAGGGCAGACCAGACTACAAAAGCCAATTCTTACACTGGGAAGGAAACAAGCTTCCGGGGACCGGTTTCTGGCATTTCAGCTGTCTTCGGCCCGGCTTGCTTGAATCCTGATGGTGCAATGAGCAAGGGACTCACATCTGAGTATACCCTTCCACGCTTAGGGTGGACAAAATTACTTACAACAAGGGGTGGTGATGGACAGAGTCTCTGAATTAAGCAGAATACTCTCACCCAGTCAAGAGATCAGGGCTAGATCCAACACCGTTTTTTAGCTCATTGCACCATCCCAGTTTCAGAACCTGGCTGTATGCAAATTAGTCTGTCCCTGGCCCAGTGCATCATGGGAACAGGGCAGACCAGACTACAAAAGCCAATTCTTACACTGGGAAGGAAACAAGCTTCCGGGGACCGGTTTCTGGCATTTCAGCTGTCTTCGGCCCGGCTTGCTTGAATCCTGATGGTGCAATGAGCAAGGGACTCACATCTGAGTATACCCTTCCACGCTTAGGGTGGACAAAATTACTTACAACAAGGGGTGGTGATGGACAGAGTCTCTGAATTAAGCAGAATACTCTCACCCAGTCAAGAGATCAGGGCTAGATCCAACACCGTTTTTTAGCTCATTGCACCATCCCAGTTTCAGAACCTGGCTGTATGCAAATTAGTCTGTCCCTGGCCCAGTGCATCATGGGAACAGGGCAGACCAGACTACAAAAGCCAATTCTTACACTGGGAAGGAAACAAGCTTCCGGGGACCGGTTTCTGGCATTTCAGCTGTCTTCGGCCCGGCTTGCTTGAATCCTGATGGTGCAATGAGCAAGGGACTCACATCTGAGTATACCCTTCCACGCTTAGGGTGGACAAAATTACTTACAACAAGGGGTGGTGATGGACAGAGTCTCTGAATTAAGCAGAATACTCTCACCCAGTCAAGAGATCAGGGCTAGATCCAACACCGTTTTTTAGCTCATTGCACCATCCCAGTTTCAGAACCTGGCTGTATGCAAATTAGTCTGTCCCTGGCCCAGTGCATCATGGGAACAGGGCAGACCAGACTACAAAAGCCAATTCTTACACTGGGAAGGAAACAAGCTTCCGGGGACCGGTTTCTGGCATTTCAGCTGTCTTCGGCCCGGCTTGCTTGAATCCTGATGGTGCAATGAGCAAGGGACTCACATCTGAGTATACCCTTCCACGCTTAGGGTGGACAAAATTACTTACAACAAGGGGTGGTGATGGACAGAGTCTCTGAATTAAGCAGAATACTCTCACCCAGTCAAGAGATCAGGGCTAGATCCAACACCGTTTTTTAGCTCATTGCACCATCCCAGTTTCAGAACCTGGCTGTATGCAAATTAGTCTGTCCCTGGCCCAGTGCATCATGGGAACAGGGCAGACCAGACTACAAAAGCCAATTCTTACACTGGGAAGGAAACAAGCTTCCGGGGACCGGTTTCTGGCATTTCAGCTGTCTTCGGCCCGGCTTGCTTGAATCCTGATGGTGCAATGAGCAAGGGACTCACATCTGAGTATACCCTTCCACGCTTAGGGTGGACAAAATTACTTACAACAAGGGGTGGTGATGGACAGAGTCTCTGAATTAAGCAGAATACTCTCACCCAGTCAAGAGATCAGGGCTAGATCCAACACCGTTTTTTAGCTCATTGCACCATCCCAGTTTCAGAACCTGGCTGTATGCAAATTAGTCTGTCCCTGGCCCAGTGCATCATGGGAACAGGGCAGACCAGACTACAAAAGCCAATTCTTACACTGGGAAGGAAACAAGCTTCCGGGGACCGGTTTCTGGCATTTCAGCTGTCTTCGGCCCGGCTTGCTTGAATCCTGATGGTGCAATGAGCAAGGGACTCACATCTGAGTATACCCTTCCACGCTTAGGGTGGACAAAATTACTTACAACAAGGGGTGGTGATGGACAGAGTCTCTGAATTAAGCAGAATACTCTCACCCAGTCAAGAGATCAGGGCTAGATCCAACACCGTTTTTTAGCTCATTGCACCATCCCAGTTTCAGAACCTGGCTGTATGCAAATTAGTCTGTCCCTGGCCCAGTGCATCATGGGAACAGGGCAGACCAGACTACAAAAGCCAATTCTTACACTGGGAAGGAAACAAGCTTCCGGGGACCGGTTTCTGGCATTTCAGCTGTCTTCGGCCCGGCTTGCTTGAATCCTGATGGTGCAATGAGCAAGGGACTCACATCTGAGTATACCCTTCCACGCTTAGGGTGGACAAAATTACTTACAACAAGGGGTGGTGATGGACAGAGTCTCTGAATTAAGCAGAATACTCTCACCCAGTCAAGAGATCAGGGCTAGATCCAACACCGTTTTTTAGCTCATTGCACCATCCCAGTTTCAGAACCTGGCTGTATGCAAATTAGTCTGTCCCTGGCCCAGTGCATCATGGGAACAGGGCAGACCAGACTACAAAAGCCAATTCTTACACTGGGAAGGAAACAAGCTTCCGGGGACCGGTTTCTGGCATTTTAGCTGTCTTCGGCCCGGCTTGCTTGAATCCTGATGGTGCAATGAGCAAGGGACTCACATCTGAGTATACCCTTCCACGCTTAGGGTGGACAAAATTACTTACAACAAGGGGTGGTGATGGACAGAGTCTCTGAATTAAGCAGAATACTCTCACCCAGTCAAGAGATCAGGGCTAGATCCAACACCGTTTTTTAGCTCATTGCACCATCCCAGTTTCAGAACCTGGCTGTATGCAAATTAGTCTGTCCCTGGCCCAGTGCATCATGGGAACAGGGCAGACCAGACTACAAAAGCCAATTCTTACACTGGGAAGGAAACAAGCTTCCGGGGACCGGTTTCTGGCATTTCAGCTGTCTTCGGCCCGGCTTGCTTGAATCCTGATGGTGCAATGAGCAAGGGACTCACATCTGAGTATACCCTTCCACGCTTAGGGTGGACAAAATTACTTACAACAAGGGGTGGTGATGGACAGAGTCTCTGAATTAAGCAGAATACTCTCACCCAGTCAAGAGATCAGGGCTAGATCCAACACCGTTTTTTAGCTCATTGCACCATCCCAGTTTCAGAACCTGGCTGTATGCAAATTAGTCTGTCCCTGGCCCAGTGCATCATGGGAACAGGGCAGACCAGACTACAAAAGCCAATTCTTACACTGGGAAGGAAACAAGCTTCCGGGGACCGGTTTCTGGCATTTCAGCTGTCTTCGGCCCGGCTTGCTTGAATCCTGATGGTGCAATGAGCAAGGGACTCACATCTGAGTATACCCTTCCACGCTTAGGGTGGACAAAATTACTTACAACAAGGGGTGGTGATGGACAGAGTCTCTGAATTAAGCAGAATACTCTCACCCAGTCAAGAGATCAGGGCTAGATCCAACACCGTTTTTTAGCTCATTGCACCATCCCAGTTTCAGAACCTGGCTGTATGCAAATTAGTCTGTCCCTGGCCCAGTGCATCATGGGAACAGGGCAGACCAGACTACAAAAGCCAATTCTTACACTGGGAAGGAAACAAGCTTCCGGGGACCGGTTTCTGGCATTTCAGCTGTCTTCGGCCCGGCTTGCTTGAATCCTGATGGTGCAATGAGCAAGGGACTCACATCTGAGTATACCCTTCCACGCTTAGGGTGGACAAAATTACTTACAACAAGGGGTGGTGATGGACAGAGTCTCTGAATTAAGCAGAATACTCTCACCCAGTCAAGAGATCAGGGCTAGATCCAACACCGTTTTTTAGCTCATTGCACCATCCCAGTTTCAGAACCTGGCTGTATGCAAATTAGTCTGTCCCTGGCCCAGTGCATCATGGGAACAGGGCAGACCAGACTACAAAAGCCAATTCTTACACTGGGAAGGAAACAAGCTTCCGGGGACCGGTTTCTGGCATTTCAGCTGTCTTCGGCCCGGCTTGCTTGAATCCTGATGGTGCAATGAGCAAGGGACTCACATCTGAGTATACCCTTCCACGCTTAGGGTGGACAAAATTACTTACAACAAGGGGTGGTGATGGACAGAGTCTCTGAATTAAGCAGAATACTCTCACCCAGTCAAGAGATCAGGGCTAGATCCAACACCGTTTTTTAGCTCATTGCACCATCCCAGTTTCAGAACCTGGCTGTATGCAAATTAGTCTGTCCCTGGCCCAGTGCATCATGGGAACAGGGCAGACCAGACTACAAAAGCCAATTCTTACACTGGGAAGGAAACAAGCTTCCGGGGAACGGTTTCTGGCATTTCAGCTGTCTTCGGCCCGGCTTGCTTGAATCCTGATGGTGCAATGAGCAAGGGACTCACATCTGAGTATACCCTTCCACGCTTAGGGTGGACAAAATTACTTACAACAAGGGGTGGTGATGGACAGAGTCTCTGAATTAAGCAGAATACTCTCACCCAGTCAAGAGATCAGGGCTAGATCCAACACCGTTTTTTAGCTCATTGCACCATCCCAGTTTCAGAACCTGGCTGTATGCAAATTAGTCTGTCCCTGGCCCAGTGCATCATGGGAACAGGGCAGACCAGACTACAAAAGCCAATTCTTACACTGGGAAGGAAACAAGCTTCCGGGGACCGGTTTCTGGCATTTCAGCTGTCTTCGGCCCGGCTTGCTTGAATCCTGATGGTGCAATGAGCAAGGGACTCACATCTGAGTATACCCTTCCACGCTTAGGGTGGACAAAATTACTTACAACAAGGGGTGGTGATGGACAGAGTCTCTGAATTAAGCAGAATACTCTCACCCAGTCAAGAGATCAGGGCTAGATCCAACACCGTTTTTTAGCTCATTGCACCATCCCAGTTTCAGAACCTGGCTGTATGCAAATTAGTCTGTCCCTGGCCCAGTGCATCATGGGAACAGGGCAGACCAGACTACAAAAGCCAATTCTTACACTGGGAAGGAAACAAGCTTCCGGGGACCGGTTTCTGGCATTTCAGCTGTCTTCGGCCCGGCTTGCTTGAATCCTGATGGTGCAATGAGCAAGGGACTCACATCTGAGTATACCCTTCCACGCTTAGGGTGGACAAAATTACTTACAACAAGGGGTGGTGATGGACAGAGTCTCTGAATTAAGCAGAATACTCTCACCCAGTCAAGAGATCAGGGCTAGATCCAACACCGTTTTTTAGCTCATTGCACCATCCCAGTTTCAGAACCTGGCTGTATGCAAATTAGTCTGTCCCTGGCCCAGTGCATCATGGGAACAGGGCAGACCAGACTACAAAAGCCAATTCTTACACTGGGAAGGAAACAAGCTTCCGGGGACCGGTTTCTGGCATTTCAGCTGTCTTCGGCCCGGCTTGCTTGAATCCTGATGGTGCAATGAGCAAGGGACTCACATCTGAGTATACCCTTCCACGCTTAGGGTGGACAAAATTACTTACAACAAGGGGTGGTGATGGACAGAGTCTCTGAATTAAGCAGAATACTCTCACCCAGTCAAGAGATCAGGGCTAGATCCAACACCGTTTTTTAGCTCATTGCACCATCCCAGTTTCAGAACCTGGCTGTATGCAAATTAGTCTGTCCCTGGCCCAGTGCATCATGGGAACAGGGCAGACCAGACTACAAAAGCCAATTCTTACACTGGGAAGGAAACAAGCTTCCGGGGACCGGTTTCTGGCATTTCAGCTGTCTTCGGCCCGGCTTGCTTGAATCCTGATGGTGCAATGAGCAAGGGACTCACATCTGAGTATACCCTTCCACGCTTAGGGTGGACAAAATTACTTACAACAAGGGGTGGTGATGGACAGAGTCTCTGAATTAAGCAGAATACTCTCACCCAGTCAAGAGATCAGGGCTAGATCCAACACCGTTTTTTAGCTCATTGCACCATCCCAGTTTCAGAACCTGGCTGTATGCAAATTAGTCTGTCCCTGGCCCAGTGCATCATGGGAACAGGGCAGACCAGACTACAAAAGCCAATTCTTACACTGGGAAGGAAACAAGCTTCCGGGGACCGGTTTCTGGCATTTCAGCTGTCTTCGGCCCGGCTTGCTTGAATCCTGATGGTGCAATGAGCAAGGGACTCACATCTGAGTATACCCTTCCACGCTTAGGGTGGACAAAATTACTTACAACAAGGGGTGGTGATGGACAGAGTCTCTGAATTAAGCAGAATACTCTCACCCAGTCAAGAGATCAGGGCTAGATCCAACACCGTTTTTTAGCTCATTGCACCATCCCAGTTTCAGAACCTGGCTGTATGCAAATTAGTCTGTCCCTGGCCCAGTGCATCATGGGAACAGGGCAGACCAGACTACAAAAGCCAATTCTTACACTGGGAACGAAACAAGCTTCCGGGGACCGGTTTCTGGCATTTCAGCTGTCTTCGGCCCGGCTTGCTTGAATCCTGATGGTGCAATGAGCAAGGGACTCACATCTGAGTATACCCTTCCACGCTTAGGGTGGACAAAATTACTTACAACAAGGGGTGGTGATGGACAGAGTCTCTGAATTAAGCAGAATACTCTCACCCAGTCAAGAGATCAGGGCTAGATCCAACACCGTTTTTTAGCTCATTGCACCATCCCAGTTTCAGAACCTGGCTGTATGCAAATTAGTCTGTCCCTGTCCCAGTGCATCATGGGAACAGGGCAGACCAGACTACAAAAGCCAATTCTTACACTGGGAAGGAAACAAGCTTCCGGGGACCGGTTTCTGGCATTTCAGCTGTCTTCGGCCCGGCTTGCTTGAATCCTGATGGTGCAATGAGCAAGGGACTCACATCTGAGTATACCCTTCCACGCTTAGGGTGGACAAAATTACTTACAACAAGGGGTGGTGATGGACAGAGTCTCTGAATTAAGCAGAATACTCTCACCCAGTCAAGAGATCAGGGCTAGATCCAACACCGTTTTTTAGCTCATTGCACCATCCCAGTTTCAGAACCTGGCTGTATGCAAATTAGTCTGTCCCTGGCCCAGTGCATCATGGGAACAGGGCAGACCTGACTACAAAAGCCAATTCTTACACTGGGAAGGAAACAAGCTTCCGGGGAACGGTTTCTGGCATTTCAGCTGTCTTCGGCCCGGCTTGCTTGAATCCTGATGGTGCAATGAGCAAGGGACTCACATCTGAGTATACCCTTCCACGCTTAGGGTGGACAAAATTACTTACAACTAGGGGTGGTGATGGACAGAGTCTCTGAATTAAGCAGAATACTCTCACCCAGTCAAGAGATCAGGGCTAGATCCAACACCGTTTTTTAGCTCATTGCACCATCCCAGTTTCAGAACCTGGCTGTATGCAAATTAGTCTGTCCCTGGCCCAGTGCATCATGGGAACAGGGCAGACCAGACTACAAAAGCCAATTCTTACACTGGGAAGGAAACAAGCTTCCGGGGACCGGTTTCTGGCATTTCAGCTGTCTTCGGCCCGGCTTGCTTGAATCCTGATGGTGCAATGAGCAAGGGACTCACATCTGAGTATACCCTTCCACGCTTAGGGTGGACAAAATTACTTACAACAAGGGGTGGTGATGGACAGAGTCTCTGAATTAAGCAGAATACTCTCACCCAGTCAAGAGATCAGGGCTAGATCCAACACCGTTTTTTAGCTCATTGCACCATCCCAGTTTCAGAACCTGGCTGTATGCAAATTAGTCTGTCCCTGGCCCAGTGCATCATGGGAACAGGGCAGACCAGACTACAAAAGCCAATTCTTACACTGGGAAGGAAATAAGCTTCCGGGGACCGGTTTCTGGCATTTCAGCTGTCTTCGGCCCGGCTTGCTTGAATCCTGATGGTGCAATGAGCAAGGGACTCACATCTGAGTATACCCTTCCACGCTTAGGGTGGACAAAATTACTTACAACAAGGGGTGGTGATGGACAGAGTCTCTGAATTAAGCAGAATACTCTCACCCAGTCAAGAGATCAGGGCTAGATCCAACACCGTTTTTTAGCTCATTGCACCATCCCAGTTTCAGAACCTGGCTGTATGCAAATTAGTCTGTCCCTGGCCCAGTGCATCATGGGAACAGGGCAGACCAGACTACAAAAGCCAATTCTTACACTGGGAAGGAAACAAGCTTCCGGGGACCGGTTTCTGGCATTTCAGCTGTCTTCGGCCCGGCTTGCTTGAATCCTGATGGTGCAATGAGCAAGGGACTCACATCTGAGTATACCCTTCCACGCTTAGGGTGGACAAAATTACTTACAACAAGGGGTGGTGATGGACAGAGTCTCCACCCCCTTTTTGTAAATATTTTGGCCACCATGAGTGTGGAAGGGTATGCTCAGACATGAGTCCCTTTCTCATTGCACCATCAGGATTCAAGCAAGCCGGGCCGAAGACGGCTGTAATGCCAGAAACCGGTCCCCGGAAGCTTGTTTCCTTTCCAGTGAAGAATTGGCTTGGTAGTTTGGTCTGCCCTGTTCCCATGATGCACTGGGCCAGGGACAGACTAATTTGCATATAGCCAGGTTCTGAACTGGGATGGTGCAGTGAGCTAAAAAAACGGTGATGGATCAAGCCCTGATCTGTTGACTAGGTAGGAGTGTTCTGATTAACTCAGATACTCTGTCCATCACCACCCCCTTTTTGTAAATATTTTGGCCACCATGAGTGTGGAAGGGTATGCTCAGACATGAGTCCCTTGCTCATTGCACCATCAGGATTCAAGCAAGCCGGGCCGAAGACGGCTGTAATGCCAGAAACCGGTCCCCGGAAGCTTGTTTCCTTTCCAGTGAAGAATTGGCTTGGTAGTTTGGTCTGCCCTGTTCCCATGATGCACTGGGCCAGGGACAGACTAATTTGCATATAGCCAGGTTCTGAACTGGGATGGTGCAGTGAGCTAAAAAAACGGTGATGGATCAAGCCCTGATCTGTTGACTGGGTAGGAGTGTTCTGATTAACTCAGATACTCTGTCCATCACCACCCCCTTTTTGTAAATATTTTGGCCACCATGAGTGTGGAAGGGTATGCTCAGACATGAGTCCCTTGCTCATTGCACCATCAGGATTCAAGCAAGCCGGGCCGAAGACGGCTGTAATGCCAGAAACCGGTCCCCGGAAGCTTGTTTCCTTTCCAGTGAAGAATTGGCTCGGTAGTTTGGTCTGCCCTGTTCCCATGATGCACTGGGCCAGGGACAGACTAATTTGCATATAGCCAGGTTCTGAACTGGGATGGTGCAGTGAGCTAAAAAAACGGTGATGGATCAAGCCCTGATCTGTTGACTGGGTAGGAGTGTTCTGATTAACTCAGATACTCTGTCCATCACCACCCCCTTTTTGTAAATATTTTGGCCACCATGAGTGTGGAAGGGTATGCTCAGACATGAGTCCCTTGCTCATTGCACCATCAGGATTCAAGCAAGCCGGGCCGAAGACGGCTGTAATGCCAGAAACCGGTCCCCGGAAGCTTGTTTCCTTTCCAGTGAAGAATTGGCTTGGTAGTTTGGTCTGCCCTGTTCCCATGATGCACTGGGCCAGGGACAGACTAATTTGCATATAGCCAGGTTCTGAACTGGGATGGTGCAGTGAGCTAAAAAAACGGTGATGGATCAAGCCCTGATCTGTTGACTGGGTAGGAGTGTTCTGATTAACTCAGATACTCTGTCCATCACCACCCCCTTTTTGTAAATATTTTGGCCACCATGAGTGTGGAAGGGTATGCTCAGACATGAGTCCCTTGCTCATTGCACCATCAGGATTCAAGCAAGCCGGGCCGAAGACGGCTGTAATGCCAGAAACCGGTCCCCGGAAGCTTGTTTCCTTTCCAGTGAAGAATTGGCTTGGTAGTTTGGTCTGCCCTGTTCCCATGATGCACTGGGCCAGGGACAGACTAATTTGCATATAGCCAGGTTCTGAACTGGGATGGTGCAGTGAGCTAAAAAAACGGTGATGGATCAAGCCCTGATCTGTTGACTGGGTAGGAGTGTTCTGATTAACTCAGATACTCTGTCCATCACCACCCCCTTTTTGTAAATATTTTGGCCACCATGAGTGTGGAAGGGTATGCTCAGACATGAGTCCCTTGCTCATTGCACCATCAGGATTCAAGCAAGCCGGGCCGAAGACGGCTGTAATGCCAGAAACCGGTCCCCGGAAGCTTGTTTCCTTTCCAGTGAAGAATTGGCTTGGTAGTTTGGTCTGCCCTGTTCCCATGATGCACTGGGCCAGGGACAGACTAATTTGCATATAGCCAGGTTCTGAACTGGGATGGTGCAGCGAGCTAAAAAAACGGTGATGGATCAAGCCCTGATCTGTTGACTGGGTAGGAGTGTTCTGATTAACTCAGATACTCTGTCCATCACCACCCCCTTTTTGTAAATACATTTACTTTGGAGCACTCTTCTCCCTTGCACTCTTGAATCGCTTGAGCGCAATGTATTCTTCCAGCAAGCTGAATAACGAGACAGGGTTGAGAAAGTGTTCCAGCTGTCTGTGCGCCATCAGCAGCCACTAGGGGGCAGATTTATGAGGCCCTTGCACCACGTTTACGCCGCTGTTGCGTCACGCAAGGCGGCGTAAACGTGGCACATCCCTACGAACGATTTACAACGTGACGCATCTAGGCAGATGCGTCACCTTGTAAAGCCCTGCGCTGCTTTTGGGCGTTCCGGCGCAGGGTGGGCGTTCTGGGACAGGTGCGCCTCGCAAAAGTGGCTGAGTGAAATCTATAAGATTTCACTCAGTCACTTTCAGGCCAATGCTGCGTCAAAAGCCTGCGCCTGCTTGAAGCAGGCGTAGGTCTTGATGCAGCATTGGTCAGATAGGGCACCCCCGAGCCTTGCTGGAGCTGCGTCGCGCTTACGACGCAACTCCAGCAATGCGCCGCCTTAACGGCACAGATGCGTCACGCATCTGTGCCGTTTTTGCCCCATGGTGCGCAGCATTATAAATGCGGCGCACCATGGGTGGCGGAGCTGTGGCGGACTGTGGCGCACATTAACTGGCGCATCCCTGGGGATGCGCCAGTTAACATAAATCTGCCCCTAGGTATCCCTCTTGTGTTTTCCCGTGGATCCCGATTGTACAGGAATTCATGGGTTCAGTAGCAAGGGGGCGAGGATGGCCTGTGCTTGGAAGTGACAGACAGTCGGGTGGCATTATGAGGATTTTTTCAAGTTCTGATTCATATGTGCTGTAGAGAAAAATAAGCTTTCAGCCCCCATGAGCTTTGTCATTGGGAAAGCAGTGTATGAACTTTTGCGGCATGGCACTGGGCTCCCTGGTGGTCTAGTGGTTAGGATTCGGCGCTCTCACCGCCGCGGCCCAGGTTCGATTCCCGGTCAGGGAAAAGTCCTTCTTCTGCCCTTGAAAACTTTTCCTTCCCGTAGGTCGCGGGCTTCTCAAAATGAAGTTGCTCTCTGACTCACAGTTTGCCTAGCATCACGCAGTATAGCTCCAAATATCATTTTCGCATGGTCCCTTTATAGCTGCTTTCCACAGCGGGAGGAAAGTCACTTGTGCAAGGCTCTTGAGCAAGTGAAACCCTGTATTCCAAAGTGCAATTCCTTTTGTAGTCTTCTGACCACATGGCGTGCTGCAGGAAGTCTCCTTTGACAGGCCTGCAGGCTTTGTTTCCAAATGGCATCCTGGACCCATTGCAACCCACCTTTTTGCTAAAATGGAAGTCTGGATCTGGGTAAGAAAAAACTGAGCTGCACGTACGGAAAGCAGCAGAAGCCAGCCACAGGGAGGGTGTGGCCAGGGCTGTCTGATTTGCATACTGACCTGTGGCACCCTGGGAATGTATAGGCTTTGGAGCTTAATGGGTGCTGCAGGGGTCTGCCTGGCTGGAGAGATGCCTGTCTGGTACACCCCTCAGGACAGACGGTGCCTTCCGTTCGAACATGGAGGGTGAGGCACATGGGTCACCCTCATATACAGGGGTGTGGCTGTGGGCAGGACGGGTTGTGGGGGGACCCGTCAGGGCATTGCCCGTTCGGAAGGTGAGAGGAGGCGGGGGCAGGGAATTCTCCTCAATTTTCCCTCAGAGGTTTGGGGAAAAGCCTTTGCACGTTTGAGCCAGCCGGGCCTGCATCAGTAGATCCTGCTCCTCTGGCAAGGGAGAGCTTGTAGGTGAAATCAAAACAGGGGAGTAATCTGCAAGAGCCGGGTTAAAAAATTCCAGGGGCAGACCCATGTTCCCCAGGAAGCAAGTACTTCCTCCTGCTCCCTTCAGTGGGAAAAGATATAGGAAGTGTATTTCTCTAAGCAGGGGATCTGCGTAGATGGCACTGCATTGCTTTGGGAAGCATCCATGCTGGTAGCAGAGTAGCAGCAGACCCCACAGCTGAGACTTGAATGGGGACTGTTGGAGAGGGGCAGTGGAAGGGCGCAGGAAAATGCTTTTCAAAAGCATCTGCACTTTCCTACAAAGTAGCTGAAAACCCATACCAGGAATGGGGCTCGAACCCATGCGGACAAACGTCAATTGGATCTTAAGTTCATCGCCTTAACCACTCGGCCACCCTGGTGAGACCCAAGGCCCAGCTTTACTCAACTCCCTTTTTCTGCTGGCTGCTGCAACACCAGCTGTCCAGCAAGAGCTGTTTGCGGAGGTAAAAGGCTTTTGCAGGAGGCTAAAGGTAATTGCTTTTCTCCCTTGCACTCTTGAATCGCTTAAGCGCAATGTATTCTTCCAGCAAGCTGAATAACGATACAGGGTTGAGAAAGTGTTCCAGCTGTCTGTGCACCATCAGCAGCCACTTGGTGTCCCTCTTGTGTTTTCCCGTGGATCCCGATTATACAGGAATTCATTGGTTCAGTAGCAAGGGGGAGAGGATGGCCTGTGCTTAGAAGTGACAGACAGTCGGGTGGCATTATGAGGACTTTTTCAAGTTCTGATTCATATGTGCTGTAGAGAAAAATAAGCTTTCAGCCCCCATGAGCTTTGTCATTCGGAAAGCAGTGTATGAACTTTTGCTGTATGGCACTGGGCTCCCTGGTGGTCTAGTGGTTAGGATTCGGCGCTCTCACTGCCGCGGCCATGGTTCGATTCCCGGTCAGGGAAAAGTCCTTCTTCTGCCCTTGAAAACATTTCCTTCCCGTATGTCGCGGGCTTCTCAAAATGAAGTTGCTTTCTGACTCACAGTTTGCCTAGCATCACGCAGTATAGCTCCAAATATCATTTTCGCAAGGTCCCTTTATAGCTGCTTTCCACAGCGGGAGGAAAGTCACTTGTGCAAGGCTCTTGAGCAAGTGAGACCCTGTATTCCAAAGTGCAATTCCTTTTGTAGGCTTCTGACCACATGACGTGCGGCAGGAAGTCTCCTTTGACAGGCCTGCAGGCTTTGTTTCCAAATGGCATCCTGGACCCATTGCTACCCACCTTTTTGCTAAAATGGAAGTCTGGATCTGGGTAAGAAAAAACTGAGCTGCACGTACGGAAAGCAGCAGAGGCCGGCCACAGGGAGGGTGTGGCCAGGGCTGTCTGATTTGCATACTGACCTGTGGCATCTTGGGAATGTATAAGCTTTGGAGCTTAACGGGTGCTGCAGGGGTCTGCCTGGCTGGAGAGATGCCTGTCTGGTACACCCCTCAGGACAGACGATGCCTTCCGTTCGAACATGGAGGGTGAGGCACATGGGTCACCCTCATATACAGGGGTGTGGCTGTGGGCAGGACGGGTTGTGGGGGGACCCGTCAGGGAATTGCCCGTTCGGAAGGCGAGAGGAGGCGGGGGCAGGGAACTCTCCTCAATTTTCCCCCAGAGGTTTGGGGAAAAGCCTTTGCACGTTTGAGCCAGCCGGGCCTGCATTAGCAGATCCTGCTCCTCTGGCAAGGGAGAGCTTGTAGGTGAAATCAAAAAAGGGGAGAAATCTGCAAGAGCCGGTTTAAAAAATTCCAGGGGCAGACCCATGTTCCCCAGGAAGCAAGTACTTCCTCCTGCTCCCTTCAGTGGGAAAAGATATAGGAGGTGAATTTCTCTAAGCAGGGGATCTGCGTAGATGGCACTGTATTGCTTTGGGAAGCATCCATGCTGGTAGCAGAGTAGCAGCAGACCCCACAGCTGAGACTTGAATGGGGACTGTTGGAGAGGGGCAGTGGAAGGGCGCAGGAAAATGCTTTTCAAAAGCATCTGCACTTTATTACAAAGCAGCTGAAAACCCATACCAGGAATGGGGCTCAAACCCATGCGGACAAACGTCCATTGGATCTTAAGTCCAACGCCTTAACCACTCGGCCACCCTGGTGAGACCCAAGGCCCAGCTTTACTCAACTCCCTTTTTCTGCTGGCTGCTGCAGCACCGGCTGTCCAGCAAAAGCTGTTTGCGGAGTTTAAAGGCTTTTGCAGGAGGCTAAAGGTAATTGCTTATGACAAACACACTGTGTGACACCTAACTTTCTCCCACTCGGACTTTACGGGCAATTTTTATATTGGAGTTAGCTTAGTCACAATAAGGGGGTGAGCAAGGCAAGCACACAAGCGCATCTCCTCCCTGGTGGTCTAGTGGCTAGGATTCGGCGCTTTCACCGCCTCGGCCCAGGTTCAATTCCTGGTCAGGGAAGATACCTCTAAAGCATAGATTTGAGTGTTTTGTCCCAGTAGCTTTTTTTAAACGAAGGTCCTTAAAAAGGTACCCCTACCCATAGACGAAAGAGGAGGAAATGGACTAGGTCCCCTGTGCCCCAGGTTGTTTTGCTCCCATTGCCCTCAGCCACCTTTATGCGCACGCACTCCTCCACCCAGTCTGGTGCTCTATGTGTGTGTAAATGGCAGTACCAGCTCACCAGAAAGGTAATTTGCTGGAAACCCCTGCTGTGATGCATACATCTACTTAGGAGCACTCTTCTCCCTTGCACTCTTGAATCGCTTAAGCGCAATGTATTCTTCCAGCAAGCTGAATAACGAGACAGGGTTGAGAAAGTGTTCCAGCTGTCTGTGCGCCATCAGCAGCCACTAGGTGTCCCTCTTGTGTTTTCCCGTGGATCCCGATTGTACAGGAATTCATTGGTTCAGTAGCAAGGGGGAGAGGATGGCCTGTGCTTGGAAGTGACAGACAGTCGGGTGGCATTATGAGGATTTTTTCAAGTTCTGATTCATATGTGCTGCAGAGAAAAATAAGCTTTCAGCCCCCATGAGCTTTGTCATTCGGAAAGCAGTGTATGAACTTTTGCTGCATGGCACTGGGCTCCCTGGTGGTCTAGTGGTTAGGATTTGGCGCTCTCACCGCCGCGGCCCGGGTTTGTTTCCCGGTCAGGGAAAAGTCCTTCTTCTGCCCTTGAAAATTGTTCCTTCCCGTAGGTCGCGGGCTTCTCAAAATGAAGTTGCTTTCTGACTCACAGTTTGCCTAGCATCACGCAGTATAGCTCCAAATATCATTTTCGCAAGTTCCCTTTATAGCTGCTTTCCACAGCGGGAGGAAAGTCACTTGTGCAAGGCTCTTGAGCAAGTGAGACCCTGTATTCCAAAGTGCAATTCCTTTTGTAGGCTTCTGACCACATGGCGTTGTGGTAAATAAATAAATAATACCTCTATTTTTGACTGGATATAACAATAACAGATAGCTCAATAAATAAGAGTCAAGATTCGAGGTAGTCGGAGTTTGCAGGTTTAATACAGCATAAAGGACAGGAACAGGACAACCTGCACAGGCAAGATCTGGGATGGCTAGCCAACAGGGGGGCCCCGACAGCTGTCGGGCAGGATCTGGAATGAGCGCGCTAGCTTTTAATAACAGTACATAAGTATATATATAGTTAAAACAATTGCATTACAGTACATACAGTAGGCGTAACAGTGGGTGGGGCTTGTAACAGTCGCGAAAGATAAGGGTGAAAGTAGGTGTAACAAGAGGCGTGAACATAGACATGTGATGTAAACGTAACAGAATATGTCATAAACGGGGCGGAAACATGGAGGGGGCTACCTAAGGAGCCGGGACCTCTAACCTAGTGGTGCGGGCAAACTGACAATGACGTGTTACTAGGAGAAGCTGGGGGCTATGACTTCTGCACTAGAAGAAGAGACTGAAGTCTGGAGTGTCAGAGCGACATGTACCTAAACACTATCTAGTATCTGATGTTTAGAGAACATGTTGATAGAATCCAAAAGTTATCAGGGTAAAGGCTAACAGACTCTAAGACTGGTGCATGCGTTATTCTACATGTAGTGCGTGTTGAGGAATATTAAATGACCATTAATACAGTATTTCTCTTACATGGAGACGTAAAGGCTAGACGATGACTGAAACTATTGATGCGATTCAGTAACTTAGGAATGCAGAGAAGGAGAGCTGGACTGATAACTGGAATCATAACATACTCTTGGCAGACTGGCAGGCAGAGCCAGGCCGAGCCGGGCACTGTGAGGCAGGAAGTAAGTGAAGGGTCAGGGATACAGGTGGGGGCTGTATCGCTCCTCAGCGAGGGTTCAGGAGACAGGAGCTGAATCTGAGTCCGGGCCCTTTTGAGTCCTAGAAACGGGGACTTTACAATGAAATAACGTGCACACTGAGAAACGTGGCAACGTAACTTTACCTAGGCTCAATACTCGTAGCTTTCACGAGAACTGGAAACTGGCATACTAGAGATGGACACAACTGTAATTGCGTCTTAAATCGATCATGGGGAATACATATGCATATTAATCATGCACATACAACATAGGATGGGGAACACGTAGGGACACAGAACATGGCAAAATTTACTTTTCCACATTCCCTCCTTGTCACTACGTTTCCATCAGGAAACATCAATATTCATGATACCGTCTATCATTTCATACAGTATCATTTGCTCGTCTCGAATTGTCTTGGAACGGGATTTAGGACGGGACTTGGGACTAGGAATACAAGAGGTAGCACAAATGCCGCAAATCGCAGGGCCACATTGTATACAGAGGCAGCAACTGAATATGATCGCTGCTGCAATACCTAGAAATGATAATACTTTCCATCCCCAGGCAGAAATTATACTCCAAAACCAACCGGACCATGTCCAGGTGCCTGGATTCTGGTGTAACTGATGGGCAATTTTATGAAGTCTGGTTATAGCTGAATAAACAGACGGCGCGTTATTAGGAATGAAAATGCAGCAACTAGATCCGATGACTCTACATGCTCCTCCTCTATCGGCCAGTATGACGTCAAGAACGAGACGATTCTGGAGCACGACAAATCTCATAGCAGATTGCTCTTCGGTTAAGTTACCTAGAGCAGAGGCAGTCTCATTCACTACTGCTTCAAGGGTTCTTGTTAACCTACGGATTAACTTACTATTCTGGACAGGTCCTATAAAGAAGAAGAAACCTTTATTGAAATCTGTATATTGTTCTAGAGCAGTTTCAGTTTGATCGACAATTGGAGACTCGATCTCCCTTCTATGTCTAATGTGTACTAGATGTGTGTTTCTGTGATAATCAGATGGGGCTAGAAAAACTGGTGGCAGTAGGAAGGCAATGTAACAGGTTCCCTCCCAATCGAGGGGCAGACGAACATATGCGGTCTGACCACAAACAAAATAAGAATGACGTGAAGCTTTGAAAATAGATTTCCCACTGTCACTATACTCGACAATAGTAGTACAATCACTATGTCCTACATGTACGGAACCATTATTTCTGACACATAATTCGCCTTTGACTGGTAGTACTGAAATAGCAGGTAAGTCTGGAGTAGGATCAGACTGAACATTCAGGACCATGAAATTCGAAGAATAGTTACCCAAATTATAAACTTCATTCTCTAGATCTAACCCTGTTCTGTGGGGAAGACCTTGCTTGTCTGGAAAACATGTACTGTTCAGAAGGGACATATCAGTCGAGGATGACGTTAACGTGGACCAGGCTCCACATGAACCGTTATGTGAAAATGGATAAGGAAAGAGTGGCAGAACTTCCTTCGGTGTCTGGAAAGGGGGGAGTCGACCACACACCCAACAATTAGTGGCATTGCTGGTCTGGTGTGAATAATGTAGCATACGGATGAATGTATTGTTGCGCATAGCAAGACGATAAGATAGTTCGTGAGGAGGCAGATCACTAAACGTGTGCTCTACTGTAGCATTAGAATACTTATTTACATGAGAAATTGGAAAACATAAATGAAATACATAACTCGTGCAGGTAACCATTAAGCTGAGAAACAATATAAAACTTAGAAAAATGATACATCGGATTGAGTTTTGACTAACTCTCTCACTATGGGGGTCTATTTCATACATGTCAGATACCTGTCTAACCGTTTCACCTAGGGGAGGACTTAGACAATTAAACTGGCTGACTTATTTTACTAGACCGGAGCTTCTTTGTATACTCCTGCTGCGGAGTTTCCTCTAACAGGGGAGGCTTGGTATCAATGTCATTCGCGGGACAGTCCTTAAGAATAGTATCTTGGCAGTCTTTAAAATCTTGACAATCCTTGGAAATGTTCTTGGAAACAGTTTTTAGTCGGAGTCCGTGAAATTTCTTGACGTGTGACAGGTGCACCCACCCCTTCCTGCCTTCCAACTTGACGGCAGTACGGGTGGTCAAAAGGACTAACTTCGGCTCCTTCCAGCGAGGCTCCAGCGGACTCGAACGATCAAAATTCCGGACGAGAACCAAGCTTCCTGGAACGATTTCATGCGGTTTCACCTCGGTATTGTCTGGAAATGCGGCGGCAACCTGTGAACGACAAGAGTGTAGGGCAGACATCAAGGAAGCTAGGTAATCTGTCAGCATATTACTGGAAACATCTATAATACTTCGGGGTCTGGGTGTACCCCACATATTCGGGGGCGGCCGAATACGACCTCATAAGGGGACAGACCTGATCTGGAATGTGCGACCATGCGCATATAAAACAAAGCGACTGGCAAGGCAACTAACCAGTCTACACCTTTTTCTTGACAGACTTTGGCAATACGGATTTTCAAGGTTTGATTATGTCTCTCTACGAGACCGGCTGCTTCTGGATGGCGTACACAATGGAACTTCCACTGGTACCCTAACAAAAGGGAAACGTGCTTCATGAGTTCAGATGAGAATGGCTGGCCGTTATCAGAATACACGACCCTAGGGAGTCCATAGCGGGGGAAGAATTCACGAACCAACTGCTTGGCAGTGGTCGCGGCTGTGTAATCTGGGACTGGATATGCTTCTGTCCACCTGGACAAAGCGCATACAACTACAAGGACATACTTGAAACCTCGACATCGCTCCATCTGAATATAATCCATCTGGAGGACTTCAAAAGGGTGGTCAGGGGGCTGGAATCCACCTTGTTCCACCGGGACACTTTTACCTGGATTGAACTGGCAACATATCATACAGGTACGGACTTTCTGCTTGGCTGCAGCTCGTAAATGCTTGTTAAACCAAATGTTCTGGATACTGTCTAACATGGCTTTTTCTCCTAAGTGTGCTGGACTATGTGCGGTATTGATAATGACTTGAACCATTGAGTCGGGGAAAAACCATGTGGCTCTACCCTTCGTCAACCATCCCTGATCTGTCTGGACCCCTCCTTGTTCGGACCATTTCTTAATTTCTTCGGGAGTAGCATGTAACTGGATATCTATGACATCTTGAGTAGGGTCCTTAACTGTCATACAAGTAGTCTGATCTGGAGTGGATGTCTGTGTCGTGTTAACTGGTATGTCTGGAGTCTGAGCTGTAAGCTTGGCTGTTCGATCTGCTAGATCATTACCTTGGGAAATAATGTCTGTAACTTTAGTATGTGCTTTGCACTTCATGATAGCGATAGATGTCGGTAAATGTATTGCATCTAACAGAGCTTGAATGAGGAGACCATGCTGAATCTTGGTTCCATGAGAAGTCATGAAACCTCTCTCCTGCCAGAGCACTCCGAAGTCGTGTACAACTCCGAATGCGTAGCGTGAATCTGTGTAAATATTAACTTTCAGGTTCTTGGCGTGTATGCAGGCTTGTGTCAGAGCGACTAGCTCTGCTGCTTGAGCGGACAGGGTGTCAATACGGTGTGTTTCAATAACTTCAGTGTCAGTAGTCACTGCATACGCGGCTACTAGTTCTCCTGTACTCGTTCTCATACATGAACCATCCACGTAAAGTGTCAGGTCGGGATCTGGTAATGGAATATCTGTCAGGTCTTGTCTTGGCTTAGTCATAGTGTTAACTACTTCCACACAATCATGTGTGGCAGGATTCGAAGTAACTGACGGTAACAGTGTAGCAGGATTTAGAACGTTGCAGCGTCTGATTTCTATGTGTGGCTGGAACAGTGTCAATTCATAACCTGTCAAACGTGCAATTGTCAAGTGTTGAGTCTGTGTTCGGTTTAAAAGAACTTCCACGGAGTGTGGAACTTGTACTGTTAAGGAGTGTCCTAATACTATGGAATCACTTTGTCTGATAGCTAATGCTGTGGCTGCAACTGACTTGAGGCACGCAGGCAGAGCCTGGGCTACTGGATCTAGTGTGCTCGAAAAATAAGCACAGGGCTTGTATTGTCCTGCTTGATCTTGTGTGAGAACAGATAATGCTGTACCATCACGTTCTGTGACAAAAAGTGTAAAAGGCTTATTGTAGTTTGGTGTAGCTAGAACGGGAGCTTGGCATAAAGCTTTCTTTAACTCATTGAAACTAAGTGTATGTTCAGATGTCCAAGGGAGGACAGTCGATACGGCTGCCTCCTGTGTCGTTAACTGTATCAGTGGCTTGGCTAGAAATGCAAACTGAGGAATCCATTGTCTGCAATAAGAAGTAAGGCCGATAAAAGCACGTACCTCCTTCTGTGTCTTGGGCTGAGGAAGACTCGCTATTAACTGGATGCGATCGGGTGTCAACTGCCTACCCCACTTGGACAGTAAGTGGCCTAAGTAGATCACTTGCTGGACACAGAATTGAAGCTTTGAAGGAGACACCTTGTGCCCCATCTCGGCTAGGAAATACAGAACTGTAAGTGATGCTCGCTCGCAAGCACGTTCAGAACGGGCTGTGATCAGTAGATCATCGACATACTGGAGCAGGGCAGTGTCAGTTGGCATGTGAATGTTGTCTAGTTGTCTCTTAAGTGCTTGACTGTAAATACTAGGACTTTCTGTGAAACCTTGAGGAGCTTGTGTGAATTTATAGCTCCTTCCATTTAAACAAAAACCGAAAAGGTATTGGCTGTCTGGATGAATGGGGACACTGAAAAATGCATTCTTGAGGTCGATTACTGTAAAAAATATTGCCTCAGAATCAATGGCTGTCAATAGAGATGAGATATCTGGAACAACTGGATACTGAGGAATAATACATTTATTGAGTTCTCGAAGGTCAATCACTAATCGATATACTGGGGGTGCATTTGGATCAGTACGTTTCATGACTGGAATGATCGGAGAATTACATACATTGGAGTCAGTTTCTACAACTACTCCTTGAGCCATGAGCTCGTCAATAATTTTGGATAAGGCTGCTACAGCCTCAGGTGGCAATCTGTACTGTCTGATTCGTGGCAGGACTATACCTTGCTTGAGAGTCACACGATGAGGTGTGATTTGCATGAAACCAACATCAGTTGGACCTTGCGCCCATAGATGCTGCGGGACATTTGACAATCTCGGATCAAAATCTCGTAATACATAGTGACCCTTGAAGTCACGTAAAAACAAACGTATTCCCTCTGGGGAACAGCAAATAACTGCACCTAATTCTTTCAGTGTCTTAATACCTAACACATTTTCTGGACATGACTTCGTAAGCAATAGATCAGTAGTTCGGGACAATGGACCTACTTCTAGAGTAACTGGCTTTGATATCTCGTTTACAATAGGCTTTCCTGAAAATCCAAGGGAAACATTTCTAGAGCCTGAGAGCGGAGCCCCTGGAACCTCGTCGTGACTTATAGTAGTCCTACTTGCCCCTGTATCAATCAGAAACTTTCTGTCTTTCCCTAATACTTGACTATGAACATAGGGACCTTCTTGATCTACAGGAATCTCGATGAGAGGCAAGCCTACCTCCCTCTCTAGGCTGTTTCATGAATACGCTTGATACTCTGGATACTCTGTCTGGGCATACTGGTACATCTGCTGTGTAACATGCTGTGTTGCAGCTATAGGCTGCGTTGCTGGAACTGTCTGTTGTGCATTCTGTGGCTGAGAAGTCTGTGAAACTTGTTCTTGTCTAGGCGGACGTGGTCTTTCTTTAGTTTTACCAGTGGCTATATTGTGTTTCAGAACTGCACACTCGTTTATAAAATGACCTGGCTGTTTACAATAATTGCATGTCCCTTTAACGGGAGCTGCAGGATGACTGGCTTGATGCGGACCCCTCTTCTGACTGTCTTGAGGAACAGATTGTGCAACTAGTACTTTCATTTTCGTGTCTTTCATACGTCTTCTCTCGTGTTCTTGCTCTTCCCTGATTCTATTCTGGTGATACTGGAGCATCTGTAACATCTGTGACGGAGGACTAGCTTGCCATGTACTTTCGACTTTCAAAACTCTATTCTTAACTTGTGGACTTGAATTCTCGACTAATTTAGTAACAAAAAGATGAGGGTATGACTCACTACTCGTCTTCAAACCACTGTTTATTATAAAACATTTCTCAAATCTAGAATAAAAATCACTAGTGTCTTCGTCTTGTTTCTGTTTACAGGCTGAGATTGCATCCCAGTCTTCCTTTTTAGTGGCTAATAATCTAGGCAAAACTTGTATTAACAGTTCAGGTAATTCTTTACATTTGTCTCCAAGACCGGTACCTGGTACTCGTATCTTATCTTCAGCTTCTAGAGCTGTCCAATCGATCTTTTTCTCTCCCACCTCCCAATCTTTTTCCTTGAGTTTCTCATATATGCCCGCAGGCAACAGGACTTTTAACATTTTAATAATATCTGGATACGTGTATTCTCCCATACGGAGCATGTCTTTTAATTCTCGGTGGAACCCTGCTGGATCTTTGTCGTGACAGGGAATTAATTTCTTCATCTCTAAGAGTTCCATCTTGGTAACTGGGGTGTAAACAAATACTCGTTGCATTTCACCATCCGCTGTCCTAACTGGGTGTACTTCTCGTAGTGGATGCTGTCTGTCTATATAAAACGGTTTACTTTCTGGAGGTGAGACATGAACAAAATGCGGGTTCAGAAACGTCCTATATTTGTGGCGCTGTTCTAGAATGACACTAATTAAATCGGTACCTAAACCTTTCCATCTATACTGGAGTAACTCGTTCAGGATATCATGTAACGGACCTGGATCAGAATGTTGACCCTCATACAGTGTAATGAGGTGTTGGATCATATACATACCCACCAGTCGCTGCTCGGCTGGGGGCAGTTTCAGAAACATTTGTGCCACTATTTCGTCTGGAAAAGTGGTAGAATCAGTAATCCATCGGACTGCTGATCGGGCTAGTTCTTGTTCATGCATGGTACTTAACTCACTATAACCGATTCGTGATTTCAGAATTTGATCGGTAGCTTGAAATACTTGTTCTAGGGAACCTTGTTCCGGTGCTGGAAGATGAAAAACTTTCTTGTGTTCTAGGCGTAAATGTCGGTCTGGAAATCTAGATTTACCTACATACGCTATTCTGGCGGTATTCTCGTCCTCTACCTCTTCAGTAGAAGAGTCATTTTCTTTCTCGCTTCCTAGAGCTTCTTTGCGTTGTTCGTGTAACCTTATTATTTCTTTACGAATTTTCTTGTACATACTCTCTATACTATTGAGTGTCTTGTGCTTACCCTCGGCTATATTATCACTCCACCTTGTCAGAACTTTCATTTCGGTCGGATCTTTAGTCGGGGAATCTTGTTCCCGTATTAAACAATTGATCAGAAACTTTAATAGCATCAACTGGATCTCGGATTTCCTGAGAGACATGACTTCAGCAATACTTTCTGGATCTTGTCCTGTACGAATGAAACAATACATTCTGTCTAGATCTTCTTTCATATTCGGTAGGGTGACCAAATACTCGGACACCTGTCTTATACGTACGGAATATAGAACCATACTATCCTCGCCTGGGACTGGATCATAACAGCATTCAGTAAGAACTCGTCTGATTTCTGCAATAGACTTATATTTGGGCGTACGCTGTAACGCACGTTCATGTAACTCGACTGTTCCTAAACGTCTACTTGGCGGCGGGGTACCAGGAGGACCTCCTCCCGCGGCCCCTATACTGGAATCGTCGACTGATACTCTTCGTGCTGGCAGAGTGACTGATGTGGCGGGAAGTTGTACTACGGGCTGGACCGGGGGTACCGTAACAGGTACTGCAACAGGTGCCCCGGTGGCTGGAAGACCATGAATTACATTATTTACAGGAGCTGGTGGAACAGGATTTGCATATTCTGGGACTGTGTCGTCCAAATAGGACGAGAGAAAAATATCAGCTGCGGTCGGTTTGTGACGTAGCTTGGTCGGAACTAAGGGTGGCGGAAAATTACTGGATGCCTCCGGGGTTGCTTTTGGCAAGCCCTCGGCAAGAAGAGGATACATACCCTTAATGAGGGCATTCCTCTGTCTGTCTGACTGTTCTGTTTTAACTCGTTCACCTATTTCGACTAATTCCCTTTCTTGGGCTCTTTCTAAGGATTCTCTACTTAATTCTGACTTTCTGATTTCTTTTTCGGTTCTTTTATGAGATTCTTTGCGCCATAACTCGATGGCATCTTTCTGTGACTGTCTGGCTTTCTTTTTCCATAATACTTCTTCTACTCGCATGATGCACTCGGCATCCCACGTACCTGATACGGGCCATCTATACTTTTCTTCTAACTGTTTGGTGTACTCCACCCATAAATCTAGATATAATATAGCACTTATGCCATGCTTCTGATACATAAAATGACCTGGACTGTCCCTAGGCGGGACAGGAACTGCTTCTTCTAACAGACCTTTTCTAGTTTTTAACTGACGTAGTTTTGAGAGCAGCGGCATGACTGAACTGTAGTCTAGACACAATACAATACACAATGAACACGATAATTACACCACTTTCATACCACGACATTGAAATACATGAATGACATTTAAAATAACAGTTCTGACAAAATACTACCTGGAATACTGAAAACAGAATACATGAATTTCTCGAGAACAGAACGGACTAGAACAGAAACTAGATGCACTGCTAAAACAATACGAAACTTACCGGTCTCATAAAGAGACACGTCAGGACCCGCATCCACCTAAGTGGACACTTCGTGTTGGATCTGCGTACCCAAACCCACGGACCAGAGACAATACACTTGACCCTGTCTAGATACTACCCCAGCAACGGTACTCACCGGGCAGCAAGAACGGAAGGCCTCGGACTGGACTGGACTGCTACGACGACGGACGGACGAACTTCGGACTTCCGTTACGGGTGGGCCTCCGGATACCTCGGACCTTGGACTCTCGGCTTGGGCTCTGGTCGGGACTCGCCGCGTTCCTCCACCGCCTCGTCTGGATGCTGGACCGCAACCTCCGTCTCCTCCGTGGGCCTGAGGGATACTTGAAGCAGAAATATCTGCACGTGCACGGTATGGTTCCGTCACGGCTGCAGAGGATCAGGGGGCTTGCGTGGCTTCACCGGCGCGTGGGGAAAGGGCAAGTCCCTATTCGGGCGCCATTATGTGGTAAATAAATAAATAATACCTCTATTTTTGACTGGATATAACAATAACAGATAGCTCAATAAATAAGAGTCAAGATTCGAGGTAGTCGGAGTTTGCAGGTTTAATACAGCATAAAGGACAGGAACAGGACAACCTGCACAGGCAAGATCTGGGATGGCTAGCCAACAGGGGGGCCCCGACAGCTGTCGGGCAGGATCTGGAATGAGCGCGCTAGCTTTTAATAACAGTACATAAGTATATATATAGTTAAAACAATTGCATTACAGTACATACAGTAGGCGTAACAGTGGGTGGGGCTTGTAACAGTCGCGAAAGATAAGGGTGAAAGTAGGTGTAACAAGAGGCGTGAACATAGACATGTGATGTAAACGTAACAGAATATGTCATAAACGGGGCGGAAACATGGAGGGGGCTACCTAAGGAGCCGGGACCTCTAACCTAGTGGTGCGCGCAAACTGACAATGACGTGTTACTAGGAGAAGCTGGGGGCTATGACTTCTGCACTAGAAGAAGAGACTGAAGTCTGGAGTGTCAGAGCGACATGTACCTAAACACTATCTAGTATCTGATGTTTAGAGAACATGTTGATAGAATCCAAAAGTTATCAGGGTAAAGGCTAACAGACTCTAAGACTGGTGCATGCGTTATTCTACATGTAGTGCGTGTTGAGGAATATTAAATGACCATTAATACAGTATTTCTCTTACATGGAGACGTAAAGGCTAGACGATGACTGAAACTATTGATGCGATTCAGTAACTTAGGAATGCAGAGAAGGAGAGCTGGACTGATAACTGGAATCATAACATACTCTTGGCAGACTGGCAGGCAGAGCCAGGCCGAGCCGGGCACTGTGAGGCAGGAAGTAAGTGAAGGGTCAGGGATACAGGTGGGGGCTGTATCGCTCCTCAGCGAGGGTTCAGGAGACAGGAGCTGAATCTGAGTCCGGGCCCTTTTGAGGCCTAGAAACGGGGACTTTACAATGAAATAACGTGCACACTGAGAAACGTGGCAACGTAACTTTACATAGGCTCAATACTCGTAGCTTTCACGAGAACTGGAAACTGGCATACTAGAGATGGACACAACTGTAATTGCGTCTTAAATCGATCATGGGGAATACATATGCATATTAATCATGCACATACAACATAGGATGGGGAACACGTAGGGACACAGAACATGGCAAAATTTACTTTTCCACAGCGTGCGGCAGGAAGTCTCCTTTGACAGGCCTGCAGGCTTTGTTTCCAAATGGCATCCTGGACCCATTGCAACCCACCTTTTTGCTAAAATGGAAGTCTGGATCTGGGTAGGAAAAAACTGAGCTGCACGTACGGAAAGCAACAGAGGCCAGCGGAAGGGTGGGTGTGGCCAGGGCTGTCTAATTTGCATACTGACCTGTGGCATCTTGGGAATGTACAAGCTTTGGAGCTTAACGGGTGCTGCAGGGGTCTGCCTGGCCAGAGAGATGCCTGTCTGGTGCTCCGACCGTGCCTTCCATTCGAGCATGGAGGGCGAGGGACCAGGGTCTTCCTCATATACAGAGGTGTGGGCGTGGGGAGGATGGGGACTGGGGGAGCCACCAGTGCATCTCCCGTTTGGAAGCGAGAGGAGGTGGAGGTGGGAAACTCAGCTCAATTTTTTTCTCCATGTCCTGTAGACAAGCTGATGCAGCCAGGCCTGTATCAGCAGATCGTGCTCCACCGGCATGGGAGAGCCTGCAGGCACAAATAAAAAAGGGGAGATATCCGCAAGAGCTGGTTTAACAAATTCCAGGGGCAGGCCCATGTTCCTCAAGGAGCAAGTACTTCCTCCTGTTCCCTTCAGTTGAACAAGACATAGGAGTTGTATTTCTCTAAGATGGGGCTCTGCATAGATGGCACTGGATTGCTTTAGGAAGCATCCATGCTGGTTAGATTGTAGCAGCTGCCCCACAGTTGAGAGTTGAATGGGGACTGTTGGGGAAGGGCAGCGGTAGGGGAAGGAGGGCGGAGGAAAAGGCTTTTCAAAAGTACCCTCACTTTCCTACAAACCTGCTGAAAATCCATACCTTGAACGGGGCTTGAACTCATGTGTGCAAATGTCCATTGGATCTTAAGTCCAAAGCCTTAACTACTTAGCCACTAGGGTGAGACCCTAGGCTTAAGTTTACTCAACTCCCTTTTTATGCTGGTTGCTGCAACGCCGGTTGTCCAGCAAAAGGTGATTGCAAAAATGAAATGCTTTTGCAGGAGGTTAAAGGTAATTGCTTATGACAAACACACTGCGTGACACCTAACTTTCTCCCACTAGGACTTTTACTGTAAATCTCTACATTGGACTTAACTCAGTCACAATAAGGAAGTGAACAAGGCAGGCAGAGGACTGAAGTTTCTACCCGGTGGTCTAGAGGTTAAAATTAAGCTCTTTCACTGTTATGGCTCAGGTTTGATTCCTGGTCATGGAAGCTTTCTCAAAGGAATTGATGTATGTAATTAATTCACGCAATGCAGCCATTTTGAATCTAATTACCTTAAAAAGACACCCATACCTATAGACGAAAGCAGAGGGAAGGGTCTGGGTCCTCTGTACCCAAGGTTGCTTTGCTCCTGAAAGGGTCGGGCCCATAAGTTCTGGATCTGTTCTAGAGACACAATCTGATGGTTCTTTTCAGCAACATGAAAGCATAGAGAGGAAAAAGTTGTTATTAATGCCAATCAATTCAACAGAAAATTCTCTTGATACATAGTAACCACAGACAACTACATAAGGTTAGTTAATTTATTACAAAGCTATGAATAACTGAACATAAAGAAACCTCAAAATGAGCGTGTACAAATACATCGGAATCAGCATAAAGCCAAATTTGCGAATAAATTTGAGATGGTACAACATGCACAAAACATTTAGCACAAAAAATATTATGTAGAGAATCAAAAACTATGAGTGCAAGTTTCCCTGCACCAAGGGTTGATGAGAATAAAGCATGAATCTATCCCTACCCTAGCACTAAAATGGCATCCCTACCTAAGAATTCTCAAGGAAAAGAAAAAAAAGGTGTCAGCATGTGCAGTCGGCCTAAGAAGTCTCTCTATCATCGATAAGTCAGATAGAATGAAGCTATCAAGACAGAGCTTGTTCTGGAGTGCTCTCTCTTCAAAGGTAGAGAAGAAGTGGGCTGTTTTCCCTACTTGCAAAGTTCCAATATTACAAGTATCTTGCCAATGGTCCCAGCGGGACACGCCATCTGCTCTGAACAAGATCTCATAGGTACATTTTTATGGGCTAGTGGTGTTGTCAAACTGCAATGTGTCGATCTTGATTCCGAGTCCTTCTCCGGTGTGAAACAAAATAATTTCTCTTACCGGCCTTGGCTCCCGATATATATTCTCTCCTGGCTTAGTAATAAAGCAAAAGTAATATTCTAGCTAACGAAGGTGCTTCTTCGACCTGCAACTTAAACGCGAGAAAGAACAAATTCAAAGGCACACATGAAATTCAACTAGTAATTCTAATGTGAGAGCTTCCAGGGAAATTGCATTTCAGGCCTACAAGATTCAGCTAACATAAGAAAATGGCAAATGAGCTTCATGAAATTTCATAAGAAATTATGCACGTTCGATTAATATTCCTACCTACATGTAAAATAACACATTAATAAACACAGTTAATAAGTGAGCGATTGTCAGTTGCACAACACAAGTTCTTCACATTAATGTTTTCTGCTGGTAACATTTAGTTTCTACGTTAATCTTACATGTTACCTCTCAATGACCTAAATACATCAAGCTTCATGGTATTGCATTACACGATCCTAACACTGCATGTTAAGAAAAGAAAGAATATTATTTGGGTGTGCTCTACATATAGTATTATAATGCACCCCTATAACTAAAATGCAGTTTCTGCTACATCAGCTGCCCCTCTTAATCCTCTAGTTTCCTGTAGAGTAGACCGATTTAAACAGATGTTGTTGCTAGTCTCCTCAGTCTAAATTCCTACAACAACTTGAGATTCTCATAGGGACTGTCCTGCAGTCTTTCCACCCTTCATTTACTCTCCCTAAAGGAATCTTCCGCTTGCCTCACCTTATGCCATTTCTATGCTCTTGTCATGCCTAGTAGGATGATAACGCAACCACAACAATTATTATTGGCTTCAAGTTACATCCAAGAATTCCCTTTCCTAAGTTTGAAAACCAACTTCCAACTGTTCCAAATCCTTTTCAAATGTTATCCCAAACTCCCTCAGTTGCTAAGCCATGTATCTCATGATATACCACAGTGATCTTACTCATATATTTCCTCAGATCTTTACTTTTATCAGGAATGTAAGTGCAGCACTGTTGGACCTTCAGCATACAAGAAAGTCCTACCTCTTTTGACAATAACACATATAAAGCAAGACGGTTTTACATCACCATCACCCTTATCGAAACCATCTCTCCATCTAGGAGAAATAATGACTGAGCTGTGTTAACCGACAACTTATCCAGAAGGGTACACAATCTTCTAATCTTGATGTCATTCAATACCACACTCAAGCCAGGTATCATCACTTGAAATATGTCTCCTACTATTTCAGCATCAATCAGTCCACGTTTCTTCCTATGGTTTGATTTTCCTTGCAAAATATTCAGATCTTCCACATGATTTATTTTCGGACACACGACAGCCACATAATAAGTACCATACAAATTGTTCAGAAGCCGGATGTATGCATTCTTCGCACACACGAAGTATACTCCTAGCACCACTTGCGCTGCTTCTTGTAGGTATTCCTTCCAAGAAGTATCAATTAAATAAACAAGATCACACACAATCTGTTCCACAAAGAGAGTGTCATAATGAGTCTGTCCCCGTTGCATGCAAAGCTAGCCTCATTGTTCCCAATCTAAAGCTATAGGACCATGTCTTCCCTTAGCCATGTGAGCTAGCTCCTCCTTGTTCCACTCAAAATGTGCTTCCCTATTATTACGCTTACCTGTTAGGCCTCTATGTCTATCTTCTATGTGGTCTACACATTTATTTTCTATGTCTTGTAATATGCATGTTAAATTGTGCATATGCGCAGTAGCAGCGTCTGGCATTACTGAGGGTACTTTCCCATTGTCTCGTCTTGTTTGTAATAATCATATTTGTTCAGATGTTTGTATACTAGAACTTCTGAAAGTACCAAATCACAATTCGAGAAGTAGTAGTCATAAAGACCCTTTCCTTAAAATATGCTAAGATGTAAACTACAACTAATACCATACCTCAAGGGCAGGTGGTGATACCTAATGCCCTCTTGATCCGAAGCAGGCAATGGCATACACATGAAACACTACCTCACATCCATAGTATTCCTGTATTCATACAGCAACTTCACATAAGCTTTCAGCTTGTAATCACTTTTGGACAAATCTACATGCAAAAAGCAACTGGCTTGCTCTACTAAGCCTTTATCAGATCCTAGTGTACCCTCTTTTCAGGCAGCAGTGGTAGGTGTGGACGTCCCATGTTCCCCCACTCCTGTACCTCAGCTTTGTGTGCGCTTAAAATTGACTCAGTAATGACTACAGCTATCACTATGGTTACATCTACAAAAAGTGTACCTATAATACATTTATGCCTATGGTTCAAATTTCCACACTCCATTTCAAAGTGGCTCGGATTGTAGCTCTAATAAGATCAACACACATAGTCTCCTTTTTTCCGCCTCTTATGTACTAACAACAAAGTATTTGAGCAACTTACTTTTGGGATCTTAGAAAATTCTCACAATAGTCCTTGGCACAATATTTCCACAGCTTGGAAGACTTCCTTAGCACTCTTTCTGATTCTAGAGGGAAGTCACTTCTTTCTTGTTTGCACACTTATCTCAAGCAAACTTTTATTAACAGTTCAAAAGTTCAATTTGAATCCCTTATGAGATCAGAGATGTTTGCGCCAAAGCCAGGAAGAAACCACCACTCTAGTCAGGGCAAGGAAGTCACCCGCCAAAGATAACCCCTGCTCACCCCCTTGGTAGCTTGACACGAGCAGTCAGGCTTATCTCGGAGGCAATGTGTAAAGCATTTGCGCACGCACCCACCAGCAACAACATCCCAGGACCCCCACAAAAGGAACTACACACAAGGTTATATCAAAAATAGCCTTTCTATTATCACAACACATCAGAATCAGAATCACAGGATGTACATTGTGCCAACTGGCAATATTTACAAGGGATTATGTACACCTGACAGGGCCACATGGACCACTGTCAGGATCATCACAAAGAGAACTTGGCAAAGGTGAACTAAAACATACAAGTAACATTATGTCATAGAACGTACAGTCAGTAAACACTGATAATCACTGCACTTGCAACAGTCTGCGCCATGAAATCCATCATACACAGTATCTCACTGGTCTAACTACATTAGACCCTCACCACCTAAGTAAAACCTTACACTAGGGGCGTAAATCACACAGGGAAGTACAATCTCCCTAACATAAACCTAAACAGGTAAAACAACCTCCTATGCATAAGCCATGTCTAGAGGTATCAGAACACAGGGTGCGCAAAACATACTACACGCAGTACATTTCCTAACACCCAAAAGCATCAGCACATAAATCATAATAGCACATAACTCACATCAAGGGCCAGGTTGCACCACTGCGCCAGAACCTAAATGTTGCAGCTGCCCGGTACTTGCTGGGCAGCTGAGGACAAGAACAGGGCCTAAACGCTGCAGCTGGCACTAAGTACTGCGCAGCTGTGGGGGGCCAAGGTAGGGGCGAAGGATTGTGACTTACTCCTGAGTCCAAAGAACATTCCCTAGGAAGAAAAACCTAAACGGTGCAGCTGCCCACTACTTGCTGGGCAGCTGTGAATCAAAACTGCGCCAGAATGTGGGAGCCATCTAGGCTCTAGGACCAACATATTGCGCACATGGGGACCCCTCTAGGCTCTGACTCACAATGGGTGCATTTTGAGAACCCTCTAGGCTCTTAAAAGCAATGTGCCCCAGGTTGGAGCCACGGGACTCAGCACGGGCTACTCTGGCCCCTCCCGGGCTTTACAGCACTTCTGTGGGGCGGGGGGAGCCACCTCGGCTCCTTAAACAAACATGCCCCAACGTAGGAGCGGCCCACTGCAAGACAGGGCTGCTTTTGAGCATTCTCTCTGTCCCCGTGCCTTCCAGGCACTTTTAGGCATACCAGAGCTTTCCCCCCCAAGCCCTTTGACACTCACCAGGCTATTCTCTGGCGGGGGAGAGGCTCCTCTGGTCGGCGGTGCGGGCAGGGCTCTCTCCTCCGCCTGGGAGCCCCGCAGTGCAGCTCACGCCTGCATCTTCACCCGCTCCCCCATCTCGGGACTGGGACTTCGAAGATGGAGCCTGCAAGGCTCCGGGCTGACTCGCACTACTCCTTGCTGGCGGCCCCAGGACTCTCCACAGCCCACGGGAGCTCCGGGCCGCGGGATGGCTTTCCTTTTTCTCTCCGGGGCTTGAGGAGGCCAGGTGGGCTCTCGACCTCCTCTCTGGAAACACCACTTCCGGCCACACTTGGGACTTCTGTCCTGCGGCCCCGCCCACAGCCAGGCGGGCCATGGGCGGTGGCGGCATTTTTCGGGGGCAGAACTCGAGGGGCAGGCTCCCTCAAAGTGAAAAAGAAAAGTAGAAACAGAGTGGGCAACCGTTAAAATAAACAAATAAGCGGCATGAACGGGGTGGCACCCGTAAATAATTAAATAAACGGGCTGGGCACCCGCATGGCAACAAAAGGGCAAGAGTGCTCCCCCCCCAGGGAAAATGACAGCGCTCTGCCCAGAAATAGAAGGAAATCGCTCACGAGGCTCTGGGGGCACAGAAAGCACCAAAGGCCCCAGAAATGACCCCTACAACAAGAAGAGTCCCACAAAGTCCTGGACATCAAAAGATGGGGCAAGCAGCTCCCAACAAAGCAAAGTCCTCCAGCATCCAGGGCATTCAGGGGCTGGGCAGGGCCCAGGATGGCAAGCCTTCCCCTGGTAGATTCAAGTAAGAGAACAAGAACATTTAACATGAGGTCACAGCCTCTTTTTATACACAGAATCCCCTTGCCTCTAGGGTGCAGATGGGGGAAAACCAGACGCAGCTGGTTCTGGAACACTCTGTTGGGCCCAGCCCCTCTCCCCATTCACAGGACAGGTTAGGGACATCAGACGTACCACAGGGGGCTGAGCCAGCATTGTGGAGGGTAGGCCCAGCCCTATTCAGGTCCCAGGTGCACTCCTCCCTCCCATCAACATGCAGATCTCTCCATTCATCACTGGGGCAGACCCATCCTGACTCCTGGAGCCAGGCACACCAGCCAGCTCCAGCCAATCACAAGCCAGACAGGCAATTCACATTAACTGCACAGACATGCCAACTTCTAGAAGTGGCACTTCCACACCAGACACAATAAATCAGCGCACATCATCATGCAGCATTTAATCACACGAGTCCGCACATACCAAACTCCAGCCTGTACTCCCCACACATCAGGAACTACCATGGACACATATATCCCCCATGCATTCCGATGGGAGGGCAGGCCAATCTCACATACATACTCAGAGAGCGCACGCATTTTACACTTCGCCACAGTGCTAAAGTGCGCAAAGACCAGAAATCACTATAATGATGTAACATTAAAAAGGCAAAAAGTTCAGGGGTGAAACTGCCAGAAGGGCCAAGTCCAAGAAGAGCCAATCTCATTAATGACTCGCTGTAATAGTTCTGCTCTAAATGCTTCAATTTCCTGAGAAGACAGTTGGTTTTCAAAGCTCGGGAATTCGATGTCTACCAGAATCAGAGTCCATAACTCACTCAACCTTGGTGGATTAAGCACAGTCAATGACAAGATTGCATTAGCCTCTGTTGGACTTGGCCCTTTTTGCAGGGTCATCCCTGAACTTTGTGCCTTCCTCCTATATTTTTCTGACCTGTTGTTGGCTATTTTATGACTCTGGGCACTTTACCACTGCTGATCTGTGCTAAAGTGCATATGCTCTCCTTACTGTAAACTGATGTATTGATTAGTGGTTCCATGATTGGATATTTGGTTTTCTTATCAGACCCTAGTACAGTGCACTGAGTGTGCCCAGGGCGTGTAATCCAAATGCTGCTAGTGGGCTTGCAGCACTGGTTGTGCCACCCACAGAAGCGGCCTTGTAAAATCTATCTAAGGTCTGCCATTGCAGAGCCTGCGTGCAGTCTAGTACTGTCATGCTGACTGGGCAAGTGCACCCACTTGCCAGTCCCTAAACCTTCCCTTGTCTTCATATTAGTCACCCCTATGGTAGGCCCAAGGGCAGGGTGCATTGTGAGTATAAGGTGGGATAAGCCATGATGTGTGTGGCATGTCCTAATAGTGCATTACAGCCATTTTAGTTTTTCACTATTGCAAGGCTACCTGTTCTCCATAGGCTAGAATGGGCTGCTGGATTGTTACATGTTTATAATCCTAGAAAACTCAGAGAACATGGTAGCAATTCCAGTATAGTATGCCTGGACTCAGAATAATAAAATACATCTTTTAGTAAAGTTTATTTTAATATTCTGTGTTTGCAAATACCACTTTTAGAAAGTAGGTATTTGCTTCCCTAACCATTTGAGCCCGCCTCTGCTAGGTTGTGTATTCCTTGTCTTGGTTTGTGTGTGACAGGACTGGGTAATTCCAGGAGACAGGCTGGGGCAGCCCGGTGGTGAATAGGGAGATCTGCATCTAAGATGGGAGGGAGGAGTTGCACCTGGGACCTGAATAGGGCTGGGTCTTCCCTCTACAATGCTGGATCCACCCCCTGTGATGTGTCTGATGTCTCTGCCCTGCACACTGAAAGAAGAGAAGGAAGACTGTCAACAAAGTGCTCCAGGACTGTACTTGCCTTCCACAATGCTGGCTCTACCTCCTGTGGGGTGTCTGATGTGCCTGCCCTACGGTGTGAAAGGAAAGGAGAAGTCTGGTAAACAGAGTGCTTCAGAACTGGCTTGAACTGGGCACAGGCCCCTCTCCCCTCAGAGAACAAAGGATTTTGGGGTATAAGTATTGGGACCTTGAGCCCCTGTAATTAGATCACTCCTGGAACTGACAAGACAAAACCTCTGCTGAGGAGAAGGAACCTGAAGAAACTGAGGAGAGACTATTCCCAAGCTGAAGTGCTGCTTGGGGGATTGGCCTGCAGTGGTTGCCTGACTGCCAAAGAGAGGAAAAAGGACTTTGTGGACTTTACCTTTATTTTCAACTTTTGCAAAGATCTCCAAGGGCTTGGAAGTGTCGCAGGGATCCTGTTCTTCTACAGAACTGTGCATAGAAACTTGGAACCTCAGTGAGTTAGGGTGTGCCAAAACTCACCTTAGTACCCAAAATCCCCTTACCTGACCAGCTACAGTGTCTTATTGGTTATTACAAACTCCCAATAGTTAGACAAACCAGAACATGGACTTAGATTACCTCAGGTAACATGGAACACCTGAACACTCTTTCGTTATACAATCATTTCAATTCAAAACAAGGAGTAAACGAGGACGCAAGCACATTTGAAATGTTTATGTACTAATGCAGGGTTCTCAAACGCAGTATCTTAGATAATACCAGCAAACATATTATAAGAAGCAAAGTAATCAGCTTATTTACTAGTCCATAGAATGCGAAAGGTGACAACATGCTAAAATGCTAAAATGAATCAGGTTTAACAACAACTAATTCTCACCCTCCCTAACTAGCATATTATATTATATCTAAGAAGGTCTCATTGGGTTTTAGCAGGGCGGCCCCATACCTCAAGATCCTAGTGGTAAGGGATCACATCATCTTCCACCAGCTCTCTGCATGCGAAGCACCATCAAGTGTGTGTGGGTGCGCTGCGTGAAGCAATATGAAAAACGTGCCTAAAGCCAGAATTTGGCTGCCGCTGCATGTATGTTATGTCTAGGAAGGTCCGAAGACCAGACCTCACAACAACCACTGTGTCGAGTTATCCTTGAAGGCTTGAGCACTCACTGTACAGACACAGTTCACTAAGCAAAGCTGATATCAGAGTAATAACATATTATTCTCGTGTGAATCAAAGCGCTCTACTAGGCTCAAAGCTAAAACAACAGTTTAAGTGTCGTGTGCAAAAGCAGCAGAAAGGAAAAAATGGTGTTTAAATTTCTAATAAGCTCATGCTAACTTAACACAGCATATAGGCAAAGCGTATCTATATGACATCCCCCCATGATCCGAGCATGGATAAGACAAGATAAGATAAGGGGCTTATTTTTGAAGTGCAGAGTTCAAGAACGATAGTCAGTTCGAATCTGAGGAAGTGAGAAAAAACATTTTCAACCCTCAAAAAAACAAAATCGCACCATCTTGACAATTTGAGCAAAGCCAAGAGGTCTGTGACATGAAAACCTTAGGTATAAATCAAAAATTCGAAAAAAGTCCAATGTTAACATAGGCCTCGATTGTTTTCAGCCTAGGACTAAATATGCAAAATAAGCAGCAACAGCTTCCAAAAGGAAGTCACTGTTATCATCCGAAAATAATTCAGCCATCCAATCTAATAACGGGAAAGAACATTCATGCTCTTCAATTACCGGAGCCTCTAGCACCATCAGAGGACAACTAGGTGGGTTCTCAATGAAGCTGTGTGCCAAGAAATCTTGCGACGCTGCAAATATATTCCAACGACCCAGTACTCTATGCATCGCTGCCAAGGCCATAATCCTGTTGTCGGAACAAAGCAACTCGTGAGCAACTAAGGGACTCATGAGATGATTAAAATCCACGTCAGGAGAAACCATCTTGCAGAGACACAAATCCAGGGCCCAATCGAAATCGCAGCTCAGGCAATGAAAGACAGCTGGACACATGTAAAATAGGAAAATCAAAACGATAATCCATACGCTGCACTTAAGGTTGCGAGCGGCAGCGTGCCATAGTATTCAAGCATCCTGTTGCGAAACAGTGCCAGGCGTGACTGCTCGTCTTGAAACACAGGAAGGGGATCCATTTTTAATAAAACAAAATAGCACCAGAACGCCTGCAGCCAGCGCCAGAATAACAGGGAATCCACCAAAAAGGCTGGAAAAGATTGAATGGAAAAAAGCAGGAATGACTCCAAATATCTTTTCAAATGAAGTCACAAGACCGCTGCTAACTATTTTAAAAAAATGTGCGAGGCCCGATGTGGAGGAAGCGTTAAAGATTGTATGAATCAGCTCACTGAAATGCAATGGTAGGTCAGTATTCAATAAAGCCTGCCCCTCTGTGCGGGTGTTGGCTATGTGAAGGACGAATGTTTCACGAGCTGAAGTCAGGGCAACTTCTTTTTGTGACAATAGGGCTCTTATTCTACTCATTCCATTCAACTCTGCCTTCAAGGTTGGAATTCTCGACCAGATGGAAACATCCGAGTTCCCATGCGGGGTGGCTACAAACATTTTTACAGAAAACTACACGTTCACTGACTGTAACCACATACGCTATGCCTTTATTTAACCCACAACAGTCTTCATTATTTAAAGGTAAATAACTGCTGTTTGCCAGTAACGTGAATGTGGGGACGATTGCGGGAACGGGAGTACCTTTCAAAATACAGGCTAAATTAGGCTGTTCTTGGTTGCAAGAGCCGTGTAATTGGATATCTCTACACATTAATGAGTGATCTGGTGTTTCTGTGCACTCTTCACCTTTGAGATAAACTTCCCTCCCTTCTCTAAGGCATCTGCATGTAAAAGGAAGCGACCAGGCTTCCTGGAGATATGAACTACCCAGAGGCTCGTATCTACCAATGGCAAAATAATGCATACAATTTGTAAATTTAAACAAAGTAAATGGTAATGTAATCAAACCGTGGATAAGCCACGTTGCAGCAGTGGCTTCAGCCACAGAGAACGGTAAAGACTCCAATCTTTCATTGTGTAACATGGAAAAAGATGCATCTCTCATTGAAAGTAAACGCTGCTTGTCAGTTAAATTAAAGGTGTAAAGAGGGAGGAGACTTTCATGTAATTCCAAGGCACTTTACCGGCCTTAAGTGTCTGCAGGGTCCATGCAAACTGCATAATGGAACGCAATTGATTTTGACCATGGTACAATACAGACACCTAATTTTGCACAATTTCAACAACAGATGACACAATATTATCCAATGTGTAAATGCGAGAAGAAAGCGTGTTAATGCTGTTATCTACAACTGCAAGCACTTTTTCGAGGTTTGCTTGATCAATAGCTCTAAGGCGGGTAGCCGCCTTAATTTGTGATGTTTTCCAGATTTCATTATAAATCGCATATATCCATATTTTCGATCTACCACTAGCCGTGCCTTTTATGAAATCATTTAAATCAACATCATCAGTCAGCTTAGATAAATGCAGTTTAACTGATGCCAAGGTAGAATGTTTGAGCCAATTCTGACATAATTTGCCTACTGAATAAGTGGTGACAGAATGGTCAGTCTCAAAACGGGGATCGGTCCTGACTTGTGTAAAGCCATCAGCTAAACCCAGAAAGCGACGTTGGCATGAATCAGCACTTCTGTGCCACATCAGCCAACCTTTCGGATCCAAACTGGATATGTTAAAGGACGTATTTTGCAATAGAGATTGCAATTCCCTAATGGAAAATTGTGTAACCTTACTCCAACCAGAATATTCTTCTAAATCGGGGAAGGAAGGAGCATTTAATTTTTTAGAAGTAGCCAATCCAAAGCATGTAGTTTGTGAAATGGTAGAGTTCAAAAACAACATATGATTTGGGATGAGACATGCACGGTGCAAAGCCTCAGTGCCTTGTACCTGCCAACTTTTAGAACCCCAAACAGATTTAAGGTCAATAGTTTCCTTCCACAACTCGTAGCCTCCAACAGCTAGCTGGTCTAGAAAGGACTTCGAGTACAATAACTTAGTATCGGTAAGTCTAACCTTGGACATGGACTTTTCTGTCATTTTAAAATAAAATGAAGCGGGATTGGACTGATTGAAGTCAGTTAAATAAGTGTACTTTCTCAAAAAAGTACTCGAACTGCCTTGTAAAGGAGCTTGGCAATGCTCCCACAGTGTATAATTTACAGCACGCCTTCTGGAATTAATTTTATGTAAGTAATGGTTGCCAAAATGTTGGAAGCAAAATAAATCACCATAATTGGCAGATTCTAAGTACAAATCTTCAGCATCATAGGCAGCATAATATTTCAAATCTGAAAACAATGCCTCTACGGCCTGAACATCCCAATCATCAGAACGTATGTTTTGTTTCACTACATCCCCCATGTTTACTCTGAGCACATTAGGGACATTAACAACCTCAGTAGGGCCATGGATTTGAAATTTAACAGCATCCCATACAATACCATCAAGGACAGGCCAAGCAGTGATATTAACAAAAGCCAAGTCTCTCTTCAGTCTGTGTGCTGAATGCGATGAGGAAAGGGGTGCCAAAGTTCCATTTAGATGTCGAATGCATGTTCTCTCTTCGACATAGTGTCCATTGACGATTCGGAAAAAATAAAACACAAAACCAATTGACATAAAAAGGTAAACTGAAAAAAGTACCAACCAAATATATGTCCACGGGGGAATCAAATTTTTTTTTTAAATAAACTTGTATAAACTGCAAAACGTGAGGGCTTCCCTGAGGCATGTGAAACAGTGTCAAATGAAAATCTGGATTCTGTGGCCAAACGAGTTTGCAAAGCAGGCATTGATAAGTCAGTTGGGTAAGTGTAGTCAATTTCATCTAGTTGAGTACCAGGCAATGTACTCATTAAAGGGCTAGAAATAGCAGGCATCTCGATGGGCACCTCTGGTTCTGGTTCCGAAGTAGTGGCCAATACAGAATTTCTCACAATCGACGGACAGGAGACTGCCGGTGTCATACTAAAAAGAATCGGCCACTCTGTGTATCTTGACATTGTCAATTGAGATATACCTGTTATCCTTACGACCTGGAAGTGGTGGTAAAATGACTGTTCTTGTGCCCTTCACGCCAAGCACAGGAACTGGAGCACGGTAAGAGGGACCAAACTCTTTCTTGTTCTCAATCTTCTCCAGAACCAATTCACCAACTTGGGGTAGCCAGCCAACTACCGGGATCTGCAACGCCTTTTCTGAAGTGGAGGGCAAATGTTCCTTTGCAAGACTGTCTCTCGTCTTTTGTAGAGTCTGTAAAACAGTGCAATGTTCATCTACGTCAAAGGAGGTACCGTCAAGGTCCGGTACATACATCTTGATACCAAAGAGCATTTTGTATGGGGTCTGCCCACCCAGAGACCTTCTAGGGAGATTATTAAGAGCACGCTGCACGCCATTGAGATGGGCCAGCCAGTTCCTGCCAGTGCCTATAACTCGAGCTGTCAATGATTGCTTTAAGTCACGGTTCATTCGTTCCACTACACTGTTGCCCTCAGGCCTGTACGGAGACAAAAACTTGACTTGGACCCCCAACGAAGCCATGGCATCCTTATACACCTTAGAGGCGAAAGCAGGACCCTGGTCCGAATGGAAGGTACCACAGGCAAAAATCCCTACAAAGACACGCAAATCCCTTATGACAGTCCATGAATCAGCGCTGCGATGAGGCCAGACCCATACAAAGCGTGTGCATGAAACAACTTCTACTAAGACATACTTATATGCAGTATCAGAAGAAAAAGGACCGCAGTGATCTAAATAAACACAACCAAGTGGTTTATTAGAAATGAACAACTGTATTTGGGGCGGACGCGCAGCAGTTGAAGGCTTAATCTGCTGGCAAATGTTACATTGAAGGACATATTCGCGCGTCTGTGTGTACAGTCCCCGCCACCAAAAACGCTGTTGTAATTGAGCCACAGTGGCAGAAACGCCTGCATGTGCAGACGCAACACCCTCATGTGCCACTGTGATCAATGTATTCCTGCGATCCGAGTTGGGAATCAATCTCTCCCCAACGTCAGGTATTTTCACATATGGAACCTTATCGGGACTTAAGTGGTATGTGTACTTCGAAGGGAACCCCTTAGGATATTTACCTCCCTTCTCAGTGGCAGCAACAGCTGCCAAGATATCATCATCAATCTTACTTTTGGACCTTGTAACTGCTGCAACCAAATATGTCGATACTGCTGATTTCGCTGCTTCATCAGCCAGCGAGTTGCCAACAGCGTTTACTCCAACGCGCTGATGACCCAGAGTATGAATCACAAACACGAGTGGTAACTGCTCTTTAAGCTCAGCCACTCGGACCCAGATCATTTTATGTTTTATTGTGCTACCCTTGGAATCACGAAAATCATTTAGAATCCAAAAGAACAAGTTTTGATTGTAAGACTGGACACAGTAGTAAGAATCACTCTCAATAAGAGTCGTCACACCAGGAACAGCGTACTCCAATGCAAGCATCAGCGCACGAAGCTATGCCAATTGAGCGGTGCAGTCCCCAAGAGTTTGCGTATGCAGGACTCTGGACTTGAACTCATCTTTCACCATGGCACCGACCACAATGGCGCATGCGGAAACGTAGGCGTGTTTAGAGCCATGCGCAACCTGCAAGCCATCAGTGTATATGATGCAATGGAAATCCTCCAAAGGCTGCATAGCCAGAGGAGCTGGATGAACAAATTCATATTGCAAAAACTCCTGCGACCCTAGGGAGGCATCAAAAACAAACGTGACATCCGGGGACGACAATGAAGCAGCCCATTGTATCCACCGAGGGTGCAGAGCTTTTGAATTAGGTACACTGGCTTTCGTCACTGCCTCTAAAGCAGGACACGGGGTAACAACCAACATGCGTTTTCCCTGTGACAGAGCACGTTCCTTAAGAATTGCCATCTGTAAAGCCGTCAAAACTTTCTCCACAGTGGAAAATCGCATTCCAGCCGAATTGTACAAGTGTGACTTGTAAGCAATAGGTACTGTGTCTCCTTCGTTAAAAGTCAGGTAAGTGAAACCCACCGTCCCAGGGATTATTCTTATCACCAGGTTGGTGTGGTTGTCACGAGTCAGCAAGTATTTAGAAGCGAGCAAATCAGCCTGCAAATATTGCAGAATAGCTGAGTGCTCAGGCAGCCGGCATGATTTGGTAAAAGTAGGTTGTATCAAAGCATACAATGCCTTGATACGCTGGGCATATTCCGGAATGTATGTCCTTCCGAAATTTAAAAATCCCAGCAAAGACTGTAATTTTTTCAGAGTTGTAGGAGCGCGCAATTGTGCACATTTCTCCAAGAAGTGAGGGGCTAACCCTCGACCTTCATTGTTGAGCTCGTAGCCCAGGAACAACAATGTATACTCTGCAATGTGCGACTTTGCAAAGTTGACTTTGTAACCGAAGTCTGCAAAGCAACAAATTAATTGATCAACTCGACACAGATGCTCCCAAAGTTCGTCGTCTGTGAGATAAATGTCATCCACATACGAGCATGCATCAGGGTCGATTCTCTCCAAGAGAGTAACTATGCGGGCAGTAAAAACCCCAGGACTATTTTTGTAGCCCATAGGTAAACGTCGAAATTGTTTTTCCACACCACCGCAAGTAAAGGAGGTCCATTGGGAACTCAGACCGTCCAATTGGTGGGCATAAAAACCGTTGGAAATGTCAAGCTTGGTCTTAAACCGCTTACGCACAAGACTATCCACCAAAGCAGAGCTGTGAGTATTTTGTACTGCACAGGTACGGCAATGCGAGTTTAAATGCCTGTAATCCAAAACCAAACGGTACGAACCGTCAGGCTTGGTCACAGTAAAAAGTGGGTTATTCATTGGTGACACACATGTTTCAATCACTCCTTGATATTTCAATTGTTCAAGGATTTCCGCAACGGAAGCCTTAGCTTCACGTCTAATGGGATATTGAGGCTGAGGCTGCGGCTGAGACCGCAAAGGAATCTCGTGTTGCGGGGAAACTTTATCCCAACCACAGTGTGTACGGTACAGAGCCGGAGCGAGAGCCTTAGCCCATTCTTCTGCAAAATTCAGCGCATGCTCCTTCGAGACTGTGTGTGCGAAACTAGGGAGGATTACCTCCTCCCCTCGCTGAGCTGCGAGAACAAAAGGTGGGGGCCAGTCAGCCTCCGCTAACAAAATATCATAAGTAGTCATAAGATTTTCCCAAAATATCCCTATTATTGTACGTTGTATATCCCCCTCTATTCACAGACTCTATTTCATAGAGTCTGTCAGGGGGAGCACCTCTAGTGTCAGCTGTTTCCACTACAACATAACGGTCAGTCGCTGTCACCTTCAGTAGTGGACGCAGGGCCTCCCGCACAATGGTTATCTCCGCCGTGCTGTCCAGCAAGGTCAGAGCCCATGTCAGATTCCGAAGCTGCATTCTCACTATCTGTGGCATATCTTGCTGTTAAAGCGGCAATCTTCTTCTTTTGAAACTGGGGTCTTTTCGGTGTAGACCCGTCCTGCTTGCCTGCACTGTCTTTCGAGTGGGGCTGGTCGCGTCCCTGCTGGCCACCCGACCCCTGCCGCCTCCTCCACCACCGGTTGCCGAGGCCGTTGAATCCTGAAAAGAACGAGGAGAGCGTTGATCAGAAACCTGAAATCGATCAGGTGATTTTATCTTTGCGCGATCACGCAAGTCATAAACACGTTCTGTAGGCGCAGGCAACGGTGACGCAGGACGAGACTCCTGTTTCTGTTGCTGTTGCTTTCCCTGTTTTTGTTTTTTAGGCCAATTTTGTTTTTTGGTCTTGGGCTGGACATCAGTATCTGACTTCTGCCCTTGGGGTTGGTTCTTCTCTTTAGTAGAAAAAGGCTTGAGACCCCTACTTTTGCGGCCCACGGTCTTATAAGCCGCCACAATAATCCTCGCTAACTGACGGGGTTTCTCGGCATCTGGAAGCGCCTGCAAAGCATTGGCTACCTGAAAGTTCACTGCATCTCCCTTGACATTAGCAAGTACGAGATCGCAAACCACATCAAAGGTGCCACACAGGCGCATACCCAATTCAACCGCAGCCTCAGGTCCGTGCTCATCCTGAACACGTTTAAGGACCGTAGGCAGGACAGTCATAGACGGAGTGCCGTAACACCTCGCATAGACCGCCGCAAATGTTCTACCCCAGGTCTCGCAGTCACCGATTTCAGTGGCCAAGTCTTTAGGTAAGCTTATCGTAAGAATCCTGTGTTTTTCACCAGGAGTCGTGTTAGGAAATACTGCCCCCACTTGGTCAAATTTCTCGGCAAGCCAGAAAGGAAAATCATCCTTATCCTGGGGACGCTTGCCCATCACTGCATTGACCATCACGGGACTGAGCTTCATGCCGCCCTGTCCTGCAGGAAGCACGGCACCACCCGGGGTCCCGCCCGGGAGATTACGGGTTATGTATTGTACTAACGACCGAATCACGTTAATTGCGACCACATGTAGTCGTCTCAACTCAGCTACGGTACACGCGCCGTGCTGAGGATGAGGAGTAAATCCGGCCAAAACAGGCCAGTTTGCACCTGGAATGGACAAAGGACCTAACCTCGGAGCTGTCAAAGAGTGGGGGAGGGCGCCACCAAACCAAACGCGATGCTGCCAAGTATCTATAGGTACTTCCTGTGCCCTGTACGGAATATATTTATTCGGCACAGGAGTGGGAGTGTACATGTGGAACACACCTGAAGTTCCGTCCACAGCCGGGAAGGTCACACACGAGTAAAAGATTTCATAAGGGTAAGCACTCACCACCATTATCACGGCCATGCCATCCACGGGAACATTATACTGCAGCAAATGGTTTCGCACCGCAATGCGACTATGCTGCGGAATGTCCACCGCAGCCATAACAAAACAGAAAGTTAAAAGGACAAAGTAAACTTCGTAGCACAACTGGGTTGCAATTCAAGGAAACCGTTTAGAAAGATTCAAGCTTGAAAATACCTATCACACAAATAGGTAGGTTCTTCCGACACCACCGTTTTCTGGAAACGACAGTGAAGGGGTTAAGGATCGAAAGATGTACTACTCAAGTATCAAGTAATAAGACCACCGAAAACATTGGGCGCCATGTCGCAGGGATCCTGTTCTCCTACAGAACTGTGCATAGAGACTTGGAACCTCAGTGAGTTAGGGTGTGCCAAAACTCACCTTAGTACCCAAAATCCCCTTACCTGACTAGCTACAGTGTCTTATTGGTTATTACAAACTCCCAATAGTTAGACAAACCAGAACATGGACTTAGATTACCTCAGGTAACGTGGAACACCTGAACACTCTTTCGTTATACAATCATTTCAATTCAAAACAAGGAGTAAACGAGGACGCAAGCATATTTGAAATGTTTATTTACTAATGCAGGGTTCTCAAACGCAGTATCTTAGATAATACCAGCAAACATATTATAAGAAGCAAAGTAATCAGCATAGTTACTAGTCCATAGAATGCGAAAGGTGACAACATTCTAAAATGCTGAAATGAATCGGGTTTAACAACACCTAATTCTCACCCTCCCTAACTAGCATATTATATTATATCTAAGAAGGTCTCATTGGGTTTTAGCATGGCGGCCCCATACCTCAAGATCCTAGTGGTAAGGGATCACATCATCTTCCACCAGCTCTCTGCATGCGAAGCACCATCAAGTGTGTGTGGGTGCGCTGCGTGAAGCAATATAAAAAACGTGCCTAAAGCCAGAATTTGAACAATAAAGAATTTGCTAGCCCCCACGGAAATGGTTAGATAAAGAATTTTTAAGAAAAGCACAAACAAAGGAATTCTTCTGCTCGTGCAGGTATTTTATTTAAACCTGTTTCAATTTTTTATCAAATTTGTTTTTTCATGGAAGAGAAAGGTACTTATGAACCACATTTATACATATTTACAACAATTAACCGACAAACATATATACAAATATAAACAATTATTGCACAATCTTCTTTTACAAAAGCTACGTCTTCACAAATATTAATTCTTTGTGAAATGTTTCTCACTTGTGATTACCAGAGAATGAAAACAAGAAAAAGCAACCCGATTATTGCAAGGGGAAGATCAAAAACAATTAGTAATGTGATCAGAAATGAATTCCTGTTCCCTTTCTTTAAGTGCCGACGCGTTTCGAATCTGAAGATGAATGACAGATTCTCTTCAGGGCGCTTTCATTGGGGGTAATCTAAATAAAGAATGTGAAAGAAGATCATTCAGTAACTGGGTCTAAAAACTTTTACCTCCTTTTACAAAAGACTGATGTCACACTACCTGTTACCTTAATCTATGGGCAACGCGGTCCCGCGGGTCCAATGTATGTAACGAAGCTTATGACTCCTTGGGTCCTTTTGCTGTAACTGTGGACCTAATGTATGAAATGAGGGATATTTACTATTTACATTTATAGCCACTCGGAAGACAGTCTGTAAAACAGACAGAAAAGCTCGAAGTTCATACCTCTATTGGTGTTGGAAACGTGGAGGTTTCTTTTTTTCTAATTTCTGAGTTTTGTTGGAGATGTCCTCCGTACTCGCACTGGGATTTCAAACTCCTGGAATATATGGGGAATAACGCTTATAAGAGCCTATTTTTTACTTTTGCTGTCCCTTAACGCTTATTTCACACGAGAGCCCAACGTACCTGCGCTGTTTTCTTTTGCTGCACAGAGAGTTATTGTTCTTCGCGGGCCTCGTATATTTATGCTGTGTTGATATCACCGGTTGGAACCGTGATCCAGCATACTTCACGATACACTCAGCAGCGTTTTAATTCGCTCTGTACATCTGCAATAAGATATTGCGGTGTGGGTTAGGGAACTAATAAATCAATTTAAAAAGAAGAGCGGTGTTTCCCCTTCCTTCCTCGCTCACCTTCCACTCCGTATGGATTCCTATCGTTGTAAACCATCAACCAATACCATAGCCACGGATTGGCTCTTCCACTATATCAAGTCACCGCTAAGCATTATGGTCTCTGTAGTTTGAAAATCGTTTGTTGAGGTTCCAAGTGCTTCAAAGCCTCGAAATCTCTGACAACGAATTCAAGCCTGTTTGGGCGCTGTTAAATTTTAAAATCAAGTAAGCCTCCTTTTTGAGCAACACTTGTTCTACATTAATTCCCGGTTTCATTTGATTCATACTGTACAGCACAGTCCACTGAAAGTTATTATCCACATGTTTATTTTCAATGAAGTGCTGTACTAGGGGTGCCGTCTGGATTTTATTTTTGAGCCGTGATCGGTGTTGTGTCATGCGTGCATTTACTTGTTGGGTCGTTTTCCTTATGTCCGCACGGACAATCTGTTGTCCAATGCTCTGGTTTTTCCTATACGCAAAGATCGGGCGTGGAAAAGGTACTTCAAGTTCTTCAAGAAGGTGCCAATGTTTAAGCACCATTTGCCTTATGTTATGTGTCTCTGCACAGAAGGTAGTGACGCACACCAGGTTCTCTAGGTCTCGTTTGACTTTAGTCTCAAAGAGGCACTCCGAGAGAGTGCCTCTTTGAGACTAAAGTCAAACGAGACCTAGAGACAACAGATTGTCCGTGCGGACATAAGGATAAACAATCCCAAAAGTGATTTGTTATCAAAATGGGGCTTAAAACCGATCGAAGGTCACCATAGGTGTGGAAATTGTGTGGCGTGTGATTCTACCATCGAAGGCAACACTTTTCACCACGCAAACTTGAGTTGGCCACACACTGCCTTTTCAAACTGCAGGACAAAGAATGTAGTATACGCCATCGTTTGTCCCTGCCCAAAAGTGTACATAGGGAAAACGACCCAACAAGTAAATGCACGCATGACACAACACCGATCACGGCTCAAAAATAAAATCCAGAAGGCACCCCTAGTACAGCACTTCATTGAAAATAAACATGTGGATAATAACTTTCAGTGGACTGTGCTGTACAGTATGAATCAAATGAAACCGGGAATTAATGTAGAACAAGTGTTGCTCAAAAAGGAGGCTTACTTGATTTTAAAATTTAACAGCGCCCAAACAGGCTTGAATTCGTTGTCAGAGATTTCGAGGCTTTGAAGCACTTGGAACCTCAACAAACGATTTTCAAACTACAGAGACCATAATGCTTAGCGGTGACTTGATATAGTGGAAGAGCCAATCCGTGGCTATGGTATTGGTTGATGGTTTACAACGATAGGAATCCATACGGAGTGGAAGGTGAGCGAGGAAGGAAGGGGAAACACCGCTCTTCTTTTTAAATTGATTTATTAGTTCCCTAACCCACACCGCAATATCTTATTGCAGATGTACAGAGCGAATTAAAACGCTGCTGAGTGTATCGTGAAGTATGCTGGATCACGGTTCCAACCGGTGATATCAACACAGCATAAATATACGAGGCCCGCGAAGAACAATAACTCTCTGTGCAGCAAAAGAAAACAGCGCAGGTACGTTGGGCTCTCGTGTGAAATAAGCGTTAAGGGACAGCAAAAGTAAAAAATAGGCTCTTATAAGCGTTATTCCCCATATATTCCAGGAGTTTGAAATCCCAGTGCGAGTACGGAGGACATCTCCAACAAAACTCAGAAATTAGAAAAAAAGAAACCTCCACGTTTCCAACACCAATAGAGGTATGAACTTCGAGCTTTTCTGTCTGTTTTACAGACTGTCTTCCGAGTGGCTATAAATGTAAATAGTAAATATCCCTCATTTCATACATTAGGTCCACAGTTACAGCAAAAGGACCCAAGGAGTCATAAGCTTCGTTACATACATTGGACCCGCGGGACCGCGTTGCCCATAGATTAAGGTAACAGGTAGTGTGACATCAGTCTTTTGTAAAAGGAGGTAAAAGTTTTTAGACCCAGTTACTGAATGATCTTCTTTCACATTCTTTATTTAGATTACCCCCAATGAAAGCGCCCTGAAGAGAATCTGTCATTCATCTTCAGATTCGAAACGCGTCGGCACTTAAAGAAAGGGAACAGGAATTCATTTCTGATCACATTACTAATTGTTTTTGATCTTCCCCTTGCAATAATCGGGTTGCTTTTTCTTGTTTTCATTCTCTGGTAATCACAAGTGAGAAACATTTCACAAAGAATTAATATTTGTGAAGACGTAGCTTTTGTAAAAGAAGATTGTGCAATAATTGTTTATATTTGTATATATGTTTGTCGGTTAATTGTTGTAAATATGTATAAATGTGGTTCATAAGTACCTTTCTCTTCCATGAAAAAACAAATTTGATAAAAAATTGAAACAGGTTTAAATAAAATACCTGCACGAGCAGAAGAATTCCTTTGTTTGTGCTTTTCTTAAAAATTCTTTATCTAACCATTTCCGTGGGGGCTAGCAAATTCTTTATTGTTCACATTTAACTGGTCCAGCTTCCCCTGCATCCCAGGACCACACTCCCCTTTTTCACAAAAAGCCAGAATTTGGCTGCCGCTGCATGTATGTTATGTCTAGGAAGGTGCGAAGATCAGACCTCACAACAACCACTGTGTCGAGTTTCCTTGAAGGCTTTAGCTCTCACCATACAGACACAGTTCACTAAGCAAAGCTAATATCAGAGTAATAACATATTATTCTCGTGTGAATCAAAGCGCTCTACTAGTCTCAAAGCTAAAACAACAGTTTATGTGTTGTGTGCAAAAGCAGCAGTGTAAAGCTGGAAGCACCGCAACGAGCAACGTCCGCCCCGAACAACGCAAGCTCTGGACTCACCGACACCTTCATCGAGCCGTAGCCTGCACCGCGACGGAAGGGACACCGTGACCTGCAACTCTTTCTTTTTCTGCACCGCGACGATCACCACAACCGGCTCGAACATTCGTGCCAGCCGCCCCAAGGAAAAGGTACTGTGTTTGAGTCTGTCGACATTGGAGTGGGCCCGGACCGCCACGGTCTGCTGAATTTGTTTGACTCTGTGTTCTTTCAGCCTGCTGTAGCCGGACAAGGCTACCGACTCGCACAGAACTTTGATTTACACCAAACCAGAACTCTTGAAATTTGATAGTACTGTGGATTCTTTTTGTCGTTTATTGGTCTTGTGATAATTCTATATAAAGTATACTTATTTTTGATATAAAACCTTGTGTGGTGTCCATTTTTAGTGTTGTCACTGGGTTACTGTATGTGGTCACAAATGCTTAACTTATATCACCTCTGATTTAGCCTTGCCTGCTCGCGCCACGCCGCCTAGAGGGTGAGCAGGGGTTCCTTTAAGAGGGTAATTCCCTTGCCCTGCTTGGAGGAGAGGGTCCCTGCTTGTCACAAGTACCTACCTGTGCCAACCACAGACCCACAATTCTAACAGCCTCTATTACAGGAAATTTCAGCAGAATCCCAACAATCAGTATCGAAGTCTCGGACCGCGGTCTCCACGGCATTTGTAACTAGATAAGACCACTCAGGAGAAACATATCTATCTGACACAGCACTCTTGTTCTCCTTGATCTTCTTACACTTCCTGGGGCTTGCTCAGACTCACTCAAATCAGACTCAGATGATTCAGATGCAAATTGCAAGATTCTTCTTTTCTGTCTCACAGGCCACAATTCAATTGCGACCTCTTTCTTTCTCAACTGCACACAACAAAATTCCACACCAGTCTCTTCTGCTGGGTCAGACTCTGTACCTCTCGCAAAGTTTCTGTCACCCTCAGAGTCTATACCTGGGTCTTATATAGGTTGACACCCCTCAGCTTGATCTAGTGGGTATCCAGCTTCAGGAACCCCCACAGCTTGGCTTTCCCTCTCTGGTGACCTTGCCATCATGGCTGGAATCAATTCTGGGAGAGGAGCTGTTTCATCGGAGGGCCCTGAACTCATTGTGTATGTGACGCGGTTCACAGTCAAAATATCGAGTGTTTTATGTCGACTTGCAGTAATATCGAGTTCCAAATATCAAAGGTAAGAAATGTCGATGTTTTAAATATCGTAGTTAAAAATATCGTTTTGATGTATTGTTTTTAATATCGAGGGTTGTAATGTCGAGATAGGAAATATCGACATATAAAATATCGAAAAGTCAAAATATCGATGTTTTTCGTTTTATAAAGTAGAAATTTTTAATAGTTCAAAAATAAATTTTTATAGTGAATTAAAAAAGTTTAGTACTGTATTATAAATGTTTAGGAGCGGGATGTTGGGTTTATAGGGGATAAGGGTGGGGAGTGTTTTAAAAATATTTAAATAAAAAAGAAAATTTGTAAAAAATTATTTAATAGAAATCTGAATTTGAAATTTCAAATTTCAAAATAAATATAAAATTTTAGGAGCGGGATGTTGGGTTTATAGGGGATAAGGGTGGGGAGTGTTTTAAAAATATTTACATTTAATTGAAATTTTGTTAAAATGTATTAAATATAATTAGGAAATAGAAATTTGAAAATTCAAAATAAATATAAAATTTTAGGAGCGGGATGTTGGGTTTATAGGGGATAAGGGTGGGGAGTGTTTTAAAAATATTTATATTTAATTGAAATTTTGTTAAAATTTATTAAATATAATTAGGAAATAGAAATTTGAAAATTCAAAATAAATATAAAATTTTAGGAGCGGCATGTTGGGTTTATAGGGAATAAGGGTGGGGAGTGTTTTAAAAATATTTACATTAAATTGAAAATTTGAATTTTTTAAAAATATATTTAGGAATTTAAAATTTAAAATTTCAAAATAAAAATTAAATTTTAGGAGCGGGATGTTGTGTTTATAGGGGATAAGGGTCGAGAGTGTTTTATCAATATTTGAATTAAATTGAAAATGTAAAAAAAATTATGAAATTGAATTAGGAATTTTAAATTTTAAATTTCAAATTAATTTTTCGATTTTAGGAGCGGACTGTTGGGTTTTTAGGGGATAAGGGTGGGGATTGTTTAAGAAATATTTAAATGAAATTGAAAATTAGTAAACAATGATTAATTAGAATTTGGATTTTCAAATTTCAAATTATAAAATTACATTTTCAATTTTAGGAGTGCATTGTTGGGTTTTTAGGGGATTAGGGTGGGGATTTTTTAAAAAATATTTAAAATAAATTCTAAATTTGGAAAAAAATCTTAAATCTAATTATGATTTTGACATTTAAAATTTAAAATTATTTTTCAATTTTCGGAGCGGAATGTTGGGTTTTTAGGGGATAAGGGTGAGGATTGTTTTAAACATATTTAAATAAAATTGAAAATTGGTCCAAAAAATAAAAAAATATATTTAGGAATTTGAAAATTAAAATTTCAAATTAAATTATCAATTTTAGGAGTGGATGTTGGGTTTATAGGGGATAAGTGTGTGGAGTGTTATTAAAATATATATCTAGAAATTAAATTTTTTGACAATAAATATAATTTAAATATGAATTTGAAATCTCCAATTTAACGTTAAAATTTATATTTTAGGAGTGAGATGCTGTGTTTATAGGGGATAATGTGGGGTGGATGCTTTTAAAAAATTTCTAATTGAAATTAATTTAACAAAAATTAAAACATTATTATGTTTAATATTATAATATGTTAAATTTGATTTGCATTTTTATGAGTGGAATGTTAGTGTTATAGGGTATAAGGGTGGTGAGTCTATAGATCAATATTAAATCTTTAAAATATAGGCAGTATATTAATAATTAAAAGTATACATTTATCTGTTAACTTTTTTTATAGATTTTTATTACTTCAATGGAATGAATATTTGTAAATATTTATTACAATATAACAAATTTCTATAAATAAATTGATAAATTATTTTTTTTTTTATAAGTTATACGTATTTATTCTATAGATGTTTTATTTGTATTTAAAAATTAAATAGGTTCAGTGTCCATCACCTACCCCAATTAAATGTACATTGGAGTTGGAATAGTAAATTAAATAGGCTCAATGTCCAGCACCTACTCCAATTAAATGTAGATTGGAGTTGGAATAGTAAATTAAATAGGTCTAGTGTCCAGCACCTACCTCAATTAAATGTAGATTGGAGTTGGAATAGTAAATTAAATAGATCTAGTGTCCAGCACCTACCTCAATTAAATGTAGGTTGAAGTTGGAATAGTAAATTAAATATGTCTAGTGTCCAGCACCTACCTCAATTAAATGTAGATTGGAGTTGGAATAGTAAATTAAATAGGTTCAGTGTCCAGCACCTATCCCAATTAAATGTAGATTGGAGTTGGAATAGTAAATTAAATAGGTTCAATGTCCAGCACCTACCCCAATTAAATGTAGATTGGAGTCGGAATAGTACATTAAATAGGTTCAGTGTCCAGCACCTACCTCAATTAAATGTAAATTGGAGTTGGAATAGTAAATTAAATAGGTCTAGTGTCCAGCACTTACCTCAATTAAATGTAAATTGGAGTTGGAATAGTAAATTAAATAGGTTCAGTGTCCAGCACCTACCCCAATTAAATGTAAATTGGAGTTGGAATAGTAAATTAAATAGGTTCAATGTCCAGCACCTACCCCAATTAAGGCGTCGATTCCGATCCGGTAAAGAGCGCTCCGAATTGCTGTTCGGAGCGTTTTTCCCCGTACGAATCGCACCTGTAGGCGTCCCCGTACGATTCAGCAAGTACGATCACAAATTAAAGCGTCACTCCGTACGACTCGCAAAAAAGATCGTACAAAACGAAAATCCATACGAATTGCAGTCGGCTGACGCACCACGCAGCGTCCGTACGTAAATAGACCGCGCCTTCCGAACCAGGAAGTACGATCCGTGTTGAACACACTCCGTACGGCTCTTTTGCTACGAGAGCTCTAAACTACCGTAAACCCACAGTCCGGCAAAACCGGCACCCGGTACACGACAAGCAGGACATGAACGCCATCGTCCGTCTCATCCCTATCCTGTACGGCCACCACCTCGTACTTAGAAACCGACGACGGCGCAGAAGGTGAGCACAACGAAGTCCAACATACCTGTACGTGTAGCCAGACGGCCACATCGCCATTGCACGATTGTAATGTCTGGTTATGTTGCGCCACACACTCCCGCACATCACTAGTGTAATACGGAGGGAGGCCGTATGTTCGTCATCGATCACGGGGTACGGTACGTCACCGCACAACTGTAGAGTAATACGTGGGCGGGGCCACCAACGTCATCGACCACGGGGTACGGAACGTCACCGCACATCAGTAGAGCAATACGGTGACATGGCGAACCTACGTCATCGACCACGGGGTACGGAACGTCACCGCACATCACTAGTGTAATACGGTGACAGGCCGCACGTACGTCATCGACCACGGGGTATGGTAAGTCACCGCACATCACCAGTGCAATAGACGTATGGGACATACGACTGCTATATCAACGTTTGTCTAACTGGTGTATAGTGAACACATCCACCACTTCCCACCACTGCCCAGCATCAGTGCCCACCACTGCCCAGCATCAGAGTGCCCACCACTTCCCACCACTGCCCAGCATCAGAGTGCCCACCACTTCCCAGCATCAGAGTGCCCACCACTGCCCAGCATCAGAGTGCCCACCACTTAACAGCATCAGAGTGCCCACCACTGCCCAGCATCAGAGTGCCCACCACTTCCCAGCATCAGAGTGCCCACCACTGCCCAGCACTGCCCAGCATCAGAGTGCCCACCTCTTCCCAGCATCAGAGTGCCCACCACTGCCCAGCATCAGAGTGCCCACCACTGCCCAGCATCAGAGTGCCCACCACTTCCCACCACTGCCCAGCATCAGAGTGCCCACCACTGCCCAGCATCAGAGTGCCCACCACTTCCCACCACTGCCCAGCATCAGAGTGCCCACCACTTCCCAGCATCAGAGTGCCCACCACTGCCCAGCATCAGAGTGCCCACCACTTCCCAGCATCAGAGTGCCCACCACTGCCCAGCATCAGAGTGCCCACCACTTCCCAGCATCAGAGTGCCCACCACTGCCCAGCATCAGAGTGCCCACCACTGCCCAGCATCAGAGTGCCCACCACTTCCCAGCATCAGAGTGCCCACCACTGCCCAGCATCAGAGTGCCCACCACTTCCCAGCATCAGAGTGCCCACCACTGCCCAGCATCAGAGTGCCCACCACTTCCCACCACTGCCCAGCATCAGAGTGCCCACCACTTCCCAGCATCAGAGTGCCCACCACTGCCCAGCATCAGAGTGCCCACCACTTCCCAGCATCAGAGTGCCCACCACTGCCCAGCATCAGAGTGCCCACCACTTCCCAGCATCAGAGTGCCCACCACTGCCCAGCATCAGAGAGCCCACCACTGCCCAGCATCAGAGTGCCCACCACTTCCCACCACTGCCCAGCATCAGAGTGCCCACCACTTCCCAGCATCAGAGTGCCCACCACTGCCCAGCATCAGAGTGCCCACCACTTCCTAGCATCAGAGTGCCCACCACTGCCCAGCATCAGAGTGCCCACCACTTCCCACCACTGCCCAGCATCAGAGTGCCCACCACTTCCCAGCATCAGAGTGCCCCCCACTGCCCAGCATCAGAGTGCCCACCACTTCCCAGCATCAGAGTGCCCACCACTGCCCAGCATCAGAGTGCCCACCACTGCCCAGCATCAGAGTGCCCACCACTTCCCACCACTGCCCAGCATCAGAGTGCCCACCACTTCCCACCACTGCCCAGCATCAGAGTGCCCACCACTGCCCAGCTCGTACATCAAAAACATACCATTGTCAACCTCATTACCCTCAGGAGATAGACACATTTTAGCAGACCTAAATGTGAACATCACACCAGCGCCCAGGCACCCAGCAGTCACAGACATCATCACACAAACTACAAATCTGAAAAGGAAAAAATTAGCTTTATTCAGCGGAATCACAAAAGAAAAGCAAATGAGAGTCCTCGCTCATTAAAGGCCAATGGCCAGTCCAATAGAGTCTCTGCAACAGTTTGTGCCTCCATGGGTGTCATCTCACCCAAACCTGCCTGCACATGGCGTTTAATCAGCTGTGCTGACTATGGGGGCACCATCTGTGGAATCCTCCGGCACCGCATGGACAGGAGAGGGAAGGACAGGTGTAGTGGGTGCAGGTGTAGTGGATTCATCCACACTGGTTGGGGCATCGCCGAAAGTAGATTAAAAAACCTGGCTGCACACCTCAGCCAGGGCGAAAAAACTACCACCTGAACCCGGGGACACATTGGGGTGGAGGTACAGGGCTGTGAGTCTGTCCTACTGGGTGTGTGGATGCGTGTGTGAGGTGTCTCCCCTCTCCCTGTGGGTGTGCCTACTTGCCCTTGAGACTGTGTGCGTGGAGCTTTGAGCTTCTTATGCTGTGTGTGTGCGCTGGGTGTGTCTGACCTGTGGCGTGTGCGTGTATGCTGTGTAGGTATGTGAGAGGCAGAGGTGGATGGCTCTGAAGGAGGGGGGGGGGGACAGATGCTGCTGGGTGTAGAGAGGTGCCGTCAGTGTTGATTCAATGGCAGCCACACTCCGACGCAGATCAGACATGGCTGATGACATGCCCTCCATGAACGACACCACCTCTGTCATCAGTTGTGTATGTCCATGGAGGACAGACAGCATGGATGTCTGACCTACTGCAATCTGCCGGAGTAGGTCCACAGTCTCAGCACTGAGGGCAGCAGGGGACACAGGGGCAGGGGCTGCGGTGCCGGGAACAAAGGAGACACGGGGGCTAGCACGGACCCTAGGCACACCAAGGACTGGGAGGTTGGAGATGGGACTGGAGGAGGGGAGGGCAGCCAAAGATGAATGAGTGACCATTGCTGCATATTCCACCCACTCCTGAGAGTCTGACTCGGAGTCGTCGGCATGGTAAGATGTGTCAGTCACATGTCGTCCGGCCTGCAGACTCTCCTCACACTCTGTGCCACTGCCTCCCTCTGACACCTCAAAGCAGGTGGCACTGTCGGTGTGTCCCTCTGCCTGATCCGCGCCTGTGTCTCCTCCAGATTCAGATGATGATGCTGTGAGCAAGGAGAAGAATGAAAACATATCAGTCACCTGTACACATCAGACATATCAGCTGCAAATCATTTGGCCTCATTCCTCAACATGGCATGCATCATGAGTCACATGACACAGAACTCTGCATAATGACAAGTCTACTTGTGGCCAAATGTCAGAGACACAACGCTCAATGTAAGGTAGGAGACAAGGTATAGGCAAGGAAAATATTTGTATGAGAGACACAATCATGATCCACTGCCTGACAACAGGATAGCTGATGATGCATCACAGTTCATTAGCCAACCCTGCCACCCAAATCAAGACCTGGTCATGTTTGATTTGCTTTGACTCTGTGCCACATTAGAAAAGTCCTGGGCGAACTGCCATGTGATGCCATCCTGGGACCTGAAACAAGTGTTCCATCACCTCACACTGCCATCACAGCTTTGTACATCCAAAGTCACATTGTGTGGCAGACCATCAATACTATGTACAAAGAACATGCAACAGATGTTGAGAATATGCACACACGCACTGCCCAGTGTGAGTATGCAGAAGCCCAAAATATAGCACATGTACATTGTGCACCTGTAGCTAACACAAGATAATTAGAAAGTGTACCATGGACAAAGGCCACTGAGGCTGACTTGTGCATAAAACACTTGTTGAGACTCAAGAACAGTGCCACAATATGAAGAAGGGCAGACATAGTGCACATGTGGTGCTACATTTAAGGTACCAACAGGTGTCACATACCCCCCTACAACATGATGATGTGCAAAGGAAGATGCATACTGAGACACTGCACCATAGGAGTACATGTCAAAAACAAGCATTAGCCAAAGCAAACCTCTAATGTGGAGTAGGGCAAGGCATGTAAAGAAGCAGCTGCTGACAGAGGGACAATCAAATGCCAATGCATGAACTGCCTGTCTGACCACACCACTCAAACTATGGGAGTGTGACCATGCCTTGGAGCTCTTCAGGTACCATTTCACACACACATGACTACAAACAGACATGTACCTACCCCCTTCGTGCTGCTGTCCCTCCTGCAACTGCCTATGGAGGTCTGGGAACACCACTTCCAGGACCCGGAGCATGTTGGGGGTGAGGTGGCGGCTGCCGCCATGCCGGCGTGGAGCTTCCAGCTTCAGCTGGACTCGGGCGATGCGGCGGCTCCAGCACCGGATGTCCTGCCACCTCTTCTTTATGTTTCGAAGCCTCCTGCTAGGCCCCCCCTCTCTCCGGACAGCCCTGGCGATGTCCACCCAGATTTCACCCTTCTCATAGGCAGATACCTGTCACAAATGTAAAGTTACAGAACATCAGTATACCTGGTCCATGTTCCCAAGACACCCATATGTGCACAAAATACATGAGGACAACAGGGCATCGTATGCCACACACATTTGCATCATTGTCCAGGAGTATGTGGCCTGTGTGCAAACACAACTGCTTTGCATGACATTGAAATTCTACAGATGACATGAGGGCTGCAAAACACTCTTTGAGCATGGCACTCACTGAACAATATATGCTATATCTGGGTGCAATGCAGCACGTGACATGCTGTCACACACCACACTACAACAAATAACTCTCTTGTAACAACACTGTGCACCCTGGCACTCACTCACAACAACATTGCATCTATCCACTATTACTACACAGTGGCTATGATGTCACACACACAACAGGTGCACACTCCAAGGTATTGCACACATCACTCACCTGATCCTCTGGTCTCCCATACAGCTTGCTGAAGTTTGGCAGGAGGGCATCCAGCAGGGCCTTGTTCTCACCATCAGTGAATGCAGGTGCCCTCTCCATGTTCAGCTAATCAGGGTCCAGAGGATTCAGAGACAGCAGCTGTGGTTACCACACCAATGTTGTGCAGGCAAGTGCCCTCCCACAGCCACATGCTGCCTTATATCTGTGCTGCAGAGGGTCTGTGAGTCCAAGGAGTAGTGTGTGATAGGGAGCACACCGAGTTTTTTAAATGCCCCTCACACACCAACAGGCCCCTTGGTGTCATGCTTCATCATCGGGTCCTTCGCACCCCTCTACGGGATGCGGCGTGCTACGACAGAACGACTACGCAGGAGCACTTGGCAGTGAACTATGTGAGGGTGTGTATTGACGTGATGTGAGTGAGGTGAGGTGAAAAAGTGAATAAAAGATACCTGGCACTAAGGAAAAAGGAAATATTTATTCAGTCCCTGGCTGGTATTAGTAAAAAGTGCAAAGACTGGTTGAAAAAATACGTGCTAGGGTATATCAACCAACAACAGTGTCAACATGTTTCTGAGTACAAGACTCCTTCTTCAGGACGAGGATATGCACTATGATCCTCACCTTACTCACATGAGATGTGAAAGTGTTCAAATTTTTTTTTATAAAAACAATGTGTAATGTACCTATCAATGTTTTAAGTGATGGTATGCTCGTTGCGCCCAATTGGCGTATGAAATATCTGAAAAGGAAAGACACAGTAAATAAACTAGTCGGATGTCCAGGAACATAATAGACTTGCTAGTCGGATGTCCAGGAAACAGGAAAAAGTAAAAAAAGGGGGAATTCCTTTTATAACAAAAGGTAAGTATGCAGAACTCCACTGTGGATCTGGTACCTTGCGAGAGAAAGACATTTAAGGGGGACATACAATTCTAGACACAATCATACATACATACAAGCAATCTCCCTGGTATAAATGGGAATGTAAAAGATGGTATCTTGTAGTGGTACAAGCTTACTTAAGTTCAAAATGCGGATGGCCCCATGAGCCTTAGCGTAGTATTGGGGGTATCACTCCTCATTGCCCAGTCAGCAACCTAAAAGATAGTAAATAGCGGTATTCAGGGAGGTGAAATAGGGATTAAAGAGCCAGGTTACTTGCGAGTGAAAATACACCCTCAGTCTCAACTGGCTTCTACTCACGATGACTGCAAGGACCGAATGCCTGCCTTCCCCTCAACGCTGCTCCGCTGGAAGTGAGCTGTGAAGGCGGAGGTTCGCATTATATACCCTCTCGTGCAGTTAATTGGTTAGGGAAAATTGGATAATTGTGAGCGGAAAGGGCCCAAATAAGGGTATATGCATGGTCTCTGTAAGAAGGAAATCCGGAGCTGCGCAGAGCTTGAACGCGCCGGCTCCCAGGTAAACCAGTGCCAGACGCGCATGCGCGGAGTCGCGCCGGTGTTGCGGTAGTGGTGCACTACCCGCGCATGCGCAGACCGCGTTGTTATGGTAACTAGCGGTCTGTTATAAGTGACGCGCTGCGCATGCGCGGACATGTTAAATAGCCGAGTTTTGGCATAATAATTCCAGGCAATTTACATTTAAACAATGATTTGGCTAACTCAATCATTGGCTATGGGAGAGAGAAGAGCAGAGTGCAGGGAAATGCAAGGTACACTGTGTAGTATGGTATCATAAATACATGCAATTAAGATGGTCAATTGGCCCTCGACAATTCACCTCCATGGTGGGGGTTGTACCGCTAAGGTTAAGTGAGTACTTAAAGGGTCATGGATGTAAACATAATCGCACGGGCGCTCCCTATAACATATTAACCCTGAAGATGTTGGTTTTGACAGACATGGGTTACTGTATTATGTCACTCATCATATCATCCATGCAGTGTTCAGAAGCTAACGTAATTGGCTCCAGGGAATTGAGTCATTAAGCCCTGTGACATCGGTGCCCAGCCGGAACACCCAGCGTTGCTCCTTTTCCAACAGACCGACGTCTGAGGGAAGTTGTTCAATCACTGTCCAATGTACATCGTTGACACAGTGCTGTAGTTCTAGGAAATGTGCTGACATTTTTGTAGTTACCTTTTTGCATCTAATGTTGCTCTTATGTTCATTTATCCTGACTTTGACCTGTCTGGTGGTCATGCCCACATACTCCTTGCCGCAGGGACAGGTGATCAAATATACCACGTTCTTGCTGTTGCAATTTGTGAACATTCGTTGTTCCCATTTCGTCCCATTAGCAAAGGAGAGAGACTGGCTCTTCTTAGTTGGACCTCAATATCTATCATGAGGGTGGTTTTCTCAAAACAGAAACTCACTTCAAACCTACGGCCAGGAATTGCCTCCTCAGGTTCGACAGTTTCCATCCGCGTCACCTGAGGGAGAACCTTCCATATGGGCAGTTCCTCCGCCTACGTCGGAATTGTAGCGACCTGGCAAAATATAAGTGTCAAGCAAAAGACCTCTGCACCAAGCTTAAAGAAAGGAAGTACCCAATCCCTGTGATTCAGAAGGCTATGAAAAGAGCCAGAAATAACAATCGTGAGTCCCTCCTTGAAGACAAACCGACATCCAATGACCAAATGAATAGAACGGTCTGTGTAACCACCTACAGCCCGGTCACCAACCAATTGACGAAACTGGTTAATAGGCATTGGCGCACCCTCACATGTGGCACATTATCCCTGGAAAAACCGATGTTCGCCCACAGACGAGGCAGGAATCTGAAGGACATCTTAGTCCACACAAGGCCAAAACCACCAAAGGCAGAGCAGACGAGACTTAAAGGGATACAGGGCCACCATCAATGTGGCAACTGCAACTGCTGTCATCTGACTAAGAAGAGCCAGTCTCTCTCCTTTGCTAATGGGACGAAATGGGAACAACGAATGTTCACAAATTGCAACAGCAAGAACGTGGTATATTTGATCACCTGTCCCTGCGGCAAGGAGTATGTGGGCATGACCATCAGACAGGTCAAAGTCAGGATAAATGAACATAAGAGCAACATTAGATGCAAAAAGGTAACTACAAAAATGTCAGCACATTTCCTAGAACTACAGCACTGTGTCAACGATGTACATTGGACAGTGATTGAACAACTTCCCTCAGACGTCGGTCTGTTGGAAAAGGAGCAACGCTGGGTGTTCCGGCTGGGCACCGATGTCACAGGGCTTAATGACTCAATTCCCTGGAGCCAATTACGTTAGCTTCTGAACACTGCATGAATGATATGATGAGTGACATAATACAGTAACCCATGTCTGTCAAAACCAACATCTTCAGGGTTAATATGTTATAGGGAGCGCCCATGCGATTATGTTTACATCCATGACCCTTTAAGTACTCACTTAACCTTAGCGGTACAACCCCCACCATGGAGGTGAATTGTCGAGGGCCAATTGACCATCTTAATTGCATGTATTTATGATACCATACTACACAGTGTACCTTGCATTTCCCTGCACTCTGCTCTTCTCTCTCCCATAGCCAATGATTGAGTTAGCCAAATCATTGTTTAAATGTAAATTGCCTGGAATTATTATGCCAAAACTCGGCTATTTAACATGTCCGCGCATGCGCAGCGCGTCACTTATAACAGACCGCTAGTTACCATAACAACGTGGTCTGCGCATGCGCGGGTAGTGCACCACTACCGCAACACCGGCGCGACTCCGCGCATGCGCGTCTGGCACTGGTTTACCTGGGAGCCGGCGCGTTCAAGCTCTGCGCAGCTCCGGATTTCCTTCTTACAGAGACCATGCATATACCCTTATTTGGGCCCTTTCCGCTCACAATTATCCAATTTTCCCTAACCAATTAACTGCACGAGAGGGTATATAATGCGAACCTCCGCCTTCACAACTCACTTCCAGCGGAGCAGCGTTGAGGGGAAGGCAGGCATTCGGTCCTTGCAGTCATCGTGAGTAGAAGCCAGTTGAGACTGAGGGTGTATTTTCACTCGCAAGTAACCTGGCTCTTTAATCCCTATTTCACCTCCCTGAATACCGCTATTTACTATCTTTTAGGTTGCTGACTGGGCAATGAGGAGTGATACCCCCAATACTACGCTAAGGCTCATGGGGCCATCCGCATTTTGAACTTAAGTAAGCTTGTACCACTACAAGATACCATCTTTTACATTCCCATTTATACCAGGGAGATTGCTTGTATGTATGTATGATTGTGTCTAGAATTGTATGTCCCCCTTAAATGTCTTTCTCTCGCAAGTTACCAGATCCACAGTGGAGTTCTGCATACTTACCTTTTGTTATAAAAGGAATTCCCCCTTTTTTTACTTTTTCCTGTTTCCTGGACATCCGACTAGCAAGTCTATTATGTTCCTGGACATCCGACTAGTTTATTTACTGTGTCTTTCCTTTTCAGATATTTCATACGCCAATTGGGCGCAACGAGCATACCATCACTTAAAACATTGATAGGTACATTACACATTGTTTTTATAAAAAAAATTTTGAACACTTTCACATCTCATGTGAGTAAGGTGAGGATCATAGTGCATATCCTCGTCCTGAAGAAGGAGTCTTGTACTCCGAAACATGTTGACACTGTTGTTGGTTGATATACCCTAGCACGTATTTTTTCAACCAGTCTTTGCACTTTTTACTAATACCAGCCAGGGACTGAATAAATATTTCCTTTTTCCTTAGTGCCAGGTATCTTTTATTCACTTTTTCACCTCACCTCACTCACATCACGTCAATACACACCCTCACATAGTTCACTGCCAAGTGCTCCTGCGTAGTCGTTCTGTCGTAGCACGCCGCATCCCGTAGAGGGGTGCGAAGGCCCCGATGATGAAGCATGACACCAAGGGGCCTGTTGGTGTGTGAGGGGCATTTAAAAAACTCGGTGTGCTCCCCATCCTTCAGGGACCACTGAACAACCACTTTGTGGATTCTATTTTGTTTATTCATGACGCTCAGGGAGACTGAATCCACTTTTCTCTCTCTCCCCCCTATTGTTGTTTTTCCGTAGTGTGTGATAGGCCACCATAATTTGCATCCTATGTTCCATCCAATCACATCACACCTAAGCCCATGACACACATATGCATGGTTTGAAAATAGAGCCAGAGCTGAACAACAACTTTCGCAACATTGTATACTTTTTCCAAACTGATTCTTCCAGGACACCTGTAGGAGTTTAAAAAAACTCCGTATCCATGACAACCTGGTTGCATTTTGAACAGTACACTGTTCCCCTAGTTGTTCCCTATGCATTTTTTTAAATTCACACCCAAGTACGGTGACATTGCCATTGCCAATGCTACACATTGAATGGTGTAACGATGCGTACACACGCACGTACCATTGGGGTACGCTTAGGTCGCGTAGAGCCGAAATGCGATAGGGAAACGATGCGTACACACGCACGTACCATTGGGGTACGCTTAGGTCGCGTAGAGCCGAAATGCGATAGGGAAACGAGGCCGACACACGCACGTACCATTGGGGTACGCTTAGCTCGCGTAGAGCCGAAATGCGATAGGGAAACGATGCGTACACACGCACGTACCATTGGGGTACGCTTAGCTCGCGTAGAGCCGAAATGCGATAGGGAAACGATGTGTACACACGCACGTACCATTGGGGTACGCTTAGGTCGCGTAGAGCCGAAATGCGATAGGGAAACGAGACCGACACACGCACGTACCATTGGGGTACGCTTAGCTCGCGTAGAGCCGAAATGCGATAGGGAAACGATGCGTACACACGCACGTACCATTGGGGTACGCTTAGGTCGCGTAGAGCCGAAATGCGATAGGGAAACGAGGCCGACACACGCATGTACCATTGGGGTACGCTTAGCTCGCGTAGAGCCGAAATGCGATAGGGAAACGATGCGTACACACGCACGTACCATTGGGGTACATTGCGTCAGACATGGTCAAGTGAACGATTGTGTAGGCCACCTTCATGTCACCATTGGGAGAGTTACACCAGGAAATCACACAGCAGGGATGTAGTCTACACTCATGTCAACGATGTGGATGCATACATCTGCATGACACACATACATCAGGATGTGCCAGGTGTGGCAGACATTGAAGAAGCACAGGGATTGTGACCCTGTGCCTCAGTTGATGTGTGAATAGCTTGCACAACATGTCATCAATCATGATGCACATGTGCATCACATGCATTCAACAATTTCCACCCGATTAACGTCAGCAACATGTTGCGAGGCACATGAACACTCAAATGGCCCACAATTCAGTACAGGGAACTGGCACATGATGACTGGTACATGCCCACTGTCACAGAGGTGTCATAGCCGCACAGCATGACCCTGTGTGACCACGTCATGTGTGTGCCATGTGCGACATTGTGCATGCTGTTAGCATATGCAATGAACAGGTCAGTAACATATTACTCACCTCAGAATATCCCCACATGTCATCCTGGACATGGCAATTTCCGTAATACCGTACACTTGTGTGTTGGTGTGTAAATCCTCTGGCTCTGCAAGTGTCCTTGGCGTTGTGTGTGCCCTGATGACGTTATCTGAGTAGTCATATGTCACCTCTGCGTGCATACGTCAGGTCCTCTGTTTGTTTCTCAACACCAGCGCAGGTCCGGTCTAAGTTAAAGCTTACACATTTTGTACCCTAAATCATTGTACAAACACTTCTGAGCATTTACCTTTTATTGTCATACTCAAGACCGTGCCAATAGGGATGTCACTTACAAAGCCTGTGAGGAATGAAAACGCCTCATGTTGGTGAGTGACCCTCACCGTCTGTGTCTCCACGGTTTTCACGTCAGGCACAACAACAAGAGCTGCTCCAATTGCGGGGACCAGACATATGAATCCAGGTGTGATTTGTCCCACAAGCCACTCAGACTCCAGCAGTTGGCACAGCACCACAATAGCTCATGGTTGGGATGTAGGACGAGTGCATGTGTGTGGGTGTGGAGACATGTGAGCCCCTTATTAGTACATCATTCCCCAGGCCAAACTCGTCAGGTAAACAAAAGAAGTCAGAGATGTGTAATTGCATTAACAAATAACCACGATGCAAGTGCAATGCTGCATGGGATTAGGGTGACAGCGACCACACGGCTCCATCAGAATTGCAGCCGTCGTAGCCAGCACCACGACCTACGGTCCCAGCCCTGCATGTGACACAGGAGGAGTAAGTGCACTTCCTCATGTCCATGATGTCCCTCACCCCGCCCACTGACTCAGCGTCAGCTTCTGTCCCACCGTACCTGTCTGGGGGCAGTAGCGCCTCTGTTGATATGCCCCTGACGCCATCACTCGCTGAGTGACGGACGCAGGTGGTGCATACGTCCCAGAACCGCTGTGACAGACATGATCAGAATGTTCATCCTGGTCCCCGCTGGTTCAACTCACAACCTCACTGCCAGATCTCCCCCAGGTGTCAGCCGTGGCGCCATTCTGGGGTGGTGCTGGCCCCGATACCACACACTGTACGGCTCCGCTGTGGTAACTGTGTGGCAGAACACCGCTCTTAATGCTGCATGGGAATGTAAACATTAATGAGCTGGCCACACCTCATTACAATTGGCGCTAATGAGTATTGGGAGGGTCATGAAGACCCACTGGCACGTGAGTGTCAGTCCCAAGACCACAGGACAGGTGGACTGGGGGATGCGAGTGTTGTGGACACCTAGCCAGACACTGGTGATGTCTCAACTCAAAAGATGTATTTGGATGATTGGGCAACGTACAGTGTTGTGTTTATGTGGGCGGTTGGAACCATGGCCCTTCATCTCCCTGTTGCTGCGGTGAGGACCAACTTGTCACTGAGGTCCTTCAACTACACTAACGCTACGCTGAGCCTCTGCAGGCCTATCTTGATGAAAGTACTGTATGTATATTGGCAAGCATGTACAGCCACGCAGCATGTTTGTCTGTAGATAGGCACGTTGTCAGACCCCCACTGCCCTACCCGGACTGACCATGTTCCCTGTCCTACCACCCCATCCCAGGAAGCATCTACATCCAGGCCTCAAAACCACAGAACACATTCCCGTTAGCTACGCTGTAGAGGGTATCCAAGAGGTACAGGCACTACGCAAAGATGTCATCATCCTCCCTGACTCTGGGAGTGATGTTTAGCTACTTGACATCCATCTTTGCCTGCTACCCACACTCTCTGTGGGATATGTTTGTGTAACAGCTGCCAGTGTATGCGTTGTAGGTACGGGCAAAACGTGGCCACGCCCTTGTCGGATGCCAATCTACAACACTGGTTTTGTTCCGGTGTGGCCTGGATAGCCACCACTCACTGGTCAGATCGATGGCACCCAGGGAGGCTAATTAGTCCTAAGCTATGTATGTATTGAAATGTGACACTTTGCTACTGCCTACTGTTCCTTACAGATATTGGTTTACAAAAGGTAAGTAACTAGTCCTTGAAAGTGCTGTGCATCTGCTGTAGGAGCATCTATGTTGTGTCCTTGCTGTGATGGCAGGGTGACTAATGTACACACACCATGCCACGTGTGTTAATGACCCGTTCACATGTGTGATGGCATCACAGACCATCAGTGGCAAATGTAATTATCATGCTGTATGATGATGGTCATGTAATTGTAACTGAAAGTACACACCGCAACATGACTAAGGCTGAACAGTGCAAATGATGGCACATGTGGTGTGTGTGTGTATTGCAGTCAGCCGTCTGGATGTGCAGACAACCTCCTACTGACATTGACATGACGTGTCTCACTGACATGATACATTGTCATGCTCACTAAGACCTTTCCATCTGATCGTTTATATGCATGTCACATCCATTCCACACACTACAGGTATTTTCCTTCTCCACGGAGGAGTGTGTGGGAGCTGGCATCAGTGTGTATCCCACGCCACACTCCAAATTGTCTACATTATTTGAAGCAGTGTTGCTTGTGCCATGTACATTGTTATAGTCTTAGTCAGACAGTCGAAGACATTTCCTTACAATTGTGTCTTGCAGGGCACCCCCTCTGGAAAGGACGTTGCCTGACTTGGAAGCCATGAGGGAGCGCAATTGCATCCGTCGATATCGGTTTGGCAGACAGTTGATCAAGGACCTGACGGACAAGCTTGAGGCTCACCTACAACCACGCCACAGGTATCCAATTGCACTGACACCCAAGGTAAAGGTGATGGCAGCCCTCCATTTCTTTGCCACAGGTACATTCCAATTTACCATACCAGATGTGGGAGGGATGTCTCAGACCATGTTTAGCCGGGTATTGGGTGATGTTTTGGGAGCAATGTTGCTCCACCTTGATGAATTCATTACATTCCCTACTCCAGAAGAGTTGACAGATGTCAAGGGGGAATTCTATGCCCTGGGCCGCATGCCATATGTAATTGGTGCAATTGATGGTACACATGTTACTCTTGTCCCACCACAGGCTCAGGAGCAAGCGTATCGCAACAGGAAACACTACCACTCGATAAATGCCCTGGTGGTGTGTCTTGCCAACATGATTATCTCACATGTTTGTGCACGTTATCCAGGATCGTGCCACGATGCTTTCATCATGAGGCGTAGCAGGGTACCACAGATGATGCTGCAGCTGCACAACCACCGGGCATGTCTAGTTGGTGAGTATACACTGTGAGCTCTGTATGTCAGTATGTCACAACTTCATGATCTGCATCATATGATTCACTCTTGTACATGATGTCAATTTGCAGGAGACGCTGGATATCCAAACATGCCGTGGCTAATGACTCCGCTACGCAACCCCAGGACAGCTGCAGACCAGCGTTACAACAATGCTCATGTGAAGACCAGGCAGGTGATCGAACGGACCTTTGGACTCCTGAAGAGCCGTTTCAGGTGCCTGGACAAGACAGGCGGAGCCCTCTAATACACCCCACGCAAGGTGTGTGACATCTTCACCGTGTGCTGCATGCTACACAACATGGCAGTGGAGAAGGCTGTGCCACTCTACCTGGATCCTGATGAGCTGGAACATCCGCCCGTTGAGGATGAAGGCCTTGGCCAGGATGCCAGTGACGAGGAGGGTGAAGATGATATCCGCGGTCACCTCATCCGCAACTTCTTTTCATGATGGTGAGTCATTTCATCTTTTATGTAAAAGATGGACTATAGAGTTGCATGGGTAGCATGCTGTGTATGCAACAGACTGTAAGCAAGATCACTTGGATGTGTGTTGTGCTGTGTCACACGTTCAGTTGTAATGCTACACACATACGTGCTATGTGTGCACTTGGAATGTACAGGTGTCATACTACATCTGGCTATTCAACAGACATTAAACACACAGCGGAGCAGACCAGGTCTATAGATGGTGTGTGACTATACCAGTACTGTGATACAGTTGGATGCATGTATGAACCAATGATGTTAATAAATGCGAAACACATAATGTTGTTGCAAACATAAGCTCGAACAATTTCCATCAGCCCACCCTTCTGGTGGAGTTTACGTCATGTGGAAATTGTTAATCATTCCATACCGCGTCCGACCTTGTAGTGCCGGTGCGGGAATGGCTAGCAGTAATCTAGCTATGATGTTTATCCTAGATTGGTGTAAATAAAGTGCAGTGCTCAAATAATAATAACAACAATTAAAATTGACTACACAGATCCTGAAAAATATTGGAACAGAAATCTATGTGTCAGAGGTTAAAAACACGCTGAGTGGTAAGACCACCCTGTAGCGCTATGCACAATGGTCGACATGTTTCAGCCAAAAAGGGGCATTGCCCCGGCTTTCTTCATGACCTTATAACATGAGATAGCTACTGCAGATATACATGATATATTAAATAAGAATATCAGTAAATGTACTTGAAGAAGGTACATATCTACCAGGAGCCTGGAACGCTTAGTTAGCCCACTGGAGGGAGAGAAGCATGTCTTCTTCCTAATATAAAGACAAGGGGTCTTATTAATTATAACAACACTAGTTAACCCACACACAACCTCATGAATACACAAATAATCGTTGTATAGACAGTCACACCTGCATGAATGATTTGCATTCAGCATATTAAAACAGCATATTAGCTGAATCAACTAGAGGCATTTCCTCTAGTGATACTCACCCAGCTTTGTGTGTATTTGCAGTAGCTATCTCATGTTATAAGGTCCTGAAGAAAGCCGGGGCAATGCCCCTTTTTGGCTGAAACATGTCGACCATTGTGCATAGCGCTACAGGGTGGTCTTACCACTCAGCGTGTTTTTAACCTCTGACACATAGATTTCTGTTCCAATATTTTTCAGGATCTGTGTAGTCAATTTTAATTGTTGTTATTATTATTTGAGCACTGCACTTTATTTACACTAATCTAGGATAAACATCATAGCTAGATTACTGCTAGCCATTCCCGCACCGGCACTACAAGGTCGGACGCGGTATGGAATGATTAACAATTTCCACATGACGTAAACTCCACCAGAAGGGTGGGCTGATGGAAATTGTTCGAGCTTATGTTTGCAACAACATTATGTGTTTCGCATTTATTAACATCATTGGTTCATACATGCATCCAACTGTATCACAGTACTGGTATAGTCACACACCATCTATAGACCTGGTCTGCTCAGCTGTGTGTTTAGTATCTTGTAAGTAGGGGATTGAGCAGACAGGTCGTTTAAAATTCCCCTTGACCCTCCACACTTTCTGTTTTTTTGTATTCAACATACATTGACAAAATGACATTATACAGAACTTGACCCCTTGTGTGCCACTCTCATCCACAGCTCGCCCTGCCTGTTGTCCGTTGGGGTACATCGTGGTCATCCTGCTACTGCTCATTATGATTGCAACGTCAGCCACATCAACGGAGCATGCTTGGACATGTGGAGAAGTCAATTTGGGTAAGGACTCATATGAGGCTGTTTAGCGTTGGTATGTGTAGAAACGTGTGGTACATGTTCATGTGCATGTAGTTTCACCTTGCATACATGCTACTCCATTATGTACCTTATGACATGTATGGCCACTCCCATGACAGGATAGTCACCCCTTCTGTCATCTGTTGTACTTTGATACTCTGGTGAATGCATCAATGTGTGTAGACATTGCCACAGCAACATTGCACATACCATGGCATGACATTGTGTCAGAGGTCACAACCACGGACTCTGTGGGGGATTGCAGCCTCACTGTGTGCATTAGAATGTGACTAGATCCTCACCTCCAGCTTGTGGGCCAGTCCAGTGTGATTACCATGAAACCATGTGGTGTCGGTGTTGCCCAGTGTATGTTCCACATCTTAAGACAACTGTCCTGTGAATCAGTTAACATGGATGCATTGCCCCTTGCAGCAGTATATCATGTCACTGTCATGTCGTTACCTCAGTGCAGGTTGAGAATACTGCTACGCCAGCCTTCACAGTGAGTAGCAGTGATGTTTAGATGCACATGATGACATGTATGTTTAGCATGACTAAGTAAAAAGTTCGAAAGATGCATATGTGAATTTTTGTGTTGCACCAGTGGAGTGCGGTCATTCACATGAATCTCTGGTCGCCGGCACCATTACTGTGCTATGGTAGGGTCTGATTATGTAGCTTGGATGGACATCACTTGCACTTAATATTTATTGTACCTGCATATCATGTTTTGCATTGTGATGCATACTTGACACACCAAAAGACTGGCTACAGAGTGCCTTCATTGCATGTCGATCATTAGCTTCCTCATCATATGTGATACTAACAGCTGTTGTGGATTTGCTCAAGTTAGCCTACATGGCCCTTATGGCTAACCAATATCAGATACAGACTTTAGAGTTAGCGGTAGTTGGATTTCCATATGTTTCCATTTGTTACTGAGGTCCACCTCATCTGTGCCTGGGAATGTGTTTATACTACATAGATCTTTTCGCATGGGTGCTCACTTGTGAGCGTTACACATGACTCTAATGGATGACAGACTGTCCCAGTTTTTATGTGTCTGTGTCACAGCATCGTATCTCATGTGATGGCATGATTAATCATCATTATTTTTCACCAGTCAGTACACTTCACAGGTGTGACTGGTACAGTGTAGCTAATGAGGTTTTTGAAGTGTCTGTGACATGAGAATGTTGTCCTAATGCTTATTTGCCTCTGTTTCAGGTCTCCCTCCCAGCAGTTCCCATCCTCTCCTTCCCTCGCCTGATCACCCTTTTGTGTCTGTAGTTTGTACTCAGACCAATGGGCTATTTGGAGGTGGAACCCTTAGAGCATCACACCACTCTGATGAAGAAAGGTACGGCCAGTCGTTGACAGCCTTGTAGGTATTCGTAATGCGGCATTACAGGTGACATCATGATTAGTGTAAATTGGACTTATTGACAATGCACATGTATGTTTGTGAAAGCTCCATGGGCTCACAATGTAAATTATCATGTTGTGCATGACGTCTGACTCCTACAGAATATTGTGCCTGCTTGGGGCTCAACACACATGTCCTTCTAATGTGCACATATACTATTTTGAACGTAGTTACCTCATGCTTGTTATGTGTGTAACTGTATATTGACCCCACGCATGGGGTGGGTGAAGGCTAGAATACTATGTTGTGTGTGAGGTAGATGTCTTTGTTGGTGCAGTTTGGATTTGAACACACTAGCTCTTGTATACACCTGCTGACGCTGTGTGTCTTGTGCCCCACTTGACCGTGAGGGCCCTGATCCAGTGACTGTGATCTGTGGTGATTACTGTGCCATTTTGTTGTCAGTGATCCTGAGTGAGGCAGACACTCCTGCCTTCACATCCACATGTCACTTTGTGCATTGCGGGTGCCCTTGTGTTATGTGTTTGTTTAGCAATTAGTCACACCCCTCCTGCCGTCATGTCTTCACTCATTGCTGCAGCTGCATACACAGCCACCATGCAGCGCACACTATCCAGGAACACAGACACCTACAGGATGACCCTCCTTCCATCCATTAATAGAGCATGCTCCTGCCACCCTACACACAGACAACACCAGACATTCACCCTCGTGCTATAAAAATGCTTTGTACTCAGCCATAGCTGCTGCTATGCGTGTGTGTGCAACACATACTGGCACGACTATGCAGATTCACATGACATTGGGTCTACGTACCACCAGGTCATGTGCCGTGTCCAACACACACACACACCTTACATAGGCACAATATTGTACAGTGTTAGCTTGTCAACACCACTAGATCAGAAAACTGTTAGCTTACAGTCACGTGCCAGAACACAACATGCTCACACCACTTCAACATTGCTGTCACAGTCAGTCAAGTTGGCACATGGGACACACACCATGACCCTGTCTCTTGGGTGTGGTGTGATTTGGCCGTTCTGGGGTAGGTATTTGTCTGATGTGTGTCGTTGTTCTGTATGCGTTGCTCCCATTACAGTAGTATAGTACTTGTAGCTCCATAGGGGTAGGTCACCTAATCAGGTGTGCTTGTCTAGAGTGCTCCAGCCCATTGCCCACAGTCTGTCCTGCCACCGTTATCCTGTGCGGCATTAATCACATACACAGTAATGCATCATGCTGATGGTAGCTCACATACCTGAGGACACAGTTGTAGGTACTCCCTACATGGACTACTACTTTTGTGACACTGACATGTACTCCTCAAAGTGACTCTCCTGGGCCTGCCTGTGCTAGCAGTATTGGGATTCAATCCCCCCTCCAGCATTGACTGTCCCACACAGGTGTGTCTTACCATCCATGTATGTAGTTTGTGGAAATTTCTGACCAATGTGTGTCCTCACTCAGATTCTGATCCAAGTGTGTGGATGACTGCTGTTTGTTGTATACCTTGCATTTTTGACATTTGCAGACACATATACATGTATGCTGTTTCAAAGATTACTCACCAAATGCGTATGATGTTTAGATTATTTATTGGGTGATCTTGTGCATGAAACGTGAATAGGTGCTGTACAGAAAGGGGTGGAATCCAAAATTCACAGCTGGAGATGAGATGCCTTACAGTTTCAGTCAACAGAGTCCAGGCCACAGTGCCTGACATCATTGGGCAGACTGTGACCAGCAAGTCCATGTGGGAGAGTCTCATAGGGGATGCTGTTGCACCCAGGGGCAATATGCCAGGTCCAGTGTCCTGGCAGAAGTCCATGGGCCACAGGCCCTCAACGTCTTCGCCGTGGACGACCCACCTTCCTTGGGGGACCCTCATGTGCAGGCATGGACGGTGCATGGGACGCTACGTCAGAGGGTTCCTCCTCCTCCTCCCTCTCCTCCCTCCCTGTGGCTGGTGTTGCACTTTGCCGTGATGTTGCTGGCCTTGTGACACAGGGAGGGGGCTGCATGTTGGTAGCCATCTGACGTAGCACATGGAAAATGTCCCTATGCACCATCAAGAGCTGAGCCTGGTGTGCCTCCACCCGTCCATAATGCAGGTCTTGCCTGGCTATTTGCTCTGCCTGCTGTTCTCTGACCTGGTTGAGGGCCTCCGCAAGCTGGCTTACCTCCCTGGTGTCCCGCTGGTATGCCTCAAGGATGTTTGTGAGTTCAGGCATACAGGGCCCTGCAGCTGGCTGGCCAGATTCTCGCCTCCGCCTTGCGCCACTCCCACCACCCTGACCCACATGAGCACGGCCTGCGCTTGTGGGCACATCCGATCGACGGGCCCCCGAGTGCTGGAAGGGTGGAGGTTGTCACCAACCTCAGGGGCGCCCGACAAAGGGTGTCCCTCATTTTCAGACTGGCTCTCTTGTGAATCATGGGCAGGGCTCTGACCTGTCTGCTGGGATGTGGTGGGAATAGGTCCGGTGGTTGGCAGGGATGTAGCTGGTACAGTTGCTGCAGGGGTTTGGGATCCAGAGGAGCCAGATTGGTTGGGGTCATCCACAGTGCGTTGAGGGACGGCGCTGCCGGTGGGGTCTGGGTCCTGCTGAGCCTGGGACTGGGATCCTTGGCCCCCCTGGCTGGGGGGGAGATCCGCACGTTGCCCTGTGTGTGGGAGAGACAGACACTGTTAAGGCAATATCAAGTGACATGTGGTTTGGTTATCCATTATCAGCATCACTGTTCCACAAGCTATACATTGTTGACATTGTACAGTTGTGTATTTAGTGGTAGAAAAAACAATTGTACGATGGGGTATTTACATTCTTCCAATCTCTTGGACAATGACTGACACAGCCATTGCTGTGTCTTGTGTTGCCGGCACCACACGTGTAAAGCATTGGTAAGTTTCACGCAACATCCTGGATACGGTGAAAATTCTGATGTGTGCGTCAAGCATGCACAGAGTTTAGATGCAGCATGTTGATGTAAGAGACAGAGCATCATTATTTAGCATGTCAGCTACTACTTTGGATGTCTTTTGCTGTTCCATGCTGGCCAAACAATGCCAACACCCCTGGACCTGTACACCCACTTCTAGATCATGGCTTTAGAACTTGGCACTTCTCTAAGACGCATCACCTTGTCAATACCCATGTCCATGTTGGTACTTATGTGCATCCACAAAGGTAATGAGATGGGGCACGTGCTTTTTTAGAGAGGCACAGTGGACTGGAGCTTCTGTTATGTGCATGTATGAGTTGTATGCATATTCATATGAGTACGTGTTTTGTTGTGGTACATGGCAATTGGGACAGTGTTGCAATCCAACGCCTGTCCCCCGGGGATGAGTTTCTGTAAGGGGTGTGTACAACAGGCCATGCTATTACTTTGTTTGTGAATTGCAAGCGTCCATTGTTCATGATTTGGCTGTCCCCTCATGTGGCATGCTGCCATAATCGTGGATTTGTGTTGGTGCACAGGATGTGTGACCTTGTCCTGGTGTTTGTGTTTGCAATGAGCACAGGAGGGACTTGTGCTGCCTACACCTGTGCCCATTGTGTACTACAGAGCTTTCTGAGATGTGTGTCCTGACACAGTACAGTGTTGACAGCAAATGGTGGGTGTCTTACAGGCACATAGCAGATGTTTGCTGGTACTTGTGAGACATCCCTTAACATTCTGCTCTATGGAGTTTGTGAGGCCTGTGCAGTGCTTGTGTGCAACTGTGTGTGTGCCCCAGGGAGGTGCGTTGAGGTGACAGAGGGACGAACACTGACTGATGGAGACAGAGGGAGAGGGAGAGGGAGACAGAGGGAGACAGAGACAGAGGGCGACAGAGGGAGAGGGCGACTGAGGAAGAGGGAGACAGAGACAGAGGCCGACAGAGGGAGAGGGCGACCGAGGGAGAGGGAGACAGAGACAGAGGGAGACAGAGGGAGAGGGCAACCGAGGGAGAGGGAGACAGAGGGAGACAGAGGGAGAGGGCAACCGAGGGAGAGGGAGACAGAGACAGAGGGAGACAGAGGGAGAGGGCAACCGAGGGAGAGGGAGACAGAGACAGAGGGAGACAGAGGGAGAGGGCAACCGAGGGAGAGGGAGACAGAGACAGAGGGAGACAGAGGGAGAGGGCGACTGAGGGAGAGGGAGACAGAGACAGAGGCCGACAGAGGGAGAGGGCGACCGAGGGAGAGGGAGACAGAGACAGAGGGAGACAGAGGGAGAGGGCAACCGAGGGAGAGGGAGACAGAGGGAGAGGGAGACAGAGGGAGACAGAGGGAGAGGGAGACAGAGGGAGAGGGAGACAGAGGGAGAGGGAGACAGAGGGAGAGGGCGAGACAGGGATGGAGACAGGTAGATTGTGCTTGCTCTCTTGCTACACTGCCTTACTTTGTCACAAAATGATGCATCTCTGTAAGGTGTTTCAGCAAATAGTAAATATTTAGAAGATGTGGTCTAGTATCTTGTGTGATCTTTACCTATCCCTGTGCATTGGTCATTATGCTTGTGTGTGTCCCTGGGACATATGGCATGAGAGCAGCCTCTTACCCTACACATTGCACCCTATGTGCCTCCCCCTTGCAACTACCACCATTTGGTAGTGTACTGCTTGGACTCATGGCCACCCACCCCATGCTGCTGGGCACTGTTGTTAGTCTACCCATGTAACTTGTGTTTTTGTACACTCACCAGACTCAACGGCTCCTTCTATTCCATGTACTCCCACCGCTGGCAGTAGGACCATGACCTTCTCCTCCCAGGGCTGGTATACAGGAGGTCTGCGGGGACCACCGCCTCCAGTGTGGTGTGCATTGGCGTAATCCTGTGCCATCTTCTTCTTGACCATCCTCCGCAGATCGTACCACCTGGCCTGGCATTCATCCCTGGTGCGCCTGATGGGTGCAACAGCATTGACCCGGTCTACGATCCTCTCCCACAGGCGTGTTCTTTCTGCCAGGCTGGTCTGTCTGACCAATGCGCCAAACAGCTGCGGCTCGACTCTGATGATTTCATCTGTAAGTATCTCCATCTGCGGGTTAGTGAATTTTGGATTCTTGTGTGTGGTCATGGTGTGTAGTGTATGTGATTGAGGGGTTGATGGTGTGTATGAATGAGGGTGTTTGGGTCAGAATGTGAAGGGGGTGGTGTGGGTGTAGATGAGATAGGGTGTATGTGTGAAGGTATGTGTCTGCAATAGTTTGTGTGCTCTCAGTTTCCTCGCAAGAATGGGTATGTTGCAAAGGATGATGGGTTGTATGTGTGGTCCCTTTTATTGGTCAAATGGTGGGTGTGGCTTAATTTGAATTGTTGGGGCGGGTGTTATATGGGGTGGGTGTTGGTGTTGTCCTCTGTTTGGCTGTTTGGCTGTGACCAGGACATTGATTGTCAAAAGTGTGTACACAGGAGACATGTTCAGTGTGGTAGTGCGACTCGTTAGCAAGGTCCTTGTGGTCGTTTTGGTGATGGCGTTATGTGTGCGTGTGGTACTTGTGCGTGCGTTTGAGTAGTACGGGCCGTTGGCGGGTGGGGGGGTTCGCGTAGGCTTGGCCGAGGGGTGTGCGTGTGGTACTTGTGCGTGCGTTTGAGTAGTACGGGCCGTTGGCGGGTGGGGGTGTTCGCGTAGGCTTGTTGGGGGGGTGCGTGTCGTACTTGTGCGTGCGAGTGAGTGGTACGGGCCGTTGGCGGGTGGGGGTGTTCGCGTAGGCTTGTTGGGGGGTGTGCGTGTCGTACTTGTGCATGCGAGTGAGTAGTACGGGCCATTGGCGGGCGGGGGGGGTTCGCGTAGGCTTGTTGGGGGGTATGCGTGTCGTACTTGTGCGTGCGAGTGAGTAGTACGGGCCGTTGGCGGGGGGGGTTTGCGTAGGCTTGGCCGAGGGGTGTGCGTGTGGTACTTGTGCGTGCGTTTGAGTAGTACGGGCCGTTGGCGGGTGGGGGTGTTCGCGTAGGCTTGTTGGGGGGTGTGCGTGTCGTACTTGTGCGTGCGAGTGAGTGGTACGGGCCGTTGGCGGGTGGGGGTGTTCGCGTAGGCTTGTTGGGGGGGGTGCGTGTCGTACTTGTGCGTGCGAGTGAGTGGTACAGGCCGTTGGCGGGTGGGGGTGTTCGCGTAGGCTTGTTGGGGGGTGTGCGTGTCGTACTTGTTCGTGCGAGTGAGTAGTATGGGCCGTTGGCGGGTGGGGGGGTTCGCGTAGGCTTGTTGGGGGGGTGCGTGTCGTACTTGTGCGTGCGAGTGAGTGGTATGGGCCGTTGGTGGGTGGGGGGGTTCACGTAGGCTTGTTGGGGGGGTGCGTGTCGTACTTGTGCGTGCGAGTGAGTAGTAAGGGCAGTTGGCGGTGGGGGTGTTCGCGTAGGCTTGTTGGGGGGTGTTCGTGTCGTACTTGTGCGTGCGAGTGAGTAGTACGGGCCGTTGGCGGGGGGGGTTCGCGTAGGCTTGGCCGAGGGGTGTGCGTGTGGTACTTGTGCGTGCGTTTGAGTAGTACGGGCCATTGGCGGGTGGGGGTGTTCGCGTAGGCTTGTTGGGGGGTGTTCGTGTCGTACATGTGCGTGCGAGTGAGTAGTACGGGCCGTTGGCGGGGGGGGTTCGCGTAGGCTTGGCCGAGGGGTGTGCGTGTGGTACTTGTGCGTGCGTTTGAGTAGTACGGGCCTTTGGCGGGTGGGGGTGTTCGCGTAGGCTTGTTGGGGGGTGTGCGTGTCATACTTGTGCGTGCGTGTGAGTGGTACGGGCCGTTGGCGGGTGGGTGGGTTCGCGTAGGCTTGTTGGGGGGGGTGCGTGTCGTACTTGTGCGTGCGTGTGAGTGGTACGGGCCGTTGGCGGGTGGGGGGGTTCGCGTAGGCTTGGCCGAGGGGGGTGCGTGTAGTATGTATTGGTGGAGCTTGCAGTGAGGCGAATGTTCCGTACGAATCAATGTTGAAGCGTGAATACTTTGGCCCGTACGTATCTCGCTCACGCCTTTCGTTCCGAATCGGAATAGTGAGTTTGTACGGCCTGATTACGAATCGTACGGTGGTCTGCACGAGGCTTATTCATACGGGTAAACGAATGTCATTCGTACGGGTCGTAGAAAATCGTACGGAAATCAACGGAAACGGATCGGAATTCGCAGGTCGGACGGTAGTGTCCCATTCGTACGGAATCGGCTACGAATACGATTCGTACGGCGGATTATTTTACCGGATCGGAATCGACCCCTAAATGTAGATTGGAGTTGGAATAGTAAATTAAATAGGTTCAGTGACCAGCACCTACCCCAATTAAATGTAGATTGAAGTTGGAATAGTAAATTAAATAGGTCTAGTGTCCAGCACCTACCTAAATTAAATGTAGATTGGAGTTGGACTAGTAAATTAAATAGGTTCAGTGTCCAGCACCTACCCCAATTAAATGTAAATTGGAGTTGGAATAGTAAATTAAATAGGTTCAATGTCCAGCACCTACCCCAATTAAATGTAGATTGGAGTTGGAATAGTGAATTAAATAGGTTCAGTGTCCAGCACCTACCCCAATTAAATGTAGATTGGAGTTGGAATAGTAAATTATATAGGTTTAGTGTCCAGCACCTACCCCAATTAAATGTAGATTGGAGTTGGAATAGTAAATTAAATAGGTTCAGTGTCCAGCACCTACCCCAATTAAATGTAGATTGGAGTTGGAATAGTAAATTAAATAGGTTCAATGTCCAGCACCTACCCCAATTAAATGTAGATTGGAGTTGGAATAATAAATTAAATAGGTCTAGTGTCTAGCACCTACCTCAATTAAATGTAGATTGGAGTAGGAATAGTAAATTAAATAGGTGTAGTGTCCAGCACCTACCCAAATTAAATGTAGATTGGAGTTGGAATAGTAAATTAAATAGGTTCAGTGTCCAGCACCTACCCCAATTAAATCTTAATTGGAGTTGGAATAGTAAATTAAATAGGTTCAGTGTACATCACCTACCCCAATTAAATGTACATTGGAGTTGGAATAGTAAATTAAATAGGTTCAGTGTCCAGCACCTACCCTAATTAAATGTAGATTGAAGTTGGAATAGTAAATTAAATAGGTTCAGTGTCCATCACCTACCCTAATTAAATGTACATTGGAGTTGGAATAGTAAATTAAATAGGTTCAGTGTCCAGCACCTACCCCAATTAAATGTGGATTGGAATTGGAATATTAAAATAAATAGGTTCAGTGTCCATCACCTACCCCAATTAAATGTTCATTGGAGTTGGAATAGTAAATTAAATAGGTTCAATGTCCAGCACCTACTCCAATTAAATGTAGATTGGAGTTGGAATAGTAAATTAAATTTGTTCAGTGTCCAGCACCTACCCCAATTAAATGTATATTGTAGTTGGATTAGTATATTAATTATGTTCAGTGTGCAGCACCTACCTCAATTAAATGTAGATTCTAGTGTGAATAGTAAATTATAAATAAATATTTTGTATACTTATTTACATTTTAAAATATCTCTATATTTAAAGTTTTTAAAAAATATTTTTTTATAGATTGGTAGTAATATTTTATAATATGTAGTAGACAAGAATGGCACAGTTTTTGAAAAATAGTTGTCTTTATTTGTTTATATAGCACATAAATCAAATATTAACTTTATTTAAATGAATATATACAATTTTAACAAATAAATATAAGTACAATTTAAATAAAGTATTTAGTTGTATAATTGTTGAGTAAAGTACATTTTAGGTATATATAAACAATATAGTAAATGAAAATATAGTGAATATTAGAATATATATAGTATATACAGTTGGAAAAAAACATTTTACATTTCAAAAATGCTATTATTGTTCATTTATAACATTTTTAACATATACATTTAGTGTTGAAATTATGTTATACATGTTGATATATTTATCAAAAACAACACTGATATTATATATTGTTTATATTAAACAATATAAGTTTTTTATAACATTTTAGAAATATAATGTGTTATAATATTTAATTTTATTAATATTAATTTTTTATTATTAATATTAATACATTTAAAATGTTACACTTATTTTTAACTAAATACATCAAAATTATACATTTTGCTTGAGAAATTGTAACAGTAAAATATTTAATAAATATAAAATAAAATATTAAACTGTATTAATATTTAATTTTATATTTTTAAATATATGAATATAATAATATATTTCTTTAATAAACATACATAAATTGCATACATTGCAAAAAATAATTAAATAAAGTTTTACGAAGTTTTTAAATGTTAGATACATTTTTTTGTCATTTATTTAACTATTTTTGTGGTTATAATATTATGTGGGTCTTTAATTTTGTAACTGCTCTTAGGGTCCATTAGGATGGCGGACGGTGGCACCACCACGGTGGTGGCGGGGCGGAAAAAACAGCATTTACTGCCCGTCGCGGATAGGTAAACACAGGTCATTTCCCGTCCGTCGCGGAGCGCCGCGCACCGCCATCAAAGTGCGCATGCCACCGCGGCGGCGGGAGCCAATCGAGATTCTCCGCTGCGCCCGATGACGTCCGCTCCGCTTGACAAATTAGGATGGCCCAATCAAGCAGACGCACCGCAGCGGAGACACCGCACAGCTGAAGCAGGCGGAAAGTCGACAGCGGAGCACGAACGCCGAGACCCGACATGAACCCCATGGACCCAGCCCTCCACATGCATCCGGTCATGTACCTGCTGTAACACTATCGCCAGATGGGCCGCCGCGGACGCCGCCGCAGGTACGCCACTACACATATGCACCACATAACACACATGCCGACACAGGGCCCAAGCACCACACAGGCATCCTGCTGGGGGCACAACACATCCACATGGGCGCCCACACATCACCTACCTCACAACAAGGCACCCCACAGGATCCGGAACACGCAACGTCCTCCAACCAGCAGCAACGTCACGGTCACGTCACCGCCGCGGTCAACACATGCGCACTATGCAGAAGGCAGGGCCACACCAAGGCATGGGCAGGGCACAAACATCACAGGGACACACCACCCCAAACCACACTGCACCCAATCCGAGCTAGTCACAGGCTAGGTGCTCATCCCGTGCAGCCCTATGCACACCAACAAGCACTGTAACAACAAGCACGATACACACACACTGCAACACACAACACACAACCAGGGACACAGGCACTGCAGGATTGGCTGACAAGGAACACACAACACCAGTGCACTCCCCACAGCCCACACAATTGCATACAATCATCCACACAGGGCAAGACAAAACAAACAGCAGGCAAACAACTCCTAGCTGACACATGTGTGGCTCACACTATACAGGGGCACACATACATTTTCTACAAACTTACACCCTTCACACTGTACACCTCTGCTACACCCAACACCACACATGTCATGTAACCCATGCCACCAGGACTAAGGGCCAACACAAGATGACCATACACATACACGCCTGGGCATACAGAAAGGAAAACACACACATACCTCATGACATCACAGCCAGCTACAAAACCTGTGAACAGCAGCACACCCTGTGCTGCCAGTGTCCCCCAACATGACCTGTGAACAGTGTATGCAACAATAGCAAATCACCAACAAGATAACTGCATGGCCTGTAAAATAGCCATCACAGAGTACAACATCATCAGGGACAGAATGGACTGAAGACCCTGTCACCCCTGTCTAAAAATCAGATGGCTACAAAGAGCCCTGCAATGTTTAACTGAAGAATAGAGCATGGTACACAGTCAAGCAAATGCAAACAAGAAAAGGACTTTAATCAGCAAGGAGACTGACAAAACACAAACCAGAAGTAACTGTATTTATTCACATATTGCACAGATGTAGCAATACAACATCAGTAGACAACAGCAAGCCACACAATCATGTACAAATGTCAGAGACTATGCACAGGTGAAACACCAACAGGAAGGCCAGAGTCCTTGGCAGGGGAGAGTACAGCACATCAGAGCAACAGGCCCAGAGTCCTTGGCAGGGGAGAGTACAGCACATCAGAGCAACAGGCCCAGAGTCCTTGGCAGGTGACACAGCAAGTACATGAGAGGCTGCACAGGGGAGAGTACAGCACAGCAGAGAACAGGTCCAGAGTCCTTGGCAGGGGAGAGTACAGCACAGTAGAGCAACTGGCCCAGAGTCCTTGGCAGGGGAGAGTACAGCACATCAGAAAAACAGGCCCAGAGTCCTTGGCAGGGGAGAGTACAGCACATCAGAGCAACAGGCCCAGAGTCCTTGGCAGGTGACACAGCAAGTACATGAGAGGCTGCACAGGGGAGAGTACAGCACAGCAGAGCAACAGGCCCAGAGTCCTTGGCAGGTGACACAGCAAGTACATGAGAGGCTGCACAGGGGAGAGTACAGCACAGCAGAGCAACAGGCCCAGAGTCCTTGGCAGGGGAGAGTACAGCACAGCAGAGCAACAGGCCCACAGTCCTTGGCAGGGGATAGTACAGCACATCAGAGCAACAGGCCCAGAGTCCTTGGCAGGGGAGAGTACAGCACAGCAGACCAACAGGCCCAGAGTCCTTGGCAGGGGAGAGTACAGCACATCAGAGCAACAGGCCCAGAGTCCTTGGCACGGGAGAGTACAGCACATCAGAGCAACAGGCCCAGAGTCCTTGGCAGGTGACACAGCACATACATGAGAGGCTACACAGGGGAGAGTACAGCACAGCAGAGCAACAGGCCCAGAGTCCTTGGCAGGTGACACGGCAAGTACATGAGAGGCTGCACAGGGGAGAGTACAGCACAGCAGAGCAACAGGCTCAGAGTCCTTGGCAGGGGAGAGTACAGCACAGCAGAGCAACAGGCCCAGAGTCCTTGGCAGGGGAGAGTACAGCACAGATGAGCAACAGGCCCAGAGTCCTTGGCAGGTGACACAGCAAGTACATGAGAGGCTGCACAGGGGAGAGTACAGCACAGCAGAGCAACAGGCCCAGAGTCCTTGGCAGAGGAGAGTACAGCATAGCACAGCAGAGCAACAGGCCCAGAGTCCTTGGCAGGTGACACAGCAAGTACATGAGAGGCTGCACAGGGGAGAGTACAGCACAGCAGAGCAACAGGCCCGGAGTCCTTGGCAGGTGACACAGCAAGTACATGAGAGGCTGCACAAGGGAGAGTACAGCATAGCAGAACAACAGGGCCAGCAACACACCCAGGTCGCAAACAATGGTCTTGACTAGCACACCTGTGTGGGGCACAGGCGTATGAGGGTGATGACAACTCACTCCTGGCTGTCATGCGGACTGGGACCTGGCTGTGTTTGGTGGACAGCAGGCCCACTTGACTGGGGTGACAGAGGCCCATGTGATGTGGTAATAACAGAGGGCCTGCAAGGTGGAGGGCTGTGTGGACCAGGTGGCACCGTGGCACGTGGAGGTGGAGTCATGCACACCCCTGACACAGTGTGGGTGGGAGAGGCTGGAGAGGTGCCCTTCACTTTTTGGGAACATGAAATGGCTTGCCTGTCTTGGGGTTAATGGGAAGTGGTGGTGACACAACAGGCACACACACCAACTGTCCCACATCAGGGGCAGACACTGGCACTCCCTCTGGTGATGTGCTTGATCCTGCAGAACGCTTGGGCTGGCTACGCCTCCGGACCACCTTACCCTCTTTGCCAGGTGTACCCCCTACAGTGCCCACCTTCACACTTCCCCCAGGGGTGGTGTCTACAGTGCCCTCCTGTCCCTTCTTGCCCGGGCTGGTCACAACACTGCCCTCCTTTTCCTGAATCACTGGCCTGGACACAACACTGCCCTCCTTTTCCTGAATCACTGGCCTGGACACAAGACTGCCCTCCCTTGCCTTAATCACTGGGCTGGTCACAACAGGTCTCTCCTCTGCCGCAATGACTGGGCTGGTCACAACAGGGCTCTCCTCTGCCTCAATGACTGGGCTGGTCACAACAGGGCTCTCCTCTGCCTCAATGACTGGGCTGGTCCCAACAGGGCTCTCCTCCACCTGCCTCGATGTCATTTGTTTTCGATGTCATTTGTTTTGGGGTTGATGTGGTGGGTGGTTGTGTCCCTGTGCTCTCCCTAGGTGTAGCCATGACATGCCACACATCCTCTGTGGGCATAGGTGGGTAAATTTCTGGTGATGCCTCTGCAGCATGTGAGCCTGATGTCTGCCACAATGATCTTCTGGCCTTGCTCTTCTGTGACTTTACCTTGTCTGTGCATATTGGGGGGGCCCTGCTCTTCTTTGGGGATGGAGTCTGTGGACGGGATTGTTTGGTTTGGGTCTGACCTGTGCTCCTAGTGTTGTATCGTTTAGGTGACGTACGTCCCAAGTAGTCACTGTCATCTGATGTGGCCACTGAATGGGTGGTTGTCACAGGCACCTGAGCTGCAATGGGAGCATGTGCCTGTTGGAGGGCTGACGTGACTGTGGCTGACAATGCCTGGACTGTACGGTGTAGCCCACCCACGTCAGAGTGTATGCCCTCCATGAATGCTAGAACCTGGCCTAATTTGTTCTCGTGGGCACTGAATGCATTGAGCAGGGCGGTCTGGCCCACGCAAAGTTGGCACAGGAGCTCTACGCACTCTGCACTGAGGGCAGCAGGGGTGACAGGTGCAGGGGCAGCGGTGCCATGTGTGAATGTTACACGTCCCCTCTTAGTAACAGGGATACAGCCAGCACCAGAGGAAGTAGATGGGAGGCTGGGCAGTGGCCTCTGGGTGTCAGATGCTGCAGCAGACTCCCCATCCCCTGTGCCTGCTAACAGGGATGCATCCCCGCTGGCATCAGATGAAGTGGTACTCTGTGTCTCAGCCACGGATTCCTCATGCATACTCCTGTCACCCTCAGGAGCGCTGGTGTGCTCAGTGTCACTTGGCTCAGTCTCACTTGCCTCCGCTGCCGCTGTCGTGCTGGTCTCGCCACCACTTGTTTCTGGATCATGTTCCGCCGTGGTGTCTTGCGAATCTGCATTAGTGAGAGAAACAGGGTTGTGTAAGTGTCATCATCTGGTCACACGATTTAAGTTCAATGCAGCACAGTAGAGGCCTAGAGCTACATGGTAACAACCACACCCTGCAATCACTGTGCAGCTACACCCTATATAGACCACAAAAGTGCCTGTCATGCAGACAAACTGCCAGGAGTGAGGCATGTCGATGCCACACAGCACTACACCCTGCCCATGGATGGTGTTCCCCAAGCCCACATTGACCTGCCCCATGGACATGATGTTGCCACAACACACATCACCACTTACAGCCCTGCAGGGAACCAGAGGGGACCACACACACCTGTATTGACTGCACATGCCACAATGCCAACTAGGCCATAGTAATCAACATGTGCCAATCTGGGTTCACATTGTCGTCGGATGTGTGGGCCTCAACCATCATGGTGCATGCAAAGTAGACAGACATGGTGTCACACTCATTAAGTGGACACTGCAGTTCAGCCCAATATGGACTCCCCACACCATCCCAAAGAAGAGTGACCATGTGGACACAAAAAATCTGTCAAGGACTGAGAACTGCAGGCAGGAGCAGCACAGTAAGGTCATGGTGGCCCAATGCCTCATACAGGCACACATCACAGTCGCCACTCACATCACATATCACAGCATAGCAACACACGCACATCACATGTGTCACCGCTGCCACAGGCCCTGTACACATGCATCCACTCCCAGACAAACTCTCTCTCCCCAGATACTCACCATCTCTGTCTTTCTGCTGATGCCCCTTCAGACGTGCATCCAGGTCTGGAAAGGTCACTGCCAGTATGCGTCCCATCAGCGGAGTCATGGTGCGCCGTGCCAAACGCCCGGTGCGTGGTACCATCCCCAAGGTCATCTCTGCCACTTGCTTAGCCAGCCGGCTGATGTCGTCCCACCTCTTGTGACAGTGTGTGTGTCGTCTGTATGATACCCCCAGGGCTCGCACCTTTGATGCTATGGCCCTCCACACGGCCTTACGTTGGTGTACCTTGAGCTGCAGGTATAAGAGTAAAGAAGGGCAAATGACCAATTATCTTTATTTGTTTATATAGCACAACGGCCCTCCACACGGCCTTACGTTGGTGTACCTTGAGCTGCAGGTATGAGAGTAAAGAAGGGCAAATTACCAATTGTCTTTATTTGTTTATATAGCACATAAATCAAATATTAACTTTATTTAAATGAATGTATACAATTTTAACAAATAGATGTCAGCATCTATCAGTACAGCAGCTAGACACTGACTCAGGACTCACAGTAACCTCCCTCCCTCCAGAACTGGGGGTACCCTCACAAGGGCACTCTGCATGGCATAAACATTAGTGAATGCATGCACACATTGTGGTTCCTAGTCTCCATGATATTCACACAAATGCATGATGCCTCAACACAAATGCATCGATAGCAGTGTGTAATTCAGAAATTGTACAGGGCACTGATGGGGCATATCTACTATTCAGTGTCAAGCAACTATAGCATGTAAGTTGGCTGATGTTCAACGTTTAGCTGTGCAGCCACTGAACCTACTCTGTGGGTCACACTGACTCTGACTACAGGGGCACCCTGAAATGTCCTCACAAGCATTCACTGTCCTGGCATCTAAAAGGCTAACAACCGTTGGTTCTGTATGCCCGACAATGTAACACACCCCACTCATACATACGAGTACAGGCCTAGGAAAGAGTCACATTGCAACACACACACTCCCTCGACCTGGAAACAGCTTGTCTGTCAGTGTTTGTCATCACCCCACATCCCCAAGCATATACTGCAGCATCACAACTACACGTCTGACACCACCCTGCCCTACAGCTCCCTTCATGGTGACTTCACACAACATTGGGACCACCAAACAGCCGTGGGTACTGTGCCAGCACCTCGTCCACAAGGACATCCAGCTCCTCACTCGTGAATGGACTGGCATGGATCTTATCTGTTCTTGACATCCCTGTGGATATGGCAGACCTGTGGTGGAAGTGAGTTGTGAGGGGTCCGAGACAGCAGGCTCTTGGGGCAGCAGCAGGACAGGGTCCCAGGCAGCAAGCTCTTGAGGCAGCAGCAGGACAGGGTCCCAGGCAGCAGGCTCTTGGGGCAGCAGCAGGAGATGGTCAAAGGCAGCAGGCTCTGTGAGCAGTGGAAATGTGAGGCTCACTCCCACAGATTTATAGCCCCTGGGGTCGTTTGGAAGCTTAAAAGCTGCTACAATTGGTTGTCCGGGTCTGCCTTATTCAAAAGCATCCAATGACCGCCTCCGCGGTAGCGGAGGACACCTTCTGCGATTTTCAAATCTGCATCATGCCACCGCGATCATCGCTGCCATTGGCTGTATGCAATGTTCCACGGCGGTGATGCACCGCGGGTGCCCGGGGTGCGCTACCGCGATGGTGCATCATTCAAAAGCATCCAACGACCGCCTCCGCGGTAGCGGAGCACACCTTCCGCGATTTTCAAATCTGCATCATGCCACCGCGCTCATCGCTGCCATTGGCTGAATGCAATGCCCCATGGCGGTGATGCACCGCCGGGGCCCGGGGGTAGGTACCGCGACTCATGCAGCAGAGCATACCCACCGCCATATACACATGTCCATATGCCAATGGCTACCTTGACTGGGTAGATGGTGGTGCTGGGGTCACACCGCCGGGGACCAGCAGTAGGTACCGCGACTCATGCGACGGAGCATACCCACCGCCATATACACATGTCCATATGCCAATGGCTACCTTGGCTGGGTAGATGGTGGTGCTGGGGTCACACCGCCGGGGACCGGCGGTAGGTACCGCGACTCATGTGGCGGAGCATACCCACCGCCATATACAGATGTCCATATGCCAATTGCTACCTTGGCTGGGTAGATGGTGGTGCTGGGGTCACACCGCAGGGGACCAGCGGTAGGTTCTGCCATTTTCGTACACATTGCTGTGTATGTCAATCAAGGACATTGTCTCAGCACCCTGCAGCAACATGGTGAAGGGCACATCATTGTACACACGATGCCACACAGCCATGTCATCCACAGGTGGACGCACGTTCAGTGTGATACACTTTGGCCTGTGTTTCAGACATTTTATTAAGAAATTTGATGGCTGATGATGATTGACTGACTTCAGCTGGTGTAAATGATGTTGTGACGTTTAATGTGTTGTGGGTCAGTGCAGACCTTGACCTGGCTGGTGTCACTGCATTGTATCGGACCAGACTTGTGCATTCACAACTGCTCATGCACACAACTGGAAGTGTCCCTGCTACTGTGATCATTGTGTTGATGAATGTGTTCCGACTTTACATGATGCATTGAGGTGTGGCAGGTACAGCAGATGGGTATGATAGACATGGTACGTCACAATACATTGGCGGTTCTTGCTGCACCTTGACTGCACATGTGAATTGTTCATCCATTATATCCGCATTCACAGTCCCCGATGTGTTTGTGGCACTTGTGTATTGTCACTGGAGAGGCGTGCCCTCTGTGTGTAGCTATTGGCCAGCCATGTAACCTGATGTGCCATGCATCTCTCTGGCACTCGTTGTTTTCCCATGACATCATTGATGCTTGGTGCTATGCCCATCTCATGATGCTTGTCACTGACATTTTCATTTCACTCCTCAACTAGGATGAGGCCGAATCTCCTACGTCACCTGACAGTGCTGGAGGACATGGGGGCAATCATCCGGAAATTCAGGCTGGACAGACCAACATTGAAGATCGTGTCTGATCTATTGGAGCCCCACCTGCAGCCTCGCCGTCACTATCCTACGGCAGCCACACCCACCTACAAGGTGATGGCAGCACTCCACTTTTTTGCGACTGGTTCCTTCCAGGAGACCGTGGCTAACGCTGGGGGGATGTCGCAGCCCATGTTCAGCATGGTGCTGAGGGATGTTCTTGCGGCCATGATGCTATATCGCAATAGCTACATACATTTCCCCAGGGGACGTGAATTGGCTGCCGTGAAGGGTGACTTCTATCCCCTTGGGCGCATCCCACATGTAGTCGGTGCCATCGATTGCACCCATGTAGGTCTGGTGCCACCGCAGGCGACGGAGCACATTTATCGGAACTGCAAACACTACCACTCCATGAATGTGCAGGTGGTGTGCCTTGTGGACATGACCATATCACATGTGTGTGCAAAGTATCCCGGTTCGTCCCATGATTCGTACATCATGAGGAACAGCATAGTGCCACGGATGATGGAGAATCTGCATCCCGAATGTGCCTGGATTGTGGGTGAGTATCACTACTGCTATGGGGTGCTGTGTGTCACTTGCTGCACTCTGGCTGTACAACATTGCAATGTGTGTTTGTCATTCACAGGTGACTTAGCATATCCCAGTTGGCCATGACTGTTGAGCACACTCTGGAATCCCCGGACACCAGCAGACATCCGCTACAATGAGGCCCATGGCAGGACCCGACGGGTAATCGAGCGGACGTTCAGCCTGCTGATGTCAAGGTTCCGGTGCCTTGACAGGACCGGAGGTGCACTGACATACTCGCCTGGGAAGGTGTGCAAGATCGTTGTGGCATGCTGTATGCTGCACAACCTGGCCATCCACAAGGGGGTCCCCCTGCTCCTGGACGATGATGAGGTACCAAGGCCACCACCTGCTCAAGGACCAGAGTCCAGTGATGAGGACAGTGGAGAGGAGGAAGGAGTTGACCTGCGCCAGCAGCTCATCGAACGCTACTTCACTTGAAGGTGGGTGATGAAGTACAACGTGCACATTGTCTGGTGTGGTTGCTTTTGTTGTGAATGGCTATGCGCGGATGTAACCGATAGGCACATGTTCTGTCACCTATGTGTGGTATTGGTGAGATTGACTAACGTACGGAGATGTATGCTGGACCGTATTTGTGCACACCTGCTAGACATTGTGTAGTATGCCTGTGATGTCTTGGGTATATTATGTGCAGTGATCTGTGTGAGTTGCCACAATGAGACCAGTGACTGTTGTTCTGTTGTGTCACCCTAGGTGCTACAGAGGGTTCCTGCCCTGCATACTGTACATCATTTGTACACATCATGGACATTATCAACAATGTAAATACTGCACTAAAGAATTCACTACACAAAATATGGAGCGTCAGGTTTTTTATTTTGGGAGTAGACATGTGATTTGTGCGGTAATATTTTCATGAAGGTGTGGAATGAGCAGTGAGTTGACAGTCCTGTCCGATGACATGCAAGAGTGGACACCACATGGATGTGGTGTCCCAGTCCAACAGAGAGGTGCCATTGCCAAGGCAATGTGGGGAAAGACAGTCCAAACAGTGAATGCAGTTGGGAAGAGGGTTGTGTTCACGGCTGGCTCCGTGACTGGCGTGTGGCAGGTGCTTTGCCTCCAGAGACGCCCAGGCTCTTCTTTGGACGCCCCCTAGATCTTTTTGGTGGTGGGGGGCCTGCTGAATGGCCAGCGGCGTCAGAGGACTGGCCCCTCTCTGTTGGCGCAGGGGAGGATGGTGCACTGTCATCCTGCGGAGCAACAGAAGGGCAGGGAGGTGGTGGTTGGGACACAGGCCTGTCCCTCTGCAACGCCACTTGCTGGCCCATGAGGTCCACCATCTGTCCCAGGCGGTTATCGATGGACCTCATCAGCAGGATGAGCTCACTTAATAGTTCATCAGACCAGCCACTTTGTCCCTGGACCTCTTGGTAGGCCTGCACAACTCTGGTGAAGTGGTCCAGGGATGGTGTCCACTCCTCCCGAGGTCTGCTGGGGACCCTGGCCCTCCTACCTGCTCTGCTGCCACGGACCTCTTCCCTCGCCACTGGGGGGCCACGCACTCTCTCCCTGCCCTCCACAGGTGTTGCTGTGGGATGGTCATCCCTAGGGACAGGGAGGGTGCTGCAGGTGGTACTGGTAGTACTGGTGGTGTTGTTGGCAGTGGCGGTGGTGGCGGTGGTGTTTGCGGTGGAGGCAGAGGCCATGACAGCAGGGGTCTGCTGCGTAGTTGTTGCAGCAGAGGTGGTTGTGGGAGGATGGGGGCCTGGGACCTCTGGGTCTGTGGCACACCAGATGGGCCGGGATGGAGCTCATCGTCCAAACTGTCCTGGGAGTCCACATCTGAGAGTCCATGTGCCGGGGGTGGAGACTGGCTCTGCTGGTCGTTGGTGTGGTCCTCAGCAGTGAGTTCTTCATCACCTGTGGAGTAGAAGGGGAGTGGTCATTGTTTGTGTCATCTGCGTATCATCATGTGTCTGTACACTAGTTATATATGCAGTCGTCTGTAGTACAATTCATGGAAACACTGTGTATTATTTCATAGTGCAGATGGACATTATGGAGTCATACATGTTGAATGTCAATGCATTGCGTGCAATTGTTGTTTGTTTTCTGGATGCAGGTCCCACACACACACTTCAGGAAGAATTACGGTAGGTACGTACCTGTTAGGTGAGTGTGCAGGGTGCAATGGCTGACACATGCTCCTGGGTGGGGGATGCCTCCATGCTGCTGGGGCGTGGGCCAGGGGGAATGGTGGTAGTAGCACTGCAGGCCTCCCTCCCTCCCTCCCAACACACCCTCCCAGTGAAGATGGCTACCAACCTTTAAGTCTGTTTGTTAAACAGTGCAATGGCTGACACATGCTCCTGGGTGGGGGAGGCCTCCATGCTGCTGGGATGTGGGCCAGGGAGAATGGTGGTAGTAGTAGTGCAGGCCTCCCTCCCTCCCTCCCACACACCCCCTCCCAATGAAGATGGCTACCAACCTGTAAGTCTGTTTGTTAAACAGTGCAATGGCTGACACATGCTCCTGGGTGGGGGAGGCCTCCATGCTGCTGGGGTGTGGGACAGGGGGTATGCTGGGAGTTGTGAAACGACCCACCCACCCCCAAATAGTGCTGCAATACAAGATGGCTACCAATCTGTAAGTCTGTTTGTTCAACAGTACAATGGCTGACACATGCTCCTGGGTAGGGAGGCCTCCATGCTGCTGGGGCGTGGGCCAGGGGGAATGGTGGTAGTAGTAGTGCAGGCCTCCCTCCCTCCCAACACACCCTCCCAGTGAAGATGGCTACCAACCTGTAAGTCTGTTTGTTAAACAGTGCAATGGCTGACACATGCTCCTGGGTGGGGGAGTCCTCCATGCCGCTGTAGTGTGGGCCAGGGGGAATGGCGGTAGTAGTAGTGCAGGCCTCCCTCCCTCCCAACACACCCGCCCAGTGAAGATGGCTACCAACCTGTAAGTCTGTTTGTTAAACAGTGCAATGGCTGACACATGCTCCTGGGTGGAGGAGGCCTCCATGCTGCTGGGGCGTGGGCCAGGGGGAATGGTGGTAGTAGTAGTGCAGGCCTCCCTCCCTCCCAACACACCCTCCCAGTGAAGATGGCTACCAACCTGTAAGTCTGTTTGTTCAACAGTGCAATGGCTGACACATGCTCCTGGGTGGGGGTGGCCTCCATGCTGCTGGGGTGTGGGCCAGGGGGAATGGTGGTAGAAGTAGTGCAGGCCTCCCACACACACCCTCCCAGTGAAGAGGGCTACCAACCTGTAAGTCTGTTTGTTAAACAGTGGAATGGATGACACATGCTCCTGGGTGGGGGAGGCCTCCATGCTGCTGGGGTGTGGGCCAGGGGGAATGGTGGTAGTTGTAGTGCAGGCCTCCCTCCCTCCCTCCCACACACACCCTCCCAATGAAGATGGCTACCAACCTGTAAGTCTGTTTGTTAAACAGTGCAATGGCTGACACATGCTCCCGGGTGGGGGAGGCCTCCATGCTGCTGGGGTGTGGGACAGGGGGTATGCTGGGAGTTGTGAAACGACCCTCCCACCCCCAAACCGTGCTCCAATACAAGATGGCTACCAACCTGTAAGTCTGTTTGTTAAACAGTGCAATGGCTGACACATGCTCCTGGGTGGGGGAGGCCTCCATGCTGCTGGGGTGTGGGCCAGGGGAATGGTGGTAGTAGTAGTACAGGCCTCCCTCCCTCCCAACACACCCTCCCAGTGAAGATGGCTACCAACCTGTAAGTCTGTTTGTTAAACAGTACAATGGCTGACGCATGCTCCTGGGTGGGGGAGGCCTCCATGCTGCTGGGGTGTGGGCCAGGGAAATGGTGGTAGTAGTAGTGCAGGCCTCCCTCCCTCCCTCCCAACACACCCTCCCAGTCAAGATGGCTACCAACCTGTAAGTCTGTTTGTTAAACTGTGCAATGGCTGACACATGCTCCTGGGTGGGGGAGGCCTCCATGCTGCTGGGGTGTGGACCAGGGGGAATGGTGGTAGTAGTAGTGCAGGCCTCCCTCCCTCCCTCCCTCCCACACACACCCTCCCAGTGAAGATGGCTACCAACCTGTAAGTCTGTTTGTTAAACAGTGCAATGGCTGACACATGCTCCTGGGTGGGGGAGGCCTCCATGCTGCTGGGGTGTGGGCCAGGGGGAATGGTGGTAGTAGTAGTGCAGGCCTCCCTCCCTCCCTCCCACACACACCCTCCCAGTGAAGATGGCTAACAACCTGTAAGTCTGTTTGTTAAACAGTGCAATGGCTGACACATGCTCCTGGGTGGGGGAGGCCTCCATGCTGCTGGGGTGTGGGACAGGGGTATGCTGGGAGTTGTTGTACAGACCTCCCTCCCCCATACAGGCCTCCTAAGCAGGATTGCTGGCTACATGTTGGGTGGGGATGGACAGTGTAATGGTGTTTGGGTATTGCAAGGAGGTAATTCTCATTGTGGTGGTTGTCATTTGTCTGTACTTACCAGCCTCCGCTCCCCCGGCTACTCCTGTGAGACTCTCAGGAAGCAGGATGGCAAGCACCTTCTCCTCCCATGGTGTGAATGTCTTCGGTGGGATGGGAGGGCCACTGCTAGTCGCATTTGCCAGCGTCCAGTTCTTGCTCCTCCTCTCCTTGACCACCCTCTTGAGATCATGCCACCGCTTCTGGATCTCCTTCTTGGATCTTGGGGTGGCCCCTACTGCATTCACCCTTTGGACTATCCTTTCCCACATTTGTGTCCTGGTGGCTAATGGTGTCTGTTGGACCAGGCTACCAAATAGTTGTGGCTCTACTCTCACAATCTCGTTGACCATGACTGTCAACTCACTCTCGGTGAATTTGGGCACTTTTTGTGATGTCATGGTGTGTGGGGGTTGAGGTGTTTGTGGGTGCAGGGGTGTGTGGGTGCAGGGGTGTGGTGATGATGTGTGAGGTGTGTTGTGTGATGGGGGTTTGTTTGTGATGGTGTGATGGTGGTGGTGATGGTGGTGGTGGGTGGGTGTGTGTGCTGTGCTCTTTTGTCTCTCCTGTCAGGTGTGGTGTATGGCCTTCTCTTCTGGAGTGATGCAAAGGTCAGTGAAGGGGGTGGCTTTGTACTCAGCTGTGTGGGTGTGTCCAGTTGGATTTTGGTTGTCAGGTGTGTTGTGGGAGTAGTTCTGTGGTTTTGTATTTTTTTTCCCTTATTTATGTTACTGTGTATGTGTGTTGTATATTTTGGGGGCTGTGCTACTTTGTTTATGCAATTTAGGCATCACTGCGGTGTTTTCACATCGACCATGTTTTTCAGGTTCGTCCGCTGCGGTGGCTTTGCTGCTGCTTGCCCGCCATTTCTCCCATTCACTCCTGGGTGAGACCGCGGCGGTCGGTGTCGGCGGTTCCGCTCGCGACACCCTCGGGGATTTTGTAATTTCCCGTGCGGTGTGTCCGCTTTCCCTGCGGTGGGTTGTGCCTTTTCTGCTGCTTATCTGACCGCCGCGGTTAGTTTTTTGCCGTCTCCGCCCACGTCGGACGGCTTTGCTTGGCCCGCTACCGCCGCGGTCGGTCTTTTGTGGCGGTTGTTCCTAATGCGGCGGACGGTATTTCCGCAGTCCTGGCGGGTGGTTGGTTTCCGCCTCCATGGCGGTCGGGGTGGTTTTCCGCCCGCTATCCTAATGGGCCCCTTAGTCTTTTTGTGTCATTTGGGAAGAGTCAAGCTCGCGGTTGAAAGCTACTTCACGTCTGAGAAGGTAAGAGTAATATTCTTTATATTTTAACTATTTTAAGTAAGTTTTGAAGGTAGTAGTTTGTTATTTAGAGTTTGTGGACTTCTGTATTAGACTTTAGATTGTATGTAGTTTGTTATTTACATTTTTATGTTTTCTCGATTTAAGGCCTTGTTGGAGTTATTGTGTTTGTGGATATTTATGTACTTTTCGTTTTAAATATGTATATATTGGTGATTATTAATGTATGGTTTTAAGTTTTTTGTGGGTGGGAATGTTTATTTTTGTGTTCTAGGTTTTTGGATACAGCGTTTACGGTTTCAGAACTTTTCCGTTTTTTTTTCCAAAAGAGGTGTGTTTTAGTTGTTTCAACTAATATGTATTTTACACTTCCTTTATTTTTCGGGTTTCCAGGAGCGTTTCTTAATATTTTTAACCTTTTTCGGGTTTTTGATGGATTCTGGATTATCTATTTATTTGGATGTTCGAAGAATTTTTTACAGTTGTATTTTTTCATTTTATTGGGGCATTTTATTTTTAAACTTGGAATTTATTACTACCTGGATTATTATGGACATTTGGATTTGCTATGTACGTTGCTGTGAAAGGTAAGTGGTTTTATATTAATATTTTTGTGGGTTGGGAAATGTACATTGGTTATACTGTTTTTGTTTATTTAGATATTTGTTTTGTCGACATATTTTTGAATATTTAAATATTGTTGACAAAATAAATATGTAATAATTGGTGAAGGAAATGTGTTTGTTTATATAGAGGCATTTTTAGGATTAGTTTACTTTTAGATGGTTAGTGTTTTTAGTTTAATGTTTTGGCAATCATTTTTAAGTACTCTAGTCCTCTTGTTGTAGGATAAAGTTGTACTTGTTGTAAATATTGGTACATTTGGGCCGTTTGTCTTGATAGTTTAGGTTTTAATAGTAAGACAGATTGCTCCATTCTTAATTCCTGAAAACGTTGTTCTTTTTGTCTTGCTAGTAGGAGTTTTTGTAGTGTAGGAGTTGTTCGGCCAGTTGAAGATAGGAAGGCATTATGCCAACCCTCCACTGCGTTGTTTGTTTTGGCTTCTTGGTTTAGGGTTGGTAGATATACATTCCACCAAGGTATTAGGAATTTGGGTTGGCGTCTGTGGCCTGACCTGTGTAGTCTTCCCACCCAGGTGTCCTCGAAATAATCGAGAAGTGGAGCTAGTTTTTGTTCATTTTTTGTATAGAAAGGACTTTCTATTAAAAGGTTATAGTGCTCAGCCACATCGGTTATTGGCACGTATGCTAGGGCTATCAGGTGTTTTATTTGGTATGCAAATGTAATATTGGTTGCATATTCAACACTAAGGGGTTTATTAGGATGGCGGGCGGGCAATGTGGACCGGCCGCCTACAGGGCGGGGGTCCCGATTTTGGCATTAGGATGCACCCGCCACACAGGCGGGCGCATCCTGTATATTTACCATTGCGGCGGGCGGAGCTGAAATCTCTGCCCGCCGCAATGGTAAAAATTAACGTTGTGCATTTCAAAGCACAACATGACAGGCACCGTGCGGTGCCTGTCATGTTGCACTTTGAAATGCAGGGGGTTCCATAGGTACCCCCCATGTGCACCCCCCATGTGCACCCCCCAAGCCCCGGACTCCCAGGGGGCCCGCAAGGGGCCCCCGCAGGGAGTCTCAGCATGCCTTTCCGTGGCGGCATTGCCGCCACAGAAAAGCATTTGAAAATGCCCATAGTAATATGGCGGGCGGTGTCTAACAGACACCGCCACCATGTAACTCATTGTCCGCCCCGGCCGCAAGGCGACCGGGGCGGAAAACAGGCGGGCGGTGTTTGACACCGCCACGGTCCCCCCCGCCATCCAAATATGGCGGGGGGAATTGGGCAGTGGATGTCGGGTGAATTTCCTCCGCCAGGCTGGCGGTGGCCATCGCCAGCCTGGCGGAGGAAATCCGCCCGACATTGTAATGACCCCCAAAGTGTTGATTTTTGCAAATGTCTCCATAGACATTGGGTAACCCCTTCGCTGCGGGGGATATTCCCCCGCTGTGCTGGGGGGTAGGGGGGCGCGCACAGTGCTCACATGCTCATGACGAGCTGAGCTCGTCATGAGGCACGGCACTCCTGTGCTCATGACGAGCTCAGCTCGTCACGGCCACACCCGTTCCAGTGGAACGCTCAGCACAGCAGGGGAATTATCCCCGCATGCGAGTGTTCCGCGGCTCATGACGAGCTGAGCCCATCATGAGCACCGGAGCGCCGTGGCTCATGACGAGCTCAGCTCATCATGAGCATTCAAGGGGTTAAAGTAGAAGTAACATCCTTGTATGGATGTGTGAGGATATATTTTAAGGATGGAATTTATCATGGCTTGTTCAAAGTCCATTACAATTTTTAGGGGAAAGAAGTCTGTTGTTTCTTCTTTTATTTTGTTTAAGATTTCTGTGTAGGTTGAGGTTTGTTTGTTTGGTAACAAACAATAGATAAATGGTATGCATGTATTATGGTATTGCCCATGTATCGTATATAATTGATAGAATGGTTTAGGGCATATGGTAAATGTGCCATCCATCATCCATGTTTGGCTTTCTTTTAATTTTTTCATGTTGTTGTTTGTAGCAAACATTAATATCCTTTTATCTTTATTGTTGTTATTGTAGAAGATAAAAGGTTCATCGTTATGAGTTATGGTAAGGTCAGGTGGAATTATGACCGCTTCAAAAGTTTTAGGTGTTGGTTTTGTTGGTCTTGTTGATTTTTTTGTCCTAGCTATTGTTCTTTTTATAGGAGCTATTGTTGGTAATTGACCTCTTGCTTCTCTAGGTACTTTAGGTAGTAATTCTTTAAGTATTACGCTTGTTGGTAGGTCTGAGGTGCTGCTTAATTCTTTAATATTTTCTATAGTAGATCTAACCTCTATTTCTGAGATATTAGGTGGATGGTTGTGTTCAGTTGTATTAATTACACTTGTTTCTCTAGTTGTTGCACGCCCATAGCATTTGTCAGAGTAATACTTAGTACATTTCCAGTTTACTATAAGGTCTTTTTGTTTTTCCTGAGTATAAGTATACCCCATAAAGCATAACAAAAATGTTCCTTTCTGAGATGTAATAAATGTTGCTTCTTCAGTCATTGTTCTTTTCTTAAATCTAGAAAGGATGTATTAAATAATATTAGAAAATGTATTTTTAATATAAAAATAAAGAATTGTATATGTTCTATTGTTAGGTACTTACCAATTGCAACGAATGTAGATGTTGTCTTTTTTCCTTGATGCTCTTGTGAATTTGAGTAATCTGTGGAAAGAAAGTTAAGTATTTTTTATTGAATGTTTACATGTGTATTTTGGTTAAACATTTTGTAGGGTGCTATATTTTATTATAAAAAAAGGTCAGATTATTTTAGATAAAGTAAATACTTGTTAAAAAAACATTTATCTATATTTTTAGTTAGTGAGGTATTAACATTGTGTTTTTTTACCATGAATAATAGTACATGTGCATGTCTTCTATACTTACCAAGTTTTATTTATTTGTTGTTGAATGTAGATATTTTGCTGCTTTTCCTGGTTAAGTTGTCTGTGGAAATAAATAAATGTATGTTTAATATTTTGTTTTTTATTTAAATGTGAAGTTGGTTTACTTTAAACAAGCATTTTACATTTTATTTCTTTTAAAACATGTGTTTACAATTTTAAATACATTTGAAAGTTAAGTAGGAGTTTTTTAGATGCTCATACAATTTGAGCATTTTATTTAGCTTTTCATTAGTGTTTAAAAAAACATTTAGTATACTTACTTTTTTATTTGGTTGTTTTAGTTTGTAGAAAATGTTCTTTTTTTTCTTAAAGTTGAATCTGTAGTGGAAATATGTTGAGATAGAAAGATAATTTATTATTTAAGTTCTGAGTATAAATAGTAGGTTACATTTAATTTAACATTTTAATCAGAAAACTAAGATTACTTACTTTTTGTTGTTTGTACTTTGTTGGTTATCAGATAATTCTTTAAGGTTGTCGAGAAATTTCCAGTGTTTCTTCAAGCTGAATATTTTCTGCTGGTTTTAGAGTATAGAATTTAGTTTTTTATATAGTGTGTTTTTAATTCGTGCTTCTATTTGATTGGTTAGATACTTTGAAATGTGTTTCTATTGGTTAGTTTGAATTTTTTTAAGTTAATTAATTAAGTTAGTTGTATGTGAAATAGTTTTTTAGGTATTTTGTGTGTTTTTAAGTATTTTAAGTATAGTTCATCGATTTTGGATAGATTTAAAAAAAGTATTATGTTAATTTAAAAATGTGTATATTTTACACGTGTTTGTTTAAATCGTTTTAATTTATGTAGTATTTTTTAAGCATTATTTTAGGGAGGTATATTTTTTTAATTGTGTTTGGTATGTGTATATATTTTTATATGGAAGTATTTTTAATAGTTTAAATGTGTCGTGTGTTTAATAATATTTTTTGATTAGTTTAGGAATGTCGATATTTAGGTAACCTCGATATTATTGATGTCTATATTTTTGTTATCAATACATTTGTAATGTGGTATATTTATTTATAAGTGTCGATATTTTTAATTCCGATATGAGTGTGTTCGATTTTTTTGTGATCGATGTTTTTGTATAACGATATTGTTTGATCGATGTTTTAGTCATTTTTTAAATAAATATAGGGTGTCGATTTATTTGTATTCGATATTTGAGACACGATATTAGTGTAGGGCGAATTTAGTGAAATCGATAATTTGAAAGTGATTCATGTGACGCATGTATCCAGTTTGGCACTCCTTTACACTTCATAGCAGTGTTCGTCACCAATATTACGTGGTATGGTCCACGCTACCATGAGTCAAGACATTTCTTACTTATGTGCTTTCAGACAAGCACCCAATCTTTTGGGTCAGGTTGTGGCAGAGCTCTTTTGATGTTGCAGTTGCAGCTCTAAATTGATGAGACACAGAACAAACCAAATCAGCCAATCCATTGCAGAGGTCAAGGTCCAAGTCATTGGAGCTGTTTGTCAAAGCTGTAACCAGTACTGCAGGCAAGCGGATCGCCCTTCCCATGAGGATCTTCTGTGGAGATAACCCAGTCCTTCTATCAGGAATGCTGCAAGCTCATCAGGACCAAAGGCCATGTCAAAGATGTTGAAGCACACACTTTTGCGAGCCTCTCCTTTAATTTCCCATTGACCTGCTCCAAAATTCCTGATGCCTCTGGCCTGTAGCTACAATGCACTCTCTGATCCACACTCAAGGGAGTACATAACAGCTACATGATCTCGCTGTGAAAATGGGTTCCTCTATCTGACTCCAATGTAGTTGGAAATCCGAAATGAGGTATAACCTCCCCAACAATAACTTTGGTACTGTGAGGCTGTCACACCTCCTAGTTGGATAAGGTTCCACCCACTGCGAAAAGATGCACACAATAACCAAAATGTATCTCAGTCCATTGCCAGCCTCTCCTTTAATTTCCCATTGATCTGCTCCAAAATTCCTGACGCCTCTGGCCTGTAGCTACAATGCACTCTCTGATCCACACTCAAGGGAGTACATAACAGCTACATGATCTCGCTGTGAAAATGTGTTCCTCTATCTGACTCCAATGTAGTTGGAAATCCGAAATGAGGTATAACCTCCCCCAACAATAACTTTGGTACTGTGAGGCTGTCACACCTCCTAGTTAGATAAGGTTCCACCCACTGAGAAAAGATGCACACAATAACCAAAATGTATCTCAGTCCATTGCATACAGGAATTTCCAGAAAGTCCAATTGAAACCGATTGAAAGGACCCCCACACTTTCCAATGTGGCTCAAGGCAACAACAGTTTTCGTCCCAGCATTCATTTGTTGACACGTAGCACACAGATGACACACTGCTTTTGCAATCACATTAAACCTTGGATTAAACTAAGTCTGCCTGAACAATCTCACCATTTCTTATCTTCCTATGTGAGCTGCTCCATGAATGTGCCTTGCATGGGATTCAGCAAACAGTCCGGTAACACTGACTTGCCATCAGTTGAAGCCCATATGTTACTTTCTCCTTTCTCACAACATGCTCTGATCCAACCTGCTTGTTCCTGATCTGTTGCTTCCATGTGTCAATGCCTAACATTATCCCAGGTGTCTGCAACACCAAGCATCATGCTGAGTTCAGTCTTCTCCGAACTCTCGCCAACATATTCCCTATTAAAAATGCATGCATGTGTGGTTTCTTGTAGTGACAAAATCATCTCCACTCCCATGTGCAGCTCATTTTACGACTGCCACTTCCTTTGGTAATAGTAATGCTTCCAACAATTGTCTCAAATATTCCCCATTCATAATGGAAAATCCTGATGATGTTAGGGACTCTCTCCGCGACCATAGCTATCCGAAGACATGAACTACCCCGAAACCATACTGACTATCAGTATAGATGATGACTCGGATTTGCTCGGAGTCAAGACATGCGCGACTCAAAGCTATGATCTCGTACACTTGTGCGGAGTGTACTCCCTGTAAACAAGCAGCTTCCACAACTCCAGAGATGGTACAGACAGAAAACGCTACTCTCAGTTACCTTCATTGTGCCTTAGACAGGAACCATCAACAAAAAAGACCTTGATCCGGACAAGACAATGGTTCATCAACAATATCAGGTCTCGGCTTGGTGCAAAGCTCAGTAACATCTAGACAGTCATAGTCTTCACAATCTTCCCCATCAGCATTTGGAACAGGTAACGAGGTAGCTGGGTTTAACACGGAACAGCGCTTTAAGGTTATGTTTTCTGCTGCGAGCAGCACTTGTTCATATCTTGTTAGCCTGTTATTAGTAAAATGCTATGCTTTGGTCTAATTCATCAGGAGTTCAACTGAGTGCGGTACATATACAGTAAGGGGATAACCCATTACAATGCTTTCACATCGTTCTATACTCACACCTGTTCCAGCAATGGATTTGAGACATCTGGGCAACGCTGAAGCTGGATCTCTCACATCCTTGTGGGTCAGCATCTTCAAAGGTTTTACCATCAAAGAGAAATTTGGAATCCATTATCGGCAGTAGCCAACCATTCCTAGAAACAGCCTGACCTCTTTCTGGTTGGTGGGTGGATTTTTTTTCATGATCGCCTCCACTCGCTCTGGTGACACCTTCCTCTTGCCTTTCTCAATTCGATGATCCAAGTACTGAACATCAGTCATACAGTACTGAAGTTTGCTCTGAGACACCTAATGCCCGTTGTCAGCCGGATGGTTCAGTACAGGAAAAGTATTGTCCCTGCAAGCCTCCCATGTTTCAGATGCAATTAAAAGGTCATCAATATACTAAACTAACACTGAGTTTTGGTGCAAAACCAAGCTCTCACGGTTCATATTCAAGACCTGATTCAAGATGGATGGGCTCTCAGTATATCCTTGAGGGATACAACATCATGTAAAGACACGATTTTCCAGACAGCAAGCAAATAAAAATTGGATTTCCTCATGCAATGGAATGGAGAAAAATGCTTGACAGAGATTAATCACTGTGAACCAGGCAGCTACACAAGAAATCTGGAATAGGATCACAGATGTATTCAGTTCCATGGGACAACATGGAATCACAATAATATTCACCTTCCGAAGTTCCTGAACTATGCGGTTCCTGGTTTCTGTAATCCCATGATGGGCGAATTGTACGGACTTCTTATGATCTCCTTCAATATTCCCTGCTTAATCAGAGACTCGATGCAGCGGAAGACTTACCAAAATGTCATTCCACTGTAATTGCTCTTATTTTCATCATCACCACTGGGCCTGATAATTTAACCATCTATTCACCTCCCTAATTATCAAACCTTGTTCTGCCAATGGATATTTTTGTTGAACTAAAAGGGTTTGGATATTTAGAGAACATGATCCAATTTTCTTATGAGGACCTGGAATAAAGAAATGCCAAATACATGTCTATTTAATCACTTTACTCAATGTTGTCAAACTTCATATCTTGTGACAAAAAGTTGAGTCCCAAAGAGATGACGAACATACAAAAATGAATACCACATAAAATATTTATCTAAAGCCTCAATTTGAATGGATAGAACATGAATTCGCATTTCAAATTAAATTTTATAATAGATAATTAGTGCAAATAGCCACACTTTTCAATGCAGATCCAATAAAAACCTGTAGTGAATGTCCAGAGAGAGAGAGAGGGAGAGAAACATAGGAAAAATCGAGATTCAGTTGTCAGGTCATACAAACCAATATATGGTTGAGATATTGGATCTGGCCAAATCAGAATGGCAGCACTGCGTGCCACAGAAGGAGTCAGTTGACCCTTCAGCCAAAAGGTTATTTCCTGCTCAACGTTACCATCCGGGAAAGTGCAGGTTCAGGACAGTCAGGAAAGTTCAGTTCAAGGGTTTGGTATCTAGGGAAAATCAGAGGTCTGTCCAACAGCATGCCAGGCAAGGAAAATGGAAAATGACAGCCAGCCCTGACTCCTCCTCCAGGGGGCAATACTTCCAAATGTTAGCGGTTTACACCCACAAAGTATCCTTTCTAACAGTCTATATGGTTTCCATTGGCTGCTCACGATAAGAAATCCGGAAACATTAGGTAATCCTTTTGCAAATCCATTAAGTTCCAATTGTTCATCCTTTTCACTGAAGTAAGAAACTTCCTTTTACTCAGTCTGTATGTTCCCAGATGCTTTCTCTGGGTTTGCAATCATATTGATAAATTTCTGTCAAAAGTGTTGCGAAACCAAAAGTGAGCCCACTGTGGTAGTGTACAGAAAAGAAACTTCACGAAAAGTTCTCACAGCATATGGATTAACTACTTCAGCTCGATTCTGCCTTTAGAGCAAGGAAGAAAAAGCATTTGAGGCCTACATGAAATTCTGCTGAATAATTTTCATGTTATGATTATTATAAATCACAAATTAATAATTGTTTTTAGACTTTTCTTGATTAAATCAATCTCTATTCTTCTTGAGCAGTTATATGTAAATATTAGTCACTACTAAAAAAAGTAATTTGCATATTTGTCTTTTTTCAAAGCAAATATTTATTTGTCACACTGAAATAAATGTTTTTATCACGTAACGTTAGAGAAAGCTGCAGTTTTGCTTGCTATCGTTCATTACTGAATTTAGCATTCTATTTATTTTCAGGAGCATTATTAAGCAGACATTATTTCATTTTGATACATATTAGAAGTTATTCATCACCACAATCTCTATATTAACTAAGGCTTGTTTATCAAAACACGTGTGTACATGCATATATAATATAATTGTTTCTCTCTGTCTTCATTTACTTTTTCTTATTTTCAGACACTTCTGCATGCTTTTACGAAGCAGTATGAAAATTTTTCAACTTAGCCAATTTACACGTTTTTATCAAGAAATAATTCTTGTAAATCTCTTTTGATAGCGAGAATTGATAGAGGTAAAAGTAATTTAACTTTTACGCTCCATCAATTTCCCATTGATGGTGAATCAAGCCATCACACAATCTTATCTTATCATCTGATCATATTCTGAGGTAACATTAGAATACAGGTGTCTTTATTTGTTTCAGTCTAACCTGTTCTAGATTTTCATGTCATCTTAAAAATCAAATTTTCTATCTTCTAATTCAATTTTTGCTCCATTTCTTTTTCGCCCTCTATTTTCTTCATCATGTCATCTACATTTACAATATTGATATATTAGTACTATTATTATTAGAAAAATAGCAATTGTCATTAATGGTGTTAGTATTTTTCCCTCTAGACTTTTTCCTAGTGCTGCAAACCAATTTCCCACAGATGAAAATCCTTTCCCTATTTTCTCCAAAGCACCATCTACTTTTAGTTCAGTTAGTTCTTTTACTAGATTAGTAATGTTGCTGATCTATTCCTTTAAATCCTTAATTTTATCAGGGATATAAGTGCAACATTGTTGAACTTTCAGCATGCAACAGACTCTGCCTTCTTTGGCTATGAGTGCATCTAAAGCAAGTCGATTTTGTAAAACCATAGATCTGACAGCAACCATATCCGTATCAATTACTAAAAATCCACCAGCAGTATACGTCGATAATTGATCTACTTCTGTTGAAAAATTTCGAATTTTGAGTGAATTTAATATTCCCCCAACTGAGGGTATTATTGCTACAAAAACATCCCCAATTATTTTAGTAGCACTTTTACATCTCTGCTAAAATGTGTAAGTTTTCTTTCATTGGTTTCACTTTTTTCATTTACATGATACATTTTTCGAAACACTATTCCCGTATAACAACTTCCATACCAATGTCTAGGTAATTAATAATAGGCATGTTTCCCAGATACAACGTTTACTCCTGCAAATACAGGGTCTAATCCGGCGAAATACAGTCCCCAAACTCCCATCAGTAGGAAGGTGTGTTAGGGCGTGGCTTGGCCAGCAGCGATGGTGGGCGCATGAGCAGAGAGCTCTGCATCAGCCTCGCCATTCTCCTGCTAAAACAAACACCAAGGGCTGAATTTTGCACTACTGAGCCCCTTGACGAGCCGAGCACCGGCGGCGGGACCAGGCAGCATTGAGGGAGACAACCTGGCCAGGATCCGGCCGAGACAAAGATGCCGATCGGAGACTCAGAGATGACTTAAGAGGGCGCTGGAGAAGACGGGGTTGAATGGGGTGGCGATCGATGGTCCCTGAGCACTGAGTCAGGAGCGCGGACTGCCCTGCAGAACCCCCTGCATAGGCACAACGATTTTGGTGTGGCGGCCATTATTTAATAGGGTGAGGAGCTACTGGGGAGTGGTGGGCGGCCGATTCCAGAGTCACCCCCCCAGACTTCCTGCTACACGAGGGGCACAGTGAAAGAGCAGTGGCTGGAGGCGAATGAAATGCGCATTGGACAACGAAGGAAGACCTACACGCCTGAAGGAGTTTCCTGAAGTCCTGGTAGGAGAGCTGAGGATCTTGTTTGACTTTGCTGCCTGCACTGTTGTCCTGGTGGTGGTGAGCGAGAGGATGGATCGCTGGAGGTATGTGGGGTACCCTGAGACACTGTGTTGAGCACTCCCGGACCCCAACCCTGGAAAGCGGTGGCGGCCTGCAGGCAGGGTTTCCCTGAGGGGCCCGCCTCCACCGAGTGAAAACCCAACTGGGAAGCCTGAACTGCAGTGTAGGTTGCAGGCTGGAGGAACCCCTAGGGGGCATATTATCAAGGGGGTTTATCTTCGCTTTTTTGGCTTTAAAAGCCAAGAAAGCAGAGATAAAATGATCTCCCTATTACCTAGCTGTCGCTAACACCAGTTAGCGACAGCTAGTAGGAGATAGCGACCATCTTGGGCCCCACTTTGCATGTCAGTGATATTTATCACTAATGACATGCAAAGTGGGCGTGCCAAGATGTTAGCGACTGGAAACAGTCGCTAACATCGCTATCTCCTATTACCAACTTTTGGAGATATTCGCGCTAAGTGCGAATATCTCCAAAAGCTAACACCTGCCCTGAGCAGTTCTTAGCCATGTTATCCAATGGGAGGTGGATAACATGGCTAAGTGCATTAGCTCGGTAATGCTTGAATATCGCTGACTTTTCAGCGATATTCATGCATTGCGGCCGTTTTTTATCGCATTTGCGATAAACCTTGGTAATACCAAGGTTTATCTGCGATAAAAATCGCCGCAGCTCAGCGGTAAACTTTTGTCTCTAACCAAGCAATAGCGATAATTATCGCTATTGCTTGGTAATATGCCCCTAGGAGTGGTAGGCTGCGGCGATAACTTGAGAGGCCCTGGAGGCTGCAGGGCCTGAATTGGTCACTGAATACAACTTACAATGATCCAGCACATTAATTGTGATTAGAACTCAGTTTTCAAACAGTAATGGCTATTACATTTACAGTGCTTATTCAAAACAGATGAAAGTGATTCAGTGGAGTTGTCTGTAGTGTATTCTTTATTTCTAAATTTTTCTTCCAATAAAAAGAGACCGTATCCGTAGCCAACGCATTTCGTCCTTCACGGACTTCTTCAGGGCAGAAGATGTAGCTGTCTTTAATCTTAGAAAATTCTTTCAATATCTCCCTAATGGGATCCAGATCAATTCCAGATTGCCTTAAAAGTATTTTTCTCTCTTTCAGTATAGCTCTTTCAGTATAGCTCCAGTTCTTGCAATGGTAGATCAGAACAGATTAGACGTGACCACGAAGGACGCCATGCCATGGAGCCGGCAAAAACCCTCTTTTTAATGCATTGGGGAATGATGACATCTAATCTGTACCGATCTAGCATTGCAAGAACTAGAGCTATACTGAAAGAGAGAAAAAATATTTTTTCTCTGGGCAGTATCTACGCTCCCAACACATAGCAGCCAGCTTTTTTTCTGCAGCTGTCCACAAAATTAGCACCTTTTCTTACTGGGACGGTATTATTGGGAAGGGATTTTAATTGCATAACTGATGTGACATTAGATCGATCCCTCCCCCGCTCCCTAATGCTCCCATGCATAAAATAGCGGAAGCCCAGTGAAATTGGCAGATCAAATGGGGGTTAGTGGACACCTGAAGAGCCCATCACCCGGTTGACCGGGACTATTCCTATTATTCGGCACTGCATGATCTACATTATAGCCTAGATGCGTTGCTATGTACTCCGGACGTACATGCCGGTGTGCATGGTAGCGAATATCTTACCATAACGTTATCGGATCATAATCCAGCACTGCTCAGGATGCATTGGTCGAGGTCTCAGGCCCGGATACCTACCTGGCGACTCTGCCCAGAATTGCTAGAGGACCCAGTGTTTAGGGATGCAGTAGGCACGACCATCACCCAATATTTTGAAGATAACAAGGGAACTGCTTCCACACTTCTGTGGAATGGGTCACATTTAAGGTGGTACTGCAAGGGCGGTGCATAGCCAAGATGGTAGGCGTCCGCAGAATGCTCCTGGAGGAAGTGAGGGAGGCTCAAACACACCTACGCAAGTTTGAGAAAGCTCGCCCTAATAGACCAGATAGGCTGCGGGACTTGGAGGAGGCGCAGGAAGCAGTGGAAGGGCAGGTGGAGCATCTACGTTGCTTTGATTACAAGGCGTATATTGCACGCTCTCATGTTGAGGAATATAAGTCAGGAGCCTTGCTGGCCTGGTTGGCTAATACATCATGCATGGGCTCGCCTATATTAGAGATTCGCAATGCCCGGGGCGACGCTTGTTTTACTCAGGAAGGTATAAAAGAATTATTTTATGATTACTACAGGGACTTATACAGGAGCAAGACTATCAGGACAGGAGATGAGTTAGAGGGGTTCACGCTCGAGCTTCAATTCCCACAACTGGAGGAACTGGGAGGTGACATTGAACTACGAGAAGTGCGGGCTGCTATCAAACATATGGTGCGTAACAAAACGCCGGGAATAGATGGACTCCTGATTGAGCTGTATGTCACTTATGCTGAGGAGTTAGCACCACGATTAGTGACTTTGTACAATAGGGCGAAGCACCTTGGCCACCTATCTGTGACCACAAGAGAGGCGGTAATCATCCCGCTCTTTAAACAGGGTAATTCGGCATGGGACAGAACGGCCTATTGTCCGCTGTCCATACTTAATACGATTATAAGATATTAAGCCGTATCTTGGCCACCCGGATGTTGCCCTACATGTTGACCTTAATCCATTGTGACCAATTTGGCTTTATTCCTACTAGGAATATGGCCTTCAACATACAGCGCTTACTGCATATACTTGAAATGGACACCTATCCCAGGGCCACTGCTGCAGTGTTTGCCATCGATATAGAGAAAGTTTGGAATGGCCTTATCTCTTCCATGTTATGACCTGTTTTGGAGTAGGGGAAGATTTCATAGCATGGACGGCTTTACTTTACAAGTCTTCTATGGTACGGGTCCGGACGGGAAGGGTGATATTAGATGCTTGCGAGGTCACCAGGGGCACAAGACAGGGATGTCCGCTGTCCCCTCTGCTGTTCGTGTTGGCTATGGAACCTCTAGCAGCGAAGGCAAGGATGGAGTGGTATTACTGAGGATTACAGGTGCAGGGTCAAATACACCATATAGCCCTATTTGCGGATGACTTGCTAATGTTCCTCGACGACACAGAGGGGGAATTAATGTAAATGTAAATGTATTGCGACTTATATAGCGCACGTATCACCCGAAGGCATCAAGGCGCTTGCTTAGGGAACCCGTCCTGGTATTCCCCTGTGAGATACCCCGGCAGGGTATCCACAAGGTGAAAGCCAGGCATCCCGCCGCGAGGGGCCGTAGTGGAGATTAAGCAAGCTATTGCCCAGAGTCGCAGAGTGTGACCCCGTGAGTCAAGTAGGCACCGGAGCGAGAATTGTCGAGTCCGTGGAATTTTTGAGCCCAAGACCCGCCGAGGTGGGGAATCGAACCCTGGTCCACGGCCGATCTCAGCTTCCGGGTCTGCCGCAAACCGGGTCTGGTAGCAAACGCGATATTACAAGAATTAGGGGAGATGTCTGGCCTCCGAGTTAACTGGACTAAGTCCTGATTATTCCAATGTAATCCAATCCAAAAGTTCTTTATTTCGGCCATTAAGACCATAAAAGATTCAGTAAAAAACAATAAAATCGCATGTCAACATACAATATAAAAACAATGCAAGGAAGCAGAGACTACTTATTTCATTATATGTGAGGATCCGGGGAATTCAAGGTACCATTCACTGCAGTTCATTTCATGGTTATGGATAACCCTTTCAGTATTTTTTTCCTCTTCAACCACATAGCCATTAGATACTTGGTTAGTGCAAAAACAATACAGTGCAAAGTACTTGTCTTGAGAATTCTATACGATTGTAAACAGTGTCTAAAGCCTAGATTCCTGCACAAGGGTACTAGCCAGTACTTTCTTGGTCTACTGTAAGCAGGACAAAAAAACAGCACGTTTAGATCATCCTCCACATTCGTGCTGCACCCAGGACAGATTTTGTCATCCGATGTAGACCATTTACTTGTAAAGTTTTTAAGGGGCAATGTACCAAACCTCCATTGGATAAAAAGTTTCCTTGCAGTAATGGGAAAAATATTGTCCATAAATTCTTCAAACTTAAATGAACTTTTGGAAACCAAGAATTGTTCAGTGCGGGTGCCAATTTTCGGGGCGCACAAGAGCGTGGTTAGGCTTTTGTCCTTGTAGATCTTAGTGAGCATTTTGCGGGACACCCCAAGACAGCCTCTTTCGGGATCATCCCACAAATCAGCCAAGCCAATCGGGAAAATTCTCGTTTTACATAGGCCAACCATGGGATTCTGTCAGAACAGTTATAGCTCAAGACGTGCTTCAAATCTTGCCTGTAGTGGGACAGTTCGGTAGTGGACCATAGCCTGTGCCAGAAACTCAATGGCTTTAGGGCTACCTCGTCCCCTATTAAAGGGAGCCCCAAATCTAATCTCAATGGTAGAAGAGGCGTGCCTTGTGGTAGAGACAGCAACCGTCTAAGGAAGTTGGTCTCCACCTTGACAAGTTCAGTCCCAGCGTTATGACCCCACAGTTCACCACCATATGATGAGGCTGCTCTGGCTTGAGTTTTGTACATCTCCAGGGCTGGACTAACTGGCTTGAAGGTTGAGGAATTCGAAACCTTCAAAATGACCCCCACCATTTGCGATAGCTTTAGGCGAGATCTTGCTATCTGTGGACCCCAAGATAGGTTTTCATGTAAAGTTACCCCCAAGTACTGGAACGTTCTAACCCTTTCCAGCCTATCCGATCCCAAGGTTGGATTTGGCCTAGTTGTTACCGAGGGATTGAATACCATCAACTTGGTTTTTTCTGCATTGATCTCGAGGCCATGAGCTCTGCAGAAATCCCCAAACCCATCCAGTATCCGTTGGATCCCCATCGGGGATTTGGAAAGCAGGAGAGTATCGTCGGCAAACATAATTGTCGGAACCCTCCTGCCTGCCAACCTAGGGGCGTCGTTGTTGGTGACATTGTCAAGGTGGGATATTACGCCGTTGACATAGAGGCAGAACAGGGTTGGTGCTAAGACACAACCCTGTCTTACCCCCCTGCCAACTGGGAACCTAGATGACAAAGCCCCATCCCTCCCACACCTAACCTGGGCATAATTTCCATTATGCAGCCTGATTATTACTTGCAGGAGCCGTGGGGGAACACCTAACTCCCTAAGAACCACCCATAGTTTCTCGCGTGGTACTAGGTTGAATGCGGACCTCAGATCCACAAACACCATGTACAGACTTCCCCCCTCGATCCTTGCCGTTTTCCAGAAAACAAGAACGAGGTGAAAAATCTGATCCATCGTGGATGTGTTCTTCCTAAAGCCTGCCTGGAGAGGACTAAGGATCGCATTGTCCTCCATCCAATCCAAGAGCTGGTCCAGCAGAAGACGGGCGAAAAGTTTTTGGGGTACATCTATAAGGCTTATCGGCCTGTAGTTGGCTGGGAGCAGAGGAGAGCCCTTTTTAAAAATCGGTACTATCTCTGCGCCCAGCCAAGTACAGGGGATCTCCATTCCTCTCAAAACTGAATTGAAAATGATGAGCAAGTAGGGACTCCAGATCTCTAGTTGGTGTCTGAATAAGTCTCCAGGGAGTTTATCAAGGCCTGGAGCCTTCCCCCGTGCAAGTCTCCCTATTGCATTTAATACCTCACCCAAACTGAACTCTAGTTTCTCGTTGAGCTCAGACGGGGTGTCAGAAACTACCTCTGTAGGGATGGTAAAGCTCTCTTGATACAGTTTACTAACATGGGATTCCCATACCAAAGCAGCAATATTTGGCTCTACTGCAGCTTTCGGTTCCCCTGAACCTGTGTGGACTAATGACCAAAATGTTCTTGAGTCCCTGGTTTCCAATGCCATTGTTAGGTTATGCCATCTATCCCAATCCCATTCAGACTTTGCGTGGGCGATGGCCTCCCTATATTTTCGTCTCAGCTCATGTACTTTATGTTTATCAGTGCCAGACTTGACCATAGAGATCAGTTCAGTCTTGATCTTTTTACACGTGAAATTATACCAAGCTGAGGTTGGTGTCCTCTTCCTCCTTCTCACAGTCACAGGGTAAAAAACCTCTCCTACTCTCTCAACTAGGTCTACATGGATTTGACCTGATTATTCCCCATCGCCAGAAGTAGGAGCGACATGCAAGATGTAGCAGGAGTGAGGTGGAAAAGTGTGTGCCTCCCCATCTAGGTGTCCAGATATATCACTCCAGAGCGGATTTATTGGAGGGTAACATTGTCAGAGCGGTTTGTGGCTTGGCGAGCAGTATTGATTTAAGGGGGGAACGCTGCGACTGTCGGTTGCTGGGTGGGTGTCTTTACTTAAAATGGTCGCCCTCCCCCCGACTATTGTATTATTTTGGGACCCTGCCGATTTGGATACCAGCGCAAATATTTACAACTTACATCCTTGTCCACAGGATTTTTATGGGGCGCTGGGAGGCGACGGGTTGCCTTGAAGGTGATGATGCGCCCACGATCGGGGGGAGGTTGGGTGGTACCCGACTTCGAAACCTATTCCCCAGGTGCACAATTGTAATGGTTGACAGAGAGAGTGGCAATGAGACTTCGAGGTACGGAAGGGGAAAGAGGGTTGCCCCTGAATTACAGCATCTCTCCCAAATAGAATTAGACCTTCCTGTATGGCTGGGGACTTTAACAGAGGAACTCAAGACAGCAATGCTGGAGGTGGAGTTTTAGGAGGGCGGGCATGAAAGTTCCATACGCCCATGATATACCGCTCTCTATGTGCGAGGTACTACCTCATGGGGGATCCTGGCGGGAGTTGAGTGACTGGGATGCGAGGGGATTGTCTGTTATTGGGGATTTATATGAAGATGGGATTATGATGATGCCTTTTGATACTCTACGGGAGAGATTTGACTTGAGAGGTGGGAACTTTTTGCTCCATGTAGCGCTCACTGCGGCTATCAGTGTGCACTGGAAGGAGGGACAAGGGTATCGATGGGATGCCAATATGTGGTGACTGCAGCGGGGACGTTTAAAGCGGTTACATGCCTCTATAAGTGAATGACACTCGAGAAGCTTCCCCCTTAGATGCACTCAAGCAAAAATGGGAGATAGATGTGAGAAAAGAGATTCCGGAAAAGGCCTGGACTGAGATAGTAGAACAAGCGTAGAAGAGTACCAGGAATGCTCGCTTCCAGTTTCTTCACTTCTATATCTTACATCGAGAATACCTCACACACGGGAAAATCAAAAGGTACTTCAACACGGATTCAGATGAATGCCCAAGTTGTAGAGGGGAGGGAGCAGATTTCCTCACATGATTTGGGCTGGCTATTGGAATGATGTAATTACACTCTTGAAGGAGGTGACTGAAAGAGAGTTGGAGCTGGCGATGGGGACTTGTTTATTGCATTGATTTCCGCACACAGCTAGAACCAAGATTACCAGCAAGTTCACAGACATGGGGTTGGTGTTGGCCGAGCGAGAAATTATGATGCATTGGAAGGCGAGATAGATGGAAGAAAGATTTTATCAAGTGGGGAGAATAATACGACTACAGCTAGCGATGAGAGTGGGGAGTGAGAAAGCACGTGAGGCAGCTAGAGCGTGGGAGCACTTAGTGGGATTATTAAAGGACCCGGAGGATGGGAGTGGCGATGATACAGAACCGGGAGCCCCGGGCACACTATAAGCCCTTTTTAGCGCATAGAAGTGACATTGAATAGATATTTGAAGAGTGAGACTGTAAGGAAAACCTGCATCAACCCCCATTAAATTAGAGTTGGAAACTGCTCATTGCGCACTATCAGTAGTTATGCCAAACACACAGAGCCACGGGACGTGGCATGCATAGAGGGAGGGTTGGAGGGGATAATTAGATTAAGGTTTAGACCTATTAGGGCAAACAATAGGGCTCTTTATGGAACACACTGATCACTGGGAGAGGTTCTCCTAATTCCATGACTGCCGTTTTTCAAATATGCAATGGAGATGAACCGTGGGTTGATAACAAAGAATTCATAAGCGAATGTATGGAAATTATATGGGAGGTAGGGAATTATGATATGCTGTATGCAAAGTGATTATCTTGATTTATAAACCTAATAAAGTTTGTTTATAAAATAAATCAGTAGGATGGTGTGTTCACATTCACTGGAAACCAATGAATGTGTTGTTATGTTCTGTTTTTCGTCTCAGTATGCAAAGCTTTCCTTTTTGTTGCAAATCTAGAGTCATTGAAGCATATGTCCTTCCCTTTTATTATTCACCTTTCCTATGTGCCCTTGGAGGTGTTTTCATTTGTTTTTCAGATTTTTCTTTATGACCTCCAGCCAATCTTCTACTGAATTAAAAAAATTCCTTGTCTACACTATGCAAAGCACAAGTCAGGTTATTTTGATGAGCATATTCATTATCTATAGGTGATGTAGGATGGAAAAATTCCCGCATTATTTCAACATATTGTGCATCTGGTACTAAATTTAAATTCTTCTTAACTGGAACTTCTGAGAAAATCAAGTCATAATTTGAATGATAATATTGAAATTGCCCTTTACAATATAATAAACTTGTTAGTAAACTACAGGGTATACCACAACTTAAGGTAGGTGATGATAAGTCACCCATTCTGACACAGAACTAGGTAATTGCATGCACATATAACAATATCTAGCATCTAGAGTATCACCATACTCATACAACAATTTAGTAAACACATTTAGTGCAACATTGTTAATTGAATGATCATTGTGTAAGTCACTTGTTAAATCATTAGGTATCACCAGTACTTCTTGCACATTTGTCATTTCAGTCGTTGTGGTCACATGTCATTTAGTAGGTTTATTAGGATAAACCTGATTAGGTAGATTTAGTATTATCAGCAACAAGACAAGGATTAGTACAAAAGCGATTTAAAAGCAAGCACATATACGTGTATGCCTTAGTGAATATTGATTTGGATTTTCTATCTTGGATCTAGAGGTACTCATTTTTTGGGGGCCTTTATTTCTACAGCACTTTATTCACAACAGTTCATTCATGGTGGTTTGTATGAGATGCAATCTTTGAAGCAGAACGAGTAATACTCTTTCTCCCAGTCCTTTGCAGCCACTAAATACGTTCACTTTGGACCTGCATATCTTTGACTTGGTGTTCTTGCTCTCTTTGTTCTGTGTACTGTAGACTCTTCTCCGTCTGTATCACTTTGCTCAGACTGACTGGAGACTTCAATCACAGTGGAAGGTATTTTTCCTGTGGTCAGGTTGTGTTTCAATCTTTCAGATTTTCTGGGCCAACGGTCTCTTTTTTGCAATCGTTTTTCTGGTACACTGTTCAAATCATTTGAGTCATTACTTCTCCTAGCTGAGTCCCCTTTGCTTTGGCCCTCGTTACCAACTGGGATCAACTCTCCTTGACTCTCGTTTGAACCAGTGTTTCAAGACCCAGTAGCTGGTGCCTTCTTTACTCTGTGCTTAATCTGGAAGTGACATCTCTCTGTTACCACTGGTTTACCCAATACACACCCCGCACTTTCAAGAGAACATGGGACTCAATAAGTGTGTGCTGCATGCACCCAATTAGGTACACCACCACATTTCACAGCAGTTGTGGTTACAAGTATCACTTGATAAGGCCTACGCCAACGAGGCCCCAGACAGGATTTTCCACATGCTTATTTACTAGTAGCCAGTCACCCGGGCACAAGTCATGACACTGACCCTGCTGAACTGTAGTTGCAATTTCTCCAATGTGGTGAGACACAGAACACACCACATCAGCAAATCCTTTACAATAATTGAGTACAAAGTCATCAGAAATATTCACAAGCTCATTTGCTGGGACTGTAGGCTGCCGCATAGACCTCACCATTATTATTTTGTGAGGGGACTGTTTGGTTCTTCTGTCTGGGATGCTTTATAAACTCATCAACACTAGATGTAATGCATCAGGCCATTTCAGGGATGTGAATGCACACACTTTTGCCAATTGTGACTTTATAGTCCCATTAACTTGTTCAACAACAGCAGATGCCTCTGGCCGATAGGCACAGTGTAGCCTTTGTTCAATTTGCAATGCAGCACAAAGCATTCGTACCACTTCATTGTTGAAGTGTTTACCTCTATCCAAAACCAACGAGACTGGAAATCCAAACCTAGGGATCAACTCTCTAAGAAGAAGTTTAGCTACTGTTAGGCTATCATTGCATCTTTTGGGGTAAGCCTCTACCCAACGAGAAAGCAGACACAATCACAAGGAAATATTTCAATCCATTGCAAGGGGACATTTAAATGAAATCGAGCTGTTTTTCTTCATGCATTTTGTTGTTGACATGTCATGCATCTTTGACACAGACTCTCTGCACTGGCTCTAAATTGCGAAATGTACCAAGTTTGGCAAAAGAGACAAACAGCATCTCTTCCCATATGTGCAGGTCCATGGCAATTTCTTGCCAACGGAAACAACAGGCTATCTGACAAAACAGGTCTCACATCCTGCTTTAATCCACCCTTCTAGCCCTACTTGTGGGACTGCATCTTGTAATTCTCTAATCTCTACCCAAGTTTTCACATCTGAAAACATCAACCTGCATTCTCTGCTATCAGTCTGTTCCTTCACAAATTCCCCATTAAATGTGTAAGAATTTATGGCGCAATAACTCGCAGTCTCATCAGCGTAATGATTGCCAACTATCATGGTATCATGGCCACTTTGGTGAGTGGAACATTTCACCACTGCAATCTGAGCCAGCAGTTGTAGTGCCATCAGGAGGTTTTTCATGCACTCTCCGTATTGTATTGGTGAACCCGAAGAGGTCATGAACCCACACTGAGACCACAAATGCCCAAAATTATGCACCACCCCAAAACCATGTTGACTATCTGTAAATAGGGTTACTCTCATTTGCTATGTAATGCTGAAAGCCCTGGTTAATGCAATCAATTTAGCCACTTGTGCCGAATACACTCCTTTCAACCATGATGCTTCAACAACACCCACCACAGTACAGATTGCATACGCAGCTCTTGAGGTACCTCCTGAACCTCTCAAGCATGACCCATCCACAAACATAACATGATCCGACACAGGCAACAGGGAGTATTGGATGTTAGGTCGCGGTTTGGTACATAATTCGGTCTTGTCAAGACAATCATAATCAGCTTCATCCACTACAACTTCGTGTCCTGGTAATGGCATCAAGGTAGCTGGATTCAAACTTGTGCATCTCATCACAGTCACATTTTCCTTACCCAGAATCACTTGTTCATATTTTGTTAACCAACTACTCGTAATATGCTGTATTCAAGTCAAAAAAATGTGGCACATACATTATCAAAGGATGACCCATCACAATATTTTCACACTGTTCCAAACTCACACATGTCACATCAACAGCTTTCAAACATCTAGGTAAAGTAGCAGCTACAGGATCTAATAGAGCTGAAAAATATGCAACCGGTCTGCGAGCAGCTCCATGCATTCGCGTTAGAACTGATAGTACAAAACCTTTGTATTCATTGCAAACCAGAGTAAAACTCTTGTTAAAGTCGCACATTCCCAATGTTGGAGCTCAACACAATCTGTCTCGCAGTTCGAGAAAAGAGCGCATGCATTCTTTAACCCATGGAACAGGATTGTACACATCTTTGCGTGTCAATCTCTGAAGTGGGTTGGCTATCAGAGAAAAATTTGCTATCCACTGCCTGCAGTAACTAACCATTCCCAAAAACATGCCAACCTCCTTTTGTGTATTTGATTGTTCTCTTTTATTATACAGTTAGTTAAAACCGTAACATACAAACATCATATTGATACTTAATAAAATGTAAGGATTCAAAAAATTGTATACACATTTATAAAATCGGGCAATACGAAATAAATGTCAATTCCAAAAGCAGCATTTCAGGTTAATGGCAATATATTGCAATTAGCCGTTTAGTCCAAAAGGGAAGTGCATAGTACAAAAAACAATAGCAAAAGTGTCACAATGCTTATTACTGATGGTTAGCTTTCTTCAACATTCATTTGTGCAATAAGAATAGAACTTTTCAGTTTCTCAGTGCTGGGCATTATGCAGTGCAGTTAAAATAATATTAACAAACTTCCCAGCCCTTGCTAGAACTTGGGCTGAATTATTACTGAAGCACAAATCAGATGCTTCCCTGCAATGTCTCAGTAGCTTTTCCCAATAGACTGGGACAAGTAGAGGTCGGCGATCATAGGCAAGATGAGGGCAACAACATAGTAGATGTCACCAGGACTCATGTGGATAACTGCAGACTCTACAAGTTAGCTGACCATTCCTCCGAGCCTACAGCAGGTTAAAGTCATGAGTTGGAAGGTCTAACAGACTCATATAAGTAATTGTATTACTAGTCTGTGATTGGAGAGAGTAATTAAAGTATGGTTGAGGTTTCCCCTTGATATTCAAGGCATCCAGAGCTGTAAGGAGTGTTTTTTTGGGAAGCCGAGCAATATCTCTCTCAAATGACACTAGAGTAAATTGGCTTTTTATAGTTTTTTTCCACGTTGACAGGGGAATAATTGGATTAGAGAAGGTTATTATTTCAATCTTCAATGTGGAAATGGCCAAGTGCTGCTGTCTGTACCAAGGAGTTCGTCCGTGAACACTGATTGCAATGAAGATCTGCATTTGCCAGGCCCAGCTCAAGTCTCAGCTTCGCCCTCCTTGCATGCTGGGGAGCCGAAAATATTTTCTTATAGGCCATTATTTGAAAAATCACTAAAAATGAATCCATTTTGCCAGGGAAAGCCAGGTGACCAGAAGACACTGCTGGAAGCAGTTTGGCGTGTAGGACCCTTAAGATTGACTCGGCAGTGGGGCTGTGCACATGCCGATTCAAGCGCCTCAGACTATGTATGACCCCTGCTCCCTTAGGCCTTGTATTTGATGGATTTGTCTGCAAAACAGCAGTTATTCGATCTTGTGACACTTTTCTGACTCCTTTTTTTCAATGTGGTGTCCCAAATGGAGAACTTCTTATTATAAAACTGGATTTTTGCTGGCGACACCTTATGTCTACTCACTGCCAAATGATTCAGTAATTATTTACAACAACGGTGAAGGATCAAGCCCTGATCTTTGGATAACGGTGATGGATCAAGCCCTGATCTTTGGACTGGGTAAGAGTGGTCTGCTTAATTCAGACACTCTGTTCATCACCACCCCCTTTTCTGAATCAAATGATTCAGTAAGGCAAAGGTATCTGTAAGACAAAATTCGTTAGTTCCTGATGCAACCAACAACTCATAAATGTACTGCACTAGCACAGAGTGATGTGGCATTTCCAAAGAATCCAAATTTTTCTTCAATATTTGATTGACGATTGAGGTACTTTCCGTATACCCTTGTGGAACTCCGCACCTTGCCAAAACACGATTTCCAAACTGGGACGTAAATAAATATTGGCTATTGGGATTTAAGGGAATGAAGAAAAAGGCTTGACATAAGTCAATCACCAAAAACCATTCTGCTTCACATTGAATCTTATATAGAATAACAGCAGGATTTGGTAGTATTAGACAACAAGGTATCATAATCTGATTAATTTTCTGCAAATCCTGAACAATTCTATATTTCCCATTTGGTTTTCATATGCCCATAATAGGGGAATTACACGGACTGCCCAAAATCTCTCTCAATAATCCTTGCTCAATCAGAGTCTCAATCAATGGTGGTATTCCAGCAATAGTCTCAGAACTTAAATTATGTGCTTGAGTTCTTGGGTATTCTGCATATGGTTTTACTGTGATTCAAATTGGAGCTCCTCCTTTTATCAACCCTATGTCCTTTCCTGTGAAATCCCACACTTCAGGTAGGACTGTGTCTCTTAGCACAGGGGGTAAGTCATTTTCAGTAAGTAAGAGATATAAGCCCTTTACTTCTGTCTTTTGTCTAGACATTTTAAACACCACATCTCCGTCTTTAGTATGAAATTATATTCCTTCTGGGGTACAACAGATGTAACAATTCATTTTGTACAACAAATCTTGCCCTAACAAATTTACTGAACTTGAATCACACACCACAAATGTATGTAAATCCTCAAAGATTCCAATCTGTACTTGCGTAGGCTCTGTCACTGAGGTTGGAATCAATTGATTCAATACTCCTACTACTCCGATTCTTTCTCCTGAGAGGGGTAGGTTTGGAATTTTCACAGTTCTCACAGTGGATCATGTAGCACCACTTTCTACAAGGAATAAAATTGGTGTTCCATTTATCTTGCTGTCCACATAAGGACCATTCTGATCTACCTCTAAGGATGCACCAAGCAAGCATTGCCCCTCCCCTCTCAGGCACCATCATTGGGACACGTCTGAGTCACTGTCATCCATTGGCAATAAATATTGGGATGCTACTTGCACATTTGGATTTACTGGATCATTTGTATGGAAAACCATATTCACATTGTACTTCTGTACCTGTCCATTCAGATTTTGCAGAGGAGCTTAAGGCGTACTTTAATTCTGAGCCCTTACATTTGGAATTGGCTGATTCATCATACCATTATTCACCTTTGACAGTACCATTCCATCTGCTCCTGCCGCAATTGTCTGTTCATTTACCTGATTAGCTAAAGTAGATTTACATTTGTTCTTCCAATGCCCGAACTTGCCGCAACTGTGACATGGATGTGTCTTATTCAATGTCTCCATATTTGATCCTCATCCACTTCCGTGAAGCATCAAATTCTGCATGGTATTTACCATCACAACTTTCATTCCTGTGGTAGTCTGACCATTTCTCTGTATCATGCCTGAAAAATCAGAATCAAAACCCACATATCCTTTCTTAGTTTCTTTCATTTGCGCCAACATCAATTTTTCTTTTAACTTTTTGTGATGCGAATCAATATCATCTCCACAATACATCGAATAACAAAGTATTTCATCTATGGAATTACTCAGCCAACACATTAAATGCTGCTGAATCATGGCACTAAAATCAGGTCTCAAACAATACACCAAATAATACACAAAATGCCCTATATCTTTTTAGTAGAAACAACAAAGGAGCGTCTACAAGCTTAGAGAAGCGAGCATGAAGCAAACTCCACAGTCCCAAAACTGGCTGTGAAAAGAAACCTCTTGTGGTTATTTTGGAAGGCCCTCACTCACCAACCTGGTTGGTGACATGCTTCATCATTGGGCCCCACCAGGAGTGGCCGAGTGCCACCCTAGTGTGCTTCAACGCCAGGTTACTGCGGAGCTGGTTTTTTTGTGAGTGAAGTATAAGTGTGAGACATATAAAAATGTATCAATTGTGTCAAAAAAACAATTTTAATAGTTTTGCCAATTGTACATGGTTAAAAAATTACAAAGGTGAAGGGTAATGGACCGAATTACAAGTCCAGGTTTACCCGGTGTTGGTTGGTCAACATGTTTCTGCCACAATGATAGAATATATCGGGCATTCGTCAGGACCAGTGAAAAATATATAATTAACTTACCCCGGTGGTATGGGCGCGCTAAGGCCCACCCTAGCCTGGGGTATCAGTGTGAAAATAGAATGTAAAACTCTGCTTCAAGATTCCCAAAATTGTAAAGTGGAACCGAGTTTATTCTGTACAACAGAGACATAGACTAACAGACATAACATAGAAACAAAAAATGATTAAATGTATCAGTAGCTGTTGTCGTAAAGTTGCTAAACATGCTCAAATACTATGGGGAAGTGCCTTTAGCCACTGTCAACTCGCAAGTGAGCTGGGAAACCACTAATGCAGAATAATAAGTATCATATCAGAGTCATGGATAGGTGTCCCTACAAACTGCAGTGCATGCCACCAGGGTTAGTTAATTATATTTTTTTCACTGGTCCTGACGAATGCCCGATATATTCTATCATTGTGGCAGAAACATGTTGACCAACCAACACCGGGTAAACCTGGACTTGTAATTCGGTCCATTACCCTTCACCTTTGTAAGTTTTTAACCATGTACAATTGTCAAAACTACTATTAAAATAGTTTTTTTGACACAATTGATACATTTTTATATCACCCACACTTATACTTCACGCACAAAAAAAACAGCTCCGCAGTAACCTGGCGTTGAAGCACACTAGGGTGGCACTCGGCCACTCCTGGTGGGGCCCAATGGTGAAGCATGTCACCAACCAGGTTGGTGAGTGAGGGCCTTCCAAAATAACCACAAGAGGTTTCTTTTCACAGCCAGTTTTGGGACTGTGGAGTTTGCTTCATGCTCGCTTCTCTAAGCTTGTAGACGCTCCTTTGCTGTTTCTATTGATTTCCTTGAGGGGGACAGGAGCGCCTTTGTTCCCTTCCTCTCTTGTTGTTACTACTATATCTTTTTAGGACACATTCTCAATTCCATTATACTGTTTGAATGCCTGTAAAAGTCTCTCATAGTATGCATGAACTAACTCTTTCAATAAAAAAAAATAATCTTTTTATTGAACAAGCTCATGGAATCACATACATTAGAATACGCTCATATACAATTAATTGTTCAAGTATACAATTACACATATCATTGTTTCAAGGTCAGCCCATCATTTTTAGTTCAGTCTAGGTCTGACAAGTTGTCACATAATTAGACAGTCAGGTAGGCCCTGCGTCTTCTTCATTCACAAGTCTCGCCTGCGCCCCCTGACTCACATAGTATTGGTACCTCACCCATGTTCCTGTCTTTCTCCCAGCTGGACCATATTTCATCACGTTTTTTCATGCATTCCCTACTGTCATATATAACCTTTTCCTCTTGGTAACACTAGTCAAGATCTATCTCCCACTCCGTCACAGGGGGTCTGGTGCCTTTTGTATTAATTTCTTATATATTGTAGAAGTCGCTTTGTCTGATATGGGGTCTGCCAACAATCGTTCTGCTAGAGGGGAATAGTCAGGAATGGTCTCTCCTCATTTAATATGTCTTATTAGTGCATGCGCGAGCCACACATTGAGAAAGACCTGGGTGGGTGATGATTGAAGTTCGGTTTTCAGTTCCTCAAAAGGCAACAGTGCTGTTCCCTCCATATGTCGCCTAGATGGTCAATACCTATGGCTCTCCACCCCGAGAAGCCCGTCAAGGTGGTTACTTCTCTCAGTTGGTCTCCCACCCACAGTGGTGTCATCCCTGTCAGACGGCTATGCCATCCTAAATATTTGTTTGCTGCAGATCAGCATTCTATTACCGTTGCTGTATGGGCCGGAAGGTCTTGTGTGGGCCTTCAGGCATCCAGCAAGGCTTCGTGATGGCCATTGGGAATTGCATCCCTATCCATTTTGCAGGCCGGTTTCTCTCTTACAGTATATATCCATTCATTTATAACCATCAGCTGTGAAGCCCAAAAACATAGTCTGGCATCAGGAATCAAAAGTCGCCCGTCATTGACTCCTCTCTGTAGTTTATTCAACGCTATCCTAGGTGTTCCTCCCTGCCAGAATAGGATAAGGAGTTCCTGAGCCAACTGCTTAAAGAAGGCGGCCGGAAACCGGTAGGGTGTGTTTTGTATCACATAGAGGAGGTGCGGCAGAGTCATCATTTTATACAACGCTGCCCTCCCCATCAAAGTCAGGGGAAGCGTACGCCAATGCCTCATACGTGGATGAAATCTTTGTACTAAGGGGTAGAGATTTCCTTGTAGAAAAGACTGAGGGTCTCGGGATACGGACAGGCCCAGGTACTTAAAAGCTCCTTCTACAGCTAGAGCAGCAAAGTTAGCCGGCAGCCTCGGAGGGGGTCCGGAACTGGACATAACAATTGACTACGTCCAGCTTCTAGTGAAGCCAGAGTAACTGCCCAACAACGTAAAAATGTAAGGCACCAGGGATATGGAAAAATAGGGTCTCGATAAATATAGGAGTATGTCATCGACATAGAGGGAGATGGGCTCCTCCCAGCCCCCCGGCGCCTGAATGTCCCATATCATCCTGTCTCTCCTAATCCAGTGTGCCAGGGGCTCCAGTGCCATAGCAAATGGTACTGGCTATAGGGGACAGCCCTGACTGGTTCCCCTCCCCAGTGAGAAACGTCGATTTAGCATCCCATTAACTCTTACCTGTGCGAGTGGGTCGCAATATAGCAGTTTTACCCAATTACAGAATTTTGGGCCGAAGCTCAGCTTGGTTAGTACTGCGAATAAATAAGCCCACTCTATACTATCAAATGCCATTGAGACATCTAGTGCCATCAATGCTGATTGGGGAGGTGTGGGGATGGCCGTCATCTGCAGGACTCTGTAGACTTGCCGTAGGTTGTGGCAGGTACTCCTGCGTGGCTTGAAGCCCGACTGATCAATATGGATAATAGTCTTAAGGACAGCTGTCAGTCTGTTGACGAGGGTCTTAGCTAATGTTTTCGCCTCAAAATTCAGTGGGGAGATTGGTCTAAATAAGCTACAGCTCTCTGGGGGATTCCCCGTTTTATGTATCATCACTATCATGGCTAAGTGTTGATCTACCGGCAATGTACCCAATTGGATGGCTTCTTCCAACATGGCTAATAGTGGACGAGTGATTTTAGAAGTCATGCCTTTAAACAACTCGACTGGAAGGCCATTAGGGCCCACGGCTTTACCAGATCTTAGAGATCCCAAAGCCAAGGCCAGCTCTTCTTCAGATGGGTCTGCCTCGAGAGCGTCGCTCATTTCCCTGGTGAGCATCGCGAGCAAAAAGTCAGCCAAAAGTCGGCATAGTCTTGGTCATATCTTGGACTCGCAAGAGCATATAGGGTTTCATAATAGGAGGCAAATGCTTCTGCGATATGGGCATTTGTTGTATGAACGGCACATCCTCCATCCCTGATGACTGTGACCCAGGATCTATCTTTGTCTCGTTTATCGTCAATCCTACGTTGTGTCACCAGTGCATGTGCCCGCGCTTTGTTTTCTGCCAGCGCGCACAACTCAAGTTGTCGTAGAGTCAGTCTGAGCTACCACCCTCAACTGCCTCCTGTTCCATTTTTGTTATTTCTTGCTCCAACATATGAAACTTGGAGGTCTTCTCTTTCTTTTCCCCTCGATTAGGGCCTGTGCCTGTCCCCGCAGTACTGTCTTAAACGCTTTCCAGAGAGTCACGTGTGTGTCCACAGTCCCTTCATTTTCTTTAAAATACATTTCCATTCCCTCCTCAAATTTCCCCCTCAACTCAGGGTCATGGAGTTACCAGATCTCGATCTAAGGGAAATCTGTTCTGCTAGTATTTGGTCTCTTGAGGGCGACACATGCGAGGAAGTGGTCTGAGATACCCCTAGCCAGGAGTATTGGATGTTCAAAACTCCCCATTTGGTCCTGCTGTGTAAGCATGTAGTTTATTCTCAAGAATGACATGTGGCGAGCCGAGTAATATGTGAATTGTTTGGTTTGTGGGTTATGTGCCCCCTATATGTCTGCCAGCCCCATTGCCATGAGGAAACCTGGGAGAACTCATCCCCCGGCATGCTCCCCTGCTCTGCCTTATCGATCCAACTCTTGATTCATTACTACATTTGCGTCCATTCCCATCAGAAGGACTCCTGGTGGAAGCTCCAGCAACAGTGCACTTATTTTTGGAAGCATGACCGAGTGTAGCCTGGGCGGCACATATGCGGAACAAAGCATTGGTTAGTGGACGCCCTTCCTAACTACCCGCAAGGGCTACACGCAACCTGTGTCATTGTGTAATATCTTGTAAATTGTTAGGGGCAGAGAGTTGCGTACCAGGATACCGACCCCTCTAGAACCACCCGAGTACCCTGAGTGACTCTTTTAATACTTGAGTAGTCTTTTCTTTTTTAAGCCAATCCGTTTGTTTCGGCAAAATCTTTTCTTTTAAATACGTAATGACCTGATTGTACTTTTTCATTTCTTCCACTGATGGGGCCGGGTAATCTATTCAGGGACCCCTCACTGTGAAGGAAGGTCTCGAAGAGGCAAATCATTGAGTCGAATCTTCAAAGGGCTAGCTTTTCTTCAAAGGGAAAAAATTGCAAACAAAGGGCAGCAATTGTATATGATCTTATCCCCCCTAGATTGGGCGACACATTTTCAAATCTCTTGTGTATTAGCTTTGCTCACCATAGATTTATTCTATTGCGTTTCTGCCTGAATTATATCCCTCTGATGCTAGCCAACCCAGTGAGAAAGTTTAAACACTCACATTTACCCCCTGACCCCGTGACAATCATTCACCCCAATCATGCTTACACATAGTGTTACTCTGCAAGTTTGATCATACTGAAAGGAAAGCTTCATTCCTTCCGATTTTAAGGCGTCACAATTTCACTCAATGCAGGGTGGCATTGTATTATCTAATGGCACTTAATGACCCCTGTGTTTACTTCTCTGTAGCATGTTTTTTGTGGGCATGCATGAGAAGTAGGAAGAACTGGGATCCCCTGATTTAAATCACTGTAATGTCTGGGAAAAATTGATTGCATTAAATGTTGGGGGCCTTAGTCACTGGAATTGTTTAGAGTGCACGGCTGCTTCCATACATGATTTTAAATAATACTTTTTACTGGTAGCGCCTACTCTTGAAACTAATGATCCGGTAATGATTTTAATGGTTTTAAACTGTAGTTTTATATGGATCTTTTTATAATACTTCGTCTTTCCTGTTTTGAGTTTCTATTTTTTGGTAAATTCTGGTGGGGTTTTTTCAGTGTTTTAATGTGATTTCAAGACATTAAAAAAAAAGTTGTTATCAGTGGTTACACATTTTCGCACCACTAAAAACAACAGGAAAGGTGTTTTTCCGGTGTTTATGAAACGTTTCGCTTTTATTATTGCTTGCCTTCTGCACTGATAGAACATGGTATATAGACAGTGTACGTATCGTGTATATGAGGTCCAAATTAAACTTATTCTAGTACACCATACAAGACTTCTTCAGAGAGTCTTTAGTCATGTGCGCTCGCTCTTTCCTTCCCATGTAAACTTCTGTGAAAAGGCCCTCTCAACAATGGCACTTTGGACGGACAACGCCAAAACAGCCAGTACGCAATTTGTTAACTCTAGCCACTGACATAGCTTTCCGTGCCAATACTAGTGCACTTGAAGATTGCGATAATCAGGGCAGGTTCTGCAACATTGCATTGAGCTGGGCGCTAAATACCCTCAGTTATTGAAGCGGTCAAAAATAAAGCAGCACTTTTAAAACTACTGAGGAAATTCCCCTTTACTAAAGGGATCTAGAACTTGTACAGAGTACCACGGTGAGATTTCATTGACTTCAAATGTCATTGGTGGTGAAGGGACATTTCTATGCATCATTGCAAGCCATTTCTCATACGTCATTATATCTTGCATTGAATGTTTAAAGCCTGAGGTGTTGGCAATTCACCTACTATCAATACTGACCCACTAGAATATGGGGGCTGCTGTATTAAGGGTTTTCACCCATTCTCTGTGGGTAAATGTGATGACACATATTAGGAAAGATTCTTATGAAACCAGCCATTTTACCTATCAGTTAAAAAATCAAATGCAGCCAAAATATCAAATATGATTTTGATATTTCCTGATTCTCTACAGTTTATAAAATAATTAAATGAGACTTCTAAACCCTGCATCTTCAGACCAAAGACCACAAAACTGAAAAAAAGGAAGAAGAAACAATATTTTAGTGAAATCCCTAAACACCAAAACTCAAGCAGCCTTTCTTACTGCTAGCTTGTATAACAAAGTTACATTGTATTGGCCCCTTCAGGATGAAAAAAAATACTCTTTCTCTCTCTTTTTACTTCCTTTGAATGGCATTTAGTTTGTGGTTGTGCAGGTGTTTTTTCAGTGTTTATATGTTTTCACTGGTGAGGGCTATTTCTCTTTCCATGGGGGTTTATCGGTTATTATAGATTTAAACCTAAAAACCCACCGCGTAATAATACTGTGTTATGGTTTATTTGATGATTTGATGCTTTTATGATCTGTTTTGACAAGAGATCGAATAACGAGATTGATTGATTGAAGTAAAATCTTCAAGATCTCTCCAGGTGCGCTTCCTGAAGAAATCTCAACAATTCCAACTTGTCACGGTTCAAAGTTACCTTTCTCAGTACCGGAAACGATGTCTAATGCACAGTACTCACAAAAGAGCAGACAAACACACTTAGTTTATGCCACACTATGACCCACCTGTAGGTATATATCGACGGACACGTACTCACTTAGGCCTTGGCGGACCTAAACTCAATACAACATAGACATACACTTTTCACTATATGACATAATACTTCTGTGATCACAGGTCCATATCAGTCTTTGTCGGAACATGATTTCATCAACAGTCAGAACCCTACTAATTTTTCTAAGCTACTAGACAGACCTTTTAACCACGTCTCCTCATATCCTAGTTTAATTAGTCAAACTAACCATCCAACAAGCTATCAGAAAACTGATGCACAGGAAGACTTACCAAAATGTCATTATACTGTAATTGCTCTTATTTTCATCATCACTAGTTAGACCCAATATATTCGCAATCTATTCACCTCCTTAATTATCAAACATTGGTCCTCCAATGGTTCTTTTTCTTGAGCCAACAAGGATTTGGATATTTAGAGAACATGACACAATTTCCTTACAAGGACCTGGAATAAAGAAATGCCAAAAACTTGTCTATTTCGTCACCTTACTCAGTGTTGTCAAACCTCATATCTTGTGACAAAAAGTTGAGACCCAAAGAAAGACGCACAAATGAAAATAATTACTCATGGAAAATATTTATCTAAAGCCTCAATTTGAATGGATAGAACATGGAATCACATTTCAAATCAGATTTAATATTAGATAATTTGTGCGAATAGCCACCCATTCCAATATAGATTCAATAAAAACATTTGCTGATTGGCTAGAGAGAGAGAAACATAGGAAAAATCGAGATTCAGTTGTCAGATTATACAAACCAATATATGGTTGACATATAGTCCGTCTTTAATAAGGATCTGGCCAAATCAGAACTGCAGCACAGCGTGCCACAGGAGTCAGTTAACCCTTCAGCCAAAAGGTTATTTCCTGCTCAACCTTACCAGTCAGGAAAGAGCAGGTTCAGGACAGTCAGGAAAGTAGGCATCGAGGGAAAATCAGGGGTCAGTCCGACAGCATGCCAGGAAAGGAAAATGGAAAATGAAAGCCAGCCCGACTCCTCCTCCAGGAGGCAATTATACTTCCAAAAGTTGACAGTTTACACCCACAAAGTATCCTGTCTATCAGGCCATATGGTTTCCATTGCATGCTCACAGTGGGCTGCTCATAGTGGGGCTGATTCATAGAACTAATCTGAGACAAAATCCTTAATTTACTACTTTTGGTATTCACAGAAGGCATTTAGTAGAAGTAAAGTTAGGACTACTAACTTTACTACTACTAACTTTCGAAAGTCTCTTTATTTCCTTACTGGGGATACAGGCGCACTCTTCAGCGTTACCGTAAAGGCTGGAACACCTGTGGCTCAGCCTAGCCTTATTTACATTGGAAGATGTGCCTCTTATACCGATAACTAATATTATTGTGCTCTCCTTTCTACCTTCTATGCAAGTTCAGACAAGTACAAATATCTGTAAATTGAGTGAATTTCTCTCTGGATACCCACCCTGCTATTGTTCTAATCTTGGACATACGTGGTTTCTACTATTGAATTGACTGGCTCTGTATATTCTGGAGTGGTCCATCGTTGTGATTAAAGTTTGGTTCTCATTCAGTTTCACTATACGCACTAGTGGAACTATGTGGGCTTTTTTGATTTAGGATGAACCTTGTTCATATCCATTTAGGAATATCGGGTTGAAAAACTTGGAGTAACCATTTTGCAGCGTATGAAATTTCTCTGCAACACTGCATAGACGCACTTTAGAAATTGGACTTTACTTGCTTTCGTCTGGTTTCATTCAGTATCATCTGGAATCACCGAATCAAATTTGGTTCATTCAATACTTTACTCGCCCTGATGAAGTTTCGATAACTGGATCGAAACGCGTTGACTGTTGTCCTATTTCCCTATACAAAGAAGAAAAAGAATTTTGATAAAGAATACATTGGCTACTTTGCAACTTCATTCCCGGTGCTGCCTCCACACTCTTTGGAAGTTTTGTCTCTGGATATCCAGTGAGACCCAACCACAGCAGGTCTCTGAGTCGATTGGCACAGAATTTGATACTTATGGGACTTTAAGACTGAGGTGCTCAACATCTAGTCAGCCGTGGGATCAATAGCTTTGTAGAAGTAAAATTAGGACTACTAACTTTACTACTACTAACTTTCGACTAAGTCCTAAACTTACTACTTTTGGTATTCATAGAAGGCATTTAGTAGTATTAAAGTTGGGACTACTAACTTTACAACTACTAACTTGAGATAAAATCCTAAGTTTACTACTTTTGGTATTCACAGAAGGCATTTAGTACTACTAAATGCCATCTGTGAATACCAAAAGTAGTAGGTTTAAGATTTTGTCGAAAGTTAGTAGTAGTAAAGTTAGTAGTCCTAACTTTACTACTACTAAATGCCTTCTGTGAATACTAAAAGTAGTAAGTTTAGGATTTCGTCTCAGATTAGGTCTGTGAATCAGCCCCTTTGTGATCAATACCTCACTAAGAAATCCGGAGACATTAAGTAATCGTTTTGCAAATCCAAGTTCCAATTGTTCATCCTTTCCACGGAAGTAAGAAACTTCCTTTTACTCACAGCTGTCTGCTCCCGGGAGCTTTCTTTGGGTTTGCAATCATATTGTTACATTTCTGTCAAAAATGTTGCTAAACCAAAACTGAGTGCATTGTGGTAGAATACAGAAAAGAACCTTCACCAAAAGTTATCACAGCTTCTAAAGGGACTACTTCAGCTCAATTCTGCCTTTTTAGCAAGAAAGGAAAAGCAGTCAAGGCCTACTTAAAATTCGGCTGAATCATTTTTATGTTATGATTATTATAAATCACACATTAATAATAATTTTTGGACTTTTCTTGATTAATTCAATCACTATTCTTCTTTAGCAGTTATATTTAAATATTAGGCACTGCTAAAAAATGATTTGCATATTTGTCACTTTTCAAAACAAATATGTACATTTCACTCTGAAATTCATGCTTTAATCAAATATTGTTAGAGAAAGCTGCAGTTTTGCATACTATCGATCATTACTGAATTTAGCATTCTATTCAAATCAAAATCAAATCAAAACCAACTTTATTCGGTTTTTCTTAATTGTAGAAATACCATAAAAGTTCATAAAATACATTGTTTATACACTTTCTTAGTTAAAAATCAATTCAAATTAGATATTAGTTTTTACTGTACAATAAAACACAGTTTGCATATAAATCACAATTCATAAAAAATGTAACCATGACATGACATATAGTTTTAACAGTGGTTTCATCAGCCCTCTAATATGTAAAAAAGATGATTGTTCTTGTCAAAGGTTCAAGCGATGACGAATACAAAATTTAAGGAAGCACGCCATCGCTTTTGCTACTATTTCATCTTCAAGGTACTAAAGCGCCAAATATGCTGGACGACATTGGCACAACCCCCAGTTTCTCAATATAGGCAGTATCCAACGCCTTCGAAAAGAATTACGTGTATGGTGGATTGTGCCGAAACAGAATCACAAGGGCATGGGAACGATTTTAATGTCCAATCGTTTTAAGAGGGAAAACATACCATTCGATGGAACATATTGAGTCTGAAACGTGCCAACAACAATTTTTCGAACTGACTTAATCTGTACAACAAGTAAGGTTCAATGGAAAAAGCAGTCTGAGCTAATAGACCCTGTTGCACAGAAGGTTTCCCTATCTCTTTTAGCAAGCGCACCTGCCTCAGGTGTGCCAGGCATGCTTTCTTCAGATCTGCCTTTGAAATCTCTGCTATTGTCGATGGTTCAACAAAAAAATTTTCATAGCCTAGATCTGTTAGTAGAGCCTTAACAAATACCAGCCATTTTATCTTCCCACAGTGGTCAAGTGTCATAATATCTTGCACAATTGATCTTGTTAAGTGACATTGTTCGATTACCCAAATACGACGCCACAACATTACTGGTTGCAATCTTATGGTGTCTGATATGTTATCTATGCCCAGCTCTAGGTGACACCCATATGTGGAAGAGCTCTTTGGTACTGCAAGTAGGTATCTTATGAAGACATGTTCAATTTTTTTGCAGTTCATCTATATTTGCGAGACCCCATAGCCCAGCCCCGTACGTGGCAGTGCTGACACACTTTGCATTGTATATTTTCAGTAATTCTAATGGAGGTCTCTTGCCCAATTTTTGTGCGAACGATTTTAGTGCTGAGGTTGCCTTTAAAAAAGCCAGCTTTCTTACATTGATCGCTGCTTTCCACTTAAATTTTTCGTCAATTACAATTCCCAGATATGGATATGTTGCAGTCCTGTCTAGTGGCTCCCCATTCACATGAATGCTTTTGATCTTTGCAGGTTTTTTTCCCATGTACATTGTACGTTTTTTTTACATTCAGGCTGAGATGTAGGCTTAACATAAAGGCGCAGTATCTGTCTAGTGATCGCTGCAACTCGACAGGAGTTCTTGCCAAGATGACCGCGTCGTCGGCATATAACAGAGCTGGTATCTGCCGACAACCGATTGTAGGGAGATCTTTACTTCCCTCGAGCATAGCAATCTCTAGCCCATTTGTGTATAGAGTGAATAAGAAGGGGGCCAGCACACATCCCTGTCTGACCCCCTTCTCCACCCTGAAACTTTCCGTAAGTTGCCCCTTAGTCCCAAATCTTACTCTTCCCGTTGTTCCTGTGTATAATTCCCAAAGGAAGTCCACAACTGGGGGGTCCACACCCATTTTTAAAATGATTTTCCACAGCTTCGAGTGTACTACACAGTCGAAGGCTGCGGATAATCGACGAACACCATATTCAAAGCGCTCCCCTTGGCCTCCACGTATTTTCCTGCCAGCAGAGACAGGTTCAATGCTTGGTCTACTGTGCCTAGCCCCTCTCGAAACCCATATTGTATTACAGAAATAATGTTCTGACTAGTTGTCCACTCCTGGAGTCGATCGAGAAGAATCCGACCTGCCATCTTCCCGAGCGAATCCAGGAGCCAAATAGGTCGGTAGCAAGATGGGCTGTTTCGGTCCCCTTTTTTAAATATAGGGACCAATATTGAGGTTGACCAAGATTCTATTAAACCCTCATCTATAGTCGCGTTTAGGACGTTTGTCAATAGCGGGGACCAGAGATCTATGGTATATTTAAAAATATCCACTGGAACCCCGTCTGGTCCTGGAGCTTTACCTGATTTTGAGGATTTTATTGCTTTCACCACCTCGTCATGTGTAAATTGCAATGATATTGGGTAATTAACCTGGGTCAGGGGATCCAGACAATCCATATCCCGTACGTTACTATTGCTAAAGACTTTGGAGAAATAGTTCACCCAATCTCTGTCACTGATCGCAATGTCTATGGATGGTAAATCTTCTCTATCTATTAAAAAAGGAGATCTGACTATTTGCCAGAAGGCTGCGCTGTCTTTCAATTCTGAGCTTTTGCTTAGTTGGTCCCATAGGTCAGCTTTTAGCTCCTTCTTTCTGGTTTTTAGGGCTAGTGCATATTCCTTTCTTAGTCTGACGACCTCCCCTCTATCTCTCTCTCCCCTTGTTAGGGCATCCTTTAGCCGCGAATAAGCTTTAGTGCAAGCCAGGCTGAACCAGTCCTTTTTTCCCTGACTTTTTCGTTTCTGTGTTCTGTTAAGTTCTTTCTTTATGTTTTGAGAAATGGTATTAAAACTAGCCAGGACCTGTTTGGATTTTATCCCGGGATCGAGACAGTTTATTATATCAGTCTGGCTTTGCCTGACTATTTTTGTGGTAGTTACTCCCTGATCGATTTTTCCCCATTTTAATGTATAACCATTTAAAGATCCTAGTTCCAGCTCTTGCTGGTCTAGAATGTTCATTACTTCGGGCTCTTTGTGAGCTTTTGATTCATATAAAGCAATGGTATTTGGGAAATGATCGCTCAATGGGTTTTTTATTACTTCGAAGACTTCAATGTTTGGCCCCTTGCATAATGATATCAGGACATAGTCTATCAGGCTTGCCAGTCCTCTGCCATTAAATGTTGGAACAAAGGCTGCTGGGATGGTCTTTATCTCGTTAGCAAAACCCAGTTCCAGTTCCATCATAGTCTCATTCAGTTTTTCCCACTCAATCGAATGGGAAAAATGTGTTATGCTATTACCATCGTCTTCTTTAATCCCACAATTATCAGCATTGTTGTTTCTACATAAATGAAGGTTGAAATCACCACCCCATATTAATGTACATGACTTCTTTATATACTTCGCTCGAAGATCTTGCAATATTAAAGAGATCTCCGACAAAAGATTAATTAAGTCACTTGCATTCAGATTGTTATAGAAATTTACTATTACATAGATCTCTTGTCTAGTTCTCTGTAGAACTATTAGCTGATAATTCTCCTCTAGCTTCAGGGGCGAAATATCCTCACAATGTAGAGTATTTGCAATGTACGTGATTAAACCACCCTTGCTTCTTCCAGAAGGTGATTTCTTAGCTGCAGAAAAATAAGTCTTGTACCCAGTAATATGTATAGAATCAGTAGCCCAGGTCTCCTGGAGGCAAATAATGTTGCTCAGATTGATCTGATTCAGGAAGTTATTATTTGTCTGTTTTGCAGATAAACCAGCTATATTCCAGTATGTAAAATGTACTTGGGAGGTAGATGAATTAAAACCGGGGAGGAACGATGGAGTCATTAAGTTAATCATTGGCCTAGGTTTAATGGGGGCTGTTAGTAATTTGTCCAAGTCGCCCGGCATATGTTGAAAAGAATCAGTAGAAATATGTTTTCCAGGAGTAAATATTACAATTTTATTCTCTGTGACAGTGTTTTTTTACTATTGGGAGTTCTCCTTTATTTGATGTGTGCACATTTTCCCCTGTGGACTGGTCGTGATACAGTCAATCATTATAATCCAGCCCAGACAATGCACTGAATCTATTATGAGTGGGGATGCTATAGGAATTACCTGATGCTGCAGCAACTTGACGCCAATGGACGTCTCTATGCTCATACTGAGGCGTTGTGGACAAATAAGGATGATATATCGAATGTGGGTGGGTTTGGCCCTGATGCCACTGTGCTGGACCATTCGGGTAAGTGAATTGTGAGTGCTGATGTAAAAAAGGAGAGTTCGTTTTAATTGACAGGTGTTGGTCATGGAACGGAATAATCGGATTATTTGCCATGATAAAATTCGAACTGATCAGATGTCTGTAAAAATAACCCAGAGGGAGAAGGGTGGTATTGAATTCCCAAGTAGAGGGGGAAGGAGCTCTGGCCAGAGTTTTTTCAGCCCATTGGGGATTTTTAAAATTAACAATTATACAGTCCCCCTCGAACTTTTTCTTCAATGGGCCTATCCATCCAACTCTCTGGGCGTGTTTAATTTCTTCAAGCCCTTCCATTGGGAAATTGCAGTTAGCAATTAACCACTTTAAGATCTTGTTTTTTAGTGAGGAAGGAGTTTCATCTTGGTTGTTCCTGAGTTTGGGGACATTAACCAAGACCAACACATAGGCCCCGCATTCAGGCGGCAGACTGATGCATGGAGGTATCTGCCTTGAATTATAAGCTATATCGTGGGTGGGCCGCGCCCTTTGAAAATTTGAAGTGGAGTCGCTAGTTTGGTCTGGTGCCTTTCCTTTGCTTTGGGAAGTTGTTTGCTTCTTCCCTAGCTGTGTATTTGAGGTTTGACTAATCATGTAGCTGTTATGAGTAGAATTGCTAGTTACTACTGGTTTATTTATAACAGTTTCTTTGGATGAAGAAATGGTGAGTTTTGATTTTGTAATAGTATCTGGGGCTGGCGAAATCTTAGTTTTAGAAGAAGTTGGTTTACTAGTATTTGTCTTGGGACCTAGATTAATTTGTAGGCCACCACTGGAAACTTTTTTATTGTGGGCTGTTAATTCCTCTAACTGCTTTTCTATACGGACAAGCCTGGATTCTATTGGGGACAAAAAGATGCTGAGGAGGTCGCCCATTCTTTCAAGCAGTTGGTCGTTTGCGATGTTTACATCGGGCTTGTCCACAGTCGCATGGTCAATCCCCTGAGAGTCTCCACTTACTATCTCTATGGATGGGCTAATACTATTTGGATTTAGATGCAAAATTGTGCCTTTCCTAGTTTGTCCTTTTTTTGCAGTGCGTTTTCTAACAGTGTGTTTGGTTTGCTTTCGATTGCACCCTCCTGCCTGCCTCTTCGATGTCTCTCGCTATATTCCACTACCTTTTCTGGTGTAAGATCAATATGTAGTTCAGGGGTCCTTTCCAATTCCCTACTTGATTCTAGACCAGAGTCAATTAAGGGATTTGATGCTGATAGGTTGACCTCGTTAGGTATACTGTGGAGGTCGGCTCGGGTTTCATGTATACAATCTGTGTGTGGATTTTTAGCGCTACCTGGGGTTCTTGCTAACGTTATGCTCACAAGGGAGGATCGTTTTGCAATTGCTAGATCTTGCGAGACCCTGCGCTGAAGGAGCGAAATGCTATGTTCAATTGCATCATTAGTCCTTATTATAAAATTGTCTATTGGTCCAATCACAGATATCCCTCCAGCAGCTGTCTTACTTCGACTTCCTCTGGTAGACATAATGGAACAATGAGGTTGTCAAAGTTAAGACGAATGTTCCAGGAACCCAGTAAGCAATGGGCGTTGTCAAACGAGGCCAACAGCCTCCCGGTATCCCCACAAAATAAAAGCAATAACAAAACCTGCAAGGTGGAGCACTGCAGTCGTCAAGAGTCTACACCCGGCCCGACCTCTTCGACCTCGGAGGGGCTCAGAGGGCCCGCCCTTTGCCCGGGCTTCGCCCCGGGCGCTCCCGCGACGCGGGGGCTGCAGCGTTTATCAAGCGCCTCCGGGCGCGGCCTTGCTACTTCCCCCTTCCGGTGCTGGCACTAGGGATCCTGGGGATTGTAGTCTCCCTCCACTTTGCGGCCGCAAGATGACGAGTTGCGGAGGCGGGAGGGAGACTGGGCAGCCAGCAGCAATGGTGGTAAGTCTGTCCGCTTCAATTGCCCCCAAGTAGTGCAAAAAAGGTCACCCGCTCCGCCGGGGCAGCAGCGTTTATCAAGCGCCTCCGGGCGCGGCCTCGCTACTTCCCCCTTCCGGTGTTGGCGCTAGGGATCCTGGGGATTGTAGTCTCCCTCCACTCTGCGGCCGCAAGATGACGAGTTGCGGCGGCGGCAGGGAGACTGGGCAGCCAGCAGCAATGGTGGTACGTCTGTCCGCTTCAATTGCCCCCAAGTAGTGCAAAAAAGGTCACCCGCTCCGCCGGGGGTTCAGCGTTTATCAAGCGCCTCCGGGCGCGGCCTCGCTACTTCCCCCTTCCGGTTCTGGCGCTAGGGATCCTGGGGATTGTAGTCTCCCTCCACTCTGCGGCCGCAAGATGACGAGTTGCGGCGGCGGGAGGGAGACTGGGCAGCCAGCAGCAATGGTGGTAAGTCTGTCCGCTTCAATTGCCCCCAAGTAGTGCAAAAAAGGTGAATTCTATTCATTTTCAGGAGCTTTATTATGCAGACTTTATGTTATTTTGATACCAATTAGAAGTTATTTATTACCACAATCTCTGTATTAACTAAGGTTTGTTTTTCAAAACACGTGTGTACATGCATATATAATATCAGTGTTTCTTTCTCTCTCTTCATTTACGTTTTCGAGTTTTCAAATGTTTCAGACACTTATGCATGCTTTTACGATGCAGTTGAAATCTCAAATTTTTCAACTTAGCCAGTTTACATGTTTTCATCAAGAAAGAAGTAACTAGAATCTCTTTTGATAGCGATGATTGATAGAGGTAAATGTCATTTAACTTTTACCCTCCATCAGACTCAATCACAAGTGTAATCCCTGCCACTGTTTCTGGGTTCAGCTTGTACTGAGGTGTTCTTGAAAATTCTGCATTAGGCTTGATTTGTATGTGGACTGGTTTGGATCCTCGAATCAGTCTGATTTACTCCCCCGTAAAGTTCCATACCACTGGAGAGACAGTGTCTTTCAAGTACAGCGGCCTGTCTTCCACTGTCAGTAAAGGAAAAATGTCCACACAATGATTTTGAGCTGCTAGTTTGAAAGCAATGTCACCATCGTTAGTCTGCAACTCAATCCCCGTCAGTGTACAATAGATGGTACAATTCAACTTGCAGAAGAGGTCATGCTCTAATAAACAGACTGGACTCGAATCACACACTGCAAACCTGTGATGATCCTGGAAGGTTCTGATTCTTACCGGCACCTCTTCTGTCAAAGGATTTGTCATTCTTTAGTTGGCAACTCCTACAACTTGGACGGATTTTCCAGAGAGGGTTAGTTTTGGGACTACTGCAGATCTCACAGTAGAATGGGTAGCACCAGTATCAAATAAGAATGTAATGGGATGACCATCTATGCCAGCTTCTACATATGGTCCACTCTGGTCTACCTCTAAGACTGCTCCAAATGTACAGGCTTCCTCACCCCTCAGGCACCATCATAAGGACAGGTCTGATCAAATCTATCTAGCAGTTCCATAAAGGGCATCTGATGGTACGTTCGATTGACCTGTGAGATTCTCGAAGGTTGTGGCACTTGCACTAACTTTTTCTGACGCCCTCCCGCATTAGGGGATCTTTGCCTTGTCACTGATGGTAACTGATTCACTACATCGGTCACTTGCATGACTTCTCCTTCCTGCACCTGATTCTCCGGATTTAAGCAACACTCCCACTTCCAATGCCTGATCTTGTGACAAAAATGACAGGCAGTTGTCTTTTTCAGTGTAGCAACATCTATCCCTGTTTTGAGATCTATGGGGACACCTCTCCCTTTTGCCTGTCTTGCTGAACCTGATGCACCCTGAACACCTCCTTGGCCATTCCCTTGATTACGAACTGCTATCCTTCCTGTTGCCTGAACCTGCTCTCCCTTCAGTGCATTTCGCTTTTAAACCAGCATTAACTTTTCCATTATCCTCCTATGTTTAGAATCCACCTCATAACTGCAATACCTCGCATACTGTAGAATTTCTTCAATAGATATGTTTTGCCAGCAGATCAAATGTTGCTGAATCATGAGGCTGATTTCTGGCCTCAGTCCTGTCACAAATGTTGAGGCAAGTTGGCCCATGTCTTTAGGATCAAGGGTGTTCAACCCACTATACTTCTTAAAGGCATGCAAGAGCCTTTCATAATAGGCATGTACTGACTCTTTAGGCGATTTTAACCCAATCGATGTCTTGAGGAGCTATCTTGGACTACCACCATGTGATCACCTCATCATACTTTTTATAACTAAATGCAAAGGACAATGAGTTACAGGATCCCTCTCTGGTTCAGTAGAAGTCCAATCAATAGCAATTTTACATGCAGATCATAGATCACTAGGAACCACATTTTCAAACAGAGTATTTAAATCAATCAACAACACTTTTGAATCTTGACAAAGCGATCAACTGTACTCCAAGGAACATGCAAATCCCCTCCACTAGGCAACTCTTGTAGTGGATATGCCTCAACTTCTGGTGTTCCCCCTCCTGGAGGTAGTATTACCTCTGTCATTTTCCTGGCACCCTTCTTCTTAGACCATCTTTCCTCCCACTTATCCAGCATACTCCAAGTCTGTATTTCTATCACCAACTCTCGAATATGCGTTTTCAATCCCCTCACTTTCTTTTCTTCCAGGTCCTGGTCAATATAAATAAGCCTATGATTCCCATGTAGCATTTTCATTCGAGACAGGTCTACCTCATACCTCTGAGCTAGTTATGACAACTTCTCGTGAGCTCATCTTGCTTTGCGGGTGACATCCTTTGCTATAAACAATAGGTCATATAGCTTATCGGTCTCTATTCTTTCTAAAGGTAAAATCCCTCTGATGATCGTGTCTACCTCAGCCTTCAACCTCACCACATCCAATAATTTCAGCCTTGATGGTTCCCTGACTTGATGTACTGATCTGACCTTCCTTGCAGTTGTTTTGATCTCTCAACCAAGTCTCTAAGTCTGCGATGTCTAGGGCATGTTGATGTCCCGTAGCTCCTTGACTTTTAATTGTTTCTGAAGTCATACCCACTGCCCCCCTCACTGGAGTTTCCCACCTGCTCAAATCTGAACTCGTACTAGTCATAGGTACTGGAGGCAATGCGTATTCGCAAAGGCTCGGCAGTGGCTGGCAGAGGGGTACAGATTCTACAGGTGCTAGAGAAGGGCAGTTTCCACTCGTTTGCTGACCCTCCCATTCCAGTCCCTTATGTCTGAGTGGACTGTCGCTGACTAAGGTCTCCCACTGAGATCGGGTCACACACAGAGACTACAGGACCAATAGTGACTGGTACTGTAAGACCTTCCGGTATCCATGAAGCAATGCTAACTCCATTTTGTTCCCTACTTCCTAGAGCGGGCACTCCTGTCCCCCACCTCCTGCAGGTATCCTTCCCAAAACTACTGGACTACCTATTTGAGGTGCTGATAAACTTTCTATGTTAGCTGCATTCGGCAAGCCTCGCTTTCCTTTCTCTAATTGGGGATTATAAGGTTGTGGACGTTCAGATAGCAACCTATCCAACAAGCTGTCATCAGTATCACTTCCATCATTTAATTTGTCCCTCCTATTCCAATTCTGAGAGTCTCCCTCTCCTATCAGCATTGGGTACAGCATCTCGCCCTCAATAGTGTCCACTAGCCATCTCTTCAGCTGTGCATCCCATTGCACTTCCTGACATGCTCTCAAAGCTTCCCTTGATACATCTCCATTTTCTTTGCATGTGCTGCCCGTATCCATGCGTCTATTGCCTCAAACTGTGTTGGTCTAGGCAAAGGCTGCAGCACAAACATTACTCCTCTCAAACATGGAAATGACAATTCACCCTCTTTTTCTGTGATTTTGTGCCAATTTTGAAGCCAAATTAAAGTATGGAACCGTACTTTTGTCACCATATAATGTGCTGGAGTATCCTTTGGTGGCGCTTCTTCACCCACTCGAGTAACAACTCCTTGATCACCTCCTGCAACAAAAATCCTGCAACACCCTAAAACAACGCATGATTGAATTGCAATTTACAGTTCAAGTATTACAACGAACAATATTTTCCAACCACATCTACCCGATGACTACTAGCCAACCACAGGGCCGCATTATACCAACTGACCTATTGCAGTGCGTCACGTTCACTCCTCGCAGCAGCTCACCCTCTTTTACAATTTCTCTGTACATAGTCACTCACACAGTCATCTTATACTCTGTAATTCTCTGCCATCTAAAAGGATGGATAGAATTCAGTCATTCAAGATCATTCCCACTCGGCAATCCTCGACCTGTGCTGATCACCCGAACCCGTATAGTTCACCTTAGTACACAAGGTCCACTAAACGATTCCCATGTGTCCCATTCACACAAACTTCCTTGTCTAGGTGGAACTGCCAATGACGTCTCATGACAACCCCTCAATTATTCGGTCAGATATTCACACTATATCTCGGTGTCTTCTACACCATTTATTATATCCCGGGATCTTAGACCACTTCGGGACCATAAACTTAAATCTCAATCCTTGGACTACTTCTGGCCAGAAACCACATTCATTCGACTCTTGCACCAACTACGTCAGACATCACACAATCAATTCACTCTAGGATTCTAACACCCCACATACACCTTATTGATACTCACTAGTTCGTTCACCGCAGATCTCGCAACCATCAAACTCCGCCAGTATCTACCGGATTCCGACGCTTTCCGTTCTTGGGCATTGGGCTCTATTTTGGTACTCTGGGGTACTAGGTTCCCTCTTTTCTATACTGATTGCAGATACTCGCCTCACTTCATGTGTAAAACTACACTGCTTATAACTGAAAGGGCCGGACCCATACATTTCGGATTTGTTCTAGAGGCACAATCCAATGGTTCTTTTTAGCAGCATGAAAGCGTAGAGAGGAGAAAGTCGTTATTAATACCAATCGATTCAACAGGAAATTCTCTTGACACATAGTAACCACAGACAACTGCATATGGTTAGTTAATTTATTACAAAGCCAAGAATAACTTAATATAAGGAGACCTCATAATGAGCTTGAAAATATAAATCGGAATCAGCATAAAGCCAAATCTGCGAAAAAAATTGAGAGGTTGCAACATGCACAAAAAAATTAGCTCAAGAAATAAGATGCAGAGGATCAAAAAGCATGAGTGTAAGTTTGCCTGCATCAAGGGTTGATGAGAATAAAGCATCAATCTATCCCTACACTTCCACTAAAATAACATCCCTACCTAGCATTATCAAGGTAAAAAAATGAAAAGGTTTCCGCATGTGGAGTTTTCTCAAGAAGTCTCTCCACCATTGATGAGTCGGATAGCATAAAGCTATTGAGACAACTTGTTTTAGGATCCTCGCTCTCCAAAGGTAGAGAATAAGCGGGCTGCTTTTCCTACTTGCAACGTTTAAATATTACAGGTATCTTCCAGAAGGTCCTTGTGGGTCATGCCATCCGCTCTGAACACGATCTCATAGGTAACTATCCATGGGGGAGTGCTGTTCCAGAACTGCAACATGTCATACTTGATTCCAGGCCTTCTCCGGTGTCAAACACAACAATTTCTCTCATCAGCCTTAGCTCGCGATGTATCTTCTACTCTCCTGGCCTAACTAATAAAAAAAAAGGCATTACTTCTAGCTAATGAAAGCGATTCTTCCACCTGCAACTCAAACGTGAGAATGAACAAATTCCAAGGCACACATGAAATTCAACCTAAATTCTAAAGCAAGAGCTTCCAGAGAAATTGCATTTCTGGCCAACAAGATTCAGCTAACAGAAGAAAATGGCATATGAGCTTTCTGAAATTTCATAAAAAACAAAGCACGTTCAGTTAATATTCCTGCCTTCATTTGATATAACACAAAAATAAACACAATTAATAAGTGATTGGGAGTTGCACAACATGAGTTCTTCACATTAATATGTTCTGCTAGTTACATTAAGTTTCTCTGTTAACCTGAAACATTACCACTCAATGGCGGAAATACACCAAGTTTCACATTATTACATTTCACGATCCTAACACGTCATGTTACTAAAACAAAGGATTATTTTCGGGTGCACTCAACATATATTATTAGAATGCACCCCCATGCGGCGTCCACAGAAATGTTTCCAGGGGGGGGGCAACATTTTTACTTCATCATCATCCTCTGACATGGTTGAACACAAGTATTGAATACATTTAAAAAATCTAATAGGACAAAGAGCTTAAATAAACAAAGAAACCCATAAGGGAAGAGAAAAATCTTGTAAGGTGCCACAGCAGACGACCTTGCAACTACAATAAAACAGAGGGAAAAACAAAAAATGGCCAGAAAAAAACAAAAACATTCTAAATCAGGTTGATGTGGTTCTAGAGCATGGGTACTCACAAACTTTCTCTCAGGGGCCAAATTTACAGAGTAGATTGTGGCCGAAGGTCGCACCAGTGGGGGCGGGGTCAGTGGGGGAGGGAGGTGGGGCTAGCAACAAAAAAAACTATGACTATGAGGTTGAACACATACCCGGCAGCGGCCGTCTTCATCCACTGAGCCACCAGAACCGGCATACACACATCTATCTTTCTCTTTCTCTCTCTCTCTCTCTCTTTCTCTCTCTCTCTCTCTCTCTCTCTCTGCCTGTCTCCCTCCTTCTCTCGCTGTCTCCCTCCCTCTCTCTATCTGTCTCCCTCCCTCTCTCTATCTCTGTCCATCTCTCCCTCTCTCTGTCTCCCTCTGTCTCACTCACTCTGTCTATCTCTCTCTCCCTCTCTGTCTCCCTCCATCTCTCTCCCTGTCTCCCTCCCTCTCTACCTCTCCCTCTGTCTCTCTCCCTCTGTCTGCCTCCCTCTGTCTCCCTCCCTCTGTCTACCTCCTCTGTTGCCCTCTTCCCTCTATCTGTCTCCCTCTGTCTGTCGCCCTCTGTCTGTCTCCCTCTGTCTGTCTCCCTCCCTCTGTCTCTTTCTCTTTGTCTCCCTCTCTCTCTCTCTCTCTCTCTCTCTCTCTCTCTCTTTGTCTCCCTCCCTCTGTCTCCCTCACTCTTTGTCTCCCTCTCTCCCTTTGTCTCCCTCCCTCTGTCTCCCTCCCTCTGTCTGTCTCCCTCTGTCTGTCTCCCTGTCTGTCTCCCTCCCTCTGTCTCCCTCCCTCGGTCTCCCTCCCTGTCTGTCGCCCTCCCTCTGTCTCCCTCCCTCTGTCTCCCTCCCTCTGTCTCCCTCCCTCTTGTGTCCCTCTATCTCTCTGTCTCCCTCCCTTTCTCTCCCTCCCCCTGTCTGTCTCCCTCTGTTGCCCTCCCTCTGTCTTCCTTCCTCTGTCTGTCCCTCCCTCTGTCTGTCTCCCTCTGTCTGTCTCCCTCTGTCTGTCTCCCTCTGTCTGTCCCCCTCTCTCTTCCCCCTCTCTCTGTCCCCCTCTCTCTGTCCCCCTCCCTCTGTCTCCCGCCCTCTGTCTCCCTCTCTGTCTCCCTCTCTCTGTCTCCCTCTCTCTGTCTCCCTCTCTCTGTCTCCCTCTCTCTCTGTCACCCTCTCTCTCTGTCTCCCTCTCGATCTGCCTCCTTCTCTCTCTGTCTCCCTCTGTCTCCCTCTCTCGCTCTCTCTGTCTCCCACCATCTGTCACCCTCTGTCTCCCTCCCTCTCTCTCTCTCACTCCCTCTGTCTCCCTCTCTGCCAGTCTTAGTCTCTGCCTCTATTTGCCTGTCCCTGTTTCCCTCCCTCTGTCTCCCTCTCCGTCTCTCTGTCTGTCTCTGCCTGTCTTCCCCTGTCCCTGTCTCTGCCTCCATGTGTCTCTCTGTCTCTATCTCTTTCTGTCTCTGTCCCCCTCCCCCTCTCTCTCTGTCTCCCTCCCTCTCTGTCTCCCTCTCTCTCTCTCTCTCTCTCTCTCTCTCCCTCTGTCTCATTCACTCTGTTTCTCTCTCTCTCTCTCTCCCTCTCTCTGTCTCCCTCTCTCTGTCTCCCTCTCTCTGTCTCCCTCCCTCTGTCTCCCTCCCTCTGTCTCCCTCCCTCTGTCACCCTCTGTCTGTCACCCTCTGTCTGTCTCCCCCTGTCACTTCACCCCAGCTTCCCAGGCACACACACAGCCGCACCAGAGTACTTCACAGGTCTTTAAAAGACCATTTACTTGTTAATGAGGCTTTGTTGTGAATCACCCAGTCCCCATAGAGCAGAGTGTCTCGGCGTCCGCGCTGCTGTGGTGGTGTTTGCTGACACTCTTTAATTTTTTTTTAAAAAAACACAGGTAAGATGTCTGCAAGGCACGTTAAAGGCAGTTGGCCCATTGTCATTCTTTATGTGATGATCAGCAGCAGACAGAATGACAATGGGCCTATCCACAGTCTGCTCGAGGTCGGGAAGGGGCTGCTGCAGCCTCTAGAGTTCATAGAGAAGTGCGAGAGACCCCATGTGAGAGAACGTTTAAACTCCTGGGGCTTCTCGCAGGGGAACAGCACAGCCTGCTGTAATTGTTATGTTATGTTATGTTATGTTATATATGGGTCTTGTATAGCGCAACGGCTACTCCAAAGGAGTGTCCCGGAGCTTTTGTGCTCCAGACCCAGAGAAGAAACTGAGAAACATAACAAATTGTGAAAATTAAGGGGACCAAAGGCGTCCGTAAAAGGAATGTTGAGGGCCTCCTTGCTCAGAACACATGGGCGTCCGCTACAGCAACGTGCGCTGCCTGAGTGTTAATACCACACTGTCACTGGGCCAGCACCAGACGGACCGGCGATCCAGGCAGAGCCGGTTCTATGATTCTTGCTCAGGGAGGGCCACGAGCATCGATGGGTGGGCCACAAACATCGATGGGTGGGCCACAAACATGAACGGGGAATGGACAGGGTACAAAATATTTCAAAGATCTGATATTTTAGGTATTTACATTGTCAACTTTTGACATTTTGAACACCATAAGTACCAAACAAAGAGGGACCTACTTTATTTTCCCTGCTTTGCTTCTAGCTTTATGTTTCTGTTGCCACACATCTCTTTGCAGCTTTTCATATTAAAAAAAAATACTTTCCACTTTGCACTTTGCAAAGCATTGAAGTTTAAAAGTGTGGTGCAGTAAGCCCTCTGACAACTTTGCACAACCCTGCCTAATAAAATCATTCAGACTTTACAATTATTTATCCTCCCTTTCTATGTACATAGGCAATAAAAACACAGTTAAAAACTGAGCTATGGTTTTGCCAAATGTGCAAAACCAATGCAACTCACCAGTTGAGCTAACCAACGCACACATAATTCATGTTCCCCATCATGCTCAAAACCCTATCTTAACTGGGCCTGGGTCTTTCTCCCATCTCTTTTCAGGCCATCAACGTTTTTACTGAGATATTGCTTTTTTCCCTTCCAGCCTCTGGCTGTCATCCCTGTAGAGGTGATACTCTCAGCATTCACATCTCCCCCTTAATGGAAGAAGCAACAACGTGCTTGAAGTGCTAGTAGTGAGTTGTCTACTTGTTTAGGTAGGAGTGACCCTTTCTGGTAGCCACAGTGCTGCTAACAAGTCAACGTCAGGGCAGACAGTGTCTTCTCAAAGGAGGCTCCGAGATTAAAAAAAACCTCTGATGGAAGAAGTGACTCCAGAATCCTGGCAACAGGACACGAATAGGAGGATAGTCAGCAAGGGGATGACAGACCTGCGAAGAAGAGGAGAATTGCAGAAGAAGGAACCCACAGGACCAAAATCCCAAACTGGAGAAAAGTGTCACCAACAGAAGTGAATAGATATCAACAGGAGAAAAGAGACACCAACAGGAGTGAAGAGTGTTGCAACACAAGAAAAATTAGAATTCCAGTCCCTTATATATACACAAGGACAGCAAGGAAGTGACGCAACAGGAAAAGGAGAACCACCACCTTGGTTTAGGAAGAAAAAGTAAGAAGGTTATAAAACCTCGATCTTGGAATGGTGAAGAAAAAACAGTACTCAAGGCACTCTGGGAACCAGACAGAGGAATTTTGGAAGGAAGGAACACGAAAAAATAGCCCCTAACCATGACTGCAGGCAACTCATATTAAGGTCACTCTAAGATTCAAATAAGTCTACAGCACCTGGTTTTCCCAGGCAGTCTCCCATCCAGGTACTAACCAGGCCCGACCTGCTTAACTTCAGTTGAGATCAGGTGCTTTTAGGGTTGTATGGCCACTGCCTACAGTGGCGGCGTACCCCAAGAGAAAAGAGAAGTGCTTCATGGCGCGTCATTGCACCCAGAAAAGAAACTGCAGGGCGCCATACTGAGCTGCGGCATGCCCAGCGTACAGAAATAGGTGCCACAGGCCGAGTTACAGCCCGTAGCTTTGAGGACGGAGGTGCGCAGGTCATGACCCAGTCCACGGCGTATCACCACATCTATTAGATTTTCAAAGTTTCTGAATGTCTGACCATATATCATACCAACTTTTCATTCTGTCTCCCTCCCTCTGTCTTTCTCTCATTCTACCAACCCCTCCTTTATCATACTCTATCCCATTATCCATCTCTTTCATTATCCATCCCTCTTTTCCTCTCTCTCTTCCCATTGTTACCCTGATTTTCCCATTTCAATTGCCCCTGCACTATTTCCCTCCCTCTCTCTTAGTCTATAATTTACCCCTCTTTCTCACTTGTCTCCCATAAACACTCTATACTTCGTTCTATTTCTACCTCCTATGTCCTTAGTCCCCACTCTCCAAATTCCTATTGCTTCCTTGAGATTTACGTCAGTTCTTTTTCCTGTATTGAAAATTCTCCTATTCTTCAGTTATGTCTTCTTATGCCAACTACCTGCTTTATCAAACCTTGTCATTTGCAAAAGACCCTTCTCTGTAGACATTAAATAGATTCCTGTCCCTGTGAGTGTGTTCAGTTCTGCATGCTTCTAAAGGTTAGGAAAGTGGAAAGACCTTGTTCAACCTTTATTAGGCATTCGATCAAAAGAAAGTTTATTGTTGAGTGGTAAAGGAAAATCCACCTATTTCTGGAGGAGTTGTTGGATACCTTGGAGACTCCACGTGTGGCATTTCTTTTACCAAACTATCCTTTTCCTGAAGTGATAGTGCCATATTTCTTTGATTCTACTCCTGATTTGGCACTTCCTCAAGGTATCACCAACCTCTAAATCATGCTGTAGGCTGCTGAAAGTTAGAACTAAGAAGTGTGTGTGAGGCCTTGATTCATCCTTGCCTTAATAATACTGACCAGGAATCTTCTAATAATCCTCTTCTGCATCAATCCTTTGCGTTGTCATTCACTATTCTTTTTACTCCCCTTGCCATCGCCCTTCTCCACTTTCGTTCCCTACCCTACCTTTACCAATCTCTTGCTCTAACCTTCTCTACACTTAGGGGTCGATTAGGATGGCGGTTTTTCCGCATCCTCCGGGCCGGCGGAAGTGTCCGCCGGCCTGGAGGATGCGGAAAAACCGCGGCGGAGACTCCAAAGACCCACCGCCAAATTAGGATGGCTGGTGGGTCTGATAATCTGTCCGCCGCTTTTCCGCCGCGGTCGGAAGGCGACCGCGGCGGAAAAGCACTAACATGTCTGGCGGTGTCTATCAGACACCGACAGGCATTTTAGGATGTCTGAAAATATATGCTTTTCCGCGGCGACTTTACCGCCGTGGAAAAGCATACGGACCTTCACTTCGGGGGCCCGTTGCGGGCCCCCTGGGTGAAGGTGGGGTGGGGGGTGCACATGGGGGGTACCTATGGTACCCCCCTGCATTTGCGTGCACAATGCAGCAGGCACCGCGCGGTGCCTGCCGCTTTGTGCACGCAAATGCTGTGCATGGATTTTTTACATTGCGGCGGATGCAGCTTGAAGCTGCACCCGCCGCAATGTTAGAGATGGAGGATGTGACCGCCACACTGGCGGTCACATCCTAATTTGATCGGAGGGAACGCCGCAGCCCATGCGGACGTTCCCTCCTCCTCAGGGGTCGCGGACGGACTCAAGTCCGTCCGCGATCCTAATCGACCCCTAAGTCTGTTCTCACTTCATCTTTTACTTGGCTGTTTCCCTCTTTCATTTCCCCCTCTCTCCTTGTACTTATCTATAATTATGTCCCTCCCCTCTCGCCTCTTTTCCTATCTTCTCTCGTCAATCATTTCTCCCTCTTTCCTCTCCCCATCTCGGTTTGTCTCTACTCCCCAGTCCGTCTCTTATTTTTCCTTTTGGCTCTGTCTCTCTCTTTATCTCTCCTCTGCTCTTAAGTCTCCCTTGGTCTCCACATGGAGGGTTAATAAGATTTTTCACTACAACATTGTCAAAATCGAATTTTCATTTTTTTCTCCATTTTATAGTCATATTGTTCTTTAAATGTAGTTATTTCAGTCTTCAGTGTTTTGTCCGGATTTTTTTCACTCTCAGCTGTGTACAGCACTCTCCCATTGCTCAAACATATTAAGTTCAACCTGTGTTGTCACGTTATTCCAATATCTTCATAACACTGAGACTTTCCAATACCTCCAAAAAGGAGCCAGAGATGAGTTACCAGAGATGAGCTGCACAAGTTGCCTCTCCTTCTAATGATCAAACGTAGCTGCTGCTTTGACTGGAGTAGAGTTTTCTTTTAAAGTGGTAGACATTTCCAACATAGGTTACATAGAGGGGGGAGGTAGTTATGGTTCAAGCAGTTATGTCTGTAATGTATATCATCTTATTATGCGAACAAACGAAATACTGGCACAGTTACTATGTAAATGTAAATGTAGTTGAGCTTATATAGCGCACAGCTACCCGCAAAGCAGGTGTCCCGGCGCTTGCTTAGGGAACCCTTCCTGATATTCCCCTGTGAGATAGCAGGGTATCCACAAGGTGAAAGTCAGGCATCCCGCCGCGAGGGGCCGTTGTGGAGATTAAGCAAGCTGTTGCCCAGAGTCGCAGAGTGTGAACCCGTGAGTCGAGGAGGCACCGGGGTGAGAATTATCGAGTCCGTGGAATTTTTAGCCCAAGACCCGCCGGGGCGGGGAATTGAACCCTGGTCCAGGACCGATCTCAGATTCCGGGTCTGCTGCCTCTAACCCCTGAGCCACACTATACATTGTTATGTTAACTATGTCATTATCAGCGTCCTGCTTTGCATGTACTATATTCACCTCAAAAACTATCAAATAGATGGTGTGGTAGTTTCCTTTACTCCCACATAAGTATTTGTTGACATGAGAGTCGGTCTTGCGATCCTGGTATTTGAATTGTGACTTTCAAATAAAATTGATCTCCTTTCCCTTGGAAGGATTGGTTCCTTTTAAATTCGACTATTAGTAGTAATGCGCATTACGTGATCTAACTCAAAGTGATGGGGCTCACTGCAGAATACAAAGTGGGCAGTGCTTAAGATGAAAATAAATAAGAAGTGCTAGGGATATATATTGCTCCTGCCAGCACTGCCAATGACAACCCCTATCTATCACACTGTCACCAATGTGACAATTCCGAATATTCCAGGCCCCGGCTCAAATCTGTAAGAATGGCTTGGGTTGCAGGTATAAGTCATTCTAATGTAGGTGGAATTAATAAACAATTATTGTGCTCATATCTGAATTAGGCAGACAGCGCTACCCTGCAGCAGCCTTCCATAAGTTGCGGTGTTAACAATTAAGTGCAGTGTCGAGCACAAGAAACAATCGGCTCAAATTAAATACTAAAAGAGGGCCCACTGAATTTAAACATATTTCACAGATATTCATTAGACTAGCCCCGCTCCCCAAACGCCCCCACCCGCGCCCCATACCTTTTTATCCGATCGTGTGGCCTGCTGTGAGGGACTAAAGATCACGTCCCCTGCCTAAGACTTGTTAATTGTGCTGCTCGAAAGCATCAGCAGCTCCCCAAGGACTCGATCTCTTCTCCTGAGGCGTGGGATGGGAGGAGATGCTCCATGCTGTGTCTCCTCTTCCGGGCCATTATCATTCTGACCATGACAATGGAACGGCTGACTCGGTGACCTGCTGAGAGTCACACTCGGGCTGTAGCAGCCTTTCAGGTGTTGCCCCAGCAGGAAAGTCGGCCCAGGTATGTGGGCCTGCTTTTCCACTTCTGAATCGCCTTGGGAAACGGGCCTAGATCCAGGGGGGGGCTAGCGCCCCCTCTTGCCCCCCCCTGCGGACGCCCATGTGCAGTTTCTGCTACATCACTGCCATTGCCCTCATCCACCTTCATTCGAGTGCAGGTTTACCCAGTCAGGTGCTCTGTGCAGGCAATCCAGGCAAGCACATTGTATTTTTCCAGCATGCTGTACATCGTGTGAGAAAGTGGATCAGCTGTGTGTGCGCCATTAGCATTGATGGAGCGAGATAGAAAACAAAATTTTGTTTAAACTCGCAAAGTCACATTTCCATAACATGAATAATAATATTAATAATTTGTGATGTATCGTATTAATACAACCTAGATTAAACTTTACACATGGGGGGACTAACATGTGTGCTCATAAACGTGCATAAATGTTGCATCTTTTTGTTCGTACAAAATAATAAAAATAATTTGTTGTTTTCGTTTTTGTCATTACTAACTGCAGCAAACCTAAAAGAGGCATGTGCTTATTTTGCTTTTCCTTGTCTATATGATGTCATTTCTACTATTCTAGGTGCACATAAGTTTCATGGATTCATGAAGACTGGTAGATATAAACGCTGCTTTATTTGTTTGCATTTTGCTAGGTAACATTAGACTAATCGGGAGGGTTAATTAATTAGTAAACCTAGGGTGGATACAGAATCAACATTATTTCTTACATTAATACTTTTCTTGTGTTTGTTTATTACTAGAAAGCATAAGTTGCCTGCTTTTGGGCCTAGTTTGCTCGAGTTTACTAAAGCTGAATTTTACTTCTGCACAAGTCACGAGATGCCCATTCTGAAAAAGTGTTCGTCAAAGCTGCATTCACTAAGCAAATCTGACATGCTGTCACCATTTTGTCGGACGTGGCCAAGGTCGGAAGTCAGTGATAAAGGACAATTTTGTCAGCTCTAACTTGGCACCCGCGGAAATGAAATGAACACTGTGAGAACATTAATTTACAATTGTTGCAAACCAAGGAAGCTCCTGGTTGCATTCGGAAAAGACAATGGTCTTTAAGAAACGTGACCTAATGGAACTTTTGAAATGTGGGTGACATGTCACTTGTCACTCTCAACCAATGGGACTTCGTGGATTTATGAAAACTTTCCTTCGCTTAGTTTAGCTAGCATAGAAAGGTATAAAAAGTCATGCCCTTAGGGATGGGCTGGCTGCTGCTTTCTGACTTTCCGATGAGGGTGAAGTGCTGCTGGACTTTGCGTGGAGCACGTAAGAATCCTCAAAGAACTTTACTTTATTTTCCATTTATTTAGCTTAGCTAGGGACTTAGGCTTTAGAAATGCTAAACTGTTAAAATCTTACTTAAACTTTGAATTTCTTACTTAAACTGTATTTTTCTCATGAAGCTTTTCAAACATGCTTACTTTAATGCTAATAAAATTACTATAATAAAATTACATTTTGAAATACCATAATTTAGTAAATAAAATCTTACTTTTGACAAACAAGCTGGTCTTGGTTATTCAGAAGTGCAGGTTACTATTAGCTAGATCCCATCGCCAATGGTGGTCGTTTAAATGGTTAGGATTTATTCTAATGACAATATTCCTTTCGCAGATGTATAAAATTGTATATAGTTTGTAAATAATGTGTATATAGATTTAATCTGACCACCTGATTCAGTAGGCCCAAATATGTCATGTTTATAAATGGGTCCATAAATTAGTGTAGAAATTTGTTTATAGGTTATGAAGTTGGGTAGCGTTGTTTATGATATATTTCCTATAGGCCGCTGGATCAATTCTCTGGTAGCAGAAATTGATGGTTGCTAAAGGTAACCAAGGTAATATGTTGGTTGCTAAGGGTTACTAAAGTGTTATGGTATGGAAATAGGATCGATGTTTTAACACATGTTGAGTTTGTTTTTCGTGCTATCTGTAAGCTATACCGTTATAGATTGTGTGGCGAGAAATTAGTCACGCAAGTCATCTGTTCTGTTTGCAGTGATATCGCCGAGTATCACAAGTGGTATCGCCGTGTACCATAGTGTTGTCGCCGTGCAGCACAGTGTTAGGGCTAGGTGTGAATCTTGTAAAGTGAGGGTTTTCTAAGAAATTAGAGCAGCATGAGAATAGGGACAAAGCGCCTTCCATAAAACTCACTGTGATAAAAGTATTAGTTATATCCGAGCTTGAATGAAGGGCAGAGTAGCGTCGGTGCATGATTATCTATAAACAGGTTAGAGTCCTGTAGGGGTACATGTTTTATATCTATAAACAGGTTAGAGTCCTGTACGGATAACGTCGTTATTTTGCTAACGGTGCATGATTTCTATAAACAGGTGAGAGTCCTGTACGGATTTCATGTGTGTTTGAAATTAGGGAATTTTCCGTGTGAAAGTGCGAATTTGATTTGTAATTTATGTTCAAGTGGAACTCTTAGAACTGTCAGTTCGCGGTGCGTTCAGAGGAAAACGAGTTCATAATTTTACGTGTTAGAAGGGTGGGGTAAGAGTTACTCTACTGACAATTGAAAATTATCCTTAGTGTGAATAGCGCCGACTATTCCGAAGTGTGGATACTTGAATGTATATAAACTATCCTAAATAGTGAAACAAACAGATGAGTCCTTATTGTCATTGTTTAAGAATTAATTTACACTGAAAAGTGCCCTTAAAATGGCGCTGTGAAAAGATTTTGTGAAGGAGGGGTAAGCGCTAGGAGTGAGAAGCGAGAAACCGCAGCTGCTGTGTACGTCACAGAGCCGCGCTGGGATTGGGTGACCTACGTCACAAGCTATACTCTGATTGGCTCTTGACTCTCTGACGACCTGTAAGCTGATTGGTCCTTCAGAAAAACTCCATTTTTATTCGTTGAGCAGGAAACTGACGTAGCTCAACTGTCATTGGCTTGTTGGTGTGTTTCGCGCACGGATTGGTTGCTTTGCGGAACATCCCGGAAATATTTTACGAACGATTTTACAAATTAAATTTAACTTTTAAAAATGAGTTATCATTTTAAACATGTTGAGAAAAAGCCAACATTATTTCAGAAACTTAAAAATTTATTTTCACCTGACAAGAAAATCGAAACGCGAGGTGGTAAATTACTTCATAAGTATAAAACACCTGCAGCGTACATGGAAGGTGAATATGGATATCATACTGTTTTATGGTTTGATAGCTGGAAACGCTATACTAAGAACGACGGTGTTTTAACTTGGCCTGATGATGGTTCATTTAATGTAAAAGTCTTGAGAAATTTACGAGAGAAAATGAATGCTCTTATTCCAAAACCGAGACCAACTCAATTTGAAGCTTTAGTTGAGTGGGAAGATGAGATGTATCAGTTACAAAGAGAAGCTAGTGGAATTAAAAGACCTACTAAAACTCCACCTTGGAGAAGAGATACTCATGAAGACAGGTTGAGAATGTGGAGGCAGGGAAACATGAGTGAAGGATTATATTTAATTCAGGAAATGGTTATGGGTACTCCTGCTGGGAAATCTATAGAAAGCGAATCTGAAGATGCAGTTATGGAAGAAATATACACTACAGCTAGAAAGAATCAACCTTTAAGACCTCCTAGATCATGGTCTACTCCGGTGGTTTCTACTGAAACTTCACCGAGTGCACCTCCAATAAATGAAACTCCAAAACTTTATCCAAATAATTGTGAAATTATTGAAACTCCAAGAAGACCAGAATTTGATAATGCTCGAAATAAAGGTAGACATTTTACAATGACTCCAAGAGCAAGGGAAGCTCCAAAAGACTATACAAGGGAAACAAGAAACATTGAGGCTGTTGATTCTGCTGAATATTTTAAATCTAAAGAAGAATTAATTAAACGAATGACAAAAAGCATGGAAGCTGTGACAGTTCCAGTAACGATTGGTCCTGTTCAGCCTGTATTTGATCAAAGAGAATCAAACAAAACAGGGTTAACTATTCCTTTAAATGCAGAAATTCAAAAAGATGCTGAAAAATTTTACTCAGACATATCCGAAATAAACTCTTCGAGATCGAGAATGCCAGATTTAACCTTTAATGAGGATTTATCTCCAAAAACACCAATGGGTGCTATTTCAGATGTAGGGAGTCCTGAAGTTAGGGTAACTACTCCGAAACTTGATGTGGCTAAATTAAAAGCAAATATAGAAGAATTAATAATTGGAACAATTGGTCCAGATAGTTTGAATTATTATCGAGATGATGAACTACTGTTCATTTGTAAAAGTATACAGTGGAAAACTAAAAATAAATATGATCAACTAGAGGAACTAGCAGCGGAACTTGAAATTGATGTGAGTAAACAAAAGAATTTTGCAAAGCATTACAGACTAGACTTTTCAGAAAGTGACATTGAGAGTTTGAACTCAATGGGAAGAATACTACATATAAAAGATTTGATTGTTTACATCAAAAAGCTGGGAGAACTCAATAAGTGGAGAGTAAAATGGACGAAAAAGAAGGAAGATGAAAGATTGGAAAAATTGTCAAAACAATTTCCAATGAGAGAGATTGCAGGTGGAGGATATGTTCATGTCCCTTGGTCAAGACAGGACATACTGCTATTCACAAATGACTTTCCAAAATTGAGGGAGAAACCAGTAGAGTGGTATAGACAAGTGGATAGATTTATCAAAGTGTCGAAAGTTCTGTGGATTGATTTAGATGGATTTTTCGACATTGTCGTACCATCAGATCTTTGGACAGAATGTAAAATATCAATAAGTTGGCCAAAAACAGAACCTGAGCGAATCAAAGAAACAGGTGCCCCAAATCCTCTTGTAATGGATTTTTACGAAAAAGTGATCGTTTGGATGAAAAACAAAATTCCACCCAAAGAAGTTGATTGGGTTAAAATAGAAAGAACAAATCAGGAAACAAAAGAATCAGTTCATTCTTTTTATGAGAGGTTACTGTTAATTTTTAAACAATACAGTGGCTATGAAAAATTAGATGAAAAGGACATGAGTCATTTTATCTATAGATTCGTTTATGGACTAAAACCTGAAATTGCAGATATGATCAGGAATAGCATTGTAGGATGGCAATCAATTTCTGTGGATGATATTCTGAGAAAAGCTAAGTATTGCAGTGATGAGTTAGAGGTGAGACAAAAGAAGCTCAAAGAAAAAGCCATGTGGGCTCAGGTAAAGGTGGCTGAGCAACAAATTGCCAGCATGGGTAATAAGAACACAAATTTTGTTCAAACTGGAAATATGAACCAGATACAAGGAAAACTTAAAGGTAATATTTTTCCAAGAAAATTTAGCCCAAAGATTGAGGAAATGAAACAAAGATTACCTTGTTTTAATTGTGGCGAAATTGGACATTGGAGAGACGAGTGTCCTAAACCTCCTAGAAACTTAAAGAATCCCTTATTAAATCCACAGATGCAGAATGGTGTTGACCTGCAGCAACAGCTACAGATGCAACAGGGGTTAAACGAGTTAAACATTCAGCGACAGCAACAGCAACAGGTGAATAACTGTCAGGATCAATTGCCACAACCACCATTTCCGAATTGTGGGGGAGTTCAAAAATATAATCCAAATGTGGGATTTCAGGGAAATGAACAGGTAATAAAACCGCAAAAACAGCAAAGACAACAAAGGGTGCAAATGCAAAATGCTTCACAACAATTTTTGTTAACAGAAAGCCAAGACAGCGATTCTGATGATTATTGCTGACGGTGCCCGGGAGAGGAGGAAGAGTGTGTTGTTGGAGCCACTCTTGAGGTTGACCAGTCTGGTCCATTTGTAAACGGGAAAGTTAATGATGTAGACATCACTTTTCTAGTGGACACTGGTGCTACCCGTTCTACTGTTAGATCAGTGGAAATTGAAAACCTACCTCTCTCTGGGGATACCATCCAAGTTGTTGGAGTAAGCAATCAACAAATTAAAACTGATTTGACTGATCCAGTTCCAGTTGAAATTGGAAATTACAGAGACAAACACAGATTTGTGGTTTGTAATAGTAGTCCAGTAAATTTACTAGGCAGAGATATTCTGTGTAAAATGAATTGCAGAATATATTGTTCTCCTGATGGAGTTGAGTTACAAACAATGGAGGAAGATGGTTTATACAGAATGACAATGATGATGATGGAAGCAGAAGAAACAAAATTGTTTCCTGCATTTGAAAAGAAAGATTTGCCTGAAGAGCTCAAGGAAACAGTGAAACCTGATATATGGGATTTTACTGGGAACGAGATGGGTCTGATGAAAAACGTAGATCCAGTAAAAATTACATTGAAACAGGGAATAGAATTTCCTAATATTCCACAGTATAAAATGAAAGCAGAAACAGTCGAAGGTATTACACCTATAATTGAAAATTTAATCAAACAAGGTGTATTAAAAGAAATGGAGAGTAGTCCTTGTAATTCACCAATTATGGGAGTTAAAAAGTCAAATGGAGCATTTAGAATCGTACAAGATTTGAGAAAGGTTAATCAAATCGTTGTTCCATGTTGTCCTGTGGTTCCAAATCCAGCAGTAATTCTGTACCAGATTCCACATGATGCTGAATGGTACACTGTCATTGATCTTTGTAATGCATTTTTTACTGTTCCTTTACATCCAGACAGTTATGAAATCTTTGCTTTCAGATTCCAAGGTAAGACCCTCGGATGGTCAAGAATCCCACAGGGCTATACAGAAAGTCCTTCAATCTTTAATGAGTTGTTAAAAAGATCTTTGGAAAACTTGGACTTACCAGGTAGGTCTACGTTAGTACAGTATATTGACGATTTGTTGATAGCTGCAAAGACAAGAGAAAATTGTGTGACAGACACAATAATACTGTTAAATCGCCTTGCAGAAGAGGGACATAAAGTGTCTCCAGGAAAATTACAGTTTTGCAAGCAAGAAGTAAAATATCTTGGTCACAGAATTGCAAAGGGAAAAAGGCAAGTGACAATTGAGAGAATTAAAATGATTCAAGCAATGCAACCTCCAAGAACACAGAGACAGGTCAGAATGTTCCTGGGAATGGTCGGTTACTGTCGACAATGGATAAGTGGATTTTCAGTAATTGCAAAACCACTACAGAGACTGACAAAGTCTGATGTAAAAGATCCAATTGTTCTCAATGAAGTTGAGATGGAATCTTTTGAGAATTTGAAAAAGAACTTATGCCAAGCTCCTGCTTTAGGTATGCCGAATTATGAGAAAGATTTTGAACTGTATTGCAGCGAGAGAGAAGGATGTGCATTGTCTGCATTGATTCAGAGACATGGGAATTTAAAGAAACCTATTGCATACTTCTCTGCAGTACTTGATCCCATTGCAAAAGCATTACCAGGTTGCTTGAAAGCAGTTACAGCTACAAGTGTTAGTCTTGAACAGAGTGAAGGAATCATTATGGGATTTCCTGTAAAAGTTTTTGTGCCCCATTCAGTTGAAATATTGCTGACAAGAGGTAAAACTCAGCATTTGACAAGCAGCAGATTGACAAAGTATGAGAAAATCATACTAGGAGCAGATAATGTTTCGATTTCAAGATGTTTGAATCTGAATCCTTCTACATTACTGCCTGATTCTGAGATCATTGATAACATCGAAACAGAACATGAATGTTTAGATGTTATGGGATTCTGCACGAAACCAAGACATGATATCAAAGATAGACCTCTATCTGAATCAGATTTTGTCTACTTTGTAGATGGCTCATGTTTGAGATCAGAAGGAGGTGTCTTGAAAGCCTCATATTCAGTCTGCACAGTTGCAGATGTTGAAGAAGCATCATGTCTTGAAGGAGTTCGATCAGCACAAGTGGCTGAATTGATTGCTTTAATTCGTGCTTGTGAAGTATCAAAGGATATAAGAGTTACCATCATTACTGATAGTCAGTATGGGTATGGAGTTGTACATGATTATGGACAACTCTGGTCTCAGAGAGGCTATATGACATCAGCAGGATCTCCAATTAAAAATGCAGTTTTCATAAGGAGATTAATTGAAGCAATACAATTGCCGAAAGAAATCGCAATTGTCAAGTGTGCAGCGCACACTAAAGGAGTTGATTATATCTCAAAAGGCAATGCATTTGCAGATGAAACAGCAAAATTCTGTGCAAGAAAGGGTTATTCATACAATCGGGAAAGGAGTAAAGAAATTGATTCAAATTCATTAATGCTAACAACAGTTGTAGAAACATGGAATGAGATTAGAGAATTACAAAATGAAGCAGATGATGAGGAAAAAGATCTGTGGTTAAGATCAGATTGTAGACCACGTGATGAAGATGGAGTGTGGGTTTACAAAGATGGCAGAGTAGTCTTACCGAATTGCTTGATTGCAGATATGGCCAGATTATATCATGGCCCAGCACATCTTGGAAGAGATTCTATGATTAGACTTTTCAGAGAAACTTGGTTCAATACTAAATTCAGAACAATTGCAGAATCTTTTTGTCAAAGGTGTTTATCATGCCAACAAATGAATCCAAATAGAAAATCATTGGTGGGGACAGGAATAATTGGTCGAGAGGGTGGTCCTTTTACCAGGTTACAGATGGATTTCATTGAAATGCCCTTACACAATTGCTTAAAATATGTTCTTGTAATTGTTTGTTTATTTTCAAGATGGGTAGAAGCATTTCCTACAAGACATTGTGATTCAATTACAGTAGCAAAACTATTGCTCAGAGAAATTATCCCAAGGTACGGTTTTCCAGTCACTATTGAGAGTGATGGAGGAAGCCATTTCGATAACAAACTGATGAAGTTAATTTGTGAAGCTTTGAGCATTGAGCAGAAAATACACTGTGCATACAGATCAGAGGCATCTGGGGTAGTTGAACAGATTAATGGAACAATTAAAAACAGAATTGGAAAAATGTGTCTTGAAACAGGTGTAAAGTGGACAGATGCTCTTCCACTTGTTTTGATGTCATTAAGAAGTACACCAGATAAAAAGACAGGTTTGAGTCCTCATGAAATTTTAATGGGAAGAGTTATGAGGCAAGCTTTTGTACCTGTAGGTAAACTGTTGAGCATAAATGACAGTGCTATTTTGGATTACTGTAAAAGGTTATCTGATATAGTGACTTCTGTACCTAATCAGGTGGGAACTGAAGCACAATCAAATGAGAAAGTTTTGACACATGACCTGAGACCTGGTGACTGGGTCAGAACGAAAGTACATCGGAGAAGAAATTGTCTGGCTCCTAGATGGCAGAAGCCTAGGCAAATAATTTTGATCACTACTAATGCTGTAAAATGCAAAGGATTGAAACGTTGGATTCATCCTAGTCATACTATTCCAGTACCAACTCCTGAAAGTTCTGATGTTGAAAGTGATACTACGGATGATTCTGATTCAGAAGCAGAAGGTGAAATAAATCCAGATTCTGAAGATCGACAAGAAGGTCGACATCTGGAACCTATACCTGTGAATGAAAATTCAACAAGAAAAGACTTGGAAATTGTTGAAATAGATTCTGAAGATGAAGAGAATCTGTTAAAAGGAAAGATAACTGAGGATTCAGTTGTTTCTATTAAAGACAGAGAAGCGAAACAGAAAGAAGTTTCAGACCAGGAGAGTATCGAAAAGCAGAAAACTAGCTCTGAAGTAAGGAACAGAAATCCAAAGTCTGGGAAGTTGGAGGTAATTGAAGAAGAAGAAGAAGACGAATTACCAAGTACCAGTATTCGAAATCAGAGAAGTGTTCCTGAAAGAGTAAAACTGCCGAATAGAGAAGTTCCTGAGTCAATTGAAATTTCAGACTACGAAACTGAAGAAAGTGACGTGGATGGTGAAAGTGAAAACAGAAAGAAAAGGGCTTGGAAGTCAGAATCAAATGCTTCTGAACCAAAGAAGAAATACGTGAGAAAAGCAGACTACTGGCCTGGTGGAAGATTGAGAGTCAGGTTGATCAAGAAACCTAAAGAGCAAGTTGAAGAAATCAGTAGTCAAAAGAGTCCTGGAAAGGAAGTGGGAGTTGGAAGGAAAATTGAAGTGGTGATAGTGAGACCAAACCAGAAATACAAGTCTCCTGAGTGGACTTATTTAGTAATTCCACCCGTTATTGACATTTATGGTAGTAGTGAAGAAGAAAACGAAATAGAGGAAATTAGTGACAATGATTGAAGTACAGAAATTTTAATTTGGCAAAAGGCTGAAGAAATTTTGTTAGCTGACATAAGGTCGAAGAAAAACTGTATAGTTGAAGAAATTTTATGTATGACATAAGGTCGAAGAAAACTTGTTTAGGGTTTTAAAAATAAAATTATTTTAAAAGGGGGGTATAAATAGTTTAATAGTTTAATTCTTAAAAATTTTAAAATAAATTTTGTTTTTAATTTTGTGGCAAAACTAACCAAAATGCCTTATGTTAAGGAGAACACTTCAAAGTGTTCTGTTTTTAAGAGATGCTGTAAGATGACTCTGGTGTGTCTGCTCATTTTAATTCTGCTCTGGTTAGTTTTAGCTGTGATCATCCCATTAGAGATGAATAGAGAATTACACAAAGTTAACATGACAAGCAAAGCTTTGGTTAGTCAAACTAAACATAGTGCATCTGCTAAAGTTATTGATCATCAACCTAACATTCATCAAGATAAATCTATTAGTGATTTTTCAAGTAATACATTTACTAAGCTTTTGAGTGAATATGTCAAGGTAATGGATGCAAAAGACTGCTATGTCTGCGTCAAGTTACCTGCTTCTGTTTCTGAGGGAGTGACATACAATATGCTTCCTCTTACATATGGTGTAACATGTAGTGTGTTAACTAGCTTATTTTATCAAACTGGACGCTTAGAATATTACTATTCAGATTTTGACGAGATTTTTGCGAATATAAAGATTGAGAGTGCTTTAAATAAGCACAAGAAAGCCAAACAAATGAGAGAATTTTTCCTTGTTACTAATGAACTCACTTATGAGTATGCTTATAAGAATAATCTAACCTGCAAATTGAGTGCTGAGGGAAAGAAATTTTTGAATATGGTTGAGGAGAGAAGAGCAATTTACAAAAGAAATGAATTAGTCAAGCAGACTAAGTCAAAATTCTGGCAAAAAGAGGATGAGAAATTAAATGGCAAAATGCTTGAAAACGTTGCAATACACATAGATAAACCAGTTAGTGGAAAGCTTTGCATTAGAAGAGATAATACACTTTTTGATAATTATTTTGTAGGTGCAAGTAACTGTGAAGATACTTATCAGATTTTGGGAGGTTGGGGATTCAAAGGTGGAAAAGATCCAATCTTCCCTGGGATTTATTTTGTTTGTGGTAACAAAGCCTACTACAACCTTCCAGACCATTGGTATGGAACTTGTTATGTGGGAATTGTTTTTCCTAAAGTATTTCATGTTGATAGAGATTCAGACGGATTGTTCAAAATTCATAATTATGTAAATAGAGTCAAAAGAGAAACTTTTACAGAAGTTCTGGGAGATATTTTTCAAGCAGTGATACCTTTTGTTGGTATAACCCTAAACGCAGGAAGAATTAGAAAATTGTCTACAATTGTTGACAGATTGTCAACAGACACAGCTGATGGATTCCAATTAGTGAATGTTGAGGTAATTGCAATCAGATCTATGATGATTCAAGATCGCCTTGCTTTAGACATACTCCTAGCAAAGGAGGGAGGAGTCTGTGGCATTTTACATGTACAACATTGTTGCACATACATACCTGATGAAAGTAAGAATATAGAGATGTACATTAAAAACATTACACAAATGCATTCAGAGATAATTCCTTTAGAAGAAGATGATTTTACAGGGAAACTTTCAAAAAGATTCCAAGCAATTAAAAATTGGTTTCATGACATTGGTAGTTCAATTCTTGGCAAGATTTTGGCACCTTTGATTATAATAGTATTCATTTTTATTTTGACAAAAATAGGTTGTTTGTTGCATAAGAGAAAGAAACAGTTGAAAGAAAAGAAAAGAATCTATAAACTTAGAAAAGAAGAAGAAAGGGAGATTGAATTACAGGAGTTACATAGAGAGCGTTATGCTAATTCCAAAGATTATGCAGAAACAGATTTTTAGGATTACTGATACAAATGAATTTGAATCAATTTCTCGGAAATTTAAATTACCAAAATTTTGGGTGTTGGTGTGGTGATTTGTTAATCACCAGATGAGGGAGTTGATGGAGCGAGATAGAAAACAAAATTTTGTTTAAACTCGCAAAGTCACATTTCCATAACATGAATAATAATATTAATAATTTGTGATGTATCGTATTAATACAACCTAGATTAAACTTTACACATGGGGGGACTAACATGTGTGCTCATAAACGTGCATAAATGTTGCATCTTTTTGTTCGTACAAAATAATAAAAATAATTTGTTGTTTTCGTTTTTGTCATTACTAACTGCAGCAAACCTAAAAGAGGCATGTGCTTATTTTGCTTTTCCTTGTCTATATGATGTCCTTTCTACTATTCTAGGTGCACATAAGTTTCATGGATTCATGAAGACTGGTAGATATAAACGCTGCTTTATTTGTTTGCATTTTGCTAGGTAACATTAGACTAATCGGGAGGGTTAATTAATTAGTAAACCTAGGGTGGATACAGAATCAACATTATTTCTTACATTAATACTTTTCTTGTGTTTGTTTATTACTAGAAAGCATAAGTTGCCTGCTTTTGGGCCTAGTTTGCTCGAGTTTACTAAAGCTGAATTTTACTTCTGCACAAGTCACGAGATGCCCATTCTGAAAAAGTGTTCGTCAAAGCTGCATTCACTAAGCAAATCTGACATGCTGTCACCATTTTGTCGGACGTGGCCAAGGTCGGAAGTCAGTGATAAAGGACAATTTTGTCAGCTCTAACTTGGCACCCGCGGAAATGAAATGAACACTGTGAGAACATTAATTTACAATTGTTGCAAACCAAGGAAGCTCCTGGTTGCATTCGGAAAAGACAATGGTCTTTAAGAAACGTGACCTAATGGAACTTTTGAAATGTGGGTGACATGTCACTTGTCACTCTCAACCAATGGGACTTCGTGGATTTATGAAAACTTTCCTTCGCTTAGTTTAGCTAGCATAGAAAGGTATAAAAAGTCATGCCCTTAGGGATGGGCTGGCTGCTGCTTTCTGACTTTCCGATGAGGGTGAAGTGCTGCTGGACTTTGCGTGGAGCACGTAAGAATCCTCAAAGAACTTTACTTTATTTTCCATTTATTTAGCTTAGCTAGGGACTTAGGCTTTAGAAATGCTAAACTGTTAAAATCTTACTTAAACTTTGAATTTCTTACTTAAACTGTATTTTTCTCATGAAGCTTTTCAAACATGCTTACTTTAATGCTAATAAAATTACTATAATAAAATTACATTTTGAAATACCATAATTTAGTAAATAAAATCTTACTTTTGACAAACAAGCTGGTCTTGGTTATTCAGAAGTGCAGGTTACTATTAGCTAGATCCCATCGCCAATGGTGGTCGTTTAAATGGTTAGGATTTATTCTAATGACAATATTCCTTTCGCAGATGTATAAAATTGTATATAGTTTGTAAATAATGTGTATATAGATTTAATCTGACCACCTGATTCAGTAGGCCCAAATATGTCATGTTTATAAATGGGTCCATAAATTAGTGTAGAAATTTGTTTATAGGTTATGAAGTTGGGTAGCGTTGTTTATGATATATTTCCTATAGGCCGCTGGATCAGCATCCAATAGGTGTCTCTCTTGTGTTTCCCCAAGGATCCTGCTTGTGCAGGAATACATTGTTACAGTTACACGGGGAGAGGATGGACAGTGCTTGGACTGTCCGGTGGCATCATGAGAACTTTTTCAAGCTTTGATACATATTTGCTGTAGAATAAAGTATACTTTCAGCCCCAATGGCTTTCTCTCTCAGAGGACAGTGTAGGATTTTTTGCTGTGGGATCCCGAGTGGTTTAGTGGTTAGCATTTGCTGCTCTTGCCTTATTGGCTCGGGTTCTAGTCCTGCCCAGTGAAACATTACTTTTTTGACGTTGAAAGCTTTGCCTTCTTGCAGGTGAGTACTTTTGAAAATGAAGTTGCTCCACTAGGGGCATCTTAGGGACTTTGAGGGTTCTTGGCAAAACATAATTTGGGGCCTCTTCTCAGAAAAACTCTGAATGTATTGTTTATTTTAGGCTCATTTATGCCCTCAGCAACTATGGTCAGACCATTGACAACCCTCTTCCGTGGCCAGCAAGAGATGATTGGGGAGCTGAAAGGCTTTTGCAGGAGGCTGAAGGTAATTGCGTATGACAAAAACACTGTATTGCACGTAACTTTCTGTCACTTGAACTTTTCCAAGCAGATTGGGGTTAGCTTAGTCACATTAAGGATGTGAGCAAGGCAGGGAGCAAAGAGCATCTTCTCTCTGGTAGTCTAATGAGTAGGATTTGGTGCTTTCAGTGCCGTGGCCCATGTTTGATTCCCAGATCAGGAAATTGTTCTCTGTCACAGCCAGTCTGAACTTGTGATTATGTCCTGGTCAGGTGTGACCAGATGTCCCTAATTGGCGCTTTGTGCTTTTTGGCACTATTTTCTTCTATAAACTCTAAAATTCAATATCTCAAGTTCTACTAATTGGATTTTTGTTGTTTTGGTCTTGTTTTATTTATTAAAATCTACTTTATTATTCTAACACTATTGTGGACTCCTTTTATTGTGTGTTGTCATTATTTTACTCTTTGAAGTGTTGTACAAAACTTTACACATTTCTTCTGAGATAAGCCTTACTGCTCTGTGATAAGCTAACAAGAGGGTGAACACAGGTTAATTTTTGGATTTCCATGCGCCTTACCGTGACCTGGACTGTGGCTGCTGCTTGACCCGGGCTTATACCCCAATCAACCACAACCCAATTTCTTACACTCACGCAGGTCAGCGGCGCTTTTCGCGCCTCTCAGTGTCAGGCCATTAGCTTGGGAACCACGGGTGGCATGAATTCAGCAACCTTTCTAATAGTGCAGCTTCATTGTCCGACTTAAAATCTAGCTTCTGTGTTTTTGATTTGATTTGGTGTTCCCTTTAAAAATGTGAGTTTGTTCCCAGAGGATTGATGGGATGAAAACAAAGATGGGGAAACAGACGGAAGGGACACTTTCATAATGAGTGGCCTAATTAAAGAGGTGGTGGAGAAGTTTGTCAATGCCACCCAGGCCTTTGGATGCTGGTGTCTTGGGGTATGTTTGTCAGGCCAAAAAAGTCAACAATGTCTCTGATGTGGAAAAGGGCACTATTTCACATGGGGCACACTTTCCCTGTTTGCACCATGTCACCCCTTAAAACAGGTGCACTGGGCACAAACAGGGAATGTGTGCCTTATTACATTGAATGTGCTTCCCCAGGGCAGCCTTGAAGTCAAGCTGCCCTGGGAGCAGCTTATTCAAGTGACAAATGGAGCGGCGTTAAAGCGACTGCTCCTTGTTTCACTGTGCAGGCAGCAACACGCCTGCTCTTTTAAGAGAGAAGAGAGATCCCTTTTAAAGCTGGTGCAGTGAGTCACTGCATTTGCCTGCATGGGGATGCCTGGGGGTCCATAGGACTGCCTTTCCCCCCTCCTGAGGGCTGCCATTAGGGGGTGCACTGACTGTGCTCCACCTTTTAGGTGGCACACTATCAGTGCACCTCCTGACATCTTCTTTGACTCTGCGCCCCATCTATAATATGGCGTGAGTGCTGAGACTAAAGGTTTTCCTCATTTGCATGGGGCCACACCTCCATGCAAGTAAGAGAATGGCCTCTGATGATAGAGCTGGTGCTATATGTGCATGCTTTGGCGGCCCATTCTGTAATAAAAAGTGTTCTCGGGAGGGGGGGGCAAATAGGGCGCAAACATCCATTGCACCACCGGGGCACTTTGATTAATACTGCCCCAGGTAGGTAACTCACATGGCCTTTTGGGACAAGAAGATGGCGTGTGACCTGCCCATAAGGATGGCAGTGCTCTTATTAAAAACATATTCTGAAACCAACCAACACTATTAAACACTAATAACAAGTTTAAAGGTGAAATCAGAATGAACTGTGATTTTCTCTCACCAGTTCACCATCCCTTCAAAATGCCAAGGACCACAAACCCATTCACTCTTGCAGCTGATTCCTAGCCAACACAAATCCTTTGGAATTCAAAGGTAGCAGTTTTGTTAACAACGTTTATAAAACATACCAAACAGAGTATAAATAATGTTGTCATCCCACCGTCCAGGATTCCTTTGCATCCCCCACCCTTGCCTCTCCCGTTTCACAAACTGATTACCTGAGCCCTCATATTGTTTTATTGATCACCACAGACAAACGCTTGCAAAGCTAGTGGCTCTTCGCTGCCATTGTAAAGACCAGGCCTATTGGCTTAGTCAGTGTTTGATTCCTGAGATGCTAAATTCTGGAACAACCACACTCTTCTCCCAGAGTATGGTAGGGGGCATATATGATCCCTATTTGAAACTTGGAACTGTTCCAGGGAGCTGCTCAGCACTGTGCTATTAGCTTTTTTGTACAGTTTTATATAGTGCTAACTTAGTCCAAGGGTATTGGTTGCTGTATATAGGCATCAGTTACAAAACAATAGGTCACTTTTTTTTCTTTTCAGGCATGAGAAGATTTAAGGCCTCATTTTTTTTTGACGTTCCGTGGCGCAGGAGCCTGATCCATATTTATGAGGCAGCACTAAGCAATTTTTGGGGCTTAATGCTGCCTCCTAAATATCATTCCCTTTAACACAGTTCTCTGCATTAAAGAGATACGTAAATGGTGTGGCTGGGGGAGGTCCCATCAACATCCGTGGCTTTTTGACACAGCCCCACATTTACGAGAAACCGTAAATCTGAGGCAGCACCAAAAATGTATGCCTCCCCATTCTGCAGCACACATAGAAAGAGGAAAAAGCCACTTGGGATTGTTTTTCTGCAGGAAGGATTCTCTTTCTGCACAAAAAAATTATCCCCGCAATGTAAGTACCCTTGCATCATGGTGCAAAGGTGCCTTTGTTGGTGCACAGCAGCCCATTGTGCACTGGCGCAGTGGAAAAGGACAGAAATGCGCTGTATATGGTAGATACAGTGCATTCCTGTCCTTTTCTTTTGCCATAGGGCAGCGCAGAAGGTAGGCCTGTGATGCTTCCTTATGGCAAAACCTCATAAATGAGGCCCTAAGTTATTTGCTCTGCATCAAAGGATGTTGAGTTGACGCCGAGGCTCAAACCTGGCTCTCCAGTCCCAAAGTCGGTACCTCTCGCGGACATGCAAATCCTCCCTGTATTGTCCTAGGTGGTGACACTTGATGGAGCAAGGTTTCGCACGTGAAGGGCCTTGCTGGGACTCAACCCTCTCAAAATAATAAGTAATATAATTAACCAACTAGTTTCGTCTTATTAACAATGCAAAACATGACATTTATAGTAATTGTGGATGCTTGCATATGTGCTTTTACGAACCGTAACTTGATTAACCCAAAATGGCCACCGCAACGCGGGAACTTTTCTGCGCATGCGTCTGTCATACTCACGTGACATGACGTATTCTTAAGCTTGGTGGGAAAACTTTGCTTCTGCGCACTAGAACTAAAGATGGCTGTTCTATGTTCTCATGTGCTAAATACTTGCATTGCTGCTTTTCCTACGTTGTTCGTTCTGCATAATCTCTAATGCTGAAGCTAAAATAAAGTAATGGGAATTGAGTAGAGATAAGTGGTAAACAGTGCATTCAATTATTCTTTGTTCTAAAACTGTTTTTCTTTGACTTTGTTATTAGCTCAAGTTCAGACCAATCAGGAACAATGTTGCTCCATCTTGAGTCCTGAAATTGAGAATGCGCCGATTTCACCCAAGTCTACAAACCATGGCATTGAATTCCTGCCAACTCCTGACTTGCTAGAAGATGCTCATGGGAACCTTACCTTCTGACCCTTTTGAAGGAAGCTGAACAAATTGTTATATTACATTGTAATTCTTATTGATACATTCACTGCCTGGTGGAATAAAAGTGCATGGGAAAACAAAATATTGGGCGGGAACATTGATCTGAATATTGAAGAGCATGACCTCATAACTGGTATGGTGTGATGACCTCTCCTCATCTTTTGAACAATCCACCCCTCAATTTGCAACATTGGGGGGTGGTACACTGCCCTGGAAAATGGTATAACTAAGGTAGGCTTAGTTAGTTAGAGTGTCCGACTTGTCCGAATAGCTGACCTGTCACTGACCCAACACACTCAATAGGCGATCAAGAGCATAGGTGCTGGCGGAGCACTCTGTCAGGAGATTCGATAACCCAATTGGGGTTCTGGGAAGGAGTTCGATAACCCAATCGGGGTTCTTGAGGGAGAAGTTTCGCTAACCCTAATCGGGGTCCGACTGTTAGCTGCAGAGAGGAGTGTGACGCTGGTGTTGCACTTTAGCTGTGGGTGCCGGTCCTGACCTGCGGTGGTCCTGTCCTGATCCAATTTAGTCCGTACTTATCCTAATTCTGGTCTGCACCTGTTCTATCCTGTTGGCACCTGCACTTTTGGGGGTCCTGTTCTTTATCCCAGCCCATGGCCAGGGTTGGTCTTCACACCATTCTAGGTAAATATAAAGCTGAGCGGGATATGTCATTGTGCTGTTTCCCTCTTCTTACCCTTCCTATGTTTCAATGCTTAGAGAACGTTTTATGATATTTTCACATCATCTTGCTTTGATTTTATTCTTAATTGATCAAGCTCTGATTCATTTAGTATGGACATTGACATTTAAAGAAATTATTTAGATAAAGCGTTTAAATCTTCCCCGAGTCTGGTTATTTTATGAGTGCAAATGTTTATTTACTACCTATTTTCTTGCTAACTCCCTTGATCCCTTAGGACTCTAGGTACCGGTGAATAGGATTGGTAAGTCAAGGTATAGGTCTTAAAAAAGGTTATTATTAAATCACTGGTAGAGCGTAGGTTTACCTGTTCAAAGTGTGTATGTTTTATGGGCCGGCCCAGGTGAGTATGGTAAAATCTTGAGCAGGTGAACCCGTGCTCTATTATACTTTGAAACCACTTTTTCATTCAAAGAAAGACACCTTTGAGAGATAGTCGGGAATAACAAATATTGTTCGTCGTATGTGTAAAAAGTAGTGCAAGGGGGCTGTCCCTCCTCCTTCCACTGGTAGCACCCAGGATGCTCGTCCCACTGTTTATTTCCGGAAAAGAAGACAGGGAATCTTTTTCGCAGTAGCTCTACCCCCCCCGCTCCACCCCCGCCTCCCTCCTGGTGAATTCATTTGGAGCCTCATAAACTACACTTGGAGTACAGCAAGGAGCAACTGGCTGACAGAACCTGCTGATGATGCTTGTGATTGAAAAGGAGTGCATTGCCAAATTCCTCGACAGCGTTTGCAGACCATTTGGGTGCAGCTACCTTCAACCAGAGCTCTGTTCTGTTCATTACTGTGCTCTTGGCAGAAAGATTGCTCAGTGGGTTACACACAAGTGTCACTCCAAATAGAGCTTAGGACGCTCTTTATTTCAGAAGTTTCAATCAATGTGCTTCTGGAAGAAAGATGCTGGTCAATGCGAATCTGGCAGAAAGATGCTTGTATTAAGCGGACTGTGAGAAACCAAGGCCTTCTGCTGTGTATGTGACAACTTAAGGTAAATCCTGTCCTTTTTTATCCAATTGAATTTTCCCTATGAAACAGTGTTTATCAAAAAGTTTAATACATATGCTGCAGATGCAGATGTTTGGGAAAACTGCTGTAGCTATGGCTCAGGCTGTAGGTCACTGGCTAACATTGTGTCATGTGGAGATGGTATGGTCAGGTGGGTTCCTGTCTCTGCTTTGCTGCCTAGCACTGGGGGGCACTGTGGACAGGAAAGGATGAAGGGAGTCAGAAAGGAGAGATTTGGGGGTTGTTCCATGTAACTGTAAAGAGTTTGTATATCTCCTGAGCTGATAGCCGATACTCCACTATGAGAGCTGGTCTGTTTTATCTTTTGTGTTCTCTGTTCTCTATTCTCTAGTCTGTCTTTTGTGTGTTCTGTGTAAGAATGTCTGTGAGTCCGACTGGGTTTCCTGAGGCACTAAAAGGTAATAATTTTCTAACTCTTCACCACCTCTCTCATCAGAATTAAGCGAGATACGCTATCTGCCTCTAGCAGTCCACATTACATCAATTAGATGGCACATCGGCAAATGTCGGACAGAGGGGGCCCTGGGTCAGTGGGATCCCCCCGGCAATCTTTTCATGAAATGCAGAATTATGTCCTGAAGCATTGGAACCACTCGTCTTCGAAATAATACAGTTTGGCGCAATCCCACACTTCTGTAGGGACTCAATAATGTCTCTGATATTTAAAAGTGGTGACAAGTCCTTTCCCAAAAATTACATAGACAATGAGGCAAAATATTTAGCAGGAACATCATTAAAGGAAGTCTCGATGTGGGCCACAGAGAGATCGATAATACCACTCAATCAAACAGGGTTCTCAACGTCCTCCGGCATGATGACAAATATCTTTACTATGTTGCTTCTAATTGATAAAGCAAAATCACTAAAACTGCTGTTACCTATATGCTTTATTGACTTCAAAGCAGCCTTTGACCATGTGGATTGTGGTAGACTTAGGAGCAAACTGGCAAGTTGGGGATCCCTCAGAATGCTGGACCTGCTAATTACCCTCCAAACAGGCACATGGGTATAGGTAAAGCTAGGTGACGGATTGTTCTTAACAAGACATATACCAGTGGGTACGCTGGAGTGTTTCTTGGCTCTGACCCCATTCAACCTTTTCTTGACAACCTTGATGCACACACTTAATGCCTGCAATTCTCACTCCCCAAGCCTAGGAGGTCTATTGTTGTTGAGCTTCCAGTACGTGGACGATGTAGCCTGGTCAGCCACACACAGGTCGGCTTACAGCAAGCTCTCACTGCAACACAAGAATACTCTGAGGCAAATGGCCTAAACATCAATTTTGAGCAGGCATGAACCACAGTGATTGGCAAAGATTACAAGAAACCACCTGTTTGGTTATGGGGTAAAACACATGTTCAATCACCTGCAGAATATAAATACCTTGGGGTGATCATTGACAAGGAAGGTCAATTTGCTCGCCAGAGAGAGTCAATCAGGAAAACAGATCTAGTAGTGGCAGTTACATTAAAGAATCTCAAGTCAAAACTGGAGGGGCCAACACTATCCCCCTTAGTCCGAGTAATACAAGCCAAATTTATACCAATGATAGTGCATGTCTGCAAACTCCAGAGGGGCAGCAACGCTAAAATTTTGAATAGCACCATAGTAGGAGCTTATAGAACCATCTTCAGCCTGCCAAACTACACTTTGCCAGCACAGATCAGGCTGGTGTTCGGATTGCAAAGGCAGACCATGGCAAGGCAAAGAGCCTTCATAATCTGCCAAGATAAAATCCGAAAGGCTCCCTCAGATACTCTCAATTATTTCTGGTGGCAACAGCTGTAATAGCTCACCGCCCCCAAAACATATTTTAGCTTCGGCTACTCAATAATGGAAATATCGTCTGGGACTGTTCCTGCGCATCCCTCATTTTCACTACTTGCAAAGAGGCTCCGTAAAGACCGTCTGCCTCTTACACTGCACAACCAGGGAAGATTTCCTGCACCTGCTTTGCACCTGCAAAGAGTTTATGGCGAAACGGAGGTTGCTGATAAAAGCTTACTTTAACTGAAGAGCGAGGTCCCGCGGCTGAACTGCCAACTGCTACCATTCCTTATACTGGGGGCCAAAAAGATGCCAGAAAGTGACATTGTAAGACTTTGATCAAGTCCCTTTGAAGCCAGACATTCTACTTTGCTGTCTCCATCAATGATAGGAGCTGTGATTCTACTTGCAGGGCAGGTACCCCTGTACTCAGCTCGTAGGGTGCAAACCCTAGGGGCTGGCTGCCGCACTCAATGTTGAACTTGAATTGGCATTGCATGTATGGCGTACTGAATTTAAATCCCATAATGATCAATAAACCTTTACATTCTTTGGCCAATCAATCCCACTCCCAGGGGGCGTTATTAATGAGGGTCTTCCTATGAATGTCGCACAACCTGCACTTCTGCACATCACACGTATTTAAGGTTCTATTACCTGTTTTATTATCCTGAAAGGTCTCTAAGGACTGCTTTTAAGGTCCAGCAATGTTTTATTACTTGTAAAGTTTTCATGCATTATTGTTATGCAATAGTCAAACAATCTTGTTTTCAGCGGGCGACATTAACACGGGGCCTCTTTTTAATGTCGCACAACCTGCACTATTGCACACTACACGTTTCTAAGGGATTACTATCTGTTTCCTTATTCTTTAAAAACACATTTATGGGCTGCCTTAATGGCCTTGTAATGTTCTACAACTTTGTAAGGATTTTATGGATTGTTTTACTGTTATGCAATGGTTTTAAGTAACTATGCTAATAAATTAAACTTGAAACTATGTTTTAAAAGTTTAAAAGTTACTGCATTTGAGTATATAATGAAACATTTGTTGTAAAATGCCCCATTTTCACCATGTATTTCAATTTTTCTATGGGGTAGAACATTGTGTCCCCCCAAGCCATTCTTGCAGTAGTCAAGCATGCTCGCTGCACTCGCTCGCTATGTACCATATGTGTACAAGATGACCCCCCCCCCATCATAGATGACATTGAAAGAGACAGGTCCATTAGCTCTAGATTGTTCTAAAGACATGCTTCGATGGCTCTATTTCGTAGTATGAAAGTGTAAAGGGGAGGAAAAATAATTTGTTTGTAACCAAATTGCCATTAACTGTTCTAGATACATAATAACTCACAGACAACTATATAAGGTTAGTTTATTACAAAGCCAAAAACAACTGGGCATGGAGACATCTCAACTCGAGGGTGTAGAAATACATTGGAATTACCATGAAGCCAAATCCACATATCCAATTTAAACTGTGCAGCATAAACAAAATTATTACCTCAAAATGTATGACACAGAGAATCAGGATTGAAGCATGAGTTCAAGTTTCCTTGCATCAAGCGTTAATGAGTAAAAAGAATTAAGTCTATCCCTACTCTGTCGCTAAGTTGACATCCCTACATAGCATTTTCAGTGAAAAGGAAAATAGGAGTCAGTGCTTGGAGTCTTCCTAAGAAGCCTCTCCGCCATCAAACTGGGTCAAGCAGCCTAAAACCACTATCGCAAAGGAAAGCTTGTTCTGAGATGCTCTCCCTCCCAAAGCAAGCAGTAGTTGGCCACTTTCCCTAGCTCCAAAACACAGTTATCCACCGGTAATTCCCCCATAATGAACAGCGTGCGTTTGTTTCACAATAGACGCAGTCATGAAAATCCCTTCACAATTTTCTCAACTTACATCCTTACAACATTTTGACCTTGGTTGCCAGGCTTTCACCTGTGTGAATCCATCTCTGTCTTTATCACCTTCGAGCCATGTAACTGTAACTTATTTTCTCCTTTCCCAGGTCCTAAAATAAAGACATCATTTTCCCCTAAAGAATACTTCTCCACCTGCAATGCAAATGTGAGAAAGAACAGATTCCACAGTGCACATGAAATTCAGAACATTAATTCTATAGCCAGAGCTGTCAGGGACTTGCATTTCAGGCCTTCAAATCTTTAGCCAATATAAGAACACATTACTTTAAGCATTACAGATCAACATACCTCCGGGACATTTTAAAGGAATACTTAGAGCAAATTATAGAATTAACATTGTTCAATACATTCAGTTTATAAGTGTTGTCAATTGCACAACACAAGTTCATCATGTTAACGTTCTCTGCTAGTTACATCCATTTCCTATGTTATTTCTCCATGCTACTTGTCAGTAACCTAAAATACATCCCATAGTTACGATAATACATTGCAGAAGTGAGGCACTTCATGTATACCTAAGATTGAATCAATGTGGGTAGAACAACCTAGGCCATCTGCAAAATAAATGACCAAAACGTCTAGGACCAGTGGACAAGAAATTGTCAAGAACTAATGTGTATGTTAAAAAATATATATATTTAATTCCACATCAATAAAAATCATATAGAGACTCAAACACATAAGTCAAACTATATGAGACAGTAAAATCGTGACATTAAATGATCATAAAGAAGGAGAAAATTTATCTCAATAAATTAAAAACCTAAGATTGAATGCAGGTGCACTCTACACGTGATTATGATGCACCGCTACAAACGAAATTGGATTTATGCTACATGAACATCAATGAGCGTATGCAAATGCAGTTGCAAACCAAAACAGCCCCTTTGGGAAGCTTTCTGTCCTATTGCTAACAAACATATTCCTTATTCCTACAAAATGCCTTCTCAATAAAACACTGATACAGATCTCTACCTAATTGTTACACAACAATTAGTTACACAGCTGTTAAAGCATAAGAATACACAGGTTAGGGGTGAGGCATAATTAATGTTACATAAGGAATAGATGACAATAACATTCTCCACCGCTGGATGAATTAATGTGCTTCAATGATGAGGATGCCAATTTATTACTGTAGTTACTAATGTTATGTACAGTTTTTTTTCCTCTCCCCTTCCTTGTTCTGTTGAAAACCAATAAAGTCTAATGCAAAAAAGGTCTTTTAATTGATCCACGAAATGAGTGAAAGCTCACCTTCATTTTGTTTATTATTATTAAGCTTTGCTTAATAATTTTTTGTGGCAACACTTCTGTGACAGCTTTTACTCAAGTATTTCCAGCAGTGAATAATGGTAGCATGCACATAAGGGGTTTGAAAAGGCAAGTTGGCTTTAGTAACCAACCACTCTTGGACTTCTCTTCCCCCTTCTCTGTGGCATGGATATTTTCTCATGGGTAGGAGGGCATCCTAGTGAAAATCAAGGAACACTGGAGTCAATAATGTCATCGTCACCTGCAAACGGGATTCTTCTACCAGAATGGAGCACATGTTCTGGGTCTGTTCTATAGGTGCTCCATTTGCTCACCGCACTCTCTAGAACCCTTTCTAGTTGCACTTTACCCTAGTTGTGTCCTCATCAGCTATCCATTAGCATAGCCAGTGTATCCTGGGCCCTAGTGCAAGGAAGGCAATTGCCCTCCCCTGCCCCCCTCTGGCTGATCTTTGAAGTGCTAAACACATCAATAATCATGGATCAGTAGGACCCTATTGTCTCTGGGCGCCATTCCCACTGTACCTGCTGCACATATGGAAGCTATGGCCCTGTACTGGCATATGGCCACCACTGGTGCATCTCCAGCTCCATCAGAAGGAATGGTGAAAGCCAAGACATCTGAAAGATCCTGCTCGCTTCCTTCCTGGTTGTCAATTGTGATTTGAGCAAAGAGCGACAAAGAAGGAAGTATATTGGAAACATAAGAGCAAATCCTATCCCCAATGTGACTAATTTGATATCAGAGATTTTTTGGGTGGTCTTACGATCCTTTTTTTGGAAATTCCTGCCATTTTTTTCATGGTTTCCTGGTACCAATTCTGTAAAGCCAACCATTGTTTGGGTGGTTATATTAATAGGGCTTCTTACCCTTTTTTTGAAAAATTATTTAAGTGTACAACATCAACGAAATCTTTTTTAGGGAATCCCTCATTTTTATCATCCTCAATGTACTTAACACAACTCAATAAAAACGTCCACATGTTTATATCATAGTGCATGTACATGATATGAGCGTGGGCCCCTTTAGGTAGAAATTATTCTATTTTGATTCTCTGGTTCCCATTTTCATCAATTGTACCATCATTATCATCTAGAAAAGATTGCATATGCTTGCTACCCTCCACTGCAGCTCATTCCCTGGGTGGAAAATTCTGGCTGCAAAGTAAGGGAGGAGTCTTAAAGCGTTCCCAAGCAACCTGACATCAGAGAGGGGTCGGAAAGTTAATTCACAGTTGCCTACTGACCTTCTTACAATCGGATCACCTCCGGCCACAACCAGTTGAGATTCGCAAGAATTTCAGGGCAGCTAAAAGAGTGCACCTTTAGCACCACCATTTAACCCATGCAACCACGCCATCCCTCCAAGCCTGCTACTGTGCCCACGAATTATCATTCACACCTTCATAGACTGCATATGTTTCTGTTGATTATCATTCACGCCTTTTTTGACATTCGTCCTGAGCCTGCAGTAGTTTGTGGGACATATTTAAAAGGACTTAATGCCGCGGCAGAGTCATTTTTATTTACGCAACGGCGGCTTTTTTAATCACTATATTTACAAAGTGTGGCAAAGCCCCTTTAGCAACATTTTTACACAGTTAGCGACAATTATTCACAGCGCCAATTTGGTTAGTGTGACTTACCGAAAATGATATGCAAGGTAGGTGTTCCTACAGTAAAACACCTGCAAAACACACAACACAATACATGCAAAGGTTTCCTAAAAAGAAAAACTGCACCTAAGTCCCATTAATGGCAGTTTTTTACTGCTAGGAATTACCTGGTCTTAAAAATGACTCTAACACACTTGTATAAAAGTAGAACACTCCAAAATCATCCTTGGCAAGCTCAATTACACCATGAATCATTTGCTTTTGCAGTTAGGAACACCAAGGAGACCACTACCACCACAGAGGCAGTGCCGGAGAAGGGAGCGGATCTACCATCAGAGGATCACTCTCATTCAGCTCAGGCAAGAGAAGTCATAGCCCATTACAGACTGAAGGGGAGATTCATTGTATGCCTCCTGAACCAGATAGTGCCAAGGCTGCGTCCCACATCCCAGCACTGCACCAACATTCCTCCACAGACCCAGCTACCTGCTGTCCTCCACATGCTGGCATCAGGAACTTTTCAACCCACACTGGCATCATTTTCCAGGTTCCTTCCCACTGTCCTGCATGCCATTATAAACCTCAGGCCACAGTACCTCCACTTCCCCAACACTGTGCAAGAACGACTGGACAACAGGCAATGCCTTTATTCCATTGCTGGCTTCCCACATGTGTTGGGGGAAATGTGTTGCACCCATGTGCAACTTGTGCCTCCTGCAGAAACTGCACACATATACTACAACAGGAAGCACACCTACTCCATGTATGTGCAGGCAATTGCAGATCCTCTAGGGTTTATCCATCAATGCACTTGCAAAGTACCATGGCAGTGTGCACGACTCATAAACATCTGCCATCAACCAGCATTTCCAGAATGGGTCCTATGGGAACGGCCTGATTGTTGGTAAGTACAACTCTAACACATGACAGACCACAAGACACTCAGTCATGTGGGAAAAGAATGTCAAATTTGTCATGTTTTGAATTCTACTGTGCACACAATGTTGCTGTGGCACCATTTATCTCAAAACATATAAGGCAAAAGTATGACATAGTTAATAGGTCGCACATGTTGACATTATCTAAGACAGTGTGGCCCACATACACCAGTATAATGGGATGATAGACTGTCATCTATCATGATGCTATGGTGGAGCACATGCCCATTTCGTGTCTACCTGGTAATGTGAAAGATGTCTGCAGAACATTGCACTGCCTAATAGGTATGAAGTAAGGCAGGCCACTACAAATGACGTTGCACAGTGTGCAAATGTCAATACTGTATACCATGGACAATTTGCTACCCCTTCCCGGTCAAGAATATAAATGTAGACCACAACAGTCAAACCTACCAGGGGTAATGACACAACATGCCAGTATTACATCAAAGTTCCACACTTCGACTGGCTTTATATATCAGTCCTCTGAACAACAATCATGATCGGCATGAGCCGCCTCCCCATCACTTTCAGAAGCAGCTGTTCAAAATAGTCTCTAGCTGTTCATCGGGCACTAGACGTTCAACCTCGCTAGTCTCGATCAGCTATAACCATGCAGTTCCAAACAATAGTTCCAATTTATGAAAAGCATCCCTCGCCTCAGCCGCAAATCCAATTGTAATCCTTAACCCCATGGGTCAGTTGCCCAAATGCAGAGGTTCTGGCAACTACCAAACACACCCACTAGTCTAAAATCCCATACATGACTCCCACACATAATTTCCTAGAAATGTGGTGGTTCTGACATTTCCAAATGTCCATCAAAACTGCCAAACTCTTTTGAGGTTGGTTCTTCGTTCGTGTGTGCACCCAGGCAGTTAGGTTACCCTGAGACCCCATACCTGAATGACTTGGTCTAAAGTAGGATTGCAAACCTTCTCTGCAGTAGGAAGATTAGCGTTAGCAGAGCTGTATGTCAAACACAGTATTTATTCTAACACCGTTGTGGATGGAGTACCCCTCTTACCCATAAAGGGACTGTGCATGCACTGTTTGTATACTATAACCACTGTGTTAGAGGTACAGTTCGGATGCAACTCAGTGTCTCCATGTTAGAGGCTGTCTCCAAACGGGCAACAAAAGCACTAGAATATCTTGTTGTCTCTTCCTAGCCTTGAATGGAGTGTATAGATTTTGTTGCTGGAATGGCTTTCTAAAAACAAGCAGCATTTACAGCAACTTCTCAGAATAATATCATAAGCAAAAGTCTGCTAAAATGTGGAAAATATGAAACCAAAATAGAGAATCAAAGTGGGTCCAAGAGGGCCTCACTAAAAAGGATTGAACTTTAAAACTCTTTGTTTTGTCCACAAAGCATGGCCACTACCTTGCTGTTAGACCTGTCAGCCTTAAGGTGGTCTTCCCCCAAACATTTTGCCTGCTTGCCTCCAAGTTTCCTGAGATTTGTTTGTTGGCCTTAGGACTCTGTGCACTTAACCACCGCTAATCAGTGCTAATATGCTTGTGTTCACTCCCTGAACATAGTTTAATTTGCTTATCCATAATGGCATATCTGATTTACTAATAAGACCATAGTAAAGTGAATTACATGTTCCCCGGGCCTGTAAAATAATGCCACTATTGGCCCTGCAACACTGATAGTACCACCCACTTAAGTAGCTCTTTAAACATGTCTCACGGCCTGCCACTGCAGAGCCTGTGAGTGCAGTTTAAACTGTCATGTTGACTTGGCATCTAAAACCGAGAGCCCTTGGGTCATGGGTATGTCGTGAATTACCAGGCGTGAGTCCTTTTTAATTGTTTTCAGCTCTTATGGGCCGCCAGGGAGCTTTGCGAAGCTCGCTGGCGGCCCATAAGGACACGTATCGCGAAAGAAAGGCTCGCTTCTAAGGAAACATAAAGCGAGGCGTACCTAATCCTGATTATAACATAACGAGGCATCCGCGGGCTGAAAACAATTAAAAAGGGCTCACGCCTGGTAATCCAGGACGTACCCGTGACCCAGCTGCTCTCGGTCTCCAACCGATCACCACTACAAATGTTTGCACTGTAGACTGGGTGAAGACAGTAAAGCAGAGATCGGCTGATCTCGCAACATAGAATAAGCTTTCTGGTCCTGAGGAGAACCCCGTATGTGGAGGGGTTCGAAATGCGTCAACCTTTTTTTGTGGCCAATCAAGTGTACAAATAACTGTCAAACATTGAAAATGTTTTATTGTGAGAATTATTTTTTGTTTGGTTTTCTGTCTATTTATTTAATTTATGTGGTTATACAAATATGTATAAATATGAAATATTGAAAGGCGGGCAGGGTGTGGGTGTGCTGGAATGTGTGGAGAGTGGAACAAGTGGATGATAGAGAAGACTGATAGAGACAGGTGTATTGAGGGGGTGTGAAAGAGAAGTTGTTGTGGTTGGATGGATGTATTAAAAAAGGATTCTTGTGGGTTTAGGGAGCTTGGTGTTTGTCAAATCTTTTTAAAATGGATGTAATTGCCTGCTTTTCACGACCGGCCCGGTGTCCTGAGGCACTGCACCAAGCAATGTCTGCCTCGAACAACGCAAACTCTGCGCTCACCGACTCGGTCCTGACACGCCAACAAACCGTAGCCTGAACCGCAACTGGAAGGACACTGTGACGTGCAATGCCTCACTACACCGAATCGAACTGGTCTGACCGACTCGGTGACTGCTGCTAAATTCTGGTCCTGTGAACGCACCGGAGTTGGGCACCGCCTCGCACACTTGCGACACACCGTGCCAGCTGCCCCAAGGAAAAGGTACTGTCTTTGAGTCTGTCGACATTTGAGTGGGACCGGACCGCCGCGGTCTGCTGGATTTGTTAGACTCTGTGTTCTTTCGGCACGCTGTAGCCGGATAAGGCTACCGACTCACACAGAACCTTGATTTACACCTTTTTAACCAGAACTCTTGAAATTTAATAGTACTGTGGATTCTTTTTGTCGTTTATTGGTCTTGTGATAACTCTATATAAAGTATACTTATTTCTGATATAAAACCTTGTACGGTGTCCATTTATTATTATTATTATTATTATTTTAATTTATAAAGCGCGTAGTCACCCATAAGTATCCCAGCGCTAACAAAGCCATTTGTAATGTTGTCACTGGGTTACCGTATGTGGTCACAAATGCTTAACTTACATCGCCTCTGAAATAAGCCTTGACTGCCCGCGCCACGCCCCCTAGAGGGTGAGCAGGTGTTATTTTAAGAGGGTAATTCCCTTGCCCTGACTAGAGGAGAGGGTCCCTGCTTGTCACAAGTACCTACCTGTGCCAACCAGAGACCCCCAATTCTAACACTGGGAATATTAAAAAAAAAATTGATAGAAAGAAACAGGATTTGCTGGTGAAATAGTGACATATGGTGCGCTTGTGCAGTGCAGAAAAAGTGCTAAAATTCAACAGCAAGATACTTTTTTCAATAGACATTTACAGACTTGACTACAATACATTTGTAAACAACCTCAAAATAGCAATAACTATGGTCAAGCCTATAACCCTAAGAACGAGGATAATGTAAACATGTCAAACAATGGGTTCACTCTGGAGAAAATAAAGAAAATATGAGTATAATAGGCAAGCCAAAGTGTTTAAATACAGTAAGTAAAAGAATGAATGCACACAGATACTGGTTGAAGAAAAATTATTAAATACACAAATCACAATAAATTACAGCAGCAAAGGGTAAAAAACTGTAATGTGTGTGTGCCAAATTGGTGAAATTCAGTAGAGGATAATATTAAATTAAGAATAATAGGCCACATTTAAAGAACAATACATTTTTTTTTCAAAAAACCTTTATTGTCAAAATTGCATAGACAAAATACCTTTTTGCATCAGATCAGGACACCGCACACAGTGATACATTTGCGGATTGCAAAGAGGGTCAGTGAAACAAATCAGCATTGGGAAACAATTTAAACAAACACCACAGCAGACACTGTTGGACAATTCATGGTTGTAGGAGTGAGGCAAACCACTGCGACTGGAGGGGATTAAGGGCAGTGAGTGGGGTGGCTACTGACCTACCCCGGCGACTGCCGCAGGCAGATTGTTGGCGGGGAGAGCGGGAGAGGCATTTTGGCACAGGGGTGAACGAGTATGAAGGTATGTCACAAGGGGCCCCCATATGTCAAGGGGCCGGGACCTCGCAGGCAAAAAGTCCCAAAATTCAGATAAAAGTGCCTGGCATCGCGATACATCCTCGGCCATTTGGCACACTTAGGCGCAGGTCTGAGACCCCAACACATGGACACCATACGTCGGGCCAGGACAAGCGGCATAGCAATCAAGCTGCGGGAGACTTCTGGGCAATATTTAACAAAGCCTAGGTGGCAGAGCCGGGGGTCAGGCTGGACCTGAGAGGAGGTGATCTTGGAAATTGCAGTGCAGCCCTCCCGCTAGTAGTCAGAGACCTTAGGGCATAACCAGGCTAGATGAGAGAAGTCCGCAGCCGGGCAGAAAAGAGCAGGCATCTGTCACTGGGAATGAGTCCCAATTTGTGTAGCTGAACAGGGGTGCGATAAAGCCTGTGTAGGTATTTGAAGTGTATAAGACGCAGGCGATAGTTTGGAGATAAGCGCTTCATTTGGTTGCAACAGTAAAGCCAATCGGCCTGGGAGATGTCCACACCGAGGTCCTTGTCCCACGCCACACACGCGCGGTCAGTGGAGATTGAGGTGGCCGCCAGCGTGAGGGCGCAAAGCTTGGTAACCAATTTCCGAGGAGTAGGGGACAAATATAGGAAATTAATGGTGTTCATTGAAGGAGGAGGTAGGGGAAACGTAGGATGCAGTTCCTGGCAAATCGCCCGCAACTGATAGAAAAGCAAAGTATCCATGGGACCAGAAGCGGCAGGGAGAGAATAGAATGTGTTCCCAGGATAGAGGTCCGACAGTGTTGCTAGCCCCAAACGGGTGGCATGTTTAGCCATGCCGGAGGGCTGAAGAGAAGGGAAGGTAGGATGGTGAACAATAGGCATCGCGTTAGCCAGGAGCATTGGAGCATTGGACATACGGCGTAGTCCCTCCCAGGCCCAGCGCATGGTCTTGCCTGTATCTATTTCAGTACGTGGGAGTTTGACTGGAGCAAACAGGGTAGTGACCAGCGGCCAAGGGGCTGCGAGATCAGCTTCTACCACCATGTGCGGCTGGAAAGGAGTGTGATGAAGACAGAAGAGCAAATAACTGGCCTGGGCACACAGAGCATACAGCTTAAAGTTAGGGGCGCCCATGCCACCACAAGATTTAGGGAGGGTGAGGGTGTTGTACGCAATCCTGGGTTGCCTACCAGCCCGGATAAAAGAGATGATCAGCGAGCGGATCCTGAGAAAAAAGTGGGCAGTTGGGGGAACACGGATATTCAAGAAAAGATCAAGGATTTTCAGGGGGACCACCATCTTTGCGATGGCTATGCGGCCCGCCAATGACAAAGGAAGTCGATTCCATAGGGGTATTTTAAATTTGAGCCAGTCCACCGAATGGCCAAAGTTAGCCCTCCAAAGGTCATCTACGTCCCTGCTTAACCAGATACCAAGATAGCGAGTGGGACCAGATGCTCAAACAAAAGGGTAGTCCGGGGCGAAAGGAGTAGTGGCGTCAGTAAGAAGAAATAAGGACTGACTTACTCCAGTTCACCTGAATACCAGAGTTTCCACCAAACCGTATGATCTTTTGTACCAGGGGACTAAGATTTTCTTGGGGGTGGTGGACATATAACGTGATATCATCCACGTACATGGAGACCAAAAGAGCATGGGCCGCAAAGCCAAAGCCCCTCTGGGTGTGGTGTTGCCGAAGTCTAGCCGCTAGGGGCTCCATTGTGATGGCGAAAAGCATAGGGGAGAGCGGTCACCCCTGGCGAGTGCCTCCCCCAATTGGGATGGAATCGGAGATTTGTCCATTAATTCGATGGCGGGCAGTGGGAAGAGTATAAAGGAGTAATATTTTGTGAATTAAGTTATTGCTGAGGCCAAGACGTGGGAGGAGAAAGAATAAGAAGGGCCACTCCAGGGTGTCAAAAGCCTTGGTGGCATCGGGAAGAGCAGCCACTGCGGGGAGGGCAGGGTTGATCTGGTGCAGGATGGAAAAAATGGCCCGAAGATTGTGTGAAGTAGCGCGTCCGGGAATGGAGCCGGACTGATCAGGGCGGGCAATGAGTGGCATAAGGAGGAGAAGGCGTGAAGCAAAGAGCTTTGTAAACATTTTTTTGTCCGTATTAATAAGACATAGAGGGTGATAGGAGTCCGGACATTTAGGGGGTTTGTCCGGCTTGGTGAGAAGCGTTATCATGGCCTCAGGGAGCGATGGTGGGAGGAGGCCGCTTTTAAATGAGTCATTATACATGGCGTTCAGATGAGGCACCAAAAGTGAAGGGAAGGTCTTACTAAACGAAACGGAGAGACCGTCCAATCTAGGGGCCTTGTCGCCAGGTATACTATTGATGGCTCAACAAATAGGGGTGGGGTCGCACACTACTCACACACCAGCGGGATTGCCCCTAAGGACTGTGGTAAGTATAGTTTGTGTTCCGCGATGCATCTTCTTTCGATTCTCTGCTATCTTCGCTATCTTCGCCATCCCTGGACACGTGTTCCGTGGTATTTACCCCTCATCAGCAGGGATTAGGCCGTGTTCTGGGGTTGCCGGTGGCTGCCAAATATTGCCAGGTTTAATACCACTCAGGCGCGCAGATGCGGGGTCCCAGGCTCGTCAGCCAACTGCTCGAGGGAGCTTCAACGTTACAAATGGGGGTGGGGGTCGCACACTACTCACACACCAGCGGGATCGCCCCTAAGGACTGTGGTAAGTGTAGTTTGTGTTCCGCGATGCATCTTCTTTCGATTCTCTGCTATCTTCGCTATCTTCGCCATCCCTGGACACGTGTTTCGGGGTATTTACCCCTCATCAGCAGGGATTAGGCTGTGTTCTGGGGTTGCCGGTGGCTGCCAAATATATCCAGGTTTAGTAGCACTCAGGCGCGCTGGTGCGGGGTCCCAGGCTCGTCAGCCAACTGCTCGAGGGAGCTTTAACATTACAAATGGGGGTGGGGTCGCACACTACTCACACGCCAGCGGGATCGCCCCTAAGGACTGTGGTAAGTGTAGTTTGTGTTCCGCGATGCATCTTCTTTTGATTCTCTGCTATCTTCTCTATCTTCGCCATCCCTGGACATGTGTTTTGGGGTATTTACCCCTCATCAGCAGGGATTAGGCCGTGTTCTGGGGTTGCCGGTGGCTGCCAAATATTGCCAGGTTTAGTACCACTCAGGCGCGCAGGTGCGGGGTCCCAGGCTCGTCAGCCAACTGCTCAAGGGAGCTTTAACATTACAAATGGGGGAGGGGTCGCACACTACTCACACACCAGCGGGATCGCCCTTAAGGACTGTGGTAAGTGTAGTTTGTGTTCCGCGATGCATCTTCTTTCGATTCTCTGCTATCTTTGCTATCTTCGCCATCCCTGGACACGTGTTCCGTGGTATTTACCCCTCATCAGCAGGGATTAGGCCGTGTTCTGGGATTGCCGGTGGCTGCCAAATATTGCCAGGTTTAGTACCACTCAGGCGCGCAGATGCGGGGTCCCAGGCTCGTCAGCCAACTGCTCGAGGGAGCTTCAACATTACAAATGGGGGTGGGGTCGCACACTACTCACACACCAGCGGGATCGCCCCTAAGGACTGTGGTAAGTGTAGTTTGTGTTCCGCGATGCATCATCTTTCGATTCTCTGCTATCTTCGCTATCTTCGCCATCCCTGGACACGTGTTTCGGGGTATTTACCCCTCATCAGCAGGGATTAGGCCGTGTTCTGGGGTTGCCGGTGGCTGCCAAATATTGCCAGGTTTAGTACCACTCAGGCGCGCAGGTGCGGGGTCCCAGGCTCGTCAGCCAACTGCTCGAGTGAGCTTTAACATTACAAATGGGGGTGGGGTCGCACACTACTCACACACCAGCGGGATCGCCCCTAAGGACAGTGGTAAGTGTAGTTTGTGTTCCGCGATGCATCTTCTTTCGATTCTCTGCTATCTTCTCTATCTTCGCCATCCCTGGACACGTGTTTCGGGGTATTTACCCCTCATCAGCAGGGATTAGGCCGTGTTCTGGGGTTGCCGGTGGCTGCCAAATAATGCCAGGTTTAGTACCACTCAGGCGCGCAGGAGCGGGGTCCCAGGCTCGTCAGCTAACTGCTCGAGGGAGCTTTAACATTACAAATGGGGGTGGGGTTGTACACTACTCACACACCAGCGGGATCGCCCCTAAGGACTGTGGTAAGTGTAGTTTGTGTTCCGCGATGCATCTTCTTTCGATTCTCTGCTATCTTCGCTATCTTCGCCATCCCTGGACACGTGTTTCGGGGTATTTACCCCTCATCATCAGGGATTAGGCCGTGTTCTGGGGTTGCCGGTGGCTGCCAAATATTGCCAGGTTTAGTACCACTCAGGCGCGCAGGTGCGGGGTCCCAGGCTTGTCAGCCAACTGCTCGAGGGAGCTTTAACATTACAAATGGGGGTGGGGTCGCACACTACTCACACACCAGCGGGATCGCCCCTAAGGACTGTGGTAAGTGTAGTTTGTGTTCCGCGATGCATCTTCTTTCGATTCTCTGCTATCTTCGCCATCCCTGGACACGTGTTTCGGGGTATTTACCCCTCATCAGCAGGGATTAGGCCGTGTTCTGGGGTTGCCGGTGGCTGCCAAATATTGCCAGGTTTAGTACCACTCAGGCGCGCAGGTGCAGGGTCCCAGGCTCGTCAGCCAACTGCTCGAGGGAGCTTTAACATTACAAATGGGGCTGGGGTAGCACACTACTCACACACTAGCGGGATCGCCCCTAAGGACTGTGGTAAGTGTAGTTTGTGTTCCGCGATGCATCTTCTTTCGATTCTCTGCTGTCTTCGCTATCTTCGCCATCCCTGGACATGTGTTTTAGGGTATTTAACCCTCAACAGCAGGGATTAGGCCGTGTTCTGGGGTTGCCGGTGGCTGCCAAATATTGCCAGGTTTAGTACCACTCAGGCGCGCAGGTGCGGGGTCCCAGGCTCATCAGCCAACTGCTCGAGGGAGCGTTAACATTACAAATGGGGGTGGGGTCACACACTACTCACACACCAGCGGGATCGCCCCTAAGGACTGTGGTAAGTGTAGTTTGTGTTCCGCGATGCATCTTCTTTCGATTCTCTGCTATCTTCGCTATATACTATTGATGCCTACCAGTATTTCTTCTTTAGAGAAGGGCTCATCGACAAATTCGCGATGATGGTTTTTGAGTCATAAAAGCTCGAGGGTGTCAAAATATTGATTAAAGACCTCGGTGTATAGCTGCGTGTAGTACTCTGCAAAACACGCCTTAATTTCCTCAGGGGAGGTAGTGCGGGTAGGGCCGCCATCCTGAAGCGCCATGATATATGAAGTAGCTTGTGCGGTGCGGAGGAGGTTGGCCAGGGTTTTACCGGGCCGGTCGCCCTCACCAAAATGGCGAGCATGGGCCTCTTGGCCGAGGAAAGAGAGCTCTCTAGCTGCCTCCTCTGCGAATTCTGAATGTATTTTGTGGCGCCGAGCAGGAGTAGCGGAGCTGAGGTGGAGAACATGGGCATAGTCCAAAGATTTGATTTCCGACTCTAATTTATCCAGAGTGTTACGAATAGAGTGCAAGACCCCAGACTGTTTAGAGATGCATTCACCACGGATCACAACCTTAAAACCCTCCCAAAGCGTGGAGGGAGAGTCCACAGAGCCAACATTAAGCTCGAAGTAGTCAGTGACGGCGGTCTGAATTTCGTCACAAAAAAAAGTGTCACGGAGCGAGTTCGGGGGGTGCCGCCAAGTGAAGGCCTACCACGACGAGTGAGGAAAACAGAGAATAAGCTGTACTGGCGCGTGATCTGGGAGCGTGCGTGCTATATGATCAATGGAGATAAGCCAGGAGAGGATATCAGGGGTTGTGATCCAAAGTTCCAGACGGTACCAGCAGCTTCGGATACCAGTAACGCAAGTGCCCTCGCGGGCGTCAGGCCGCAAGTGATGCTAGGCATCATATAGGGTGTTGTTGGTGAGTATGGAATTAAGAAGAGCTGTGGTACGAGGGTGGGAGGCATGAGGGCTGGAGCGGTCCAAGGCAGTGGAGAGTGTCACATTAAAATCACCCCCCCACCCCAAAGGAGTGCGGCAGGACCTAGGGACGAGATGAGGAGCCATATATGCGCAAAGAAATCAGGGTCATCCGTGTTGGGGCCGTACAATCGTTAAGGGTTGGGACCGCAAGGAGCCATTGAGGATAACATAGCGCGCTACAGAGTCAGTGTGTACTTGGGTCGTTTGCCAAGGGAGACCCTTATGTATCAAAATGGACACCCCCGAGAATAATTAGAATAGAAAGAGGAGTGTGATTCTCCCCAGTGTCGGGAATGAAGTCTAGCGGAAGTCGCAGTTAACAGATGGGTTTCTTGTAATAGACAAATGTCCACCTTGTGCCAAAGTAGGTGAGCGTGAATAACTCAGGCCTTACGGTGGTCATTGAGACCGTGGATATTCCACGTCTAAAAGGTAGTTTCAGTCATGCCGTGTAGGTATAGGAGAGAGCTACTTGGTGAAGGCGCTCAGGAGCTGAGGAAGAGGGAGCTTGGCGGCGCAAACCAACAAAGAACAGAGTGGACATTAAAGCAGTGTGAGGTGTGCAGCGATGCTAGTTCGCGTCAATCGGTGTAAATAGCTGGGCAAGGAGGGGGGAGCATTCACAACCGGGTGAAAAGTGGGATGTGGTTACAGACCCAGCTGCATGACCCTAGAAGTGATAGCCGTTTGATGCACCAAGGCGGCGATGTATATATGTGTAGCCAGGGCTTTAAGTGGGCCAGGTCTCACCGGGTCTGAGCACCAGTAGTTTTTTTAAGGAGGCAGCGAAACGGGTCTCTATCGGGCTCTGTTTTGCGCCCTGGCACAGGAGGTCCGTTTTTTTCGAGCTTTAATGGGGAAGGGAAATCATTTAAAGAGAGTAATTTTCTCTCTGGATTTCTCTTCTCTTTACGAAACTAAGTAGCAGCAACATTGTCGTGGTGTCACGAGGGCTTTATGGGGAAGCTTTTTCAATATTATATACAAGCCACAGTTGCTGCTTATTTATCTTATGCAACTAACAACCATTGACAAAGCCAATAATCCTGACTTGTTGTAGTTATGATGTTACTTGTATCATATATCTGGATGCAACGACAGAAACAAAAAAATACCAATCGGGCTGCACACTATGCTAAGCACAAACTTTTAGCGTACGTGATTTTACGCCACGCCCTTAATTACATTGGCCACGCCCCCCTGAAAGACCCCCCAGTTTTTTCATCCCACTTAAACCCCTGTGTGTAGCGGTGATGTGATGCAAGCAAGAGGTAAACAAGATATGCAAATACGTAAACAGGGTCGCCTCAGAAGGAGACTGAACATCCAAAAGAGCCCCCCACCCAAACAGACCCCCAAAATGCAATGAAGTGTCAAAATATAAAACGTGCAAGGGTAAAACAAAAGGAGTACAATCCAAAACAGGAGCGGCTCAAAAGGAGGTCGCGAAAACCCATTACCTACCCTCCCACCACCCACACCAACCCCCCAAATAGGTTGAGCAACCACCCTCAGCCACCCCGTGGACCCACAACTTGGAGGGGGGAGATCAATAGCAGAGGTGGGAATCATCCCTTGGGGGCATAGCATCGCACAGCGGACGACCCTGTCCTATAAGGTAGGGTGGCCAAGCCAAAATATAAGCAGACTAAATAGTACATCGTAATCTAGTAAAGGAAAGCAATTGAGTCTGACCAACAGGCGTAACAGCAGGGGGCAAACAGTCAAAACGCCTGTACGGCACTGTGTAAACCTGTCAAGTAAAAAACAAGCCGACATAAAGAGCAAAATAAATGACCAAGAACAAGTAAGTAGGACTTATTAGTCATTATCACTGAGATTAGCTGCATCGGAGTCCTGAGAATTAGCTGGGGTAGAACGCTGGGTGCGATCCAGATTCTTGGCGAAGGCCAGGGCGCCCTTGGGATCCGGGAAGACCAGAGCTTTAGAACCTTGCCTGATGCGCAGCTTGGCCGGATAGGCAAGGGAGTAGGAAATCTAATTTTTTTGTAATATGCGTTTTGCAGGCATAAACTCACAGCGGGCAGCATGTACCGCCAGTGTGTAGTCCGGGTAGAAGGACAGAGTGTTACCCTGATGCCAGATTTCGCCTTTCTCCCTAGCCACCCAGAGAATTGCGTTGCGGTCCCGGAAATTAAGGATTTTTGCGATGATGGGACAAGCTGGCAGAACAGGGGCAGGATGGAAACCAAGGGAGCGGTGCGCTCTTTCCACAATGAAGACCAGGGAAAGTATATCACCAAACAGATCATGCACCAGTTGCTCCACGTAGTCTTCCATCCAAGAGATGTTGTTGGACTCTGGCACCCCCGTGATGCGAAGGTTTCTTCTGCGGGAGCGCGCCTCCAAATCTTCGTTCTTGGAGCATATGAGATCGAGGATTTTGTCCATTTGGAGGAGTTTTTGGCGGTCTTGAGTGGCGGCATCCTCCGCGTCGGACACTCTGGACTCGACATGCAGCAGACAGTTAACGTGGGAGTCCACACGGACTTCACCATGTCCAGGCAGGAGCATAGCTGACCCAGTTGGGTGGTGATCCCAGAAACCGCGGACGTCACCTCCAACATGAAGGCTTTGAGGTCAACTTCACGTGATGCGGCCATCTCCGTGGGGGCAGGCTGATCGCCTCCGTTGACACAAGCACCCTCCTGGCACGTCTGCCGATGCTTATCAAATGTAAGCGTGGGTTGTTTGGGGTCAGCCTTACCCATGGCAGCCGCCAGATATGAAGAGCGCACACGTGGAGCTCAGCAGGGTGCGAGGTAGCAATGTCCGGTCCTGCGGCGGCCCGAATGAGTGGTCTGATGGGACGGGAAGCAAAGTGGAAGAGTAGTCCTCAAATCATTCGTCCGGAGGGAACCACAGCCAGACCCATGACCCACAGCAGCAGGTGAGCAAAGGTGTTGAAACACCGCGTTGGCAGGAAAAAACTGGAGAAAGGAGCTGCAACAGCATCTTTCAACCTCACACTGGCGATCTAGGCGGGGAGTGCAACTGTGGGAGACCTGGCAGCGGGGATGCGAGGAGGGCGCATGGCTCACCCCCCCAGAGGCCAGACCCAACAGGCACGGGGCCTGAGCTGTGGGAGCGTAAAGGATAGTGGGGAGCAGGGCCTTGTGGTTGGCACGCCGCCCCCATTCTGACCGCGGTACCCCCAACAGTCGTGCACTAACCCCTGGTGTAGCTAGAAGACCACAGCGGAGCAGTTTAGGCAGGTGGGGCCCAGGCAGAACAAGCAGGTAGGCACAGGCAGAGAAAGTGGAGTACACAGGCCGCTGCTAGTAGTGGCCAGAAGGAGCAGGCCAGACCAGGCCATACGTAGATCATGGGGCCCTCTGACATAGAGCAGGCATCAGCGGGTGCACGCCACAGCAGGAAGGGTGGTGACGGGCAGCTGGCTGGCATGGCAGCCAGAGGAAAGGGGCACCGGGAGGCAGGAGAGCACAGCTGAAGCGGTGGCAGCCCACAGCAGGGGGCATGGGAGGCCTCGGTAGTTGCAGGAGAGCCTGAGGGCCACAACTGAAGGAGCAAGCAGGCGCAGACTGATGAGGAGATGGTTATTTGCAGCCGTGATAGGTAACCTGCAGACTAGCCCAGAGCAGCACTGCCCCCAACAGTAGAGCCCACTAGTAGGCCACCGAACCAGCAGACGGGCAGAGCCAGGGCAGGGAGGCCGCACATGCAGCAGCCGCAGAGCGGCACATCCGGAAGCCAGGAGTCCGCCGGAGGAGAAGGAGCAGCCCTCAGCAGGGAGGCGCAGGGGCGTGCTGCCCGCTTCACCCAGCCCGATGATTGTCAGTCTCCACAGCAGGAGCCTAAGTGCTGAGTGAGGCACCCGCCCGTGAGTAGGCCTGGCCGGGCGGTGTGACACGCGTGCCCCCAAACCCACCACAGAGAGCCCACCCAGCCGCTAGATTCACCGGCAAGACGTCGGAGGCAGCGGTGCGCAGGGTGGATCGACATCCTCCAGGGGGCCCAGGAAAGCAGCAACCAGCTGAATCAGGCAGAGCAGTCTGGGCCCAGGCCCAGTGCACACGCAGCTCAGGATCAGGAGCCACAGCTAGGAGGGCCACGGGAGACATGTAAATTTGTGCCCCAGAAGGAGGAGATAGGTGATGGCAGGGTTCCGGACGTCGATGGGCGGTAAGTCTGCAGGATATATACGGATTAAAGGCTTGGACGGTAGAGCCCACTCAAGGTGCGGCTATCTTGCAGCCGGATAAGCCACGCCCCCAAAAGAACAATACATTTAGAAATGTGTCAATCAACGGAAAATATTGAAATAAGAAAAAAAGCATTCAAACAAATGATGCAGTCCATATTGAGTAAGTTGGTGTTTCAATACTTACTGATTAATTGACTAGGGCCACAATAAGGACAGATTGTCAAAAGACATTTAGAGAATTATATAACCAAACTCTTTAGGTAAGCCTTATTGTGGATTTAATAGATGTTTTCGCACACTTATCTGAAGATTATGACATCATACTAATTGAGGAAGATTAGCATCCAGTCTTTATTAGGGAAGTGCCCCGGAGGGTAGAAAGGAATCAGAGTAGCTTTTTATATAGTACCTGAAGACATCAGGGAATTTTACACCAATGAATGGGCGTAAGACAGGCTCTGACATTATACAAAAACCAAGCATGGTGGCATAAATTATCTATTCCACATGCTATTCACATACACAGTGAATCTCAAGTGAAAGGTCAATACCCTCTCAACCCAGAAGCAAAGCATGGTATTTAAGCAATATCAGATCACTGGCAATACAAGGGCATAATAGTTCCTTGTCTTTCACCATTGAACATGCTCCTTTTTCCTGTCTCCAAACCAGATGGATCCTATAGGATAGTCTTAGACTTTAGCAATTTAAACAGCCATACAAGAACATTTGTGGTGCAAACAGTGCATAGAAGAGGTTTACTGATGAACCTGGTGTGGAAAAAACGCAAAACAATCCTTGACATCTCTAATGGGATTTTCAGTCAAAATATAGCACCTGAAAGTGAGTATCTAGTCAACTTTAGTTTTGCAAGGTTCAGTTCGCATTTGACGTCTGCCTGTAGAATATAAGAAGAGTCCTGGCCTATTCTCAGGGCACATCATAGAGAACTTATAACCAGATCCCGGAGTATTGTCATACATTGATGATATCTATCTTACAGAGGACGTATGAAACGTACACCTAACTAGGATGGACAAAGCTGTAACATAATTAACATCACATGGTTACAGAATTAACTTTAAAGAAATCAAGGATTGCTTACTTTATGGTGACTTCTCTTGGATACAAATGATACAATGAGGGCAAGGATCTGGCTGCAGATTTCCTTCAGAAGTGTGCTGCCTTGCAGCTTCCTAACACACTGAAGAAGTTGCAATCCCTCTTGAGATTTCTTAACTTTGGATTAACTTACTTGATGCACTATACTGAGCGAGAAAAGGCCTAATAAGACTTGATTTCTCCCACGTTCTCATCAAAACAATGGATACCAGGCACACTGATATCTTGCATGCTTTACAAACAGACAAGCTTGAGACTAAATATTCATAAACTAGGGACAGTAAAACCAGCCTAGTTCTTTGAGTCATACAAAGTCCTTCCGATTGTACCTTTGTGATCCACCATGAGGATCGTACTATTCCTATTGCATACAAGTCTCACTTGTATTCTCCAGCTGAGGTGTGTTTTGCTTCCATTGAAAAGATTCTTACAGCTGTCCAAACAGCTATTTTGAAGGAGCGCCCCTAGGCACAGAGAAAACTCAAGATTGTGGTTTATCCATACTGGCACTAGAGGAAGCACTACTGCCAACATTCCTAAAGCGTGTGCCCTACACCTGGGAAAGTGCAGTGGGCCTCTTCTTTAAGTGCAGTGGATTTAAAGTTTCAATGTGATCCCGCTCTTCGTACATGTGGTTTTCTCCAATACGAACAACATGTCCCTCCTACTTCAAAAGTCTTACCTAGTGAGTCCTACCAGAGCATATTCTAAATGGATGACTCTGGTCAACCAGTGGTAGGAGCGAAATTCAAGTACTCGAGAGACTACACAGCAGTGCTAGGTGTATTGAAAGAGGGAGAATTCAGTCTGAAGCGCGCCTATGCTAAGATCTTAGGCAACAGCACTGGGCAACAAACAGAACTTCATACCCTGTTACTTGCATTACAAAGGGCTAATCCATCAGTTCCCACACTCATAGTGTTGGATGAGACCTTCTCTGTGCGAGGGTACAATGTTGATTTGCGGCAATAGTGACTACATGGATTCAAGGACTCAAAGGGAAAATAAATTAAAGATAAAAGAACTATGGAGACAAGTAGCTATTTTACATGCTAAGCTTCCGCTAGTCCCTATGAGAAACACTTTGAGTCATCAGTGTGATGGGTTTCATGTTTCAGGGAACTGAGCAGCTGACTTAGTAGCCAAAGCTGCCATTCCAACTATAGCCGCCCTAACCAGATATCAGACAAAGATTGACACAGATATTTTAACAGCCATACATACCACCAAGCAAGGCAGAACGTTTCAATGACTGACATTGTTCTTTCTGGTTCTATTTCAGATGACTGGGATACAGAAACTGTAAAATGAATGATGTCTGAATTACAAGCTATGCTAATCTGAATAATGAAGATTCTTATTTGAATTTAGTTCATTATAAAAGAAATGTATTATTACCTTCACTCTGCACACTATTACATACATATAACTAGCTATCCTTGAGAGATATACAATTACACACAATGGGAGAGTTGTGAAACTCCGCCTCCTAATAGTTACCCACATTTCTTAATGAAATTTCCTGAATTTCTGAGTGATGACAGATCACACCCCTCAGCTTTCTATTTTTCACAAAGTCCAACACTACTTTAAAAAAATCTAATCACAATCATTACTCAAATGAGTTCAGTCAGAACCTGGCCATCCAAGGCAATGAGTATTGAAAATAAAATATGGTTGAGAAAGGCATTTGGGGGTACAACATTTTGGAAGATTAAAGGTTAAGAATCCATTTTTGGAGCATTCATTATATCCAGAGAAAATATTGTCTTAAACAAAACCATTCAGCAGACTACCTGTCTGGGCTTTAGTACTATAAAAGTTTTTTAAAGGCCTTCTGTACCAAAGGTAAATGCCGCTCTGTTTAGTAATTGACAGTCACAAATGTACATTTCTGATTCAGAAATCAATGAAATTATCCAAAATGGAACCTATAACTCCACTCAGTTCCCTCCAGAAGATTTAGCCCTATCACCCCATGATTCCAATACCTACATGTGTAGATTTCGTTCCAATACACCTTGTCCTAAGGCTAATCGACATGACCAAACACAGACACCTGTAGTAGTTACCAAATATAGTGTAGGTGTAGGCAATCCGTGTCAATGATGGTTAGCAAACCCAGTTCTATGGCTCTAAAACAGCATTTAACATCAATTAAAGAAAACATGGATTTTTCAGAGTTCCTTCGAGAGCCACGTCCCACTAGGAAAAAAAATTCTTGCAAACAGGAGTCTATGCTAATTATAATGAATGGAAGAAATTCTCTGAAAAAGAAGCTTCAGAAAGAATGAGACTAATAGATCTGGAAAATATGCAAACAAATTTTAAAGTTATCAAAAATGGCTCTCTAGGGGAGTACACAGACCAAATAACATCATGTCCTCAGCCTTAGACCTCCTTAAAGGAAACTTAGGTTTGTTACAACACTGCCAAGCTCAGCTAAGAGCTGTTATGCAATTAAACTGGGCATTACAAACACTCAAATCAGGGTTTGTGCCTTGGCAACTTTAATTTGAACCAGCTACATTTAACCTCATAATTTGACCGTAGCACAGAAGACAATGGCTAAAAAATAATCCACATATACTCTACTGAGTATGAAGCAAATGGAGGAAGCACTATTTTCAGTTAGCAGCAATCCACCTATATTCCCGGCTAATACGCAGCATTATTTCTCTACCAATGGCAATCTTTCACTTTCATGACTGCCAGAAGTACGAATATTTGGGCCGGTACAAAATAAAGCGCAATTCACATCTGTTCCATTCATGGAAGTTTCCTTTCTCGTACATGTGCTGAATGAGGGTGGCCCTGCGTTTATTAGTAATTCCATCTGTAGAAATCTGTTAGGACACTCTCATCGGTGTTGGACCATTTTGTTGCAGGGAACGTTTAGTGCTTTGATGCCAGGGTTAAGTTGCATTTTATCAGTCGATCCTACTATATCTATCCCAACACACCATGAACTGCTGTCTAATGATTCCTATGTCGTTCTTACCAATGTTACTTGCTTTGCTTGAAACCAGGCAGGCCTTCTTTGATAACGGTGTCTAAAACGATGCAGTGCTGGGGAATGACCTTGTACCCACCTCCTCCACATGTAATCAAATCTGTCCCATGGCCTAGTATTGTTATGAGAAGCATGCATGTTGATTAAATCAGCAAACTGGTTGCAGTATTACTACACAAAGAAGTCCTTTTGACTTCAGTAGTTGAAAAGTACAATAGGCAGACATCGACAGAATTGCCTCATAGATGCACAGGCTGTTACAGACACAACTACCCACTCACTTTGCTGATATCGTGCATACGATTTTTAATCAGTCTTCACCAACTGACATTGTGTATCTTTTTAGGATCATTGGATCTGGTCTGGTGACTGGATCTATAGCAGTATTTGGACTGATACCATTGTTTTTTCACTTTTGTTCTCCAGCCTCTTTGGGGGATTTCCAACCATTCTGCTGATCATGGACTGTGGTCTTGTTATCTTTCTCCTGTTCCTACGAGGAAATTAATAACATGGAGTACACCTATCCAGCTGAACAAAGGTGCATAGAGACCCTAGCACCTGGGACATGCTTGGATTCCCAAACTTTGCCAAAGCTGGATGCAAAAATTTAGTAAAATGGACAATGTACAAGTAAAACCAATGTTCTGGTGTATAAACTGCCTAGCTGATATCATCTAGAGCAACCTTGAGTGGCTTTCGTAGACACCAAAAGATTGCTGCAAGCATTGTAATCACACCAGAGACAATGCCGAGCAATGTGCTTGACCCTACTGCAAAGTGCGAACTATGATAGATCTACTACACCCGTGACAATCTTTGACGAGTTGGTAGATGACTGGCTTGACTCTGTTGATGTTGAAGTCTCTGAATCCAGTACTCTCACCAACACGGAGTTCTTTGGAATTGCCACCGATTGTTGGTCCGGCCCAACAAAGACAACAACTAAAACGGGCATGCTCTAACGGGATTTCTAAACAACCACACCTATGCTGCTTGTGCACCGGATGATGTTAATAGTTCTTCAGATGAGGAATAAAAGCAGACCTCTACCGCAGGGTCTGTGTCGGGAAGATTGGGCTTTTTTTTGTTGAAAATTATTTATATTTTTGCTTTTTCTTTATAAAGACGCATCATTTTTTTTGCCACATTCAGTATCTTACCTGGTCTGTTTAGTCGCCAACATGTATCCCTCTTAGCCAACATAAACGTCCCACACTGGCAAAATGCATATGTTTTAAAAGTCTTTTCAGTTTATTGCTCCAAACATGCAAGGTTTGAAGAAACAAACTTACGCATGGCTTGCTGAATATATTCTGTCTGTTTTACATTATCATGTTATCACAATATTTTATATTTTTTATGCTTTGTATGCATATTACATATCATATGAGATTAGCTTAAGTTTAGGGCTTTTTATCGCAATGTTATGAGTGCATGGATGTTCCTATTACTTAAATAAATTCCCACATATCTCTCCAACCATATGATGACACAATTCAGATGTCAAGCAGGGGATGACATAAAGAGAGAAGGCCCACAACTCATTTTGAGTAGAGTTCAACTCCAGTTTCTACATTTCTGCAAAATCATCAACATATGTGTCTTTGATGGGGGTGTGGCCAAGATGGCAGCTGCATTGGATGCACTGTAAGCGAGGTTCGTGCTGAGCCCACACAGTATCCTGCTTTACTGTTGGCGTAAGATCTGCAGCAGTGGTATATTGTAGGAGTCGTCCCTGCCGCAGAGCACCGTAGCCCGGTGGAATGTATGATCGCACATCGCAAACGATTGCAACGCGTGCTTTTACCGCACGTCAAAAACATCGCAAAGACCATCACACTGGCATTTTTGCGGGCCGACCGACACATAAGAGGGCGGCCCCCTGAGTGCCACAAGATGGCACACGGGGCAGCCCAGTGTTCCACGACCCTAAAGGGCCCTGGACGTCACTTCCGGCCGTGGTGGGAGGCGGGGAGAGGCATATATTCCTCCCCCGCCCACCTGCCGGCTTCTTTGTCCCCTCACCCTGACGCCGTTTCGGTCGTGTTCCTCGTATGCTGCGGACCACGAGGTTAGTAGACCACCCCCACCCCATGGGGTCCCACCATTTGGGCCGTGCCCGGGAGGGGCCCCGTCCCAAGTACGGGTGTTCGCCCGGCCCCTTTGTTATGCGCGCGCCTTTTGGCCGTAAGGGGCTTGGGAAGGGGAACGGGGCAGGCTGGTTGTCTGCTTGGGGGAGGGATTCGCTGTTTACGAGATCCCCCCCCCCCCAGGCATAACCGCGATGCTCGGGTGAGCGCTATGGGTTTGATTAACTTTCTAAAGCCCAGGGCAAACGGGAGGCCGGACCCCAGGGTCACTCCTGCTGTTAGTCGCGGGGGCATTGGACGCATAGGCACTGCATTCTCTCTGGGTCACGTCTGGGGGAGGGACCAGTGGGTAGGGTCGGAGTGGGCGGCGGGCCCTCAGGATCGCGTGCGATCACCGGGGTGCGTATCCAACTGAAGGGATTGTACATATGCATATGCACGCGAGCTGTCACGAGCAGTCAAGTGTTCCGGGTTGCTCGTGACAAGCTCGTGTTAATATAACGTCATGTTGTCTTTTAAAATAGTAATGGTTGTCGGTTATGCTCGTGATCTGTGATCCGGCATTACTGACTTGGAACTTGATGCAAGAGGAAGGAATAAATATCCTGGAATTACAAATTGCCTTCTGTGTGATTATTGAGGACTTCCCTACACTGGCGACGATCGGGATCGGATTCTACGAAAATAAGGAATTACTATACTGCAATTTTTTTTTTCTTCTCGTTTTTCTTTTTTTTTTTTTTCATCAGCAATTCGACATAATAATTGACCAGCGCCTTTAAAAATGTAAACAGCAGTGTTGGATCACAACACACAGCGTTAGAAGGAAGAAGAGGATCTACAGAAGAGCGATAACCTACTATTTGTTGTAGCGTTTTTGGGAAACCGCCAACTCCAACGCTCGAGCCTTCATTGCCGAGATACGCGTGCAAAGACTCGCGCATGGGCACTGAATAACGCGCTGATGTCATCACGCGACTTTCGGAAGAAGTAAAGACGGGTTCCTGGAAACTGTCCTTCCGGTACTACGGACCCAGTCAAGATGCTTCCTGAACATTAAAGGCACAGCGCGCAACAATCATTTTGTGAACTCCACAACTTCAAAAGACATCGCGTTGAAAATCTCATCTATTAAAAGGTTTTCAGTGACACGCACACTGCGTGTCCCACAATTTAAAATTTAATAACTTTAATAATTAATAATTTAACGTATTTATTCAAATTCCTTTCTTTTATACCCTGCATTTGACTTATATTTAGTGTGTTTAAAGTAACTTATACTCAGTGTGCTTAACAGAGAAATAACATGTCAGGCATTGTACCTCCACCTTCATTTTTGTCCTCACCTGGTGAACCACCCATGGCTTGGGAGATTTGGGAACCTGTTTTTTTGGCTTATGTTGATGTATTAGAAGAAGGGGAATGTGAGCCAGAAAGAAAACTATCACTCCTAAAACATTGCTTGGGTGGTATAGCTTTGAAAGAATTTAAAACATTACCAGCCCTAGTAAACCCAGGGAACATCAATGTATATGAATATGCTTCTTTACAGTTAAGTTTAAGATATGGAAAGAAAAAGAATGTGGTCATGGAAAGATTTATATTTTATTCTCGCAAACAGCGAAATGATGAACCTGTAGAAGATTTTGTATCAGCCTTGAGATCTTTGGCTGTCACATGTGATTTCGAACACATATCATATGAACAAGTGTTAAGAGACCAGATTTTAATGAGAACTAACAACAAAAAAGTACAGGAACGTCTTTGGACAACATCTGATATGTCACTTAATAATGCTATAGATATCGCTAAATCTATAGAACATTCAGAGAAGTTTGTCAAAGAGATTAGAGGCAATGATAAAAGTGATGTTTTTAACATAACTAAAGATGCAGATAGACCTAAGAAAAGTTTTTTTCAAAGAAACGAATACTCTTCTAGGAGTGATAACAAATTCAAGAATCAGAAATATGAAAGGAAAACTTCCAAACTGCTATGTTTTAGATGCGGCAGTGACGGTCACTTAGCAGACTATAAGAATTGTCCTGCTTTAGGAAAAACATGTTCAAAATGCAACAAGAAAGGCCATTTCACAAAATGCTGTAGATCAGCACAAGGGAAAATGAACTGTATACATGAATACTGTGATGATTACCAATCAGATAATGAAGAAAGATTTCAGGTTAATACTGTTATCAATGTATGTGGGGATGAAGATTGCAAAAAATTCCCATCATGTATTATAAATATTGATGGAGTGAGTTTAGAAATTTTCGTGGATTCATGCGCATGGTATACCATTATTTCCTTAAATGTATTTAGAGACAAATTTCCGAACAGAAAATTACTGGAGTCTGATGTTTCTCCTGGTGGATACACAGGCCACAAAATTGACTTAATTGGTTACTTTATAGCAAACATACAATTTTCTGACCGACACATAACAGGGAAAATCTATGTGTCAAGATCTGGATTGTCACTCCTAAGTTGGCCACACCAATACGAATTAGGAATGAAAATTGATCCCAGGGCCAACCCACCTGTATACGTTGAACAAATATTGAATGTTTCAAATGTCACTGAGAATAGTTCACTAATAGTAGAGAAATTACGTGATTCTTTCCCTACCGTTTTTAGTAGTAAGTTAGGCCAGTATAAGGGATTTGAACACGTCATCAAGTTAAATGAAAACGCCATTCCTGTAAGACATAGAGTAAGGAATGTCCCTTTATCATACAGAATCAAACTTAAAGAAATGCTAAAAGATCTCTGTGAGAAAAACATTATTGAACCTATAGAGTCATCACCTTGGGTTTCCCCCATTGTAATTTCGGTTAAGTCCAGTGGGGAACTCAGATTATGCATTGACCTCCGCAGTGTTAATGCAGCAATTTGGGTTGATTCACATCCCTTGCCCAATCTACATGAGATGGTCTCGACACTGGCTGGCGCACAAGTGTTCTCGTGTGTTGATCTAGCCAGTGCATACCATCAAGTAGTACTTGCTGAAGAATCCAAAAACATAACCGCATTTATCACACCTGAAGGATTATACAGGTTTTGTCGCATGCCTTTTGGTTTAGCGAGTGCGGCCTCAGTGTTCCAAAGATTAATGAGGGATACTTTGGAAGGTTTAAGTGGAGCCATAGCATTTCAAGACGACATCTTAGTATATGGAAAAGATGACATTGAGCATGACAACAATTTAAAATGTGTGATTGCTGCATTAGCAGACAAGGGATTAACACTACGCATTGACAAATGCAAATTTAAACAAAAAGAAGTAGAGTATCTCGGACATACTATAAGTGGAATGGGAATCAAACCTAAGAAAAATCATGTCAAGAGCATTATAAATGCTCCTGTACCGACTTCAAAAGAACAACTTGTAGCATTTTTAGGCCTTATCGAATTTTATGCCAAGTTTATCCCGAATTTTTCTGTGAAAGTTGACCCATTCAGGTGCCTACTCAAGAAAAATGTAAAGTTTAATTGGACTAAAAAAATGACAGATGCTTTTCAATCTTTAAAAATGTTTATTGTTAATGCACCATGTCTCAAACCTTTTGTGGTTGGCATGAAATGTATCATCATGGTAGATGCCAGTTCTTCTGGTTTGGGTGGAGTACTTCTCCAGAAAGATAATGAGAGAGAATGGGTTGTTGCTTATGCATCAAGGGCTCTCAGGGATGCAGAAAAGAACTATTCTGTAATAGAAAGAGAGTTACTGGCGTGTGTTTGGGGAGCTGAGCACTTTAGACCTTTTTTGTGGGGTACAAGATTTTTAATAAAGACTGATCACAAGCCTTTAGTATATCTCATGGCTCCAGGTGGAGGAAGAACTATGTCGGCACGTCTTGCAAGATTAGCGTCAAGATTACAATCTTTTCAGTACACTATTGAATATGTTCAAGGAAAGGCGAATATGCATGCCGATTGCATGTCAAGATTGATCTCTGACTCAGATACCTCTGCAGCAATTAATGAAGAAGAGTGTGAAGTAGCTTTTACTTTTCAAGACATTAATTTAGTGTATGGTGAACAAATGTCATTACAAGAAGAAGTTTGGATGGAAGAGATGAGTAAGGATTTAGAATTGTGCAGTGTCAAGAAGTACCTTGTTCATGGTTGGCCAGAACAGAGGAAGTTATCAGGGAATTTGATGGGTTTTTATAAAATTCAAAGAAGAACTTGCAGTAGAGAATGAATTGATTCTTCGAGGCGATAAAATTGTACCACCTTTTACTGTTAGAAACTCTATACTTAGGATTGCCCATGAGGGACATTTGGGGATATCTTTCACCAGAAGACGTTTGAAGGAGTCTTTTTGGTGGCCGGGCATTGACTCGTGTGTGGACCAATTTGTACGTTCTTGTTCTTATTGCTCAAATAGTGACAAGACAGCTGTCCCTTTGCGTCCTGAACCATGTCCTGTCGAGTTACCTTCAGGTCCTTGGCGTAAACTAGGGATAGACATCATCGGACCTTTTAGTTGTTTACCAAGACAAGAGGCTTTTGGCATAGTACTTATAGACTATTTTTCGAAATGGCCAGAGGTCAAGATGGTGAAGGAAGTTACTTCGTGTCAGGTAATAGAATTCCTAGATGAGATTTTTTGCAGGGAAGGTATTCCTCAGGAGATTGTGACCGATAATGGTCCGCAGTTTGTGAGCAAAGAAATAGAACAATTTTTTGTTAAGTGCGGTATTGTTCATAGGAAAATTGCAGTTTTCCATCCAGAAGCCAATGGCCAGGTTGAAAGGTTCAACCGTGTAATTAAAGAAGCTATACAACTATCTATCAAAGGCAAATTGAATTGGAGAAATGCATTACAATCCATGTGGTTGGCTTATAGGACATCACCTAATTCAGTAACCTTGGTCACACCTTTTGAGCTGCTAAGAGGACGGAAGCCTAGTACTAAATTAGTCCCATGGTGGTTAAAAGGAAGTTTAGCTGGTACTGAAAACTGTCTGAAAGTAGATTTTGAAGCAGTAAAAAACAGAGTTCAAACGAATAAAGACAAAATGAAACATAATATGGTCAAGAGAATTGGTTCTTCGACTTGTTGTTCCATTAAAGTGGGTGATTATGTACGTGTAAAAAGAAAGGAGGGTGTAAATAAAGGTTTACCGGTTTGGTCAAGTCCTAAGGAAGTTATTGAAGTCTTCAGAAACGCAGTCAGGGTTGATGGTGGTTCTGTGTGGAACTTAAGCAGAATTTCATTGTTTAAAGGTCCCAGTCAATTAGTAGATGATATTGACAGCAATGTGTTTTTTGATGTTGGAAAACAGAATGACAGTGTGGAACATATCCATGAAGAAAATAGCACCAACAACACCAGAGCGACACGCTGTCATCGTTTACCTGTTCGATTTAATGACTTTGTAATGAACTAAAACTTTATCTTAATCTTTTTTTTTCTTTTTTTTTTCTATGTTTTTTTTAAAGGGGGGAAGGTGTGTAGGGATTGTACATATGCATATGCACGCGAGCTGTCACGAGCAGTCAAGTGTTCCGGGTTGCTCGTGACAAGCTCGTGTTAATATAACGTCATGTTGTCTTTTAAAATAGTAATGGTTGTCGGTTATGCTCGTGATCTGTGATCCGGCATTACTGACTTGGAACTTGATGCAAGAGGAAGGAATAAATATCCTGGAATTACAAATTGCCTTCTGTGTGATTATTGAGGACTTCCCTACACCAACAGTGCGGGTCGCCTCTTCTGCCTTGGCCGGGGTAGGGCACAGTTTTGTTGGGCAGTTAGGGCTCACGTGTTCTGATCGGCAGTCTCGACTCAGGGGAAGAATGAGTCAATTACTCTGTGCTCATTTAGGCGGTCTTCCACATGGGTGTCAAGTTTTCCCAGCTACCCCCTCGCCGTGATATTGGTGTCTGCCGAATATCATGCCAACTTGGCTGCCGCGGGGCCCAATGGGTCGAGCGCAGGCTGCCAACATGGGGAGATTGGTATTTACCTGTTTGTGATCGGGGAAAGCTCAGCGCCTCCGCTGTTGCCCATCAGCTGTGCTCCAAAACCAATAGGGATTAGAATAGGTGAGTGAGCCAGCTTTTATTGCTGCTAGCGAGCTTGGGGCACGGGCAGCGCGCACCTCGTCGGCATTGGTAAGGCAGTCTGTCGCCTCGGGGTCAACGGGCGCCGCCAAGTTCCCGATTTGCAAGGGCCCCATCTCTGGGACTTGGGACCGGGTGTGACCATTAATGTGCCGGAGCTGCAGTGCATCTTTCGGGGCAGTGGTGGTTACAACCGGATTAGGCCACTTTGGTGAGTGCACGCTGGCCATAGGATGTCACACTGTGAACCTGTGCCTCCTCTCCGTAGCGCTTTTAGGCCCGTTATAGCGCTATGAAGCTCAGTTAGCAGTGTCGGAGGGAACTGAGTGTTGCTTGTATTAGTGTAGAGCGGTGCACTTCACAATGGCACCGAGGTCGGACAAGGAAGGGGGAGGGAGTCGGGTGCAGGCAAGATGCCTGAGCACATGCTGCCTTAAAGGGCGTCGGGCTGCTCTCATTAAAAGGGCACAAGTGGTAGGTGGAGACCGTGTAGCACAAAGCACTTCAGCGCTGCATATGAGTGCTTGTACTTGGAGGGAGTTGCGATAGGAGGCGTCTTTCTCCCCCTCAACATCATCAATTAATGCCTAGGTGTATTCTAGTTGGATTAGCGTAGCACGTTCTTGCTCCATCTATGTGCACGAACGAGGAGGTTCGACTCCCGGGTTGGTCATGAGTAAACGCGTTTAATTTGGAAAAGATTAGAATACTTTTTAGTAGTAGGAAGGGTGAAATGTGGGCCGTTATGCTGCGTGTCTGCATCCTTTCACTTTTTCTGAAGAGAGGCAGCTAAGACAAAGAGTTGAAGCAGCAGACCGTGAATTTCCGCGATGCACGGGGCGTCCTATCAGGAGGGGCCTAGTTGAGCTTGGGTTTCACACTCCTACCGCTTTGGCGACGCATGGGCCCTTCCGAAAGGATACCAGCTTTTCCTTGCGCCTGCCAAATAAAGCAGGAATCCATCCTTTTCTGCTTCTGTTTTTCGCCCAAGCCAATCGGGTCGAGTTCGCGCTATGCAAAACTGCAATTTTGCAGTGTTTTGGGACATTCCTCTTCTCCCGCACTTCTATGGTTTTAAGGGCGGTGCATGCCGGCGCACCATTCTGTCCGGTGCGCGTGCCGGGGAGGACAGTGCTTGGGTGAAGCATTGGGGAGCAGCTATTCTTGGAGATTGCTATTTTGCGCTGGCGCAGATTGCATCATTTGTAATGTTCTTGGTAGTCAGGTAGCGCGCTTACGGCCCCGCAGTTAAAGTACAAGTAGAGGTAACGGACTGCAGTTCAGGGCAGTCACTCTATCACAAGAACAAACTTTATGCAGGCAAGGCTGGCACTTGTTCAACCATCGAAAAGAAACACTAGGTAATAGGTGGCAATCAATGTCCTCCAAGTAGTTAGTGACGTGTGCGGGTTGAAATAGAGTGCCTAACACAGCGAAAAGAGCACTACGGTATAAAGGGCAGACTCTAACCACAGAACACACTGGATAGGCACTTCCATAGTCTAGGAGCATATAAGTTTCTTAAGAAAAGGTCTTCCTTAAGATAATAGAGAGAGATATTAGAGAGTTCACAATCATGTGTTGAGGGCACTAGAAGGGAACAGTTACAAGCAAACTCTAAGTTACATGTAGCAAAGTAACTAACTTGAACAAACACTAAGAAGTAGCAAACGGGGCATTACAGGAGGAAAAGTGACAGGTGGGCAAGTTACATAAAGCGTTTAAGTACAAATAGAGGTGAAATACTGCAATACATGCAGACAGGCAATCAGATGTACTTACGCTACGTAGGCAATGGCGACACTCGTGCAAGTACCGGAGGGAAACACAATGTAAGAGGTAGCAATCAGTGTGTTACAAGAGAAAAGTAACGGGTGCATATTACAAAAGAGTTCCTATCACAGGTAGAGGGGTAAAACTGCAATAAGTGGCAGACTCTCAAGCAACAAGAACACACTGGGAAGACACGTTCATAGTTGAGGAGATTGGAACTTTCTCTAATAATGGTCCTTCAGATCATAGAGAGGGCATGAATTGAATTTGGAAGTGTCATTGAAGGAGGAGAAATTAGAGGTCATTTGGAAGGCCATGGAGGAGGAGGTGTGTGTAGATCGAATGGTAGAGGACGTGTTAAGATGTGGTTCTAAATCACACACACACCAAAGTGCAATGGTCATTCTGACTGTGCAGTGGTATAATTGACTTAGTTTCAAGTCACTACTCTACTGCATCAGGTACTGGAGGCACGAGGATGTAATGTGGACATCTAGTCCTAGTAAATGACAAACAGGCTTGGCCTTGGTAGCGTGGTGGTCATTGGTGGCCCCTGTCTCATTGCAGAGATTACACATTGGTATATGAGGGGGGCAGGGCTTCTAATGGATGTTTTATGCCTGAAAAACGAAGGAACCGCGTGGAGACCCGCCCTACTCACATGGGGGGCCACATGAAGGATCAACAGGTATAAGGGTCAGTGCACACTGTGGGCAGTGTGCTCGGGTCTGGGACACCCATATGGACAAGCTAGTTCTCGCAACTGTCAAACAGGCCTGGCCTTGGTAGCGGGGGGGCATGCCCTACCCCTGCCTCATGGCAGGAATATATATTCGTATTGAGGGGGGGCAGGACTTCTAATGGATGTTCTATCTGTCTCATACAGGAACCGCGCTGGATAACCGCCCGACTCACATGAGGGGCCACCTAACCTATCTACAGGAATAAGGGTCATGCACACTGGGGGGGGGGGGCAGTGAGCTAGGGTCTGTGACACCCATTGTCTCACCAGGAGTCAATACTGTCCCTGTTGTTGGGGCGTCCAGGTTACGCCCCATGGAAGAAATACATTGGTAGTCAACTGGTGTAGGTGAGCAGGACAGGTACTTCCTGTGCAACAATGGGATGTTTTCGCTTTTAAACAACTGTTGAGCCGGGACAAGTTGTTTATTTACTGGCAATACTGGTGTATGCTCTCGGTAAGCAGTGACAGAGTGTGAGCATATTCTGCATCCCCTGTGACAACATTTAAATGTGTTTTTCTTTTAAACTAAGGTGTGTCTGAGCTTATCATGCATCCCAGGTGCAATAATGAAATGTGTTCTTTTGTACATCAATTGGTGCGCAAGTAAGGGGCTCTGTCCTGGCGATCAAGTTAGCAATAGGCTTACCGGTCAACGCTGGTTAGGGACGGTTTTCATGGACTTGTCCTCTCTTCCAGAAACGCACGGTTTTCGTTCTTTAATGGTCATAGCGCGCCTAGCAGACCTGCCTGGGCTTGGGACAGGGGAGGAACACACCGGTGCCAGTGTGTAGGGTTCCTGGGTCAGCACGTCCAGGATTGGAGTATAACCTTTTTTCTAATTTCAGGACAATTGGACCATGTACATATGCACCACTATGAGAAGTACCATGACATCCTTACCCTTCGGCTCAGTTGTGCTCATTTACCTGTTTCAGCCACTGGCCTAACCTCTTAGATGACATGAGGGAAACCACACGAGTAGATAGGCGAAAGACCGGTGTGGTATTTATTAGGGGGGTGCCCAGGGGTCTTTGCCAGAAGTTATCTGTAGGTTGGTACGTGTGACACACTATAGGGTTCGCACACAGCAGGGGAGAGGGAGTGGCAAAGGGGTCAGGGGCTACGGTATTGTCAATGTCTAGACTTACGTAAGTGGGACCCATTTGCCCACGCTGAGACATTTACATAAGTTGCTTCACAGCATCACCAGTTTCTTATACTCAGGCCCGTTGGCACTTTGGTGATGCGGGATCTATTTGCACAGAATTCTGTGCCTGATTTAGCCACACATATATCCTCCTATCTGACCCCACTAGGACCTTCTAGGCTGGCTCCACCCCGGGTCTGGCTGATACATTAAGACTCAAACTTGTTTATTTCTCCGGATACAGGTTGGTGCGTTGGCCATGTGGCAATTGTTTCATTATTTCACTTGAAGGGTCCAGTTGTGGGCAGGCAAATTCGAACAGTCAAAAAATTAAACCTCTTGGGTTGACACGCAGTGGAGGGGACCTGGCTAAGTCCACTGGCAAGCTTTCACCTAAGACAGTATTTTAGGTTGGTTATGCAGGTATTCAAGTAAGGTTTCATCTTGCAGTTTCCACACGCCAGGAAGCACGAGTGATGAAGTATTTGTTCCCCCAGTTGCACAACATGTATATACAGTTGTATAGTTTGCTTGATGAAAGCTTCATAGGGTCCAACAAGTGCCAGGCAAAGGGGGACGAATAGTACAAGTGATAAACAAGAGGAGTTACTGTACACAGTGTTAGAAGGGACGTGCCTAAGCTAAACGCATACTGGCCTTATACTCATGTCAGAGATGTTAGCGGCCAGACAGTGGGCGGTCCAACTTTTGTATTTGTGTAAAGTTGCATGCATGCACCAAGAGTTGGATCCCCAAGTTCATCCCAGACAGACTATAAGTCCCGTTCTTTAGCCAGGCCTTGGCTGTTGCAGCCAGCTAATTTGTTAGTTGGGGTGCAGTGCCCTACCGGGGTGTCTTGTCAAGAGACAGACATTAATAGTTTCTCATCACGGTGTTCTCGGAGGGAGAGTGCCTAAGTAGGTCCCTACTAGCCTTATACGCATGATGGAGACAATTAGTGACATGCCTAAAAGGTAAGCCTTGGGTTGTCGGGACGTGATCCCAAGAGAGGTTGCTTGGTCGGCCTACACAGGCAGGTGATTTCCACAGGGGCTTAGTTAAACTTGCGGCCAGGCAGGGGCTTGCACAACCTAGGCGATTACAGTAAGGGCAAGCACGCATCAAGTGATGGATGCTCAAGTCCATTGGAGACAGTCATTATCACCTGCTCAAGAGCTAGGGAGCTAAGCATTGGTCGGAGCTGCCAGTTAAATTGTGGGTTGCGGTGCAATAACCTGAGGAGTACGTGGGGTCAACATAACTTGGCTACAATTATTGAAGAAGGTCGTTTTGGCGGTCCGACTTCCCAAATTGGGTCAAGTGTTCTGTTTTTATACGACGGAAACACTTGGACACCCGTTTCTATGCCACTTTTCCCAGGGCAGCTTAGTTCCTAAGGTGGGTAATGGACTTTGATATGCCCCGCCAGGACAGGGATAGCCGCTCACACGAGCTGGAGCCTGAAAGGGAGAGATAGGTTAGAAACCTAGACGGGGAGCGTTGTGCTCAACACCCCCTCACAAAGTCGGCGGGGGGTATCAGGCTGTAGGTGTCTTTGAGGGACAGGCTAGGCTATTATAGGGCCGAAGTGGGTGACGCAGCGTTGGCAGGGACACAGTTGGGTCCCAGCGAATCCACCAATAAGGATTATAGCTTAACATGTGACACACTATCTTGCAGTTTGACACCATTACTGGTATAAGTAGGTGGATAAAAGGGTCCGCGCACCTGTAGGTTGGCACTTCACGTTAGGGTGCAGTGTCTATTGTCAGACACCATACTCTTATTCCCTCAAACCGGTGTGTCACCATTGTGATGGGCACCAGGGATAATTTAATACTTATGAAGTTGTCTGGTCTTTGTGGCTAGGTATGAAACAGGGATAAAGACCACAATGACCACACGGGGCGATTTAGCAACCAGTGGGGGGCAGGGGAGGCGATGGAGCCTGCGCGCAGGAAGTTCTGCGCTATGCATACATTCACTGGCCAGAGGAGACTTGGCCTCATTAGACATGGGTGCTACACGCCAGCCTCACTGGGTGTGTTGAGAGCGAGGGGTACACCTGCCCAGTATAAGCATGGACTGTTTCTTGCTGATTAGGGCAGAGGCCCTAGATATAGCAGGACGTAAGTAGGAAAGCCAGCCTTGGTGGGGGGGCCCTGGCTGCGACGGTCGCCACACCCAGGGCTGTGGCGGAGTTACAGGGCGATCCAAAGGTGGAAAGGTACTCAGGGGTACCCTCTTCAGGAGCACAAAGGGTGCTGAGGCCTAATATCCCCAGGAAGTCTGTGCGGTGGACCCTGGGGTGCGACGGCGCCCCGTCAGTCCTACGGGCGGTTGGAAACCTGTACAACCGGGGGTCGCTTGAACGCTCCGCCCCTCGTAGGGTGGGGCATGAGCAAGAGGGTGGACTGAAGGTTCACGGGAAGTGGGAGTGGCTATCCACTCACCACAACCGCTAAGCACCGATTGGCTAAGGCCATGATGCAAGTTGGCCCATCAGCTGGTAGGCTTGGCTTTGGATCGTCTATAAGATAACCCACCATGTTGGCATATGTATGTGCTAATAAAACTGCAGCGACTTTATCCCAACAAAAAGTTGTTTTGTCTGCTTATTTACGATACATGCATGTTGCTGCAGGAGGGCTGGTGAGTGGGCCGATATTGGCACTATGCGGGCCGACCGACACGTCCCCGCAGGGGACACACATAAGAGGGCGGCCCCCTTAGTGCCAAAAGATGGCACACGGGGCAGCCCAGTGTTCCACAACCCTAAAGGGCCCTGGACGTCACTTCCGGCCGTGGTGGGAGGCGGGGAGAGGTATATATTCCTCCCCCGCCCACCTGGCGGCCTCTTTGTCCCCTCACCCTGACGCCGTTTCCCTCCCTACCGCTTACCCGGCGCTTCATGGTGGGGGGGATATATGTTCTAATCCCTTTTATTTGTGTTGCAGGCGGAGTTACAGGGCGATCCAGAGGCGGAAAGGTACTCAGGGGTACCCTCTTCAGGAGCACAAAGGGTGTTGACGCCTAATATCCCCAGGAAGTCTGTGCGGTGGACCCTGGGGTGCGACGGCACCCCGTCTGTCCTACGGGCGGTTGGAAACCTGTACAACTGGGGGTCGCTTGAACGCTCAGCCCCCGTTGGGGGGGAGGCGTGAGCAAGAGGGTGGACCGAAGGTTCACTGGAAGTGGGAGTGGCTATCCAATCACCACAACCGCTAAGCACCGATTGGCTAAGGCCACGATGCAAGTTGGCCCATCAGGTGGTAGGCCGCGAGGGGTGGCTTGCCTTTGGATCGTCTATAAGATAATCCACCATGTTGGCATATGTATATGCTAATAAAACTGCAGTGACTTTATGCCAACAAAAAGTTGTTTTGTCTGCTTATTTACGATACATGCATTTTGCTGCGGGAGGGCTGGTGAGTGGGCCGATATTGGCACTATAACAAGGCACAGCGTTTCAACACCAATGCGGTGTTTCCGATTGCCAAAAAGAATTACATCGCACACTGTAAAAGCGCACGCCATTACAATGCATATGTGCAGTCCTGCCACAGTTTCAGATGTTTTTGTCATCAGGAGCACTCTGAAAAGAGGTATAACCTCAGAAACGGGGATAATTTGAGAAAACCTGAGAGAAATCAAGATACTGATACACGTTCCTCTCGTACCTTTCAAACTTCCTCGCAGAACTCCGAAAGAAGAGGACGATCAAAACACAAGGAAGAACGCGTGAAGTCCAAAGACGATCAACACGTTCCAAAAAATAAGAAAACTCAATTCACCAAAAAGAAAATAGCAAGTCTAAAAATCATACATGCCGAGGATCTTGAGGACACAACTCAAAAACTGGGAGTGGGCCCAGACAATGTTGGACAGCGCAGCAGAGGTTACCATAGCTCGCAAGATCCTGAAGGATCATCTGGAGACATTGGACCTGAATGAATGTATGCATTCAGGTTGAAACTGCAGATACCAGGGTTAGTGTACCCCATAAGTTATATGAAATAACACTCCGAATAGAGGGGGACATAACTAGGAAAATAAAAGCACTCTTTTGGGAAAAACTATCTGTGGGTTATGACATTCTTCTGGCTGAAAAAGACTGGCCACTTGAATTTGTCAGGGAGTGCCCACATGGCGAAGAGTGCATAGGCAATGAAGACTGGTGCACAGCTTTGAGTTATATAGTTTTTTATTTGTATGCTTGTTCGGGTGCTACCTGGGTGACGCCTCCTGTCCTAGACACCTCCTCCAAAGAGAGAACAGTTGGATTCACACTATGAACTCTAGTAAACCTTTTGGGTTAAATGATCGCATTGAATTTGCGTGTTATCTATAATATGTTATTATCTATAATATGTCATGGCAACTTATTGATGCCGTCACTGTACTCCCATATTCTGCTAAGTCGATGTGAGGTTATATTTCAGTTTTTTACCCTGCGCCCTTAATCTGTTAATTTGCTTATTTATTTATTTTTCTAATATATTAGGAGAATTATGACCCTGTTTTTCACGCTTTATTCACCATTTCCATTCACTTTTTTCAAAATACACACACCCGATATTTAGTAGTCTTTTCATTATGCCTACGGTCAAGTGATCGGCACCGCAACCAATCGGTTTCCTGCTGCTTGTAAACCAGGAAGCTGAAATACAATCAGAATCAATCGCATCACGCAGATTACATGACACGAAAAAGAAGGGAGGGAAAGACGCTACGCCCACTATAACTGTAAGTTTTTACACTAACTTTGGGAATTGGAACAGTATTGCGATACACACTTAATGATGATATATTTTTACGATCACTCATGATCTTATTTTCACCTTCAGTGGTCCGTGAACTGTTTAACATTAAGCAAGAATACGTTCTACCGCTGACATGTAAGTCTTATGCTCATTTTTTACACATCCCTTATCATCACATATAGAACACTGGGCGTCACACATTTTGAGCACCACAAGCACGTTTTTTCACTCATGGAGTGAATTATAGAGTGTTAATTTGACTATATAGACCAGAACTATATTAGTGAATATATCTTTTTTGTTGTTTACTTATATAGCACATGCTCCCTGATGAAGGGCACTCAATGCCCGAAATGCATTGGCTAAAGCTATGATGTCAAATGAACATAATGATACGTAAAACAAAGACATGAAATGAAAATAATTTCAGAAATATTGACAATGAAAAACATGGAATAAATAATCTATTGAATCAAACGACGAAACTGAGTAATATTTTGTGAAAGGAATCCTTGACTAATCATCCTGGAGATATAGGTGTGCACTAGGGGATGCGATTAATGGTATATTAAAAGCACTTTTTTGCACATGGCGAAGAGATCATTATGCCAGCCTTCTCAAATCATATTCCTATTCATAAAAAATACACTTATGCCAGAAAATGGGCTGTGGCCCAAACTCCAGAATTATATAAAAATCACGTGGGATCACCATAAGATACAGTTAAAAAATCAACCAACTGCTCAGAAGCAGTATCCGGTTAAACAAAAATCTAAATAACAGGTCAGGGAGATCCTAGATCAACTTGAATACCAAGGGGTGATTGAAACATGCACCTCGTCCATGAACAATCCTTTGTTTCCTGTCTCCAAACCCGACAATACATATCGTCTAGTTTTGGACTACAGACATTTAAATTCCTGTTGCAAAACCTTTGCAGTACAAAATGCACACAGTGCAGCGCTGATGAATAACATTGTGCGCAAAAAATACAAAACGACATTAGATATTCAAACGGTTTCTTCTGTCAAGACATTGCACCTGAAAGCAGGTACTTGACCGCTTTCTCAATAATGGGGACACAACTAAACTTGTGTCGTCTCCCCCAGGGATTCAAGAACAGTCCAGGGTTATTTTCAGCCAGAGTAACAAAGTTACTACAAACGTATGATGATGATGCATTATCTTATGTCGATGACATCTATCTTACAGACGATGATTTGGACAGGCACTTGACCAGGGTGAACACCATAATATTTGGATTCGCCTCTGAAGGGTACAAATTCAACTTTAAAAAATCAAGAATTGCCCACCTCAACGTCCTTGTCTTAGGATACAAACTTTCAAGTGAAGGCAAAAGCCTGGCAGCAAACTTTTTAGAAAATTGCACGCTGCTGCAACCTCCAAAAACACTGAAAAACGTAGTCAGTTCTAGGATTCCTAAATTTCAGAAGAACTTACATTCTAAATTACGCAGAAAGGGTTAAACCTCTCTACAAATTAATCAAACCTGATTTCAAACCTACTAATTGTACTAAAAAACACACAGAAATGTTGCGTTCAGTTCAAACAGACAAGTTAGCAACAACACATTTACAAACACGCATAACCGAACGAAACCTTGTAATCCGAATCATCCCAGGAAGATGCGGATTCACATACCTAACCTTTAATGAAGGTGAAAAGGTACCAATAGCTTACAAATCACACTTGTACACACAAGCTGAAATGAAATTCACTTCAACAGAAAATATTCTGACAGCGGTTCAAACGGCAGTAGCAAAAGAGCGAGCCCTCGCGCAGGGCAAACGCATAAAAGTCGTTACTCCTGTACCTGCCTTAGAGGCAGTGACAACGGCAAGCATTCCAAATGCAAAAGCTCTACATCCAAGATGGATACAACAGGTTCATTCTCTTGCTGCAACAGACGTTAAATACATTTTTGACCCTTACTTGAAGACACAAGAATTTCTCCAATACGAACAAGAATGTCCTCTGCCCACTGAAATTCTACCTCTAGAACATTACGGCTGTATAATTTATACAGACGGATCAGCACAACCCTCAATTGGGGGAAAACAAGCTTATAATGCTGCGTGCGCGATTGTTAAAGGTTGCTGGCGCGATAGTAAATTCAGACCTATGGTCACAAAACTCAATCCCAAGGAGACTGTACAGCTCAGGGAGCTGAACTAAGGCTTTCAAGATGGCGCTTGAAAATACAGTTCGCGAATTCCCCACACTCATAGTGTGCGATTTGTATTACTGCGTCCAATCTCACAATGAATATTTGCAGAATTGGGTACAAAACGGTTTCAAAGATGCAAAAGGTGGCACAATAAAGCATAAGTTGCTTTGGGAACAAGTAGTTCTGTTACAGAAAGAACTACAAAAGACTCACGTAATCCATACACTGAGTCATTAGCGTGATGGCGTTCACGTTGAAGGGAATTCATTGGCTGATGAAGCCGTGAAGGCAGCTGTGCAAACGGCTTCGATAGCTGCAATCACTCGTTCAAAAACAAAAATAGACAGCGAAATAATGCAAGCTGTCAATGCTTCAAGCAAAGACAGTGGTAAAACATTACCAAAAAGCATTCCACTCAAGTAATCGTATATAAATGATACAAATAATGCTCCTTTTGCTCGAATCCCTGGAGTGGGGGATAAGGTCATTCCAAACATGGAACACAGATTAGGACTGATTTTAGCAGCACATGAAGAGCTTGCCTCTGCACACGCAGGTGTTTCCGCCACAGTGACATTATTAAAGCAAAGATACTGGTGGCCGCGCATGAGGAAACAGACCCGAAACTATGTTTTGGAATGTGAAATCTGCCAGAAAATGAAAGTTTCAACTGTTAAACGCCCGGCGCAGACGCCCCTTCTAATTTCAGATAAACCATTAGCATGTGTTTACCTGGACCACTGTGGTCCCCTACAAAGGGATGGTAACTATAAATGGTCGCAGTGGATTCATGCTCAAGATTCATTTGGATGTGGCCTCAGCGCTCGGCTGACGCCCGAACTGTTATAAAAGTTTTGCGAGTTTTTATCGGCACATTCGCAATTGGCACGCTACATTCTGACCATGGTCCTGCATTTAGCTCTCGAGCTTACATGGAGGCAAATGCCAGCTTGGGCGTTGCATTGAGGTTTTCAAGTCTATTCCATCCTGAGGGAAATTCTGTAGTGGAAAGAAAAAACCATGACATAAAGAAATCTATAACAGCTAGGGCATTAGGTTCGGGTGACGGGTGGGTTAAACATCTAATAAGTGTCCAACGTAGTCTGAATACCCTGCCATGAAATTCTCTGTGTGGAATCACTTCATATGAAATCCTTTTTGGTGCTAGAATGATGGTCGAAGACCTCGATCGTCATACTTCAGTGGTAGAACAAAAACCCTTTGATATCAAAGATCGTTTGGCTGTTTTACACGACTTAAACGAAACAAGAAGAAGTCTAAGCAACACCATACAAAAACCAACGACCACTGAAGAAAAACGACCTGTCCCAGCAAGACCTGTCTGGATTCCAAAGATTGGGGATCTGGTCAGAGAAAAAATTGCGGATAAGAAGGAATTTGGGCCTTCTTACAGAAAACCAGTACCTGTACTAGCAGTCCATGGATCAAGAACAGTGTTACTGCCACCCCTTGCTGGAAGAAAGGAGAACCGGTTGGTATCAATCGGCCTCGTCAAACCACACCATGTGGCCGATAATAAGTAGTAGGCCCAGTGGTCTCCAAAGGTGTAGCAGACAACCAATTCTTGCTACTATACAAGATGTTCAAACTGAAAGACTCATCACCTTTGAAGAATCTGCAGTGACAAAAGAAGGACTATGCAATAAAGCCATGGAACTTGTGCCTCTTGAAGCCCAAATAACAGTTTGTCAAGAAACTCCTGTCTACAATGATGATCATCTGACTATACTAATATGTCAAAGGAACAAATAGCTCCAGCGATTCCAAATAATCCGGATGCAATACCAACAATTGACAGAACTGCCTCTGGCTATTTCATCAACTTTGATACCTATTCTGAGGATCCCAGTGAGCCTGAAAAAACGCCAACAAACAAAAATGTCAAGCAACAAGTAAAAGAACTTGGTCACCAGCTTGCTACTACATATCTGACTTCACCATGGGTTGAATTTTGGAGTGCGTTAGGTGTACTTTTTCTCCTACTATGGCTCATTCTTGTTTTAAGTTTGGGAAAGCTGATAGATGGGAAATATAGTAAAATGGACACAGCAAGTAAGAACATCAACTTGCTCCTGAAGCCACACAAATCATCTCATCGTGAACAAAGAGACCTGTCATCAGAGAACATCACAGCCGTTCCTCTACCTGGTGGAATAGCATGGGATAGAACTGATTATGAAATTTATGGCCCGGTTGAGCTGTTGAAGATTTCACGCCAATTTAAGGTTTCCCTGAGTGATTTTTGTTTAACCGAGTACATTTTCTGATGATTGGGACTTTGAAACTGTTAATAACATGATGGCAGACTTAGAAATGTCAGCAAAATTTGCAAAACATGAATACTTAGAAGGGTCATCAAATTATGAAGAAATCTATTGTTTTAATTATTTTGGTCATCATTATTTGCACAAATCTGCAAATCCTAGAAATGTTTTAACTTATAATCAACGGGAACATTGTCCAACGCCACCAAAGGGTAGCTCGAAAACATTTTATGAAAAATATCAATACTTTACAGGTTTTAATGTCACAAATCCAGAAACATTTTACTTTAAAAATGTTAATAACACAGGCATGAAAAGTATGTTAACAAATACTAAACAAATTTAATCTGCGGCCATTTATGCTCAAATGCGCACATTAGGTTTTGACTTTTGGAAGGACAACATTGAGACAAAAACTGTCTGGGGCACACAAGACTGGCAGGTACAAGGTTTAGAAGCATTGTTCAGAGCCTGCATCATCCCAGAACAAATAATGTTCTTAAATGAAACTGTTCAACAGACATCTTGTCAAGGCCTGGCTAAGATAAAAGATTTAAACAAACCGTCCATACCTAATCCCACACCATAGAACTATAGATGAGTAGGTAGACGTAAATTATATTTTACAACAAAACAGAAGTAATCCTGAATGGAAAAAAATGGTTAATCTGGCCCACAGACACAAATAACTGTCAAGCTAGATTCCTGAACAAGACATGAGGGTTTACAGTAACTCTGCCAGATCCAAGATGTGTCTAGAGACCACATCCAGGGATAATAACAACTTGCAGTGTAGGAAAACTGTACCTTGAGTGGCTACAAAAATCCACACTCCCAGAAATAAAACAACACAACTTTACTTAAAAATGACATTGATTTGAGAGAATTCTTACTTGGACCTCGCAAACCACGTCATAAACGTTTCATATACGCCGGTATATACGCTGCTTATAATGAAGCATGGAAAGTCACACAAATGGAAACTGCAGAACGAATACGTGAAATTGATCGTATTAATTTAGATAAAGCTCTCTCTGTAGTTGACAATGGGTTAACAACTCTGTCATCTCGAATGTATTCTTTGTACAGCATCGTATCCTCTGCCATAGACATAATAGATGGCCAGTCTCAATTGCATTCTATAATGCTGCTAGGCTGGACGTTACAAAACCTTCATTCTTGCTATGTGCCTTGGCGTCTAATCAACACCACGTCATTGTTTACTGTATTTAACCTTACAGATAAACAAATCTCTTTGGCACAGAGGGGAGCAGACTATACGGTGCTGAGCATAGAAAAATTGGAGAGATTACCATTGACCGTTTCTAAGAAACCAGCCGTTGAATGGATAATGCATGGCACCATTACGATACCAGCGACGATTTTCCAGTTTCAGTATTGCTTAAAACACATACCAGCAGGCCTGTATGAAACGTTGGGTAAAGAATACATAAAGTCGACCTGGGATTTACCATACACACACAAATGTTGGAGTGGGGAAAAGGAGATGTTTCTTAGTGGTATAAACTGTAAAACAACATTGAACAGTACACTTCATTGTCAAGGCATTACTTTACATGTAGCCTTTGATGGTTCTTCAAACAACTTATCATGCCACCTGCAGGGTTCCCCGGCAGCAGTGATGGATCCAATTTTTAGGCAGCTTTCCAATGGAAGCTACATAATGCTGAATTATCACAGCTGTTGTGGAATGATCCTAGGGACAGCCTATCTCGTTAGTGAGTCAGCCAGGGTCACTTGTTGTATGCAAGTATTGTTTCCAAAAACTAAGACAGACGAGGAGTCGCAACTATGGCCTTCACTGAACATCTCTTCTATATGAATTGATACTTTAAGCAGAATGATAGCCATTCTTTTACAAAAAACTGTGCCACTGACCTCGTCCAGAGAGACGTATGATCTACAAGTTGCAAGGTCCTCTGCGGAGATACATGCATTATTATCAACAAACTGCCCCATACATTTCACAGAAATGTTAGGTCGTATCTTAAACATGTCTGATACCAGTGGTATTGTACATGTATTTAAGACGATTTTTTCGGGACTGTTAGCACCCTTTGAAGCAGTCCTGGGCATTTTTCCTAACTTAGTGCACTCTGTGTTCGGCGGCCTGCCTCTCATCTTGGGACTCATAGCAGGGATACTATTTTTATTCCTTCTGCTTCGTTATGGGAAGTCAAGTCACCAGCGATACCCAAATTAGCATGGAGAATGCTCTTCTGGCATAACACAGATCCTTGGCTTGGCTCGTTTGAGAGATCTGAATACCACATGGTTCCTGTCATTCAGACCAATCTGGCAAGATTGCATCTTACCTTTCCTACGAATCCTGCTTTGTGGAGAAGAATGCGTGTTGGATATCTGTCTAACACTTCCATCAGCTATGCCAACGTATGTTGGCGCCTTACTGGGTCCAGTAACGGCTCATGTATTGTGTTGCCCCCAACGGCTACCAATTCTGATGGCGGCTTTCATTGAGATCTCACCGGCAATTCCAGATGAGGGTGAGATACGCGGCACAACAGGCACACAGATACCATCTACTGTAAACAATGCTAATGCGACTGACGCTGACCGCGATGCTTCTCATCTGTGTACGATTGATCTACTTAATAAAGTGGTTCAACTTTCATCTACTGTGGTAGACAATTTCTTTGCCAGCCTAGACGATTTAATGTTTTCTTCTGACACCGAGAATAACTTTTGAACTTAGCACATAGCGTTCTTTCAAATCTGAAATTCGACCTTTGCCTTTTTTAAAACAAAAAGACAATAAACTGCTAACTTTGGAACTCTATTTTTCTACGATTAGATTTTTTTTTCCAAAACTAAACTTGGCACAAAATAATCTGATTAAAGTAGAACTATTCTTAGAGAACAAGAATTCTTTGAATACTTCCTAGAAACAATATTGACCTAAATCCACAAACCAAAACAGCCTGTATATTCTGCTATGGGATGGTCTCGACTTTTTCTTCTGTAACTGAGAGCCATTTCATGAATGTAATTTCATGATTCATTTAGTTAGCATTCCCAATATGATATGTTCTTACGTTGAAATCATAGCTTTTAAATGCGTTCAGTATAAATGCTCATTTATTCATGTACAACCATTTCAAATGCATTTTGTATGTATTTTTGGTGTGGGATTGTAAACACATGCTATATGTTTTAGTGTTTGAACTTAGTTGAACATGATAACGTGGAGTGGGTGTTGTATAGCATTTTAGGATCCTACTGTAATTTCCCCAATTCATGCCCTTATATAGGTATAAATCACCATATCCTTATATAGGCATAGAAATCGTAACCATATTTAGACACAGCTCATGCAGTCCAAATACGGCATGGCTGCTTCCACTAGTTCCGAAAATCCACAACGATTTCTTGGAAAACTCGGCTTCAGCAGCTAGGGATTTCCCCTTGCTTAAATATTGATTTATCCAAGAACTCATGGAGTTTTCAAAGAACTGAGACTCTTTGTTGACGTTATTATGTCCACCTTTACGTCAATCTCGGTACCTTCAAGATATAAATATGCCCACACTTGCCTTAGCCAACACACAGTGGTTTGGAGCAGTTCGACTATCTACTTGCTTGACACATCTCGCTACAGCAAGTGCTAAAGGAAGCCGACCCTCCAGCAGACGCACTGAGAGAGACGCTGTCTTTTCTCTTGCTGAGAAATCCAGCTCCAGTGTTTCCAAACTCCCCTTGCGGGGTGTTGGGAAATTGAGTCCTGAGACAGACAGATACCAGACCTCCTTCATTCTAAACCAAGGTATGGAGCTGATTAGACCCTAAGAGAAATCTTGGATAGATTCTTGGCAAAAGAATACTAAACTTATGCTACACCACACTTACTTCTTCCCTCATACTATTTGTTTTGCAAAAACGGTTTTTATTGGCAATCAAGTGTTGAGGGTACATTACAGGATAAAAGCAATTCAGGCATCAGCTAACGATGCGGTAAAGCAGCACAGCTCCAACAAGACACCTTTTATAAAGAACAATTCCCAACTGACCCACCCCACCCCGCATTCCCCCCCCATAGCCAGTGTGCCGTACTCCTCCTTTCCCATCGTTGACATGTTATCAGTACTTGTCCTGGGCAGGGACCTCAGTGAAGGGTAAGAGGCGCCCTTCAACGGAGTGTCAAGACCCCCGGGTCTGCCACCAGTAAGTGTAAGTAGTGCGTGCACCTTGGTGGATGTGAGGAATCCCAGGCTCAGTGCCCTCACCCTAGAGTCCCTCCCTCATCTTCGCTCTGATCGCCATCCGGCTGTTGGAGCGCTACTACCAGGGCCTCCCACGCCCTAGCCACCTCCAGCGCTTTGTCATTATCTAGGCTCCTAGCCTGTCGCAGCCGCGATGTACTCTCTGCTTTCGCCCAGCGCTCCAGAGTGGTCTTCCAACGCAGGTAGCTGGGGCCTTGTGTAGATTTCCAGTGCATGGAGATTTCACGCTTAGCTAAAATCAAACCCAAGTCGCAAAATTTGCTGGTAACTCGAGTGCGAGGGGTGTGAGGGAACCACAATAATAGGCATGTGCCCATGTCAAGAGCGATTTGCCGGTCCGTGACAGCATTCAGGCAGGACATTACCGCCTCCCAGTAACCCGCTAGTTTGATGCAAGTCCAAAACATGTGGGCGAAGTCCGCATCCGCGGTGCCACATCGGGGACAAAGCGAGGAAGCCCCCTCAAAATACTGCAAGATTTTCGTCGGCGTCAGGTACGCTCGGTGTAGGGTAAAAAACTGGACCAGTTGGAACCTGGCGTTCCTCGTGCCCTTCCACGCTCTGCGCAGCAGCTGTGGCCACACCGTGTCAGGAATAGATCGCCCAATGTCCCCCTCCCATTTGGCTCGCAGCCCGTCCAGGGGTCGCAGGGCAGTAGACGACAGCCGTCGGCAAAGGCATGTGACAGCCTTATACGTGCCAGCGGCCGTCACCACATATTGACAGCACTCCAAGGTCAGCGGCTCAGTGAGCCCACACCCCCAGTACTGGCGAATACCAGCCACTAATGCAGCGTGTAGCAAATACCCACCCCTCGGCAGATCGTAGGAGTCCCGCAGCTCCTGAAACGGGAGCAGCGAGCCGTCCCTGTAGAGATCGCCGATCATCTGCAGGCCAAGCTCCTCCCAGATCGCCAGCGCTGACCAATCGCCGCCATGGGGGAAGGCCGTGCACATCCCGAGCGGAATTTCTGGGGCGTAAGGGCGAACTGCGCCGGAGCGCTTGTGTGCCCGAAGCCAACAGCTGCGAATCGTTCGTTCCTCCAAAGTGAGCTGAGCTAGGTCCAGTCTCTGTCCCAAAACTTCTTCCCTCATACTAGACTGTAATGTAAATGTAAAGACTTAGGTTAGGTACATCGGGGTAGGCATATTTTAGGAGCATCAGTTGAGTACTTTTAGCCTTTATTTATTTATGTATGTATTATATGGCTTAGAAACCATACCATGCTTTTACAGTATTATTTTATAATACTCTTCTTGCTGTACGCATTATACTTTACAGCCAGTCTTACAATTGTAGCAGTTCATTTCTTCTGCATGAGAAAGAAGACTGTTCAATAAATACTTTTATTGAAAACGCCCGTCTCTCTATTATCTCTGCACCTCTGGTGAAACGAAGCATGCACAAATGACTGAGTAAAATATCTATCTATTGTTTCCACGACTCTGAAGATCAGTTTTATCTTGGGGAAACAAAGTTGTCATGTTTATGCGGTTGTCAGAAACTAGGGGCCAGATGTAGGTAGGCTTTTACCGGTCGGTAACGGCCGAATTCGGCCGTTACCGACCGGTAAAAGGATTTTGGGATGTAGGGGGCATATTCTTACAGAATCGGTAAATTTACCGATCGGTAAAATTACCGATTCTGTAAATTACCGAATTGGTATTTTTACAGATTCGGTAAATTTGATATGTAGGTGGGACTCTTCTGAGTCCCACAAGCCTTAAAGAATCGGTATTTTACCATCAAATTCAATTTGATGGTAAAATACCGATTCCGGTGTGCATGCACATGTGTGCATGCACACCTGTGCCATATGACAGGCAGACCTGCCCTTAGGGCATGTATGCTTGCCACATGGCACCCGAACCTGTTTTGGGGGTGCTAGAGGGTGTCAAAGTGACACCCCCTGCACCCTTGCTGAACTCGGTATTTACCGAATCTGTAAATACCGAGTCGGTAATGCACATTGATTCCTATGGGCTTCAATGCCCATAGGAATCAATGGGCATTACCGATTCGGTATTTACAGAATCTGTAAATACCGAATCTTAACGATTCGGTATTTACCGATTCTAAAATACCTACATCTCCCATCCTCTTTTTTACCACTTCTTAAATACCGATTCGGTATGAATCGGTATTTAAGAAGTGGTAAAAAAGATTTACCTACATCTGGCCCTTAGTCCCTGCTTGTGAACTCGAGAAAGTTTCTAGTGACCTCTGAGCTGGCTGGGATCACAATTAAGTTTAATATATTTGATAGAGACCTAGTAGACATAAACCTACGTCACATCTATAGGATGTAAATTGATACTTGTATAGGGCACTACTCACCCGCAAGGGTCTCAAGGAACTTGTACGAATACCGATGTGGAACCCATCCTGGCTTTCCCTGTGAGGTGTCCACTCCTGGGCACCCCCAAGGTGGAGGCCAGGCACCCTTAGCATTGTGGGGGCTGCTGTGGAGATTAAGCAAGCTATTGCCCAGATTTGCAGAGTGGGACTCCATGATTGGAATAGGCACCAAGGCGAGAATTATCAGGTCCGTGGAATTTTGGAGCCCAAGACCTGCCGAGGCAGGGAATTGAACCCTGGTCCCAGACCAGACCTCTGCATCAGGGTCTGCCGCTCTAACCATTGAGCCACACTTCTCCACTATATATTATATATATTTCAATTATTCCAATTATTATTCCAATGCGCAGAGCCTATTGGGAATATAGGAACTACACTACAGTATCACAAAACAATGCAACATCTTTTGAAGAGTCAGGCATCCCTAATGCTGGAGCTGAGCACAGATAATCTCGTAATTTTAGGAAAGATGACATGCTTTCATCATCCCATTCTACTGGGTCTTTTGCTTTTCTCTTTGTCATTTGTATCACTGGTTTAGCTAGGACTGCAAATCTCACAATCCATTGCCTGCAGTAGCCTACAACTCCAAGAACCATTCGGATTTCTTTCTGCGTTTGAGGTAGATTCATGTTTAGAATTATTCTGATTCTTTCAGAAGTAACCCTTCTGACACCTCTCTTTATCTGGTGCCCCAGATATTTCACTGATGTGGTACAAAATTGCAGTTTTTCAGGTGATACTTTGTGTCCTCCTTTACCTAAATGATTTAATAGAGCAATGGTATCAACAACACAGTCATTTTGATTCTTAGACGCCACCAGTAGGTCATCTATATATTGCACCAGAACTGACTGTCCGGGCAATATCAGGGATTCAAGGCACTTTTTCAAGATCTGATTAAAAATCGATGGACTTTCCGTGTACCCCTGAGGGACACGATTCCAAATGTAGATATGGTCGTCGAACTTGAACGAGAAAAGATACTTGCTATCTGGATGCAATGGTATGGAAAAGAATACATGGCTTAGATCTATTACAGTAAACCAGCCTGCTGCCCATTGTAATTGATACAAAATCACAGCAGGGTTTGGAACAACTGGACAACATGGGACAACAATTTTATTAATTTTGCAGAGGTCTTGTACGACCCTGTACTTTCCACTCGGTTTCTTTATGCCAATTATGGGTGAATTACATGGACTGCTCATTATCTCCTGCAAAATTCCTGCTTCAACTAGATGTTATATTTCTAGTGCAACGCCTGCTTTTATTTCTGGGCTCATTTTGTACTGTCGAATATTTGGGTAAACTGTACCTTTTTTTACGGTCACTTTTACTGGATCAACATCTGCCATTAATCCTACATCTTTTCCTGTGAAATCCCACACTTTAGGATTTTTCGTATGTTGTAATTCTTTTGGCAAATCTTCTAAGGTAAACTTTTTATTTTCAGTTCCTTGTTTTGCTAACATAATTTTATAAATTCCATCTTCATCTGGGGTTTGAATTTCGACACCATTTGGTGTGCAAAAGATAGTGCAATTCATCTTGCACAGCAAATACCTACCTTATAGATTTACTGGACTGGAATCACATACAACAAACTTATGCATTTCTTTAAAGTTGCCAATTTTAACTTCCATTGGTCTGTAACAGGGGTACTAATTTGTTTATTAGAAACACCCACTACTTGGATCGCTTCTCCCGAGAGGGGTAGGTTTGGAACGTCTGCTGTTCTTACAGTGGAACGGGTGGCACCAGTATCCAACAGAAAGGTAACATCTTTCCCTTCAACCTTTCTTTCAATATATGGACCTGACTGATCTACCTGCAAGGATGCGCCAAGTCCTCCCCTCTCAGGCACCGTCAGAAACTGTCTTCATCAAAAAATGTGTCACTCAAAAGAAATTGGGGTGTCACTGTGTCCCTTTTACCACTTCCTTCCCAATTTGTGGTATCCAAACTGTATGTGGGCTGACTCCCAGGGTTTGGCATAGGAGCCAATGGTAACTGGTTTTGTATTACCTGTTGTTGCTGCCTTTTCGATACCTCATTCTGCGTCTGTGAATTCAAATTATCATTTTGCATGTTATTATTTAATACAGCCTTACACTAGTTTTTCCAATGCCCCAAGTAGCCGCACCCATGACAAGGAAATATCTTTTTAGCTTCATCTCAGTTAAACTTTCCCATAGGTTTATTTCCATTTCCATCTCCTTGGGTCTGAATATTTTTCATTTGAAGTTCTTGTTGCTCTGCTAATTTTACTTGTGCCCACATTACTTTTTCTTCTAAATTATTTCTCTTATTGTCCAATTCATCTTCACAATATTTTGCATATTTGAGTATTTTATCAATAGGTTTAGCCTGCCAACAGATCTTATGATCTTTAATCCATTGTAAAATTTCTGGTCTTAGCCCAGACACAAACCGATAGATGAAATGTGTCATGTCTTTGGTATCAATGTTTTCTAAACCATATACTGTTTAAAAACTTGTAAGAGGCGTTCATAATATGCATACACAGATTCAGCTTTATTCTATGTAGTTCTGTCTATCCTAGTCCAATCAGTCTCTTTTGGAGGTACCTTCCCGTTCAAGTACAATATTACCTGATTATATTTCTTCATTACCTCATCTGATGGGGTTCCCGTTTTAAGATCTCTAGGATACTCATCACTTGGCCAATCCACTGCGATTTTACATTCTGTCAATAAATCAACAGGAACAACAATATCGAATAACCCATCTAAACCTTTTAACAACACTTTTGAAAACTTTTACAAATCTTTCGACTTGTCTGTACCATTCTACAGGTTTCTCTTGTAATTTAGGGAAATCATTTGTAGAAGACAAAATATCTTGTCGGGACCATGGGGCATGCACATAACCTCCACCTAGCACTTCTCTCATTGGACACAACCTTTCCACTTTTTCTGATTCTTTCAACATATACTCTGATGCAATGCTTTTCATTTGAGCTTCTTCCTTTTTCTTTATCCATCTAGCTTTCCATCTGTCTAAATCACCCCATTTTTGCAATAGTGATAACAACTCTTTGATCTGCAATTTTCTTCCTGACACATTCATATTTTCTAAATCTTTGTCAGAAAATTCTGCTCAATATGGTTTCTGTAACACTTTCGACTTACCAATATCAATTCCCATTTCATTTGCCAAATTCGTTAACTTTTCATGAAATGTTTTTGTATTTCGAGTGATACTTCGACATATAAACAACAATTCATCTTCATTTAATGCATTTAATCGATCTAACCCCACATTTCCAGCAAGCAGTTCTTCCAATTCAACTCTTAATTTAAAAATATCCAATGTCTTTGGCTGTGATTTTGTTTTTTCTTTATATCAAGACCATCTTTCAGTTTCTTCTGGGGTAACTACCGTAGCACTTCTCGTACCTGAGTAAGTTTCTATTTGTACCTCTCTAGAATTTACAGGTGTAGTTTTTTTAGCTGAGCTACTTACTGGTTCTCTTATAGGTAAATCCATTAGTGAAATTTCTGACTCACATTCACTTGCTTGGTCATCCACTATTAATGTTTCTTTTCTTGACTGCACTACAGGTGTGGTTAGAACAGGAGGTCTTGGACTGGTTTGCTTATCACCATATAAAGGAACAACAGGACCTATAGTTACTGGTATCGTTAAGGCTTCAGGATGTATATTTAACTGTGTAATTTTCTGAATTAATTCATTTCTTTGTTTATTTATTGCTTCTCGTTCCTTTCCTGTAATACTTTTTCTAATGATGCCTCATGTATTACTTGCGGAACTAAAGGTAGCTTTAAGAACGGAGCACTAGAATTAGCTTTAATTTGCTCCTCATTATAAGGTGGTGGATTTTTTATTAATAAATCCTCCAAGTAATCATCATCTGGATCAACACTTGTCATTAAATGTTTTCTCTGTACTTTTACTCCCTGTTTGTTCTTCTAAAGCTCGGACAGGATATAATCCTTCCACTAACATGGACTGCCTACATTGTTTCATCTGTTTATCTCTCGTCTCTTTAGGAAATTTGGGATAAAATGTATTCAAATTCTTGTCACTTCTAGATCTATCTAGCTCAAAAGCCTCTGTTTCCCATTCCTCTAATGCCTCATATTGAGTTAATCTAGGTCTAGGATCTAATTCATTCATGCGTGCTCTTAAATTGTACAAAACTCTACCATTGAAGGTACCATTTTCTGGAAATGCCAAAATTCCATCATCTTTGGTACATTCTTTCCAGTTTTCTAACCATATGCAACTGTGATAGCCCCTTTCAACCATCATGTATGATACGGGCATATTTGGTGGTGGAATAATAATTCCTTCTCTGGTTTTTATCGGCTTCTCCTTTTTAAAGACATTTTTAACTTTCTTGACAAATGACATTTTTCTTTTATCTCCGTACATGATATAAGGTCTTTCTCTAATCATTTGTTCCTTAGCAAAACCTAGTGGTCTATCTGGTCTATTTCCTATGAATCCTGGATCTAAATGCCACGTATATTTTATGCCGCTTTACTTTCGTGAAGACACTCGTTTGTTTACAGAAAAAACCTCCACTACCAATGCGTCTCTTATTTTCAATGACCAATCAACATTTAGAATTCAAATAAATTCACCCAATTATTGCGCGGCTTTTCTCATGAGGCGAGTTCTCACACTCCTGTACAATATTAACTCAGCTACACACCTGCTGTCTCAACCAATACCAGCGCAGCTCTGAGTGACGTAAGTGCAACTCCGCAACTGAAAGGTAATACGAGAACTTCCTTTTATTCACTTTAAATATTCATTCTCATTAATTACCAACGTAAAAACATTCGCCACTGTGCCTGAGTAACCAATTCAAAGAAAAGAATGATTTGTTTCACTGCGAGTAACTCTCTTCGGTTTACTCTTCATACACTATAAGTAGATCCCTTCCGTCTACCTTTCACGCAAGCATCGAAGAACCTGTTAATCCCTCGGGCTTACCCTTTCTAGGTGATATAAGGCCAAAGTTTCACCAGCGAACCCCTTTGCTAACAATCAAGCTCAGAAGTACCTTTTACTTCTTTAGTGTGACCCTTTCTAGGTGATATCACACTCAAAGTTTTACTAGCAAACTCTTTGCTATCAATTATTCACACATTCATATAGAAAGTCCCTAAAACAATGCTTCCGGTTTTACCTAACCATGCACTTACTTCCTCAGACAAGTGACCTCACTACAGAGTGGCTTCCATTTACCACCTGTTATTCTGCCCCCGGGGATTCCAAAACAAAACATATAACAGGTACGAACAAGTTTGGTTAATACATAAGAGGCAATATAATTTTAAAATACACAATGCAATTTAATTTAACCAACTAACTACAACTAACTACCTATCTGAACTAAACCCTAACCATCACGCTGCTACCAAATTAACTGATAGAGCGCAAGCTCGCCTGCTCAACATACTCACCTGGGCCCATAAAACTAAGTATATATTTAAACAGGTAAACTTACACTCAATCAATTTTAAATTTTACCTTTCGGGATCTATACCTTTTAACTTACCAATCCAAGTCACCGATACCTAAAGTCCGAGAGGATCAAGGGAGTTGGCAAGAAAATAGGTAGTAAAATAACATTTAGCATTTCATAAATAACCACAAACTCGAGTAAAGGTTAAGTTCTTTTATCTAAGTAAAAACTTTTAAATGTTTGAATTCATGAAATCAATAATTTCTTATTTAGAATAATGAAGATTGAAACAAGCATATGCAATAATTTTGGGAAAAAATATCGTTAAGCATTAGACAAAGGATGGGTAGAGAAGGGAAAACAATACAATGACAAACCCACACTCTATAGTTACCTAGAATGGTGTGAAGACCAACCCTGGCCATGGGCTGAGACAAAGGACAAGAATCCCAAAGTGCAGGTGCCAGCGAGAAAGAACAGGTGCAGACCAGAATCAGGACAGGTTTCGGACCAAATTGGATCAGGACAGGACCACCACAGGCTAGGACCGGCACCCACAGCTAAACTGCAACGCCAGCGTCACACCCCTCTCTGCAGCTAACAGCCGAACCCCGATTGGGTCATCGAACTCCTTCCCAGAACCCCGATTGGGTTATCGAATCTTCTGACAGAGTGCTCCGCCAGCACCTCTGCTCTCGATCACCTATTGAGTGCGTTGGGTCAGTGACAGGTCAGCTATTCGGACAAGTCGGACAATCTAACTAACTAAGCCTACCCTAGTTATACTGTTTTTCAGGTCAGTGTACCACCCCCAAATGTTGCAAATGTGTAAATCCCACAATTTTATTGGTCAGAAGACGAGGAGAAGTCATCACACCATATTGATATGAGGTAACGTGTCAATCATGTATTTAAATGTTATCTCCCATTACTTTATCTTCAATTGTACTTTTATTCCACCTGGCAGTGAATGTAACAATAACATTTAATACTTTAACAATGTATTTAATTCAGCTTCCTTTGGCAGGGTTAGGAGGTCCCTTTTCATAGTTTCTTAGTCCATGTCAGTTTTTTGGCACTGATTCAAGGCCATTGGCTTCAGTGACGTGAGTTTCTTTGCGCAGGCCTAGTTTCTCAAAAGATGGAGTTCAGAAATACATTTCAGGCCCAAATGCGATACATGCAAAAATAGAAGAGAAACAGTTATAGAGACACAGAATAAATAAATGCAATGTATACCACTTATTTCTATTCTATTCCCATTATTTTATTTTAACTATTGCATTAGAGGTTAAGCAGAACAAACAGCTTAGCAAAAGCAGCGTTGCAATCTTCTTGCACGTTAGGACACAGAGCAGTCATCTTAGTTCTGGTGAGCAGAAGCAAATGTTTCCCACCAAGCGAGATAGTACGTCACGTCACGTGAGTGTGACAGACGCATGCGCAGTAGAAAATCCCGCGTAAAAGAAGCCATTTTAATGCAAGCAGATTATAGTTAGTAAAGCACATTGTTAAGCTTTCCCTAGATACTAGAAATGTTGTGTAATGCTATTTTAACATAACAATACATGTTAATTAGTACATTAATATTATTTCCGAGAGCGCTGAATACAAGCAAGTCAATTTACTTCTGCAACCTTGCTCCATCAGTGGTAAGGGGTGACCTTAAGAGTTAAGCTGCATCTCAGAGCAGAGACGTGACTTCGACGCCCGACGTTACAGATGGTGCCAGTAGCCATGTTTTTTCCGTGGAAATAACTTGAATATGCATCACCTGAAACAGTGGAGGGCGGCACGCCAACCTTGAAGTGAGCTGCAAGATAGAAGCTGGGACACACTCTGCTTCATGAAACAGCACCATAATCCAGGGTGGGCACACCCTCAGGGCACAACCGAGCAGTAAACAGTCAGATGCCAGCAGACTGGCTGGGACCCGGGCCTTCCTCCCGCATGCAGAATGGTCTCATGGAAGACGGAATAAAGCATGGTGGACAAAGGTTATGCACCCCATCACGCATCTGTTGTGCCATGCTCGCTGACAAGCCCCCCCCTTCCGAATGGCCCTGCCTCCTTAAATGTGGGGCTCCAATAAAGGTGCCATTCGCAGTTTACTGTATTAATTGGTATTTCAAGGCGACCATCTGCAGGCTCCGTATACGTTGGCTTACCCTTTCTAGGTGATGTAAGGCCAAATTTTCACCAGCGAACCCCTTTGCTAACAATCAAGCTCAGAAGTACCTGTTACTTCTTTAGTGTGACCCTTTCTAGGTGATATCACACTAAAGTTTTACTAGCAAACTCTTTGCTATCAATTATTCACACATTCATATAGAAAGTCCCTAAAACAGTGCTTCCGGTTTTACCTAACCATGCACTTACTTCCTCAGACAAGTGACCTCACTACAGAGTGGCTTCCATTTACCACATGTTATTCTGCCCCCGTGGATTCCAAAACAAAGCATATAACAGGTACGAACAAGTTTGGTTAATACATAAGAGTCAATATAATTTTAAAATACACAATGCAATTTAATTTAACCAACTAACTACAACTAACTACCTATCTGAACTAAACCCTAACCATCACGCTCCTAACAAATTAACTGTTAGTGCCCAAGCTCACCTGCTCAACGGATGTATGACGTTACAACGCATACTTTTACAACGCCTACCATTACCACGCATTTTTTACAACGCAGGGTCCATTACAACGAAGTACCATTACAACGCATGTATTTACAACGAAGGTACCTTTACAACGCATACCATTACAACGTAAGTATTGGTAAGTATATAATATTTTTTTTAAATGTAAATTAATTTAAAATAACATAATTTAACTTAATTTAATTTAATTTAATTAATTTTACTTAATGTAATTTAATTTAATTAATTTAATTAAATTTTAATAAATTTAATTTAATTAATTTAATTTAATGTAATTTTAATTTAATTTAATTTATTTGTTTTAATTAATTTAATTTAATTAATTTAATTTAATTTATTTAATTTAATTAAATGTAATTTAAATTTAAACCTACTTAATTTTTACCCTGTACCCCTTTACCCAAAAACCCAAAACTGACCCTGAACCCTAAAAATACCCCTTTACCCAAAAACCCAAAACTGACCCTGAACCCTAAAAATACCCCTTTACCCAAAAACCCAAAACTGACCCTGAACCCTAAAAATACCCCTTTACCCAAAAACCCAAAACTGACCCTGAACCCTAAAAATACCCCTTTACCCAAAAACTAAAAACTGACCCTGGACCCTAAAAATACACCTTTACCCCAAAAACTGAAAACTGACCCTGAACCCTAAAAATACCCCTGTACCCCAAAAACCCAAAACCCAAAACTGACCCTGTACCCTAAAAATACCCCTTTACCCAAAAACCCCAAACTGACCCTGAACCCTAAAAATACCCCTTTACCCAAAACCCCAAAACTGACCCTGAACCATAAAAATACCCTTTTACCCAAAAACCTAAAACTGACCCTGAACCCTAAAAATACCCCTTTACCCAAAAACCCCAAACTGACCCTGAACCCTGAAAATACCCCTTTGCCCAAAAACCCAAAACGGACCCTGAACCCTAAAAATACCCCTTTACCCAAAAACACAAAACTGACCCATAACCCTAAAAATACCCCTTTACCAAAAAACCCAAACTTATAATATTTAAAAAAAATTATATACTTACCAATACTTACGTTGTAATGCTATGCGTTGTAAAGGTACCTTCGTTGTAAATACATGCGTTGTAATGGTATTCGTTGTAATGGTTCCTGCGTTGTAAAAAATGCGTGGTAAAGGTAGGTCGTTGTAAAAGTTGTGTGGTAACGGTTGTATACCCTGCTCAACATACTCACCTGGGCCCATAAAATTAAGTATATATTTAAACAGGTAAACTTACACTCAATCAATTTTAAATTTTACCTTTCGGGATCTATACCTTTTAACTTACCAATCCAAGTCACCGATACCTAAAGTCCTAGAGGATCAAGGGAGTTGGCAAGAAAATAGGTAGTAAAATAACATTTAGCATTTCATAAATACCCACAAACTCGAGTAAAGTTCAAGTTCTTTTATATAAGTAAAAACTTTTAAATGTTTGAATTCATGAAATCAATAATTTCTTATTTAGAATAATGAAGATTGAAAAAAACATGCAATAATTTTGGAAAGAAATATCGTTAAGCATTAGACAAAGGATGCGTAGAGAAGGGAAAACATTGCAATGACAAACCCACACTCTATAGTTACCTAGAATGGTGTGAAGACCAACCCTGGCCATGGGCTGAGACAAAGGACAAGAATCCCAAAGTGCAGGTGCCAGCGAGAAAGAACAGGTGCAGACCAGAATCAGGACAGGTTTCGGACCAAATTGGATCAGGACAGGACCACCACAGGCTAGGACCGGCACCCACAGCTATACTGCAACGCCAGCGTCACACCCCTCTCTGCAGCTAACAGCCGAACCCCGATTGGGTCATCGAACTCCTTCCCAGAACCCCGATTGGGTTATCGAATCTTCTGACAGAGTGCTCCGCCAGCACCTCTGCTCTCGATCACCTATTGAGTGCGTTGGGTCAGTGACAGGTCAGCTATTCGGACAAGTTGGACAATCTAACTAACTTAGCCTACCCTAGTTATACTCTTTTTCAGGTCTGTGTACCACCCCCAAATGTTGCAAATGTGTAAATCCCACAATTGTATTGGTCAGAAGACGAGGAGAAGTCATCACACCATATTGATATGAGGTAACTTGTCAATCATGTATTTGAATGTTCCCTCCCAAAACTTTATCTTCAATTGTACTTTTATTCCACCCGGCAGTGAATGTAACAATAACATATTTTTTTTTTTTTTTTTTTAAACGCAAGACTTTATTTCCATATTCAATAAAATACATTAGCATGCCTACAACCCTGGGGCCGGCCATATCCGTCACTATTCCATCAATGCAAGGATTACACAGCTATTCAGCCGACAACCACCGGTCCGGCAGCATCTATACCAACGTTTATGACCATATTATTCATTACTGCTATATGCACAATAAGTGTCATCTTGCTTTTGCATTTTGTATTAACATAACTCAAGTTCACTCAAGCACCAAATGAATGACTTCATCTGCATTGCACCATCTGTCTCACCTCACTGCATTTACATTTCTCTACGCAGGTAGCCTATACACCCCCCACCCCATTCCACCCGTGCAGCCAACCCGGTTAACGTCCTAACATTCCCTCGCCCATCCCTATCTCCCTCAATCTGTAGCACCCCCTAGGCACTCAATTGTCCTCCATCTCGTCCTCAGAACTTTCAATATCTTCTTCCTCCAACGGGTCACAGAGATCGCCCCTGTATGTGTTCCATGGCAGCCATACTTTATTCCATTTGCGGGGATTCGCTCTCAGTTTATATACTGCCCGCTCCGTCAACATAATAGCATCCATATTTCTACACCACTGCGACAAGGTTGGTAGATCTGCCGCCCCCCAACTCTGTGCTATGTCTCGTTTGGCTGTCATCATGCCCACCGTGACCCATATTCTACCTTGATACGTTAGGTCATTCGGGCTCCACATATTCAGCAGGCAAACACGGGGTCGGGCGCCAGGGATATTTCCAGCGTTTGCAAAATAGTACGCATCACCTGTCGCCAGAACCCTACCAGCGCCGGGCACTCCCAGAGTGTGTGTATGAATGTACCCTCAAGCCCACAGCCCCTGAGGCAGAGCGGGTACGTTGCTCTGTGTAGTTTGAACAATGTAGTCCTGGTGTAGTATATTCTATGTAAAATTTTGAGCTGTATCAGGCGGAACCTAGCTGAGATACCCGCCTCGCGCGGAGACGCTAGTGCCGCATTCCAATCTGAGTCTGTCACATCTCCCACTTCCACCACCCATTTTTCCCTTAACTGGACTAGTGGGTCTGGCAGGTTATTCATCAGTTTGCGGTATGTAAGGGAGGTTGCACCCTCATGCATAAAGTCAGTGAGCAGGCGGTCTTCAAGTGGTGAGGCTTCCGGGACTATAGTATCTGCAGGGATAGCCGCCATTAGTGCATGCCTAATTTGCACATACCTGTACGTTTCTGTGGGACTTAGGTCGTATTGTTGCTGAAGGTGTGAGAATGGGACCACCCCCTCCTTTGTCCACATATCTCCTACCGTGGAGATCCCTATAATGTCCCACTGGGCGAATCCTTTGGAGTGGCGTAGGGGCCCCAGAGCCTTGGTATCCCATAGCGGTGTCAGCTTTGTGATGACTCCCCCCCATTCCAGTCTCGCCTGTGCCCTGTGCCACAATGTTACAGTGTGCCTGGTGGGTCCTATCAATTTTGTCACCATCCCTTTGTGGTATAGCGGTGCCAGTAAACTGTGTTTAAACAGTAAACAGTAAACCAGTGCCTAACTGGGCCCTATCAGCAAGATAAGCCGGGTCGTCTTGTGGGGCATGCAGCCATTTGTTAATAATCTTGAGCTGGGCTGCCCAGTAGTATAACTGCATGTTTGGCAGGGCGATCCCCCCGTCGTACCAGCTTCTATTAAGTTTACCATGTGCTATGCGAGCTGGGCGATCCCCCCACAACAGCCCTGTCACTGCCCCCGTAACTTTCCGGAAGTAACTTGGAGGAATCAGGGTCGGCGTGTTCTCGAGTACGTAAAGGAAGCGCGGGAGCGCCATCATTTTAAACAATGCCGCTCTACCTAGCAGTGTTAGTGGAAGGGCCTTCCAGTGCCATATATCGCTCCGCAGTCTGGCGAGCTGGGGCTGCAGATTACGCTCAAAGAATTCAGTTACATCCTGGGTAACGTATATCCCCAAATACTTGAATGAGGTGGTCGCCACTGCCAACGGGGAAGCTTCAGGAAGGGTCAGTGATGCTCCGTTTAGCCCGTAGATGACCGACTTCGCCCAATTTATGGTGTACCCAGATGCACGCCCATGAGCGTCACAGATTTTCAACAAGTTCGGGACCCCCCTCACTGGGTCTGTCAAGTAGATCAGCATGTCATCTGCGTACAGAGAGATTCTATCCTCCCAGGTCTCATTCCAACAGATCCCCTTCAGCAGAGGGGTTTTCCTGATAGTCACAGCCAACGGCTCAAGTACCAGCGCAAATAGCAGTGGAGAGAGCGGACATCCCTGCCTAGTCCCCCTCGCCAGGGGTATTTCACGGGAATATGTCCATTTGCAACTACCCGCGCCACCGGGCTAGTATATAGCAGTTTTACCCAAGAGATGAATGTGGAGCCGAATCCCATGCAGGCCAGCACCGCAAAGAGGTACTGCCACTCCACCATATCAAACGCCATTCTGGCATCCAGGGACAAAATAACTGCAGGCTCTTTTAATAACGGGGCACGCGCCATTGCTCCATGCACTCTTCGTAGATTAAGCGCCGTGCCTCTAGGTGGCATAAAGCCCGACTGATCTGGATGAATCAGATGTTCCAGGTGGGGCATCAACCTATTTGCCAATACCTTCGCAAGTATTTTAGCCTCTGCATTGAGGAGTGATATCGGTCGATAGGAAGTGCATGCATCAGATGGTTTACCCGGTTTCAGGATTACTACAATAGTTGCTGCGCGTTGATCGGAGGGCAAGATTCCTACCTCCCGACTTTCTTTGTACATTGTCATCAAGGGCCCACACAAGGATTCCGACATGGTCTTATACCATTCAATCGGTATTCCATTGGGCCCAGGGGCCTTGCCCGATCGTATCGCGTTTATGGCCAACTGAATCTCCCCAGTCGTCAATTCGGAGTCCAGTTCAGTCGCCGCGTCCGTCGACAAAGTCGGCAATTGCACGTCGCGGAGAGCTGCTACCGCTAATTCCTCAGTGACCTCCGCAATTGGAGAGTATACCCCTTGGAAGTAATCGGCCAATGTGTCTACAATGTCTTCCGGACGAGTGTGCATAACACCGTTCGCGACCGCTATCTGCAGTATAGTCCTGTTACCTCCTTTCTTCTTGTCTAGCCACGCCAGAAGCTTACTGGCCTTGTCCCCTATGTCATACACCCTGTTAGCGGTAGTCTCCGCATCCGCCACCGTCTGGCTTCTCAGGTGGTCATCATGAAGCTGCTGACGCAGCTGAAGGGAATGCAGCGTCTCATCCGAGGGGTCAGCCATGTGGGCTGCGTTGGCTCTGCCGAGTTCCAGCTCGGGCTCCACCAATTCCCTCTTCTGAGCGCGTTTGTATCTTGTTATGCTAGAAATAGCCTGCCCCCTCAGAACTGTCTTGTAGGCCTCCCACAATATCGAGGGTGATTCGACCGAGGATTGATTTTCTACAAAGTAATTCCGGGTTGCCTGTTTAAGGTCTTTACCCACTGTCGGCACCCTGAGATACCCTGGGTATATCGGGTACACTCTCCTACGAGACTTCTCTTGACTGGATAAGGTTAATGTCAACGGGTGGTCTGAGATTCCTCTTGGTCTAATTTGTATCTCATCTGTCGTGAGACAGCCGGCTCCCAGGGTGAAGAAGTAGTCAATTCTGGATAAGCTATTATGTGTAGCTGAATAGTATGTATACTGCCGGTCATCTGGGTGTATGTGGCGCCAAATGTCAATTAGCCCTTGCGCTTCCAAAAAGGTACCAAATCGGGAAGTACCAGGTGCATGTGATCGAAGGGGGAATCTATCCTGCATGCTATCAATAACTGCGTTAAAATCCCCTCCTATAATCAGCTCGCCTTCCGGGAGCTCTAGTAAGAACCTCCCCAAGTCAGGCAAAGGCACAGCATGTAACAAAGGGGAACGTACACCGATACTACATTCAATCGTCTGCCCTCCCATTGCCCGTGCACCGCCGCAAAGCGGCCCTGATCATCCACTTTAGTGGTCTGGGCTATGAATTGTGAGGACCTACGCAGTAAAATACCTGCCCCCCGTGATCCGGAAGTGAACTCCGAGTGTGCCACCATATAGTATCCCTTCCTATCCATGGCCTGCCGAGCCGTGCCCGTAAGGTGTGTTTCCTGGAGGAGGGCTAGTGCCGGTCCCACCCTTCTGATGCCCTGCAGCACTAATCCCCTTTTGATTTTATCTCCCAGACCCCTGACATTCCAGGACATAATCTGCAGTGGCGTCACCGGGGTTATTTGAGCGTTCCCGCTGGACGTATCAGTCTGCAGTTGCTTTGCCATCTACAATTTGGGGTACCCCCTCCCTACCAGCTGCGGACGAGATTATCTGAATCCAGTGTAGCCCTCCTCCGTGCGGTGTGCTGTATCCAGCCCGAAATGAGTGAAGAGCGTGAGGTGCCGTGAGACTGCTAAGAAGCGTTTCCTTGCGCCTGTGCGCACTTTCCATAATAACCGTGTGCCATGTGTTGGTGCCCTGAGTCAAACCATCAAACCAATACAATAAAACTAGAATAACCCAACCCCCCCTTTCCCCCCTCCTTGCCCCCCTGCTGTACGGACCTTGAACCGCCCGCCCCCCCCAACTTAGCAGAGTGCTTAACCCCTACGCGACACTGAAAGATACTTGCTCGCTGGGGCGAAGGACTTCTCCGGAGACAACGGCCTCTCTCTCTCTCTTCGGACGCCCTCAGCCCAGTGTCCAGAGGCAGTCCCTCGGGCAGTCTGTTGAAACATTACAAAGCCTTGCGTGCACCGGTCAATTATTGTTCCTCTTCTAAATTTTCGGCGTCGTTGTCTCTTATCGGGGACCGTTCCCCCATATCGTGTCCTGATGTTTGAGAATTCGGATAATTTCCTGTCCCCTGGTTCTTGTGTGCTCTGTGTGACCGACGTGGTGGGTTTGCTGGACTCCATCCGTCCAGCCAGTCCCGGGCAACCTCAGGCGTATCAAATAACCAAGTTTTATTATCTGCCACTACACGTAACCTAGCTGGGAACAACATTGAATATGGAATTTCTCGTGACCTGAGTTCCCTTTTGACGCCCAGAAATGTTCTCCTGCGTCGAGCAACCTCAGCCGTATAGTCCGGAAAGAAGGCCAGCGTTGAGTTTTGGATTTTGATCGGTGGCGCTACTCGCGCTGCTTGTAAGATAGCATCTCGATCCCTGAAGTTGAACAATCTGGCAAGGATCGGTCGTGGAGCCGCGCCAGTTTTCGGTCTTCCTCCCGGGACCCGGTGAGCCCTTTCAATGGAGAAGAAGTTGGACAGGCCCTTGGGTTGGAGTTCGTTCTTCACCAGTTCTTCTACGTAGAGGTCCAGTGCTTTCGTGCCTTCGGATTCCGGAACCCCAAGGATCCTCACGTTATTCCTCCTGGAGCGCCCTTCCTGGTCATCCAGCCTTTCTCGCAGCACCCTGTTTTCCGTTGACATCCTTTCCATCGCTGTTTGAAGTTCCGAGACATCCTCCACCAAAGACTTTGTAACCACCTCCATGGAGTTGACCCTTTCGGACATTTTATGTAAGTCCGCCCTGATGAGGGTGATTTCGGTGGAGATCGTGCCTACCGTCGCTTGGACTTGCGTCAGGGCCCTCATCACATCGTCCAGCGTAGCTTTCTTCCCACCTGCGCCATCCATCGATTTACCTGGTGGCGATTTCCCATCCGCCGAGGGAGAGGCGTTCTTATCGCAAGCAAATTTGTCGATCTTAGTTTGTGTGGTGCCGCCTTTTCCGCCTCTACCTGCCATGATGGCTGTTTCAGTGACCGGGTACAGGCTTTATATCGTGGATCCCTCCAGCAGAGGATCTCAGGGCCACTACTCCGATAGTACAGGGTGTTCCTCAGGGGCACTGTTACAGCACAGCCAGTCCTTCGGCGTTGCCTTTACACCGCGCCCTTCAGGGCTCTTGGTCCAATGGCATCTCCCTCCCAAAGGGTATTGCACTACGCACCTCCAGACCAGCTTGCAACCTCGGCTCTGGAGTTTCGGCAGGCCGAGAGTACTAACGCAAACACTCTGCACCAGTGTCCTTCCGCCCTTATGGAGTCGTCTTTTGCCGAGTGCCCAGCAGGGGGAGGGGCCTCTCCCTATGCCCCACTCAGCTGTTGAATGCACCCTGTGGGCCGCCAATAGTCACCACCCCGCTGTGCAGCCGCCACCCGGATTTTCCCACTCCCTGGTTGTGTCCACTTTGCGGGCGTCGCGCAGGTGGGTTGTGCCTGTACCCGCAGATCAGGGGGCGCGAGAGGAGATCGCCGTCATTGTTGTATGGCCCGCTCTATTGTGCTCAGCGCCACCTCAATACGTTTTCCCAGGGCGCCCAGGCAGCGATGTACTTGTCTGTATGTCGTTGGGCAGCTGTGCCACTCCCCCTCTTTCTGCACTTGCCCCCAGGCCCCCCACCGAGGCTTCCAGCTGCACAGCCCGGTAGGATAGGCTCTCCCCGGCGTCCTTACTTAGCCCTGCACCTGTGATGCTTCCAATTGCGCTGGGTCTCGCCACTGCATTTGTGCCTTTGGACAGTGTGGCTCACCACTCGTCCGTGCCTGCCTGTGCGCCCAGCTCGAATCCCGCGCACGCACCCTGACTCTCTACGGGCGCCCGGAGCCTCTCACCACCGGGGCCCCGATGCGATCTGCCAGGATGGCGGCCCGATTTTATAGTCACTTTCACCTCCCTTAGGCGCCGCCCGCAGTCTGGCTCTTCACTGGCACCACGGCGCCACTTTACGCTTGCTTCAGGGCCCCCTGCAGCCTTCACGCTGTCCGGTCGCCTTTTCCGGATTTTTATAGCCGCGTCGTCACCCCTCCGTCCTCCGACCGGGCGCTTCCGGTGCAGAGCGCCCGGGCCCTTGGCACCTCCGGGCGGATACTCCTACTGGCCAGCCCCCCGGACCCGAGCTGCCGCACAGGCCGCAGGTGCCGCCGACCACAACTTTCAATTCCGGCGCCGTATTGCAACCGGATTCACTGCCTTCTGCACCGCCCGGTCCTGGGCCTTGGGTCCCTCCTACAGAGACCGTAGTGATTACGGATTATTGAAAGGATAGCCGGAGAGGCTGTGTCTTACCCGGAGCTTGCCTTTTAGGCTGCCGCCATGCTCGGCTGCAAGCCACGCCCCCGTAACAATAACATTTAATATTTTAACAATTTATTAAATTCAGCTTCCTTTGGCAGGGTGAGGAGGTCCCTTTTCATAGTTTCTTAGTCCATGTCAGTTTTTTGGTACTGATTCAAGGCCGTTGGCTTCAGTGACGTGAGTTTCTTTGCACAGGCGCAGTTCCTCAAAAGATGGAGTTCAGAAATACATTTACGGCCCAAATGCCATACATGCAAAAATAGAAGAGAAACAGTTTTAGAGACACAGAATAAATAAATGCACTGTATACCACTTATTTCTATTCTATTCCCATTATTTTATTTTAACTATTGCATTAGAGGTTAAGCAGAACAAACAGCTTAGCAAAAGCAGCGATGCAAGATTCTTGCACATTAGGACACAGAGCAGCCATCTTAGTTCTAGTGCGCAGAAGCAAAAGTTTCCCACCAAACGAGATAGTACGTTACGTCACGTGAGTGTGACAGACGCATGCGCAGTAGAAAATCCAGCGTAAAAGAAGCAATTTTAATGCAAGCGGATTATAGTTAGTAAAGCACATTGTTAAGCTTCCCCTAGATACTAGAAATGTTGTGTAATGCCATTTTAACATAACAATACATGTTAATTAGTACATTAATATTATTTCCGAGAGGGCTGAATACAAGCAAGTCACTTTACGTGTGCAACCTTGCTCCATCAGTGGTAAGGGGTGACCGTAAGAGTTAAGCTGAATCGCATAGCAGAGACGTGACTTCGACGCCCGACATCACAGATGGTGCCACTAGCCATGTTATTTTCCGTGGAAATAACTTGAATATGCATCACCCGAAACAGTGGAGGGCGGCACGCTAACCTTGAAGCGAGCTGCAAGATAAAAGCTGGGACACACTCTGCTTCATGAAACAGCACCCTAGTCCAGGGTGGGCACACCCTCAGGGCACAACCAAGCAGTAAACAGTCAGATGCCAGCAGACTGGCTGGGACCCGGGCCTTCCTCCCGCATGCAGAATGGTCTCATTGATGTCGGAATAAAGCATGGTGGACCAAGGTTTCATACCCCATCACGCATCTGTTGTGCCATGCCCGATGACAAGCCCCCCCCTTCCGAATGGCCCTGCCTCCTTATATGTGGGGCTCCAATAAAGGTGCCATTCGCAGTTTACTGTATTAATTGGCATTTCAAGGCGACCATCTGCAGGCTCCGTATACGTTGGCGTGGCCCTAACTGCTCCACCAAGAGACGAGCAGTTTAACCATGCTGTTTATAGGTAATTATGCACATAAACTATGCAGCAGTTTAGCAGTCCCACAGCAGTCTGATGTGGATTAGCAGGCGCTGCTTTTGTGCTGAAGCCACATGAGTTTTGGTGACAGCTAATTATTTCTAATGATGGATTACCTGCCGGAGGCAAGTGACCCACACACTGACACAGCAAAAAGGTCCTTGGAAAAGACGGCACATCTGTCGGCCACGAGCCATCGAATGTCAAACTAGAAGTTTTAAAGTTGGTGCTAGTAACAGACAAATACAAGCACAAGTGCGCGCGCGCCTCTCGCGGCAGCATGGGGATGGGGCCTGCGCGATTCCATTGCGGGAGCAAGTAGCAAGGCGCGATAATTAATAACATATAGCGCCAGCTGCACACTCCCGCAAGTGAATCGCCAGACGTGCACGCGTTGCCAAATTTGGAAGCAAAGCAACTTGTGCACGTTTTTGCCAGGAAAGCTGTGCGGATCACTAAAGCTCTCTTTCCTATGCAGCGCATGTGCACTGCGTAGGCGAGACCTAAAAAGGCCCCGAACTTGTTCTCTGTGAAGCAAGTGCACTGTATCCCTGGCAAGCTGATGCAACCTGGAGCGCCATCAAGACAGCTCATTGCTTGATTCCTCAATTACTGCGATTGTGACTTAATCCTAAAGCATTTCTGCATGTAGGGGCCTGGCGTTATGGGAACATGGTCATAACGGAGTATTCGGACTTCACAGCTGAGGTGAAAGTAAAACATTGACTTCTGGAGCTGCAGCTCCTCTATGTGCTGTTCAATCCTGCGAAGCTCAGGGTGGCAGAGGGTGAGACCTCCCATAATTTCGTGACACCTGAAGATGTATAATTCTGGCTTCACATGAAAGGACTGGCCTGAACCACCGGTAACAGTCACTCAGAAGGAGATTGGATAATCCCATGCCCTAAACCCAGGAAACATCGATGCAACCAAGTGTGACCCAAACAGGACCAGGTGGCTGTGGAATGAGCATTACCCCTGAAGAAGTCCTTCCTGCACTACACAAAACCCTTTACCCTATTGAACTCTAAACACTTATCAGACTCTGGCTCAGGCTCCATAGACTGTGGTACATCAAGCATGAACAGCATCCAAGGCCCAAAATCAGACCGGGTTCTGCCAATGACTTGATGTGACTTTCCCCACTGCTGTCCTGATGCTGTCCCAGATCCCAGGATGAGAGTGATGCTGTCCCACCCCAGCAGAAAGACTCAGGCTTGTGGTGTTAGGTCAGGGGTCCCGATCTCCGGGTTGGGCCTGGCCTGAAGGGAACAAGCCTAACTGCATTATCACATCCCACATGAGCTCCAATGAGGACTGGATTGTTTCTTTTTGCTTTTTGATTGTATTAGTTGTTGTTTACATGTTGGAGAATCTTGGTCAGGGACGTATGAGTCTTCTGACCTGCAGGGATTCAGCTGCATAGGCTTATTTTTTTCACTGTTTTAATTGTTGATGTGCTGGAGTTCACTGGTGGGTCGGCGATTCATATAGGCACATTCACATGGCATTACTGGCAGTGCATGATGGCTCTCTCTTTTGAGCATCGCAGCATGCAAAATATACAACAGGGCATCACTGTCACACCTATGATGCCCATTGCTCCCCTGCAATATGGTATCCTCTACTGGTAGCAATACGCCACAATGTAGCATCCTAAATGGAACATGCACAGCATAGCCACCCCCACCAAGCATTACTCCATTTATGTGTATCTCATACGCTACAACTGGTATGCCAGTGACGTAATGATCCAAAAGCGCATAGGGAAGCATGATTTCAAACGACATATGGCAATGCTACATGCATAGGTGAGTCACTCAAGGAGACTATTGGCATGGCCGTTGAAGGATGACCTGTGGTGGACCCCAATTTGGGCCACTGGATTAGAAGACAACACAACAGTCACATCCCAGCCAGCCATTATTACAGCTTTCCAGGAGTATTAGCAGGGACTGTGCCAAGCAACAGGCCCCCCAACACAGGGACGCACACAGGCGTTCCTCTGCAATCTCCCACTGATCAAGCTCAACCTGCTACAGCTTGCCAAATTGGATGAAGCCCTGCAGCTAGATGAAATTAAAGCAGCCAGCTCCCCAATAGCTAGGAGTAAAATACAGGGCACAGACAGACCACTGGTTGAGTACTAACACCTGCTGGAGACTATTGGCATGGCTGTTGAAGGATGACCTGTGGTGAACCCCAATTTGGGCCACTGGATTAGAAGACGGTACAACAGTCACATCCCAGCCAGCCATTAATACTGCTTTCCAGAAGTATTAGCAGGGACTGGACAAAGCAACAGGCCCCCCACACAGGGACACACACAGGGGTTCCTCTGCGATCTCCCACTGATCAAGCTCAACCTGCTACTGCTTGCCAAAGTGGACGAACCCCTGCTGCCACATGCATGTCGCCATGCTGCATTAAACACACCTCACACTAGCGGAGTTACATAAACTCTGCACAAATTTGAGGGGACAGCTGTATGGCATGTTCGTATTGGAGTATGCCCGGAGCGTGCTTATTAGGATCGCAGCAGAGGTCTCATGTGTGGAGATAAGCACAAAGAGAACATTGGTGGATGATAAGTGTTATTGTAAGGACCCCTTGACGGCCCCCCCTTACGCTACTGGCAATTTATGCACCCAATTCCAACCAACCAGGTTCCTTAGACACACTCGCTCCCTCACTTTTTCGGGACCTACCCCGTCTTGTCCTGTGGGTTGGCAATATCAATTGTGTACTGGATATGGTTATCAACCAATCTGTCCCCCCTGCATAATGTCACCTCTATCCCCATCACTCACCACTTCCATAATTGCCTCACCCAACACTGACCTCATGACAGATGGAAAATTCTGTACCCACTGGATAATAAATACTCATTCTATTCCATGGTCCACGACATACGCACCAGATCAGGCCTCTCTCTTTGTACGGATCACCTGGGGATGCAGTTGTTCTGAGCGGAGTACCTTGTGCGCACCCTCTCAGAACACTGTCCCCTGCAGCTTACCCAGCGATGGGGCAAGCAACGTTCCATGATACCTACCTGAAGATCACAGATGGAAGCACATTTTGATCCCCCATGTCAGGAGGGTCTGAGGCATTGTATCTCTAACTACTTTGAACACAACAAAGGCTCTACCCTGCCAAGAGCATTAGAGTGGGACGCACACAAAGTTGTGGTGTGGGGTCATTGCCTGGTGGCCTCCTAGGGATTATAGCGACTCCTGCAAGAGGAATTAGTGGACCTTGAACAAGAGCTATGTCCACTGGTTATAAGGGTGGCTGAATGCACGGCGATGGCCAAGCAGCTACAACTTGTACGCCAGTGGTGTAATTATGCTGAAGCGCCTAGGGAAGCGTGACTACAAACGACGTATGACCATACTACATGCATAGGTGAGTCACTTGGGGAGACTATTAGCATGGCTGTTGAAGGATGACCTGCCGTGGACCCAACTTTGGGCCACTGGATTAGAAGAGGGCACAACAGTCACTTCCCAGTCAGCCATTAATATTGCTTTCCAGGAGTATTAGCAGGGACTGTACAAAGCAACAGCCCCCCCAACACAGGGATGCACACAGGGGTTCCTCCGTGATCTACCACTGATCAAGCTCAACCTGCTACAGCTTGCCAAAGTGTATGAACCCCTGCAACTAGATGAAATAAAAGCAGCCAACTCCTAAATAGCTAGGAGTAAAATACCGGGCACAGACAGACCACTGGTTGAGTACTATGCCACCTTCTCTGCCCACACCACTCAACACCTGCTGGAGATGCTTATGGTTGCCAGAGTGTCAGAACAACTTCCAATTTCATTATAGGAGGCCTTGTTGGTAGTCCTGCCCAAACCTTGCAGGAACCCGCTGCACGCTTCTCCTATGGCCCCCTTTCTCTTTTGAACCTTGACTACAAAATTCTGGGTCAAGTGCTAACAAACTGCATGCTCCCCAAAATCACCACACTTGTGCATGTGGACCAGTCTGTGTTCATTCCTAGACACAGTACTTTTACTAACATTCGTCATTTATTTTGCCTCACACAGCACTCCCCCCAACAGCCTGCAACTGGATAGTTGCTTTACTAAACATCAAAAAGGCACCGCATACCCTGAGCTGGGATGGTTTTCTGCTGACCATTAAATACAAAGGGTTTGGCCTGGGCTACTTGGATTGGATCACCATGCTATACAATGCCCAGACAGTGTAGGTCAAGACAGGTTAGCTACTCTCTTACAGCTTTCCCATCCAAAGAGGCACCAGACGAGGCTGTATGCTCTCCCCATCGATCATTGCTCTCACAATCGAACCAATGGCCTGCCAACCTAGCCCATTGGGTTGGCAGTTTCCAAGATGTTGCTCCTTTGCCGTTTGCATCATTTTTTTGTGGCACTGCCGATAGTACCGAAAAGCTTTTTTCAGAAACTATATGGCCTCCTACTCGACTTAATATAGTCGGCGGTGGATGGCTCTCTCCACCTTCCAACATCCCTTCACCGAAGAGAGGTCTCTGCACACCTAATTTCTTGTGATATTATGCAGGGGCACAATTGCAGTGGCCAATGCCCTGGCTACAGGTGCGAGTGTGCCTGAACTGAGAATTGTTTGTAGGACCCTGGAGGACATACGTTTTTATATATGGCTGGCTGCACCAGATGCCCGCATCCATAATGTGGCACAACAGATGTCCATTGTTTGTACATGCTGGCACAGATTCGTACATAGTAAAAGGTCCCACATTCCATACTCCCCACCGACAACAAATTGGAAACTGCTGCCCCTCAACACCTCACCTTGATGCAACAGCATGACTTTGGCCCCTGGAGGGAGATCGAAGTTGAAAAATTAGGATAGCTCTACCACAAAGGCACTTTCATGTCCTTACAGGACGTTATGGATACTTATGACATAGGTGCTGGTATTTTTCTAATAATTCCACCGTACATCATGCACTGCGCACCACATGGAAGATGGAGGACAGGGAACCACATCTATCCTCCACACTACATGTACTCCTATCCCAAGATGGCATGCAATCACCACGCTCTACACATCTCTTAACTATACACCACCAGGGTATGCAGAGGGAGCATGTGCCAGATGGGATGCAGTCCTACCACAACCACCTTTGGACAATGCTTGGTCCAAGGTCTCCTACACCCAAATCCTGCCTGCTAGTACTCCGCACTAGGACCTGAGGTGACAAACACCTTCTCAGGTTCATAGACCTTGCTTTAGTATTGTTTTAGACAAAGATAGCTATGTCATGGAAGACACCTGCCCCCTCAGACCTCCGGCGATGGCTGGCCATGACTGTTCGAATGGATTCACCTCAAAGCAAAAATACTCCAAATGCTCTAAGCAAGTGGGGCTCGACTGTCGGCAGGGAACTCTGGGACTTCTATCTACTCAACATTGAGGCGGAAAATGATAAGCGCCCACTGTGAAACATACCCCGCAATCACCGCTGAGTGACCTCCAGCACACACAAAAATTGTGATTTACATTACCATGGGAACAAGATTATGTGAGAAACCATGGGAACTGCACACAAATGGTCTCCACAGCACTACACCCCTTGAAGAGAACAAAGGCAACCACCTTACATGTGGTGATTTGTCTTGGTTACCATGGTGGCCTCCGCCATGGGGTGCCCGGGTGCAGAGGTGCTGGTCGAATTGGTAGTCTTATGTGCTACACCAAGTGAAAGAGGGTGGGCCTCCTACAAACAGACTGCAGAGGGGGACTTGGGGACAAGTCCTGGAGCTCCCAATGAGGTTCTTGTTTCACAAGGGTTTTGGGAGAAGGGCAGCACAGTCGATTCTCGATCAACCGGGTCAGAACACTCGGGTGCAGAGTGGCTAGGTTGGCTGGACTGGTTAATCATAGGACCTTGCAGTTGTCTAACTTGCCACTGGAGAATGTAAAAATCAGGACAGATGACCCACTCTGGAATTGGGTCTCTGCAGTAGCTGCTTGATTTCGGTGTCATCAGAGCCTGGATTGACTGAAACCGGCTTTGGTTGCTGCAAGCGGTCTAGTACCCTGGGTATTGGACATATGCAGCTCTAGTTGGTACTGGCAATCTTCTCACTTATTGGGGAGATGAATCTGGCCTTCTTCTTGGATGGCAGCTGTATCGGTATGACCGGGCAACATCGGAACGGTAAAATGGACATTGCTTTTTTGGTGCCTGCGTACTGCAGGGGAGTATGTGGAAAATGACAATGTAGATGTACATAAGCGGCGTTCATTTGTGTTCACCCTCACCACTGTTGAAGTTAAAGCGAAAGTCACAGCGCAGTGGCCCGCAATCTTGCCCCTTTTAGGCCCCATCACGAACATAGATAGTAGCCCTTTTGTGTGCCATGACCTCCCTGCGCACTGCCAATAGCTTACATCTTTCTCTCTCTCCCCGACAGCCCCCGGTCTCTCCTGTTCGGGCCATGAACGCACCACTCCGTGCTGAACCCCTGCCCCCGCGCTCCCTCATCCTACCCATAGAACAGACCCGTTTGGTAACCCTCTTCCTCCCTGCCCAATTGCCTGGCCTGATCCCAGGCCACCACCTAGTCCGACAGATGCAGTTTATTGCCCCCTGCAGTAGGACCTCGCCTCACAGCAGAGGAGCAGTGATTAATTAAGGCCTTCACACCCCGAGATCCGACCGACACCCCTGCATTCCTCCCAGGAACACCCTTATGACCCCCCCCCCCCCGGCTACACCTGGACTCTCGACCCAGGCCCATATCATAAAACTAGGTCTCGTGGATGTACCCCCTCCGGCCCCACAGAGCAAACCATGATCTTATCGCCTGCCCAACCTTAGATCTGACCACCCCCCCCTCTCTCCCTCGTGCCCTGTTGGGACGTCCGGCTGCAGATTACAATCACATGTTACATTGGGGAGGGGAAAACAACATCAGAACGATCGGTATGGGAATAGGCCTGGAGCTGGGATTCCAAGAATGCCTTTACGTACTTCAAAGTGTCTTTATTACAATAAGGAATGTTTGTACATCATAAACCTGTGTATAAAAGACGGAGCCGTAGAGAAACTAGAGAGAGCACCTCGAGAAGATACCCTGTTGTCTGATTTGACGTGTTCTGTTCCGTCAGAAATAAACTCCTGTTTCCTACCTTCCAGTCTCCAGCGCCTGCCTCTTTATTTGGTAATCGTGAGTTGGGTAAGATGCGGCTAACGCCGGGCAAACCTAGAAAAGGGGTAAAACGACCTGATCTGCCTGAACCCTTTTTCCACAATTGGCGTCCTAAACGTGGGGCCCATCAGCGACACGTGGATCCAGTGAGAGAGGTCCCAACGACAGAGTGAACGACTGCAACGATCGGGAAGAGCTCCTGCCCGATAGACCCTTGTCTGGCAGCCGATCATCCGAACTTCACTGGTTCCGAGCAGACCTCTCTCGAGTGATCTACGGTCCTGACTGGGAACCATCAGGAGTGCCACAGCAACTACGGAGAATAGAGGACGATCGGGCGCTGGAAACGGAAGACGAGAAACTGTCCATACGGTCCGGGTAAGGTCGTGTAAACACGACAAATTGCGAATTGATTGTTTGACTGTCATTGGAAAATACTAGTATTACGCATTTGATTGTTTTGTCCTGAGAGATTCTCTGTCTACAAACGGGGAAGGATAGGAGTATTCTCCCTTTGCAGATAGTGAAGGGTGGGTAGCGCAGGCTTTTGCCCCCGTTGTAACCCGTCGCGCCTACTTCCCTCTCCAATTGATTGATTGTTATCCAAGCATTTATTGTTTTGGAATTGGTTCTCTTTGGATCATTCTCTATTTGCAAACAAGCACAGAGTCGCCATACTCTGTTTAGTCTTTGCAGATAGTGAAGGATAGGTAACGCAGGCCTTTGCCCCCGTTGTAATCCGTCGTGCCTATTTTTATCCCCCACTGATTGATTGTTTGACCGAACATTAATCGTTCGGAATTGGTTCTCGGAAAGGATCTTCTCTGCCTACAAACAGAGAGGAACAGGAAGCTCTCTCTCTTTGCAGATAGTGAAGGGTAGGTAGCGCAGGCTTTTGCCCCCGTTGTAACCCGTCGCGCTTATTTTATTCCTCATTTGATTGATTGATTGTTCGTCCGAACTTGACTGTTTGGAATTGGTTCTCTCTTTGGGTATTCCCTATTTGCGAATACTGTAGAATAGAAATATTCTATCTAGTCTCCGCAAAGTAGTGAAGGATAGGTAGTGCTGACTTTTGTCCCCGTTGTAACCCGTCATGCCTATCTTCTCCCCATTGTTCAGTAGTTGGTTCAGCCCGGACCATTTATTAGAGGTGGACCATCTGGCTCCACCTGAGGACACCCCTAATAGAAAGGACATATATAAAGAAAATGCGGATTAGCCGCTGTATCGTGCTAGCAAATAAAAGAACACAAAAAATTGTTAGGAAAAACAAGAGGAATCGAGTAAAATCAGTAGGCCACTGATGAGATCTCTTTTCAAACTCACTGAAATGGGAGCATTAGGAACAACCCCTCAGGAAATATGAAACTAGTGAGGAAAGCCGAACTCAACGCCATGATGACTGCGAGACAACTCGGCTCCAACGAACACCCCGCCCAATTAGCGACTAACCCTAGACAAATATTAGAAATATACAACACGATAGCAAAATAACAGGTTAAAACGTTTTTATTTTTGAACAAAAAAATATATTAAACAACTATTTACACGGTGAACGACTGCAACAACAAACCCACAATGCATTTCGCCGTCTGCTTGACGCCGTTTCTGTCCCTCCTTCCCCCGAAGTAGCAATGTTGGGCTACTTTGGGCTGTTTCTAGTAGGGTTTTTTGGGCGTCAGAAAGTCTACAAAAGCCGTCGGCGATGGCCTAGGGTGGAGAACCATTACGCGAATAGTCCGGAGGCGACACCACGCGCCAAAACCTGCCCCAGGATGTCCAGAGGTGGCGCTGGCAACCCCCCCGGAAGGAAGGGGGTCATCTCCAACGCTAAGATTGCCATTAGCGTTTCACACGACGAGCCCCGCGGTTGGCTGACCGGGAGACCCGCTCCTGTGGCAGTGGCGAAGAACGGATAGCCGCCACCGGCAGGAGAAGGCATGGGCCCGACCCGAGATGTAGTCGGCTTCCCATTCCCTTCCTCTTTCGGCGCCTTGCAGGCCACGAGGGGGGGATGTCTTGCATATACCTCCAACCACCCCCCCTCTTCTTCATCGCCTGGTCCGGCCATAACAAATGTCAGTGAGGCGCCGTGGGGTGCACTGGGAGGGAGAGGCGGCGCGGACGAGCCTCTCCCGCCTCCCCAGGTGGAGGCCCCCTCAGCTGCACCCCCAACGCTCCACGCACCCGGCAAAGGGTTCGTCCACTCTTGCGGTGCGGCGACGCTTCACTCACCCAGCAGGGTCTCGTCCACTGTGGCGGTGCAACGACGCCTCGCCCGGCAGGCTGGAGTCCGTCTGCTCATTTGACCCTATGACTGCCGGTAGCTGCAGAGCTCCTGAAAATGGTGGTCGACTTCACAAGAAAGGGCCTGGCGTGAAAAATTGGCCTGGTCGCTTGTCAACCAGAAAATGGGTCCCCGTCCAGATGCGTTCTCCTCAGCTTTGAAGATTCTACGGGAACTGCGGAGGGCCCTCGACCTCCGCGGGCTCCCGACCGCCCTCCGGTGGGAAATGACTGCCATGATTGTCCGCAGAACGACCAAGACATAACCACAAAACGTTGGCGCCCTCATGCTAACGCCTGCCTCAGTTTGAATGACCAAAAATCCTGCAGACTACCGATTTGATCAGTTCCGGCGGAAACCCAGTATGACCCGGTAGGAAAGATTGTTGCCCCCTCCCGTTTCTTTGATTGATGGTTCATGTCACCGCCCCCTTCTGTTGCCCCTTAACGGAACTTCTGGACTGCCAAAAGAGATTCTGGTCCAACCCCGAGTTGGTGGAGACATTTTGACTATACTTGGACCCACCTGACCCCACCCAAAATGGCGCCGGTACAAACGAAACTCGCAACTCCACGTTGTGTCCCGGATGCTCAGGCTTGATATCGTGAGAAATGTATGCAGTTTTTGAAGCACAGGGCGGGAAGGGATGAGTATTGCTTGAACATTCGGACAATGAATTGATATTAAATTCTGACGCATCAGTGATTATAGTATTATTGAAAGTTCGAATCTTTTTGACGCTGATAGTACTTGCCCACAATGAATTTTCGATATGATTTTATTGCACTTATCGTACCTTGATGAAATAAAATGACCACCGACTCAGTTATGTTTTCCTCAGATAAATATGCCCTCATGTACAGTCCAAGTCTGCTCCGTGGCTGGCCCACGTGGTTGTAGGCCTGCATTTGTACGCCAACATTTTTCAAATAAAGATTTTGTGAAAAACAAAAACAGTCGTAGCTCTTGGATTGGTAAGTTCGAATACCTAGCCATTGTTTCCGGTCTACGTAAAATGCGGGCGAAATAAAGCAAGCCGGTTACTGAAAAGTCATAAAGCAAAGTACCCAGAAATAGTGAAAATGTGAATGGTCCAAGTCTGTTACGTGTGTGTTTTTCTTACTTTTGTGCAACATAAGGCAATCGATAAAGATCCCGGTGTTCTGTTTTACTTTGTATGCCACATATCTCAGGGAAATTGTTTCAGACGTCCCTAAACCAGACCCGGTACCACTGTAGAACCCCTTACTTAACAGTCCATCAATGATTATGCCTCCCGCACTACCAGTCCCTCTGGGCTTAAAACGCCGAGATGGAAGGGATTATACCCCGGGAGATAGGTCGAATACGTGGTAAGTAAAAGCCTTTTGGGTTATGTGCGCGGATGTGTCTTAAAAATTGCCCCCCCACCCCTTCTTCTTCCCCTTCTTTCTGCAGGTCACATCGGAACGTCGACTAAAGTATGGAGAAGACCTAAGCAACGCGCCACAGTATCCATGAGGACTGCCCCTGAGGACATGACGGCTTTGGGTGATATGAATGCATGCGTGTATGACCAGATGCGTATAGCTCGAAACTGGATATATGTTGCACGCGTTGACTTGATAAGAGAGATGTTTTTGTACGACCTGAGTGATGACCGAACGACCGATGGAATGAGGAAAACGGGGGTCTGAACATGGTCCCTATACACAACGAGCAAACATAGGTATAACACTCCCTTACTTAGAAACGACTCTCTCTCTCTCTCTCTGAGCCCAGCGACTGGAAGGGTGGCCCGAAGCAGAAACTTGACGAGTTATTGCAATACAAAAATATTACTCCAATCGCTCCCTGAATAATGCAACCAAGGATGACGTGCACCTACGAGTAGGTTTACACGATAACTAAATAGGGGAAGGTTCAGGGCTATCCCAGGGTGAGGTTTACCCATGTACCCTCCTCCTGGAAGATTAAGAAAATTGTCAATGTTTAAGATTTACCACCTCCCTTTTGCACCCTCATAGACATGAAACTCGAAGCTGCCTGTTGCCCCCCCGACTGACATCCTCCGTTGCCTCAGCCTGAATACCCATTCGCTAATAACGATTTAAAGGTCCCACCGTAAGTGCTAGCCCGACCAGGTTAGTTCCCGAACAATTAACGAAAGTGTAAGTATCTGTAACAGAGACCGACAACCAAAGACAGCCAAACGACTTAAATAGGATACTAAGGATGCGCAGCATGCAAGAGGAAATATCTTTGGCCAAGTACTGTTCTACGTGTTGTCCTGAGTTCTGTGTATAATACATGTACCCCCCGCCTGAATTCATGTGTACGTAGTGTATGATTTACGCTGTCCCTCAGTCTATGTCTCTCTCTCTATAACATGACCCCTACTGTTTTGTGTTGTGTGCGCATTAAATGGCCTATTATTGTACACGATTTTCTCTCTCTCTCTCTTCATGGTGTACGTGTACCGAATAGTTCATTTAAAATGTGGACGACTTCCCCTCCGAGGGTCCCCCGCTGTCCCCTCTTCCTTTGTGTGGTAACATTGTGCCCCACCGGCACGAGCCTAATTGGTTTTCAAACACATAGGTGTTCGGAAAAATTGACAGCAACTAAAACAATTGTAAATTGCCATGTTACTACCTCTCCTTTCTGTAAAATGATGGAACTTGAATTGGCTAAGAAAGAAAGGACAGGTAAGACGACTGATGTCCCCTAATTTGGCCTTTTATAAAGGGACTATATGTCAGTGGCCTTCTGTTCTCAGTCCGTTAGAAAAACAATACCCAATGCTTAGACTGCCCCACCCCTCTGCACCCCAGAACGGATGTCCAAAGCGCCCTCGTTTCTACCGATTGACCCTAGCTCCATATCCTGAAGTATAACTGATGTCCCTGAGCAACTATTGTTCCCCGAGAAAAGAATGTTTAGCCTCTGTTCCTCTCATGATGACAGAAGACTGCCAGGGCTTGTGTTAGAAAGACGAATCCCTACCGTAGGATCCGATTTTGAGGTTGTTGAAATGACAAGTCTGTTTCCTCTCCAATATACGCCATGAATGAACGCCAGATAGACTTAGAACAAACTCAGTAGGAATGCCCGCATACATACTCCATAATGATAACTTCTGACTGTGACCGATGAACGTATCCTCAACTACTTAAGGTTGAGGGTGGAATTGAAATGTATAAATGTATCTCCTGCCAGTTCTCTAAAGCTTGTTTTATACCCATTCAAAGATACGCAATCACCGGAGGAGAGGGGCCGGACGTGACGCACAGCCTAGCCACAGATCATGAAGCACATGTGACCTCGACCAAAGGTGGAGCTGCAGAACAACGAGACGCGGGACGAGGCACCACTCTTAAACGTGGGATATGAAAAGATGGAGAGCTGCTTTGAGGCCCTCTGCTTGCTGACCCATGCGTGCCAGAGGTCCCCGTCCCTTTTTAGCCCAATCGATGGGCCCGCCTGCTCATCATCCTTTGCTCCCTTGGTCTGTCTTCAAGATCTGATCCCACTCCGCCCTCTCTTCCCTCGATTATCCGACGAACCCCCCCCCCTTTTTCCTTTCTCACATGGATTTTGCCTCAGAGAAGAAGAACAACGTTTAGGTAGAATAGGGTTTGCCACGGAAGGAGAAAGAAATACAGGTGCCCGGCATGAGGCACCCCTTGAAAAGATTAGTTAGAAAACAGGACTGTGGTCTAACAACAGAGGACAGATCCCACCCTGCAACGCGTAAGGATTGATCCGAGCTGGACCTATAGCTCCACCGCCGGTGCTCAACAGTGGCAACGAAAGAAAACGATCTACTGGAGCCTACCAGTGATGGCTCGCTGCTCACAAGACACTGTGGCGAAGACCCCCTTCTGACTACTTGTTTGTATTGAACTAAAATTGCCCCCTCAACCGCTTTGTATTGTTCTCAAAATGTTTCATCGGTCACTTTTAACTGTACCACTGGAGAGATAGTCAGAACATGATTCCATAATGTACCGAAACATTTCCTTGATTTGACTCCGAGTGAGTTGTATACCGTTCTCTAGGCTTGGATATACGTATATATCACGACAAATGTAAATTCGTATGTATTGCACCTCGTCTATCGCATCGACTGAACTTGGTTATATGCAATCCGCCAGTATTGACAAATGCTATTTCATTGACCACACATGGCTATATGCACACTCCGTCAGTTATGATAAACACACAAATGACCTAACTTATGTTAAAAAGCGGCGACTGTGGAAAATGACAATGTAGATGTACATAAGCGGCGTTCATTTGTGTTCACCCTCACCACTGTTGAAGTTAAAGCGAAAGTCACAGCGCAGTGGCCCGCCATCTTGCCCCTTCTAGGCCCCATCACGAACATAGATAGTAGCCCTTTTGTGAGCCATGACCTCCCTGCGCACTGCCAATAGCTTACATCTTTCTCTCTCTCCCCGACAGCCCCCGGTCTCTCCTGTTCGGGCCATGAACGCACCACTCCGTGCTGAACCCCTGCCCCCGCGCTCCCTCATCCTATCCATAGAACAGACCCGTTTGGTAACCCTCTTCCTCCCTGCCCGATTGCCCGGCCTGATCCCAGGCCACCACCTAGTCCGACAGATGCAGTTTATTGCCCCCTGCAGTAGGACCTCGCCTCACAGCAGAGGAGCAATGATTAATTAAGGCCTTCACACCCCGAGATCCGACCGACACCCCTGCATTCCTCCCAGGAACACCCTTATGACCCCCCCCCCCGGCTACACCTGGCCTCTCGACCCAGGCCCATATCATAAAACTAGGTCTCGTGGATGTACCCCCTCCGGCCCCGCAGAGCAAACCATGATCTTATCGCCTGCCCAACCTTAGATCTGACCACCCCCCCTCTCTCCCTCGTGCCCTGTTGGGACGTCCGGCTGCAGATTACAATCACATGTTACATTGGGGAGGGGAAAACAACATCAGAACGATCGGTATGGGAATAGGCCTGGAGCTGGGATTCCAAGCATGCCTTTACGTACTTCAAAGTGTCTTTATTACAATAAGGAATGTTTGTACATCATAAACCTGTGTATAAAAGACGGAGCCGTAGAGAAACTAGAGAGAGCACCTCGAGAAGATACCCTGTTGTCTGATTTGACGTGTTCTGTTCCGTCGGAAATAAACTCCTGTTTCCTACCTCCCAGTCTCCAGCGCCTGCCTCTTTATTTGGTAATCGTGAGTTGGGTAAGATGCGGCTAACACCGGGCAAACCTAGAAAAGGGGTAAAACGACCTGATCTGCCTGAACCCTTTTTCCACAAGTAGCTCCTCTACTTCAAGGGATATTGCTAGCAAATTGTGAAGGGCTGGCATTGTACCAGGGTTCTTGGTAGAGGTTTAGCTGCAGGATAAGTCTGTTTCTTCATGATTGTCAAGACTGGTGCAGGCAGATAGGGTTAGGCGCCAAAAAGTCCACAGCAAGTCTTCAGCTCTCAATGTCGCTGCTCTGCTTTGTCCTCTTCTTCTGGCTCCAGCAAATCTGAGCTCCTGTCATCTGTGGTGCCACTTAATATAGGGCCAGTAAGGGGAGAGAAACGTGGTAGCCAATTGGCTACTCACCTTTAGGGTGACTACACCCCTATATGACCACGTGTTGTGGGAAGTGCGCATAAGCCTCACCCAGTGTACCTAATTCCATCAGATCCAAGATGCTGGAATTCTACTTTTCATGATCACATCAAGTAGCCTACCTTAAGGGGTGGAATTGGCTTGATAGTGAACATGCCTTCTTACTAGCTAATTTATTTTCCCACCTGTCCTGGTGCCAAATGAGTCACGGGCAAGGGTTGGCATATCCCCTGTCCGGGGGAAACATGGGTCACAGAGACCTTTGAAGCCTCCTGCCATGATATGCTGATTATCAGCCATTCTGCTTGGTGGAGGTGACAACACATCTGGCCAGAGAAGGCATTGCTTTTGCCTTCAGAGAGCATGTGCTTTCACCCACATGTGGTCAGAAACCTGCCTGTGGAGGAAGGCTGGCTGGTCTACACCAGTCAGCCAGCCCACTAGAGGTTGGTAGGTTTTCAAGGGATACCTCTAAGGTACCCTCTGGGTGCATGCATTATTAAATCCACCACTGGAATCAGTGTGGGTGTATTAATACGAGATGTTTGATACCAAACATCTTTAGTTTCAGTGAAGCCATAATGTAACTGGGGAACTCGAAATCCCAAGTGCCTAGTACATATACTCAAGACAGCTTCTCTGTTTACTGGAAATGTCCATGTATTGACATGGACATCACAGGGCCATACTTTCTCATGTAGATATGTCCTCACATGTATTATAATGCACTAAGCCTTAGAGCTGCAAGGCCTGCTGTAGGGGTGACTTACATATATTGCATTCACTGTCTGCAAGGCATGGCACACAGGAGGTATGACAAGTTGTGTCTACACTTTTGTCTGCACCATGTCACGCAGCTTCCAATGGCAGTTTGCTTGAGTATGGTGGTGGGTCCTTTAGGATGGCACAATACATGCTCGGCCCTTAGGTACCCTCTTTAGTCTCCATGCCCTAGGTACTAGAGTTACCATTTACTAGGTACTTATAGGGGGCTAGAGGTAGCCGCGGTCGGTAATGGGAGTACCCACAGGGCGGTGATGTGGGGAGGGGGAGGGGCAGGGTGGGGGTAGTAATGTATGATTACGAAGTGTTACAGGTAAGTAAACATTTAAATAAATAAAATGAATTTTGTTGTGTGCACTGCATCCCCAAATGCAATGCAGTGCGCGCAACAAAATTTGTTTTATTTATTTAACTGTTTACTTACCTGTAAAGCTCCGTAATCCATACATTACTAACCCCCGCCATGCCCCTCCCCCTCCCCACTTCACCGCCCTGCAGGTACTCCCTTTACCGACCACGGCTGGCTAGAGGTGTTGCCAACTGGGAGAGCAATTGTACAGATTCAGGGAAAGAGATCTAGCACTGTGGATCTGGATAGCAGCAGCCCAGTTCACTTCTGTCAAAATTGCATCATTTACCAGGCAAAAAGTGCGGGTGAACAGGTCAACAAAAGGGCACTTTCCTGCAGTGCGTGTATTATTGAGAAGAAATAAAAAGGTCTGTTTCTGATCATCAAGGTGTCCCTGAGACTGTTAGTAACCCTAAAGAAATAATCCCACTTCAACTATGTATTGGGCGAAGTTCGGCAAGTACATAAATCTGTCTGCACATTCAGCATTGGTGCTTTGAGCTTAGTTCACTTGTATCCCTGGTCGGTAGGAATTTAAACCTTATATAGCTGTGCCAGAGACTCAGTTTACGCAACATTCACTGACCTAATTTGCCACAGGGATCGAACCATTGATGCTGTTTTTTTTAATACATTAGACTGTCTATTTTCTAGGTGAAAGAACTATTACACACTTGTACTAAAGCAGATTGTGTTTCTATCTGTTTGCAAAAAATATCTAACAGAATTTTGATGTGTTTAGTTTTCAACTAGAAGTTTAATTTGTATTCTTCATGTTTGCAAACATGCTCTCTTTTTCATATGAAAAAGCTACACACCAAGGCTTTACGTGGTTTATGGGAAATGTGATGGTGTGACTATGTGTTATATGGAATAAAGTATTCCCTGGCATACATGATAAGGATATTGCAAGTCACGTCAGACTTCCATAACCTTTTAAACAAACTCTGCCTTCTGCCTCATTCCTCTCTATGTTTATAGAACTCCTCAGTGACTAGAAATATCCTTATAATGTACATCACGGAATACTTAATCCCAAATATACCTATTTTCAAACATACTGTGATGCCTCAATAGAATAGTCTAGTGTACTAAATGCCAATAGGAATTACTGCATTGCATGATTTGTTTACTATTTTATAAGTATAGGTAAGGTATTGTGATGTAAGACAGGTAGTCGAGAAGTATCTTTGGAGCAGCAGCCCTATCAGGAGCATCCTGCCTTCTGCTCAGCCCATCTTCAACTGTCACACCACACCACACAGGCACCCAAACATTCCACTCATCTCCACCAAACCAACATTCCACTCAGAACACTCACACTGGCTTAGCAGCTAAGAGCCAGGTAACATAGGAGAAACATGAATACATAGGCAGGATATAACACAAGGTTAACCTACAAAGGAAGGATTGTTCTCCTTTGTACTATAGTGACCCGGCTCCCAGGGTTAACAGGCCAGCCTCATATTTGTATATCATTCACAGGTTGTGCAGCAGGAAACAAATACAGACATTTACTCAATAATGACTTTCTAAATTTCAGGAGATCCTGAAGAGCATCTACCATGTTCTGATCTTTAGTTCTGTGGGTGAGACAGCTCAGACTGGCGCTGCCTTTAACTTCCCAGGACTTTCACTTTGCTTGATTTTCTCAAAGCCCTGTGTCACAATTGGGACATCTAGGGATGAGGGATCCCACCTTTAATCTTTACGCTTCTGCTGGCTGAATGTCTGCATCACCTATATCCAGGTCTATTGACTATTTGCCCTCCTATATCGATCTTTATTCTAAAGCATTCCGAGGCTATAGCAAGCTGGTACATATCGTTTTATCATAACCCACAAACTCCAGACACAATCCGTTGATGCCATGGTAGGCACAGGTCAGTGACCATGTTTGTAGCATGATCCTCAAACTGTGTACATTCTTGAAACACCACAGAAAGTCATTTGTTCAGTGAGGCGAAGGAAATGGCTGGATCTCGATTTTTATCTTAATCCTGGATGTTATTCCTTAGAATTACATTTTTGGCTCCTCTGGAGTGATTTTCATCCTGGGAAGAAGATACTAAAGAAAATAGGATTGCTTAAGTTAGGCGAGTCCAGTAGTGTGCTTCTGCTTGACTCGACCCTGAACTAAAATCTTGCAATAGTTTAAAGTGAAGCACCTTAGCAACAGAGCCTCCCTTCAGCTGTTAGTTTTGATTGCAACAATGTAGTTCCTATTGTCTTTTTTATTGCCCTTTTAACATCTTTGTTTCTAAGGCTGTATATGAGTGGATTGAGCATGGGAGTAATAATGGTATAAATCACAGATAATATCTTGTCGCTAGTAGAGTTCTCTGAAACTGGCTTGGTATACAACACCATTGCAGTTCCATAGAAGATAATGACGACTCCCAAGTGTGAGCCACAGGTAGAGAAAGTGCGGCGGCGGCCTTCCACTGAATGCATCCTCAAGATGGTGGTGATGATGCAGAAATAGGAAATGACAATTAGCACAAGAGGAAAAATAAGAAATAATATGGCACCTATAACTTCCACTACTTCGTTCATTTTGATATCTGCACAAGCCAATTTCGTCAAGAATGGAGCTTCGCAGAAGAAGTGGTCTATCAGGTTAGGTCCGCAAAATGGCAATTGGACAAGGGTTAAAATGTCAATCAGTGATATAACAAAGCCACACAACCACATCACACCTGCCAACTTAAGGCAGGCCGCTTTGTTCATAATTGATGTGTAGCGCAGAGGGTTGCAAATGGCCACATAGCGGTCATATGCCATGGCTGCCAGCAGGAGACACTCTGTCTCTCCCAAGAGCAGGTAGAAGTACACTTGAGTCATACAGCCAGCAAATGAAATCTTCTTTGCAGTTGATAGGAAGAGGGACAGCATTTGTGGGACAATTACAGTTGTATAAGTGATGTCTAAGAAGGACAAGTTGCTTAGCAAAAAGTACATAGGTGTGTGGAGATGAGAATCTACCTGAATGACTGTGATAATAATAAGATTCCCCATCAGTGCACACACGTAGATGAGCAAAAATATCACAAAGAGGATGACCTGAGTCTTGGGATCTTGAGACAGTCCTGCAAGAATAAACTCTGTTACGAAGGACTGGTTCCATTTTTCCATTGAGTTTTCTTGTGGTGCTGTCTGTGGGGAGAGAAAAAGCGGTAACTAGTGCAATACGGTGTAGTTTTAAGTATCAGCAGGCCCTTTGTGCTGCTGACTTAAAGGGCATGTTTTAATGTTATCAAATACTTGAGACAATCTGCAAACACATAACCCTGCAGAGGAGAAATTGGTAGCAATATATACTATGATCACAATATTGATGCCTGCTTTTTGTTTGCATCTGGTACATCAGCAGTGATTAAGCTATGAGCACTTTAATTATGGCTAAGAGGCTGTTTGTTCTGCTTTAACGAGAATGCATGCCATCAACAAAAACAATCATTGACAAAGCCAATAGGTCGCAGCAATCCGAGAGCAATTGGAATTGTCAATGTCTTTCAGCCATGTTGAACAGCAGCACGTCTGCTGTTCAGCATGGCTGTAACTTATGTAAAAAAGCATGAATCCATTAGAGGCTGGTGTCGGGGAAATGTGGTGGGCAGCACAGGAGGGCCCTGTAACAAACAGAACAATTAAACAAAACGCACATGCCAGTCTTCTGCTCTTTTTTGTGCACAGGCTAAAGCTCCCAGCCTCCCCTATGGCTAATCCAAATACTTCTCTCAAACCCATGAGAGCAGTGTTGGGATTGGGTGGAGCGGCCTTGTTTTGCACTCTGTCGGGAACTGGAAGCCTGTGCCTTATGACCTCTCCACTCAGCAACTCAGCTGGGTTGGAGACTGTCAGTGGGCATGACTGGTTGGCTAGCCTAAGACGGCCGGCCAACCCGTCATTCGCACTGACACCAGTGCTCAACACTTCTCCCTCCCTTGCTGTAGTGCTGCGGCTCCCACAACTCGGCTACAGGATAAGAAATACAGTTATCGGCATTCTATTTTTTTTTGCCTCTACGGCCAGTCAGGTGACGCCCCTCCGCGATAGTGGAGGAACTTCTGCTGCATGAAGCCTGAGCCTCGGTGTAACCAAACTAATTAGTGAATGTGAGAAGCTGGCCTGGTATATGATGTCTACTAATGTAAGTGGGCACTTTTCACCAGTCCACACAACTCTTTTTGATTTAAGAGGTCTTAGACAACCTTAGAAAGCTGTCTAAGTGGTAGCTGTGGAGAGCAGCCTTCAGGCTTAGTCCAGAAGAAGCGCAAAACAGCTTGTTTTACCAGAATGCAATCTCATAGTATAGATTAAATGAGAAAGAACCACACCAACTATTTATACAAATATGCATTTTTTATATAATACTCTCTAGTATGTTCCAATATCTACAACACAGAGATAAACACAATGCACACAATACTTCAGCAAAGAAACACAGTAAATAGCATGAAATACACAGTAAACCCCAGGGGGGACCAAACCATATACTAAGAAAGTGGTATAAGAACCACTACACGGATCAAGACAGGATCGAGAGGACGTAGAAGTGCTGGGACACCAAGGAAGTACCCAAGGTGAGCAGATAGGGTCCCCACGGACAGCGTATGCACTGTGGAAACACAACTGCATGCTCCGTACAACTCTACATGCAAGTTGCCGTTGGATTTATAAAGATTATGGACCCTTCCCAGTGGACCCTGAAGAAAGTCCGTGGAAGACAGAGGTTGGGGAGCCACCCCACCCATGGATACCCAAGTATCCACGTTACCGACTCCATGGGAGCCGGGTGCATAAGTGTGAAGTGGTGTTGGAAATCGCCGTCAAACCCAATGGAGAACTTCAAGAAAGTGCAGCTGTGGAGAAAGGAGGAGGTGTCCGGGGGAATATGAGGATGGATTCTTGATGAGAGGTACCTGCATGCAGATGGATGACAAGCACCTTGACTCTGAGGTTGTGAGGACCAGGCGACACTGAAGAAGACCAGGAGCCATACACGAGCTGTCCCACAAAAAATGTCTAGTGCTGAGGGGTCGGTGTCCGGCGGGAGGACCAACAAGCCTTAGCGAATCCATCCTATGCTGGAATCAAAGAAGGAGCAATGCCGGTACCAGCAAGGTCCAGGGGACTACCAAAAGCAGGGGAGTCAGGGCAGGCCCCAAGCAATCAGGGGAGCCCAAAATAAACAAGTGTGACCCACCCACAGTAGTCATGAGAGGACCTCAAGCAGCTCACCAAAAGATGCAGGCCATGATGCACACAATGCGGTATGGATAAAGATTCTGGTCACTAGAGTTGCTCAAGGTTGAGGCTACTTGGAGACCAAAGATCTTCTTGGAAGGAAGCCAACAACCTTTTGCAACTGCAAGTTGGACGCGGTACACAGGGGTTGGGTTATTGCAACCCCTCACGAGGGATACTTGCCTCAAACTTGGTGAGAGGGCAGGGAAGGCCTTAGGAGCTGTAAAAAAACACCACCTGTGTTGCAGAGCCCACGCAGTCCAGAGGAGCTCAGAATCTGCAGATTGGTCGACTTAGTTACGGTGCCTGCAAATGGAGGGGAGTGACTCCTTCACTCCCAGGGAGTGTCTTTGATGCTTCACAGGCCTTGGAAGGTTCCTGTATGAGGCACAGACGATGCAGCAGACTGGAAGGGAGATGAAGTCAGGCCCAAACGAAGTACAGTGAACTCCAGAGGGGCTAGACAGTAGAAGTAGATATGAATCTTATCCCACGACGAATCTAGGGACCTACACCCAGGTAAGCCCTTTAGTACTTAGGGAAAAAGTTGGGAAGATTCAGGGGACCCTCCCAGGGGAGGTTCTGGACAGGGGGGAGGTTACTCCCATGTCCTTTGTCCAGTTTTGAGCCAGAGCAGGAGCCAATAGCTCCCAGAACTGGTTTGAACTGGACTATGCACAGGGGCACCAAATGTTGCCCTCATGCAGACTTTTTGGCGCTGGCAAGCGCACCCACCCGGTCTCAATACACAAAATTTTATCTGGATGTGACAGGATGCCTATTGTTCCACCTTCCCCTGCATGAGCTTGGCGCAGCGCCAGGAGAGAGGAAATGTGTCTCTGGTTGGCAGCATCCATTTTGTGCTGTCCGGGTCTAGAAGGTTGGCACCGGGAACAATGGGAGCCTAACAGAGGGCTCTTACATTGCTTGGAATCATATCTCTCACATCATTTACGTGAGGGGGTATGATTCCAACATGTTTGATACCAAACATGATAAGATTCGTTGCAGCTGTTTTCCAGATGGTCATCGTGTAATTACGCGATGCCCCTCTCTTCACTGACAACCCAGGAGAATGGACGCCATAGGCTGCAGGGGTGTCCTGCTCATGCAGGGGCACTCTCTCACTTAGAACCAAGCACCTTGCCTTCAGGATTACAAAGGCCTGCTATAGGTTTTACCTGCTATAGAGGTGACTTATAGGTTTTAAGTGCTGTGATCCTTAGATATAGGAATCCTATATCTTTCAGTAAGTGATGTCCCATGAGTGGAATAATGCATGTTTCAGCCCATAGGAGACCTTTGGGGTACCTATACCCTGGGTCCATGGGTACCATATACTAAGGACTGATAAGGGTACCGCAATATCCAATCTGAAATTGTACCTAGGTACTAACATAACAGTTTAGGGATAAAGCAGATAGACTGGGGTCCTGATTAGCAGGATCCCAGTTGGACTAGTCAAAAACAGCATCACATCAAGCAAAAAGTGGGGGAAACAATAGAAGCAGATCCTACTTACCTACAGAGGATATGCAAATTTGGTTGTATGAAGGTCCAACGCATACCATTACAATGCATGCTTTTACAACACGAGCATTACAATGTAAACATCACTACAACACATGATTTTACAATCAATACCATTACAACTCAGTCCCACAGAATAACATTATAACTACCAGTACAACGCATACCATTGCAACGTACACCATTACAGCGCATTCCATTACAATGCAATTATGGTAAACATACAAAATACTGTTTATCTGCTTCTCAATTGTTTTTTTTAAACTATAACTTTTCGCTATGACATAGCAATAACAAACAAAATGTGAGAATTAACATTAACTGTTCTTAGGAAGGTTAAAAAAACATAATCTATATAACACTGATAGGAAAAGAAGCAGATGCATTACAAAAATAATTTTACAGGTGTCCTGCTCTATTTTTACTAAATGGCCGTATTCAGTGACCAATCAAAATGGCTGCCGAACTAACCATTAACGACAAAAAACATATTTGTGAACATTACATATAAAATATAGTTTCTGTCAGCATTAGGTTCACAATTAAAGGTGCAATCAAAATCATATTTTGTTTTAAATTACTATTTACCACACAAAAAAGTATAAATTGAGCCAGCCACCATTTTGTGCTCAATAGATCACTGACTTCCCAAGTGACCACATGCATCAGAGCCCAGAAAAAAAATACAGATTTCTTTTGAACACCCTCCACCTACAGATCAAATAAGTAAAACAGTTACAATGAACACACCTACAGGTAATACACTAAAACCCCTAAACATTTGGAAACAATGGGGCTGATTCACAGAACTAATCTGAGATAAAATCCTAAACTTACCACATTTGGTATTCACAGAAGGCATTTAGAAGTAGTAAAGTTAGGGCTCCTAAATTTATCTATACTAAACTCGGATAAAATCCTAAACTTACTACTTAATATTTTTTTACATACCGATCGGGTTCTATACCATAGACTTACTTTTGTGGGTGTCCTGTCAATAGTTGGATAAAAGTCTGTGGATTTAAACAAGATATAATGAGGCCAATTCACAGAACTAATCTGAGATAAAATCCTAAACTTACTACTTTTGGTATTCACAGAATTCATTTAGTAGTAGTTAAGTTAGGACTCCTAACCTTACTACTACTAAACTGAGATACAGTCCTAACTTTATGACTTTCGGTATTCACAGAAGGCATTTAGTAGTAGTAAAGTTAGGACTCCTAACTTTACTACTACTAAATGCCTTTTGTGAATACCGAAAGTCATAAAGTTAGGACTGTATCTCAGTTTAGTAGTAGTAAAGTTAGGAGTCCTAACTTAACTACTACTAAATGAATTCTGTGAATACCAAAAGTAGTAAGTTTAGGATTTTATCTCAGATTAGTTCTGTGAATTGGCCTCATTATATCTTGTTTAAATCCACAGACTTTTATCCAACTATTGACAGGACACCCACAAAAGTAAGTCTATGGTATAGAACCCGATCGGTATGTAAAAAAATATTAAAAATATTATTATTTGTATTTAAATACATAAACTAAGTACTGCTGTGGTTTTAAAAATTACTAATAGTAGTATGAAAGGAACTGTCATTTGGAAAATTAGTGCTCAGAATTTACCACATGGTAGAGCTGGAAAGTGAAGGGATACACATTTATAATCCAACTCCGACAACAGTTTACCTCATGGATGATGCGGGACAGTAGTGGGTGTCTAAATTGACATTCCTTCTCTGAAAGGTGTTTGCCTCATAAAAGGTGGAGGATTGTGGTGGGGGCAAAATTACTATTCTTATCCCAACAAGTGTTTGCCTCAGAAAAGGTGCTGGATGGTGGTAAAGGGCAAAATTACTAATCCTACTCCAACAGGCGTTTGCCTCAGGGAAGGTGCTGGATACTGGTGGGGGCAAAATGACGATTTCTACTTCGACAGGTGTTTGACTCAGGGAAGGTGCTGGAGGTGGTGGGGAGCAAAATAACTATTCCTACTCCAACAGGTGTTTTCCACACAGAAGGTGCTGGATGGTGGGGGGGGGGGGCAACATTGCTATTCCTACTCCTACAGGTGTTTGCCTCAGTGAAGGTGCTGGATGGTTTTAGGGGGAAATAACCTATTTCTACTCTGACAGTTGTTTGCTTCAGAGAAGGTGCTGGATGGTAGAGGGGGCAAAATAACTATTAGAACTCCAACAGATGTTTGCCTCAGGGAAGGTCCTGGGAGGTGGTGGGACAAAATAACTATTTCTACTCCGACGTGTTTGCCTCAGAGAAGTTGCTGGATGGTGGTGGGGGCAAAATAACTATTCCTACTCCAAAAGGTGTCTTCCACACAGAAGGTGCTGGATGGCAGTGGGGCAAAACTGCGATTCCTACTCCTACTGGTGTTTGCCTCAGAAAAGGTGATGGATGGTGGTAAGGGGCAAAGTTACGAATCCTACTCCAACAGGTGTTTGCCTCAGGGAAGGTGCTTGATGGTGGTAGAGAAAAAAATAAGTATTCCTACTCTGACAGGACTTTGCCACACCGAAGGTGCAGCATGGTGATGGGTGGCACAATTTCTATACCAACTCCTACAGGTGTTTGTCTCAGGGAAGGTGCTGGATGGTGATGGGGGCAAAATAAATATTCCTACTCCGACAGGTGTTTGTCTCAAAAAAGGTGCTGGATGGTGGTGGGGGAAAATTAACTATTCCTACTCCAAAATGTGTTTTCCACACAGAAAGTGCTAGGTGGTGGTTGGGGGCAAAATTGCTATTCCTACTCCTGCAGGTGTTTGTCTAAGGAAAGGTGTTGGATTGTGGTTGGACAAATGAATTATTTGTACTCCGACAGGTGTTTGCTTCAGAGAAGGTACTTGATGGTGGTGGGGCAAAACAACAATTCCTACTTCAACAGGTTTTTGCCTCCGTAATGGTGCTAGATACAGGTAGGGAAAAAAGACAGGTGTTTGCCTCAGGGAAGGTGCTTGATGGTGGTGGGGGCCAAATAACTATTCCTACTCTAACAGATGTTGGCCACACAGAAGGTGCTGGATGGTGGTGGGTGGAAAATATATATTCCTACTACTACAGGTGTTTGCCTCAGGGAAGGGGCTGGATGGTGGTGGGGCAAAATAATGGTTCCTACTCCGATAGGTGTTTGCCTCAGGGAAGGTACTGAGTGGTGGTGGGTGGAAAATAACTATTCCTACTGCAACAGGTGTTTGCTCAGGGAAGGTGCTGGATAGTGGTAGGGGGCAACATACCTGCTCCTACTCCAACAGAGTTTTGTCTCACAGAAGGTGCTGGGTGGTGTTGGGGGCAAAATAACTATTCCTACTCCGACAGGTGTTTGCTCAGGGAAGGTGCTGGATGGTGGAAGGGGGCAAAATAACTATACCTATTCCAACATGGGTTTGCCTTAGAAAAGGTGCTAGATGGTGGTGGGGGGCAAACTAACTATTCCTACTCCAACAGGTGTTTGCCTCGGGGAACGTGTTGAATGGTGGTAAAATAACTATTTCTACTCCGGCTGGTGTTTGCCTCAGGGAAGGTGCTAGATGGTGGTAGGGGGCACAATAACTATTACTACTCCGACAGGTGTTTTCCACACAGACAGTGTTGGATGTTGGTGGACGGCAAAATTCCTATTCCTACTACTGCAGTTTTTTGCCACAGGGAATGTGATGGATAGAGGTGGGGGCAAATTACCTATTTCTACTCCAAGAGATGTTTGCCTCAGGAAAGGTGCTTGATTGTAGTTGAGAGCAAAAGAACTATTCCTACTCTGACAGGGGTTTGCCACACAGAAGGTTCTGGATGGTGGTGGGTGGGAACATTTCTATTCCTACTACTATGGGTGTTTGCCTCAGGGAAGGGGCTGAATGGTGGTGGGGTAAATAACTGATCCTACTCCGAAAGGTGTTTGCCTCAGGGAAGGTGCTGAATGGTGGTGGGGGCAAAATAACTATTCCTATTCCGACATGTGTTTGCCTCAGGGAAGGTGATGGATGGTGGTGGGGGAAAAATAACTATTCCTACTCCAACAGGGGGTTTGTCTCAGGGAAGGTGCTAGGTGGTGGTGGTGGGCAAAATAACTATTCCTACTCCAACAGGTGTTTTCCACACGGAAAGTGCTGGATGGTGGTGGGTGGGGGAATTGCTAATCCTACTCCTGCAGGTGATTGCCTCAGGAAAGGTGTTGGATGGTGGCGGGGGTTAAATTAACTATTTCTCCTCCGGCAGGTGGTTGCTTCAGAGAAGGTGCTGGATGGTGGTGGGGCAAAATAACTATTCCTACTTCAACAGGTGTTTGCCTCAGGGAAGGTGGTTGATGGTGGTAGGGAAAAATAAGTATTCCTACTCTGATAGGTTTTTATCTCAGGGAAGGTGCTTGATGATGGCGGGGGCAAAATAACTACTCCTACTCTCACAGGTGTTTGCCACACAGAAGGTGCTGGATGGCGGTGGGTGGCAACATTTTAATTCCTACTCAGACAGGTGTTTGCCTCAAGGAAGGTGCTGGGTGGTGGTAGGAGGCAAAATAACTATTCCTACTCCAACAGGGGTTTGCCTCAGGGAAGGAGCTGGATGGTGGTGGGGGCACAATACTCCCCCAACAGGTGTTTGCTTCAGAGAAGGTGCTGGATGGTGGTGGGGCAAAATAACTATTCCTACTCCAACAGGTGTTTGCCTCAGGGAAGGTGCTTGATAGCGATGGGGGCAAAATAACTATTCCTACTCTGACAGGTGTTTGCCACACAGAAGGTGGTGGGTGACAACATTTCTATTCCTACTGCTACAGGTGTTTGCCTCAGGGAAGTGGCTGGATGGTGGTGGGGCAAACTAATTGTTCCTACTCCGATAGGTGTTTGCCTCAGGGAAGGTGCTAAGTGGTGGTGGGGGAAAAATAACTATTCCTACTTTGACCGGTGTTTGCTCAGGGAAGGTGTTGGATGGTGATAGGGGGCAAAATAACTGTTCCTATTCCAAAAGGTGTTTGTTTCGCGGAAGGTGCTCGGTTGTGATGAGGGGCAACATAACGTTTCCTACTCCAACACGTATTTGCCTCAGGGAAGGTGCTAGATGGTGGTGGGGGGCACTGAAAGAAAGTATTCAACTGTACCTATTTATAAAAATATTAGAAAGCATGAACAGGAAATAATACTCACATTTTCTTTTTTTTATCAGAACTGCTCCTATTTACCTTTGAAATTAAAGGTAGTTAAAACTCAGCACAACATAACACAGACAATTAAAAGCGTTTACGAACATTGAAATAACTCAACAGGTAAAAATGGTATCCAATAAACTCTTTTATTCCATACAGTTTTAACATCTGCCACAATAAAAGATTTGAAATACAAAATCACTCCTAACATAATCTCTCTAAACAAATTAAAAACATATATCTGAGTAAATGAAGTATGTAAAAACTAACCATAAGAAGACTACATTGTCTTTTTAACAGGTCCAATACAAACCATCCATCCCCTGGATAATGAAAATGAAAAAAATAATATACACACATATCTTCTTCACATTTCTCTACAGATCATCCCATGTCACACCACCAGTGTGGAAGAGCACATCCTAAAAAAAAACATCACTATCAGAAGTTGCTGATTGCACAACAGGCCAACCCATTGAAGGTAAAACTGAATTAAATCACAGTTATCACCAATATTAACTTTCTTTTCACAGCTTTATAGGGAAAAAAGCTTTTGATTGTAAATATAGCATGGCCTAAAGAATACAAAGGTTATAATAAAAAAAAAATATAGACTCCCAAATAAATATTTTCTAAACATTATCCCTTGCTGGATAATATTTAAAAACATTTGTAAACCAAAGCATCAACACATTCTGTTTTCTTTTCCCTTCTATACAGAGCAACCCATACCACACCGCCTAGCTGGAAGAAAGCAATCTCCACCAATCAACAAAAATATTCCCCATCATCTTTTTAAGTTACTTTCCACAGAATAGAGAACCCCTTTTAAGGTAACAAACAACCAAAACCCAATTATCACCCAAAATACTTTTCTTTTCATAGAGATCAGCCCAAAAACAAAATAAAGCAAACATAGCAAAACCTAGGATAAATAACCATTGTTATGAAAAAGTACTGTTGATTGTGAAATAAGTAATTTAAAAACAAAAACCCTTCCAAGTAACATTTTACAAAAACACATTCAGGGACCGATTCACTAAAACATTTTTGTAGCTTTTTTTCTTTCTTCCTGCAGATAAAAAATGAGAGCAAGAAAACAAGCAAACTATAATAAATGAAGCACGATGAACAGACCACTGAGCTCCGGTGGCTCCCTTTTTTGTATGGAGAGATTAACTGAGCCCAAGAGTCACTGGAGGTGTGTGCAGTATTATGCATCCCATTGCAAAGGCAGAGCTGTTACTCTCGGCGACCCTGTTAAAAAAACAACCAAACATAACCACTCTGTCTCTGCAATGGAGATTGAAGTTTGTCAAAATATTGAACAAATGAAAACCCCTGCATCCACCTGCAATGAATCTTGTGGCTCAGTTTTGAGGGAGGTTTCCCAAAACATACCTATGCAGGTAGATAGTTCTATGCCTACTATTCATAATCCACGTTGTATTATACAGAGATAAAAACAGGCAAGTAACCTTCAACGTGTAACACTCCAAACATACCTAAAGAATTGACAGTAACCTTTACTAACAAATTTTTCCTTTTGCATGACAACAAACACCCTCTAAAACGAACACTAGTTTGTAGCCCATTTGTAACCTTGCTAAACTGGAGAATAGTGAAACTTGGATGATGGATGGTACCTTTAAGTCCTCCCCATCCCTTTAGCCAAATATACACTATTCATGCCAACAAACATCGCTGTTCCTTTAGTGTACAGTTTACTACCTGATAAGCAAGCTTCAACCTATGCAGAATTTTTGTTAGTAATAAATACTAAAACTCTAAATAAAAGTCCTAGAAAAGTGATAATTGATATTAAATTATCAATGATTAATTGCATTTCTAAATTATACCCATAAACCTAAACTCAAGGATGTTTTTACCACATTTCACAAGCATATTGGCGTGAAATCCCCAAAACATCCTTGGTTGAAGTCTACATATCAGACAGTGAACTAGAATATCAATTGAAGAAACTTACAGCCTTATGTCTCGTGCCACCTAACATTGTAGATGAATACTACACTCAATTACAGAATCTGACTGCTTTACACAAAAAGATAAAAAATTGGACCACTTACTAAAGTATTTTGAAGACACATGGATCGGCCATTAAGCAGGTCGGGTTGCAGGAGGAAGCCAAGGTTCCCAATTGACTGGTGAAACTGTTACATGACCTGCTTAGAGGGTGGAGCGAAGACTGTAAATGTCATTGAGGGATGGGACAACTGTTTCAACAAATCTATTGGAAAAACTCTCCCAAACTTCTATAATTTTTTCGGAAACCTTGAAGAAGGGGGGATAGTTACCAAGAAATGAGAATAGCGCAATCTTTAACAGGTAGCCCGAATCCAAGTATCCCCCAAAATAAGAAAGAAATGTCAGAACGACTATTGGCACAAAAGCAACAGTTTAATTGTCAGTGACTTCAAATTTCCTGGAAAATATTGCAAGCAAACTACATTTCTAATACAAGCTAACCCCTTCTTAAAACTTACTTGCCTATTTTAAACAATAAATAAATCAATTTTTTAAATTCTTTTTGTAACATTATTCAGAATGTTGGAGATCCTATCTCCAGAAATTCTTTCTTCTACTTTTGGTGATGCTGCTATTTATCCTGTCACCCAAAATCTTCTTTACTCAAATAAGCCACAGGGTTTAGCCATATATCCATGAACTTTCAATAGTCCTGATCAAAAATGTAAAACACAGAGTTGAGTAAACACCAGTACCACCAACGTATCAGTTCATTTTCGAAATCTTTGGTCTGATTAAAAAAGCAAACCCAAAACAAAATATCAAAAACATGAAAAACATAGTTTTTTTTTTTAAAGGACAAGTCTAATCTATAACTACGATCTAGGTTCCATATTGAATAGAAATTGTCCAAGTCCATCCTTGTCTCCCCAAAAACTTTCTTCCCCTTTTGAAAGGACTGCATTGTAACCTAGGAGTCCTTTTCCTTCTTTTAAAGACGTGACGTGTATTGTGAAAAAAACTCGAAACAATACTAAAAGAAAGCTGAGAAAAAATATTGCTATTATTACAAATATGTTTTTAAAAGTATTCTATTGTTTTTAATAAATACTTTTTTAAACTTAGCTTGCAATAACAGCAATTGTCCTGACGTAGGCCTACAACAGCTACATGCATAGCAAGAATGGGTTAAAAAATAACATTCAAATTTTACACTAATCACCTTCCAACTACCTCTCTCCTCTCGCCGTACCAACAAGTTGGCCATATACAGCTCTAAATTTAAAATATTAAAAGTCCTTACCTGACTGCAGCTCTCCCTTGCATCCAATCTTGAACATGACGCTCCATCGACTGTAGAAACAGACGTTCAACTGCTTACATCAAGGCTGAAAGGAAAAAGGAAAAAACTTACAATTATTTCTATTGAACATAATAGAAAAACATAGAAAAATATGTTTTTACTGTTTAATAAAATATTGACACTTTTTAAAATTGTACAAACATTAAAAAAAATCTTACATAACTATCTTTAGTTTAAAAAAGGATTACCATCTTTTTAAAAGTGCGTTGCTATTTATTAAAGCTATTGCTTGCATTTAATTATTCATAAAATATATTTCATACTTTTAAAAACTATTAGGTGTGAAATAAAATGAAATGAAATGAAGTATTTCTAAAGCACAACATAACCTGGAGGTATCTAGGTGCTGAAAACACTAGAAGACAGTTATTTCCAGAGTAATGTTTCTGGTAAAGCCAGGTTTTAGGCGCTTCCTATATTGGAGCAGGTTGTGTTTGTTTTTCAGGGAGGTGGGCAATGAGTTCCAGAGTTTAGTGGTGGTATAGGAGAAGCTTTTGCCTCTCCATTTTGCTTTTGAAATCTTGGGGATGGCAAGGTTGCCACTATTAGCTGATCTTCGTAATCTGCCTGGGATGTAGGGTCTGAGAAGTTGTGATAGTTGTCGTGGGCTCTTGCTGTGAAAGGCCTTAAATGTAATGCACAAGTCCTCAAACTGGATGCACTTGCCGATAGGCAGCCAGTGTAGCTCTGTGAGAGCCTTGGAGGCTGAGGCAAAACGAGCGAGCCCATGCAGAATTTTAGCTGCAGCATTTTGGGTAGTCTGCAATTTTTGTAGGCTACATTTGCTTGCACTGGTCAGAAGGGTGTTGCAGTAGTCCATTCTAGAACCCATCAAGGCTGTGACCACTGTTTTCCTGAGCTCTAGCGGGATAAGTGATAGTATCTTCCTCAAAATTTTGAAGATGAAAAAACAGGTTGCTGTCGTATGGTTGATCTGGAGCTCGAAAGAGAGCCTGGCATCAAACAGAACTCCCAGGTTCTTGACCTTATCAGCTGGTACAGGGGGAGAGCCCATATGACTTGGCCACAAGGTATTTGACCAAACAATGGATGTGTTGCCAAAAAGCATGACTTCTGTTTTTGACGTGTTGAGTTTAAGACAGTTCGTCTGCATCAATTTCCCAATATGACATACAGTTTTTGAACAGGTGTGTTATGCTCAATTTATTATTTTTATATTTGTTTACATGCTATTCGAAATTATAAATATGTTTTAATGCTATTTTTCTATTTTTAAACATTTCAAATTAAAAAAGTTAATCTTTATAATTAAAATTAATACCTGAATATTAATACACTTCACCACCAAAAACCCCTAAATCCTGCACATCCTGTGCCTAAAGAGTTATGTTACAAACCCTTTTGTTTTTATATGTATATATATTTTTTTAAATATTAAGGGCCTCATTATGATGTCGGTCTGAAAGCAGTTGACTGACTACTTGTCGGAATCACTTCTCACCGACTCGGGTTCCACAAGTCTAAATAACGGATTACGATGTTTCTGAACACCATTCGGTTGGACTCCCATTTACTTCAATGGGAGCCTGTGTTCCGACTGACAACGCAGGCCCCCATTAAAAAAAGGTGTGGTTGCGGAAAACCTTGCACCCTGTGGCAGGCACCTCATGGTGTCTGCCACACTGTGCATTGTTGTAAAGAGGGGCCCCATTAGTACCCCCAAGGGTTCCAACCAGAGGCCTTCAGGTGAAGGGGGGCCTGCAATGGGTCCCCAAAGTAAATTACCGACAGCCGTTCTGTATCGGACAGACCAATTCGGAAAGGCTGTCCAAATCCGACATCGCAATACTTTGGTCGGAAACACGGTCCATAGAGATATACGATTCAGCTGAAAAGTAACCTTCTATCGTAATCGGTTGCTCGGAAACATTTCCATGTCAATCGGAAACAGGGGTTCTGACATGGGTTAGAATAATCTGAAGGCCGTTTTGAGTCTTTCCGACCAACATCATAATTAGGCCCTAAATTGTATGTATTAATTTTCTAAATAAATGAATACACGGGTATTCAAATTTATATCTGAGTATTAATACACTTCCCCACCCATAACCCCTAAATCTCTCCCAACCGTTGCCTAAAGGATTCTGTTACAAACTAATTTCTTATTGTATATTTGTTTTAATATTAAATTATATTGATACTTCTCTAAATAAAATATTGCTCAGGTATTAAAATTAATGCCAGAGTAATAACACTCTTCCCCACCGCTAACCCCTAAATCCCTTAAATCCCATGCCTAAAGGTTTATGCTACAAACCCTTTTTGTTTTTATAAAAAATATATTTTTTAAATATTTAATTGCATTAATTAATTCTCTAAATAAATGAATGACCTGACTCTTAATACACTTCCCCACCCATAACCCCTAATCCCTCACATCCTATATATAAATGGTTATGTTACAAGCCTTTTTCTTATTGTATATTTGTTTTAATATTAAATTATATTGATTAATCTCTAAATAAATTATTACTCAGGCATTAAAATGAATGCCAGAGTATTAACACACTTCCCCACCCCTAACTCCTAAATACCTCACATCCCATGCCTAATGCGTTATGCTATAAACCCTTTCTGTTTTTAGAAAAAATATATTTAGTAAGTATTAAATTGCATTAATTAATTATCTAAATAAATTAACACAAGGTATTAAAATTAACACCTCAATATTAATTTACTTCCCCATCCATAACCCCTAAATCACTCATATCCTGTGCTTATGGGGTTAATTTGTTTCTCAAAAACATAAATGTAATCATATTTAAAAAATCACTAAATACATACCCAACTTATAATATTACAATAATTATTAAAAGTAAAAAAAATTAAAACATTTAAACTCATCTGAACACTTACCGTACAATAATTGCAATGTAAAGGCATGCGTTGTAATGGTACCTGTGCTGTAATAGCATGCATTGTAATGAAATGCGTTGTAATGGTACCTGTGTTGTAATGGAGTCGTTGTAATGGCATTTTGTTGTAATACCTGCGTTGTAATGGTTGTTTCTCTTCCAAATTGCCAACTGACAGGAGGACTAGCATAATGCAGATGTGTAAGAGAGAGCTGTTGTTCAGCAACAGCAATATGGGGCTCCGCGGGAAAGCTTTCTCCACATGCCATTCTTGTCTCTCTCCAGTTCAGCTGTTTGTTTTTCAGGCTGCACTCACCTTTTAGTTTAACGGAGGAATAAAACACAGTACAGTCATTACGTTTTGTCACAGTGAAACAATCATTTAGTGTTGTCTGGAGTTTATATTTGTTGGAAAGTGGGTTATTGGTAGAGGCATATGTAGGTCTGCCACTGGCAATAAGGCCACTAACACATGATAGGACTCAGCATGGGTCTTGGAAAATTATTCCTTTGCTCAACCCTTGGTAATGTGGCTGCGAGCAGACAGGCTTAACTTCAAAGACAGGTATCTAAAGCATTCAAAAACACCATTTCAGTAAATAATTAGGACACAACAGAAAATAAAAATCCAACACCAATTTATAAAAATATGCAATATTTTTATCTTTTAAATGACACAAAACGAAAATAATCCACTGTAGGGAGCCAGAGATATTGATTTTTAAAATTAGTCACTTTCTAGAGCTTAGAAACCAACAGCGCCCCTTTAAGTCATTTCATTTTCTCTGTCATGGACATACCTTTATAAATTGTTCTGAAGAATTCTCACCACTGTAGTGGGTCGCCTTCTTCAGCAAGTCCAGTTAGAACACCTTCCTGGCGTTCTGCTTGCGGGTCCCAAAGTATCCAACACACAATCCAAGGTTCTGGAATCTCCAAGAGGGTCCTTGAAAGTGTGAAACTTCAATCCCGCAATCCACTTGAACAAAACCCTTACAAATCCACTGGTACTCCAAGCTTTGGATCCTTTTTGGGGCTGTCCAGGTGAGCTCTGTTAACCTGTAGCTTGCAGGGAGTCCACTCTTAGTCCTTTGGCAGCAAGGTAATCCACAGGGCTGTAGTTTCAGATGATGCAGTCTTCATAGGTCAGGCCTTAGAGTTCCTTGCACAGCAAAACTTTCCAGCAGGGCCCTTCTTGCTTCATTCAGTTTCAAGCAGCAGATCTGGAGGGCTCTGCCCCTCTCAGATACTTATTCAAAATTCTCTGGGTCAAGCACCAGGTCACTGCTGACCAATGAGAGCAGGGCAACTCCTCATAGTTATGACCACATCCTGTAGAGTGTGGCATTAGTTTGTCCCAGAGTGCATCATTCTTCCAAATCCATAATGGCTGATTTTCCAGCAAGGAGGTAAGAGCTGGCTAAACACACACCCTGGGATTGCTTATTTCCATGGACTCTCCCCCTACCATCTGCACATACCTTCCTTAAGCCTAGTCCTGACTCTGGGTCTAGACTGGCAGAGTGGACTGAAACCCAGGCCTCCCCTCTGCTTTTGAAGAGCATAGTTTACGATGTCACCTCCTTGGCCGTCTTGGTTTGCTCTGAAGCGGTCACTCGCCACGCTCCCTGACCTTCCTGACTCTGCAGCGCCACTCTCCTCCTTGCTGCCTGTTATCGTAGCGCTTGCTGCTGCTAATTAATTATTCATTCACTGAGCTCGCATTGCCTGTAACATTTCATAGCGCCTGGTGTAGTAGCCTGTTATCGTAGCGCTCGCTGATAATTATTATTTGTGATTTGCTCATTGGTGGTTATTGTCATTGTTGCACTGCTTGCATCGCCTGCAATATTATTTGTGCCTGATTGTGCCGCTACCACTGCCCAGATCATAGCGCTATTCAGGCTGTGCCCCTGTTTCGCTTTCTGTTTGTGCTGCCATTTTGTTGTTGTGATTCCTGGCCAGTCTCTCCTCCCCGCTCCCGCCTCCCAGCTGACCCTCCATCCCACTAATAGAAAAGGCTTGTCCCATCTGGACTAGCGCTGTGACCGTCTTGGTTTGCTCTGAAGCGGTCGCTCCCCACGCTCCCTGACCTTCCTGACTCTGCAGCGCCACTCTCCTCCTTGCTGCCTGGTATCGTAGCGCTTGCTGCTGCTAATTAATTATTCATTCACTGAGCTCGCATTGCCTGTAACATTTCATAGCGCCTGGTGTAGTAGCCTGTTATTGTAGCGCTCGCTGATAATTATTATTTGTGATTTCCTCATTGGTGGTTATTGTCATTGTTGCACTGCTTGCATCGCCTGCAATATTATTTGTGCCTGATTGTGCCTCTACCACTGCCCAGATCATAGCACTATTCAGGCTGTGCCCCTGTTTTGCTTTCTGTTTGTGCTGCCATTTTGTTGTTGTGATTCCTGGCCAGTCTCTCCTCCCCGCTCCTGCCTCCCAGCTGACCCTCCCTCGCTCCGCCCCCCCACTATCCACTTATGTCAGATGCTCTTGCGCGCAGCGTTCACGTGCTGCGGATGCGCGCCGAAGGTGCGCCAAAGGTAAGCCCGTCTACATCCGTCCCGCCTGGACCGCGCCCAGCGCCAGACCCCCTGGCCCCCGCAAAACCAACTCCTCCCGCTTAACGTACGACGCCGCTACACTCTCAGCCCTTAACCCCGGCCGACCACCAAACTGCTACCAAGCCGCCCCAGGACACACCCATGGACCCTTCACCTGCCACTCCTGCAAGTTCGAGTGCACCAAGACCAACACCAAATCCACAAACTCCAAACAGAACTCCGACACTAACCACCTGAAGTGCATCCTGCTCAACACCCGCTCGGTCCACTGTCACGCCATTGAACTTTGGAACCTACTCGACACCACATCGCCGGACGTTGCCTTTCTTACAGAAACCTGGATGAACGCCTCATCAACGCCCGACATCGCCATAGCCATCCCTGACGGCTACAAGATCATCCGAAAGGACCGCATCAACCAAACAGGAGGAGGCATCGCCATTGTTCATAAGAACACCATCCGCATCACGACCAGTTCCGACGACAACCTCACAACCGCCGAACACCTCCACTTCCAGATCCACACCGACCCCAAGACTACCACAGAGGCACCCTCATCTACAGACCTCCAGGACCCCGCACACAATTCAGCGAAGACATCACTGACTTCATCAGCCCACACGCCATCCCCTCCAAGGACTACATTCTACTGGGAGACCTCAACTTCCACCTGGAAAAGAAAAACTACAGCAACACCACCACCCTTCTGGACAACCTCGCCAATCTCGGACTCAAACAACTTGTAGACACCCCTACCCACTATGCCGGGCACACGCTCGACCCAATCTTCACCTCCAGCAAGCACATCTCCTTCAACCACACCACAACTCTCCATTGGACGGACCACAGCTGCGTTCACTTCAACTACAAAAAGACTACGACCCACAACCACCCACAACCAATTCCCTGCAGAAACTGGAACAAAATCACCACCGACCAGCTCTTCACATCGCTTCACCAAAACCCTCCTACTACTTCATCGGACCCAAACCTTGCAGCCACCAACCTCACACAATGGATCACCCACAGCGCTGACGAATTAGCACCCTTGAAAAAACATCAAATCAAACAAGATAGCAAAAAAGCCCCCTGGTTCAAAGATGACCTTAAGAAATCCAAGAAGATCTGTCGCACCCTCGAAAAAGCCTGGAGAAAACACCCAACCACTGACAATCTGGCCACCTTCAAAAACGGCACCCGCAAATGATGAAGCGAGTTTCAGAAATGTTTTCATTTCAGCTCGTGAAGTCACACTTCCATAAACTGAATTTATAATACTAATGATCTGTGCTGTGTGTGTATTAATTCAACCTAGTTTAAAAGTTGCATTCACACAAAACATGTGGGAAATTAACATGTGTGCTCATAAACGTGCAAAATGTTGCATTTTCATGTATGTGAGAATAATAAATTAATCCTGTCTATTGTCATTTCATAACTAATTGCGGCTGTTTTAATTAATGGCATGTGCTTATTTTATGTATACTTTTGTCTACGTGGTGTCTTATATTCTTTTACAGGTGCATGGAGAAATCCTGCTGGATTAAATGAAGAATGGTAGATATAAATGCTGCTTTATTTGTGTGCTTCAGCTAGTTAATTTAGACTAATGGGTTAATCATTAGCAATGGTGGGAGGGTAACAGAACAAACTGTATTTCTTTTATTATTATTCTTTTGTGTTTGTTTATATAATAGTTATGGTGAAGTGGTTTTGGGCCTAGTGCATTTGTGCTTGAAAAGATTCTGCTCGGAGAAAGCAAGAGTCCGTCATGGAAAAGTTTTCCTTTGCCAGTCTGTTTGACGTGATGTGAAAAGAAATGTGATGAGCTGAATGTTCTTTAGTCAAGCAAGGCCAAGGCCAGGAACCGGCAGAGGAGTTGACAAGTCGAGGAAGTTATGATTTTCTTTCAGTAAATGTTGCAAACTGGAGGAAGCCTCGCAATTCGAGAGCTAAAACAATGGACTCTAAGAAAGTGACGGAACTGATGATCTAAAAAATGTAATGACACGGTGGCCTGTCACTTGACAGCCAATGAGGACCCATTTTGAGCAGAAAAATATAAGTTTTCTTAGATTAGTTTAGCGTAGAAAGGGTATAAAAACTCTTCCCCCGGGGAAGAGAGCGCTGCTTCTTGCTGACCTTTAGATGGGTGTGTCGTGCAGACGGACTTTTCTTGGAGCACGTAAGAGACCCAAAAATACTTTTTACTCTTTATTCTTTATTGTAGCAAGTGTAGTTAGGGACTTACGATTTGATGATACCAAACTGTTATTTTCTATTTGAAAAATGTTTTGAAGTTTACTTGAAACTGATATTACTATTTGCAAAGTCTTTAATAAAAATGCTTAAATAAAGATTTCTAATGCACAATCCAAATAAATAGTTAATAAATAATTTACTTTGAAAAACAAGCTGGTCTTGTTATTTCATGTGTTTAGGTTACCATTAGCAAGATCTTCTCGCCATAGTGGCTTAATTAATTGTAGGGTTTATAAAGTGTGATGAATTCATTTACCGCGGTTGTATATAAGTGTATATAATTTGTGAATAAGCTAATTAGGTCACATGATTCAATTGGTCAAAATATGTCATGTTAGTTTATGGGCCTTATGAATGATTTATGATTAATAGTGTATATTGTGGAGTTGGGTAGCGTAGTTTATGACATATTTCCTATAGGCCGCTGGATCAATTTCCTGGTAGCAGAGGATGGTTTGGTCTCTATTTAATAAAAGAAATGGTCTTAGGGTCTCCAGGTGAAAAAAGAACTGAAAAGAAAAATAACACTGTTTTAGAAAGTGAATCAGAAGATACAGTCTTAGAAGAAAGTTTCACCACAAATAAAAAGAATGCCCCACTGAGACCGCCTTGTTCATGGTCCACTCTGATGGTTTCTACAGGAACCACACCAAGTGCACCTCCATTAAATGAATCACCTAAATTGTACCCAAATAATACAGAATCTTTTGGAACTCTAGAAAGGCTTGAAACAAGAACTAATTCCAGTGTTTATAATGAAAGCAGAAATTTTCCTGAAACTCCAATGGAAAGGGAAGCCCCAGAAATTCAATGAGAGCTGCCAGAGATGAGGAAGTTGCAAATACTTCAGAATATTTACGATCAAAAGAGGGATTAATTCGGCAGTTAACAAAGGGCATGGAAGCAGTGACAGTTCCAGTAACGATTGGTCCTGTTCAGCCTGTTTTTGATCAAGGGGAAATTAAACAGCCAGGTTTAACAATTCCATTAAATGCAGAAATTCAAAAAGTAGCTGAAAAATGTTATTCGGATTTATCTGAAATACATCGTGAGAAAACAAAAATGCCTGATTTGACTTTTAATCAAGGATCTTTTAACCAGACACCAATGGGTGCAGAGTCAGATGCTGAGACTCCTGAGAAAGCAGATTCTAAATCAAAACTTGATGTTGCAAAATTAAAGGCAGATTTAGAGGAGTTAATAATTGGCACAATTGGTCCTGACAGTTTGAAATACTATCGAGATGATGAACTTCTGTTCATCAGCAAGAGCATTCAATGGAAAACAAAGAATAAATATGATCAATTGGAAGAACTGGCTGCAGAATTAGAAATTGATTTGAGCAGACAGAAAAATTTGGGAAAGCATTACAGATTAGATTTTACAGAAAAGGACATTGGGAATTTTAACACAATGGGAAGAATTATGCATATAAAGGAATTGATTGTGTACATCAAAAAGTTGGGTGACTTAAGTAAATGGAGAGTGAAATGGACCAAAAAGAGGGAAGACGAAAGGTTGGATAAACTGTCTAAACAGTTTCCGATTAGAGAAATTGCAGGTGGTGGATATGTTCATGTCTCATGGTCAAGACAAGATATTCTGCTTTTCACAAATGATTTTCCTCGGCTGAGAGAGAAGCCTGTGGAATGGTATCGACAAGTAGACAGATTCATCAAAGTTTCGAAAGTTCTGTGGATTGATCTGGATGGATTTTTTGACATTGTTGTCCCATCAGATCTCTGGACAGAATGTAAAATTGCTGTGAGTTGGCCAAAAGTGGAACCAGAACGAAACAAGGAGACTGGTGCTCCAGCACCAGTAGTCATGGATCTATATGAAAAAGTGATTTACTGGTTGAAAAAGAAAATTGCTCCAAAAGAGGTTGATTGGGTAAAAATAGACAAGACAAATCAAGAACCAAAAGAGCCAGTTCATTCATTTTATGAAAGGTTATTACTGGTTTTTAAGCAGTACAGTGGCTATGAAAAATTAGATGAAATAGACATGAGCCACTTTATCTAATCAATCAATCAATCAGAGCATTTGTATAGCGCACTACTCACCCGGAGGGTCTCAAGGCGCTGGGGGGGGGGGGTCCGCTACTGCTCGAATAGCCAGGTCTTGAGCTGCTTCCTGAAGGCGAGGTGGTCCTGGGTCAGGCGGAGGTGGGTCGGAAGGGAGTTCCAAGTCTTGGCGGCCAGGTAGGAGAAGGACCTTCCTCCTGTGGTGGCTCTTCGGATGCGGGGGACGGCGGCGAGGGCGTGGCTGGTCGATCGAAGCTGGCGCGTGGGAGCGTAGAAGTTGAGGCGGCTGTTGAGGTATCCTGGTCCTTGGTTGTGTAGGGCTTTGTGTGCGTGGGTGAGGAGCCGGAAGGTGATTCTCTTGTTGACCGGGAGCCAGTGCAGGTCTCTCAGGTGTCCGGAGATGTGGCTTCGGCGGGGGATGTCCAGGATGAGTCGTGCTGAGGTGTTCTGGATCCGCTGGAGTCTCTTCTGGAGTTTGGCGGTGGTTCCAGCGTAGAGGGAGTTGCCGTAGTCCAGACGGCTGGTAACGAGGGCCTGGGTGACCGTCTTCCTGGTCTCGGTTGGGATCCATCGGAAGATCTTGCGTAGCATTCGCAGGATGTGGAAGCACGACGAGGAGACGGCGTTGACTTGTCTGGTCATGGAGAGGGAGGAGTCCAGGATGAAGCCCAGGTTGCGTGCGTGGTCAGTTGGTTTGGGTGCGCTGCCCAGGGCGGGGGGCCACCAGGAGTCGTCCCAGGCGGAGGGTGAGGATCCCAGGATGAGGACTTCCGTCTTGTCTGAGTTCAGTTTCAGGCGGCTGTTCGACATCCATTTGGCTACTTCTGTCATCCCTTCGTGCAGGTTGGCTCTGGCGGTGGCGGGGTCGTTAGTGAGGGAGAGGATCAGCTGGGTGTCGTCGGCGTAGGAGATGATGTTCAGGTTGTGCTGGCGTGCGATGGCTGCGAGGGGGCTCATGTAGACGTTGAAGAGAGTTGGGCTGAGCGAGGAGCCTTGAGGAACGCCGCAGATGACTTCGGTGGCCTCGGATCTGAACGGGGGGAGGCGGACTCTCTGTGTCCTTCCGGTGAGGAAGGAGGTGATCCACTCCAGTGCCTTCTCCTGGATTCCGACGTTGCTGAGGCGCTGCACTAGGGTGCGGTGGCAGACAGTGTCGAAGGCCGCGGAGAGGTCCAGGAGGATGAGGGCCGCTGTTTCTCCGTTGTCGAGCAGGGCTCGGATGTCGTCTGTGGCTGCGATCAGGGCGGTCTCGGTGCTGTGGTTGGCCCGGAAGCCAGACTGCGAGAGGTCGAGGGATCCGTTCGTCTCGAGGAAGGCGGCCAGTTGCTTGTTGACGGTCTTCTCGATGACTTTGGCCGGAAACGGGAGCAGCGAGATGGGGCGGTAGTTCTTGAGGTCGGTGGGGTCTGCTGATGGTTTCTTGAGTAGAGCGCTGAGTTCGGCGTGCTTCCAGCTCTCCGGGAAGGTGGCGATGTCGAAGGAGGTGTTGATGATGTCCCGCAGGTGGGGTGCGATGACAGCGTCAGCCTTGTTGAAGACGTGGTGAGGGCAGGGGTCTGTCGGAGATCCGGAGTGGATGGAGTTCATCGTGCGGATGGTGTCTTCGGTGCTGATTGGGGTCCAGGCGCGGAGGGTGGTGGTGGGGGGCGGTGGTTCGGTCGTGGCGTGCGTTGGTTGAGTGCTGAAGCTGTTGTGTATGTCCGCGATCTTGTTGTGGAAGTAGGAGGCGAGGGAGTTGCAGAGGTCTTGCGAAGGGGTGATGTCGTTGTTTCCAGCGTTGGGGTTGGAGAGCTCTTTCACGATGTTGAAGAGTTCCTTGCTGTTGTGTGCGTTGTTGTCCAGTCGTTCCTTGAATGCGGTTTTCTTGGTGGCGCGGATCAGCTGGTGGTGTTTTCGGGTGGCGAGCTTGAGGGCAGTCATGTTGTCTGGTGTTGGGTCTGTGCGCCAGGTTTTCTCGAGGGCTCTACACATTTGTTTATGGTCTTAGACCAGAAATTGGAGAAATGATCAGAAATAATATTGTCGGATGGCAATCAAATTCAATTGATGATATTTTGAGAAAGGCAAAATACTGCAGTGATGAATTGGAAGCAAAACAGAAAAAATTAAAAGAGAAGGCAATGTGGGCACAGGTGAAGGTGGCTGAGCATCAGACAGCAAGCCTTGAGAATAAAAATGTAAATTTTGTTCAGAATCAAAATCAGAATCAGGGTCAGGGGAAGTTTAAAAATAATTTCAACAAGCCAAGATTTAATGTTAATATTGAAGAGTTAAAACAGAAATTGCCTTGTTTTAATTGCGGCGAAATTGGACACTGGAAGCGTGAGTGTAAAAACCCGCCCAGAAATTTTAAAAATGCATCATTAAATCCACAGATGCAGAATGATGTGGATCTGCAGCAACAGCTACAGCGACAAATTAATGAATTGAGTCTTCAGCAACAGCTACAGCGACAGTTAGCCCAACAGCAGAATCAGATTCCACAGCCTCCACTCCCTAATTGTGGGGGTGGTCAAAAATATAATCCAAGTACGGGATTCAGCGGAGGTGATCAGGTAATAAGAACTCAAAGAACAAATGTGCAAAATGCATCAGGACAATTTTTGTTAACAGGAAACCAAGGAAGCGATTCTGACGACAGCTTCTGGCGGTGCCCGAGAGAGGGGGAAGAGTGTGTGATTGGAGCCACTCTTGAGGTTGACCAGTCTGGTCCATATGTAAATGGAAAAGTGAATGATGTAGAAATCACTTTTCTAGTGGACACTGGTGCTACCCGTTCTACTGTTAGATCAGTGGAAATTGAAAACCTGCCTCTCTCTGGGGATACCATCCAAGTAGTCGGTGTAAGTAATCAGCAAATTAAAACAGATCTGACTGAGCCTGTGAAGGTAGAAATTGGCAATTTTAAAGATAAACACAGGTTTGTGGTTTGCAACAGCAGTCCTGTGAACTTGTTGGGGAGAGATATATTGTGTAAAATGAATTGCAGAATATATTGCTCACTGGAAGGAATTGAATTACAAGCCATGGAGGAAGATGGGTTGTACAGGTTAATGATGTTAATGGTTGAAGCAGAAGAAACGAAATCATTTCCTGTATTTGATAAAGAAAATTTGCCAGAAGAATTAAAAGAGACAGTCAAAGCTGAAATTTGGGATTTTACAGGAAATGAAATGGGTCTGATGAAACATGTGGATCCAGTCAAAATTACAGTGAAGCAAGGAATAGAATTTCCAAACATTCCTCAGTACAAAATGAAAGCTGAAACAATTGAAGGTGTTATTCCTGTGATTGAAAAATTCATTAAGCAAGGTGTTTTGAAAGAAATTGAGAGCAGTCCTTGTAACTCACCGATTATGGGGATCAAAAAGCCAAATGGAACGTACAGAATAGTTCAGGATTTGAGAAAGGTTAACCAAATTGTTGTTCCTTGTTGTCCAGTTGTTCCAAACCCAGCAGCCATTCTTTACCAGATTCCACATGATGCAGAATGGTATACTGTCATTGACCTTTGCAATGCGTTCTTTACTGTTCCATTGCATCCAGAGAGTCAGGAAATCTTTGCTTTCAGGTTCCAAAGTAGGACCGTCGCATGGTGTAGAATTCCTCAAGGGTATACAGAGAGTCCTTCTATCTTTAATGAGCTGTTAAAGAAATCATTGGAAGATCTAAATCTACCTGGCAGATCGACATTAGTCCAGTATATTGATGGTCTGTTGATAGCAGCAAAAACAAGAGACAACTGTGTTACAGATAAGATTACTCTTTTGAATCACCTGGCAGATGAAGGACATAAAGTGTCTCCTGCAAAATTGCAGTTTTGTAAACAAGAAGTAAAATATCTTGGTCATAGAATTGCAAAGGGAATGAGACAAGTGACAATTGAAAGAATTAAAATGATTCTGGCAATGCAACCTCCAAAAACACAAAGGAGGTCAGAATGTTTCTGGGAATGGTTGGTTACTGTCGTCAATGGATTAGTGGATTTTCAGTAATTGGGAAGCCACTGCAGAGACTGACAAAATCAGACATAAAAGATCAAATTGTCCTTACTGAAACTGAGTTGGAAGCTTTTGAAAAATTAAAAAGAAGCTTGTGTGAAGCTCCAGCTCTGGGTATGCCAGACTATGAAAAGGATTTTGAGCTGTATTGCAGTGAGAGGGAAGGATGTGCATTGTCTGTGTTAATACAGAAACATGGGAATTTGAGAAAACCAATTGCCTACTTCTCAGCAGTCCTTGATCCAGTTGCAAAAGCTTTACCAGGCTGCTTAAAAGCAGTTGCAGCAACCAGTGTTAGCCTTAAGCAAAGTGAAGGAATCATAATGGGATTCCCTGTGAAAGTCTATGTTCCCCATTCAGTTGAGATTCTCCTTACAAGGAGCAAAACGCAACACCTGACAAGCAATAGACTCACAAAATATGAAAAAGTCATTCGGGGATCAGATAACGTGTCAATAGCAAGGTGTGTGAATTTAAATCCTTCCACGCTTTTACCTGATATTGAAATTGGTGATGAAAATGAGGTGGAGCATGAGTGCTTGGATGTTATGGAATATTGTACCAAGCCGAGGCAGGACATTAAAGATGTACCATTGCCAGAATCAGATCATGTTTACTTTGTGGATGGTTCCTGTCTGAGATCAGAGGGAGGCATTTTGAGAGCAGCCTACTCAGTTTGCACAGTTGCAGATGTTGAAGAAGCATCATGTTTTGAAGGAATTCGTTCAGCACAAGTGGCTGCATTGATTGCTTTAATTCGTGCATGTGAAATAGCAAAAGATTTGAGAGTCACCATAATAACTGATAGCCAGTATGGGTATGGAGTTGTGCATGATTATGGACAGCGCTGGTCTCAGAGAGGCTATATGACATCAGCAGGTTCACCAATCAAAAATGCAAAATTTATCAAAAGATTGATTGATGGCATACAGTTGCCAAAAGAAATTGCTGTAGTAAAATGTGCAGCTCACAAAAAGGGTGAGGATTTTATCACCAAAGGAAATGCTTACGCAGATGAAATAGCAAAATATTGTGCAAGAAACAATTTTGCACTTAATCGGGAGAAAAACAATGAGTATGTTTTGAGTTCACTAATGCTAACATCAATAGTTGAGACATGGCAGGAAATCAAAGATTTGCAAGATGAAGCCGATGATGAAGAGAAAAATTCATGGTTGAGAGCAGAATGTAGACAGCGAGATGAGGATGGAGTTTGGACTTACAAAGATGGCAGAGTAGTTTTACCAAATTGCATGATTGCTGACATGGCCAGAATGTACCATGGCCCAGGTCATATTGGAAGAGATTCGATGATTAGGCTTTTCAAAGAAACTTGGTTCAATACCAAGTTCAGGACGATTGCAGAATCACTCTGCCAAAGGTGTTTGATCTGTCAATAAATGAACCCAAACAGGAAATCGGTTGTGGGAACGGGAACCATAGGTCGGGAGGGTGGTCATTTCACCAGATTACAGATGAATTTCATTGAGATGCCCAAACACAACAGATTGCAATATGTTTTGGTGATTGTCTGTTTGTTTTCAAGATGGGTAGAAGAATTCCCCACACGTCACAGTGATTCAATTACTGTAGCAAAGTTGCTTTTACGAGAGATTATCCCAAGATACGGATTCCCTGTGACTATAGAGAGAGATAGAGGAGGACATTTTGATAACAGATTGTTAAAATTAATTTGTGAAGCCTTACACATTGAGCAGAAGTTACACTGTGCATACAGACCAGAGGTATCTGGAGTTGTAGAGCAAATAAATGGAACGATTAAAAACAGAATAGGGAAAATGTGTCTAGCTACAGGCATAAAGTGGACAGATGCTCTTCCACTGGTTCTTATGACTCTAAGAAGTACTCCAGATAAAAAGACAGGTCTGAGTCCTCATGATATCATAATGGGCAGAGTCATGAGACAAGCATTTATACCAGTAGGAAAACTGTTGAGCATTAATGACAGTGCAATTTTGGAATACTGTAAGAAGCTTTCTGAGGTCGTGACTTCTGTGTCTAATCAGGTGGGAACTGAAGTACAGTCAAAAGACAAAGTGCAAACCCATGATCTGAGACCTGGAGATTGGGTGAGAACAAAAGTTCACCGAAGAAGAAACTGTCTGGTGCTGAGGTGACAGAAACCGAGACAGGTGATACTCGTGACAACAAATGCAGTAAAGTGTAGAGGAATAAAAAGGTGGATTCATCCCAGGCACACTATTCCTATACCTACACCTGAAAACTCTGATGAAGAGAGTGATACAACAGCTGATTCAGATTCTGAAGAAGATGCTGAAGAAAATCCAGATTCTGAAGATCGACAGGGAGGTCGACATCTAGAAAATTCATCTGTGAATGGAGATTTGACTAAAAAAGACTTGGAAATTATTGAAGTAGACTCTGAAAATGATGGAGATCTGCTAGAAAAAGAAACAGCAGAAGAATCAGAAAAAGAAGCAGAAAAGGCAAAAGAAGTTGATCAAGCTGAAGAAAAGGAAGTGACGATAACAAAAGAGTCTGATCAAGTTCAGAAGCAAGACCAGGAGAGTATCGAAAAGCAGAAAAGAAGCTCTGAAAGCAGTAACGAGAAATCTGAAGCTGGGAAGTTGAAGGTAATTGAAGAAGCGGAGGAAGACGAATTGCCGAGTACCAGTTATGGAAGTAATGTTCCTAACGGAGTGAAGCTGCCAAGTTGAAAAATACCTGAGTCAAGAATTGAAGTTTCTGACAGTGATTCTGGAGAAAGTGATGAAGATTGTCAAAGAGAAAGCTTGAGAAAAAGATCTTGGAAAACAGAATCTAACGTGACCGAGCCAAAAAGAAAATTACTAAGAAAAGGTGATACCTTGCCAAGTGAAAACGGAGGGCTGAGAGTCAGGTTAATAAAAAGATCAAAGGAAAAGGTGAACGAGATAACTAGTCAGGAGGATCCTGAAAAGAAAGCAGAGAAAGGAAAGAAAATAGAAGTTATCTCAAGAAAAACAAAGAGAGCTTTAAAGCAAAACCAAAAGTATAAGTCTCCTGAATGGGCTTATATTATTATCCCGCCTGTAATTGAAATAAATAGTAGCAGTCAGGAAGAAATAGAAGACAATAGTGACAATGATTGAAGTACTAATCTGTTAGAATTTAAGTTTCTGTTTTTGGCATAAGGCTGAAGAAATTGTGTTAGGTGACACAAGGTCGAAGAAATTGTGTTTAGCTGGAGGATAACTTGTGACGCAAGGTCGAAGACAATCTGTTAGAATGGGTTTTTTTAAAAAAAAAAAAAAAATTTAAAAAGGGGGGTGTTTTAAAATTTAGGTTTTACATTAGACAGAATTTTTAAATTTTTGTTTTCTTTTTCTGTGATAAGGCTAGTAAAGATGCCTTTTGTTTTGAAGCGTAGCACTTCTAAATGTTCCATCCTTAAAAAATGCTGTAAGATGACTGTGATATGTATGCTCATATTAATTCTGCTCTGGTTAGTTTTAGCTGTCATCTTTCCTTTCGGGATCGATAAGGAGATGTACAAAGTCAATATGACAAGCAAAGCTTCAGTTAGTCAAGACAAACATAGTGCAACAGGTAGTGCTTACAAAGTTATTGATCACAGACCAGAGGCTCATCAAGATAGGTCTGTTGGTGATTTTTCTAGTAATACATTTTCAAGGCTGTTGGGAGAGTATGTTAAGGTTATGGGTGTCAAAGATTGCTACATTTGTGTAAAGTTACCTGCTTCTGTTTCTGAGGGAGTGACATACAATATGATGAGCTGACTGTTCTTTAGTCAAGCAAGGCCAAGGCCAGGAACCGGCAGAGGAGTTGACAAGTCGAGGAAGTTATGATTTTCTTTCAGTAAATGTTGCAAACTGGAGGAAGCCTCGCAATTCGAGAGCTAAAACAATGGACTCTAAGAAAGTGACGGAACTGATGATCTAAAAAATGGAATGACACGGTGGCCTGTCACTTGACAGCCAATGAGGACCCGTTTTGAGCAGAAAAATATAAGTTTTCTTAGATTAGTTTAGCGTAGAAAGGGTATAAAAACTCTTCCCCCGGGGAAGAGAGCGCTGCTTCTTGCTGACCTTTAGATGGGTGTGTCGTGCAGACGGACTTTTCTTGGAGCACGTAAGAGACCCAAAAAGACTTTTTACTCTTTATTCTTTATTGTAGTGATACCAAACTGTTATTTTCTATTTGAAAAATGTTTTGAATTTTACTTGAAACTGATATTACTATTTGCAAAGTCTTTAATAAAAATGCTTAAATAAAGATTTCTAATGCACAATCCAAATAAATAGTTAATAAATAATTTACTTTGAAAAACAAGCTGGTCTTGTTATTTCATGTGTTTAGGTTACCATTAGTAAGATCTTATCGCCATAGTGGCTTAATTAATTGTAGGGTTTATAAAGTGTGATGAATTCATTTACCATGGTTGTATATAAATGTATATGATTTGTGAATAAGTTAATTAGGTCACATGATTCAGTTGGTCAAAATATGTCATGTTAGTTTATGGGCCTTATGAATGATTTATGATTAATAGTGTATATTGTGGAGTTGGGTAGCGTAGCTTATGACATATTTCCTATAGGCCGCTGGATCACAAACACCACCAACTGATCCGATCCACCAAGAAATCAGCATTCAAGGATCGACTAGACAACAACGCCCACAACAGCAAGGAACTATTCAACATCGTCAAAGAATTTACCAACCCCACCGCCGGCACCAACGACATCACTCCATCCCAAGACCTCTGCGACTCCCTAGCCTCATTCTTCCACAACAAAATCGCCGCCATACATAACAGCTTTGAAAACCAGCCCGAAGACCGATCCACCCCGCCCACATCAGAACCTAAACGCCCCTCCAACAACCTTTGCGCCTGGAACCCAATCACCACTGAAGACACCATCCGCCTGATGAACTCCATCCACTCAGGATCGCCAACCGACCCATGTCCCCACCACATTTTCAACAAAGCAAACTCCATTATCGCACCCCATCTACGAGACGTCATCAACTGCTCCCTCAACTCCGCTACCTTCCAAGAAAGATGGAAACACGCCGAACTCAGCGCCCTCCTGAAGAAACCCACAGCAGACCCCATTGAACTTAAGAACTACCACCCCATCTCGCTCCTCCCATTCCCTCCCAAAGTCATTGAAAATGCCGTCAACAGTCAGCTCGCCGCCTTCCTCGAATCCAACAAATCCCTCGACCCTTCACAGTCCGGCTTCCGAGCCAAACACAGCACCGAGACCACCCTCATCGCAGCAACAGACAACATTCGAACACTACTGGACAACGGAGAAACAGCTGCCCTCATCCTACTCGACCTCTCCGCAGCCTTCGACACAGTCTGCCATAGCACCCTTATACAACGCCTCAGCAACGTCGGAATACAAGGAAAAGCATTGGACTGGATCATCTCGTTCCTCGCCGGAAGAACCCAGAGAGTCCGCCTCCCCCCTTTTAGATCAGAGGCCACCGAAGTCTTCTGCGGCGTACCACAAGGATCATCACTCAGCCCCACCCTCTTCAATGTATACATGAGTCCCCTCGCATCCATCGCGCACCAACACAACCTCAACATCATCTCCTACGCAGACGACACCCAGCTGATCCTCTCCCTCACCAAAGACCCAAACACCGCCAAAACCGACCTACACGAAGGGACGAAAGAAGTATCCGAATGGATGAAGAACAGCTGTTTAAAACTGAACTCGGACAAAACGGAAGTCCTCATCTTAGGATCATCCCCCTCCGCCTGGGACGAATCTTGGTGGCCACCGGCCTTGGGAAACGCACCCACACCCACGGACCATGCACGTAACCTAGGCTTCATCCTGGACTCCTCCCTCTCGATGACCAGACAAGTCAACGCCGTCTCATCATCATGCTTCAACATCCTACGTATGCTCAAAAAAATCTTCCGTTGGATCCCCACCGAAACAAGAAAGACGGTCACCCATGCACTGGTCACAAGCCGATTGGATTACGGAAACACCCTTTACGCCGGAACCACAGCCAAACTACAGAAAAAACTCCAACGCATCCAAAACGCCTCAGCCAGACTCATACTAGACATCCCCCGCCAAGCTCACATTTCCGGTCACCTGAAAGACCTCCACTGGCTCCCTGTCAACAAGAGAATAACATTCCGTCTCCTCACCCACGCACACAAAGCCCTCTACGACCTAGGACCCGAATGCCTTAACACGCGCCTGTCCTTCTACACCCCCACCCGCCAACTACGATCGTCCAAACAAGCCCTCGCCGCGATTCCACGCATCCATAGATCCACCATGGGAGGAAGATCCTTCTCCTACTTAGCGGCCAAAACCTGGAACTCTCTCCCCACCCACCTCCGCCTTACACAGAACCACCTCTCCTTCAGAAAACAACTAAAAACTTGGATCTTCGATAAGTAAAGTGGCTTTCTAGGTTTTTAATTAAAAAAATTCAAAGGACCTATACCGTATTGATTTCATTAAAGAAAATTCAAGCAAATACATGAAACTTGATAGAATGTTTAAATCGACAGCTAAATCATGGCAGTGACCAATGAAACGCAAATAACTTTCACCTCAATTTTGTGGAGAATGTATTTCATAGTGGGCTTTGGTGGTTAGGTGTGACATGACTGCTGTCGTAGGCAATGAAAACATGTAGGGTAGCTGTAGGTGTGAGCGTGTGAATTAACTGAGTGCGTAACTTTTTTTAATTGTAAGATTGTTACAACAAATATAAATAAGATCCAGAGTAATCTTAACACCATTATAGACCCCTGGGCAAAGAAGTGTACTTGGCCCTGCCTTCACAACCACTCACAATGGAAAATGTGTGTTAAATTCCGGTGTACATGAGGTCCCTCTGCTCGTTGGACCCACGGGCAAATGGCCAGAGTGCCCATGCGTTAAGATAGCACTGATACTATAATGCCTATTTTACAATTCATTTCAGAGTGAAACATATTCAGCAAGAAAACACAATTTGTGTTTATAAAAGGAAGCACAAGGAACGAGTAAAGAGAAAAGCTTTTAACAAACTAGAAGGCAAGCTTTTCCACACACTTATAAAAAAGGCATGGTCAGGTGAAAATAAATACTGGTGGTGGCAACCAGCAAACAAGCCAGGAATAGAAGGGACTGGACATACAGAAGCACATAGGGTAGAGAGAGCAATAGTGGTGCAGGTGAGGGAGGGGGGCAAAAAAAGACAGTGAGGCGTAATTTTTCTCGCTGGGGTAGAGAGAGCCGCACTGTGCTTCAGAGAGACACGGAGAGTGGGGCAGGGAGCATCCTACACAAGGGAGACATCTGCAAAAGGCATGCACTCTCATGGAGTGTTTCACAAAAATGTAATAAGATAGAAGAAGTAAAAAGATTTAGCAAATGAGCGAGACAAGTTAAACATGAGCACTCAAGTGGAGTGCTCAGAGACAAGAAAAATGTAGCTCCTACAATGAGAAAAGTGGATGGACACAAGTACTTGGTCCACACTCTGGGGGATGGCCAAACATAGGAAGAGACATAATGCATTAATGCTATGGTCAAACGGTAACGAAGGATACGAGAGTGACGAAGGAGCAAGCAAATGGTAAGCCTGTGGGTGGGCTGAAGGCCATAGATTAAAAACTTGTCTCTTTGAAACAGCACAAGCACTGTTCAGCTGAGACCTAAAAGCTACGAAAAAGTATATAAGGAAGGTGGGATTTGTATGAGCCCACTTTAGTCGTTTGCATTACCTTTTTTTTCTATGTTAGGCATTTCTTGGATGGCTTGTCATCCAATGCCACTACTGTTCAAATATGTTTACATTACAGCTTTGCAGTTCCTTACTCTGAATACAGCTGCTAAAGGGATCTCCTCCACTGTTGGGTGAAAGAAGCAGGAGAGGAATCTAGCATCGCTGCAGTGTAGAACAACAACTCTCTTTGTTATAGTCCTCCTCGACTTTCCAGAACTGGAAATCCCCTCAAATGCCTGCCCTTATGTTGCTGCCGCCATGTTACTTTGTTCAATGTAGAGCACTTAATAAGCACCTCAGAGGCATCACGCCTCTCCTGATGTTGTGTAGAAAGAAGCATGTAGACAAGGCATATCTCACTGTATGCCCCTGGATGTTCACCCTAATAATGAGGATTTATCTATGTCCTTGCCTCAGGATACTAATACTTGCTAACACTCAGGAAGCATATTCACAAGGAGCTATCGCAGAATTAACAGCACATTTATGTAGCCAAAATTGTGATAAATTTACCCCACCATTCACTAGCAAGTGCTAACAACCCACAGCACCACTTTTACTGCGATAGAGGCCGCAAAAAACATTGTCACAGAGAACCAGAGCAACTATCGCTAATGAGATGCAGTGTAGGCGTTCCCGTAACAAAAGCCATAACAACACTACACCTCAACATTCACAACGAACAGACAGATCGGCGATAAGAACACAAAACACGTGATATGGCACATTAGCAGCAGGAATTTTACACCTGCTCTGACCTGGTGTAAAGTTGGATGGCAGCCTGCACCACAATTGGGAGCCCTGCCCAGGGCGTCATCGGAAGGCAACAGATGCCATGGAGCCACATATTATGCAGCACAAACACCCAAGAGGGCCACAACACCTACCTGGCACCCCCCGCCTTCCCTGGACCACCACAGAGGCAGTGCAGACATAGACAGCGGCCCACCAGGAAACACACCTGCCTCACAGGCCCAACATCTGACAATGTCACTGTCCACTACAGGCTGAAAGGGACAACCATCCTATGCATCCTGGTCATCATCGCCTAACAGGCCTACGGCACCAACACAGCGGACAACCAGCATCCCACCCCACCCCAAGCAGCTGGCTGTGCACCACCTGTTGGCCCCTGGCACACCCCAAACAGCACCAGAGTTGGTGAAGTCTCACAGTTAGCCACATCCAAGACCCCTACGCCTGTCCTGGATGTCACCATCATACTGGCACCCCAGTCCCCGTATGGCCAACACAAAGCACAGGAACTGCGGGAGACCAAGCAAGGACTATATGCCATAGCCGGATGCACGCATGTGTAGGGGGCACTGCACTGCACACATGTCCCACCTGTGCCCCCAGGTTACACAGCACACAATCAGCGCAACAGGAAGCACACCTCACACATCAATATGCAGGCAACATCCGAACACCGTGGGACCTTTACCAATGTCGCCTCCAAATACAAAGGCAGTGTGGATGATCCCTTCACCCTCCGACAGTCCAACTGCAACCTGTCGTCCCAGGATGGCACCAAGGGAAATACACAGGCCTTTGGCAACTTCCCAATTAACACCCCACTCACCTCAACTCCACAACCATGCAATTCACAACTCTGGCAATGCACATGTCACAGGTCCACAACTAAGATGCACAACAACATGCCCACCCACCAGACACAAGAGAACAACTCACAATGGTAACCTGGTTAAGACACGAACATGAACAATCTACGGCATGGCACCTCAGCCACACAATAGACGAATGTTGGGCGAGGAGGAAACCAGGCATATGTTGAGGATGCAGTAGAACCATGATTGGGAAAGTAACAGTGGACACAACCATGTAACCCCAGCCAGTGGGGGTCCTAGTGAAGATGTTGCCTGTTACGCCCCACCCGTAAGCGTGAGCAGAGTGGGAGGGGACGGCATACGCAAGGCCAGCGTAGGGGTGTGAATAAAAAGCACGTAGCTCTGGGCGTTGTCCTCTTATGGAAAGCCCAACATCTCTGAGTGGAGTGGTGTGGCTCACTGGTTAGAGGCGGCAGAACCGGAAGCAGAAGTCGGGCCGGGACCAGGGTTCGGTTCCCGACGCGGCAGGGTCATGGACCAGGGTCAGCGGACTCGATAATTCTCGCCTCGGTGCCTACTCTAACCAGGGGTCCCACTCGGCAACTCTGGGCATTACCTTGCTTAATCTCCACAACGGCCCCATCAACGCCGGGGATGCCTGGCTCCACCTTGGGGATTCCCAGCAGGGACCATGCCACAGGGAAAGCCAGGACGGGTTCCCCAGCGGTATACAGCGCCAGGACGCCGACTGGCAACAGTGCGCTTTACAAGTATACACATTACATCTGCCAGGGCGGTGCCTCCAACCCCACCACGAGGCCAAAGCCGTCCTCGTTAGCGGAGTTGCCTGGGATCCTGTGCATCTGCCATACCCCACCCCCCTGGACCACAAACCTGTCAGGGCCGACCATATGCAGCCTGGCCACACTAAACAGCATCTGACACCGGCGTGTGTAATGGAGGGCCCACCACGTGCCAGTGTAAGCTCCAAGCCGAGGCCCGTGACCCTGCCAGCATTTCAGACCACCACTGTCCCCCCGACACAGGCCCATATTACTCCTTTCTCGTTTACATATTCTACCGGCGGCCCAGTGGGTACCATATGTGAAACTGTGCCCTGGCTCCTGAATGGCAGTGACTCCAAATCTGGGACAGCGGCCACAGTACCAGACTCTCTTCGATCCGTGAGGCATAGTTCCATATGCGCATCTTGCGACACATCCTGCCACAAACCCTGTCCAGCGCCATCTGGTGAGCCGTGCTGCCACAAACCCTGTCCAACGCCATCCGGCGAGCCGTGCTGCAACAAACCCTGTCCAAGGCCAACCATCAAACTGTGGATGAGGGATCAGGACAACCCTGCGGACCAGTAGTTCTCACATCCAGCACCTAGCCGCGAATCATGAATGGCTGAGTCCACACCAGTGGCCACACAGAGAGGAGTAAGAGGAAGATGCGGCTCTGTCCGGATGAAAGCCGGGTCACAGTCACGGAGGTGACCGAACACGTGGTGCCACTGAACCTGAACTATGCAGTTCGGTGGGGCCACCAACCTATGCCGGCGACACTCGGTGAATGACCCTTGCTGTCCGCTGCTTCCGGCCTATACAGCTCTCGGCCTAGGCAGTGCTCCAGTATGCCACAGATTTGGAACGGAACATCGAGTATGCAAAGGCAGATTACACATCATTGCAAGAGGATGTCGCCTTGCAACTTGGCGGTGAGAAAAGGATCATCGTTACGGAGGTGTTCGTACACTACCGACAACTGCACTGGTGTCACTAGCGCTGTGCATTGCGAGCCAAAGACACATGGCTGTGGGCCACTGCTGATTGCTGCCTACGGCGTACATTGCGGTCCAGTAGGTCACAGAGTCATGATTCAGCAATGGCAGAGTCCATATCAGTGTACCGGCATCATCGCAGTCTGCATCCCCACTCAGCCCCGGTGCTACTAAGTCTGTTCCCCGACATTCATGGACACTCTCTGGTCGAACAGTGGTGGCGTCTAAGCCTATGGACTAGGCGGCAGTTTTCAACCCCATGTAGCTGATAGGGAATTGGTGGTGGCAACGGGACGTCGCATTCCACTCCTCCATTTGCTGCTTACTGATAAAATTAAACCTTTCGGCATCTTGCTCTGGAGGACACCTTCACTGTCCCCCAAAACACTCAGAAACATACACCTTGGACAATGATGGTTTCCTGCTCAGGTCGCATGGCCCATCTGACTGCACTGCAAGTCACAGTCCCGTGGCTGGGTGCCTGTGCCGGCCGCAATGCATCTGGGGCACTAACTCTGTAATGGTCAAGTCGAGGACCCCTTCTCCGGAGACATAGGCTGGCCCATGAGGCATGGGCTTAGGGCTCATCAAGGCCATGACTCTGTGGCCTTGCGCGGTATGCAGTCTCCGGGCACAAATGCATCCCACCAGGGCTCACACACTAAAGCGTGTGCAGACTTGCCCGGACAACGCATCAGCACAGGGGTGACACGCCACCACCGCAAGGACCACCTCCAAACACCATCTGCTAGAGCTGAAGCGGTGGTCCTGACAGATTTTGTGGTTGCTCTGGTCTGTCGTGGATGCCATCATCGGCCAGTTACCCTGCTCAGCACTCCAGGTGCCAGTGACTCAGTGCACCGCAGGCCATTGTCCGTAGCTGATTATGTTTTGTGTTGTGGAGCGGTTGCGCAGGTATATCACCTCAAACAGTGTTGGGTCCTTGAGACATTGATGGTGAAGATGATGCAAGTCTGACACACCCCACTGCATTTGCATCAGGAATAATTAAAAGGGACACAATCCGAGACTTTTTCTGCACATGAGCGTGCTCATCTTTAGTGTCCACAGCCCAGTGCACTGCGACTCACGGACACTTCTGTTTGCATGTTTGCTGTCCTCTGGAATTTATCCAGTTCACCTCATGTTGCTCATCAGTTATTGCATGTGTTTTCTGTTTGCGTTGCACTGGTGTCAAATGTCCAAGTGGTTGCCAACACCAGACATTCCATGCGGGTTGGCTTACACTCACCCCACACACATGCAGCACAGGCGTCATTGTACATGTAGCCCTGCCAATAAAGGGTCCGGTCACATGTGCCCGTAGCCAGTTCAACATGATCTCTGCGTGTGTCCCTGTGGTCTTGTAGTATGCATGTGGGCCCTGGGCTCAACAACTTTACATTGTGTGGTGTACCACGGATGCAGACATGTCACCAGAGGCAGCGGGTTGGGGCTTGGACATGTAGCTTTGTCGTCACCTACTCCATTTGTGAGGGTATGGCCAGGGCCGTCGTACGCACAGCCTACATGGGTGTGTGACTGCTAATTGTGCGCCCCTGGGTGTGGTTCTGTGCTGTGCATGTGCATCTGCATGTGTCTCTATGGCAGCGTGGGTCTCCTTAGTGGGGTGTGGCTGGGCCCTGTAGGGTGATAGACCCCTAGGTATGTGTCCTGGTTCGCATTCCATGGGTTTGGCCCCCCCACACCTGTTGGGCCACCTTCTTTTGGCATGCTGACACATGCATTGGGGTGACATGTGTGTGTGGGTAAAGTTTTGTGAGCAAGCTGTGCCTGTGGGTGCTTCCTGCTGTATGGTCTGTTGCAGGCTCAGTGTTCTCCTCTAAGTAGCTTGGCTGTCCGGGTCCTGGTGGGGGGTTGCGTGCAATATCCATGGGCTGTTGTAGGGCGTCAGTGTCGACATTATGGTGGTCCACTCCTGCATCACTGATGTGTTGTATAATATGCTCTGCTGCAGGTGTTGTGTGCCCCTCTGCGATGTAAAGGGGAGGTGCGTGTTGCCTTGTTCATTGCACTCTCTGTTGGTGTTGTGTCTGGTCCTCTTGAGCTGAGTCCATACTCCCTACTCCTTGCACCGTCTCCACACTGATGACTGTGGACTGAGTTTCCTCCAGCTCCTCCGGCGGCGCTGGACTGCCACCTCATGTCACCGTTCCTGCCTTCCTGTTGGCAGCAGGTTGGTGGATGGTTGAAGTTGTCACGTCATGCCCTCGCCTATTGGCCTTCTGGATTGACCTCCTCAGCACTCCGACTGCATTCCAGGTGGTCTGCTTGTGGGTCAGTTGATGGTAGTGTTCTGTCACCTCCGTGACGCTGGTCTTGTTTTCCTATGGTCTGCACCCTTTCTTCCTCTCCCTCTTCTCCTTGGCCTTCCCTGACCCCGTTGTTCCTTGCTGGTGGTCTGTGGGGGTTGTGGGGTTCGAGTAGGCCTCTGTGCGGGTCAGGGTGCATCCATGTTGCTACTTGCTTTGGCTTGTTTCTGGTGTATTTTTCACGGGATGCATTGTCCCGCCAGACGTGTGGGATTAGCAGGCATGTGGCTGGTTTTCGCTACTTTTCGTCCACCAGTTGACCTCCTCGCATTTTTTTTGTGTTCACGTATTGCATTTTTGCGGCATGGCGTTAATTTTTGCGCAGACATTTGCCACGTTATCTGGTGTCTATCACATGCTATTGCTGTGTTGTGAATTCCACTTTGACACAGTGTTGTTTTCCAGCGATGGGCTGCGATGCTGAACGTTGCGTTAAGCTACTCTTGAGGTAGTTATCACACCTTCTTGTGAATATACCCCATAGATTCTTTTCCCATTAGAGAAACTTTCACTGGCAGTCACACCAGTTCTACAAACTGTTGTTATTTGAACACTCACAATCGTTCTGTTTTATTCTTTCTATTGCTTAAATCTAAGGCCACAAACCTTTTATACTACTCAGTTTCTTGAATTTAAAGGATGAGATACAGGAGACCCCAGGAGAAGCAGCCTTCTGTCTCATTCCCTGCGTTTGTCTTAATGGACAAGGATGGTGCCCGCCTCACAACTTTTCCACCCTGTTAACTGATTGTCACCTGATTTATTCAAGAAGTGGTGAAACGATTTTCTTCTGTAATCGTATTCTCCATATCGATCATTGAATTTTGCTGGCTTTAAGTGCTGCTACCCTACACATGTCCTTATCGCTGCCCTAATGATGGACTTGCATAATTAACTCTTTGTGGGTCGAAACAGCGACATAGATCCTTCTTTGAGCTCCGTTTCTGTCTTCCATTGGGATCACTGAGGACCAAATTGACCGCATTGACATCTCCTTGTCATGGATAATTGACAAGGAGTACAAAGTATAGTTTGCATGTTTGCACACTTGAAAACTGCACCGTATCACCTTTATGTGATTTTGTAGCAACCTGCATTGATTAATGAAATGCATTTTAACAACTAATTTATGTTAGAGTTACTTCTATGATCTGAGTACCAAATTTGTTGTTGATTTCTTTACTTGTTTATGATAATGTTGTCCTCGAATCGTGTCATTTAACAAGACAATTTGTGATAAAATGTATTGGATTGATGCAGGATATGTAATTGCCCTTGCTTTGGTGTATTATTATTATTATTCGTATTATTTTAGTGAAATTGGCACCCTTGCCACATTTCTGCCCATGATTAATTTTGCACTCATGCAACAAAACGCCCCATGGGTCTCGTGTCATACCAGTGGCATTGGGAACACTCTGAGGTACTAGAATAAAGCGTTATAGAATTCCATCATGAATACATCAGTTATTTGCAGAGTGTACACAGGAAGTTTCAGAAGCCTTCCTTCTTCTTTTTCATCAAATTCTATTTTTCTGATCACAACAGATGGTGCAGCATCATAAGTGATATAGTATAGACTGTGCAGTGCTTATGAACTGTGTCACATTATATACAGTCATATACATGCGCTGTTATGACCCGAGGTTGGAGTATATATTATAAACAAAAAGAATCTTCTCAGTAACATCTGACAGGTTTCCACAGGAATCACACCAAATACAGCCAAGGGTAATTTGTCGGCCCAGTGAGAGTTGGTAGGTCTCACCAGGATACTTACCTCTGTCTATGGACCTATAGAAAGACAGCAAGACCTTACATTTGAAGCATCAGCTACGAATCAAATCATCTCAGTGATTTTCACAGTCATGTGACGTTTATGTATGTAAATTCCTTTGTTCTCTGTGCCCAGGTATGAGCTGAATAGTGCATCAGTATCTACAGTAAACATACAATCACGCCTCGAAAGACAAGATCCTATCCTAGGAGAACTAAAAACCCAACGATGCTAACTCGGGTAGTATTAAACGGACGTTCCTTATATATCAGCGGTACCAAGTTGCCGTCTGATGGTTATAAATGTAGAAGATATGTACAGTTGAACAAGAAAATACCACATCAGCACCCGCCCCCCCAATTCACCCTCCCTCATCCGATTCGTATGTATGACGTGGTACTCAGACAAATAATGGTAATAGTGACCAAAATTATCGCACCCTGTATTACAATTTAACATCCAAAAATGCATTTGTGTGGCTAAGTTAGTCCATAGTGAAGCTTGTGTATTTTCAGGTGGAGGTGCTATTCTGGTCAAAGCACCCTGATACCAAAGGTGCATTCATATTTTACAAAAAGATTACGTATGAAATGTATACATTAGGAATAACCAAAGCACTCTCCAAAAGAGTTTGCAGTGTCCAGACAGTGTGGACTTTAATTAGTTGAACACAGTTCGATTTGATTCCCAACAGACTCATGTTAATACAAGGATACAGTCGATAGTTAGGATTGTAGTCCACAAATGGGGATGCGCTTTACAATCTTAACACGAGTTTAAATATAGAGAAGGAACACAGCCGATTGTAGCCCACAAATGGTGAAATGTTTCACAATATTGAAGTATGCTGAAATATTCAGAAGGAACACAACCAACACGTGTTTCGGCAATCTTTGACCTTTTCAAGGCTACTAGGTGGTGCTGCATTTGGTATAGTCCCAAAGATTCTGTAAACTACTCGTTGAGCAGATTAACATCCAGATTCATGACGCAAAATCGGCTCGCAAAGGGCCAGATTCTGAGAATCTGGCCCTTTGTGAGCGCTTTTTTTGCATTTGGGATTCATCATCCCAAATGCAAAAATCGCAAATTTAGAAATCGCTAAATTGCGAATAATTGCATTTAAGGTATCTCAATTTGCAATTCATGAACAATTTTAGAATTGCGAATTCGCAATCTGGGGCCGCTATTTACCGCGAAGTCTAACTACGTGGTAAATAGCGAAAACTTAGAAAAATGCACTTTAGTGCATTTTTCTAAGTTGTATGTTACACACACACATGTCCTTTGGACATGTGTGTGCGCAACACCAGTGTAAATTACCATTTCAGGGGTGCTACAGGGTGTCCTTTGGACACCCTGGCACCCTTGAAATCGCTTCCTTATTTGCGATTCGCTAATTGCTAATTGCCTTCAGGCCCATAGGAATGAATGGGGAGTCATTCCTAGGCCCATAGGAATGAATGGGGAGTCATTCCTTATTTGTGATTAGCAATTAGCGAATCGCAAATAAGGACGCAGTAGAAATCGCAAAAAATATTGCGATTTCTACATGCATCCCGTTTTGCGAGTCTTTAATAGCGATTCCTTAAAAATCGATATAAGGACTCGCAAAACAGGACTTTGATGAATCTGGGGGAAAGTCCCAATCCACATAAACTGTTCTTCTTCAAGTCTTGGAGTGCCTCAAGTATCTCCAATGGTTGAGCTAATACAGGAGTAACATCCACATCCCTCAGCCAAAGATCCGATCGAAAGTAGTTTACACAGGCAAAATAATGCGCAACCTTGTTACTGAAGCCAAGAGAAAGCCCGAATTAGTCATGAGACTTTTTAATGAACTCTCTGACGGAATGTTAGAATGACATGCTTTCTCGGTGTCCTACCACGGAGCTTATCATAGACCGCATCAAGTTTCTTTCTAATATTACTTTAGATGGAGTGTGAGCTTTATGTGAGGATGCTGCTGTCTCGTTATTAGAAGGAATTTGTATTTAACCTCTTCCGTGCTCATGACGAGCTGAGCTCGTCATGAGTTGCGCCGCTCGCATGCTCATGACGAGCTCAGCTCGTCATGTAACGCAGCTTTTTTTTAAATGCCACACAGCGCGTAAATAGTCGCCACACGCAAGCGGTTAAAGAAGTGGAGTACTGACTCTCCCCAGAAGTCAGCAGTCCTTCATATGCCATTTGAAAAGAGTTAAGTTGTTTGGTGCAGAGCTTCAAGAGAAACTACATTTTCTTCTTGAGAAGAAGAAACACTTATCTGCAGGGCCTTGAAGCTCCTCAGGTTGGACAAACTTCCAGTCCTTCTTTCGACATCCTTCATGAAGACCCTCGTAACAACAACAGTCTTTGTTTCATTGGGATCATCAGAGTAGGAATTTAAAAAAAACAAAGAGAACAGAAAGGACAACCTTCTTATGTGAAAGCTCATCATGCCTGACTATGCCGTGGAAGATTTAGAGTGACCAGCAGGAGGCCAAATAAAATATTTGATGACAGCTTAGGAAGTTAAGATGATTGTCAGAGAAAGTTACCAGGTAGATTATTGATGCCTCCAGAAGCTTGGACCATACCTACATTGTGCCTCCACAATCCAAGAGAAAGGCAGTGCTCTCAGAAATGCATTGTCTTCAGGTGAAGAAGGCCATTATTCTGGTTACTTCAGAAGAAAAGGACATGCACAGTTATTCAATCACTTTTGTTGGTCCCCAAGCCCTCCGGAGTCTTCAGGCTGGCCGTAGACCTTCTGAAAGCCAACAAGTTATTCACAATTTTTTTTTTTTTCAAACTGGAGGAATTTCACAATAAAATTCAGCTGATTTTGGAAGGTGCGTTCATGATTAAACTGGATTATACTCCACACCTTTTCACTTTCTTGCATCAATAGATCATCAAATGTTCCAGATTTTGTCTCCGGAGATATCATTATCAGTTCAGGGTACTGCCTTTGTGCATGAAGTTGGCCCTAGGCACATAAGCCACTCTACAGCTTCAGCGTTGGAACATCTCCTATCTGGATGACTGACTGCTCCATGCTCCATCGAAGGAAGAGGCTTTAAGGAGGTTTCAAGCTGGTAAGGAATGTTTTCAGCAACATAGATTGCTCATCAGTCTTCCAAAGTGAACACTGTAGCCTGTGTGGGACAGGAACTTCATAGAAGCACACTTCAGAATGAATGTGGGAAAGGTTTTCCTACCATTGGAGAGCGAAAACAGCTGCAATTAGTGTTTTCTCAGTTGTTGTCACAACATGAACCTCCAGACCAATTTTGAATTGTAGTACAAGGGCATATGGGCACCCTAACACACATGGTGTGGGAATGCTCATTCATAAATTAATACTGGGCCTAAGCCTGTAATATACTGGGCAAAGTGGTGAGGCGGCTGGTAGGCATGGACCCCAACATTGCACTCAGAGTTGATGGAAGAATGGGGGAGGCGGTGTCCAAAGAGCTCCGAGACACTGACAGCTCCAAGCACAGCGTGAAATTGGAGGTCAAACACAGCCCCCTCAATACAAGAGTGACTTAGAGTAATGCATGTTAGTGCCAAGCTGAGTAGGTGCCTACAGGAGCAGGAGAGGTCAAAAGAAACATGGGTAAATCTTAGGGTCTTGGCCTACTGACGTTCAGGGAGACCCCACAAACTAAAAGAGGACAGGGGATCACATGCTAGAGATACTGACCCTAAACTACAAGAAGAGGGAACTGCTGTATTTTAATATGCATATGTTTATTTTAAACAATTGCCCCGAGCTATAAAAGTGTCCTAATATGATCAACGAGGTTAAAAAATGCTGTTCAGCTATAAAGTATGATTTGTTTTTCAAAAAAACTAAGTTGAGTATAAACATAAAGAAAACATAAAACTAAAAGAACTTGACACACACCACAATAAACAGCCCACTGCATCATTAAGTTTATAAACATTAAAGGGAATAACGGATGCCAAAAAGAATACTCTCTCAGAGGCATCAGAATAAGCACATTGCACACCGAAGTAGACTTTACACATACCATAATCAATATTGCACTCACCAAAGTAACTTTAAGGAGCCTAAGAAAGGTTCACTTCAGGTAGGATAGAAAAGGTGAGATTGAGATTAGAGAGTCTCCGATTCTATTAACAAAACATAAAGCACAACAATTATTATATAAACCGAAATGAATCTCACAAAGGTATTACTTTTAAACATAACATCCAGACATTTGCACAAAAAGATCGATGTCACAAACTAAACCCAGTTTCATATTAAACCACATAATTAATAAAATATACTTTTACACCAAATATGTTATTGTGTGTGTCGAAAGTAATGATGCTTCTTTTTACACAAACTATCATGCATACCATAATGAACATCACAAACACCACAGCAAATGACACCCAAAACTCGTTTTAGGGGTGGCCGAAATTTTCAGGGAATTTTGGCCAAGGCGAAATGTTCTCTGTTTTGTGTGCAGAGAGGAACTATGGTTGAACAGCCCAAAGCCAACAAGTGTTGCTTTGAGAGGCTTTGTGGGAGACTGGGCAATGTGATTGCATGATGATAAGGGCATTAAGGGGAGCACATTACCAGAACACTAAGAGTGCCTGAAAGCAAGTTCATCTCCGGTGCGAACGTGTGTGGGCTCCAGTCTGCTGGAGCCTATGTGGACAGGAGGACCATGGAGACAGCCGCCTCTGCTTTCGAACTTGTTTTTTTGTCAGGAGCCAGGCAGTTTAATTAACGTGAAATAATTACTATTTAATTTGCTTGGACATTGACAGTTCTAGACACTCACAATTTCTCGGCCCGTGCATTCTTCACTCCATGCAATGCAGGGCATTTCACTGAGTTGTATTCTGACATCTTTTTCGGTCTCGCATGCGCTGCAAAGTTAGGTCTCGCCTACGCAACGCACATGCGCTGCCTAGGAGGGCCTTTAGCCATCGGTCTTCACTTTTCAAGCACTGCACTCATGCTTGTGGCGGCATACACCTTGCGGGAGCGAGCAGTGGTGTGCCACAATCACGAGTGCAGTGCTTGAAAAATGAAGACAGCTCTCACAAGTGCGCGCACCAGACGCAGGCTCACCTCCTGCTCCCCCTCTCTCTTCACGTGACCACTCCCCTTCCTGTATGCGAGGCTTGCCGGGGCCGCGCTTGTTTTAGTATTGGGACACTTGGTGTGTCCTTGCTGCACGTTTGTGAAAGCTTTTAAGGCTAGTCCGTTATTTAGTTTTTCATGCCTGCTTCACCGGCAGTCGCGCACGTACCAGGCCCCATGCTTTTTTCAGCATGCCTGCTTCACTGGCAGTCACGCTATACCGGGTGCTGCACTTTTTTAATTATTTTTCGCATTCCTCCATCTTTTAAGCGCTGCGCTTTAAGTATATTTGCAGCTTTAAAGCGCCGTGCTTTCATTTTATTTGCAGCTTCAAAGCTGCATCTGCTCCACCTCCAGCCACCAAAAACCAGGTGCATATTTCACACTCTTAACACCTCTTCATTAGCGGCGGGGCAAAAGCCTCTTCTCGCCATTGTGATCAGCCTGCCTCCCCTCCTCCCCTGCAGCAGCTGATCAGTAGCCCACAACGAATATCCACAACACCAGAATATGTTGTGCGACTGCCAGGACTCCGATGCATGCGAGTTACCACTTTTGAAGATGTATGCAGTTATAGTGCAACTGAGGAGACGCAACAAGCTTAGCTTCTGTATTTTCATGCGCTTTTGGTCGGATGCAGTAGTGTGGCGAAGACGCTGTATGTTTGACGTTATCAGCACAGCTGTGCTGATCCCTTGCATTGGGTAAACACTTCTCTATGTGCCAATAAACAGTTTGCTGCAGCAGCGTTGCGTGAGATGGTGTTATTTTATATGGAAGGGTATGGATGTGCTGAGCATGCATGCTGCTCTTCAATGCTCTAGTATTTGAATTAAACAATGAAAACAACCCTTTCCTATTGTTCTCCTGCAGAGCATGTAGGATCAACAGAAATGTATTATGAATATAGCAGATGCCACTAAAGATAACAGCAGGACAAGTTGTGTAGTGTGGCTGCCAGGAACGCCGGACTCCTTACGCCTGGGCTGGCTTTATTTAGGAAGGGAAATTATTTGATTTTTATTAACGCTTTCTGCACATTTCAATGGCAGTTTTTAAACATACGAAGCTTTGTACTTTTATTTTGGCGCTGCTCCTCACTTTCCCAGCGTTCGTGCATTTACTCTTATGTTAATTATTGCTTTGGCTGCAGAAGCCTCACAAACACGTTTATCAGAAATCACTCAACACATCTCTTCCCCCCTGCCCCCTCACACCCCAGGCCATGCATATAGGATATCTGGCATCTGCCTGTTGGCCTCTAAGAGTCTCTGGTCCCTGGGGAAGCCTGATCTGGTTGTAGCCTCATTTCCCTGATTGCGTCGCTCTGCATTTAGGGCCTCGTTGTTATCCACCATTCGTTGTAAGTTCTTCGGCTCCTCCTTTCTCCACGCATTTCAAATGTACTTTTTGGGGTTGTATATCTGCTCCTGTCTGCATGCATTTCCTCGTCTGCACACATTGCAAAAACTAATTGTTTCCTGTATATATATTTTTTTTACAAAAATATTAGTTCCAATACTTAGTAAATTATTAACTTCAGTTTTTACCATATACTTTCAGAATATATAGATGAGCCACCGGTTTCATTCACATTTTGCAGAATTGCATTTGTAGTGCTGTGTCCTTGCACGCTTCCACAACTGCAGCTTTCGGTGCACGGTTTGTGTGCGCACGCGCTGTAGTTTTGCGGATGAGGGGATCTGTCCTTCTGTTATCAATTAGATTAGATTAGATTAGATAAAAATACTTGTAGAGCGCATGGCTGCCTCGGCAAAGAGGCGTCCCAGCGCTGAAGCAAGACTGAACAAGGGACATATGTATATGTTCTGTTTATATGAGGAATGGTTGTTCGGTGTGCATGGGGGAAGCTTTTATTCCATGTGCCTTGTGTGACTGTGAGAGCCGAGGGCGCGTGGTGCTGCTGCGGCCCCTGAACCTGTTCAGTGCGCAGGGAGCTCCGCACTGCTGCTGCCTGTGCTCTGACCTTTCTCTGTGGGGTTACACTTCCGCCCGCCTCTTCTGTGCCTTTCAGGACACGAGGGGAGCTTGCGTGGATGTTCCACCCTCCTCTCTCAGCCTACTCTCGTCACTCGAAGGGCACAATGTTGCGTAGCGTTATAAAAACATTAAGAAACAAATACTTTATCTGTATTCGTGTTTCACCTCAATTTTGAGAGGGGAACTTGCACTGCTGCTGCCTGTGCGGCTGTGTGCATTTTGGATGTTCACGGTAAAACAATTAGTTACCAAAAAAGCTTTTAAAAAACATTTTCCTTTACCATTACACCCCAATATCACCTTGGATTTCTGTAACCGGTACTATGGGATTTTAGATACATCTTCATATTAGTTCCATTTTCTAAAGCAGGTGAGCACAGGTTTATACATTTTTCAGCCTGATGGTATCATTTGAGAGTCTGGTGCACTGCATTGTGGGAGTTGAATGCTTGGTTTGGCTAAATGAAACCCGTCGGAATAACTCACCTGGAATCAAAGATTCCTGGAAGGAGAGCCCTGGACTGGAAAGTGCCTCTGAAATGGCGCCATTTGGTATCCCTGCCAGCTGGAAGCTCCCCAGGGCCCTGCGGACATCTTGCTCCAGGGAGTTGATGAATGGCATTAACAAAACAAGCATTGGCGTAGCCAACAGGTCTCGCCTTTGGGACCTTATAAGTGTTTAGTTATCCAGCACAATATCCTTGGTGCAACAACATCAAGTATTGCATGGCTAAACACTTATAAGGTCCCAAAGGCGAGACCTATTGCCTATGCCAATGCTTCTTTATTTCGGGCAAGTGAAACTAATGCTAGTGGAAACGGGCAGAACTGGACAACGTCTTGCATCCACTTACGGGATATTTTAAAAAAGGAATTCACCTCCTCTAACACCACCAGGCAACATCTTCAATTACTTACGGATGCATGTAAAAGCAAAAACACAGAAATGGGTAAAAGATGAACACGGATAACACGCAATCCAACATATGTTTTGTTCTACTATTTTCAGTATTAATTAACGATAAATATCTGATCTGCCCTAATAATATTAGACAAATATGCACAGCACACAAACAAGCAACTGTGAATGGATCAAAATTGAATAACACATACAAATCCATGTTATACTGAATAGGATTGGTACCAATGCATGTCAAATTCACTCTACTCTTAAACTTAACTGGCCCTATGTTTACTCCCTAAAACCCAGCCAAATCTGTGACATATTGACTCAAAATCGAATTCCTCATCCTCTTACCTGGGTTTACCTCTATACACCTTCAATGCAGATGTGCAAACGTCACTCATAACCACTCTAAGTAAAGAATCCAGATGCAGAAAAAAAGCTGTCGTTGGTTTGACGGCTCCATGGGGGTCCCTAAAAGAAGAATATAATCTCGGTGTTCAGAAAATCTTCAACACCAGCAAAAACCAAAGACGACAAACCAGACTACAGCAACGACATCTATGAATAGCAAAGAACAGACAATGGCCAAGACAGCTGCGATTGCCTTTCAAGATGTAACATTACTTTTTAGGCAAAGAATGGTACCTTGAGAAGAGACTGGAATCGAGTAATTATTAAATACATCTGTAGAAAAGGACGGCAACCGAGGAGCCCCCTTGCGGGGTGCAGTTTCAAGTTATCGTCGGGTTTTAGTGTCTTTGAATAGTTTGCAGGGACAGAGTGGAAGCAGGAAAGTACAAAGATAGCAAATAGGCAATTTCCTTGAGGTGCCCCATGGTGTCTTGTTGTCTTTCCTGTGGGAAACTGTTGTTCGGACCCGGCAGACCACGGAAGCCCTCTCTCCAACATGCATATCTCAGATTTTGTAAACAGCATTTATGGCTCCAAGGCCGGAACTTGATTGTACGGGGTGAACATATTGCATGTGTCTGTGTGGGCTTACCGGTGAGTTGAACAGTTACTCAAAGATCTTGAAGGAGATTGAGAGTTTTTATTTCTATGGAGAACTGTTTTATATGATGGGACTTCAGGAGATAACATCGTGTCTCTGCTAACTAGAAATTTAATGGATATGATATCAAAGGGCAGCTTATAGTCTCGAAAGCCAATATGAACAGCTCAGAGGTGCCTTTTTGTTACTTGAAATTTCCTTGTTTAGAGAACATTCAATGCCCTGCTGGGTCGAATGGCTAATAAAGGTGGCAACACATTATTTTCAAATTTGTGGCGAAGATAGGGACTTAGTGCACCGGGAACCAACCTTTCTTTCAATCCAATACATTTATCAATACAAATAATTGTTGTGCTTTAGATAGTATAACCCATTTATTGAGAAAAGATCCGCTCTGGTGTGCATTCATTGTTTACCACAAAGCCTTTGATATGGTTGATAAAGATTTATTATGACCTTAGTTTAATATTTTGGGTATAGATATGGCACATTTATCTATAATTTTGTAATCAAAAGGTAGGAAGGAGGATTTATGGTCCATTCAGTTCCCCAGTATCAATATATCAATTAATCATGAAGGAGAATGGACACTTGTAACTTCTTCACCTTAGGTTAAATTGAATCACCCTCATAAACGCTATGTAAAATTTGCGGTGTATATCTTTTTTCCGCCCCACATTCGCGTTATGGCATTGTCATCGGGTGTCCAAATACGTGCTGTATGCCTGCCTCATCCAGAGGCAACCTCTGGTTATGGTAGTAGTGTCCAGAGATAGGAGGGCACCTGCAAAATAGGGAAAAAATAAGAAAAGGATAGTGAGTCTAAAAAACAGAACTTCTCCGACAGTGAACTTTAATATAAAAGAAGAGGTTTTGTTGTTAAAAATGGTATGTATTAACTTGAGATCGAGTTATTGGTTCTCTTTATACCACATTGTAAGTAAGGTCAACATGTTTCTGCTCCATTCCGCCCAGCCAGGTCTACGGAGCATTCGTCAGGACAAACAAGACAATTAACAAATAAGTTACTTACACTATTTGTGAAGTAATTCAAAAAGTGTTAGTTTTAATACTTTGTTTCTAGCTTGTTCAGGATTCCTAGAGTGGAAGCAAAAGAAACACAGTATGCATATTGGGGCAGAGTCAGCACAAGACGTGGAAACCTTCCCACGTGTTGGTGAGAATGGAGTCTCGTTTCAACATCGAGCGGCTTTATCGAGCGGTAAGGTCTTTACTAAGGTAACAATTTCCTTTCGCTTGTATCCAGCTCGGGTCCAGAGAGTCCCAACGCTCCCTGTTGAAGCGACAGGTTTCCTATAATAAGGTAAGACTCTATGTGTCCGGCTTGACACCATTTGATCATTTTTACCGGCTCTCATTATCAAAACGATACTCTTGCATTTGAGATTCAAATACTAACAGCGCATCTATACGAGCTCTTTTTCAACACACAGTAATTTAAACGCATGAGAAGCTCCGTTTATAAATATGAAATACTGCCACATAATATGTCTTTTCACCTTTGTGGCTAGAATATCAGTATTATTTGAAGGCAAAATACTGAAAGACCTTAATCATAAGTTATCGCATAATGAGACCATGAGAATCTGAATGTGTGCACCTACAATTTCGCAAAGAGAGTAGCAATAACCTCATTTTCCCCCTCTAATACCACTTTTCTGAATGCAGTGCACAATATAGGCATGTTTAAAATTATCTCTATTCAGAGATTAAATACAGTGCTGAATCTGCACCTCCAATATGCATACTGTGTTTCTTTTGCTTCCACTCTAGGAATCCTGAACAAGCTAGAAACAAAGTGTTAAAACTAACACTTTTTGAATTACTTCACAAATAGTGTAAGTAACTTATTTGTTAATTGTCTTGTTTGTCCTGACGAATGCTCCGTAGACCCGGCTGGGCGGAATGGAGCAGAAACATGTTGACCTTACTTACAATGTGGTATAAAGAGATCCAATAACTCGATCTCAAGTTAATACCAACCATTTTTAACAACAAAACCTCTTCTTTTATATTAAAGTTCACTGTCGGAGAAGTTCTGTTTTTTAGACTCACTATCCTTTTCTTATTTTTTCCCTATTTTGGAGGTGCCCTCCTATCTCTGGACACTACTACCATAACCAGAGGTTGCCTCTGGATGAGGCAGGCATACAGCACGTATTTGGACAGCCGATGACAATGCCGTAACGCGAATGTGGGGCGGAAAAAAGATATACACCGCAAATTTTACATAGCGTTTATGAGGGTGATTCAATTTAACCTAAGGTGAAGTAGTTACATTTATCTATAAGTCATCTGCCCAACACAAAAACATGTGCTAAGGTTTGCCTTGGTAATCAAGGAGGGTGAACAAGGCATATCTCTGCCCAGAATTGCTTAAAGCAGGAGTGCATTCAACCACTTCTGCTAGTCAACCTTTGTGGAGCAAACCTATTATCGAATTATCGTCACCGGAATTTATGGTGGTATCATTTATCTTTGATCACATAGTTCGATTACTTAGTGACTATTTCTTACTCTATGATAGATCTGCAGTGATCCCTCCATGCAGTAACTCTGTATACAGCTAATTTCCATCTAAGATGTATTCAACAATTAAAATATTGTGAACCTTGGATAAGGAAATAATTGTCAAACTAATAGTTGATCAGTATTGATTTGCCAAGGTTGCAGGACCCACCTATTTAGGAGTGACCTGGAAGAGACATTAGCCCCTTTTAGAAAAAAAAGGTAATTGCAATAATGAGACCATTCATTTCAATGTGAAGTACAAGTTTGGGCTTAAGAAGCACAGGTTTCTTCAGCGTTATATCATGGAGACAATGTTTATAGCCCAGATACCTTATCTGAACTTACTGTAATCCAAACGGAGGTTCTGGCATGGACCCATGGAAAGAATTCTTCCTCATTTGAACTTATCAGACAATAGATGTACATTTCTGGGATACACTTTATTGTGAAATATTTCTTATTTACGTTCTGATATAATAGTAACTTGACCCCCTGCAACTTTGTATTGCTTTTTTATCAATAATAAACTAAGGCAAATGACCAACGAGAGCGATGAAGATTGACATAAGTAACGTGTCACATCTTGACAATGACTTAGAGATGCTTCTCCAGGATGCTGACAAACTTGTGATCAAGTGAGTGCCTAAAAAAATTCTAATCAAAATATTTACAAACTGTATGTGGATTCCATTTTGAAAAATGCACCCAAGTTTTTTTGTTTCAGACTTAACCAGGGTGAAAGCTTACCTTATAATTAACTTGAGACTTACACTTTCAGGTACCACAGATAATACTTTAACTTGCAGAGCTGCTAGTCTATGTCATAAATAGTACTTAAGTGAAGATCAAATGAGCGAAGAGGGAGTGTTCAGTCGGCACTGATAAAATTGAGACAGTATACACTATTTTATTAACACATATTGTACTCAAAATAGACTTTTAAGTTAGATAATAACATGTTATTAGTCGAAGTCTAGCATTTCATTTCCTCCAGAGTTCTTCTTCTGCCTTGGTTTGTTATTGTTGTGTAGTTCTGAAAGCACATTTATATATGTGTAAAGAATCTTGGAATGCAAAGTTAATACTTCCAGAGATGTTAATGGTTTAAAATTGCAATGAATGAGTTTTATTTTATTTTATTTTATTTTTAGCTTATTCTTTTTGCAATGCTCTAGGGAAGTTTTAAACCAATGATGATTATTCAATGCAGATTGAATACTATGGCCTTCTAGACCATGTCATGTCCAGGTAAATAACCGTTTTCTCGTAGAATTGATGCCCAGTCCCATTATTTCCCATTAGGCTTGATTCTATTATATAGCCTGAAGACTCCTCTAAAACAGCCTTGTAAATCCGCTTGCCACATTATGCCTGCGTCAGTTATAATGTGTGCAGGGTGGGCGTTCCCACTCAGGAAAGCCTTGCAGAAGTGACGCAGTGAAATCTACACTTCTAGGACGCCACTGCATCAAAACCCTATGCCTGCTTGGAGCTGGCGTAAAGAGTGCCGCTGTGTAGTGGTAATAGGCCTCCCTGTGAATCGCTGGAGTTGCATCCTGCTCGTGACACAACTCCAGCAATGCATGACTTTTGCACCAAACAGATTCGTCTGAATTTCGGATGCATCTGTCAACCCTTCCGCCATGGTGAGCTGTATTGTAAACATGGCGCATCCATGGTGGCGCAAGGGTTTTGATGGAGGCGCAGGGAAACTGACGCATCTGTAGAGATGTGTCAGTTTCTTGTAAATCCGCCCCACAGTTTCTGGTGCTCCAATGGAGAGAGTACTAAATTATATTTTAATTTTGCCAAATTACAGCACACACTAAAATTAAGATTGAGGCAAACAACATTAACAAAAAATGCACGCTATGTAATTTCCTAGTACTACTCGTAGGCTCTGCTTCAAAATGCGACTGAATACATGCCAAATTGCTGCTCCGTGTTGCTTTCAAAATGCATCTGATTTACTTTATATTCCTGTATGATACTTGCAGTGCTCAATAAAAACAATATTAAAGTGAAATGCAAGCTAAATAAATACCACAGTTAAAAAATTATTGCTATCTACACACAAGAAAATATTATATATTCACAATGAAAATTCAACACTAAAACTGCACCCACTAAAGTAAATAAAAAATATACCAGAATTAGTAACAAACAAATTAAAATGAATAAGACACATATTTACTCACCAACATGCATACCAAAATAAATATCACACACCAAATACAAGAGCCCTTGGTCACAATTTTCAATCAAATCAAAATGACTTTCTCACAACCGAAATAAATATCACACACCTAAAAAAATTGCATTAAGTACATAGAAATTGTCAGAGTTTGTACTACCCGGAAATCCCACTTAAAACATAATACCTGGATAACCATTACGCAGAAAACACTAGTCAAGCGCACAGTCGTGTGATACTCTCTACACACACTTGAAGATTTATTTGCTATGGGCCACATCCTTTCATGCACTGAGAACGCACGTTTCCAGAACGCTCCCCTCATGGATCGCTTTGACCTGAGAAGGCTGCAGGACGTGGTAAAGGGACAGATACCAACCTACCCACTAGAGCCAGAGTAACTCAACTGCTTACACTGGTCATAATTGACGCAAATGGGGATCATCTCATATCCAAACTGTACCATGCTAGCTTAAAATTAATCCCTGCCCACAATGCTTAAATTCGGGCTGAATGGGAGCGGTACCTAGGTCACACTATGACTAACCAGACGTGGCACCGCTGCTGTGCGCAAACAAAACAGGTATCTTTAAACCACCGGCACTAACGGGTGCATTTCAAGTTCCCACGACGAGCATACATCTCACCAGCCAAGCTTAACGGGATAGACCTCAACAGGCCTGAATCCTGCCCGAAATGCCAGACACACATGGCAGATTTCTCACATATAACATGGACTTGCCACAAAGTGGCTCCATACTGGCAGGACATATTCACAACCGTGCCAGAGATGTTGCAAGTACACATCGATCCCTCCACACTACTAGCTTTGCTGGGATATGTTAAGGAAATCCCCAAATCCGCATGTAGATATGTGGCCATAGCACTCTTGCAAGCAAAAAGGGAGATAGCTATACATTAGGGCAGTAAAAAAGCACCTGACAAGCAAACATGGAGCAAAAGCCGAATCCACTGTGACACTACCAGGGAGGTATATACAAAGTTGCAAACACCGTCATCCAGGTCACGAGTTATATGGCAATCACTAAAAGCCCACTTACTAACGATAAACACCACAGATGATGAGCAATCAGAACCAATCGAGCAGGTGGAAGCATAGCAGTAAGGTGGGAGATGGGTGGGCATTTGGTGACATTCCCTTGAAAGATCAAAATATACCCCGCACACAATCAAGAACTAACGAGCAACCCCGCTGTGATGTCTAAAACGATATGAATATGCATAGGGCAAATAGGAACTTGGTAAAGCACGAAGACCTAGGACAAACGCTATTCCTTATCTGTATCCTTAAATTGTCTACATATATATGTTATTTTTGAAAAATTGAAAAATAAAGTATTAACAAAAATAGTATATAGAAATTAGTAGCATGCATACAAAAGTGAACATGCACACTAAAGTGAACAGAGTCCACACTAAAATAGATACAGCATTCTAAATAGACATATATGTGCTAAAATGAGGTACATGAATACTAAGATGAATACCGTACTCACCACAGTAGTAAATAAATAGTACAAAAACAGACATTATTGGATAACATATGTATGAGAATAAATGGTCGGCAAGAAAATGAAAAACATACACCAAAATGAAACCCACTCAAACATGGATAGGATAATATCATGCATTCCATTCCAAATGAACAAGTCACACCAAGTTGAATATCACTCATACCAAAGTTGTTTATACAAATGCAGTGCTTACATAACTTGCCTCTTTGGTTGTTTTCTTGAAAGAAAGATTTTGACAAAATATATGATGATTCTTCTGACAAAAAAACTAGAAAGTGTGTATTGAATTCTCAGAGTTACCATTTTATCAGTTAATATCAGAATAGATCTCCCTGAGAACCTCTCTCTTAATACCACTAATCTAGTAAATAAACGTTTGCAGTCTGTGATTTTGTACATCATAGCGGAAAATGTTCATAGCAGAAAAAGTTCGAATGTTACCAAGTACAAAAAGCTATTTGTTGGGAGACTATCTTGCCCTGAACTTGGTCTATCATATGCCTGCTAACACGGATGCTGAGTAATTAGTGCAAGCACCAAATTAAAATGTATATTCTAGACATGAAATGGTTAGCTGCGGTTTTGAACAGTTGACAAGATAAATGCCATCAATTAGATGGTAAGACTTAATATAAATGAACAAAAACGGAAAAACATTTATCTTTACTAACTACATGTTTGAATGCAATAAGATACTGCTTGGTCTGAAGAGTGTTTTTTTCTTGGAGATATCAGGTGAAGAACTAGAGGTGCGCCCAATTTATTCCCTTCTATTCTGCTGGGACTGTTGCCCTATTATGCAATTATCTAGCAGATATTGGTATTCACTCTTGGGAAGGATTTGTCGGTGTTTCTCGTTTATTGCTGATTGAGTCTCTTGCTAGAAGATTTTTTTTAAATACCACTTATTACTTCAAAGCCCCAATGATGATGAAAGGACAAGATAATAAAAAGTATTACCTATGTATATATGTACAGTGATTGTCTGTATAATGTAAGTAAATATTAAAAATACTTGTAATAATCTGAGAAGGACCCCTTATACCAAAGGAAGAGGGTACTATACAGTCATAATTACAGAAGTGTTTCCTTTGGAGAAAAAAATCAGGCTAATACTGCTCACTATGGGGCCGATTAGGATGGCGGTTTTTCCGCATCCTCCGGGCCGGCGGAAGTGTCCGCCGGCCTGGAGGATGCGGAAAAACCGCTGCGGAGCCTCCAAAGACCCACCGCCAAATTAGGATGGCTGGTGGGTCTGGAATTCCGTCCGCCGCTTTTCCGCCGCGGTCGGCTTCCGACCGTGGCGGAAAAGCTATAACATGGCAGGCGGTGTCTATGAGACACCGTCCGCCATATTAGGATGTTCGTGAATACATGCTTTTCCACGGCGGCTTTTCCGCCATGGAAAAGCATACGGACATTCACTTTGGGGGCCCGTTGCGGGCCCCCTGGGTGAATGGGGGGTGGGGGGTGCACATGGGGGGTACCTATGGTACCCCCCTGCATTTGCGTGCACAAAGCAGCAGGCACCGTGCGGTGCCGGCCGCTTTGTGCATGTAAATGTAAAACATGCTTTTTTAACATTGCGGCGGGTGCAGCTTGAAGCTGCACCCGCCGCAATGTTAAATATAGAGGATGTGACCGCCACCCTGGCGGTCACATCCTAATCAGCACGGAGGGAATGCCGCAGCCCCTGCGGACGTTCCCTCCTCCTCAAGGGTGGCGGACGGACGCAAGTCCGTCCGCCATCCTAATCGGCCCCTATATGTAGTTAGACACCAAGCAAACACACATTCAAACTAACATCACTCATGCAGGGAACAGCATAACTACACACTCAAAACCATCACCTGTGAGTCAACAAAAACTCTTTCATTAAAAAAATCACTTTAATCATCTATTTTATTCAGGTATATCATGTTTTTTAAAAAGAAGAGCAATAAGCTTCGTAATGTATTAATAATCAATACTTCTTTTTTGATCATAACATTATTTCCATAGTAAAACATCAATTGCATACACGTTCATATTAAAAACGTATAACACATTACAAAGGGAGAGTGCATGTATCAGACAAAAAGACTGTGTCATTAATTGGCCCACATCCGCGATTACTTGATTTTAGGGTTGGGACCCGATACTCAAAGGTCCCAGTCTCCTCACAGATTGTGTTCCTTTAGGAAAGCGTGGACGCGTTTCGATGGAAACGTTATATGGCCATCTTTATCAAAACTGAGTTTTTTGTGACTCTCACAACTCTACTGGTTAAACACTGAAACAATTAGAACCACCACCTACTGCAGCTAGGAGGAAACAATGACCTCTTGGGGACATGGAAGTCAAGGGCATGCGCCTCTGTCTTTCCTGTTCAAGTCCTAGTTTAAAATTTTCCGGATATCTGAAAACAGTCTATAAAGGACCCAGAAGGTATATATAATAAGTTAAAATTGGTTTGGGTCAAGGGCGTCGTTGGTCCTGATTTGGTGCTTTATATGGTTCGTTTATCGTGAAGGGGATGGATAAAAGAATTGTTTATAATGGCTGTTAGTGCACTCATAGATTGTCGGTTGCATCGTCGGCTATCCCTTTCATAATTAGGGTTTTTAGCCTGTGAGCCGTCTTCGCCTGCCTTCTGGCGTCTCCCGCCAGAATGCATGATAAATGCCAGTCATCAATCGCTGGAACACACACAATCGCTTAAAGCAGGAGAGCTTTCAAACACTTCTGCTAGTCAACCTTTATGGAGCAAACCTAATATCGAATTATCGTCACCGGAACTTATGGTGGTATCACTGATCTTTGATCACATAGTTCGATTACGTAGTGACTATTAGTCCCTTTTAGAAAAAAAAGGTAATTGCAGTAATGAGACCATTCTTCATTTCAATGTTAAGTACAAGTTTGGGCTTAAGAAGCACAGGTTTCTTCAGTGTTATATCATGGAGACACTGTTTATGGCCGAGATACCTTACTTGAACTTACTGTAATCCAAATGGAGGTTCTGGCATGGACACATGGAAAGAATTCTTCCTCATTTAAACTTATCGGACAATAGACATACATTTCTGGGATACACTTTATTGTGAAATATTTCTTATTAACGTTCTGACAGAATTGTAATGTGACCCCCTGCAACTTTATATTGCTTTTTTATCAATAATAAACGGAGGTAAATGACCAACGAGAGTGATGAAGATTGTCATAAGTAACATGTCATAACTTGGCAATGACTTAGAGATGCTTCGCCAGGATGTTTTCTAACTTGTGATCAAGAGAGTGCGTAAAAAAATTCTAAGCAAATTATTTACAAACCGCATGTGGATTCCATTTTGAAAAATGCACCCAATTTTTATGTTTCAGACTTAACCAGGGTGAAAGCTTACCTTATAATTTACTTGAGACTTACTCTTCCAGGTCCCACAGATAATACTTTAATTTGCAGAGCTGCTAGTCTGTGGAATAAATAGTACTTAAGTGAAGATCCAATGAGCAAAGAGGGAGTGTGCAGTCTGCACTGTTGAAATTGAGACAGTATACAATATTTTATTAACATATATTGTATTTAAAATATGCTTTTCAGTTAGAGATAATAACATGTTATTAGTGGAAGTCTAGCATTTCATTTCCTCCAGAGTTCTTCTGCCTCGGTTTGCTATTATTGTGTACTTTTGAATGCACAATTATATATGTGTAAATAAACTTGGAATGCAAAATTAATACTTCCAGAGATGTTAATGGTTTTAAATTGCATGGAATGACTTTTATTTTATTTTATTTTTAGATATTTCTTTTTGCAATGCTCTTGGGTAAGTTTTAAACAAATGATGTTTATTCAATGTAGATTGAATAATGTGGCCTATTAGACCACGTCATGTCCAGGTAAATAACCGTTATCTTGTAGAATTGATGCCCCGTCCCTTTATTTCCCATTATGCTTGATTCCATTATGTAGCCTGAAGACTCTCCTAAAACAGCCTTGTAAAGCCCTTTGCCACATTATGCCTGCGTCAGTTATAATGTATGCAGGGTGGGCGTTCCCACGCAGGAAAGCCTTGTAGAAGTGACGCAGTGAAATCTACAAGATTTTACTGCGCCACTTCCAGGACGCCACTACGTCAAAACCCTATGCCTGCTTGGAGCAGGTGTAAAGAGTGAGGCAGTGTATTGGTAATAGGCCTCCTGTGAATTGCTGGAGTTGCATCGTGCTTGTGACACAACTTCAGCAATGCATGACTTTTGCACCAACAGATGCGTCTGAATTTCATATGCATCTGTCAACCCTTGCGCCATGGTGTGCTGTATTGTAAACATGGCGCATCCATGGTGGCGCAAGGGTTTTGATGTAGGCGCTTGGAAACAGACGCATCTATAGAGATGCGTCAGTTTCTTGTAAATACGCCCCACAGTTTCTGGTGCTCCAATGTAGAGAATCCAAAATTATATTTTCATTTTGCCAAATTACAGCACACACTAAAATTAAGATTGAGGCAAACAACGTTAATAAAATGCAAGCTAAATAAATACCACACTTAAAAAATTAATGCTATGTACACACACGTAAATATTATATATTCACAATGAAAATCCAACACTAAAACTGCACTCACTAAAGTAAATAACAAATATACAAAAATTAGTAACAAACAAATTAAAATGAATAAGACAAACATCTACTCACCAACACGCATACCAAAATAAATATCACACACCAAATACAAGAGCCCTTGGTCACAATTCTCAATCAAATCAAAATTAATTTCTCACAATCAAAATAAATATCAAACACCTAAAAAAATTACATTAAGTACACAGAAATTGTCAGAGTCTGTACTACCCGGCAGTCCCACTTAAAACAAATACCTGGATAACCATTATGCAGGAAACACTAGTCAAGCGCACACTCGTGGGGTACTCTCTACACACACTTGAAGATTTATTTGCTGAGGGACACATTCTTTCATGCACTGAGAACGCACGTTTCCAGAACGCTCCCCTCATGGATCGCTTTGACCTGAGAGGGCTACAAGGCGTGGTAAAGGCACAGATACCAACCTACCCACTAGAGCGAGAGTCATTCAAACTGCTTACACTGGTCATAACTGACGCAAATGGGGATCATCTCATATCCAAACTGTACCATGCTAGCTTAAAATGAATGCCTGCCCATAATGCTTAAATACGGGCTGAATGGGAGCGGTACCTAGGGCACACTATGACTGACCAGAATTGGCACAGCTGTGGCGCGCAAACTAAACAGGTATCTCTAAAACACCGGCACTAACTAGTGCATTTCAAGTTCCCACGACAAGCATACATCTCACCAGCCAAGCTTAACGGGATAGACCTCAACAGGCCTGGATCCTGCCCAAAATGCCAAACACACATGGCAGATTTCTCACATATGAAATGGACTTGCCACAAAGTGGCTACATACTGGCAGGACATATTCACAACCGTGCCAGAGATGGTGCAAGTACTTATCGATCCCTCCCCGCTACTAGCTTTGCTGGGATATGTTAAGGAAATCCCCAAATCCGCATGTAGATATGTGGCCATAGCACTCTTGCAAGCAAAAAGGGAGATAGCTATACATTAGGGCAGTAAAAAAGCACCTGACAAGCAAACATGGAGCAAAAGCATAATCCACTGTGACACTACCAGGGAGGTATACGCAAAGTTGCAAACACCGTCATCCAGGCCACGAGATATATGGCAATCACTAAAAGCCCACTTACTAACGATAAACACCACAGAAGATGAGCAATCAGAACCAATCGAGCAGGTGGAAGCATAGCAGTAAGGTGGGAGATGGATGGGCATTTGGTGACATTCCCTTGAAAGATCAAAATATACCCCCCAAATAGTCAAGAACGAATGAGCAACACCGCTGTGATGTCTGAAATGACATGAATATGCATAGGGCAAATATGAACTTGTTAAAGCATGAAGACCTAGGACAAACACTATTCCTTACCTGTATCTTTAAATGGTCTACATATATATGTTATTTTTGAAAAATAGAAAAATAAAGTATTAACAAAAAAAGTACATAGAAATGAATAGCATGCATACAAAAGTGAACATGCACACTAAAGTGAACAGAGTCCACACGAAAATAGATACAACATTCTAAATATACATATATGAGCTAAAATGAGGTACATGAACACTAAGATGAATACCGTACTCACCACAGTAGTAAATAAATAGTACATAAACAGACAGTAATGGATAACATATGTATGAGAATAAATGGTAGGCAAGAAAATGAAAAACATACACCAGAATGAAACCCACACAAACATGGATAGGATAATATCATGCATTCCATTCCAAATGAACAAATCACACCAAGTTGAATATCACTCATAACAAAGTTGATTATACAAATGTAATGCTTATATAACTTGCCTCTTTGGTTGTTTTCTTGAAAGAAAGATTTTGACAAAATATATGATGATTCTTCTGACAAAAAAACTAGAAAGTGTGTATTCAATTCTTAGAGTTACCATTTTATCAGTTAATATCAGAATAGATCTCCCTGAGAACCTCTCTCTTAATAACACTCATCTAGTAAATAAAAGTTTGCAGTCTGTGATTTTGTACGTCATAGCGGAAAATGTTCATAGCAGAAAATGTTCGAATGTTACCAGGTACAAAAAGTTATTTTTTGGGAGACTATCTTGCCCTGAACTTGGTCTATCATATGCCTGCTAACACGGATGCTGAGTAATTAGTGCAAGCACCAAATTAAAATGTATATTCTAGACATGAAATGGTTAGCTACGGTTTTGAACAGTTGACAAGATAAATGCCATCAATTAGATGGTAAGACTTAATATAAATTAACACAAACGGAACAAACATTTATCTTTACTAACTACATGTTTGAATGCAATAAGATACTGCTTGGTCTGAAGAGCGTTTTTTTTCTTGGAGATATCAGGTGAAGAACTAGAGGTGCTCCCAATTTATTCCCTTCTATTCTGCTGGGACTATTGCCCTATTATGCAATTATCTAGCAGATATTGGTATTCACTCTTGGGAAGGATTTGTCGGTGTTTCTAGTTTAGTGCTGATTTAGTCTCTTGTGAGAAGATTTTTTTTAAATACCACTTATTACTTCAAAGCCACAATGATATTGAAAGGACAAGATAATGAACAGAATTACCTATGTATATATGTTCAGTGATTGTCTGCATAATGTAAGTAAAGAATGAAAATACTTGTTAAAATCAGAGAAGGACCCCTTAAACCAAAGGAATAGGGTACTATACAGTCATAATAACAGAAGTGTTTCCTTCGGAGAACATTTTCAGGCTAATACTGCTCACTATATGTCCTGTTAGACACCAAGCCCACACACATTCAAACTAACATCACTCATGGAGTGAACGGTATAACTACATTCCCAAAACCATCACCTGTAAGTCAACAAAAACTGTTTCATAAAAAAATATCACTTTATTCATCTATTTTATCCAGGTATATCATTTTTTTTTAAATTAAGGGCAGTAAGGTTCATAATGTATTTATAATCAATACTTCTTTTTTGATCATAACATTATTTCCATAGTAAAATATCAATTGCATACAAGTTCATATTAAAAACGTATAACACATTACAAAGGGAGAGTGCATGTAGCAGACAAAAAGACGGTGTCATTAATTGGCCCTCATCTGCAATTACTTGGTTTTAGGGTTGGGACCCAATACTCAAAGGTCCCAGTCTCCTCACAGATTGTGTTCCTTTAGTAAAGCGTTGACGCGTTTCGATGGAAACTTTATATGGCCATCTTTATCAAAACTGAGTTTTTTTGTGACTCTCACAACTCTACTGGCTAAACACTGAAACAATTAGAACCATCTCCTATTGCAGTTACGAGGAAACAATGACCTCTTGGGTACATGGAAGTCAAGGGCATGCGCCTCTGTCTTTCCTGTTCAAGTCCTAGTTTAAAATTTTCAGGATATCTAAAAACAGTCTGTATAGGACCCAGAAGGTATATATAACAAGTTAAAATTGGTTTGGGTGAAGGGCGTCGTTGGTCCTGATATGGTGCTTTATATGGTTCGTTTATCGTGAAGGGGATGGATAAAAGAATTGTTTATAATAGCTGTTAGTGCAGCTCATAGATTGTCGGTTGCACCGTCGTATAGCCTGTGAGCGGTCTTCACGCATGCCTTCTTGCGTCTCCCTATAATGAAGATAATCCATTGAACAAAGACACTTTTTTATTTACATAAAAAGTGAGTCCGTTATACAGAGCATTATACCAAAGTATATGCCCCTCAACAATACTGTGAAGATTTGAAAGGAGGAGGCAAATACAGAGTAGTTGTTATCTTTAATAGATATCTCAGTGAATAGATGACACTTTTCTCTGTCTGGATTGACAGCACAAATGTCAGCCAGAGCTTTTGTAACTATTCTCGTAAAGAGTACACATATGGTGTGCTTTGGAGGAGTTAACATCTCTCACCACATTCTATTGGCTGATTGGTGTATCATGCCGCCTTTTGAAAAGATCAGGTAACTTCACTTCTATAGTGCCCAAGATCAGAGCGACTGCTCCCACTAGTCATGGTGCTACTTTGCACTTAATAGTACATTCAAAATGGGTCACGTGCCTTCTCATGAGGGTTGCAGCAAGGAGGAAATACAGCAAAGGGAAACCTCATTGGAAACCCTCTTTCTTTTGACTGAGGATGAAAATTAACACAGAAGTTAATAACAATGGACTAAACTCCCACTGATTCAGGGAACGGAAAAGAGACAAGAAAAGGCACGTACAAGCAGATCCAGAAGTAGCTTCAACTGGATGACGCAAAACTTAGGGACACAAATAGTAGTAAGAGAGTAATGAAAACAATGATAAATAAGGTAACAGATGTATTGTGGTGCAATCCTCACTTGTAAATTCATCTATTTTATCTTATGGAAACCTCAGATAGAATTCTCTGAAATAACACCATCTTGGAAAGGTCAGTTTATATGGCTCGGAAAGGAAGCCACAACAACGGTAGGTAGCTACACAGCTTTAATCCGTCCGATCCCCATCAGCTCCCTGCAGCAACTGCCGATACCGACGTTCCATGTTCCACGCAGGGAACAGAGAGAACGCCACAAGAACAACAATCTAGATCCCAACACACACACCATTCTCCACAAAGCAACAAAATACAACAGTGCTTACACAATTTAACAGTGCAAAACCAAACAGATAGAAGAACTGCAGGAAAAAATAAATAAATTAACAAATGCATGATGAAGTCCTGAAACTTGGCGGGGTTGACCCTCCTCCTGGGAGAAATGTCCCTGCACGGAATGCGACTAGAGTGAACAACCCCTGCAGAAGAAACAACCCTGTGGAGAGTGTGATCTGAGTGAACATCCAAGTGGGAACCCATTTTCCCTCTCGCAAACGTATCTTTGGATCCCGACACCACAGATATTGCCCGCTTATTCCAAGTCTTCCCATTCTCCAACACCACCACATGATCTTTCACTTCCAACACTTTCCTGGCTGTCGGGAACTAGGCCTCTCCTTTACGTACGAAACCAGGTTTTTTGGTTCTCATCCAATCACCAACACGAACAGGGGAATCTCTGACACAATCAGTGCCGTACTTCGAATGCACTGCTGCTCTGACATCAGCGCAACCTTGCCCAATTTGCCCTGATCCGCAACCTTTCTTAACATTAAGTCCTTGTTTAATTTGGAACCTGCAACTCTGCCCCTGAGCAAGGTGAAAGGAGACATGCCAGTGCTAATGTGAGGTGTGATTCGTATCGCCCATAAGAAGTCAGTGATCACTACTCTCCAGTGCAACCCACTAACCCAGGCCAATTGCAAATGGTCCTTGAAGACGTGGTGAATGCGCTCAACTAGACCATTAGTGCGGGGGTGATAAAGGGAAGTAAGAATGTGTTTGATGCCATGTTCCTTGGAAAAAATTTGACATTATTGAGGGTGAATGGGGAACCCGAATCAGCCACGAAACTCACTTCCTTTCCATCTACACAGATTTGACAGCCAGGAGATTTTATTTTGCGTGACCCAACCATGGATGCTATTTCCACGACCCTCTGTGATTGTGAAGGTGAATAAGATAACATGAACAAGTCATTGCCATCATTTTCATCACTGGACCCTATGAAGTCCTCCTCAATGGCTTTAACAGTTTGCCTAACATCTCTCACTAAACTGGTAGCTTTGCATACCCAAGCAAAATGCCCCTTCTTACCACATTTGAAACAACTTTGGTTTAGGGCAAAACAAAATGTGGCATTCCCTAAATGCGACTTGCTCCCACAACGGATGCACACTTCTCTTTTTGTAGTGTTAAACCCGCCTTCCCAATGCGAGCTAACACCTCACTCAGCTTGCAATTGTGTTCCTCTTCACTGTTTCCATAGACCAAAATATCGTCTTGGAACACAACAACATTACAAAGTCCAGACAAAATGCCAGTCATCAATCGCTGGAACACACTGGCAGCAGAGCATAACCCAAAAGGGAGTCGACAAAACTAAAAGGTGCCCTCTGAAGTAATAAAAGATGCTAAATGCTTGGAGTGCGAGTGTAGTTTTACCTGATGGTAGGCACTCCTAAGATCTATCTTAGAGAAAAACTTCCCCCTATAACATTATTATGAGTTCATTAATATTGGGCAAAGGAAACTTGTCCATAATAACATTTTGATTAAGGCTGCATAGGTCCACACAGAAACTAAGAGAATTATCAGGTTTCCTCGTGATGACCACCGGAGACAACCACTCAGTGGCCTCAACTGTTTCTATAAAACAATCAGCCAAGAGTTGTTGAACAACTTTTTTGACCTCCGCCCTAGCAGCCATGGGAATCCTCCGTGCTTGATGTTTAATAGGAACCACACCAACTTTTAATTTAATTTCCTGCTTACAGTCCTTGAACTCTCCCAATCTATCTTCAAAAACTTCACTAGGATGAGAAAGCAGTCCTTCAAGGTTCGAAGTTTCCACTACCATTACTTGGTTGTCAGCTTTTGGGGTTAACAGTAATGCACAAATCAAATTGATGTTACCAGCCTAAGATTGGAGGGCTATCAAGTGCCACATAAATCTTAGACTTAAACAATGTGGACGGACCCACTAAGTGTACGTATTACAATCACTGTTTGTAGTATGAACATGGACCCATTAGGTGTTATTAAAATATCTCCCTGATTTTTGCCACATAAATCTTGCCATGAGTTTGATGATCTCTAAATTTAATGTTTATTTCAAACAACAAGGGGACCCCAATTAGTATCATCGAGGGACCTCGGGGAGCTAAGTTATATGGAAAACAACAATGGTCCCTGGCAGCAAGACAAAATAATTGCAAATGAATATAGACTCAGTCAGTTCTATATTATGGAAGACATGCCCAGCAGGGCAGAGGTCCTCAAAATTTATATTTAAATCAAAGTTTTACAAAACACAATAACACCTTCAACAATTCACGTGCGTGGGGCACAACCTGTACCCAGCCACAACAATACACGAACAACATACATAGAAGGGCTTGTAAGGCAAAATCAACAAACTCTGAAAAGTTCAAATTTAGACAGAGAATTTCTTATAGGTACCATTACACATTTTTTGTAACAAGTAATATCACAGGTATATGGTACACACTGGGTCGACGACGTTTCGGACCCCTTACTAAATGATGGGGTCCATCATCAGGACAAAACAATGGTTGCCTTTTTAGTTTAAAAGCCTCTTTTGCCAGAGGGGTAAAGGTACTGGAGCTCAATTAGACGCGGGATCACTTCAAGTATAATTGGTAATCCGCTAGAACTGGTCTTGTCTGCGCGCTCGTCCTGCGAGCTCTTAATTCAATTGCCCTGGATTCCAAAATAATAATATATAATCTGCATCATTGACATACCAGTTCTAGCGGATTACCAATTATACTTGAAGTGATCCCGCGTCTAATTGAGCTCCAGTACCTTTACCCCTCTGGCAAAAGAGGCTTTTAAACTAAAAAGGCAACCATTGTTTTGTCCTGATGATGGACCCCATCATTTAGTAAGGGGTCCGAAACGTCGTCGACCCAGTGTGTACCATATACCTGTGATATTACTTGTTACAAAAAATGTGTAATGGTACCTATAAGAAATTTTCTGTCTAAATTTGAACTTTTCAGAGTTTGTTGATTTTGCCTTACAAGCCCTTCTATGTATGTTGTTCGTGTATTGTTGTGGCTGGGTACAGGTTGTGCCCCACGCACGTGAATTGTTGAAGGTGTTATTGTGTTTTGTAAAACTTTGATTTAAATATAAATTTTGAGGACCTCTGCCCGGCTGGGCATGTCTTCCATAATATAGAACTGACTGAGTCTATATTCATTTGCAATTATTTTGTCTTGCTGCCAGGGACCATTGTTGTTTTCCATATAAATTTAATGTTTGCATTCATGAATCCAAGGACACGAATATCAGACCCTTGATAAACCTTCAAAATGACATCAGAGGTCACCAAGACACCAGAAGGCATATGGTATCAAATAACTCCTTGGGTATTATTGAGTAGAGGGAGACAGTATCTACCATAAGGGGCACAGTTTCACCATTGACCTCAAAATCAGCTTTAGGACGAAATATTCTTCGTTCTTGGTCTTGATGATTAGGCACCATGTCATCTTGAATCAATAATATTTTGTAATCCGATTGTTCATCTTCAACACAAGCAACTCTCTTATCTCCTGACTTGCACATTCGTGCTAAGTGACCCTTTTTTCCACATTTCCGACAATCTTTACCTTCAGTAAAACATTGCTTCGAGTCAGCAAGGTGATAATTGCTCCCGCATCTGAAGCACACACGAGAATTCTTCCCAATTGTATTAGAGGGATTTTCCAACCTGCAGTCTTTGACCAAGAACCAGATTTTCCTCTTATGACGTTAACCTGCTCACCATCATCAATGTGCCGTTCCAATATCACATTTTTCTTTGGATTTAATAGTTTGTCCAATGTTTTGATAACGGATGCGTAATGATCAACTACCAAGGAATCACCATCATCACCACCGTTTACATAAATACTGACAAGTTCTAATGGTAAAGTTTTTTAAATGTTCCTTGCCTCGGAACCCAATTTGTAGATCAACAACGCTTTCTTTTCTTTGAAGTGAAAGTGTCACCATCAATGGCCTCAAGATAGGCATCAAATGTGAACTTCCACTGTCGCAAAATGAGTGGAGAAGTGCCAGGTGATTGCAAAAAGGGAGGCGGTGCTAACACATGATCCATAGTTAAGCGTGGGTGAGTTACTGCCCCCACTAAACACAGACCAGGTCCAATGTGGTATCAAAAGAACACAATATCAGCTTTACTTTATAGATTGGTGCGAACGAGAGAACCCAATATGACTAACCTTCAAAATTGGTATGTACATTACACTAATTTGCACAACAATAGCTCAGGATTAACATGCAATATGAAACAGTAACTAAACAATTTGCATAACATGCGAATGGTGTGCATGTCACCGAAGAATAAGAAATGCTCAACAAAAGTACCTGACTTAATCGAGGTGTAGCTGTCACTGATGGCAGACTGTTATGCAAACAACAGAGGAGAACAAAAATGTACAGTGAAAGGTGTGTGCATCACTGTGTGCATGAGATCCAGCTTGCCAAATAGTAGGAGCAGTTGCGGAACAGCCAAAATCCAAGCTTCAAGTTGCAGAAAGGTGTTACTGCAGTGGGCTGCTGAGTGCGGTTGCGAGGCAACACCCAGACCATCAGCAGCGTGTAGGACAATGACGCTGCGATTGTCACGCAGCTGGAATGCGCGAGGCAACAGGAACAGCACCCGTTGAGGGCTCAGCGGCATCGAGCAGAGCGCTGTACACACTGGAGGCTTCACAACGCTAAGACGGCTCACCAAAGCTGCACCTTATCGGAACGGGCTGCGCCGGACCAATTGCACAACAACGAAGGGCATATATCCTCAGAACAAGAGTTCATTAGGCAAAGGAGACACAACGTCTGATCAGGATCCATACCGCAGTGCTGGCAATAGGGCAGCAGCAGCAGAAGGTACTGGGAGAACGGACAACACGTCACTCATCCTTGCTGCCAGTGAAAGGAAGCCACAACAACTGTAGGTAGCTACACAGCTTTAACCCCTTCGCTGCGGCAGCTATTCCAATGCAGAGCTAAGGAGGAGGCGGGGCCGCGCGGCGGTGCCGTGCTCGTGACGGAACCTCTCCGTCACGGCCCGCGGGCGAGCTGTGCTTATGACGGAACGGTTCCGTCACGGCCCCGCCCGCCTAATAGAACCTTCAGCGCAGGCACGGAATTCGCACCACGCAGGCGCGGCGAGCGGGCCGTGACGGAACCGTTCCGTCACCAGCACAGCCCACCCGAGGCTCGTGACGGAACGGTTCTGTCACGAGCATGGGAGGGGTTAATCTGTCCATTCCCCATCAGCTCCCGGCCCCAACTGCCGATACCCACATTCCATGTTCAATGCAAGCAACAGAGAGAACAACACTTTAGATCCCAACAGCTTGCCACACACCTTTTCTGAAAATCGCAGTGTTAGATTACGCACAACAAGGAAGCAAACTTTGACACCCTTTGCCATTATTGAACTCCACTGTCCCATTTCAGTCCCTCTCACTTGAGGCTCCATTTAGCTCATTGATTGACCCTAAATGAGATGATTAATCTCATGCTAAGCATGGCATCCTGATCCAGTAACATGTAGCCTGACCGTGCCAAGAGAATGCCATCTTCTCCTGAACACTTGCATTCTGTTGTAAGTTTTCGGTACAAATGCAACATTTCATTGCAATCCATAACTTCCATTCCATTCACAATGTAGCAGAGACTAGCTTCCTATAAAAACAACAAAGTGTGCATCATGAGCAAATACTCAAAGAATGATCTAAAAATATCTGCATAAATGTTCTACTTTAAGCCTTGTGTTATTTTTTAAAGAAAAACAAATTTAGTGTGGAGAAATATACATAAAAATTATTTTCTTTCATTTTTTTTGATTATCTGCTATTACTTTATTCAGGCTCACATGTCATCCCGAAGAGGGACCACCTGGTTTCTTTACAATTTGTACTTGTTTGTGTTTCAGCCGATTATATGTGCTATTATGGCCCTTCTTCTATTTCACTCAAACCCTCCTACTGCTTAAGGTTTGTTTATGCATGCACAGAGCTCTCACACCTATGCCCCGTTCAGTGATCAGGCTGGGGAGACTCCATCACTGTGCTGCACATACACACTCTCTTTGTCCTAGTGTGCAGACAGAAATGAATCTGTTCAAATATGACATTAGTAAGATCTTAAAATTAATAGTAACGTTATGTCTATGGTTCTGATTTAATTTTCTAACACTCCTTTAAAAATTTCATGAAAAATCTTATTACAGTTAACTTTAAATCCTTGCTCATGAAAAACACATAATTTCAAAATGGCTACCATGTCGGTGTCACCTGGTTTTCAACAACTAATTTCACCTGAAAGTGTTGAGTTTCATTGCAGATTTATATATGCTGGTCCTTATATCTCTTGAGCTCAGGACACAGTTTGGGAATGGAGCTGCAGATCACTAAGGAAGCAAATGTGGTGCCAGACTCAGCATCTGTCACTCCCCGGAGTGAGGCGGAGCAGAGTTTTTTTTTATCTCAAGTGGCTCGCCAAAGTAACGTTGCCATGCACTCACGAGAAAAAAAATGTGTGCGCTAGACCTCCTACTGGCGAGATTTCTCAACGCGGATGGGCACAGCAGGTCACGACCACTCACGTTGAGAAATCTGCTGCTCGCGATGAGGAAGCTGCTGCTCAAGTAGGATGTCTACTCTAGTGGCAGAAAGCAGCAGCAACCTGAGCCCGTGACACATAGGGCCGTTCGCTGGTGATTTTACAGCACGGGACAAACTCCCAGCACTAAAAATCAGTGCGAGCAGCGTGACTAAACAGTCTCCACTGCTTGCGGAAGTCCATGGAGTGAGGCAGAGTTTTTCCGCCACTTCGTGGAGTTCCGCAGAGTAAAACTCTTCAAACTCTGCCCAGGCCTACTTTCAGCCAAGAGACTTCATCTCCACCTGCAATCACACAGAGCACATTTTCTAATGGAAACAATGTTTTAAAATATCCACATCTGAAAATGAAACATGTAAGGAGATTTCTGTTAAAAATTGTTGTTGATGTGACTTTTTTAATATCCTCGAATATATTAATCTTATTTGTATAAATAAATGTTATTTGAAAATAATGAAATAGAATATCATATTTACATCATACAACTATCAATAGTTAAATAGTGTTGCTCCACAAAGTTATAGGTGTATATTGCCAGCAAAATGTGGCCGGAGGGGAACAGCCCATTGTTCCGCCAGGGGGATGGAGTAGATTACTCTGTCCCCAAGGTGAAGGGAATGCCTTCCCAAATTTCTAAATCACTTTCAAGTTGGCGGTCATTCATAAAGCATTGGAAGGAACCACTGTCTCTTTGCTGTTTGGTGCATGGTTCTGTCAACATGACGGAGCCCTGCACCAAACAGATTTGTTTAAACATTTTTTACAAAAATGCCCCCTTGCTATGCAAGTTATCTTCCATGGTGAGGGGGCATTATTCTTTTTTTACTTTCCCTTACCACCAGGGTATGCTTGGCAGGGAAGGACAGTACTAACAAGCATTTGCAATGCAATTGGTCTCGCCTTTGGAACATATTATGTATTTAACTATGCAGCACATTAGCCTGGGTGCTGAAACATCTACTGTTCTTTAACATGGGGGGGGGAGTAAGTACCAAACTGCATGACACGCCAGGTATGGGAACACATGGAGAGAAATATTGCCTTTCAGCGAGAACTGGTGTATTCCAAAGCTCAGTTTTCTAATATAAAATCCGGGCCTTCGGTGGTCATATCACTGAAAATACAAGATTTGAAAACAATATTATTGCCTAAGGGTGCTTGTGGAAGACAATTTATATGGACTGGAATCTAGAGAATGCTAAAGTGATTCTGGTATTTTACTGACCTCTTCTGGTTGTTTTACCATCAAGAAAGTTAAATAGAGGCAGTTGCCACAAAAATTTAAAAAAGAAAGTTCCTCAGCAGAAAGCAATTCTGGTATTTTACTGACCTCTACTGGTTGTTTTCTATCAAGACAGTTAAATAGAGGCAGTTGAACAAGCAGAAAGCAATTCTGGTATTTTACTGCCCTCAACTGGTCGTTTTCCATCAAGACAGTTAAACAGAGGCAGTTGAACAGAAAAATAAGTCTCTAAGCGGGAGCAGACAAGTCCTAGGGCTGATCTCCAGAGCCCACAAAGTACATACACATATAAGTATATACTAAAGTATATACAAGAGGTATCGAATGCTCAGCCTAAAAATGGCTATATGTCCACCCATCCTAATTGGGTGGGCCGACATAAAGCCATTTCTCCAACTGCCATTACTCCATCAGGCCGCCAGAGAGGTTTGGCTATCTAAATCTAAATAGAGGGGGCGGACCATTATCTGGGTGGTAAGCATGCTCCATTACTGATGTGAGGGAGTATGCTTATGGCCAAGATATAAATCGGGCCCTAGTCTGCTTATGGCTTCTCTATCCCTTCTCCTCTAAGCTCAAAAAGATGGCTACTACAAAACATCAAAAAGCATATTGTCATATAGAGTCAAGAAGCCGAGGTTCTAATTTTACTTCATGTGGCACTTTTCACTCCTCTGCAAAAGACCATTGCGCAGTAGTCACAAAAGCCAGAAGAGATGGCAAGCAGCTCAATTTTTCTCCACCCAATCCTCTGGAGGCTCTGTATCTCCTTACCTGCTCTCAAGTCTCGCTGAATCAAGTTAACTTGTTAACTAAGATAGACCTGATTGAGAGCTTAGTGGAGGGTGACCCCAACACAAACTGATAAGTACAGCATGCGCTTTATTACAAGTGCCATAGGAAATAATGCATTATAATAAGGTTGACAGGGTATCTGTTAGGTTTGTGATGGAATAACTTTCCACGAACCTCTAAATCCAGCCCATGGTTATTCTGAAACATTTGTAACAAAAATGTAATTGTTCATTTCGAAAACACTAAAAATGACATAATTCCATCTCTCAAACTTAACATCAGTTCCATTAACTCTTTGCCAAAATTACTACACTTCATGGGTCAGATAAAAACCTGGCATACATTAAATCATATTTTCTTGCAGAGGACCTACGGACAAAGCAGATTAAGTAGAGTACCTTTAAGGTCCTTAAAGTAATCCTAACCTCACAGAACCAGGGAGTTTTCCCAACTGCTCTAAAAACAGGTCAAATCTCTCTTCTGTAGAAGAAACCAGACTTAAATGCTAAGAATTCACAGAACTAAAGATACATATCCAAACTACTGTTCTCAAGACTAAGATGGTCATTTAGATCCTGGGTAAGGCCTTCTATCCGACCATATTAGTTGAGGCTATGGTCTCTGCTGCCTGGGCGGAGAAGGGCCCACCACTATCAGAGATCCCTACCTGCAGGGCGGTCATCTCTAAAACCCTCATTGCAACAGTGTATGCATCAGTTGCAATTAGGGCTGTTTTTATGCCAAGTGGGCTCCATGTTTGTTGTACCCGCTTGGCGATGTATTTCTTTTCAAGGAACAAACATCTGATGCTGGACTTTCTGCTTGAAAGCAGAAAACAGTCAACCTGATAGACAGGGAGTTTCTCCCGAATATAAGGACCATCAAGTGATTTCCATACGTGCAGTTGCGCCTGGCCTGGAGGTCCAGGGCAGTGAAATCTTGTGAAGATGTCTTGTACTGAATAGTGAGTCATGACGGTGATTATGATCTGATGGTCAGTGGTGAAGTCACCAAATCAAAGTTTTGGAACAGCAGAACTAGCTGGGTCTCCACCGGTTCAAACCTAATGTTTCTCCCACCACAACGTGGGACTAGGTTATCACAGGTTTGACAGGTGTGGGAAAACCAGCAATTTACAACATCTCTCTTGCTCTAGCACAAATTAGACAACCCTCAAATATCTCTAAATGAAACGTTATGGAAACCTACTATTGAGTTTTTAAACCCAAGCCCAGCCTAGAGATCTGGATGGAGTTTGGCAGAAGATGGACAGTGGAGAAACATGATTAACTAGACCTTTCTGTGGCTTTTGCTACTGTCCATCACATGAGGCTATCCTTGATTGCTTTGCTAAGGAGTTACCAATCTGACCAAGAAGATCAGAATTCGTCCAGCCCACTTTCCAGCAATACTTACCAAACTCCAGAACTGACACACTGGTCTTTGGGACATCACTCATCCAGGACATACCACAGTCTGTGGAAAAGGAAATATAAGATTGATGGCTGGTGGAGTGGTGCACACCAATTCCAAGCTCACGACTAACCTTGACAACTCAGAATGTGCTGCAGCATACAGTTACATTAACCACTTACATGCAATAATTCACTGTGCAAGTAATTTTCAGGCACATAACTGAAATGCAGAAGCAATAGCTACCAAGCTCGTACTGTGAGTCTAACAGTGCACAGCACACATACAGGACCTTACTCGCACTGTGAGCTCAACAGTGTTCCACAAGGACCCATAACACACATCTGAAAAAAGGACTACAATTTCACAGAGTGTTAGGAGAAAGACTGCGCTTTAAACCACAGTCACTCTTGATAGCCTAACAAGAATCGGGGTAATCAGACTCCGCTTGCCTACAATATATAGCAAATGTCATCTGACACTCTAGCCCTCAGGGCATCGGTATTCCGGAACGTGCCAAAATCTGTGGAAAAGGAAAAATAAGATTAGTGACTTGTGGCATGAAATTTACTAATGCCAAGCTCATAATGTACCCTCGTGTAAATTACACTATCAATGCAACTGAACAAATGCAAAGCAAAACAAGCATTGGCATAGCCAATAGGTCTTGTCTTTGGAACCTTATAAGTGTTTAGCCATGCAACAGTTGATGTTGCTGAACCAAGGATATTGTGCTGCATAACTAAATACTTATAAGATCCCAAAAGCGAGACCTATTGGCAATGCCAATGATTGTTTTACCTGGGTTTAATAAGAACTCCTAATCCAAAATTATTTAACTTGGGCCTAATGAGAGTTCCAAATCCCTAATTACCCCAAGGTTTTTCCCTTTCTTGGAGCGGGGAAGCCTGGACCCCAGCTAAGTGGTCAAGAGGAGGTTGTCATAGCCCTAACCATGCCATACAGAGGCAGGGAGCCACTTGAGTGTAGGATCTTAATAAGGTGGCCCCAGCGTTGGCCAAGCTAGCGCCAGCACCTTGTGATGCAGGCAGCCTCGGCATGTGCCAGGAAGTGACCCTGGATGTTGTGCTCAGCGCTATATGACACTTCTCTTATGCTATGACTACCACTGTTGCTACAATCGAACAGCATGTCCACTTACTCCCCACTTTAAATGTGCCATTTGCTTTTTAAATGTTTAGTCTCTTCTGCCAAGAGGCTGCTGTGTTACATTATGAAATGACACATATGAAATGACACATTTAAACAAACTAGCCCTGTACTTCCACGCACTACACAATTGATGCACGCTTGAGGGCGATGTTTCCACTGTATATATCTGCCCTGGCTGACCTTCCCATTTGCATACATTTAAAATGCAGACTTTTTCCTCAAAGAATTAGGGACAAAGGGCCATTCAAAAAGCTCACAAACACAGTTTAACTACAAGAAGGCGAGTCCGGGCATTAACAGTGCTCGCTCCGGGCTTTTCAGCACAATATTCCACAAGAAAAATAACGAAGGGCAATGTATTTCAGTAAAATGTGTGCAATGGAGAACATCAGGCATTAAAGGCGGTTAAGGAATGTTAAAATGTTGGCTTAACGATTTCCAAAATTGCCTTACTCAAACAACGAAAGCAGTTTTAAATGGGCAGAATGAAATATGGCCACTTTCAGGTGGAGTATGTGAATGGGAAGCGGTGCAGAGGGGGGGTTTCTGTAGTCGCCTGGGCGAACCCGAGCTGTAATTTTCCGCCTTTGAAGGAGAGATTCACGCACCTCTGCTGTCCCCAAGAGGAGATTAGGAAGCACTGCCCAGAGTACTTTTAAAAAAAGAAATAAGTCTCTAGACTAGAGGGAGCCCTAAAAACATAGTAAACTGTGAGGACACTGTTGGCAACACTCCGGGGGCGGTGCCTCAATAATGACTGAAATTCTGGGAACATGTTCAGTCCCTTTTCGTAACAAAACAGACCAGGGCTTGATGACTGGCCCTATGTAGAAAGTCAGATTATGTTACAGCGGTTTCGGAGTATCTTGGTATGTATATCCTGTCTCCAACTTTGCAGGTCTCATTTATTTATTTTTGGTTGGCAAACAAAGATTTACCAACAAAGAGAGAGCATTGTTTTGTGCCTCAGGTTTATATCTCACGTGTCTTATTTCGTAAAAGCACTGTTAGGTTTACTTTAAGGAAGAGGTGTGGCGCAGCGGCCAGAGCGACTGACTGCAGAGTTCGATTCCCGGCGCCGGCTGCAGTTGAGCTCAGAATCTTGTGACTCTGGGCAATAGCTTACTTATAATATCCCCAGGGCCTTGAAACCTTTTCACGCTTCACAAGTATGGATTTAATATTTATTTATTTACTTGGGCATAATTTGCGGCTAGTCGTTTTACACAACCGTGGAAACACGTACACAACAGCCTTGCTGCGAAATTAAAGTAGAGAGCAAGTTTGCCAAGCCACCGAAGAAAATGAGGAACAAGCACAAGCGCGCACACTCCCGCGGCAGCAGGGGGAGGGGACAGAGGAGGGGGCCTGCGCGATTCACTTGCGGGAGCAAGCGGCTGGCACCGCGATAATTGATAACATATGGCGCCACGCGCTCCCGCAAGCGAATCGCCACACGTGCACGCGTTGCCATTGAAGGCAATGGAACGCGTGCACGTTTTTGGCTGAAAAGCCAAAGCGACGGCTATAGGTATTTTTGCCTAAGCAGCGCATGCGTGCTGCATAGGCGAGACCTAAGGAAAGACTTGACAAACAACAGACCTAAATGGTAAAGCAACTAACTGCTTTAGCACAGTAGGACCTCACTTACTCCGCTGTCACCCCAAAAGCGTGCAACAAGGAACGATCACAAATGTCTGAGAAAAAGGACAGAAAACTCATTGGGATTTAGTAAAAGTCTATGAATTCAAGGCATCTTTAGAATGATACACGGGTCAAGTTTTTTTTTATTTAACTGCATCGAAATCAAGAATGATTCAAAATAGACAGAATGTGCCTAGGGTGGAAGGCACAACAAAGTCCAGGATCTAGTCACATGGGCGGTAAAAGAAACAACTGTGTAGCATTATTTGAACGCATAACTAGGTTGTTGTTTTAAGGGGCGGCTCCTCTGCTAAGGCGGAAAAGCGTCGCCCTACTGCTCGCAGAGCAGAAAAAAAAGAAAATGATAATAACCTAATGATAATCACCTTGTTCTTATAATTTCTTTTTCTTTGCTTTGGTGCTGGGATATGGCGGGCCGGGGTCACAGGGGGAGGAGTGGTTTGCAAACTCCAAGTGTGCTTGACTGCTTGGCCAGCGTCTTGGACCGGCCAAACAGTCATGCGCAATCTTCCCCACCAGGCTGTAATATACAACCTAGTGAGGGACATGCAGAGGCTCCCTATCCCTCTCTGAGCTCCTAACCACTGCATTCAGACCAATCACAATGCTGCATTGCAGCATTGTGATTGGCTATGGGGAGCCTAGGTGCTTCCTGGTTCGGACCTCGCACAGAAGAGCGTCAACGCGACGGACAGAAGGCAGCCGTTTAAAAGGTAAGTGTTATTTTAGATGTTTTTTGTTTTTTTAAACCACCCCACCCTACCACCACTGTTTCCTGCCAACTGCCACTGGTTGTTTGTTGTGCTTGAGTTTACACACCTTCTGGACTAATAACAGAGTGGCTGGCATGGAAAGCATGGAGCAGGCACATCAAACGTCCATCGTTGTCTCGCTCTCTCTTTCTCTCATCCCATTCCCCTTTCTGCCAGGTTCACTTACAAACCAGTGGCATGTGTACTCCTTGCTGGTTCTTTGGTGGTCACTAGGAAGCAGTCAAATGATCATCGCTCCTTCAATTCAGGATACTGAGGTTAGTATTTTTGACATCCTCTTATCTAATGGAGAAACCAGTTTGTACAATCGGGCACCTCAGATTCATCTGCTCAATCTCCATCCCTTGGGGAACTTCAATAATCGATGCAACCTACAGCCTTATTTAATATCTTCTGGGAACCTATGTGATCTCTAATATCAGAGTAGTAGTACCCGTTCACTAATATCCTGAATGGCACACAGATGTAGTCGAAGATGAATTTCCATAATGACTTCCAAAACCTGAACGTTGCTATGGCATTTAAAAAAAAAATGGGTGCCTCGGTGGTGATGAGTTGTGAATTGAAATCCAGAAAAAACTGAATTTGTATTTCTGCAACCCCAAATGCAGCTGCGAGACTGGCAACTTGATCAATCAGAAGTGACTATATAACATATATTCTAGTTTTAGAGGTGAGAATTCAACTCATGTAATGCTGTATTGTACATTGCAATTAGGGGTTCCGGTGTTATGCTAAATAATTTCTTTAACATTTCGGATTGTATTCATCCATATTTATTTGTTGACAACCTTATTGATATTTATCTATATTTATATGGTGTTTTGATAATAAATGGAGTCGAAAAATGGTATATTTCCACATATATTTTGCTGCTGAATATGCACTCATATTTTTCTGCCTATCTCGTTTTAGCAAACTAAACAGTCAAATATAGCAAAAAACTACACCTACAGGTAAATATCAGCATTATAATACAAATATAAGTTAAGGTATCCCTGTATTTAGGGAAATCTCAACCTTTTTTTTAACTTACCATGCTGTCTCTCTGCTTACCTGTTGTTCTGGAAATCACAATGACAGCACTGGGGATTAACACACATTAAGCACATTTTTCCACATTTTTCCGCCTTAAAGAATAAATACAGACAGGAAACAAATTGTATTCTATCTGTATTTATCTGTGAAAGTCAGTAAAAATGGAGAACTGGAAGCCTTTATAACAATACATCCTGTGAACCATTCACTTTTATAAAAATATGATCTTAGAAGATAGTAGTCACAAACAGCATGGGAACTTCAAATAATGAAAAAAGCAAACCAAATATTGTCCTGCTCTGCTCATAGGAATTGAAAGCCCTGTCCATTTAGACGGAACATCCATTGCATTGCATTCAAGAGTATTGCACCTCTGCCTTGAATTGTTTTCCCCAGTAAGTCACAGTGAACATTTGCCTTTCAGCCAGTAGTCTTGAAATCAAGGGTAGTTAATGTGGGTCTTCCATGTTACATATTTTAAGACCTGAGAGCTCTGCTCTTTACGCGAGGGGGCCCTCAAAGTAACCATTGTTAAGATAGTGACTACTGTCATCTTTAACTGGGCTTCTGGATTTCCCCTGTGCCAAGATTCACATCCTTATTAAGAATATAGGCCTAGATGTAGGTAATTGTAATTTACCGAATCGAAAATACCGAATTTTACCGATTCGGTATTTTCGAATCGGTAAATGCAATGTATATAAAAAGTCGGTAAAAAATACTGAATCGTTAAGATTCGCGGTATTTACCGAATCGGTAATTGCCATTCATTCCTATGGGCCTGGAGGCCCATAGGAATGAATGTCAATTACCGAATCGGTAAATACCGATTCGGTAAAATAGGGAAAGAGTCAAGGGTGGCAGGGTGTCACTTTGACACCCTGTTGCACCCCTGAATAGTGCTGGTGTGCACATGTGGCATACATGCATGCCCTAAGGGCATGTATGTCTGTCACATGGCACAGGTGTAAATGCACAGATTTGCATTTACGGAGGAATTCCTTATTTACCACCAATTCATAGTTGGTGGTAAATAACGAATCCTTAAAGCACAAAAGCACTCTTTAAAGTGCTTCCTACATCTCATTTACCGATTCGGTAAATACCGATTCGTTATTTACCGAATCGGTAAATATACCACCTACATCTGAAAAGGCTATTACCGGTCGGTAACGACCGGTGGCCTGACTACATCTGGCCCCTAATTATTATTTATTTTTTTGTTTTGTATAGCGCTAACTTGACCCGAAGACATCAGAGCGCTTTACAAGAACATATAAATCAATTACAGGAACTATAACAAAAGTGAGAAGGAAAAAAGTCATATAGAATAAGGTTTTACAATGATTATATGAACATCGTTTACATTTTTTACAGGAGGAGTTGCAGAAGTGGGAGGGAAAAAGTCATACAATAAATGGCATGAAGGAGGTAAACAGGGCTCGTTTACAGGAGATAGAGACAGTAGTGGAGCATATATTAATGCAGTATATGGCGGGTGGGGTGACCAGGGGGTGCGGGGATAGAGGTCAGAGTGAGCAGTAGGTTTGTTAGGCGTGGGATTCGGTAGGTCAGACAAGGTATCTTAGGTGGATGAGATTAGGAATTTGTTGAGAAGAGACACTTTTACGTTTTTCCTGAAATGAAGGTAGGATTGGTTGTCACACAGTTCCTTAGGAAGGGCATCCAAATTCTAATGGGGTTTCCAGAGAAGGATTGAGTGAGGGATTTGGTTGTCTTAAATTTGGGCGGGAGGAGGAGAAGAGTGTTGCAGCTTCATAAAGGGCTTTTTTGGCTTGCTTTTTTTGAGTTTGTTGGCGAGGTAGGTTGGATTTTCAGAATAGAGAGCTTTGTGTGTTAAACAGGCTGTTTTAAAAATACTTCTCTCTTCAATAGGTAACCAGTTGATTTTCTTGAGAGTGGGAGTGATGTGGTTGAATTGTTTCTGTCCAGAGATCAGTCTAGCCACTGCACTGAGTGTGGACTCCATTGACAGAAGGTGGATTTTTAGGGTTGCCAGTAATCGTTATGTTGCCGTAGTCCAGCCTGGAGAGGACAAGTGTTATAGCGGTGTCACCACTCACAGGAGGCTGTTGGATGTTCTAGCCTTCATTGGGATTTGTGCTGAATGTGATCTCTAGCCTTGGGAGCCTCCGGAGGCAGCTCCATACCAGTCGCCCATCTTTGAGTTTCACCTGATAGAAGCAATGAAGCTCAGGCAGTCAGAACTAGAACTAGAAAGCAGAGATAAGTAGAATCCTATGGAGTCTGAATGAGAGAAGCTAAGGCCGCAAAGCAGATAGGACAAGTGACTGACAAGACTTTTAAGCAAAACTAATAGAGCCCTGGTAGAAAACAGGATAACTGCTGAGGTACAAAAGAAAAAGCTTGAAGTAGCAGCATGTAAGCTAAACCCCACCAGGTTAGCTAATGTTTTCACTTCAATGTCCATGGAGCCTATTCCCAGTGTACCTGAAGAGCTTGTAGCAATGCATATACAAGGTTGTTTTGTGTCTTTTGAGCTATCAAGTCAAACTCAGAATGTGTTTGAGTCACTTAAAGTAGAAACTCTATTGAGTTTTCAGCCTCTTGCATGGACCAAGGCCTTAATCCAGTTGCCTGAGAACAAGAGGTTGAATTATGCACGCATGAACCAAACTGCCAATTCAGTGGCTTGGTTGCCAGGCAGTTGACAACCGTCATCATTTCAGCATTTGCCGCACTCTGTCCATCATCTCCTTGTGTTTGCTTTCTTCGCCCTAGGTTGGCAAGGTATGCCCAGACGTGGGTCTCTTGTTCACTTCGCCACTGGATTCAAGCTAGCCTGGGTGATGAGTGGTGTTACCCCAATACCGGTCCCAGGATGCGTGTTTCTGGTCCAGGGAAGACCTGGCTTGGCAGTTCGGGCTAGATTGTTACCATGAGGAATAGGGTCAAGACTGATTTGCATATGGCTGGGTCTCAGGGGTGGCGACGTGAGCTAAAGAACGATGATGGTTTCAAGCCAGATCTATGACTGGGGGTGAGTGTCTGTAGGAAAGTAGGATCTGCTTCTTATGGTTGCCTCCACTTTTTTGCTTGATGTCTCACTGTTTTTGATTAGTCTGGCTGGGATCCTGCTAATCAGGAACTCAGCCTATCTGCTTTCTCCCTTAAATTGATATACATGTACTTTAGTACACTCCAGATTGGACACTGGGGTAGCCTTATCAGTCCCTAGTATATGTTACACCATGTACCCAGGGCATAGGTACCCCAGAGGCCTCCCCTGGGCTGAAGCATGTATTATGCCACCCATGAGAGGCCATGCAAAATGGAACTCTAGGTCTGCAACTGCAGCCTGTGTAAGATGGTGCTTGCACCACTTACTTTAGATATAGGTTCACTATATCTATCTATATCACTAAACTTAAAATCCTATCAGTCACCCTTATGGCAGGCCTTATCAATCCTGAAGGCAAGGTGCTAGGTTTTACTCGAGAGGGTGCCCCTGCATGGGTAGGGCCCCTCTGCAGCCTTCGAAGACCACTCTCCGGGGTTGTCTGTGATTCAGCCAGACATATAGGTAGGGGTGCATTATAACCTCACGGTAAATGCTATCTCGAAAATGGCTGCAAAGACACATATCACACCTTGGAATTATACCTCGTGGGAGGTATGATTCCACTCTTCTAAAGCGAGCTTCGTGGGGTCACCGATCTACCCGGTATCAATAGTCTCGAGCCGGACAGCACAAAATGGAAGCTGCCAGCCACAGACACATTTCTGCCCTCCTGCTGCTGAGCCAAACTCAAGCTGAGAAAGGCATGAAAATAGGTATCCTCTCACGGGGAGGTGACAGGATACGCAGGCACCTTAAGCGCACATGACCAGTAGCTTCTCCTGAGCTTCTGCGGACTCTGAAGATTTCAGCTACACAGGAGGTTGGTTCCTAAAGGTCCCCGAGGTTGCTCTGCCCTCTCACTGAGTTTGAGGCCAGTACCCCTCATGGGGATTGCGTAACCCGAACCCCTGTGCACCGCTTCCATTTACAAGTGCATATGCTTGTTGGTGATTCCTGAACTTCTGCATTGGACTTTGTGTAGTCCTGACCCTGAGCAGTAGTTGCACCAAAGAACTTCAGCCTCCTCATACCGAGTGCTCCGTGGGCTGGTGCTTTGCAGTCTTGCTTGAGGTCCCCTTGTGACTCTTGGTCCTTTGGCCTGTGGGTCCCCCAGACAGTCATCTTGATTTTTCTTGGGATTTCCTGGTTGCTCCAGATGTGCCCTGACTCTCCATTGCTTGGTGATTCTCCTGGACCTTGCTGGTCCACACCGTTACCTGTTTGTCCATCCTGCATGGGTTACTGTAGCCAAGGCTTGTTGGTGCTCCTGCAGGACACTGACCCTTCAGCACTCAACATCCTTTGTGGGACTGCTCACCTCCAATTCCAGGTCATCCTCTACAGCTCTGGGACCTTGTGGCTGCAGAGTCAAGCATCCCTTCTTCGCACCTAAAGCACCCGACATCGGTGGGCATTAGTCTACCGAGCCCCTGGTCACTCTGAAGTGACCCAGACTCTGCTTTCAGGTTCCTCTCATCCAGAATCCACGCTTGGATTCCACTGGACCCTTTTAACCTTCACGGCAGCAGTGCTTCTTCACTTCCTTCAATAGAGAACGACAAGAGTTTCTGACGCTACTTCAGACCTATGCACCCGGCTCCCCTGGGATAGGTATTCTGATATCAATGTATCCACAGGTGGGGTGGCTCTTTATACTCTTGAGTTCCGAAGGGTTTGTTCGAAGTCCTCTTAGAAGGGTCCTTAAATTTATCTTTGCAACCGCAACTTTCCCATAGAGTTGGATGGAGCACGCAGTTGTGTTTCCTCACTGCACCGACCTCCGTTTGTCCCCTGTGTCATCATCTTGGGTGGTTCCTTGTTGTCCCAGCGATTCTACATGCACTAGGCACTGTGTCTGGTCAAGTCGTGATTGTTATACCACTATTTCAGTATATGGTTTGGTCTCCCCCTGGAACCCGCTGTGTATTGTGCTACTTACATCTGTTGTCTTGATCCAGTATTGCGTGTTTTGTGTTCTACCCTGGTGTAGAGGCTAGTAGAGAGTGTTATATTAATAAACACATATTTTTATATAACTACTTTGTGGTTCTCCTTCATTTAGTCATTCAGGATGTGATGTTCTGGAAGATTAAGCCTGAAGGCTGCTCTCCATAGCTACCACTAGGATAGCTTTCAATAAGGTTATCTTTGACCTCATACAACATAAGGGTCGTGTGGATTGGTACAGTGTGCCCACTTTAATTAGTGGACAGCATATACCAAGCCACCTTCTCACAGTGTCTGAAAAGTTTCAGCGCTCCGTCCATCATCTCTTTGTGTTTGCTTTGTTGGCTCTAAGTTGGCAAGGTATGCCCAGACGTGGGTCCCTTGCTCACTTTGCCACTGGATTCAAGATAGCCTGGCTGACGTGGGGTATTAGCCTGAAACCGGCCCCAAGATGCTTGTTTACGGTCCAGGGAAGACCTGGCTTGGCAGTTCGGGTTGGACTATTCCCATGAGGAATAGGGTTAGGACTGATTTGGATATGGCTGGGTCTGAATTTGTGTGGCGAAGTGAGCTAAAGAACGATGATGGATTCAACCCAGATCTGTGACTGGGGGTGAGTGTCTGAAAAGCTTCAGCACTCCGTCCATCATCTCCTTGTGTGTGCTTTGTTCGCCCTAAGTTGGCAGGGTATGCCCAGAAGTGGGTCCCTTGCTCATTTTGCCACTGGATTCAAGCTAACCTGGCTGATGAGGGGTGTTACCCCGAAACCGGTCCCAGGATGTATGTTTCCGGTCCATCGAAAACCTGGCTTGGCAGTTTGGGCTGGACTATTCTTATGAGGAATATGGTCAAGGCTGATTTGCATATGGCTGGGTCTGAAGTGGTGAAGTGAGCTAAAGAACGATGATGGATTTAACCCAGATGTGTGACTGGTTGTAAGTGTCTGAAAAGTTTCAAGTTTCAGCGCGCCGTCCGTCATCTCCTTGTGTTTGATTTGTTTGCCCAAAGTTGGTAGGGTATGCCCAGACGTGGGTCCCTTGCTCATCATGCCACTGGATTCATGCTAGCCTGGCTCATTAGGGGTGTTACCCTGAAACTGGTCCCAGGATGCTTGTTTTCAGTCCAGGGAAGACCTGGCATGGCAGTTAGGGCCGGACTATTCCCATGAGGAATAGGGTCAAGACTGATTTGTATATGGCTGGTTCTGAACAGGGGTGGGGAAGTGAGCTAAAGAATGATGATGGATTTAACCCAGATCTGTGACTAGGGTTGAGTGTCTGAAAAGTTTCACTGCTCTATCCATCATCTCCTTATGTTTGCACTTTCAGAAAGTAGGCATTTTCTTGTTTAACCATTCTGTGTGCCCCTGCCTGTTTTTGGATTGACTTTCTGGTTTTGGAGTGACAGGGACTGGAGATATGCATTCACTGTAGACAGCCTCAGGGGGGGGTTGAGGTGTGCCTGGCCCTTCCTGGATGGCACAGAGCTGAGCTGAATAGGGCTTGGCTACATTTAAAGTAGTGGGAGGAGATTTCCTTGCACCGGTTTGACTTCTTGCTGTACCGCTCCAGGTGGGAGGGGGCAGAGCTCCAGGAGGAGAGGGCAGGGAGAGGGTATCCTCACCCCTGACCTCTGTCCAGCCTATGGGTAGAGACCCCACGCTGGTGTACTAGTTGCAAGATAACACCCTTGAACTGGTGGGAGAATTGTGTGAGACACCTGCCACAGGGGTCCTGATAATTCTGGGGTTACCCCTTCAGGTGGGAGGGTGCAGAGCCCCAAGGAGGAGGACAGGGTATGGGAGAGCCCACCCCAATATCTTGTCCAGCTGCAGGGTAAAGACCCTGGACTGATGGGTCGTGTCAGGACACCATACTTGATTTGGCAGGAGGGAGAGTGGACGAAGGGTTCCAGGCACCTGTGGCTACTGTCCCCCACTCTCTGATGCCACAGGGGTTAGATAGCCCTGTGAGCCCTGAGACTTGGCTCGCATCATTGGCAGTTGTCAGTTGCCACTTTGACTTGCTGTCCTGTGGACAGAGTTGCCCCTTCGAGGGTACAGGAGTCACACCCCGGGGGTGGACACTGTGTTGGCCATGTGGGTACTTTCTACCTTTGGGACACATCTCTGAGGGAAGAAAGTTTAGACGCTGCACAGATGGGTCCACAGGTGAGGATAAGGGTGCCCCATGGGTCAGCATAGGGGACCCTAAGAGTATGGATAGAGGGATCCAACTGGGTTCAGGGTGGCGTAGAACAGGAATAGACCCCTGCTGTTGCAAGCCAGGTTCCATGTTCTATTATCCAAGCAGGGAAGCCAATCGAGGTATGGGTTGGTATACGGTGAGTTTAGGCTGGAAGGGGGTTGTGTTGGACGTGGCTCTTTTTGCAGGGTTATCCCCAAACTGTTTGCTTCCTCCTCCTATTTTCTTTCTGACCTTTTATTGATGGCTTTAGGACTCTGGGCACGTTACCACTGCTAATCAGTGCTAAAGTGCATAGGCTCTCTGTGTAAATTGTGAACGTCATTGGTTATCTATGATTGGCTTATTTGATTTACTGGTAAGCATCTAGAAAAGTGCAATGAGTGTGCCAGGGCTTGTAAATCAAATTTGACTAGTGGGTCTGCAGCACTGATTGTGCCACCCACACGAGTAGCCCTGAAAATGCATCTCAGACCTGCCACTGTTGTTTTGTACTGCCATGTCGACCTGGCAAGTGCACCCACTTGCCAGGCCGTAACCTTCCCTTTTCTTACATGTAAGGCACCCCTCTGGTAGTCGAAAGGCACCACCATGGGCAGGGTGCAGTGTATGTGAAAAGTAGGACATGTACTGGTGTATGTGACATGTCCTGATAGTAAAATACTTCCAGTTTCGTTTTTCACTACTGAAAGGCTCTCTGCCCCATAGGATAGAATGGGACATACGTATGTAACATCTTACAAGTATAACTTCCCATTGGGGCAAGATAGAGAAATAAAGTTTAGCCTCTCGGAACTCAGAATTTAATAACACATCTTTTAGTAAAGATGGTTTTTATATTGTGTGTTTGAAAATGCCACTTTTAGGAAGTACTCCAATCAGTAAGGTTAGGCAATATGAAATCTTTAAACAAAAATCAAATGTCAATACTGATACTCATTCAATCTATCATTCAAACTTGATGACCACACTCCTTAGCTGGGCTCCTCCCCCTCCACCTAGGACGACTCTTGGTGGCCCGCAGCACTTGGAAACCTCCCCACACCTACGTATCACACACACAAAACCACATAATCATCCTGAACTCCTCTCTCTCAATGAACTGCCAAATCAACACCATTTTGTCCTCCTACTTCCACACGCTCCGCCTGCTTCGTAAGATCTTCAAAGCCATCCACAATGCCGGACCTGCATAGCACAACCACCGCTTCTGCGTCTACAGTCTCCCCAGAAATCTCTTCTCCACCCAACTGGCCCTGACCACCATCCCACGGATCCGCAAGACCACTGCTGGAGGGAGATCCTTCTTCTACCTCGCTGTGAAGACCTGCACCTCAGGCAATCATCATCGCTGCAACAATTCAGGAAGGACCTCAAGCCCTAGCTCTTCGACTGAACCGCAAATCCGACCCCCCCCACTCATTGCTTTGAGACCCTCACAGGTGATTTATCCAGGAGTTAGCACAGAGGCATGGGGGAATCTTTAATTGTGACACTGTTTGGCCAGGTCGGGCGCTGCAAAAGGGGTACACATACTATCTGGCAGTTGGTGTACATAAAGGGGAGAAGATGCATACAGATGAGGTGTTGCTCCTTATCATATGCACTTGGGTTTTCCATTAATTTTACAGTGGGGGAGATCTTAGTATTACCCCTTGTTAGTTCTGGGTTTTGGCAGCATTTTTGTCAACTTGACCTATTCTGCTTACAATAAGCATGGAGCGCACTTTTGTTATCCGCTGCTTTTAACTATAGACTTTCTATGACCAGCATCTTTTAGCCATTGGCTTGAGACTTTGTCAGTCACGCTTGGCTCAACTCAGAGACTGTTTACTGCTCACTTAATGCACATCTCCCAAGATTTGGTGCACAGAACTTTTCATGAAGTATCAGACTTTTAGGTGTAAACCTTACTATCAGTTTTCGTAATGAACTTGCAGCTGGTAGCTGTATATCCATGAGGCAGTGATCTTCCCCTTCCAGCAGTGCAATAAACGAACATATACCCAAATTTACCTTTGTGTAAATCTTCAAGATTGCTGGGAATGTGACCCAGGCCATTGCAGTGTCAGATGAGGTTCTTCACAGGCACCCCCTTTCCTATCTTGGTCAGCTTTCTGTCATCCACAGGCCGCTGCAACTGCTCAATTTTGATGTTATCTTATGTTATGTGTATTTGTAACACACAATCGCCTGGAAAGGTATCCTTGCACTGATGCAGGAGCATTCTGGGACTAACTGAGGTGAAGCCTCATTGAAAGAGCAATGTCTTCAATTTTTGCTGAATTCAAGAATCGAAGAGTCAACTCTAATGTGCACGGACAGTTCTTTCCAGGCTTTTTGAACAAGTTAGGAGAAGTCGTGACCACCTGTCCTTGTTCTGTATATGTGTGGGATGTGTGCCAGTAGGAGTCGAAATGAGTGAAGGGGTCTGGTTGTTTTCTGGAAGCCGATGAGGACGTTCAAGCATGCTGGTTCTGTGTTATGTGAAGCTTTCAAGGTGTGAGTGAATAGCTTCAAAGGAGCTTGTCTGTGGAAGGGAAACCAGTGGAGGCTGCTGAGGTTTAGGGTGATTTGAGTGCGGCATAGTAGGTTGAGAGTGAGCCTAGCTCCTGAATTCTAAATGGTTTGGAGTCGTCTGGTCAGTTGCATGCTGATTCTGGCAAATAGGGCTTTACAATAGTCCACTTTGCTGGTGAATGAGGGCTTGGGTGACAGTTCTGCAGGTGCTGGTTGGGAGCCATTTGAAGATTTTTTTCAGCAACTTCAGAGTATGGAAGCAGAAGGCAGATACAACTTTAAATTGAGGACATGGTGAGTTGATTATGAATGATAATGCTGAGTTTCTTGGCATGGGTGGGGGGGCAGGTGTGAGTTTTGCTATCCACCAGGTAGAGTCCCACGGTGAGGAACATGTGCCGAAGATCACAACTCTGTCTTGTAAGTGTTCGGTTTGAGAGACATGTTTTACTTCATGCTTCAACCTTGGTCATGCAGGTGGAGAACTTGGCCCGAGTGTTAGGAAATTTGTCGGAGAGATAAACTTTCGGCTGAATGTCATTGGTATAAGACAAAATCTTAATTCCCAGAAGTATTAAGACAGGCTGACTGACTGGGCCTCGTCTGACAGGAAGGAGCATATCCAGCCGAGTGCGGGTCTTTGGGTACCAACTTTGTGCAGTTGAAAGAGGATGGGGTGAGAGACAGGGTCGAAAGCTGGGGAAAGGTCCGGGAGGAGGAGGACAGTGGTGTTTCCTGTCTGTAATCCTATGGGTGTCATCTGTTGTGGCGATTAGATCTGTTTCTGTGATGCGGTTCAGCCTGAAACCAGATTAACTGGTGTTGAGGAGATGGTTTTTGTTGAGCTGGGTGACTAGGTGCTTGTTGATCAGCATCTGGATTATTTTAGATGGGAATGGCAGCAGAGAGATGACTCAGTAGTTGGTTAGTTCCCTCAGGTCTGCAGAAGCCTTCTTGAGGAGGAGGGAGCAAGGAGGTGGAAATATTATTGCTTGTTTCCAGGATAGGTGGATACGGTGATGGAGGTGTTCATGTTTGGGGAGACAACTGAGCTGTAGGGATCTAGTACTTTGATGACGATGTGGTGGGGGCAGGGCTCCAAGAGGGCTCTACAGGGCATTTGCTTGTTCACTATCACTATCAATAAAACTTTATTCGATTTCTTGATTAAGACAATCATAAAAGCACATAAAAAAATACAATAAAATTACCAATTCATATAAATGCAATATGTACAATATCAAGGATTCATTTTAAGTAAAACAATGATCTTGATCTTATCTTGATAGAGAGTTGTCACATAATAATTGTATTCCTACATTTAATCACATTGTTCAAGAAGTAATGATAAATTCATTCTGTAGGACAGACGTGCGGGACGACAATGCCTAAAACCAAGTGATCTTAAAATAGGAACAATCCATCTCCTTCAATGAATGGAATCAAATTTGCAGAGGAAAAATAGATGCAACGTCGACTGTGACGATACATCATCGCATGGGCATTTACTCATTGGTCTCGACCAATCGTTCAGTTCAGGGAAACTAGTTGTTCTATGTACAATGCCTAGTCTAAAATGGGTTAGCAAGAACCTATCATAGTCACCTGCGACAATCCTTATATACGGTTGCATATAAAATGTAGTTAAAATAAGATGATGTCCTGAACGGTTGGTTTTATCATTTTGGTAGTATTTCTGTTTTCGTCCAGCTAGCGCAGGCAGCTATTTTTAAGATCTTTCCTAGTAACGGAACTCAAGGTATTAGTGTCATTGTAGTACTCTGGGTGACCTAGATTTTTTTTAGATCTCTTTATTAGACAGCTTGTGATAAAAATATGATCAACAGTCCAAACAAGGACTACAATCCGTAGCAAATTATAATCAGTACTAAAGGTGACCTAGATCACATGTAAATGTTTTTACATAATTTAACCAGCTGATTTGCAAAGCCCCATCTACCCCCCTACTGTCAATCAAGATTTGGCGATTAAGAAGTGCTTCCTCTATGGTCCAAATTCAATGCCATGGTAAGACTGGCTGGATCTTTATAATGTCCACTAAATATGGCAAACCCAGCTCTTTGTGACATATATACGTGGAGGTGCTATCAGGGACAGCAAACAGAGACCTAATAAAGGTATTCTCGGCAATCTGTAGGGAGTTGAAACAGCTTATGTGCTTGTTAGTTGTTGTGGTTTCTTCTGTGATGATGGCGGGTCAGGTGGTCAGTGTGGTTACTAGGGTGTTGGTTAAGATGATAGTAGTGCTGCGAGGGCAGAGGGATCAGATTGGGGTTCGAAGTTGTTATAGATTCTGTTTGTATTGTTGCAGAAGAAGAGGGACAACTCAGTGCAGAGGTCTTGTGAGGGGATGATGCAGGTGAAATCTTTCAAAAAGGTGAAGATTTCTTTAACTGTGATGGTTATCTCATTGATGCTGTCTGCAAGCCTGGTACATTTGGCGGCTTGGACCTGCTGGCCTGTTGTAGCATCTGAGGGCAGATTTGAAGGTGTTCCTGTCTGTGTTGTCCTAGCTTGGTCTCCTTCTATGGTCCAGCTGCTGGTGATGTTGCTGAAGGTGGTGAACATTGTGTTGGGTAAATGTCCAGCGGTGTATGTATGGTTCTTCCCCATACTCGGTAAGTGCAAGGTTGGCCAGGTCCTCAAGTACAAAAGTTGTGTTTGGTTCAGTATTGTTTTCTAGGTGAAAATTGAGGTGCTTGACTCATGCATCATAGGTGCGATGAAGTCTGCAAAGGTGTTGGGAAAGTTAGTGTGGGGTCCCAGTAGGTTGGCTATTTGCGTGCTTGTCAGGGTTAAGTTGGCTATGATGCGGAGCTTGAAGGATAGATGCTCTATGTTGCTTGGGGGCGGGTCTGAGGTGGTGGTGCAGTGGATGGGGTTGTTGATGATGACTGCAGCTCCGCCTCTGGGCCTGTGTGGTCTGCATTTCTGGTGATCTCGTAGTCTTGAGGAATAGTCGTGGTGATGCTGGGGGCAAATGCAGGGGCAGTCTGATTTCCATAAAGAAATCCCAGTGATTGGTTGTGAAGAATGTTCCAGACTTTGGTTGCATGTTGAGTGAGAGAGTGGGTTTTAAGAAGTATGTAACATAGGGAGGATTGCGATATGTGTCTGGGGCGTGTTTGAAGTGCTGTCAGTGTGGGTATGGAAGAGTGCCGGAGAACTTGCAGGTGGGGTAGGAGAGTGCTTGGTCGGTCTTTTGCAGCGTGGCATGGTAACATTGCAGTGAATTGTGTTCAGGGTTGGGCACATGGAGGGTTACTGTGGGGTAGTGCTAAGCAGGAGCAGGGTTCCTTTTACGTACGGGAGCAGGCGGGCTGTCTTTGGCCAGTTTTGGTGCACTAATGGCATGCCAACAGTGGGCATCCATGCTGTGGCTGCCATTAAGCAGTTCTGGGAGAGGGGTGGAGAGCAGGGGAGGTGGCTGGAGCTGGAAGGGGTGAAGAAGGCGGGAAGCTGGAGAGCAGTGCAGGTGGAAAGGCAGGAACACTTAAAGAGTGCCGGGAGGCATCAAGAGGGAAAAAAGCTAAAATAGCAGAGAAAAAGAGAGAAAAAAGAGTAAAATGGGCAGGTTCAAAGGATGCATGGAAAAACAAGCGACTGGCGCTCTAAGCATAGTGGAGCAGTTGTGCAATCGGCTGAAGGGGTGCTGTGGCACTACAAAAAATCCAAAATTGCATCAGTGGAGAAGCAAAGGTTAAATGTATGTAAGGCTAAATTCTGTGAGTTATTGGGAGATTGCTTAGATCCATTAGATATCAGACATGAGAGTTTCAGGGGAGAGTCTGTTCCTTTGTGGGTGCACCACTCCTTGGCTTTTGAATTTAAAAGGTGGAGATCTGTAGGACAACTATATGTAGCTGGGAGGGGACAATCCGCTCTGCGTCTTTGGGCAGGGGTCTAAACCCAAATAGTCCAGAACATATTCTACTCTTAGGTAAAGTGGGTGAATTGTAAAACCGCTACAGCATTCATAGCTCCTATTGGTTGCTTTCAGTTTGTGAGAATACAGTTTGATTTGGCTTCAGCGGCAGTGGTGTGAGAATGGTTGATGCACAAATTGTTTAATGCAAGAGATGTAGTAATTTTCTTCCAGGATGATATCCTTATGGGAAAAACTGAGAAGAGCTTGAATATTGCTTGAGGGTAGTGTTGAAAAGCCTCAAAAACATTTAAGTGTAGAATCTAATAGATGTAAGTTTGCAGTCCTATCTGTTACATATTTAGGGCATGTTGTAAGTGTAACATATATCAAACCCAGAGACGTTTCCAGGCTTGGGCAAAGTGAGCTCTGGCCCAGGGCCCCGCCTTTCATGGGCCCCCCTCTTTTAGTGATGGGAAAAGGTCTGCCTTTCATTTAAAACCAATTCTACTTCTCGCTTTAAATCGCTTTCTTTGTTCCCATCCAACTTATCAGCCCATGTCTCACTTATCCTTGCAAACATGTGTTACAAATGACATTGTGACACTAGTAGCAATCATGTTGTGGTTGGGCTGGGCATGCACATGGAGCTTCAGGTGGGTGTGCATGCCCAAATCAATCACATTTTTCTGTTCAATCTAAAGACAATGCAAATAGCTACTGAAGGAGAGGACTATTACATTCCTGCCTGGTGTCTTATGGATTCAACACCATTTCAGTTCAGTCTCAAGGTGTACATAAATATCGCCCCCAAAGTCTGAGGCAGCCCATCGATAGCAGACTGGCCAGCAGAGAGCTGTCAGCTTTCTGCTGTTTTTGTGCTATTTTACCGTCATGCAGAATTTCTGTTTATTGCTCCTTCAAACTATTTAAAATAAGGACCAGATGGCAGATTGGGACTACAGAAAAATGATCTTCCTATAAGCATTGTTTTTTCAAATGTTTTCAGGACTTGTGGAAAGTTACAAAGTGTTCCTTCTGTGTTCCAAATGAACAATCACTCCAAAGCAAATGAGAATGATGCAGATTAAGCGGGTTCCCTTTCAAGATGTGATGCTGTTAGGCTTCCACCCAAGAATTACAAACTGAGATGGATTTTATGTACTGTGTTCAGTCTAGGTGGGTTGCGGTGTGAGGGTAACAGATTCAGGATAATGGGATGCACACCTTCTCTTGAAAAGTTCCCTTGTTCTGTGTAAATGTTTGTCGTCTATGTACTCTATCAATTAGTCTTTGTAGGCATGCAAGCTCGTTATGCGCTCTGTCCCAATGCGCTGCAATTGAAAACTGAACACGTGGGCACCACATTTCGGTACCCTTAAAGCTGCACAGCCAGAAACGAATTCAATGAATCAATTCATTAAACCTCTTAATTTTTTCACCATTTTCTCCAACATATTTCATCCGTTTTACTTTTTGCTTCTCATCAATTCATTTTACTCATTTATTTGCCATTCTTTCCAATTCAAAAAAGGTCCAGGAATGCCAGTTGTTTCCTCATGTCACATTTATTGGTTACCCAATGCATTTCGGGAAAATTTCCCTTCTTCGGGGGTATGCCTATAATACAAATGAATGAATCAACTAGTGTTCGCTTGTCTTAATTAAAAATACATAAAACATGCTCTACGCACTGCTAGTTCTCCCTATTCTTCACTTTTTGTAATCTCGTATATTACATTCCTGTGCATGTCCGATATTGTTTACATGTGTAACCTTCTCCCTTGTCTTTATAAATAGTGCCAATGTTTGCTCAACAACCCGCCCTTTCTTTAATCTAAACATCAGATGCTGACCTACAAATTCGTCGCGCATCTTTAAACAAAGCAGCTTAATATTCCGTTTTCCATGCAACCTTTAAGTTCAGCCAGCTTACCGTGCCATGAGTCTATCTGTATTTTAGTCGAATTCTCTTCAACATATCCATCTCCATTGTATAATGTTAACATTCATTCCGCGGAGCACGCCGCTGAAATGCTCCTGTTTGTTCTTCCGAGGAGTGTAGATTAAACCTTTGCCGGTTTCTCCTTCCCTATTTCAATTAAGCTTCCCTCAGGTGCACGATCACGTGCTCTCCAGGCTCTCGCTGTACTCACATCAATCATCCTAACGATCTAGTCACGTCATTCTGCTGCTACTGATGTAATAAACTACAAGGGAAATTTTCCCGAAATGCATTGGGTAACCAATAAATGTGACATGAGGAAACAACTGGCATTCCTGGACCTTTTTTGAATTGGAAAGAATGGCAAATAAATGAGTAAAATGAATTGATGAGAAGCAAAAAGTAAAACGGATGAAATATGTTGGAAAAAATGGTGAAAAAATTAAGAGGTTTAATGAATTGATTCATTGAATTCGTTTCTGGCTGTGCAGCTTTAAGGGTACCGAAATGTGGTGCCCACGTGTTCAGTTTGCGGTGTGAGGGTGCCACTCTAAGCTGACTCTGAGAAGTACAACATCTTATCTCCTCTGTGTGTGGTGCCCGTGAGTCTTCCATATTGACAGTGCTGGTTCCTTGAGGCATCCACCTTTTTCCCATTGTTTTTTTTTTTAAATAAAAACTTGTCCTCATTGTGCAATAAACTGGTTGAGATGAGATGATAGGATTTTTTGCAGATTGGGGGCCGTAGATCTCGATCTATGCTATTCAGACCCTGTCCCCAGACATACACCTACGTTTGGAGGATTGGAGGATTTAGTGTATGTGGGGTATCCGTTCGGCCTCCCGGCCCCCTTCTGCACCTCTCCTTACTCAATCAAATGCCAGTTTTACCTGCACCAGCAGGTCCCACTTGATTTTATTTCCAGATTGCTTAATCATTGGACTTTCAAATTACCTAGGCATAGCTGTCTCACCGTTACAATTTTCCCCATGCTGTTCCCATATATCCCAAAACTTCGTCTCTTGGTACGTACTCCTGCCCAATCTAATCTATTTGCCCTACGACTGACCCCAGCCATCCCGCTAGGGTTGGAGGATTATGATGAATCCAGTTAATGCAAATTTCCCATCTAGCTTATAATATCGAGAGGAAAAGTAAGTTGTTCAGCTTTTTACTTAACCTGGGCCTTCTCCTACTGTCAATTCCATTTCCAACCCCAAACATGACTAGCTCCAGGCTTACCTCTATTTCCTGGTGTAGAACTTCTGAGAGAATCTTACCCACTTCTTTCCAGAAATCCTGTAGTTGGGGGCATCTCTGGAAGATGTGGGCATCGTCTGCTCTCTCCTCCCCACATTTCGGACACTTTTTCGCCTCTCCTCTGCTTAATTTGGACATTTTCTTTGGGGTCCAGGTCACCCTGTATAATGTGAGCAAATGGTTCTTCCTGAAAGGTGCGGACTTGATTATATGCCAGCATGTAGACAGTGATACTTGCCGTAGACTCTGTACACCCAGCGTCGGCAGGTCTTTCCCCCAGATCTCCATGGGTAAGCTGAAGACCTCCTCTCCTGCTGATATAAATGACCAGTACCACTTTGCTACTTCTTTCTTCATTACAACTCTTATAGTATTCGTATCTAAGTCTCTATTTTCTGTGCCTTCCTTCCCCAAAGAGTTTGTCCAGCTCAGCAGTTGATAAAATTTAAACTTAGACAATAACGAGAGTTGATCCCAACAGACTAGTGAATTCTTGCTTATTATATGCCAGCATGTAGACAGTGATACTTGCCGTAGACTCTCTACACCCAGATAAACTTCTGATATCTATTATTAAACCACTCTCTCCTAAATTCTAGTAGGATAGAATTAAAGATATAAGTGAATTTTGGGAATATGATCATCTTCACCAAATTTGAGCTGCCTAAGAGCGATAACGAGAAGGCTTTTCCATGCATTAAGTCATTTTCTTGTTTCAGCTAGGACCTTAATAAAGTTTACATGGGTTATTTTCCCTATATCCCCCACTACCTGTATACCCAGATACCATATTTGTTGCTTCACCAGGGGGTTGTTACTCTGTGTGTTCCACTCCATAATTTCGGTTTTCTGTTGGTTTATCTGGTAACCTGATAGTCTCCCAAACTGCTCCAGTACATTTATTGTGCTAGGAAGCGACCCTAGTAAGTCATCTGTAAATATCATTAAGTCATCCGCATATAGTGCGACCTTTTTAGCCCAGTTTTTATACTTAAAGGCATTTATTTGTTGGCTAGGTCTCAGGGCATTTGCTAAGGGCTCTATATACAAGTTGAACAACAGTGGTGAGAGGGGGCATCCCTGTCTAGTACCCCTTCCAATGTTTATCTCATCCGTTTGAGTTCCATTTACTAATATGCGTGCAGATGGGTTCTTGTATGTGGACTTTACTGCCCCTGCAAAGCTATTTCCCAAGTTATACATTTCAATCACTTTGTGTTTTGAATTGTTCTGCCTCTTACAAAGCCTTTCTGATCCTCATGACTCAAATTACTAGCCACTTTACCCAGTCTTTTTGCCAAAATTTGGGGGTAAATCTTGTAGTCACTAATTAATATAGAAATTGGCCTATAACATTGACACCGTTTTGGATCATTCCCGGTTTTAGTAAAACACAAATTGTCGCTTCTTCCCAAGAAGACCTTGGTAAGTCCTGTCCTTTAATAAATGACTCATTAAATAGTTTGGTTAGTCGAGGAATGAGCTCTTCTTTCAGAGATCTATATAGCTCGTTTGGCAGGGCATCTGGGCCTATGGCTTTTGCTGTTTTCAGTTATTTTACCACTCCCATTACTTCTTCCTTGGTTATTTTGGAGTTTAAATCCCCTCTATAATTTCTAGATAGGGTCTGTTTTATCCAAATCTTGAGATAGTCTACTATTTATTGTTCACTAGCCGAGTATCTTCTGTATATACATTTTTAAAGAAACTATTGAAAGCCCTCCCAATAGCAGTTTCATCTAAACTGGCTTCTGCTTGGCCTTCCTCTTGGATAGATGAAATCTTATTGCGACTTTGCTCAGTCTTTGCCTTCCAGGCCAATAATGTACCGCAGCCCTCTCCATATTGAGAGTGCGCTAGTTTACTTGCCTCTCATTTTTCCTTGATTGCAACTTCTAATATATTAGAGAGCTCCTCCTTCATCACATTAATTTCCTGTTTTAACTTATCCCTTACTTGTATTGTATGCTTCTCTTTTGGTCTTCTTTCTAGGGCTAGGCCTCCCTTTTCCAAGTTGCTAATCTTATTCTTGAAAGTCGTGTTCCTAAAAGCAGCTGCACTAATTAGAATCCCTCTAATTACAGCCTTATAAGCATCCCATCAAAACAGCCATGAAGTCTCATTTGTGTTCACTAAGAAAAAGGAATTTGTTTCAGTTTTCAGGCTTTCAACTATTTTGGGGACAAGAAGCGGGGTTTTATCCAATGTGCACTTTTTTTCACACTGTGGCTTCTGGAGACATATCTCCATCTGGACCCCTGAGTGGTCAGAGAGGTGCGCCAGGAGGTGTTCCACCCTTTTCACATTGTTACATAATGCCTTGTCTACTAAAAAGTTATCAATTCTCGATGAGTGGCCTAATTTTGTATTCTTAAAGGTACATTTTGGACATTTTGCTCCCTTTTCTAACCAGATATCTACCAGGCCTAGATCCTCTAGATAAAGTTTTAGCCAACTCCTCATTTTTGGCAGTGTAGTGTAATTCCTGATTGGCAATCTATCTTTTCTAGCGTATATCACCAAGTTAAAATCTCAGCCGATTATAACTTGAGCTGATATATCTAAAAGATGTGTATACAAGTCCTGCATTGCGGCAGCATCATCCATATTGGGGCCATAGTACCCTGCTAATGCATACATTCTCCCAGATATGCATACTTTTGCTATGGCCCATCTCCCTTTCTAGTCGCTGCTAGATGACTCTACTATTGCATTTGCTGATCTCTTGAACAGAATGCTCACTCTCTTGACACAACACTCCTGGTCTGTGCATATATAGGAGTCTACCCTGCCTTGCTTCTTCATTATTTCTTCTCATTCTGCTTTTAAGAGATGCGTTTTTTGGAGAATTACTATATCACAATTGGTACTTTTTAGATATTCTAATATTTTTTGTCTTCCGCTTCTGACCCTCAAACCGTTTACTTTCCATGGTATTATGCTAACTCCCATGTCCTTTAGTGACATCTTAACCGTTTCTCTTGTTATTGCACAAGTTGGATCAAATTGTTTTCATTTTTTTTCCTGTATGCTCCCACACCCTTAGTGAACTTACTCTTGGACACCCCTTTTTTTCCCAACCTCCCTGTGCTCCTAACCCACCCATAAAGAACCCTCCTTCTTTCTCTGCATTCCTTACACTGGTTGTGCCTTAATCTTATTTATTAGGGATTCTACTTATTTAGCCTCCTTCAGGTTGTGCATCTGTTTTCCCCACATTATTCTCAGGTACTCGAGGAAGAGCATCTGTACTGATGCCCCCAGAGATCTCAGCTCCTGCATATACTGCCCTAATGCCCACTGTCTATCCTGTGTTGCTTTTGAGATGTCCGATCCTATTCTAAAAGTCCAGTCACTTTTCATATGGGATCTGGCTCTTATTGTTCCCCTAGTATTTTCTCCTTTAGGGTATACGTTCTAAAATTGATTAGTATCTTCCTTGGGATCTTCCTTGGTTTGCCTTTTCTGAATGGGTCCCTGTGTACCCTCTCTATATCTTCTGTCAAAACCCATGGGAAGAACTCTTTGAGAAGAGTGATCATGAATCCTTTAATGTCCTTGCCCTCTGGTACAGTTAGGATTCTCATGTTATTTCGCCTCGCCTGATTTTCCAAAGACTCAATTTTACCCCTGAGGTCCTTCTCATTCCCCTTCAAAACCTGGATTTCCTCTTTACCACTTAGCTGATTGAGGGGAGAACCTGGCGGCCGGCTAGTGGACCGGTCGTGAGCTCCCGAGCTCTGTAGGCAATTATGGATCTTTGAAGTGAGAGGTGCGCAAAACAGAACATTGTTGCAGCAGAGGATTACCCGAGGGGAATTTGGATATGTCCCATGGGTCCGCAAACAACACAAGTGAATTTTCAGCGTGGTGGATGGGAGAAGAAACAAGTTGCGATATTGACGTGGGTAAGCAGGGTCTTGGAGAAGCGGCAAACTCGGTGTGGGAGCAGGCGGTTTCCGTGCTCAGAGTGAACAGGAAAGCAGCCGCCCGGGTTTCCTTCTGGGGTAAAATGCTGGTCAGCCCCAGTAACAGCGGTACCAGCATCTACACAGGGAGCTGCAGATCAGTGGAGATAACAAGCTCTGCCATGGCGTTTAGAGGGGCAAACAACCTGAGAGGAGGGTGGATAACCAGACAGGACTGCAGAGGAAGAGGGTAAGCAGGAAGGGTAGATGATCAGGCTGAAGGGGGCATCCACGGGCAGGACGTAAACGCTGTGCAAAGAAATAGGAGGAGAAAGGAAGGTAGAGCCAGAGGGTCTTTAAGGGAGCAGTCCCAAGACCTTACTCTGAGAAGGGGAATAAGATACTGCCTCAGGAATAGAAACTTAACTGCGAGTCTAGCAGTGAGCTCAGAACCAAGTCAAAACCACACTACCTTTACAGCGCAAAGACGCGAAAAAATTAACTGGCTACACCCCTGCAAACTGCAGAGTTTACCCCAGCATCTACCTGGACCAGAGCAGTAGGCCCAAAGGTGAAAATCTCCCAAGTGAAACAACAAATTTGGAAGGACAGAATATGGAGGAAGGCAAGCAAAAGATGGCAGAGGTCAGCTCAGTGGCAGATATTCTGCTCAGTACCAACAGATTTCAGGGGCTAGAATTGTCGATGCCACAGGCGAAGAATGCCCTCCTCAGAGCTCCGTAGAGACAGGCAGACAAGTTCACGCGACGCAAAGGAAAAGCCAGGAAGGAGCAAGAGGAACGGAGAGCTTAATAGAGACTATGTTCTCAGAAATAAAATAAAAAATTTGCAACTTCGGAGAAAAATCAGCTTAAAATTCAGGGAACCTGTGAAGCTTTGAAGACAAAAATTAACTCCATAGCGGATCGTATTAACATAGTGGAGGCTACCGTGGAGGAGCTAGGGAAATGTGTGGAAATCAACAAAGAGGAAATCCGCCTTTTTCCCATTGTGTTGCTACTCTGGGCTTATTGACTTAGCCCCTTGGCTATTCTTAAGCCTTTAACTTTGCCTCACGGGTAATCTACCTGGAGTATTAACATATATCTGTGTTGTTTTTGGTGCTCTCCCTTGGTGTTTTTTAAGCACTGCACATTGCCTACATTCTGAATTAATTTCAAGGTTACCGTTCCCACAGGCCATCCTCAGTCCTGATGAGACCCTCTTATCCCTTGTACAGTCCAAACCCTGTCAACACTATTCACAAACAAACCTCCTGTTACTTCACAACAGTGTGTGAATAGTCAACCTTTTGCCGGGTCTAATAAGACTGAACTATATGGTTGTTCGCTTACCAACATACCTTGGATTTTCACTCATTGTTTCACTTATTTGTTTGGCTGTGATTTGTGCTCACATGGTGGTCGCTTCACACTTGCAATGTCCATATAATCATTTTCAGATGTGACTGATGAGGTGAATAAATTCCCATTTTTGCACTGGAAACCCATGCTGTGGATTGCCACGATATAACACCACGGTAATTTTAATATTTCATCTATGATACTTTTAAAAATGAGCTCTATGTGAACTATTGTGATTGTTGGTACTTCTAATTCCCAGGTTCACGACATTTGGGTTGCTCTTTTTTATTTATACGTACTGAAGCACTTGTAATTAGAACTCTTTGGCATCATACAAAATATCAACCACATGTTTGGTGTGCAGACTTAACAGGCACATTACTCTTCATGTTGTACAACTACACTGACGCATGCTCTTAGACACAGCATTATACATCAATCTGTCTGTTGGGTGTTTATTACTTGGCTGATTGCTGTAGCTAGTCCACACCCTCGCTGATTCTTGCTTTTGAGTCATTGTTAGTGAATAGAAGGGGTGCCCCATTTATTCTTTTTTTATGCCTCTGCATGTAACATATCCCCTCTCTTCTGGATATCCTTCCACTTTGGACCAGTCCATTTGGGGCCTGGGTAGACATATGGGGATACTTCGCTAGTCTCTTTTTTAAATGCTGCGAGGGTCAAGTTAAAGTCAGTTTAATATTGGGGTTTATTACCATGCACCTATTGACTATTCACCTTTCCTATCAGCCTTTGAGAAGAAACACATCTGTGGGGAAATCTCATATAGGAATAAGTCAGCACACGTGTTCAGTGTTTCCAGATGTTCATTGGCAACTGCACAACATTTGTCGATCTCTCTACAAATGTGAAAAACAAGTAATTCTTGAAAAAAATCCAACTTACGCTCCAGAGACTGAATCTTCTCCTTGAAACCTTCCAAGCATGTAAGTATTAATACTCCATTAAAAAAATAATAAAGATTGTTGGAAACAAGGAAGTGGAAATAAGTCCTTTCATTCTGACCAATGGCCAGTCACATTTCACGGCTATTTGGAGAGTATAGTTAGGTCTTCCCTGGGGGAGAAGGCATGTACTCACAACTGATTTGTGAGTAAATAAGGCTTCAGTGTAGCAAAGAACTTCTGCATAAACATAAAATAGGAAAAAACCTGTGGTACATCAGTCCCTTATTGTGGTAGAAGTTGATATAAAGGTAAATGAGATTAAGGGCCTGATTTAGAGTTTGGCGGAAGGGTTACTCCGCCACAAACGTGATGGATATTCCGTCCTCTGTATTACAAGTGCTATGGGATATAATGCACTCATAATAAGGCAGACGGGATATCCGTCACATTGCAATAGAGTAAATTGTCCGCCGAACTCTAAATCAGGCCCTAAATGTTTTACTAATGCAAAATATGGTTTTGCAGAATCTGTTTTAGGGGCAGATATTCTCTAGAGAATACATAATATAGAGTCATAAAGAGGTTTCCTGAGGTTCTCCTTTGCACTTAACGTAATAAGTATCAGCAGTAAATTGCCCACTTAATGAAAGACTATAATTGGGCTATCTCCTAAACTGGATATAGATATGGTATTAAAAAAATCCCAGAGTTTAACACAGAGATTTACAAACCCTGTAATACAATCAAAGACAGCAGTAGGTGCTTGTAGATTGGTTCCATTAAACAAAACGATTGCTGATAGGTTCAGAAGCAGTTCTGATAGACAAATATATCCCTCAAAGGATGATAGACATTATCTTAAAAACCCTGAATAGCAAGACTTTTTCAGTTTGTTACTAATGTAACACTATCTGGAATAGAACAAATGGCTCTTGCACTCAAAATACCTGTGTGCACAGTAAACTAATTTACCCACTCCTGACATCGCTTGCGCCTGGAAGCCTTTCCTGTGCATATAGTGGTCTAACATGCAGTGCCTTTGAGTGACGTTATCTATAGGTCCAGGAGCTCTATAGTCCAGGAGCCCAACCACCTCTAATACTTGGGGTATAGCCTCCATTCTTCCCATGCAAACGGATGTGTATTGTACAAATATAATTTATGGAGAAGTTTATGTAAGTAATTGCATATCATTTCTCTATTTCTTTTAGGATTTCTGAAATGTTAACAATCAATTCGATATAGCTTGACATCAGTAGGGTATGAATGAGGTGAAAATGAATAATAAATTAAATGTTTTTTCAACAAGGGCCCCTAATAGGTTTTGTCCAGGGCCCTTAAATTCCTTAAGATGTCCCTGATTAATCCCAAGATCTTGTGAATGCTATTAGAAAGACGCCATTCCAATGAACAAGGGTGAGATTAAGTCATAAAATTTGAGTCCAAATTTGTTGAGAATTTTTCAGAAAAAAATGTATGAACTAAGTAACGACAGTTAAAGGACAAATTCAAGTTTGGGTGGAAAACAAAGAGCAAGGAAAATCTCGAAACAATTAAGCGGGACATCTGTAATGCTACATCACTGCATGGTTTAGACCCAACAGGGTGAAGAGAAGTTACTATAGGCTTCACTACTTGGCTGTTGTATCTGTTAGAAGACCGTATTCAGTGATAGACAAAGAGACATTGTCTTGTGCATGCTTCATGGAATGCTTTAAACCAGTGATTCCCAACCGTTTTAGAACCACAACTCAATATTTAGAACAACAAACCTCTGCAACCCAACTAGCTTTAATAGACATGATGCAGGTACATTTTTCAATGTAACTAAAGCATTGTCTGGTTGCACTGTTATTTACACACAATACATTTTCCATTCAAATTGGCACTAGATTTGCACAGATATACAGTCTTACTTATAAAACTATATTGCACACAAATGATAAATCGCAGAAATCGGGTTTCACTGAGGGGCATATGTATGAAACAACTTTTTAGTCGCAAATGCTGCAAATCGCAAAAAACAGCGTTTGCGACTAAAAATCCACAAAACGCGATGTATGAGCAAAATCGCATCACAATATTAAGGAATCGCAAAATTTGCGATCGAAGGAATCGCAAATTGCGATTCCTTAAATGCTATGCAACAAGCACCCAAGTTGTGCTATTTCACCTTAAAAAATCGCAAATTACCACCAACTTCAAATTGGTGGTAATTTGCGATTTCTTTTAAAAATGCACTTTTTGGCATTTTTCAAGGTGACATGTGGCGCACATACATGCCACATGTTCATTTCAGGGGTGCATCAGGGTGTCCTTGTGACACCCTTGCACCCTTGAAATTATTCTCAATTTGCGATTCCCAAATTGCGAATCGCAAATTGAGAATGACATCCCATACATTCCTATGGGCCTCCTGGCCCATAGGAATGAATGGGAAGGTATTCCTTAATTGCGATTTCGCAATTTGCTAATCGTAATTAAGGAATACTAAGAAATCGCAAACAAATTGCGAATATTTAAATACATCCCGTTTTCCAATTCTCAAATAGCGATTCTCAAAAAATCGCTATTTGAGAATCGCAAAAACGGATTTTCATACATATGCCCCTGAGTATTTATTATTAATAGATCACCAGGGAAAGGGTCTTGATTTGTTATGTTTCTATTGAAATCTGTTTTTCCATCACACATCAGTATTACAAAAAAGTGTTTTCTTTTTCCTCTCCCAAATGCTGTAAATGTACAGTTCATTCACAGTTATTTTCATTTTGTTGTGTGTTGCAAACATTGCATCATAAAACCCTTTCTTTCACACTTCCTGGACCCCAGCAAGATTGTGACATAATTCACTTTCCTTTTCTTTCTCTAACTGCAAAATGATTGTAAACACCAGTCTCAATGTTACAAAAATTAGCAGCAGTTTGTCAGAACACATTGCTTGTCATTTGACTTCTGTATTTGATGTGCAGTGAATATGACAAGAGAAATACAGAATTTAAAGGCATCTATTGTTATTGCTTGGACTTTCGTGACTTTCGTGACCCACCAAATATCAGCTCGTGACCCACAGTATCAGAAGTCCTGCTGTCAACAGTTAATATGGAGTTAGGAGGTTTTAACTACTGCTATTATATTTACAGGTTTGCCATGCATTTAATGTGATTACAAGATTTCAGTTACATCTTTTAGTACTTACCTATAGTTGCAGATTTTTTTTTTTTGTTGTAGATTACCATAGATGTTGCGTGAGAACGTGCATAATGAGTGGGATAAATTCCAAGTTGTCATGGTGGAAGACAAGGTAGTGTGGCTATTTCTTGCGAGGAATGGAGAATGGAAAGGAAGGTTATGTTGAGGGTAAAATATGGTGTGAAGTTAAGGATTTCATAAGGAAGGGATGGCTGATGAACGAGTGTGTAGGAAATCTACTGAAAGCGTTTTGGGAGATCATGAGTGAGTTGCGTTTGGAAGATAAATTCTTATGCACAAAGGGCAAGATCATTGCACCTGAGATGTTAAGGGTAAAAGTCATCCAATTGTGTCAAGATGGTAATTTTGGCATTGTGAAATGCAAACCTGGGGCAAAGGAATCCTTGGGCATCCCACAAAGGTATCAATATTAGTACTCACTGCTTTGTCAGAGAATGCTTTGAATGTGGTAGAACTAACAAATTACAGGTGACTCTCAAACCACATAATGCTTTGTGAGGGTTGTATGATAGTACAACGTGGGCTATTACCACGCGTGCTGTAAGCGCTGGATAGTGCAATAGTTTAATTTTCGATTCCAACTCCAGCCCACCTTACAGTAGGGAAGGTGTTGGAATAGAAAATTAAACTATTCCTTGTCCAACAGTGCCCTCCAGCGCAAGTTGTTGAAACGACTTGCGTTGTAAAAGCAGCGTAGTAATGGCAGAGCGTGGTAATGCCCGCGTTGTAAAGGCTGTTCCCCTTTGTGAGATGCCCAGATGGGTTGTTGGACGTTTCATAAATTGACACATAGGCCCCAGTCCAGAGGAGACATTTCATGTTCTTTGTTTTGCAAAGAAGAAGACATCACAGTATTTATCAAGGAGCGAGTGATGGGATTGATGTTCTGGAGTGACTTCATAATGACATACTCTAGGCTATCATCCTGTCTTTGTTTTGGATGAGTTATTATCTTGATATTTCTTTGCTGCTATAAATGTTTAATTACAGAAGGGGCTCATGATATTTGCCCGCATGCTTTTAATACAATGTAAATTATCTATCATGTTGGATCACTGCGGATGGTTAAGTAGCACCAAGGCGTCCACCAATAATATTAACGTGTAGCTCAAGGTAACTTTAGCAAATGTTGTTCTGAAAAACTGTATCTAATAATCCAGCTGCGGTAACGTGCTCAAATTTGAATATTTGTAGAGAAGTGCCACACCCAAGTAATGCATTCATACATAAATGGAGATAGCAACCATCTTTCCTCAATCTTCTGCACTTGTTAGGTCTCGCCTAAGCCGGGCATATGCGCTGCCTAGGTGGAGACCTTTTGAAATCGATTTGCTTTTTAGGCCAAAAACGTGCACGCATTGCATTGCTTTCAATGGCAACGCATGCACGTTTGGCCATTCCCTTGCGAGAGTGAGCCTTGACAACATCTATTTGTAATTAACTTGCAAACAGATGGTGCCCCTGGTCGCTCCCGCAAGGGAAATGCTCTGTGGGTCTGTTTTTTTTTGTTGCTCCTTTCCAAGCGTCGGGCTCCTTCCTAGGTTTTTCTGAAATCTGCATTTACGGGGCGTGACTCCTAGAGTCTATGCGGGTCTGTGCCTTGTTGTAGGAGGCACTTGAAAGAAGAATCTGTGCCTTGTTGCCATTCAGGTCCCTAGTGCTTTCCAGTCTTGAATAGAATACCAGCAGTGGACCTCTCCCTGGAGGATTCTACAACCGTCTAGGACCGTCCTGTTTTTGCCATTGTTTGCGCATATCTCATCTTGTAGTCTTTTTTTTCTTTACTTTTATTTGACAAAATTGTTCAAACGTACACATTTTCACGTTTACTATCAAGCTAAGCTGTATTTGCCGAATTTAAGGTCAGTTTTTGCTAGGTATGGATTAACAATATAGCTGCCTGTCGACTTTTGTTACTAATTCTTTAAAGACTGCATAATCAGCGTTGTCTCAATCCAGAGGAGTATTACTCTCTCACCTCACGCCGTTGGCCAATTCGTTACCTGTCCAATCCATATGAAGTGCTTGCATTGCAACACATGGGCCAATTTTACATTGAAAAAACTACACTGTCATCAGAGAATCAATTCAGTATCTCATTCATGCATTGTTTATGGAAATCAGTCCTTTTTTGGTATGTCCTTTACTTCAGTGACCAGTTTTGTTTTTGTCTGGACTAGAGTGTGAGGCATTGCCCCCTTCTCCCCTCCCCACACACATGTTTGTTCCCTGACCTATATAATTATCACCGCTGCCATTGCTGTCACCTTTGTCATTAACACTACCACCATTACTACCACACCACCACCACCAGCTCCTCCACACCATTTGTTGTTGTCTGGTTTGAATGCTTTATCTCATAAAAACAAGGCATATTGATTTTGCCAGTGCTTGTTTTTGTTCTTGTTGAGCCGATCTATCAGTTCCCAAAACCAGAAACTATATGCCAACCTACACATGGAAGGAAGGATCCTTTCTTGTCATCATAGACAGCTTCCCTGAAATTTATCCTTATTTATCAGTTTGACTTTTGATGAAACCCTAACTCTACCCAGCATGGTATGATACAGGAACTCGAGCTTCCTGGTCTGTAGTGTTGTGCATTCAATAATGACAGACACTTACTTGAGATTACTGGAGCTTTATTGGCACACTCCTTACTCGTCCCTGTCCCTACTCTAACTGCCCCTTTCCTGCCCGTGTCCCTGCTCTTCCTCCACCCCATGACTCCGCCCACGCCCAACTACTAGAATGCTCAAAACATAACATCTCCTCCTTTGTTAACAAAGAATGAACTGACTTTATTAGAGTTCTTCAATCAGTCTCTGAGGCCTGTGAATGTTCCTTCTGGGTCGCAGATTCATGCCACCATCATCCACTTCAGTGTCAGTCCTCTGATCAGGTCGCTGGACTGGGCCTGTTTGATTGGGTCTTGGTGTTTCCGGTGGATCTCCATCCTGTTCAAGCGCCTCTTTCAGGCCAGGTGTGCACTTTTGAAAATGGGACACATTCCTGGTGATCCTTCTCTTTTCAGACGCCGCCGTGACCATGGTGCCCTTCTGTTGGGTGACAACCAAGGGTTCGTCTTTGAAGGTGCAATCTGTCTTTCGGGATTGTTCTTGTTTGACCACCACACAGTCCCCGGTCTGTAGTGAAGGAGACTTGGCTCTCCTTCGAGTGTCTGCATACAGTTTCATTTTGTTCTTACTGGCTTGATCAGCCAGGGCCACCTCCTGGTGGACACGTGTCGGAGACACTGGTCGCAGAGCACCCTCCCACGTCGGAATCCTTGTTCTGATGGGTCGCCCCAGCATAAGAGTGGCCGGGCACTTTCCTGTGGTGGCATGGGGGGTAGTTCTGTATGCTCGCAGGACTACGTTGAGGGCAACTTGCAAGTCTTTCTTCTCGAGCATGGCTTGTTTAAATGTTTTCTTCAGAGTCGCCATGAACCGCTCAATGGTGCCATTAGCCTGTGGCCACAGAGGCGTGACCTTTCGGTGTCTGAAGTTAAGATTTCTGGCGAACTCGCTAAACTCCTGGCCATTGAAAGGAGGATCATTGTCTGTTTTGAGTTCCTTTGGGACACCCCATGTGCAAACACCTCATCCAGCACCGCAATTGTGCAGGAAGCATTAGTAGATGTCACGAATTGGGCTATAGGAAACCTCGAGTACTCATCCATGATAGCCACTACATACTTGCCAGATTGGAGGGGTCCATAAAAGTCCATGGCTAGTTCTTGCCATATCCCACTGGGTAACTTAGTCATTTGAAGCGGGGCTGGTGGTGTTCCATGGCTAACGAGTTGACACTGGGGGCAATCCTTGAGGGTGGCCTCCACCATGGAATCGAGCAGCGGAAACCAGACTCGCTCACAGAGATTTTTTTTGGTTGCAACCACTCCCCTGTAGCCTTCATGAGCCAGGTTAATGACTCCTTGTCGTAACTGCCTCGGGATGACAATCCGATGGTCTCTCAGGAAGAGCCCCTCCGAGGTGGCAGATAGCTCGTCACTGATGTGCCTGAACGCTTGCATTTCTTGGCGGACCTGAGGATCGGTCCTCTCTTCCTCGCTGTCATGCCTCCATCTATGGGAGCGCAGCCGGCGCATCACTCTCTGAAGAATCTCATCTTGGGCAGTAGTTTCCTGGATTGCCTCTAGTGGAATGGCTGGAGGTCGGGCTGATCCTACTACAAAGTGTATATATTCTTCAGCTATTGATGGAGGCGAAGCCTGGGATGCCTGAGGGTGTCGGGAAATATAGTCCGCGGGGTTCTCCCCTTTCCCCGGTTTGTGTATGATTGTGTATGTATATTCTTGCAGGCGCAGGCCCCATCGTTCGATTCTAGGTGGCATCTTGGCATTGGGGTTGCCAAATATGGTGACCAACGCCTGGTGGTCCGTTATCATGGTGAAATGTTTACCATATATGAAGACATAAAAGTGCTCGCAAGCCCAGACGACTGCAAGGCTCTCCTTTTCTGGCTGAGAATAGGCCTTTTCGGTTTCAGATAGACTGCGACTGGCATAGGCCACAATGTGCCGTTGATCAGTGTCTTTGTCGTACTTGGCTAAGATGGCACCTAGACCCACTGGACTGGCGTCCACCGTTATTACAGTCTTTCTTTTGGGGCTAAAGTATGCCAGGTTGTCCGCCGCTTCAACGGCCTGTTTTATTTCCCGAAAGGCCCTCTCACATTGGGAGCTCCACACAAACATTTGTCCTTGCTTGGTGAGGGTTCTCAGTGGATGACTGATAGTGGCATAATCTTTTATGTTTCGGGCACAATAGCTCGCCATGCCCAGAAAGGAACGAATGTCACTCACATCTTGGGGACTCTTGGTAGCATTGAGTGCAGTTACTTTTTCCGGGTCAGGCCTCATGCCTGCTCCCGAGAACACATGGCCAAAGTACTTGAGGGTGGATTGGTGGAATTCACACTTGTCCCTATTTAGGGTCAGGTTGGCCTCCAGAAGGGCATGGCACACTCGATCCAGCGCCTTGTCATGCTCCTGTGTATTCGACCCATATACCAAAATGTCATTGCTGTAATTTAGCGAGTTGGGTATGTGTCTGATGGTCTGACGAATCATTTCCTGAAATATTTCAGCTGCTGATGAAATGCCAAAACTCAGCCTCTTGTATCTAAACAGACCTAAGTGGGTAGCGAAAGTGGTTATATATCTTGATTTCTCATGGAGTTCCAGCTGGTGATAGCCTTTATTCAATTCAAGCTTAGAAAATACTCTGGCTCCATTCAGGGCGGCTATCGTGTCACTCAGGTGGGGTCCCGGGTGACTCTCTCTTTCTATGGCGGTGTTGGGGAGTCTCATGTCCAAACAAAAAGATTCTATCAAAGTGTAGTGATTTTTATTATTTTTATTAAATACTGTGGGTGAAAAAAACTAATAGATGAGCTCTCTCTTAGGGTGGTAAAGATGGGAGCACAGTGTGCTTTTTAAAATACCCCTCACACACTAAAAAAATCCAGTAGTGTCATGCTTCATCATTGGGGTCTTCCCGTCCCTCTACGGGGCGGGGCGTGCTACGACCTGACCGACTACGCGGGAGCACTAGTATAGTGACAGGACTATGTGACTGTGCAAGTGTGGGTGATGTCAGTGAAGTGTAGGGACCTAATTATGTGTGGGAATAAAAAAATAAAAAATCCTCTGGCTAGTGGAAAAAAAAATTTATTCACTTCCCTAGCTGGGGACGTTAAGAAGGGGGTTTTGGGGTAGAGCAATTCGCTACTACCTGGGCCAGAGGATTTTTAATTTTCCGTAGAGGGACGGGAAGACCCCAATGATGAAGCATGACACTACTGGATTTTTTTAGTGTGTGAGGGGTATTTTAAAAAGCACACTGTGCTCCCATCTTTACCACCCTAAGAGAGAGCTCATCTATTAGTTTTTTTCACCCACAGTATTTAATAAAAATAATAAAAATCACTACACTTTGATAGAATCTTTTTGTTTATACATATCTGACCGGAGGGTGATTCTGTCAACACCTCTTCACTTCCTCAATTGTTTTGGAGTCTCATGTCCACACATAGGCGCACTTTGTCCGGAGTGCCTTTCTTTGGGACGATGACAACAGGTGACACCCATGGTGTGGGACCGTCTGTTTTTTCAATAATGTCAGTTTGTAACAACTCCTGGATCTCATCTTCCACCGCCTGCTGAAGATGCAAAGGCACTCGTCGAGGGTGTTGAGCTACAGGGCGCACTTGATCGTTAATGTGTAGACGGATCTGGCATTTGTTCATCTTTCCAAGTCCAGTAAACAGCTTAGGGAACTTACGGATTATGTCTGAATCATCACTGAGTCTATAGAGGATCTCCACAAGGCGGAGACGTTCCGCAGTCGGCAAGCTGAGGAGGCACTCAGCCTCAGGGCCTTCAATGACATGGATGTATGCTGTCACAGACTTGTCTTCATGGGTGAGAGTTGTTTCAAATTTACCTAAACATGTAAGTGGTTTCTTCGCCATCCAGGTGAAGACTCTTACATGTGCTGGACTCAGGTGAGGTGGTGATCTCATTTTATTGTATTCTGTCACGGGCATGTAGTTGAGGGATGCCCCACTGTCGAGCATGAATTGTGTTGCATGGGTCCCCACTCTTATGTCCAATGGGGATACCTTTTTAGTTGATCTGGGTCTGATACCATGCAAACATATTCATCTGTATAATCAGACTCTGCAGACGTCGATCTTGATTCTCTCGACGGTGATCGTTTCGGTGACCTTCTGGTCCACTGGGATCCACGAGAATCTCGACTGGAACGGGACGATTCAGAGGATGACATCGCCCTGTCGTGCACTGCTTTGGCGTGATGTCTTCTGGGATCGGACCGCAGCTTGTTCGTTTCACCTCTTCGTTCTTTGTTGTATACTCCACACATCGCTTCAAAGTGATTCTTTCGCCCACACTTGTGGCACTGTTGACCCATCGCCGGACACACATCTGCATGTGGATACTCGTATCCACATCGATAGCATTTTCTAGACCGTTCTGACTTTCTTGCATGTTCGGCTTTCTTGTCTATCCGGCCAGACCCGTAGCGTTGACGTCCTTTGTGTTGATGACGAGAGGCCGGTCGGGATCTCCTCGGTCGTTCTCCCGAACTCCTGTGAGAGTTGGTATTTTGCGTCCAGAATGCTTGTTCTTTCCTCTCACTTCTTCCTGTCTCCATGGATTTGGCATGTTCCTCCGCTTGATCATGTACCCTTGTCATTTCTTCTATCTCATCAAGATTATGGCTTTTTCTTAGCAATCTCCTCCGCAGTGTCTCGGAGTGACAGCCCTCGATCACACGTAGTCGGATAGCGTCTTCCGTTGAGAACACATCAAAGTTGCAATATTGAGATAGTTGACGGAGTCTGGAGATGAAGGTGCTCATCCTTTCTTCTTTGTCTTGACGAGCTTGATGAAATACATATCTCTCGTAGTCTACATTCCTCTTGTGTATGAATTTCTTATTCAGCGCCTCTTTTGCTTTGTCATATGTTTCTTTGTCGTCTGCCGGCAGTTCTTTAATCACTTTGCAGACTTCCTTGCCAACCAAATTACGCAATGCAATGAGTTTGTCTCTATCTACAGTGACCTTTGACCCCTCAAGATAGTCCTCAAAATCTTCTAGCCACTCCTGCCATCGGGGGCCCATGCTTCCACCAGCCACTAGCGTCAGTGGTTCAGGGGGACGCAGATGTGATATTCGAGGCTCAGCTGGGGTAGCCACCGCAGCATTGCCACCATCTTGCTGTGGTGGATTTGACATCTTTGCAGGAGATTGTCAACGTCACCGTTCTTTCCACAGGTGTTGATTGTGTTTGTCAGTGCTTGTTTGGTATACACCAATTCTTGCTGACTTGCTGCTTACTTCTGCCAGTCCTTGTATTGCACGTCTCGACATTATAAAATGATTAAGACTGTCAGGCCCTCAGCTGGCTGAGGTGCACGCTGCGAGCGAGGACAGGGCTGGTACCAGTCCAACAGGATGTGAACAAACGTGGCTCACACAAACAACGCGTCCTCTGTGGGCGCCATGTTAGTTTCCCGCAGCTCGAGGGTGGGTGCCGCGTGCCAGATTGGACGTCTTCAGTAAAGTGACACCATGCTAAGTGCATCTGTGTGCCGAGGCTTCGCTGCTACAGCCCGTCCGTACCCTCTTAATAATGCATTATCCTTTCAAGAAAGCGGGTTTGGGCTTAGAGTTTTTTTTTTTTGTAAAATGTGAATACTTTCCACATAGCTATATATGCGCGCCAGATAAAGTTTTATATAGCGCAAACTTGATCTTGCTCTGACGCTATCGTTATGTGCGTGTGTTTTCTCTTTTAACATCTGAAAGTAAATACAAAGTGAAAATTAAAGCTACTCTGTATATTTATATCTCACCTACTAGGCAACAAAGGGCTTTTGTGGGTTTACCAAATCGTGCAGTCTGCTTACTGTCTGCATTGATTTCCGTTGGGTGGCTTTAGTGTCACTATAAAAACAAGAAGAACAATTCAGGTCCCGGGCCGGCACCAATCACAGCGCGGCCCGGGGAATGACGTCACGGGGGTGTCCCGGGCCGGCAGCCAATCACAGCGCGGCCCGGGGAATGACGTCAAGGGGGTGTCCCGGGCTGGCAGCCAATCACAGCGCGGCCCGGGACAAGGGGCGGGACTTAAAAAAAGAGTCAGAAATGCCCACGATTCGCGTTCTGACCGGGAGAATGTGATTGACGCTGATGTCTTCCAATGGCTAGCCTCCATTTATGGAGCTTGCCAATGGGAGACAGAGGCGTGACCAAAGCCCCATATGTAAGACATAAGATTTCGCCGTGGGCGCAGCAACTGCTACGCAGTTGCAACGCCAGGGCGAAACCTAAAAACCTTCACCCAAGCGATGGGTAATTGGCCCTTAAGGTTTAGAGACTGATATGGCCTCTTTTCTTATGGGATGAATTTAGTGAAAAGCTATTAAAGAAACACATTAAACAGTAGGTTTCATGTATTTAATGTCTTTACTTGGACTGCTTGTGTTGCGGTATGTGCTAACATGCGCTAAATTTAGTGGTTAGAAAAATAAGCTGTGGCATTTGCAAGTCTTTATTTAGTAATGCGCATCAGTAAAACTAAACTGGTTGGAAAAAATCTTTGCATTTCAAATAACTCCGTGTTGATTAATGTTTTCCCTTGGGTGTGTTTTTGTGAATTTCTTTTATACAAGGTAAGTAGGGGTGATAGAAAAATCTCTCCACTTGAAGGCTCATATAATCTTGAATTAGTATTCATGTTCTTCATTTTAGAGTAAAAGATGATCAGTGTAGACTTTAATTCCAATCTGATTTATTTTGTAGTCCGAAAAGCAGTGCACATGTTGCACTTTTTTTCAGAAATGTATCACTGGCACGACTTCCGTGAAACAGTTGCAGAATGTCTGATTTACTTTGTTTAAGATGTGTTTGGGACTACTTCCTGAATAATTCAATTAAGGATAGAAGCCGTTAAATTGAACGCATTCAGAACAATTATGGCACTCTGTAGAGGAGTACATTATATTTTTCTCTCCATGATTTTTTAACCTAGCCTCAGCATTGGGTGCTGGCAACCTTCATGTTGATTAATACTAGCCTGCAGTAGCACCCTGGTAATTTCTGCCTTTTATCTTGCCACAAGCGTAAATTGTATTAGAACATTGGAATGTGGAGCACTCCATTGAAGACAATGGAGTGCTCCGTGCTTCTACGGGCCGGTAAAGTCCTGCAGAGTAACATTCCAAAGTTGTTTTTACAAAACCCTCTCGGAGCTTGAGGGGATTTAAATCCCTTGGGCTCCGAAAGGTCTTTGTTAGAACATTCTGCCCTCAAGTGGCAGAATGTTCTAATAGCCTTATAGCCCTTTGCAGCTGGGCTATATCAGCTATTAAAGTCCTGCTCCCTTGTTAAAAGCCATTGCCTTTGGCTTAGGCCTTTAACGCTGGAGCGGACCTTTATTAGCCGGTATAGCGCGCTACAGCGGGTTATAAGGCTATAGAATGGCCTTGGTGGACATTCTAGTTGACTCATAGCAAATCATTTTTCTTAGATCGAATGACAACATATAGGCTGCTGGACAATGGGCTTTGTTTGACCTGTTAAAAGAATAAAAGTTAAGAATGTTCTTTTAGATAAAATTCACTAAGTGGAATCTTTCGGCTTTATCAAACCATTGGAATGTTGAGCGATCCATTGAAGACAATGGAGTGTTCCAGGCTTCTAATGGCTGGTAGAAGCTTGATGCATCAACATTTAGTGGTTGTTCATAGCAACAGTTGTGAACAAAGGCCTCACTTAGCCCGAGGGGATTTCAACCCCCTCTGGCTCCATGAGGCCTTTGTTTTACAAAGGAGAACATTCTTCGGATTGGGCCTTTAACGCTAGAGTGGGCCTTCAATGGTTGGTAGAGCCCGCTAAGGTGGGCTATAAGGCTATATTAGAACATTGGAATGTTGATAGCTACGCTGAAGACAATTAAGCTTCATGTTTCTGGAAAATGACAAAATGTAGTTCTGATCTAGATAATGCATCGTAAAACCTTTGAATAGATGTGAAATTTAGCCTATTTAATGACATTGATTTAAGGGTTTAATAATGGTATAATGATAATGACAAACAGATTTTCTACATGCAAAAATGTATATTTCCTATGTTAGAGATAAATAGTACATTAAATAAGTAACGTGCACTGAAAATGACATAAGAAAAGTAGGTGCTATACAAATTTTAGCTAAAGCTGTATTTCGTGAATCTTTCCTGTTCACATTCCTTTAAATATGTGTGCCTTAATAACATATAATCATAGAAAGACTTAGATGATCTATATGTGTGAAAAACTTTTAATAAACATTTAAAATATGTATGAGTACCCTATAATTACATGAATTAAGTATGATTTGATTGAAATGTTTATTAATGCATTAATTTGGGAGATTAATACTTCATGTTATGAAATGTGAGATTCATATTTTCGCATTGTGAAGAGAACTTTATTTACATAGACCTCAAAATTTGCTTCTTTTTCTTCCTTTTTCGAAAGTGAACTTATGAACTGCATAGTTTGCAGCCTATGGGAACTTGTGTTCTAACTATCAATTGCTTCCTTTGACATCGGTAGCACAATTTGACTGAACTCTCAACAAAAACTGATACATGCTAGAACAGATGCATGGGAACTAGCAGGCGGAAATATGAGAGCATGAACTCGCCTACTTATTGAGTGTCACATTGTTCATATGACTAAACATACAATGATTTTAAGGAAATTATGTGATTTGGACTACTTAATTCTTCCTGATTTGCATACTTTCTATCTACTGCATCACCTCATCCTATCGAAGACGACCAATGGGACAGAGTGGTCTGACAAATTTGGTGATGCCAAGGGGTGTCCCCCAGAAATTAATGAAGAATAATTGCGCAAATTTCGGAACTGAACAGGAGATAGATGCTTCTTTGCCTTTGAGAGACTGGCTTGGCTTACCCACTTTACCCCTTAAGACTGACAAGGACAACGCAAACTGTGGCATAACACTGATTTTGGCTGCCGGCTAGTATGCTAGCTTGGTAGAATAGGTTTGCACCATGCTGCTGTGACTCCGATGTTACAGCGACGTACTGAGACAGATTTCCTGTCTTTAACAAACTGGAACTGGTCATTTGGAACACACTGAACTTTCCTAATGATTTGTATGAGGCTCAACTGATATCCCATTGATTTATATGCTATGGATATCCATGATTTCCCTCCTTTGAGGAAGATTAATTTCACTGTCATCCTTGTAACTTGCAGTGTTGGTTTTACTTATTAAATCTAACAATAATTATGATTTTAGGATTAAAAGTGTGTGCCATTCAATGTTCTTTGCCCTTAAAACTGAAATAGTAAACTTTTATATTTAACCTAAAAATCTGTTGATTCTGACTCATTATTTCCTTATGGGTAAATCACTTGACCAACGTTCCTTTCTGGTTGAATTAGGTTTCTGAATGTTATGAATATAACTTTGTAGTAATTATCTTGTTCCTGGGCCACATTCAATAATTGCTTATCCTCTGAGTATTCCAGTCCTTTTCAGAACAGAACAAGATCCATCGGAGGACCAAGGAGGTTTTGACAGGTAGCAAGTGGTTAAATGAAATAGGAATAACATAATTAGATTGTACAAACCAAAGGCCCAGCATGTCAATGCTACAACACAAAATTTAAATATTCTAATACACAGACTCTGCCTTTCTCTTTCCTGCATCTCGAAAATATATTAATTAGGCAGAGGAAAAAGAAAGGCAGAGGCCATGCAGGAGGACACACACAGCCTTCACCCATCCCTCCTTCTGTAGCACAGTGCTACTAGAGCTTCAGATCGAGGAAGGGTGAATGCTGCTCAGCGCTGGGTCTCCCTGGTTTGGCTGAACTACAAAAAGCTGTTCGGTCAAGTTGATGAGAACTGGGGCTGATTTTGGCCCCCTTTCACAGCTCTTCCTGTGAATGTTCAAAAGTAACCGCCATGTCCCTCCATGCAGCTGTTAGCTGTTCAACATTCACAGCAGCAGCTGTGAACAAACGCCTCACGGAAACTGAAGGCATTTCAACCACCTTGGGCTCCATGAGGCCTTTATTTTAGTAATTAGAACTTATGCCCTCAAGGGGCAAAATGTTCTAATAGCTTTATATCCCACGTAGCTGGGATATACGGCTATTAAAGGCCTGCTCCCTTATTAAAGGCCCTCGCCAAACGCTGGAGCAAGCCTTTAATGGCTGTTATAGATAACCAATTGAATGATGGAATTGGAATTAAATTGGGCTTTGTATGTAGCAGTGTATGATATGTCCTAAAACATACACTACCAAGTGGATTGAGTTTAAATCATTTGTAACTGGTCATCTGGAATTTCTACTAGAAATATAATTTCAGAGAGTTGTTATAGTTGCTAGAAAATTACATTTGATTTTAAATGATCGAACATTAGGATGATTTATCAAGGACGATCTTTGAGTGGAAGCTTTTCTAAGGATGGGTATAAGACCAAACATAATAAAAAGTTGGTTTAAAATTCTATTAGCTTAATATGTGTTTTTTATCAAAGATTTGGATACTGCATGCTTTTGGTGCGGTTGGATGACACAGCCAAGGTTTAGTCAAGTTTGTTTCCAGTCCAATAACAAAAGGCTAATTTCGAATAGTTGCTAATTTCATCACATACTTCTTCATTGGATCCTTCTCCCAGTCAGGCAATGATGATAGATTATTGGAGACTTCATTGTCAATAGGCCATCCCCATAATTTAAAGAATGAAACCAAATTCTTCCCAACTGCTTTTGAAAACATATCTGCCCAGAGATTCATCTTATACTTGTTTTCTTTCTTGACTTTGGAAATATTATGGTAGGCGGAGAAAAGTTGTTTGAAAGGCTCCCAACCAAATCCTTCCTGGAGCTGGGGAAATAAGGAAAAGATAGTAAGTGGAAGTACTCAAAATGTTTGTCAGTAAAAACAATATATGTTTCCACACAATAGATACGCTTTTTTAAGAAGCCTACATTTCTCAATTCTCACACTGGCTTCATGCACTAGAAAAGTGACAGGAGAAAACAGAACGTAAAAAGAGGAGAGGGGATGTGAGGAGAGCGGAGAGGATGGAAGAGGGTGGTTTAGGTCAATGTATAATAAACCGTTGTAATTACACCATTGTTATATTTTCTGATGTCTCAGAACTAAATGGGTGCCCCCTTAAACAACATACTGTGCTGCGGTCTCTAGCAGGTCTGGAGCAATCTGCTTTCCTGCTCTGTGGGCTCACAGGCTATGTACAATGGTCCAAGGGATAAGGGAGGGTGGGAGGGAAAATGCTTTGGCTCAAATCAAGGCAACAAGGAGGGAATGGCAGCAGCCCACATATACCTTTCATGAAACCTATGATACTTCCTATTACCTTTGGAATAGATGCACTTGGAGTACCCTACGCCAATATGACTCATTACAACGTGTACTAATACCACACGTGCCATTACAACGCAGGTATTACTACACGTTGAAATTACAATGACGTGCAATTACATTGCATACTTTTACCACGCATATGCTTTGACAATGCATACCATTACAACGCAAAGGCATGTGTGGTAAAGCTATACTCATGGTAAATGTATGCAGTGTAAGTGAAACTACCCTGCACTAAACCCTAATTTAGTAGCCCTGCATGACTATCCCTGACCCCCAGTACTCTCCCTACATTAAGACTACCCAGCACGATCCCTGACACTACCCTAAACCCAACAACACTACCCTGCACTACACACACACCACTGCACTACCCTAAACCCTTAAACACTACCTCCAGCACAACCCTCCCCCGAACCTCAGTCCGCTCCCTACACGTAAGCACTTCCCTGCATGATCCACAACACTACCCTAAACTCTAAAATACTACCCTGCACTACACACACACCATGGCACTACCCTAAACCCTAAAACACTACCACCAGCACAACCGTCCCCCGACCCCCAGTCCGCTACACTTAAACACTATCCTGCACGACCCCCCAACACTACCCTAAACGCTAAAACACTACCCTGCACTACACACACACCACATCACTACCCTATACCCTAAAGCCCTACACAAGCACAACCCTCCCACAAGCCCCGTTCGCTCCCGACACTTAAACACTATCCTGCATGACCCCCAACACTACCCTAAACGTTAAAACACTACCCTGCACTACACACACACCACAGATCTACCCAAAACCCTAAAACCCTACCTCCAGCATGACCCTCCCCCAACCCCCAGTCCGCTCCCTACACTTAAACACTACCCTGCACGACCCCCGACACTACTCTAAACCCAACAACATTACCCTGCACTACACACACAACACGGCACTATCCTAAACCCTAAAACATTACCTCCAGCACGACTCTCCCCCGACCTCCAGTCCGCTCCCTACACGTAAACACTACCCTGCAAAACCCACCGACAATACCCTAAACCCTAAAACACTACCCTGCACTACACACACATCACAGTACTACCCTAAAACACTACCCTCAGTAAGACTCTCCTCCTACCCCAAATCCCACTTACCTCTCTCTTCTCGTGGTTCCTCTCTCCTGGTTCCAGCGATGTCTGAGGGGCGGTGCAGGTCGTTGTGAGGAAACGGAAGAGCCTCAGTTTCCTCACAACTATGTGGATAGCCATTACATCGCATGCGTTGTAAAAACACATGCGATGTAATGGTATGCGTAGTAATGATGCGCGTTGTTACATTGCATGCATTGTAACACTTGCAATGTAATGGTATGCGGTGTTAAAGCCGCGTTGTAATGGCTGTTTACCACCGCACCAACACTTGTAAATGTAAATGTATTTCAATTTATATAGCGCACGAATCACCCAGGGGTCTCAAGGCACTTGCTTAGGGAACCCGTCCTGGTATTCCCCTGTGAGATACCCCGGCAGGGTATTCACAAGGTGAAAGCCAGGCATCCCGCCGCGAGGGGCTGTAGTGGAGATTAAGCAAGCTATTGCCCAGAGTCGCAGAGTGTGACCCCGTGAGTCGAGTAGGCACCGGAGCGAGAATTGTCGAGTCCGTGGAATTTTTTGAGCCCGAGACCCGCCAAGGCGGGGAATCGAACCCTGGTCCACGGCTGATCTCAGCTTCCGGGTCTGCCGCCTCTAACCACTGAGCCACGCTTCTCCACAATCACTTCACATATCCAATTACTACTCACACATATTGCTCACATTCAAAGGGATAAGAGAGAGCCTAGAGGACATGAATGTCCAATGTGAAAAATACAAATCAAAAACACAGTGAAAAAGAATCAATCCCCCAAATCTGTAATTGTTTGTGTTGTATAAACATGCGTTAAATAAATGGATGTAAATCAGACCCCTCCTTATAGTCACTGCTAAATGAACCTGCCTAAGTGTAGGTTAAAAAACTGAGATGATGCCAGATGTTAACAAATATAAAAAGCATGCAAATTCCATTTTGTTGTTGAGACCTTTTGGAATTAAAGTGTCCAAAAACCGTTTCAAATGCGTTTCACGCTGTAATAGTCTCTTGTTGTAATCCATGTCCACTTGCTGTTGGACTACCTCCAGAATAGTGAAATGCATTTGCGCAATAGCGTGATGACACTCACTCCAATGTACAGCCAGTGGCGAATTTAAAGATTTGTTTCTGATGCTGCTTTTGTGTTCCGTCATTGTTATCCTGATTTTTCTTTCAGTTTTACCCACATAAAGTAAAACGCATGGGCATTTGATCACATAAATCACCACTTGAGTGTTACAATCTGCTGTGTAGTTCAGATTAATCATCTTCCCAGTCCAAGGATGAAAAATGGTCCAGCCTTCCAACACATTGTTAAAATCAGTACAGTTGTAAAAATGTTTTCATCCCTTTGTGCATGATCTTCCCAGTAGTGCTTTGTCTTGTCAACAATTCTCTCAAATTGCGGGTTCTTCTATATGCAAATAAAGGCAGCTGGGCAAATAAATCAGGTTCTGTCTGAACCAACTCCTATCGTTCCAGAATGATTTTCTTAATCAGTGATGATTTAGTGGAGAATGTAGAAACAAAAACCGGTTGGGATTGGGTATCCTTGTGCTGTTTCTTCAATAAAGATTATCTTTCCAAGGATTATACTCTTTGAACAGCATGATCGACTACTTCCAGAGGATAACCGTGTTTCAAAAATCGCTTTTTGTATTCATCCATAGCAATGACACAACTGTCAGCATCTGAAGTGATCCGTTTTATTCAGGTTAAATGAAAAAATGGCAAGTGTCGCTTAAGAGTTGGAGGGTGGAAACTACTGAATAGAAGTGCATTATCGCTATCTGTAAGCTTTTTATATACCTCAGTGCGAATCTGTGTCCCTACTAAGGTGATTTCCATGTCCAAATAATTGATCTTCTGTGGCTGAACACTATATGTGAACTGGATACTAGGATTCTTCTGATTCAGGTCTTCCAGGTGATTCTCCAAATCTAGTAAATCTCCCTTCCAAATTAGAAGAATATCATCAATATAGCGACGATACAATAAAAGCCTCTGCGTCCACTTATTGTCTGACAAAATATGTTCAGTCTCAAATTCCTGCATAAACAGATCAGCATAACTGGGTGCCCCCGAGAATCCCCTGGATGTCCCATTCGTTTTAAGAAAAAATGTGTCCTTCCACTGAAAATAACTGTGGTACAAACAAAAATGTAACAACTCAAGAAGAAAAACTTTGTTGGCTTCCAATTCTCCCACTCTTAAATATTACCATTCAATGTCCTCTATTCCTTCATTGTGAGGGATCGAGGTGTACAAGGCTACCACGTCCACCCTGCATTGCCAGATCTGCTCATCGGAAACCAAATGAACATCTGCAAGTAAATTCAGTAGATGAATTGTGTCCTGCAGATAAGATGAACCAGCTTGTACCATTGGTTGTAGAAAACAATCAAGATATTGTCCAAGTGGTTCATGAATTGACCCGCAGCCTGTAACAATTGGTCTAAAAGGGGGTCATTGAGGTTTTTGTGAATCTTCGGTAACATTTATTTTATTAAAATTTTTATTTTATTTTACAGAGTTTTATATAGTCCGAACTTGACTTGAATCGGGTATCAGAGGCTTTACATAGCACCAGTTGCATTACAGGAGGACACATTAATCATGTTTGTTAGGCAGAAAGGTATTTTGGGATGTTCAATGTATAGAAACTGTTTAGTGATCTTGGTAATCCATTCCATGTCCAAGGCGCGTGAGAGTAATGTCGAGAGAGTCTTCTGGAACAAAACCGTTGGGTCATCAGATAATGGCAAGTATGTGAGATCATCCTGCAAATGTTCAATAACCTTTATTTCATAAAACTGGCGGTCCCTTACAACGAGTTCTCTCCCTTTGTCAGCTGGTGAAAAAGCTAATGAATGATTGCTGGTGAGAGCTTTTAAAGCGGCTTTCTCTTGTTTAGACATATTAGTATGTCTAATAGTGAAAGTGTATACTTTTTTAAGATCCTTCTTAACGAGGGTCTCAAATAGGTCAATAGCTTTATGGGACACTGGAGACACAAACTTACTCTTTGGTTTGAATTCTCGATATCTAGGTTCTTCCTGACTAATGTGAGTGGAATCTCAATTTTTATTTTTTTTTAAATATTGAAGACACAATTTTCTGGTGACTCTGTAAACCACTATCTCCGTGTCAAGAGATCTGGTGTGGATTGTCGGAACAAAAGAAGTTCCTTTATTAAGGACCGATGTCTGTAAAGTGTCAAGGTGGTGCTAGAGATGTTGATCACTAGTGTTTTTTCGTTTGTCACCTGGAAGATCCTGCCGGTTTTATGAAATCTGTGCCCTCTGTGGGTTTTGCTGCTTCCTGAGATGTTACTGATGGCTGCGTGGACGGGTTGTTTGCTGCTGGTCTTATCTCTAAAAAAGAGACCATGGAAGTAGATGGGTCACTGGTAACAATGTTTGTTTCACCTCTAGACAACATCTCAGTTACTGGGGGGCGGGGCAATTAGCCTTGGTTTCACTGAGGGAAACAAAACTCTCTTCAGAGGATGCAGTGTTCGATTTGTTAAAGTTTCTCCTTTGGGCGTACACCTCCGCCCAAATGTAAACTTCATCTAATTTATAGTCTATTGTGTATCTCTTAAACATTCATATTTTCCGATTGTGTATCTCCTTAGCATAAATACCCAATTTGCTATTGATGTCATCTAGTTGAGTATCCCAAATACTTGAATCCATTCGATATGCCAATGAGTCTTTTATTCTTTGATTTCTTCTTTAACCCCTTCGACGCTCATGACGAGCTCAGCTCGTCATGGAGTTGCCATTCATTTCAATGGAAATTACATGAGAAGGATGGAAAAGGCCTTAGCATCCAAGTGGTTAAGACCGGAAAGAACCTGCGACAGTTCCTCTATTATAAGTAGCCTGAGATGTAACGAGCATTTATCTAAAATGGCATACCACTTATCCATGAATTTCTTATTAAGTTTGAACATCATGTGTTTAATGGCTAGTCCCAAACCCCTAGGGATCCTACTAGATTTTTGGTCTGGTACCAGTGTTGTGGCATGGAGTCTCTGGTTATACTCTCTACGCATTAAATATTCAAGTTCTCGAATTTGTTGGGTGACTGGACTGGTCGAAGGACCAAAGGTCCTAATTTCATGTATGATGTTGCATATATCATTTTCTTTCAATGCACATTATTTAGTAGTGAGTTGTGAGCATGATTTACGGGCTGTTTTTACTTTTAACTGTAAACATGCATGCATTCAAATGTATACGCGCACGTGTGTCCTTGTTAGCGTAGGTTTGGAGAACTTAGGAGATGTGTTTAATGTTTATGTTTTCTGTCGTCTTTAATAAATTGGAGAGTTGAAAACATGGCTTTGGGCTGCTGTTCGCAATACTCTTTTTACTTTTGATATCACGCATTTAAACGCGGAAGCGTACACGTGCCTTTGCACACACTGGTTTGAAGCATTCGGGTCTGACTTGTAGAAGTGCATGACTTCTTGTTTTCTGGTGAGGACACTTGCATGCCGTTTACTATTGTTTTACCATTTTTTACCACTTTCGTGAACTGATAGAAGATATTGGCTCACTGGGTCCACTTTCTTTTCTTTTAGATTTGGAAAGTTGAAAGTATTGCTTATGGACTTCTGTTTGCAGTCCTCTTGTTACTCCTAATGCGCACGCATTTAAACGTAGACGAGAACACACTCGTCTTGATAAAAGCTGGTTTGAAGCATCCGGGTTCAACTTATAGAAGAGCACGACCTCTTGGGTTCTGGTGAGTACACTGGCATGCCATTTTTCTATGTTTTTTTTTCCACTTTTGGTGTATTGATAGAAAAGATTGGCTTACTGGGTCCATATTCTTTTCTTTTAGATTTGGAGATTATAAGTTTATCTGATTATTTGTCTTTTTGAGCACTAATGGTATGGATCTGATTCAGTTGTCCGTTGCATGCGTTCATTATCGGTCACACTTTTCTTGATACATTGTTTTATGTTAGTTACAGAGGAGTAATCGGCTTTCTTTGGAGTCAGGGCTTCCCCGGATCTCCATTTTTGAGCACTTTTTGGAGTTCTTTTAGATGATTAAGAATGCAGTTATTTACTTCTCATCCACTGGTGACACAGTTGGGTTCGGTTTAATTATGGTCACGAGCATGAGTTTTGTCACTGATTATTTTCATGGGCACAGGGAGTACAGTGGATCCGTCTCTTTCTCTTATCTCTCACTGTTATCTACTTTTCATTTATTGTCCATTACTATCTATTTCTATCCTTGCCCTCACCACATGCAATGGAAGCTTATCATGCCACTGGACAGTTTTACTTCAGAAATTGAGTCAGTTCACTATGTGGATTTGAGTTATATATCTTCCACTGGCATCTGCCTACAATTTCTCGAATGAATTGTGATGATGGTTAAACATATGAGCCACACATACCATTGATTTGCTGTCTTTTCACGTATGAGGTTGTTTTACATTGTATTAAGATTGATATGAATCAGGTGTATATTCAGACAATCGTTGCTTCTATTTAATTTATAGATTCCCGTGACAAAGGGCTCACTGGAAGCCCGAAATGCATTGGGAAGCACATTGAATTTCATGATCATCTGAGAACTCTGTGTTATGAGTCAAGAATCTGGTCTATGACATTAAATTGACTGGATCCATATTTCTCCGTTTTATTGAGACTTTTATATACCTTCGAACCATTGTTTTTTAAGAACCATGTTGTTAAAATGTTTAGATTTTTTTTGAAGATATGCATATACACGTGTAATTTTGACTCAATGATTGACCCTACTGTGGGCTCTAGTAGTGCACACTGTTTCCAGATCATCCACTCAGATTGCAGGAGTGCACACTAAACTTATTCGTTGGTTTACATAGTTTAACATTTTGGATCTAATTAGGAGTGCAACACAACAACCTGCACACACTTTTAGAAAGTTGAAATGTTTTCTCTGTACTTACTGCTCTTTGTAACTGACAGCTTGTCTCTTAAACATGTCTGGGCTGGGTGACAGACACACTTTGTGCACTCCCTATAGACACCCACAAACACAGGAAGGCCTGGGTATGACAGAGGACCCAACTGCATTCTGATACCTTCCCTGGGCAGGAAGGGGGAGAGGAGGCTCACATTTACACCTAAATTGGCTTTTTCCTGTCCTCACACAAAACACTTATTTACCTCCCAGGCTTAGGCTGGCAGACATGGCTGGGTTGAAATGGATCCTCGTGCACTTCAGAGAGTACTTTTGAAGTCGCCCCCTACATCAAAGGCACTTTTGGGTATAAGTAAAGGGTCTCTACCCCCTGCACTCAGACACTTCTTGATCTTGAACTGAACCTGTCAGAGGACTGTTGTGCTGCTTAAAAGACTCAACTGGACTGCTTTTCAGGAAGGACTGCTTTTCTGCTTGTTGCAATACTGCCTGGTGCTCCCTGACTCTACTGGAAGGACTCTGCCCACCCTCTAAGGGATCTCCAAGGGATTTCTGACTTGCGTCTTGTTCTTCAACTACACTGCCATTAAAACCATTTTAGTCAGGAAGTTTGGGTTTACACCTGAGAAGTACAGGCAATGGTTTAGGGCTAGTCTCAAACTCTCTACACAAATATGGGTGGATGTCTTGGACAATTCTGGCAAGGCACTGAAGGGCTGGGTGAGGGGCAGCAAAGTTAATGATTATGAAGGGTTGTACAACTTGTTTTTGTAGGAGCACTTTCTTGATACTTGTTTCCCAGAGTGAACCAACACCTGATTGATAATAAGCATACTGACGCCAGGAAGCACGCTGAGGAGGTGGACCTCTGGGTCAGCAACAGATTGTCCAAAATGGTATTCTGGGGGGGAATCCCAAAAGGGTGGTCAGAGTTCCAACTAGAAGAAGGTAGGGGGAGGTAAAAAGACTGAAAACTCTAAAGGCCACCAGAACAACTCACAGGGGTAAGGTTCTGGTTCACCTTCCCAATCTGGCCACCAGAAGAAAACTTACCCTGACAAAGGTCAGCAGCCCAAGCCTCTCAAGTGCTATGAGTCCTACGAGTCTGGACACTTCAAACGGGATCCCAAGTGTCCAAAAAGAACACCAGTTCCTACTGGAGGGTAGATTCCAGCAGTGGCTGTACAGTGCTACCGGAGGAGTTTGTCCCAGTTAATGAGGGGGGAGTTTATAGGGGTTACCCTAGTGTCTCTGTGTAACAGTGAGACTGTTCCTAAGATCCATGTGACCTGAAATATTACAATGTATAGGCAATGGGTCACCATCAATGGGCAAGGTGTTCATGATCTGAGGAATACAGGAGCCAATATGACTATGGTAAGGAGTCAGAGTAGATCATTTCTAATGCATTCGACCAGGTTGTAATGGCTAAGAACAGAGAGGATCGCTATCATGTGGCCCAGGTTCCATTTGAGTGAGGTGTTCAGGTCTTTTGAGAGTTTCAGTGAGTACTGCCATGCCTGTGGATTGTTTGTTGGGAAATGACCTGACCCACACTACCTGGAAGGAAGTGGAACTCCAGGCTCATGTGGAAATGTTAGGGTTATCTGAGTGGATCTGTGTCACAACAAGGACCAAGGCTGCCCAGTAAGGGAGGCAAGAAGGGCTGGAGCCTGGAACAATGGCCCGGCCTGTAAAGAAGGGTAAAGGCAGAGGGTATGATAAACCAGCCCCTAAATGTGCCTCCAGTGAGATGGACGGGGCACCTGCGGTGGCCATCTCAGAGTCCACTGAGGAGGACATTGCTTCCCTTGAGCTTGCAGGATGGCATATGAAAGGAGGACCCACCTAGGAGGATTTCTGTAGGGCACTAAGGGAGTGCCCAATACTTTTGGGCATGAGGCAACAGCCTGAAACCCTAGCAGCAGATGATGCCTCTGGTACTTACCACATTTACTCAGAGGCAAACCTCCTGCATAGTGAGTCTAAGGCTCCCGGGCATGGGACATCTAGGGCCTGGGTGGTCCTGCAATGCTAACCGGCCTTCCTACTGGAGCTGGCTCACTAGATTCCCCAGGCAGAACACATAGGCCAAGACAAGACATTTTTAAAGAGTAAACCCACGTCTATTGGCCTAGGATCAAGAATTCCTCCAATGCATCTGAAAATCTTGTATGACGTGCCTGGCTAGTGGCCAGGCTAGTGGGAAAACAGGGCAGAGGCTGAAATCCCCTCTTAACCCACTGCCTGTTGGTAGCACCTTCTTTGAGAGGGTGGGCATCAACATTGTATGAGGGCCTATGGATCCCAAGACTGCATCAGAAATATCCTGGTTCCCGTGGATCATGGCACTCGGTACCCAGAGGCAATCCCTCTGAGGACTACTACAGCAAATGCAGGAGCAAAGACCCTGATGGGAATTTTTACCCAGGTGGGTTTCTCCAAGGAAATTGTGTCTGACAGGGACACAAACTTAATGTCTGTCTAAATGCAGTAAATGTAGAAGTGTGGGGTAACATACAGGTTCTCCACCCCTTACCATCCACAAACCAATGGGCTTGTTGAGAGGTTCAACAAGACCCAGAAAGGCATGCCTGAGGCCTTGAGAAAAAAGTGGGATGCCTGTTGTTTGCATACCATAAGTTGTTACAGAGAGGAGTGGGTTTTAGTCCATTTGAGCAGTTGTATGGTGACCAAGTAACAGGACATCTAAGTCTGTTGAAAGAAGAGTGGGAGCAAGCACCCAGGAAGGTACTGCAGGATGTAGTAAGCTACATGCTGGCCTTCAGAATCAAGATGGCTAAGTTATGGAATCAAGCTTCCACCAACCTTGAAGCTAGCCAGAAAGTCAAGAATGAGTGGTATCACAGAAACCTGGCCTGGGCGATGGAGCCAGTAAATCCCATGGCCCTCCAGAACCACTGGAATGGTCCATATGAGATGATTTAATGAAAAGATGAGGCCACATACCTGGTGGACCTCAAAACCACTAGTCAACCCCACAGGGTGCTGCATGCAAATCGCCTCAAACCACACTTAGTGAGGTCTGAGCTTACCATGCTTATCATGACTGGTAGAGAAGAGGGCGAGGGGAGTGAACCTCTTCCCGACCTCTTGGAATTCAAGGAGAAGGATGGGTCAGTGAAAGGGGTAATCCGTTCACCGACTCTATCTCCTGAACAACAGAGAGACTGCCACCAAGTGTTGAGGCAATACTCTTCTCTGTTCTCCTTTATCCCTGGGACTACTCACATATGAACCCATCTTGTGGACACTGCAGACAACCTCTCTGTCAAGAATAAATCATACAGGATGTCAGATAAGGTGACATCCAGCATTAAGGCTGAAGTGTCCGAAATGCTGGAATTTGGGATGATAGAACCCTCCAGTAGCCCTTGGTCTAGTCCTGTGATCCTCGTACCAAAAGCTGGCCCAGAGGGCACCACACCTGAACTGAGGTTCTGTGTGGATTACAAAGGGCTAAATTCTGTAACAAAGACTGATGTTCACCCCAGCACCCGGGCTGATGAGATTATTGATCGGTTAGAGGCTGCTTAGTATCTCAGTACCTCTATTATCACATCATGGAACTGGCAGATGTAGATTAAACAACTCTCCTGCCACCTTCCAGAGGCTGCTGAACCAGCTCCTTGCTGGTATGTAGGCCTTCTATGCTGCTTATCTGGATCACATAGCTGTCTTCAGTACTAGCTGGAAGAACCACCTTTTTTCACCTCCAGGAAGTGCTTCAGGCTCCACAGCAGGAAGGCTTTACTTTCAACACCAGTAAGTGCCAGATAGGGCAAGGCTCTGTGGTGTACTTGGGACACCTGGTGGCAGGGGGAAGGTGCAACCTCTTCAGGCCAAGTAAAAAACCATCATGGACTGGCTGCCCCCGAAACCCAGACTGAGATCAGAGCATTCTTGGGCCTCACTGGGTGATATTGGAGGTTTTTCAAGGGATTTGGCACCATTGTTGCCCCCTTGACTGAGCTGAATTCCAAGAAGCAGCCCAGAAATGTGATTTGGACAGAGGCATGCCAAACTGCATTTGACTCCCTGAACCAAGCCATTTAAAGAGCTCCTGTGCTGAAGGACCCTGATTCCTCCCAGGAGTTTATCATTCAGACAGATGCCTCAAAGCATGGCATAGGGGCAGAACTCTCCCAACATAAAGAGGAGGGCCTAGACCAACCTGCAGCCTTCACCTCCAGGAGGTTACTCCGCAGGGTACAGAGGGGTAGAGTGCTATTGAGAGATTAGCTTTTACTGCGGTCAGGGAACTAGAAGAAGTTGAGGTCATACATGTTTGGCACTCACTTCCTGATGCAGGCAGACCAAAGGCCCTTCAAGGTGGCTCATGGGAATGAAGAGTGAGAATCAAAAATTGTTGAGGTGGTCCATTTTTCTAGAGGGTATGGAATTCAGAGTGGAACACAGACCAGGAGTAGACCATGCCAGTGCTGACGGTCTGTCCAGGTTTTTCTGCCTCAGTGATGAGAACTCCATAGAGGTTGGGTAGTTCTCCCCACTTTCAGCTGGGGGAGGAGCATGTTTTAGATCTACCATCCTTACAGTGGTCTTTCCCCCAACCTGTTGTCTCCCATTGTTGCTGATTATGTTTGTTGAACTTAGGACTCTGAGCAGTTTACCACTGCTAACCAGTGCTAAAATGCATGTACTTCTCCCCTAATCATGATGGCATTGATGTATACCTGATTAGCATAATTGTTGTACTGATAAGTCCCTTGTAAAGTGGTATACCATTTACACAGGGCCTGTACTTCAAATGTTGCTATTGGGCTGTAGCACTGGTTGTGCCACCCACAGAAGAAGTCTTTCAAACCTGTCTCAGGCCTGCAACTGCATTGCCCATGTGCGCAGTTTACGGACACTCAACTTGCCATTTAAAACTACTTCTCAGGCCTTAAACTCCACTTTTATTACACATAAATCACTCCTAAGATAGGCCATAAGTAACCCTAAGAGCAGGGTGCTATGTAAATAAAAGGTAGGACATATACCTTTATGTTTTGCATGTCCTGGTAGTGACAAACAGCCTATTTTGTTTTTCACTACTGTGAGGCCCACACCTCTCATAGGACAGCATTGGGAATTAATTTATATACTTCCAAGCTGTAATTCCATATCAGAGAAGAGTAGCTTTTTCATAATTCATATGTTTTCGAATGTAATGATACAATTTAACATTAATGTTTTAGAAATGCCCCTTTTAGAAAGTGAACATATCTCTGCACTTACTGCTCTTTGTGCCTGACAGCATGTCTCCAATACACGTCAGGGCTGTGTGACAGCTACGCGTTGTGCATTCCCTCTAGCCAGCCACAAACACAGGAAGGGCTGGGTGTGACCGAGTACTCATCTGCATTTATCTGCATTCTGATAGCCTACCTGGTTTGAAAGGGGGAAAGGTGGCTCACACTTACATCTGAACAGGCTGTGTCCTGTCCTCACACAAAGCACTGGTGTACACCCCAGAATTAGCTTGGCAGACAGGACTGGGTTGAAAGAGATCCTATAGCACTTTGGAGAGTTCTTTTGAAGTCACCCCCTACATTAAAGGCACTTTTGGGTATAAGTATTTGGCCTCTGACCTTCTGAAATCAGACACTTCTCGAACTTGAACTGAACCTCTGTCTTAAGGACTGCTTTGCTGCGCAAAGGACTAAACTGGACTGATTTTCTGCTTTTTGCCCTGCTGCCTGCTGTTCCCTGACTCTTCTGGAAGTACTCTGCCTTTCCTCCAGTTGATCTCCAAGGGCTAGTTGGCTTGCCTCCTGTTCTCATGAAGTCCCAGGGAAAACCAAAGGATTCCTACAATTTTGCTCGTGCTGCTGGACTCTGCGTTCTGTGAGTCCTACCCTTGCCTGAGGTGCCCCTTCCAAGCTCTGGGCAGAAGTAGGTCCTGCAGCTGCTTCCATCAAAAACCGACACATTGCATCGACTTTGTGAGAAATTCTGGCCCATTGCCCTTCAACGCTGATGCAGAGGCTGCCCAACAACAGTGGTACCATAGGTTGCATGGCTCAATGATGATGCATTGACTTTACTTCAGTGAAGCTCAACAACGATGCATCGACATGACTGTATGGAAAAGATTGAAGCACCAAACCCTCAGTGTCGAACCTTTTCTCCATCCAATGTCCTTTCTCAGTGGGCCCTCCGTTGGTCCTGTAGCCCGCCTGCCCTCAATTGCAGTTGGCTTGAACTTTGGTTTGGCCTGTTGCACACGACCTCAAGTAACCTTTTGACTGCTAATGATCTCGAAGCACTATTTTTGATTTAATATTTAAAAATTAATATCTCGACTTCTACTGTTTGGATTTTTGTCCTTTTGGTCTTATCTTGCTCAGATAACTATTCTCTATTTTTCTAAACCTTTGTGTAGTCTTTTTGTGGTGTATTCATTGTGTTACTCAGTGTGTGTGTGTTAAACAAATACTTTACACATTGCATTTGTAGATTAGCCTGACTGCTTTGAGCCAAGCAACGAGAGGGTGAGCACAGGTTACCTTACTGTGTATCTAGCTTAATCTGACTAGAGTAATCCTGCCAGGCCTGGGTGCATACCTCAGCTAACCAGGAATCCCATTTCTAACATATAGGGCCTGATTACGATCTTGGCAGAGAGAGTTACTCCATTACAAACGTGACGGATATCCATTATATCCAATCAAACTTGTAATACAGCAGATGGGATATCCGTTACATTTGTGACAGAGTATCCTATCTACCAAGATCCTAATCAGGCCATTAGTCTTTCATCCTTGGGCATGAGAAAGGGGAGACACTTCCCTGTTGTCACACATTTGTCAACAGAAAGCAAGTCAGTGCATCTTTGTTTGTATTTATGCATCTGTGCCCCACTTTCTTATTTGTTCTTGACACCAGTGTTGCCAGACTCATGGGTGTGCAACATAGAAGCATACTAGACTTACTTCAGGTGCAGTGGCCCTAGCACCCAGCTCACTAAATCCATCCATCTCCCTCCCATCTTGCACTCCTCAGACGTGCTAGATCCAAGTACAAAAAACACATCTTAAAGGAAAAGGCATCCTTTTTCCGCACACAACTTGATCATGCCAAAAACAGACCGAGGAAACTCTTCAAAATCATTTGAAACCAAACTGCCCCTGCACCTCTAATTCTGATCTCCTCCTCAGCCAGATGTGAAGAAATGTCCCACTTCTTCTCGGAAAAGATAGCCAAAATGGATCAATCCTTCCTTCCCACGAAGCTCCCCTCTAACTCCAAATGCAATCCTGACCTTAACTCTAATGCCTTCTCCACATCCCCTCGACCAGTTGACCCCTTCTTTTGCTCGCCCACTATTCTATCGAGGCCCAGCGACTCTCCTCACCTGACTACTCCCTCAGCCCCCACTAACCACTCCCCACACCCTACCACATCTCCGGAATCCAACTCCCCTAACTCTCAATTAAAGAACAATGCCTCCTTGATCAACTTCCTCCCCATGACTGAGCTAGAAGTCCTTAAAATAGTTGGTAATCTTAAACCGTCCTCCCACACAAAAAGACCACTTACCATCTATCCTTGTCCCTGTCCTTAAACATATCATCGCCCAATTCTGTACCACAATCACCCACATATCTCTCTCCACTGGCTGTGTCCGCATCAACTTGGACAAATCTCTCCCATAATCAAGAACTCCAAAGCTGACCCCAATGACCTAAACAACCTCTGCCCCATCACTAACCTCCCCCTTCTCTCAAAGGTCCTGGAAAAATGCGTCCTACTACAACTAGATAAACATATCGAAAACTTCAACTTACTCGACACCTTTCAATCAGGCTTCAGGAAAGGTGGCAGCACCGAAACGGCAATGCTCAATGTCATTGATGACATCCACCACTCACTTGATAACGGCGAGACCTGTCTTCTTATCCTTCTTGATCTCTCTGCTGTGTTCGATACAGTCAACCATTCAGCCCTACTTAAAGAGCTTAAGACCCGCTTCGGCCTTAATGGCACTGCCTACAAATGGTTTGTCTCCTACCTACAACATCGACCTCAGCACATCACAATTCAAAACTGTCTCTCTAACCCCACTCCTGTCTCCCATGGAGTCCCCCAAGGATCTATTCTCTCTCCCTCCCTCCTTAACCTCTTTATGGAACCCATCACTGTCATTCTTAAACAAGCAGGCATTAACTACCACCTCTACGCCGATGACACCCAAATCTGTTACAAGGTTAAAAATCACGCTGACATCCTACACCCTCACCAAGATCCAAACCTGGTTCCATTCCATTCATCTAAAACTTAACGCTAACAAAACCGAAATCATTCTCTTCTCCCCTAAAAATGACCCTCTTCCCGTTCAATCCTGGAGTGAGCACTCAACTGCTCACTCACCCTGTCCAACTCCATCAAATCTCTTGGTATTTCTATCGAAAACACACTAACCCTTAACGTCCACATCAAAAACTCCGCTAAAGGAGCCCTCTGCACTCTCCGTCACCTCAAGAAAATAAAAACCTTTTATACCTACCTATGACTTTAAACTTGTAGTTGAATCACTTGTCCTTTTACGTATAGATTATGGTAACGCCATCCTCAACGGAATCCCCAAGGTCCACCTTGCTCCAATCAAAGCTGTGCTCAACCTTGTAGCCAGGCTCATCACTGACTGCAAACGCTTCAACCATATCTCCCCAGCTCTCAAATCTCTTAAATGGCTCCCTATAGAAGGTAGATCAGCCTACAAAACTGCTTGCATCACTCATAAAGTCCTCCACCAAAACATTCCAGAGTACCTCTCCAAGAAACTCCTCATCGCAGGCACCACACGACCTCCGAGAAGCACCAACACCCTCCTTCTAATCCCACCACTGCATAAAAAGAAATACACACAATCACGCTCCTTCTCTGGTAAAGTCCCTATCATCTGGAATGCCCTCCCAAAAAGCCTGCACTGTACCCCTCCTACTTTTAGCTTCAAAAAGGACCTAAAAATTCACCTCCTCAACTATTACTGGGGATCATAACTTGGGACCTGCACTTAATCTCCAACTCACCATTTTACTTATTGTCAGTAATATTTATCCTTTTCCTGTACATCCTCCTACAAACCACCTAATGTGTACAGCTCTTGCCCCTATTAATCTATTTTATTTGTATATCTCATAGATTGTTTTCACTATTCTTTTATCTACTTGTATGGCATGTTTGGCCAATTTAATATTGAGCGTCATAACCTGTGACCTGCACCTGTCTCTCCAATTCATCATGTTATTTTTGTTTGGTAACTATTTGTCCTTTTTCCGAACATCATCTTTCTAATTACTGGTTGTGTATAGCTTTTTGCACATTTATTTATTCTTGATTTTATACTTTACATGTTGTTTCACAATCTTTTTATCTTTGTGTATGTCATGTTTGCCTCATATTATCTTCTCATGTAAAGCGCTCTGATACCTCCTGGGTCTAGCCAGCGCTATATAAAACTTTAAAAATAAAAATAAAATAAAATAGGTTGGACAATTAGTTATTGTGCTACTGGGTGATTATTCTGAGCTTGAGCACTTGCCACTACCCTCTGAGAAGCCTGTGATTGCTCGCCATTGCTACTGCTGAGAGTGAAGTATTGAAGGTGTTGTACTTGGTACAATTTGCCGAGCCATAGTGGTATGGATTCCAGGACATCAGAGGTAAATTACCCAACCCACACAGTTTAGGCCCAGTAGCCCCTGCTTACCATATTGTCCACTGAACGGGGTCTGACAGTGAACCATATTCATAGATCCCCAACTGCCTGGTGGGGATCTCTGGGCCTCATTCACTAAGGTAAGCTTACAAGTTTGCATTGTTTTGGTATTCACATACTACAAGTTCATTGTACGTTTACGACTGCGGAGACTGCACAGTCGGGGGAAAACTCTGCTCATAAAATTATATGACAGGTTATTCTTTTCTTGTGTGTAGTTCTCTGCGCTGACTGCAGAGTCCTCACAGTCATAAACTTACTTTTAACTGATAGTTTCTGAATACCAAAAAAAAGTAAACTTTCAGAAAGGTTTAAGTTTACCCCTGAGAACCAGGCCCTCTTTGCCTTTAGTGCATCAGACACCAAATATGAAATGTTCATCTGTTCCCATTATTAAACATAATAAGGCAACCCAAGGTTATCCTGTTGTAGAGGTAGGTTTCACAGTAGTGAAAAACAAATGTAGGAGTTTTTCACTACCAGGACGGGTAAAAGTACATGTTCAACATTTTAATTACGATGCATCCTGCCCTATGGGCTACCTAGGACCTACCATAGGGGTGCCTGAAATGGAAAAAAGGGGCGCTTAAGGCTTGGCAAGTGGGCTTGACAAGTGCAGTAGCATCATCCACGTTCTCTTTGCTTAGAGGAGCTGGCATTAACTCGGCAGCCCTGATCAAGGGCCCAGTCAGCCAACCCACCCAAAATCTTACAAGCAATTCAAGTTCAAACTGGAGTTGGCACCCAAGTCTTCTAAACAAAAGGAATGAACATTGACATCATTGCCCGTGGAAATCGCCTCATCACAGAAACCTTAGGCACTGCTCTTGGAGCATTGCTGGCCTTGAAAGCAAACTAGGAAGTGATGACGTTTCTCTTTTAGAACAAGTTTGATATAGTTGTTCTACAGGAAACTTGGGCGGTCTCTCCTCCCAGCATCCAATAATACTCAGTTTATTACAAACCGGCAGGAAAAAAAAAACAAATGTGGCCATTTTACCGAAGGGGTTAATTACCTATACATTTCTTGCTGTGGCAGAGTACATAGAGTTCATAGAATCAGACCCAGGTATCCAAGCCACACTAATATCAAGTGCAACATTTAACTGGTCCCTGTTTATATAAAATGTCTACATTCAACTGTCTCCCATTTAAAAAAACACAATAATTAAGAAAATTAAAGGGATCGTTCTGTCTCAAAAGCGATGTATACCCGAGCCCGAGATCATCATTACTGGGGATTTTAACATGAACTTGGCCAGCACAGAAGCAACTGATGAGTTTATCATCCAACAGAACAACTTTTGGAACATTCAGGTTATAACCCTTAGGAACCGGAAACATAAGTGCAGGTAAATGTTTTACTTGACATTGAACACCGAGGGATGATGGCGCTTAACGGCGGGACATCAAAGGACTGCCCAGCAAACTTGGCTTTTATCAATCCACGCTTGGCCTCCATTATCAACTATACTTTTATATCACTTCCACTATTTGTTGCTGTTTGTTCTTTCCGAATAGTAGAGCATTGTGAGAGTGATTATCAGGCAGGTCATCGAGAGAATTCCAGCCATGCCTGGCTCCCCATTCACGGTGAACTATAAAAAGTGAAAATGGACGGAATATTCAATTGTTGCAATTATTACTAGAGCCAAGGCAGCCGTGGAAGAGTGTGAAAGTTTAAATCTACCTCTCCCAGAAACCTTGGAATATTTCATGACCCATCTTTTGGCTGACAGCTACCGCAATAGGCCTGCTCCATCTCAGCAAAATGGGTTCGTACACCCACTACTCCACCCAAAGTACAAAAAGAAATATATAGCATGTCGTCTGGCCAAGAAAAAAACAAAACCAGGCTCTGTCGCTGGTTTGCAGGAGTAGGCTCACAACAAAAAACTACAATATGGATGCTCTAAGGATGGCAAAAAAGGAATACCAAAAGGCCAACTGGTCTGACAAGAATAAAGACATGGATGCCGTCTCGGCCAGGATGCTTTATAACAGCAAGCAATCTAACTCAAGATCTTTTTACAACACTTCTCGGCTGGACTTGTACTGGGATCAACAACACATGCCGAAGTTCACCCTGTTCTGTCATCATCTTTCGGACGGGCACCCTCCTGCATCAAGTATTCTCCTTCACCCACACAGATGCGAAATGCGCCATCAACAAATGTCTCCTCTGCAGGCCAAGCCCCAAGCCTGGGCATATGGTACATTTCTGATCCCTGCTCAAATGATCACTCATTCTTAAGTGCAAACTTGACTTCCTCCTTCAGCCGAGAAGGTGGGCAACTGCCACAACAAGAAGTTTTTAAAGTTCAAATATCTTTATTGTTTATTTATAAAGAAATACATTTGAAATACAATAGCAATACAGCGACTCAAGATCAAATAGATATTATATAAAAACGAAGAATTTAAAAAAGGATTTAATGACCAGAACTATTGGACTGGGATAAAAGGGATGACATATTCACCATTTAAAAAAATGATCAAATAAATAACTTGACAAATAGTAAATATTATAAATTCATCAAATATTGAATATAAATCCCAGAAGTATGGAACACATAAAGCAACTACGTATATACCACGACCAAGACATATATTAGTTGTTTTGCTTAATAGAAAGATACATCAGCGAGGGAACACAGATGAAAGAAGTGAAAAGAAAAAGAAGAAAAAGAAATAGAGAAGAGGAAGAAGGGTAGAAAAGATGGGAACGGACAACTGCTACATCTCTAAGAATTTAAATTAAGAGATTGAATCAAAGGGATATTGAGCTATCTATCCCTGAGAAGACACATTTATATAATCCTCCAAAGGCCGCCAAACAATATTAGCAATTGCAAGTTAGTAATGCTTCTTTTCAACAAAAGTATAGGCTCCACGTAGAATTAAACCCATGCCCACCAGGTATGATAAGACAGAAGAGGGAAATATTTCCATTCCTTAATTATATTTTTAACAGCAATGGATAAGAGTAAATCTAAGAGCTCCAAATCCATGTTGTCAAGGGTAAAGAAGTAACTGTAGCCCATGGCCCTAGCAAAATCATAGGTAAAGAGAGAACTATAGATGTATTAAAAATGAGTGATAAATGTTTCTGTATCAGGCCCCAGAAAGTGTTTAATAATGTACATTAAAAAAACATATGTTGATGGGTGCCTGGTACTAAATCGCAATTCCAACAAATATCACTATCTCGTAACTTCAACTTATGTAAATGAGCAGGACTCCAATGTACAAGATTTAATGTGAAGAATTTAGATTGGATTAATGAAGGAGCAATTTTATTACATAGAGACACTTGCCCAATCAGTTGCCAAGTGTTTTGTGAAATATGTTTAAAAATCTCATCTTCAAAATGGTGAGACCATTTGACATGAGTAATTGTAGGGTGTGAAGGCAGTGGAGCAGATAAGAAAATGTACACATTTTAGAAGTGGTATGAACTGAATATATACATAGAGACGCGAATGAGACAATTACTGGATCTATAGAAGGTTAGTTTAGAGAGTTTAACCTTTAGTATAAAAAGAATAAAAATCCATGTTACTGAGATTATATTTCCTGGCTAGGAAAGAAAAAGAAAGAGGATCATGATTAGTATCATAGAGGTCTTTCACTAGTCTGATAACTTTGGCAGTCCACAAGAGAGCAATGCTAGAATCAATGTCAATGAGAAGGCAAGGATAAAACCATAAAGATGACCATCTTAAGTTATGAATAAGTTTGGATAATTTCTTATCAATATATTTTAAAGCACTAGCCGTGTCTGATATAATACATTGAGAATGAGCTAAAACAAGTTTAGAGGCTGTGATTAAGGAAGGAGTGGAAAAAAGAGCGAATAACTCTCGTACAATACGAATCCAAGGAGGTATATGTTGGGCATCAGGTAAGAACAAAAGTGCACCTTGAGACGCCAAAAAGGAAATTTGGTATTGTTTCCAATCCGGGAGATTACAGCCACCCACAACAGAGGGTTTCCTAATGTGTTTGTAAGCAATTCTAGCTCTCTTATCATTCCATAAGAATCTTGAAGTGATTAAATCAATCTCATGAAATAAAGAAGAGGAAAGCTTGATAAGAAGCGTAGAAGAAAAATTAACGATCTGTGTTATCATAATTTTAAGATTTTGTAATCTACCCCACCAGGAAATATATTTAGGAGACCAGGAGGACAAAAGATCCTTAACTTTAGTTATGATATGAGATTCATTATAAGTGATGGTATCTGGAAGACATAACCAGATCCCTGGATATTTAATACAAGTAGATTGCCATATAAAACCTGAATTACCCATGTGAGAAGGAAAACACAAAGGGTTTAGAGGGAACAATTCAGTTTTCTCTATTTTAAGAGTATAACCAAAGATGACCGAGACATCACTAATAATATTAGAGATAGCAGGGATCGCTGACTCAACATCTTCCGAAAAAATCAATACTTCGTCCGCGTAAGCAGCCAGTTTAGGTGTATACGAACCAAATTGGGAACCTTTAATATCCAGGTTCAGATTAGGTAAACAAAGAAGTGGGTCAATGGATAGGAGAAAAAGAAGGGGAGAGATAGGGCATCCTTGTCTAGTGTCCTGGCAAAGATTAAAAAAAGACGATGTTGTACCAAGTTGTACCAAGGTTATGAGATTCTAACACTACTTGTAGAAAAGCTAAGAAACTTTATCAAAAGCCTTTTCAGCATCAAGGGCAATCACTGGCGAAGATAATGAAGAAAGTTTTGCTTTTTCTAAAATATGACTAAAAGTACGGATGTTGTCTCTGGCAAGCCTACTCTTGACAAAACCTGTTTGGGAATCATGGATAAGATTAGGAATATGACTTTCTAAAATGTTTTGCTAAGATTTTAGCAAATATTTTTGATTCCATATTTAATCAAATAATGGGGCGGAAGTTTTGGAGATCTGAATGATCTTTACCTTCTTTTGGTATGACTACAAAATTAGCCTCAGCAGCCGTACCTGAAACCTAGTCAGAGACAATATAGTTATCGAAAATCTTCTTAAGATAATTCATTATTGAAGAAGTAAATGTTTTATAAAAGGCAATAGGAAACCCATCTGGTACGGGAGCTTTCCCAGAATGTGTAGCCTTAACAGCTTGAATAAACTCATCAGTATCAATTGGTTTTCTCAGCTCGATCATATCGGCATGCGAAATAGTATTAGTAGGGAGTAAATTAAGAAACTTTAGGCAGGCACTCTTGGTACATGGATCCTGCGGGGCATACAGATTTTCATAGAATTCTCATAAGACCCCAAGGATTTCTTGGGTATGAAACTTTTTCGAGCCAGTTTTATCAGTAATATGAGTAATATGGGTAGCATTGGTATTCCTATTCTGCTATTTTAGAGTAGCTGCTAACATCTTACCAGCTCAATTCCGTAACAGGATTTTTGAGAATGTACTCCAATATAAGCTATTTGAGTGACAATGGAGTTAAAAGAGTATTTTGGATGTTTTATATCCTGCAAGAGTAGTTTGTCATTAGTATGTCTACATAACTCTTCTCTCCGTTTAATGTCATTTCCCAAAGACTGAATAGATTATTTTAGGTCCCTATTTCTTTTGGCCATTTTTTTAATAATGTGACCCCTTATGGTACATTTAAATGCATCCCACAATACTATTGGAGAGTCGACTAAGGATTCGTTATCTTTAAAACATTTATTATTCTCGTTGTTACTTTTTTTGACATCATCATCTTCTAAGATTTCTGTATTTAGATGCCAATTACAAGGGCCTTTCGTATTCGTAAGCTTGAGGGTGGTTAAAGAGACTGCAGCATGGTCAGAGACAACTAGCGGATGAATCATCACATTTATAGTATGTTTTAAGAGGGAAGCATCAACCAAGAGATAGTCAATACGAGAGAAACTAGAATACAGAGAGGAGAAAAAAGTAAAATTGCTACTCGTAGGATTATGTAATCTGCATCCAAGAGATGATGAGACACACACATATTGAGCAAATGTTTGTGTGCTGTAGGAGGCCAAAAGTTAAAGGCAGAGTGTCTATCCAAAATAGGCTCAAAAGGAAGATTAAAATCACCTCCAACGATTGTGCTTGAATTTTGTGGAATGTCAGTGAGTTTTTTTGTTATTGCACGTCAGAAAAGCTGATCATCTATAATTTAATTTAATTTAATTGTGGGTTTATATAGCGCTAGGAATCGACTCCCGGAGGAGTATCTCCACGCTTCGACCGCTGGGGAACCCGTCCCGGCTCACCCGTCCTGGCTCACCCTGAGAGATGGTCCCAGATGGGTATCTCTAAGGTGCGACCAAGCATCCCCGGTGATCTGGGGGGGCCGTTGTGAAGATGAGGCAAGCTGATGCCCAGAGTTGCCACGTGTGGTCTCTGACTAGTGTAGGCACTGAGGCGAGAATTATTGAGTCCGCTGACCCTGGTCCACGACCCTGCCGCGTCGGGAATCGAACCCTGGTCCCGGGCCGTTCTCTGCTTATGGGTCTGCCACCTCTAACCAGTGAGCCACACTTCTCCACTCTATAGTGGGAGCATATAAATTCATAATATATAGATCATCTGAACCATTAGTTAGGCGAGTAATTAGACATCTACCATTGGTATCATGTTCGGTTGCAACTATAGACAAACCAGAGCTTTCAGAGATAAGGGTAACAACCCCATTTCTCCCTCCAGAAAGCTTCGGAGCTTGTAACATCTAGTACCCAATCTTTGCTCATGAGAAGAGCTTGAAGTAAGACTGCATCACCAGATATCTTACAATAATGTAAAATCTTGGTCCTCTTAACAGGGTGGTTAAAACCCCTAACATTAAGGAAAACTATATTTAAGCCAGGCATTGATATGTATGGGACATAAATAGTGAATACTTCTGATAAAAGAGTACAAGGGCAGTTAAAATATACTTAAACACTAAAGGAAATGTAGTAGATGTTCCAAAAGGAAAAGAAGCAGATGTCCCAGAATTAAAGTGGAGATAAAGAGAATGGATGAAGAGTAGGAAAAAGAAAAGAGGGAACAGATGCACTTAAAAAAAAATGGAGCAACATCAAAGTCTAACCCCACCAGGGGATGTCTGTAAGAGACATATTGCATGAGGAGTCAACGTGGAGGAGCAACAGCAGAGGCTATCAACAACAGTATAGACAGCTCAAGACCAAACAAGCCGCAGAGCAGCAGAACTACTATTACCTTCTCAAATGTATAAGTGTGGCACATATATCCCTTGCTTGTAACAATATTAGTAAATTATGTATATCTCTTGCTAATCAACGATAGATTATATGAGACTGAATAAATATAATATAACTGGACATCTGAAAAAAGATGACATTCCATAAACAAATAGAACATACAAAACATGCAAGTAGAACATGACTATAATAGTACATAAATACTAGCATATATTAATACAAACCCATACATAAGCTTCAATCAGATAAGATCTAAAAAGATACTCACAATATATAGGGTACTTATCCAACTGTAAAGATGTGGAGTAAAAATCTCATGAACAATACCATGTAATTGGGGTAAGTATTAAATAAAATATTAGATGTAAATGGGATGCCTATCATTCAGATAGGATCTAGAAAGGTACTCTCAATATATAGATATATATGAGTATATCATATTTATTTTATTTTTAGCAATAATATGTACCATGAGAATGAATATAATATAACTGAACATCTGATAATAGATGACATTTCATACGCAAATAGAACATATAGAACATGCAAGTAGAACATGACTACAATAACACAAATATTAGTGTATTCGTGTTTCAACCCATCCATAAGGTCCATTAAAATAGGATTTGAAAATGTACTCACAATCAATAAAGTACTTATCCGACTGTAAAGTTGCGGAGAGAAAATGTTATGAATAATATCATACAATTAAAGCAAATATTAGATAAGACATTAGAGGTAAATGAAGCAAACAACATAAAAAGCCAATTAATTAACAAACCAATCTAAACAACTATGCAGCTGTCATTCCAGTGGTAAACAATTGCGCCATCGAAGAATATATAACATGTAAATAAATACCACTGAGAAAAAGGGCACAGAAAAAAGATAAGAGGTAAAGTTAGAAATAGAAACAAAGGTTGAATACTTATCTATAACAAGGGTTTATAAAGAGACAAAATAAAGATGAATAAGAAAATAAATACATACATGCGGCCATTCAGTTAAAACAATATACCTGAAAGGAAGCATATTAACAAGGTAAACCAACAATATACAGTACCTATCTGTAGGGATGTAATCCAAAATAGAACTAAATGCAGCACATAGAAGTGCATAGTGCTGTAAGAAAACATGCAATTAGTGGAATGTGGCTAATCTAGAGTCAGAGAAACTTCAAAGTAATTACCACAAACTGTATGATAAGTTCAATATTTAGCAAAACCTACTGATATTGTGAACAAAATATAAAATAGGACCAACAGATACGTTAAATAGATGGAAAAACATTAGAAACATGTGAGGTCAATAAATACAGATCATTTGGAGCAAGAAGTACCCGGAGGAGAATCTGAGTCCATCTGAGATTCAAATTGATTATCCAAGAATGTTGAAAGATCTGAAGGTTCATAGAAAATCTGTGGACGACCTTTGAAAGTGATCCGGAATCTAGAAGGCCCAGCAAAAGAGAATGGAATGTTCATATCGGAAAGTCTTTTGCGTAAATTCAGGAAGCCTTTGCGACGGATTACAGTGTCTCTGGCAAAATCTTGTGAAATAGATATTCCATGACCTTCCCATTGTATTGTCTTGATCTTCCTTATTTGTGCCAGAATTTGATCTGTATGTTGATGGTGTAAAGGTTTAAAAATCAAAGGACTTGGAGAAGACATAATTCTAGGTTCAAAAGTTTGGACCCCATGAGCACGTTCCATATCAAAGTCTTTATTGAAAGAGGGATTCAGGGCATTTGGGATCCAGGTAAATAAGAAATCAATCACTGAATGGGCACACTTCTCACAATCTTCCAGTAACAGGACAATACGAAGATTACTTCTGCGATTCTGATCTTCCTGCTCTGTTAGAGCTCTCCTAAATGAAGAAATGGAATGCTCCAAGTTTTGAATGTGCTTCGCTTGCTTGTTAGTAAAGTCTTCCACACTACTTATTCTCAATACTGCATTAGAAACATGTAATGCAAGATTTTTTAGGTCATTACGAATTGCAGCCATCTGTACCTGAAGCAAATCTGTATTTGCTCTAGTACTTTGTACAATATCATGGACAGTATTGAGCTTGAGAACTATAGCTTCCAAAGTTGAGGCAGACTCAGGACTACCTTTAGCTGGTGATTCCGGGGTAGGTGAGGTCTGCTTGGAGCATTTCAGATTACCCTTGGAGTCTCTGTCTTTGGTGATAACACCCATGCCTTCCACCATTGGATAAGGTTTTAGCAACTACAACCAGATAGCCTTATTTTGGTTAGAAGGATCAGGTAAGGCAATATATTGGCATAAAAATTGGGGTGAGGAACTGCTGTGCGTAGCAAGTTACTCTCTAATACACACATGAAAAGAAGCGCAGGTTTTGTACGAGAGGAAAGACACCAGTAATAAGCCCCCAGGAAGCAAACCAACTAAAGAAAATGTGGCAAAAACAAATCAAGCGCTGACTTATAACTCGCTACTAAAAATAGAGACTATCAGCAGGCAATGTGCACATAATAAAGGAGATGACAAAGGCAGCCAATTTGTAGCGATAAGACAGGTATAATGACAGACAACTTTAAAATGCAATGTCACAGATAAAATACCCCTTAGTGGTAGGCCTGCAGTCTTGAAGGAAATGTTTGTCTCTCTTTCCCTTATGTTTTGTTAACCCCTTAAGTGCTGCCGTCGGCCAACGGTCGTCACGGGCACTACCTCCCCAGTGCTGCGTGCGACCGCTGGACGTCCAGTTCAGCACCGGATAATGGACAGCGCAGCACTGGGGAGGTTTGTTTACTAGCTCCCAAGTGGTTAATCACACAACTGGTTTAAATTGACGAGTCTTCTTTGTAACTTGGTTGACTACAGTATAATGATGCACTGTTCCTTATATGTATTGTGAAGGAGTTTTTAACTGCAAAAACATTTCATGGAATAAGATTGTGTTTTTTTTTAAATTGTTTTTATGGTTTGTTTTAATAAAATTTGTACATTTTATACACAAAACTGTTTATGTTGATGCTAAATTGAGCTTTCTGTCCAAGACCAATATTTGGGCATATTCTCTCAGTAATCTGACCAAGGGAAACTACCGAACTTTACTGTTTACAAGTACCCTACTCCCCTGGTTTCTAAGGGGTCTCTCTCAATCCTTTTACAATTGAAGGAAATGCCAACAAAATTATTAGTCTTGTGTTTAAAAAGTATACCATACAGAGGAGTTCCTGTCAGCTGCCACTCTATTGTATGCTCTAATGGCGTCAGAAGCAAGTGCTCCCTTGACTAAAAGTTGGAAATTGGAAGACCAGTGGTCTAATATTGGAAAAGTTGATGCTCACAGTACCTTATGTTCAGCATAAGAGTTAAGCACCTGGAAAGTGCAGATAGGGAAACTCCAACTTCTAAACAGCGAGCCGTGACGTGACTGCCATATCGGGCGCCTTTTCCGATTCTCGTCACGGTCAAGAGTACCTCATGAGGAAAGACGCCCAATGAGGCACTGTAGAATATCGTTCAGCTGCCTCCCAAAGTCACGGGTCGTTCCGTCGCTGCTCAATGTCCAAGGGTGTTCAAAAATCACCCAAAAGACATCTTTAATCGAGCTTACTCATCGGTGATACTGCAGATCTCAAAGAAACGCCTCCATTTCCGTTGCATGCTTAGCCATATCCCCCCGACACAACAAGAAGTTGAACTAGTCATCATAAAGCCCGGAAAGACGTGTCCCTGGGCCAAACGAAATACCCCAGGCCATCTACAGGCAAGATCCTCTGTTCTGGGCAAGTAAGTTGGCATTCCACCCATCCAACATTCCACAACACATGCATTCTAGTTGAGCAGCAGGAAGAAATAAGATACAACACTGCCCCCCACCTTCACTCCAATGAAGTCTTCACAGAGGTCTTACCCGACACATGGTGCAGGGCAGCCATTACTACCCCGCTTCATAAGGGAGGGGATAAAAAAAGCCCAAAATATTACCATCTCATAACACTCCTAGACAATGAGGCAAAATATTGTGCACCTCTCATTCTACACGACCTAACCACCTTAGCTGATGAGAATCAATAAATCCGACTACCTCAATCTGGCTTTTGGGGAGGCTCTGATACCATGATTAATATCCTAGCCCTTTCAACCATCTAGGGGCAAATGGAAAAGCAGAACCGTACCACCTATCATTGCTTTATTGATTATAAATCAGCGTTTGATTGCATAAACCGAGTGAAGTTCCGGAAGCAGCTTAGGTCTTGGAACATCCCCTCACACCTGTTTAGAATTATCAAGGACTTACACAACCACACATGGATGTGGATCAAAATCAGTGACAGCTCTTTATTATCACGAAAAATTCACACTCATTAAGGCCTTAAACAGGGGTGTGTGCTAGCCCCAGTCTTTTGAATATTTTTATGGCTGACCTCTCTCCCGCTCTTTGAAGAAAAGAATAGCCATGCCTCCTCCCCCTTCCCCCCCCAGGCCAGACAACTTCATGCTGAATCATCTTTTACATGCTGATGATATAGTACTATGCAGCTTAGCTAAGTTTGGCCTCCAGAGACATATTAACATGCTGCTCCAGCATGCAATGCAAAATGGCCTGGTCATCAACCAGAATAAAACTAAGGTGGTGATGGTCAGCAAAAAAATAAGAAAAACGTAATCTGCTATCTTGGCACTCACACATTAGATGCAGTAAAGGAAGACAAGTACTTAGGGTTCCTGCTGGATGACATAGGATTAGCCTCTAAACAGCTTCGTAGCATCCCAAATAAGGGCAAAGCTCTCATTGCTGCCTTCTCCACAGTGATTAATAACTTAAAAGGCCCTTCACTTGATCCACTGCTGAAGGTCATGGTGGCAAAAACCCTGTCTACTCTGACATACGGTAGTGAGGCGTTCTTGGTCCATGACGCACCCTCACTGCATAATTTCCAACCAAAAGTCCATTATTATGTATGTAACCTAACAAGGAACACCTCTCCCAGCCAAATCTGACTAGAGTTCGGACTCAAAAGGCAATCAATTAGTCATCAGAGAGCTATTGTCAAGACCTGCTTCAAATTAAGACAAGCAGAAATCAACATCTTGTGGTTGGCAAGCAACAAAGAGGGTTGCAGTAACATCTTTAAAGAATTCTTGGACAAGTCATTAAAGAACTTGCATATTGAAAACCTTTGGGCATTGTCACCTTCATATAAAGTCTTCAAAAAATTAGTGAAAATAGGCCAAGGTTGATTGGTCATCAACATTTAAGACAAATTAATCACAAGCCTTGTATCTAGCCTGCACTTACTCACTTAATCTGAAGCCTCTACTATGGCAGTGCAGCCTGGGCTACCCCCATCTTTAGCGGAATAACCAGCATGGAAATACACAGGGAATAGAGGGTGCCGGTTATGTGGGGCAACTGTCGAAAATCTCCTGCCCCTGACCTGCATTTGTCCAAAGCTTGGTTTGGAGAGGAGGCGCCTTCTCAAGCCCCTATTTCAAAGTAAAGGAATCAGTACATGTAGGCATGCCGTGATATTCTGTCTAGGTATAGAAAACAATGGTCCTAGACTAATTGCCTTAGGAAGGTATTCATTCAGTCAAGTGTCGATTGAATCCTAACACTGGTAGATTAAGGCATCTTAGTGCCCCACTATAGCGCAGTCCCGATGTTCAGTGTTGTACTCCTCCAGTCAAGCTATGGAGGCTTACTAAAATGCCTAAATCCACCAGTGTTAGGATTCAATCAACACTGTGGTCCTGATTACTGCCCATTGTATTTCAATACCTATTCTAATTCACCGCTACAATTATGTGGACTGCCACCTGAGGGGCTGTAACCCTGACTTTGCCTTGATACAGGTTGTCCTCCCATCCCCGTCCTGAGGAAGACCCGCTTGCAGAGGATACAAATCCTGCTCTATGCGCCAGGGTCGAAACGTCAACACTTCCCCCTTGTGGGCCTGTACCCTACTTCACCCCATCCCTACCTCTTTACAGAAGATTATATTCTGTACAACATCAAGAACGAGAAAATTACTTTTGAATCCATGAGAGACAAGCCCCATTGTAAAACTGATGCTACTGTAAACCATGAATAGTTTACTAAGGACATTACTATGTATAATTGATTCTTTTAACTACTCCCTGATTTCCCTCCCTATACATCTGTTCTATTCTCACAAGCACAATCCGTTTTCCACACTCCCCCTTGAGCAATCCTCTTTTCTGTTTTGAAACGTTCCCTACAGTGATCTGTTATAATAACTCTGAGATTAAACAGTCACTTTTGAGGCTATTTATGGTGCTTGTGTGTTTTTATGAGGATATACCTAATTGAATTGAGAAACTACTGGGGTACACTTATGATGTAACTTGAGTTCTATGTCTATCATGTTCATAGATTTTGACTTAATGAATACCTTCCTAAGGCATTACCAATACTAGTATTTGTCACCTCGTTATCTTGTAATGGTGAGATTCTGTTTAGGCCCAATGGACTCCATATCATCTTGTTTCTTCATGTAGTTCTCAAACTAATTTGAACAAAAACTGTCCAAACAAGTAAATTACTGCATCATGGCCCAGAGATCTTATTGATCAACCAGGGGCCAATCACATCCTCATTCGCACCTAAACCACTGACTTTCCGTAAGTCTCTCTCCGACCTATATGCTATCCTGGCCATGGACAAAGTCGCCAGCTGGACTCTATATCAAAAGTGGCATGACGTTAAGCTATTGAATTTGCTGTGCTATCTTTTGCCGTACATGTTTACTTTTATATTCTTGTGACTTGCACTTTACATGGATATCAGAGGGGTCACTAGTGAACAAATAAGTTTGGTTATCACTGGACTGCCCCTGTCTACTAACAGCTGATGCACGCTTGCACTTCAGCTTGCATTTATTGCTGCCCCCATAGTGACAGTGAATGAGTGATCATCTTATTCCTTCTTGCCATTCTGGTCTCCAGAGGGGCCGCCAGTGGACTAACATGTTTAGCAATCACTGGACTGCATAACTACTAATAGCTACTGCATGCATTCACTCTAATTTATTGCTGCTTCCATAGTTACTTTGAGCGAGAGGTCCTTTTATACCTTTCTGCCAGTTGCACTTTACCTGGTCCCCTGGTCTCATGCCTTGCCATCATGGGAGAGATCCCACAGAGATGAATAGTAGCTGTATCTTATTGTCTTGATTTTTATTGCCGCTAGTCACCCTGAATGAGTGGTTTAAAAGGGTAACAGTATCACCCAAGTAACATCTTTGAAGTAATAGACCTACTCTACTGATCCCTGGTATTACAGTCAGTTTGTTTTATGATTTTTTATGATCAATTCTTGTTTGTAAGATTTTAATTAATCAAATACAAATACAGATTGATTTGATTTGAATAGGATCAAAACAAATCAAGACACTTTCCTTGTGTAGAAGGAGCTTGTATGCCTGACAGGTGGAGTAGGCCAATAGGTATGAAGGTTTAAAGTCCCAATGAAATCTCTTATAACTATCTACTAGTGCTGGAAGGGTAATTGCTTTACATTTGTATTTTAAGATAAACTTGTTTATATGCCTTAAATTAAGGATGGCTAATTATGTAATTCTCAAGGAACCTATTATTATTGATGTGGTACCATTCCTTTAACATCTCCTAGATCACAAATATTGAACTTAATGTTGAAACTCTGATTGCTGTAGAGAAGGTTTCTTGGCATGGGCAGGAGTTGAAAAGACTGTTAACATTCTTGTGTTCCAACAGGGCTTGAACCCACAGATAAAGTGATCATGCACAAGCACCTATGTATTGCCTGTGAGCTGGAAGTCTATTCTGTTTCAACCCAAGCATACAAACTGTTTCTGGTTTTTAATGCACTGATTTTTTAGAATAAAAAAAGTAGATCCGTAGAACAGCAACTTTCTCACTTTGTGTTGGGCTTTAGCTTTGAGGCCATAGTTATGCGACAAAACTGTCATTGTCTCCTGTCCTCAGATCCACCAAATCAGCTGCCACTCTTGATTAGTGACATCTTGTCCTTCTGTGACAGCAAGGTGCCTGGAGATTAAGAATTTTCAGCAGCCTTTGCATTCTGGCATAGCTAACAGTCTGCAGGAGGGGGGGATCAAATTAGTGCTAAGCATCCAGAATCTGATAGGAAATATATCCATGTTTTTAATAGTTTTCTGAAGTTTTGCTCTGTTGCAGATTGACGCAGGGATGGAGGCAATTTGTTCCATGCCTTGGCGCCAATGACTGCTATGGATTTTCCTCCTCTGGTCATCATCCTAAACCTGGGAACATGAAGCAGATTTGCAGTGGATGACCTGAGTGCCCTTGACGGATGGTATGGTCTAAAGTACTTACGCAGATACAGTGGGCCTTGATGGTGAAAAGCTCTGTATGTAATGATGAGAACCTTAAACAGGATGCGCTTATGTACTGGGAGCCAGTGTAAGGCGTCCAAGGCTGCCGAGGCCGAGGAATTTCTGGGCAGTCTAAGGACTAACCTGGCAGCTGCGTGCTGGACCATTTGAAGTCTGTGCAGGGCTGATTTGTTTAGCCCTGCATATAGACTGTTGCAATAATCCAGCCTGGATGTTACTAATGCTACAGCGACCGTTCGTCTGGCACTCAGAGGAAGAAGGTCGAAAAACTTTCTAAGACCTCTAATGATATTGAAACAGACCCCTGCTACTTCTTTGGCTTGTTGGTTAAAAGACAAGGTGCTGTCGAATTTGATGCCCAGGTTTCGTGCAGCCTTAATAGTTTTTGGGGGGGCTTCTACTTTTTCGGGCCACCAATCTTGTGGAGAAAAACAGTTGTTAGGTCCAAAAGGCACAATCTCTGTTTTAGCAGAATTACATTTTAAGTGGTTATGTGTCATCCACTCAAAAGTTGCTGCCAAGCATTCTCTTAATGTCATTTCCGCATTAGATAGATTTTTGTCCAGTATCAGGACCAACTGAGTGTCATCCGCATAGGCAATTGTGTTGATGTTAAATTAAGAAATTAGTTTTAACAGGGGGACCATATATACGTTGAACAAAGTGGGGCTCAGGCTTGAGCCCTGTGGAACCCCTGTTATCATAGTTTTTTCTTCAGAACAAAATTTGCCCAGCATGACAATCTGACGCATGTGCGCCAGGTAGTTCTTAAACCATTCGAGCACGGTTCCTGCTATGCCTGCCGTAGCTAGGTGATGTAAAAGGATAGCATGGGAAACCATGTCGAATGCTGCAGAGAGATCTAATAGGATCAGGACAGCCAACTTTCCCTGATCCAGTGCAGCACGAATGGTTTCGGTGGATGACAAAAGTGCAGATTCGGTGGAATGGTGGGTTCTGAAACCTGCTTGACATGGGTGCAAGATGTCATTTTCGTCCAAGAATGTTGTTAGTTGTTTATTGACAAATGTTTCTGTGATTTTACAAATGGCGGGAAGAAGAGAAATGGGCCTTAAGTTGGACAGGGTTGTAGGGTCTTGTATAGCCTTTTTTTGCAGTGGTCTCACTGCTGCCACCTTCCATTGTGGGGGAATCTCCCCTGATTGGAGGGACGAGTTAATGAAGGAGTTTATGCAGGGATTGACCTCATAGATTATAGATTTGAGCAATACAGGGGGGCAGGGGTCAAAAGGCGATCCTGATTAAAGGGCAGATATTCCCCAAAGGGAATCTTCTAAGCTAATGTAACTGAAGCTTTCCCATCTGGGTTGATGCAGGTTCGGGTCCATTTCATCCTCAGGCTCTTCTTTCTCAAATTGGGGAAAGTCTTTAGTGAGGATGTCTATTTTTTGGGTAAAATAATTGGCTATATCATTACACAGGGTCTGGGAGGGAGGGATCTCTTGGGTTAGAATTTCGGGCTAAGTGAAGCTATTAACGATTTTAAAAATTTCTTTTTGTTTGTTGTTTGATGCTTCAATGCGGGCGGTAAAGTATTTGATTTTTGCATGGTGCGTCCCCACCCAGATGTGGGTGGGGACGTCTGTAGTGCTTGTCCCTGCAACTAGGATGAGTCTCTCCTGGGGGCACATAGGATAGATATGATTGGGAGCTGGCTCTCAAAGAGTTTTTTTAACTGTGCTCAAAGACTGTGGAAATATGTGCCTTGTTTGGACCATTAGGCCTTCTTTGGCTGCTGTAGTTTATGGCTTGGAGTGTTTTGGTTAATTCTGAGATTTGCAATGGTAGAAAGAGATATGCATAAGGAATCTGTTATGGTACAGTAACAGATATAGGAATCTGTTGGGCATTATGAACACATTTTAATAAATTTTTTGAGACCAGTAGAACTGGAGATATGCAATTTTAAAGTGTCAGCTGAGTATAGCACCTAATGCACAAAGCACCACTTCCAGTCATTTGGTTGTGCTAGACCAGGGTAAAGTCACAAGTTGAGGCTGATGGCAATGGAGCATGGGCTGGATACAAGGACCAGGTTAGTACCACTAAAAAAGTTACCTTCTCAAAATTCGGCACGAGGAGTCCAGTTCAGGGCGGAGGAGGCCGTGTGAAGGGCATCGTGGGTGCTGTAGCTTGAAGAGCAGGCCTAGCATCACAGATGCTTGTCGCTTTAACAAGGAAATACGGTTGGGCGTCTCAGATAGTTCTTGCTGGATCTTCGAGTTGCCAGTCCCTGTGGATTGTCACTGCTGTAGCGTGAATTGAAGATCTTGCATTGCTGGTGGTCGCAGGCAGCAAAGTTTCAGCATGAACGGGGACATTCATGACCAAAACCTCAGGATTTCTCCCTTTCTTTCAGAGGAGTGTACTCTGATGCCAGCCAAGGGCCCAGGGATGGCACCTCTTGGGGATCAGGGACTCACTATAGCAGAGGCCAGCAGGGCTCAGGCAGGTCCAGGCAGGTCAGCTGGGCTGTTGCAGGAAGGCCTCTGGAGCTTGCTGTGTCTCAGTAGGTCAGAACAAGAGGTCAATCAACTGACCTTTGGAGTCACTCAAGTCTTCTTGGGAACAATAAGATTTTCCTATCTCTTTCAAAGAGCAAGGAAGGCCTTGAGCAGCAGAGCAGTCACCTGGAGAAGAAGTGAGGCCTCAAGAAGCAGGGCAGTGGTCTGGTAGCTGTAGGGCAGTCCTCTGCGAAAGAAGGCAGACCTCAAGCAGCAGGGCAGTCCTCTGAGTACAAGGGAGTCCTTTTGAATTCTTCCACAGGATCAGGAGTGAATTGAACAGTGGGTCTGAGGGTCTTATTTTTATATGTGGTGCTAGCTTTGAAGTGGAAGAAACTTCTGGAGTTTCCTCTCCTCCATAGATAATTCTGAAATTACCTTTCTTCCTGCCCAGGAAATGTAAGGGGGTCAGGGAACAGTTCTGCCCCGCACATCCAGGCAGGGTCGCACATTCTGACAACACCTATTCCCTGTTGTCTCACTGTCTCTAAAGAATACACAAAGGCCAACTGCTATGCTGATCAAAGTCCTATTGCCCAGGACACAAGCTGCAGGCACTTAGGGCATCATTAGCATAGTGTATAACGAACACTCCTTCTTGAAAATTCTATCCTCCCTAAACCCGAACAACCACTTCATTGACCCACTCCCCACTAACTGCCTAGCTGCCGCAGCTCAATCCACCATTCCTAGTTGGACTGCAATAATTAACGCCTCCTTTCTACAGGGGTCGATACCTGATTCTCTGAAAGCCGGCCAAGTCTTCCCCATCCTAAAAAAAAGCTGCTGGATCCTGCTTCACCTGACAAATTTAGACCTATATCTAATATGCCACTCTTAGCTAAAGTTCTGGAGAAATGTGTGCAACAGCAGCTGAGTCAACACATCACCAACTTCCACTCACTAGATGACTTCAATCTGGATTCAGGCCTGGGCACAGCACTGAAACCACCATTCTTCACATCTTGGATGATGCCCTTTGAGCCCTTGACCAAGGCAAAACCTGTCTCCTTATCCTCCTAGATCTATCCTCGGCTTTCGTTACGGTCAACCATGAAACACTACTTGAACGCCTCAAATTCAGGATGGGACTGGATGGCCCTGTTCTTGAATGGTTTAGGTCCTTCCTCCAAAACCGGTCACAGAGATTCCTAATTAACGGTAACCTGTCCTCTCCCTCTCCGATCACGGTTGGAGTCCCCCAAGTATCAACCCTGTCCCCCACCCTCTTCAAACTTTTCCTCAAAACGCTAGTCAAAGTTCAACGCACCGCAAATATCTCCTACCACTTGTGTGCTGACGACACCCAGATTTACATAAAAATCTCTTTTTCTGAGGAGATTCTCTACCAGAATGAGGCCTTGAAATTGACTGTCCAATGGCTCACCTTTAACCAGCTCAAACGTAACGCAAAAAAAACTGAATTTCTCCTAATTTCCCCACCCAATACCAACCCTGACATTCAGGAATGGATCAAGGCGATCACAGCTTTAAACTGCCTACCAACCATAGTGGACTCTACCAAATCCCTTGGTGTAACCCTTGACTGAAGTTTGAACATGCATGACCACATCAACTCGATGGCCAAACCAGCCATATTTCACCTGAGCTACCTAAGGAAATTGAAACCTTTCCTGGACACTCCTGACCTAAAAATGGTAGTCCAGGCACTTGTCATCTCTAGACTGGAATATGGCTGCTCTACCCTCTCAGGTTTACCCAAGACCTCCTAGCGCCACAAAAAGCATGTCTCAATGCGGCCACAGACAAGTAACAGGCTCAAGGAAATTGAATCATATTCCTCCACACCTGGAAGTTCTGAACTGGCTTCCTCTTGAGGCCAGAATCCAACTTAAATTGGCATGTATCATGTGCAAGACCCTATACTCAAACTCTCTGGCATTTCTTGCCCAGAAACTCATGATATCCGGAGGAGCCAGAAACTCCTGTTCCGCCAGAGACCTTTTGCTCCAACCAGCACACTTGCTGAAAATAAACGTACAATCAGGCCTTTTCCTGGGGCCGCACCAAAAATATGGAACTCACTCCCGACCGGCATTTGATGAACTCCATCTCTGGTACGCTTTAAAAAGGATAACAAAAACTTCCTAATCGGCAAATTCCTCTCCTATTGACTTGAAATCACCTCAGTGACCTTGTCCCGCTTCCATTTACTTCCGACCACTACCTCTCATTGGGCCTATCCTGTTGCCATCCACCCGGCTCCTCCGGGCACCCCCCCTGGGATCTGTGACCATCTGTTTCTCGTAAAATGTATTTTCCTGTGTTTATCCCAAATATATCCACCATCCTCCTCGAAGTCTCTTGTATACATCTTGTGAATCCTGTAAAGCGCTCTGATACCCTAAAAGGTCAAGTTTATGCTCTATAAAACACAAATAATATATTTTGTCCAAACGTTTAGGGCATACCCTAGTAGTGGCTTATATGTATTAAAAACCAAGATTTAGGCATGGCGGAAGGTATATTTTGCCAGGTCGAAAAGGGCAGTGTTAGAATTGGGGGTCTCTGGTTGGCGCAAGTATTCACTTGTGACAAGCAGGGACCCTCTCCTCTAAGTCAGGGCGAAGGATGACCCCTTAGAATTACCCTTGCTCACCCTCTAGGTACGTGGCGTGAGCAGCCAAGGCTATTCTCCAGGCGTTGTTAGTTAAGCACTTGTAATAACACACACAGTAAACATACCAATCCCCCCACAAATGGACACCAGGCTGAAGTTATATAAAAATACGTCTTCTTTATGTAAAAATATATATATACAGGCAAGTATTTATCACAAGACCATCAATAACGTATTTTAAGTGGGCCACAATACTTTTTAAATCAAGGTTCCTTTAGAATAGTTCAAAACAGGTTTAGTCTCTTTGGCAAATGTGATACTCCTTTTACAAATACTTCTTCTGTATTTTTTGGTACATTAGGCCAGTCTTAGGCCAGCTGGACGCTTTGTAGCGCTTCTGAATGCTTTAAACGGGTGAAATCGGCAGCCCCTACCAATAATCACGCATCTCGCGTGAGAAATGTACCCGAGGCCCTACCAACTCTCACGCATCTCGCGTGAGTCGGCGTACGCGGCGTACAGCTTCAAGGAAATGCAAAACAATGGTACGAGCCGTACCCAGCTTGTGCGGCTCGTACTGCGGGGTGATTGCAGCGTACTGGGCACTTTTCAGAAGCCCGAGGCGTAGCAAGGCAGAACCCTGGTACGAGCCGTACTCTTCTTGTGCGGCTCGTACTGCGAGGGGGGGTTTCAAAGTACTGGGCCCTTTTCAGAGGGCTAGGGGCGCAGATTGGCAAAGCGCTCGATTTCTCTTAGCAACAAGCGCACTGTTTGGTTCTGTGGGGCACAGCAGGCAATACGACGCGCACAGCTAGATAACGGGGAAATAAAGCGTTGCGGGCCCCAAGCCCATTGTGCTAGCGCCGTATCACCATACTGCAGTTCTTTTTCTGGGAGAGTCATACACGGGGAGTGCGACTCGTTTCTTGGCTGTGTCCTCGGATCTCTCCTTTCAGCGGGTGTGTGCGCTCAGGCGGGCGCGGCCCACGACCTCGGTACAGATGGTACTGGGGTCTTCCAACAGGGGGGCGGCGGGGCCTGCAAACTCCTCGGGTCGGCGAGCGGGGACAGCAGGGCACGGTCCTTCGTGCGGGCTGCAGTCTCGGTGTAGGTCACCGGCCTTGAGGAAATTCCAGCGGGAGGGGCGAGTGAGCGCTCAGCGCGCTCCAGTGGCAGGCAGGGGCAGAGGAGCAGGCAGCCTGACCCGGGGGCAGAGAGCGACTCCAAGGAGTGAGGCTCTCACGGGTAAAGGGCAGGCGAGCTCCCGAGTGCCACAGCCCTAGGAGGGGGCGATGAGGGGCGCAGACTCAACTCCGGCGGGAGGCACACACGGCTGGCAGATAGAAACGAGCGAAGACACAATGAACCCACTGGTCCTGGGGTTCAGTTCAGGGGGCAAGCTCAGTCAAGCCCTTGGAAAAAGTTTCTAGCACAAGTCAGCAAAGTCTTTTCAGCAAGTCTTTTCCTCTCCTTCCTCAGCAAGGCAAGCAGCAGGCCAGTCCTTCTAGCGTCTTCTTCTCCTTCTAGTTGGGCAGAGGTTTGTTGTGGGAAACGGGATTCTGATTTACAAGGAGCAGGGCTCCTACTTTTATACAGCATTTTCTTTGTTCTTGCAGGCCAGGGGGCCTCTGCATAACTTCTTTCAGTCTCTGAGCACTTTGTTGGGTGTACTCTGGTTACTGCTTTCAGTGGGAGGGGCAGGCACATCAGACGCTCCACAGGAGGTGGAGCCAGCATTGTGTGGACAGGGGGTAGCCAGGAGTACCTTGTTGACAGTGCTTCGCCTTTCCTGGGCCAGGTGTCGGGCTGAGTCATCAGTCACTCCCCAGGGGGCGGAGCCAGCATTGTGGTGGCAGAGCACAGCCCTATTCAGAGTCCAGGCACACTCCCTCCTCCCACTAAGGTGTAATCCTGACATTCACCACCTGTCATCCCCCAGCCCTGTCACTCACATATCCCAGACAGTCAGATACAGATCCTAGCAGAGGCGGGCTGAAATGGTTAGGTAAGCAAATGCTAGCTTTCTAAAAGTAGCATTTGCAAACACAGAATATTAAAATAAACTTTACTAAAAGAAGTATTGTATTATTCTGAGTTCAGGCATACTAAACTTGACTTTCTACCATGTTCCCTGAGCCTGCTAGGATTATAGAGTGTAATAATTTCTGTAGCCCATCTTGGCCTAAGAGAACAGGTAGCCTTACAATAGTGAAAAAAGAATTTGGCTGTAATTCACTATTAGGACATGCCACATACATCAGAGCATGTCCTACCTTACACTTACAATGCACCCTGCCCTTGGGCCTACCATAGGGGTGACTAATATGAAGTTAAGGGAAGGTTTAGAGACTGGAAAGTGTGTGCACTTGCCCAGCCAGCATGACAGTACCGGACTGCACCCAGGTTCTGCAATGGCAGACCCTAGACACATTTTAACAGGCTGCTTCTGTGGGTGGCGCAACCAGCTCTGCAGGCCCACTAGCAGTATTGGCGTTCACAAGCCCTGGCACTCCTGGTGCACTTTACCGGGGACTGACAGTACATCCAATGAACCAATCATGGAAATCAATCACATTTACATTTTGCACAGGCAGAGCATATGCACTTTAGCACTGGTCAGCAGTGGTAAAGTGCCCAGAGTCATTAAACCAACAAAAACAGGTCAGGTAGAATATTGGAGGAAGGCAAAAAGTTCAGGGATGAACCTGCCAAGAGGGCCAAGTCCAACAGGCAGTTTAAAATGACACCCATGGTGCAATGGTATTCCTGAGATTTGTTTTACCAGGCTCCTTAAGTGGGTGGCACAATAATTGCTGCAAACCCACTGATAGTGTTTACATTTACAGGTCCTGGGTACATGCGCCATTTTACTAGGGACTTATACGTACATTAAATGTGGCAATTGTGTGTAAGCCAAATTTTCATTGTTTAGAAGAGTGAGCACTGTAGCACTGGTTAGCAGTGGTGAAGTGCACAGAGTCCTAAGGGCAACAAAAACAAGTTCAGCAAAAAAGAGGGGGGAAAGCAAAGCTTTTGTGGAAAGACCACCCAAAGGGCACATACAAAAGAATATTTGTGTGAGTCTGGAAAGGCAGCATGGTTAGATAAAAAGGTTTTAAACCTCCTTTAAAGGAAATAAACTCTAAAAAATGTAATTCGGGGCCTGGAATGACATAATTCAATGGTGTAGCAGTGCGAAATTAAAAGCAGAAAGTATGAGGCAAAAAGCAAGCATGGAGAGTGATATCTACAAGAAGAATGTTATTCCTTGATTCGTCATTAATGGCTGTAACATCACCTGCAGGTAGGTCTCCAGGCAGGTTGCCTCATGCCAGTTCTCCAGCCTTGATCCGTTCTCCAGATAGCGTATGGTTCTGGCACTTCTCTCTTCGTCTTGGAGGTTTGGGTGAGCCTTGTTCCTGCTGATATTCAGCACCTTCTCATGCACATACACTGTCCACATATTACACATGGCTTCGAAGGTGTGAGGCATGATTTGCCATTCACTGCGCTGTTGGTTGTGTCCTAACTCATGGATGGGGCCCCATAGGCCCTTTGATAAAATTGATTTGGCATCAACCAGACTTTTAGCAGACTGCACATGACACATTATTGGATATCCTGAATGCATCCAACCTAAAAGAAAGACAAACGTGCGAGATCTTTGTAAAACATTTACAAGTACAAAGGGACAATTTTGAGAGAAAGCAAAAGAAAACACTACAAATTAGGAATTCCTATTGGTACTGACCCTGTGGTTCAAATTCACACAGATTTGTTTCACAAAATGAGTGACTTGTGGTTTAACAGACGCAGCCTATTGTCTACTTTGGAAACCCTTTGGCGTCAATGAATATTTTCCACTGACAGCAGATTTGGATAGAAAAATATGTCAACAAACTCAGCGTTGGTGAAAGCCTCACCCTGGCAGGACCAACTGTCACACCTATCACTGCTGTATACATATGGGCCACAAGTTTTTGGATTTGAAAAACAGATGTACTCCGCTGCTTCACTATTCTTGAGTAAGAAACTACATGTACGCTGAGTTTTATTAACTTAATTTAAAAACATCATGATTGAAAGATGTACCCTTCAATATAAAGTTTACAAGCAACACATTTGATAATAATTCAATACAAGACACACAGAGCCACTTACAAGATGCCAGATTTAGTAGTAGTGTTAGAGCAGATTTATTATTTATAATTATTGTTAATTTGCTTGTGATTAAGTTAGCATAACAAGGCTGCAAAATAAAATCACTGGGACTTTCTTTGCCTACAATGATGGCTAAAGACAATGTGGCTTTAAAAGTTACGAGGAAAGTTTCCTATGTGCATGTTTTCTCCTGTGTTTAATTTTCATGGGATAGTCAAAATAGGATTAATTCTGTGGTGAAGTTTACGAACTGCATCTAACCTGTGCTTCATGTGTAAGTTGTTCCTGTAGTGTTGCAAATAATCAAGGCTGTTTCTGTTTGCAGTCACAACTTTTTGTTTAGTCATTTAAATGTTTTATTGTTTAACAGTGAAATGTCATTTTCCCTGCATGTAGGGTAAATTAGATAATTAATTATTTAATGTTTAGGCAGTCTTTAGAATAGCTGTTTTATGTAACACAATTTCTATGATATTGATTAGCTTATGTCATCTAACTTTTTTAGTTTAGCTCATGTTGCAACTACACGCCATACGAGGAGCGTGGTCTTCTACTCCTCTAAACCTATAAAAAGTGCATATTCTGGGGTTGTGTGCCAGACCTTTCCTTGTTTCCATACCAGCAGTCTCTAAGTTAGACTGTTTTTTGATTTTGTACTTAGAATATTTTTTGATTCTACCTATTGATTTATTTCTGGTGATTGCCCTTTTATTGAAACTTCTCGCTTATTATGAATTATATTGATAGAGGTTTTTGTTTTCTATGATGGTTCTTAATTTTGAAAAAAACTTCATGGTTTGTTCTTTGAATATTGTCCTGCGTAGATTTTTGCCTTGCTCCAATATGAAAAAACGAAAACAGGATGCCAGAGCTGATGTAATAATTTAAACAAACAATGTGCTGACCAGAACCTGAAAAGAAAATTCAAGAACGGGAATTGCTACTTAATAGCTTTTTATTTCAATTTTTTAGAAAAGCGGATTTATGTTTTTTCAAACGATCAAAAAGAACATATTCAAAAAAGGACACGTACAAATGGGAGGACTAAATGTTTGTCTTCAATCATTCGTTATTACAGACATATCACAGGCTTTCAACAAACTTTCACACCATTCAGGGAAGGGACTATAGAAACATACATTATAATCTTAAGAAATATATATTTACAATTTCTACTTCACAAAAGAACATAATGCCACGCTCTGCAAACACAGTTTTGTAATAATAGTGAAAAAAAGACTTTTTTTCAGGTGTACATTCGTCTTAGATAAATTCTAACTTTCAACGTATGATTATTCGTAATGTACAAGCGGCATGGAGAAATTAATTAAATGACCAAGCCGTTTTTGCAGATATATTGTGGCAGGAAGCCTACGCGTTTCGAATCCCAATTGTTCTCTTAGGATTCTCCTCAGGGCCTTGAATAGTATCTAAACAGGGCACAGAAAAAGATAAAACACGAAAAATAAATTAATAAATCATAAATACTGGATGACAACCAGAACAACAAATAAACAGATCAGGATTCGCCTTTTGCTCATAACATGTATCTAGACCAACTATCAGGAAACCTAGCTCGGCCAACCCACCCACACACTCTGTGGCTTACCAATAAGTGAAAACGTCAGGATGGTGGAGGAGGGTCGTACGTTGTAATCACGGAACCGTATCTAAAGGGTGGAAGAACATATCTCAAATGATTTTGTCAAAGAGTTAGGTGCAATCTGAGAAACCCACAACACGTTGTTGATACTTGCCTTCATGAAGCGTTATGCTGCTTGGAGTGTTCAAATTAAAAACCAGGACGGTGGGTGGTGGATGAATGCGGTCGGGATACAGATATCTGCCAATTTGAAAGGAAAGAGTTTTTTTTTTGTTAGGGCATGCCTCTGTTTAGGTTTGGACGGAGAGCGGAAAACCGTACCTAAGCACCGGAGTTACAATTAAGAAAACCGCTTGCGGGTATTTAAAGCCAATGTCACACTACGTGCCTAAGGCAGGGATTTTGACACTAAACTGCACTGGTTAGCGTCGGGCTCTAACTAGATGGCAGAGCGTTCTCTTACCTAGATCGAATTTAGACTGCTGCTGACAGTCTAGCAGAAACAATCCTGAAGACACTTTTATTTTGTTCGTGCACGGGAGCGGTAGGTCGGGGGTCGGAGTACAGACGTCCTTTAGATTCCTAAAAAGGGTTACAGAAATGTTTTAAAAGAATGGAAGTGTGCTACACGGGGGTTGCCGTGACTTTATTATGCCATACACAAAAAAGCCGTTGGACGACGTAGGGTATAGTCTGGTGCACTAGGGATAGTACACTCAAATAACGATATTTAGCACTCCACCAACTACTGGGGCATCGTCCTAACCTCAGATTAGACTACACAAATAAAAAAAGAGCTGGGAGTGCTTGTTTATCCAGAAACAATTAGATATTTTAATCTTCAAAAGACACAAATAAATCAATGGTCCAAAAAGTATAGTGTGTAAACATATGCACAGTCAAAATTCTTGATTTCCTTGATGTTCAGCAGCCGACGCGTTTCGTCCTATAGGCAGGACGTCATCAGGGCTGCAAATGCAAATACAGAAATACAAATATATCAATACATATATACACTCTCAGTCAGTCATACCCTGAAAAGAGAAAAAAATCTGAATATTATTACAACTATTAGGTACAGTACAGCTCATAGTGCCGTGTAGTGCTAACAAAATATTTTTTTTTTTTTTTCAAATAGCTTTATACTGTTTGAAAAGGTTCAAAAAATCTGAGACATAATAATAATACAAAAAAGAGGAGCCTCATTATAAGAGTACGAGGTGAGCTGTGTGTCAATAATACATTTTTACGAAATAACTATGCAACAGTTTGCAAGCGTTTTATCCCAGGATGTAAATAGAAAATTTGTGGGTTTCTATGAGAAACAGTAGATTTGATTTCATATGAGAATTCCAGGCAAACAGTGCCCGCTCGCTTTTCAAACAGTATAAAGCTATTTGAAAAAAAAAAAAATAATAATAATTTTTTTGTTAGCACTACACGGCACTATGAGCTGTACTGTACCTAATAGTTGTAATAAGATTCAGATTTTTTTCTCTTTTCAGGGTATGACTGACTGAGAGTGTATATATGTATTGATATATTTGTATTTCTGTATTTGCATTTGCAGCCCTGATGACGTCCTGCCTATAGGACGAAACGCGTCGGCTGCTGAACATCAAGGAAATCAAGAATTTTGACTGTGCATATGTTTACACACTATACTTTTTGGACCATTGATTTATTTGTGTCTTTTGAAGATTAAAATATCTAATTGTTTCTGGATAAACAAGCACTCCCAGCTCTTTTTTTATTTGTGTAGACTTTATTATGCCTTTTCAATTCGGAAACTCACCGTAATGTATACGGACTCCTAGCTTACTGGATCAGTTTAAACTACTGGCGGCGCCATGTCGATAACTGAAAACAATTATAAAAAGACACATCTTAGTGTGTACACTGTTATTGACATATCGACGTGGATCGTAGCTAGCTGAATCTCAGTACTTACTTTGGTATCATGGAGAAGGACGTGAATCCGCTCGCGTCTATGTCGGCACTACCTCTGGGCACATGCGCATAGCAGGCCCAGGCGAGACACTGTCAGGTTTTTAAAGGGGCATGACGGAAGGCAAACCACCGACTCCTTAAAGGAATACCGCACATTAAATCATAATACCGCGTCTTCGTGGGACTCAGTCCCCTCAGGGGCTGCAGTCTTCCCCCTAGAGGTTCATGGGCCGACCTTAGTATGCGAGACCATCATGCTTCAAATTTTAAAGTTCATTACACATAGTGCGCACCACCCCCACCTGGGGCAGGCTGGAAAGCACATGGGCACGCTTACTGTTTGGGACGGCAGGAATCAATGGCTCATATTTCAAAGTGGAGTGACAACCTTGGTGGTGGTATACACTTCGTGTTTACAATTTGAAGATTTCACTCAATTCATTGAGACCAGAGATTGCCGTATCGAATTTTACAATTAAAAAGGCTTCTCGTTTGGAAAGTTGTAAATTCAGATCACCTCCACGAGGGTCCTTTTCGATTCTCGATATCACGGTCCATTTGAGATCACTAATTGTATGTTGCATTTTTGTCCAATGTTGAACCAAAGGGGCATTTTCAACTTTTTTGTTGAGTCTAGACTTGTGTTGGGAAATGCGTTGACGCACTTCTTGACTGGTTTTTCCTATATACAGTTGTTGGCACGGGCATATAATGCCATAGACTACAAACTTAGTCTTACAGTTACTGAAAGTGTTGTGTTTCCAGTAGATCCCATTATGCTGAAATAGGGAACCTTCAACCGTAGATTCACAACAAAGGCAAGTTCCACATTTGTGGTGTCCAGTTATGGGAGGCAGTCTCATCATTTGACGCAATGTAGGCGGTTTTGAAGCAGGCATGGCTGCACGGACAATGTAGTTGGCAATATTGTTTTCCTTTTTAAAGGCAAACAAGGGTAGATCTCTAAGGCTCTCGTCTAAGTTCTTGACTAGGTGCCAATTTTGTCCAATGATCCGCTTTAGCTGGTTTGCGTTAGGGCAAAAAGTAGTGACACATACCTGTCGCTTCACATTAGCTTTTACTTTTCGTTCCAGTAATGTTTCCCGTGGGGTCCACCTAGCTCTCTTCATGCAATTTTTTACTAACTTTTTGGGGTCACCCCTATCGCATAACTTTGATATCAAATTGTCAGCATGATGATTGAAGTCTTCCTTAAACGTGCAGTTCCGGCGGACTCGCAAGAACTGCCCGTAAGGGAGATTTTCTTTGAGGCTTCTGGGGTGGTTACTGTTGAACATTAGAGATTTATTACGATCAGTTGGTTTTACAAATAATGTGGTAGCCAGTTTGCCTTCTTTTGGAAAAATCTCAACATCAAGGAATGCGATTCTGCTGGTAGACTGGGTTAAGCTGAATTTTATATCAGCAGTCCTGGAATTTAGCCATTGATGGAAGGCGGTTAAGGTGTCACCATCTCCTGTCCATATCATGAACACATCATCAATAAATCGGAGCCAAGCTCCGATATATTGATGGAACGGGTTGTTAGAATGTATATAGGCATCCTCATACATAGACATGAAGAGCACTGCCAGCTCCGGCGCAAAGGGGCAGCCCATTGCTACCCCTTTAGTTTGGTAATAAAATTCTCCATTGAAACAAAAATAGTTTATCTTAAGGGCAAATGATGCAAGCTGTACCAAGAATTTAGTTGGTACTTGCACTGGGCGGGATCTTAGATCTAAGAAGTGTGACAGGACCGCGACTGCTTCGTCCTGAGGGATCTGTGTATACAGTGATGTCACGTCTAAGGTGACTAAAATATCACTGTGTTCACGATAGTTGATGTTAGCCAATTTGTTTATGAAATCCGTTGTGTCTTGTAAGTAGGATCTCACCTGACACATAAACTCCTTTAAGAAACAATCCACGTATTTGGCAATTGGCTCAAGCAGAGAGCCACATCCTGCCACGATGGGCCTGCCTGGCGGTTGGTTTTGATCTTTATGGATTTTAGGTAATACGTAGAACATCGGGATTTTGGGGTATTTGATCTTTAAATATTCCAGCTCTTTGGGACCAACAAATCCTTGGTCAAATCCTTCCTGTATTATATTAAACAGTTCGTTTTGAAGATCTGTAGTGGGATCTTTACCTATCTTGCGGTAGCAGTTGGGGTCGTCTAGTTGCCTCATTACTTCGGTGGTGTAGTTGTCGGTGTCCCATATTACTATGGCACCGCCTTTAATGGCCTGTTTAACTATTACCGAGGTATCATTCTTTAAGTTGTTTAATGCAGTCATCTGCTTTTTGGTGGTGTTGAATTTCACAAACTTTCTTTGTTTTTCCATGGCTGAGATGGCAGAAAGGACACTTCTTTCAAAAGTAACAAGTTCTTTCGGAATTTTATTCACAGGGGGGCAGAAAGTGGATCTATTTCTCAAACCGGTCACTTCCGCCGGTTTTTGTATGGAGTTGTCACTAAAAAATAGAGTAAGCCGTAGTTTTCTGCAAAATTCAATGAACTCAGACTTCATTTTCACAAAGTCGGTTCTTTTCGAGGGTACAAAGGATAGACCTTTTGCCAGGATGTCTTCTTCTTCTCGTGTAAGTACCTTCTTAGAGAGGTTAAAGATGGGCGACGCCTTTAATTTTTGTAATGCTGGCGTCGTGTTTTCATTTCCCATGGGATTGTGTATCTCGCCCTGCCTCTGGGGCGCGTCTGGCCTCTCCCTAAAAAATGAGGGTTAGAAGATTGAACCTGTTGTTGTTGATTAGTGTTCCAATTTTTATTCCGGCTGGGGCGGTTGTAATTGCCACTGGTGTCACTATCTGTCCCTGATGAAGATGTATCTGAGAAAGAAATAAACTGTTTTCTAGACCTTCCTTTGTTATCGGGGAGAAAGCGTCGTGATTCTGTTTTCGAATAGAAGTCTACTTGGAGATATGGATTGCACCTAACTCTTTGACAAAATCATTTGAGATATGTTCTTCCACCTTCCACCTTTTAGATACGGTTCCGTGATTACAACGTACGACCCTCCTCCACCATCCTGACGTTTTCACTTATTGGTAAGCCACAGAGTGTGTGGGTGGGTTGGCCGAGCTAGGTTTCCTGATAGTTGGTCTAGATACATGTTATGAGCAAAAGGCGAATCCTGATCTGTTTATTTGTTGTTCTGGTTGTCATCCAGTATTTATGATTTATTAATTTATTTTTCGTGTTTTATCTTTTTCTGTGCCCTGTTTAGATACTATTCGAGGCCCTGAGGAGAATCCTAAGAGAACAATTGGGATTCGAAACGCGTAGGCTTCCTGCCACAATATATCTGCAAAAACGGCTTGGTCATTTAATTAATTTCTCCATGCCGCTTGTACATTACGAATAATCATACGTTGAAAGTTAGAATTTATCTAAGACGAATGTACACCTGAAAAAAAGTCTTTTTTTCACTATTATTACAAAACTGTGTTTGCAGAGCGTGGCATTATGTTCTTTTGTGAAGTAGAAATTGTAAATATATATTTCTTAAGATTATAATGTATGTTTCTATAGTCCCTTCCCTGAATGGTGTGAAAGTTTGTTGAATGCCTGTGATATGTCTGTAATAACGAATGATTGAAGACAAACATTTAGTCCTCCCATTTGTACGTGTCCTTTTTTGAATATGTTCTTTTTGATCGTTTGAAAAAACATAAATCCGCTTTTCTAAAAAATTGAAATAAGAAGCTATTAAGTAGCAATTCCCGTTCTTGAATTTTCTTTTCAGGTTCTGGTCAGCACATTGTTTGTTTAAATTATTACATCAGCTCTGGCATCCTGTTTTCGTTTTTTTGATAATCCGGCTCAGCCTTGCTGATTGGAGCCCACCCGTAGTTATTTTCTTGCTCCAATATGGTCATTTTGATTTGTCTATTCTGCATTTATATATGAGATGGAAGTTACAACTGCTCGATCCCTGTTAGTTTCAGAGGGGAGGGTGTTTGCTGTACGCTATACCATTACGTGGAAAAGTTCCATTGTGGAGTGTAGTCACACAAGAGGGCCGAAGAAAAGCAGTTGGTTCTGGACTGTGGTTGACCTGTTTTGTAATAATTCGTATGGATAACCTGAGGACCTGTGTAGATGCATCATATTTCATAATGAGTGCAGTGCACAGTCAAGTGAGAGTGCTTGTAAACCACACTGATTGTCTCTTTGTTATTAGTACACCATCACAATGAGAACTCTCCTATTGAGTGTGATGTCGGCCTTAACAGAGGCGCAATGGTACTCTACTCAAGCCGTATCTCATGCAACAATGTGCACTGATCATTACTGTTTTTTTTCTTCTTTTTTTTTGCCAGTAGTTTGAGAGCCTTATTCCCAACATCATAGAGGCAATGCAGGGTGGCCAGCGCATACGCCCATGCCTCACCATCCGCCAGGGCCCGCAGGCCCCGCTGTTTCAACGCCAGATGGTGTCGCGCCCCCACACTGGTCAACAACGCTGCCTCGTCCTCCATCTGGCTGATCTCCTGCACAAGCTGCCTAATTTGCAGGGTCTCTTCCTTCTTTTTGGCCTCTGTTAACGCCTGCGCCTGTCCCCACAACACAGCTTCCCACAGTGTGATGGTCGATTGGACCGTCCCCCTGTACTCTTTAAAGTAAAGCTCGGACCTCTCCCTCAGTTTGTCACCCACTGTCGGATCACACAGTCTCCTCTCATCTATCCGCGGGAAGGCAGCCCTGTCAATTAATGGGCTTTGAGTGACAGATACTGGCGCATGATCCGATATCCCCCTCGCCATATGATGGCCGTAGAGAAGTCACCTACTCTGTCTGTGTGAGTGAACAGATGATCAATCCTAGAGGAAGAATCATGCCTAGCCGAGTAGAAGATGTATTTTTGCAGAGCAGGGTTGTGCGCCCGCCATAAATCCACCAAGCCCAGTGCCCTCGTGATGTCTGCTAAGCCCTGCTCCCCCTTTGTGCTTGATCGAGGGCCTGACCTGTCCATTTCAGTGTTCATTACTGTGTTAGTGTCATCTCCAAGAAGCAGTGTGCCTACGGGGAGGTCTGTAATAAGTGAAGAGAGCTGAGTGAGTATCACCGAGTGGAGCCTCGGCGATACATAGCAGGACCCAAATATCAATACGCGCCCCTCCCACTAACCCGCAGCCGCGGCAAAACACCCCTCCTTGTCTGACCAAGTGCCCATGAGCACTAGGGGTAGCGCTTTGCGCACCAGAATACCCACTCCCCGTGCTCCGGACGTGAACCCAGAGTCTGCTACCATTGTGTACCCAAAGCGATCTAGGGCTTTACAGCTGTTGCCCCTGAAGTGCGATTCCTGAATGAGAACGACGTCACGAGAGTGCCTCTTCAGGTGTTACATCACCAGCGTACACTTGATCTTATTGCCCAGCGCGTTTACATTCCAGGACCAAATCTTCATCATAGTTGGTTCACCCATAAGCCTTGCGACAAGCTAATGACAACGGGGCCCTCCTGCACCCCGCATCGTACTCCATGTCAACTCACGACTTCTGTTGGATATGTAGTCCTCAAGCGTCCCCCCCTGCAAACAAAAACAAATAACAATCCCAACGCCCCACTCCCTGCATCCCTGCCTGGTGAGCCCCCAACCTCCCACCACCCAAACTTGCAGAGTGCCTGTCGCCCTTTAAACGCCCAAAAACCCATTCGTGAGAGGTCGTGGACTAGCTTCCAGTGTCAAGGAACATCAGTCTGCTAACTGGGATCTGAAGCCCCACAACCATGCCTCGCCAGACCAGCACATGTTAAGTTCTCCCTGCAGTGCCACCGTCACCTCTATCAGGCAAATATCAACTTCACGCATTTTTATGGTCTCGCCGGCAGGAGTGCATCCCTCAAAGTCACACAGTCTCTGCAGCATCAGAGATCCCCCCTCTGCCCCCCAAATCCCATCCTCCCCCCCGGAGCACCAGTATAGTCTTGACCCCCTGAGAGTGTTGCAGTGGTTACTCATCTGTCTCTCAGCAGTGCCTCTATCCACTGGGCAAGGTCTCGGCCTCCATGTCCGACTCTTCACCACTCCGAGCAGCCGCCGATCTCCAGCCTCCGCCCTTGCGGCTGATGGTGCACCAGCCCTCCAGCCAGTTGCTCGCCTCCTCCGGTTTATCAAAGAAATATGCCTTTCCATAGTCCAGGATTTTGAGTCGGGCTGCAAAGAGCATCATATATTTCACTCCCTGTTCCCAAAGGGCTCATTTCACTCTGTTGAAGGAACGTCGCTGGCATTGTACGTGCAGCGTAAAGTCAGGAAAAAAACCGATTGTGGCATTCAAGTGCCTTGAGATATCCGTGCATCCGTGCAGCCTGTAGTATGGCATTTCAGTCCCTAAAATTTAGGATGCGGGCAATGATGGTGCGTGGGGGGCCCCCCGGTCGGGGCCTCTCCTCCAGGGCTTTGTGAGTCCGCTCTATGGAGAAGAACTGCAACAGGCGTTTCGGCTTGAGATGATTCAGGATCAAGTCCTCCAAGAAGAGATCCATGGCAAGCCCTTCCATGCCCTCCGGCACCCCCACTACCCGGATGTTGTTGCGGCGGGTCCTCCCTTCATGGTCTTCGAGCCGGGCATGGATGTCAACCTGATTCTTTGTGAGGGTCAGTACCTGTTCCTCCAGGCGTTTCGTTTTGGCTTGAACACCTCCAATATCCGCTTCAGCCGTGGCCACCTTCTCTGACATTTTGCGAAAGTCAGCCCACAGGAGGTTTACCTCTTCGGTGACAGAGTCCAGTTTTGGTTCCAAGGTTCCCTTCAGTTCACAAATCGCCCTCATAATATCTTCCAAGGTCGTATCTGTGCCATGGTCGAGCTGCTCCTCATGCGTGTCTCTACCAACCGCTACCTCCTCACGCCCCATGGCTACTGTATATTTATCTATCTGGTTGGCCTGCCCGGGCCCTGCCCCCTTGTTGCGTCCCATGTTGCCGACTGTGGTGCAGCCGAGGCCCCCGCCTCCCTGGACATGGCCTGTTTTGCTGCAGTCCACACCAATTAGGGAAGAAGGGTCCCCTCCAGTCCACTCCGTCAATGCCAGCCGATAGTGACCAAGCTACCGCCCAGTCTCCTATGGGGCTTCACCTGTGTGTCTGTGTCAAGCCAGGGCCCTCCACTGCCAGCAGATGGCTACTGTAAACACTCCCTGCTTGTCGCGCTCTCAGGTCAAGGTCCTTCACCACTCCCCAACAGGTGGTATGATCGTTCAACCACAGGTGATTCGCCGCTCACCAGACAGAAATAGGGGGGGTGAGTCCACTCCGCACCCCCCAAGGCCGAGCTGGTGCACTCACTCCATGCTGGATGCCACTTCACCGGGTGCGGAGCCCCCACCACCAAGGACAGCCCTGGTTCAGCACCATCCAGCTACACCCACTCATGGTTAGGGCTGCATCTAAATTGCTCTGCCGAGGCCCTCACATGCTCCACCAGGACTCTGCTGCCGGTGCTAGGCCGCCTCGCTGTCCCGTTGCAGTCTCCCTGCTCTGGGGTGGACGCTGGGACCCCTCTCGTTCAGGTACCTCTCGGGCTGCCTCCCAGCCGACTCACCCGCACTACTCCAGTCTTTGCTCCACAGGAGGACGGCCCTCACCTCCACTTGCAGCCTTGGCTTCACTCTGCTGCTTCAAGTGCAGCCTCACTTCCCTGAGGGAGAACCCTTGCTGGATGCGTACTCGGCCGCACCTACTCTTCTCGGGCTCCGGAGCCGATCGGGGGGCTGCGCTGTGACCAGCCCGCCTCTGCCAGGATCCGAGACGGCCACTCCGGGGAGCTCGTTCCGCCACTCTTGGCCCGCTGGGACGCTCTCCGTCTCCGCGAGTCACCACAGATCATCCGCCGGCGGAGGCTGGGACACAGCTCGTATCCGCAGCGGCGATTCCAACGGCGACTCCTCCTACTGCCTCCGGAGTGTCACCATCTTGTAAGCTGTCGCAGCTGGCCACCGAAAGTTCCCCAGCTCCACCTCTGCTGATTTCTGCCCGAATTTCACGGTTTAACGGGCGCCGCTGCCTCCCGAGATGCTCATCCCTCAGAATCAGCGCGCCGAGGCAGGATTGTGACGGATGTGTGGGGCTAACAGTGCTGGTAGCTAGTGCAGCACACTCAGCCTACGGCCTACTTCCGCGGTAACTAACCACGCCCGATCATTACCTTTCTGATCACACCTCAAATTACATCATCAATGATCATATTTTGGATGACAAAATTGATGAAATCACTGATGAGAGTACAAAACAATTACTTCATTGATGTAGTCACTTTCTGTAAGGGTACGCTGTGTAGATTCTGTGCACGTGAAATAATCTCCTGAACTAAATTCAAATTACACCGCATTAAATGAAAAATGAAAAGGCATTATTACTCAACACTTTAAACAATTAATACGGTTAGCACCCATTAGTACACGGACATTAGTCCGAGTACCATTACTACGCAAGCGTTACAACGCATGTGATGTAATAACGCATAGCCTTTAGTACGCAAGTTGTTACATCACATGCGTTGTTACAACGCATGCGTAGTCGGTGAGGGGGCGTCCATTTTCTGGAAGAGGGTCTGCTGCATGCGCAAATCGGTGAGGGGGCGCCCGTCTGCTTTGGGACTCCTTATTCTGACTGCCCACGGCGGAGGAATCCAGAGGAAGCAAGAAGGGGGAGAAGATTGGAACCAAGCAAGGAGGTGAAGAGAGGAACTACGAGGAGAGAGAGGTAATAGGGGCTGTGTAGGGTTGTGCAGGATTGTGTACTTGTGTTTGTGTAGTGTAGAGTAGTGTTGGGTCGTGCAGGGTAGTGTTTGGGGGTAGGGACAGGACTGGGGTAGGGGCAGGGTCGTGCTGGGGGTAGTGTTTTAGTGTTTTGGGTAGTGTTCTGATGTTAGTGTAGAGTACTGTTTTAGGGTTTAACGTAGTGTCGGGGTGTCGTGCAGGGTAGTGTTTGGGAGTACGGACAGGACAGGGGTTAGGGGCAGTGTCGTGCTGGGGGTAGTGTTTTAGGGTTTAGGGTAGTGTTCTGGTGTTAGTGTATGGTAGTGTTTTAGAGGTTTAGGGTAGTGTCGGGGGTCGTGCAGGGTAGTGTTTGGGAGTAGGGACAGGACAGGGGCTAGGGGCAGTGTCATGCTGGTGGTAGTGTTTCAGGGTCTAGGGTAGTGTTATGGTGTTAGTGTAGGGTAGTGTTTTAGGGTTTAGGGTAGTGTCGGGGGTCGTGCAGGGTAGTGTTTGGGAGTAGGGACAGGACTGGAGCTAGGGGCAGGGTAATGCTGGGGTAGTGTTTTAGAGTTTAGGGTAGTGTTGTGGTGTTAGTGTAGTCTAGGGTAGTGTTTTAGGGTTTAGGGTAGTGTTGGGGGGTCGTGCTGGGTAGTGTTTGGGAGTAGGGACAGGGCTGGGGCTAGGAGAAGTGTTGTGCAGGGATTAGTGATAAAGGGTTTAGGGTAGTGTAGCGGTGTTTTAGTAGTGTAGGGTAGTGTACATTTTGTGGGATTTTGGGAGTGTTTTTAACTTTTGGATGTGTAGTGTAGTGTATTTGTATGTAGTGTTGTTTTTCTTTTTTACTAGGAAAGTTTTTAGTTCACATACATTAACACTTTCAATGCAATGGTATGCGAACTAAAAACGTGCGTAGTAACGGTTAATGCTAAGAAAAACGCGTAGTAATGGCATGCAAACTAATTGCATGCGAAATAACGAGTCATATTCGTTAATACCGCTATGATGATGCATGCAATCGTTCCCCTCAAGAATTGCATAAGCCATCATCATTGCAACCGCAAAAGACAATAATAAAAAAGTTATTAATTGGTATCTAAATACATTGAGACATGCAAAGATCTATTAAGATAAAAGCCGTCAATATACATTGACCATTGTCTACCTTTTTTCTATGTATTCCAGATTTTGGAGAGCTCTTGTCTTTGGATTTAAGGCAAAACAAGTAGGCTTTGTCACCCCAAATAATAGTGAAGAAGCAGTCAAACTGGCTTTTTACTCATAGCTGGTTAAGATGAGAGTGATTGAAACTAGAAAAAATCTAAGAAAGTTTGCAATTAGAATAATCAAGCATGAGGATATTGTGCATATTTCATTTGATAAAACGTTCTTCCTGTTATGGCATGAAGTTTTGACCTCCTGGTCAATGTCCTGGAGGAGAGGCCAGTTTCCCCTCTGTCCTCCCCATGATACTGTCTAATGGAATCCAGGTGGTAATTCAGAATGAGTAGTCTGGAGAAAGAAGATCTATTGAAAAAGTGTACATATTGCATTGGTGTTGGCTCCACAATATTCATGCTTGGTTTCACGGTAAGCGGTGCCCTGGGATAATTTTATGAACAAATCAAAGTAAGTCTTACCACCTGATATTTGCACGTCTGCCACAATTCTCTCTGGCCTTGCTAAGGGAAAATGCACACCAGAGAGCTCAGCAACAGCCTTCATCATCTTGTCCCAGAGAGAGAGGAGCTCTGCAGGGTTTTCTAGAGAGCGGACGTAGTCTGAAGGAACCGTGAGAATAATGTTGTCAGTGGCGAGCTCTGACCATGGAGCTGAGTAATGGCAGATGGTTTCCGTCCAGCTTGAGTTACTTGTTTCACCTGCAGTATCAGGCAGAATGGATAAAAGAACACATTTTGATTATCCATTAGAAATATATTTTTTAATTTGCTGTTCAATACTGATTTCAGTTTAAAATAGATCATTCAAGAGATGGTGTTCACCTGGATATTAATAACTGAATGGATTTCGGTCCTGGGTTTCACATCATACTATCAACATTTGCATAGCGTAATGGAGAAACAAAACAAATTAGGAACATTCAACAACAAGCATTTGCAATGCAATAGGTCTCGCATTTACACGAGTTTGAGCTATTGAGAATGCAAATAACAATGCCTTTTATTTTTGTTTTCATTTTTAAAACATGCGAAATGTGAGACCTGTTGCATTGCAAATGCTTGTTTAGCGGGCCTCCAGGCATGGGTAAGTACCCCACCACATCAAAAATAGTCTTGTGCCCACCACCTCTCCTGCCTGCCCCTTCTCCCCGGTGAGATCAGATAGACTACTGATGCCAGGCAACTAATTACAAGAGGGGTCAATTCTAAGTATTAGCATAGTCGGTAGTTTTCGAATACGCGTGCTTACATAGCGTACATTCTGGCAGTGGTGTGGCCTCGCAGCGCAAATAGGAAAATAGAGACATAGGGCTTTGATGCGGCACATGCGCGGTGTGAAGCGCTATATAAATATGTGTCTTAAAACCTTTGAGGAAAGTGGTGGCATTAAAAGAGCAACCGATGTTCACTATAAACCCCAATCCCTTGGAAATGCGCCCACATACTGCACCGATGAGAGGTAATAATGCAGGATTTTCAATATTTGAATGACTAGGGATTATGGATGAAGCGGGATAAATAATGGGATTTGACAGAAAAAACAAACAAGTGAAGCAAGCGAGCAGTTAAAAGTTTAAGGGAGTCACACTTTTCAATAAAACTTGCTTCGGAAATCTCTATATTTTTAAGAACAAAAAATATAGATTAGAAACTTCCCATAATGGGAAAAGTTAACAGTGGTATAGAAAAAAAATATTCATAAGAAACGTCTTATTGAAGAACAGCTCTCGGGGCTTTGTGAGTAATCGGGAGCCGAAGCGCTCGCCTCGTCAAAATCAAAATCATTTTCTGTTTCTCAGCTATTGAATCGTACAACTGTCGAAGCGATTTTAAGCAAAATATGGGACGTGCTCTTGTAAATCGCTTCCCATAAAACGTACCAGAACATTTCCCGCAGAGTTGCAAACGGATAGTTTTTGCTTCATTTTCAATGACTCCAGTAAAAGATATCACAATCTGGGCTGTTTGACGCGAGACCCTGCAGCAGAAGTAAGGATGGTGACTGTCTGCCCCACCCACAGGCTGTCCTGTGCCTGAGACCACAAAACTGATCGGGCTCATGGGCACATCGGCAGGCAGATCGTCTTACGACGAAAATATGAATGCATTTTCTATATCCTTAAGTTTGTTTACACGTGGACTCTGCTGGCTTGCTTATTGAAGTATTCGCTTTTCACATAGCGCATTATGTGCCTTTTCTAAGCGCTGTAGTTAACAAATAATGCGTATGGGTGGTGCTAGGATCCTGGCGCTTACAATCCTTCTTAAACATGGCTGCAACTGCACATGTTCATGTGGGCTTTGAATATCTGTATTGCTAAGCACAAGGCGTTATCCAATAAGTGACCGCGTGAGGACAGCGATCTCGGAGGGCGATGGGGAGAGAAAAAAAATGGAGAACAAAGACTGATTTTTGGCAAAGAAATATAACCTATAGCACCCAATTACAGATACCTACACTGCCTCCCAGTAAATGACTAAATCACATTCAAGATTCTACGCCTAAGTTACAAATGCCTTAAAGGCGCAGTTCTCAACCCCAAATACTGGTTAGAAAAATAAAAAATGGTCAATACACTCCTGTGTCCACTCGAGACTCAGCAGAAAAGCGTCTCCCTGTGACCCGTAGAACCAGAGGCACGCACTAGAAGTTTGAAACAACGTACCCAGAGCAATCCAGACATAACACCGGTAAAGCATCCGGCATGTATACGGTCAATCGTTAATATAAATAATTATGCCTCCAGACAGCAAGGCCCCAACCACTGCACGCACAATCCTACCCATCCGCAGCATGTATGCTGTGCTGTGCTGTACACACAGTAGAGGGGGCCGGCGGTCGCCGCAGCAGATTAGAGGTGTGCCCGCCTCCCGACACTGTGAAGTCCTGGAGAGCTGCAGCCAATCCCGGCGCAGCCCTCTGATGACGCGGCGGGAATGGCTGAAACTTTGAGCCAACCACAGCGCGGCACGGAGGTGAAGTAGGTGGAGCAGGCAACGGCGTCCCAAGGTTCCCGGGCTGCTGGCGGTGCTTCTAATGGCAATGTTGATGCACTCTCACACGGCGGTGAAGTTGGGGGGTAAGTTCACACACCATAAGAACCTTGGGCCAGTAGCGGTGATCTTATCACGTACAGCGCTTTCCCTGCAGCGCTTCCCAGTTCTATATACGCAGACTCCACCCTCCCTCCCTCGGTGAGCGTGTGTGTGTGTGTGTGTGTGTGTGTGTGCATGCATGTGTGTGTGTGTGTGTGTGTGTGCCTGCCTGTGTGTGAGTGTGTGTGTGTGCCTGCCTGCCTGCGTGTGTGTAAGCCTGCCTGCCTGCGTCTGTGTGCATGCCTGCGTGTGAGTGTTTTTGCGGGGAATCTGAGGCAGGGGATGGGCACGGCGCCGGCCTGGGCGTGCGCGCCCACGAGGTGCAATCGGCGCGCGTGTCCGAACCCTGTCTCAGATTCCCAGGAAACTGAAAACAATAGTTGTCGAGCTAGACTGCATGCTACGCATGCGCAACTCTAGCTCGACCTAAAAAGCGGCAGATCTCCTGCTCACCATGTTATGGTGTTCTAGAAAAAATGGGTAACCCGGAGACCTGGGTGGGAGAATTATTATCAATGCAAAGGGTTCCTATAGGAACCGAGTAGCCCTTGACTTCCATGGCAATAGTTACAATAAACCGTCTGCTTGTAAAGTTTATTTTGCGATTTGTGCATTTATTTAAATTTTTCACAAGTACTCCTGTGTCAGAGCAAGGACTTGGTTTAACAATCCCTGTATCACATTTAGATATGGTGCTCCTATTTAGTGATGGTGCAGTGAAAGTGATTGAGTGAATTATGATGTAACGTATAGCACTCAATGTAAAAGTGTCAAAATCCTCAATCAAATTTAAAAACCGTCCACTGTACAAATCAGGGCCAGACTGGCTACCGGGCGTTTTGGAATGCTGCTGAGCTGGGGGCTGATTTCGTTGATGGGGACCTGCGTGTACTGAACGGAATTCGTTTTGCTTTAATTATTTTGAAGTACACGCAGGTCTCCATGAACGTAATCTGCCACAACCAGAGTGACATCAGCCCCCAGCTCGGCAGAATTCCAAAACGCCCGGTAGTCAGTCCGGCCCTAAGCAAAATTGTCAATTTTTCGATCCACAATACAAAATTATTTAGAAAAGAGTCATCATAAGTATAGAATAAAGTTGGAGACACCAAAGGATCGTGGCAACAGTCCTACAATCTGAGATGTGTATGACAGTGGGCATGGGGGTACATTCACAGTACACTCTAGTAAAAAACATTGACCACACAATCTCTGTTCTGGACCAAAATCATCAATGCCTCTCTCTCTTCAGGCTGCGTACCTGAATCCCACCAACTATACCAAGTCACACACATTCTCAAAAAACCAGGGGCAGACCTCAAAAACCTCAGACCAATCTCCAACCTGCCTTTCCTAGCTAACGCGACTGCGAAGTGTGTCCTGTCACAACTCAACCAACACATAGATAAACTCAACCTCCATAAATCCTTCCAATCAGGATTCAAGAAAGGCTGTTGCACAGAAACTGCTATGCTCAATATATCTGATGACATCCTCGGAACCTTAGATGACGGTAACTCCTGCCTCCTAATCCTACTTGATTTATCGTCAGCATTTGACACAGTAAGTCATTCGGTTTTACGTTGAGAACCTAAAGAATCACAGACTACAGTCTTGAGATGGTTCACATGACTATTTGCAACATCACACTCAACAACTAAAAACCAGCAGCTGTCTCTCTAAGCCAACACTAGTCATACAAGGTGTACCTCAAGGCTCAATCCTCTCTCTAGCCCTGTTTAATTTCTTCATGGAATCACTCACAGGTTTTTTGAAACAAGCAGTGATCAAATTTGACCTATATGCTGACGTCACAACTCTACTACAAAACCAAAGACATTTGGCACCTGAACGCCACACTTAATAAGATTCAAACCTGGTTAAACACCAAACACCTAAAGCTGAACCCCAACAAGACTGAACTTCTACTCCTTTCCCCCCAAAATAATCCTTTATCAATTCAAGAATGGCTCAAAAACCTGGACGCACTTAACTGGCATTTTTCACTTTCTAACTCCGTAAAGTCCCTGGGTCTCACCCTGGATCAGAAAATATCACCGAACAAGCACATCAACAACTCAGCCAAAAGAGCGTTCTACACACAAAATATTCTCAAGAAAATCAAACCATTTATTCCCCCCAACAATCTCAAAATGGTAGTGCAATCACTAGTCCTCTCGAGACTTGAAAACGGCAATGCCATCCTCCCTGGAAATCGGAAAAGTTAAGTCAGGGGGAGAAACCCGGATAATCCTTATGAACCAAACCAAGTTTCCGTTAGTAGAGTAAACTAGTGTCTCTAGAGCCAAAACAGACAACCAGAATCACTTCTGCTCCCTCCCTCTGAATTCTCAACAGAAGAGAGGTGTGGAATCTGGAGAATTGGATGAAAGAGATACAACAGACCACTAGCGAGTTAATGCATCCAGCCCTGCTGACAGAGTGTCTCTGAACTTGGAAAATCAGTAGAAGGGCATTGGTTTGATCTGCAAAAAGATCTACAGAGGGACTGGTGAACCTCTGACAAATATTTAGGAATATTTCCCTTGAAATTCTCAAATTCTGAAAAGAGCGAAACACCGTGCTGAGGTGTCTGCTAGTACGGTGTCCTTGCCCTGAAAATTGACCGCTCTCAGGGATACTATTATTCTTTCTACCCAGTATATTATCCTGACCCCTTGCATCTATAGTTATCACCATAGGCGTTAAAGGGCAAAAAAAAAACGTCCCTCTCCAAATTGGCTGGAACTAACCACCAAAGAAGTTGAGCTGTCAAGGGCTGTGTTACCGGAGTAAGGTGCTCAAAGCAGTAGGATATTGGAAGCCAGAGCTGAAGCATGTGGAAACAGAAAATACCAAAACACATTTCAGTATAATTAGCGGCCACTACCAACATCAATCATTAAAGGAAGCTAGGGTAATGGGAACACTTAACATGTATCCCTGTACCCATAAGAATTAGCTTGCCGATGCATGTGCCATGCTCCAACGAGTCAACACTCTGTGAATTAATTTTAGTCTTCTTTCTACTGGAAAACAGACCAGACCCCAATACTTCTGGAACCAGGTTCCAATATTTGTTAGACACTGAGAAGGGATCATACTTATTCTCTTGATATTAAAGAGAAAACCAAACATCCTTAGGGCCTGTACCACTTATGCAATATCTGATATCAACCTTTGGGCAGAACTGAGACAATCAAACAGGCAAATATGCACCTGAATATTCATTCCATGCAGAAAGGCAATCATTGAAGTTAAAATCTGGATGAACATCCTTGGAAAAGTCTTCTAGCCCAAATGGAAAGACTCAAAAACTGCCATTGACTCTTACCCACTGCAACCTTAGAAACCAAGGTTAATCCGAAGGAATGGGAATTTGTAGGTAAGAATCCTGAAGTTAATAGTATGCTAGGTAATCCCGCAGATGAACCATTGGAATGAAATGTTGAAATGAATTTATCTTTAAATGAATTGTATTTATAAACAGATTCAGATCTTTATGATTAAGCAAATCTCCCCAAAGCAGTTCTTCACCAGAAAAACAGTAGAGCATCAACCCTCACCTTTTTCTGAATCTAGAACAGGTACAGTAGATTTCTTTTGCAGCAGTGATACAATGCTTGACTCTTTCCTGGAGTCGTTCGCAGATGAGTGCATAGAAAACAATTATCTGCTCATCGCTTTGGCTGTCCTCAACATAATTGCTGATTAGATTTTGTATCCTGGGAATTCTTCAAATTACCTCACCGGGAACTAGGGTCAGAACCGATTCTTAATGAAAGAGGTGTCAAATTACTTACCGCTAGGAATGTTATACTATTTTATTCTATTTTAAAAGGTCCTTGATTCATCTTTGAAGGTCCGAGTTTGCTTTCTACCTTTAAATGACTTTCAGGTCATATTCTTTAGCTCCTCTCTGAAGCGATTGTCACCTGAAAAAAGCATTTTCAACAGGTACAACTCATGAGAAGAGCCAGTTTTGCATTCAGTCAGGTACCACTGTCTCATAACAGCCACTCAGCTCCTTGAAGTTATGGCTGCATTTCCTGGATTATCAAAAGTAATATCTTAGAGAGATTTTGCTTCCACCTCCAAAGCTACCATCAAAAGTGTGATATCTCCCACTCCTGAATAGCAGTGGCAAGGGTGTGAAAAGTCCTTTACCAGAGTCTGAGATTTGTAAACCATTTAGACCACTCAATCCTAGATTAAGAACAGATTAATCAATTTTCAGATATGTCCCAACCCCCTTATCTACTGGATCTGGGGCTAACCTCAACAGATATTAGCTTGGCCAAGTGTTTAGGCTAGCCAGAAAATGACCAATGGAGAGCTTTTGGAGAAGATCAAAATCCTCCTTAGGGGGGAGAAGGGGAAAGGTGTTTGCACCTCCCACTGTGTTTTTCCATTATAAACACCAACACACAAAATAGGAAAAGGAAAGGAGCTAAATAGTCCCCCTGTAGGACCTCTCATCAGAAAAGGTTCCCACTCGAAAATCCGTGCAAAAACAGTACTCCCAAACACATTTAAAATAGAAGCAAGCCCTGTAACCAATTACTTATAAAGAAATAAAGAAACCCCTGCCCTTTCCTATCTCTGAAGGAAGGAAAAAGAGAGCTCTATTCATTAGGCATCGAATAAGGCAGACCATCTTTCCCTTTTATTATCAAATCACGGCCACCTCTGCTTTAAACAAGCATTTGGTAAATGCATCAGTTACAAGGTGTGGGAGCAGTGTATGAGTGCAGGGAGAATAGTGTGAGTGTTCTCTGTGCAGGGTGAATGGTGCCTGAATGAAGGTTGATAAGTGTCTGAGTGCAGGGTGAAGGTGCCTCAATGCATGGTGATTGATGTGTATTCAGTGCAGAATGAGAAGTGTGTGAGTGTACAGGGTGAGAGATGTTACCGTCTAAAAGGTAAGAGGTTTAGCTGTGTGGCCGCTCATCTGTGGAACAATCTTCCCCCCAACATCAGGCAATTAGAAGAGTTTCTTCAGCTTAGGAAGAAGCTTAAAACCTATCTCTTCCCTAGGATGTAGTGCAGGATAATCATCCAGTGGGTAAATATGTGCATTTAGGGGAACCCCTGTTAATCTCAGCGCCAGGATACCCGTGGGGTGATAGTGCACTTTGTAAGTCCATATGACATTACATTACATTAGAGGTGTGCGAGTATAGGGGGAGCGGTATGTAGATAGTATAAGTGCATGATGAGCGGCTTGAGTTCAGTGTGAGAACTGTGTATGTAGGGTGAGAAGAATGTGAGTGCTGGGTAAAAGATATGTCAATGATGTGTGAGTGCAGAGGCAGCACTGAGTGAGTGATAGGTCAGCAGTATCTGACTGCCAGCATAATGTCAGGGTGACTGTGCATAGTAAATGGTGGATAACTGTGCAGGTTGAGCGGTGTCTGAGAGTAGGTGAAGTGCTTAGAAGTTCTTGTATGGCAGAGCTTATATTATTTTAGACAGATGTACCTAGCGATTACACGTTTCATGGGCAGTAGGTGGCAGAGCTTATGTCCTCACATTAATCATTAGAAATTTGTAAACATATATGTACAATATAAAATCAGCATTTGTTGGCGAAAAATGAAATTGGGCCCTCAGCTTTGTGCTATGGAGGATCAGTGAGAAAGACCGTGGTGGTTCCCTCAAGTGAATATGGGACTTTGGTGAAGAAACTTTGCCGTCCGCAATCTGGGGAGTTATACAGTTACTGTTACCTCGATGTTGTCATTTAAGGTAATGGCAAAACCCAAACCTCCCTTTTTAGGTCTCGGCTTGACGAAGCATGCAATATCTCGAAGAAACTTCTTGTGTTTAATCTGTGGGCTTCAACCCACTAATAAACTTATCATGTGCTTGCTCCATCATCGTTCTCATTTCCTTTGTCCCCATTTGTCCATTGCATGCATGTATCATGCCTCCTCTTGTGTTTAGCCCTCCCCCAGAGCATAGACTAAGTATTTGTGTCCATCCACTGCTCCCGTTTTAGGAGCTACTTTTTTCTTTGTGTTTGAACACTCCACATGAGTGCTCGTGTTTTTACAAGCTCCGTCTCCTCTCACCTGGGCTTCATTTCGTACTGCTCCTGTTTTTTTTCTTTGTGTTCTTTCTTAAACAACGGTCGGATTTCACTATATCCAACAAAGTAAAAGGATCTTTGCTATTTTAACAATATCGTTCTGTGCTATGCAAAAAAAAGCAATATGCTCCAGTGTCTGAAAACGGGATATCTCACATAATATCTTGTCACATTCTCCTTGTGTTATACAGCGCAGGTTGGGTCATAGGGCTTTTTTTACATGACTTTCAGCGATGTTGAACAGCAGGTGTGTTGCTATTCAGCATGGCTAAAAGACATTGGCATTGAAAATGCCACTAACTCAGATTGTTGAGATCTATTGACTTTGCCAATGCTTGTTATTATGTGTAAGTCACCCTTAAGGTAGGCCTAATGAGCCTTAAGGCAGGGTGCTGCATGTTAAAATATGGAACATGTACTTTAACATGTTCCAGCAGCAAAGACCCTAAAATGTCATTTTTATTGTGGAAAGGCTAGTGTCTCCATTGGCAAGTACAGAGATACAGGCTGACACCTCAGCCCTGCTAACTTCTGAATGGTACTACTAAAGTTGGTACTGTAAGGTATCAAAAGAATCAGTGCATGAAATCTGTTTATTGTTTAGGTAGACAGGCTGCACTAGGGATGCGGAAGGGAAAGCCAGTTGTCAAACCAGTTTTCCGAGGGCTTGTAGCCCCCTTGGTTGCCATACCTGTGGGTTGGGTTAGGGAACCCCACATGCAGGGAGAGGGATTGTGCCAGATTGAAAGTGGGCAGAATAGGATGCCCAGATGCCACACTTCTTAAGAAGTGGTCATTAGCTGGGAGGGAACCTTGTAGCCCATTGGCTGCCAAGTGCATCCTGCCCTGAGGGCATTTTCTGAGCATAAGTAGGGTACCCCTGGCACCCGAACTCAGATCTCAACTGGACTGGAAGAACGACTGAAGAAGGACTATCCTGCTGCACAGTAGAATTGGCAAAGAGAGACAGCACAGTCATGCACTGCAACTGCTGAACATGGTTCCAGCATAGGAGAGGGACTGTGCCTGCCATGTCCTGCTCAAGGACAAGTCATCTCCAGAGCCCAGCTAAAGTTACGAGACTCTAAGTCCCAGCTGACTGGCCTCCTGTTCGCAGCACAGGGACTCAACCGCTGCAGAAGCCTGCTGGGGCAAAGGTTTTGCCCAAAGTCTTCAACCTGCCACCATCCATCAATGTACAACACCAAAGACCAGGACCTGCCACAAAAAATTGCATCCAAGTTTGCTGAGCTTGGGAATGCTGTTGGAGTGCATCTGGACCCCCAGATGATAAGTTATCAACCCAGGAAGGATTGACAGATGACCGCGATAATGGGGACTGGTAGTCCAGTGGCGACTGGACTTTTGCTAGCACTGAGAGTACCTCGAGGGGCTTTGAGCCTGTGACCAGGATAACATCACCCCCTTCATGGACCAAATAGTCGCAGCAAGACCCCGTCGACTGCATCGCATTCACAGTATCCTTGAGCATCTTCAGAATCCTTCATCCCTTACATCATGACACACTTCTATAGGAAAGCCCTACAACAGTTAAAAGTGCCTGAAACTGACTGAAAACTGCTTCACCTGCTAAGGTAACTGTTTCTGAGGCCAATGCTGGTGCCCCTGACTGGCTCCCTACTCGAGTTGGTTGCCTAAACGGACTCCTTGTGACCGCAGTACAACTAGTCTAAACTTTTACTGAAAAAGATCAAGTGTCAATGTACTTGAATTTGCCAATGCTTGGTTACGGTTGAGTGAAAAGCTTTGATTTACTATACCTTGTAAATTCTATTTAGATTGAACCCTCAAACTGATCTTTTTAGTTGTAGTGTCTAAAAAGGCACAAAAATATCGTCCATTTCTGTAAATTGGTGTCTGATTTATTTAGCGTCTTGTTGATTACTTCTTTAAATGTGTTGGTGCTGTTTAAATGCTTTACACTAGTTCCTTTGTATAAGCCTTGCTGCTCAGAGCCAAAGCTACCCAGGATTTAACTGAAGGTTTGACAAGCAAAACCTCAGGGTCCTAAAAGGGTTGGTAAGTGAATGACACCGTGAAGTTCTACAGCCACTCCATATAACACACCCCATTTCCTCACAACAAACGTCCAACATGCTCAAAAAAACCTGACCACCCCTTCCACCCAACCCGGCCACTATCTATGATTTAACCAGGGGCGGCTCCTCCGTTTGAGCAGAGGAGTGTAGCCTCACTAAGAAAAACCCCAGGCCAGAGCTGAAAAATAAAATGATAATAAAGTTTATTACCATTTTATTTTTCAGCAACCTGTCCTCAACTAAGTGTCAGAGCGGGGCAAGTGCTCCTGAATGGCAGGACCAGGGAGCTCTGCAGTGCGCTTTAAAATATGAATGTCCCTTTGGCCGGCTGTCTTGTGATGGCCAGCCAGACATGCGCATTTTAAAGTTCTATAACCTAGCTGGCTTCGACCCCTGAGTTAGAGAAAGCACTTGGCATCCAGTGCTCCTAGGAGAGCTGAGTGAGGCCGCTCCCTCCAATCCTGGCCATGCTCTCATGCTGGTAAGAGCCACGCCAGGACTGGTTAGGGGAGTTTGCGGGGTCCCGCATTGGAACCTTTCCAGAAGACCGAAAGAGGATGTCCCGGAGGAAGGTAAGTCTTTTTGTTTTTTACACCCGCCGTACTTGGTAGCTGCCACTGAATTTAATGTTCAGCTTTGCTGGGGGTATACTGTTTGTTGAAGCAGAAGTATGGGGTAAATTGTTTGCGTAAACGTAAGCATGGACTGCATTTTCAGTATCTCAGGTGAATAAAGGCAGTTTACAATTTCCGCAAGTCACCTACATGAAAATTTAGGTATGCTAGGAATGCAGTATTCCGTTTACGTTTTGGTATTTGTCTTTTCGTGCATTTGATTTGCATTTATCTGTGATGCTCTAGTGCAGGGGTACTCATAGTACGGCCCGCGGACCTTGCAGACATCCTAGCACGACTCTGAGAGTCTCTGCTGCTCTGTGGGGGCCAGGGGCGGGCGATTCTCATTTAGCCAGAGGGGAGCTGCAGGGGCCTAAGAAGAGGTGGAATACAACAAAGCCTCATTAGCATGCAAATGGCCTTTAACGACCTGTGAAGTGCTTGGGTGCGGCTGTGTGTGTCAGGAAGCTGTCTCACCCGGGGCCGACACACAGGCAGGGTAAGATGACAGAGGGTGACAGAGGGAGGTCGAGGGACAGAGACAGAGGGAGGGATGGAAAGAGAGGGAGACAGAGGGAGAGAGGGAAAGGGAGGGAGAGAGAGAGAGAGGGGAGAGGGAAAGGGAGGGAGAGGGACACAGAGAAAGGGAGACAGAGAAAGGGAGACAGAGGGAGGGCGGCGACAGAGGAGGACGATGGAGGGAGTGAGGGTGACGGAGGGAGTGAGGGTGACAGAGGGAGTGAGGGCGACGGAGTGAGGGCGACGGAGGGAGTAAGGGCGATGGAGGGAGTGTGGGCAAAGGAGGGAGTGTGGGTGAAGGAGGGAGTGTGGGCGACGGAGGGAGTGTGCGCGACGGAGGGAGTGTGGGCGACGGAGGGAGTGTGGGCGATGGAGGGAGTGTGGGCGGGGGAGTGAGGGCGGGGGAGTGAGGGCAGGGAGTGAGGGCGGGGGTGAGAGGGGAAGTGAGAGGGGGATGGAGTGGGAGGGAGTGAGAGAGAGAGAGAGAGAGAGAGACAGAGGGAGGCAGACAGAGGGAGGGAGAGAGGGAAGGAGGGAGGGAGGGAGAGAGGGAGAGAGGGAGGGAGAGGGAGCGAGAGAGTGAGGGAGAGAGGGAGTGAGGGAGTGAGGGAGTGAGAGAGAGGGAGTGAGAGAGACAGACAGACAGACAGGGAGGGAGCGAGGGAGGGAGGGAAAGAGAGAGGGATCAAGGGAGGGAGAGAGGCAGCGAGAGAGGGAGCGAGAGAGGGGGAGAGGGGTGGAGGGACAGAGCGAGAGAGGGAGGGAGGGAGAGAGAGCGAGAGAGTGAGGGAGCGAGGAAGGGAGCGAGCGAGGTAGCCAGGGATGGAGAGAAAGAGGGAGCGAGGGAGGGAGAGCGAGGGAGGGAGAGAGAGGGAGTGAGAGCGGGATGGAGGGAGACAGAGCGAGAGAGGGAGGGAGAGAGGGAGCGAGGGAGGGAGATAGATGTGTGTATGCCGGGTGTGGTGGCGCAGTCGAAGAAGGCATCCGCTGCAGGGACCTGTGATAAACCTCATGGTCATAGGTTTTTTTGTTGATCGCGCTCCGCCCCCTCCCCCACTGACCCCGCCCCCACCTGTGCGGCCCTCTGAAACAAACCACACTGTAAATTTGGCCCCCGAGAGAAAGTTTGTGAGTACCCATGCTCTTGTGGGTTCCTCTGTACAAGAAGACACATACATCGCAATCAGAACAAGTAAACAAGTCTCTTTTAACTGTGTCGCTCATTCACTGGTGCCTCTTTTCTTTCATTTCAGGAGTAAGCCATGAATACTACAGGAGTATGTCACATCTAATAGTAATAGTCTGTGAAAAGGACAAACAGTATTTAGTTGTTCTCATTATCCAAAATATTGCATGTATGCCCTCGTGATTGCTTCTTTCTATCAAAGGGTTAATTTCCATCATTGTCTGGTATTACCAGGCCACAGGGAGAGAGGAGCTCATCTGACGAGCACGCCCATCTCCACCCACACGCACGGTGCACGCTGTATTTACTAGGAACTACCAGATCCCTTCTGCCTAAACATTGGCAGCACGCACAGCTGTAAATGCATTCCCCTAATGGATTTACTAGCACTTACAAATCCAGAATGTGAACCATTCACCCCATCCTGGGGGACTCTGGGAGCTGCGCTGGGTCACTGCCAGCTCTATATAACATCGCAGGACATCTGATACCACAGCTGTTGTTTGTCTTAATGCAGTCATATTTTACATACTACACTGGTCCACATGTGGGGACAATTACTGAGTAGACTGAATGGCAAGGGCGTCCACCTTTCATCAATAACTGAACCCCAAACGAGTATCATAGACACAGTTACAGTGGGTGGCTGTGAATTACTTGGGTGTAAGGGTTCTGAGTGACGTCAGTTAGACAACCAGAGTACAGCTCAAGTTGTATATGATGGTACTCAGCGCCCCGAGGGGAAAACATCCCCATCGTTTAATAGCCCGAATAATCTGCCCGCGTTTCCAGCAATGTACAGGGGGGCATAGGAGTAAAGGGGTGCCCATAATTAAATTGTAAAAAAAAGTGTTCAAAAATCTGGAATCCAGCCATCCCTCCTACCCTTGAGTTACCCTCCCTCTCCCTAAATTAAACCTGGCCTCCTGCCACCGACCCATACCACACCCTCAAACTGAAGGAAAGTAACCGCGCCTCTTGCCACCCCTTCCCAGCCTGACTGGTCTCTTACACTTAGAGCAGCGATCCAGCACTACACTGACTGCGACTCTGTGAGAGCCTGTGAGAGCCTTGGTTCGGACTGGCCTCCCTCCACAGGCCCACGACGACAAGCGAGACGGCGCTTGGTGCAGGAATAACGTCGCCTGCAGCCTCCTGCCTCCCTTGGACCTGCAGATAGGCGGGTAAAGGCAGGTGAGACCACTAACCTCCATTTCACCACCGTGCTGGGGTTTCTTTAGACCTGAGCGAAGTGGGGGATCAAAGAGGAAGCGAGGGCGCCCTCCTGCATGGCCGTTCTGTGGATTTTCTGTCAGGATGCAGGATCCAGGCTTATGAGTTCCATTAGACCTTGGCATGAAACCCATCAGACCGCAAGGACATCTGATGCTGCTCTGGACTACTCTCCCTTGGATGAGGCCCCCCAAAATGTACTGAGCTCCATGTCTGCCTGGCAGGTATCTCAGTAACTTCCATGTAACTGCCGGTGCAGTGAAAGCAGAGCACTTGCTGAGCCTGGCACAGTTTTCTTGCTCTCTAACCTGGAATTTGCTTTTGTCGTGCAGCAGGGTCATTAATCGAGGAATCTTGAATTTATGGTGGTTCCCCCACTCTGCCAAACTCTAAATGACCCCCTTAGTTCTTATTCTTAAATGAGAACAGCAGTGAGGCAGACAGTTCATTAGGGATTCCGAAATAAAATACTAGTCATGCTGGCCAGTGTTTATATCCAGAGCCGACCAATCAGCTCTCTTAAGTACCACAGATGTGTAGAGTGCTCTTCCAATCAACCACTGCATGTCCAATGAAGGATCAGCTCAAGCCAGAACCATAGACAATGGGACCCTTCCTTAGCTAGTCCCAACTAGCTCAGGTAGAGATGATTATTGGGCCACAGAGCAGGGCCAATCTTGTATGAATGCAAGTCAGGCACGACGATGAGGCAGAATAAAGAGCACTCTGCAGGATGAATGCAGGTAACTTTACTACAAAGAGAGGGATCTGACAACTCCCTAATAACAGAGGACTGCAAGTCTTCACAGCGGTAGGCTGGAGTTGGAGAGGGAATGTCAAAAGTACAGGCTTTTACATCGACGGAAAACCAGACAGACCAAGCAAAGTCCTTGATAAGGCAGGAAAGACAAATTGCTTTAGTTATTAACATATTTCTTGAAGTAACAAAACACATGCGAAAAATGTGCCTTTACTAGACTCATGTATGCTTGTGTGTAGAATTAGTGTGCAGTTCATTTTCAAAATGACAAACAGACGGTGCTAAATGCAACAAGACATCATTTCTATCACATTTTCGTTGCTAGGACCAGACTAGGCCTTTTTGTCTTCCTGTCTTCCTTTATTTTGTCTCTTTAGAAAATAAACACTTTAGGAAATGCTAAACCATGGTAGCTGCCCTGCATTTGACTTTATAAAAATGTACTACTTCTGTCTATGTTGCATATTTGTATTGTATTTAGCCTACTATACGTTCACACCATATTGAATAGGGGATATTATACTAAACAATAAGGCTTACATTAAGGCACAAATCCCATGAAATCGTCTAAAAGTCTGCAAATGATACGTTTCAAATGTGAAGTAGTTAGTTCATTGTTACTCAATGAACATTGAATAACTGATAGCTAGGTTATGCTGAAGCTCTCATGAAAATTGAGGGTGCATATTGCAAATATAAAATTGTCGCACCAAGCCTAACATTTCTTAGTAGTAGGTTGTCGACTTTATGCATTTACCGTGGGACTGAAGGAAGAAGCAACATGCCATCGGACAGTGGCTTTCCATTGGTTCGAGATGATGCAGCAGAGAAATGGATTGATACATGTGTTTTTGTATTTTATATTAGTGTGTGTATCAAGTAAGAGTTAGATACTTTTTGGGGCTCTTCGATTCCCCCCTACACTGTAAACTGTTGCTGACGGCTATTGTTACTGTAAATTATAGGCAGTGACTTCATGACTTGATTTGCTTTTCTTATGCCTTTAGGGGTGTAGCTACTGCCACACCTACTTATCTTGGGAGACTCAGCTAAGTTTCTCGGAACAACCCTATAATGGGAGGTCTACATTGATGCACCATTTATCTCACTCTTTCCAGGAACTCTGTATGTGTGCAACTCAACCTCCTAAATCGGATTTATATAGAATAGGAACTTAATTCCTTAATGCAATACGTTGCTATTTTACTTATGATTGCCACTACCATGATGTTCTTGATATTTCTGTTAACAGATGTATGTGACTGACTAATTTGATTAGAGTAAATAATGAATTTACTAATCTCTTAATGAGAAAATAAAGGTTTTTGAACCTATCCCAAGCTTTTATCATCGACTGTAATGATGATTCTATTTGAAATGTATTGATGTATTCTCCAATCTAAAACAGTGGCAAAGATCCATTGGCCTGAAGGAGAATATAGAGCGGTGTTGGAGCCCACCTTCATAAGTTGCGGGTTGAACTGTGTACTGGCGGATTCATAATTTATTGATTTCAGCGCTAACATCCTACTCCAGCTTGGATTGGCATGTATACACTGGGAAGTTAAAATTGATTCTCTTCGGTACTCTCTCATACATGCTCACAAGCTCTGCACTCCTAATTCATCAGTGTACAAATATATCAATTTAATAAATAACTCACACAGATGGAAATAAAAGACACCATAGGAGAAAGGAGCAGTACTTCTCAGAAAGAGGATGCTAATAGCTCTTACCCTGTGAAGGAGACAGATAAAAATGTCTGTCCCTTCCCTACAAATTATTCTGCACACACATTCCCACACATCCTGGGTAGAAAAGGCAATGAGGGAGCACTTTAGGTGTCCACCTCGACCTCAGAGCACTGCTATGGGGTCTCAGTCCATGTAACAAAGAGGCCCCACAGTTGTTTTTCATGATTGTTGGCTCAATAGGGGAGCAATAAAAGCACAGCAACTACACAACAAGGAAAACAGCAGAGAACAGAAAGGCACATGCAGGGCTGGATTTAGTACTAGTGTGACCCAGTGAGACATCCTATGTGGAGCCCCCCCCCCCCACCTCCGATGACGTCCTCCTCCACTGATTCTCTCACTAACACTCTCCGAGGGTGCCCCTCATCTGATAGGCAGTCTATTTAAAGATGGCTTGGTCTGGAGAAACACATACTCAGGATTTATAATGTTACACAGAGGATGGCATTGTTTTTATTAATAACAACTTATATCTACCCAGACGCACCTAGTTTAGCAACCTTAGAATAACGAAAGACTGGGGAAAAACATAAGGTTGCAAACCTATGCTGTGCAGTTTGCATGCAGTTCTTTAATGCCAGTGCTTTGCACACTGTTCTATATTACAAAGATTGTAATTTATGAACTGCAAGTAACAAAAAGAATCTCTGAGGCAAAATATGTAACCCACTGAGTTATCTACATAAAATAGAAATTCTATGATCACTGTGTTACATGTACTTTGCAGCAGACACATTGAACCTCAGCACAACCTTGTGATGATTCAAAACTACTTTTAGACAAAACTCAGATCTCTATAGCAGGTACATTAATCACCAGTTATCTTGACAGTTTTGTTATTGCCTGAAATTGAATATTAATACATACCACTAAGATGCAGTATTTAGAAGGGCCAACCTTACAAGACTTTCCAAATACCATTTGGTATTTGGTCGCAAACCCAAATTGTGAAACGGTGGCGTGTTACCGAATCACAATTTAGGTTGGTACAATTCTGTGAATTGGATTCTTTGTGGCACCAAAAAGGCTTAATACATCTGGCCCTAATTCCGGTTACTCTTTTTCCCATTACTGTCTTCTGCCACATTATTAAAGGATCCCCAGTCCTTTTAAATGCGCGTGTATTGTGAAATGTTTGATGGAATTTGTAATTCTGAATGAAAACATAATGATGTGTTGAGAACCTGCTCATCATTTTATCTATGTTGCAGCCCCAATATGTTTTCTGGTGCAGATGACTCATGTCACAACACAAGTACATAGCTGGAAAGAGGCACCAGGTGGCCCGTCACTCTCGCGTACCTCCTCAACCCTGAGGTCATGAAGTCAGCAAGTGACCCTGTGAGAGGCAACTGAGAGCTGGCATTTCCGAAATGCCATCTCCCTTACTAGAAAGTGAAAGTCATTCAGCCCAGTGTGCCTTCCAGCAGCTGTTTTCTGAACCTGCAATCTGCTGCCACCCATACATCCTGATTCCACACTATCCCGCCGCCACATGTTGCCTCAACATCACAGTGCACCACCCATTGCTGTTTCCCTATGTTTCTACCCACCCAGCAGATCCGATATCTAAGAGATCTTTCTGAATATCCAAATAAGAAGGTTTATCAAACAGTAAGCTATGTACACTCATATGTATTGCCTGAACCGGCTATTCTACTCCCACAAGGAGTAAACCTTGACTGTCTGATGCAACTATCCCTGAAAGTAATAGCCCACATAGGAGGCCCTTGTATTATTGCTTTTCCAGGTACTGTAAAAATATCTGTTACATAGATGACCTCACTGCCATTGTGTAGGTTCCAGAGAAAGGATCTGATAATTGCCAAATACAAAATATTTAAAAGAGAAAGACTACATGAATCACACATAAGGGTTGCGTCATTTCTGAACCCCGTTCCGTGGCACAAAAGTGACACAACCCTGTGATAAATATGCCCCCGAATGTCATACTCCCTTTCCCAGCACTTCCAAGTGCCTGACGCAGAGCTAACAGAGACTCAGATAAATGAGACCATAAATAAACGTCTTCCCTCCGTGCAGTGCTCAGTTAGGGCTTGTAGCACCTCGCTGTGTATGCAACGTCAGGATAGTAGTCACGTGCACAGCCTAGCTGAAGCCTGGCCTGCCTTTTTGCCATTACAGATGGATTTAGTTCCAATCATGGGGTTAGTGAAGACTCCTGCCTGATCTCAACCTTTCCCATGTTGAGACAAGGGCCCATATTTATCAAAGTTTTGTGTCACCCTTTGGCTAGTCACAGGAGTGCAAAGGTGACAGAAAACCTAAGTGAGATTTATCAAGCAATCTTATGCGGCCCGCATAGCTTAATAAATCTAGAGCAACACAAAGAAGCACAAATCACTGCCTTGTGTTACCCTGCGGAAGGGAGGCGTTCCGTGGGTGGAGCTTGAGTTTTCTCACTCACCCAGCCATTGATTTTGGGGCATTGTCAGATTCACCATTAGTGGTAGACCCGCGAATGCGTCATAATGCTACGCCTCCCCAGGAGAGGCATAACGAAGCAAAATATATTTATTTCTCATCAGTTTTTCCTCTTTCTACGGTTGATGCATTTTGCAGCAAACATACCAAGAGGGAAATGCCTCCCAGATTAAATTTGTGCAGGTAGGCGTTCCTATGGCCCCTCGCGGCGGGATGCCTGGCTTTCACCTTGTGGATACCCTGCCGGGGTATCTCACAGGGGAATACCAGGACGGGTTCCCTAAGCAAGCGCCTTGATACCTTCGGGTGATACGTGCGCTATATAAGTCGCAACACATTCCTGCATAAAAACAATCCTGCCTTCAATGCAGGCACCCTTGCAACATGATCCAAGGGTGCCTATATTGTGCAAGGCAGCCAAAAGTGTGCCAGTGCTAGCAAATGACAGGAATGCACCGTATAAAGGTAGATATGGCACATTCCTGCCCTTTCTCTTTCACGCAGTGCAGCAAGGCGTTGAGCTGCGTTAAAGATTATTAAATCTGCCCCAAGATGTATTGTTATTTTTATAATGTGACTTGACACCAGTTTTAACAAAATTAAGGGGGCAGAGGCAGGACCAGTGGCTTCTGGATGTGGTGTATAGGACCTGATAATGCACTTAAAGTGTGGTTAGTGGACTTCTAGTCTTGTCACAGGGGATTGGGATGACACATGTGTGTTTTTGTCTCACACAATATGCTGCACAAATGCTATCTCACGCTAGAAAAGTCTATATGTCACTAAAAGCATGTTTAACATACTCATCCATTCAGAAATGAATATTAACAAACAATGACAATGACTGAAGAAATAACGAAATGCGTTAATAACTGTCTCAAACAAAAAAAATGAATGTTGTGGATTTTACAACAGTGACAATCCAGGATAAGGCCTAGACTTCATTCAATTCTAGTAGTAAGATATCAGAATAAGGAGAGTCCAAAGTAGAAGACAAAAAAGCTTGTGTGACAACATAGGCCAGGATTATCTACACAGGTGTAGACTGACTAATGACATCATCAAAACCTGCTTTGCCTTGTCCATGTTTCTCTGACGAGCAGCTCATGAGCTGCTGGTAAGACTCCAGGGGGCAGATTTACAAGCCCCTTGCGCCACTTTTGCGTCACTTTTTCCATCTTAAAAGTGACGTAAAAGTTGCGCAAGTGGCTTGTAAATCTGCTCCCAGATACTTAGCAGAGGCTTACTTCTGTGCAGTACAACCTAATAAATAAAAGGGTTTGCTTGCATGAATTAATATACGTGTACCATAATTGAAAAGTGTTTATTCAAGATGTAAATGTCTGTATTTTCAGAACCTAGAAATTGATGTTTGTAGAAAAATGCTTGAATTTTCAAAATATATTTAAGGTTGATATTTGAGTGAGACATCATTGCAGGTTTGGGGACGCTTATTACTGATTTTACTATTTGGCGCCAGGAGCACCGAACCTATGGCTGATATGTATTACCGATGTGGAGGCATTCCACATTGACAAAGTCTTTTCTACATTACCACTAGAAACCATATCTGATTAACTAAAGTGATCACTGATCTTAATCTTGAAAATAGTTGCCACCTATGTAATCTTGTCTGAAGTGGTCCCTATAACAACACTAATATTATTGGTAGCTCGTGAAGGGCGTGGCTAACCGGACTGCGAGATGGCCGCCATTTGAGCGAGCTCCGCCGGCCATGGCGGCAAATCCTTCAATAATCCTATAAAGAGGTGACTCCAGAGACCAAAAGTCGGCGCCTTGAGATCCTGCTCGCCTGGTGTATGTGGCGAGCGATTTTCGGCTCCCTAGCGGTTCCCCCTGGTGCGGTTCGTGGCTCGAGCAGATCACCCCGGGGCAGCCCACCTGCTGGAGGCCAGAGCGGAGCGCTCCCTTCCCCCGTGCAGGTGTGAAATACAGCCCGCGGCTTCGTGGGTCTTTCGTCGCTTCGGGGGTGCAACTCCGAGGAGGCCCTACCGTGCTGCAGGGTCGCAGTGGGGACGAGGTGAGAGGCCCCTCCGGAGTGGAACTGTCGGGATGCCCTTATCCCGATAACACAGCAGACGGAGGTGGCGGAAGATGGCGGCTATCCGAGACAGCCAGAGGCGCCATCTTTCGAACTGCAATCTATACCCCGGACGAGACACCGAGCTTGCGGAGGGCAGAGCTCCGATGGCAGTGACCCACAGACACCAACACACGGTAGGAGAATGAGCAGCTGAACTATTGAAAGCGTGGCGCGGCTCACCCCCCCCCCATGTATAGAGACTTCTGCAGGTGCTGAGTGGAACCGTGGTTCGCGCTCCTCCAGACGGCACTGTAAACATTGCAGGACTGGGGGCGCCATTTTAACACAGCACACAACAGACCTCGTATCCACCTGGGGGACTTACTTTATTGAGGTGTAGTGAACTGGAGCGCGCTCGGCCATCGGCTAACGCTCCCCTCACATTAACAAGCTGGCATTGGCGCCACCACCCTGCCGACCGGACCACGTGAGGCGTTATGAACACCACCTTTTAGCAGCGATCTTGTTCGAAGAGCGGAGAGGAGCAGTGGAGTGGGGGTAACTCAGTTTGGGGGCAAAGAGCCAATGATACCAGGGGTCCCACCGCCACATACCCTGCCAGCGACAAGCCGCCTTCACTATATGCTCCCAGAGCGATCAGGTGGAGGTGAAGCGGGCGCGGGTAGTGATACACATCTACTCCCAACACGATCTTGATATCTGAGGTGGGGCGCGGGTCCCATCTGCTACCGTGTAATAGAGCTGGGAGGTGAGCTAGACTGCTGTAGTTGACGCTGTGAGAAGATACCTGAGACTCAGCTGGTGGCTCAGCCAGGTGTGTCCTACTCGGGCCACCATGGGGCGAAACGACGTGAGACAGGCGAAGATATCATTTGACAACGCCCGACCTGTGAGGCCTAAGGAGGCGCTGTCGGTGGAGTCTGGGGCTACTGGAGGCGAAGGAAACGGGGTTGATCGGGAGGAGGACCTTCGTACCCTGATGTTAGATGTGCGCTCTAGTCTACAAAATATTGATGCAAAATTGGATACGTTGACCGCCCAGTTGGACCAGGTAAAAACACAAGTTTCTACACATGAAACTAGACTCGGCGGGCTGGAAAATAGACATACGGAGTGCATAGAGTTTCAACGCGACACGAAGGAACAACTCCTGCACATGGACAAGCTGCTTATGGTTATTAAAGCGAAGAACGATGATTTGGACGCACGTTCCCGAAGGAACAACCTCCGAATCACGGGAATTCCAGAGACAACCAACATAGGAAAGATGGAGGTGTATGTCACTGACCTGCTCCATGAACTCTTTGACCCGAATTTGTCCCCAGTGTTTGTGGTGGAGCGGGCACACAGGGCGCTGGGCCCGAAACCGCCAGTGGGCGGTACGCCGAGGCCCATTCTTGCAAAGATCCTTATTTATCAAGACAGAGACCTGATTCTAAAACTAGCACGCGAGAAAAGCCAAATATCTCACAAGGGCAATAACATCTCCTTCTACCTGGATTTTACACCTACTGTACAAGCTGCGAGGAGGGAGTTTCTACCTGCGAAACAACTGTTACTGCAGGCGCAAGTGCCGTATGCGCTCCTATACCCAGCCAAACTGAAGGTAACACATGAAGGGTCGGCACATTTCTTTACGGACGCCAAATCTGCCCTGGATTTTGCTAAACACATCTGCGGCACGAAAAAGAAAGCTCCGAGCGTGCGGCAAGGCCCAGAAGAGGATCAGCTAAGTGATAATGATTGACATTTTGATGCGATGAAGCTGCAGCATGTGGGGGTTGGTTCCGGGGTTGGTCGGGAGGGAGTGGGTGACTAGATATACCTCTGGGAGTAATTATGTTCTTTGATGCTACTTAATTGTCGTACTTTGGGATGGTATCCTACAGCCTGACGATCTATGCTGGGGCAAACTGATATAGCTCATTGAGGTCATAAGGGGCGCTGACTGGAGCCACTGGAGCTGCCACCATGGGCTCCATGGCCACCCTGTGCAAACAGGGGAGTATGTCTGGGGATCCTCGCCCACCTGGGGTGTATCCCAATGGTTAGTTACTTACACGCATTGCGTGTATGCGGGGGGATTTTCACACAACCTAATTGGGGGGTTGGAGTGGGAGGGGGAGGGCAGGGATAGTTGAGGGTCTGTTTTGGCATAGGTTGCTACCTTTTAAGCTATTAATCACACTACATAATCATGTGTCTGAAAGTCCCAGAAGGGAAGTACAAGAGCTAATGTCAAAGAGTCCAGTGACGCGACTAGAGAGGTGATTAAAATCATAACGTGGAACATAAGGGGAGTGAATGATGGCAGGAAGGCAAGGTTGATGCATGCTTATCTGCAGAGACACAAGATAGATATTTGTATATTACAGTAAACCCATCTAAACTCGAAGCCGTCGGTGAGGTTGAAACACAGCAGGTGCGGCGAGATCTACTCCGCAATATACTCAAACTATGCAAGGGGGGTAGCCATTATGATACGCAGGGAGCTGGACTGGAGGGAACTTTGCATACATGCTGACCCAGAGGGGAGGTACATCATAGCTCAAGGACAGCTTTGCGGAAGATCAGTGGTGCTAGTTAATGTGTATGGCCCGAATACGGATACACCGGATTTTTTCAGAGAGGGTTGGCCTCGAGTTGAGGCGGCAGGTTGTTCCACGATCATCTGGGGGGGAGATTTTATTGTGGTACTGAGCGATTCCCTTGATAGCAAGGTGACATCCAGACAGCTACACCCCCATGCAAGTCTCGCGCTCCGAGACATAATGGTTGAAGGAAATCTGATAGATTTATGGAGAGTGCGTCATCCAGGTACCCGAGAGGGCACATGCATTTCCAGACAACACGCGGCCTGGTCTAGACTGTACTTTTGGCTGACGTCTCCTGACGTTGCAACATGGACCACGGAGGTCAGCCACCTTGCCAGGTCCCTATCGGATCACTCTCCGTGTCTTCTGGAATTGAATCCCCCGAGCGCAATCCAGCGGGTGTTTAGCTGCCGGCTCCCCCCACATGCCTTGTTGGATGCTGCCTTTAAAGAGGAGATTAGAGTTGACATTACGGACTACTTCACTCTAAATACTGGATCTGTGTCCACGGATTCGGCCCTCTGGGAGGCATTTAAGGTGGTAATACGCGGGCAATGTATTGCACGACAGGCCGGTGTGCTTAAGGCCATCAGAGGCACTTTGAGTAAACTAGAGGGGCAAATTAAAAACCTCGAATGCGAGTTTTGCATCACCCCTAACCCGGAGATGGCGTCTGCAATAAAAGAGAAACTATTAGAATTTGCGGAGGAGGCACAGCACGAACTTAAATTCCTTGGTAAATACGCGGAAGCTAGGAGGTACGGCGAGGGGGATAGGCAGAGCCGCACGCTAGCGGGACTCATTAAAAAAACGAGAGCTACCCCCTTTATCCACATGATTCACTTCTCGGAGGGAGACGTCATGTCGGGGCAGGAGAAGATAGTGCAAGAGTTTAAAGCCTTCTACTCCGGCCTAAACACTACCACACAACCCGAGGCTCCGGAACATTTAACAGACTTCCCAGAATCCATAGCGCTAGTATGGTTTAACGACGCCCACCGCAAGTATATGGATCTTCCAGTGACAGTGGAGGATATCAAAAAAGTGATACAGGGCATGCCACTAAACGAAGCCCCCGGACCTGACGGTCTGATGACGGCTTTTTACAAAACCTACTCTGAGGAGCTGGCACCACGACTTCACGCGGTTTATGCTGAATCTCTGGAGACCGGGATTCTACCTGCATCTATGCGGGAGGCCTTAATAACGACATTGCTTAAGCCGGACAAAGATGAGCACTCGCTTGACTCTTACAGGCCGCTATCCTTAATTAATGTCGACGTCAAAATATACGCTAAACTTGCGGCAGAACGCCTCCAGCCTCTTCTCCCGATGGTGGCCCTCCCGGACTAATCAGGGTTCATACCTGGTCGTTCGACGTCATATAACCTAAGGACGCTGTTCTCAGTGCTGCATTACCTTCACCCATTGGTGCATGCTGGAGCCATATTTTTAGACGCCACAAAGGCGTTCGATTCACTTGAATGGCCATATATGTTTCGGATAATGGAAAGCATGGGCTTTAGTCCGTTATTTATAGCCCAAGTCCGACTTCTCTACACGAGCCCGACAGCGAGAGTGCGCGTGAACGGCATGATCTCGGAACCATTCGAGGTGTCCAGAGGCACGAGACAAAGCTGCCCACTCTCGCCTCTACTCTTTGCGATCGCAATGGAACCTCTTGCGGCGAGAGTAAGGCAACATCACACTGCTAGGGGGATTGGGTTCAGTTCCAGTATCTTGCTGATATCTATATACGCTGATGATGTCACCCTGTACGTCCTAGACCCCTCAGCTAATTTAGACTCCTTACTGAGAGAGTTCGTAAAATTCGGCGGACTGTCGGGTATATCGATTCATTGGGACAAATCTGTGATCTTCCCTCTGACGGATAATACCCCTGAGGTGTGGTCGGAGTTTCCTCTGCGTTGGACGGCGGACGAGGTAAAAAACCTGGGAATCTGGCTAAGCCGTAATCTCCAAGACATTTGGACTTTGAATTTTGGGCGTGCGATTGACTGGCTGGAAAGTAAAGTAGCGATATGGTCTAAATTACCCCTATCTATCGCCGTGAGGGTGGCCCTGTCCAAAATGGTAGTCTTGCCTAAATTCCTTTATTTATTCGCAAAATATTCCTATTCCACTAACCAAGCAATTCTTTCATTCCCTTCGATACCACTTGCTCTCTTTGGTGTGGGCGGGTGGACAGGTTCGAGTATCTTGGGCCCTGCTGACCTTGCCATTACGACAAGGAGGGCTGGCTGCTCCTGATATGCACCTGTACGCCTTGTGTGCACAAGCCCAATTTCTGCACTTCTGGTCATATCCCACACCGTTCCAACCACATGTAGCGGTCGAACAGGATTCACTGGCACCCTTGCCCCTGGCGGTCGCTCTCTACCAGAGAAGCCCTCGCCCTACTACTGACGTTGACTCGGCAAATACGCTACATTGGGCATGGCGCGAACTACAGAAGCGAGCACGGCTGCCAATTCTGTTTGCCCCTGCCATTCCCCTGAAAAACAACCCGATGCTGGCCTGCCTGGAGCACTGTGGAGGACAGCTGGTTCTGGGTGGCACCCAGGTTCACACATTCTCTGACCTCTACCCGGATGGGAAGTTCCGGGACCCGCAGGCAGCAGTAGAGGGGACGACAATCCCATTTGGGGAGTTATTCGCCTATCACCAGCTAAAAGCGGCGTGCCGGTCCCTTTGGGAGGGATTTCTTGAGGCCCCTCCTACGCTGAATGCCCTACAAAACGTTCTGGCCCGCGCATCCCCAAAGAAGCTGGTGACAAGACTGTATAATGAAATGCAAGAACAGGCCCCAATAGTGAGGCCTAAGTCCATGCTACTCTGGAATGAGGAACCATACATTAGTTGTGCCACTGGAACCATTGTTTCCGATATAAAAAAACTCTGGAATGAGGAGCTGGACACTCCCTTATCCGATGACCAATGGTCATTTTGCTGCAAACAGCTTCTGGAGCTATCTCCGAATTACAAGTTACGTCTTGTACATTTTAAATTCTTGCATCGTTACTATCGTACCCCGGTGAGCCTTCACCGAATGAACATGCGTGATGACGCTAGATGTTGGAGGTGTGGAAGTGATAATGCTACCTTTATACATATGGCCTGGAGCTGTACTAAACTCGCTGGCTATTGGCTAGACATATTTGAGGCAGTAAACCAAATAGTTGGAAGGTCAGATGACCCTTCCCCACATTTGGGCCTGTTGGGTATGGTAGTCGATACAGAGCCCAGGTGTAGGAAATTGCATGCTTTGTTGTTATTATACGCGAGACGACAGATTGCTCTTAGGTGGGGGCGAAAGAAGTTGCCTACATTTAGCGCTTGGCTGGCGGATGCTACGTATGGGCATGCACAATTAGGCACATACTGGGAGCTAATGCCGGCTGCTTCGCGGCCCGAGATATCTGGGAACCCTTTCTCCAGTGGGCTCGTGCCAGGGCAATGACTCCTGCTTCAGAGGGAGTGGCGCCTGTCATTGACGACCAGGGTGGGATGACAGGCCTATGACTACACTACACTGATGACCCGGGGCTGCCTAGCAGAGGTGGTAGTCCCCCCCCCTCCATTTTCTCCCTCCCCCCTCCCCCAGGGTTTCACGACTAGTCAGCAGAGGAAGATTTGAGGCACCTGTAGACTTGCTGCCGTCAATTGGTCTGCTCCCCTCCGATAGCGCACACTACAGACAGTTAGCTGCACAATATGACATAGTCCAGGGTGACATTCAGACTGTATATGCCAGTTATATGGATGCCCCTTGGATGGGCTGTGAGTCGATGAATCTGATTATGTTAGCGCTTACTATAGCAACCTATGTTGTTTTTGTTTGAGTTATGTATAGTTAAAGATGTTCTTGTCTAAATGAGTCTGCAACACCTACAATACACCTGCTCCTTTATGCATATAGGGACTTGATATTCTTAATGGGCATATATCCTTTATAGTTGGCTTTCCTTTTCTTTTATATTGTAATATATTTGCAATGCCTAACATTTCAGAGTCTGTAGCTACATAATTTTAAGTTACTTGAAACGCGGCCGGCCCAAAGCGGTTGTAGGCGGCATGCTGTTTTAACCCATGCTACTAATACGATTAGTCGACAAGTTGAATGACGCTGCAACTGAGGAGCTGCCGGCCATTATTTTGGTTGTAGGCGTTAAGCTGTGTAACAATATTAAATGCTAATAAAGGTTTTGAAAACTCAAAAAAAAAAAGAATATAAAGTAGCTCTTATTGCAGAAAAGGTTTGAGACCTCTGGCATAGTCACTAATACCATCATTACTCAAAAGTGTGCTGAATGCCATACCAACATAGAAGACTTTGTGTGTGCATTATGGTAATTCGCCACAGCTTTGCCACAGAAAGGCAATTAAGACATATTTGGGAACAAGCCATTGGCAGCATCCTAAGACAAGTTAAGGATGCATTTAAATCCAATATGGCGTGGCACATCACTTACTCATGGGCACCAATGCAGATATGACAAGTACAAAGTACCCCCACAACATTGTTAGCTTCTCTCTCACCATAGGTTCCACAGACTGCACACACTTTACACAAAAAGAAGGTCAATCGTGTACTGCAACTGCAATATACTAGCTTCAACAACCAATTGGCAGATGGGACAAAGTTATGCTTTTCAACGTTCTCCGAATGCTTCCCGGATTCTGTTATGGTGCATTGATCATAGGCTGTAGAAGAGTTGAGGCACATTTGGAACGTTGGTGAGTTATGCACACAAACACAAAAGACCATGAGGTCCTATTGACAAAGGTACATTTACACTTGCAGATTTACTCATGTGTCAATTTACTACTTCACGTAGGATAGAAGTAACTTTACTGCCTTTTACTGATCATCATTTCCAAATGTAAAGTGACTCCTACATGCAGAATTTGATGTCTCTGCCTGCTAGTGGAGCCTAATACACCAGGTTTTATGAGTGTAAGGTTACAGCACATAACTTTTCACATGTAGCAGGAGATCTCTGCCGCTAAAGCAGATATGTCACTAATTTAAAGTATAGGGACATTTTTTAAAGTTAATGAATATTTAAAAAAATATTAAACATGTAATGTAAAAAATATGTACAATTTAACTTAAAATAATTTATATTAACGTGGAACCAAGTAAATGAATATTACATGTCTAATTTTATCAAGCTATCGGTCTATCTATCTATCTATCTATCTATCTATCTATCTATATATTGCAAAAAAGAAGAAAAGAACTCGGTAGTTCCCAAGTTTAAACCTAAACTTGGGAACTACCCAGAATTCTCTGCTTCTTTTTGCATATTTTATGCAGCACTCTGAGCCTGATAGGGTATTGCAATTTTACAGCTCGGCATGGATGGCACTAGCTAATACTAGGCTTAAAGACTTTGCTTTATAAATGGCAAAAAATGTAGTCCCTTTCTAGCTCGGCATGGATGGCACTGTGCTTTTCTTCTACTTAAAAACTTTGCTTGAAAAACAGACATTTGAAGGTGAGCACATTTAGAGCGTCATTGGTGTTGTGGGTGCTCTCTATAGACTGCAGGGGCATGTGGGGCTTCCGTCATTCAGCGTTTGCCCAGTTGTTTTTCTCGATATTTTGCGAGTGCTGCGCCATTTTGGATCTTGCTGCGGAATCCTGCGTGAGTTTGGCGCCCGCGAATACGTAATCGCGGCTTGCCACCACCTTGCACAGCACGCATCGCGAGAGTTCGCAATTGCGAACATGTAGGTGCGGCGGGCAGGAACAATCTCGCACTCGCGAAATGGAGATTTTGCAATTCTGCACAAGAAATCCACCAGCAAACAGCATAAACCTTCAGAAAATGAGGATTTTTATCAGAATCACTTCTCAGGTTGACATTTGCCTGCACTTTTTTTTGCAAGGAGTCCATTATTTGAGGGGGGGGAGGAAGGAAGTGCCCCACAGTCTCCAGCTTCCTGTTCCTGTCCAGCAGGCTCCTCCCAGTGCTTTCTTCATGTGCTGGTCACTTTCATTTGGACCTTGACCTGGAAGGATTACTTTTTGTGGGTGCTGCTGGATATTTGGATTTGAGGCCTTTTAGACTTTCTTTGGATCACAATTGGATTAGAAATCAACTTTCACAAGTAAGTTTGTTTGGGGCATTACAGTTGCTGCAACCACAATTTTGGAACTTTTTCAGAACATTAAATAAAATATATTGTGGGTAGCCACAGTATCCAGTAGGACCAGGGTTGGTTATGGGTGCATGATACAACTGTTTTGTTGAATTTAAACATCATTGAGGCCATGGATGGGCTGGGATTGTGCTGATTTTTGTGTTTTTTGTCGATTTTTTGGGGCTGCTGTTGGGGCCTTTTGCCCAGGGGTAGTGGTGCATGGACTGAGTCTGCCTGTGTGGTCTCACTCTCTTTAATGTAAACATCCTGGATGGCATTGGATTGTGTTGATTTTTGTGTGTTTTTCGTTTTTTTTTGGGGTGTACTGTTGATGTGGACTGGCCATGTGGGTGGTGGTGGTGGCCATCTTGAGTGCTGGTACAGGCAACATGTGCTTGGGGTTCAAGGGGCCATTTTGAAGAGAGGCAGTGTCTGAGGCCTGCACCCATTTTGCCTAGCTTTCATCCATTATGCCCAGGGGTAGTGAGTGGTGCATGGGCCTAGTCTTTCTGTGGGGTGTCTTCTTGAATTTAAACACCATTGAGGCCATGGATGGGCTGGGATTGTGCAGAATTTTGTGTTTTTTGTCGTTTTTTTGGGGCTGCTGGTGGGGCCTTTTGCCCAGGGGTAGTGAGTGGTGCATGGGCCTAGTCTTTCTGTGGGGTGTCTTCTTGATTTTAAACACCATTGAGGCCATGGATGGGCTGGGATTGTGCTGAATTTTGTGGTTTTTGTCGATTGTTTTGGGGCTGCTGGTGGGGCCTTTTGCCCAGGGGTAGTGGTGCATGGACTGAGTCTGCCTGTGGGGTCTCACTCTCTTTAATGTAAACATCCTGGATGGCATTGGATTGTGGTGATTTTTGTGTGTTTTTCCTTTTTTTTGGGGGTGTACTGTTGATGTGGACTGGCCATGTGGGTGGTGGTGGCCATCTTGAGTGCTGGTACAGGCAACATGTGCTTGGGGTTCAAGGGGCCATTTTGAAGAGAGGCAGTGTCTGAGGCCTGCACCCATTTTGCCTAGCTTTCATCCATTATGCCCAGGGGTAGTGAGTGGTGCATGGGCCTAGTCTTTCTGTGGGGTGTCTTCTTGAATTTAAACACCATTGAGGCCATGGATGGGCTGGGATTGTGCAGAATTTTGTGTGTTTTTTGTCGTTTTTTTGGGGCTGCTGGTGGGGCCTTTTTGCCCAGGGGTAGTGAGTGGTGCATGGGCCTAGTCTTTCTGTGGGGTGTCTTCTTGAATTTAAACACCATTGAGGCAATGGATGGGCTGGGATTGTGCAGAATTTTGTGTTTTTGTCGTTTTTTTGGGGCTGCTGGTGGGGCCTTTTGCCCAGGGGTAGTGGTGCATGGACTGAGTCTGCCTGTGGGGGTCTCACTCTCTTTAATGTAAACATCCTGGATGGCATTGGATTGTGGTGATTTTTGTGTGTTTTTCGTTGTTTTTTTGGGGTGTACTGTTGATGTGGACTGGCCATGTGGGTGGTGGTGGTGGCCATCTTGAGTGCTGGTACAGGCAACATGTGCTTGGGGTTCAAGGGGCCATTTTGAAGAGAGGCAGTGTCTGAGGCCTGCACCCATTTTGCCTAGCTTTCATCCATTATGCCCAGGGGTAGTGAGTGGTGCATGGGCCTAGTCTTTCTGTGGGGTGTCTTCTTGAATTTAAACACCATTGAGGCCATGGATGGGCTGGGATTGTGCAGAATTTTGTGTCTTTTTTGTCGTTTTTTTGGGGCTGCTGGTGGGGCCTTTTGCCCAGAGGTAGTGAGTGGTGCATGGGCCTAGTCTTTCTGTGGGGTGTCTTCTTGATTTTAAACACCATTGAGGCCATGGATGGGCTGGGATTGTGCTGAATTTTGTGGTTTTTGTCGATTATTTTGGGGCTGCTGGTGGGGCCTTTAGCCCAGGGGTAGTGGTGCATGGACTGAGTATGCCTGTGGGGTCTCACTCTCTTTAATGTAAACATCCTGGATGGCATTTGATTGTGGTGATTTTTGTGTGTTTTTCGTTTTTTTTGTGGGGTGTACTGTTGATGTGGACTGGCCATGTGGGTGGTGGCCATCTTGAGTGCTGGTACAGGCAACATGTGCTTGGGGTTCAAGGGGCCATTTTGAAGAGAGGCAGTGTCTGAGGCCTGCACCCATTTTGCCTAGCTTTCATCCATTATGCCCAGGGGTAGTGAGTGGTGCATGGGCCTAGTCTTTCTGTGGGGTGTCTTCTTGAATTTAAACACCATTGAGGCCAAGGATGGGCTGGGATTGTGCAGAATTTTGTGTTTTTTTTGTCTTTTTTTGGGGCTGCTGGTGGGGCCTTTTGCCCAGGGGTAGTGAGTGGTGCATGGGCCTAGTCTTTCTGTGGGGTGTCTTCTTGAATTTAAACACCATTGAGGCCATGGATGGGCTGGGATTGTGCAGAATTTTGTGTTTTTTGTCATTTTTTTGGGGCTGCTGGTGGGGCCTTTTGCCCAGGGGTAGTGAGTGGTGCATGGGCCTAGTCTTTCTGTGGGGTGTCTTCTTGATTTTAAACACCATTGAGGCCATGGATGGGCTGGGATTGTGCTGAATTTTGTGGTTTTTGTCGATTGTTTTGGGGCTGCTGGTGGGGCCTTTTGCCCAGGGGTAGTGGTGCATGGACTGAGTCTGCCTGTGGGGTCTCACTCTCTTTAATGTAAACATCCTGGATGGCATTGGATTGTGGTGATTTTTGTGTGTTTTTCCTTTTTTTTGGGGGTGTACTGTTGATGTGGACTGGCCATGTGGGTGGTGGTGGTGGCCATCTTGAGTGCTGGTACAGGCAACATGTGATTGGGGTTCAAGGGGCCATTTTGAAGAGAGGCAGTGTCTGAGGCCTGCACCCATTTTGCCTAGCTTTCATCCATTATGCCCAGGGGTAGTGAGTGGTGCATGGGCCTAGTCTTTCTGTGGGGTGTCTTCTTGAATTTAAACACCATTGAGGCCATGGATGGGCTGGGATTGTGCAGAATTTTGTGTGTTTTTTGTCGTTTTTTTGGGGCTGCTGGTGGGGCCTTTTTGCCCAGGGGTAGTGAGTGGTGCATGGGCCTAGTCTTTCTGTGGGGTGTCTTCTTGAATTTAAACACCATTGAGGCAATGGATGGGCTGGGATTGTGCAGAATTTTGTGTTTTTGTCGTTTTTTTGGGGCTGCTGGTGGGGCCTTTTGCCCAGGGGTAGTGGTGCATGGACTGAGTCTGCCTGTGGGGGTCTCACTCTCTTTAATGTAAACATCCTGGATGGCATTGGATTGTGGTGATTTTTGTGTGTTTTTCGTTGTTTTTTTGGGGTGTACTGTTGATGTGGACTGGCCATGTGGGTGGTGGTGGTGGCCATCTTGAGTGCTTGTACAGGCAACATGTGCTTGGGGTTCAAGGGGCCATTTTGAAGAGAGGCAGTGTCTGAGGCCTGCACCCATTTTGCCTAGCTTTCATCCATTATGCCCAGGGGTAGTGAGTGGTGCATGGGCCTAGTCTTTCTGTGGGGTGTCTTCTTGAATTTAAACACCATTGAGGCCATGGATGGGCTGGGATTGTGCAGAATTTTGTGGTTTTTGTCGATTATTTTGGGGCTGCTGGTGGGGCCTTTAGCCCAGAGGTAGTGAGTGGTGCATGGGCCTAGTCTTTCTGTGGGGTGTCTTCTTGATTTTAAACACCATTGAGGCCATGGATGGGCTGGGATTGTGCTGAATTTTGTGGTTTTTGTCGATTATTTTGGGGCTGCTGGTGGGGCCTTTAGCCCAGGGGTAGTGGTGCATGGACTGAGTATGCCTGTGGGGTCTCACTCTCTTTAATGTAAACATCCTGGATGGCATTTGATTGTGGTGATTTTTGTGTGTTTTTTGTTTTTTTGTGGGGTGTACTGTTGATGTGGACTGGCCATGTGGGTGGTGGTGGTGGCCATCTTGAGTGCTGGTACAGGCAACATGTGCTTGGGGTTCAAGGGGCCATTTTGAAGAGAGGCAGTGTCTGAGGCCTGCACCCATTTTGCCTAGCTTTCATCCATTATGCCCAGGGGTAGTGAGTGGTGCATGGGCCTAGTCTTTCTGTGGGGTGTCTTCTTGAATTTAAACACCATTGAGGCCAAGGATGGGCTGGGATTGTGCAGAATTTTGTGTGTTTTTTGTTGTTTTTTTGGGGCTGCTGGTGGGGCCTTTTGCCCAGGGGTAGTGAGTGGTGCATGGGCCTAGTCTTTCTGTGTGGTGTCTTCTTGAATTTAAACACCATTGAGGCCATGGATGGGCTGGGATTGTGCTGAATTTTGTGTTTTTTGTCGATTTTTTGGGGACTGCTGGTGGGGCCTTTTGCCCAGGGGTAGTGGTGCATGGACTGAGTCTGCCTGTGGGGTCTCACTCTCTTTAATGTAAACATCCTGCATGGCATTGAATTGTGGTAATTTTTGTGTGTTTTTCTTTTTTTTTTTGGGGTGTACTGTTGATGTGGACTGGCCATGTCGGTGATGGTGGTGGCCATCTTGAGTGCTGGTACAGGCAACATGTGCTTGGGGTTCAAGGGGCCATTTTGAAGAGAGGCAGTGTCTGAGGCCTGCACCCATTTTGCCTAGCTTTCATCCATTATGCCCAGGGGTAGTGAGTGGTGCATGGGCCTAGTCTTTCTGTGGGGTGTCTTCTTGAATTTAAACACCATTGAGGCCATGGATGGGCTGGGATTGTGCAGAATTTTGTGTGTTTTTTGTCGTTTTTTTTGGGCTGCTGGTGGGGCCTTTTGCCCAGGGTTAGTGAGTGGTGCATGGGCCTAGTCTTTCTGTGGGGTGTCTTCTTGAATTTAAACACCATTGAGGCCATGGATGGCCTGGGATTGTGCTGACTTTTGTGGTTTTTGTCGATTTTTTTTGGGCTGCTGGTGGGGCCTTTTGCCCAGGGGTAGTGGTGCATGGACTGAGTTTGCCTGTGGGGTCTCACTCTCTTTAATGTAAACATCCTGGATGGCATTGGATTGTGGTGATTTTTGTGTGTTTTTCCTTTTTTTTTGGGGTGTACTGTTGATGTGGACTGGCCATGTGGGTGGTGGTGGCCATCTTGAGTGCTGGTACAGGCAACATGTGCTTGGGGTTCAAGGGGCCATTTTGAAGAGAGGCAGTGTCTGAGGCCTGCACCCATTTTGCCTAGCTTTCATCCATTATGCCCAAGGGTAGTGAGTGGTGCATGGGCCTAGTCTTTCTGTGGGGTGTCTTCTTGAATTTAAACACCATTGAGGCCATGGATGGGCTGGGATTGTGCAGAATTTTGTGTGTTTTTTGTCGTTTTTTTGGGGCTGCTGGTGGGGCCTTTTGCCCAGGGGTAGTGAGTGGTGCATGGGCCTAGTCTTTCTGTGGGGTGTCTTCTTGAATTTAAACACCATTGAGGCCATGGATGGGCTGGGATTGTGCTGAATTTTGTGGTTTTTGTCGATTTTTTGGGGGCTGCTGGTGGGGCCTTTTGCCCAGGGGTAGTGGTGCATGGACTGAGTCTGCCTGTGGGGTCTCACTCTCTTTAATGTAAACATCCTGGATGGCATTGGATTGTGTTGATTTGTGTGTGGTTTTCGTTTTTTTTTTGTGGGGTGTACTGTTGATGTGGACTGGCCATGTGGGTGGTGGTGGTGGCCATCTTGAGTGCTGGTACAGGCAACATGTGCTTGGGGTTCAAGGGGCCATTTTGAAGAGAGGCAGTGTCTGAGGCCTGCACCCATTTTGCCTAGCTTTCATCCATTATGCCCAGGGGTAGTGAGTGGTGCATGGACCTAGTCTTTCTGTGGGGTGTCTTCTTGAATTTAAACACCATTGAGGCCATGGATGGGCTAGGATTGTGCAGAATTTTGTGTGTTTTTTGTCGTTTTTTTGGGGCTGCTGGTGGGGCCTTTTGCCCAGGGGTAGTGAGTGGTGCATGGGCCTAGTCTTTCTGTGGGGTGTCTTCTTGAATTTAAACACCATTGAGGCCATGGATGGGCTGGGATTGTGCAGAATTTTGTGTGTTTTTTCGACTTTTTGGGGTGTATAACTGATGTTCCTCTGTCTTCCATTGCTTGTAGGTGCACAAGAGAACCACCAGTGCCAGGAAGAAGTCCTGCTGCGGTGTGTGCAGCACAACGTCACGTGTGGCCACAGACAACTCTGCAACTTGTGCAACTGCTGCCTGCTGTTCAGAGTGACATCTGAAGAAGATGGCCCCAAAAAAAGTTCCCCGTAGCTCCTCTAGCAAGAAAGATGCCAGAAAGGAGCAGAAGAAGCAAGTTACCAAGCAGACTGGTGTGCCGCCCGCCACATTTTTTGGGAATAAAAAAAAAAGTACGCCTGCAGCAGCAGCAGGATCTGCTGGGGACCAAGCTGGGAGCAGCACCCCCGCTCCATTGGGCTCAGTGCCACCACCACCACGCCAACTTAGGTCCAAGCCCTTGAGTGCTGCAGAGGCCGCCAGTATAGTTGTTCAATCACCATCGACCAGTGATGTTGGCTCATCGCAAGAAAGTAGCAGCAATGTCCCTCAATCAACACAGGTTGTTGTAACTCATCTGACGATTGTTGAACAACCACAGCCGCAACAACAATCACATGTGCAAGTACAAGCCCAAGTACATGTGGAAGAAGAGGCGGCGCAAGGAGAGGAGCAAGCAGAGGTGCATGGAGGGGCACAACAAGTGCCCACAATAGTTGTTCCTCCAGAAGTAGGGGCACATCTGGAAATCGACAATCAAGCCGAGGTATCATTCGAGGAAGCCACTCCTCCTGATGATCATTCATTGTCTTCCACATCCCGAGCAAGGAAAAGATCAAGGGTGTTGGTGTCTACATCTTCTTCAAGCCCACCTCGTTCTGATGATATGGATCTTACTTGGGAACCAGCACCACTGCCGTCTGAGAGTGAGGTTGAGGAGGCACACCATGATCTGACAAAGGTAGCTAAGCGTAAAAGGAAGGTCGTCGAAACTCTCATAGTTATGGAGTGTGATGACGCTCAACAAGAAGTGGCGTATACTCCTGCTGCTGAAGACTCACGACGACGACGCAGTCATCATCACTAACGTCACTGAAGCCCCAGCGGGCATGCAGCAAACAGCCCGACAAGCTGCTGAGCGTGATGATGAAGTCGACGAGGAGGCAATGGGAACACCACAATCATTGATGTTAACTAGTACACCACAACCTACCGCTTCCATATTTCTTACTCGCCAGAAGGGACCTCCATCCACCTCGACCTCAATTAGTGGTGGTGAAAGTGCACAACGTAGTGAAGTTCAGCAATACACATCCTCCACTTCATCTGGCATTAGCAGCACAACCACCACCAGTATCGCCTCCTCCGGCCCCCACAGACATTTAAAGTCCGCAGTTTGGGACTTCTTTAGTGTTTGCCCAAAAAGGGAAAACATAGCCATTTGTAGCATTTTTAAGCTTGCAGTTAGTCGTGGTAAGCTTGGTACCAACTATGGGACTGGAGGCCAGAGAGGTCATCTTAAGAGACAGCACACTGTCCAATGGTTGGCGCACCTAAAGGAGATCAAGGAAGCCCGAATTGCAAGTCGAGAAACGTTGATGTTCCATCTGATGATGACGAGGAGGAAGAAGTGTCACACACTTCACTTACACCCAGTACCCCTGTCAGCACACCCCCAGTGAGCCACACTAAGAGTGTGGGACAGAGTGAGACACCAATGTGAAAAAGTTCATCAGCGAGCGTAACTGGGTCGAAGAAGTCATCATTAAGTCATCATCATCATCCCGTAAAATGGTCCAGGGCAACATTAAAACAATGTGGTTTTCAGACGCGCCATATGACCGCAACCACCCAATGGTGCGTCTGTATAACACTAAGCTGGCTAAAATGCTAGCGCTGGATCTTCTCCCTTTTTCTTTTGTAGAAGGGGTTGGTTTTCTAGAATTAGTGGCAGCGCTCTGCCCTAAATGGAAGGTTCCTAGCCGGTACTATTTTGCCCGAGTTGCGGTTCCAGCACTACATGAAGATGTGCTGGAGGTGATTGGGGCAGCTTTGCAGAAGAGTGCTGTTCACACTATACATCTGACAACAGACATGTGGACCAGTGGCGCAGGCACTGATTACATGTGCATCACTGCACACTGGGTCTCTTTTTCAGGGGTTAAAGCAAAGCTAAACGCAGGTGCTGACCTGGACCAAGTTTTTAAAGCTGCTCGGAAACATGCAACACTAGCCATGTTTGGCTTGGAGAAACGTCATACAGCACAAAACATTTTGAATGAGTTCAACACAAAGGTCTTTCACTGGCTGTCTCCAAAAAAACGCGGCATTGGTTATGTTTCCACGGATAATGGCGCCAATGTAGTTAAGGCCATGGAACTGGGTGTCTATTTCAGAGTGCCGTGTTTGGCGCACTGTATAAACCTGGTTGTTAAAAAATTCTTGGATAAAGACAGTCCAGCATGCCAGTTAGTGGTCACCTGCCGAAAAATGTGCAACCATTTCAGCCATTCTTTTAAGGCCCGGAAGCATCTGAGGCGCCTGCTACATGAACGTCGAATGCCAGTGAAAGCACTCATCCAGGAGGTGCCAACACGTTGGAACTCAACCTTCTACATGCTTGAGCGTCTGTATGAACAGTTTACGGTACTCGGTCAGTATTTCTTAACAATGGGTACAGCTGTGAAGGAGGACCTGAGGTTAAATGCGGTGGAATGGGAGCTAGTTAAAAGCCTGACAGACATGCTTCGTCCTTTTGAGGTCTTCACGCGTGCAGTCAGCAGGGAAGACTGTAATTTGGAAAAAGCTATCCCATTGTTGCGCATGCTGGAGCACAAACTGAAGGCGGTGTCTTCAAAGTTTCAAAAAGATGAAGAAAATCAAGAAGCTTTTGTTTTGGCGGAGAAATTATTAGAGCGCCTACTTGGCGATGAATGTCTTCAAAAAATCCACTCAGAACAGCATTACATTTGTGCTACTATTCTGCATCCACGCTACAAAAAGGCGCTGGCAGGCTGTGCATTATTTCCTTTTAGTGATGAAGATGTTGCAAAGTACAAACGTTGGCTAGCCTTGTCAGCCATCAGGTTTGAAAGAGAACTGAAGCAAATTGAAGGAAAAGGCAGTACATCAGCATCAGCAGGCCATCCCCAGTCAAAAGACTCCACTTCTGCACCTGTGGCTGTGGCAGAAGTGACCTCTCAGCCGTTAAAGACACCGGCAACCGCATCATCTGCACCAGACACAACAGAAATATCAGGTGATGAAGAGGATTGGCTAGCTGAGATTGGTTATGGTTCTCAAAAGGTCCGAGCAAAAATTCAGCAAAGTGGAGGAACCGTGGAGAACTTTGAGTCGATGGTGCAGGACTATCTGAATGACTCAACAGAGGTCTATGTTAATGCTGACCCATTGGCGTATTGGCATGGGAAAAAAGAATTGTGGCCAGAGATCACCCGCCTGGCTATACATTACTTGTCTTGCCCACTCGCAAGTGTGTCTTCTGAACGTGTTTTCAGTGCTGCTGGTGGCATTGTAACTTGCAAACGGACCCGCCTCTCGCCCAAAAATGTGGAGATATTGACAATGATCAAGATGAATGAGCACCTCATACAACCAGATTTCAAAGTACCAGATTGCACGACGGAAGAAGACGAGTAGGACAGCAACTTAGATGAGGGAATTTCTTCCGTGTTAGGTGACACTGACCTACTCCTGTCTGAATTTGCAGAGTATGAGGACAAACTCTTCTTCCCTGACACCGAGCCCTGAAAATGAGCCAATGAATTCAGAAATTTTCTTTTTCGTACTTATTCACTTTTATTCCTGTGTTTCTGTCTTTCTTTGTTTTGCACAAGTTAAAATAATTAAAACTTTAATCACCTATACTTTTGCTTTTTGGCTGTTTGGGGGTCTTCTACTTGTTTTCGCCTGGGTTGACGGCTCTGGGGCCATTGCTGGGAAGGTCTAATACCGGATAAAACTGGTTTAAACAACATCCATGAGGAAAAAGGTTTTGCATTTTCTGACTTTTCGCTCAATGGAACGTTTTCGGGGGCCTGTTTGGGGGGCTTCCTGGTGTTTGTGGGTGGGTTTTGGGGTCTGGGAGCACTACTGGGTATGGATAGTTTAGATAGCAAGAGGTTTGAAGGAAATCCATGGAGGCAGAGGGGATTTAGGGCCTAGCTGCAGAGCGCGCGCTCAGTGATTTTGCAAATTTTCAGAAAAGTGACTAAGTCCACATTTTTGCACTTTTGCTTTTTGGCTGTTTGGGGGTCTTCTACTTGTTTTCGCCTGGGTTGACGGCTCTGGGGCCATTGATGGGAAGGTCTAATACCGGATAAAACTGGTTTAAACAACATCCATGAGGAAAAAGGTTTTGCATTTTCTGACTTTTCGCTCAATGTAGCGTTTTCGGGGGCCTGTTTGGGGGGCTTCCTGGTGTTTGTGGGTGGGTTTCGGGGTCTGGGAGCACTACTGGGTATGGATAGTTTAGATAGCAAGAGGTTTGAAGGAAATCCATGGAGGCAGAGGGGAGTTAGGGCCTAGCTGCAGAGCGCGCGCTGAGTGATTTTGCAAATTTTCAGAAAAGTGACTAAGTCCACATTTTTGTACTTTTGCTTTTTGACTGTTTGGGGGTCTTCTACTTGTTTTCGACTGGGTTGACGGCTCTGGGGCCATTGCTGGGAAGGTCTAATACCGGAAAAACTGGTTTAAACAACATCCATGAGGAAAAAGGTTTTGCATTTTCTGACTTTTCGCTCAATGTAGCGTTTTCGGGGGCCTGTTTGGGGGGCTTCCTAGTGTTTGTCGGTGGGTTTCCGGGTCTGGGAGCACTACTGGGTATGGATAGTTTAGATAGCAAGAGGTTTGAAGGAAATCCATGGAGGCAGAGGGGCGTTAGGGCCTAGCTGCAGAGCGCGCGCTGAGTGATTTTGCAAATTTTCAGAAGAGTGACTAAGTCCACATTTTTGTACTTTTGCTTTTTGACTGTTTGGGGGTGTGGAAAAGTAAATTTTGCCATGTTCTGTGTCACTACGTGTCATCCATCATATGTTATGTGTGCATGATTAATATGCATATGTATTCCCCATGTTCGATTCAAGACACAATTATAGTTGTGTCCACCTCTAGTATGCCAGTTTCCAGTCCTCGTGAATACTACGAATATCAGGCCTATGTAAAGCTACGTTGCCACGTCTCTCAGTGTGCACGTTATTCCATTATAAAGTCCCCGTTTCTAGGCCTCAAAAGGGCCTGGACACCAGATTCAGCTCCTGTCTCCTGAAACTTCGCTGAGGAGCGATACCGCACCCACCTGTATCCTCGACCCTTCACTTACTTCCTGCCTCACAGTGCCCGGTTCAGGCTGGCTCTGCCTTTGAGTCTGCCAAGAATATGTTATGATTCCAGTTATCAGTTCAGTCCTCCTTCTCTGCATTCCTAAGCTACTGAACTGCATCAATAGTTTCCGTCATTGTCTAGCCTTTCCGGCTCCATGTAAGAGAAATGCTGCATTTAATGGTCATTTAATATTCTTCATCACGCACTACATGTAGAATAATGCATGGTCCAGTCTTAGAATCAAGTTAGCCTTTCCCCTCCTGACTTCTAGTTTATATCAACATGTTCTCTAAACATCAGATACTAGATACTGTTTAGGTACATGTCGCCCTGACTCTCCAGACTTCAGTCTCTGCTCCTAGCACAGAGTTCATAGCCCCCAGCTTCTCCTAGTGATACGTCATTGCTAGTTTGCGCGCACCATCAGGTTAGAGGTCCCGGCTCCTTAGGTAGCCCCCTCCATGGTTTCCGCCCCATTCATGACATATTCTGTTACGTTTGCATCACATGTCTATGTATACGCCCTGTTACACCTCTTTTCACCCTTATCTTTCGCGACTGCTATGCGTCACACCTTCTGCTCCACCCACTGCTACGCCGATTGCAATGTAATGCTATGTGTTTGCGTTATGTATATATGCTCATGCACTGTTATCAAAAAGTTGTTCCCCTTGTCCCGATCCTGTCCCCAGCAGCGCTGCTGGGCCTTACCATCCTGTTCCTGCCCTTTATGCTGTAATAAACCTGCAAACTCCTACTACCTCGAATCTTGACTCTTATTTATTGAGCTATCTGTTATTCATTTATACATTCAAAAATAGGGTATTATTTATTTATTTACCACATAATGGCGCCCGAACAGGGACTTGCCCTTTCCCCACGCGTCGGTGAAGCCACGCCGACCCCCTGACCCTCTGCAGTCGTGACGGAACTCTTCTGCGCACCGGCAGATATTTCTGCTTTAAGTATCCCTCAGGCCCACGGAGGAGACGGAGGAGGCGGTCCAGCATCCAAACGAGACGGTGGAGGAACGCGGCGAGTCCCGACCAGAGCCCAAGCCGAGAGTCCAAGGTCCGAGGTATCCGGAGGCCCACCTGTAACAGAAGTCCGAAGTTCGTCCGTCCGACGTCGAGGCAGTCCAGTCCAGTCTGAGGCCTTCCGTTCTTGCTGCCCGGTGAGTACCGTTACTGGGGTAGTATCTAGACAGGGTCAATTTAATTGACTCTGGTCCGTGGGTTGGTGGTACACAGACCCACAAACGAAGTGTCCACTTCGGTGGATGCGGGTCCTGACGTGTCTCTTTATGAGACCGGTAAGTTTCGTACTGTTTCAGCAGTGCATCTAGTTCCTGTTCTAGTCAGTTCTGTTCTCGAGAAAATTCATGTATTCCAGGTAGTATTCTGTTCGAACTGTTATTTTTAAATGTTCTTCATGTATTTTTAATGTCGTGGTATGAATGGGGAATAAGTATCGTGTTCATTGTGTATTGTATTGTGTCTAGATTACAGTCCAGTCATGCCCTTGTTTTCGAAATTACGTCAGTTAAAAACCAGAAAGGGTCTGCTGGAAGCAGCAGTTCCGGTTCCGCCTAGGGACAGTCCAGGTCATTTTATGTATCAGAAGCATGGCATAAGTGCCATATTATATCTAGATTTATGGGTAGATTATACCAAACAGTTAGAAGAAAAGTATAGATGGCTCGTATCGGGTACATGGGATGCCGAGTGCATCATGCGAGTAGAAGAAGCATTATGGAAAAAGAAAGCCAGACAGTCACAGAAAGATGCCATCGAGTTATGGCGCAAAGAAGCTCATAAAAGAACTGAAAAGGAAATCAGAAAGTCAGAATTAAGGAGAGAATCCTTAGAACGAGCACAAGGAAAAGAACTAATCGAGATAGGTGAACAAGTCAAAGCCGAACAGTCAGACAGACAGAGGCATGCCCTTATTAGGGGTATGTATCCTCTCTTTGCCGAGGGCTTGCCAAAAGCGACCCCAGAGGCATCCAGTAATTTCCCGCCACCATTAGTTCCGACCAAGCTACGTCACAAACAGACCGCAGCTGATATTTTTATTTCGTCCTATTTGGACGACACAGTCCCAGTATATGCAAATCCTGTTCGCGCTCCGCCAGTCCCTGTAAATCAGGCACTTCCCGCTCCTCCAGACACCGGAGTACCTGTTACGGTACCCCCGGTCCAGCCCGCCATACAAGTCCAGCCTGCATTTCCATTTCCCACTCTGCCAGGACGAAGAGCCTCAGTAGACGACTCTAGTTTAGGGGCCGCAGGGGGAGGTACTCCTCAAACCCCGCCGCCACACAAGCGTTTAACGACAGCCGAATTACATGCACAAGCGTCACAGCGTACGCCCAGACATCAGACTGTAGCAGAAATAAGAAAATCCCTTGCCGAATGCGGCTATGATCCAGTCCCAGGCGAGGATAATATGGTTTTATATTCATTCCGCGTAAGAAAGGTGGCCGAGTATCTAGTCACCTTACCGAATATGAAAGAAGATCTAGACAGAATATATCGTTTCATCCGTACAGGGGATGATCCAGAAAGCATTAGCGAGGCCATGTCTCAAAGGAAAGCCGAGATCCAGCTCATGATATTAAAGTTTCTGATTAACTGTCTAATAAGAGAACAAGATTACCCGTCTAAAGATCCGGCTGAAATGAGAACCCTGACAAGGTGGAGTGATAATATAGCCGAGGGTAAGCACAAGACCGTCGGTGCTATGGAGAGTATGTACAAGAAAATCCGTAAAGAAATAATAAAGTTACACGAACAGCGTAAAGCAGCACAAGTAAGCGAGAAAGAAAGTAACTCTGATCCGGAAGAGGTTGAGGACGAGAATCCCAACAGAATAGCGTATGTAGGAAAATCTAGATTTCCAGATCGCCATTTACGCCTAGAACACAAGTCTATTTTTCATTCTCCAGCACCAGAACAAGGTTCACTAGAACAAGTGTTTCAAGCTACCGATCACATTCTGAAATCACGAATCGGTTACAGTGAGTTAAGTACCATGCATGAACAAGAACTAGCCCGATCAGCAGTCCGATGGATTACTGATTCTACCACTTTTCCAGACGAAATAGTGGCACAAATGTTTCTGAAAATGCCCCCAGCCGAACAACGACTGGTGGGTATGTATATGATTCAGCACCTCATTACTTTGTATGAGGGTCAACACTCTGATTCAGGTCCGTTACATGATATCCTGAACGAGTTACTCCAGTATAGATGGAGAGGTCTAGGTACCGATTTAATTAGTGTCATTCTAGAACAGCGCCACAAATATAGAACGTTTCTGAACCCGCATTTTGTTCATGTCTCACCCCCAGAAAGTAAACCATTTTACATGGAGAGACAGAATCCGTTACGAGAAGTCCACCCAGTTAGAGGAACGGGTGGCGAACTAGAACGAGTGTTTGTTTACACTCCGATTACAAAGATGGAACTTCTAGAGATGAAGAAATTAATTCCCTGTCATGATAAAGATCCAGCAGGGTTCCATAGAGAATTAAAAGACATGCTCCGTATGGGAGAATACACGTATCCAGATATAATTAAAATGTTAAAGGTTCTGCTGCCCGCAGGGGTGTATGAAAAGCTCAAGGAAAAAGAATGGGAGGTGGGAGAGAAAAAGATCGATTGGGCAGTTCTAGAAGCTGAAGATAAGGCACGAGTACCAGGTACCGGTCTTGGAGATAAATGTAAAGAATTACCGGAATTATTAATACAAGTTTTACCCAGATTATTGACAACTAGAAAAGAAGACTGGGATGCAATCTCTGCCTGTAAACAGAAGCAAGACGAAGATATTAGTGATTTTTATTCTAGATTTGAAAAATGTTTTAGCATCAACAGTGGCCTCAAGACGAGTAGTGAGTCATACCCTCACCTTTTTGTTACTAAATTAGTCGAGAATTCAAGTCCACAAATTAAAAATCGAGTTTTGAAAGTCGAAAGTACCTGGCAAGCTAATACCCCGTCCCAGATGTTGCAGATGCTTCAATACCACCAGAATAGGATCAGAGAAGAACAAGAACACGAAAGAAAACGTATGAAAGACACGAAGATGAAAGTACTAGTTGCACAATCTGTTCCTCAAGACAGTCAGAAGAGGGGTCCGAATCAAGCCAGTCATCCTGCAGCTCCCGTTAAAGGGAACTGCAATTATTGTAAACAGCCAGGTCATTTTATAAATGAGTGTGCAGTTCTGAAACACAACATAGCTACTGGTAAGACTAAAGAAAGACCACGTCCGCCTAGACAAGAACAAGTTTCACAGATTCCTCAGCCACAGAATGCACCACAGACAGTTACCGCACCGCAGCCTATTGCTGCAACACAGCACGTTACACAGCAGATGTACCAGTATGCACAGTCTGAGTATCCAGAGTACCAGCAGTATTCATGAAACAGCCTAGAGAGGGAGGTAGGCTTGCCTCTCATCGAGATACCTGTAGATCAAGAAGGTCCCTATGTTCATAGTCAAGTATTAGGGAAAGACAGAAAGTTTTTGATTGATACAGGGGCAAGTAGGACCACAATTAGTCACGCCGAAGTTCCAGGGGCTCCGCTCTCAGGCTCAAGAAATGTTTCCCTTGGATTTTCAGGAAAACCTATCGTAAATGAGATTTCAAAGCCAGTTTCTCTAGAAGTAGGTCCATTGTCCCGCACTACTGATCTGTTACTTACTAAGTCATGTCCAGAAAACCTACTAGGCATTAAGACACTGAAAGAGTTAGGTGCAGTTATATGCTGTTCCCCAGAGGGAATACGATTGTTCCTACGTGACTTTAAGGGTCACTATGTATTACGAGATTTTGATTCAAGACTGTCTAATGTTCCACAGCATCTATGGGCGCAAGGTCCAACTGATGTTGGTTATATGCAAATCACACCCTATCGTGTGACTCTCAAGCCAGGTGTAGTGTTACCACGAATCAGACAGTACAGATTGCCACCTGAGGCTGTAGCAGCCTTATCCAAAATTATTGACGAGCTCATGGCTCAAGGAGTGGTTGTAGAAACTGACTCCAATGTATGTAATTCTCCGATCATTCCAGTCATGAAACGTACTGATCCAAATGCACCCCCAGTATATCGATTAGTGATTGACCTACGAGAGCTTAATGAGTGTATTATTCCTCAGTACCCAGTTGTCCCAGACATCTCTTCCCTATTAACGGCCATTGATTCCGAAGCCACGTTCTTCACTGTCATAGACCTCAAGAACGCGTTTTTCAGTGTCCCTATTCATCCAGACAGCCAGTTCCTTTTCGGATTTTGTTTAAATGGAAGGAGCTATATGTTCACACGAGCTCCTCAAGGTTTCACAGAAAGTCCTAGTATTTACAGTCAAGCACTTAAGAGACAACTAGACAACATTCACATGCCAACTGACACTGCCCTGCTCCAGTATGTCGATGATCTCCTGATCACAGCCCGTTCTGAACGTGCTTGCGAACGAGCATCCCTTACAGTCTTGTATTTCCTAGCCGAGATGGGGCACAAGGTGTCCCCTTCTAAGCTTCAATTCTGTGTCCAGCAAGTGGTCTACTTAGGACACTTACTGTCAAAGAGGGGTAGGCAGTTGACACCAGACCGTATCCAGTTAATAGCGAGTCTTCCTCAGCCCAAGACCCAGAAGGAGGTACGTGCTTTTATTGGCCTTACTTCTTACTGCAGACAATGGATTCCCCAGTATGCATTTCTAGCCAAGCCACTGATACAGTTAACGACACAGGAGGCAGCCGTATTGACTGTCCTCCCTTGGACATCTGAACATACACTTAGTTTCAATGAGTTAAAGAAAGCTCTATGCCAAGCTCCAGTTCTAGCGACACCGAACTACAGTAAGTCTTTTACACTTTTCGTAACTGAACGGGAAGGTACAGCATTATCTGTTCTCACACAAGATCAAGCAGGACAATACAAGCCCTGTGCTTATTTTTCGAGCACATTAGATCCTGTAGCCCAGGCTCTGCCTGCGTGCCTCAAGTCAGTTGCAGCCACAGCACTAGCTATCAGACAAAGTGATTCCATAGTCTTAGGACACTCCTTGACAGTACAAGTTCCACATTCCGTGGAAGTTCTTTTAAACCGAACACAGACTCAGCACTTGACAATTGCACGTTTAACAGGTTATGAATTGACACTGTTCCAGCCACACATAGAAATCAGACGCTGCAACATCTTAAATCCTGCTACACTGTTACCATCAGTTACTCCGAATTCTGCCACACATGACTGTGTGGAAGTAGTTAACATTACGACAAAGCCAAGACAAGATCTGACAGATATTCCGTTACCAGACCCCGACCTGACACTTTATGTGGATGGTTCATGCATGAGAACTAGTACAGGAGAACTAGTCGCCGCGTATGCAGTGACTACTGATACTGAAGTTATCGAGACACACCGCATTGACACCCTGTCCGCTCAAGCAGCAGAGCTAGTTGCTCTGACCCAAGCCTGCATACACGCCAAGAACTTGAAAGTTAATGTTTACACAGATTCACGCTACGCATTTGGAGTTGTACACGACTTCGGAGTGCTCTGGCAGGAGAGAGGTTTCATGACTTCTCATGGAACCAAGATTCAGCATGGTCTCCTTATTCAAGCTCTGTTAGATGCCATACATTTACCGACATCTATTGCTATCATGAAATGTAAAGCACATACGAAAGTTACTGACATTATTTCCCAAGGTAATGATCTAGCAGATCGCACAGCCAAGTTTACAGCACAGACTCCAGACATTCCAGTTAATCAGACACATACTCCAGATCCGACCACATGTATGACAGTTAAGGACCCTACACAAGATGTCATAGACATACAGTTACATGCTACTCCTGATGAAATCAAGAAATGGTCCGAACAAGGAGGGGTCCAGACAGATCAAGGATGGTTAACGAAGGGTAGAGCCACCTGGTTTCTCCCCGACTCTATGGTTCAAGTCATTATTAATACCGCACATAGTCCAGCACATTTAGGAGAAAAAGCTATGTTAGACAGTATCCAGAACATTTGGTTCAACAAGCATTTACGAGCTGCAGCCAAGCAGAAAGTCCGTACCTGTATGATATGTTGTCAGTTTAATCCAGGTAAAAGTGTCCCGGTGGAACAAGGTGGATTCCAGCCCCCTGACCACCCTTTTGAAGTCCTCCAGATGGATTATATTCAGATGGAGCGATGTCGAGGTTTCAAGTATGTCCTTGTAGTTGTATGCGCTTTGTCCAGGTGGACAGAAGCATATCCAGTCCCAGATTACACAGCCGCGACCACTGCCAAGCAGTTGGTTCGTGAGTTTTTCCCTCGTTATGGACTCCCTAGAGTCGTATATTCTGATAACGGTCAGCCATTCTCATCTGAACTCATGAAGCATGTTTCCCTTTTGTTAGGGTACCAGTGGAAGTTTCATTGTGTACGCCATCCTGAAGCAGCCGGTCTCGTAGAGAGACATAACCAGACTCTGAAAATCCGAATTGCCAAAGTGTGTAAAGAGAAAGGTGTGGACTGGCTAGTAGCTCTGCCAGTCGCTTTATTTTATATGCGCATGGTCGCACATTCCAGATCAGGTCTGTCCCCGTATGAGGTCGTTTTCGGCCGCCCCCCTAACATGTGGGGTACTCCTAGACCCCGAAGTATTACCGATGTTTCAAGTAATATGCTGACAGATTACCTAGCTTCCTTGATGTCTGCCCTCAACTCATGTCGTTCACAGGTTGCCGCCGCATTTCCAGACAATACCGAGGTGGCACCGCATGAAATCGTTCCAGGATCCATGGTGTTGGTGAGGAATTTTGACAGATCAAGTCGGCTGGAGCCTCGCTGGAAAGAGCCCCGACAGGTCCTCCTCACCACCCGTACAGCCGTGAAGTTGGAAGGTCGCAAAGGCTGGGTGCACCTTTCTCATGTAAAACAATTTAATGGACTGAAACCCGTCTTAAAGAACATTTCCCAGGATTTGAAGGATTGCCAAAATATTGTTCTCAAGGACTGTCCCGCAAAAGACATTGCTACAAACCCTCCCCTGTTAGAGAAAACTCCGCAACAGGAGTATAAACTCAAACTCCGGTCTAGTAAAATAAGTCAGCCAGTTTGATTGTCTAAGTCCTCCCCTAGGTGAAACGGTTAGACTGTTTCTGACATGTATAAAATAGACCCCCATAGTGAGAGAGTTAGTCAAAACTCAATCCGATGTATCATTTTTCTATGTTTCATATTATTTCTCAGTATTATGATTTCCTGCACCAGTTATGCGTTTTACCTGTACTTTCCAGTTTCTCACGTAAATATGTCTGCTAATGCTACAGTAGAGCACACGTTTAGTGATCTGCCTCCTCATGAACTCTCTTACCGCCTCGCTATGCGAAATAATTCCTTTATCCGCATGTTACATTACTCACACCAGTCCAGCAATGCCACTAATTGTTGGGTGTGTGGTCGACTCCCCCCTTTCCAGACACCGAAGGGAGTTCTGCCACTTTTTCCTTATCCTTTTTCACATAATGGTTCGTGTGGAGCATGGTCCACGTTAACGTCATCCTCAACAGATATGTCTTTTCTTAACAGTACATGTTTTCCAGACAAGCAAGGTCTTCCCCACAGAACCGGGTTAGATCTAGAAAATGAAGTGTATAATTTAGGTAACTATTCTTCGAATTTCATGGTCCTGAATGTTCAGTCTGATACTACTCCAGACTTACCTGCTATTTCAGTACTGCCAGTCAAAGGTGAATTATGTGTCCGAAATAATGGTTCCGTACATGTAGGACACAGTGATTGTACTACTATTATCAAGTATAGTGACAGTGGGAAATCTATTTTCAAAGCTTCACGTCATTCTTATTTTATTTGTGGTCAAACTGCATATGTTCGTCTGCCCCTCGATTGGGAGGGAACCTGTTACATTGCCTTCCTACTGCCACCAGTTTTCCTAGCCCCATCTGATTATCATAGAAACACACATCTAGTACACATTAGACATAGAAGGGAGTCCCCAATTGTCGATTATACTGAAACTGCTCTAGAACAGTATACAGATTTCAACAGAGGTTTCTTTTTCTTTATAGGACCTATCCAGAATAGTAAGCTAATCCGTAGGTTAACCAGAACCCTTGAAGCAGTAGTCAATGAGACTGCCTCTGCTCTAGGTAACTTAACCGAAGAGCAATCTGCTATGAGATTTGTCGTTTTACAGAATCGTCTCGTCCTTGACGTCATACTGGCCGATAGGGGCGGGGCCTGTAGAGTCATCGGATCTAGTTGCTGCATTTTCATTCCAAATAACGCACCGTCTGTTTATTCAGCTATAACCAGACTCCATAAAATTGCCCATCTGATACACCAAGATCCAGGCACCTGGACATGGTCCGGTTGGTTCTGGAATATAATTTCCGCATGGGGATGGAAAATATTGTCCTTCCTAGGTATTGCAGTAGCGATCATATTCAGCTGCTGTCTCTGTATACAATGTGGCCCTGCGATTTGCGGCATTTGTGCTACCTCTTGTATTCCTAGTCCCAAGCCCCGTTCTAAATCCCGTTCCAGGATAATTCGAGACGAGCAAATGATACTGTATGAAATGATAGATAGTATCATGAATATTGATGTTTCCTGATGGAAACGTAGTGACAAGGAGGGAATGTGGAAAAGTAAATTTTGCCATGTTCTGTGTCACTACGTGTCATCCATCATATGTTATGTGTGCATGATTAATATGCATATGTATTCCCCATGTTCGATTCAAGACACAATTATAGTTGTGTCCACCTCTAGTATGCCAGTTTCCAGTCCTCGTGAATACTACGAATATCAGGCCTATGTAAAGCTACGTTGCCACGTCTCTCAGTGTGCACGTTATTCCATTATAAAGTCCCCGTTTCTAGGCCTCAAAAGGGCCTGGACACCAGATTCAGCTCCTGTCTCCTGAAACTTCGCTGAGGAGCGATACAGCCCCCACCTGTATCCTCGACCCTTCACTTACTTCCTGCCTCACAGTGCCCGGTTCAGGCTGGCTCTGCCTTTGAGTCTGCCAAGAATATGTTATGATTCCAGTTATCAGTTCAGTCCTCCTTCTCTGCATTCCTAAGCTACTGAACTGCATCAATAGTTTCCGTCATTGTCTAGCCTTTCCGGCTCCATGTAAGAGAAATGCTGCATTTAATGGTCATTTAATATTCTTCATCACGCACTACATGTAGAATAATGCATGGTCCAGTCTTAGAATCAAGTTAGCCTTTCCCCTCCTGACTTCTAGTTTATATCAACATGTTCTCTAAACATCAGATACTAGATACTGTTTAGGTACATGTCGCCCTGACTCTCCAGACTTCAGTCTCTGCTCCTAGCACAGAGTTCATAGCCCCCAGCTTCTCCTAGTGATACGTCATTGCTAGTTTGCGCGCACCATCAGGTTAGAGGTCCCGGCTCCTTAGGTAGCCCCCTCCATGGTTTCCGCCCCATTCATGACATATTCTGTTACGTTTGCATCACATGTCTATGTATACGCCCTGTTACACCTCTTTTCACCCTTATCTTTCGCGACTGCTACGCGTCACACCTTCTGCTCCACCCACTGCTACGCCGATTGCAATGTAATGCTATGTGTTTGCGTTATGTATATATGCTCATGCACTGTTATCAAAAAGTTGTTCCCCTTGTCCCGATCCTGTCCCCAGCAGCGCTGCTGGGCCTTACCATCCTGTTCCTGCCCTTTATGCTGTAATAAACCTGCAAACTCCTACTACCTCGAATCTTGACTCTTATTTATTGAGCTATCTGTTATTCATTTATACATTCAAAAATAGGGTATTATTTATTTATTTACCACATAGGTCTTCTACTTGTTTTTGACTGGGTTGACGGCTCTGGGGCCATTGCTGGGAAGGTCTAATACCGGATAAAACTGGTTTAAACAACATCCATGAGGAAAAAGGTTTTGCATTTTCTGACTTTTCGCTCAATGTAGCGTTTTCGGGGGCCTGTTTGGGGGGCTTCCTGGTGTTTGTGGGTGGGTTTCGGGGTCTGGGAGCACTACTGGGTATGGATAGTTTAGATAGCAAGAGGTTTGAAGGAAATCCATGGAGGCAGAGGGGAGTTAGGGCCTAGCTGCAGAGCGCGCGCTGAGTGATTTTGCAAATTTTCAGAAAAGTGACTAAGTCCACATTTTTGTACTTTTGCTTTTTGGCTGTTTGGGGGTCTTCTACTTGTTTTTGCCTGGGTTGATGGCTCTGGGCCCATTGCTGGGAAGGTCTAATACCGGATAAAACTGGTTTAAACAACATCCATGAGGAAAAAGGTTTTGCATTTTCTGACTTTTCGCTCAATGTAGCGTTTTCGGGGGCCTGTTTGGGGGGCTTCCTGGTGTTTGTGGGTGGGTTTCGGGGTCTGGGAGCACTACTGGGTATGGATAGTTTAGATAGCAAGAGGTTTGAAGGAAATCCATGGAGGCAGAGGGGAGTTAGGGCCTAGCTGCAGAGCGCGCGCTGAGTGATTTTGCAAATTTTCAGAAAAGTGACTAAGCCCACATTTTTGTACTTTTGCTTTTTGGCTGTTCGGGGGTCTTCTACTTGTTTTCGCCTGGGTTGACGGCTCTGGGGACATTGCTGGGAAGGTCTAATACCGGTTAAAACTGGTTTAAACAACATCCATGAGGAAAAAGGTTTTGCATTTTCTGACTTTTCGCTCAATGTAGCGTTTTCGGGGGCCTGTTTGGGGGGCTTCCTGGTGTTTGTGGGTGGGTTTCCGGGTCTGGGAGCACTACTGGGTATGGATAGTTTAGATAGCAAGAGGTTTGAAGGAAATCCATGGAGGCAGAGGGGAGTTAAGGCCTAGCTGCAGAGCGCGCGCTGAGTGATTTTGCAAATTTTCAGAAAAGTGACTAAGTCCACATTTTTGTACTTTTGCTTTTTGGCTGTTTGGGGGTCTTCTACTTGTTTTCGCCTGGGTTGACGGCTCTGGGCCCATTGCTGGGAAGGTCTAATACCGGATAAAACTGGTTTAAACAACATCCATGAGGAAAAAGGTTTTGCATTTTCTGACTTTTCGCTCAATGTAGCGTTTTCGGGGGCCTGTTGGGGGGCTTCCTGGTGTTTGTGGGTGGGTTTCGGGGTCTGGGAGCACTACTGGGTATGGATAGTTTAGATAGCAAGAGGTTTGAAGGAAATCCATGGAGGCAGAGGGGAGTTAGGGCCTAGCTGCAGAGCGCGCGCTGAGTGATTTTGCAAATTTTCAGAAAAGTGACTAAGCCCACATTTTTGTACTTTTGCTTTTTGGCTGTTTGGGGGTCTTCTACTTGTTTTCGCCTGGGTTCACGGCTCTGGGGCCATTGCTGGGAAGGTCTAATACCGGTTAAAACTGGTTTAAACAACATCCATGAGGAAAAAGGTTATGCATTTTCTGACTTTTCGCTCAATGTAGCGTTTTCGGGGGCCTGTTTGGGGGGCTTCCTGGTGTTTGTGGGTGGGTTTCGGGGTCTGTGAGCACTACTAGGTATGGATAGTTTAGATAGCAAGAGGTTTGAAGGAAATCCATGGAGGCAGAGGGGAGTTAGGGCCTAGCTGCAGAGCGCGCACTGAGTGATTTTGCAAATTTTCAGAAAAGTGACTAAGTCCACATTTTTGTACTTTTGCTTTTTGGCTTTCTACTTGTTTTCGCCTGGGTTGACGGCTCTGGGGCCATTGCTGGGAATATCTAATACCGGATAAAACTGGCTTAAACAACATCCATGAGGAAAAAGGTTTAGGCACTTTTTGTAACTTAGGGTTCGTTAGGGTTAGCCCTAGCAGCAGGATTGCATGTGTTTCGGGGTGTTCTTGATTTTTGCAACTGAGTTCTGGGGGTTTAGAGCACTCGTGGGAATGTGTAATTTTTGTTGCAAGTGATTTGAAGAAAATCCATGGTGGGAAAGGGGGGATCACTTACTCTGTGAGAGGCACTTAGTGTTGAAAACATTTAGCCATTTACACTTAAAGGAAGAAAATGACACAGACTTAAGTTTCAGGAAAACAAACTTACTGTTAAACCACCACCCACCAGACTCAAAAGCAGTGAAAAACAGGTATGCTCAGATAAAGTTTCAAAAAGTATATTTGTATAGCCCTAACAAAATAATCTCCCTCAAGACCCTCCCTAACCCCAACGATTGTCTTTCAAAAGTCCCAAAAAGAACCCAACTCCCAAATCCCACCCCCCAAAAGTCTCTAAAAAAGGGGCAAGGGACACTACGGCAGGATGCTGTTCACTGTAGCGGCCAGGGCATCATACTCCTTGCGGAGGGTGGCATGGTCGAAGCGGAGGCCCTCCACCAAGTTCTTATAGGTTAAGACCTCCTGCTCCAGGTAGGACACTCTGAGGGATAAGTGGCGCTGGCGTGCCTTGCAACTCCTGTGGGGGGCAGCTGATGTCTTTGCTGCTCGGCGGTGGCGGTTGGCTTTGGTAGCCCGGCTCCGTACCGCTGGAGCACTGCGCTGGCTGGCAGCCAGTGTGGGCCCGGAGGAGGATGCAGCTGTCGCAGTAGATGTACTAGTAGACTGCGTGTCCTCCTCCTCCAGGGCCAGCAGCCGCCAATATTCTGCAACAGTGGCATCCAGCCTCCGTTGCCGGGCCATTCGAGCCTGCTCATTCCTTGATGGTTTGTTGGATTTGGAAGGAGCAACTATATAAAGAAAGAAAGACATAGTCTGTAACCAATGCTCTTAAGATTAACACAAAATGATTGAGCAGAAAGTTGTGTCACAGTACAAGTAGCAACTTGAAAGCACAGTACATAACTATTGAGGCCAGTATCTATCTAACCTCCCACTTCTTCATCCTTGGCTTGCTCTAACATTAGTGTGAGTTTAAGGAACAAATTCTACGAGCACTATGGAATTCCATTACAGTCGACTATGACAGTAGTACACCAGTCTTATTCTTCTTCTTCTTCTCTCTTGTTTATGAAAATTGGTACGTTATCTTCTGTAAGCCGGCATAATGCCAGCACAGTGAACTTGCACCCGAGAAAAACAGACGCACACCATGATGAGTGAGACAGACTTGCGTTACTGTACCGGTACAGTACATGCAGGTGGTGAAGCTCATATTTTTCCATTACAGGTGGCACTGAGAATACTCTGTTAAAAGGGCTACTGCTTAATTAATTTAACTTTCACCCTACAGTGCAAATGAGTACTAGAGAAGGAAAAAGAAGAAACTAAATAATCTGATTATCTATCACTTCACATGGGATGTATTTGATTACATATGGGATGACTTTAGGTGCTTTGCTTTGTTGAGTGAACAGTGATACACCCACACATGAATGACGTACTACTACTAAACTAAAATTATTAAGAGAGGTAGGGAGGGTCCACCGTAATAACCGGATATATGCTGTGCTTGCAGTTGCATACAAACTACTGCTACTATTCATGGTAGTATTTGGACAAAATTACAACTTCTTTTCCTTGCCTTTCCTACACTGGAACGGACGTGGGGGTGTGGTGTTACATGCTCTTCAAAGTAACACTTAGTTCAGGGGTCTCCAAACCGGTCCTGGAGGGCCGGATCCATGCCAGATTTTTTGGATATCCCCATTGAGATACATGTAGTTATTTTAAAAATCTGGCATGTATCCGGCCCTCCAGGACCGGTTTGGAGACCCCTGACTTAGTTCATCCAGTGACTGTCTACTCTCTCTAGATGCACATATGCTATCTAAGAGTCAGATAGTACCATGATCCAGACATCCATCCATTCAAAGTATATGCACACATACAGTTTCTGTTTCACCCACCAAGGCTGTTCTCCTTCCACCCATTCTTGCTTCATCATTCACCCAGCCATGCACCATACCATATTCTTCTCAGCCACCTTGGGGACCAAGCAAACACATATCATTCTTCTTTGCCAGTCATCATTAAATTTCTCTTCCTTCCACACTTACTTACACCCTTCTTTCGCTTTTCGTTTTTTTATGTGCACACTAACAAAAGAATCTCTGTGACAAAAGCAGTAACCACAGACATATGCACATAAAATACTGCTTTTCGTTCATCCCATCCATCAAGTTCATCTCAGATCTGATTGGGATTCTTCTCGCCCAAAACTTCACAGCTAAGTGGAAGTACATTTAGAGGAGGCTACTACCTGGTTGATACACCCGTGCAGAAAGCACACTCTGCAGTCTTCAATCTCAATAAGTAATGAATATATAGCTTACCTCTGCCCGCCACCACCGTGTGAACCCTCACAGGCACATTGGTGTCGTCCGGCACTTGCACCGCCTCCTCCCCAGAAATGTCCTCCGAGTCCTCATCCACCACCACCACCTCCGCGCTGGCCCCGCCACCAGATGTTCTACCTACAAAGTACATTTAAGAATGTTAGAATACACCACTCACTACTATATAATATTTGGTCTAGGAATAAAGAAATGTGAAAAAAACAGAAAACAATGTAATAATTTGTGACTGTCTAATCTAAAGTAAAAAATGTCCTTTTTCCAGGGAAGGCTCAGTGCATAGAGCTATTGCTGACTAGAATGGGAGTCCATTGGAATTGCCAAATGTGCAATCTTAGTTAGCTACACAGACAGACTAATGAGAATAATCTAGTAATACCACAGGGAGTCATAGTCGAGGCAGGATAAGAATTTAGATACAGTCTAGAAGAAGATCAAAGACGATTTATAAAAAATCGAATGAGGAACGCTAGGAAAAAATAGGTACTCTATATTAAAATGAAAACTTACTGGGGCCACTGCCCTCGCCTGGCCGATCCTGGCCTTCTACAGAAGCAGCAGCAGCCTCCTCTAATGCCCTCTTGCCCCTGGGGGGAGCTGATGTACAACATGAAAGAAAGAAAGACCAGAAAACATGGATGATATTTGTCAACCAAATCAAACATTTCAAAAGAACAATAACAAAATATTTTGGCGAAATAGCAAATAGACAACTATTCCACGGGATATATTGACCAATCTCATGTGGTCTACTACGTTATTAGTATTGCTTGATTTGCGGACCGTCGACTTGGAAAGTTCTTATGTACCTCACTAAACAAACTACTAAAAAGGTTCGCCTAGACCTGGCAGGCAGCAGTCCGCAGCACGCGAAGTGACAGACAAAGTCCATCGTGATTGCAGATCAGTGAATACTCAAACTATCAATCCACCACCACTATTTCTTCTCATCGCCATGTGTACAAAGGAAGGACTGGACTTGAGTCTGTAGGGGCTGATTTAGAAGCCCCTTGCGGCTCTTTTGCTCCATTGTTGCGTGACTTTTGTGACGCAGCGGCAGAACAAAAGAGGCGCCATGGTGCGGCGTATATTAACAACGTGACGCATATGGGAGATGCATCACGTTGTAAAGCCCTGCGCCATCAGGGGGCGTTCCGGCGCAAGGGAGGGCGTTCCTGCGCAGGAACGCATCCTAAAAGTGGCTGAGGGAAATATACAAGATGTCAATCAGTCACTTTTAGGACAATGATGCGTGACTCAAACCCTGCGCCTGCTTGAAGCAGACGTACGGCTTGATGCAGCATTGGGGAGATAGGGCACCCCAGAGCATTGCTGGAGCTGCGCCATCGTTGTCACGCAACTCCAGCAATGCGCCATCTTTACGGCACAGATGCGTAAGGCTTCTGTGACGTTTTGGGCCCATGGTGCGCCACATTGTAAATACGGCGCACCATGGGTGGTGGTGGCATGGCGCACAATTACTGGCGCATCCCTGCTACTTTGCAGGGATGCGCAGGTAATTGAAAATCTGACCCTTAGTGTCTAGCATTACGCAGTTCTTTACACTACACTCATACATAATTTCTCAGGCCAATGAAATGAACACAAAATAGAAAACAAATAAGCATAGTAGCAAGGCTACTGAGAAGGAGAGCAGTGCACCTGAAATGCACAGAAGATTTTGAAATATAATTTACCTACAATGTAATCGGCAGCATTATTGCTCTTGGTAAAAAACAAAAATTTGCAATATAATAACACACAGAGCGGGAGAAAACAGAGTAGTGATGAAATAGCTAGAAATAGCTACTACTACTCAACAAGCCCAGGGATCTCTACGCCGAGCACGTCCAGCAAGTCGCGTTCCCGGTCCATGAGATCCGTCCAGCGGTGGGTGGCCTGGTTATAGGTGTGCCGGACCCCAGAGTGTTCAAACATGGCCCGGCACACCTTCTCCCACCGCTTCTGGCGCTCCCGGATCCCGTAGCCGGTAGCGATCTTGCCGCCTTCCATGATGGTCTTGGGGAGGCGGCGCTGGACGTGAAAGACTAGTGCGGCCACCTCCTCCGCACTAAAAATCTCCCGAGCTATAACTGTCTCCCCCCTCAAACGCCCACACGGGAGCCGGGCACGGGGTGCGGGACCCTTCCCCTTCGCGGGCTTCTTCCCGGCTCCCTTTGACATGGTCTGGGCAGAAAGGAAGCAAAATAATAAAGAAGAAATAGAACAGGGAAGAAGAAAAGAAAAGCGTTTAAAAAAGTAGTTTAAAATTAACAAAAAGTAGCAGAAAACACAAAAATATAGAGCTAGAAAAATAGAGGGATAGATAATAAGTAAAATAGATTAAAAAAAACTTCAAACAAGCAAAGGATGGCAGAGATTCAGAGAGGATACAGAGAGCATGCCCAGAACCATAGCAATGAATGAGAAACAAGATGGCCGCGCCCGTTCACGACCGCGTGGGTAAGTTCGCGCGAGATTTTCCTCGCGATCACACGCGAAATTGTACTAGCGAGCCGCACACTTTGCGAGATTACACATAGCGCCCGGAAACGGAATTACGTCACGCAAACAAGATGGCCGCGCCCATGTACGACCGCTAGGGTAACTTCGCAAACGTTGCGCTACAAGCGGCTTGCGAACACGCAAAAAATCACGCAAACAAACACGCCGCAAAAAAAACAAATCGTGTATTTGCACGAATTCGCGGCTTCCGAAATCGATCTCGCATGGATTTGCGCCCCGCAAATCGTGCGAAATTGCAGAAAAACAATTTTTGCAAAACTGAAAGCACTCAGCAGGTGCAAAAGTTCAATCTTAACATTAGTAACCATTCACTCTAGTGCTTCCTGAGGGGCCCCTCCAGAGTTCAGTTGCCTATTTGCAACTATTCTATGACCCTGCTCTGACCCTCACAGCAGGCTCATAGAATAGCTACAAGTAGGCCATAAAGGTCCTGTGAAAAAAAATTGCACTGCAACAGAAAGCAAATTACAGATAAGGAAGGAAGCAGGTGCCAGCCAGACTGGAAGTTTAAAAATCAGTGACACATTAATCAACCCCAAATTAATTCATGGCAGTTGAAGCAGGGCAGGTGTGCTTGCTTTTTTTCACCCCCATAATCTACAGTGATAAACCAACCAGAGGGTGGCAGTGATGTACCAGAGGGTGGCATGGGTGTACCAGAGGGTGGCAGTGGTGAAACAGAGGGTGCTGTGAACCTGTGATGATGAACCAGACGTAGAAACAACATAGTCGCGGCCGTTGCGAGCCGACAAGTAAGTTCGCAATTGCGAACTGGTACACAAACCTTGCGAACTGGCAGAAACCCTTGCGAACACAAAAAAACACAAAAATCTGCAAATTCGCGAGAGTTCGCGGATTTTGCGGATTGCGAATCCGTAAATACGCAAGTTCGCGTACGCCAGATTCGCAAAATCCACCCATACTTAGCCGGTATATACGCTGCTTATAATGAAGCATGGAAAGTCAGAAAAATGGAAACTGCAGAACGAATACGGGAAATTGATCGTATTAATTTAGATAAAGCTCTCTCTGTAGTTGACAATGGGTTAACAACTCTGTCATCCCGAATTTATTCTTTGTACAGCATCGTATCCTCTGCCATAGACATAATGGAACAAGACTTGCTAATGTTACAACATGGCCAGTCTCAATTGCATTCTATAATGCTGCTAGGCTGGACGTTACAAAACCTTCATTCTGGCTATGTGCCTTGGCGTCTAATCAACACCACGTCATTGTTTACTGTATTTAACCTTACAGATAAACAAATCTCTTTGGCACAGAGGGGAGCAGACTATACGGTGTTGAGCATAGAAAAACTGGAGAGATTACCATTGACCGTTTCTGAGAAACCTGCCGTTGAATGGATAATACATGGCACCATTACGATACCAGTGTCGATTTTCCAGTTTCAGTATTGCTTAAAACACATACCAGCAGGCCTGTATGAAAGGTTGGGTAAAAAATACATAAAGTCGACCTGGGATTTACCATACACACACAAATGTTGGAGTGGGGAAAAGGAGGTGTTTCTTAGTGGTAAAAACTGTAAAACAACATTGAGCGGTACACTTCTTTGTCAAAGCATTAATTTACATGGAGCCTGTGATGGTTCTTCAAACAACTTATCATGCCACCTGCAGGATTCCCCAGCAGCAGTGATGGATCCAATTTTTAGTCAGCTTTCCAATGGAAGCTACATAATGCTGAATTATCACAGCTGTTGTGGAATGATCCCAGGGACAGCCTATCTCATTAGTGTGTCAGCCAGGGTCACTTGTTGTATGCAAGTATTGTTTCCAAAAACTAAGATAGATGAGGAGTCGCCACTATGGCCTTCACTGAACATCTCTTCTATATGAATTGATACTTTAAGCAGAATGATAGCCATTCTTTTACAAAAAACTGTGCCACTGACCTCGTCCAGAGAGACATAAGATCTACAAGTTGCAAGGTCCTCTGGGGAGATGCATGCATTATTATAAACAAACTGCCCCATACATTTCGCAGAAATGTTAGGTTGTATCTTAAACATGTCTGATACCAGTGGTATTGTACATGTATTTAAGACCATTTTTTCGGGACTGTTAGCACCCTTTGAAGCAGTCCTGGGCATTTTTCTTAACTTAGTGCACTCTGTGTTCGGCGGTCTGCCTCTCATCGTGGGACTCATAGCAGGGATACTATTTTTATTCCTTCTGCTTCGTTATGGGAAGTCCAGTCACCACCGATACCCAAATTACCATGGAGAATGCTCTTCTGGCAATGCAGTATCGTGAACGCATAACACAGATCCTTGGTTTGGCTCGTTTGAGAGATCTGAATACCACATGGTTCCTGTCATTCAGACCAATCTGGTAAGATTGCATCTTACCTGTCCTACGATGCCTGCTTTGTGGAGAAGAATGCGTGTTGGATATCTGTCTAACACTTCCATCAGCTATGCCAATGGATGTTGACGCCTTACTGGGTCCGGTAACGGCTCATGTATTGTGTTGCCCCCAACGGCTACCAATTCTGATGGCGGCTTTCATTGAGATCTCACCGGCAATTCCAGATGAGGGTGAGATACGCGGAACAACAGGCACACAGGTACCATCTACTGTGAACAATGCTAATGCGACTGACGCTGACCGGGATGCTTCTCATCTGTGTACGATTGATCTACTTAATGAAGTGGTTCAACTTTCATCTACTGTGGTAGACGATTTCTTTGCCAGCCTAGACGATTTAATGTTTTCTCCTGACACAGAGAATAACTTTTGAACATAGCACACAGAGTTCTTTCAAATCTGAAATTCGATCTTCGCCTTTTTCAAAACAAAAAGACAATAAACTGCTAACTTTGGAACTCTATTTTTCTACAAAGTAATCTGCTTAAAGTAGAACTATTCTTAGAGAACAAGAATTCTTTGAATACTTCCTAGAAACAATAGTGACCTAAATCCACAAACCAAAATAGCCTGTATATTCTGCTATGGGATGGTCTCGACTTTTTCTTCTGTAACTGAGAGCCATTTCATAAATGTAATTTCATGATTCATTTAGTTAGCATTCCCAATATGATATGTGCTTACGTTGAAATCATTGCTTTTAAATGCGTTCAGTATAAATGCTCATTTATTCATGTACAACCATTTCAAATGCATTTTGTATGTATTTTTGGTGTGGGATTGTAAACACATGCTATATGTTTTAGTGTTTGAACTTAGTTGAACATGATAACGTGGAGTGGGTGTTGTATAGCATTTTAGGATCCTACTGTAATTTTTCCCGATTCATGCCCTTATATAGGTGTAAATCACCATATCCTTATATAGGCATAGAAAGCATAACCATATTTAGTCATAGCTCATGCAGTCCAAATAAGGCATGGCTACTTCCACTAGTTCCGAAAATCCACAACGATTTCTTGGAAAACTCGGCTTCAGCAGCTAGGGATTTCCCCTTGCTTGAATATTGATTTATCCAAGAACTCATGGAGTTTTCAAAGAACTGAGACTCTTTGATGACGTTATTATGTCCACCTTTACGTCAATCTCGGCACCTTCAAGGTATAAATATGCCCACACTTGCCTTAGCCAACTCACAGTGGATTGGAGCAGTTCGACTATCTACTTGCCCGAAGCATCTCCAACAGCAAGTGCCGAAGGAAGCCGACCCTCCAGCAGACGCACTGAGAGAGACGCTGTCTTTTCTCTTGCTGAGAAATCCAGCTCCAGTGTTTCCAAGCTCCCCTTGCGGGGTGTTGGGAAATCGAGTCCTGTGACAGACAGATACCAGGCCTCCTTCATTCTAAACCAAGGTATGGAGCTGATTAGACCATAAGAGAAATCTTGGATAGATTCTTGGCAAAAGAATACTAAACTTATGCTACACCACACTTACTTCTTCCCTCATACTAGACTTAGGTTAGGTACATTGGGGTAGGCGTATTTTAGGAGCACTAGTTATTATTATTTGTGTGTTTTATATAGCGCGCAGCAACCCCAACGGGCTGTCCCGTCGCTCATGCTCAGAATACTAGGTCTTGTCCCTTTAGCAGAAGAGAAATGCTTTCAGCGCTTTGCTGAACGGTAATTCCTCCTGGATCTGACGGAGGAAGATGGGAAGTTTGTTCCAATGAGAGGAGGCACACACTTGAAAAGTTCTTCCCCCAGAGCGAGCTTTTTTAAATCTGGGGGTGGTCAGCAGAAATTTAGAGTTGGATCGAAGGGATCCGGCATTGCTATAGGGACGGAGACAGGATGAGAGATAAGCAGATCCGTGTCCTTTTATTGCCCGATGAGCCAGAGTCAAAGCTTTGAACTCTGCCCTTTTATGGACTGGCAGCCAATGCAGTCTCTGCCGATGAGGCGATATATTCTCTCGGAGGGAGATGCCACAGACTCGCCGAACCGCGGCATTTTGAACTATTTGTAGTGTGTTGCACAGACCAGAAGCAAGTCCGAGATAGAGAACGTTGGCATAGTCCTGGTGTGAAGTGATTAATGCCTGGACAATTGTTTTCCTGGTATTGCTGGGAAGATAATTGATGAGTTTTTTAATCATCCTGATTTTAGAAAAGCAGGCGGCAGAAACTGCATGAACTTGGCTGTGGAAAGAGAGACTGGTGTCCCATCTGACCCCAAGGTTTCTTACTGATTCCTTGGGTGGGGGGGCCAAGCTCAGATCAACTGGCCACCAGAGGCTCGAGTCCAAAGGGGAAGGTTGATGGAAAAAGAGAACCTCGGTTTTTCCTGCGTTCAATCTCAGGAAGTTGTTATCCATCCTGCAAGCTATGTCACGGAGACAGTCTTTCAAAGGGTCAAAAGTGGTCAGGGTGGAATCATCGTATGAAAACAAAAGCTGTATGTCGTCAGCATAAGAGGTCACCTTTATTCCTGTCTGGGAAATTAACTCGGCCACGGGGGAAAAATAAACATTGAAAAGAAGAGGACTCAATGAAGATCCTTGGGGAACACCCCATTTGAGCGGACGGCTTGTGGAGGTGTAAGGTGGCTTAAACACTGCTTGTGTACGATTGTACAAAAAGGAAGAAATCCAGTTAAGAGCCCTACCCTGGATGCCTATTGAACGAAGACGGTCCAACAGGACAGGGTGAGAGACGGTGTCGAATGCTGCGGAAAGATCCAGCAGCACCAACACCGCCCTTGAACCCCTGTCCAGTGTCCAACGTACAGAATCGGCCATCTCTATCAGGGCCGACTCGGTGCTGTAACCGGGTCGAAATCCGTGTTGGGAGTCATGGAACAGTCCGTGAGTTTCTATAAATCCGGCAAGTTGCTGATGCGCCAGTTTTTCAAGGATCTTGGCCGGGGCAGGAAGTAAGGAAATGGGCCTGTAATTAGCCGGGTTGTCAGGGTCGGCGCTTGCCTTTTTCAAAATGGGAACCAGTTGAGTACTTTTAGTCTTTATTTATTTATGTATGTATTATATGGCATAGAAACCATACCATGCTTTTACAGTATTATTTTATAATACTCTTCTTGCTGTACGCATTATACTTTACCGCCAGGCTTACAATTGTAGCAGTTCATTTCTTCTGCATGAGAAAGAAGACTGCTCAATAAATACTTTTATTGAAAACGCCCGTCTCTCTATTTTCTCTGCACTTCTGGTGAAATGAAGCATGCACAAATGACTAAGTAAGTAAAATATCTATCTATTGTTTCCACGACTCTGAAGATCAGTTTTATCTTGAGAAAACAAAGTTGTCATGTTTATGCGGTTGTCAGAAACTAAATCCCTGCTTGTGAACTCGAGAAAGTTTCTAGTGACCTCTGAGCTAGCTGGCATCACAATTAAGTTTAATATATTCGATAAAGACCTAGTAGACATAAGTCCTACGTCACATCTATAGGATATATTATTCCAATGCGCGGAGCCTATTGGGAATATAGGAACTACACTACAGTATCATAAAACAATGCAAAATCTTTTGAATAGTCAGGCATCCCTAATGCTGGAGCTGAGCACAGACAATCTCGTAATTTTAGGAAAGATGACATGCTTTCATCATTCTATTCTACTGGGTGTTTTGCTTTTCTCTTTGTCATTTGTATCACTGGTGTTGCAGTTTCAGATCAGCAGAAATTTTTACTTATCAACTTTTATAACTCCAGGGAGGGCTCATCTCAAAATGAGCACCTTAGTGCCTTGGAGCACTATTTGTCAGTCTACAATCAGGAGCAGGCTCCCGCCCCAGAGGTGATACTTCTGGGAGATTTTAATATACACCCTTGCTTGTGGGACTGTTATAGTGGCAAGTATGGAGGGTCACCCGGGGAGGGAGTTCCCCATTTTGAGCACAGTAAAGAGGGGGATGCGCTTGAGGCCCTCCTCTCATACATGAATCTATTTGAACCAGGTATTGGTGCGGGAGAAGAAAGAGCCGCCACCTTTATATGGTGAGGCGCAAATTCCGTTATTGACTATATTTTTTTATCCCCCGTTGTCCTAGCTAAATCATTAACCTATAGAGTAGTGACCTCAACTTTCAGCGATCACAACCCAGTTCTGCTTGAGGTTGATCTTGGTGTCTTTAGGGTGCAAAATGACTTAGGGGGGGGGGCGCCGAGGCACCTATCGACCACTGATCAGGGGAGACGAATCAAATGGAACAGGGTTGTCCCTGAAGTTTTTTCGAGGACCTTTCCACCAAATGCGAGGCCAACCTGGCTATCTGCTTGGATGGTACTGCTGCAGAGGCCCACGTTGTGGAAGCTTATGTTGCGGTATGCAAATAGATCGCCAAAGACTTAGAGATGGGCGTTATCACACAACCGAGGAAGGCCCTTAAATGGTTTGACAACAACTGCTCAAAGGCCCATAGCGCCTTATTGAAGGCGCTTAAGAACAAGCCAAGGAATAGAGCCCTAATAGCTCAACTCCGCAAGGAGTACAAAATTGCCATTTGCTCTCGCAAATGCCATTTCAAGGAGGAGGCCTGGGAAAACCTTCAATCCACTTATGTGTTAAGAGACAGTAGGAAATTCTGGGCCATTATTAATCAGCCTTTTTTCTCAGAACAGGAACACATAGACACGGACTGCATGATCCCTGACGACAGTTGGCTCCAACATTTTAAGAGCATTTATGACCTAGATCAGAGGGGATCAATACCGGCCCCCACAGCTGTTGAACAGCATGCTTTACCGCTAAGGTTTGACTCAACTGAGGTAGAAAAAGCGATTAGAGAGACAACCAGACACAAGGCTCCAGGTCCAGATGGGGTACCTGCAGAGTTGTACATTACGTATCCACAGTTTTGGGCTAAGATCCTGGCCAATGTGTTTAATGCGGTATCCACAGCTGGTTTCCCTCCCTCTTGGTCCTCCTCTGTGATATTACCGATTTTTAAGAAGGGGAATAGAGGGGACCCCTCCTGTTATAGGCCAATCTCATTGCTTGACTCTGCCGTTAAAATCCTGGGCAGGGTCATTCTTCAGAGAGTGGGGGAATGGCTTACGGGCAGGGGGGTGCTCTCTAACCTTCAGTACGGTTTTAGAGAACATAGGGGTACCAATGCTTAAATTTACACCTCCTTATAAGCAAATATACAGTGGCCAGGGAGGGTTTTTTATATTTAAGTTTCATGGACCTTTCTTTGGCATTTGATTTAGTTAACCGCTCAAAATTATGGTTTATGTTACACGAGATCGGTTTAGATGATCTTTGGTTAATTTTTTGAGGGATCTTCACCAGGACCTTTCTGCCTCTGTTAGGGTTACGAGGGAAGGCCGGTGTACTAGGCAATTTAGCTCTAGATGGGGGGTCAGTTAGGGCTGCATACTGGCCCCTCTTCTTTTTACTATTTACCTTAATGCCCGTGAAAAATCTTTGGGTACGGCTACACTGGACACTCCGCGTATAGGGGGATTGGGTATCCCGGTCCTCCTGTATGCGGATGATGCCGTTTTGCTCGCGCGCACAGGCTTGGGCCTACAGAAGCGGCTGGACCACTTCGGCAGCTTCATGGAAGCCCTGCATTTGAAAGTAAACATCGCAAGATCCCACGTAATGGTTGCCGGCGCACGGAGTAAGAAAACGAAGATTAAAACATTTAGGTGTAACGGCAAGGAATTGACGAGGGTGCCTTCCTTTTCCTACCTGGGAGTACTATTCGACGAGAAAGGTAATTGGGGCCCCCAGATGAAGTTGAAGAGTAAAGTAGTTACAAGATCTTCGATGGCTCTTTTGAATTTCTCCAAAGTTTGGGAGCTAGACCCATAAAGGCGGTGCTAAGGATTTATAAGTCTAAGTCCTTGGCGATCGCTTCCTATGGTGCGGCAATTTGGGGCTATGTGGATTCGAACAAAATACAAATTGCGGAAAACAGGTTCCTTAGATCCCTCCTGTCACTACCGCAATCATCCCCAACATTCTCAATTCACTCGAAGGTGGCCCTGGGTTATGTAACAGATCTCCTAAAAATGGCTCCACTGATTTGCTGGGCAAAAACCTGGCTGAATGAAGAGATTACCCTTAACCATTTAATCCTGAAGGATTGTTTAGCTCTAGAGAAGGGAGACAGGATCTCATGGTTGGCGTATGTTAGAGCGGCATGCGCCAGGCTGGGTCAGCCAGATTTGTTTACTTCACCACAGGGCATTATAAAGGAGGACATAGGGTGGATCAAACACAACTTTCGTAACCTGCTGGAGGCAGAAAGGGAGGTGCAGGAGCTGAGAAAACCAGTGGTGAGAAGTATTTATGGCTCATCAATTTCCCCATTCATTGAACCGTATCTGAAGTGTGTCACCAAGCCCTTTCATCGATTGTTATTGGTCAGATTTCGGTTCAATCTCATCCACTATACATTGGGTGTATTTCCTAAATGGCGGAAACCTGAGGATGTAGCGCCATGTTCTTGTGATAATTTTTCCTCACAGGACACACTCCATTTGGTAATGTTCTGTGATCATTACTCAGAGGCGCGTAAAACATTTTTATATCCAATCTTGCGTGATGCTGGTTTCGTACAAGTAAGGACCGCTCTCACATATTTACAAATGCTTAGTTCCGTTCAGGTTACTTATAGCGTGGCCAGCTTTTTGGCGGCCGCGGCCCGGGTAAACAAAAGAAGACTCCTTTAAATGTAATCATTCAGTGGGATCAAAAGGGGATCATGGTTTTAACTTGAATTACCAAATGATGCACTTTACATTAGATCTAATAGCCGATGGTTAAGGGTCCTTTTTATATTGTATATTATGTATTTATTGATTTTTAGACATTGTATTTATGAACTGTAAAAATTGACTGCTCGCTTTAAAAAAAAAATGTTTTAATGTGTGGAGGCTCATGTTCCTTGTATTGTCTTTTATGATTTTAATTAATCGAAAAAAAGAATTTTTGACTGACTGACTGACACTGGTTTTGCTAGGACTGCAAATCTCACAATCGGTGCACAGACATAATATCGACTCCAAAATATCGTTTGGACAGAATATCGAGTCAAAAATATCGTTTGGACAAAATATCGACAGGACAGAATATAGACAGCCAAAATATCGTTTTTAAGGTAAGTGAAGTAATATCGACTGTAATAATATAGAAAGTGAAAATATGTAAGTATATAATATAGATAGTAAAAAAATTCGTTTTTATTTTTAGGGTTCAGGGTCAGTTTTGGGTTTTTGGGTAAAGGGGTATTTTTAGGGTTCAGGGTCAGTTTTGGGTTTTTGGGTAAAGGGGTATTTTTAGGGTTCAGGGTCAGATTTCAGTTTTTTGGGTAAAGGGGTATTTTTAGGGTTCAGGGTCAGTTTTCAGTTTTTGGGTAAAGGGGTATTTTTAGGGTTTAGGGTCAGTTTTCAGTTTTTGTGTAAAGGGGTATTTTTAGGGTTCAGGGTCAGTTTTTGGGTTTTTGGGTAAAGGGGTATTTTTAGGGTTCAGGGTCAGTTTTCAGTTTTTGGGTATTATTTTATTATATTTTGTTACTATATATATGTATATTTTAATAAATATGAAATAAAAAATATTTATTTAACTTTCATTAATTATTTAATTATTATAAGTTAATTTAAGTAATTTTAAGTATATTTTAGTAATTAATTATTAATATTAATTTAATTTAACACTGTTTTTAGTAAATACGATATATTTTTTACAACTATATTTTTGTAAACGATATTTTTAACTCGATATTTTTGTACTTACCTGTTTGTAGATAGAAACTCGATATTTTGACTGTCGATATTTTGTCAACGATATTTTTGATGGTCGATATTCTGTCCCTCGATATCATTTCAGTGATCCCTCACAATCCATTGCCTGCAGTAACCTACAACTCCAAGAAACATTCTGATTTCTTTCTGCCTTTGAGGTAGATCCATGTTTAGAATTATTCTGATTCTTTCAGAAGTAACCCTTCTGACACCTCTCTCTATCTGGTGCCCCAGATATTTCACCGATGTGGTACAAAATTGCAGTTTTTCAGGTGATACTTTGTGTCCGCCTTTACCTAAATGATTTCATAGAGCAATGGTATCAACAACACAGTCATTTCGATTCTTAGACGCCACCAGTAGGTCATCTATATATTGCACCAGAACTGACTGTCCGGGCAATATCAGGGATTCAAGGCACTTTTTCAAGATCTGATTAAAAATCGATGGACTTTCCGTGTACCCCTGAGGAACACGATTCCAAGCGTAGATATGCTCGTCGAACTTGAATGAGAAAAGATACTTGCTATCTGGATGCAATGGTATGGAAAAGAATGCATGGCTTAGATCTATTACAGTAAACCAGCCTGCTGCCCATGGTAATTGATACAAAATCACAGCAGGGTTTGGCACAACTGGACAACATGGGACAACAATTTTATTAATTTTGCGGAGGTCTTGTACGACCCTGTACTTTCCGCTCGGTTTCTTTATGCCAATTATGGGTGAATTACATGGACTGCTCATTATCTCCTGCAAAATTCCTGCTTCAACTATTTGGTATATTTCTAGTGCAACTCCTGCTTTTATTTCTGGCCTCATTTTGTACTGTCGAATATTTGGGTAAACTGCACCTTCTTTTACGGTCACTTTTACTGGATCAACATCTGCCATTAATCCTACATATTTTCCTGTGAAATCACACACTTTAGGATTTATCGTATGTTGTAATTCTTTTGGCAAATCTTCTAAGGTAAACATTTTATTTTCAGTTCCTTGTTTTGCTAACATAATTTTATGTATTCCATCTTCATCTGGGGTTTGAATTTCGACACCATTTGGTGTGCAAAAGATAGTGCAATTCATCCTGCACAGCAAATCCCTACCTAATAGATTTACTGGACTGGAATCACATACAACAAACTTATGCATTTCTTTAAAGTTGCCAATTTTAACTTCCATTGGTCTGTAACAGGGGTACTAATTTGTTTATTATAAACGCCCACTACTTGGATCGCTTCTCCCGAGAGGGGTAGGTTTGGAACGTCTGCTGTTCTTACAGTAGAACGGGTAGCTTCAGTATCCAACAGAAAGGTAACATCATTCCCTTCAACCTTCCTTTCAATATATGGACCTGACTGATCTACCTGCAAGGATGCGCCAAGTCCTCCCCTCTCAGGCACCGTCAGAAACTGTCTTCATCAAAAAATGTGTCACTCAAAAGAAATTGAAGTGTCACTGTGTCCCTTTTACCACTTCCTTCCCAAATTGTGGTATCCACACTGTATGTGGGCAAACTCCCAGGGTTTGGCATAGGAGCCAATGGTAACTGGTTTTTTATTACCTGTTGATGCTGCCTTTTCGATACCTCATTCTGCGTCTGTGAATTCAATTTATCATTTTGCATGTTATTATTTAATACAGCCTTACATAGTTTTTCCAATGCCCCAACTTTCAATACAAAAGGGGGAACCAATTTTGGACAATATTTAGCGGGGTCCAGTGTACATGTCCAGTCAAACATGAAGCACAGGGGGTACAAAGTTCCCCGAGAGTGTTAAAAATAAGGGGAGGGAGAGAAAGGAAGGAGTGTGCAAACCCGAGCGGGTGTAGTCAGGGAGCGGAAGGCACCCTTGTTAGAACTCAGAGGCCTCACACACCCAGCGAGCTAGATGTCAAGCTTCATCATTGGCCTCTTGCTCCTCGTCAGGCTGGCGCTGCAATGCCTGATGGGCGCCTAAAAGGCGCTCTTTGTCGGAGATCTTCAGCACAGCGCCAAGATGCTCCCTTCGGAGCGAACGTCTGCGCTCTAGAAATACCCTTCCAAATATCCAAATATCCAAATATCCAAAAGCCAACGGTTGTGTGCGTGTGAGGGGGAATAAAAGGGTGTAGTCATATGGGGAAGGTGATATTAAAAAAGGTGAACCAATTCACAAGGATTTTTATTGGCGTGACAGATTCCCTTGGTTAAAAAGGTGGAAGGGGAGATAGAGATTGTAAGGGGCACAGTGGAACTACCTCGACCCTCTGATCAGGTCGACATGTTTCTTGCTTAATAACGCAATTCCTCAGGACCTAAAATACAAAGTACTACACAGTGAAAAAACAACAAAGGTGGAAAAAAATGGAAGAAGATCAATACAACCTCTCTGGGTCTGTAAGGGTGCAGGCCAAGTGGTTCTGCATTGAGGGATTGACCCTAAAGGAAGTCCCTAAAGGGCCTCGCAGTCTGTTCCCGTGGGGCAGCACACCAAGGTAGAATACCCTGCTCACTCGGCCAGCTGTTCCGCGCTACCGAGTGAGAGCCTCGCGTGCGGGTAGGTTCGCAGGCCTTGGGCTGCACTGACAGCAGGGTATTCTACCTTGGTGTGCTGCCCCACGGGAACAGACTGCGAGGCCCTTTAGGGACTTCCTTTAGGGTCAACCCCTCAATGCAGAACCACTTGGCCTGCACCCTTACAGACCCAGAGAGGTTGTATTGATCTTCTTCCATTTTTTTCCACCTTTGTTGTTTTTTCACTGTGTAGTACTTTGTATTTTAGGTCCTGAGGAATTGCGTCATTAAGCAAGAAACATGTCGACCTGATCAGAGGGTCGAGGTAGTTCCACTGTGCCCCTTAGAGTCTCTATCTCCCCTCCCACCTTTTTAACCAAGGGAATCTGTCACGCCAATAAAAATCCTTGTGAATTGGTTCACCTTTTTTAATATCACCTTCCCCACATGACTACACCCTTTTATTCCCCCTCACACGCACACAACCGTTGGCTTGAACTGAAGATCTCCGACAAAGAGCGCCTTTTAGGCGCCCATCAGGCATTGCAGCGCCAGCCTGACGAGGAGCAAGAGGCCAATGATGAAGCTTGACATCTTGCTCGCTGGGTGTGTGAGGCCTCTGAGTTCTAACAAGGGTGCTTTCCGCTCCCTGACTCCACCCGCTCGGGTTTGCACACTCCTTCCTTTCTCTCCCTCCCCTTATTTTTAACACTCTCGGGGAACTTTGTACCCCCTGTGCTTCAATGCCCCAACTTGCCGACCCATGACTAGGAAATTTCTTTTTAGCTTCATCTCAGTTAAACTTTCCCCTAGGCTTATTTCCATTTCCATCTCCTTGGGTCTGAATATTTTTCATTTGAAGTTCTTGTTGCTCTGCTAATTTTACTTGTGCCCACATTACTTTTTCTTCTAAATTCTTTCGCTTATTGTCCAATTCATCTTAACAATATTTTGCATATTTGAGTATTTCATCAATAGGTTTAGCCTGCCAACAGATCTTATGATCTTTATTCCATTGTGAAATTTCTGGTCTTAGCCCAGACACAAACCGATAGATGAAATGCGTCATGTCTTTGGTATCAATGTTTTCTAAACCACTATACTGTTTAAAAACTTGTAAGAGTCGTTCATAATATGCATGCACAGATTCAGCTTTATTCTATGTAGTTCTGTCTATCCTAGTCCAATCAGTCTCTTTTGGAGGTACCTTCCCTTTCAAGTACAATATTACCTGATTATATTTCTTCATTACCTCATCTGATGGGGCTCCCGTTTTTTGATCTCTAGGATACTCATCACTTGGCCAATCCACTGCGATTTTACAAAAAAAAAAAAGTCCAATTGGTCGCACACTGCTTGTCCTACCAGCGTGTTGTCCCAAAGCATTGTGGTCCATGAAGTAAGCATCAGCGGGTGCGCCTCTGCCAGAGTCTTGAGCAAAAAATCACTGTCGCGTTGGCCATCCCTGGACACGTGTTTCGAGGTTGTTACCTCTCGTCAGCAGGGAATAGGCATATATGTAGGGGTGCTGCGTAGGCTGCCAAAAAATATTCTCAGGTCCGGTACCGCTCGTGGCACGCAGGTGCGTTACCCGGGCTCGTCAGCCCCACCAGCTCAAGGGAGCTTGAATATAAAAGAAAGTCCAATTGGTCGCACACTGCTTGTCCTACCAGCGTGTTGCCCCAAAGCATTGTGGTCCATGAAGTAAGCATCAGCGGGTGCGCCTCTGCCAGAGTCTTGAGCAAAAAAATCACTGTCGCGTTGGCCATCCCTGGACACGTGTTTCGAGGTTGTTACCTCTCGTCAGCAGGGAATAAGCATATATGTAGGGGTGCTGCGTAGGCTGCCAAAAAATATTCTCAGGTCCGGTACCGCTGTGGCACGCAGGTGCGTAACCCGGGCTCGTCAGCCCCACCAGCTCAAGGGAGCTTGAATATAAAAGAAACTCCAATTGGTCGCACACTGCGATTTTACATTCTGTCAATAAATCAACAGGAACAACAATATCGAATAACCCATCTAAACCTTTTAACACCACTTTTGAAAACTTTTACAAATCTTTTGACTTGTCTGTACCATTCTACAGGTTTCTCTTGTAATTTAGGGAAATCATTTGTAAATGACAAAATATCTTGTCGGGACCATGGGGCATGCACATAACCTCCACCTGGCACTTCTCTCATTGGGCACGAGCTTTCCACTTTTTCTGATTCTTTCAACATATACTCTGATGCAATGCTTTTCGTTTGAGCTTCTTCTGTTTTCTTTATCCATCTAGCTTTCCATCTGTCTAAATCACCCCATTTTTGCAATAGTGATAACAACTCTTTGATCTGCAACTTTCGGCCTGACATATTCATATTTTCTAAATATTTGTCAGAAAATTCTGCTCAATATAGTTTCTGTAACACTTTCGACTTACCAATATCAATTCCCATTTCATTTACCAAATTCGTTAACTTTTCATGAAATGTTTTTGTATTTCGAGTGATACTTCGACATATAAACAACAATTCGTCTTCATTTAATGCATTTAATCGATATAAACCCACATTTCCAGCAAGCAGTTCTTCCAATTCAACTCTTAATTTTAAAAATATCCAATGTCCTTGGCTGTGATTTTGGTTTTTCTATTTCTCAAGACCATCTTTCAATTTCTTCTGGGGTAACTACAGTAGAACTTCTCTTACCTAAGGAAGTTTCTATTTGTACCTCTCTAGAATTTACAGGTGTAGTTTTTCTAGCTGAGCTACTTACTGGTTCTCTTATAGGTAAATCCATCAGTGAAATTTCTGACTCACATTCACTTGCTTGATCATCCACTATTAATGTTTCTTTTCTTGACTGCACTACAGGTGTGGTTAGAACAGGAGGTCTAGGACTGGTTTGCTTATCACCATATAAAGGAACAACAGGACCTATAGTTACTGGTATCTTTAAGGCTTCAGGATTTATATTTAACTGTGTAATTTTCTGAATTAACTAATTTCTTTGTTTATTTATTGCTTCTCATTCCTTTTCCTGTAATACTTTTTCTAAAGATGCCTCATCTATTACTTGCGGAACTAAAGGTGGCTTTAAGAACGGAGTACTAGAATTAGCTTTAATTTACTCCTCATTATAAGGTGGTGGATTTTTCATTAATAAATCCTCCAAGTAATCATCATCTGGATCAACACTTGTCATTAAATGTTTAGTTTTCTCTGTACTTTTACTCCCTGTTTGTTCTTCTAAAGCTCGGACAGGATATAATCCTTCCACTAACATGGACTGCCTCCATTGTTTCATCTGTTTATCTCTCGTCTCTTTAGGAAATTTGGAATAAAATGTATTCAAATTCTTGTCACTTCTAGATCTATATAGCTCAAAAGCCTCTGTTTCCCATTCCTCTAATGCCTCATATTGAGTTAATCTAGGTCTAGGATCTAATTCATTCATGCGTGCTCTTAAATTGTAGAAAACTCTACCATTGAGGGTACCATTTTCTGGAAATGCCAAAATTCCATCATCTTTGGTACATTCTATCCAGTTTTCTAACCATATGCAACTGTGATCGCCCCTTTCAACCATCATGTATGATGGGGGCATATTTGGTGGTGGAATAATAATTTCTTCTCTGGTTTTTATCGGCTTCTCCTTTCTACAGAAATGTTTAACTTTTTTGACAAATGACATTTTTCTTTTATCTCCGTGCATGATATAAGGTCTTCCTCTAATCATTTGTTCCTTAGCAAAACCTAGATATGTTCTATCTGGTCTATTTCCTATGAATCCTGGATCTAAATGCCACATATATTTTATGCCGCTTTACTTTCGTGAATACACTAGTTTGTTTACAGAAAAAACCTCCACTACCAATGCGTCTCTTATTTTCAATGACCAATCAACATTTAGAATTCAAATAAATTCACTCAATAATTGCGTGGCTTTTCTCATGAGACGAGTTCTCACACTCCTGTACAATATTAACTCAGCCTCACACCCGCTGTCTCAACCAATACCAGTGCAACTCTGAGTGATGTCAGTGCAACTCCGCAACTGACTCACTCCTTTGCAAGGTAATACGAGAACTTCCTTTTATTCACTTTAAATATTCATTCTCATTAATTACCAACATAAAAACATTTGCCACTGTGCCTGAGTAACTAATTCAAAGAATAGAATGATTTGTTTCACTGCGAGTAACTCTCTTCGGTTTACTCTTCATACACTACAAGTAGATCCCTTCCGTCTACCTTTCACGCAAGCATCGGAGAGCCTGTTACTCCCTCCAGCTCACCCTTTCTAGGTGATATAAGGCCAAAGTTTCACCAGCGAACCCCTTTGCTAACAATCAAGCTCAGAAGTACCTGTTACTTCTTTAGTGTGACCCTTTCTAGGTGATATCACACCAAAGTTTTACTAGCGAACTCTTTGCTATCAATTATTCACACATTCATACAGAAAGTCCCTAAAACAGTGCTTCCGGTTTTACCTAACCATGCACTTACTTCCTCAGACAAGTGACCTCACTACAGAGTGGCTTCCATTTACCACCTGTTATTCTGCCCCCGGGGATTCCAAAACAAAACATATAACAGGTACGAACAAGTTTGGTTAATACATAAGAGTCAATATAATTTTAAAATACACAATGCAATTTAATTTACCCAACTAACTACAACTAACTACCTATCTGAACTAAACCCTAACCATCACGCTGCTACCAAATTAACTGATAGAGCGCAAGCTCACCTGCTCTACATACTCATCTGGGCCCATAAAACTAAGTATATATTTAAACAGGTAAACTTACACTCAATCAATTTTAAATTTTACCTTTCGGGATCTATACCTTTTAACTTACCAATCCAAGTCACCGATACCTAAAGTCCTAGAGGATCAAGGGAGTTGGCAAGAAAATAGGTAGTAAAATAACATTTAGCATTTCATAAATAACCAAAAACTCGAGTAAAGTTTAAGTTCTTTTATCTAAGTAAAAACTTTTAAATGTTTGAATTCATGAAATCAATAATTTCTTATTTAGAATAATGAAGATTGAAACAAACATATGCAATAATTTTGGAAAGAAATATCGTTAAGCATTAGACAAAGGATGGGTAGAGAAGGGAAAACAATACAATGACAAACCCACACTCTATAGTTACCTAGAATGGTGTGAAGACCAACCCTGGCCATGGGCTGAGACAAAGGACAAGAATCCCAAAGTGCAGGTGCCAGCGAGAAAGAACAGGTGCAGACCAGAATCAGGACAGGTTACGGACCAAATTGGATCAGGACAGGACCACCCCAGGTTAGGACTGGCACCCACAGCTAAACTGCAACGCCAGCGTCACACCCCTCTCTGCAACTAACAGCCGACCCCCGATTAGGTCATCGAACTCCTTCCCAGAACCCCGATTGGGTTATCGAATCTTCTGACAGAGTGCTCCGCCAGCACTTTTGCTCTCGATCACCTCTTGAGTGCGTTGGGTCAGTGACAGGTCAGCTATTCGGACAAGTCGGACAATCTATCTAACTAAGCCTACCCTAGTTATACTATTTTTCAGGTCAGTGTGAATGAATGAATGAATGAATTACGGACTTGTACCCCCCACAGCTACCCGAAGGCATCCCGGTGTACCACCCCCAAATGTTGCAAATGTGTAAATCCCACAATTCTATTGGTCAGAAGACGAGGAGAAGTCATCACACCATATTGATATGAGGTACCTTGTCAATCATGTATTTAAATATTCCCTCCCATTACTTTATCTTCAATTGTACTTTTATTCCACCCGGCAGTGAATGTAACAATAACATTTAATATTTTGACAATTTATTCAATTCAGCTTCCTTTGGCAGGGTGAGGAGGTCCCTTTTCATAGTTTCTTAGTCATTGTCAGTTTTTTGGCACTGATTCAAGGCCATTGGCTTCAATGACGAGAGTTTCTTTGTGCAGGCGCAGTTCCTCAAAAGATGGAGTTCAGAAATAAATTTCAGGCCCAAATGCGATACATGCAAAAATAGAAGAGAAACAGTTTTAGAGACACAGAATAAATAAATGCACTGTATACCACTTATTTCATTTCTATTCCCATTATTTTATTTTAACTATTGCATTAGAGGTTAAGCAGAACAAACAGCTTACCAAAACCATTGATGCAAGCTTCTTGCACGTTAGGACACAGAGCAGCCATCTTAGTTCTAGTGCGCAGAAGCAAAAGTTTCCCACCAAGCGAGATAGTATATCACGTCACGTGAGTGTTACAGACACATGCGCAGTAGAAAAATGTTGTAAATAGAAGTCCTTGAGCCAGGTGTGATTTTAGGTTACTTTTATTCAAGCTGGATTTCAGGTCAAGTCATCAAGATGGAAAGATGAAAACCCCACCAGGAGTGACCTCCTTGTCACTCAGCCTGCCTGGTGGCAACTGCCAGTAGAGACCAGGGCAAGCCCCTAACACTCCATGATGTCACCAAAGATTCTAGTGGTGACATCATGTGAGTGACAATGAAAACCCACAGACAGAAAAGAGACAGGCTAAATATTACACATCTCCTTTCTTTAGGGAAATCAAAAAGATGAAATTAGAATAAGTCACATTAGCTTCAGTGTACACATCCATATAAAAATATACAGTACATTCTTAAAATAGACCATTAAAAATAACGTATACATGGATATAAAAGTACACAACACATTCTAAAGTTAGAGCATTAAGATAACATCTGCACTACCTTACATCTTCAGGTAATTAGTAACAAGTCCCAAACTCAACTAGTCCCAAGTCCCATCCCCTTTCCTTGGGAAACAAAAACACAAATTGGTTTTGTGACAAAATGGAGTCCACTTTGCTCCCTAACGGTGTACACCTCACCCCGCTGAACTGCACCTTGGAGTACATAATGCTCCGCCACCAAATAAGTCAGGGTACCCACCACTTTTGCTCTATACTAGGGCACTAATCACCCCGTGAGCTAAAAATTGGAGTACTCTTTACTCCGCAACAGGGCAACCCCTTGTGAACCATAACTCCATAACCGCGACACATATAGTCCGATAACCTATAAGTCTATTTTGCTCCAGAACATCACCCCGTGAACCCTTACTGGGACATATTCAAAATCCCACACCCAACTTTGAAGCATATAACTGCCAACACCAACATTACCATCTAAGGCAAATTGCACGGGGCTCTCCACACCCCAAAAACACACCACCCTACAAATGCACACCATTCTATAACTGCACAATAGTACGTCACACACCACACAATAGTACGTCACACACCACTCACTCGCCACTCAACACCTCAATAAATTTGCACATGGCATTCACCACCCAAAATAAACTGCAATAAGACTCTATTCACCACTAACTCACCCCTCACCACTCACTGAACCCACACAGACTACGAGACATACATTAAATTGGCCAGCAAAATAATGTAAGAGAAAGTCTCGTGCTCCGGTGAGCGATTTCTCACCCGAAATCTCCTCAGAAGTAGGAATCGCTGTTCTCATCATGCCAGTAGCAGTATTATCCCAGGGAACAGTAAAGATGAAAGTGTCTTTTATCAGTAAACCCCTTGTAATGTCCAATCGATATTTAAGCACAAGCCAGACAAAAACGAACAGCCTCCAATGTTCGCCACATCTCCCAAAAACGGCTTTTAAACCGTTACTGTCTGCCAGTTCCTTTCTGTTGCAACTACGATCATGTCCCAAAAGCCTTGTACTCCACCCGAAGAATCGTTTCCATGGTGACAATCCAAACCATTAATCCAATATAATGCGACATCAGTGCTAAGATGGTGGCACGCATAACACCGCGCACCGGATGGCTCTCTGCACGCTGGTGCTGTAAAACGTGAGGAGGCGGCATGTCTAACCTCCCCACGACGTCATAAAGAGCAGAGAATGCTTCCTTGCAGCGGACACACAAGGTAGGATCCATGGGCATTACGTTGCTCGCGCACATCTTTTAAAAATCAACATGACTGTTGAAATGTTAGTCATTGTGCAGTGAAGATAAAATGATTCAAGTAAAGGAAAACACAAATGTAATACCCCAGCACTGGCTCACCGCATATCCCCGAAAGTGAAATGTGCGCAGCCTCTCCCAAAATAGCACCTTTTAACAAATTACTTCGTCTGGATGCTGGACTCCCCGCAGCCATGTACCACTTCTTAACGGTGCCTTGGGCTGCGCCCACAATCATATTAGTGTGTGATCCCTAACAGACGATGACAGTTTCAGACACCAGTTAAAAACGCTGCACGAGGGCTTTTTACTCACATTTTCCTTTTTTTTTAAACGGACATCTGTTACCCAGCTCCAAAAGCGATGTCACTCTCCAGTAAGCCACTTCCTTAACAGCAGTATCACTTCTCCTGATGCGTCTTCTTTGTGTCTGGTACACAATAAACTTCGCCAACTTTGACAGGAGATTATTAACATCAACTCAAACACCCTGGGGTTGCAGGCCGTCCTGATTACAAAGGACACTGGTGGGGCTAACCAGGGCGCTTTTCCTTACTTGTTTCTGTAGTTTCAATATTAATCTTCAGGTTCCATAAGTACACAGACTCTTCTCTTTCGTAGGTTCCTTATTACTTTCTTTTTTCTGCACGCTGTAGGCTCTATAATTCTTACTCCTTTTCTCCCCACGCTGTAAATTCTTTCCAGGTTGTCCAAACGTCGCCAAAAATGTTGTAAATAGAAGTCCTTGAGCCAGGTGTGATTTTAGGTTACTTTTATTCAAGCTGCATTTCAGGTCAAGTCATCAAGATGGAAAGATGAAAACCCCACCAGGAGTGACCTCCTTGTCACTCAGCCTGCCTGGTGCCAACTGCCAGTAGAGACCAGGGCAAGCCCATAACACTCCATGATGTCACCAAAGATTCAAGTGGTGACATCATGTGAGTGACAATGAAAACCCACAGACAGAAAAGAGACAGGCTAAATATGACAAAAATCCAGCATAAAAGGAGCCATTTTAATGAAAGTGGATTATAGTTAGTAAAGCACATTGTTAAGCTTCCCCTAGATACTAGAACTGTTGTGTAATGCCATTTTAACATAACAATACATGTTAATTAGTACATTAATATTATTTCCGAGAGGGCTGAATACAAGCAAGTCACTTTACGTGTGCAACCTTGCTCCATCAGTGGTAAGGGGTGACTGTAAGAGTTAAGCTGAATCTCAGAGCAGAGACGTGACTTCGATGGCCGACGTCACAGATGGTGCCACTAGCCATGTTTTTTCCGTGGAAATAACTTGAATATGCATCACCCGAAACAGTGGAGGGCGGCATGCTAACCTTGAAGCGAGCTGCAAGATAGAAGCTGGGACACACTCTGCTTCATGAAACAGCACCCTAGTCCAGGGTGGGCACACCCTCAGGGCACAACCGAGCAGTAAACAGTCAGATGCCAGCAGACTGGCTGGGACCCGGGCCTTCCTCCCGCATGCAGAATGGGCTCATTGATGAAGGAATAAAGCATGGTGGACCAAAGTTTCACACCCCAGAACGCATCTGTTTTGCCATGCTCGCTGACAAGCCCCCCCCTTCCGAATGGCCCTGCCTCCTTTTATGTGGGGCTCCAATAAAGGTGCCATTCGCAGTTTACTGTATTAATTGGCATTTCAAGGCGACCATCTGCAGGCTCCGTATACGTTGGCGCGGCCCTAACTGCTCCACCAAGAGACGAGCAGTTTAACCGTGCTGTTTATAGGTAATTATGCACACAAACTATGCAGCAGTTTAGTAGTCCCACAGCCGTCTGATGTGGATTAGCAGGCGCTGCTTTTGTGCTGAAGCCACATGAGTTTTGGTGACAGCTAATTATTTATAATGATGGATTACCTGCCGGAGGCAAGAGACCCACACACTGACACAGCAAAAAGGTCCTTGGAAGAGACGGCACCTCTGTCGGCCACGAGCCATCGAACGTCAAACTAGAAGTTTGAAAGTTGGTGCTAGTGACAGACAAATACAAGCACAAGCGCGTGGGTGCCTCGCGCGGCAGCAGGGGGAGGGGGCCTGCGCGATTCCATTGGGGGAGCAAGTAGCAAGGCGCAATAATTAATAATATATGGTGCCAGCGATTAAAAGGACAATCTTTGGCGGCCCGTCAGGGGGCCTTTCCATCTATGTAAGTCATGCGTGTAAAATTCATACAACTGAATTAAAACTGGGGTCTCCTGACCTTCAAGCCATGATAATAGAGGGGTTGCTATCGGGTCAAAAATCCCGTCCCCTTCTACTAATCAATTGTTATCTCAACCCAATTAAATATCAAACCTCCCAGGCCATGGAATCATTCATCACAACATTGGAAGATCTTTTAATAAACCGGGAGGACCAAGATGTAATAATCGCGGGCGACTTCAATTTCAGAGGCCTGGGTCTAATCCCGGAGGCACCACCAAGCAAGAAGTCAGCCCCATTGATTGAATTTCTCGCAAATTTTAATCTGCACTCCACCCACAGAACACAAAAAAAGAGCCACCCAGAATGGACCGCCAAGCCAACCTTTAGAAACGTCTCCACCATAGACTACATTTTCACCAACAAAGGGCTGGCCCACAAACTTTGTAACTTCATAGTGAACGACAGAGTTGAAAGCGACCACAGGCCCCTCTGCTCCACATTCAACCTGGCGCGGGAACAAGCGGAATCACAAGAAGTAATTGGAACACCACGGGCGAAGAACATCATAAAGTCCTCAAAAGAATAAAATGGTCAACCAATCTCAGCCATAGACTGTTAGGTTATGTAGCCAGAAGGGAGGAAGAACTAAACCTAGTCCACACTGGGAACATCACACACCTCTGGGAAACACTGACCTCCGACATATTGAAATGTCTGGGCAATAATCACCATCTAAGAAGCTGCCAATTCCATACTGGGTCTCGCCGTTCAAATCCGCGGTGCCTGATACAGAGTAAGCGTGCTCTCAACAAGGCAATTAGGGCACAAAAGAAAGGCACCCACGTGCCAGGGAGGCACTCCATTGCCGCCTTGCATACTGACTACAAAAAGAAAGTCTGGGAGTACAAAAGACTGCAGACCGAACAGAATTGGCTGACCGTATTTTCCTTAATTAAAGGAAATGACAACAGCAAGCTTTGGCGCTTCATCAACAGTCTGACCCCCAGATGCGTGCACAAGGAAAACAGTGTTGCAGGGAAAGTTTGGGAACAGTACGCCAAGGGGCTGTTCACCTGTGCGCCAAACCGGCCCACCCCGGAAGCTTTGCGTGGTCCAAGGTGGCGGCTACAACTATCGAACCCGAAATATAATACATAATGCTCCGCCACCAAATAAGTCAGGGTACCCACCACTTTTGCTCTATACTAGGGCACTAATCACCCCGTGAGCTAAAAATTGGAGTACTCTTTACTCCGCAACAGGGCAACCCCTTGTGAACCATAACTCCATAACCGCGACACATATAGTCCGATAACCTATAAGTCTATTTTGCTCCAGAACATCACCCCGTGAACCCTTACTGGGACATATTCAAAATCCCACACCCAACTTTGAAGCATATAACTGCCAACACCAACATTACCATCTAAGGCAAATTGCACGGGCTCTCCACACCCCAAAAACACACCACCCTACAAATGCACACCATTCTATGACTGCACAATAGTACGTCACACACCACACAATAGTACGTCACACACCACTCACTCGCCACTCAACACCTCAATAAATTTGCACATGGCATTCACCACCCAAAATAAACTGCAATAAGACTCTATTCACCACTAACTCACCCCTCACCACTCACTGAACCCACACAGACTACGAGACATACATTAAATTGGCCAGCAAAATAATGTAAGAGAAAGTCTCGTGCTCCGGTGAGCGATCTCTCACCCGAAATCTCCTCAGAAGTAGGAATCGCTGTTCTCATCATGCCAGTAGCAGTTTTATCCCAGGGAACAGTAAAGATGAAAGTGTCTTTTATCAGTAAACCCCTTGTAATGTCCAATTGATATTTAAGCACAAGCCAGACAAAAAACGAACAGCCTCCAATGTTCGCCACATCTCCTAAAAACGGCTTTTAAACGGTTACTGTCTGCCAGTTCCTTTCTGTTGCAACTACGATCATGTCCCAAAAGCCTTGTACTCCACCCGAAGAATCGTTTCCATGGTGACAATCCAAACCATTAATCCAATATAATGCGACATCAGTGCTAAGATGGTGGCACGCATAACACCGCGCACCGGATGGCTCTCTGCACGCCGGTGCTGTAAAACGTGAGGAGGCGGCATGTGTAACCTCCCCACGACGTCATAAAGAGCAGAGAATGCTTCCTTGCAGCGGACACACAAGGTAGGATCCATGGGCATTACGTTGCTCGCGCACATCTTTTAAAAATCAACATGACTGTTGAAATGTTAGTCATTGTGCAGTGAAGATAAAATGATTCAAGTAAAGGAAAACAAAAATGTAATACCCCAGCACTGGCTCACCGCATATCCCCGAAAGTGAAATGTGCGCAGCCTCTCCCAAAATAGCACCTTTTAACAAATTACTTCGTCTGGATGCTGGACTCCCCGCAGCCATGTACCACTTCTTAACGGTGCCTTGGGCTGCGCCCACAATCATATTAGTGTGTGATCCCTAACAGACGATGACAGTTTCAGACACCAGTTAAAAACGCTGCACGAGGGCTTTTTACTCACATTTTCCTTTTTTTTTAAACGGACATCTGTTACGCAGCTCCAAAAGCGATGTCACTATCCAGTAAGCCACTTCCTTAACAGCAGTATCACTTCTCCTGATGCGTCTTCTTTGTGTCTGGTACACAATAAACTTCGCCAACTTTGACAGGAGATTAATAACATCAACTCAAACACCCTGGGGTTGCAGGCCGTCCGGATTACAAAGGACACTGGTGGGGCTAACCAGGGCTCTTTTCCTTACTTGTTTCTGTAGTTTCAATATTAATCTTCAGGTTCCTTAAGTACACAGAGTCTTCTCTTTCGTAGGTTCCTTATTACTTTCTTTTTTCTGCACGCTGTAGGCTCTATAATTCTTACTCCTTTTCTCCCCACGCTGTAAATTCTTTCCAGGTTGTCCAAACGTCGCCAAAAATGTTGTAAATAGAAGTCCTTGAGCCAGGTGTGATTTTAGGTTACTTTTATTCAAGCTGGATTTCAGGTCAAGTCATCAAGATGGAAAGATGAAAACCCCACCAGGAGTGACCTCCTTGTCACTCAGCCTGCCTGGTGCCAACTGCCAGTAGAGACCAGGGCAAGCCCATAACACTCCATGATGTCACCAAAGATTCTAGTGGTGACATCATGTGAGTGACAATGAAAACCCACAGACCGAAAAGAGACAGGCTAAATATGACAAAAATCCAGCATAAAAGGAGCCATTTTAATGCAAGTGGATTATAGTTAGTAAAGCACATTGTTAAGCTTCCCCTAGATACTAGAACTGTTGTGTAATGCCATTTTAACATAACAATACATGTTAATTAGTACATTAATATTATTTCCGAGAGGGCTGAATACAAGCAAGTCACTTTACGTGTGCAACCTTGCTCCATCAGTGGTAAGGGGTGACTGTAAGAGTTAAGCTGAATCTCAGAGCAGAGACGTGACTTCGATGCCCGACGTCACAGATGGTGCCACTAGCCATGTTTTTTCCGTGGAAATAACTTGAATATGCATCACCCGAAACAGTGGAGGGCGGCATGCTAACCTTGAAGCGAGCTGCAAGATAGAAGCTGGGACACACTCTGCTTCATGAAACAGCACCCTAGTCCAGGGTGGGCACACTCTCAGGGCACAACCGAGCAGTAAACAGTCAGATGCCAGCAGACTGGCTGGGACCCGGGCCTTCCTCCCGCATGCAGAATGGGCTCATTGATGAAGGAATAAAGCATGGTGGACCAAGGTTTCACACCCCATCACGCATCTGTTGTGCCATGCTCGCTGACAAGCCCCCCCCTTCCGAATGGCCCTGCCTCCCTATATGTGGGGCTCCAATAAAGGTGCCATTCGCAGTTTACTGTATTAATTGGCATTCCAAGGCGACCATCTGCAGGCTCCGTATACGTTGGCGCGGCCCTAACTGCTCCACCAAGAGACGAGCAGTTTAACCGTGCTGTTTATAGGTAATTATGCACACAAACTATGCAGCAGTTTAGTAGTCCCACAGCCGTCTGATGTGGATTAGCAGGCGCTGCTTTTGTGCTGAAGCCACATGAGTTTTGGTGACAGCTAATTATTTATAATGATGGATTACCTGCCGGAGGCAAGAGACCCACACACTGACACAGCAAAAAGGTCCTTGGAAGAGACGGCACCTCTGTCGGCCACGAGCCATCGAACGTCAAACTAGAAGTTTGAAAGTTGGTGCTAGTGACAGACAAATACAAGCACAAGCGCGTGGGTGCCTCGCGCGGCAGCAGGGGGAGGGGGCCTGCGCGATTCCATTGGGGGAGCAAGTAGCAAGGCGCGATAATTAATAACATATGGTGCCAGTGTTGGACTTGGGCCCTTAGGGCAGGTTCACCCCTAGACTTTTTGCTTGAAATGGTGACCTGGAGATGGTGATTTTTGGATTCTGCGCCCTTTCACTGTGTCCCAGTGGAAAGTGCGTGCGCACTCTGAGTGCATGTGCTGAGCTAGGCCTGCCCGCCCATAGGAATGCATGGGGAATGTGTGTCCCTGGTAGTTCCTGATGCGTGGGGTGTACAGGCTTGAGTCTGGTATGTGTGAACTCGTGAGAGTGAATGCTGCGAGATGGTGTATGCAGCATGTATGTGTCTAGTAGAGAAGCGCCATTTCTAGACATGGCTGTACGTGTGCTGTGAGGGTGCTGGCGTGTGATTGGCTGGAGCTGGCTGGCATGCCAGGCTCCAGGAAGTCTGGATGGGTCTGCCCGGTGGTGAGTGGGAGATCTGCATGAGTAATGTGTGGGAGGAGTGTACCTGTGTCCTGGATGGGCTGGGTTTTCCCCACACAATGCTGGCTCCGCCCCCCTGTGGTGTGTCTAATGACCCAAGCCCTGCCAGTGAATAGAGAGGGTGGTTGAGGTAAACAGAGTACTCAAGAACCAGCTGCGACTGGTTCCGCCCCCACTCTGCACCCTTGAACAAAGGATTTCTCTGTATAAAAATGGGGCTGTGTCCCCACAGAAGTTGTTCTACTTGTGGATCCTTGCCAGAGGGGGCTGTTGCTGCTGCTGGGGCCAGGAGGACCGCCACTTGGACTGTCTCCCTGCCTGGAGACCCAGTGTGCTGGCTCTGGCCCTGCCCTGCCCCTCTGCCTGCCTCCAGTCCCTGCTGGAGCTTTTGCTTTTGGCTTAGAGTGCCTGGAGGCGCTCTTATTTGATTTATAGCGCTAGGCGCGCTTTCCTGGTGCCCCAGCGCTCAATAGCGCTTTGCTTCTATTTTTAGCGCTAGGCGCGCTTTCTGTGGCCCCTAAGCGCTTGGGAGCGCGCTGTATGCAGCCGGTGCCTACCCGGCATCTGCCCGCCTGATTTTGCCGATTTGCGGCATTAGCGAGTGCCACCTCGCTTGACTTTTAATTTGAGCGCCGGTGCCTACCCGGCATTGCCCCGTACTTGGATTTGTAAATACCTCGAGGGAGCCCACTCCTCGGGTACTGGGAGCCCGCCTGCCTACCTGGAACGGGCCGCCGCGCTGCCCGCGACGACCCGGAAGTGTTCTGGCCGACCGGCCAATCGCAGCGCGGCCCCTGAGAGGCCGACCGGAAGTCCCGCCTCCGCAACCAGGCAGCGAGGAGAGAGGCGCCGCCAGCGAGGCTCCGAGGAAGAGGAGCCCCGCGCTGCAGAGGAGGAGAGCCGGCAGTGTTCCTGCCCCCGCAGCACCAGCGAGATACCGGTGAGTGCGGGGACAGGGTCCTTTGTTCGTCGAGCGGCCCCGATTGGCAGAGGGCCGCTCCAACGCTGCTGCATTTCTTTAGGGAGCCCCGAGGCTCCTGGGGGCATTTCTTCGAGCCCAAGGCTCCGTGGGGCATTCCTATTGATCCTGAGTCCCCCGTGAGGTACTCCAACGCCCCCATTTGTGTTGGCGAGCCTGCAAGGCTCCCGGGGCCCCTTTGTTCATTTAGAGCCCGCGAGGCTCGAGTGCCCATTTGATTTACGAGCCTGAGAGAGGCTCCACCAGCCCGCATTAGTTCGTGAGAGCCCCGAGTGGCTCAGGGCATTTCCTTCTGCGAGCCCAGCGAGGCTCCTTGCCCCCATCGTGATTTAGAGCCCTGAGAGAGGCTCTGGGGCATTGTTGATTATTTTAAGAGCGCTGGAGCTCTAATTGGCACATTTTGCTTTGCGAGCCCCTGAGAGGCTCCTTGTCCACCTTTGTTCTTGAGCCCACGAGGCTCCAACGTTTGCCTAACTGTTATTTACAACTGTCCAGCACTTAGTGGACAAGTTGCTACGTTTAGGCTTGTGTGCTGTGCTGCCTGCGCAGCCTTCCCTGACTCTGAGACTCAGGGCATTCCGCCCCTTTCAAGGCCAGTTGGCCTGAGGGACATTTTGAGTGTTTTGCTACGTGCACCCTGCGCATTGTAATTTATTGCTGATGATTCTTGCGCAACTGTTCTATGCACCTCTGAATGTATTGTTTATGCGTTATGTGCCTTTACACCTCTGAATGAATGTTATACATTGCATCATGTGTTTTCCTCTTACACCCCTACAGGTATTGTGATACATAGGTGGTTGTTTTCTCCCTAGTACAGGTGGTGCTAGTGAGGTCCTGGTTACCAGTAATTACTGGTGGTGTGCTATTTTGTGCTATATTCTATGTACTAAGTGCTATTTCTGAAAGTGCTACTTCTGATTCCTGACAGTGGTCCAGATGGCCCTGTCTTGTACATATCCCTTGTAAATTCTGCCCGTGCCTCTGGCACATTGTAAAGTGTGTGTTTTATCTAATGTGTTTTGGTGTAATACAAAGGCTATTTTTATATAACCTTGTGTGGAGTTTCCTTTGTGGTGGGCCTTTGGTTGTTGTTGCTGGGGTGCGTGCGCAAATACTTAGCCTACATCGCCTCCAAGTTTAGCCATGCTGCTCGCGCCACGTTACCTAGAGGGTGAGTAGGGGTTATCTTGGCGTGTAACTCCCTTGCCCTGACTTGGGAGTGGTGGTCTCTGACTGACTTTGGCGAAAGCCCTGGCCAGCCGGGGATCCCATTTCCAACAGCCAGCGATTAAAAGGACAATCTTTGGCCGCCCGTCAGGGGGCCTTTCCATCTATGTAAGTCATGCGTGTAAAATTCATACAACTGAATTAAAACTGGGGTCTCCTGACCTTCAAGCCATGATAATAGAGGGGTTGCTATCGGGTCAAAAATCCCGTCCCCTTCTACTAATCAATTGTTATCTCAACCCAATTAAATATCAAACCTCCCAGGCCATGGAATCACTCATCACAACATTGGAAGATCTTTTAATAAACCGGGAGGACCAAGATGTAATAATCGCGGGTGACTTCAATTTCAGAGGCCTGGGTCTAATCCCGGAGGCACCACCAAGCAAGAAGTCAGCCCCATTGATTGAATTTTTCGCAAATTTTAATCTGCACTCCACCCACAGAACACAAAAAAAGAGCCACCCAGAATGGACCGCCAAGCCAACCTTTAGAAACGTCTCCACCATAGACTACATTTTCACCAACAAAGGGCTGGCCTACAAACTTTGTAACTTCATAGTGGACGACAGAGTTGAAAGTGACCACAGGCCCCTCCGCTCCACATTCAACCTGGCGCGGGAAGAGGCGGAATCACAAGAAGTAATTGGAACCACCACGGGCGAAGAACATCATAAAGTCCTCAAAAGAATACAATGGTTAACCAATCTCAGCCATAGACTGTTAGGTTATGTAGCCAGAAGGGAGGAAGAACTAAACCTAGTCCACACTGGGAACATCACACACCTCTGGGAAACACTGACCTCCGACATATTGAAATGTCTGGGCAATAATCACCATCTAAGAAGCTGCCAATTCCATACTGGGTCTCGCCGTTCAAATCCGCGGTGCCTGATACAGAGTAAGCGTGCTCTCAACAAGGCAATTAGGGCACAAAAGAAAGGCACCCACGTGCCAGGGAGGCACTCCATTGCCGCCTTGCATACTGACTACAAAAAGAAAGTCTGGGAGTACAAAAGACTGCAGACCGAACAGAATTGGCTGACCGTATTTTCCTTAATTAAAGGAAATGACAACAGCAAGCTTTGGCGCTTCATCAACAGTCTGACCCCCAGATGCGTGCACAAGGAAAACAGTGTTGCAGGGAAAGTTTGGGAACAGTACGCCAAGGGGCTGTTCACCTGTGCGCCAAACCGGCCCACCCCCGGAAGCTTTGCGCGGTCCAAGGTGGCGGCTACAACTATCGAACCCGAAAGCGCCCCGACAGAAGGACCAAGTTCGACCCGGCCCGGAAAGTTCACAGAGGCGGAGATCCGAAAGTGCATCAAGGCCATTAGAACCGATGGCGCCCCAGGCCCGAATGGGATCCCGGCCCAGGTCCTCAAAACTGCCTCAGCTTTCTTTGCATCCAGACTTACCCCTTTATTTAACCACTCTTTTGCCACCGCAATTCTGCCAACTTCTTGGAAAGGTTCAATCCTATTCCCTATTCACAAAAAGGGAGATCATACGAACCCGGCCAATTATAGGCTTATAGCTCTCCTCGACATAGAAGCAAAGATATACGCCCGCCTTCTTCTAAGGGATCTGGAGGATTGGGTGGACAAGAACGGCATTCTCCCGCCCACACAGACCGGCTTTAGGGCTAATAGCTCCACCCTCGATAACATCATAGCCCTTTCCTACCTCGCGAAGAAGGCCAATATGAGGATTAAGCCGCCCCTGTTTTGCTGTTTCATAGATTACTCCACAGCCTTTGATCGTGTGAACAGAGGTCGGCTTTGGGTAAAACTTGATTCCTGGGGGCTACCACAAGTCCTGCTAAAAGCCATAAAAGCGCTCTACGAGGGGACCTGGGTCAAGGTGAAACTAAGTCCTACATTAACAACGGCAAGAATCGACACCAATTCTGGCCTTAAGCAGGGGTGCGTCTTGGCCCCCATGCTTTTTAACTTGTACACTGCGGACATGGGGACAGCCCTGAAAGATGCCAACTTAGTACCCCCAAGGCTGGGGAAGCTCGTCTTGGGAACACTCCAGTATGCAGACGATACGGTGGTCATGGATCACACCAGGGTGGGGCTCCAAAGAGCCTTAAGCAGCCTTGCCACATATAATAAGGCAAATGACCTACGGATCAACGTAAGCAAGACTAAGATCGTCATCTTTGGCAAATACCCCCACAAAAAAGAAGCATCATGGTCCCTGGGGGAGCACCGTATCGTCACTGCCTCATCCTACAACTATCTGGGCACTTGGGTCTCCGAGAGTGCCACAGCAGTCAAACACCTGAAGGAGCTTAAACCAAAAACAGAAAGAACCATACTGTCGTTAAGACGCTTAAGTCATCGCTTGGCCAGTCCCTCAGCCGAACCAATGCTGACAGTGCTCAGGGCTAAATTGATCCCTGCCATCTCGTATGGGCATATAGCCTACCCAGGCGCATTTGACAAAGTGGTCAATGCGGCCCAGGCGAAAGCCTACAAGATGGTGTTACAGGCCCCCAGACATGCAAGGAACAATAGGCTAAGGCTAGAAACAGGCCTTAAGCGACCAGAGCTGGCACTACTGGGGGACCTGTTAAAATTCTATATTAGAGTATTGAAAGTGCCAGAACACACCCTAAAGCACTTCCTAAAAACAATCTTTGGTGAAGTGGGCTCCCCATGGCACTCCAAGGTGGAACTAGCCATTGATGCACTGAAAATCGAGAGAAGGAGCCTGCCCCTGCATGAGATTCCATTTTCAGCTTGGGCCCAAGCCGTTAAGCGTCAAGTGCAGACCATCTCTTTCGGGCTTGACCTTGCATCCCTTCGGCATAACCCACTAACTCAGGCCCTGGACAAATCATACATCTCTGGAAAACCCCAAATATACCTGCAAGATCCAGTATCCACCCACGCGAGAAAGAAAATTCTGTATTTTCGCCTCTTGGCCCTCAGGACCCCGGACTTTAACCCTAAATGGGCACGAACGGATGGCGCCTTAGCCTGTCGTCTATGCAATTATCGCAGAGAATCCTGGCTAAGCCTGCTGTGTTGTTGCCCAAAGTTGGCCAACGACCGTCATCGTCTGCTGCGTCCGACCTTACGGAACTTAGGCTACAGAACTTGCAGAGAGGCCTCGGACTGGTGCCTCTCTGTCTCCACGACCTGTCTTATAGCCAGAGTTGGGAAATTCATACATCTGGTAAAAATGGCTCTCGACTCCCACTTAACGGCCACTAATCCTAAGGGTTCCGATTTTGGGGTCTGCGCCCTACCGGTGGCCCCAATAATGCTAGCTCACAGCTAATTTAGCGTGTGCCTGTAAAGCAACTGGAATTCATCGGCCCCAGTCATCTAATCTTGGTTGGTCCAAGGGCCCAACGAGAAACCCACCTATCGTCAACCGGCTTTGGTGTATGAATTGATCCTTCCGAACTTCTATGCGCCTCTATTCATCTGTTGTGGAACAATGGAGTGACCATACCCTCCTCCTTTTAAAAGAACTCTGCTCTGGACAACTAAGCAGTATTAATTGTCAGTATTTTAACTCAAAGTGGTATCTACTTTTTATGTGTGGATGGGGTACGTCGGGGGGGGGGGATGTTCATTAAGTTTTTTATACTGTAAAGATTTTAAGTAATCGTGCAGTTCATCAATAAAGTACAAAGTACTTGGTGCAAGCTGCACACTCCCGCAAGTCAATCACCAGACGTGCACGCGTTGCCAAATTTGGAAGCAAAGCAACTCGTGCACGTTTTTGCCAGGAAAGCTGTGCGGATCACTAAAGCCCTCTTTCCTATGCAGCGCATGCGCGCTGCGTAGGCGAGACCTAAAAAGGCCCCGAAGTTGTTCTCTGTGAAGCAAGTGCACTGTATCCCTGGCAAGCTGTTGCAACCTGGAGCGCCATCAAGACAGCTCATTGCTCGATTCCTCAATTACTGCGATTATGACTTCTGCATGTATGGGCCTGGCGCTATGGGAACATGGTCATAACGGAGTATCCGGACTGCACAGCTGAGGTGAAAGTAAAACATTGACTTCTGGAGCTGCAGCTCCTCTATGTGCTGTTCAATCCTCGAAGCTCAGGGTGGCAGAGGGTGAGACCTCCCATATTTCATGACACCTGAAGATGTATAATTCTGGCTCCACATGAAAGGAACGGCCTGAACCACCGGGAACAGTCACTCAGAAGGAGATTGGATAATCCCATGCCCTAAACCCAGGAAACATCGATGCAACCAAGTGTGACCCAAACAGGACCAGGTGGCTGTGGAATGAGCACAACCCCTGAAGAAGTCCTCCCTGCACTACACAAAACCCTTTACCCTTTTGCACTCTAAACACTTATCAGACTCTGGCTCAGGCTCCATAGACTGTGCTACATCAAGCATGGACAGCATCCAAGGCCCAAAATCAGACCGGGTTCTGCCAATGACTTGATGTGACTTTCCCCACTGCTGTCCTGATGCTGTCCCGGATCCCAGGATGAGAGTGATGCTGTCCCACCACAGCAGAAAGACTCAGGCTTGTGGTGTTAGGTCAGGGGTCCCGATCTCCGGGTTGGGCTGGCCTGAAGGGAACAAGCCCAACTGCATTATCACATCCCACATAAGCTCCAATGAGGACTTGATTGTTTCTTTTTGCTTTTTCATTGTATTAGTTGTTGTTTACATGTTGGAGAATTCTGGTCAGGGACGTATGAGTCTTCTGACCTGCAGGGATTCAGCTGCATAGGCTTATTGTTTTCACTGTTTTAATTGTTGATGTGCTGGAGTTCACTGGTGGGTCGGCGATTCATATAGGCACATTCACATGGCATTACTGGCAGTGCATGATGGCTCTCTCTTTTGAGCATCGCAGCATGCAAAATATACAACAGGGCATCACTGTCACACCTATGATGCCCATTGCTCCCCTGCAATATGGTATCCTCTACTGGTAGCAATACGCCACAATGTAGCATCCTAAATGGAACATGCACAGCATAGCCACCCCCACCAAGCATTACTGCATTTATGTGTATCTCAGACGCTACAACTGGTATGCCAGTGACGTAATGATGCAAAAGCGCATAGGGAAGCATGATTACAAACAACGTTTGACCATTCTACATGCATAGGTGAGTCACTCAAGGAGACTATTGGCATGGCCGTTGAAGGAGGACCTGTGGTGGACCCCAATTTGGGCCACTGGATTAGAAGACAACACAACAGTCACATCCCAGCCAGCCATTAATATAGCTTTCCAGGAGTATTAGCAGGGACTGTGCCAAGCAACAGGCCCCCCAACACAGGGACGCACACAGGCGTTCCTCTGCAATCTCCCACTGATCAAGCTCAACCTGCTACAGCTTGCCAAAGTGGACAAAGCCATACAGCTAGATGAAATTAAAGCAGCCAGCTCCCAAATACCTAGGAGTAAAATGCAGGGCACAGACAGACCACTGGTTGAGTACTATGCCACCTTCTCTGCCCACACCGCTCAACACCTGCTGGAGACTATTTGCATGGCTGTTGAAGGATGACCTGTGGAGAACCCCAATTTGGGCCACTGGATTAGAAGACGGTACAACAGTCACATCCCAGCCAGCCATTAATGCTGCTTTCCAGAAGTATTAGCAGGGACTGAACAAAGCAACAGGCCCCCACACAGGGACACACACAGGGGTTCCTCCGCGATCTCCCACTGATCAAGCTCAACCTGCCACAGCTTGCCAAAGTGGACGAACCCCTGCTGCCACATCTATGCTGCAGTAAACACATCTCACACCAGCAGAGTCACATAAAGTCTGCACAAAATGGAGGGGACAGCTGTATGGCATGTTCGTATTGGCGTATGCCCGGAGGGTGCTTATTAGGATCCCACCAGAGGTCTCATGTGTGGTAGATAATCACAAAGAGAACATTGGTGGATGATATGTGATATTGTAAGGACCCCTTGACGGCCCCCCCTTACGCTAGTGGCAATTTATGCACCCAATTCCGACCAACCAGGTTTCTTAGACACACTCACTCCATCACTTTTTCGGGAACTACCCCGTCTTGTCCTGTGGGTTGGCAATATCAATTGTGTACTGGATATGGTTATCAACCAATCTGTCCCCCCTGCATAATGTCACCTCTATCCCCATCACTCACCACTTCCATAATTGGCTCACCCAACACTGACTTCATGACAGATGGCAAATTCTGTACCCACTGGATAATCAATACTCATTCTATTCCATGGTCCACGACATACGCACCAGATCAGGCCTCTCTCTTTGTACCGATCACCTTGGGATGCAGTTGTTCTGAGCGGAATACCTTGTGCGCACCCTCTCAGAACACTGTCCCCTGCAGCTTACCCTGCGATGGGGCAAGCAACGTTCCATGATACCTACCTGAAGATCACAGATGGAAGCACATTTTGATCCCCCATGTCAGGAGGGTCTGAGGCATTGTATCTCTAACTACTTTGAACACAACAAAGGCTCTACTCTGCCAAGAGCATTAGAGTGGGACGCACACAAAGTTGTGGTGTGGGGTCATTGCCTGGTGGTCTCCTAGGGATTATAGCGACTCCTGCAAGAGAAATTAGTGGTCCTTGAACAAGAGCTATGACCACTGGTTTTAAGGGTGGCTGAATGCACGGCGATGGCCTAGCAGCTACAACTTGTACGCCAGTGGTGTAATTATGCTGAAGCGCCTAGGGAAGCGTGACTACAAACTACGTATGACCATACTACATGCATAGGTGAGTCACTTGGGGAGACTATTGGCATGGCTGTTGAAGGATGACCTGCGGTGGACCCAGCTTTGGGCCACTGGATTAGAAGACGGCACAACAGTCATTTCCAAGTCATTCATTAATACTGCTTTCCAGGAGTATTAGCAGGGACAGTACAAAGCAACAGACCCCCCAACACAGGGATGCACACAGGGGTTCCTCCGTGATCTCCCACTGATCAAGCTCAACCTGCTACAGCTTGCCAAAGTGGAAGAACCCCTGCAACTAGATGAAATAAAAGCAGCCAACTCCTAAATAGCTAGGAGTAAAATACCGGGCACAGACAGACCACTGGTTGAGTACTATGCCACCTTCTCTGCCCACACCACTCAACACCTGCTGGAGATGCTTATGGTTGCCAGAGTGTCAGAACAACTCCCAATTTCCTTGTAGGAGGCCTTGTTGGTAGTCCTGCCCAAACCTTGCAGGAACCCGCTGCACGCTTCTCCTATGGCCCCCTTTCTCTTTTGAACCTTGACTACAAAATTCTGGGACAAGTGCTAACAAACTGCTTGCTCCCCATAATCACCACACTTGTGCATGTGGACCAGTCTGTGTTCATTTTTAGACACAGTACTTTTACTAACATTCGTCATTTATTTTGCCTCACACAGCACTCCCCCCCAGCCTGCAACTGGATTGTTGCTTTACTAAACATCAAAAAGGCACCGCATACCCTGAGCTGGGACGTTCTTCTGCTGACCCTTAAATACGAAGGGTTTGGCCTGGGCTACTTGGATTGGATCACCACGCTATACAATGCCCAGACAGTGCAGGTCAAGACAGGTCAGCTACTCTCTTGCAGCTTTCCCATCCAAAGAGGCACCAGACGAGGATGTATGCTCTCCACACCGATCATTGCTCTCACAATCGAACCAATGGCCTGCCAACTGAGCCCATTGGGTTGGCAGTTTCCAAGATGCTGCTCCTTTGCCGTTTGCATAATTTTTTGTGGCACTGCCGATATTACCGAAAAGCTTTTTTTCAGAAACTATATGGCCTCCTACGCGACTTAATATGGAGTGATAGTCGGTGGTGGATGGCTCTCTCCACCTTCCAACATCCCTTCACCGAAGGGAGGTCTCTGCACACCTAATTTCTTGTTATATTATGCAGGGGCACAATTGCAGTGGCTAATGCCCTGGCTACATGTGCGAGTGTGCCCTGAACTGAAAATTGTTTGTAGGACCCTGGAGGACATAAGTTTTTATATATGGCTGGCTGCACCAGATGCCCGCATCCATAATGTGGCACAACAGATGTCCATTGTTTGTACATGCTGGCACAGATTTGTACATAGTAAAAGGTCCCACATTCCATACTCCCCACCGACAACAAATTGGAACCTGCTGCCCCTCAACACCTCACCTTGATGCAACGGCATGACTTTGGCCCCTGGAGGGAGACAGAAGTTGAACAATTAGGATAGCTCTACCACAAAGGCACCTTCATGTCCTCACAGGACGTTATGGATACTTATGGCACAGGTGCTGGTATTTTTCTAATATTTCCACCGTATATCATGCACTGCGCACCACATGGAAGATGGAGGACAGGGAACCACATCTATCCTCCACACTACATGTACTCCTATCCCAAGATGGCATGCAATCACCACGCTCTACACTCTTAACTATACACCACCAGGGTATGCAGAGGGAGCATGTGCCAGATGGGATGCAGTCCTACCACAACCACCTTTGGCCAAGGCTTGGTCCAATGTCTCCTACACCCAAATCCTGCCTGCTAGTACTCCGCACTAGGACCTGAGGTGACAAACACCTTCTCAGGTTCATAGACCTTGCTTTAGTATTGTTTTAGACAAAGATAGCTATGTTGTGGAAGACACCTGCCCTCTCAGACCTCCGGCGATATCTGGCCATGACTGTTCGAATGGACTCACCTCAAAGCAAAAATACTCCAGATGCTCTAAGCAAGTGGGGCTCGACTGTCGGCAGAGAACTCTGGGACTTTCATCTACTCAACATTGAGGCGGAAAATGATAAGCGCACACCGTGAAACATACCCCGCAATCACTGCTGAGTGACCTCCAGCACACACAAAAATTGTGATTTACATTACCATGGGAACAAGATTATGTGAGAAACCATGGGGACTGCACACAAATGGTCTCCACAGCACTACACCCCTTGAAGAGAACAAAGGCAACCACCTTACATGTGGTGATCTGTCTTGGTTACCATGGTGGCCTCCGCCATGGGGTGCCCGGGTGCAGAGGTGCTTGTCGAATTGGTAGTCTTATGTGCTACACCAAGTGAAAGAGGGTGGGCCTCCTACAAACAGGCTGCAGAGGGGGACTTGGGGACAAGTCCTGGAGCTCCCAATGAGGGCCTTGTTTCACAAGGGTTTTGGGAGAAGGGCAGCACAGTCGATTTTCGAGAATCCGGGTCAGAACACTCGGGTGCAGAGTGGCTAAGTTGGGTGGACTGGTGAATCATAGGACCTTGCAGTTGTCTAACTTGCCACTGGAGAGTGTAAATATCAGGACAGATGGCCCACTCTGGAATTGGGTCTCAGCAGTAGCTGCTTGATTTCGGTGTCATCAGAGCCTGGATTGACTCAAACCGGCTTTGGTTGCTGCAAGCGGTCTAGTACCCTGGGTATTGGACATATGCAGCTCTGGTTGGTACTGGCAATCTTCTCACTTATTGGGGAGATGAATCTGACCTTCTTCTTGGGTGGCTGCTGTATCGGTATGACCGGGGAACATCGGAATGGTAAAATGGACATTGCTGTTTTGGTCCCTGCGTACTGCAGGGGAGTAGCTCCTCTACTTCAAGGGATATTTTTAGCAAATTGTGAAGGGCTGGCATTGTACCAGGGTTCTTGGTAGAGGTTTAGCTGCAGGATAAGTTTGTTTCTTCACGATTGTCAAGACTGGTGCAGGCAGATGGGGTTAGGCGCCAAAAAGTCCACAGCAAGTCTTCAGCTCTCATTGTCGCTGCTCTGCTTTGTCCTCTTCTTCTGGCTCCAGCAAATCTGAGCTCCTGTCATCTGTGGTGCCACTTAATATAGGGGCCAGTAAGGGGAGAGAAATGTGGTAGCCAATGGGCTACTCACCTTTAGGGTGACTACACCCCTATATGACCAAGTGTTGTGGGAAGTGGGCATAAGCCTTACCCAGTCAACCTAATTCCATCAGATCCAAGATGGTGGAATTCCACTTTTCATGAGCACATCAAGTAGCCCACCTTAAGGGGTGGAATTGGCTTGATAGTGAACATGCCTTCTGACTAGCTAATTTTTTTCCCACCTGTCCTGGTGCCAAATGAGTCCGGGGCAAGGGTTGGCATATCCCCTGTCCGGGAAAAACATGGGTCACAGAGACCGTTGAAGCCTCCTGCCATGATATGCTGATTATCAGCCATTCTGCTTGCTTGGTGGAGGTGACAACACATCTGGCCGGAGAAGGCATTGCTTTTGCCTTAAGAGAGCATGTGCTTTCACCTACAAGTGGTCAGAAACCTGCTTGTGGAGGCAGGCTGGCTGGTCTACACCAGTCAGCCAGCCCACTAGAGGTTGGTAGGTTTTCAAGGGATACCTCTAAGGTACCCTCTGGGTGCATGCATTATTAAATCCACCACTGGAATCAGTGTGGGTGTATTAATATGAGATGTTTGATACCAAACATCTTTAGTTTCACAGTGAAGCAATCATGTAACTGGGGAACTCGAAATCCCAAGTGCCTAGTACATATACTCAAGACAGATTCTCCGTTTACTGGAAATGGCCATGAATTGAAATGGACGTCACAGGGGCATACTTGCTCATGTAGATATGTCCTCACATGTATTATAATGCACTCAGCCTTAGGGCTGCAAGGCCTGCTGTAGGGGTGACTTACATATATTGCATGCACTGTCTGCAAGGCATGGCACACAGGAGGTATGACAAGTTGTGTCTACACTTTTGTCTTCACTATGTCACGCAGCTTGCAATGGCAGTTTGCTTGAGTATGGTGGTGGGTCCTCTAGGATGGCACAATACATGCTCGGCCCTTAGGTACCCTCTTTAGTCTCCATGCCCTAGGTACTAGAGTTACCATCTACTAGGTACTAGAGGTAGCCGCGGTCGGTAATGGGAGTACCTGCAGGGCGGTAATGTGGGGAGGGGGAGGGGCATGGTGGGGGGTAGTAATGTATGGATTACGGAGCTTTACAGTTAAGTAAACATTTAAATAAATAAAACCAATTTCGTTGTGTGCACTGCATCCCCAAATGCAATGCAGTGCGCGCAACAAAATTCGTTTTATTTATTTAAACATTTACTTACCTGTAAAGCTCCGTAATCCATGCATTACTAACCCCCACCATGCCCCTCCCCACGTCACCGCCCTGCAGGTACTCCCTTTACCGACCGCAGCTGGCTAGAGGTGTTGCCAACTGGGAGAGCAATTGTACAGATTCAGGGAAAGAGATCTAGCACTCTGGACCTGGATAGCAGGAGCCCAGTTCACTTCTGTCAAGATTGCATCATTTACCAGGCAAAAAGTGGGGGTGAAAAGGTCAACAAAAGGGCACTTTCCTGCAGTGCGTGCATTATTGAGAAGAAATAAAAAGGTTTGTTTCTGATCATCAAGGTGTCCCTGAGACTGTTAGTAACTCTAAAGAATTAATCCCACTTCAACTATGTATTGGGCGAAGTTCGGCAAGTACATAAATCTGTCTGCACATTCAGCATTGGTGCTTTGAGCTTAGTTCACTTGTATCCCTGGTCGGTAGGAATTTAAACCTTGTATAGCTGAGCCAGAGACTCAGTTTACGCAACATTCCCTGGCCTAATTTGCCACAGGAGTCGAACCATTGATGCTGTTTTTTTAATACATTGGACTGTCTCTTTTCTAAGTGAAAGAACTATAACACATTTGTACTAAAGCAGATTGTATTTCTATCTGTTTCCAAAAAATATCTAACAGAATTTTGATGTGTTTAATTTTCCACTAGAAGTTTAATTTCTATTCTTCATGTTTGCAAACATGCTCTCTTTTTCATATGAAAAAGCTACACACCAAGGCTTTACGTGGTTTGTGGAAAATGTGATGGTGTGACCATGTGTTGTATGGAATAAAGTATTCCCTGGCATACATGATAAGGATATTGCAAGTCACGGCAGACTTCCTTTTTTTTTTATTAGCATCATGAGTAACATCAGATACAAATAACTCAGAAAAGCTTAAAATAGTAAGGGTATACAAAGGCATAAAAAAAGAAAAAGAAAAAAAAAACATAAAAAATACAGCATCACTCCAAACGGTATTGAAAATCATTGTATCAGTGAAAACATTAAGGCATAATTGATCCCCATATTTTTTCTACTTTTCGTTTTTTCCCCTGTCCCCTAGTTACCGCCAGAGAACTTTCCATGTTATAAATGTCTTTAACCAAGAGCCACCATTCCATAACCGTGGGGGGATGATTTTGAATCCACACCCTGGCAATAGCTAATCTGGCACATGTCAAAAGTATATTCATCAATTCCCGGGATATGTTGTTTTCCCCAGCGACCCCAATCATAATATCAAGTTGGGTGAGTACAATTGGCCTAGCCATTTTGGCCGAGATAACACTAACTACATCCTTCCAAAAAATAGATAAATCAGGGCACGAAAAAAACATATGAACAATATCTGCCCCTTTGAGTGCACACTTAGGACATTTTGTACGATCACTCAAATCGTTATCACAAGCCCATTTTAGAATCCTGTCTGGAGAATAGTACAATTGGAATAAAGTTCTAAACAGCTGTAGTTTCAGACTTGACGATTGAACTGCATTATTTAGACTGTTCAGTGAAGAAATTATCATATCAGGGGTTACATTCACCTCTAACTTTGTACTCCACTTTTCTGCCACCTTACTGATGTCATCCTTGTGTAAATCACGGCAGACTTCCATAACCTTTTAAACAAACTCTGCCTTCTGCCTCATTCCTCTCTATGTTTATAGAATTTCTCAGTGACTGGATATATTCTTATAATGTACATCAGGGAATACTTAATCCCTAATATACCTATTTTCATACATAATGTGATGCCTCAATAGAAGAGACTAGTGTACTAAATGCCAATAGGAATTACTGCATTGCATGATTTGTTAACTATCTTATAAGTATAGGTAAGGTGTTGTGATGTAAGACAGGTAGTCGAGAAGTATCTTTGGAGACTGTTTATTATGTCTTAGTTACACGTTGGTATCCATGTACAGCAGCCCTACCAGGAGCATCCTGCCTGCTGCTCATCCCATCTTCAACTGTCACGCCTCACCACACAGGCACCCAAACATTCCACTCATCTCCACCAAACCAACATTCCACTCAGAACACTCACACTCGCTTAGCAGCTAAGAGCCAGGTAACATAGGAGAAACATTAATACATAGGCAGGATATAACACAAGGTTAACCTACAAAGGAAGGATTGTTCTCCTCTGTACTATAGTGACCCGGTTCCCAGGGTTAACAGGCCCACCTCATATTTGTATATCATTCACAGGTTGTGCAGCAGAAAAAAAATACAGACATTTACTCAGTAATGACTTTCTAAATTTCAGGAGATCCTGTAGAGCATCTACCATGTTCTGATCTTTAGTTCTGTGGGTGAGACAGCTCAGACTGGTGCTGCCTTTAACTTCCCAGGACTTTCGCTTTGCTTCATTTTCTCAACGCCCTGTGTCACAATTGGGACATCTATGGTTGAGGGATCCCACCTTTAATCTTTACGCTTCTGCTGACTGAATGTCTGCATCACCTATGTCCAGGCCTATTGACTATTTGCCCTCCTATATGTATCTTTATTCTAAAGCATTGCGAGGCTATAACAAGCTGGTACATATCATTTTATCAAACCCACAAACTCCAGACAAAATCCGTTGATTGCATGGTAGGCACATGTCAGTGACCACGTTTGTAGCATGATCCTCAAATTATGCACATTTCTTAAAACACCGCAGAACGTCATTTTTTGAGTGAGGAGAAGGAAATGGCTGGATCTCGATTTTTATCTTAATCCTGGATATCATTCCTTAGAATTACATTTTTGGCTCCTCTTGAGTGATTTTCATACTGGAAAGAAGATACTAAAGAAAATAGGATTGCTTAAATTAGGCAAGTCAAGTAGTGTGCTTCTGTTTGACTCGACCCTGAACTAAAATCTTGCAATAGTTGAAAGTGAAGCACCTTAGCAACAGAGCCTCCCCTCAGCTGTTAGTTTTGATTGCAACAATGTAGTTCCTATTGTCTTTCTTATTGCCTTTTTCACATGTTTGTTTCTAAGGCTGTATATAAGTGGATTAAGCATGGGAGTAATATTGGTATAAATCACAGATACTATCTTGTCGCTAGTAGAGTTCTCTGAAACTGGCTTGGTATATAACACCATTGCAGTTCCATAGAAGATTATGACGACTGCCAAGTGGGAGCCACAGGTAGAGAAAGTGCGGCGGCGGCCTTCCACTGAATGCATCCTCAAGATGGTGGTGATGATGCAGAAATAGGAAATGACAATTAGCACAAGAGGAAAAATAAGAAATAATGTGGCACCTATAACTTCCACTACTTCGTTCATTGAGATATCTGCACAAGCCAATTTCATCAAGAATGGAGCTTCGCAGAAGAAGTGGTCTATCAGGTTAGGTCCGCAAAATGGCAATTGGACAAGGGTTAAAATGTCAATCAGTGATATAACAATGCCACACAACCACATCACACCTGCCAACTTAAGGCAGGCCACTTTGTTCATAATCGATGTGTAGCGCAGAGGGTTGCAAATGGCCACATAGCGGTCATATGCCATGGCTGCCAGCAGGAGACACTCTGTCTCTCCCAAGAGCAGGTAGAAGTACACTTGAGTCATACAGCCAGCAAATGAAATCGTCTTTGCAGTTGATAGGCAGAGGGACAGCATTTGTGGGGCAATTACAGTTGTATAAGTGATGTCTAAGAAGGACAAGTTGCTTAGCAAAAAGTACATAGGTGTGTGGAGATGAGAATCTACCTGAATGACTGTGATAATAATAAGATTCCCCATCAGTGCACACACGTAGATGAGCAAAAATATCACAAAGAGGATGACCTGAGTCTTGGGATCTTGAGACAGTCCTGCAAGAATAAACTCTGTTACGATGGACTGGTTCCCTTTTTCCATTGAGTTTTCTTGTGGTGCTGTCTGTGGGGAGAGAAAAAGAGGTAACTAGTGCAATAAGGTGTCGTTTTAAGTATCAGCAGGCCCTTTGTGCTGCTGACTTAAAGGGCATGTTTTAATGTTATCAAATACTTGAGACAATCTGCAAACACATAACCCTGCAGAGGAGAAATTGGTAGCAATATATACTATGATCCCAATATTGATGCCTGCTTTTTGTTTGCATCTGGTACATCAGCAGTGATTAAGCTATGAGCACTTTAATTATGGCTAAGAGGCAGTTTGTTCTGCTTTAACGAGAATTCATGCCATCAACAAAAACAATCATTGACAAAGCCAATAGGTCGCAGCAATCCGAGAGCAATTGGAATTGTCAATGTCTTTCAGCCATGTTGAACAGCAGCACGTCTGCTGTTCAGCATGGCTGAAAGTTATGTAAAAAAGCATGAATCCATTAGTGGCTGGTGTCAGGGAAATGTGGTGGGCAGCACAGGAGGGCCCTGTAACAAACAAAACAATTAAACAAAACGCACATGCCAGTCTTCTGCTCTTTTTTGTGCACAGGCTAAAGCTCCCAGCCTCCCCTATGGCCAATCCAAATACTTCTCTCAAACCCATGAGAGCAGTGTTGGGATTGGGCGGAGCGGCCTTGTTTTGCACTCTATCGGGACTGGAAGCCTGTGCCTTATGACCTCTCCACTCAGCAACTCAGCTGGGTTGGAGACTGTCAGTGGGCATGACTGTTTGGCTAGCCTAAGACTGCCGGCCAACCCGTCATTCGCACTGACAGCAGTGCTCACCACTTCTCCCTCCCCTGCTGCAGTGCTGCGGCCCCCACAACTCGGCTACAGGATAACAAATACAGTTATCTGCATTCTATTTTTTTTTGCCTCTACGGCCAGTCAGGTGACGCCCCTTCGCGATAGTGGAGGAACTTCTGCTGCATGAAGCCTGAGCCTCGGTGTAACCAAACTAATTAGTGAATGTGAGAAGCTGGCCTGGTATATGATGTCTAGTAATGTAAGTGGGCACTTTTCACCAGTCCACACAACTCTTTTTGATTTAAGAGGTCTTAGACAACCTTAGAAAGCTGTCTAAGTGGTAGCTGTGGAGAGCAGCCTTCAGGCTTAGTCCAGAAGAAGCGCAAAACAGCTTGTTTTACCAGAATGCAATCTCATAGTATAGATTAAATGAGAAAGAACCACACCAACTATTTATACAAATACTCTCTAGTATGTTCCAATATCTACAACACAGAGATAAACACAATGCACACAATACTTCAGCAAAGAAACACAGTAAATAGCATGAAATACACAGTAAACCCCAGGGGGCACCAAACCATATACTAAGAAAGTGGTATAAGAACCACTACTCGGATCAAGACAGGATCGAGAGGACGTAGAAGTCCTGGGACACCAAGGAAGTACCCAAGGTGAGTAGATAGGGTCCCCACGGAGAGCGTATGCACTGTGGAAACACAACAGCATGCTCTGTACAACTCTACATGCAAGTTGCCATTGGATTTATAAAGATTATGGACCCTTCCCAGTGGACCCTGAAGAAACCCCGCGGAAGACAGAGGTTGGGGAGCCACCCCACCCATGGATACCCTAGTATCCACGTTACCGACTCCATGGGAGCCGGGTGCATAAGTGTGAAGTGGTGTTGGAAATTGCCGTCAAACCCAATGGAGGACTTCAAGAAAGTGCAGCTGTGGAAAAAGGAGGAGGTGTCCGGGGGAATATGAGGATGGATTCTTGATGAGAGGTACCTGCAAGCAGATGGATGACAAGCACCTTGACTCTGAGGTTGTGAGGACCAGGCGACACTGAAGAAGACCAGGAGCCATGCACGAACTGTCCCACAAAAAATGTTGAGTGCTGAGGGGTCGGTGTCCGGCGGGAGGACGAACAAGCCTTGGCGAATCCATCCTACGCTGGAATCAAAGAAGGAGCAATGTCGGTACCAGCAAGGTCCAGGGGACTACCAAAAGCAGGGGAGTCAGGGCAGGCCCCAAGCAATCAGGGGAGCCCAAAAGAAACAAGTGTGACCCACCCACAGTAGTCACGAGAGGACCTCAAGCAGCTCACCAAAAGATGCAGGCCATGATGCACACAATGCGGTATGGATAAAGATTCTGGTCATTAGAGTTGCTCAAGGTTGAGGCTACTTGGAGACCAAAGATCTTCTTGGAAGGAAGCCAACAACCTTTTGCATCTGCAAGTTGGACGCGGTACACAGGGGTTGGGTTATTGCAACCCCCCACGAGGGATACTTGCCTCAAACTTGGTGAGAGGGCAGGGAAGGCCTTCGGAGCTGTAAAAAAACACCACCTGTGTTGCAGAGCCAACGCAGTCCAGAGGAGCTCAGAATCTGCAGATTGGTCGACTTCGTTACGATGCCTGCAAATGGAGGGGAGTGACTCCTTCACTCCCAGGGAGTGTCTTTGATGCTTCACTGGTCTTGGAAGGTTCCTGTATGATGCACAGGCACAGACGATGCAGCAGACTGGAAGGGAGATGAAGTCAGGCCCAAACGAAGTACAGTGAACTCCAGAGGGGCTAGACAGTAGAAGTAGATATGAATCTCATCCCATGACGAATCTAGGGACCTACACCCAGGTAAGCCCTTTAGTACTTAGGGAAAAGGTTGGGAAGATTCATGGGACCCTCCCAGGGGAGGTTCTGGACAGGGGGGAGGTTACTCCCATGTCCTTTGTCCAGTTTCGAGCCAGAGCAGGAGCCAACAGCTCCCAGAACTGGTTTGAACTGGACTATGCACAGGGGCACCAAATGTTGCCCTCATGCAGACTTTTTGGCGCTGGCAAGCGCACCCACCCGGTCTCAATACACTAAATTTTATCTGTGACAGGATGCCTATTGTTCCACCTTCCCCTGCATGAGCTTGGCGCAGCGCCAGGAGGGAGGAAATGTGTCTCTGGTTGGCAGCATCCATTTTGTGCTGTCCGGGTCTAGAAGGTTGCCACCGGGAACAATGAGAGCCTAACAGAGGGCTCTTACATTGCTTGGAATCATATCTCTCACATCATTTACGTGTGGGGGTATGATTCCAACATGTGTGATACAAAACATGATAAGATTCGTTGCAGCTGTTTTCCAGATGGTCATTGAGTAACTACGCGATGCCCCTCTCTTCACTGACAACCCAGGAGAATGGACGCCATAGGCTGCAGGGGTGTCCTGCTCATGCAGGGGCATTCTCTCACTTACAACCAAGCACCTTGCCTTCAGGATTACAAAGGCCTGCTATAGGTTTTACCTGCTATAGAGGTGACTTATAGGTTTTAAGTGCTGTAATCCTAAGAGTATAGGAATCCTATATCTTTCAGTAAGTGATGTCCCATGAGTGGCATAATGCATGTTTCAGCCCATAGGAGAACTTTGGGGTACCTATACCCTGGGTCCATGGGTACCATATACTAAGGACTGATAAGGGTACCGCAATATCCAATCTGAAATTGTACCTAGGTACTAACATAACAGTTTAGGGATAAAGCAGATAGACTTGGGTCCTGATTAGCAGGTTCCCAGTTGGACTAGTCAAAAACAGCATCACATCAAGCAAAAAGTGGGGGAAACAATAGAAGCAGATCCTACTTACCTACAGAGGATATGCAAATTTGGTTGTATGATGGTCCAACGCATACCATTACAATGCATGCTTTTACAACACGAGCATTACAATGTAAACATCACTACAACACATGATTTTACAATCAATACCATTACAACTCAGTCCCACAGAATAACATTATAACTACCATGACAACGCATACCATTGCAATGTACACCATTACAACGCATTCCATCACAATGCAATTATGGTAAACATACAAAATACTGTTTATCTGCTTCTCAATTTTTTTTTAAACTATAACATTTCGCTATGACATAGCAATAACAAACAAAATGTGAGAATTAACATTAACTGTTCTTAGGAAGGTTAAAAAAACATTATCTATATAACACTGATAGGAAAAGAAGCAGATGCATTACAAAAATAATTTTACAGGTGTCCTTCTCTATTTTTACTAAATGGCCGTATTCAGTGACCAATCAAAATGGCTGCCGAACTAACCATGAACGACAAAAAACATATTTGTGAACATTACATATAAAATATAGTTTCTGTCAGCATTAGGTTCACAATTAAAGGTGCAATCAAAATCATATTTTGTTTTAAATTACTATTTACCACACAAAAAAGTATAAATTGAGCCAGCCACCATTTTGTGCTCAGTAGATCACTGACTTCCCAAGTGACCACATGCATCAGAGCCCAGAAAAAAAAATACAGATTTCTTTTGAACACCCTCCACCTACAGATCAAATAAGTAAAACAGTTACAACGAACACACTTACAGGTAATACACTAAAACCCCTAAACATTTGGAAACAATGGGGCTGATTCACAGAACTAATCTGAGATAAAATCCTAAACTTACCACTTTTGGTATTCACAGAAGGCATTTAGAAGTAGTAAAGTTAGGGCTCCTAAATTTATCTATACTAAACTGGGATAAAATCCTAAACTTACTACTTTTACTATTCACAGAAGGCATTTAGTAGTAGTAAAGTTAGGACTCCTAACTTTACTACTACTAAATGCCTTTTGTGAATACCGAAAGTCATAAAGTTAGGACTGTATCTCAGTTTAGTAGTAGTAAAGTTAGGAGTCCTGACTTAACTACTACTAAATTAATTCTGTGAATAACAAAAGTAGTAAGTTTAGGATTTTATCTCAGATTAGTTCTGTGAATTGGCCCCATTATATCTTGTTTAAATCCACAGACTTTTATCCGACTATTGACAGGACACCCACAAAAGTAAGTCCATGGTATAGAACCCGATCGGTATGTAAAAAAATACATAAACTAAGTACTGCTGTGGTTTTAAAAATTACTAATAGTAGTATGAAAGGAACTGTCATTTGGAAAATTAGTGCTCAGAATTTACCACATGGTAGAGCTGGAAAGTGAAGGGATACAAATTTATAATCCAACTCCGACAACAGTTTACCTCATGGATGATGCGGGACAGTAGTGGGTGGCTAAATTGACATTTCTTCTCTGAAAAGTGTTTGCCTCATAAAAGGTGGGGGATTGTGGTGGGGGCAAAATTACTCTTCTTATCCCAACAAGTGTTTGCGTCAGAAAAGGTGCTTGATGGTGGTAAAGGGCAAAATTACTAATCCTACTCCAACAGGTGTTTGCCTCAGGGAAGGTGCTGGATACTGGTGGGGGCAAAATGACTATTTATACTTCGACAGGTGTTTGACTCAGGGAAGGTGCTGGAGGTGGTGGGGAGCAAAATAACTATTCCTACTCCAGGTGTTTTCCACACAGAAGGTGCTGGATGGTGGGGGGGGCAACATTGCTATTCCTACTCCTACAGGTGTTTGCCTCAGTGAAGGTGCTGGATGGTTTTAGGGAGAAATAACCTATTTCTACTCTGACAGTTGTTTGCTTCAGAGAAGGTGCTGGATGGTAGTGGGGGCAAAATAACTATTAGAACTCCAACAGATGTTTGCCTCAGGGAAGGTGCTGGGAGGTGGTGGGACAAAATAACTATTTCTACTCCGACATGTGTTTGCCTCAGAGAAGGTGCTGGATGGTGGTGGGGGCAAAATAACTATTCCTACTCCAACAGGTGTCTTCCACACAGAAGGTGCTGGATGGCAGTGGGGCAAAACTGCGATTCCTACTCCTACTGGTGTTTGCCTCAGAAAAGGTGATGGATGGTGGTAAGGGTCAAAATTACGAATCCTACTCCAACAGGTGTTTGCCTCAGGGAAGGTGCTTGATGGTGGTAGGGAAAAAAATAAGTATTCCTACTCTGACAGGACTTTGCCACACCGAAGGTGCAGCATGGTGATGGGTGGCACAATTTCTATACCAATTCCTACAGGTGTTTGTCTCAGGGAAGGTGCTCGATGGTAATGGGGGCAAAATAAATATTCCTACTCCGACAGGTGTTTGTCTCAGAAAAGGTGCTGGATGGTGGTGGGGGCAAATTAACTATTCCTACTCCAAAATGTGTTTTCCACACAGAAAGTGCTAGGTGGTGGTTGGGGGCAAAATTGCTATTCCTACTCCTGCAGGTGTTTGTCTAAGGAAAGGTGTTGGATTGTGGTTGGACAAATGAACTATTTGTACTCCGACAGGTGTTTGCTTCAGAGAAGGTGCTCGATGGTGGTGGGGCAAAACAACAATTCCTCCTTCAACAGGTTTTTGCCTCCGTAATGGTGCTAGATGCAGGTAGATACAGGTAGGGAAAAAAGACAGGTGTTTGCCTCAGGGAAGGTGCTTGATGGTGGTGGGGGGCTAAATAACTATTCCTACTCTAACAGATGTTGGCCACACAGAAGGTGCTGGATGGTGGTGGGTGGAAAATATATATTCCTACTACTACAGGTGTTTGCCTCAGGGAAGGGGCTGGATGGTGGTAGGGCAAAATAATTGTTCCTACTCCGATAGGTGTTTGCCTCAGGGAAGGTACTGAGTGGTGGTGGGTGGAAAATAACTATTCCTACTGCAACAGGTGTTTGCTCAGGGAAGGTGCTGGATAGTGGTAGGGGGCAAAATACCTACTCCTACTCCAATAGAGTTTTGTCTCACAGAAGGTGCTGGGTGGTGTTGGGGGCAAAATAACTATTCCTACTCCGACAGGTGTTTGCTCAGGAAAGGTGCTGGATGGTGGAAGGGGGCAAAATAACTATACCTATTCCAACATGGGTTTGCCTTAGAAAAGGTGCTAGATGGTGGTGGGGGGCAAACTAACTATTCCTACTCCAACAGGTGTTTGCCTCGGGGAACGTGCTGAATGGTGGTAAAATAACTATTTCTACTCCGGCTGGTGTTTGCCTCAGGGAAGGTGCTAGATGGTGGTAGGGGGCACAATAACTATTACTACTCCAAAAGGTGTTTTCCACACAGACAGTGCTGGATGTTGGTGGGCGGCAAAATTCCTATTCCTACTACTGCCGGTTTTTGCCACAGGGAAGGTGATGGATAGAGGTGGGGGCAAATTACCTATTTAAACTCTGAGAGCTGTTTGCTTCAGATAAAGTGCCGGATGGTGGTGGGCAGCAAAATTCCTATTCCTACTCCTGCAGGTTTGTGCATCAGGGAAGGTGCTGGATGGTGATGGGGGCAAATTACCTATTTCTACTCCAAGAGATGTTTGCCTCAGGAAAGGTGCTTGATTGTAGTTGAGAGCAAAATAACTATTCCTACTCTGACAGGGGTTTGCCACACAGAAGGTGCTGGATGGTGGTGGGTGGGAACATTTCTATCCCTACTACTATGGGTGTTTGCCTCAGGGAAGGGGCTGAATGGTGGTGGGGTAAATAACTGATTCTACTCCGAAAGGTGTTTGCCTCAGGGAAGGTGCTGAATGGTGGTGGGGGCAAAATACCTATTCCTCCTCCGACAGGTGTTTGCCTCAGGGAAGGTGATGGATGGTGGTGGGGGAAAAATAACTATTCCTACTCCAACAGGGGGTTTGTCTCAGGGAAGGTGCTGGGTGGTGGTGGTGGGCAGAATAACTATTCCTACTCCAACAGGTGTTTTCCACACGGAAAGTGCTGGATGGTGGTGGGTGGGGGAATTGCTAATCCTACTCATGCAGGTGATTGCCTCAGGAAAGGTGTTGGATGGTGGCGGGGGTTAAATTAACTATTTCTACTCCGGCAGGTGGTTGCTTCAGAGAAGGTGCTGGATGGTGGTGGGGCAAAATAACTATTTCTACTTCAACAGGTGTTTGCCTCAGGGAAGGTGGTTGATGGTGGTAGGGAAAAATAAGTATTCCTACTCTGATAGGTTTTTATCTCAGGGAAGGTGCTGGATGATAGCGGGGGGCAAAATAACTATTCCTACTCCGACAGGTGTTTGCCACACAGAAGGTGCTGGATGGTGGTGGGTGGCAACATTTTAATTCCTACTCCTACAGGTGTTTGCCTCAAGGAAGGTGCTGGATGGTAGTGGGGGAAAAATAACTATTCCCACTCCGATAGGTGTTTGCTCAAGGAAGGTGCTGGGTGGTGGTACAGGGCAAAATAAGTATTCCTACTCCAACAGGGGTTTGCCTCAGGAAAGGTGCTGGATGGGGGTGGGGGCAAAATAACGATTCCTACTCCGACAGGTGTTTGCCTCAGGGAAGATGCTGGATGGTGGTGGGGGGCAAAATAACTATTCCTACTCCAACAGGTGTTTTCCACACGGAAAGTGCTGGATGGTGGTGGGTGGGGGAATTGCTAATCCTACTCATGCAGGTGATTGCCTCAGGAAAGGTGTTGGATGGTGGCGGGGGTTAAATTAACTATTTCTACTCCGGCAGGTGGTTGCTTCAGAGAAGGTGCTGGATGGTGGTGGGGAAAAATAACTATTTCTACTTCAACAGGTGTTTGCCTCAGGGAAGGTGGTTGATGGTGGTAGGGAAAAATAAGTATTCCTACTCTGATAGGTTTTTATCTCAGGGAAGGTGCTGGATGATAGCGGGGGGCAAAATAACTATTCCTACTCCGACAGGTGTTTGCCACACAGAAGGTGCTGGATGGTGGTGGGTGGCAACATTTTAATTCCTACTCCTACAGGTGTTTGCCTCAAGGAAGGTGCTGGATGGTAGTGGGGGAAAATAACTATTCCCACTCCGATAGGTGTTTGCTCAAGGAAGGTGCTGGGTGGTGGTACAGGGCAAAATAAGTATTCCTACTCCAACAGGGGTTTGCCTCAGGAAAGGTGCTGGATGGGGGTGGGGGCAAAATAACGATTCCTACTCCGACAGGTGTTTGCCTCAGGGAAGATGCTGGATGGTGGTGGGGGGCAAAATAACCATTCCTACTCCGACAGGTGTTTGCCTCAGGGAAGGTGCTGGATGGTGGTGGGGGTCACAATAACTATTCCTACTCCAACAGGTGTTTTCCACACAGAAAGTGCTGGATGGTGGTGAGTGGCAACATTCCTATTCCTACTCCTGCAGGTTTTTGCCTCAGGGAAGGTGATGGATGGTGGTGGGGGCAAATTACCTATTCCTACTCCAACATATGTTTGCTTCAGAGAAGGTGCACGATGGTGGTCGGGGCAAATTAACTATTCCTACTCCAACAGGTGTTTGCCTCAGGGAAGGTGCTTGATGGGGGTGGGGGGCAAAATACCTATTGCTACTCCAACAGGGGTTGTCTCAGGGAAGGTGGTGGTGGGGCAAAATAACTATTCCTACTCCGATAGGTGTTTGCTCAGAAAAGGTGCTGGATAGTGGTAGGTGGCAAAATACCTATTCCTACTCCAACAGGGGGTTGTCTCAGGGAAGGTGGTGATGGGGCAAAGTAACTATTCCTACTCTGACCGGTGTTTGCTCAGGGAAGATGCTGGATGGTGGTAGGGGGCAAAATAACTATCCCTTCTCCAACAGGGGTTTGCCTCAGGAAAGGTGCTGGATGATGGTGGGGGGGAATAAATATTCCAACTCCAACAGGTTTTTGCCTCAGGGAAGGTGCTGTATGGTGGTAGGGGGCAAAATAACTATTCCTACTCCAAGAGGTGTTTGCCTCAGGGAAGGTGCTGGATGGTGGTAGGGGGCACACTAACTATTCCTACTCCAACAGGTGTTTTCCACACAGAAAGTGCTGGATGGTGGTGGGCGACAATATTCCTATTACTACTCCTCCAGGTTTTTGACTCAAGGAAGCTGCTAGATAATGGTGGGGGTAAATTACCTATTTAAACTCTGACAGGTGTTTGCTTCAGATAAAGTGCTGGATGGTGGTGGGTGGCAAAATTCCTAGTCCTACTCTGCAGGTTTTTGCCCTAGGGAAGGTGCTAAACTGTGGTGGGGGCAAATTACCTATTTCTACTCCAACATGTGTTTGCCTCAGGGAATGTGCTTGATGATGGTGGGGGCATACTAACTATTCTTACTCTGACAGGTGTTTGTCACACAGAAGGTGCTGGATGGTGGTGGTTGGGAAAATTTCTATTCCTACTACTACAGGTGTTTGCCTCAGGAAATGGGCTGGATGGTGGCGGTGCAAAAACACTGTTCCTAATCTGAAAGGTGTTTGCCTCAGGGAAGGTGCTGGATGGTGGTGGGTGCAAAATAATTATTCCTACTCCGACAGGTCTTTGATCAGGAAGGTGCTGGATGGTGGTAGGGGGCAAAATAACTATTCCTACTCCAACAGGGGTTTGTCTCTGGGAAGGTGCTGGGTGGTGGTGGGGGCATAATAACTATTCTTACTCTGACAGGTGTTTGTCACACAGAAGGTGCTGGATGGTGGTGGTTGGGAACATTTCTATTCCTACTACTACAGGTGTTTGGCTCAGGAAAGGGGCTGGATGATGGCGGTGCAAAATAACTGTTCCGAATCTGAAAGGTGTTTGTCTTAGGGAAGGTGCTGGGTGGTGGTGGGGGGCAAAATAACTACTCCTACTCCGACCGGTGTTTTCCACACAGAAAGTGCTGGATGGTGGTGGGGGGCACAATTGCTATTCCTACTCCTGCAGGTGTTTGCTTTAGGGAAGGTGTTGGATGGTGGTGGGGCAAAATAACTATTCCTACTCCGACAGGTGTTTGCTCAGAAAAGGTGCTGGATAGTAGTAGGTGGCAAAATACCTATTCCTACTCCAACAGGGGGTTGTCTCAGGGAAGGTGGTGGTGGGGCAAAATAACTATTCCTACTCTGACAGGTGTTTGCTCAGGGAAGATGCTGGATGGTGGTAGGGGGCAAAATAACTATCCCTTCTCCAACAGGGGTTTGCCTCAGGAAAGGTGCTGGATGATGGTGGGGGGGGGGATACATATTCCAACTCCAACAGGTTATTGCCTCAGGGAAGGTGCTGTATAGTGGTAGGGGGCAAAATAACTATTCCTACTCCAAGAGGTGTTTGCCTCAGGGAAGGTGCTGGATGGTGGTAGGGGGCACACTAACTATTCCTACTCCAACAGGTGTTTTCCACACAGAAAGTGCTGGATGGTGGAGGGCGACAACATTCCTATTCCTACTCCTCCAAGTTTTTGACTCAAGGAAGCTGCTAGATAATGGTGGGGGTAAATTACCTATTTAAACTCTGACAGGTGTTTGCTTCAGATAAAGTGCTGGATGGTGGTGGGTCAAAAGGGGATGATGGACGAAGCGTTTGAGAAAATCAAACACTCACCCCCAGTCAACTGATCTGGGTTTAATCCATCACCATTCTTTAGCTCACTTGGCCACCCCAGTTCAGACATGGCTATATGCAAATCAGTCTGACCCTGTGCCTCATGGGAACAGTCCAGCCCGAACTGCCAAGCCATGTCTTCCCTGGACCGGAAACAAGCATCCTGGGACCGGTTTTGGATTCATAATCCTCATCAGCCAGGCTATCTTGAATCCAGTGGCCAAGTGAGCAAGGGACTCACGTCTGAGCATACCCTGCCACACTTAGGGCGAACAAAGCCATACAAAAGGGGATGATGGACGGAGCGTTTGAGCAAATCAAACACTCACCCCAGTCAACTGATCTGGGTTTAATCCATCACCATTCTTTAGCTCACTCGGCCACCCCAGTTCAGACATGGCTATATGCAAATCAGTCTGACCCTGTGCCTCATGGGAACAGTCCAGCCCGAACTGCCAAGCCATGTCTTCCCTGGATCGGAAACAAGCATCCTGGGACCGGTTTCGGATTCATAATCCTCATCAGCCAGGCTATCTTGAATCCAGTGGCCAAGTGAGCAAGGGACTCACGTCTGAGCATACCCTGCTACACTTAGGGCGAACAAAGCGATACAAAAGGGGATGATGGACGGAGCGTTTGAGCAAATCAAACACTCACCCCCAGTCAACTGATCTGGGTTTAATTCATCACCATTCTTTAGCTCACTCATTGCTATTTCTACTCCTGCAGGTGTTTGCTTTAGGGAAGGTGTTGGATGGTGGGGGGGGCAAATTAACTATTTCTAATCTGACAGGTGTTTGCTTCGGAGAAGGTGCTAGAAGGTGGTGGGGCAAAATGACTATCCCTACTTCAACAGGTGTTTGCCTCAGGAAAGGTGGTTCATGGTGGTAGGGAAAAAATAAGTATTCCTATTCCGACAGGTGTTTGCTTCAGAGAAGGTGCTGAATGGTGGCGTGGGGCAAAATAACTATTCCTACTCTGACAGGTTTTACCACACAGAAGGTGCTGGATGGTGGTGGGTGGCAACATTTTAATTTCTACTCATACAGGTATTTGCCTCAGGGAAGGGGTTGAATGGTGGTGGAGGCAAAATAACTGTCCCTACTCTGACAAGTGTTTCCCTCAGGGAAGGTGCTGGATGGTAGTGGGGCAAAATAACTATTCCCACTCAGACAGGTGTTTGCTCAGGGAAGGAGCTGGATGGTGGTGGGGGCACAATAACTATTTCTACTCCCCCAACAGGTGTTTGCTTCAGAGAAGGTGCTGGGTGGTGGTAGGAGGCAAAATAACTATTCCTACTCCAACAGGGGTTTGCCCCAGGGAAGGAGCTGGATGGTGGTGGGGGCACAATAACTATTTCTACTCCCCCAACAGGTGTTTGCTTCAGAGAAGGTGCTGGATGGTGGTGGGGCAAAATAACTATTCCTACTCCAACAGGTGTTTGCCTCAGGGAAGGTGCTTGATAGTGGTGGGGGCAAAATAACTATTCCTACTCTGACAGGTGTTTGCCACACAGAAGGTGGTGGGTGACAACATTTCTATTCCTACTGCTACAGGTGTTTGCCTCAGCGAAGGGGCTGGATGGTGGTGGGGCAAACTAATTGTTCCTACTCCGACAGGTGTTTGCCTCAGGGAAGGTGCTAAGTGGTGGTGGGGGAAAAATAACTATTCCTACTCTGACCGGTGTTTGCTCAGGGAAGGTGTTGGATGGTGATAGGGGGCAAAATAACTGTTCCTATTCCAAAAGGGGTTTGTCTCAGGGAAGGTGCTAGGTTGTGATGAGGGGCAACATAACTTTTCCTACTCCAACACGTATTTGCCTCAGGGAAGGTGCAAGATGGTGGTGGGGCACTGAAAGAAAGTATTCAACTGTACCTATTTATAAAAATATTAGAAAGCATGAACAGGAAATAATACTCACATTTTCTTTTTTTTATCAGAACTGCTCCTATTTACCTTTGAAATTAAAGGTAGTTAAAACTCAGCACAACATAATACAGACGATTAAAAGCGTTTTACGAACATTGGAATAACTCAACAGGTAAAAATGGTATGCAATAAACCCTTTTATTCCATAAAGTTTTAACATCTGCCACAATAAAAGATTGGAAATACAAAATCACTCCTAACATAATCTCACTAAACAAATTAAAAACATATATCTGAGTAAATGAAGTATGTAAAAACTAACCATAAGAAGACTACATTGTCTTTTTAACAGGTCCAATACAAACCATCCATCCCCTGGATAATGAAAATGAAAAAAATAATATACAGACATATCTTCTTCACATTTCTCTACAGATCATCCCATGTCACACCACCAGTGTGGAAGAGCACATCCTAAAAAAAAACATCACTATCAGAAGTTGCTGATTGCACAACAGGCCAACCCATTGAAGGTAAAACTGAATTAAATCACAGTGATCACCAATATTAACTTTCTTTTCACAGCTTTAAAGGAAAAAAGCTTTTGATTGTAAATATACCATGGCCTAAAGAATACAAAGGTTATAATCCAATAAAAAATATAGACTCCCAAATAAATATTTTCTAAACATTATCCCTTGCTGGGTAATATTTAAAAAAACATTTGTAAACCAAAACATCAACACATTTCGTTTTCTTTTCCCTTCTATACAGAGCAACCCATACCACACCGCCTAGCTGGAAGAAAACAATCTGCACCAATCAACAAAAATATTCCCCATCATCTTTTTAAGTTACTTTTCACAGAATAGAGAAACCCATTTAAGGTAACAAACAACCAAAACCCAATTATCACCCAAAATACTTTTCTTTTCATAGAGATCAGCCCAAAAACAAAATAAAGCAAACATAGCAAAACCTAGGATAAATAACCATTGTTATAAAAAAGAATTGCTGATTGTGAAATAAGTAATTTAAAAACAAAAACCCTTCCAAGTAACATTTTACAAAAACACATTCAGGGACCCATTCACTAAAACATTTTTGTAGCTTTTTTTCTTTCTTCCTGCAGATAAAAAATGAGAGCAAGAAAACAAGCAAACTATATTAAATGAAGCACGAGGAACAGCCCACTGAGCTCCGGTGGCTCTCTTTTTTGTATGGAGAGATTAACTGAGCCCAAGAGTCCCTGGAGGTGTGTGCAGTATTATGCATCCCATTGCAAAGACAGAGCTGTTACTCTCGGTGACACTGTTAAAAAAACAACCAAGCATAACCACTCTGTCTCTGCAATGGAGATTGAAGTTTGTCAAAATATTGAACAAATGAAAACCCCTGCATCCACCTGCAATGAATTGTGTGGCTCAGTTTTGAGGGAGGTTTCCCAAAACATTCCTATGCATGTAGCTAGTTCTATGCCTACTATTCATAATCCACGTTGTATTATACAGAGATAAAAACAGGCAAGTCACCTTCAACGTGTAACACTCCAAACATACCTAAAAAATTGACAGTAACCTTTACTAACAAATTTTTCCTTTTGCATGACAACAAACACCCTCTAAAACGAACACTAATTTGTAGCCCATTTGTAACCTTGCTAAACTGGAGAATAGTGAAACTTGGATGATGTATGGTACCTTTAAGTCCTCCCCATCCCTTTAGCCAAATATACACTATTCATGCCAACAAACACCGCTGTTCCTTTAGTGTACAGTTTACTGCCTGATAAGCAAGCTTCAACCTATGCAGAATTTATTTTAGTAATAAATACTAAAACTCTAAATAAAAGTCCTAGAAAAGTGATAATTGATATTAAATTATCAATGATTAATTGTATTTCTAAATTAAACCCATAAACCTAAACTCAAGGATGTTTTTACCACATTTCACAAGCATATTGGCATGAAATCCCCAAAACATCCTTGGTTGAAGTCTACATATCAGACAGTGAACTAGAATATCAATTGAAGAAACTAACAGCCTTATGTCTCGTGCCACCTAACATTGTAGATTAATACTACACTCAATTACAGAATCTGACTGCTTTACACAAAAAGATTAAAAATTGGACCACTTACTAAAGTATTTTGAAGACACATGGATCGGCCAATAAGCAGGTCGGGTTGCAGGAGGAAGCCAAGGTTCCCAATTGACTGGTGAAACTGTTACATGACCTGCTTAGAGGGTGGAGCGAAGACTGTAAATGTCATTGAGGGATGGCACAACTCTTTCAACAAATCTATTGGAAAAACTCTCCCAAACTTCTATGATTTTTTCGGAAACCTTGATGAAGGAGGGATAATTACCAAGAAATGAGAATAGCGCAATCTTTAACAGGTAGCCCGAATCCAAGTATCCCCCAAAATAAGAAAGAAATGTCAGAACGACTATTGGCACAAATGCAACAGTTTAATTGTCAGTGACTTCAAATTTCCTGGAAAATATTGCAAGCAAACTACATTTCTAATACAAGCTAACCCCTTCTTAAAACTTACTTGCCTATTTTAAACAATAAATAAATCCATTTTTTAAATTCTTTTTGTAAAATTATTCAGAATGTTGGAGATCCTATCTCCAGAAATTCTTTCTTCTACTTTTGGTGATGCTGCTATTTATCCTGTCACCCAAAATCTTCTTTACTCAAATAATCCACAGGGTTTAGCCATATATCCATGAACTTTCAATAGTCCTGATAACAAAATGTAAAACACAGAGTTGAGTAAACACCAGTACCACCAACGTATCAGTTAGTTTTCAAAATCTTTGGTCTGATTAAAAAAGCAAACCCAAAACAAAATATCAAAAACACGAAAAACATAGTTTTTTTTTTTAAATGGCAAGTCTAATCCATAACTACGATCTAGGTTCCATATTGAATAAAAATTGTCCAAGTCCATCCTTGTCTCCCAAAAAACTTTCTTCCCCTTTTGAAAGGACTGCATTCGAACCTAGGATTCCTTTTCCTTCTTTTAAAGACGTGACGTGTATTGTGAAAAAAACTCAAAACAATACTAAAAAAAAGCTGAGAAAAAATATTGCTATTATTACAAATATGTTACTAAAAGTATTCTATTGTTTTTAAGAAATACTTTTTTAAACTTAGCTTGAAATAACAGCATTTGTCCTGACGTAGGCCTACAACAGCTACATGCATAGCAAGAAAAATGGGTTAAAACATAACATTCAAATTTTACACTAAACACCTTCCAACTACCTCTCTCCTCTCGCCGTACAAACAAGTTGGCCATATACAGCTCTAAATTTAAAATATTAAAAGTCCTTACCTGACTGCAGCTCTCCCTTGCATCCAATCTTGAACATGACGCTCCACCGACTGTAGAAACAGACGTTCAACTGCTTACATCAAGGCTGAAAGGAAAAAGGAAAAAACTTACAATTATTTCTATTGAATATAATAGAAAAACATAGAAAAAAATGTTTTTACTGTTTAATAAAATATATATTTTTTTTCTTTCTTTTTTTGGTAATCCTCATATATCACAGATGGAACTCTTGATGGGAAACTGGCTCCTCCATGCACCAGTGGACGTTCTGTACCGGCCCTCGTTGATTCCGGCCTGATGCAAGTTGGTTTACCCATACCCTCAAGTAGCCACTACCTTCCCCTCCGTTCTCCTTTTTCCGCCGATCTTTGAGCACCCCATGCTGTTTAGGAGATCGGGGAACCAGCAGGGCTCCAGACAAATCATTGGAATACCAATCATCGAGATTGCCATGCCACCAAGGCCGCCCAAACGTTCGTCTCACTTCTGGGATCACATGCCACATCTGATTTACTAGTTATCATAATCTGCCTCAGGCAATTGGCAAAAGTGGGAGGAGTTGGTTCTTTCCATGCCCTGCAAATCTCACGCCTTGCTAATAGGATAATGTAAAATACAAATTTCGTGGGAAGATCATTCACCTGATAGTTCGTGATGAGCCCAGACATCACAGTAAACCTTGGGACTGATATAGACATTACAAGGACTTCTTCCAGGAATTCCCTTATCTTGCTCCAATAATCGATCAATTCAGGGCAATCCACGAACATGTGTACATCATCTGCCTTCGAAAGGCCACACCTTGGGCAGTTGTAGTCTATATTTGAAAATTTGGCCAGTTTCTCACCCTCTAACATTGCCGAATACCCGAAAAATATTTGATTCTTCCACTTACCCCTAAGAGCTACTGCATCAAATATTGGGTTTGGGGGGTTACTGTCTCCGGGGGTCACAGATCTCGTTGCCCACCAACCTGAAAGTTGATAATATTTAAACCGCGTCAGAGACCCCCTAGTTAGATTCGACAATATTTCCCAACTTAAAAGTTGGCCTTCCCCCTGCAAGTCTCCCCACCTCTCCAGCCCTACCTGCTTCAATGGTAATGAAAGTTGATCATTTAGACAGGATGGAAGGCCTGGTGAGTCCCATATGGGTGCCTGCGGCGCATAATAAGAAATGTTTAGTTTGTTCTTAACAAATATCCAATTTTTCAAAGCTGACCTCAAGATCTTCAGCCTCACTTTTTTTACAAATTTTGGGTCCCCAAACTTATAAAGGAAAAAGCTTAATCCCTGAGGAACTTCTTTTAGCAAAGCAGAAAATAGCAAACCCATCGATGATTGGTCCAAACGGCCCACCATGGTTCTAAAATGCTTAAAATGAAAAGCGTGGCAATACAGCAGTAGGTCCGGGAAAGCAAGCCCTCCTGACTTGAGACCTCTTCTCAATTTTTTCCACGCTATTCGAGGGCCTTTGGCATTCCAAATAAATGAACCCAATTTTCCTTGGAGTTTTTTAATTAAAGGCACTGGAAAAGATAATGGGATAGCATTAAATAAAAAAGTAATTTTGGGAAGAACTATCATCTTCAAAAGATTCACTCTCCCATAGATATTTAAAGGTAAAGTGGACCAACGTTGTAATAAAGCAATTGTATCTTTCATGACCCTTTCTAAATTAGTTTTGGGGATTTCTTCAATTTTGTTAACCAGATGGATTCCCAAATACCTAATTTTATTCTTTTTCCCCATCGAGCTGGTCAGTTGATTCCATTCCATTATTTCAGTTTTTTCAGCATTAATTGAATACCCTGAAATATTTCCAAACCCCTTAGCAAGATCTAGTAGTCTGGGAATCGCTACATCCGGATTTATTGTATACATTAACAAATCATCTGCATACAATGCAAGCTTCAAATCCATATCCGCGATCTTAAAGGGTTTAATTAATGGATCCGCTCTTAGTAGACAAATAAAAGGCTCTATATACAAATCAAACAAAAGGGGGGACAGGGGACATCCCTGTCGCGTGCCTCGGGAAATAGAAAACTGCTCAGTCAGTGAACCATTTACTAAAACCTTCGCTGTCGGGGCTGAATAAAGGAGCTTAATGGCCGTTATGTAGCTCATCGGAAAGCCAAATTTTTCCATCGCCATCCAAAGGTAATCCCAGTCTACCTGATCAAAAGCCTTTGCGGCATCGACTGCTACTATGGTCAGGGGCTGCTTCTTTTCTTGAGCAACGTCTATCGCTGCCACAACTTGAAAGGTCAACTCATTGAGCTGCCTATCCGGGATGAAGCCCCTTTGGTCACAGTGTACCACCGATTTTACTACCTTTGCTAGTCTTGTAGCCAGTATCCCCGAGAAAATCTTATAGTCCACATTTAATAATGAAATGGACCTATAGGACTCTATCCTACTCGGGTCCTTATTGGGTTTCAACAATAATGTGACTGTCGCCTCAGCCCATGAACTAGGGACCTGCCCCCCCTGAGCAAGATTTCGTTAAACAATATAGTCAGGACCCCTATAATCTGCTCTAAAACAATCTTGAACAGTTCCACTGGAAGCCCATCCGGGCCTGCGGCTTTGCCCTTAGCCATTTTCACCGACTGAGCCCTGACTTCCCCTTCTTTAATTTCTGAACTAAGATAAGACCTGTTTGACTCCGACAACTCAGGAAGCTGGACATTTGTAAACCACAATTCTGCTTGTTGCCTACCCATAGAAGGGTTAGTTCCATATAGAGACTGCATGTATCTCTTTGCTTCTTCCCTGATGCGATCGTCCTCGTTGGTTTTTTCCCCTGTGCTTGTTAATACCAGACTGTCTATCTGATTTCTAGTTCTGTCCGCTCGGGCCTTCCAGGCTAGGAGACGCCCACACTTCTCACCATAGGAAAACTGTTGTAGATTACTTATGTCCCACTTTTCCTTCAGAGCCTTATCCATCTCCGCTTGAAATTCTGCTCGCAGACCATCCAGTTCCCTCTGGAGGATTGGCCTATTATCCGACTCCTCAGCCGATGCCTTCTGCAACTCCAGCTCCTTGAGCTTGATTCTTAGGATCGATGCTTCCCTTTTCTCTTTCCTCAGTCTGTTCCTCCTGATCATCAGGGTTGTTAACAAGCCTCGAGAAAAGGCTTTATACGTTTCCCAAACGATTTGTTTACTTGCTGACCCGGTATTGACACTAAAAAACTCTTCAGACTGGGTCACTAAGTCTTGTCTGACCCCTTCTTCTAGTAGCAACATCCGGTCCAATGTCCATCTCCTTTGAAGTTTTTCCTGTTTCAAATTGACCACCAATTCCACCATTGAATGGTCTGACAAAATTGCCGGAACATATAGTATGGAGTCAACTGCCGAGGAGAGATTATTGTCTAGCAAAAAAACAATCTATCCGAGAGTGGTGCCCGTATCTTCTACTATAGAACGAGTAATCTCTTCCCCCCGGATTTTTAAGTCTCCAAATATCTTTCAAGTTAAACTCCCTCATAACGTTCTTCAATTCTTGACTTGTTTTTTTTGGGGGGGGGAAATCTCACTCTTGATGTTCCATCTAGATCTCTGTCAAATATCAGGTTGAAATCTCCCCCTAAAATTATCGGGCCTGCTGTCTCTATTAAGTTGTTTTTTAGTTTCATCAGAGCCCCCGGAGCATCCAAATTTGGGCCATAATAAACTGCACAAACAATTGGGGTACTTCCTGCAATCAGGGAAGCTATCAGCCATCTACCTGAGTTATCTGTTTCATGTTTAATCAGCCTGATCCCCGTGCCTGCCCTAATAATTATGGCCACCCCCCGTGTACTACCACTTTGTCCCGAAGAGACAACATCCTGGACCCATCCGCATCTCCCGAAAATTTGATTACATTCCTCCCTGTCCATATGCGTCTCCTCGAGTAGACAGATATGAGCCCATGATTTAAACAAAAAATCATTAATCCTTCTTGCTTTCTTCCTATCCCTTAACCCATTAACATTCCAGCTTATTAATTTTATACTACATGTCGTACTGGCCATGCTTCTTTATAATCACTCTATGCATTCTGAGCCGGTTCCCTACCTGTTTGTGAGTTAATTTCAAACATATATGAGGATTAATTATTTTTCTTTTACCCCCTACTCCCCACCCTCCTCCCCCCCTCCCCTGAGGAACCCCCCCCTTTACTCCTACGGCGATCCTGTCGCCAATCAGGAGCACACCAGACCCCTGGATGGTGACCCTTGTGGTTTATTTAACTTTGAGGATACGACAAAAGCTGAATACATTAATTTATTAGTTGACCAATGATAATTTTGACACTTTTTAAAATTGTACAAACATTTAAAAAAAAATCTTACATAACTATCTTTCATTTAAAAAAGGATTACCATCTTTTTAAAAGTGCGTTGCTATTTATTAAAGCTATTGCTTGTTTTTAATTATTCATAAAATATATTTCATACTTTTAAAAACTATTAGGTGTGAAATAAAATGAAATGAAATGAAGGATTTCTAAAGCACAACATAACCCGGAGGTATCTAGGTGCTGAAAACACTAGAAGACCGTTATTTCCAGAGTAATGTTACTGGTAAAGCCAGGTTTTAGGCGCTTCCTATATTGGAGCAGGTTGTGTTTGTTTTTCAGGGAGGTGGGCAATGAGTTCCAGAGTTTAGTGGTGGTATAGGAGAAGCTTTTGCCTCTCCATTTTGCTTTTGAAATCTTGGGGATGGCGAGGTTGCCACTATTAGCTGATCTTCGTGATCTGCCTGGGATGTAGGGTCTGAGAAGTTGTGATAGTTGTCGTGGGCTCTTGCTGTGAAAGGCCTTAAATGTAATGCACAAGGCCTTAAACTGGATGCACTTGCCGATAGGCAGCCAGTGTAGCTCTGTGAGAGCCTAGGAAGCTGAGGCAAAATGAGAGAGCCCATGCAGAATTTTAGCTGCAGCATTTTGGGTAGTCTGCAATTTTTGTAGGCTACGTTTGCTTGCACTGGTCAGAAGGGTGATGCAGTAGTCCATTCTAGAACCCATCAAGGCTGTGACCACTGTTTTCCTGAGCTCTAGCGGGATAAGCGATAGTATCTTCCTCAAAATTTTGAAGATGAAAAAACAGGTTGCTGTCGTATGGTTGATCTGGAGCTCGAAAGAGAGCCTGGCATCAAACAGAACTCCCAGGTTTTTGACCTTATCAGCTGGTACAGGGGGAGAGCCCATATGACTTGGCCACAAGGTATTTGACCAAACAATGGATGTGTTGCCAAAAAGCATGACTTCTGTTTTTGACGTGTTGAGTTTAAGACAGTTTGTCTCCATCCACTTCCCAATATGACTTATACAGTTTTTGAACAGGTGTGTTATGCTAAATTTTTTATTTTTATATTTGTTTACATGCTATTCGAAATTATAAATATGTTTTAATGCTCTTTTTCTATTTTTAAATATTTCAAATTAAAAAGTTAATCTTTATAATTAAAATGAATACCTGAATATTAATACACTTCACCACCAAAAACCCCTAAATCCTGCACATCCTGTGCCTAAAGAGTTATGTTACAAACCCTTTTGTTTTTATGTGTATATATATTTTTTTAAATATTAAGGGCCTCATTATGATGTCGGTCTGAAAGCAGTTGACTGACTACTTGTCGGAATCACTTCTCACCGACTCGGGTTCCACAAGTCAGATTACGATGTTTCTGAACACCATTCGGTTGGACTCCCATGTACTTCAATGGGAGCCTGTGTTCCGACCGACAACGCAGGCTCCCATTGAAAAAAGGTGTGGTTGCGGAAAACCTTCCACCCTGTGGCAGGCACCCCATGGTGTCTGCCACACTGTGCATTGTTGTAAAGAGGGGCCCCATTAGTACCCCCAAGGGTTCCAACCAGAGTCCTTCAGGTGAAGGGGGGCCTGATATGGGTCCCCAAAGTAAATTTACGACAGCCGTTCTGTATTGAACAGACCAATTCGGAAAGGCTGTCCAAATCCGACATCGCAATACTTTGGTCGGAAACACGGTCCATAGAGATGTACGATTCAGCTGAAAAGTAACCTTCTATCGTAATCGGTTGATCGGAAACATTTCCATGTCAATCGGAAACAGGGGTTCTGACATGGGTTAGAATAATCTGAAGGCCGTTTTGAGTCTTTCCGACCAACATCCTAATTAGGCCCTAAATTGTATGTATTAATTTTCTAAATAAATGAATACACGGGTATTCAAATTTATATCTGAGTATTAATACACTTCCCCACCCATAACCCCTAAATCTCTCCCAACCGTTGCCTAAAAGATTCTGTTACAAACTAATTTCTTATTGTATATTTGTTTTAATATTAAATTATATTGATTACTTCTCTAAATAAATTATTGCTCAGGTATTAAAATTAATGCCAGAGTAATAACACTCTTCCCCACCCCTAACCCCTAAATCCCTTAAATCCCAAGCCTAAAGGTTTATGCTACAAACCCTTTTTGTTTTTATAAAAAATATATTTTTTAAATATTTAATTGCATTAATTAATTCTCTAAATAAATTAATGAACTGACTCTTAATACACTTCCCCACCCATAACCCCTAATCCCTCACATCCTATTTATAAATGGTTATGTTACAAGCCCTTTTCTTATTGTATAATTGTTTTAATATTAAATTATATTGATTAATCTCTAAATAAATTATTACTCAGGCATTAAAATGAATGCCAGAGTATTAACACACTTCCCCACCCCTAACTCCTAAATTACTCACATCCCATGCCTAAAGGGTTATGCTATAATCCCTTTCTGTTTTTAGAAAAAATATATTTTGTAAGTATTAAATTGCATTAATTAATTATCTAAATAAATTAACACAAGGTATTAAAATTAACACCTCAATATTAATTTACTTCCCCATCCATAACCCCTAAATCACTCATATCCTGTGCTTATGGGGTTAATTTTTTTCTCAAAAACATAAATGTAATCATATTTAAAAATCACTAAATACATACCCAACTTATAATATTACAATAATTATTAAAAGTACAAAAAATTAAAACATTTAAACTCACCTGAACACTTACCGTACAATAATTGCAATGTAAAGGCATGCGTTGTAATGGCACCTGTGCTGTAATAGCATGCGTTGTAATGAAATGCGTTGTAATGGTACCTGTGTTGTAATGGAGTCGTTGTAATGGCATTTTGTTGTAATACCTGCGTTGTAATGGTAGTTTCTCTTCCAAACTGCCAACTGACAGGAGGACTAGCATAATGCAGATGTGTAAGAGAGAGCTGCTGTTCAGCAACAGCTATATGGGGCTCCGCGGGAAAGCTTTCTCCACATGCCATTCTTGTCTCTCTCCAGTTCAGCTGTTTGTTTTTCAGGCTGCACTCACCTTTTAGTTTAACGGAGGAACAAAACACACTACAGTCATTACGTTTTGTCACAGTGAAACAATCATTTAGTGCTGTCTGGAGTTTATATTTGTTGGAAAGTGGGTTATTGGTAGAGGCATATGTAGGTCTGCCACTGGCAATAAGGCCACTAACACATGATAGGGCTCAGCATAGGTCTTGGAAAATGATTCCTTTGCTCAACCCTTGGTAATGTGGCTGCGAGCAGACAGGCTTAACTTCAAAGACAGGTATCTAAAGCATTCAAAAACACCATTTAAGTAAATAATTAAGACACAACACAAAATAAAAATCCAACACCAATTTATAAAAATATGTAATATTGTTATCTTTTAAATGACACCAAAACGAAAATAATCCACTGTAGGGAGCCAGAGATATTAATTTTTAAAGATTAGTCACTTTCTAGTGCTTAGAAACCAACAGCGCCCCTTTAAGTCATTTCATTTTCTCTGTCATGGACATACCTTTATAAATTGTTCTGAAGAATTCTCACCACTGTAGTGGGTCGCCTTCTTCAGCAAGCGGGGTCCAGTTAGAACACCTTCCTGGGGTTCTGCTTGCGGGTCCCAAAGTATCCAACACACAATCCAAGGTTCTGGAATCTCCAAGAGGGTCCCTGAAAGTGTGAAACTTTAATTCCGCAATCCACTTGAACAAAACCCTTACAAATCCACTGGTACTCCAAGCTTTGAATTCTTTTTGGGGCTGTCCAGGTGAGCTCTGTTAACCTGTAGCTTGCAGGGAGTCCACTCTTACGCCCACATGCATCAAGGTAAATTGCATTCGCAAACGGTGCGAATCACATTTTTCGGCCGTTTGCGAATGCAATTTCCTGATTTGGGATGCACCAACATTTTTCAGAAATTCGCAATTTAAGAAATTGCACAAATGCGATTTCTTAAATTGCGAATGCATTTAAGGAATCTCAAATTGAGATTCCTTAAATGCAATTCATCATACTTTTAAAAATTGCGAATTTAGAAATTAGAAATGCAAATTACCATGAAGTAGACCTTCATGGTAATTTGCGAAAATCTAGAAAAATGCTTTTAAATGCATTTTTCTTTGTTACATGTTACACACACACGTGCCCTTGGGCCATGTGTGTGTGTAAGATGTATCCAAAAGCAAATTTCAGGGGTGCAACAGGGTGTCTTTTGGACACCCTTGCATCCTTGAAATTGCATTCTCAATTTGCGAATTCACAATGATGAATTGCAAATTGAGAATGCCCTCCCATTCATTCCTATGGGCCTCTAGGCCCATAGGAATGAATGTGTAGAAATTCCTTAATTGCGATTCTCAATTAGAGAATCGCAATTAAGGAAAATTACCGAATCGCTAAAAAAAAGCGAATTATTCATGCATTGCCGTTTGCAAATCCTTAATTGCGATTCCTTAATTTTCGCAATTAAGGATTCCCAAACGGCAACATTGATGCATGTGGCCGTTAGTCCTTTGGCAGCAAGGAAATCCACAGGGCTGTAGTTTCAGATGATGCAGTCTTCATAGGTCAGGCCTTAGAGTTCCTTGCACAGCAAAACTTTCCAGCAGGGCCCTTCTTGCTTCATTCAGTTTCAAGCAGCAGATCTGGAGGGCTCTGCCCCTCTCAGATACTTAGTCAAAATTCTCTGGGTCAAGCACCAGGTCACTCACTCATAGTTATGACCACATCCTGTAGAGTGTGGCATTAGTTTGTCCGAGAGTGCATCATTCTTCCAAATCCATAATGGCTGATTTTCCAACAAGGAGTTAAGAGCTGGCTAAACACACCCCCTGGGATTGCTTATTTCCATGGACTCTCCCCCTACCATCTGCACATACCTTCCTTAAGCCTAGCCCTGACTCTGGGTCTAGACTGGCAGAGTGGACTGAAACCCAGGCCTCCCCTCTGCCTTTGAAGAGCATAGTTTACGATGCTACCTCCTGGCCTGGCATTCCTATAGACCAGTACACTGCCCTCCCAGCAGCCTGGCTAATCCACTTAACTCTGACCAATCAGGGCAGACCACTGAAAGGCTGAATTTGGACTTACAAACAAGAAAGTCTCATAACTTCTTGTATGTACACTTTAGGAGAAATTCAACAATGTAATATTGTTGGATTTACTTCTACCATTCTGGGAAGTCTTTGAATGGTCCGACTAGTCCTCCCCTATCAATATAACAGATTATCCTTACCCAATTCTTCTAGCATCAAATTCGAATTTGAGCAGCTCTTTAACACAATATGGGGAGTAAAATGTAAAATTTCACTTTATCCAGGCATATAAAAACTCATTTTATGAGGGCGTACCTTATAGATAACTGACCCCCCAACCCTGGGATATCTAGGGGTGACCCTGGGGGTCCCGAATATGCAAAAACATGGCAGGTTTTTCATTTTTAAGGGCCCCTACCCCCAAAGTCGAGTTTGGACACAATTTAAGGTTTAAAAGCTGTCCTGGCCACCAGGGATTCTTTTAAACTGACCTCAGGCTTCAGCACAGCACACATGCTAGTGCAGAAAATCTGCTGGCCTCTAAACTGCCATGCCCCAGGATACTGGAGACTTCTAGGTAGTTTCGGTCCCCTGCCCTATTACATACTAGGGGCTTTTGGGGTAGGTCATGCCAATTACAGGGATACCCCACCATACCATAGTGTACCCTAGAGTATGTTGGGTGTCTTAACTGTATTCTAATGTGTTCCGTTTAGCTTGGCACTGACACTGGGCCTGGTTAAACAGAGCCCAGGGTCAGTCAGAGTCAGTTACCACCAGTTCGAGTCAGCAAAAAGTTGGGGGGTACCCAGGGCACAGGATGACTTTGCAACAATACTCTTTGTTTGATATGTTAAATGTCGTATACTTGTAAAGCGCACAGCTGCCCCAGCAAAGGGGCGTCCCGGCGCTGTATACCGCTGGGGAACCCGTCCTGGCTTTCCCTGTGGGATGGTCCCTACTGGGAATCCCCAAGGTGGAGCCAGGCATCCCCGGCGTTGATGGGGCCGTTGTGGAGATTAGGCAAGCTAATGCCCAGAGGGACCCCAGGTTAGAGTAGGCACCGAGGTGAGAATTGTCGAGTCTGCTGACCCTGGTCCACGACCCTGCCGCGTCGGGAATTGAACCCTGGTCCCGGGCCAACTTCTGCTCCCGGGTCTGCCGCCTCTAACCAGTGAGCCACACCACTCCACACTCTATCACTGAAAAACAAGTTTAAAAACAAGCCCTATTTTATTTATATAGGGCTCTGCAAGCCGCTCGGGTTTTCTGGCTGGGGCTGGGATGGGGAGGCAGGAGACACCACAAATTGTGGGGGGATAAGAAACAGCCAAATTCATGAATCCCACTTCCGGTATATGGTTAAAATACGCACCCGTTTTGGGGCAGGGGAAAATTCTGAGACACATCACAGAGTGGGGAGTTAGCCTCCAAGCCCATTTATTCATCTATCTCCAATGCCAAACCCTGAAATTAAAAGATAGCCAACACTTACAAGTTAGCCTTTAATGGAGACACCATTTGAACGAAGCTGCTCAATCTCTGTTCTTTTACAAATCATTCTTTATATTTGATTTAGCCCAAATAATTTATTTCACTGGAAAAAGAGCACAACACGCAGAATGCTCTGCTTTGAGTGTAATGAAAGTGCGGGCTGAAAACGTAATGGCACAGAGATGCACAGATGTATGGGAACTATTGAACAAAGACCCAGTGTCTTTCTAGGTTTTTAATAAAACTGTTTTCAAGGGACCTATACCGTATTGATTTCATTAAAGAAAATTCAAGCAAATACATGAAACTTGATAGAATGTTTAAATCGACAGCTAAATCATGGCAGTGACCAATGAAACGCAAATAACTTTCACCTCAATTTTGTGGAGAATGTATTTCATAGAGGGCTTTGGTGGTTAGGTGTGACATGACTGCTGTTGTAGGCAATGAAAACATGTAGGGTAGCTGTAGGTGTGAGCGTGTGAATTAACTGAGTGCGTTACTTTTTTTAATTGTAAGATTGTTACAACAAATATAAACAAGGTCCAGGGTCATCTTAACAGCATTATAGACCCCTGGGCAAAGCAGTGCACTTGGCCCTGCCTTCACAACCACTCACAATGGAAAATGTGTGTTAAATTCCGGTGTACATGAGGCCCCTCTGCTCGTTGGACCCACGGGCAAATGGCCAGAGTGCCCATGCTTTAAGATAGCACTGATACTATCATGCCTATTTTAAAATGCATTTCAGAGTGAAACATATTCAGCAAGAAAACACAATTCGTGTTTATAAAAGGAAGCACAAGGAAAGAGTAAAGAGAAAAGCTTTTAACAAACTAGAAGGCAAGCTTTTCCAAACACTTATAAAAAAGGCATGGTCGGGTGAAAAAAAATACTGGTGGTGGCAACCAGCAAACAAGCCAGGAATAGTGGGGACTGGACATAGAGAAGCACATAGGGTAGAGAGAGCAATAGTGGTGCAGGTGAGGGGGGGCAAAAACAGACAGTGAGGCGTAATTTTTCTCGCTGGGGTGGAGAGAGCCGTACAGTGCTTCAGAGAGACACGGAGAGTGGGGCAGGGAGCATCCTACGCAAGGGAGACATCTGCAAAAGGCATGCACTCTCATGGAGTGTTTCACAAAAATGTAATAAGATAGAAGAAGTAAAAAGATTTAGGAAATGAGCGAGACAAGTTAAACATGAGCACTCAAGTGGAGTTCTCAGAGACAAAGAAAAATGTAGCTCCTACAATGAGAAAAGTGGATGGACACAAGTACTTGGTCCACACTCTGGGGGATGGCCAAACATAGGAAGAGACATAATGCGTTAATGCTATGGTCAAATGGTAACGAAGGATACGAGAGTGACGAAGGAGCAAGCAAATGGTAAGCCTGTGGGTGGGCTGAAGGCCATAGATTAAAAACTTGTCTCTTTGAAACAGCTCAAGCACTGTTCAGCTGAGACCTAAAAGCTACGAAAAAGTATATAAGGAAGGTGGGATTTGCATAAGCCCACTTTAGTCGTTTGCATTACCTTTTTTTTCTATGTTAGACATTTCTTGGATGGCTTGTCATCCAATGCCACTACTGTTCAAAGATGTTTACATTACAGCTTTGCAGTTCCTTACTCTGAATACAGCTGCTAAAGGGATCTCCTCCACTGTTGGGTGAAAGAAGCAGGAGAGGAATCTAGCATTGCTGCAGTGCAGAACAACAACTCCCTTTGTTATAGTCCTCCTCGACTTTCCAGAACTGGAAATCCCCTCAAATGCCTGCCCTTATGTTGCTGCCGCCATGTTACTTTGTTCAATGTAGAGCACTTAATAAGCACCTCAGAGGCATCACGCCTCTCCTGATGTTGTGTAGAAAGAAGCATGTAGACAAGGCATATCTCACTGTATGCCCCTGGATGTTCACCCTAATAATGAGGCTTTATCTATGTCCTTGCCTCAGGATACTAATACTTGCTAACACTCAGGAAGCATATTCACAAGGAGCTATCGCAGAATTAACAGCACATTTATGAAGCCAAAATTGTGATAAATTTACCCCACCATTCACAAGCAAGTGCTAACAACCCACAGCACCACTTTTACTGCGATAGAGGCCGCAAAAAACATTGTCACAGAGAACCACGGCAACTATCGCTAATGAGATGCAGTGTAGGCGTTCCCGTGACAAAAGCTGTAACAACACTACACCTCAACATTCACAACGAACAGACAGATCGGCGATAAGAACACAAAACACGTGATATGGCACATTAGCAGCAGGAATTTTACACCTGCTCTGACCTGGTGTAAAGTCGGATGGCAGCCTGCACCACAATTGGGAGCCCTGCCCAGGGCGTCATCGGAAGGCAACAGATGCCATGGAGCCACATATTATGCAGCACAGACACCCAAGAGGGCCACAACACCTACCTGGCACCCCCCCGCCTTCCCCGGACCACCACAGAGGCAGTGCAGACATAGATAGCGGCCCACCAGGAAACACACCTGCCTCACAGGCCCAACATCTGACAATGTCACTGTCCACTACAGGCTGAAAGGGACAACCATCCTATGCATCCTGGTCATCATCGCCTAACAGGCCTCGGCACCAACACGGCGGACAACCAGCATTCCACGCCTGGTGCTGGCTGTGCACCACCTGTTGGCCCCTGGCACACCCCAAACAGCACCCGCCAGAGTTGGTGGAGTCTCACAGTCATCCACAAAGGACAAAAAACAATGGCTATTCAGAGACAACAATTGAATAGCCATTGTTTTTTGTCCTTTGTGAATAGACCTGGGTTGATACCTTTGCTTTTGAACTTATTTCCCTGACCCAGGATTTTCTATCCTCACCAGGGGGCCCTTGATACATCACAGGAGTCTCACAGTCAGCCACGTCCAAGACCCCTACGCCTGTCCTGGACATCACCATCACCCCAGTCCCCGTATGGCCAACACAAAGCGCAGGAACTGCTGGAGACCAAGCAAGGACTATATGCCATAGCCGGATGCACACACGTGTAGGGGGCACTCCACTGCACACATGTCCCACCTGTGCCCCCAGGTTACACAGCACACAATCAGCGCAACAGGAAGCACACCTCACACATCAATGTGCAGGCAACATCCGAACACCGTGGGACCTTTACCAATGTCGCCTCCAAATACACAGCCAGTGTGGATGATCCCTTCACCCTCCGACAGTCCAACTGCAACCTGTCGTCCCAGGATGGCACCAAGGGAAGTACACAGGCCTTTGGCAACTTCCCAATTAACACCCCACTCACCTCAACTCCACAACCATGCAATTCACAACTCTGGCAATGCACATGTCACAGGTCCACAACTAAGATGCACAACAACATGCCCACCCACCAGACACAAGAGAACAACTCACAATGGTAACCTGGTCAAGACACGAACATGAACAATCTACGGCATGGCACCTCAGCCACACAATAGACGAATGTTGGGCGAGGAGGCAACCAGGCATATGTTGAGGATGCAGTAGAACTATGATTGGGAAAGTAACAGTGGACACAACCATGTAACCCCAGCCAGTGGGGGTCCTAGTGAAGATGCTGCCTGTTACGTCCCACCCGTAAGCGTGAGCAGAGTGGGATTGGACGGCATACGCAAGGCCAGCGTAGGGGTGTGAATAAAAAGCACGTAGCTCTGGGCGTTGTCCTCTTATGGAAAGCCCAACATCTCTGAGTGGAGTGGTGTGGCTCACTGGTTAGAGGCGGCAGACCCGGAAGCAGAAGTCGGGCCGGGACTAGGGTGCGATTCCCGACACGGCAGGGTCATGGACCAGGGTCAGCGGACTCGATAATTCTCGCCTCGGTTCCTTCTCTAACCAGGGGTCCCACCCGGCAACTCTGGGCATTAGCTTGCCTAATCTCCACAACGGCCCCATCAACGCCGGGGATGCCTGGCTCCACCTTGGGGATTCCCAGCAGGGACCATGCCACAGGGAAAGCCAGGACGGGTTCCCCAGCGGTATACAGCGCCAGGATGCCGACTGGCAACAGTGCGCTTTACAAGTATACACATTTCATTACATTACATCTGCCAGGGCGGTGCTTCCAACCCCACCACGAGGCCGAAGCCGTCCTCATTAGCGTAGTTGCCTGGGATCCTGTGCATCTGCCATACCCCAGCCCGCTAGACCACAAACCTGTCAGGGCCGACCGTATGCAGCCAGGCCACACTAAACAGCACCTGACACCGGCGTGTGTAATGGAGGGCCCACCACGTGCCAGTGTAACCTCCAAGCCGAGTCCCGCGACCCAGCCATCATTTCAGACCACCGCTGTCCCCCCAACACAGGCCCATATTACTCCTTTCTCGTTTACATATTCTACCGGCGACCTCTGCGGCCCAGTGGGTACCATATGTGAGACTGTGCCCTGGCTCCTGAATGGCAGTGACCCCAAATCTGGGACAGCAGCCACAGTACCAGACTCTCTTCGATCTGTTAGGCATAGTTCCATATGCGCATCTTGCGACACATCCTGCCACAAACCCTGTCCAGCGCCATCTGGTGAGCCGTGCTGCCACAAAACCTGTCCAACGCCATCCGGCGAGCTGTGCTGCAACAAACCCTGTCCAACACCATCCGGCGAGCCGTGCTGCCACAAACCCTGTCCAAGGCCAACCATCGAACTGTGGATGAGGGATCAGGACAACCCTGCGGACCAGTAGTTCTCACATCCAGCACCTAGCCGCGAATCACGAATGGCTGAGTCCACACCAGTGGCCGCACAGAGAGGAGTAAGAGGAAGATGCGGCTCAGTCCGGAAGAAATCCGGGTCACAGTAACGGAGGTGACCGAACACGTGGTGCCACTGAACCTGAACTATGCAGTTCGGTGGGGCCACCAACCTATCCTGGCGACACTCGGTGAATGACCCTTGCTGTCCGCTGCTTCCGGCCTATACTGCTCTCGGCCTAGGCAGTGCTCCAGTATGCCACAGATTTGGAACGGAACATCGAGTATGCAAAGGCCGATTACACATCATTGCAGAGATGTCGCCTTGCAACTTGGCGGTGAGAAAAGGATCATCGTTACGGAGGTGTTCGTACACTACCGACAACTGCACTGGTGTCACTAGCGCTGTGCATCGCGTGCCAAAGACACATGGCTGTGGGCCATTGCTGATCGCTACCTACGGCGTACACTGTGGTCCCGTAGGTCACAGAGTCATGATTCAGCAATGGCAGAGTCCATATCAGTGTACCGGCATCATCGCAGTCTGCATCCCCACTCAGCCCCGGTGCTACTAAGTCTGTTCCCCGACATTCATGGACACTCCCTGGTCGAACAGTGGTGGCGTCTAAGCCTATGGACTAGGGGGCAGTTTTCAGCCCCATGTAGCTGATAGGGAATTGGTGGTGGCAACGGGCCATCGCATTCCACTCCTCCATTTGCTGCTTACTGATAAAATTAAACCTTTCGGCATCTTGCCCTGGAGGACACCTTCACTGTCCCCCAAAACACTCAGAAACATACACCTTGGACAATGATGGTTACCTGCTCAGGTCGCATGGCTCATCTGACTGCACCGCAAGTCACCGTCCCGTGGCTGGGTGCCTGTGCCGGCCGCAATGCATCTGGGGCACTAACTCTGTGATGGTCAAGTCGGGGACCCCTTCTCCGGAGACATAGGCTGGCCCATGAGGCGTGGGCTTAGGGCTCATCAAGGCCATGACTCTGTGGCGTTGCCCGGTACGCAGTCTCTGGGCCCAAATGCATCCCACCAGGGCTCACACACTAAAGCGTGTGCAGACCGGCCCGGACAATGCATCAGCACAGGGGTGACTCACCACCACCGCAAGGACCACCTCCAAACGCCATCTGCTAGAGCTGAAGCGGTGGTCCTGACAGATTTTGTGGAAGTGCCAGTGACTCAGTGCACCGCAGGCTATTGTCCGTAGCTGATTATGTTTTGTGTTGTGGAGCGGTTGCGCAGGTATATCACCTCAAACAGTGTTGGGTCCTTGAGACATTGATGGTGAAGATGATGCAAGTCTGACACACCCCACTGCATCTGCATTAGGAATATATAAAAGGGACACAATCCGAGACTTTTTCTGCACATGAGCGTGCTCATCTTTAGTGTCCACAGCCCAGTCACTGCGACTCAAGGACACTTCTGTTTGCATGTTTGCTGTCCTCTGGACTTTATCCAGTTCACCTCATGTTGCTCATCAGTTATTGCATGTGTTTTCTGTTTGCGTTGCACTGGTGTCAAATATCCAAGTGGTTGCCAACACCAGACATTCCGTGCGGGTTGGCTTACACTCACCCCACACACATCCAGCACAGGCGTCATTGTACATGTAGCCCTGCCAATAAAGGGTCCGGTCACATGTGCCCGTAGCCAGTTCAACATGATCTCTGCGTGTGTCCCTGTGGTCTTGTAGTATGCATGTGGGCCCTGGGCTCAACGACTTTACATTGTGTGGTGTACCACGGATGCAGACATGTCACCAGAGGCAGCGGGTTGGGGCTTGGACATGTAGCTTTGTCGTCACCTACTCCATTTGTGAGGGTATGGCCAGGGCCGTCGTACGCACAGCCAACATGGGTGTGTGACTGCTAATTGTGCGCCCCTGGGTGTGGTTCTGTGCTGTGCATGTGCATCTGCATGTGTCTCTATGGCAGCGTGGGTCTCCTTAGTGGGGTGTGGCTGGGCCCTGTAGGGTGATAGACCCCTAGGTATGTGTCCTGGTTCGCATTCCATGGGTTTGGCCGCCCACACCTGTTGGGCCACCTTCTTTTGGCATGCTGACACATGCCATTGGGGTGCCATGTGTGTGTGGGTAAAGTGTTGTGAGCAAGCTGTGCCTGTGGGTGCTTCCTGCTGTGTGGTCTGTTGCAGGCTCAGTGTTCTCCTCTAAGTAGCTTGGCTGTCCGGGTCCTGGTGGGGGGTTGCATGCAATATCCATGGGCTGTTGTAGGGCGTCAGTGTCGACATTATGGTGGTCCACTCCTGCATCACTGATGCGTTGTATAATATGCTCTGCTGCAGGTGTTGTGTGCCCCTCTGCGAAGTAAAGGGGAGGTGCGTGTTGCCTTGTTCATTGCACTCGCTGTTGGTGTTGTGTCTGGTCCTCTTGAGCTGTGTCCATACTCCCTACTCCTTGCACCGTCTCCACACTGATGACTGTGGACTGAGTTTCCTCCAGCTCCTCCGGCGGCGCTGGACTGCCACCTCATGTCGCCGTTCCTGCCTTCCTGTTGGCAGCAGGTCGGTGGCTGGTTGAAGTTGTCACGTCATGCCGTCGCCTATTGGCCTTCTGGATTGACCTCCTCAGCACTCCGACTGCATTCCAGGTGGTCTGCTTGTGGGTCAGTTGCTGGTAGTGTTCTGTCACCTCCGTGACGCTGGTCTTGTTTCCTATGGTCTGCACCCTTTCTTCCTCTCCCTCTTCTCCTTGGCCTTCCCTGACCCCGTTGTTCCTTGCTGGTGGTCCGTGGGGTTGTGGGGTTCGAGTAGGCCTCTGTGCGGGTCAGGGTGCATCCATGTTGCTACTTGCTTTGGCTTGTTTCTTGTGTATTTTTCACGGGGTGCATTGTCCCGCCAGACGTGTGGGATTAGCAGGCCTGTGGCTGGTTTTCGCTACTTTTCGTCCACCAGTTGACCTCCACGCATTTTTTTTGTGTTCATGTATTGCATTTTTGCGGCATGGCGTTCATTTTCGCGCAGACAGTTGCCACGTTATCTGGTGTCTATCACATGCTATCGCTGTGTTGTGAATTCCACTTTGACACAGTGTTGTTTTCCAGCGATGGGCTGCGATGCTAAACGTTGCGTTAAGCTACTCTTGAGGTAGTTATCACACCTTCTTGTGAATATACCCCATAGATTCTTGTCCCATTATAGAAAATTTTCACTGGCAGTCACACCAGTTCTACAAACTGTTGTTATTTGAACACTCACAATCGTTCTGTTTTATTCTTTCTATTGCTTAAATCTAAGGCCACAAACCTTTTATACTACTCAGTTTCTTGAATTTAAAGGATGAGATACAGGAGACCCCAGGAAGAAGCAGCCTTCTGGCTCATTCCCTGCGTTTGTCTTAATGGACAAGGATGGTGCCCGCCTCACAACTATTCCACCCTGTCAACTGATTGTCACCTGATTTATTCAAGAAGTGGTGGAACAATTTTCTTCTGTAATCGTATTCTCCATATCGATCTTTGAATTTTGCTGGCTTTAAGTGCTGCTACCCTACACATGTCCTTATCGCTGCCCTAATGATGGACTTGCATAATTAACTCTTTGTGGGTCGAAACAGCGACATAGATCCTTCTTTGAGCTCCGTTTCTGTCTTCCATTGGGATCACTGAGGACCAAATTGACCGCATTGACATTTCCTTGTCATGGATAATTGACAAGGAGTACAAAGTATAGTTTGCATGTTTGCACACTCGAAAACTGCACCGTATCACCTTTATGTGACTCTGTAGCAACCTGCATTGATTCATGAAATGCATTTTAACAACTAATTTATGTTAGATGTACTTCTATGAGCTGAGTACCAAATTTGTTGTTGATTTCTTTACTTGTTTATGGCAATGCTGTCCTCGAATCGTGTCATTTAACAAGACAATTTGTGATAAAATGTATTGGATTGATGCAGGATATGTAATTACCCTTGCTTTGGTGTATTATTATTATTAGTGGTAATACTTTAGTGAAATTGGCACCCTTGCCACATTACTGCCCATGATTCATTTTGCACTCATGCAACAAAACGTCCCATGGGGCTCGTTTCATACCAGTGGCATTGGGAACACTCTGAGGTACTAGAATAAAGCATTATAGAATTCCATCATGAATACATCAGTTATTTGCAGAGTGTGCACAGGAAGTTTCAGAAGCCTTCCTTTTTCTTTTTCATCAAATTGTATTTTTCTGATCACAACAGATGGTGCTGCATCATAAGTGATATAGTATAGACTGTGCAGTGCTTATGAACTGTGTCACACTATATACAGTCATATACATGCGCTGTTATGACCCAAGGTTGGAGTATATATTCTAAACAAAAAGAATCTTCTCAGTAACGTCTGACAGGTTTCCACAGGAATCACTCCAAATACAGCCAAGGGTAATTTTTTGGCCCAGTGAGAGTTGGTAAGTCTCACCAGGATACTTACCATCTGTCTATGCACCTATGGAAAGACAGCAGCCAGACCTTACATCTGAAGCATCAGCTACGAATTAAATCATCTCAGTGATTTGCACAGTCATGTGACGTTCATGCATGTAAATTCCTTTGTTCTGTGTGCCCAGGTAAGCGCTGAATATTGCATCAGTATCTGCAGTAAACATACAATCACGCATCGAAAGACAAGATCCTATCCTAGGAGAACTAAAAACCCAACGATGCTAACTCGGGTAGTATTAAACGGACGTTCCTTATATATCAGTGGTACCAAGTTGCCGTCTGATGGTTATAAATGTAGAAGATATGTACAGTTGAACAAGAAAATACCACATTAGCACCCGCCCCCCCAATTCACCCTCCCTCATCCGATTCGTATGTATGACGTGGTACTCAGACAAATAATGGTAGTAGTGAGCAAAATTATCGCACCCTTTATTACAATTTAACATCCAAAAAATGCATTTGTGTGGGAAAGTTAGTCCATAGTGAAGCTTGTGTATTTTCAGGTGGAGGTGCTGTTCTGGTCAAAGCACCCTGATACCAAAGGTGCATTCATATTTTACAAAAAGATGACGTATGAAATGTATACATTAGGAATAACCAAAGCACTCTCCAAAAGAGTTTGCAGTGTCCAGACAGTGTGGACTTTAATTAGTTGACCACAGTTCGATTTGATTCCCAACAGACTCATGTTAATACAAAGATACAGTCGATAGTTAAGGATTGTAGTCCACAAATGGTGATGCGCTTTACAATCTTAACACGAGTTTAAATATAGAGAAGGAACACAACCGATTGTAGCCCACAAATGGTGACATGTTTCACAATATTGATGTATGCTGAAATATTCAGAGGGAACACAACCAACACGTGTTTCGTCAATCTTTGACCTTTTCAAGGCTACTAGCTGGTGTTGCATTTGGTATAGTCCCAAAGATTCTGTAAACTACTCGTTGTGAAGATTAAGTCCCAATTCACATAAACTGTTCTTCTTCAAGTCTTGGAGTGCCTCAAGTATCTCCAATGGTTGAGCTAATACAGGAGTAACATCCACATCCCTCAGGCAAAGATCCGATCGAAAGTAGTTAACGCAGGCAAAATAATGCGCAACCTTGTTACTGAAGCCAAGAGAAAGCCCAAATTAGTCATGAGATTTTTTAATGAACTCTCTGACGGAATGTTAGAATTACATGCTTTGTCGGTGTCCTACCACGGAGCTTATCATTGACCGCATCACGTTTCTTTCTAATATTACTTTAGATGGAGTGTGAGCTTTGTGTGAGGATGATGCTGCCATTGTTATTAGAAGGAATGTGTATTTAAAGAAGTGGAGTACTGACTCTCCCCAGAAGTCAGCAGTCCTTCATATGCCATTTGAAAAGAGTTAAGTTGTTTGGTGCAGAGCTTCAAGAGAAACTACATTTTCTTCTTGAGAAGAAGAAACACTTATCTGCAGGGTCTAGAAGCTCTTTAGGTTGGACAAACTTCCAGTCCTCCTTTCGACATCCTTCATGAAGACCCTCGTAATCAATGGTTAGAGCGGCAGACCCTGATGCAGAGGTCTGGCCCGGGACCAGGGTTCAATTCCCGCCTCGGCGGTTCTTGGACTCAATGTCCCTGGACCTGATAATTCTCGCCTCGGTGCCTAGTCTAACCATGGGTCCCACTCTGTGACTCTGGGCAATAGCTTGCTTAATCTCCACAACGGCCCCAGCAGCGCTTGGATGCCTGGCTTCACCTTGGGGGTGCCCAGGAGTAGACATTTCACAGGAAAGCCAGGATGGGTTCCACAGCGGAATGAATACAGCGCTACGAGACCTCTGGGTAGAAGTGCGCTATATAAATACAAAACCCACACACACACAACAACAGTCTTTGTTTCATAGGGATCATCAGAGTAGGAATTTAAAAGATCAAAGAGAACAGAAAGGACAACCTTCTTCTGTGAAAGCTCAGCATGCCTGACTATGCCGTGGAAGATCTAGAGTGACCAGCAGGAGGCCAAAAATTTGAAGACAGCTTAGGAAGTTAAGATGATTGTCAGAGAAAGTTACCTGGTAGATTATTGATGCCTCCAGAAGCTTGGACCATACCTACATTGTGCCTCCACAATCCAGGAGAAAGGCAGTGCTCTCAGAAATGCATTGTCTTCAGGTGAAGAAGGCCATTATTCTGGTTACTTCAGAAGAAAAGGACATGCACAGTTATGAAATGAAATGAAATGAAATGAAATTAGATTTATAAAGCGCATGGCTGCCCGAAAGCGTCCCAGCGCTAAAAGAAAATAGAACAAAAAGCAGACTGAGGAAGAAACCAATAATTAGGGGTCCTTGGGAAAAAGAATAGTTTTAAGCGCCTTTCGAAACTTCAGATGACAGGGTTCTGCACGAATCCAGTTGGGGAGAGAATTCCAATTTTTTGCTGCATTTAGAGAAAACCGGCGACCCCCTGTGCGTGCCTTCCTAACTCTAGGGACCCTTGCAAGATTGTCACGCTCCGACCGGAGGGCCCGGGATGGTTTATACGGGCATATCAGGCTCCTGAGAATCGGAGGTCGGTTATTCAATCATTTTTGTTGGTTCCCCAAGCCCTCGGGAGTCTTTGGGCTGGCCGTAGACCTCTGAAAGCCAACAAGTTATTCACAATTTTTTTTTTTCAAACTGGAGGAATTTCACAATAAAATTCAGATGATTTTGGAAGGTGCGTTCATGATTAAACTGGATTATACTCCACACCTTTTCACTTTTTTGCATCAACAGATCATGAAATGTTCCAGATTTTGTCTCCGGAGATATCATTATCAGTTCAGGGTACTGCCTTTGTGCATGAAGTCAGCCCTAGGCACATAAGCCAAAATGATAGCAGTGCTGGGGACCGCTCTACAGCTTCAGTATTGGAACATCTCCTATCTGGATGACTGACTGCTCCATGCTCCATCAAAGGAAGAGGCTTTAGGGAGGTTTCATGCTGGTAAGGAATGTCTTCAGCGACACAGATTGTTCATCAGTCTTCCAAAGTGAAAACTGAAGCCCGTGTAGGACAGGATCTTCATCGAAGCACACTTCAGAATGAATGTGGGAAAGGTTTTCCTACCACTGGAAAGCGAAAACAGCTGTGATTAATGCTTTCTCAGTTGTCACAGCATGAACTTCCAGCCCAATTTTGAATTGTAGTACAAGGGCATATGGGCACCCTAACACACATGATGTGGAACTGCTCATTCATAAATGAATACTGGGCCTAAGCCTGTAATATACTGGGCAAAGTGGTGAGGCGGCTGGTAGGCATGGACCCCAAGATTGCACTCAGAGTTGATGGACGAATGGGGGAGGTGGGGTCCAAAGAGCTCCGAGACACTAACAGCTCCAAGCACAGCGTGAAATTGGAGGTCACACACAGCCCCCTTAATACAAGAGTGACTTAGAGTAATGCATGTCTGTGCCAAGCTGACTAGGTGCCTACAGGAGCAGGAGAGGTCAAAAGAAACATGGGTAAATCTAAGGGTCTTGGCCTACTGACGTTCAGGGAGACCCCACAAAATAAAAGAGGACAGGGATCAAATGCTAGAGTTACTGACCCTAAACTAGATGAAGTGGGAACTGCTGTATTTTAATATGCATATGTTTATTTAAAACAATTGCCCCGAGCTATAATAGTGTCCTAATATGATCAACGATGTTAAAAAATGCAGTTCAGCTGTAAAGTATGATTTATTTTTCAAATAAGCTAAGCTGAGTATAAACATAAAGAACACATAAAACTAAAAGAACTTGGCACACACCACAATAAACAGCCCACTGCATCATTAAGTTCATAAACATTAAAGGGAATAACATGGATGCCAAAAAGAATACTCTCTCAGAGGCATCAGAATAAGCACATTGCACACCGAAGTAGACTTTACACATACCATAATCAGTATTGCACTCACCAAAGTAACTTTAAGGAGCCCAAGTAAGGTTCACTTCAGGTAGGATAGAAAAGGTGAGATTGGCCAGTCTCCGATTCTATTAACAGAACATAAAGCACAACAATCATTATATAAACCGAAATGAATCTTACAACGGTATTACTTTTAAACATAACATCCAGACATTTGCACAAAAACATCGATGTCACAAACTAAACCCAGTTTCACTCCTATCAAAAAATATGGCATAGATGAGATATGAATAGCACAATTCCGTAAGTGATTATTTGACAAAAGTGAATAATAAGAAATAAACATCAACGATTATCACCATCAGTATGCATGGCAAAGTGCATATTAAACCATATAATTAATAAACAATATTTTTACACCAAATATGTTATTGTGTGTGTCGAAAGTAATTATGCTTCTTTTTACACAAACTATCATGCATACCATAATGAACATCACAAACACCACAGCAAATGACACCCAAAACTCGTTTTAGGGGTGGTCGAAATTTTCAGGTCAAAGTCAAAGATGCTTTATTCGGTTTGTAAAATAACACAACCATATAGCAACAGACATAAAATTTTACACATATTGAAACAGCTATAGAGAAGAGAAATAACAAATAACGGGATTGCGCTTAAAATAAAGACATTTAGCAACAATAATAGTACAAAATCATAAGGTCATCTAGAAAAATACATTTGACTGTAGTATTGATAATTATACGACCATTGATAATGTGCAAATAAGCAGTTAAAGTGCTAAGTATCATCTCTGTATTAATACAGATTGATAATTTCTAAAGGGAATTCTGCAACATACTTCCTAAAGTGCAATATGCATATAACAGCGTCTAATCAGGCTATTCACAAGGAATAACTATGACAAAAGTGCAGGTGCTGGATCATTCCAATAGTGGATATTGTACCATTGCAGCAAGTACTCAAACATATGTGTGCAAATTAGCATGATAATACATGATATCAACAACATCCTGTTATAAAGTGCATAATACATTTAGCAGCTTGCAAAATTCATGTAATAATTGATTTTCTAGCAGAAATACATTTTAAAATATAACTAGCCACATAAAAACATACATCTGGGAACTCTAGATTAAACACTAATTTCATTGCTGTTTGTAAATGAGGCGTATCATATTTTAAAAAGATGGGTTTCAAATAATATTTCCTAAAAGACGTATAAAAAGTGCAAAATAGCATAAAGTGACATACGCTCTGTTTTGATTTGCCATCGCATGGGCACAGGCACGTTCCAGGTTATTTAGGCACAGGGAAGGCCACGAGATGATGCGCAATTCCTAAACAGAGACGGGTTAACACAAATCGATGGGAGGGAATACTAACTATTACAAGATAAAATTGGAAACCTACGTTAATGTTATATTGTTGGTAGAGATTGAATGTACTTTGTTTCTTATATTTTTCCACTCTAATCTCTGCTGAATATTTCAAAAAAGAGGCCTTCAGCTCCCGTTTTGATAAAATAGGATCCATTTTAAAATGTTCAGGTGATTTTGGCCAAGGCGAAATGTTCTGTGTTTTGTGTGCAGAGAGGAACTATGGTTGAACAGCCCAAAGCCAACAACTGTTGCTTTGAGAGGCTTTGTGAGGGACTGGGCAATTTGATTGCATGACGATAAGGGCATTAAGGGTAGCACATTACCAGAACACTAACAGTGCCTGAAAGCAAGTTCCCCTCCCGTGGAAGGTGTGTGGGCTCCAGCATGATAGAGCCTATGTGGACAGGAGGGCCATGGAGGCAGCCGCCTCTGCTTTCAAACTTGTTTTTTTGTCAGGAACCAGGCAGTTTAATTAACGTGATATAATTACCATTTAATTTGCATGGACATTGACAGTTCTAGACAGTCACAATTTCTCGGTCCGTGCATTCGTCAATCCATGCAATGCAGGGCATTTTACGGACTTGTATTCTGACATCTTTTTAGGTCTCGCCTACGCAGCGTACATGCGCTGCAGAGTTAGGTCTCGCCTATGCAGCATGAATGCACTGCATAGGAGGGCCTTTAGCCATCAGTCTTCACTTTTTAAACACTGTACTCGTGCTTGTGGCGGCATCCACCTTGAGGGAGCGAGCAGTGGCACGCCACAATCACGAGTGCGGTGCTTGAAAAGTGAAGACTGCTCTCACAAGTGCGTGCACCACTCACGGGCTCACCTCCTGCTCCCCCTCTTTCTTCATGTGGCCACTCCCCTTCCTGTATGCGAGGCTCGCCGGGGCCACGCTTGTTTTAGTATTGGGACACTTGGTGTATCCTCGCTGCGCGTTTATGAAAGCTCTCAAGGCTTGTCCGTTATTTGGTTTGTTTAGCTAGTTTGAGCATGCCTGCTTCACTGGCAGTCATGCACGTACCAGGCGCAATGCTTTATTCAGCATGCCTGCTTCACTGGCAGTCACGCACATACCGGAAGCTTTTTTCATTATTTCTCACATTCCTCTATCTTTTAAGCGCTGCACTTTAATTATATTTGCAGCTTTAAAGCGCTCTGCTTTCATTTAATTTATTATTCAAAGCTGCATCTGCTCCACCTCCAGCCACCAAAAACAAGGTGCATATTTCACGCTCCTCTCACCTCTTCATTAGCGGCCGGGCAAAAGCCTCTTCTGGCCATGGTGATCAGCCCACCTCCCCTCCTCCCCTGCAGCAGCTGATCAGTAGCCCACAACGAATATCCACAACACCAGAACGAGTTGTGCGGTTGCCAGGACTCCGATGCATGCAAGTTACTGCTTTCGAAAATGTATGCAATTATAATGCAACTGAGGAGGCGCAACAAGCTTAGCTTCTGTATTATCATGCACTTAGTCGGATGCAGTAGTGTGGCGAAGACGTGGTATGTTTGACGTTATCAGCACAGCTGTGCTGAGCCCTCGCATTGGGTAAACACTTCTCTGTGCACCAATAAGCAGTTTGCTGTAGCAGCGCTGAGGGAGGTGGTGTTATTTTATATGAAAGAGTATGGATGTGCTTAGCATGCACGCTGCTCTTCAATACAGTATTGGAATTAAAAAATTAAAACCACCCTTCCCTATTGTTCTCCTGCAGGGCATGGAGGATCAACAGAAATGTATTATGAATATAGCAGCTACCACTAAAGATAACAGCAGGACGAGTTTTGTAGTTTGGCTGCCAGGAACTCCGGACTCTATACGCCTGTCCTAGCTTTATTTAGGAGGGGAAATTATTTGATTTTTATTAACGCTTTCTGCACATTTCAAAGGCAGTTTTTAAACATACGAAGCTTTGTACTTTTATTTTGGCGCTGCTCTACACTTTCCTACCGTTCGTGCATTTACCCTTATGTTAATTATTGCATTGGCTGCAGAAGCCTCACAAACACGTTATCAGAAATCACTCAACACATCTCTTCCCCCCTGCCCCCTCACACCCCAGGCCATGCATATAGGATATCTGGCATCTGCCTGTTGGCCTCTAAGAGTCTCTGGTCCCTGGGGAAGCCTGATCTGGTTTGTAGCCTCATTTCCCTGATCGCGATCGCTCTGCATTTAGGGCCTCCTTGTTAACCACCATTTGTTGTAAGTTCTTCGGCTCTTCCTGTCTCCACGCATTTCAAATGTCCTTTTTGGGGTTGTTTATCTGCTCCTGTCTGCACGCATTTCCTCGTCCGCACAAATTGCAAAAACTGTTTGTTTCCTGTATATATTTTTTTTTAAATAAAAATATTAGCTCCAATACTTAATAAATTATTAACTTCAGTTTTTACCATATACTTTCAGAATATATAGATGAGCCGCCGGTTTCATTCACATTTTGCAGAATTGCGTTTGTAGTGTTGTGTCCTTGCACGCTTCCACAACTGCCGCCTTTTGTGCACGGTTTGTGTGTGTGCGCGCGCTGTAGTTTTGCGGATGAGGGGGTCTGTCCTTCCGTTATCAATATTTTATAGGTTCTGTTTATTTGAAGAATGATTGTTCGGCGTGCCTGGGGGAAGCTTTTGTTCCATGTGCCTTGTGTGACTGTGAGAGCCGAGGGCGTGTGGTGCTGCTGCGGCCACTGTACCTGTTCAGTGCGCAGGGAGCTCTGCACTGCTGCTGCCTGTGCTGTGACCTTTCTCTGTGGGGTTACACTTCCACCCGCCTCTTCTGTGCCTTTCAGGACACGAGGGGAGCTTGCGCGGATGTTCCACCCTCCTGTCTCAGCCTACTCTCGAAGGGCACAATGTCGTGTAGCGTTATAAAAATATTAAGAAACAAATACTTTATCTGTATTCGTGTTTCGCCTCATTTTTGGGAGGGAACTTGCCCTGCTGCTGCTTGTGCGGCTGTATGCATTTTGGATGTTCACGGTAAAGCAATTAGTTACCAAAAAAGCTTTTAAAAAACGTTTTCATTTGACAATTACACCCCAATCTCACCTTGGATTTCTGGTCCTGGTACTATGGGATTTTAGATAAATCTTCATGTTAGTTCCATTTTCTAAAGCAGGTCAGCACAAGTTTATACATTTTTCAGCCTGATGGTATAATTTGAGATTCTGGTGGACTGCATTGTGGGAGTTGAATGCTTGGTTTGGCTAAATGAAACCATCGGAATAACTCACCTGGAATCAAAGATTTCTGGAAGGAGAGCCCTGGACCGAAAAGTGCCACTGGAATGGCGCCATTTGGCATCCCTGCCAGCTGAACAGCTCCCCAGGGTCCTGCGGACATCTTGCTCCAGGGAGTTGATGAATGGCATTAACAAAACAAGCATTGACGTAGCCAACGGGTCTCGCCTTTGAGACCTTATAAGTGTTTAGTTATCCAGCACAATATCCTTGGTGCAACAACATCAAGTATTCCATGGTTAAACACTTATAAGGTCCCAAAGGCAAGACCTATTGGCTATGCCAATGCTTCTTTAGTCTGGGCAAGTGGAACTAATGCCAGTGGAAACGGCAGAACTGGACAACGTCTTGCATCCGTTTAAGGGATATTTTAAAAAAGGAATTCACCATCTCTAACACCACCAGGCAGCATCTTCAATTACTTACGGATGCATGTAAAAGCAAAAACACAGATATGGGTAACAGATGAACACGGATAACACGCAATCCAACATATGTTTCGTTCTACTATTTTCAGTATTAAATAACGATAAATATCTGATCTGCCCTAATAACATAAGACAAATATGCCCAGCACACAAACAAGCAACTGTGAATAGATCAAAATTGAATAACACATAAAAATCCATGTTATACTGAATAGGATTGGTACCAATGCATGTCAAATTCACTCTACTCTTAAACGTAACTGGCCCTATGTTTACTCCCTAAAACCCAGCCAAATCTGTGACATATTGACTCAAAATCGAATTCCTCATCCTCTTACCTGGGTTTACCTCTATACACCTTCAATGCAGATGTGCAAACGTCACTCATAACCACTCTAAGTAAAGAATCCAGATGCAGAAAAAAAGCTGTCGTTGGTTTGACGGCTCCATGGGGGTCCCTAAAAGAAGAATATAATCTCAGTGTTCAGAAAATCTTCCAAACCAGCAAAAATCAAAGACGACAAACCAGACTGCAGCAACGACATCTATGAATAGCAAAGAACAGACAATGGCCGAGACAGCTACGATTGCCTTTCAAGATGTAACATCACTTTTTAGGCAAAGAATGGTACTTTGAGAAGAGACTGGAATCGAGTAATTATTAAACACATTTGTAGAAAAGGACATCAACCGAGGAGCCCCCTTGCGGGGTGCAGTTTCAAGTTATTGTCGGGTTTTAGTGTCTTTGAATAGTTTGCAGGGACAGAGTGGAAGCAGGAAAGTACAAATATAGCAAATAGGCAATTTCCTTGAGGTGCCCCATGGTGTCTTGTTGTCTTTCCTTTGGGAAACTGTTGCTCGGACCCGGCAGACCACGGAAGCTCTCTCTCCAACATGCATATCTCAGATTTTGTAAACAGGATTTATGGCTCCAAGGCAGGTACTTGATTGTACGCGGTGAACATATTGCATGTGTCTGTGTGGGCTTACAGGTGAGTTGAACAGTTACTCAAAGATCTTGAAGGAGATTGAGAGTTTTTATTTCTATGGAGAACTGTTTTATATGATGGGACTTCAGGCGATATCATCGTGTCTCTGCTAACTTTAGAAATGTAATGGATATGATATCAAAGGGCAGTTTATAGTCTCGGAAGCCAATATGAACAGATCAGAGGGGGTGTCCTGTTCTCAGGACACCCCCGCGCCGCACGACCCCCCAGCTGTGTGTGTGCCCCTCGTGTGCCCTCGCTGCTGCTCGCAGTCTCGATCTGCCGTTTTCCTGCTCCCCTAGCTGGTATTGTTGCCACTGACTCCCTGTATTGTACCCCTGCTGTATCTTGGTCTCTGTTGTAAATTTGTTGTAATTTGATTGTAATTGTGTGCATCTACCGTTTTGCCTGTCTAGCCCCGCTCCCCGCCGCCGTTCTCGTGGCCGCGCCCCCTTTTCTCCGTGTCCTCCCCGCTCCCGCCTCCCAGCTGCTCCTCCCTCCCACTTAGCCTTAAATGGCGACCGCACGGACGCGCAGCGGGCACGCCCTATGCGCGCCAAAGGCAAGCCCGTCTATGCCCGTCTGCGCCTGGACCGCGCCCAGCGCCAGAACCCCTGGTCCCCGTAGACGCTTGCCCACACGACGGACCTACAACGCCGCCACCCTCAATGCACTCAACGCCGGCCGAAGCCCAGCCTGCTACCGAGCCACCCCGAAACGCACCCACGAACCTTCACCTGCCAAGCCTGCAAATTCACCTGCCTCCGGACCTGCACCGCACCCGCCAAGCCGAGCACCCGCAGCAACCACCTGAAGTGCATCCTGCTCAACACCCGCTCCGTCCACAGACACGCCGTCAAACTCTGGAACCTGCTCGACACCACATCACCAGACGTCGCCTTCCTCACGGAAACCTGGATGAACGCCTCCTCAGCGCCCGACATCGCCATCGCCATCCCGGACGGATACAAGATCACCCTGAGGGACCGCATCAACCAGACTGGGGGAGGCATTGCCATCATCCACAAGAACACCATCCGCATCACGACCGACTCCAACGACACCTTCCCCGCCGCCGAGCACCTCCACTTCCAGATACACACCGACCCTAAGACAACCCTCAGATGCACCCTCTTCTACAGACCCCCGGGGCCACGCACGCAATTCAGCGAAGACATCACGGACTTCATCAGCCCGCACGCCCTCCCCTCCGCGGACTACATCAACCTAGGGGAACCTCAACTTCCACCTGGAGAACAACAAGGACCGCAACACCGCCGCCCTGCTGGACAACCTCGCAAACCTCGGACTCAAGCAACTGGTCAACACCCCCACTCACTACACAGGCCACACGCTTGACCCAGTCTTCTCATCCAGCAAGCACATCACCTTCAGCCACTCCACCGGACTTCACTGGACCGACCACAGCTGCGTCCACTTCAGCTTCAGAAGAACAACGACCCACCACCACCCGCAACAGGCTCCTCACAGGAGCTGGAGCAAGATCACCACCGAGCAGCTCACCACCTCCCTCAGCCAGAACCCGCCCGCCAGCACAACGGACCCCAACGAAGCAGCCCGCAACTTCACACAGTGGCTGACCACCTGCGCAGACTACCTCGCGCCACTGAAGAACCCTCCCAGCAGACCCAGAAGCAAGAAAGCCACCTGGTTCACCGACAAACTCAAGGACTCCAAGAAGAACTGCCGCACCCTCGAGAAAGCCTGGCTCCTCGACCAGACCACAGACAACATGACCACCCTCAAACAAGCCACCTGCAAGCACCACCAGAAGGAACGACTGGACAACAACGCCCACGACAGCAAGGAACTCTTCAGCATCGTCAAGGAGTTCTCCAACCCCAGCACCGGCACCAACGACATCACTCCTTCACAAGACCTCTGCGACTCTCTCGCCTCGTTCTTCCACCGCAAGATCGCCGACATCCACAACAGCTTCGGCGCACCATCCACGCACCCCACCGTCGAACCAACGCCCCCCACCGCCACCCTCCGCACATGGACCATGGTGACCACCGAAGACACAGCCCGCACGATGAACACCATCCACTCCGGATCTCCAACCGACCCCTTCCCTCACCACGTCTTCAACAAGGCCGACTCCATCATCGCACCCCAACTCCGGGACATCATCAACATCTCCTTCAACACCGCCACCTTCCCGGAGAGCTGGAAGTACGCCGAGCACAGCGCCCTACTAAAGAAACCAACAGCGGACCCCACCGACCTCAAGAACTTGTGCCCCATCTCGCTCATCCCTTTTCCCGCCAAAGTCATCGAGAAGACCATCAACAGACAGCTTGCCGCCTTCCTCGAGACGAACGGATCCCTTGACCCCTCGCAGTCCAGTTTCCGAGCCAACCACAGCACCGAGACCGCCCTCATCGCAGCCACCGACGACATCAGAACCCTGCTCGACAACGGGGAAACAGCAGCCCTCATCCTCCTGGACCTCTCCGCAGCGTTCGACACTGTCTGCCACCGCACCCTAGTCCAACGCCTCAGCAACACAGGTGTCCAAGAGAAGGCACTGGAATGGATCATCTCGTTCCTCGCCGGAAGAACACAGAGAGTCCGCCTCCCCCCGTTTCGATCCGAGGCCACTGAAGTCATCTGCGGCGTACCGCAAGGATCATCACTCAGCCCCACCCTCTTCAACGTCTACATGAGACTCCTTGCAGCCATCGCACGCCAACACAACCTCAACATCATCTCCTACGCCGAAGACACCCAACTGATCCTCTCCCTCACCAGAGACCCCGCCACCGCAAGAACTAGCCTACACGAAGGGATGAAAGACGTCGCCAAGTGGATGAAGAACAGCCGCCTGAAACTGAACTCAGACAAGACAGACGTTCTCATCCTGGGACCATCGGCCTCCACCTGGGACGACTCCTGGTGGCCCCCGGCCCTAGGCAGCGCACCCAAGCCAACAGACCACGCATGCAACCTGGGCTTCATCCTGGACTCCTCCCTCTCAATGACCAGACAAGTCAACGCCGTCTCCTCATCATGCTTTCCCGACCGAAACCAGGAAGACGGTCACCCAGGCACTCGTCACAAGCCGACTGGACTACGGAAACACCCTCTACGCCGGAACCACAGACAAACTACAGAAAAGACTCCAACGAATCCAGAACGCCTCCGCCCGACTCATCCTGGACATCCCCCGATGCAGCCACATCTCCGGCCACCTGAAGGACCTGCACTGGCTCCCCGTCAGCAAGAGAATCATGTTCAGACTCCTCACCCACGCACACAAGTCCCTCCACGACCTGGGCCCCAAGTACCTCAATGACCGCTTGACCTTCTACACGCCCACCCGCCAGCTACGTTCGACAAGCCTCGCCCTCGCCGCCGTACCATGCATCCGAAGAGCCACTGCCGGAGGAAGATCCTTCTCCTACCTGGCGGCCAAGACATGGAACTCCCTCCCCACCCACCTTCAGCTGACCCAGGACCATCTCCCCTTCAGGAGAGAACTCAAGACCTGGCTGTTCGAGCAATAGCAGACCCCCCTTCCCCCAAGCGCCTTGAGACCCTCCGGGTGAGTAGTGCGCTATACAAATGCTATGATTGATTGATTGATTGAGAGGTGCCTTTTTTTTACTTGAAATGTCCTTGTTTAGAGAACATTCAATGCCCTGCTGGGTCGAATGGCTAATAAAGGTGGCAACACATTCTTTTCAAATTTGTGGCGAAGATGGGGACTTAGTGCACCGGGAACCAACCTTTCTTTAAATCCAATACATTTATCAATACAAATTAATTGTTGTGCTTTAGATAGTTTAACCCATTTATTGAGAAGAGATCCGCTCTGGTGTGCATTCATAGTTTACCACAAAGCCTTTGATATGGTTGATAAAGGTTTATTATGACCTTAGTTTAATATTTTGGGTATAGATTAGGCACATTTATCTATAAGTCATCTGCCCAACACAAAAACATGTGCTGAGGTTTACCTTGGTAATCAAGGAGGGTGAACAAGGCATATATCTGCCCAGAATTGCATAAAGCAGGCGTGCATTCTACCACTTCTGCTAGTCAACCTTTGTGGAGCAAACCTAATATCGAATTATCGTCATGGGAATTTATGGTGGTATCATTTATCTTTGATCACATAGTTTGATTACTTAGTGACTATTTCCTACTCTCTGATAGATCTGCAGTGATCCCTCCATGCAGTAACTCTGTATACAACTAATTCCCATCTAAGATGTATTCAACAATTAAAATATTGTGAACCATGGATAGGGAAATAATTGTCAAACTAGTAGTTGATCAGTATTGATTTGCCAAGGTTGCAGGACCCACCTATTTAGGAGTGACCTGGAAGAGACATTCGCCCCTTTTAGAAAAAAAAGGTAATTGCAATAATGAGACCATTCTTCATTTCAATGTGAAGTACAAATTTGGGCTTAAGAAGCACAGGTTTCTTCAGTGTTATATCATGGAGACACTGTTTATGGCCCAGATACCTTATCTGAACTTATTGTAATCCAAAAGGAGGTCCTGGCATGGACCCATGGAAAGAATTCTTCCTCATTTGAACTTATCAGACAATAGATGGACATTTCTGGGATATTTGTTTGAATTTTTTTTTCTTTTGAAAGTTTTATAGAGCGCGAACAAGATCCTTACGGATATCAGAGCGCTTTACAGACAAAGTGTGACTAAACATGCAGATGACTAAAGATTAAACAAAAACGGAAACGATTGATAAAAAAAACAAAAGATGAAAATGGTTACAATATAAATAAAAACTATGTATGGAGGATAAAGATGCAGGAGGTCAATAAACATACAAAATACAATATAAAATAGTCTCATGAAGGAAGTATTGAGTTACCAGATTACATGCAAAAATACAATCAAAATAGTCTAAGGAGGAGAAGTATTGAGTTACCAGATTACAATAGTCAGAGTTCATGTAAATTTGGCTAGGAGGAGAGCTTTTACTTCTTTTTTGAAGGATGCTGTAGATGAGATAAGTCTGATTTCTGGAGGGAGGGCATTCCATATCCTGGGCGCCATTCCTGAAAAGGAGCGTTTGTAGGTTTTTTTCTTGTGGAATCTCTTAGGTTTCAAAAGAAGATTGTCTGTGCTTCTTGTCGCTCTTGATCCACCAGATATTGTGAGTTTCTGTGCGAGATAGCTGGGGGAATTGTGGTGTAAAGCTTTGTGGGTCATACAGGCGATTTTCAGATGTATTCTGGCTTCGTAGGGCAGCCAGTTTAGAGCTTTTAGATCAGGAGTGATGTGTGACCTTTTTTTCGAGCCTGTGATAAGTCTGGCTGCAGCATTAATAGAGGCTTTTAATGGTGCTATAGATGATAGGGGGAGACCACAGAGGGCAACACTGCCATATTCCACTCTTGGGATGAGCAAGGCTTGGACTGCAGTTTGAAATCCATAGGAGGAAGGAAAGGTTTCAATTTAAGCAATGTGTTGATGTGGAAATTAGCTCCCTTCGTTGCATTGCTGATGTGATGTTGCATGTTGAGATTACAGTCGAGGGTTATGCCTAAAGATTTCGCGGAGTCCACAATAGTAGGTTGAACGTTGAGAGCAGTGAGATGATTGAGCCAGGGCTGAACGATGTGGACTTTGGAGGAAGGTGCTATTAGGAGGCATTCTGTTTTTAGTGCGTTAAGTTTGAGGTGATTCTCTGCTAGCCAGGTCTGTGTGTTCCTAAGCGTTGTGTTGAGTAATTTGATGTCGTCGACGTTGTTTATTTTGAGGTAGAGTTGGGTGTCATCAGCGTACATGTGGAATTGAACATTGGATGCTTGGAGTAGTGCAGTAAGTGGTTCCATGACAAGATTAAACATAGTAGGGGAAAGGGAGGATCCTTGAGGGACACCAAGAGTAACAGGAACTGGAGAGGACATAGTGTTATTAATTTTGAATTTTTGGGTCCTGTTGTGCAGAAAGGAGGTGAACCAATTGAGAACTGTACCTGAGATACCCATTCTGAGATTCAACAGATCAATTAGATTCTCATGTTTGACCGTATCGAAAGCTGAGGGGAGATCGAGTAGTATGAGGAGGCAGGAACCATTCTGATCCAGTACTTTAAGTGCATCATCAATAATGTGGGTCATGGCAGATTCAGTACTGTGGCCTGCTCGGAAGCCTGATTGGTATGGGTGGAGGAGGTGAAAGTGCTCGATGTGTTTAGTCAATAGAAGGTGCACGCATTTTTCTAGTAGTTTGGCTAGGGTAGGGATATTGGTGATTGGGCCATAGTTGTTAAGTTCAGAGGGGTCAGCTGTGGGTTTCTTTAAAATGGGCGAGACCTGTCCCACTTTGAGGGAGTCCGGGAAGCATCCTTGTTGAAGTGAGCAATTAATGATTTGGGTCCAAAGGGGAAGAAGTAATGGTATAAAGTCCTTTACGGCGTTTGAGGGTAGAGGGTCAGAGAGGTGATTGGAGGGCTTCAGTGTGCTGAGAATCTTGGCAATATTTTCTTCCGAATACATTTCAAAGGATGACCATGAAGCATTGTTTTTTAACTCAGTGGGCGTTTTATTGTGTGCGCTAGAGTAGAGATTTAGATCAATAAGGAGGTCATTCTTGATGTTGTCTGTCTTTAAGTTAAAGAAGGAAGAGAATTCTTCATTTGACGGCAGTGCAATAGAGGAGTGTGAAAGAGATTGAGGGGCATCTCTGGATTGAGTTTTTATTAACTCGAACAGTTTTTTTGGTCGGTTTTTTGCTTGATCAAGCTGGAGGCTAAAGAAAGCAGTTCTTGAGCATTTAATTTTTCTGAAGTAAGCGTTTCTTTTTTTCTTAAGTGTTTTGAGGTGCAAAGCAGATGGGACAGATCTCCAGTTACGTTCTGCCTGTCTCATCGCTCGTCTGTCATCATTCAGAAATCCGTCATACCATGGTTTAGAGATTTTTGAGGAAACATTCTTTAATTGAAGGGGGGCAGCTGCGTTGATAATAGAGGACATCGAATTGAGGTAGTGATTGGTAAGGACCTGTACGTCAACAACGCCAATGGGAGGTAAGAGAAGATTGTGGTTGAGGGAGAGTAGAGAGTGGGGTTGAGTTTCTTCAGATCTTTCTTCCAGACCTTAGGTCTGGTGGATTGAGAAGGGATGAGCTTCATTTTTTCAGTAATGAAGAAAGTGATAATGAAGTGGTCAGACCAGTCACAAGGTTGGATTGACTCGAGTTGGATAGAGTCAGCTTTGGAGATGATAAGATCCAGGATAGAGTCTTTGTCGTGGGTGGGGCTGTTGCAAATTTGTGTGAGGTCTAGGTCAATGAGGAAGTTTTTGAGACAATTGACTAAAGAGTCGTTGTGGTCGTTCCAATGAAGGTTGAAATCCCCCAGGATAATCTGTGTATGTTGCCGTCCAGTGTTCGTTGTGATCAGATCCATGAGGTGCTCAGAAAAGGTGAGGTTGTCTCCTGGAGGATGGTAGAGAATATGTAGGGAGCAAACAGGGTTAGTTTCGCTGATGATATCAAGACAAAGGTACTCACAGGAGGAGAATAGAGGTGAACTGACTCTATTGACTGCAAGATTGCTACGGTGAATACACGCAAGCCCACCCCCTGTTTTGCCAAACCTGTCTAGCCTAATGATATGGTAGTTAGGGGGAACTAGAATGTCAATGAGAGGTGAGGAGGAGTCAGATAACCAAGTTTCGGTGAGTATGATCAAGTCTAGGCCATGTGCGATGATGAGGTCTGCAATGTCTGAGGCATGTCTGGGAGCCGATCTGCAGTTCAGAAGAGTGCATTTTAGCTGAGGAGTGAAGAGGGAGGAAGAGGGGTCGGGAGTGAGTGAGACCTTTTTTAGATTATCAGGAACGATACCTCTATCATTCTGTTTGGAGGACCTGTGGGGATTGAGAGGAATAGTAGGGATGGGAAGATATGTAGGGGCTGCGTTGGTCAGGGGTGCGATATCATATGAGTGTAGGAGAGAACGTATGTCATACGAAGAGAGAGGGTTAACGCTGCAATGAGGAGGGGTGATAGAGTTACGTGAGGGGATAGATGCCCAATAAGGAGGGTTCTGATTGCAAGGAGGAGGGGGATGGGTGAAGGGTTTGTAGGGTGACGAAGTTTTAGGGGGTAAAGGGTTCCTGAGTTGATTAAAGAATAACTCTTTGGAATTTTTGGAGATCATCTTTGATTTGAAGAAGAGTAGTCATAATCTTATCCAAGGTGAAGATTGGAACAGAAGTGGTGTTGGTGTTGGAGTGACAAGAGGGTTGGGATTGGGGCTGTGTGAGTCGATTAGGAGTGAGATCAGATGAAGGAAAACGTGGGGAACGGGCTGGGTGAAGAATGGAAGGTAGTGCAAATTGAAGGCAAACGTGTAAGGGAACGTGAAATGGCTAATGAAGGAAGGAGAGGTATGATGGTTGGAATATTATTGGGAGGGAGAGGTCACAACTTGGAGTCAGAGGTGGCACGCCTACTGTGCAGGGTGTGTGAGGAGATTCAGTGGGAGGGGAATGGTTTCTGTTTGGAGCAAGAGAGGGATCGACAACTGTGCAGGGTTCTTGAGGGGAATCAATGGGAGGGGAATGGACTCTATTAGGAGCCAGAGGGGGGACGACTACTGTGCAGGGTTCTTGGGGAGTTTCAATAGGAGAGGAATGGTCAAAGTTAGGAGCCAGAGACGGGACGACTACTGTATAGGGAGCGTGTATGGAAGTAATACAGGGTAGAGGGAGGACTAAGGTATTGTTATGAGATAGGTGGGCAGTAGGGGGAGGGATGGTGGGGGAGGAAAGGGGGCCAAGAAGTGAAAGGGGCTGTGGGCATAGTGGGAGGGCTGGGAGATTGTGCAAGAGGTGAATTAGAACATGAGGTAGAGTAGGTTGGACCGTGAGAGGGTAAGGGGAGGAGAGTGGGGGTGCTGGAAGGTGAGAAAGAGAGGTTGAGGGAGGAGTGAGGAGCAGCGCTCAAGGATGGCAGGGGGGTAGGGGATGGGAAGGTGGCAAGGAGGGTATGGGAGGTGGTGGCCAGAATGTTGGGAGATTGGGTCAGTTGGGTAAGTTGGGGATAGGTAGGAGAATTAGACACATAATCTTTTAAAGTGGAGAAGATGTTATCAAATAGATTTAGACTGCGGTCTGTGGATTGAATGAGAATAATTCCGTTGTTGTAGATTGTGAAGGTGGCAGTGGCGTGGAAGAACTGTGATGGAGCAGTGTAGATCATGGGACCTTGTGCTGATTTCTTTGTCGAGGAGATTGAGAATAAGGCTAGGAAAGCTTTCCTCCATTGGGCTCTACGCCTTGTGAAGAAAATGATATCAGTGGTCGTAATTCCATTATGTGGTGTGAAGTAAGGGTCAGCAAAGGGCGTTTCTTGGTGAGATTTAAGAAAGTTGTGTTTGAAGCATTTGCCAGAGTTTTTGGTGAGTTTGGGAGGGTAGATGATTTTGTATGTGTGAGTGCCTGTAGGTTCCATATTGAGAGTAGTGAAACCGGGATAGAGGGGAAAGACCTGTGTAATAAGGATGCGTAGAAACAGGGGATGGGAGGAGGGAGAGGAGGGAGAGGAGAGGCTTAATCAGAATTTGAATAGTAGGGGAGAGTGATAAGATAACTAGTAAATAGAGGAGAGAGGGTCCCTGGACAGGGATGGACGAATCATAAGTAGGATAACACAGGGGGTAAATGTAGTCCTAATAATATTATTAGCCTAAAACGGGTGAGTCACAGAAAAAAAAACTAATATTATAGATAGAGTTGAAGAGGGATTGAGGTCAAAACATAAACAGACCCTTATAAAGAGAATTTCAAAAACACATATAAAATACACAAAATCCTGTCTCAGGATAAATGTTAGTGTGCACCTTTTTTTTTAATTTTGAATCCAAAGTCCAAGAGGGAAAAGTTAAAATGGTGAAAAGTAGGTTAGAGTAGTTATGTAAGACTTCTGATCTACAGTAGTTGGATAGTAAACTCGGTTGCTGCAGGGTTCGTGCTATATCCTTGAGGTGACCTATTCCAATATGGCTGCTTCATAGATAAAGAGTCTACTAAGGAGCAATGCAGTCCTATTTCTATTACCATGGATTAGGGATGTTGGTTGTAGTCTTGTTTTTATTTCCATGGGCTAGTCCTACTTCAGTTACTATGGTTGGTGTTTGGTAAATCTAAGATGATATCATCTGAGATAAGGTTGACCCATGGTGGGGGATGTGCCTCACTCGTTGTTGGAGTGTCCAGCCATTTTATTCCTCAAACCGCTGTGTGATCCATTTTGAGGTGCCATTGCAGATCGGAAAAAAAGCATCCAACATGTGTGCAAAATATACTCACTGCGTCCACCGTGTAGCTTCTACAACGATGTTTGCTCGATGCCAGTAGAATGCTGACAGTCCAGTGAGCTCTCCATTACAAAATCCAGGGAGATGTGCCTGTGCTCCAGGTCGTTGTTGTCCTCACTCTCACAACGTGGGGAGGGGTAGTTTAGCCTGATTTGTGTGCGCTTTCCGCGCTGTCCTGCATCAGCCCCAGGGGGGCGGGGCTAAACATCAAACTTATTCCGCGTCTCTCCCGGTCAGGTTCTTGTGACGGGGCTCAGCCTGGCCTGCCAAAGTGCTCCCAGTAGATGCAGTTCCGCCCGTGTAAATGCATCAGCGGGGGGTGTGAAAGTACATGGTGAGCCCAATGTACCTGCCTCAGACTATTGTTTAATTTAGTAGATGTCCAGCCCAGCGGGGGTCCGCTGCAACCTCGATCAGCGCGAAACAGGCTCTCATTGCTGCCATTGCTGTAGCAGCTACACAGGGCAATTTGGAGCGGTCTCATCTATTGGGGGCTGGGTAGGGTGATCTGGGCGCCGAACGATGCCCTGCGACGACAGTAGCGCCAAGCCCGGCGCATTAAGGGAGCCGCCCAGTACGCTGCAATGAATGGCGGTTGCAGCTCATACTCCGGTCCCGCAGCGCGCCCTTAACCTATGGGCAGGTCGGAGAGGCGAGGAGAGAGGATCCGTGTTTCGAGCCTTGTCCTTCCATCCGGGCACAGTTCGTGAGCGTCCCGTTCACGGAGCTGGTGGCGATCGGTGGTGACAAAGCCTCCCTAGTTTGTGCAGAGAGGCGACCATCCAGGAAGGTAGGTGATGCGGGCGTGATGCGGGCGTTCGTTGCTCCCGTAAGGCACGGTCCCAGCTTGTAAGGGGTGCCGTGGGGGAAGTTTGCGTGAAGGTAGTTGATGCGGGCGATCGTTGCTCCCGTGAATTACAGTCCCAGCATGTAAGGGATGCCGTGGGGGAGGTTTGAGTGCATAGAAGGCTATCACCGATCCTAAGGTGATAGTTCAGGGATGGTAGGTGATGCAGTCCGTATATTGAAAAATAAAGTTGTTCCCGTTACTCCGTTGCATTCGTGGTTGTTCCGTTCCGATGGAGACTGTCGCTAAACGGGGATTGACCCCCTGCAACTTTGTATTGCTTTTTGATCAATAATAAACTGAGGCAAATGACCAACGAGAGCGATGAAGATTGTCATAAGTAACGTGTCACATCTTGACAATGACTTAGAGATGCTTCTCCAGGATGCTGACAAACTTGTGATCAAGAGAGTGCCTAAAAAAATTCTAATCAAAATATTTACAAACTGTATGTGGATTCCATTTTGAAAAATGCACCCAAGTTTTATTTGTTTCAGACTTAACCAGGGTGAAAGCTTACCTTATAATTTACTTGAGACTTACTCTTTCAGGTACCACAGATAATACTTTAATTTGCAGAGCTGCTAGTTCGTGCCATAAATAGTACTTAAGTGAAGATCCAATGAGCGAAGAGGGAGTGTGCAGTCTGCACTGTTGAAATTGAGACAGTATACAATATTTTATCTATACTACTATTATAAAGAGAGAGCTAAAACCTTTGAGGCGGGTAAACTCAAGAAGTACAGCACCAATCACAACACCCAATACAGCGTTGTAAAGGGGAGTAGCAGCAGATGGACATAGGCTATACAGCTGGCCACCATACACATTAGAAACGTCAAAGAACCTTAAGGGTAAAGTAGTCCCTTGTGGGCGTTGGTGTGGGCGTGTCAAACTCCACTTGGGCGTTGGCATGGGCGTGTTGGGGGTGTGGGGGTATCAAAGTACACACATTATTTCTTTGTACGCGTAACCGTTCTCATAGGGGCGTCTGCATGGGCGTGTCAAAGTACACACTCAGAGGGGCGTACCATAACAGCGTTGTCAGAGGGGCGTGCCACAAATTTCATAACAAAAAAATGGCCGCGTCAATCAGTACCGCGACTTCCATTCACGATGCACCTTCAAGTTGTAATCACTTCTCACACGTCCGTATACAAATCCCAAGGTGAGCCGAAGTCACGCACATTCACATAATATATAGTGGTAAAAAACCTGTGTGGGCATAAGCGTTACCATTCTCAAACGGGCCGTTCTCAAGGGGGGATAAAACAGTATTACAATAAAAAGGGACAAGGCTTAAGCAAGCAATGTGTGCCCTTCTCATGACGCCACATTACTCATATATAGTGCGCCAAGAACTTTGTGGGCGTCAGCCTTCTTACAGGGGGATGCGCTACAATTACGGAAAAAAAAGGGGCGCGGCTTTCGCAAGACCCGTTAGGATCACTTCTCACACGTACCTTTACAAAGAAGAAGCTGCGCCGCATTCACGGATCCTTTATATACAAACGACAATTTCTGCACATTTAACATTCAAACATTTACTTACATTACTTTTATCACAACTGGCTGCCTGAACAAAAATAATAAAGGGGCGCACAAGCACAACATTCACTCACCGCGACATTGACGCTCCAACGCCTCCACCGGGAACTGAAGGCAGACTGCCAAAAACACCATCAAACACAGTTCACAATTGACTTTTACTCCGGGGCTCACACGGGGCCTAAAAACAGCCCTCGCAACCACGGCAGCATGCTGTGCACTCTCACCCTACACACCTTAACGTCAAATACAACAAGCGCGCTGGCACTCAAACAAGTCCTCGGAAGCACTGATTGACGCCGGACAATACTTAAACTTCAGGACGCACACACAACCAAGGAGCTGCAAATATGGAACACATAAAAAGCCACATATCAAAAACGCTGCTACTAACACTGCATGCATAAGACGGAAAAAAAAAAGTTAAACAAATAACAAACTTTGAAAGGGCACTATGACATTAAAATGTAACTCAACGTGCTTGCAAATTAGATGAGGACGTACACAGAACAAAGGACATGCAAATACGGGACAGATAAAAAGGCACATAGAAAAAAAGCTGTTCATGACAGTGCATGCACAAGCGGACAAACACCTTAAATAAACATTACAACCTCACCTTACCCTATAGGAAGATGTAAAACAGCACATGGAACATCAATCTTAAAAAACACACATTAGCACAACTATAACAATTACAGAACACTTAACGTCAGCCGCAGTATCTTTCATATTTTTAACATAAACTGTACTGCAAGGAAAACAAAAAAATGGTGAAGAGGAAGACACAACTTTCAAGGACAACATATAAAACACGGGCACAAAGGAATAAGCGCATAAGCACAACCCAGCAAACAAATGTGCAAATGTTAACAAACTACTCTCATCCCTCAACCTCTGCTGTTTCAAATCAACAAACTATGCGCCGTTCAGAACGACTGGCTCACAGGACTGCACACGCCACAACATCCACTACTACAGACACAAACAACAGTCCAAACCACATACCTCATAATGTAAGTCATACTCACCAGCACAACGCACACAACATACCTAAAACACAAACTTTACAACACACAACACTGCAAACTCAAACACAACTTACACAACTACATTTACTACAAAGACCGCAGACTGTACACACTCTCAGATCTGCAACCCACTTACTGACTACATCAACAATCCACATGTAAACATTGGGAATATGGACAATGTCTGTAACAAGTGCTACGCACTTAAATGGAAAGCTGAAACTCAAGGCCTTTGCTGCTCCTCAGGAAAGGTAGTTCTCAACAACATTCAAGATCCACCTATACTCATTAGACAACTACTTGATGGCACTCACCCACTTTCAATACATTTCTTAACAAACACATGCCGTTACAATACTCTATTCAAAATGACATCCTTTGGGGCTAATGAAGTAAGGGAAGGAAATTTCATGCCTACTTTTAAAATACATGGCCAGTTATACCACTTAATTGGCAGTCTGCTTCCACAACAAGGCAAGCCTCCACAGTTTCTACAAATATATTTCCTATCGCAACAGCAACAAATAAACGCACGGTCACTCATGTTGCCAAATTTAAACAGACAGCTTATTCAAGAACAACAAGACACATTGCACAATCATAACACCTACATTCAGTCACTGAAATATAACTATCAGATGAATTTACATGAAGAAGACTTGAAAATTATTATACACGCAGATCAACGTCTTGCAAATACACATCCTGGAAGATATAATGCACCAACAAGGGATGAGGTTGCAGTTCTTTTAGTCAACGAAAAAAAGGGCCACGAGACATTGTTTTACATACCCGAGACGGTCAATTACGTAAAGTGTCTGAATTGCATAGATCATATGACCCTTTACAATACCCCCTTCTATTCAGGGGAAGATGGTTATTTTGTCTCAATATACCACAAGCGAACTCTCTTACTAACAAAACGGTAACATGCATGCAGTACTATGCCTATACTCTTATGGTTGGATCCACAAGTTTCAATACCTTGGATTGGTTCCCCAATCTCTTTAATCAATACATTGTGGATATGATGGCAAAGATGATCACGGAAAGACTCAACTTCATACGGCGCAATCAAACCCAACTACGCGCAGACAACTACATCAATTTAAAAGATGCCCTTAATCAAGATCAAAACGTTCATGCTTTAGATATTGGTCAACTCGTTATTTTACCAGCTACCTTCACTGGATCACCAAGGTACATGCACAAAAAAACACAAGATGCTATGAAATACGTCGAGGAAAGTATGGCAGATCAGATTTGTTCATCACTTTCACCTGCAATCCTGAATGGCCAGAAATTAAAGCTCAAATATTTCGAAAACAAAGATCATGCGATAGACATGACATCGTCACACGTGTTTTCAATTTAAAGGTGAAGGCACTCATGAAACTTATAACACAAAAAGCTATCTTTGGATCTGCTAAAGCTTACATATTTACTATAGAATGGCAAAAAAGAAGACTGCCTCACGTACACATCTTATTGTGGCTTGAACCAAAAATACAGCCAGATGAGGTTGATCTCATTATATCCGCTGAGCTGCCTGATCCTATCAACGATCAAGAACTCTTTATGATCGTAAAAAAAACATGTTACATGGTCCATGTGGTGAACACAATATTCTTTCACCATGTATGAAAAACCGGATTTGTACTAAGAAATACCCACGCCCTCTCACTAATGAAACGGAAATTGGTGTTAATTGTTATCCCATTTACCGTAGGAGGAGCCCCGAACATGTTGAACATACAGTCACAATAACTGTTAGAGGACAGGAAGTGACTGTCAATAATCAGTGGGTGGTTCCATATTCACCTGTACTGTCTCGCACTTTTAATCCTCACATTAATATTGAATACTGCCAATCAGTTAAAGCTATAAAATATATTTGCAAATATATTAACAAAGGATCAGATCAAGCAACTGCTACTATTGAAAACAACCACAATGAGATAGAAACATATCTAAATGGACGGTATATTAGCACTTCGGAGGCAGTGTGGCCCATTCTAGAGTTTCACATTCATGAAAGGCATCCCACTGTCCCACATCTAGCTGTTCATCTACCAAATGCACAAAGAGTATACTTCCATGAATAAAACATGACACATGTAGCACAAACCCCCAACACACACAACACTTACTGCATTCTTTAAATTGTGTGAGACAGACACTTTTGCTAAAACCTTGCTATACCAAGAAGTACCACAATACTATACGTGGTCTAATTCAACGTTTACACGTAGGAAACGTGGGCAGGAGGTATTAGGACACCCTGGGTAAAGAAAGACTCAGCTCTTGGTAGAATGTACACTATTCACCCAAACCAATCAGAGTGCTTCCACTTACGCATTCTTTTACAACATGTTCGTGGACCTACAGGGTTTAACAGTCTTTTAACCGTTAATGGCCAATTAATGCCTACCTATCAGGCAGCGTGTAAAAAACTCAGACTCATTGAAGACGACGAACATTGGAACCATACATTAGGTGATGCTGCACTTTCAGATTCTCCATCAAAGCTACGTCAGTTGTTTGTTACTATTCTGTTGTTTTGTAACCCATCTGATCCTATGGCTTTATGGGACAAATACAAACATCATTTATGTGAAGACATACTACACACTAAATATCAACAAGCACATGATAACTCAATGCCAATGACTAAGGACATTTTTACCCAGGGACTAATAGAAATAGAAGACTCGCTCTATATACTAAGTGAGAAATCATTAACAGATTTCAAACTTCCGGCAACAGAGAGGAAAATCCATACACCATACAAACACACAGAAATTAGAGACTCAATACACAACCTACATGAATACGTTACGCAACAAACTTAAGTTCCTGATCAGACACTCGCCTACAACAGCATAGTTCAGAGTGTACAAACAAAACAAGGCAAACTATTCTTCTTAGACGCACCAGGAAGAACTGGCAAAACTTACGTAATCAACCTTATACTAGGTAAAATACGCTCATTAAGACTATTGGCTCTTGCTGTTGCATCGTCAGGAATAGCAGCTACTTTGCTTACTGGAGGGAAAACTGCACATTCTACTTTTAAACTACCTTTAAATGTTTCACTTGAAAAGGATTCTACATGCTCTGTACGCAAAAACGACCCTTTAGGCATGCTGCTTCAAAGGGTGTCTCTTATCATGTGGGATGAATGTACTATGACACACCGCGCACATATAGACGCCGTAAACACAACTCTAAAAGATATTAGAAGTTCAACTCTAATAATGGGTGGTGTTACTTTTGTGTTTGCTTGTGACTTCAGACAAACTCTTCCTGTTGTTCCAAGAGGAACATGTGCTGATATACTAAAAGCATGTTTAAAGGCATCACACCTCTGGGACTCAGTACAAACTCTCACCTTACGCACTAACATGAGGACACATTTGGGAGGTGGAGATACTCGCTTTGCAAATCTTCTACTACAAGTTGGTAATGGAGAACTACCTAACAGTAATGGCAATATTTAGTTTGAAAACTTAGGTATGCCTGTCTCTAACTTAGATGAACTCATACATCAAGTATACCCCGACATTGAACATATTCTTACTAAAGACTACCGATGGATTTGCAAAAGAGCTATAGTTGCACTCAGAAACACCACTGTAAACCATATTAATGAGCACATACTACTACAAATCCCAGGTGAGGCAAAAGTCTATAAATCCATTGACACAGTAGTAGATACTCAAGACACCGTACATTAGCCTCATGAATTCCTCAATTCACTTAACCCTTCCGGACTTCCTCCTCATTTACTACAAATAAAAGTTGGCATTCCTATTATGTTATACCAGAACCTACATCCACCCAATCTATGCAATGGGACATGCCTACAAGTTAAAAATCTTTTGCCATATGTAATTAAAGCAACTCTTCTCTCTGGGCCTGCAGCAGGGCAGTTAGCTCACATTCCCCGCATACCCATGATCCCTACTGATCTACCATTTCAATTTAAACGCTTGCAGTTCCCTATTAACATTGCTTTTGCTTCTACCATTAACAAATCTCAAGGTCAAACATACAAAGTCATAGGCGTAGACTTAAGAGAAGACTGCCTCACTCATGGACAGTTATATGTTGCACTCTCTAGGTCCGGCAATGTGCAAAATCAATTTATTCTACGGCACATTCAAAGGAGACAAAAAATGTGATATACCGTGATATTTTAAAATAAATTACATTTTACCATTACAAACATTACACACATTAAATTTCATCCCCGGACAACATCGGGACGGGCTGCTAGTTAACATATATTGTATTTAAAATATGCTTTTCCGTTAGAGATAATAACGTGTTATTAGTGGAAGTCTAACATTTCATTTCCTCCAGAGTTCTTCTGCCTCGGTTTGTTATTGTTGTGTACTTTTGAATGCACATTTATATATGTGTAAAGAAACTTGGAATGCAAAATTAATACTTCCAGAGATGTAAATGGTTTTAAATTGCAATGAATGACTTTTAGTTTATTTTATTTTTAGCTATTTCTTTTTGCAATGCTCCAGGGAAGTTTTAAACAAATGATGTTTATTCAATGCAGATTAAATAATATGGCCTTTTAGACCATGTCATGTCCAGGTAAATGACCGTTAACTTGTAGAATTGATGCCCCGTCCCTTTCTTTCCCTTTATGCTTGATTCCATTATGTAGCCTGAAGACTCTCCTAAAACGGCCTTGTAAAGCCCTTTGCCACATTATGCCTGCATCAGTTATAATGTATGCAGGGTGGGCGTTCCCACGCAGGAAAGCCTTGTAGAAGTGACGCAGTGAAATCTACAAGATTTTACTGCGCCACTTCCAGGACGCCACTTCAAAACCCTATGCCTGCTTGGAGCAGGTGTAAAGAGTGAGGCAGTGTATTGGTAATAGGCCTCCCTGTGAATTGTTGGAGTTGCATTGTGCTTGTGACACAACTCCAGCAATGCATGACTTTTGCACCAACAGATGCGTCTGAATTTCATATGCATCTGTCAACCCTTGCGCCATGGTGTGCTGTATTGTAAACATGGTGCATCCATGGTGGCGCAAGGGTTTTGATTGAGGCGCTTGGAAACAGACGCATCTATAGAGATGCGTCAGTTTCTTGTAAATACGCCCCACAGTTTCTGGTGCTCCAATGCAGAGAATCCAAAATTATATTTTCATTTTGCCAAATTACAGCACACACTAAAATTAAGATTGAGGCAAACAACGTTAATAAAATGCAAGCTAAATAAATACCACACTTAAAAAATTAATGCTATGTACACACACGTAAATATCATATATTCACAATGAAAATCCAACACTAAAACTGCACTCACTAAAGTAAATAACAAATATACCAGAATTAGTAACAAACAAATTAAAATGAATAAGACAAACATCTACACACCAACACGCATACCAAAATAAATATCACACACCAAATACAAGAGCCCTTGGTCACAATTCTCAATCAAATCAAAATTAATTTCTCACAATCAAAATAAATATCACACACCTACAAAAATTACATTAAGTACACAGAAATTGTCAGAGCCTGTACTACCCGGCGATCCCACTTAAAACAAATACCTGGATAACCATTATGCAGGAAACACTAGTCAAGAGCACACTCGTGCGGTACTCTCTACACACACTTGAAGATTTATTTGCTGAGGGACACATTCTTTCATGCACTGAGAACGCACGTTTCCAGAACGCTCCCCTCATGGATCGCTTTGACCTGAGAGGGCTACAAGACGTGGTAAAGGCACAGATACCAACATACCCACTAGAGCCAGAGTAATTCAAACTGCTTACACTGGTCATAACTGACGCAAATGGGGATCATCTCATATCCAAACTGTACCATGCTAGCTTAAAATGAATGCCTGCCCATAATGCTTAAATAGGGGCTGAATGGGAGCGGTACCTAGGGCACACTATGACTGACCAGAATTGGCACAGCTGTGGCGTGCAAACTAAACAGGTATCTCTAAACCACCGGCACTAACTAGTGCATTTCAAGTTCCCACGACAAGCATACATCTCACCAGCCAAGCTTAACGGGGATAGACCTCAACAGGCCTGGATCCTGCCCAAAATGCATAACACACATGGCAGATTTCTCACATATGAAATGGACTTGCTACAAAGTGGCTACATACTGGCAGGACATATTCACAACCGTGCCAGAGATGATGCAAGTACACATCGATCCCTCCCCGCTACTAGCTTTGCTGGGATATGTTAAGTTAATCCCCATGTAGATATGTGGCCATAGCACTCTTGCAAGCAAAAAGGGAGATAGCTATACATTAGGGCAGTAAAAAAGCACCTGACAAGCAAACATGGAGCAAAAGCATAATCCACTGTGACACTACCAGGGAAGTATACGCAAAGTTGCAAACACCGTCATCCAGGCCACGAGATATATGGCAATCACTAAAAGCCCACTTACTAACGATAAACACCACAGATGATGAGCAATCAGAACCAATCGAGCAGGTGGAAGCATAGCAGTAAGGTGGGAAATGGATGGGCATTTGGTGACATTCCCTTGAAAGATCAAAATATACCCCCCAAACAGTCAAGAACGAATGAGCAACCCCGCTGTGATGTCTGAAATGACATGAACATGCATAGGGCAAATATGAACTTGTTAAAGCATGAAGACCTAGGACAAACACTATTCCATACCTGTATCCTTAAATGGTCTACATATATGTTATTTTTGAAAAATAGAAAAATAAAGTATTAACAAAAAAAGTACATAGAAATTAATAGCATGCATACAAAAGTGAACATGCACACTAAAGTGAACAGAGTCCACACGAAAATAGATACAACATTCTAAATAGACATATATGAGCTAAAAAGAGGTACATGAACACTAAGATGAATACCGTACTCACCACAGTAGTAAATAAATAGTACATAAACAGACAGTAATGGATAACATATGTATGAGAATAAATGGTAGGCAAGAAAATGAAAAACATACACCAGAATGAAACACACACAAACATGGATAGGATAATATCATGCATTCCATTCCAAATGAACAAATCACACCAAGTTGAATATCACTCATAACAAAGTTGATTATACAAATGTAGTGCTTATATAACTTGCCTCTTTGGTTGTTTTCTTGAAAGAAAGATTTTGACAAAATATATGATGATTCTTCTGACAAAAAAACTAGAAAGTGTGTATTCAATTCTTAGAGTTACCATTTTATCAGTTAATATCAGAATAGATCTCCCTGAGAACCTCTCTCTTAATAACACTCATCTAGTAAATAAAAGTTTGCAGTCTGTGATTTTGTACGTCATAGCGGAAAATGTTCATAGCAGAAAATGTTCGAATGTTACCAGGTACAAAAAGTTATTTTTTGGGAGACTATCTTGCCCTGAACTTGGTCTATCATATGCCTGCTAACACGGATGATGAGTAATTAGTGCAAGCACCAAACAGTTGACAAGATAAATGCCATCAATTAGATGGTAAGACTTAATATAAATTAACACAAACGGAACAAACATTTATCTTTACTAACTACATGTTTGAATGCAATAAGATACTGCTTGGTCTGAAGAGCGGTTTTTTTCTTGGAGATATCAGGTGAAGAACTAGAGGTGCTCCCAATTTATTCCCTTCTATTCTGCTGGGACTATTGCCCTATTATGCAATTATCTAGCAGATATTGGTATTCACTCTTGGGAAGGATTTGTCGGTGTTTCTAGTTTAGTGCTGATTTAGTCTCTTGTGAGAAGATTTTTTTAAATACCACTTATTACTTCAAAGCCACAATGATATTGAAAGGACAAGATAATGAACAGAATTACCTATGTATATATGTTCAGTGATTGTCTGCATAATGTAAGTAAAGAATGAAAATACTTGTTAAAATCAGAGAAGGACCCCTTATACCAAAGGAATAGGGTACTATACAGTCATAATAACAGAAGTGTTTCCTTTGGAGAACATTTTCAGTCTAATACTGCTCACTATATGTCCTGCTAGACACCAAGCCCACACACATTCAAACTAACATCACTCATGGAGTGAACGGTATAACTATATTCCCAAAACCATCACCTGTAAGTCAACAAAAACTGTTTCATAAAAAAATATCACTTTATTCATCTATTTTATCCAGGTATATAATTTTTTTTTAAATTAAGGGCAGTAAAGTTCATAATGTATTTATAATCAATACTTCTTTTTTGATCATAACATTATTTCCATAGTAAAATATCAATTGCATACAAGTTCATATTAAAAACGTATAACACATTACAAAGGGAGAGTGCATGTAGCAGACAAAAAGACGGTGTCATTAATTGGCCCTCATCTGCAATTACTTGGTTTTAGGGTTGGGACCCAATACTCAAAGGTCCCAGTCTCTTCACAGATTGTGTTCCTTTAGTAAAGCGTTGACGCGTTTCGATGGAAACTTTATATGGCCATCTTTATCAAAACTGAGTTTTGTTGTGACTCTCACAACTCTACTGGCTAAACACTGGAACAATTAGAACCATCTCCTATTGCAGTTAGGAGGAAACAATGACCTCTTGGGTACATGGAAGTCAAGGGCATGCGCCTCTGTCTTTCCTGTTCAAGTCCTAGTTTAAAATTTTCAGGATATCTAAAAACAGTCTGTATAGGACCCAGAAGGTATATATAACAAGTTAAAATTGGTTTGGGTGAAGGGCGTCGTTGGTCCTGATTTGGTGCTTTATATGGTTCGTTTATCGTGAAGGGGATGGATAAAAGAATTGTTTATAATGGCTGTTAGTGCAGCTCATAGATTGTCGGTTGCACAGTCGTATAGCCTGTGAGCGGTCTTCACGCATGCCATCTTGCGTCTCCCTATAATGAAGATAATCCATTGAACAAAGACACTTTTTTATTTACATAAAAAGTGAGACCGTTATACAGAGCATCATACCAAAGTACATGCCCCTCAACAATACTGTGAAGATTTAAAAGGAGGAGGCAAATACAGAGTAGTTGTTATCTTTAATAGATATCTCAGTGAATAGATGACACTTTTCTCTGTCTGGATTGACAGCACAAATGTCAGCCAGAGCTTTTTTAACTATTCTCATAAAGAGTACACATATGGTGTGCTTTGGAGGAGTTAACATCTCTCACCACATTCTATTGGCTGATTGGTGTATCATGCCGCCTTTTGAAAGATCAGGTAACTTCACTTCTTTAGTGCCCAAGATCAGAGCGACTGCTCCCACTAGTCATGGTGCTACTTTGCACTTAATAGTACATTCGAAATGGGTCACGTGCCTTCTCATGAGGGTTGCAGCAAGGAGGAAATACAGCAAAGGGAAACCTCCTTGGAAACCCTCTATCTTTTGACTGAAGATGAAAATTAACACAGAAGTTAATAACAATGGACTAAACTCCCACTGATTCAGGGAAAGGAAAAGAGACAAGAAAAGGCACGTACAAGCAGATCCAGAAGTAGCTTCAACTGGAAGACGCAAAACTTAGGGACACAAATAGTAGTAAGAGAGTAATGAAAACAATGATAAATAAGGGAACAGATGTATTGTGGTGCAATCCTCACTTGTAAATTCATCTATTTTATCTTATGGAAACCTCAGATAGAATTCTCTGAAATAACACCATCTTGGAAAGGTCAGTTTATATGGCTTGTGAAAGGAATCCACAACAACGGTAGGTAGCTACACAGCTTTAATCAGTCCGATCCCCATCAGCTCCCTGCAGCAACTGCCGATACCGACGTTCCATGTTCCATGCAGGGAACAGAGAGAACGCCACAAGAACAACAATCTAGATCCCAACACACACACCATTCTCCACAAAGCAACAAAATACAACAGTGCTTACACAATTTAACAGTGCAAAACCAAACAGATAGAAGAACAGCAGGAAAAAATAAATAAATTAACAAATGCATGATGAAGTCCTGAAACTTGGCGGGGTTGACCCTCCTCCTGGGAGAAATGTCCCTGCACGGAGTGCGACTAGAGTGAACAACCCCTGCAGAAGAAACAACCCTGTGGAGAGTGTGATCTGAGTGAACATCCAAGTGGGAACCCATTTTCCCTCTCGCAAACGTATCTTTGGATCCCGACACCACAGATATTGCCCGCTTATTACAAGTCTTCCCATTCTCCAACACCACCACATGATCTTTCCCTTCCAACACTTTCCTGGCTGTCGGGAACTAGGCCTCTCCTTTACGTACGAAACCAGGTTTTTTGGTTCTCATCCAATCACCAACACGAACAGGGGAAGCTCTGACACAATCGGTGCCGTACTTCGAATGCACTGCTGCTCTGACATCAGCAACCTTGCCCAATTTGCCCTGATCCACAACCTTTCTTAACATTAAGTCCTTGTTTAATTTGGAACCTGCAACTCTGGCCCTGAGCAAGGTGAAAGGAGACATGCCAGTGCTAATGTGAGGTGTGATTCGTATCCCCCATAACAAGTCAGTGATCACTACTCTCCAGTGCAACCCACTAACCCAGGCCAATTGCAAATGGTCCTTGAAGACGTGGTGAATGCGCTCAACTAGACCATTAGTGAGGGGGTGATAAAGGGAAGTAAGAATGTGTTTGATGCCATGTTCCTTGGAAAACATTTGACATTAATGAGGGTGAATGGGGAACCCGAATCAGTCACGAAACTCACTTCCTTTCCATCTACACAGATTTGACAGCCAGGAGATTTTATTTTGCGTGACCCAACCATGGATGCTATTTCCACGATCCTCTGTGATTGTCAAGGTGAATAAGATAACATGAACAAGTCATTGCCATCATTTTCATCACTGGACCCTACGAAGTCCTCCTCAATGGCTTTAACAGTTTGCCTAATATTTTTCACTAAACTGGTAGCTTTGCATACCCAAGCAAAATGCCCCTTCTTACCACATTTGAAACAACTTTGGTTTAGGGCAAAACAAAATTTGGCATTCCCTAAATGCGACTTGCTCCCACAACGGATGCACACTTCTCTTTTTGTAGTGTTAAACCCGCCTTCCCAATGCGAGCTAACACCTCACTCAGCTTGCAATTGTGTTCCTCTTCACTCTTTCCATAGACCAAAATATCGTCTTGGAACACAACAACATTACAAAGTCCAGACAAAATGCCAGTCATCAATCGCTGGAACACACTGGCACCAGAGCATAACCCAAAAGGGAGTCAACAAAACTAAAAGGTGCCCGCTGAAGTAATAAAAGATGCTAAATGCTTGGAGTGCGAGTGTAGTTTTACCTGATGGTAGGCACTCCTAAGATCTATCTTAGAGAAAAACTTCCCCCCTATAACATTATTATGAGTTCATTAATATTGGCCAAAGGAAACTCGTCCAGGATAACATTTTGATTAAGGCTGCGTAGGTCCACACAGAAACTAAGAGAATTATCAGGTTTCCTCGTGATGACCACCGGAGACAACCACTCAGTGGCCTCAACTGTTTCTATAAAACAATCAGCCAAGAGTTGTTGAACAGCTTTTTTGACCTCCGCCCAGCAGCCATGGGAATCCTCCGTGCTTGATGTTTAATAGGAACCACACCAACTTTTAATTTAATTTCCTGCTTACAGTCCTTGAACTCTCCCAATCTATCTTCAAAAACTTCACTGTGATGAGAAAGCAGTCCTTCAAGGTTCGAAGTTTCCACTACCATTACTTGGTTGTCAGCTTTTGGGGTTAACAGTAATGCACAAATCAAATTGATGTTACCAGCCTAAGATTGGAGGGCCATCAAGTGCCACATAAATCTTAGACTTAAACAATGTGGACGGACCCACTAAGTGTACGTATTACAATCACTGTTTGTAGTATGAACATGGACCCATTAGGTGTTATTAAAAATATCTCCCTGATTTTTGCCACATAAATCTTGCCATGAGTTTGATGATCTCTAAATTTAATGTTTGCATTCATGAATCCAAGGACACGAATATCAGACCCTTGATAAACCTTCAAAATGACATCAGAGGTCACCAAGACACCAGAAGGCCATATGGTATCAAATAACTCCTTGGGTATTATTGAGTAGAGGGAGCCAGTATCTACCATAAGGGGCACAGTTTCACCATTGACCTCAAAATCAGCTTTAGGACGAAATATTCTTCGTTCTTGGTCTTGATGATTAGGCACCATGTCATCTTGAATCAATAATATTTTGTAATCCGATTGTTCATCTTCAACACAAGCAACTCTCTTATCTCCTGACTTGCACATTCGTGCTAAGTGACCCTTTTTTCCACATTTCCGACAATCTTTACCTTCAGTAAAACATTGCTTCGAGTCAGCAAGGTGATAATTGCTCCCGCATCTGAAGCACACACGAGAATTCTGCCCAATTGTATTAGAGGGATTTTTCCAACCTGCAGTCTTTGACCAAGAACCAACATATGTTTGAGATTTTCCTCTTATGACGTTAACCTGCTCACCATCATCAATGTGCCGTTCCAATATCACATTTTTCTTTGGATTTAATATTTTGTCCAATGTTTTGATAACGGATGCGTAATGATCAACTACCAAGGAATCCCCATCATCACCACCGTTTACATAAATACTGACAAGTTCTAATGGTAAAGTTTTTTAAATGTTCCTTGCTTCAGAACCCAAATTGTAGATCAACAACGCTTTCTTTTCTTTGAAGTGAAAGTGTCACCATCAATGGCCTCAAGATAGGCATCAAATGTGAACTTCCACTGTCGCAAAATGAGTGGAGAAGTGCCAGGTGATTGCAAAAAGGGAGGCGGTGCTAACACATGATCCATAGTTAAGCGTGGGTGAGTTACTGCCCCCACTAAACACAGACCAGGTCCAATGTGGTATCAAAAGAACACAATATCAGCTTTCCTTTATAGATTGGTGCAAACGAGAGAACCCAATATGACTAACCTTCAAAATTGGTATGTACATTACACTAATTTGCACAACAATAGCTCAGGATTAACATGCAATATGAAACAGTAACTAAACAATTTGCATAACATGCGAATGGTGTGCATGTCACCGAAGAATAAGAAATGCTCAACAAAAGTACCTGACTTAATCACGGTGTAGCTGTCACTGATGGCAGACTGTTATGCAAACAACAGAGGAGAACAAAAATGTACAGTGAAAGGTGTGTGCATCACTGTGTGCATGAGATCCAGCTTGCCAAATAGTAGGAGCAGTTGCGGAACAGCCAAAATCCAAGCTTCAAGTTGCAGAAAGGTGTTACTGCAGTGGGCTGCTGAGTGCGGTTGCGAGGCAACACCCAGACCATCAGCAGCGTGTAGGAAAATGACGCTGCGATTGTCACGCAGCTGGAATGCGCGAGGCAACAGGAACAGCACCCGTTGAGGGCTCAGCGGCATCGAGCAGAGCGCTGTACACACTGGAGGCTTCACAACGCTAAGACGGCTCACCAAAGCTGCACCTTATCAGAACGGGCTGCGCCGGACCAATTGCACAACAACGAAGGGCATATATCCTCAGAACAAGACTTCATTAGGCAAAGGAGACACAACGTCTGATCGGGATCCATACCGCAGTGCTGGCAATAGGGCAGCAGCAGCAGAAGGTACTGGGAGAACGGACAACACGTCACTCATCCTTGCTGCCAGTGAAAGGAAGCCACAACAACTGTAGGTAGCTAGACAGCTTTAACCCCTTTGCTGCGGCGGCTATTCCGATGCAGAGCTAAGGAGGAGGCGGGGCCGCGCGGCGGTGCCGTGCTTGTGACGGAACCGCTCCGTCACGGCCCGCGGGCGAGCTGTGCTTATGACGGAACGGTTCCGTCACGGCCCCGCCCGCCTAATAGAACCTTCAGCGCAGGCGCGGAATTCGTGCCGCGCAGGCGCGGCGAGCGGGCCGTGACGGAACCGTTCCGTCACCAGCACAGCCCACCCGAGGCTCGTGACGGAACGGTTCTGTCACGAGCATGGGAGGGGTTAATCTGTCCAATCCCCATCAGCTCCCGGCCCCAACTGCCGATACCCACATTCCATGTTCAATGCAAGCAACAGAGAGAACGCCATGAGAACAACACTTTAGATCCCAACAGCTTGCCACACACCTTTTCTGAAAATCGCAGTGTTAGATTACGCACAACAAGGAAGCCCAACTTTGACACCCTTTGCCATTATTGAACTCCACTGTCCCATTTCAGTCCCTCTCACTTGAGGCTCCATTTAGCTCATTGATTGACCCTAAATGAGATGATTAGTCTCATGCTAAGCATGGCATCCTGATCCAGTAACATGTAGCCTGACCGTGCCAAGAGAATGCCATCTTCTCCTGAACACTTGCATTCTGTTGTAAGTTTTCGGTACAAATGCAACATTCCATTGCAATCCATAACTTTCATTCCATTCACAATGTAGCAGAGACTAGCTTCCTATGAAAACAACAAAGTGTGCATCATGAGCAAATACTCAAAGAATGATCTAAAAATATCTGCATAAATGTTCTACTTTAAGCCTTGTGTTATTTTTTAAAGAAAAACAAATTTAGTGTGGAGAAATATACATAAAAATTATTTTCTTTCTTTTTTTTATTATTATCTTTGATTACTTTATTCAGGCTCACATGTCATCCCGAAGAGGGACCACTTGTTTTCTTTACAATTTGTACTTATTTGTGTTTCAGCCGATTATATGTGCTATTATGGCCCTTCTTCTATTTCACTCAAACCCTCCTACTGCTTAAGGTTTGTTTATGCATGCACAGAGCTCTCACACCTATGCCCCGTTCAGTGATCAGGCTGGGGAGACTCCCTCACTGTGCTGCACATACACACTCTCGTTGTCCTAGTGTGCAGACAGAAATGAATCTGTTCAAATATGACATTAGTAAGATCTTAAAATTAATAGTAACGTTATGTCTATGGTTCTGATTTAATTTTCTAACACTCCTTTAAATATTTCATGAAAAATCTTATTACAGTTAACTTTAAATCCTTGCTCATGAAAAACACATAATTTCAAAATGGCTACCATGTCGGTGTCACCTGGTTTTCAACAACTAATTTCACCTGAAAGTGTTGAGTTTCATTGCAGATTTATATATGCTGGTCCTTATATCTCTTGAGCTCAGGACACAGTTTGGGAATGGAGCTGCAGATCACTAAGGAAGCAAATGTGGTGCCAGACTCAGCATCTGTCACTCCCCGGAGTGACGCGGAGCAGAGTTTTTTTTATCTCAAGTGGCTCGCCAAAGTAACGTTGCCATGCACTCACGAGAAAAAAAATGTGTGCGCTAGACCTCCTACTGGCAAGATTTCTCAACGCGGATGGGCACAGCACGTCACGACCACTCACGTTGAGAAATCTGCTGCTCGCGATGAGGAAGCTGCTGCTCAAGTAGGATGTCTACTCTAGTGGCAGAAAGCAGCAGCAACCTGAGCCTGTGACACATAAGGCCGTTCGCTGGTGATTTTACAGCACGGGACAAACTCCCAGCACTAAGAATCAGTGCGAGCAGCGTGACTAAACAGTCTCCACTGCTTGCGGAAGTCCATGGAGTGAGGCAGAGTTTTTCCGCCACTTCGTGGAGTTCCGCAGAGTAAAACTCTTCAAACTCTGCCCAGGCCTACTTTCAGCCAAGAGACTTCATCTCCACCTGCAATCACACAGAGCACATTTTCTAATGGAAACAATGTTTTAAAATATCCACATCTGAAAATGAAACATGTAAGGAGATTTCTGTTAAAAATTGTTGTTGATGTGACTTTTTTAATATCCTCGAATATATTAATCTTATTTGTATAAATAAATGTTATTTGAAAATAATGAAATAGAATATCATATTTACATCATACAACTATCAACAGTTAAATAGTGTTGCTCCACAAAGTTATAGGTGTATATTGCCAGCAAAATGTGGCCGGAGGGGAACAGCCCATTGTTCCACCAGGGGGATGGAGTAGATTACTCTGTCCCCAAGGTGAAGGGAATGCCTTCCCAAATTTCTAAATCACTCTCAAGTTGGCGGTCGTTCATAAAGCCTTGGAAGGAACCACTGTCTCTCTGCTGTTTGGTGCATGGTTCTGTCAACATGACGGAGCCCTGCACCAAACAGATTTGTTTAAACATTTTTTACAAAAATGCCCCCTTGCTATGCAAGTTATCTTCCATGGTGAGGGGGCATTATTCTTTTTTTACTTTCCCTTACCACCAGGGTATGCTTGGCAGGGAAGGACAGTACTAACAAGCATTTGCAATGCAATTGGTCTCGCCTTTGGAACATATTATGTATTTAACTATGCAGCACATTAGCCTGGGTGCTGAAACATCTACTGTTCTTTAACATGGGGGGGGAGTAAGTACCAAACTGCATGACACGCCAGGTATGGGAACACATGGAAAGAAATATTGCCTTTCAGCGAGAACTGGTATATTCCAAAGCTCAGTTTTCTAATATAAAATCAGGGCCTTCGGTGGTCATATCACTGAAAATACAAGATTTGAAAACAATATTATTGCCTACGGGTGCTTGTGGAAGACAATTTATATGGACTGGAATCTAGAGAATGCTAAAGTGATTCTGGTAGTTTACTGACCTCTGCTGGTTGTTTTACCATCGAGAAAGTTAAATAGAGGCAGTTGCCACAAAAATTTAAAAAAGAAAGTTCCTCAGCAGAAAGCAATTATGGTATTTTACTGACCTCTACTGGTTGTTTTCTATCAAGACAGTTAAATAGAGGCAGTTGAACAAGCAGAAAGCAATTCTGGTATTTTACTGCCCTCTACTGGTCGTTTTCCATCAAGACAGTTAAACAGAGGCAGTTGAACAGAAAAAGTCTCTAAGCGGAAGCAGACAAGTCCTAGGGCTGATCTCCAGAGCCCACAAAGTACATACACATATAAGTATATACTAAAGTATATACAAGAGGTATCGAATGCTCAGCCTAAAAATGGCTATATGTCCACCCATCCTAATTGAGTGGGCCGACATAAAGCCATTTCTCCAACTGCCATTACTCCATCAGGCCGCCAGAGAGGTTTGGCTATCTAAATCTAAATAGAGGGGGCGGACCATTATCTGGGTGGTAAGCATGCTCCATTACTGATGTGAGGGAGTATGCTTATGGCCAAGATATAAATCGGGCCCTAGTCTGCTTATGGCTTCTCTATCCCTTCTCCTCTAAGCTCAAAAAGATGCCTACTACAAAAAATCAAAAAGCATATTGTCATATAGAGTCAAGAAGCCGAGGTTCTAATTTTACTTCATGTGGCACTTTTCACTCCTCTGCAAAAGACCATTGCGCAGTAGTCACAAAAGCCAGAAGAGATGGCAAGCAGCTCAATTTTTCTCCACCCAATCCTCTGGAGGCTCTGTATCTCCTTACCTGCTCTCAAGTCTCACTGAATCAAGTTAACTTGTTAACTAAGATAGACCTGATTGAGAGCTTAGTGGAGGGTGACCCCAACACAAACTGATAAGTACAGCATGCGCTTTATTACAAGTGCCATAGGAAATAATGCATTATAATAAGGTTGACAGGGTATCTGTTAGGTTTGTGATGGAATAACTTTCCACGAACCTCTAAATCCAGCCCATGGTTATTCTGAAACATTTGTAACAAAAATTTAATTGTTCATTTAGAAAACACTAAAAATGACATAATTCCATCTCTCAAACTTAACATCAGCTCCATTAACTCTTTGCCAAAATTACTACACTTCATGGGTCAGATAAAAACCTGGCATACATTAAATCATATTTTCTTGCAGAGGACCTACGGACAAAGCAGATTAAGTAGAGTACCTTTAAGGTCCTTAAAGTAATCCTAACCTCACAGAACCAGGGAGTTTTCCCAACTGCTCTAAAAACAGGTCAAATCTCTCTTCTGTCGAAGAAACCAGACTTAAATGCTAAGAATTCACAGAACTAAAGATAAATATCCAAACTACTGTTCTCAAGACTAAGATGGTCATTTAGATCCTGGGTAAGGCCTTCTATCCGACCATATTAGTTGAGGCTATGGTCTCTGCTGCCTGGGCGGAGAAGGGCCCACCACTATCAGAGATCCCTACCTGCAGGGCGGTCATCTGTAAAACCCTCATTGCAACAGCGTATGCATCAGTTGCAATTAAGGCTGTTTTTATGCCAAGTGGGCTCCATGTTTGTTGTACCCGCTTGGCGATGTATTTCTTTTCAAGGAACAAACATCTGATGCTGGACTTTCTGCTTGAAAACAGAAAACAGTCTACCTGATAGACAGGGAGTTTCTCCCAAGTATGAGGACCATCAAGTAATTTCCATACGTGCAGTTACGCCTAGCCTGGAGGTCCAGGGCAGTGAAATCTTGTGAAGATGTATTGCACTAAATAGTGAGTCATGACGGTGATTATGATCTGATGGTCAGTGGTGAAGTCACCAAATCAAAGGTTTGGAACAGCAGAACTAGCTGGGTCTCCACCGGTTCAAACCTAATGTTTCTCCCACCACAACGTGGGACTAGGTTATCACAGGTTTGACAGGTGTGGGAAAACCAACACTTTACAACATCTCTCCTGCTCTAGCACAAATTAGACAACCCTCAAATATCTCTAAATGAAACGTTATGGAAACCTACTATTGAGTTTTTAAACTCAAGCCCAGCCTAGAGATCTGGATGGAGTTCGGCAGAAGATGGACAGTGGAGAAACATGATTAACTAGACCTTTCTGTGGCTTTTGGTACTGTCCATCACATGAGGCTATCCTTGATTGCTTTGCTAAGGAGTTACCAATCTGACCAAGAAGATCAGAATTTGTCCAGCCCACTTTCCAGCAATACTTACCAAACTCCAGAACTGACACACTGGTCTTTGGGACATCACTCATCCAGGACATACCACAGTCTGTGGAAAAGGAAAGATAAGATTGATGGCTGGTGGAGTGGTGCACACCAATTCCAAGCTCACGACTAACCTTGACAACTCAGAATGTGCTGCAGCATACAGTTACATTAACCACTTACATGCAATAATTCACTGTGCAAGTAATTTTCAGGCACATAACTGAAATGCAGAAGCAATAGCCACCAAGCTCGTACTGTGAGTCTAATAGTGCACAGCACACATACAGGACCTTCCTCGCACTGTGAGCTCAACAGTGTTCTACAAGGACCCATAACACACATCTGAAAAAAGGACTACAATTTCACAGAGTGTTAGGAGAAAGACTGCACTTTAAACCACAGTCACTCTTGACAACAAGAATCGGGGTAATCAGACTCCGCTTGCCTACAATATATAGCAAATGTCATCTGACACTCTAGCCCCCAGGGCATCGGTATTCCGGAACGTGCCAAAATCTGTGGAAAAGGAAAAATAAGATTAGTGACTTGTGGCATGAAATTTACTAATGCCAAGCTCATAATGTACCCTCGTGTAAATTACACTATCAATGCAACTGAACAAATGCAAAGCAAAGCAAGCATTGGCATAGCCAATAGGTCTTGTCTTTGGAACCTAATAAGTGTTTAGCCATGCAACAGTTGATGTTGCTGCACCAAGGATATTGTGCTGCATAACTAAATACTTATAAGATCCCAAAAGCGAGACCTATTGGCAATGCCAATGATTGTTTAACCTGGGTTTAATAAGAGCTCCTAATCAAAAAATATTTAACTTGGGCCTAATGAGAGTTCCAAATCCCTAATTACCCCAAGGTTTTTCCCTTTCTTGGAGCGGGGAAGCCTGGACCCCAGCTGAGTGGCCAAGAGGAGGTTGTCATAGCCCTAACCATGCCATGCAGAGGCAGGGAGCCGCTTGAGTGTATGATCCTAATAAGGTGGCCCCAGCGTTGGCCAAGCTAGCACCCAGCACCTTGTGATGCAGGCAGCATGGGCATGTTCCGGGAAGTGACGCTGGATGTTGTGCTCAGCGCTACATGACACTTCTCTTATGCTATGACTACCATTGTTGCTACATTCCAACAGATTGGCCACTTACTCCCTACTTTAAATGTGCCATTTACTTTTTAAATGTTAGTCTCTTCTGCCAAGATGCTGCTGTGTTACATTATGAAATTACACATTTAAACAAACTAGCCCTGTACTTCTATGCACTACACAATCGATGCACTCTTGAGGGCAATGTTTCCACTGTATATATCTGCCCTGGCTGACCTTCCCATTTGCATACATTTAAAATGCAGACTTTTTCCTCGATGAACTAGGGACAAAGGGCCATTCAAAAAGCCCACAAACACAGTTTAATTACAAGAAGGAGAGTCCGGGCATTAACAGTGCTGACTCCGGGCTTTTCAGCACAATATTCCCACAAGAAAAATAACGAAGGGCAATGTATTTCAGTAAAATGTGTGCAATGGAGAACATCAGGCGTTAAAGGCGGTTGAGGAATGTTAAAATGTTGGCTTACCAATTTCCAAAATTGCCTTACTCAAACAACGAAAGCAGTTTTAAATGGGCAGAATGAAATATAGCCACGTTTGAATGGTGTATGTGAATGGGAAGTGGCACAGAGGGGGGTTTTCTGTAGTCCCCTGGGCGAACCCGAGCTGTAATTGTCCGCCTTTGAAGGAGAGATGCACGCTCCTCTGCTGTCTCAAGAGGAGATTAGGAAGCACTGCCCAGAGTACTTTTTAAAAAAAGAAATACGTGTCTAGACTAGAGGGTGCCCTAAAAACCTAGTAAATTGTGGGGACCCTGTTGGCAACACTTCGGAGGGCGGTGCCTCAATGATGATTGAATATCTGGGAACATGTTCTGTCCCTTTTCGTAACAAAACAGACCAGGGCTTGATGACTGGCCCTATGTAAAAAGTCAGATTATGTTACAGCGGTTTCGGAGTATCTTGGTATGTGTATCCTGTCTGCAACTTAGCAGGTATTATTTATTTATTTTTGGTTGGCAAACAAAGATTTAGCAACAAAGAGAGAGCATTATTTTGTGCCTCAGGTTTATATCTCACGTGTCTTATTTCGTAAAAGCACCGTTAGGTTTACTTTAAGGTAGAAGTGTGGCGCAGCGGCCAGAGCGACTGACTGCAGAGTTCGGTTCCTGGCGCTGGCTGCAGTTGAGCTCAGAATCTTGTGACTCTGGGCAATAGCTTACTTATAATTTCCCCAGCGCCTTGAAACCTTTACGCGCTTCACAAGTATGGATTTATTATTTATTTATTTACTTGATCATAATTTGCGGCTAGTTGTTTTATATAACAGAGCTACCGCCGCCGGAGTGGGAATCACACAAAACCGTGGAAACACGTTCCCAACAGCCTTGCTGTGAAATTAAAGTAGAGAGCAAGTTTTCCAAGCCACCGAAGAAAATGAGGAACAAGCACAATCGTGCGCGTCTCCCGCGGTAGCAGGGGGAGGGGAGAGAGGAGGAGGCCTGCACGATTCACTTGCGGGAGCGAGCGGCTGGCACCGTGATAATTGATAACATATGGCGTCGTGTGCTCCCGCAAGCGATTCGCCACACGTGCATGCATTGCCATTTAAGGCAATGGAATGCGTGCACGTTTCTGGCTGAAAAGCCATAGCGACGGCTATAGGTCTTTTTGCCTATGCAGCGCATGCGCGCTGCATAGGCGAGACCTAAAAAGGACTTGACAAACAACAGACCTAAATGGTAAAGCAACTAACTGCTTTAGCATAGCAAGACCTCACTTCCGCTGTCACCCCAAAAGCATGCAACAAGGAACGATCACAAATGTCTGGGAAAAAGGGCAGAAAACTCACTGGGATTTAGTAAAAGTCTATGAATTCAAGGCACCTTTAGAATAATAAAATGCGAGTCAAGTTTTTTTTTTTATTTAACTGCATCGAAATCAAGAATGATTCAAAATAGACAGAATGTGCCTAGGATGGAAGGCACAACAAGGTCCAGGATCTAGTTAAATGGGTGGTAGAAGAAACAACTGTGTGGCATTATTTGAATGCATAACTAGGTTGTTGCTTCAAGGGCAGGGCTCCTCCGCTAAGGCGGAGCAGAAAACAAAAGAAAACGATAATAACCTAATGATAATAACCTTGATATTATCATTTTATTTTTCTTTGCTATGGGGCTGGGATAGGGTGGAGGAGTGGTTTGCAAACTCCAAGTGTGCATGTCTGATTGGCCAGCGTCTAGGAATGGCCAAACAGTCATGCGCAATTTGCATCTTCCCCACCAGGCTGTAATGTACAACCTGGTGAGAGACATGCAGAGGCTCCCTGTCCCTCTCTTAGCTCCGAACCACGGTATTCAGACCAATCACAGTGCTGCATTGCAGCATTGTGATTGGCTACGGGGAGCCTAGGTGCTTCCTGGTTCGGACCTCGCACAGAAGAGAGTCAACGCGACGGACAGACGGCAACCATTTAAAAGGTAAGTCTTATTTTAGATGGGTTTTTTTTCAAACCACCCCACCCTACCACCTCTGTTTCCTGCCAGCTGCCACTGGTTGTTTGTTGTGCTTGAGTGTACACACCTTCTGAACTAATAACGGAGTGGCTGGCATGGACAGCATGGAGCAGGCACATCAAACGTCCATCGTTGTCTCTCTCTCTTTTTCTCTAATCCCATTCCCCTTTCTGCCAGGTTCACTTACAAACCAGTGGCATGTGTACTCCTTGCTGGTTCTTTGGTGGTCACTAGGAAGCGGTCAAATGATCATCGCTCCTGCCAATTCAGGATACTGAGGTTAGTATTTTTGACATCCTCCTATCTAATGGGGAAACCAGTTTGTACAATCGGGCACCTCAGATTCACCTGCTCAATCTCCATCCCCTGGGGAACTTCAATAATCGACGCAACCTACAGCCTCATTTAATGTTTTCTGGGTACCTATGTGATCTCTAATATCAGAGTAGTAGTACCCGTTCACTAATATGCTGAATGGCACACAGATGTAGTCGAAGATGAATTTCCATAATGACATCCGAAACCTGAACTCTGCTAAGCTATTTTAAAAAAGATAACAATGGGTGCCTCGGTGGTGATGATTTGTGAACTGAAACCCAGCAAAAACTGAATTTGTTTTTCTGCAACCCCAAATGCAGCTGCGAGACAGGCAACTTGATCAATCAGAAGTGACTATATAACATATATTCTAGTTTTAGAGGTGAGAATTCAACTCATGTAATGCTGTATTGTACATTGCAATTAGGGGTTCCGGTGTTATGCTAATTAATTTCTTTAACATTTCTGGTTGTATTCATCCATATTTATTTGTTGACAACCTTATTTATATTTATCCATATTTATATGGTGTTTTGATAATAAATGGAGTCGTAAAATGGTATATTTCCACATATATTTTGCTGCTGAATATGCACTCATATTTTTCTGCCTATCTCGTTTTAGCAAACTAAACAGTCAAATATAGCAAAAAACTACACCTACAGGTAAATATCAGCATTATAATACAATTATAAGTTAAGGTATCCCTGTATTTAGGGAAATCTCAACCTTTTTTTTAACTTACCATGCTGTCTATCTGCTTACCTGTTGTTCTGGAAATCACAATGACAGCACTGGGGATTAACACACATGAAGCACATTTTTCCACATTTTTCCGCCTTAAAGAATAAATACAGACAGGAAACAAATTGTATTCTATCTGTATTTATCTGTGAAAGTCAGTAAAAATGGAGAACTGGAAGCCTTTATTACAATACATCCTGTGAACCATTCACTTTTATAAAAATATGATCTTAGAAGATAGTAGTCACAAACAGCATGGGAACTTCAAATAATGAAAAAAGCAAACCAAATATTGTCCTGCTCTGCTCATAGGAATTGAAAGCCCTGTCCATTTAGACGGAACATCCATTGCATTGCTTTCAAGAGTATTGCACCTCTGCCTTGAATTGTTTTCCCCAGTAAGTCACAGTGAACATTTGCCTTTCAGCCAGTAGTCTTGAAATCAAGGGTAGTTAATGTGGGGCTTCCATGTTACATATTTTAAGACCTGAGAGCTCTGCTCTTTACGCGAGGGGGCCCTCAAAGTAACCATTGTTAAGATAGTGACTACTGTCATCTTTAACTGGGCTTCTGGATTTCCCCTGTGCCAAGATTCACATCCTTATTAAGAATATAGGCCTAGATGTAGGTAATTGTAATTTACCGAATCGAAAATACCGAATTTTACCGATTCGGTATTTTCGAATCGGTAAATGCAATGTATATAAAAAGTCGGTAAAAAATACTGAATCGTTAAGATTCGCGGTATTTACCGAATCGGTAATTGCCATTCATTCCTATGGGCCATGAATGTCAATTACCGAATCGGTAAATACCGATTCGGTAAAATAGGGAAAGAGTCAAGGGTGGCAGGGTGGCACTTTGACACCCTGTTGCACCCCTGAATAGTGCTGGTGTGCACATGTGGCATACATGCATGCCCTAAGGGCATGTATGTCTGTCACATGGCACAGGTGTAAATGCACAGATTTGCATTTACGGAGGAATTTCTTATTTACCACCAATTCATAGTTGGTGGTAAATAACGAATCCTTAAAGCACAAAAGCACTCTTTAAAGTGCTTCCTACATCTCATTTACCGATTCGGTAAATACCGATTTGTTATTTACCGAATCGGTAAATATACCACCTACATCTGAAAAGGCTATTACCGGTCGGTAACGACCGGTGGCCTAACTACATCTGGCCCCTAATTATTATTTATTTTTTTGTTTTGTATAGCGCTAACTTGACCCGAAGACATCAGAGCGCTTTACAAGAACATATAAATCAATTACAGGAACTATAACAAAAGTGAGAAGGAAAAAAGTCAAATAGAATAAGGTTTTACAATGATTATATGAACATCGTTTACATTTTTTACAGGAGGAGTTGCAGAAGTGGGAGGGAAAAAGTCATACAATAAATGGCATGAAGGAGGTAAACAGGGCTCGTTTACAGGAGATAGAGACAGTAGTGGAGCATATATTAATGCAGTATATGGCGGGTGGGGTGACCAGGGGGTGCGGGGATAGAGGTCAGAGTGAGCAGTAGGTTTGTTAGGCGTGGGATTCGGTAGGTCAGACAAGGTATCTTAGGTGGATGAGATTAGGAATTTGTTGAGAAGAGACACTTTTACGTTTTTCCTGAAATGAAGGTAGGATTGGTTGTCACACAGTTCCTTAGGAAGGGCATCCAAATTCTAATGGGGTTTCCAGAGAAGGATTGAGTGAGGGATTTGGTTGTCTTAAATTTGGGCGGGAGGAGGAGAAGAGTGTTGCAGCTTCATAAAGGGCTTTTTTGGCTTGCTTTTTTTGAGTTTGTTGGCGAGGTAGGTTGGATTTTCAGAATAGAGAGCTTTGTGTGTTATACAGGCTGTTTTAAAAATACTTCTCTCTTCAATAGGTAACCAGTTGATTTTCTTGAGAGTGGGAATGATGTGGTTGAATTGTTTCTGTCCAGAGATCAGTCTAGCCACTGCACTGAGTGTGGACTCCATTGACAGAAGGTGGATTTTTAGGGTTGCCAGTAATCGTTATGTTGCCGTAGTCCAGCCTGGAGAGGACAAGTGTTATAGCGGTGTCACCACTCACAGGAGGCTGTTGGATGTTCTAGCCTTCATTGGGATTTGTGCTGAATGTGATCTCTAGCCTTGGGAGCCTCCGGAGGCAGCTCCATACCAGTCGCCCATCTTTGTGTTTCACCTGATAGAAGCAATGAAGCTCAGGTAGTCAGAACTAGAACTAGAAAGCAGAGATAAGTAGAATCCTATGGAGTCTGAATGAGAGAAGCTAAGGCCGCAAAGCAGATAGGACAAGTGACTGACAAGACTTTTAAGCAAAACTAATAGAGCCCTGGTAGAAAACAGGATAACTGCTGAGGTACAAAAGAAAAAGCTTGAAGTAGCAGCATGTAAGCTAAACCCCACCAGGTTAGCTAATGTTTTCACTTCAATGTCCATGGAGCCTATTCCCAGTGTACCTGAAGAGCTTGTAGCAATGCATATACAAGGTTGTTTTGTGTCTTTTGAGCTATCAAGTCAAACTCAGAATGTGTTTGAGTCACTTAAAGTAGAAACTCTATTGAGTTTTCAGCCTCTTGCAGGGACCAAGGCCTTAATCCAGTTGCCTGAGAACAAGAGGTTGAATTATGCACGCATGAACCAAACTGCCAATTCAGTGGCTTGGTTGCCAGGCAGTTGACAACCGTCAGCATTTCAGCATTTGCCGCACTCTGTCCATCATCTCCTTGTGTTTGCTTTCTTCGCCCTAGGTTGGCAAGGTATGCCCAGACGTGGGTCTCTTGTTCACTTCGCCACTGGATTCAAGCTAGCCTGGGTGATGAGTGGTGTTACCCCAATACCGGTCCCAGGATGCGTGTTTCTGGTCCAGGGAAGACCTGGCTTGGCAGTTCGGGCTAGATTGTTACCATGAGGAATAGGGTCAAGACTGATTTGCATATGGCTGGGTCTCAGGGGTGGCGACGTGAGCTAAAGAACGATGATGGTTTCAAGCCAGATCTATGACTGGGGGTGAGTGTCTGTAGGAAAGTAGGATCTGCTTCTTATGGTTGCCTCCACTTTTTTGCTTGATGTCTCACTGTTTTTGATTAGTCTGGCTGGGATCCTGCTAATCAGGAACTCAGCCTATCTGCTTTCTCCCTTAAATTGATATACATGTACTTTAGTACACTCCAGATTGGACACTGGGGTGGCTTTATCAGTCCCTAGTATATGGTACACCATGTACCCAGGGCATAGGTACCCCAGAGGCCTCCCCTGGGCTGAAGCATGTATTATGCCACCCATGAGAGGCCATGCAAAATGGAACTCTAGGTCTGCAACTGCAGCCTGTGTAAGATGGTGCTTGCACCACTTACTTTAGATATAGGTTCACTATATCTATCTATATCACTAAACTTAAAATCCTATCAGTCACCCTTATGGCAGGCCTTATCAATCCTGAAGGCAAGGTGCTAGGTTTTACTCGAGAGGGTGCCCCTGCATGGGTAGGGCCCCTCTGCAGCCTTCGAAGACCACTCTCCGGGGTTGTCTGTGATTCAGCCAGACATATAGGTAGGGGTGCATTATAACCTCACGGTAAATGCTATCTCGAAAATGGCTGCAAAGACACATATCACACCTTGGAATTATACCTCGTGGGAGGTATGATTCCACTCTTCTAAAGCGAGCTTCGTGGGGTCACCGATCTACCCGGTATCAATAGTCTCGAGCCGGACAGCACGAAATGGAAGCTGCCAGCCACAGACACATTTCTGCCCTCCTGCTGCTGAGCCAAACTCAAGCTGAGAAAGGCATGACAATAGGTATCCTCTCACGGGGAGGTGACAGGATACGCAGGCACCTTAAGCGCACATGACCAGTAGCTTCTCCTGAGCTTCTGCGGACTCTGAAGATTTCAGCTACACAGGAGGTGGGTTCCTAAAGGTCCCCGAGGTTGCTCTACCCTCTCACTGAGTTTGAGGCCTGTACCCCTCATGGGGACTGCGTAACCCGAACCCCTGTGCACCGCTTCCATTTACAAGTGCATATGCTTGTTGGTGATTCCTGAACTTCTGCATTGGACTTTGTGTAGTCCTGACCCTGAGCAGTAGTTGCACCAAAGAACTTCAGCCTCCTCATACCGAGTGCTCCGTGGGCTGGTGCTTTGCAGTCTTGCTTGAGGTCCCCTTGTGACTCTTGGTCCTTTGGCCTGTGGGTCCCCCAGACGGTCATCTTGATTTTTCTTGGGATTTCCTGGTTGCTCCAGATGTGCCCTGACTCTCCATTGCTTGGTGATTCTCCTGGACCTTGCTGGTCCACACTGTTACCTGTTTGTCCATCCTGCATGGGTTACTGTAGCCAAGGCTTGTTGGTGCTCCTGCAGGACACTGACCCTTCAGCACTCAACATCCTTTGTGGGACTGCTCACCTCCAATTCCAGGTCATCCTCTACAGCTCTGGGACCTTGTGGCTGCAGAGTCAAGCATCCCTTCTTCGCACCTAAAGCACCCGACATCGGTGGGCATTAGTCTACCGAGCCCCTGGTCACTCTGAAGTGACCCAGACTCTGCTTTCAGGTTCCTCTCATCCAGAATCCAGGCTTGGATTCCACTGGACCCTTTTAACCTTCACGGCAGCAGTGCTTCTTCACTTCCTTCAATAGAGAACGACAAGAGTTTCTGATGCTACTTCAGACCTATGCACCCGGCTCCCCTGGGATAGGTATTCTGATATCAATGTATCCACAGGTGGGGTGGCTCTTTATACTCTTGAGTTCCGAAGGGTTTGTTCGAAGTCCTCTTAGAAGGGTCCTTAAATTTAACGTTGCAACCGCAACTTTCCCATAGAGTTGGATGGAGCACGCAGTTGTGTTTCCTCACTGCACCGACCTCCGTTTGTCCCCTGTGTCATCATCTTGGGTGGTTCCTTGTTGTCCCAGCGATTCTACATGCACTAGGCACTGTGTCTGGTCAAGTCGTGATTGTTATACCACTATTTCAGTATATGGTTTGGTCTCCCCCTGGAACCCGCTGTGTATTGTGCTACTTACATCTGTTGTCTTGATCCAGTATTGCGTGTTTTGTGTTCTACCCTGGTGTAGAGGCTAGTAGAGAGTGTTATATTAATAAACACATATTTTTATATAACTACTTTGTGGTTCTCCTTCATTTAGTCATTCAGGAGGTGATGTTCTGGAAGATTAAGCCTGAAGGCTGCTCTCCATAGCTACCACTAGGATAGCTTTCAATAAGGTTATCTTTGACCTCATACAACATAAGGGTCGTGTGGATTGGTACAGTGTGCCCACTTTAATTAGTGGACAGCATATACCAAGCCACCTTCTCACAGTGTCTGAAAAGTTTCAGCGCTCCGTCCATCATCTCTTTGTGTTTGCTTTGTTCGCTCTAAGTTGGCAAGGTATGCCCAGACGTGGGTCCCTTGCTCACTTTGCCACTGGATTCAAGATAGCCTGGCTGACGTGGGGTATTAGCCTGAAACCGGCCCCAAGATGCTTGTTTACGGTCCAGGGAAGACCTGGCTTGGCAGTTCGGGTTGGACTATTCCCATGAGGAATAGGGTTAGGACTGACTTGGATATGGCTGGGTCTGAATTCGTGTGGCGAAGTGAGCTAAAGAACGATGATGGATTCAACCCAGATCTGTGACTGGGGGTGAGTGTCTGAAAAGCTTCAGCACTCCGTCCATCATCTCCTTGTGTGTGCTTTGTTCGCCCTAAGTTGGCAGGGTATGCCCAGAAGTGGGTCCCTTGCTCATTTTGCCACTGGATTCAAGCTAACCTGGCTGATGAGGGGTGTTACCCCGAAACCGGTCCCAGGATGCATGTTTCCGGTCCATCGAAAACCTGGCTTGGCAGTTTGGGCTGGACTATTCTTATGAGGAATATGGTCAAGGCTGATTTGCATATGGCTGGGTCTGAAGTGGTGAAGTGAGCTAAAGAACGATGATGGATTTAACCCAGATGTGTGACTGGTTGTAAGTGTCTGAAAAGTTTCAAGTTTCAGCGCGCCGTCCGTCATCTCCTTGTGTTTGATTTGTTTGCCCAAAGTTGGTAGGGTATGCCCAGACGTGGGTCCCTTGCTCATCATGCCACTGGATTCATGCTAGCCTGGCTCATTAGGGGTGTTACCCTGAAACTGGTCCCAGGATGCTTGTTTTCAGTCCAGGGAAGACCTGGCATGGCAGTTAGGGCCGGACTATTCCCATGAGGAATAGGGTCAAGACTGATTTGTATATGGCTGGTTCTGAACAGGGGTGGGGAAGTGAGCTAAAGAATGATGATGGATTTAACCCAGATCTGTGACTAGGGTTGAGTGTCTGAAAAGTTTCACTGCTCTATCCATCATCTCCTTATGTTTGCACTTTCAGAAAGTAGGCATTTTCTTGTTTAACCATTCTGTGTGCCCCTGCCTGTTTTTGGATTGACTTTCTGGTTTTGGAGTGACAGGGACTGGAGATATGCATTCACTGTAGACAGCCTCAGGGGGGGTTGAGGTGTGCCTGGCCCTTCCTGGATGGCACAGAGCTGAGCTGAATAGGGCTTGGCTACATTTAAAGTAGTAGGAGGAGATTTCCTTGCACCGGTTTGACTTCTTGCTGTACCGCTCCAGGTGGGAGGGGGCAGAGCTCCAGGAGGAGGGGGCAGGGAGAGGGTATCCTCACCCCTGACCTCTGTCCAGCCTATGGGTAGAGACCCCACGCTGGTGTACTAGTTGCAAGATAACACCCTTGAACTGGTGGGAGAATTGTGTGAGACACCTGCCACAGGGGTCCTGATAATTCTGGGGTTACCCCTTCAGGTGGGAGGGTGCAGAGCCCCAAGGAGGAGGACAGGGTATGGGAGAGCCCACCCCAATATCTTGTCCAGCTGCAGGGTAAAGACCCTGGACTGATGGGTCGTGTCAGGACACCATACTTGACTTGGCAGGAGGGAGAGTGGACGAAGGGTTCCAGGCACCTGTGGCTACTGTCCCCCACTCTCTGATGCCACAGGGGTTAGATAGCCCTGTGAGCCCTGAGACTTGGCTCGCATCATTGGCAGTTGTCAGTTGCCACTTTGACTTGCTGTCCTGTGGACAGAGTTGCCCCTTCGAGGGTACAGGAGTCACACCCCGGGGGTGGACACTGTGTTGGCCATGTGGGTACTTTCTACCTTTGGGACACATCTGTGAGGGAAGAAAGTTTAGACGCTGCACAGATGGGTTCACAGGTGAGGATAAGGGTGCCCCATGGGTCAGCATAGGGGACCCTAAGAGTATGGATAGAGGGATCCAACTGGGTTCAGGGTGGCGTAGAACAGGAATAGACCCCTGCTGTTGCAAGCAAGGTTCCATGTTCTATTATCCAAGCAGGGAAGCCAATCGAGGTATGGGTTGGTATACGGTGAGTTTAGGCTGGAAGGGGGTTGTGTTGGACGTGGCTCTTTTTGCAGGGTTATCCCCAAACTGTTTGCTTCCTCCTCCTATTTTCTTTCTGACCTTTTATTGATGGCTTTAGGACTCTGGGCACTTTACCACTGCTAATCAGTGCTAAAGTGCATAGGCTCTCTGTGTAAATTGTGAACGTCATTGGTTATCTATGATTGGCTTATTTGATTTACTGGTAAGCATCTAGAAAAGTGCAATGAGTGTGCCAGGGCTTGTAAATCAAATTTGACTAGTGGGTCTGCAGCACTGATTGTGCCACCCACACGAGTAGCCCTGAAAATGCATCTCAGACCTGCCACTGTTGTTTTGTACTGCCATGTCGACCTGGCAAGTGCACCCACTTGCCAGGCCGTAACCTTCCCTTTTCTTACATGTAAGGCACCCCTCTGGTAGTCGAAAGGCACCACCATGGGCAGGGTGCAGTGTATGTGAAAAGTAGGACATGTACTGGTGTATGTGACATGTCCTGATAGTAAAATACTGCCAGTTTCGTTTTTCACTACTGAAAGGCTCTCTGCCCCATAGGATAGAATGGGACATACGTATGTAACATCTTACAAGTATAACTTCACATTGGGGCAAGATAGAGAAATAAAGTTTAGCCTCTCGGAACTCAGAATTTAATAACACATCTTTTAGTAAAGATGGTTTTTATATTGTGTGTTTGAAAATGCCACTTTTAGGAAGTACTCCAATCAGTAAGGTTAGGCAATATGAAATCTTTAAACAAAAATCAAATGCCAATATTGATACTCATTCAATCTATCATTCAAACTTGATGACCACACTCCTTAGCTGGGCTCCTCCCCCTCCACCTAGGACGACTCTTGGTGGCCCGCAGCACTTGGAAACCTCCCCACACCTACGTATCACACACACAAAACCACATAATAATCATCCTGAACTCCTCTCTCTCAATGAACTGCCAAATCAACACCATTTTGTCCTCCTACTTCCACACGCTCCGCCTGCTTCGTAAGATCTTCAAAGCCATCCACAATGCCGGACCTGCATAGCACAACCACCGCTTCTGCGTCTACAGTCTCCCCAGAAATCTCTTCTCCACCCAACTGGCCCTGGCCACCATCCCACGGATCCGCAAGACCACTGCTGGAGGGAGATCCTTCTTCTACCTCGCTGTGAAGACCTGCACCTCAGGCAATCATCATCGCTGCAACAATTCAGGAAGGACCTCAAGCCCTAGCTCTTCGACTGAACCGCAAATCCGACCCCCCCACTCATTGCTTTGAGACCCTCACAGGTGATTTATTCAGGAGTTAGCACAGAGGCATGGGGGAATCTTTAATTGTGACACTGTTTGGCCAGGTCGGGCGCTGCAAAAGGGGTACACATACTATCTGGCAGTTGGTGTACATAAAGGGGAGAAGATGCATACAGATGAGGTGTTGCTCCTTATCATATGCACTTGGGTTTTCCATTAATTTTACAGTGGGGGAGATCTTAGTATTACCCCTTGTTAGTTCTGGGTTTTGGCAGCATTTTTGTCAACTTGACCTATTCTGCTTACAATAAGCATGGAGCGCACTTTTGTTATCCGCTGCTTTTAACTATAGACTTTCTATGACCAGCATCTTTTAGCCATTGGCTTGAGACTTTGTCAGTCACGCTTGGCTCAACTCAGAGACTGTTTACTGCTCACTTAATGCACATCTCCCAAGATTTGGTGCACAGAACTTTTCATGAGGTATCAGACTTTTAGGTGTAAACATTACTATCAGTTTTCGTAATGAACTTGCAGCTGGTAGCTGTATATCCATGAGGCAGTGATCTTCCCCTTCCAGCAGTGCAATAAACGAACATATGCCCAAATTTACCTTTGTGTAAATCTTCAAGATTGCTGGGAATGTGACCCAGGCCATTGCAGTGTCAGATGAGGTTCTTCACAGGCACCCCCTTTCCTATCTTGGTCAGCTTTCTGTCATCCACAGGCCGCTGCAACTGCTCAATTTTGATGTTATCTTATGTTATGTGTATTTGTAACACACAATTGCCTGGAAAGGTATCCTTGCACTGATGCAGGAGCATTCTGGGACTAACTGAGGTGAAGCCTCATTGAAAGAGCAATGTCTTCAGTTTTTGCTGAATTCAAGAATCGAAGAGTCAACTCTAATGTGCACGGACAGTTCTTTCCAGGCTTTTTGAACAAGTTAGGAGAAGTCGTGACCACCTGTCCTTGTTCTGTATATGTGTGGGATGTGTGCCAGTAGGAGTCGAAATGAGTGAAGGGGTCTGGTTGTTTTCTGGAAGCCGATGAGGACGTTCAAGCATGCTGGTTCTGTGTTATGTGAAGCTTTCAAGGTGTGAGTGAATAGCTTCAAAGGAGCTTGTCTGTGGAAGGGAAACCAGTGGAGGCTGCTGAGGTTTAGGGTGATTTGAGTGCGGCATAGTAGGTTGAGAGTGAGCCTAGCTCCTGAATTCTAAATGGTTTGGAGTCGTCTGGTCAGTTGCATGCTGATTCTGGCAAATAGGGCTTTACAATAGTCCACTTTGCTGGTGAATGAGGGCTTGGGTGACAGTTCTGCAGGTGCTGGTTGGGAGCCATTTGAAGATTTTGTTCAGCAACTTCAGAGTATGGAAGCAGAAGGCAGATACAACTTTAAATTGAGGACATGGTGAGTTGATTATGAATGATAATGCTGAGTTTCTTGGCATGGGTGGGGGGGCAGGTGTGAGTTTTGCTGTCCACCAGGTAGAGTCCCACGGTGAGGAACATGTGCCGAAGATCACAACTCTGTCTTGTAAGTGTTCGGTTTGAGAGACATGTTTTACTTCATGCTTCAACCTTGGTCATGCAGGTGGAGAACTTGGCCCGAGTGTTAGGAAATTTGTCGGAGAGATAAACTTTCGGCTGAATGTCATTGGTATAAGACAAAATCTTAATTCCCAGAAGTATTAGGACAGGCTGACTGACTGGGCCTCGTCTGACAGGAAGGAGCATATCCAGCCGAGTGCGGGTCTTTGGGTACCAACTTTGTGAAGTCATTGAAAGAGGATGGGGTGAGAGACAGGGTCGAAAGCTGGAGAAAGGCCCGGGAGGAGGAGGACAGTGGTGTTTCCTGTCTGTAATCCTATGGGTGTCATCTGTTGTGGCGATTAGATCTGTTTCTGTGATGCCGTTCAGCCTGAAACCAGATTAACTGGTGTTGAGGAGATGGTTTTTGTTGAGCTGGGTGACTAGGTGCTTGTTGATCAGCATCTGGATTATTTTAGATGGGAATGGCAGCAGAGAGATGACTCAGTAGTTGGTTAGTTCCCTCAGGTCTGCAGAAGCCTTCTTGAGGAGGAGGGAGCAAGGAGGTGGAAATATTATTGCTTGTTTCCAGGATAGGTGGATACTGTGATGGAGGTGTTCATGTTTGGGGAGACAACTGAGCTGTAGGGATCTAGTACTTTGATGACGATGTGGTGGGGGCAGGGCTCCAAGAGGGCTCTACAGGGCATTTGCTTGTTCACTATCACTATCAATAAAACTTTATTCGATTTCTTGATTAAGACAATCATAAAAGCACATAAAAAAATACAATAAAATTACCAATTCATATAAATGCAATATGTACAATATCAAGGATTCATTTTAAGTAAAACAATGATCTTGATCTTATCTTGATAGAGAGTTGTCACATAATAATTGTATTCCTACATTTAATCACATTTTTCAAGAAGTAATGATAAATTCATTCTGTAGGACAGACGTGCGGGACGACAATGCCTAACACCAAGTGATCTTAAAATAGGAACAATCCATCTCCTTCAATGAATGGAATCAAATTTGCAGAGGAAAAATAGATGCAACGTCGACTGTGACGATACATCATCGCATGGGCATTTACTCATTGGTCTCGACCAATCGTTCAGTTCAGGGAAACTAGTTGTTCTATGTACAATGCCTAGTCTAAAATGGGTTAGCAAGAACCTATCATAGTCACCTGCGGCAATCCTTATATACGGTTGCATATAAAATGTAGTTAAAATAAGATGATGTCCTGAACGGTTGGTTTTATCATTTTGGTAGTATTTCTGTTTTTGTCCAGCTAGCGCAGGCAGCTATTTTTAAGATCTTTCCTAGTAACGGAACTCAAGGTATTAGTGTCATTGTAGTACTCTGGGTGACCTAGATTTTTTTTAGATCTCTTTATTAGACAGCTTGTGATAAAAATATGATCAACAGTCCAAACAAGGACTACAATCCGTAGCAAATTATAATCAGTACTAAAGGTGACCTAGATCACATGTAAATGTTTTTACATAATTTAACCAGCTGATTTGCAAAGCCCCATCTACCCCCCTACTGTCAATCAAGATTTGGCGATTAAGAAGTGCTTCCTCTATGGTCCAAATTCAATGTCATGGTAAGACTGGCTGGATCTTTATAATGTCCACTAAATATGGCAAACCCAGCTCTTTGTGACATATATACGTGGAGGTGCTATCAGGGACAGCAAACAGAGACCTAATAAAGGTATTCTCGGCAATCTGTAGGGAGTTGAAACAGCTTATGTGCTTGTTAGTTGTTGCGGTTTCTTCTGTGATGATGGCGGGTCAGGTGGTCAGTGTGGTTACTAGGGTGTTGGTTAAGATGATAGTAGTGCTGCGAGGGCAGAGGGATCAGATTGGGGTTCGAAGTTGTTATAGATTCTGTTTGTATTGTTGCAGAAGAAGAGGGACAACTCAGTGCAGAGGTCTTGTGAGGGGATGATGCAGGTGAAATCTTTCAAAAAGGTGAAGATTTCTTTAACTGTGTTGGTTATCTCATTGATGCTGTCTGTAAGCCTGGTACATTTGGCGGCTTGGACCTGCTGGCCTGTTTTAGCATCTGAGGGCAGATTTGAAGGTGTTCCTGTCTGTGTTGTCCTAGCTTGGTCTCCTTCTATGGTCCAGCTGCTGGTGATGTTGCTGAAGGTGGTGAACATTGTGTTGGGTAGATGTCCAGCGGTGTATGTATGGTTCTTCCCCATACTCGGTAAGTGCAAGGTTGGCCAGGTCCTCAAGTACAAAAGTTGTGTTTGGTTCAGTATTGTTTTGTAGGTGAAAATTGAGGTGCTTGACTCATGCATCATAGGTGCGATGAAGTCTGCAAAGGTGTTGGGAAAGTTAGTGTGGGGTCCCAGTAGGTTGGCTATTTGCGTGCTTGTCAGGGTTAAGTTGGCTATGATGCGGAGCTTGAAGGATAGATGCTCTATGTTGCTTGGGGGCGGGTCTGAGGTGGTGGTGCAGTGGATGGGGTTGTTGAAGATGACTGCAGCTCCGCCTCTGGGCCTGTGTGGTCTGCATTTCTGCTGATCTCGTAGTCTTGAGGAATAGTCGTGGTGATGCTGGGGGCAAATGCAGGGGCAGTCTGATTTCCATAAAGAAATCCCAGTAATTGGTTGTGAAGAATGTTCCAGACTTTGGTTGCATGTTGAGTGAGAGAGTGGGTTTTAAGAAGTATGTAACATAGGGAGGATTGCGATATGTGTCTGGGGCGTGTTTGAAGTGCTGTCAGTGTGGGTATGGAAGAGTGCCGGAGAACTTGCAGGTGGGGTAGGAGAGTGCTTGGTCGGTCATTTGCAGCGTGGCATGGTAACATTGCAGTGAATTGTGTTCAGGGTTGGGCACATGGAGGGTTACTGTGGGGTAGTGCTAAGCAGGAGCAGGGTTCCTTTTACGTACGGGAGCAGGCGGGCTGTCTTTGGCCAGTTTTGGTGCACTAATGGCATGCCAACAGTGGGCATCCATGCTGTGGCTGCCATTAAGCAGTTCTGGGAGAGGGGTGGAGAGCAGGGGAGGTGGCTGGAGCTGGAAGGGGTGAAGAAGGCGGGAAGCTGGAGAGCAGTGCAGGTGGAAAGGCAGGAACACTTAAAGAGTGCCGGGAGGCATCAAGAGGGAAAAAAGCTAAAATAGCAGAGAAAAAGAGAGAAAAAAGAGTAAAATGGGCAGGTTCAAAGGATGCATGGAAAAACAAGCGACTGGCGCTCTAAGCATAGTGGAGCAGTTGTGCAATCGGCTGAAGGGGTGCTGTGGCACTACAAAAAATCCAAAATTGCATCAGTGGAGAAGCAAAGGTTAAATGTATGTAAGGCTAAATTCTGTGAGTTATTAGGAGATTGCTTAGATCCATTAGATATCAGACATGAGAGTTTCAGGGGAGAGTCTGTTCCTTTGTGGGTGCACCACTCCTTGGCTTTTGAATTTAAAAGGTGGAGATCTGTAGGACAACTATATGTAGCTGGGAGGGGACAATCCGCTCTGCGTCTTTGGGCAGGGGTCTAAACCCAAATAGTCCAGAACGTATTCTACTCTTAGGTAAAGTGGGTGAATTGTAAAACCGCTACAGCATTCATAGCTCCTATTGGTTGCTTTCAGTTTGTGAGAATACAGTTTGATTTGGCTTCAGCGGCAGTGGTGTGAGAATGGTTGACGCACAAATTGTTTAATGCAAGAGATGTAGTAATTTTCTTCCAGGATGATATCCTTATGGGAAAAACTGAGAAGAGCTTGAATATTGCTTGAGGGTAGTGTTGAAAAGCCTCAAAAACATTTAAGTGTAGAATCTAATAGATGTAAGTTTGCAGTCCTATCTCTTACATATTTAGGGCATGTTGTAAGTGTAACATATATCAAACCCAGAGACGTTTCCAGGCTTGGGCAAAGTGAGCTCTGGCCCAGGGCCCCGCCTTTCATGGGCCCCCCTCTTTTAGTGATGGGAAAAGGTCTGCCTTTCATTTAAAACCAATTCTACTTCTCGCTTTAAATCGCTTTCTTTGTTCCCATCCAACTTATCAGCCCATGTCTCACTTATCCTTGCAAACATGTGTTACAAATGACATTGTGACAGTAGCAATCATGGTGTGGTTGGGCTGGGCATGCACATTGAGCTTCAGGTGAGTGTGCATGCCCAAATCAATCACATTTTTCTGTTCAATCTAAAGACAATGCAAATAGCTACTGAAGGAGAGGACTATTACATTCCTGCCTGGTGTCTTATGGATTCAACACCATTTCAGTTCAGTCTCAAGGTGTACATAAATATCGCCCCCAAAGTCTGAGGCAGCCCATCGATAGCAGACTGGCCAGCAGAGAGCTGTCAGCTTTCTGCTGTTTTTGTGCTATTTTACCGTCATGCAGAATTTCTGTTTATTGCTCCTTCAAACTATTTAAAATAAGGACCAGATGGCAGATTGGGACTACAGAAAAATGATCTTCCTATAAGCATTGTTTTTTCAAATGTTTTCAGGACTTGTGGAAAGTTACAAAGTGTTCCTTCTGTGTTCCAAATGAACAATCACTCCAAAGCAAATGAGAATGATGCAGATTAAGCGGGTTCCCTTTCAAGATGTGATGCTGTTAGGCTTCCACCCAAGAATTACAAACTGAGATGGATTTTATGTACTGTGTTCAGTCTAGGTGGGTTGCGGTGTGAGGGTAACAGATTCAGGATAATGGGATGCACACCTTCTCTTGAAAAGTTCCCTTGTTCTGTGTAAATGTTTGTCGTCTATGTACTCTATCAATTAGTCTTTGTAGGCATGCAAGCTCGTTATGCGCTCTGTCCCAATGCGCTGCAATTGAAAACTGAACACGTGGGCACCACATTTCGGTACCCTTAAAGCTGCACAGCCAGAAACGAATTCAATGAATCAATTCATTAAACCTCTTAATTTTTTCACCATTTTCTCCAACATATTTCATCCGTTTTACTTTTTGCTTCTCATCAATTCATTTTACTCATTTATTTGCCATTCTTTCCAATTCAAAAAAGGTCCAGGAATGCCAGTTGTTTCCTCATGTCACATTTATTGGTTACCCAATGCATTTCGGGAAAATTTCCCTTCTTCGGGGGTATGCCTATAATACAAATGAATGAATCAACTAGTGTTCGCTTGTCTTAATTAAAAATACATAAAACATGCTCTACGCACTGCTAGTTCTCCCTATTCTTCACTTTTTGTAATCTCGTATATTACATTCCTGTGCATGTCCGATATTGTTTACATGTGTAACCTTCTCCCTTGGCTTTATAAATAGTGCCAATGTTTGCTCAACAACCCGCCCTTTCTTTAATCTAAACATCAGATGCTGACCTACAAATTCGTCGCGCATCTTTAAACAAAGCAGCTTAATATTCCGTTTTCCATGCAACCTTTAAGTTCAGCCAGCTTACCGTGCCATGAGTCTATCTGTATTTTAGTCGAATTCTCTTCAACATATCCATCTCCATTGTATAATGTTAACATTCATTCCGCGGAGCACGCCGCTGAAATGCTCCTGTTTGTTCTTCCGAGGAGTGTAGATTAAACCTTTGCCGGTTTCTCCTTCCCTATTTCAATTAAGCTTCCCTCAGGTGCACGATCACGTGCTCTCCAGGCTCTCGCTGTACTCACATCAATCATCCTAACGATCTAGTCACGTCATTCTGCTGCTACTGATGTAATAAACTACAAGGGAAATTTTCCCGAAATGCATTGGGTAACCAATAAATGTGACATGAGGAAACAACCGGCATTCCTGGACCTTTTTTGAATTGGAAAGAATGGCAAATAAATGAGTAAAATGAATTGATGAGAAGCAAAAAGTAAAACGGATGAAATATGTTGGAGAAAATGGTGAAAAAATTAAGAGGTTTAATGAATTGATTCATTGAATTCGTTTCTGGCTGTGCAGCTTTAAGGGTACCGAAATGTGGTGCCCACGTGTTCAGTTTGCGGTGTGAGGGTGCCACTCTAAGCTGACTCTGAGAAGTACAACATCTTATCTCCTCTGTGTGTGGTGCCCGTGAGTCTTCCATATTGACAGTGCTGGTTCCTTGAGGCATCCACCTTTTTCCCATTGTTTATTTTTTTTTAAATAAAAACTTGTCCTCATTGTGCAATAAACTGGTTGAGATGAGATGATAGGATTTTTTGCAGATTGGGGGCCGTGGATCTCGATCTATGCTATTCAGACCCTGTCCCCAGACATACACCTACGTTTGGAGGATTGGAGGATTTAGTGTATGTGGGGTATCCGTTCGGCCTCCCGGCCCCCTTCTGCACCTCTCCTTACTCAATCAAATGCCAGTTTTACCTGCACCAGCAGGTCCCACTTGATTTTATTTCCAGATTGCTTAATCATTGGACTTTCAAATTACCTAGGCATAGCTGTCTCACCGTTACAATTTTCCCCATGCTGTTCCCATATATCCCAAAACTTCGTCTCTTGGTACGTACTCCTGCCCAATCTAATCTATTTGCCCTACGACTGACCCCAGCCATCCCGCTAGGGTTGGAGGATTATGATGAATCCAGTTAATGCAAATTTCCCATCTAGCTTATAATATCGAGAGGAAAAGTAAGTTGTTCAGCTTTTTACTTAACCTGGGCCTTCTCCTACTGTCAATTCCATTTCCAACCCCAAACATGACTAGCTCCAGGCTTACCTCTATTTCCTGGTGTAGAACTTCTGAGAGAATCTTACCCACTTCTTTCCAGAAATCCTGTAGTTGGGGGCATCTCTGGAAGATGTGGGCATCGTCTGCTCTCTCCTCCCCACATTTCGGACACTTTTTCGCCTCTCCTCTGCTTAATTTGGACATTTTCTTTGGGGTCCAGGTCACCCTGTATAATGTGAGCAAATGGTTCTTCCTGAAAGGTGCGGACTTGATTATATGCCAGCATGTAGACAGTGATACTTGCCGTAGACTCTGTACACCCAGCGTCGGCAGGTCTTTCCCCCAGATCTCCATGGGTAAGCTGAAGACCTCCTCTCCTGCTGATATAAATGAGCAGTACCACTTTGCTACTTCTTTCTTCATTACAACTCTTATAGTATTCGTATCTAAGTCTCTATTTTCTGTGCCTTCCTTCCCCAAAGAGTTTGTCCAGCTCAGCAGTTGATAAAATTTAAACTTAGACAATAACGAGAGTTGATCCCAACAGACTAGTGAATTCTTGCTTATTATATGCCAGCATGTAGACAGTGATACTTGCCGTAGACTCTCTACACCCAGCGTCGGCAGCAGGTAAGGTGGATAGAATGTTCTTTAAATAACAATCTAAAGTTCTTGAAGTGAAAAGCGCTATAGTATAGAATCAGATCCGGGCTGGTGATCCCGCCATGTTCCATCTTCCTCCTGAACTTCTTCCAAGTTCAAGCTCTTCTAACTCCTCTTGATGCCCAGATAAACTTCTGATATCTATTATTAAACCACTCTCTCCTAAATTCTAGTGGGATAGAATTAAAGATATAAGTGAATTTTGGGAATATGATCATCTTCACCAAATTTGAGCTGCCTAAGAGCGATAACGAGAAGGCTTTTCCATGCATTAAGTCATTTTCTTGTTTCAGCTAGGACCTTAATAAAGTTTACATGGGTTATTTTCCCTATATCCCCCACTACCTGTATACCCAGATACCATATTTGTTGCTTCACCAGGGGGTTGTTACTCTGTGTGTTCCACTCCATAATTTCGGTTTTCTGTTGGTTTATCTGGTAACCTGATAGTCTCCCAAACTGCTCCAGTACATTTATTGTGCTAGGAAGCGACCCTAGTAAGTCATCTGTAAATATCATTAAGTCATCCGCATATAGTGCGACCTTTTTAGCCCAGTTTTTATACTTAAAGGCATTTATTTGTTGGCTAGGTCTCAGGGCATTTGCTAAGGGCTCTATATACAAGTTGAACAACAGTGGTGAGAGGGGGCATCCCTGTCTAGTACCCCTTCCAATGTTTATCTCATCCGTTTGAGTTCCATTTACTAATATGCGTGCAGATGGGTTCTTGTATGTGGACTTTACTGCCCCTGCAAAGCTATTTCCCAAGTTATACATTTCAATCACTTTGTGTTTTGAATCGTTCTGCCTCTTACAAAGCCTTTCTGATCCTCATGACTCAAATTACTAGCCACTTTACCCAGTCTTTTTGCCAAAATTTGGGGGTAAATCTTGTAGTCACTAATTAATATAGAAATTGGCCTATAACATTGACACCGTTTTGGATCATTCCCGGTTTTAGTAAAACACAAATTGTCGCTTCTTCCCAAGAAGACCTTGGTAAGTCCTGTCCTTTAATAAATGACTCATTAAATAGTTTGGTTAGTCGAGGAATGAGCTCTTCTTTCAGAGATCTATATAGCTCGTTTGGCAGGGCATCTGGGCCTATGGCTTCTGCTGTTTTCAGTTATTTTACCACTCCCATTACTTCTTCCTTGGTTATTTTGGAGTTTAAATCCCCTCTATAATTTCTAGATAGGGTCTGTTTTATCCAAATCTTGAGATAGTCTACTATTTATTGTTCACTAGCCGAGTATCTTCTGTATATAAATTTTTAAAGAAACTATTGAAAGCCCTCCCAATAGCAGTTTCATCTAAACTGGCTTCTGCTTGGCTTTCCTCTTGGATAGATGAAATCTTATTGCGACTTTGCTCAGTCTTTGCCTTCCAGGCCAATAATGTACCGCAGCCCTCTCCATATTGAGAGTGCGCTAGTTTACTTGCCTCTCATTTTTCCTTGATTGCAACTTCTAATATATTAGAGAGCTCCTCCTTCATCACATTAATTTCCTGTTTTAACTTATCCCTTACTTGTATTGTATGCTTCTCTTTTGGTCTTCTTTCTAGGGCTAGGCCTCCCTTTTCCAAGTTGCTAATCTTATTCTTGAAAGTCGTGTTCCTAAAAGCAGCTGCACTAGTTAGAATCCCTCTAATTACAGCCTTATAAGTATCCCATCAAAACAGCCATGAAGTCTCATTTGTGTTCACTAAGAAAAAGGAATTTGTTTCAGTTTTCAGGCTTTCAACTATTTTGGGGACAAGAAGCGGGGTTTTATCCAAGGTGCACTTTTTTTCACACTGTGGCTTCTGGAGACATATCTCCATCTGGACCCCTGAGTGGTCAGAGAGGTGCGCCAGGAGGTGTTCCACCCTTTTCACATTGTTACATAATGCCTTGTCTACTAAAAAGTTATCAATTCTCGATGAGTGGCCTAATTTTGTATTCTTAAAGGTACATTTTGGACATTTTGCTCCCTTTTCTCACCAGATATCTACCAGGCCTAGATCCTCTAGATAAAGTTTTAGCCAACTCCTCATTTTTGGCAGTGTAGTGTAATTCCTGATTGGCAATCTATCTTTTCTAGCGTATATCACCAAGTTAAAATCTCAGCCGATTATAACTTGATCTGATATATCTAAAAGATGTGTATACAAGTCCTGCATTGCGGCAGCATCATCCATATTGGGGCCATAGTACCCTGCTAATGCATACATTCTCCCAGATATGCATACTTTTGCTATGGCCCATCTCCCTTTCTAGTCGCTGCTAGATGACTCTACTATTGCATTTGCTGATCTCTTGAGCAGAATGCTCACTCTCTTGACACAACACTCCTGGTCTGTGCATATATAGGAGTCTACCCTGCCTTGCTTCTTCATTATTTCTTCTCATTCTGCTTTTAAGAGATGCGTTTTTTGGAGAATTACTATATCACAATTGGTACTTTTTAGATATTCTAATATTTTTTGTCTTCCGCTTCTGACCCTCAAACCGTTTACTTTCCATGGTATTATGCTAACTCCCATGTCCTTTAGTGACATCTTAACCATTTCTCTTGTTATTGCACAAGTTGGATCAAATTGTTTTCATTTTTTTTCCTGTATGCTCCCACACCCTTAGTGAACTTACTCTTGCACACCCCTTTTTTTCCCAACCTCCCTGTGCTCCTAACCCACCCATAAAGAACCCTCCTTCTTTCTCTGCATTCCTTACACTGGTTGTGCCTTAATCTTATTTATTAGGGATTCTACTTATTTAGCCTCCTTCAGGTTGTGCATCTGTTTTCCCCACATTATTCTCAGGTACTCGAGGAAGAGCATCTGTACTGATGCCCCCAGAGATCTCAGCTCCTGCATATACTGCCCTAATGCCCACTGTCTATCCTGTGTTGCTTTTGAGATGTCCGATCCTATTCTAAAAGTCCAGTCACTTTTCATATGGGATCTGGCTCTTATTGTTCCCCTAGTATTTTCTCCTTTAGGGTATACGTTCTAAAATTGATTAGTATCTTCCTTGGGATCTTCCTTGGTTTGCCTTTTCTGAATGGGTCCCTGTGTACCCTCTCTATATCTTCTGTCAAAACCCATGGGAAGAACTCTTTGAGAAGAGTGATCATGAATCCTTTAATGTCCTTGCCCTCTGGTACAGTTAGGATTCTCATGTTATTTCGCCTCGCCTGATTTTACAAAGACTCAATTTTACCCCTGAGGTCCTTCTCATTCCCCTTCAAAACCTGGATTTCCTCTTTACCACTTAGCTGATTGAGGGGAGAACCTGGCGGCCGGCTAGTGGACCGGTCGTGAGCTCCCGAGCTCTGTAGGCAATTATGGATCTTTGAAGTGAGAGGTGCGCAAAACAGAACATTGTTGCAGCAGAGGATTACCCGAGGGGAATTTGGATATGTCCCATGGGTCCGCAAACAACACAAGTGAATTTTCAGCGTGGCGGATGGGAGAAGAAACAAGTTGCGATATTGACGTGGGTAAGCAGGGTCTTGGAGAAGCGGCAAACTCGGTGTGGGAGCAGGCGGTTTCCGTGCTCAGAGTGAACAGGAAAGCAGCCGCCCGGGTTTCCTTCTGGGGTAAAATGCTGGTCAGCCCCAGTAACAGCGGTACCAGCATCTACACAGGGAGCTGCAGATCAGTGGAGATAACAAGCTCTGCCATGGCGTTTAGAGGGGCAAACAACCTGAGAGGAGGGTGGATAACCAGACAGGACTGCAGAAGAAGAGGGTAAGCAGGAAGGGTAGATGATCAGGCTGAAGGGGGCATCCACGGGCAGGACGTAAACGCTGTGCAAAGAAATAGGAGGAGAAAGGAAGGTAGAGCCAGAGGGTCTTTAAGGGAGCAGTCCCAAGACCTTACTCTGAGAAGGGGAATAAGATACTGCCTCAGGAATAGAAACTTAACTGCGAGTCTAGCAGTGAGCTCAGAACCAAGTCAAAACCACACTACCTTTACAGCGCAAAGACGTGAAAAAATTAACTGGCTACACCCCTGCAAACTGCAGAGTTTACCCCAGCATCTACCTGGACCAGAGCAGTAGGCCCAAAGGTGAAAATCTCCCAAGTGAAACAACAAATTTGGAAGGACAGAATATGGAGGAAGGCAACCAAAAGATGGCATAGGTCAGCTCAGTGGGAGATATTCTGCTCAGTACCAACAGATTTCAGGGGCTAGAATTGGTCGATGCCACAGGCGAAGAATGCCCTCCTCAGAGCTCCGTAGAGACAGGCAGACAAGTTCACGCGACGCAAAGGAAAAGCCAGGAAGGAGCAAGAGGAACGGAGAGCTTAATAGAGACTATGTTCTCAGAAATAAAATAAAAAATTTGCAACTTCGGAGAAAAATCAGCTTAAAATTCAGGGAACCTGTGAAGCTTTGAAGACAAAAATTAACTCCATAGCGGATCGTATTAACATAGTGGAGGCTACCGTGGAGGAGCTAGGGAAATGTGTGGAAATCAACAAAGAGGAAATCCGCCTTTTTCCCATTGTGTTGCTACTCTGGGCTTATTGACTTAGCCCCTTGGCTATTCTTAAGCCTTTAACTTTGCCTCACGGGTAATCTACCTGGAGTATTAACATATATCTGTGTTGTTTTTGGTGCTCTCCCTTGGTGTTTTTTAAGCACTGCACATTGCCTACATTCTGAATTAATTTCAAGGTTACCGTTCCCACAGGCCATCCTCAGTCCTGATGAGACCCTCTTATCCCTTGTACAGTCCAAACCCTGTCAACACTATTCACAAACAAACCTCCTGTTACTTCACAACAGTGTGTGAATAGTCAACCTTTTGCCGGGTCTAATAAGACTGAACTATATGGTTGTTCGCTTACCAACATACCTTGGATTTTCACTCATTGTTTCACTTATTTGTTTGGCTGTGATTTGTGCTCACATGGTGGTCGCTTCACACTTGCAATGTCCATATAATCATTTTCAGATGTGACTGATGAGGTGAATAAATTCCCATTTTTGCACTGGAAACCCATGCTGTGGATTGCCACGATATAACACCACGGTAATTTTAATATTTCATCTATGATACTTTTAAAAATGAGCTCTATGTGAACTATTGTGATTGTTGGTACTTCTAATTCCCAGGTTCACGACATTTGGGTTGCTCTTTTTTATTTATACGTACTGAAGCACTTGTAATTAGAACTCTTTGGCATCATACAAAATATCAACCACATGTTTGGTGTGCAGACTTAACAGGCACATTACTCTTCATGTTGTACAACTACACTGACGCATGCTCTTAGACACAGCATTATACATCAATCTGTCTGTTGGGTGTTTATTACTTGGCTGATTGCTGTAGCTAGTCCACACCCTCGCTGATTCTTGCTTTTGAGTCATTGTTAGTGAATAAAAGGTGTGCCCCATTTATTCTTTTTTTATGCCTCTGCATGTAACATATCCCCTCTCTTCTGGATATCCTTCCACTTTGGACCAGTCCATTTGGGGCCTGGGTAGACATATGGGGATACTTCGCTAGTCTCTTTTTTAAATGCTGAGAGGGTCAAGTTAAAGTCAGTTTAATATTGGGGTTTATTACCATGCACCTATTGACTATTCACCTTTCCTATCAGCCTTTGAGAAGAAACACATCTGTGGGGAAATCTCATATAGGAATAAGTCAGCACACGTGTTCAGTGTTTCCAGATGTTCATTGGCAACTGCACAACATTTGTCGATCTCTCTACAAATGTGAAAAACAAGTAATTCTTGAAAAAAATCCAACTTACGCTCCAGAGACTGAATCTTCTCCTTGAAACCTTCCAAGCATGTAAGTATTAATACTCCATTAAAAAAATAATAAAGATTGTTGGAAACAAGGAAGTGGAAATAAGTCCTTTCATTCTGACCAATGGCCAGTCACATTTCACGGCTATTTGGAGAGTATAGTTAGGTCTTCCCTGGGGGAGAAGGCATGTACTCACAACTGATTTGTGAGTAAATAAGGCTTCAGTGTAGCAAAGAACTTCTGCATAAACATAAAATAGGAAAAAACCTGTGGTACATCAGTCCCTTATTGTGGTAGAAGTTGATATAAAGGTAAATGAGATTAAGGGCCTGATTTAGAGTTTGGCGGAAGGGTTACTCCGCCACAAACGTGACGGATATTCCGTCCTCTGTATTACAAGTGCTATGGGATATAATGCACTCATAATAAGGCAGACGGGATATCCGTCACATTGCAATAGAGTAAATTGTCCGCCGAACTCTAAATCAGGCCCTAAATGTTTTACTAATGCAAAATATGGTTTTGCAGAACCTGTTTTAGGGGCAGATATTCTCTAGAGAATACATAATATAGAGTCATAAAGAGGTTTCCTGAGGTTCTCCTTTGCACTTAACGTAATAAGTATCAGCAGTAAATTGCCCACTTAATGAAAGACTATAATTGGGCTATCTCCTAAACTGGATATAGATATGGTATTAAAAAAATCCCAGAGTTTAACACAGAGATTTACAAACCCTGTAATAGAATCAAAGACAGCAGTAGGTGCTTGTAGATTGGTTTCATTAAACAAAACGATTGCTGATAGGTTCAGAAGCAGTTCTGATAGACAAATATATCCCTCATAGGATGATAGACATTATCTTAAAAACCCTGAATAGCAAGACTTTTTCAGTTTGTTACTAATGTAACACTATCTGGAATAGAACAAATGGCTCTTGCACTCAAAATACCTGTGTGCACAGTAAACTAATTTACCCACTCCTGACATCGCTTGCGCCTGGAAGCCTTTCCTGTGCATATAGTGGTCTAACATGCAGTGCCTTTGAGTGACGTTATCTATAGGTCCAGGAGCTCTATAGTCCAGGAGCCCAACCACCTCTAATACTTGGGGTATAGCCTCCATTCTTCCCATGCAAAGGGATGTGTATTGTACAAATACAATTTATGGAGAAGTTTATGTAAGTAATTGCATATCATTTCTCTATTTCTTTTAGGATTTCTGAAATGTTAACAATCAATTCGATATAGCTTGACATCAGTAGGGTATGAATGAGGTGAAAATGAATAATAAATTAAATGTTTTTTCAACAAGGGCCCCTAATAGGTTTTGTCCAGGGCCCTTAAATTCCTTAAGATGTCCCTGATTAATCCCAAGATCTTGTGAATGCTATTAGAAAGACGCCATTCCAATGAACAAGGGTGAGATTAAGTCATAAAATTTGAGTCCAAATTTGTTGAGAATTTTTCAGAAAAAAATGTATGAACTAAGTAACGACAGTTAAAGGACAAATTCAAGTTTGGGTGGAAAACAAAGAGCAAGGAAAATCTCGAAACAATTAAGCGGGACATCTGTAATGCTACATCACTGCATGGTTTAGACCCAACAGGGTGAAGAGAAGTTACTATAGGCTTCACTACTTGGCTGTTGTATCTGTTAGAAGACCGTATTCAGTGATAGACAAAGAGACATTGTCTTGTGCATGCTTCATGGAATGCTTTAAACCAGTGATTCCCAACCGTTTTAGAACCACAACTCAATATTTAGAACAACAAACCTCTGCAACCCAACTAGCTTTAATAGACATGATGCAGGTACATTTTTCAATGTAACTAAAGCATTGTCTGGTTGCACTGTTATTTACACACAATACATTTTCCATTCAAATTGGCACTAGATTTGCACAGATATACAGTCTTACTTATAAAACTATATTGCACACAAATGATAAATCGCAGAAATCGGGTTTCACTGAGGGGCATATGTATGAAACAACTTTTTAGTCGCAAATGCTGCAAATCGCAAAAAACAGCATTTGCGACTAAAAATCCATAAAACGCGATGTATGAGCAAAATCGCATCACAATATTAAGGAATCGCAAAATTTGCGATCGAAGGAATCGCAAATTGCGATTCCTTAAATGCTATGCAACAAGCACCCAAGTTGTGCTATTTCACCTTAAAAAATCGCAAATTACCACCAACTTCAAGTTGGTGGTAATTTGCGATTTCTTTCAAAAATGCACTTTTTGGCATTTTTCAAGGTGACATGTGGCGCACATACATGCCACATGTTCATTTCAGGGGTGCATCAGGGTGTCCTTGTGACACCCTTGCACCCTTGAAATTATTCTCAATTTGCGATTCCCAAATTGCGAATCGCAAATTGAGAATGACATCCCATACATTCCTATGGGCCTCCTGGCCCATAGGAATGAATGGGAAGGTATTCCTTAATTGCGATTTCGCAATTTGCTAATCGTAATTAAGGAATACTAAGAAATCGCAAACAAATTGCGAATATTTAAATACATCCCGTTTTCCAATTCTCAAATAGCGATTCTCAAAAAATCGCTATTTGAGAATCGCAAAAACGGATTTTCATACATATGCCCCTGAGTATTTATTATTAATAGATCACCAGGGAAAGGGTCTTGATTTGTTATGTTTCTATTGAAATCTGCTTTTTCCATCACACATCAGTATTACAAAAAAGTGTTTTCTTTTTCCTCTCCCAAATGCTGTAAATGTACAGTTCATTCACAGTTATTTTCATTTTGTTGTGTGTTGCAAACATTGCATCATAAAGCCCTTTCTTTCACACTTCCTGGACCCCAGCAAGATTGTGACATAATTCACTTTCCTTTTCTTTCTCTAACTGCAAAATGATTGTAAACACCAGTCTCAATGTTACAAAAATTAGCAGCAGTTTGTCAGAACACATTGCTTGTCATTTGACTTCTGTATTTGATGTGCAGTGAATATGACAAGAGAAATACAGAATTTAAAGGCATCTATTGTTATTGCTTGGACTTTCGTGACTTTCGTGACCCACCAAATATCAGCTCGTGACCCACAGTATCAGAAGTCCTGCTGTCAACAGTTAATATGGAGTTAGGAGGTTTTAACTACTGCTATTATATTTACAGGTTTGCCATGCATTTAATGTGATTACAAGATTTCAGTTACATCTTTTAGTACTTACCTATAGTTGCAGATTTTTTTTTTTTTTGTAGATTACCATAGATGTTGCGTGAGAACGTGCATAATGAGTGGGATAAATTCCAAGTTGTCATGGTGGAAGACAAGGTAGTGTGGCTATTTCTTGCGAGGAATGGAGAATGGAAAGGAAGGTTATGTTGAGGGTAAAATATGGTGTGAAGTTAAGGATTTCATAAGGAAGGGATGGCTGATGAACGAGTGTGTAGGAAATCTACTGAAAGCGTTTTGGGAGATCATGAGTGAGTTGCGTTTGGAAGATAAATTCTTATGCACAAAGGGCAAGATCATTGCACCTCAGATGTTAAGGGTAAAAGTCATCCAATTGTGTCAAGATGGTAATTTTGGCATTGTGAAATGCAAACCTGGGGCAAAGGAATCCTTGGGCATCCCACAAAGGTATCAATATTAGTACTCACTGCTTTGTCAGAGAATGCTTTGAATGTGGTAGAACTAACAAATTACAGGTGACTCTCAAACCACATAATGCTTTCTGAGGGTTGTATGATAGTACAACGTGGGCTATTACCACGCGTGCTGTAAGCGCTGGATAGTGCAATAGTTTAATTTTCGATTCCAACTCCAGCCCACCTTACAGTAGGGAAGGTGTTGGAATAGAAAATTAAACTATTCCTTGTCCAACAGTGCCCTCCAGCGCAAGTTGTTGAAACGACTTGCGTTGTAAAAGCAGCGTAGTAATGGCAGAGCGTGGTAATGCCCGCGTTGTAAAGGCTGTTCCCCTTTGTGAGATGCCCAGATGGGTTGTTGGACGTTTCATAAATTGACACATAGGCCCCAGTCCAGAGGAGACATTTCATGTTCTTTGTTTTGCAAAGAAGAAGACATCACAGTATTTATCAAGGAGCGAGTGATGGGATTGATGTTCTGGAGTGACTTCATAATGACATACTCTAGGCTATCATTCTGTCTTTGTTTTGGATGAGTTATTATCTTGATATTTCTTTGCTGCTATAAATGTTTCATTACAGAAGGGGCTCATGATATTTGCCCGCATGCTTTTAATACAATGTAAATTATCTATCATGTTGGATCACTGCGGATGGTTAAGTAGCACCAAGGCGTCCACCAATAATATTAACGTGTAGCTCAAGGTAACTTTAGCAAATGTTGTTCTGAAAAACTGTATCTAATAATCCAGCTGCGGTAACGTGCTCAAATTTGAATATTTGTAGAGAAGTGCCACACCCAAGTAATGCATTCATACATAAATGGAGATAGCAACCATCTTTCCTCAATCTTCTGCACTTGTTAGGTCTCGCCTAAGCCGGGCATATGCGCTGCCTAGGTGGAGACCTTTTGAAATCGATTTGCTTTTTAGGCCAAAAACGTGCACGCATTGCATTGCTTTCAATGGCAACGCATGCACGTTTGGCCATTCCCTTGCGAGAGTGAGCCTTGACAACATCTATTTGTAATTAACTTGCAAACAGATGGTGCCCCTGGTCGCTCCCGCAAGGGAAATGCTCTGTGGGTCTGTTTTTTTTTTGTTGCTCCTTTCCAAGCGTCGGGCTCCTTCCTAGGTTTTTCTGAAATCTGCATTTACGGGGCGTGACTCCTAGAGTCTATGCGGGTCTGTGCCTTGTTGTAGGAGGCACTTGAAAGAAGAATCTGTGCCTTGTTGCCATTCAGGTCCCTAGTGCTTTCCAGTCTTGAATAGAATACCAGCAGTGGACCTCTCCCTGGAGGATTCTACAACCGTCTAGGACCGTCCTGTTTTTGCCATTGTTTGCGCATATCTCATCTTGTAGTCTTTTTTTTCTTTACTTTTATTTGACAAAATTGTTCAAACGTACACATTTTCACGTTTACTATCAAGCTAAGCTGTATTTGCCGAATTTAAGGTCAGTTTTTGCTAGGTATGGATTAACAATATAGCTGCCTGTCGACTTTTGTTACTAATTCTTTAAAGACTGCATAATCAGCGTTGTCTCAATCCAGAGGAGTATTACTCTCTCACCTCACGCCGTTGGCCAATTCGTTACCTGTCCAATCCATATGAAGTGCTTGCATTGCAACACATGGGCCAATTTTACATTGAAAAAACTACACTGTCATCAGAGAATCAATTCAGTATCTCATTCATGCATTGTTTATGGAAATCGGTCAATTTTTGGTATGTCCTTTACTTCAGTGACCAGTTTTGTTTTTGTCTGGACTAGAGTGTGAGGCATTGCCCCCTTCTCCCCTCCCCACACACATGTTTGTTCCCTGACCTATATAATTATCACCGCTGCCATTGCTGTCACCTTTGTCATTAACACTACCACCATTACTACCACACCACCACCACCAGCTCCTCCACACCATTTGTTGTTGTCTGGTTTGAATGCTTTATCTCATAAAAACAAGGCATATTGATTTTGCCAGTGCTTGTTTTTGTTCTTGTTGAGCCGATCTATCAGTTCCCAAAACCAGAAACTATATGCCAACCTACACATGGAAGGAAGGATCCTTTCTTGTCATCATAGACAGCTTCCCTGAAATTTATCCTTATTTATCAGTTTGACTTTTGATGAAACCGTAACTCTACCCAGCATGGTATGATACAGGAACTCGAGCTTCCTGGTCTGTAGTGTTGTGCGTTCAATAATGACAGACACTTACTTGAGATTACTGGAGCTTTATTGGCACACTCCTTACTCGTCCCTGTCCCTACTCTAACTGCCCCTTTCCTGCCCGTGTCCCTGCTCTTCCTCCACCCCATGACTCCGCCCACGCCCAACTACTAGAATGCTCAAAACATAACATCTCCTCCTTTGTTAACAAAGAATGAACTGACTTTATTAGAGTTCTTCAATCAGTCTCTGAGGCCTGTGAATGTTCCTTCTGGGTCGCAGATTCATGCCACCATCATCCACTTCAGTGTCAGTCCTCTGATCAGGTCGCTGGACTGGGCCTGTTTGATTGGGTCTTGGTGTTTCCGGTGGATCTCCATCCTGTTCAAGCGCCTCTTTCAGGCCAGGTGTGCACTTTTGAAAATGGGACACATTCCTGGTAATCCTTCTCTTTTCAGACGCCGCCGTGACCATGGTGCCCTTCTGTTGGGTGACAACCAAGGGTTCGTCTTTGAAGGTGCAATCTGTCTTTCGGGATTGTTCTTGTTTGACCACCACACAGTCCCCGGTCTGTAGTGAAGGAGACTTGGCTCTCCTTCGAGTGTCTGCATACAGTTTCATTTTGTTCTTACTGGCTTGATCAGCCAGGGCCACCTCCTGGTGGACACGTGTCGGAGACACTGGTCGCAGAGCACCCTCCCACGTCGGAATCCTTGTTCTGATGGGTCGCCCCAGCATAAGAGTGGCCGGGCACTTTCCTGTGGTGGCATGGGGGGTAGTTCTGTATGCTCGCAGGACTTCGTTGAGGGCAACTTGCAAGTCTTTCTTCTCGAGCATGGCTTGTTTAAATGTTTTCTTCAGAGTCGCCATGAACTGCTCAATGGTGCCATTAGCCTGTGGCCACAGAGGCGTGACCTTTCGGTGTCTGAAGTTAAGATTTCTGGCGAACTCGCTAAACTCCTGGCCATTGAAAGGAGGATCATTGTCTGTTTTGAGTTCCTTTGGGACACCCCATGTGGCAAACACCTCATCCAGCACCGCAATTGTGCAGGAAGCATTAGTAGATGTCACAAATTGGGCTATAGGAAACCTCGAGTACTCATCCATGATAGCCACTACATACTTGCCAGATTGGAGGGGTCCGTAAAAGTCCATGGCTAGTTCTTGCCATATCCCACTGGGTAACTTAGTCATTTGAAGCGGGGCTGGTGGTGTTCCATGGCTAACGAGTTGACACTGGGGGCAATCCTTGAGGGTGGCCTCCACCATGGAATCGAGCAGCGGAAACCAGACTCGCTCACAGAGATTTTTTTTGGTTGCAACCACTCCCCTGTAGACTTCATGAGCCAGGTTAATGACTCCTTGTCGTAACTGCCTCGGGATGACAATCCGATGGTCTCTCAGGAAGAGCCCCTCCGAGGTGGCAGATAGCTCGTCACTGATGTGCCTGAACGCTTGCATTTCTTGGCGGACCTGAGGATCGGTCCTCTCTTCCTCGCTGTCATGCCTCCATCTATGGGAGCGCAGCCGGCGCATCACTCTCTGAAGAATCTCATCTTGGGCAGTAGCTTCCTGGATTGCCTCTAGTGGAATGGCTGGAGGTCGGGCTGATCCTACTACAAAGTGTATATATTCTTCAGCTATTGATGGAGGCGAAGCCTGGGATGCCTGAGGGTGTCGGGAAATATAGTCCGCGGGGTTCTCCCCTTTCCCCGGTTTGTGTATGATTGTGTATGTATATTATTGCAGGCGCAGGCCCCATCGTTCGATTCTAGGTGGCATCTTGGCATTGGGGTTGCCAAATATGGTGACCAACGCCTGGTGGTCCGTTATCATGGTGAAATGTTTACCATATATGAAGACATGAAAGTGCTCGCAAGCCCAGACGACTGCAAGGCTCTCCTTTTCTGGCTGAGAATAGGCCTTTTCGGTTTCAGATAGACTGCGACTGGCATAGGCCACAATGTGCCGTTGATCAGTGTCTTTGTCGTACTTGGCTAAGATGGCACCTAGACCCACTGGACTGGCGTCCACCGTTATTACAGTCTTTCTTTTGGGGCTAAAGTATGCCAGGTTGTCCGCCGCTTCAACGGCCTGTTTTATTTCCCGAAAGGCCCTCTCACATTGGGAGCTCCACACAAACATTTGTCCTTGCTTGGTGAGGGTTCTCAGTGGATGACTGATAGTGGCATAATCTTTTATGTTTCGGGCACAATAGCTCGCCATGCCCAGAAAGGAACGAATGTCACTCACATCTTGGGGACTCTTGGTAGCATTGAGTGCAGTTACTTTTTCCGGGTCAGGCCTCATGCCTGCTCCCGAGAACACATGGCCAAAGTACTTGAGGGTGGATTGGTGGAATTCACACTTGTCCCTATTTAGGGTCAGGTTGGCCTCCAGAAGGGCATGGCACACTCGATCCAGCGCCTTGTCATGCTCCTGTGTATTCGACCCATATACCAAAATGTCATCGCTGTAATTTAGCGAGTTGGGTATGTGTCTGATGGTCTGACGAATCATTTCCTGAAATATTTCAGCTGCTGATGAAATGCCAAAACTCAGCCTCTTGTATCTAAACAGACCTAAGTGGGTAGCGAAAGTGGTTATATATCTTGATTTCTCATGGAGTTCCAGCTGGTGATAGCCTTTATTCAATTCAAGCTTAGAAAATACTCTGGCTCCATTCAGGGCGGCTATCGTGTCACTCAGGTGGGGTCCCGGGTGACTCTCTCTTTCTATGGCAGTGTTGGGGAGTCTCATGTCCACACATAGGCGCACTTTGTCCGGAGTGCCTTTCTTTGGGACGATGACAACAGGTGACACCCATGGTGTGGGACCGTCTGTTTTTTCAATAATGTCAGTTTGTAACAACTCCTGGATCTCATCTTCCACCGCCTGCTGAAGATGCAAAGGCACTCGTCGAGGGTGTTGAGCTACAGGGCGCACTTGATCGTTAATGTGTAGACGGATCTGGCATTTGTTCATCTTTCCAAGTCCAGTAAACAGCTTAGGGAACTTACGGATTATGTCTGAATCATCACTGAGTCTATAGAGGATCTCCACAAGGCGGAGACGTTCCGCAGTCGGCAAGCTGAGGAGGCACTCAGCCTCAGGGCCTTCAATGACATGGATGTATGCTGTCACAGACTTGTCTTCATGGGTGAGAGTTGTTTCAAATTTACCTAAACATGTAAGTGGTTTCTTCGCCATCCAGGTGAAGACTCTTACATGTGCTGGACTCAGGTGAGGTGGTGATCTCATTTTATTGTATTCTGTCACGGGCATGTAGTTGAGGGATGCCCCACTGTCGAGCATGAATTGTGTTGCATGGGTCCCCACTCTTATGTCCAATGGGGATACCTTTTTAGTTGATCTGGGTCTGATACCATGCAAACATATTCATCTGTATAATCAGACTCTGCAGACGTCGATCTTGATTCTCTCGACGGTGATCGTTTCGGTGACCTTCTGGTCCACTGGGATCCACGAGAATCTCGACTGGAACGGGACGATTCAGAGGATGACATCGCCCTGTCGTGCACTGCTTTGGCGTGATGTCTTCTGGGATCGGACCGCAGCTTGTTCGTTTCACCTCTTCGTTCTTTGTTGTATACTCCACACATCGCTTCAAAGTGATTCTTTCGCCCACACTTGTGGCACTGTTGACCCATCGCCGGACACACATCTGCATGTGGATACTCGTATCCACATCGATAGCATTTTCTAGACCGTTCTGACTTTCTTGCATGTTCTGCTTTCTTGTCTATCCGGCCAGACCCGTAGCGTTGACGTCCTTTGTGTTGATGACGAGAGGCCGGTCGGGATCTCCTCGGTCGTTCTCCCGAACTCCTGTGAGAGTTGGTATTTTGCGTCCAGAATGCTTGTTCTTTCCTCTCACTTCTTCCTGTCTCCATGGATTTGGCATGTTCCTCCGCTTGATCATGTACCCTTGTCATTTCTTCTATCTCATCAAGATTATGGCTTTTTCTTAGCAATCTCCTCCGCAGTGTCTCGGAGTGACAGCCCTCGATCACACGTAGTCGGATAGCGTCTTCCGTTGAGAACACATCAAAGTTGCAATATTGAGATAGTTGACGGAGTCTGGAGATGAAGGTGCTCATCCTTTCTTCTTTGTCTTGACGAGCTTGATGAAATACATATCTCTCGTAGTCTACATTCCTCTTGTGTATGAATTTCTTATTCAGCGCCTCTTTTGCTTTGTCATATGTTTCTTTGTCGTCTGCCGGCAGTTCTTTAATCACTTTGCAGACTTCCTTGCCAACCAAATTACGCAATGCAATGAGTTTGTCTCTATCTACAGTGACCTTTGACCCCTCAAGATAGTCCTCAAAATCTTCTAGCCACTCCTGCCATCGGGGGCCCATGCTTCCACCAGCCACTAGCGTCAGTGGTTCAGGGGGACGCAGATGTGATATTCGAGGCTCAGCTGGGGTAGCCACCGCAGCGTTGCCACCATCTTGCTGTGGTGGATTTGACATCTTTGCAGGAGATTGTCAACGTCACCGTTCTTTCCACAGGTGTTGATTGTGTTTGTCAGTGCTTGTTTGGTATACACCAATTCTTGCTGACTTGCTGCTTACTTCTGCCAGTCCTTGTATTGCACGTCTCGACATTATAAAATGATTAAGACTGTCAGGCCCTCAGCTGGCTGAGGTGCACGCTGCGAGCGAGGACAGGGCTGGTACCAGTCCAACAGAATGTGAACAAACGTGGCTCACACAAACAACGCGTCCTCTGTGGGCGCCATGTTAGTTTCCCGCAGCTCGAGGGTGGGTGCCGCGTGCCAGATTGGACGTCTTCAGTAAAGTGACACCATGCTAAGTGCATCTGTGTGCCGAGGCTTCGCTGCTGCAGCCCGTCCGTACCCTCTTAATAATGCATTATCCTTTCAAGAAAGCGGGTTTGGGCTCAGAGTTTTTTTTTGTGTAAAATGTGAATACTTTCCACATAACTATATATGCGCGCCAGATAAAGTTTTATATAGCGCAAACTTGATCTTGCTCTGACGCTATCGTTATGTGCGTGTGTTTTCTCTTTTAACATCTGAAAGTAAATACAAAGTGAAAATTAAAGCTACTCTGTATATTTATATCTCACCTACTAGGCAACAAAGGGCTTTTGTGGGTTTACCAAATCGTGCAGTCTGCTTACTGTCTGCATTGATTTCCGTTGGGTGGCTTTAGTGTCACTATAAAAACAAGAAGAACAATTCAGGTCCCGGGCCGGCAGCCAATCACAGCGCGGCCCGGGGAATGACATCACAGGGGTGTCCCGGGCCGGCAGCCAATCACAGCGCGGCCCGGGGAATGACGTCACGGGGGTGTCCCGGGCCGGCAGCCAATCACAGCGCGGCCCGGGACAAGGGGCGGGACTTAAAAAAAGAGTCAGAAATGCCCACGATTCGCGTTCTGACCGGGAGAATGTGATTGACGCTGATGTCTTCCAATGGCTAGCCTCCATTTATGGAGCTTGCCAATGGGAGACAGAGGCGTGACCAAAGCCCCATATGTAAGACATAAGATTTCGCCGTGGGCGCAGCAACTGCTACGCAGTTGCAACGCCAGGGCGAAACCTAAAAACCTTCACCCAAGCGATGGGTAATTGGCCCTTAAGGTTTAGAGACTGATATGGCCTCTTTTCTTATGGGATGAATTTAGTGAAAAGCTATTAAAGAAACACATTAAACAGTAGGTTTCATGTATTTAATGTCTTTACTTGGACTGCTTGTGTTGCGGTATGTGCTAACATGCGCTAAATTTAGTGGTTAGAAAAATAAGCTGTGGCATTTGCAAGTCTTTATTTAGTAATGCGCATCAGTAAAACTAAACTGGTTGGAAAAAATCTTTGCATTTCAAATAACTCCGTGTTGATTAATGTTTTCCCTTGGGTGTGTTTTTGTGAATTTCTTTTATACAAGGTAAGTAGGGGTGATAGAAAAATCTCTCCACTTGAAGGCTCATATAATCTTGAATTAGTATTCATGTTCTTCATTTTAGAGTAAAAGATGATCAGTGTAGACTTTAATTCCAATCTGATTTATTTTGTAGTCCGAAAAGCAGTGCACATGTTGCACTTTTTTTCAGAAATGTATCACTGGCACGACTTCCGTGAAACAGTTGCAGAATGTCTGATTTACTTTGTTTAAGATGTGTTTGGGACTACTTCCTGAATAATTCAATTAAGGATAGAAGCCGTTAAAATGAACGCATTCAGAACAATTATGGCACTCTGTAGAGGAGTACATTATATTTTTCTCTCCATGATTTTTTAACCTAGCCTCAGCATTGGGTGCTGGCAACCTTCATGTTGATTAATACTAGCCTGCAGTAGCACCCTGGTAATTTCTGCCTTTTATCTTGCCACAAGCGTAAATTGTATTAGAACATTGGAATGTGGAGCACTCCATTGAAGACAATGGAGTGCTCCGTGCTTCTACGGGCTGGTAAAGTCCTGCAGAGTAACATTCCAATGTTGTTTTTACAAAACCCTCTCGGAGCTTGAGGGGATTTAAATCCCTTGGGCTCCGAAAGGTCTTTGTTAGAACATTCTGCCCTCAAGTGGCAGAATGTTCTAATAGCCTTATAGCCCTTTGCAGCTGGGCTATACCAGCTATTAAAGTCCTGCTCCCTTGTTAAAAGCCATTGCCTTTGGCTTAGGCCTTTAACGCTGGAGCGGACCTTTATTAGCCGGTATAGCGCGCTACAGCGGGTTATAGGGCTATAGAATGGCCTTGGTGGACATTCTAGTTGACTCATAGCAAATCATTTTTCTTAGATCGAATGACAACATATAGGCTGCTGGACAATGGGCTTTGTTTGACCTGTTAAAAGAATAAAAGTTAAGAATGTTCTTTTAGATAAAATTCACTAAGTGGAATCCTTCGGCTTTATCAAACCATTGGAATGTTGAGCGATCCATTGAAGACAATGGAGTGTTCCAGGCTTCTAATGGCTGGTAGAAGCTTGATGAATCAACATTTAGTGGTTGTTCATAGCAACAGTTGTGAACAAAGGCCTCACTTAGCCCGAGGGGATTTCAACCCCCTCTGGCTCCATGAGGCCTTTGTTTTACAAAGGAGAACATTCTTCGGTTTGGGCCTTTAACGCTAGAGTGGGCCTTCAATGGTTGGTAGAGCCCGCTAAGGTGGGCTATAAGGCTATATTAGAACATTGGAATGTTGATAGCTACACTGAAGACAATTAAGCTTCATGTTTCTGGAAAATGACAAAATGTAGTTCTGATCTAGATAATGCATCGTAAAACCTTTGAATAGATGTGAAATTTAGCCTATTTAATGACATTGATTTAAGGGTTTAATAATGGTATAATGATAATGACAAACAGATTTTCTACATGCAAAAATGTATATTTCCTATGTTAGAGATAAATAGTACATTAAATAAGTAACGTGCACTGAAAATGACATAAGAAAAGTAGGTGCTATACAAATTTTAGCTAAAGCTGTATTTCGTGAATCTTTCCTGTTCACATTCCTTTAAATATGTGTGCCTTAATAACATATAATCATAGAAAGACTTAGATGATCTATATGTGTGAAAAACTTTTAATAAACATTTAAAATATGTATGAGTACCCTATAATTACATGAATTAAGTATGATTTGATTGAAATGTTTTTTAATGCATTAATTTGGGAGATTAATACTTCATGTTATGAAATGTGAGATTCATATTTTCGCATTGTGAAGAGAACTTTATTTACATAGACCTCAAAATTTGCTTCTTTTTCTTCCTTTTTCGAAAGTGAACTTATGAACTGCATAGTTTGCAGCCTATGGGAACTTGTGTTCTAACTATCAATTGCTTCCTTTGACATCGGTAGCACAATTTGACTGAACTCTCAACAAAAACTGATACATGCTAGAACAGATGCATGGGAACTAGCAGGCGGAAATATGAGAGCATGAACTCGCCTACTTATTGAGTGTCACATTGTTCATATGACTAAACATACAATGATTTTAAGGAAATTATGTGATTTGGACTACTTAATTCTTCCTGATTTGCATACTTTCTATCTACTGCATCACCTCATCCTATCGAAGACGACCAATGGGACAGAGTGGTCTGACAAATTTGGTGATGCCAAGGGGTGTCCCCCAGAAATTAATGAAGCATAATTGCGCAAATTTCGGAACTGAACAGGAGATAGATGCTTCTTTGCCTTTGAGAGACTGGCTTGGCTTACCCACTTTACCCCTAAAGACTGACAAGGACAACGCAAACTGTGGCATAACACTGAGTTTGGCTGCCGGCTAGTATGCTAGCTTGGTAGAATAGGTTTGCACCATGCTGCTGTGACTCCGATGTTACAGCGACGTACTGAGACAGATTTCCTGTCTTTAACAAACTGGAACTGGTCATTTGGAACACACTGAACTTTCCTAATGATTTGTATGAGGCTCAACTGATATCCCATTGATTTATATGCTATGGATATCCATGATTTCCCTCCTTTGAGGAAGATTAATTTCACTGTCATCCTTGTAACTTGCAGTGTTGGTTTTACTTATTAAATCTAACAATAATTATGATTTTAGGATTAAAAGTGTGTGCCATTCAATGTTCTTTGCCCTTAAAACTGAAATAGTAAACTTTTATATTTAACCTAAAAATCTGTTGATTCTGACTCATTATTTCCTTATGGGTAAATCACTTGACCAACGTTCCTTTCTGGTTGAATTAGGTTTCTGAATGTTATGAATATAACTTTGTAGTAATTATCTTGTTCCTGGGCCACATTCAATAATTGCTTATCCTCTGAGTATTCCAGTCCTTTTCAGAACAGAACAAGATCCATCGGAGGACCAAGGAGGTTTTGACAGGTAGCAAGTGGTTAAATGAAATAGGAATAACATAATTAGATTGTACAAACCAAAGGCCCAGCATGTCAATGCTACAACACAAAATTTAAATATTCTAATACACAGACTCTGCCTTTCTCTTTCCTGCATCTCGAAAATATATTAATTAGGCAGAGGAAAAAGAAAGGCAGAGGCCATGCAGGAGGACACACACAGCCTTCACCCATCCCTCCTTCTGTAGCACAGTGCTACTAGAGCTTCAGATCGAGGAAGGGTGAATGCTGCTCAGCGCTGGGTCTCCCTGGTTTGGCTGAACTACAAAAAGCTGTTCGGTCAAGTTGATGAGAACTGGGGCTGATTTTGGCCCCCTTTCACAGCTCTTCCTGTGAATGTTCAAAAGTAACCGCCATGTCCCTCCATGCAGCTGTTAGCTGTTCAACATTCACAGCAGCAGCTGTGAACAAACGCCTCACGGAAACTGAAGGCATTTCAACCACCTTGGGCTCCATGAGGCCTTTATTTTAGTAATTAGAACTTATGCCCTCAAGGGGCAAAATGTTCTAATAGCTTTATATCCCACGTAGCTGGGATATACGGCTATTAAAGGCCTGCTCCCTTATTAAAGGCCCTCGCCAAACGCTGGAGCAAGCCTTTAATGGCTGTTATAGATAACCAATTGAATGATGGAATTGGAATTAAATTGGGCTTTGTATGTAGCAGTGTATGATATGTCCTAAAACATACACTACCAAGTGGATTGAGTTTAAATCATTTGTAACTGGTCATCTGGAATTTCTACTAGAAATATAATTTCAGAGAGTTGTTATAGTTGCTAGAAAATTACATTTGATTTTAAATGATCGAACATTAGGATGATTTATCAAGGACGATCTTTGAGTGGAAGCTTTTCTAAGGATGGGTATAAGACCAAACATAATAAAAAGTTGGTTTAAAATTCTATTAGCTTAATATGTGTTTTTTATCAAAGATTTGGATACTGCATGCTTTTGGTGCGGTTGGATGACACAGCCAAGGTTTAGTCAAGTTTGTTTCCAGTCCAATAACAAAAGGCTAATTTCGAATAGTTGCTAATTTCATCACATACTTCTTCATTGGATCCTCCTCCCAGTCAGGCAATGATGATAGATTATTGGAGACTTCATTGTCAATAGGCCATCCCCATAATTTAAAGAATGAAACCAAATTCTTCCCAACTGCTTTTGAAAACATATCTGCCCAGAGATTCATCTTATACTTGTTTTCTTTCTTGACTTTGGAAATATTATGGTAGGCGGAGAAAAGTTGTTTGAAAGGCTCCCAACCAAATCCTTCCTGGAGCTGGGGAAATAAGGAAAAGATAGTAAGTGGAAGTACTCAAAATGTTTGTCAGTAAAAACAATATATGTTTCCACACAATAGATACGCTTTTTTAAGAAGCCTACATTTCTCAATTCTCACACTGGCTTCATGCACTAGAAAAGTGACAGGAGAAAACAGAACGTAAAAAGAGGAGAGGGGATGTGAGGAGAGCGGAGAGGATGGAAGAGGGTGGTTTAGGTTTATGTATAATAAACCGTTGTAATTACACCATTGTTATATTTTCTGATGTCTCAGAACTAAATGGGTGCCCCCTTAAACAACATACTGTGCTGCGGTCTCTAGCAGGTCTGGAGCAATCTGCTTTCCTGCTCTGTGGGCTCACAAGCTATGTACAATGGTCCAAGGGATAAGGGACGGTGGGAGGGAAAATGCTTTGGCTCAAATCAAGGCAACAAGGAGGGAATGGCAGCAGCCCACATATACCTTTCATGAAACCTATGATACTTCCTATTACCTTTGGAATAGATGCACTTGGAGTACCCTACGCCAATATGACTCATTACAACGTGTACTAATACCACACGTGCCATTACAACGCAGGTATTACTACACGTTGAAATTACAATGACGTGCAATTACATTGCATACTTTTACCACGCATATGCTTTGACAATGCATACCATTACAACGCAAAGGCATGTGTGGTAAAGCTATACTCATGGTAAATGTATGCAGTGTAAGTGAAACTACCCTGCCCTAAACCCTAATTTAGTAGCCCTGCATGACTATCCCTGACCCCCAGTACTCTCCCTACATTAAGACTACCCAGCACGATCCCTGACACTACCCTAAACCCAACAACACTACCCTGCACTACACACACACCACTGCACTACCCTAAACCCTTAAACACTACCTCCAGCACAACCCTCCCCCGAACCTCAGTCCGCTCCCTACACTTAAGCACTTCCCTGCATGATCCACAACACTACCCTAAACTCTAAAATACTACCCTGCACTACACACACACCATGGCACTACCCTAAACCCTAAAACACTACCACCAGCACAACCGTCCCCCGACCCCCAGTCCGCTACACTTAAACACTATCCTGCACGACCCCCCAACACTACCCTAAACGCTAAAACACTACCCTGCACTACACACACACCACATCACTACCCTATACCCTAAAGCACTACACAAGCACAACCCTCCCACAAGCCCCGTTCGCTCCCGACACTTAAACACTATCCTGCACGACCCCCAACACTACCCTAAACGTTAAAACACTACCCTGCACTACACACACACCACAGATCTACCCAAAACCCTAAAACCCTTCCTCCAGCATGACCCTCCCCCAACCCCCAGTCCGCTCCCTACACTTAAAAACACTACCCTGCACGACCCCCGACACTACTCTAAACCCAACAACATTACCCTGCACTACACACACAACACGGCACTATCCTAAACCCTAAAACATTACCTCCAGCACGACTCTCCCCCGACCTCCAGTCCGCTCCCTACACGTAAACACTACCCTGCAAAACCCACCGACAATACCCTAAAACCTAAAACACTACCCTGCACTACACACACATCACAGTACTACCCTAAAACACTACCCTCAGTAAGACTCTCCTCCTACCCCAAATCCCACTTACCTCTCTCTTCTCGTGGTTCCTCTCTCCTGGTTCCAGCGATGTCTGAGGGGCGGTGCACGTCGTTGTGAGGAAACGGAAGAGCCTCAGTTTCCTCACAACTATGTGGATAGCCATTACATCGCATGCGTTGTAAAAACGCATGCGATGTAATGGTATGCGTAGTAATGATGCGCGTTGTTACATTGCAACACTTGCAATGTAATGGTATGCGGTGTTAAAGCCGTGTTGTAATGGCTGTTTACCACCGCACCAACACTTGTAAATGTAAATGTATTTCGATTTATATAGCGCACAAATCACCCAGGGGTCTCAAGGCGCTTGCTTAGGGAACCCGTCCTGGTATTCCCCTGTGAGATACCCCGGCAGGGTATTCACAAGGTGAAAGCCAGGCATCCCGCCGCGAGGGGCTGTAGTGGAGATTAAGCAAGCTATTACCCAGAGTCGCAGAGTGTGACCCCGTGAGTCGAGTAGGCACCGGAGCGAGAATTGTCGAGTCCGTGGAATTTTTTGAGCCCGAGACCCGCCAAGGCGGGGAATCGAACCCTGGTCCACGGCTGATCTCAGCTTCCGGGTCTGCCGCCTCTAACCACTGAGCCACGCTTCTCCACAATCACTTCACATATCCAATTACTACTCACACATATTGCTCACATTCAAAGGGATAAGAGAGAGCCTAGAGGACATGAATGTCCAATGTGAAAAATACAAATCAAAAACACAGTGAAAAAGAATCAATCCCCCAAATCTGTAATTGTTTGTGTTGTATAAACATGCGTTAAATAAATGGATGTAAATCAGACCCCTCCTTATAGTCACTGCTAAATGAACCTGCCTAAGTGTAGGTTAAAAAACTGAGATGATGCCAGATGTTAACAAATATAAAAAGCATGCAAATTCCATTTTGTTGTTGAGACCTTTTGGAATTGAAGTGTCCAAAAACCGTTTCAAATGCGTTTCACGCTGTAATAGTCTCTTGTTGTAATCCATGTCCACTTGCTGTTGGACTACCTCCAGAATAGTGAAATGCATTTGCGCAATAGCGTGATGACACTCACTCCAATGTACAGCCAGTGGCGAATTTAAAGATTTGTTTCTGATGCTGCTTTTGTGTTCCGTCATTGTTATCCTGATTTTTCTTTCAGTTTTACCCACATAAAGTAAAACGCATGGGCATTTGATCACATAAATCACCACTTGAGTGTTACAATCTGCTGTGTAGTTCAGATTAATCATCTTCCCAGTCCAAGGATGAAAAATGGTCCAGCCTTCCAACACATTGTTAAAATCAGTACAGTTGTAAAAATGTTTTCATCCCTTTGTGCATGATCTTCCCAGTAGTGCTTTGTCTTGTCAACAATTCTCTCAAATTGCGGGTTCTTCTATATGCAAATAAAGGCAGCTGGGCAAATAAATCAGGTTCTGTCTGAACCAACTCCTATCGTTCCAGAATGATTTTCTTAATCAGTGATGATTTAGTGGAGAATGTAGAAACAAAAACCGGTTGAGATTGGGTATCCTTGTGCTGTTTCTTCAATAAAGATTATCTTTCCAAGGATTATACTCTTTGAACAGCATGATCGACTACTTCCAGAGGATAACCGTGTTTCAAAAATCGCTTTTTGTATTCATCCATAGCAATGACACAACTGTCAGCATCTGAAGTGATCCGTTTTATTCAGGTTAAATGAAAAAATGGCAAGTGTCGCTTAAGAGTTGGAGGGTGGAAACTACTGAATAGAAGTGCATTATCGCTATCTGTAAGCTTTTTATATACCTCAGTGCGAATCTGTGTCCCTACTAAGGTGATTTCCGTGTCCAAATAATTGATCTTCTGTGGCTGAACACTATATGTGAACTGGATACTAGGATTCTTCTGATTCAGGTCTTCCAGGTGATTCTCCAAATCTAGTAAATCTCCCTTCCAAATTAAAAGAATATCATCAATATAGCGACGATACAATAAAAGCCTCTGCGTCCACTTATTGTCTGACAAAATATGTTCAGTCTCAAATTCCTGCATAAACAGATCAGCATAACTGGGTGCCCCCGAGAATCCCCTGGATGTCCCATTCGTTTTAAGAAAAAATGTGTCCTTCCACTGAAAATAACTGTGGTACAAACAAAAATGTAACAACTCAAGAAGAAAAACTTTGTTGGCTTCCAATTCTCCCACTCCTAAATATTACCATTCAATGTCCTCTATTCCTTCATTGTGAGGGATCGAGGTGTACAAGGCTACCACGTCCACCCTGCATTGCCAGATCTGCTCATCGGAAACCAAATGAACATCTGCAAGTAAATTCAGTAGATGAATTGTGTCCTGCAGATAAGATGAACCAGCTTGTACCATTGGTTGTAGAAAACAATCAAGATATTGTCCAAGTGGTTCATGAATTGACCCGCAGCCTGTAACAATTGGTCTAAAAGGGGGTCATTGAGGTTTTTGTGAATCTTCGGTAACATTTATTTTATTAAAATTTTTATTTTATTTTACAGAGTTTTATATAGTCCGAACTTGACTTGAATCGGGTATCAGAGGCTTTACATAGCACCAGTTGCATTACAGGAGGACACATTAATCATGTTTGTTAGGCAGAAAGGTATTTTGGGATGTTCAATGTATAGAAACTGTTTAGTGATCTTGGTAATCCATTCCATGTCCAAGGCGCGTGAGAGTAATGTCGAGAGAGTCTTCTGGAACAAAACCGTTGGGTCATCAGATAATGGCAAGTATGTGAGATCATCCTGCAAATGTTCAATAACCTTTATTTCATAAAACTGGCGGTCCCTTACAACGAGTTCTCTCCCTTTGTCAGCTGGTGAAAAAGCTAATGAATGATTGCTGGTGAGAGCTTTTAAAGCGGCTTTCTCTTGTTTAGACATATTAGTATGTCTAATAGTGAAAGTGTATACTTTTTTAAGATCCTTCTTAACGAGGGTCTCAAATAGGTCAATAGCTTTATGGGACACTGGAGACACAAACTTACTCTTTGGTTTGAATTCTCGATATCTAGGTTCTTCCTGACTAATGTGAGTGGAATCTCAATTTTTATTTTTTTTTAAATATTGAAGACACAATTTTCTGGTGACTCTGTAAACCAATATCTCCGTGTCAAGAGATCTGGTGTGGATTGTCGGAACAAAAGAAGTTCCTTTATTAAGGACCGATGTCTGTAAAGTGTCAAGGTGGTGCTAGAGATGTTGATCACTAGTGTTTTTTCGTTTGTCACCTGGAAGATCCTGCCGGTTTTATGAAATCTGTGCCCTCTGTGGGTTTTGCTGCTTCCTGAGATGTTACTGATGGCTGCGTGAACGGGTTGTTTGCTGCTGGTCTTATCTCTAAAAAAGAGACCATGGAAGTAGATGGGTCACTGGTAACAATGTTTGTTTCACCTCTAGACAACATCTCAGTTACTGGGGGGCGGGGCAATTAGCCTTGGTTTCACTGAGGGAAACAAAACTCTCTTCAGAGGATGCAGTGTTCGATTTGTTAAAGTTTCTCCTTTGGGCGTACACCTCCGCCCAAATGTAAACTTCATCTAATTTATAGTCTATTGTGTATCTCTTAAACATTCATATTTTCCGATTGTGTATCTCCTTAGCATAAATATCCAATTTGCTATTGATGTCATCTTGTTGAGTATCCCAAATACTTGAATCCATTCGATATGCCAATGAGTCTTTTATTCTTTGATTTCTTCTTTAACCCCTTCGACGCTCATGACGAGCTCAGCTCGTCATGGAGTTGCCATTCATTTCAATGGAAATTACATGAGAAGGATGGAAAAGGCCTTAGCATCCAAGTGGTTAAGACCGGAAAGAACCTGTGACAGTTCCTCTATTATAAGTAGCCTGAGATGTAACGAGCATTTATCTAAAATGGCATACCACTTATCCATGAATTTCTTATTAAGTTTGAACATCATGTGTTTAATGGCTAGTCCCAAACCCCTAGGGATCCTACTAGATTTTTGGTCTGGTACCAGTGTTGTGGCATGGAGTCTCTGGTTATACTCTCTACGCATTAAATATTCAAGTTCTCGAATTTGTTGGGTGACTGGACTGGTCGAAGGACCAAAGGTCCTAATTTCATGTATGATGTTGCATATATCATTTTCTTTCAATGCACATTATTTAGTAGTGAGTTGTGAGCATGATTTACGGGCTGTTTTTACTTTTAACTGTAAACATGCATGCATTCAAATGTATACGCGCACGTGTGTCCTTGTTAGCGTAGGTTTGGAGAACTTAGGAGATGTGTTTAATGTTTATGTTTTCTGTCGTCTTTAATAAATTGGAGAGTTGAAAACATGGCTTTGGGCTGCTGTTCGCAATACTCTTTTTACTTTTGATATCACGCATTTAAACGCGGAAGCGTACACGTGCCTTTGCACACACTGGTTTGAAGCATTCGGGTCTGACTTGTAGAAGTGCATGACTTCTTGTTTTCTGGTGAGGACACTTGCATGCCGTTTACTATTGTTTTACCATTTTTTACCACTTTCGTGAACTGATAGAAGATATTGGCTCACTGGGTCCACTTTCTTTTCTTTTAGATTTGGAAAGTTGAAAGTATTGCTTATGGACTTCTGTTTGCAGTCCTCTTGTTACTCCTAATGCGCACGCATTTAAACGTAGACGAGAACACACTCGTCTTGATAAAAGCTGGTTTGAAGCATCCGGGTTCAACTTATAGAAGAGCACGACCTCTTGGGTTCTGGTGAGTACACTGGCATGCCATTTTTCTATGTTTTTTTTCCACTTTTGGTGTATTGATAGAAAAGATTGGCTTACTGGGTCCATATTCTTTTCTTTTAGATTTGGAGATTATAAGTTTATCTGATTATTTGTCTTTTTGAGCACTAATGGTATTGATCTGATTCAGTTGTCTGTTGCATGCGTTCATTATCGGTCACACTTTTCTTGATACATTGTTTTATGTTAGTTACAGAGGAGTAATCGGCTTTCTTTGGAGTCAGGGCTTCCCCGGATCTCCATTTTTGAGCACTTTTTGGAGTTCTTTTAGATGATTAAGAATGCAGTTATTTACTTCTCATCCACTGGTGACACAGTTGGGTTCGGTTTAATTATGGTCACGAGCATGAGTTTTGTCACTGATTATTTTCATGGGCACAGGGAGTACAGTGGATCCGTCTCTTTCTCTTATCTCTCACTGTTATCTACTTTTCATTTATTGTCCATTACTATCTATTTCTATCCTTGCCCTCACCACATGCAATGGAAGCTTATCATGCCACTGGGCAGTTTTACTTCAGAAATTGAGTCAGTTCACTATGTGGATTTGAGTTATATATCTTCCACTGGCATCTGCCTACAATTTCTCGAATGAATTGTGATGATGGTTAAACATATGAGCCACACATACCATTGATTTGCTGTCTTTTCACGTATGAGGTTGTTTTACATTGTATTAAGATTGATATGAATCAGGTGTATATTCAGACAATCGTTGCTTCTATTTAATTTATAGATTCCCGTGACAAAGGGCTCACTGGAAGCCCGAAATGCATTGGGAAGCACATTGAATTTCATGATCATCTGAGAACTCTGTGTTATGAGTCAAGAATCTGGTCTATGACATTAAATTGACTGGATCCATATTTCTCCGTTTTATTGAGACTTTTATATACCTTCGAACCATTGTTTTTTAAGAACCATGTTGTTAAAATGTTTAGATTTTTTTTGAAGATATGCATATACACGTGTAATTTTGACTCAATGATTGACCCTACTGTGGGCTCTAGTAGTGCACACTGTTTCCAGATCATCCACTCAGATTGCAGGAGTGCACACTAAACTTATTCGTTGGTTTACATAGTTTAACATTTTGGATCTAATTAGGAGTGCAACACAACAACCTGCACACACTTTTAGAAAGTTGAAATGTTTTCTCTGTACTTACTGCTCTTTGTAACTGACAGCTTGTCTCTTAAACATGTCTGGGCTGGGTGACAGACACACTTTGTGCACTCCCTATAGACACCCACAAACACAGGAAGGGCTGGGTATGACAGAGGACCCAACTGCATTCTGATAGCTTCCCTGGGCAGGAAGGGGGAGAGGAGGCTCACATTTACACCTAAATTGGCTTTTTCCTGTCCTCACACAAAACACTTATTTACCTCCCAGGCTTAGCCTGGCAGACATGGCTGGGTTGAAATGGATCCTCGTGCACTTCAGAGAGTACTTTTGAAGTCGCCCCCTACATCAAAGGCACTTTTGGGTATAAGTAAAGGGTCTCTACCCCCTGCACTCAGACACTTCTTGATCTTGAACTGAACCTGTCAGAGGACTGTTGTGCTGCTTAAAAGACTCAACTGGACTGCTTTTCAGGAAGGACTGCTTTTCTGCTTGTTGCAATACTGCCTGGTGCTCCCTGACTCTACTGGAAGGACTCTGCCCACCCTCTAAGGGATCTCCAAGGGATTTCTGACTTGCGTCTTGTTCTTCAACTACACTGCCATTAAAACGATTTTAGTCAGGAAGTTTGGGTTTACACCTGAGAAGTACAGGCAATGGTTTAGGGCTAGTCTCAAACTCTCTACACAAATATGGGTGGATGTCTTGGACAATTCTGGCAAGGCACTGAAGGGCTGGGTGAGGGGCAGCAAAGTTAATGATTATGAAGGGTTGTACAACTTGTTTTTGTAGGAGCACTTTCTTGATACTTGTTTCCCAGAGTGAACCAACACCTGATTGATAATAAGCATACTGACGCCAGGAAGCACGCTGAGGAGGTGGACCTCTGGGTCAGCAACAGATTGTCCAAAATGGTATTCTGGGGGGGAATCCCAAAAGGGTGGTCAGAGTTCCAACTAGAAGAAGGTGGGGGGAGGTAAAAAGACTGAAAACTCTAAAGGCCACCAGAACAACTCACAGGGGTAAGGTTCTGGTTCACCTTCCCAATCTGGCCACCAGAAGAAAACTTACCCTGACAAAGGTCAGCAGCCCAAGCCTCTCAAGTGCTATGAGTCCTACGAGTCTGGACACTTCAAACGGGATCCCAAGTGTCCAAAAAGAACACCAGTTCCTACTGGAGGGTAGATTCCAGCAGTGGCTGTACAGTGCTACCGGAGGAGTTTGTCCCAGTTAATGAGGGGGGAGTTTATAGGGGTTACCCTAGTGTCTCTGTGTAACAGTGAGATTGTTCCTAAGATCCATGTGACCTGAAATATTACAATGTATAGGCAATGGGTCACCATCAATGGGCAAGGTGTTCATGATCTGAGGAATACAGGAGCCAATATGACTATGGTAAGGAGTCAGAGTAGATCATTTCTAATGCATTCGACCAGGTTGTAATGGCTAAGAACAGAGAGGATCGCTATCATGTGGCCCAGGTTCCATTTGAGTGAGGTGTTCAGGTCTTTTGAGAGTTTCAGTGAGTACTGCCATGCCTGTGGATTGTTTGTTGGGAAATGACCTGACCCACACTACCTGGAAGGAAGTGGAACTCCAGGCTCATGTGGAAATGTTAGGGTTATCTGAGTGGATCTGTGTCACAACAAGGACCAAGGCTGCCCAGTAAGGGAGGCAAGAAGGGCTGGAGCCTGGAACAATGGCCCGGCCGGTAAAGAAGGGTAAAGGCAGAGGGTATGATAAACCAGCCCCTAAATGTGCCTCCAGTGAGATGGACGGGGCACCTGCGGTGGCCATCTCAGAGTCCACTGAGGAGGACATTGCTTCCCTTGAGCTTGCAGGATGGCATATGAAAGGAGGACCCACCTAGGAGGATTTCTGTAGGGCACTAAGGGAGTGCCCAATACTTGTGGGCATGAGGCAACAGCCTGAAACCCTAGCAGCAGATGATGCCTCTGGTACTTACCACATTTACTCAGAGGCAAACCTCCTGCATAGTGAGTCTAAGGCTCCCGGGCATGGGACATCTAGGGCCTGGGTGGTCCTGCAATGCTAACCGGCCTTCCTACTGGAGCTGGCTCACTAGATTCCCCAGGCAGAACACATAGGCCAAGACAAGACATTTTTAAAGAGTAAACCCACGTCTATTGGCCTAGGATCAAGAATTCCTCCAATGCCTCTGCAAATCTTGTATGACGTGCCTGGCTAGTGGCCAGGCTAGTGGGAAAACAGGGCAGAGGCTGAAATCCCCTCTTAACCCACTGCCTGTTGGTAGCACCTTCTTTGAGAGGGTGGGCATCGACATTGTATGAGGGCCTATGGATCCCAAGACTGCATCAGAAATATCCTGGTTCCCGTGGATCATGGCACTCGGTACCCAGAGGCAATCCCTCTGAGGACTACTACAGCAAATGCAGGAGCAAAGACCCTGATGGGAATTTTTACCCAGGTGGGTTTCTCCAAGGAAATTGTGTCTGACAGGGACACAAACTTAATGTCTGCCTAAATGCAGTAAATGTAGAAGTGTGGGATAACATACAGGTTCTCCACCCCTTACCATCCACAAACCAATGGGCTTGTTGAGAGGTTCAACAAGACCCAGAAAGGCATGCCTGAGGCCTTGAGAAAAAAGTGGGATGCCTGTTGTTTGCATACCATAAGTTGTTACAGAGAGGAGTGGGTTTTAGTCCATTTGAGCAGTTGTATGGTGACCAAGTAACAGGACATCTAAGTCTGTTGAAAGAAGAGTGGGAGCAAGCACCCAGGAAGGTACTGCAGGATGTAGTAAGCTACATGCTGGCCTTCAGAATCAAGATGGCTAAGTTATGGATTCAAGCTTCCACCAACCTTGAAGCTAGCCAGAAAGTCAAGAATGAGTGGTATCACAGAAACCTGGCCTGGGCGATGGAGCCAGTAAATCCCATGGCCCTCCAGAACCACTGGAATGGTCCATATGAGATGATTTAATGAAAAGATGAGGCCACATACCTGGTGGACCTCAAAACCACTAGTCAACCCCACAGGGTGCTGCATGCAAATCGCCTCAAACCACACTTAGTGAGGTCTGAGCTTACCATGCTTATCATGACTGGTAGAGAAGAGGGCGAGGGGAGTGAACCTCTTCCCGACCTCTTGGAATTCAAGGAGAAGGATGGGTCAGTGAAAGGGGTAATCCGTTCACCGACTCTATCTCCTGAACAACAGAGAGACTGCCACCAAGTGTTGAGGCAATACTCTTCTCTGTTCTCCTTTATCCCTGGGACTACTCACATATGAACCCATCTTGTGGACACTGCAGACAACCTCTCTGTCAAGAATAAATCATACAGGATGTCAGATAAGGTGACATCCAGCATTAAGGCTGAAGTGTCCGAAATGCTGGAATTTGGGATGATAGAACCCTCCAGTAGCCCTTGGTCTAGTGCTGTGATCCTCGTACCAAAAGCTGCCCCAGAGGGCACCACACCTGAACTGAGGTTCTGTGTGGATTACAAAGGGCTAAATTCTGTAACAAAGACTGATGTTCACCCCAGCACCCGGGCTGATGAGATTATTGATCGGTTAGAGGCTGCTTAGTATCTCAGTACCTCTATTATCACATCATGGAACTGGCAGATGTAGATTAAACAACTCTCCTGCCACCTTCCAGAGGCTGCTGAACCAGCTCCTTGCTGGTATGTAGGCCTTCTATGCTGCTTATCTGGATCACATAGCTGTCTTCAGTACTAGCTGGAAGAACCACCTTTTTTCACCTCCAGGAAGTGCTTCAGGCTCCACAGCAGGAAGGCTTTACTTTCAACACCAGTAAGTGCCAGATAGGGCAAGGCTCTGTGGTGTACTTGGGACACCTGGTGGCAGGGGGAAGGTGCAACCTCTTCAGGCCAAGTAAAAAACCATCATGGACTGGCTGCCCCCGAAACCCAGACTGAGATCAGAGCATTCTTGGGCCTCACTGGGTGATATAGGAGGTTTTTCAAGGGATTTGGCACCATTGTTGCCCCCTTGACTGAGCTGAATTCCAAGAAGCAGCCCAGAAATGTGATTTGGACAGAGGCATGCCAAACTGCATTTGACTCCCTGAACCAAGCCATTTAAAGAGCTCCTGTGCTGAAGGACCCTGATTCCTCCCAGGAGTTTATCATTCAGACAGATGCCTCAAAGCATGGCATAGGGGCAGAACTCTCCCAACATAAAGAGGAGGGCCTAGACCAACCTGCAGCCTTCACCTCCAGGAGGTTACTCCGCATGGTACAGAGGGGTAGAGTGCTATTGAGAGATTAGCTTTTACTGCGGTCAGGGAACTAGAAGAAGTTGAGGTCATACATGTTTGGCACTCACTTCCTGATGCAGGCAGACCAAAGGCCCTTCAAGGTGGCTCATGGGAATGAAGAGTGAGAATCAAAAATTGTTGAGGTGGTCCATTTTTCTAGAGGGTATGGAATTCAGAGTGGAACACAGACCAGGAGTAGACCATGCCAGTGCTGACGGTCTGTCCAGGTTTTTCTGCCTCAGTGATGAGAACTCCATAGAGGTTGGGTAGTTCTCCCCACTTTCAGCTGGGGGAGGAGCATGTTTTAGATCTACCATCCTTACAGTGGTCTTTCCCCCAACCTGTTGTCTCCCATTGTTGCTGATTATGTTTGTTGAACTTAGGACTCTGAGCAGTTTACCACTGCTAACCAGTGCTAAAATGCATGTACTTCTCCCCTAATCATGATGGCATTGATGTATACCTGATTAGCATAATTGTTGTACTGATAAGTCCCTTGTAAAGTGGTATACCATTTACACAGGGCCTGTACTTCAAATGTTGCTATTGGGCTGTAGCACTGGTTGTGCCACCCACAGAAGAAGTCTTTCAAACCTGTCTCAGGCCTGCAACTGCATTGCCCATGTGCGCAGTTTACGGACACTCAACTTGCCATTTAAAACTACTTCTCAGGCCTTAAACTCCACTTTTATTACACATAAATCACTCCTAAGATAGGCCATAAGTAACCCTAAGAGCAGGGTGCTATGTAAATAAAAGGTAGGACATATACCTTTATGTTTTGCATGTCCTGGTAGTGACAAACAGCCTATTTTGTTTTTCACTACTGTGAGGCCCACACCTCTCATAGGACAGCATTGGGAATTAATTTATATACTTCCAAGCTGTAATTCCATATCAGAGAAGAGTAGCTTTTTCATAATTCATATGTTTTCGAATGTAATGATACAATTTAACATTAATGCTTTAGAAATGCCCCTTTTAGAAAGTGAACATATCTCTGCACTTACTGCTCTTTGTGCCTGACAGCATGTCTCCAATACACGTCAGGGCTGTGTGACAGCTACGCGTTGTGCATTCCCTCTAGCCAGCCACAAACACAGGAAGGGCTGGGTGTGACCGAGTACTCATCTGCATTTATCTGCATTCTGATAGCCTACCTGGTTTGAAAGGGGGAAAGGTGGTTCACACTTACATCTGACCATCTGTGTCCTGTCCTCACACAAAGCACTGGTGTACACCCCAGAATTAGCTTGGCAGACAGGACTGGGTTGAAAGAGATCCTATAGCACTTTGGAGAGTTCTTTTGAAGTCACCCCCTACATTAAAGGCACTTTTGGGTATAAGTATTTGGCCTCTGACCTTCTGAAATCAGACACTTCTCGAACTTGAACTGAACCTCTGTCTTAAGGACTGCTTTGCTGCGCAAAGGACTAAACTGGACTGATTTTCTGCTTTTTGCCCTCCTGCCTGCTGTTCCCTGACTCTTCTGGAAGTACTCTGCCTTTCCTCCAGTTGATCTCCAAGGGCTAGTTGGCTTGCCTCCTGTTCTTATGAAGTCCCAGGGAAAACCAAAGGATTCCTACAATTTTGCTCGTGCTGCTGGACTCTGCGTTCTGTGAGTCCTACCCTTGCCTGAGGTGCCCCTTCCAAGCTCTGGGCAGAAGTAGGTCCTGCAGCTGCTTCCATCAAAAACCGACACATTGCATCGACTTTGTGAGAAATTCTGGCCCATTGCCCTGCAACGCTGATGCAGAGGCTGCCCAACAACAGTGGTACCATAGGTTGCATGGCTCAATGATGATGCATTGCCTTTACTTCAGTGAAGCTCAACAACGATGCATCGACATGACTGTATGGAAAAGATTGAAGCACCAAACCCTCAGTGTCGAACCTTTTCTCCATCCAATGTCCTTTCTCAGTGGGCCGTCCGTTGGTCCTGTAGCCCGCCTGCCCTCAATTGCAGTTGGCTTGAACTTTGGTTTGCCCTGTTGCACACGACCTCAAGTAACCTTTTGACTGCTAATGATCTCGAAGCACTATTTTTGATTTAATATTTAAAAATTAATATCTCGACTTCTACTGTTTGGATTTTTGTCCTTTTGGTCTTATCTTGCTCAGATAACTATTCTCTATTTTTCTAAACCTTTGTGTAGTCTTTTTGTGGTGTATTCATTGTGTTACTCAGTGTGTGTGTGTTAAACAAATACTTTACACATTGCATTTGTAGATTAGCCTGACTGCTTTGAGCCAAGCAACGAGAGGGTGAGCACAGGTTACCTTACTGTGTATCTAGCTTAATCTGACTAGAGTAATCCTGCCAGGCCTGGGTGCATACCTCAGCTAACCAGGAATCCCATTTCTAACATATAGGGCCTGATTACGATCTTGGCAGAGAGAGTTACTCCATTACAAACGTGACGGATATCCATTATATCCAATCAAACTTGTAATACAGCAGATGGGATATCCGTTACATTTGTGACAGAGTATCCTATCTACCAAGATCCTAATCAGGCCATTAGTCTTTCATCCTTGGGCATGAGAAAGGGGAGACACTTCCCTGTTGTCACACATTTGTCAACAGAAAGCAAGTCAGTGCATCTTTGTTTGTATTTATGCATCTGTGCCCCACTTTCTTATTTGTTCTTGACACCAGTGTTGCCAGACTCATGGGTGTGCAACATAGAAGCATACTAGACTTACTTCAGGTGCAGTGGCCCTAGCACCCAGCTCACTAAATCCATCCATCTCCCTCCCATCTTGCACTCCTCAGACGTGCTAGATCCAAGTACAAAAAACACATCTTAAAGGAAAAGGCATCCTTTTTCCGCACACAACTTGATCATGCCAAAAACAGACCGAGGAAACTCTTCAAAATCATTTGAAACCAAACTGCCCCTGCACCTCTAATTCTGATCTCCTCCTCAGCCAGATGTGAAGAAATGTCCCACTTCTTCTCGGAAAAGATAGCCAAAATGGATCAATCCTTCCTTCCCACGAAGCTCCCCTCTAACTCCAAATGCAATCCTGACCTTAACTCTAATGCCTTCTCCACATCCCCTCGACCAGTTGACCCCTTCTTTTGCTCGCCCACTATTCTACCGAGGCCCAGCGACTCTCCTCACCTGACTACTCCCTCAGCCCCCACTAACCACTCCCCACACCCTACCACATCTCCGGAATCCAACTCCCCTAACTCTCAATTAAAGAACAATGCCTCCTTGATCAACTTCCTCCCCATGACTGAGCTAGAAGTCCTTAAAATAGTTGGTAATCTTAAACCGTCCTCCCACACAAAAAGACCACTTACCATCTATCCTTGTCCCTGTCCTTAAACATATCATCGCCCAATTCTGTACCACAATCACCCACATATCTCTCTCCACTGGCTGTGTCCGCATCAACTTGGACAAATCTCTCCCATAATCAAGAACTCCAAAGCTGACCCCAATGACCTAAACAACCTCTGCCCCATCACTAACCTCCCCCTTCTCTCAAAGGTCCTGGAAAAATGCGTCCTACTACAACTAGATAAACATATCGAAAACTTCAACTTACTCGACCCCTTTCAATCAGGCTTCAGGAAAGGTGGCAGCACCGAAACGGCAATGCTCAATGTCATTGATGACATCCACCTGTCATGTATTCCTATAGGTTCTGAATCGATCCCCCTATTCCTGACCCTATTCTGGTTAAACTAACTATCAAGTTAACTAACAGTCAGCCCATGAGGCAAGAAAAGCCCCCATGATGCAGATACCGTTATCTGACGCAGTCACACTATGGCACAGGAACGTGTTATCTGATTAGGTCATAACGGTTGAGATCTAATTAGACAAGCGACATTCCTCCAGCCCCTGATAAGGCATACGACATTCTCATAACAAATCAAACCTATGACAACCTGGAAAATCCGTGCGGCCATTGTTTTGATTTCACAGAGAACTTCAGTAAAAGAATGTGCTAACGAGCAAGTCGTATGACATCTTTATTGACGCATCTATGTCCATCCTTACGTCAATCCCGGCACCTTTAAGGTATAAATATTGCCGATCTTGCCCTATGCAAACACACGCGCGGTGACGAGACGGAGCAGCCATACTTGCCGAAGCCCAGAAGCAGAGCAGACCCCGCTGGCAGCAGCCCCGCCTTCCTGACGCGCTGAGAGACGCGCTGCTATCTCCTACCGAGAGACCCAGCACCGGCGCTTTCGGGCAGCCCTCGCAGGCAGCCTGGAATATCGAGACCAGAGAAAGAGATACCATTCCTCATTCATCCTAACTTCCAGGTACAGAACTGAATAACCCCTCACAGAGAATTCTTTAGTTATTCACTTGGCAAAAACAAACTTAACTTAAACTGTAACTTTCTATTCCCGCCCACGCATTAGACTTAGGTCAGGTACACGGGGTAGGCGTATTTAGAAACACCAGTTGAGTACGTTTAGTCAAATGTATATGTGTATGTAAATATATTTTAATCATTTTAAACATCATATGGCGCAGAAACCATATCAATGTTTTTACAGTATTATTTTATACTATTGCTTTTAATGTATGCACTTTACTTAACTATAAGTATTGCAATAATATCGATCCATTTCTCTTGTACGAGAAAAGAGACTGATCAATAAATAACACCTTTTTATTGAACACGCCCGTCTCTTCCTTTTCTCTACAATCTGATGAGACTAAGAATGCACGTACTGACTGAGTAAAATAATTGCCTTGTGCTCACACGACTCTGGAGATACACTCTTGATTAGGGGAGAGCAAAGTTGTCATGTTCTATGGTTGTCAGAAACTAAATCCCTTCTTGTCTAATCAGGGGAGTTAATTCTTTCCTGAACATTCGAGAAAGTTTCTAGCGAACTCTGAGCTATGCTGGCAAACCCAAAACTTAAGTCTAGTATCGACAGTAGTAGACCTAGTTAACGTCTGGCCTAGGCCTTTACTGCTGTAGGTATTATTCCAATGCGCAGAGCCTATTGGGAAGATAGGAACTACACTACATGGCGCCCAACGCGTTTGGAAAGGGCGATAAAACTAACGTAAGACATTTAGAGTAACTCAGTCGTGCTTTCTCACTCAGACCCCTTTTCCCAAATACTCCAAAGACGTCTGGAGTGGGTGAAAGGTAATATCCTCCAAAACCTCGCAGGAGGGAACTCCTATGTAAGGTTCTTGGTTTAGTCAACGTTGAAGGATACACTGTTCCAAAATATTGTGCATCTAATCTTTGTTCCATAAGAAACCTGATCTGCAAACAAACAAAATAACCTTATTGACAGTAAAATGTCTGACAATGAGGATGAAAGAGAGGCAGTTAGATTAGCAGCCGAAATAGCAGCAGCTGATACTGCAGCACTAGATGCGGACGGGGATATAATACTCATCCCGGTCGCCAAAAGGAAATCTATAACCTTAAAACTTATAGAAAATGGACTGACACCTAGAGGTGGCACAGTCATATTCGTAATTGAGGCACACGAATATCGGCAGACAGAGGTATACTATACATGGATACATTTTCCAGCAGCAAATGCTGTAACAAAGTACTTCCACTATTACAAAATAGAGGTTCCACCCGACATTTACACTCCTTTCGAGGAGGTGGAAGTACCACTCAAATTCCAAGAGCATTTGCTCTTATTTGATGGCGCCCTAATACATAACAATCACATTACAAGGCTCGGTCCTTTAGGTAGACCAGGAGCAACGTGGCCGGTCTTAGCCGGATACACACCACACCCAGACATCGAAGGGATGTCTACTGGAGAGCTGTTAATACAGCTAAAACAATTACTAAAAATTCATAGACAATTAGTCCAGTATGTAATGCGGACTTCAACAATTCAGCCAGCGATTAAACTTCCACAGCTGACCCCTCACCAGGGGAACACAAATAAAATCACACCACAGAACATCAAATCCTGCCTAGGTAAAGTTCCGGCTAAACGAGAACAAATACCATTCTGGTTGGCACAGAAAATCACCCAAATAGAGGCGGTGTTTCCTGACACCACCCCGCTAGAAAAACACAGGATTCTGACTATATGTCTCCCAATGGGAATCGCACCACACATAGAGGACTGTGACACTTGGGGTACAGTCTTTGCTTCAATCTACACAAAAACGCACGGTGTTCCATCCATTTCGGTAATACCAGATGTGCTAAAACAAATTCAAGATGAATACGGTCCAGAACCAGCTTTAACTCTTGGTATGAAATTACAGAAAGACTTCAAGCAGGTCTCGGCTATATTATTAGCCAATATAAAAGGTGAAGCAGCAAACGTGGCGATCCGCCAGAGGTTAAAAGAGACAGATATAGCAGACCAACCACCTGAAATTGCCAGAATCATAGAAAAATCCTATGAAGAACTAGGTAGAGATAGTTTAGGTGGAATACCAGTAAAACCGCAACTGACTGAAAGTCCAGAAAAAATATTTTTTAATAATAATTCACCAAAAAAGAACTGGGATGGAAACAAACAATCCAATCCAAAAGAAAAGAAATTCCAGTCCCGAGGAAGGTCTCCTAGGCGAAGGGAGAAATCTCCGAACCAGAGACACAGGTCACCCCAGAGTGACCCCTCTGGGAAAAGATATAACCTTAGAAATAGGGATAAAATTAAAAAACCTGATAGATATCAAGACATTGATACACGTCCCTCTCAATCTTTTCAGACTTCCTCGCAGAAATCGGAAAGAAGAGGACGATCAGAACAAAGAGAAGAGCACGCCAAGTCCAAAGACAAGGAACCTGCTCAACTAAAAAAGAAATTACAATTTCCAAAAAAGAAGGTAGCCAGTATCAAGGTAGTTAACAATGCCGAGAATACTGAGGACACAACTGAAAAACGGAGAGTGGGCTCAGACAATGCTAGACAGCGCAGCAGAAGTGAGCATAGCTTGCAAAGTCCTTATGAATCATCTGGAGACAGTGGACACGAATGAATATCTTCAAGTGGAAACTGCAGACACCAGAGTTAGCAAACCCCACAAGATATACGAGATAACATTACGTATAGAGGGAGATAAGACTAGGAAAATAAGGGGACTATTTTGGGATAACCTCTCCAAGGGCTATGATATCCTTCTAGCTGAAAAAGACTGGCCACCAGAGTTTGTCAGGGAGTGCCCTCATGGCGAAGAAGTAATTATGCCTGCCTTCTCGAATCAAATCCCGATTCATAAAAAATACACACTTGCTAGAAAGTGGGCAGTGGCCTTAGCACCTGCTTTATATAAAAATCATGTAGGATGGGATGAGGATTCTCCTCCTCACAAAATCCAGTTAAAATCACAACCTACTGCACAAAGGCAATACCCAATTAAGCAAGAAGCTAAAAAACAGGTAAATGAAATACTAGATCAGCTAGAATACCAGGGGGTGATTGAAACTTGCACCTCACAAATGAACAACCCTTTGTTTCCGGTCTCCAAACCAGACAATTCATATCGTCTAGTTTTGGATTACCGACACCTTAACACATGTTGCAAAACCTTTGCAGTGCAAAACTCACACAGTGCTGCACTAATGAATAACATAGTGCGCAAAAAATACAAAACAACCTTGGACATCTCCAATGGATTCTTTTGTCAAAACATAGCACCAGAGAGCAGATATTTAACTGCATTCTCAGTAAATGGCACTCAAAAACAATTCTGTCGGTTAGCCCAGGGGTACAAGAACAGCCCGGGGGTATTCTCAGCAAGAGTAACAGAATTACTACAGCTATATGATGATGAAGCATTATCTTATGTCGATGACATTTACTTAACAGATGATGACTTGGATACTCACTTGAAAAGAGTGAACACCATAATACTTGGGTTCGCAGCAGAGGGTTACAAATTCAACTTTAAAAAGTCCAGAATTGCCCATCTGACAGTCCTATTCTTAGGATATGAGTTATCAAGTGAAGGTAAAAGCCTGGCAGACAATTTCCTAGAGAAATGTGCCGTAATCCAAGCTCCTAAAACACTAAAAAACCTACAGTCAATTCTAGGCTTCCTAAATTTCGGAAGAACATACATTGCAAATTACGCAGAAAGGGTCAAACCCCTTTATGATCTAATTAAACCAGACTTTAAAAGATCCAATTGGACTCAAACACACACAGAAATTTTGAGATCCTTACAAACAGACATGCTAATTAAAACAAAATTAGAAACACGTGATAACACACGCAATCTTGTGATTCGAGTCATCCCAGGGAGATGCGGATTCACATACCTGACCTCTAATGAGGGAGAAAAGGTACCAATTGCATTCAAATCACACTTGTACACAGAAGCTGAACAGAAATTCAGTAATACAGAAAAAATCATTCGTGCAATTCAAACCGCAATAGCTAGAGAAAAAGACATAGCTGACGGTAGACATATCACAGTCAGAACAGCAGAATCAGCCTTTGAGGCACTAACAACACCGTGTAATTTACCAACAACAACATTGAATCCGGAATGGATACAATGGGTGAATTCAATCACAACGGACAAAGTATACTACTACTTTGATCCAGAACTAGAAGAATTAAAAAATCTAAAATATGAAAAGACGTATCCTCTGCCAATCGACATTCTGCCTCTACGACATTACGCCTGTGTAATCTATACAGACGGACATGCTCAACCCTCCGTTTGGGGAGAACAAGCATACAACCCCACATGTGAGATTACAAAAGAAGTGTGGCGCGGAGGTAAACTAAGACCTCTATTAACAAAAACACACTCAGTTGAAACTAATTCAGAACAACAAACTGAAATAATAGCATTGAAAATGGCGCTAGATAATGCGGATCGCGAATTCCCGACACTTATAGTGTCAGATTCATATTACTGCGTCAAATCATATAACAAGGATTTGCAGACATGGATTCAGAACGGTTACAAAGATGACACAGATGCACCAATAAAGCAGAAATTGCTCTGGGAACAAATAGCTCTTTTACAAAAAGAACTACCAAGGACTCACGTGACACACTCACTGAGTCATCAGCGTGATGGCGTTCACGTTGCAGGGAATTCATTGGCTGAAACAGCCACAGCGGCAGCAACTAAAACGGCTCCCGTAGTTCGAAAAAAGCATACATTAAAATACATTGACGGTGAAACAGTGCTGGCAGTGAAAACGTCATCAAAAGGCGACTGCTCAGCGTTACCGATCAACTATCCACTCAATTATACATACATAATCGATGCAAACTCCGTCCCTTTTGCTCGAATCCCTGGAGTGGGGGATAGAGTGATTCCAAACATGGACAGGAGAAGCTTGTTAATCGCGGACGCACACATAGGCGAGGGTCTCAGACACCTTAAATTAAAAGATTCTCTGGAAGAATTACAATCACGGTACTGGTGGCCAGGCATGAGCCTGCATCACACCATGTTTGTAAAAAACTGCCCAAACTGCAACAGAGATCGCAGTGGGGAGAGAAACAGTTTAATACCTCGTCGTATCAAGGCAGATAATATGACCAATAAAAAGCAGGGCTTGCGATTAACATATACAGGCTAGTTTCCACTTATAATGTCGATCCTCAGCACTCGGCTGACGTCCGGACTGTTATACAAAGATTTGCGAGTCTAAATGGCATATACGCTAAGAGCATGCTACGTTCGACCATTGTTTTCACTCAAGCCCTCCGGCCGGGGGGGAAACATGGCCAAATGAGCATAGCCCAGCGGGAATCTTCTCACTTCCTTCCTGAGGGTACGGGATGGTGTAAAGAAAAAACCAAGGCAGAAAGCAATCTATAATGGAAAGGATATTAGGTTCGGGAGCTGGGTGGGTCAAACATCTAATAAGTGTCCAACGTAGTCTAAATAACTTGCCAAGAAATTCTCTGAAGGGATTCAGTCCGTACGAATTATTATTTGGAACTAGAATGATTATCTCTGACCTCGACAGTCAGACTTCAGTGGTTAAAGAAAAAAGCTTTGATGTCAAAGACCGTTTGGCTATTTTGCAGGACTTAAACAAAACAAGAAAAGACCTGAGCAACATACAGTTGAAACAACAGCCAACAACCACTGAAGAATCACCACCTGTCCCAGCAAGACCTGTCTGGATTCCAAAAGTCGGGGATCTAGTCAGGGAGAAGATCGCGGTAAAGAAGGAATTTGGGCCTTCTTACAGAAAAGCAGTTCCTGTCTTGTCTGTCAACGGGACAAGATCAGTTGTACTACCGCCACTTGCTGGTAAAAAGGAGAACCGAGTTGTATCCATCGACCTGGTAAAACCACAACATGTGGCCGATAACAAACAGTAGGCCAAGTGGACTCCCAATAAGTAGCAGAACACCAAGGTTTGCTACCAGTACAGAGGTCCTAACAAAGAGGCTCATCACATTCGAAACGCCTACAGAAGAACAACAAGGACTATGCAACAAGGCAATAGAACTCAGACCTCTGAAAACCCAAATAAAAACATTTAGCAGAGACACACCAATCTATAATGAAGTACCAGGTGACAATTCAAGAAACAAAAATCCTGAAGCAATTGGAACAATTGACAGAACTGCATCCGGCTACTTCATAAACTTCGATGATTCCTCTGAAAGCCTCAGTGAACCAAAGACACAGCCATCATCAAAATCCTTTAAAGACAAAGCTAAGGAACTTTTGAACCAACTGAAAGAAACATATCTGATTTCTCCATGGATTGAATTTTGGGTGGGTTTTGGTGCATTTATCCTCATACTTTGGCTCATCATGGTATTAACTTTGGGACGCTTCATTGAGGGAAAATATGCTAAAATGGACACAGCAAGTCAGAACATCAACTTGGTCCTCAAACCACACACATCTTCACACGTCGAGAAAAGAGAACTTTCTTCAGCCAATTTCACAGCCAATCCTATACCTGGTGGGGTAGCCTGGGACAACACTGACTATGAAATCTATGGTCCGGTCGAGATCCTGAAATATCCACACCAAATCAAGATCTCCTTGAGTGACTTTGCAAAACCAAACTCATTTGCTGATGATTGGGACTTCGAAAGCATTAATAACATGATGTCTGACTTAGTAATGTCTGCTAAATTTACAAAACATGATTATCTGCAAGGTTCTACAAATTATGATAGTATGTATTGCTATAACCACTATGGTAACCATTTTTTACATAAATCTGCACAACCTAGAAATGTTTTAAACTATAATCAATGGGAACATTGTGCAACACCTCCAAAAGGGAGCTCAAGAACCGTTTACGACAAATATTCATATTTTTCAGGTTTTAACACAAGTAATGCTGAAACATTCTATTTTAAATTGTCAAACAAGACAGGGATGAAAACCATGATAACCAACACAAAGTTGATATATTCAGATTCATTCTTCGAAGAAATGAATACTTTTGGATTTGATTATTGGGACAAAAATGTTGATTTGAAAAGTGTTTGGGGTACAAAAGAATGGCAAGTACAGGGTTTAGAAGCTTTGTTTAGAGCTTGCATGATCCCAGAACAAATGATATTTTTAAATGACACTGTTCAACAAACCACCTGTCTTGGCCTAGCCAAAATCAAAGGTTTAAATAAACCGTCTATTCCAAAGCCAACAATGTTTAGCAATAGCTCTGATACGGATGAAGAGATAGACGTAAACCATATATTAAACCAAAACAGAACACATCCTGATTGGAAACAATGGTTAATCTGGCCCACAGATACAAATAACTGTCAAGACAGATTCCTGAATAAAACACAGGGGTTCAAAATGACCAGGCCAGACCCTAGATATCCCCAAAGACATCACCCAGGGATAATAACAACCTACAGTGTGGGCAAATTATGCCTTCAGTGGCTACAAACTTCCACACTGCCTGAAATTAAGCAACACCTAACTTTACTTACTGATGGTGCTGACTTGCGTGATTTCATAATGGGACCACGCAAACAGCGTCAAAAGCGTTTCATAGCAGCCTCTGTATATGCAGCATACAATAAGGCCTGGAAGGTTAATCAAATTGAAACAGCAGAAAGAATACGGGAAATTGACCGTATTAATTTGGAAAAATCACTTTCTGTAGTGGACAATGGGTTAATGACTCTGTCCTCCAGAATTTTTTCATTGGACAGCATTGTGTCTTCAGCAATCGATATATTATCGCAAGACTTACTGTTATTACAACATGGTCAGTCACAATTGCGTTCTATTGTACAGCTTGGCTGGACGTTACAAAATCTGCGTTCAGGCTATGTGCCTTGGCGTTTAATCAACACAACGTCACTATTCCAAATCTTTAACCTTACTGATAGACAAATCGGTATGGCGCAAAAGGGTGCTGATTATACAATCTTGAGCATTGAAAAACTAGAAAGATTACCAATGACAATGTCAGAACGACCTGTCAGTGAATGGATAATCCACGGAATCATAAATATTCCAATCTCAACCTTCAGGTTTCAATACTGCCAAAAATATATACAGGCTGGCATGTACGAGAAATTGGGGAAGGGGTACCTTAAAACAACTTGGAACCTGCCCTATTCACATGCATGTGTCAGTAATAAAGGACAGAAAGTGTTTCTTAGTGGCAACAATTGTGCCATGTCACTAAGCGGCACGCTTCTGTGTAACGGAATTAGTTTGCATGGAGCCTGTGAAGGGAATTCATACAACCTTTCATGTCACCAGCAAGGTGCACCTGCAACTGAAATAGAACCATTCTTTCAAAGACTCTATAATGGGAGTTACATTCTTATTGTAGACCGCAAATGTTGTAGTCTTATGCCCGGGACTCCTTATCTAGTCACTACGACTGCGAAGGTCAAGTGCTGTGGACGTTCTTTGTTCCCCAGCTCCTTTCCAGACAGGGAGGCAAGGGCATGGCCCAGTTTGAAAATTACTTCTATTCGAATAGATACTTTAAGCAGAATGAAAACAGTGCTTCTTCAGACGCCTACAAGGCTCACGTCATCAAAAGAAACGTATGATCTACAAGTCGCAAGGACGACTGCAGAGATACATACATTATTATCGACTAATTCCCCCGTACATTTCGCGGAAATCCTGAGCGAAATTTTAAATATTTCTGATACCACTGGGGTCTCAAAGGTATTTAAGACAGTATTTTCGATGGCATTAACACCATTCAAAGCCATACTGGGTATTTTTCCAGATTTCGTCCATTCGATTTTTGGCGGACTTCCCCTGATCCTGGGACTAATTGCAGGAATCCTATTCTTAGTCCTTATTTTTCGTTATGGCAACCCATGTCACAGATCAAACTCTCGCGACAATGGAAGAAACAATCCTAGCCATTGGATACCGGGACCGGATATCAAAAATCCTGGGACTCTCCCGGCTTAGAGACCTGAACATGACTTGGTTTCTATCATTTCGACCAATGTGGCAAAGGTGTGTTTTACCTGTATTAAGGTGTCTGCTATGCGGAGAAGAATGCGTGTTAGACACCTGTCTGACGCTACAATCAGATGCGCCAGTGGATGCAGATACATTGTTGGTTCCTACCAAGGTTCACGCTTTGTGCTGCCCTCAAAGGCTGCCAATCCTGATGACGGCATTCGTGGAATCTTCACCACTACGATTGAAGAGTAGTGAAGTTCAAGATGAAAGCAGCATTGATCAGGTACGACCTTCTGTCAGCAATGCGAATCAGAATGTCAATGGAGACAATCATGCGCCGAATGCATGGTAACACCTATTTCCGACTTAGTGGAACTTTCCCATGAAGCTGTTGACAGTTTTTTCGAAAGCCTTAATGATATGATGTTCTCTCCAGAACAGAAATAGAGACTTTTGAGCAAGCTCGCACACGGCGTTCCCTGAATTCGGCCTTCAACTTTAAAAATAAAGTCACATGAACAATTTTTCCCACCAGTTCACGGACAACAATTTTTTAGCAGCCCCAAATTATTTTTTACAAAATTTTCGGGACACTTATCTTCTGCTTAAAGTAAGAAACTATTCCTAGAGAACTAAGATTTCTATTTTTAGATACTTTATAACCTTTAGTTGCCCGCTGGTATGTTCACAAATATTTTATTATGTGATGAAATGGTCTCGAACTTTCTTTCTGTATAGCCATATTAAGAGCCATTTCATGTGTATTTCTCATATACCAATTAAGCAATAATGTCTACAAATGCGTGTTTACTTTAGCGTTTAATTCATAGCTTAAGTGCATACAATATATATGACTGCAATTTTTCAGTATATTTGAAAATTTCAAAATGCATTAATGTATTTTGGGGTGGTGAGGTATACACTATACTCTATAGTATGTTGTACTATGTTATACTATGCATAGATTAGTAAATATGACCATAGTTAGCGTGGAGTGGGTGTCATGTATTCCTATAGGTTCTGAATCGATCCCCCTATTCCTGACCCTATTCTGGTTAAACTAACTATCAAGTTAACTAACAGTCAGCCCATGAGGCAAGAAAAGCCCCCATGATGCAGATACCGTTATCTGACGCAGTCACACTACGGCACAGGAACGTGTTATCTGATTAGGTCATAACGCTTGAGATCTAATTAGACAAGCGACATTCCTCCAGCCCCTGATAAGGCATACGACGTTCTCATAACAAATCAAACCTATGACAACCTGGAAAATCCGTGCGGCCATTGTTTTGATTTCACAGAGAACTTCAGTAAAAGAATGTGCTAACGAGCAAGTCGTATGACATCTTTATTGACGCATCTATGCCCATCCTTACGTCAATCCCGGCACCTTTAAGGTATAAATATTGCCGATCTTGCCCTATGCAAACACACGCGTGGTGACGAGACGGAGCAGCCATACTTTCCGAAGCCCAGAAGCAGAGCAGACCCCGCTGGCAGCAGCCCCGCCTTCCTGACGCGCTGAGAGACGCGCTGCTATCTCCTACCGAGAGACCCAGCACCGGCGCTTTCGGGCAGCCCTCGCAGGCAGCCTGGAATATCGAGACCAGAGAAAGAGATACCATTCCTCATTCATCCTAACTTCCAGGTACAGAACTGAATAACCCCTCACAGAGAATTCTTTAGTTATTCACTTGGCAAAAACAAACTTAACTTAAACTGTAACTTTCTATTCCCGCCCACGCATTAGACTTAGGTCAGGTACACGGGGTAGGCGTATTTAGAAACACCAGTTGAGTACGTTTAGTCAAATGTATATGTGTATGTAAATATATTTTAATCATTTTAAACATCATATGGCTCAGAAACCATATCAATGTTTTTACAGTATTATTTTATACTATTGCTTTTAATGTATGCACTTTACTTAACTATAAGTATTGCAATAATATCGATCCATTTCTCTTGTACGAGAAAAGAGACTGATCAATAAATAACACCTTTTTATTGAACACGCCCGTCTCTTCCTTTTCTCTACAATCTGATGAGACTAAGAATGCACGTACTGACTGAGTAAAATAATTGCCTTGTGCTCACACGACTCTGGAGATACACTCTTGATTAGGGGAGAGCAAAGTTGTCATGTTCTATGGTTGTCAGAAACTAAATCCCTTCTTGTCTAATCAGGGGAGTTAATTCTTTCCTGAACATTCGAGAAAGTTTCTAGCGAACTCTGAGCTATGCTGGCAAACCCAAAACTTAAGTCTAGTATCGACAGTAGTAGACCTAGTTAACGTCTGGCCTAGGCCTTTACTGCTGTAGGTATTATTCCAATGCGCAGAGCCTATTGGGAAGATAGGAACTACACTACACACCACTCACTTGATAACGGCGAGACCTGTCTTCTTATCCTTCTTGATCTCTCTGCTGTGTTCGATACAGTCAACCATTCAGCCCTACTTAAAGAGCTTAAGACCCGCTTCGGCCTTAATGGCACTGCCTACAAATGGTTTGTCTCCTACCTACAACATCGACCTCAGCACATCACAATTCAAAACTGTCTCTCTAACCCCACTCCTGTCTCCCATGGAGTCCCCCAAGGATCTATTCTCTCTCCCTCCCTCCTTAACCTCTTTATGGAACCCATCACTGTCATTCTTAAACAAGCAGGCATTAACTACCACCTCTACGCCGATGACACCCAAATCTATTACAAGGTTAAAAATCACGCTGACATCCTACACCTGAACAACACCCTCACCAAGATCCAAACCTGGTTCCATTCCATTCATCTAAAACTTAACGCTAACAAAACCGAAATCATTCTCTTCTCCCCTAAAAATGACCCTCTTCCCGTTCAATCCTGGAGTGAGCACTCAACTGCTCACTCACCCTGTCCAACTCCATCAAATCTCTTGGTATTTCTATCGAAAACACACTAACCCTTAACGTCCACATCAAAAACTCCGCTAAAGGAGCCCTCTGCACTCTCCGTCACCTCAAGAAAATAAAAACCTTTTATACCTACCTATGACTTTAAACTTGTAGTTGAATCACTTGTCCTTTTACGTATAGATTATGGTAACGCCATCCTCAACGGAATCCCCAAGGTCCACCTTGCTCCAATCAAAGCTGTGCTCAACCTTGTAGCCAGGCTCATCACTGACTGCAAATGCTTCAACCATATCTCCCCAGCTCTCAAATCTCTTAAATGGCTCCCTATAGAAGGTAGATCAGCCTACAAAACTGCTTGCATCACTCATAAAGTCCTCCACCAAAACATTCCAGAGTACCTCTCCAAGAAACTCCTCATCGCAGGCACCACACGACCTCCGAGAAGCACCAACACCCTCCTTCTAATCCCACCACTGCATAAAAAGAAATACACACAATCACGCTCCTTCTCTGGTAAAGCCCCTATCATCTGGAATGCCCTCCCAAAAAGCCTGCGCTGTACCCCTCCTACTTTTAGCTTCAAAAAGGACCTAAAAATTCACCTCCTCAACTATTACTGGGGATCATAACTTGGGACCTGCACTTAATCTCCAACTCACCATTTTACTTATTGTCAGTAATATTTATCCTTTTCCTGTACATCCTCCTACAAACCACCTAATGTGTACAGCTCTTGCCCCTATTAATCTATTTTATTTGTATATCTCATAGATTGTTTTCACTATTCTTTTATCTACTTGTATGGCATGTTTGGCCAATTTAATATTGAGCGTCATAACCTGTGACCTGCACCTGTCTCTCCAATTCATCATGTTATTTTTGTTTGGTAACTATTTGTCCTTTTTCCGAACATCATCTTTCTAATTACTGGTTGTGTATAGCTTTTTGCACATTTATTTATTCTTGATTTTATACTTTACATGTTGTTTCACAATCTTTTTATCTTTGTGTATGTCATGTTTGCCTCATATTATCTTCTCATGTAAAGCGCTCTGATACCTCCTGGGTCTAGCCAGCGCTATATAAAACTTTAAAAATAAAAATAAAATAAAATAGGTTGGACAATTAGTTATTGTGCTACTGGGTGATTATTCTGAGCTTGAGTACTTGCCACTACCCTCTGAGAAGCCTGTGATTGCTCGCCATTGCTACTGCTGAGAGTGAAGTATTGAAGGTGTTGTACTTGGTACAATTTGCCGAGCCATAGTGGTATGGATTCCAGGACATCAGAGGTAAATTACCCAACCCACACAGTTTAGGCCCAGTAGCCCCTGCTTACCATATTGTCCACTGAACGGGGTCTGATAGTGAACCATATTCATAGATCCCCAACTGCCTGGTGGGGATCTCTGGGCCTCATTCACTAAGGTAAGCTTACAAGTTTGCATTGTTTTGGTATTCACATACTACAAGTTCATTGTACGTTTACGACTGCGGAGACTGCACAGTCGGGGGAAAACTCTGCTCATAAAATTATATGACAGGTTATTCTTTTCTTGTGTGTAGTTCTCTGCGCTGACTGCAGAGTCCTCACAGTCATAAACTTACTTTTAACTGATAGTTTCTGAATACCAAAAAAAAGTAAACTTTCAGAAAGGTTTAAGTTTACCCCTGAGAACCAGGCCCTCTTTGCCTTTAGTGCATCAGACACCAAATATGAAATGTTCATCTGTTCCCATTATTAAACATAATAAGGCAACCCAAGGTTATCCTGTTGTAGAGGTAGGTTTCACAGTAGTGAAAAACAAATGTAGGAGTTTTTCACTACCAGGACGGGTAAAAGTACATGTTCAACATTTTAATTACGATGCATCCTGCCCTATGGGCTACCTAGGACCTACCATAGGGGTGCCTGAAATGGAAAAAAGGGGCGCTTAAGGCTTGGCAAGTGGGCTTGACAAGTGCAGTAGCCTCATCCACGTTCTCTTTGCTTAGAGGAGCTGGCATTAACTTGGCAGCCCTGATCAAGGGCCCAGTCAGCCAACCCACCCAAAATCTTACAAGCAATTCAAGTTCAAACTGGAGTTGGCACCCAAGTCTTCTAAACAAAAGGAATGAACATTGACATCATTGCCCGTGGAAATCGCCTCATCACAGAAACCTTAGGCACTGCTCTTGGAGCATTGCTGGCCTTGAAAGCAAACTAGGAAGTGATAACGTTTCTCTTTTAGAACAAGTTTGATATAGTTGTTCTACAGGAAACTTGGGCGGTCTCTCCTCCCAGCATCCAATAATACTCAGTTTATTACAAACCGGCAGGAAAAAAAAACCAAATGTGGCCATTTTACCGAAGGGGTTAATTACCTATACATTTCTTGCTGTGGCAGAGTACATAGAGTTCATAGAATCAGACCCAGGTATCCAAGCCACACTAATATCAAGTGCAACATTTAACTGGTCCCTGTTTATATAAAATGTCTACATTCAACTGTCTCCCATTTAAAAAAACACAATAATTAAGAAAATTAAAGGGATCGTTCTGTCTCAAAAGCGATGTATACCCGAGCCCGAGATCATCATTACTGGGGATTTTAACATGAACTTGGCCAGCACAGAAGCAACTGATGAGTTTATCATCCAACAGAACAACTTTTGGAACATTCAGGTTATAACCCTTAGGAACCGGAAACATAAGTGCAGGTAAATGTTTTACTTGACATTGAACACCGAGGGATGATGGCGCTTAACGGCGGGACATCAAAGGACTGCCCAGCAAACTTGGCTTTTATCGATCCACGCTCGGCTTCCATTATCAACTATACTTTTATATCACTTCCACTATTTGTTGCTGTTTGTTCTTTCCGAATAGTAGAGCATTGTGAGAGTGATTATCAGGCAGGTCATCGAGAGAATTCCAGCCATGCCTGGCTCCCCATTCACGGTGAACTATAAAAAGTGAAAATGGACGGAATATTCAATTGTTGCAATTATTACTAGAGCCAAGGCAGCCGTGGAAGAGTGTGAAAGTTTAAATCTACCTCTCCCAGAAACCTTGGAATATTTCATGACCCATCTTTTGGCTGACAGCTACCGCAATAGGCCTGCTCCATCTCAGCAAAATGGGTTCGTACACCCACTACTCCACCCAAAGTACAAAAAGAAATATGTAGTATGTCGTCTGGCCAAGAAAACAACAAAACCAGGCTCTGTGGCTGGTTTGCAGGAGTAGGCTCACAACAAAAAACTACAATATGGATGCTCTAAAGATGGCAAAAAAGGAATACCAAAAGGCCAACTGGTCTGACAAGAATAAAGACATGGATGCCGTCTCGGCCAGGATGCTTTATAACAGCAAGCAATCTAACTCAAGATCTTTTTACAACACTTCTCGGCTGGACTTGTACTGGGATCAACAACACATGCCGAAGTTCACCCTGTTCTGTCATCATCTTTCGGACGGGCACCCTCCTGCATCAAGTATTCTCCTTCACCCACACAGATGCGAAATGCGCCATCAACAAATGTCTCCTCTGCAGGCCAAGCCCCAAGCCTGGGCATATGGTACATTTCTGATCCCTGCTCAAATGATCACTCATTCTTAAGTGCAAACTTGACTTCCTCCTTCAGCCGAGAAGGTGGGCAACTGCCACAACAAGAAGTTTTTAAAGTTCAAATATCTTTATTGTTTATTTATAAAGAAATACATTTGAAATACAATAGCAATACAGCGACTCAAGATCAAATAGATATTATATAAAAACGAAGAATTTAAAAAAGGATTTAATGACCAGAACTATTGGACTGGGATAAAAGGGATGACATATTCACCATTTAAAAAAATGATCAAATAAATAACTTGACAAATAGTAAATATTATAAATTCATCAAATATTGAATATAAATCCCAGAAGTATGGAACACATAAAGCAACTACGTATATACCACGACCAAGACATATATTAATTGTTTTGCTTAATAGAAAGATACATCAGCGAGGGAACACAGATGAAAGAAGTGAAAAGAAAAAGAAGAAAAAGAAATAGAGAAGAGGAAGAAGGGTAGAAAAGATGGGAACGGACAACTGCTACATCTCTAAGAAAATAAATTAAGAGATTGAATCAAAGGGATATTGAGCTATCTATCCCTGAGAAGACAAATTTATATAATCCTCCAAAGGCCGCCAAACAATATTAGCAATTGCAAGTTAGTAATGCTTCTTTTCAACAAAAGTATAGGCTCCACGTAGAATTAAACCCATGCCCACCAGGTATGATAAGACAGAAGAGGGAAATATTTCCATTCCTTAATTATATTTTTAACAGCAATGGATAAGAGTAAATCTAAGAGCTCCAAATCCATGTTGTCAAGGGTAAAGAAGTAACTGTAGCCCATGGCCCTAGCAAAATCATAGGTAAAGAGAGAACTATAGATGTATTAAAAATGAGTGATAAATGTTTCTGTATCAGGCCCCAGAAAGTGTTTAATAATGTACATTAAAAAAACATATGTTGATGGGTGCCTGGTACTAAATCGCAATTCCAACAAATATCACTATCTCGTAACTTCAACTTATGTAAATGAGCAGGACTCCAATGTACAAGATTTAATGTGAAGAATTTAGATTGGATTAATGAAGGAGCAATTTTATTACATAGAGACACTTGCCCAATCAGTTGCCAAGTGTTTTGTGAAATATGTTTAAAAATCTCATCTTCAAAATGGTGAGACCATTTGACATGAGTAATTGTAGGGTGTGAAGGCAGTGGAGCAGATAAGAAAATGTACACATTTTAGAAGTGGTATGAACTGAATATATACATAGAGACGCGAATGAGACAATTACTGGATCTATAGAAGGTTAGTTTAGAGAGTTTAACCTTTAGTATAAAAAGAATAAAAATCCATGTTACTGAGATTATATTTCCTGGCTAGGAAAGAAAAAGAAAGAGGATCATGATTAGTATCATAGAGGTCTTTCACTAGTCTGATAACTTTGGCAGTCCACAAGAGAGCAATGCTAGAATCAATGTCAATGAGAAGGCAAGGTTAAAACCATAAAGATGACCATCTTAAGTTATGAATAAGTTTGGATAATTTCTTATCAATATATTTTAAAGCACTAGCCGTGTCTGATATAATACATTGAGAATGAGCTAAAACAAGTTTAGAGGCTGTGATTAAGGAAGGAGTGGAAAAAAGAGCGAATAACTCTCGTACAATACGAATCCAAGGAGGTATATGTTGGGCATCAGGTAAGAACAAAAGTGCACCTTGAGACGCCAAAAAGGAAATTTGGTATTGTTTCCAATCCGGGAGATTACAGCCACCCACAACAGAGGGTTTCCTAATGTGTTTGTAAGCAATTCTAGCTCTCTTATCATTCCATAAGAATCTTGAAGTGATTAAATCAATCTCATGAAATAAAGAAGAGGAAAGCTTGATAAGAAGCGTAGAAGAAAAATTAACGATCTGTGTTATCATAATTTTAAGATTTTGTAATCTACCCCACCAGGAAATATATTTAGGAGACCAGGAGGACAAAAGATCCTTAACTTTAGTTATGATATGAGATTCATTATAAGTGATGGTATCTGGAAGACATAACCAGATCCCTGGATATTTAATACAAGTAGATTGCCATATAAAACCTGAATTACCCATGTGAGAAGGAAAACACAAAGGGTTTAGAGGGAACAATTCAGTTTTCTCTATTTTAAGAGTATAACCAAAGATGACCGAGACATCACTAATAATATTAGAGATAGCAGGGATCGCTGACTCAACATCTTCCGAAAAAATCAATACTTCGTCCGCGTAAGCAGCCAGTTTAGGTGTATACGAACCAAATTGGGAACCTTTAATATCCAGGTTCAGATTAGGTAAACAAAGAAGTGGGTCAATGGATAGGAGAAAAAGAAGGGGAGAGATAGGGCATCCTTGTCTAGTGTCCTGGCAAAGATAAAAAAAAGACGATGTTGTACCAAGTTGTACCAAGGTTATGAGATTCTAACACTACTTGTAGAAAAGCTAAGAAACTTTATCAAAAGCCTTTTCAGCATCAAGGGCAATCACAGGCGAAGATAATGAAGAAAGTTTTGCTTTTTCTAAAATATGACTAAAAGTACGGATGTTGTCTCTGGCAAGCCTACTCTTGACAAAACCTGTTTGGGAATCATGGATAAGATTAGGAATATGACTTTCTAAAATGTTTTGCTAAGATTTTAGCAAATATTTTTGATTCCATATTTAATCAAATAATGGGGCGGAAGTTTTGGAGATCTGAATGATCTTTACCTTCTTTTGGTATGACTACAAAATTAGCCTCAGCAGCCGTACCTGAAACCTAGTCAGAGACAACATAGTTATCGAAAATCTTCTTAAGATAATTCATTATTGAAGAAGTAAATGTTTTATAAAAGGCAATAGGAAACCCATCTGGTACGGGAGCTTTCCCAGAATGTGTAGCCTTAATAGCTTGAATAAACTCATCAGTATCAATTGGTTTTCTCAGCTCGATCATATCGGCATGCGAAATAGTATTAGTAGGGAGTAAATTAAGAAACTTTAGGCAGGCACTCTTGGTACATGGATCCTGCGGGGCATACAGATTTTCATAGAATTCTCATAAGACCCCAAGGATTTCTTGGGTATGAAACTTTTTCGAGCCAGTTTTATCAGTAATATGAGTAATATGGGTAGCATTGGTATTCCTATTCTGCTATTTTAGAGTAGCTGCTAACATCTTACCAGCTCAATTCAGAAACAGGATTTTTGAGAATGTACTCCAATATAAGCTATTTGAGTGACAATGGAGTTAAAAGAGTATTTTGGATGTTTTATATCCTGCAAGAGTAGTTTGTCATTAGTATGTCTACATAACTCTTCTCTCCGTTTAATGTCATTTCCCAAAGACTGAAGAGATTATTTTAGGTCCCTATTTCTTTTGGCCATTTTTTTAATAATGTGACCCCTTATGGTACATTTAAATGCATCCCACAATACTATTGGAGAGTCGACTAAGGATTCGTTATCTTTAAAACATTTATTATTCTCGTTGTTACGTTTTTTGACCTCATCATCATCTTCTAAGATTTCTGTATTTAGATGCCAATTACAAGGGCCTTTCGTATTCGTAAGCTTGAGGGTGGTTAAAGAGACTGCAGCATGGTCAGAGACAACTAGCGGATGAATCATCACATTTATAGTATGTTTTAAGAGGGAAGCATCAACCAAGAGATAGTCAATACGAGAGAAACTAGAATACAGAGAGGAGAAAAAAGTAAAATTGCTACTCGTAGGATTATGTAATCTGCATCCAAGAGATGATGGGACACACACATATTGAGCAAATGTTTGTGTGCTGTAGGAGGCCAAAAGTTAAAGGCAGAGTGTCTATCCAAAATAGGCTCAAAAGGAAGATTAAAATCACCTCCAACGATTGTGCTTGAATTTTGTGGAATGTCAGTGAGTTTTTTTGTTATTGCACGTCAGAAAAGCTGATCATCTATAATTTAATTTAATTTAATTGTGGGTTTATATAGCGCTAGGAATCGACTCCCGGAGGAGTATCTCCGCGCTTCGACTGCTGGGGAACCCGTCCTGGCTCACCCTGAGAGATGGTCCCAGATGGGTATCTCTAAGGTGCGACCAAGCATCCCCAGTGATCTGGGGGGGCTGTTGTGAAGATGAGGCAAGCTGATGCCCAGAGTTGCCGCGTGTGGTCTCTGACTAGAGTAGGCACTGAGGCGAGAATTATCGAGTCCGCTGACCCTGGTCCACGACCCTGCCGCGTCGGGAATCGAACCCTGGTCCCGGGCCGTTCTCTGCTTACGGGTCTGCCGCCTCTAACCAGTGAGCCACACTTCTCCACTCTATAGTTGGAGCATATAAATTCATAATATATAGATCATCTGAACCATTAGTTAGGCGAGTAATTAGACATCTACCATTGGTATCATGTTCGGTTGCAACTATAGACAAACCAGAGCTTTCAGAGATAAGGGTAACAACCCCATTTCTCCCTCCAGAAAGCTTCGGAGCTTGTAACATCTAGTACCCAATCTTTGCTCATGAGAAGAGCTTGAAGTAAGACTGAATCACCAGATATCTTACAATAATGTAAAATCTTGGTCCTCTTAACAGGGTGGTTAAAACCCCTAACATTAAGGAAAACTATATTTAAGCCAGGCATTGATATGTATGGGACATAAATAGTGAATACTTCTGATAAAAGAGTACAAGGGCAGTTAAAATATACTTACAAACTAAAGGAAATGTAGTAGATGTTCCAAAAGGAAAAGAAGCAGATGTCCCAGAATTAAAGTGGAGATAAAGAGAATGGATGAAGAGTAGGAAAAAGAAAAGAGGGAACAGATGCACTTAAAAAAAATGGAGCAACATCAAAGTCTAACCCCACCAGGGGATGTCTGTAAGAGACATATTGCATGGGGAGTCAACGTGGAGGAGCAACAGCAGAGGCTATCAACAACAGTATAGACAGCTCAAGACCAAACAAGCCGCAGAGCAGCAGAACTACTATTACCTTCTCAAATGTATAAGTGTGGCACATATATCCCTTGCTTGTAACAATATTAGTAAATTATGTATATCTCTTGCTAATCAACGATAGATTATATGAGACTGAATAAATATAATATAACTGGACATCTGAAAAAAGATGACATTCCATAAACAAATAGAACATACAAAACATGCAAGTAGAACATGACTATAATAGTACATAAATACTAGCATATATTAATACAAACCCATACATAAGCTTCAATCAGATAAGATCTAAAAAGATACTCACAATATATAGGGTACTTATCCAACTGTAAAGATGTGGAGTAAAAATCTCATGAACAATACCATGTAATTGGGGTAAGTATTAAATAAAATATTAGATGTAAATGGGATGCCTATCATTCAGATAGGATCTAGAAAGGTACTCTCAATATATAGATATATATCAGTATATCATATTTATTTTATTTTTAGCAATAATATGTACCATGAGAATGAATATAATATAACTGAACATCTGATAATAGATGACATTTCATACGCAAATAGAACATATAGAACATGCAAGTAGAACATGACTACAATAACACAAATATTAGTGTATTCTTGTTTCAACCCATCCATAAGGTCCATTCAAATAGGATTTGAAAATGTACTCACAATCAATAAAGTACTTATCCGACTGTAAAGTTGCGGAGAGAAAATGTTATGAATAATATCATACAATTAAAGCAAATATTAGATAAGACATTAGAGGTAAATGAAGCAAACAACATAAAAAGCCAATTAATTAACAAACCAATCTAAACAACTATGCAGCTGTCATTCCAGTGGTAAACAATTGCGCCATCGAAGAATATATAACATGTAAATAAATACCACTGAGAAAAAGGGCACAGAAAAAAGATAAGAGGTAAAGTTAGAAATAGAAACAAAGGTTGAATACTTATCTATAACAAGGGTTTATAAAGAGACAAAATCAAGATGAATAAGAAAATAAATACATACATGCGGCCATTCAGTTAAAACAATATACCTGAAAGGAAGCATATTAACAAGGTAAACCAACAATATACAGTACCTATCTGTAGGGATGTAATCCAAAATAGAACTAAATGCAGCACATAGAAGTGCATAGTGCTGTAAGAAAACATGCAATTAGTGGAATGTGGCTAATCTAGAGTCAGAGAAACTTCAAAGTAATTACCACAAACTGTATGATAAGTTCAATATTTAGCAAAACCTACTGATATTGTGAACAAAATATAAAATAGGACCAACAGATACGTTAAATAGATGGAAAAACATTAGAAACATGTGAGGTCAATAAATACAGATCATTTGGAGCGAGAAGTACCCGGAGGAGAATCTGAGTCCATCTGAGATTCAAATTGATTATCCAAGAATGTTGAAAGATCTGAAGGTTCACAGAAAATCTGTGGACGACCTTTGAAAGTGATCCGGAATCTAGAAGGCCCAGCAAAAGAGAATGGAATGTTCATATCAGAAAGTCTTTTGCGTAAATTCAGGAAGCCTTTGCGACGGATTACAGTGTCTCTGGCAAAATCTTGTGAAATAGATATTCCGTGACCTTCCCATTGTATTGTCTTGATCTTCCTTATTTGTGCCAGAATTTGATCTGTATGTTGATGGTGTAAAGGTTTAAAAATCAAAGGACTTGGAGAAGACATAATTCTAGGTTCAAAAGTTTGGACCCCATGAGCACGTTCCATATCAAAGTCTTTATTGAAAGAGGGATTCAGGGCATTTGGGATCCAGGTAAATAAGAAATCAATCACTGAATGGGCACACTTCTCACAATCCTCCAGTAACAGGACAATACGAAGATTACTTCTGCGATTCTGATCTTCCTGCTCTGTTAGAGCTCTCCTAAATGAAGAAATGGAATGCTCCAAGTTTTGAATGTGCTTCGCTTGCTTGTTAGTAAAGTCTTCCACACTACTTATTCTCAATACTGCATTAGAAACATGTAATGCAAGATTTTTTAGGTCATTACGAATTGCAGCCATCTGTACCTGAAGCAAATCTGTATTTGCTCTAGTACTTTGTACAATATCATGGACAGTATTGAGCTTGAGAACTATAGCTTCCAAAGTTGAGGCAGACTCAGGACTACCTTTAGCTGGTGATTCCGGGGTAGGTGAGGTCTGCTTGGAGCATTTCAGATTACCCTTGGAGTCTCTGTCTTTGGTGCTAACACCCATGCCTTCCGCCATTGGATAAGGTTCTAGCAACTACAACCAGATAGCCTTATTATGGTTAGAAGGATCAGGTAAGGCAATATATTGGCATAAAAATTGGGGTGAGGAACTGCTGTGCGTAGCAAGTTACTCTCTAACACACACATGAAAAGAAGCGCAGGTTTTGTACGAGAGGAAAGACACTAGTAATAAGCCCCCAGGAAGCAAACCAACTAAAGAAAATGTGGCAAAAACAAATCAAGCGCTGACTTATAACTCGCTACTAAAAATAGAGACTATCAGCAGGCAATGTGCACATAATAAAGGAGATGACAAAGGCAGCCAATTTGTAGCGATAAGACAGGTATAATGACAGACAACTTTAAAATGCAATGTCACAGATAAAATACCCCTTAGTGGTAGGCCTGCAGTCTTGAAGGAAATGTTTGTCTCTCTTTCCCTTATTTTTTGTTAATCACACAACTGGTTTAAATTGACGAGTCTTCTTTGTAACTTGGTTGACTACAGTATAATGATGCACTGTTCCTTATATGTATTGTGAAGGAGTTTTTAACTGCAAAAACATTTCATGGAATAAGATTGTGGTTTTTTAAAAATTGTTTTTATGGTTTGTTTTAATAAAATTTGTACATTTTATACACAAAACTGTTTATGTTGATGCTAAATTGAGCTTTCTGTCCAAGACCAATATTTGGGCATATTCTCTCAGTAATCTGACCAAGGGAAACTACCGAACTTTACTGTTTACAAGTACCCTACTCCCCTGGTTTCTAAGGAGTCTCTCTCAATCCTTTTACAATTGAAGGAAATGCCAACAAAATTATTAGTCTTGTGTTTAAAAAGTATACCATACAGAGGAGTTCCTGTCAGCTGCCACTCTATTGTATGCTCTAATGGCGTCAGAAGCAAGTGCTCCCTTGACTAAAAGTTGGAAATTGGAAGACCAGTGGTCTAATATTGGAAAAGTTGATGCTCACAGTACCTTATGTTCAGCATAAGAGTTAAGCACCTGGAAAGTGCAGATAGGGAAACTCCAACTTCTAAACAGCGAGCCGTGACGTGACTGCCATATCGGGCGCCTTTTCCGATTCTCGTCACGGTCAAGAGTACCTCATGAGGAAAGACGCCCAATGAGGCACTGTAGAATATCGTTCAGCTGCCTCCCAAAGTCACAGGTCGTTCCGTCGCTGCTCAATGTCCAAGGGTGTTCAAAAATCACCCAAAAGACATCTTTAATCGAGCTTACTCACCGGTGATACTGCAGATCTCAAAGAAACGCCTCCATTTCCGTTGCATGCTTAGCCATATCCCCCCGACACAACAAGAAGTTGAACTAGTCATCATAAAGCCCGGAAAGACGTGTCCCTGGGCCAAACGAAATACCCCAGGCCATCTACAGGCAAGATCCTCACTTCTGGGCAAGTAAGTTGGCATTCCACCCATCCAACGTTCCACAACACATGCATTCTAGTTGAGCAGCAGGAAGAAATAAGATACAACACTGCCCCCCACCTTCACTCCAATGAAGTCTTCACAGAGGTCTTACCCGACACATGGTGCAGGGCAGCCATTACTACCCCGCTTCATAAGGGAGGGGATAAAAAAAGCCCAAAATATTACCATCTCATAACACTCCTAGACAATGAGGCAAAATATTGTGCACCTCTCATTCTACACGACCTAACCACCTTAGCTGATGAGAATCAATAAATCCGACTACCTCAATCTGGCTTTTGGGGAGGCTCTGATACCATGATTAATATCCTAGCCCTTTCAACCATCTAGGGGCAAATGGAAAAGCAGAACCGTACCACCTATCATTGCTTTATTGATTATAAATCAGCGTTTGATTGCATAAACCGAGTGAAGTTCCGGAAGCAGCTTAGGTCTTGGAACATCCCCTCACACCTGTTTAGAATTATCAAGGACTTACACAACCACACATGGATGTGGATCAAAATCAGTGACAGCTCTTTATTATCACGAAAAATTCACACTCATTAAGGCCTTAAACAGGGGTGTGTGCTAGCCCCAGTCTTTTGAATATTTTTATGGCTGACCTCTCTCCCGCTCTTTGAAGAAATGAATAGCCATGCCTCCTCCCCCTTCCCCCCCAGGCCAGACAACTTCATGCTGAATCATCTTTTACATGCTGATGATATAGTACTATGCAGCTTAGCTACGTTTGGCCTCCAGAGACATATTAACATGCTGCTCCAGCACGCAATGCAAAATGGCCTGGTCATCAACCAGAATAAAACTAAGGTGGTGATGGTCAGCAAAAAAATAAGAAAAACGTAATCTGCTATCTTGGCACTCACACATTAGATGCAGTAAAGGAAGACAAGTACTTAGGGTTCCTGCTGGATGACATAGGATTAGCCTCTAAACAGCTTCGTAGCATCCCAAATAAGGGCAAAGCTCTCATTGCTGCCTTCTCCACAGTGATTAATAACTTAAAAGGCCCTTCACTTGATCCACTGCTGAAGGTCATGGTGGCAAAAACCCTGTCTACTCTGACATACGGTAGTGAGGCGTTCTTGGTCCATGACGCACCCTCACTGCATAATTTCCAACCAAAAGTCCATTGTTATATATGTAACCTAACAAGGAACACCTCTCCCAGCCAAATCTGACTAGAGTTCGGACTCAAAAGGCAATCAATTAGTCAGCAGAGAGCTATTGTCAAGACCTGCTTCAAATTAAGACAAGCAGAAATCAACATCTTGTGGTTGGCAAGCAACAAAGAGGGTTGCAGTAACATCTTTAAAGAATTCTTGGACAAGTCATTAAAGAACTTGCATATTGAAAACCTTTGGGCATTGTCACCTTCATATAAAGTCTTCAAAAAATTAGTGAAAATAGGCCAAGGTTGATTGGTCATCAACATTTATGACAAATTAATCACAAGCCTCGTATCTAGCCTGCACTTACTCACTTAATCTGAAGCCTCTACTATGGCAGTGCAGCCTGGGCTACCCCCATCTTTAGCGAAATAACCAGCATGGAAATACACAGGGAATAGAGGGTGCCGGTTATGTGGGGCAACTGTCGAAAATCTCCTGCCCCTGACCTGCATTTGTCCAAAGCTGGCTTTGGAGAGGAGGCGCCTTCTCAAGCCCCTATTTCAAAGTAAAGGAATCAGTACATGTAGGCATGCCGTGATATTCTGTCTAGGTATAGAAAACAATGGTCCTAGACTAATTGCCTTAGGAAGGTATTCATTCAGTCAAGTGTCGATTGAATCCTAACACTGGTAGATTAAGGCATCTTAGTGCCCCACTATAGCGCAGTCCCGATGTTCAGTGTTGTACTCCTCCAGTCAAGCTATGGAGGCTTACTAAAATGCCTAAATCCACCAGTGTTAGGATTCAATCAACACTGCTGTCCTGATTACTGCCCATTGTATTTCAATACCTATTCTAATTCACCGCTACAATTATGTGGACCGCCACCTGAGGGGCTGTAACCCTGACTTTGCCTTGATACAGGTTGTCCTCCCATCCCCGTCCTGAGGAAGACCCGCTTGCAGAGGATACAAATCCTGCTCTATGCGCCAGGGTCGAAACGTCAACACTTCCCCCTTGTGGGCCTGTACCCTACTTCACCCCATCCCTACCTCTTTACAGAAGATTATATTCTGTACAACATCAAGAACGAGAAAATTACTTTTGAATCCATGAGAGACAAGCCCCATTGTAAAACTGATGCTACTGTAAACCATGAATAGTTTACTAAGGACATTACTATGTATAATTGATTCTTTTAACTACTCCCTGATTTCCCTCCCTATACATCTGTTCTATTCTCACAAGCACAATCCGTTTTCCACACTCCCCCTTGAGCAATCCTCTTTTCTGTTTTGAAACGTTCCCTACAGTGATCTGTTATAATAACTCTGAGATTAAACAGTCACTTTTGAGGCTATTTATGGTGCTTGTGTGTTTTTATGAGGATATACCTAATTGAATTGAGAAACTACTGGGGTACACTTATGATGTAACTTGAGTTCTATGTCTATCATGTTCATAGATTTTGACTTAATGAATACCTTCCTAAGGCATTACCAATACTAGTATTTGTCACCTCGTTATCTTGTAATGGTGAGATTCTGTTTAGGCCCAATGGACTCCATATCATCTTGTTTCTTCATGTAGTTCTCAAACTAATTTGAACAAAAACTGTCCAAACAAGTAAATTACTGCATCATGGCCCAGAGATCTTATTGATCAACCAGGGGCCAATCACATCCTCATTCGCACCTAAACCACTGACTTTCCGTAAGTCTCTCTCCGACCTATATGCTATCCTGGCCATGGACAAAGTCGCCAGCTGGACTCTATATCAAAAGTGGCATGACGTTAAGCTATTGAATTTGCTGTGCTATCTTTTGCCGTACATGTTTACTTTTATATTCTTGTGACTTGCACTTTACATGGATATCAGAGGGGTCACTAGTGAACAAATAAGTTTGGTTATCACTGGACTGCCCCTGTCTACTAACAGCTGATGCACGCTTGCACTTCAGCTTGCATTTATTGCTGCCCCCATAGTGACAGTGAATGAGTGATCATCTTAGTCCTTCTTGCCATTCTGGTCTCCAGAGGGGCCGCCAGTGGACTAACATGTTTAGCAATCACTGGACTGCATAACTACTAATAGCTACTGCATGCATTCACTCTAATTTATTGCTGCTTCCATAGTTACTTTGAGCGAGAGGTCCTTTTATACCTTTCTGCCAGTTGCACTTTACCTGGTCCCCTGGTCTCATGCCTTGCCATCATGGGAGAGATCCCACAGAGATGAATAGTAGCTGTATCTTATTGTCTTGATTTTTATTGCCGCTAGTCACCCTGAATGAGTGGTTTAAAAGGGTAACAGTATCACCCAAGTAACATCTTTGAAGTAATAGACCTACTCTACTGATCCCTGGTATTACAGTCAGTTTGTTTTATGATTTTTTATGATCAATTCTTGTTTGTAAGATTTTAATTAATCAAATACAAATACAGATTGATTTGATTTGAATAGGATCAAAACAAATCAAGACACTTTCCTTGTGTAGAAGGAGCTTGTATGCCTGACAGGTGGAGTAGGCCAATAGGTATGAAGGTTTAAAGTCCCAATGAAATCTCTTATAACTATCTACTAGTGCTGGAAGGGTAATTGCTTTACATTTGTATTTTAAGATAAACTTGTTTATATGCCTTAAATTAAGGATGGCTAATTATGTAATTCTCAAGGAACCTATTATTATTGATGTGGTACCATTCCTTTAACATCTCCTAGATCACAAATATTGAACTTAATGTTGAAACTCTGATTGCTGTAGAGAAGGTTTCTTGGCATGGGCAGGAGTTGAAAAGACTGTTAACATTCTTGTGTTCCAACAGGGCTTGAACCCACAGATAAAGTGATCATGCACAAGCACCTATGTATTGCCTGTGAGCTGGAAGTCTATTCTGTTTCAACCCAAGCATACAAACTGTTTCTGGTTTTTAATGCACTGACTTTTTAGAATAAAAAAAGTAGATCCGTAGAACAGCAACTTTCTCACTTTGTGTTGGGCTTTAGCTTTGAGGCCATAGTTATGCGACAAAACTGTCATTGTCTCCTGTCCTCAGATCCACCAAATCAGCTGCCACTCTTGATTAGTGACATCTTGTCCTTCTGTGACAGCAAGGTGCCTGGAGATTAAGAATTTTCAGCAGCCTTTGCATTCTGGCATAGCTAACAGTCTGCAGGAGGGGGGGATCAAATTAGTGCTAAGCATCCAGAATCTGATAGGAAATATATCCATGTTTTTAATAGTTTTCTGAAGTTTTGCTCTGTTGCAGATTGACGCAGGGATGGAGGCAATTTGTTCCATGCCTTGGCGCCAATGACTGCTATGGATTTTCCTCCTCTGGTCATCATCCTAAACCTGGGAACATGAAGCAGATTTGCAGTGGATGACCTGAGTGCCCTTGACGGATGGTATGGTCTAAAGTACTTACGCAGATACAGTGGGCCTTGATGGTGAAAAGCTCTGTATGTAATGATGAGAACCTTAAACAGGATGCGCGTATGTACTGGGAGCCAGTGTAAGGCGTCCAAGGCTGCCGAGGCCGAGGACTTTCTGGGCAGTCTAAGGACTAACCTGGCAGCTGCGTGCTGGACCATTTGAAGTCTGTGCAGGGCTGATTTGTTTAGCCCTGCATATAGACTGTTGCAATAATCCAGCCTGGATGTTACTAATACTACAGCGACCGTTCGTCTGGCACTCAGAGGAAGAAGGTCGAAAAACTTTCTAAGACCTCTAATGATATTGAAACAGACCCCTGCTACTTCTTTGGCTTGTTGGTTAAAAGACAAGGTGCTGTCGAATTTGATGCCCAGGTTTCGTGCAGCCTTAATAGTTTTTGGGGGGGCTTCTACTTTTTCGGGCCACCAATCTTGTGGAGAAAAACAGTTGTTAGGTCCAAAAGGCACAATCTCTGTTTTATCAGAATTACATTTTAAGTGGTTATGTGTCATCCACTCAAAAGTTGCTGCCAAGCATTCTCTTAATGTCATTTCCGCATTAGATAGATTTTTGTCCAGTATCAGGACCAACTGAGTGTCATCCGCATAGGCAATTGTGTTGATGTTAAATTAAGAAATTAGTTTTAACAGGGGGACCATATATACGTTGAACAAAGTGGGGCTCAGGCTTGAGCCCTGTGGAACCCCTGTTATCATAGTTTTTTCTTCAGAACAAAATTTGCCCAGCATGACAATCTGACGCATGTGCGCCAGGTAGTTCTTAAACCATTCGAGCACGGTTCCTGCTATGCCTGCCGTAGCTAGGTGATGTAAAAGGATAGCATGGGAAACCATGTCGAATGCTGCAGAGAGATCTAATAGGATCAGGACAGCCAACTTTCCCTGATCCAGTGCAGCACGAATGGTTTCGGTGGATGACAAAAGTGCAGATTCGGTGGAATGGTGGGTTCTGAAACCTGCTTGACATGGGTGCAAGATGTCATTTTCGTCCAAGAATGTTGTTAGTTGTTTATTGACAAATGTTTCTGTGATTTTACAAATGGCGGGAAGAAGAGAAATGGGCCTTAAGTTGGACAGGGTTGTAGGGTCTTGTATAGCCTTTTTTTGCAGTGGTCTCACTGCTGCCACCTTCCATTGTGGGGGAATCTCCCCTGATTGGAGGGACGAGTTAATGAAGGAGTTTATGCAGGGATTGACCTCATAGATTATAGATTTGAGCAATACAGGGGGGCAGGGGTCAAAAGGCGATCCTGATTTAAGGGCAGATATTCCCCGAAGGGAATCTTCTAAGCTAATGTAACTGAAGCTTTCCCATCTGGGTTGATGCAGGTTCGGGTCCATTTCATCCTCAGGCTCTTCTTTCTCAAATTGGGGAAAGTCTTTAGTGAGGATGTCTATTTTTTGGGTAAAATAATTGGCTATATCATTACACAGGGTCTGGGAGGGAGGGATCTCTTGGGTTAGAATTTCGGGCTAAGTGAAGCTATTAACGATTTTAAAAATTTCTTTTTGTTTGTTGTTTGATGCTTCAATGCGGGCGGTAAAATATTTGATTTTAGCATGGTGCGTCCCCACCCAGATGTGGGTGGGGACGTCTGTAGTGCTTGTCCCTGCAACTAGGATGAGTCTCTCCTGGGGGCCCATAGGATAGATATGATTGGGAGCTGGCTCTCAAAGAGTTTTTTTAACTGTGCTCAAAGACTGTGGAAATATGTGCCTTGTTTGGACCATTAGGCCTTCTTTGGCTGCTGTAGTTTATGGCTTGGAGTGTTTTGGTTAATTCTGAGATTTGCAATGGTAGAAAGAGATATGCATAAGGAATCTGTTATGGTACAGTAACAGATATAGGAATCTGTTGGGCATTATGAACACATTTTAATAAATTTTTTGAGACCAGTAGAACTGGAGATATGCAATTTTAAAGTGTCAGCTGAGTATAGCACCTAATGCACAAAGCACCACTTCCAGTCATTTGGTTGTGCTAGACCAGGGTAAAGTCACAAGTTGAGGCTGATGGCAATGGAGCATGGGCTGGATACAAGGACAAGGTTAGTACCACTAAAAAAGTTACCTTCTCAAAATTCGGCACGAGGAGTCCAGTTCAGGGCGGAGGAGGCCGTGTGAAGGGCATCGTGGGTGCTGTAGCTTGAAGAGCAGGCCTAGCATCACAGATGCTTGTCGCTTTAACAAGGAAATACGGTTGGGCGTCTCAGATAGTTCTTGCTGGATCTTCGAGTTGCCAGTCCCTGTGGATTGTCACTGCTGTAGCGTGAATTGAAGATCTTGCATTGCTGGTGGTCGCAGGCAGCACAGTTTCAGCATGAACGGGGACATTCATGACCAAAACCTCAGGATTTCTCCCTTTCTTTCAGAGGAGTGTACTCTGATGCCAGCCAAGGGCCCAGGGATGGCACCTCTTGGGGATCAGGGACTCACTATAGCAGAGGCCAGCAGGGCTCAGGCAGGTCCAGGCAGGTCAGCTGGGCTGTTGCAGGGAGGCCTCTGGAGCTTGCTGTGTCTCAGTAGGTCAGAACAAGAGGTCAATCAACTGACCTTTGGAGTCACTCAAGTCTTCTTGGGAACAATAAGATTTTCCTATCTCTTTCAAAGAGCAAGGAAGGCCTTGAGCAGCAGAGCAGTCACCTGGAGAAGAAGTGAGGCCTCAAGAAGCAGGGCAGTGGTCTGGTAGCTGTAGGGCAGTCCTCTGCGAAAGAAGGCAGACCTCAAGCAGCAGGGCAGTCCTCTGAGTACAAGGGAGTCCTTTTGAATTCTTCCACAGGATCAGGAGTGAATTGAACAGTGGGTCTGAGGGTCTTATTTTTATATGTGGTGCTAGCTTTGAAGTGGAAGAAACTTCTGGAGTTTCCTCCCCTCCATAGATAATTCTGAAATTACCTTTCTTCCTGCCCAGGAAATGTAAGGGGGTCAGGGAACAGTTCTGCCCCGCACATCCAGGCAGGGTCGCACATTCTGACAACACCTATTCCCTGTTGTCTCACTGTCTCTAAAGAATACACAAAGGCCAACTGCTATGCTGATCAAAGTCCTATTGCCCAGGACACAAGCTGCAGGCACTTAGGGCATCATTAGCATAGTGTATAACGAACACTCCTTCTCGAAAATTCTATCCTCCCTAAACCCGAACAACCACTTCATTGACCCACTCCCCACTAACTGCCTAGCTGCCGCAGCTCAATCCACCATTCCTAGTTGGACTGCAATAATTAACGCCTCCTTTCTACAGGGGTCGATACCTGATTCTCTGAAAGCCGGCCAAATCTTCCCCATCCTAAAAAAAAGCTGCTGGATCCTGCTTCACCTGACAAATTTAGACCTATATCTAATATGCCACTCTTAGCTAAAGTTCTGGAGAAATGTGTGCAACAGCAGCTGAGTCAACACATCACCAACTTCCACCCACTAGATGACTTCAATCTGGATTCAGGCCTGGGCACAGCACTGAAACCACCATTCTTCACATCTTGGATGATGCCCTTTGAGCCCTTGACCAAGGCAAAACCTGTCTCCTTATCCTCCTAGATCTATCCTCGGCTTTCGTTACGGTCAACCATGAAACACTACTTGAACGCCTCAAATTCAGGATGGGACTGGATGGCCCTGTTCTTGAATGGTTTAGGTCCTTCCTCCAAAACCGGTCACAGAGATTCCTAATTAACGGTAACCTGTCCTCTCCCTCTCCGATCACGGTTGGAGTCCCCCAAGTATCAACCCTGTCCCCCACCCTCTTCAAACTTTTCCTCAAAACGCTAGTCAAAGTTCAACGCACCGCAAATATCTCCTACCACTTGTGTGCTGACGACACCCAGATTTACATAAAAATCTCTTTTTCTGAGGAGATTCTCTACCAGAATGAGGCCTTGAAATTGACTGTCCAATGGCTCACCTTTAACCAGCTCAAACGTAACGCAAAAAAAACTGAATTTCTCCTAATTTCCCCACCCAATACCAACCCTGACATTCAGGAATGGATCAAGGCGATCACAGCTTTAAACTGCCTACCAACCATAGTGGACTCTACCAAATCCCTTGGTGTAACCCTTGACTGAAGTTTGAACATGCATGACCACATCAACTCGATGGCCAAACCAGCCATATTTCACCTGAGCTACCTAAGGAAATTGAAACCTTTCCTGGACACTCCTGACCTAAAAATGGTAGTCCAGGCACTTGTCATCTCTAGACTGGAATATGGCTGCTCTACCCTCAGGTTTACCCAAGACCTCCTAGCGCCACAAAAAGCATGTCTCAATGCGGCCACAGACAAGTAACAGGCTCAAGGAAATTGAATCATATTCCTCCACACCTGGAAGTTCTGAACTGGCTTCCTCTTGAGGCCAGAATCCAACTTAAATTGGCATGTATCATGTGCAAGACCCTATACTCAAAATCTCTGGCATTTCTTGCCCAGAAACTCATGATATCCGGAGGAGCCAGAAACTCCTGTTCCGCCAGAGACCTTTTGCTCCATCCAGCACACTTGCTGAAAATAAACGTACAATCAGGCCTTTTCCTGGGGCCGCACCAAAAATATGGAACTCACTCCCGACCGGCATTTGATGAACTCCATCTCTGGTACGCTTTAAAAAGGATAACAAAAACTTCCTAATCGGCAAATTCCTCTCCTATTGACTTGAAATCACCTCAGTGACCTTGTCCCGCTTCCATTTACTTCCGACCACTACCTCTCATTGAGCCTATCCTGTTGCCATCCACCCGGCTCCTCCGGGCACCCCCCCTGGGATCTGTGACCATCTGTTTCTCGTAAAATGTATTTTCCTGTGTTTATCCCAAATATATCCACCATCCTCCTCGAAGTCTCTTGTATACATCTTGTGAATCCTGTAAAGCGCTCTGATACCCTAAAAGGTCAAGTTTATGCTCTATAAAACACAAATAATATATTTTGTCCAAACGTTTAGGGCATACCCTAGTAGTGGCTTATATGTATTAAAAACCAAGATTTAGGCATGGCGGAAGGTATATTTTGCCAGGTTGAAAAGGGCAGTGTTAGAATTGGGGGTCTCTGGTTGGCGCAAGTATTCACTTGTGACAAGCAGGGACCCTCTCCTCTAAGTCAGGGCGAAGGATGACCCCTTAGAATTACCCTTGCTCACCCTCTAGGTACGTGGCGTGAGCAGCCAAGGCTATTCTCCAGGCGTTGTAATAACACACACAGTAAACATACCAATCCCCCCACAAATGGACACCAGGCTGAAGTTATATAAAAATACGTCTTCTTTATGTAAAAATATATATATACAGGCAAGTATTTATCACAAGACCATCAATAACGTATTTTAAGTGGGCCACAATACTTTTTAAATCAAGGTTCCTTTAGAATAGTTCAAAACAGGTTTAGTCTCTTTGGCAAATGTGATACTCCTTTTACAAATACTTCTTCTGTATTTTTTGGTACATTAGGCCAGTCTTAGGCCAGCTGGACGCTTTGTAGCGCTTCTGAATGCTTTAAACGGGTGAAATCGGCAGCCCCTACCAATAATCACGCATCTCGCGTGAGAAACGTACCCGAGGCCCTACCAACTCTCACGCATCTCGCGTGAGTCGGCGTACGCGGCGTACAGCTTCAAGGAAATGCAAAACAATGGTACGAGCCGTACCCAGCTTGTGCGGCTCGTACTGCGGGGTGATTGCAGCGTACTGGGCACTTTTCAGAAGCCCGAGGCATAGCAAGGCAGAACCCTGGTACGAGCCGTACTCTTCTTGTGCGGCTCGTACTGCGAGGGGGGGGTTCAAAGTACTGGGCCCTTTTCAGAGGGCTAGGGGCGCAGATTGGCAAAGCGCTCGATTTCTCTTAGCAACAAGCGCACTGTTTGGTTCTGTGGGGCACAGCAGGCAATACGACGCGCACAGCTAGATAACGGGGAAATAAAGCGTTGCGGGCCCCAAGCCCATTGTGCTAGCGCCGTATCACCATACTGCAGTTCTTTTTCTGGGAGAGTCATACACGGGGAGTGCGACTCGTTTCTTGGCTGCGTCCTCGGATCTCTCCTTTCAGCGCGTGTGTGCGCTCAGGCGGGCGCGGCCCACGACCTCGGTACAGATGGTACTGGGGTCTCCCAACAGGGGGGCGGCGGGGCCTGCAAACTCCTCGGGTCGGCGAGCGGGGACAGCAGGGCACGGTCCTTCGTGCGGGCTGCAGTCTCGGTGTAGGTCACCGGCCTTGAGGAAATTCCAGCGGGAGGGGCGAGTGAGCGCTCAGCGAGCTCCAGTGGCAGGCAGGGGCAGAGGAGCAGGCAGCCTGACCCGGGGGCAGAGAGCGACTCCAAGGAGTGAGGCTCTCACGGGTAAAGGGCAGGCGAGCTCCCGAGTGCCACAGCCCTAGGAGGGGGCGATGAGGGGCGCAGACTCAACTCCGGCGGGAGGCACACACGGCTGGCAGATAGAAACGAGCGAAGACACAATGAACCCACTGGTCCTGGGGTTCAGTTCAGGGGGCAAGCTCAGTCAAGCCCTTGGAAAAAGTTTCTAGCACAAGTCAGCAAAGTCTTTTCAGCAAGTCTTTTCCTCTCCTTCCTCAGCAAGGCAAGCAGCAGGCCAGTCCTTCTAGCGTCTTCTTCTCCTTCTAGTTGGGCAGAGGTTTGTTGTGGGAAACGGGATTCTGATTTACAAGGAGCAGGGCTCCTACTTTTATACAGCATTTTCTTTGTTCTTGCAGGCCAGGGGGCCTCTGCATAACTTCTTTCAGTCTCTGAGCACTTTTTTGGGTGTACTCTGGTTACTGCTTTCAGTGGGAGGGGCAGGCACATCAGACGCTCCACAGGAGGTGGAGCCAGCATGGTGTGGACAGGGGGTAGCCAGGAGTACCTTGTTCACAGTGCTTCGCCTTTCCTGGGCCAGGTGTCGGGCTGAGTCATCAGTCACTCCCCAGGGGGCGGAGCCAGCATTGTGGTGGCAGAGCACAGCCCTATTCAGAGTCCAGGGACACTCCCTCCTCCCACTAAGGTGTAATCCTGACATTCACCACCTGTCATCCCCCAGCCCTGTCACTCACATATCCCAGACAGTCAGATACAGATCCTAGCAGAGGCGGGCTGAAATGGTTAGGTAAGCAAATGCTAGCTTTCTAAAAGTAGCATTTGCAAACACAGAATATTAAAATAAACTTTACTAAAAGAAGTATTGTATTATTCTGAGTTCAGGCATACTAAACTTGACTTTCTACCATGTTCCCTGAGCCTGCTGGGATTATAGAGTGTAATAATTTCTGTAGCCCATCTTGGCCTAAGAGAACAGGTAGCCTTACAATAGTGAAAAAAGAATTTGGCTGTAATTCACTATTAGGACATGCCACATACATCAGAGCATGTCCTACCTTACACTTACAATGCACCCTGCCCTTGGGCCTACCATAGGGGTGACTAATATGAAGTTAAGGGAAGGTTTAGAGACTGGAAAGTGTGTGCACTTGCCCAGTCAGCATGACAGTACCGGACTGCACCCAGGTTCTGCAATGGCAGACCCTAGACACATTTTAACAGGCTGCTTCTGTGGGTGGCGCAACCAGCTCTGCAGGCCCACTAGCAGTATTGGCGTTCACAAGCCCTGGCACTCCTGGTGCACTTTACCGGGGACTGACAGTACATCCAATGAACCAATCATGGAAATCAATCACATTTACATTTTGCACAGGGAGAGCATATGCACTTTAGCACTGGTCAGCAGTGGTAAAGTGCCCAGAGTCATTAAACCAACAAAAACAGGTCAGGTAGAATATTGGAGGAAGGCAAAAAGTTCAGGGATGAACCTGCCAAGAGGGCCAAGTCCAACAGGCAGTTTAAAATGACTTCCATGGTGCAATGGTATTCCTGAGATTTGTTTTAACAGGCTCCTTAAGTGGGTGGCACAATAATTGCTGCAAACCCACTGATAGTGTTTACATTTACAGGTCCTGGGTGCATGCGCCATTTTACTAGGGACTTATACGTACATTAAATGTGGCAATTGTGTGTAAGCCAAATTTTCATTGTTTAGAAGAGTGAGCACTGTAGCACTGGTTAGCAGTGGTGAAGTGCACAGAGTCCTAAGGGCAACAAAAACAAGTTCAGCAAAAAAGAGGGGGGAAAGCAAAGCTTTTGTGGAAAGACCACCCAAAGGGCACATACTAAAGAATATTTGTGTGAGTCTGGAAAGGCAGCATGGTTAGATAAAAAGGTTTTAAACCTCCTTTAGAGGAAATAAACTCTAAAAAATGTAATTCGGGGCCTGGAATGACATAATTCAATGGTGTAGCAGTGCGAAATTAAAAGCAGAAAGTATGAGGCGAAAAGCAAGTATGGAGAGTGATATCTACAAGAAGAATGTTATTCCTTGATTCGTCATTAATGGCTGTAACATCACCTGCAGGTAGGTCTCCAGGCAGGTTGCCTCATGCCAGTTCTCCAGCCTTGATCCGTTCTCTAGGTAGCGTATGGTTCTGGCCCTTCTCTCTTCGTCTTGGAGGTTTGGGTGAGCCTTGTTCCTGCTGATATTCAGCACCTTCTCATGCACATACACTGTCCACATATTACACATGGCTTCGAAGGTGTGAGGCATGATTTGCCATTCACTACGCTGTTGGTTGTGTCCTAACTCATGGATGGGGCCCCATAGGCCCTTTGATAAAATTGATTTGGCATCAACCAGACTTTTAGCAGACTGCACATGACACATTATTGGATATCCTGAATGCATCCAACCTAAAAGAAAGACAAACGTGCGAGATCTTTGTAAAACATTTACAAGTACAAAGGGACAATTTTGAGAGAAAGCAAAAGAAAACATTACAAATTAGGAATTCCTATTGGTACTGACCCTGTGGTTCAAATTCACACAGATTTGTTTCACAAAATGAGTGACTTGTGGTTTAACAGACGCAGCCTATTGTCTACTTTGGAAACCCTTTGGCGTCAATGAATATTTTCCACTGACAGCAGATTTGGATAGAAAAATATATCAACAAACTCAGCGTTGGTGAAAGCCTCACCCTGGCAGGACCAACTGTCACACCTATCACTGCTGTATACATATGGGCCACAAGTTTTTGGATTTGAAAAACAGATGTACTCCGCTGCTTCACTATTCTTGAGTAAGAAACTACATGTACGCTGAGTTTTATTAACTTAATTTAAAAACATCATGATTGAAAGATGTACCCTTCAATATAAAGTTTACAAGCAACACATTTGATAATAATTCAATACAAGACACACAGAGCCACTTACAAGATGCCAGATTTAGTAGTAGTGTTAGAGCAGATTTATTATTTATAATTATTGTTAATTTGCTTGTGATTAAGTTAGCATAACAAGGCTGCAAAATAAAATCACTGGGACTTTCTTTGCCTACAATGATGGCTAAAGACAATGTGGCTTTAAAAGTTACGAGGAAAGTTTCCTATGTGCATGTTTTCTCCTGTGTTTAATTTTCATGGAATAGTCAAAATAGGATTAATTCTGTGGTGAAGTTTACGAACTGCATCTAACCTGTGCTTCATGTGTAAGTTGTTCCTGTAGTGTTGCAAATAATCAAGGCTGTTTCTGTTTGCAGTCACAACTTTTTGTTTAGTCATTTAAATGTTTTATTGTTTAACAGTGAAATGTCATTTTCCCTGCATGTAGGGTAAATTAGATAATTAATTATTTAATGTTTAGGCAGTCTTTAGAATAGCTGTTTTATGTAACACAATTTCTATGATATTGATTAGCTTATGTCATCTAACTTTTTTAGTTTAGCTCATGTTGCAACTACACGCCATACGAGGAGCGTGGTCTTCTACTCCTCTAAACCTATAAAAAGTGCATATTCTGGGGTTGTGTGCCAGACCTTTCCTTGTTTCCATACCAGCAGTCTCTATGTTAGACTGTTTTTTGATTTTGTACTTAGAATATTTTTTGATTCTACCTATTGATTTATTTCTGGTGATTGCCCTTTTATTGAAACTTCTCGCTTATTATGAATTATATTGATAGAGGTTTTTGTTTTCTATGATGGTTCTTAATTGGTTTGTTCTTTGAATATTGTCCTGCGTAGATTTTTGCCTTGCTCCAATATGAAAAAACGAAAACAGGATGCCAGAGCTGATGTAATAATTTAAACAAACAATGTGCTGACCAGAACCTGAAAAGAAAATTCAAGAACGGGAATTGCTACTTAATAGCTTTTTATTTCAATTTTTTAGAAAAGCGGATTTATGTTTTTTCAAACGATCAAAAAGAACATATTCAAAAAAGGACACGTACAAATGGGAGGACTAAATGTTTGTCTTCAATCATTCGTTATTACAGACATATCACAGGCATTCAACAAACTTTCACACCATTCAGGGAAGGGACTATAGAAACATACATTATAATCTTAAGAAATATATATTTACAATTTCTACTTCACAAAAGAACATAATGCCACGCTCTGCAAACACAGTTTTGTAATAATAGTGAAAAAAAGACTTTTTTTCAGGTGTACATTCGTCTTAGATAAATTCTAACTTTCAACGTATGATTATTCGTAATGTACAAGCGGCATGGAGAAATTAATTAAATGACCAAGCCGTTTTTGCAGATATATTGTGGCAGGAAGCCTACGCGTTTCGAATCCCAATTGTTCTCTTAGGATTCTCCTCAGGGCCTCGAATAGTATCTAAACAGGGCAGAGAAAAAGATAAAACACGAAAAATAAATTAATAAATCATAAATACTGGATGACAACCAGAACAACAAATAAACAGATCAGGATTCGCCTTTTGCTCATAACATGTATCTAGACCAACTATCAGGAAACCTAGCTCGGCCAACCCACCCACACACTCTGTGGCTTACCAATAAGTGAAAACGTCAGGATGGTGGAGGAGGGTCGTACGTTGTAATCACGGAACCGTATCTAAAGGGTGGAAGAACATATCTCAAATGATTTTGTCAAAGAGTTAGGTGCAATCTGAGAAACCCACAACACGTTGTTGATACTTGCCTTCATGAAGCGTTATGCTGCTTGGAGTGTTCAAATTAAAAACCAGGACGGTGGGTGGTGGATGAATGCGGTCGGGATACAGATATCTGCCAATTTGAAAGGAAAGAGGTTTTTTTTTTGTTAGGGCATGCCTCTGTTTAGGTTTGGACGGAGAGCGGAAAACCGTACCTAAGCACCGGAGTTACAATTAAGAAAACCGCTTGCGGGTATTTAAAGCCGATGTCACACTACGTGCCTAAGGCAGGGATTTTGACACTAAACTGCACTGGTTAGCGTCGGGCTCTAACTAGATGGCAGAGCGTTCTCTTACCTAGATCGAATTTAGACTGCTGCTGACAGTCTAGCAGAAACAATCCTGAAGACACTTTTATTTTGTTCGTGCACGGGAGCGGTAGGTCGGGGGTCGGAGTACAGACGTCCTTTAGATTCCTAAAAAGGGTTACAGAACTGTTTTAAAAGAATGGAAGTGTGCTACACGGGGGTTGCCGTGACTTTATTATGCCTTTTCAATTCGGAAACTCACCGTAATGTATACGGACTCCTAGCTTACTGGATCAGTTTAAACTACTGGCGGCGCCATGTCGATAACTGAAAACAATTATAAAAAGACACATCTTAGTGTGTACACTGTTATTGACATATCGACGTGGATCGTAGCTAGCTGAATCTCAGTACTTACTTTGGTATCATGGAGAAGGACGTGAATCCGCTCGCGTCTATGTCGGCACTACCTCTGGGCACATGCGCATAGCAGGCCCAGGCGAGACACTGTCAGGTTTTTAAAGGGGCATGACGGAAGGCAAACCACCGACTCCTTAAAGGAATACCGCACATTAAATCATAATACCGCGTCTTCGTGGGACTCAGTCCCCTCAGGGGCTGCAGTCTTCCCCCTAGAGGTTCATGGGCCGACCTTAGTATGCGAGACCATCATGCTTCAAATTTTAAAGTTCATTACACATAGTGCGCACCACCCCCACCTGGGGCAGACTGGAAAGCACATGGGCACGCTTACTGTTTGGGACGGCAGGAATCAATGGCTCATATTTCAAAGTGGAGTGACAACCTTGGTGGTGGTATACACTTCGTGTTTACAATTTGAAGATTTCACTCAATTCATTGAGACCAGAGATTGCCGTATCGAATTTTACAATTAAAAAGGCTTCTCGTTTGGAAAGTTGTAAATTCAGATCACCTCCACGAGGGTCCTTTTCGATTCTCGATATCACGGTCCATTTGAGATCACTAATTGTATGTTGCATTTTTGTCCAATGTTGAACCAAAGGGGCATTTTCAACTTTTTTGTTGAGTCTAGACTTGTGTTGGGAAATGCGTTGACGCACTTCTTGACTGGTTTTTCCTATATACAGTTGTTGGCACGGGCATATAATGCCATAGACTACAAACTTAGTCTTACAGTTACTGAAAGTGTTGTGTTTCCAGTAGATCCCATTATGCTGAAATAGAGAACCTTCAACCGTAGATTCACAACAAAGGCAAGTTCCACATTTGTGGTGTCCAGTTATGGGAGGCAGTCTCATCATTTGACGCAATGTAGGCGGTTTTGAAGCAGGCATGGCTGCACGGACAATGTAGTTGGCAATATTGTTTTCCTTTTTAAAGGCAAACAAGGGTAGATCTCTAAGGCTCTCGTCTAAGTTCTTGACTAGGTGCCAATTTTGTCCAATGATCCGTTTTAGCTGGTTTGCGTTAGGGCAAAAAGTAGTGACACATACCTGTCGCTTCACATTAGCTTTTACTTTTCGTTCCAGTAATGTTTCCCGTGGGGTCCATCTAGCTCTCTTCATGCAATTTTTTACTAACTTTTTGGGGTAACCCCTATCGCATAACTTTGATATCAAATTGTCAGCATGATGATTGAAGTCTTCCTTAAACGTGCAGTTCCGGCGGACTCGCAAGAACTGCCCGTAAGGGAGATTTTCTTTGAGGCTTCTGGGGTGGTTACTGTTGAACATTAGAGATTTATTACGATCAGTTGGTTTTACAAATAATGTGGTAGCCAGTTTGCCTTCTTTTGGAAAAATCTCAACATCAAGGAATGCGATTCTGCTGGTAGACTGGGTTAAGCTGAATTTTATATCAGCAGTCCTGGAATTTAGCCATTGATGGAAGGCGGTTAAGGTGTCACCATCTCCTGTCCATATCATGAACACATCATCAATAAATCGGAGCCAAGCTCCGATATATTGATGGAACGGGTTGTTAGAATGTATATAGGCATCCTCATACATAGACATGAAGAGCACTGCCAGCTCCGGCGCAAAGGGGCAGCCCATTGCTACCCCTTTAGTTTGGTAATAAAATTCTCCATTGAAACAAAAATAGTTTCTCTTAAGGGCAAATGATGCAAGCTGTACCAAGAATTCAGTTGGTACTTGCACTGGGCGGGATCTTAGATCTAAGAAGTGTGACAGGACCGCGACCGCTTCGTCCTGAGGGATCTGTGTATACAGTGATGTCACGTCTAAGGTGACTAAAATATCACTGTGTTCACGATAGTTGATGTTAGCCAATTTGTTTATGAAATCCGTTGTGTCTTGTAAGTAGGATCTCACCTGACACATAAACTCCTTTAAGAAACAATCCACGTATTTGGCAATTGGCTCAAGCAGAGAGCCACATCCTGCCACGATGGGCCTGCCTGGCGGTTGGTTTTGATCTTTATGGATTTTAGGTAATACGTAGAACATCAGGATTTTGGGGTATTTGATCTTTAAATATTCCAGCTCTTTGGGACCAACAAATCCTTGGTCAAATCCTTCCTGTATTATATTAAACAGTTCGTTTTGAAGATCTGTAGTGGGATCTTTACCTATCTTGCGGTAGCAGTTGGGGTCGTCTAGTTGCCTCATTACTTCGGTGGTGTAGTTGTCGGTGTCCCATATTACTATGGCACCGCCTTTATCGGCCTGTTTAACTATTACCGAGGTATCATTCTTTAAGTTGTTTAATGCAGTCATCTGCTTTTTGGTGGTGTTGAATTTCACAAACTTTCTTTGTTTTTCCATGGCTGAGATGGCAGAAAGGACACTTCTTTCAAAAGTAACAAGTTCTTTCGGAATTTTATTCACAGGGGGGCAGAAAGTGGATCTATTTCTCAAACCGGTCACTTCCGCCGGTTTTTGTATGGAGTTGTCACTAAAAAATAGAGTAAGCCGTAGTTTTCTGCAAAATTCAATGAACTCAGACTTCATTTTCACAAAGTCGGTTCTTTTCGAGGGTACAAAGGATAGACCTTTTGCCAGGATGTCTTCTTCTTCTCATGTAAGTACCTTCTTAGAGAGGTTAAAGATGGGCGACGCCTTTAATTTTTGTAATGCTGGCGTCGTGTTTTCATTTCCCATGGGATTGTGTATCTCGCCCTGCCTCTGGGGCGCGTCTGGCCTCTCCCTAAAAAATGAGGGTTAGAAGATTGAACCTGTTGTTGTTGATTAGTGTTCCAATTTTTATTCCGGCTAGGGCGGTTGTAATTGCCACTGGTGTCACTATCTGTCCCTGATGAAGATGTATCTGAGAAAGAAATAAACTGTTTTCTAGACCTTCCTTGGTTATCGGGGAGAAAGCGTCGTGATTCTGTTTTCGAATAGAAGTCTACTTGGAGATACGGATTGCACCTAACTCTTTGACAAAACCATTTAAGATATGTTCTTCCACCTTCCACCTTTTAGATACGGTTCCGTGATTACAACGTACGACCCTCCTCCACCATCCTGACGTTTTCACTTATTGGTAAGCCACAGAGTGTGTGGGTGGGTTGGCCGAGCTAGGTTTCCTGATAGTTGGTCTAGATACATGTTATGAGCAAAAGGCGAATCCTGATCTGTTTATTTGTTGTTCTGGTTGTCATCCAGTATTTATGATTTATTAATTTATTTTTCGTGTTTTATCTTTTTCTGTGCCCTGTTTAGATACTATTCAAGGCCCTGAGGAGAATCCTAAGAGAACAATTGGGATTCGAAACGCATAGGCTTCCTGCCACAATATATCTGCAAAAACGGCTTGGTCATTTAATTAATTTCTCCATGCCGCTTGTACATTACGAATAATCATACGTTGAAAGTTAGAATTTATCTAAGACAAATGTACACCTGAAAAAAAGTCTTTTTTTCACTATTATTACAAAACTGTGTTTGCAGAGCGTGGCATTATGTTCTTTTGTGAAGTAGAAATTGTAAATATATATTTCTTAAGATTATAATGTATGTTTCTATAGTCCCTTCCCTGAATGGTGTGAAAGTTTGTTGAATGCCTGTGATATGTCTGTAATAACGAATGATTGAAGACAAACATTTAGTCCTCCCATTTGTACGTGTCCTTTTTTGAATATGTTCTTTTTGATCGTTTGAAAAAACATAAATCCGCTTTTCTAAAAAATTGAAATAAAAAGCTATTAAGTAGCAATTCCCGTTCTTGAATTTTCTTTTCAGGTTCTGGTCAGCACATTGTTTGTTTAAATTATTACATCAGCTCTGGCATCCTGTTTTCGTTTTTTTGATAATCCGGCTCAGCCTTGCTGATTGGAGCCCACCCGTAGTTGTTTTCTTGCTCCAATATGGTCATTTTGATTTGTCTATTCTGCATTTATATATGAGATGGAAGTTACAACTGCTCGATCCCTGTTAGTTTCAGAGGGGAGGGTGTTTGCTGTACGCTATACCATTACGTGGAAAAGTTCCATTGTGGAGTGTAGTCACACAAGAGGGCCGAAGAAAAGCAGTTGGTTCTGGACTGTGGTTGACCTGTTTTGTAATAATTCGTATGGATAACCTGAGGACCTGTGTAGATGCATCATATTTCATAATGAGTGCAGTGCACAGTCAAGCGAGAGTGCTTGTAAACCACACTGTAGGAGAGTAGGGTCTGCAATCCTATGATCACCCAGATTTTTGCTTTTTGCGGCACTGGTTTACGACTTTCCCTGGCTGTGGGCCTGCTAATCAGACCCACAGCCTAGCTGTTCTCTCTATCCAAATTGTACTCAGGTACTGAATTGGCACTGGGCCCTCTCCAAGTCCCTGTACCCAGGGCTGAGGTGTACCCAGAAGTCTCCCAGGGGCTGAAGCATGTATTATGCCACCCCTGGGCTGACTAACTAAACTGGCACAACTGGCTGCACGACAGCTGGGGCAAGGTTGTGTACTCACCCTTTGCTTTAGATATAGTATACCTATATCTAACCCTAAAATGGACACACAGATCTCCTATCAGTCACTCCTATGGCAGGCCTTAACAATCCTGAAGGCAGAGTGCTTGGAATTGTGTGAGATGGTGCTCTGGCATGAGCTGAGCCTGTCTGCGGCTTTCGGGATCTATCCCTTAGCCATTTCCATGATATCGCATACCATATACTCTTAAGTGCATTATAATCCTCGCGGTTAAATGCCAACTCTGGTATCGCTTTATCAAAACATGTCGAGTAAGGTGTCATACGAATTGGAATACTAACCCCTCGCCAATTCTGGCGACGGGGTTAGCATTCCACCCTTCTAGAGGGACACGACATGCATGTAACCTATAACCCGGTTAAAAGTCAGACAGAGCCTTAGCATCCACAAAATGGATGCTGCCACCGAGACACAAGTCTGCCCTCCTGCTGCTGGGAGTCCTCCCAGAGCAGGAGATAAGGACAAAGGGATCCTGCCAGGGGCGGTGCCAGCACCGTCCCAGACAGGGTTTTGTGTATTGTAGGTAGGCAGGGCTTCAGAGGAAGGTGACTGCACGTGGCACCCCGGTGCTCACTGTGCATAGGCTGGCTTAAACCAGTTCCAGGGACACTCCAGACCCTGTGCTGGGGAAAAGCCCGCCAAGGAAGTGGGTGTAACCACCCCCCTCCTGGTCCCACCCCTAGGGCAGGACTTAGTCGCGTGCCAGCCCCCTTTTCCAAGATAAAGGTAGAGACTGGCCCCCTTCCAAATCAGATCATCTTTGGAATCAAGATACCACTTTCCACGAAAGGACTTCACGATTTCTTCCTCAAGATTCTCCCTTGTGACTAAGGAGTAGTCACCCTGCATCCGCAGGCACCATCTAAGAACACTGCGGTCTGCTGCACGTCCTTCCTCCGGAATCCGACTGCCCAGCTCGACGAGACCCGGCTTCCCTGGCACCTCTGACCTCTACCCACCTCTACAGCACAGCTGAGAACCGTGGGTGCGACGAGACCTCGAGGGACCGGCCATCGCCAAGACTGCACGACTTCTGCACAGCAAGCCCACCGAGTAATTTCCTGGTGAGTGCTTTGGGGTCCGAGAAGCCCCCACCCTGAGCAGCTCCAACACCGAAGAGCAGCCCCCCAGCATCTCCACAATCGGCGTGGGGCCCTTCTGCTTTTTGCTGCTCACCGCGTTGTTTGGCTACTAGCCCGCTGGCTTGTGGCCTTCCGAACGATGCCCGACGACAACACTGCTGCTGGTCTGGTTGCTCCAGACTGGCCCTTGCTTCCATCCATCGGAGAAGTACCCTGGACCCTCCTGGTCCGGCTAAGACGCCATTTTAGGTCCACCGCGTGGGCCTTGCATTTGCCAAGACTTGTTGCCCAATCCTGGGTCCAGCGACGTCGACAGCAAGAACCTTCGTGGGACAGCTCGCACCTCCATCCTGGTTGCCGACAACGCCTCCTGGTCCGAGAGACTGCAGAGCCCAGCAGCGCCCACTCACCTGACTGTGGTGACTTCGCCCGGTGCCATCCTGGTGCCCACTTAATCACTGGCTAGTGATTCAAGAACTTGGTCCCCTCTGCTTTCAGGTTTCCTTCTTCCTTGATCCAGGCTTGGATCCATCGAACTTTCCTTCACTGGTCGCCTGCCAGCAACTTCCTTCTTCCAGGCTCCTGGTCCGGCAACGAGATTCCCGACGTCTTTTCAGACCTATGCAGCTGCAGCCCCTGGGCTAGGTAACTTCGGCACTTCGGTGTCCCAGCATAGCCTCACTATCCAAGGGTCAGGATCCACTGTCGTTTTCTCCCTACCAGGTCGGGTTCGCCCGTGAACACTAACTTTGCCTTTACTAGCTTCCATAGACTTTGTCCCGCATCCCGCGTGAGAGTGCACACTCTGCACCCGAGTCCCCTAGGTCTCCTAGAAGTAATCTAACGATTCCCTAGTCAAGTCCTAGCGATTCCAAAGCCTATTAGTACTGTACTTACCTGCTAGTAATCTCGCATTCCACTTTTAGAGTATATGGTTTTTCGTGCCCCTCAGGCATTTGTGTATAACGTGCTAATTTAAGTATTTTCATAAGAGTTTTGTTGTGTGCTTAGCACCCTGTCCTCATAAAGAGTACAGGGTTGTTGTGATTCTAATAAATACATTGTTTATTTTCATAACACTTGTGTGGTGTCCTTTCACTGGGTGTTCAAGGGGTAATGTGATGGTAAAACAGCTGGCTTAACACGCCCTCTAGAGTCTTAGCCTTAGACTGCTCGTATCCATGCTACTAGGATAGCTGGTCTATAAGGTTGACTTACAACCAATCATCAATAAGGGTTGTTTGGACTGATATATAGTGATCACTAGAATAGTGAACACTGCACATCAGGCCAACTTCTCACACACACTGATTGTCTCTTTGTTATTAGTACACCATCACAATGAGAACTCTCCTATTGAGTGTGATGTCGGCCTTAACAGAGGCGCAATGGTACTCTACTCAAGCCGTATCTCATGCAACAATATGCACTGATCATTACTGTTTTTTTTCTTTCTTTTTTTTGCCAGTAGTTTGAGAGCCTTATTCCCAACATCATAGAGGCAATGCAGGGTGGCCAGCGCATACGCCCATGCCTCACCATCCGCCAGGGCCCGCAGGCCCCGCTGTTTCAACGCCAGACGGTGTCGCGCCCCCACACTGGTCAACAACGCCGCCTCGTCCTCCATCTGGCTGATCTCCTGCTCAAGCTGCCTAATTTGCAGGGTCTCTTCCTTCTTTTTGGCCTCTGTTAACGCCTGCGCCTGTCCCCACAACACAGCTTCCTACAGTGTGATGGTCGATTGGACAGTCCCCCTGTACTCTTTAAAGTAAAGCTCGGACCTCTCCCTCAGTTTGTCACCCACTGTCGGATCACACAGTCTCCTCTCATCTATCCGCGGGAAGGCAGCCCTGTCAATTAATGGGCTTTGAGTGACAGATACTGGCGCATGATCCGATATCCCCCTCGCCATATGATGGCCGTAGAGAAGTCACCTACTCTGTCTGTGTGAGTGAACAGATGATCAATCCTAGAGGAAGAATCATGCCTAGCCGAGTAGAAGATGTGTTTTTGCAGAGTAGGGTTGTGCGCCCGCCATAAATCCACCAAGCCCAGTGCCCTCGTGATGTCTGCTAAGCCCTGCTCCCCCTTTGTGCTTGATCGAGGGCCTGACCTGTCCATTTCAGTGTTCATTACTGTGTTAGTGTCATCTCCAAGAAGCAGTGTGCCTACGGGGAGGTCTGTAATAAGTGAAGAGAGCTGAGTGAGTATCACCGAGTGGAGCCTCGGCGATACATAGCAGGACCCAAATATCAATACGCGCCCCTCCCACTAACCCGCAGCCGCGGCAAAACACCCCTCCTTGTCTGACCAAGTGCCCGTGAGCACTAGGGGTAGCGCTTTGCGCACCAGAATACCCACTCCCCGTGCTCCGGACGTGAACCCAGAGTCCGCTACCATTGTGTACCCAAAGCGATCTAGGGCTTTACAGCTGTTGCCCCTGAAGTGCGATTCCTGAATGAGAACGACGTCACGAGAGTGCCTCTTCAGGTGTTACATCACCAGCGTACACTTGATCTTATTGCCCAGCGCGTTTACATTCCAGGACCAAATCTTCATCATAGTTGGTTCACCCATAAGCCTTGCGACAAGATAATGACAACGGGGCCCTCCTGCACCCCGCCTCGTACTCCATGTCAACTCACGACTTCTGTTGGATATGTAGTCCTCAAGCGTCCCCCCCTGCAAACAAAAACAAATAACAATCCCAACGCCCCACTCCCTGCATCCCTGCCTGGTGAGCCCCCAACCTCCCACCACCCAAACTTGCAGAGTGCCTGTCGCCCTTTAAACGCCCAAAAACCCATTCGTGAGAGGTCGTGGACTAGCTTCCAGTGTCAAGGAACATCAGTCTGCTAACTGGGATCTGAAGCCCCACAACCATGCCTCGCCAGACCAGCACATGTTAAGTTCTCCCTGCAGTGCCACCGTCACCTCTATCAGGCAAATATCAACTTCACGCATTTTTATGGTCTCGCCGGCAGGAGTGCATCCCTCAAAGTCACACAGTCTCTGCAGCATCAGAGATCCCCCCTCTGCTCCCCAAATCCCATCCTCCCCCCCGGAGCACTAGTATAGTCTTGACCCCCTGAGAGTGTTGCAGTGGTTACTCATCTGTCTCTCAGCAGTGCCTCTATCCACTGGGCAAGGTCTCGGCCTCCATGTCTGACTCTTCACCACTCCGAGCAGCCGCTGATCTCCAGCCTCCGCCCTTGCGGCTGACGGTGCACCAGCCCTCCAGCCAGTTGCTCGCCTCCTCCGGTTTATCAAAGAAATATGCCTTTCCATAGTCCAGGATTTTGAGTCGGGCTGCAAAGAGCATCATATATTTCACTCCCTGTTCCCAAAGGGCTCATTTCACTCTGTTGAAGGAACGTCGCTGGCATTGTACGTGCAGCGTAAAGTCAGGAAAAAAACGGATTGTGGCATTCAAGTGCCTTGAGATATCCGTGCATCCGTGCAGCCTGTAGTATGGCATTTCAGCCCCTAAAATTTAGGATGCGGGCAATGATGGTGCGTGGGGGGCCCCCCGGTCGGGGCCTCTCCTCCAGGGCTTTGTGAGTCCGCTCTATGGAGAAGAACTGCAACAGGCGTTTCGGTTTGAGATGAGGTGTTTTAGTAGTGTAGGGTAGTGTACATTTTGTGGGATTTTGGGAGTGTTTTTAACTTTTGGATGTGTAGTGTAGTGTATTTGTATGTAGTGTTGTTTTTCTTTTTTACTAGGAAAGTTTTTAGTTCGCATACATTAACACTTTCAATGCAATGGTATGCGAACTAAAAACGTGCGTAGTAACGGTTAATGCTAAGAAAAACGCGTAGTAATGGCATGCAAACTAATTGCATGCGAAATAGCGAGTCATATTCGTTAATCCCGCTATGATGATGCATGCAATCGTTCCCCTCAAGAATTGCATAAGCCATCATCATTGCAACCGCAAAAGACAATAATAAAAAAATTATTAATTGGTATCTAAATACATTGAGACATGCAAAGATCTATTAAGATAAAAGCCATCAATATACATTGACCATTGTCTACCTTTTTTCTATGTATTCCAGATTTTGGAGAGCTCTTGTCTTTGGATTTAAGGCAAAACAAGTAGGCTTTGTCACCCCAAATAATAGTGAAGAAGCAGTCAAACTGGCTTTTTACTCATAGCTGGTTAAGATGAGAGTGATTGAACTAGAAAAAATCTAAGAAAGTTTGCAATTAGAATAATCAAGCATGAGGATATTGTGCATATTTCATTTGATAAAACGTTCTTCCTGTTATGGCATGAAGTTTTGACCTCCTGGTCAATGTCCTGGAGGAGAGGCCAGTTTCCCCTCTGTCCTCCCCATGATACTGTCTAATGGAATCCAGGTGGTAATTCAGAATGAGTAGTCTGGAGAAAGAAGATCTATTGAAAAAGTGTACATATTGCATTGGTGTTGGCTCCACAATATTCATGCTTGGTTTCACGGTAAGCGGTGCCCTGGGATAATTTTATGAACAAATCAAAGTAAGTCTTACCACCTGATATTTGCACGTCTGCCACAATTCTCTCTGGCCTTGCTAAGGGAAAATGCACACCAGAGAGCTCAGCAACAGCCTTCATCATCTTGTCCCAGAGAGAGAGGAGCTCTGCAGGGTTTTCTAGAGAGCGGACGTAGTCTGAAGGAACCGTGAGAATAATGTTGTCAGTGGCGAGCTCTGACCATGGAGCTGAGTAATGGCAGATGGTTTCCGTCCAGCTTGAGTTACTTGTTTCACCTGCAGTATCAGGCAGAATGGATAAAAGAACACATTTTGATTATCCATTAGAAATATATTTTTTAATTTGCTGTTCAATACTGATTTCAGTTTAAAATAGATCATTCAAGAGATGGTGTTCACCTGGATATTAATAACTGAATGGATTTCGGTCCTGGGTTTCACATCATACTATCAACATTTGCATAGCGTAATGGAGAAACAAAACAAATTAGGAACATTCAACAACAAGCATTTGCAATGCAATAGGTCTCGCATTTACACGAGTTTGAGCTATTGACAATGCAAATAACAATGCCTTTTATTTTTGTTTTCATTTTTAAAACATGCGAAATGTGAGACCTGTTGCATTGCAAATGCTTGTTTAGCGGGCCACCAGGCATGGGTAAGTACCCCACCACATCAAAAATAGTCTTGTGCCCACCACCTCTCCTGCCTGCCCCTTCTCCCCGGTGAGATCAGATAGACTACTGATGCCAGGCAACTAATTACAAGAGGGGTCAATTCTAAGTATTAGCATAGTCGGTAGTTTTCGAATACGCGTGCCTACATAGCGTACATTCTGGCAGTGGTGTGGCCTCGCAGCGCAAATAGGAAAATAGAGACATAGGGCTTTGATGCGGCACATGCGCGGTGTGAAGCGCTATATAAATATGGGTCTTAAAACCTTTGAGGAAAGTGGTGGCATTAAAAGAGCAACCGATGTTCACTATAAACCCCAATCCCTTGGAAATGCGCCCACATACTGCACCGATGAGAGGTAATAATGCAGGATTTTCAATATTTGAATGACTAGGGATTATGGATGAAGCGGGATAAATAATGGGATTTGACAGAAAAAACAAACAAGTGAAGCAAGCGAGCAGTTAAAAGTTTAACGGAGTCACACTTTTCAATAAAACTTGCTTCGGAAATCTCTATATTTTTAAGAACGAAAAATATAGATTAGAAACTTCCCATAATGGGAAAAGTTAACAGTGGTATAGAAAAAAAATATTCATAAGAAACGTCTTATTGAAGAACAGCTCTCGGGGCTTTGTGAGTAATCGGGAGCCGAAGCGCTCGCCTCGTCAAAATCAAAATCATTTTCTATTTCTCAGCTATTGAATCGTACAACTGTCGAAGCGATTTTAAGCAAAATATGGGACGTGCTCTTGTAAATCGCTTCCCATAAAACGTACCAGAACATTTCCCGCAGAGTTGCAAACGGATAGTTTTTGCTTCATTTTCAATGACTCCAGTAAAAGATATCACAATCTGGGCTGTTTGACGCGAGACCCTGCAGCAGAAGTAAGGATGGTGACTGTCTGCCCCACCCACAGGCTGTCCTGTGCCTGAGACCACAAAACTGATCGGGCTCATGGGCACATCGGCAGGCAGATCGTCTTACGACGAAAATATGAATGCATTTTCTACATCCTTAAGTTTGTTTACACGTGGACTCTGCTGGCTTGCTTATTGAAGTATTCGCTTTTCACATAGCGCATTATGTGCCTTTTCTAAGCGCTGTAGTTAACAAATAATGCGTATGGGCGGTGCTAGGATCCTGGCGCTTACAATCCTTCTTAAACATGGCTGCAACTGCACATGTTCATGTTCATGTGGGCTTTGAATATCTGTATTGCTAAGCACAAGGCGTTATCCAATAAGTGACCGCGTGAGGACAGCGATCTCGGAGGGCGATGGGGAGAGAAAAAAAATGGAGAACAAAGACTGATTTTTGGCAAAGAAATATAACCTATAGCACCCAATTACAGATGCCTACACTGCCTCCCAGTAAATGACTAAATCACATTCAAGATTCTACGCCTAAGTTACAAATGCCTTAAAGGCGCAGTTCTCAACCCCAAATACTGGTTAGAAAAATAAAAAATGGTCAATACACTCCTGTGTCCACTCGAGGCTCAGCAGAAAAGCGTCTCCCTGTGACCCGTAGAACCAGAGGCACGCACTAGAAGTTTGAAACAACGTACCCAAAGCAATCCAGACATAACACCGGTAAAGCATCCGGCATGTATACGGTCAATCGTTAATATAAATAGTTATGCCTCCAGACAGCAAGGCCCCATCCACTGCACGCACAATCCTACCCATCCGCAGCATGTATGCTGTGCTGTGCTGTACACACAGTAGAGGGGGCCGGCGGTCGCCGCAGCAGATTAGAGGTGTGCCCGCCTCCCGACACTGTGAAGTCCTGGAGAGCTGCAGCCAATCCCGGCGCAGCCCTCTGATGACGCGGCGGGAATGGCTGAAACTTTGAGCCAACCACAGCGCGGCACGGAGGTGAAGTAGGTGGAGCAGGCAACGGCGTCCCGAGGTTCCCGGGCTGCTGGCGGTGCTTCTAATGGCAATGTTGATGCACTCTCACACGGCGGTGAAGTTGGGGGGTAAGTTCACACACCATAAGAACCTTGTGCCAGTAGCGGTGATCTTATCACGTACAGCGCTTTCCCTGCAGCGCTTCCCAGTTCTATATACGCAGACTCCACCCTCCCTCCCTCCGCGCGCGCGTGTGTGTGTGTGTGTGTGTGCATGCATGCGTGTGTGTGTGTGTGTGTGCCTGCCTGTGTGTGAGTGTGTGTGTGTGCCTGCCTGCCTGCGTGTGTGTAAGCCTGCCTGCCTGCGTCTGTGTGCATGCCTGCGTGTGAGTGTTTTTGCGGGGAATCTGAGGCAGGGGATGGGCACGGCGCCGGCCTGGGCGTGCGCGCCCACGAGGTGCAATCGGCGCGCGTGTCCGAACCCTGTCTCAGATTCCCAGGAAACTGAAAACAATAGTTGTCGAGCTAGACTGCATGCTACGCATGCGCAACTCTAGCTCGACCTAAAAAGCGGCAGATCTCCTGCTCACCATGTTATGGTGTTCTAGAAAAAATGGGTAACCCGGAGACCTGGGTGGGAGAATTATTATCAATGCAAAGGGTTCCTATAGGAACCGAGTAGCCCTTGACTTCCATGGCAATAGTTACAATAAACCGTCTGCTTGTAAAGTTTATTTTGCGATTTGTGCATTTATTTAAATTTTTCACAAGTACTCCTGTGTCAGAGCAAGGACTTGGTTTAACAATTCCCTGTATCACATTTAGATATGGTGCTCCTATTTAGTGATGGTGCAGTGAAAGTGATTGAGTGAATTATGATGTAACGTATAGCACTCAATGTAAAAGTGTCAAAATCCTCAATCAAATTTAAAAACCGTCCACTGTACAAATCAGGGCCAGACTGGCTACCGGGCGTTTTGGAATGCTGCTGAGCTGGGGGCTGATTTCGTTGATGGGGACCTGCGTGTACTGAACGGAATTCGTTTTGCTTTAATTATTTTGAAGTACACGCAGGTCTCCATGAACGTAATCTGCCACAACCATAGTGACATCAGCCCCCAGCTCGGCAGAATTCCAAAACGCCCGGTAGTCAGTCCGGCCCTAAGCAAAATTGTCAATTTTTCGATCCACAATACAAAATTATTTAGAAAAGAGTCATCATAAGTATAGAATAAAGTTGGAGACACCAAAGGATCGTGGCAACAGTCCTACAATCTGAGATGTGTATGACAGTGGGCATGGGGGTACATTCACAGTACACTCTAGTAAAAAACATTGACCACACAATCTCTGTTCTGGACCAAAATCATCAATGCCTCTCTCTCTTCAGGCTGCGTACCTGAATCCCACCAACTATACCAAGTCACACGCATTCTCAAAAAACCAGGGGCAGACCTCAAAAACCTCAGACCAATCTCCAACCTGCCTTTCCTAGCTAACGCGACTGCGAAGTGTGTCCTGTCACAACTCAACCAACACATAGATAAACTCAACCTCCATAAATCCTTCCAATCAGGATTCAAGAAAGGCTGTTGCACAGAAACTGCTATGCTCAATATATCTGATGACATCCTCGGAACCTTAGATGACGGTAACTCCTGCCTCCTAATCCTACTTGATTTATCGTCAGCATTTGACACAGTAAGTCATTCGGTTTTACGTTGAGAACCTAAAGAATCACAGACTACAGTCTTGAGATGGTTCACATGACTATTTGCAACATCACACTCAACAACTAAAAACCAGCAGCTGTCTCTCTAAGCCAACACTAGTCATACAAGGTGTACCTCAAGGCTCAATCCTCTCTCTAGCCCTGTTTAATTTCTTCATGGAATCACTCACAGTTATTTTGAAACAAGCAGTGATCAAATTTTACCTATATGCTGACGTCACAACTCTACTACAAAACCAAAGACATTTGGCACCTGAACGCCACACTTAATAAGATTCAAACCTGGTTAAACACCAAACACCTAAAGCTGAACCCCAACAAGACTGAACTTCTACTCCTTTCCCCCCAAAATAATCCTTTATCAATTCAAGAATGGCTCAAAAACCTGGACGCACTTAACTGGCATTTTTCACTTTCTAACTCCGTAAAGTCCCTGGGTCTCACCCTGGATCAGAAAATATCACCGAACAAGCACATCAACAACTCAGCCAAAAGAGCGTTCTACACACTAAATATTCTCAAGAAAATCAAACCATTTATTCCCCCCAACAATCTCAAAATGGTAGTGCAATCACTAGTCCTCTCGAGACTTGAAAACGGCAATGCCATCCTCCCTGGAAATCGGAAAAGTTAAGTCAGGGGGAGAAACCCGGATAATCCTTATGAACCAAACCAAGTTTCCGTTAGTAGAGTAAACTAGTGTCTCTAGAGCCAAAACAGACAACCAGAATCACTTCTGCTCCCTCCCTCTGAATTCTCAACAGAAGAGAGGTGTGGAATCTGGAGAATTGGATGAAAGAGATACAACAGACCACTAGCGAGTTAATGCATCCAGCCCTGCTGACAGAGTGTCTCTGAACTTGGAAAATCAGTAGAAGGGCATTGGTTTGATCTGCAAAAAGATCTACAGAGGGACTGGTGAACCTCTGACAAATATTTAGGAATATTTCCCTTGAAATTCTCAAATTCTGAAAAGAGCGAAACACCGTGCTGAGGTGTCTGCTAGTACGGTGTCCTTGCCCTGAAAATTGACCGCTCTCAGGGATACTATTATTCTTTCTACCCAGTATATTATCCTGACCCCTTGCATCTATAGTTATCACCATAGGCGTTAAAGGGCAAAAAAAAAACGTCCCTCTCCAAATTGGCTGGAACTAACCACCAAAGAAGTTGAGCTGTCAAGGGCTGTGTTACCGGAGTAAGGTGCTCAAAGCAGTAGGATATTGGAAGCCAGAGCTGAAGCATGTGGAAACAGAAAATACCAAAACACATTTCAGTATAATTAGCGGCCACTACCAACATCAATCATTAAAGGAAGCTAGGGTAATGGGAACACTTAACATGTATCCCTGTACCCATAAGAATTAGCTTGCCGATGCATGTGCCATGCTCCAACGAGTCAACACTCTGTGAATTAATTTTAGTCTTCTTTCTACTGGAAAACAGACCAGACCCCAATACTTCTGGAACCAGGTTCCAATATTTGTTAGACACTGAGAAGGGATCATACTTATTCTCTTGATATTAAAGAGAAAACCAAACATCCTTAGGGCCTGTACCACTTATGCAATATCTGATATCAACCTTTGGGCAGAACTGAGACAATCAAACAGGCAAATATGCACCTGAATATTCATTCCATGCAGAAAGGCAATCATTGAAGTTAAAATCTGGATGAACATCCTTGGAAAAGTCTTCTAGCCCAAATGGAAAGACTCAAAAACTGCCATTGACTCTTACCCACTGCAACCTTAGAAACCAAGGTTAATCCGAAGGAATGGGAATTTGTAGGTAAGAATCCTGAAGTTAATAGTATGCTAGGTAATCCCGCAGATGAACCATTGGAATGAAATGTTGAAATGAATTTATCTTTAAATGAATTGTATTTATAAACAGATTCAGATCTTTATGATTAAGCAAATCTCCCCAAAGCAGTTCTTCACCAGAAAAACAGTAGAGCATCAACCCTCACCTTTTTCTGAATCTAGAACAGGTACAGTAGATTTCTTTTGCAGCAGTGATACAATGCTTGACTCTTTCCTGGAGTCGTTCGCAGATGAGTGCATAGAAAACAATTATCTGCTCATCGCTTTGGCTGTCCTCAACATAATTGCTGATTAGATTTTGTATCCTGGGAATTCTTCAAATTACCTCACCGGGAACTAGGGTCAGAACCGATTCTTGATGAAAGAGGTGTCAAATTACTTACCGCTAGGAATGTTATACTATTTTATTCTATTTTAAAAGGTCCTTGATTCATCTTTGAAGGTCCGAGTTTGCTTTCTACCTTTAAATGACTTTCAGGTCATATTCTTTAGCTCCTCTCTGAAGCGATTGTCACCTGAAAAAAGCATTTTCAACAGGTACAACTCATGGGAAGAGCCAGTTTTGCATTCAGTCAGGTACCACTGTCTCATAACAGCCACTCAGCTCCTTGAAGTTATGGCTGCATTTCCTGGATTATCAAAAGTAATATCTTAGAGAGATTTTGCTTGCACCTCCAAAGCTACCAGCAAAAGTGTGATATCTCCCACTCCTGAATAGCAGTGGCAAGGGTGTGAAAGTCCTTTACCAGAGTCTGAGATTTGTAAACCATTTAGACCACTCAATCCTAAATTAAGAACAGATTAATCAATTTTCAGATATGTCCCAACCCCCTTATCTGTTTAAAGAAACAGTAATGATGTATGTGATATACCTATTTTACGGCTGGCAATGTTGGGCTGGCATTACTGTTTCTTTAAACGCAGTGAAAACAAGCGGCATACTTATATATATCTTTATGCTTTCTTCAGAACGGAGGAGAATCATCACGAGTTACAAGGGATCGTTCTTTCCCCGCATAAACGCGAACAGCGAATAAGGTAAATTATAATCTTGTCCTTAGTGACTGCATCATTTTACATTCACGATTCAGCTTTTATTCCATTTCGTGATCGTTGATTTTTTCAGCTTTCGCATCAACTAGAAAGCAAAGATCTCCTAACCACACTGAATCTTAACTTACGGTAATTGAACTATTCACTTTGCTTATTTTGCATTCTCACGTTTGGAAGGACCGTGTAATAATTACAGTGTTATTATCCACTCCATAGGCGCAATCTGGAAATTATCTTTGATCCTCCATCATAGAACTTTCTCTAACCACCATATGACAGTGAGTACTTATGGTGAGTGCGTTGTTTACAGCCGTTTTTTAAACTCTGGTTCATTTGAGTTACCACGTGAGAGTCATCCAGTATAGTCATATAGAGTCTAAACCCCAAACAGGCAATTCACATGCTCATTTGTTCTCATCAATAATTGCATAACAGTTTATGTTTCCTTATAATGTTTGTCAAACATACATGTTCTACAGTAGGCGACACAGATTACTGTGGCACTTATAGGGTTATGATTGTTTATATGTACATATAACTCCACACTGAAATGAGGTTATCTTCGCAGATTTTTGTGCATGCAGCAAACTATATCAATCATTGAATGTTGAAAAGAGCAAATTTCAAACTTAGTAGTCAATGAATGTATGTATCACGTAGTGTGCCGAAAGCCTGAGGCTAAACATGTTTATCATATTGTTTTTCAGTGCCCCTGATGAAGGGATTTTTTCATCCCGAAATGCATTGGGATATGAAACTTTTTTTCCTTTTTTAAACAATGAAATAGAGTTTAAACAACTCAACCAACTAAAAAATTGCTCACTAAAGGAGTAACAAAGATTGTGTTTGCAACAAAGAATAATGTTCATCACGCATTTTTGAGAAAAGTTATACCAATAAACTTGTTGAAAATTTAAAAGCATATGGTTTTTAATTCAGATCAACATAAGCAGATGGATTTCTGCTAAAGGTAGTGCGGAAAGGGTCTATTGACGACTGTCATTAGTAAACTTCAATTCATTCACAGTGGAGACTGGCCGCTCCTCCCCTTCCAGCACACCCGTGGATAAGCAAACAAAATAAAAGTGCATAAAAACTTAAAACAGATCAAACAGGAGTGCATTTCACAAACCTCAATACATCTTCATAAAAGCCAACGGTGAAATAGCACCCAACAAAAGAAAAAAAGATGTCTTTTGACTCAATTTCAAACATAACGGATAATAAAGCGGAAACCAAAACATACACATCAGCCCAAGCAACAGACATATATTCTTTAATACCAGAGATCCGGACCTTCGGCACACGAAGAGGTTCAGTAACGCAATCACTACGACAATTACTATTTATATCGAGGAGAGCTCTCAATCAAAAGCTTCATGCATCAACGCTAATACAATACCACAAGGTACAAAGAATCCCACGTGGGCTAAGACTCTCAATCAAACCCATGCTATACAAATTTCAATATAATAAACGCTTCATGGACAAATGGTACTCTATTCTCAACAAGTGTTCTTTGGATTTAATATTGTTATTGGTAGAGGAATTAGCGAAAACCATCAAGGAATTAGAAGAAGAAATTGACGTTCTAACACAAGAAATTTCAAAACAATTGAATGAGGAAGAATTATCAGCAACTCTGAAAGACCTTAAAGACAAACTAGAGAAATATGAAAAAGATACACAAGAAATGAAATTACGGAAGTTCAAGAGAGATACGATAGACTACAAACTTAATGAAGTCTACACATGGGCAGAAGTGTATGCCAGGAGAAAACCAGCACCCAAATCCGCATCATCGTCACAGGAAAGTGTAGTATCAGACAAAGACCTAGCAGCAACTCGTCAACCAATAGTTGTAGAGGAGTCAAGAACCTCATCACAAACTGATGCAGCTTCTACTAGCACCACCAGCGCAGCATCCAAACAACAACGTTTTTTAGACCAGGTACCGCTAGCAGAAAAACCCCCAGAAACAATCGCAAGCACAAGGCCCGTCGTGGAAAAGGACAAAGTCAGTCAGAACTTGAGAAGCAAAAAAGGAATCTAGCCATCAATATCTCATCAAAAAAACTCAGCAAACAACAACTTCAAGTACTTGAAAAAGGCACTGGGTTCGTTCCCACTTATCAAAGCAATAAACTAGAGACGGAAATTGCTTTTTTCTAATTTATGAGGGTATTGAGACTGAGACACTTTTTTGAAAACATAGTACCATCCATGCCTGAATATACACAAACCAGGACAGAGGAAGAATATAAAGAATTCAAAGAACCCAGCAAATACATGGCACCAATTTCGCACAAAGTCTTGGACATTTTTGAGATCTTAGTTAAACAGGATTTTCAACAGATTAATTGGCAGCAATATCAGAGAACCAATTTAAACAAACATGAAATGGCCATTCTTAAAACACTAGCTGAAGAGCCATCAATCACGTTGAAAAGAGCAGACAAAGGAGGAGCTCTGATCATTATGGATACTTCCTTTTATAACACTAAGGTTGAAAATCACATCCAAGATGAAACCACGTATTTAAAATTACAACATAATCCCATTCAAGAAATCACCGAAACATTGGAAGCAATTCTAAAGCGGGCACTAGAAATGGAATGGATTAATAACAACACCAAAAATTATTTGACAGTAAAACATCCGCGGTGTCCTGAATTATACATGCTCCCGAAAATTCATAAAAACGCCACAGATCCACCAATGAGACCCATAGTCAGTGGTTGTGGGTCGCTGTTTGAACCATTGGGAGTATACATTGATGAATTCCTCCAAATTTTTGTACAAGGTTGGAAAACATATATAAAGGACACAGGTCACTTTCTTCAACTTCTCAATGAAATCAACTTGACTGATAATGACACTATTCTATGTACGATCGACGTAACATCTTTATATACCTCTATCCCTCTAGCAGAGGGTTTGGATGCATGTGAATGGGCATTGATGCAATTACCCAATCTTAAAGCTAACAAAGTGTTCATCCTTGAACTTCTTCAATTTTGTTTACAACACTCATATTTCAAGTGGAAGAATGAATTTTATCTACAGATAAGTGGAACCTCAATGGGTTTTTCTGGAGCTCCCTCTTTTGCTAATACATTTATGGCCAAATTTGAGAACGATTTTATCATAATGAATGAGGTATGGCAAAATCACACCATCTTCTATAAACGGTTTATAGATGATATTTTTCTACTATGGAAGGGCCCAGAAACTCTTCTGATTGAAAAGATCCAAGAACTCAACCAAAGAAATCCAAGAATTCAATTCACATACACAGTCAGTGACAAAGAGATACCGTACCTAGATGTCCTGATACAGAAGCAAAACAATTCACTGGAAACGTCAGTCTACCACAAACCGACAGACAGAAACAATACGTTGGCTTACAACAGTTTCCATCCTAGGAATTTATTGAGAAATCTACCATATTCGCAACTTATACGTTGCAAAAGAATAGCATCTTCCTCACAGGCACTAGAAACAGAAATTCGCAACCAAAGACAAAGATTCTCGGCTAAAGGATATCCTAATGATGTCATCCAAGTAGCAGAAGACAAAATTGCAGAAATACCAAGGGAACAATTGCTAAAACCCAAAACCAAACCGAGAATGGATCGTCAAGTGTTTGTAACTAAATACTCTACACAAACAAAAGCAATTCAAAACATAATCAATTCCAGATGGGAATTGTTACAAAAAGAAGAAGATTTTCACGGCATTTATGACAAGAAACCAGTGTTCGCTCACACTCGACATCTTAATCTACACGAAATAGCCACACGCACTAAAAGGGACACAGAATTCACAAGCTCCTCTAAAGGGATGCAAAAATGTTACAATTGCACCCATTGCAACAATGTAATGGAAGGACAATATGTTCAACACCCACAAACTGGCAAAAAAATCAAACTCAGACAACAAACAAATTGCAATTCATCGCATGTGATATACAGTATTAAATGTCCTTGTGGCAAATTGTACATTGGTAAAACGGAGCGAAAGATAAAAGTGAGAATCACCGAACATAAAAGCCGAATACGAAACAAGACTCTAACCTCAAGCTTGGTATCCCATTGGACAGAAATGAAACACACAATTCCCCAACTAATATTCCAAGTCTTGGAACAGATTCAACAGAAACCTGACCGCAATAATGAAAATCTGTTATCAAGGAGAGAGATTTGGTGGATTGATTTCTTACAGACCCAAACTCCGAAAGGACTCAATGATAAAATTGATATGGTATGCTTCTTATAATGACCACACATGAACCACTTTTCATTTTTGATACCAATAGAGGACTCTCCAAATAGTGTATTACTACACAAGAAACAGTAAAGGATCGAGGTCCGCATCGCAATTATAACATTTCAACTATGGGACCTTATGTAAGGATTAACTAATATTTCAAGTGGATGGAGTCAGCTTCATGTGATAGCAAAAAACTACAATGTGAACCATGTCATGGGAATTAGGCACATAATCATATACATATTCATAATGTTTTTTATTTTGTTTTTATATCGCCTTTTTGTCCATGCTTGAACAATTTAACGTTCAATAGAATCTGTTTAGAACGCATTTCAAGATTTTGTCTATGCCCGCAGCCAATATTCCTTCAGTAACCCATCTTTCACCATAACACTCAGCACATCTGGCGCAAAAATAAATTTTTTCGTAAAGTCCACAATTAACCATAGGGATTTATCGTGAACACTTCATCATCTTCTAGACTTTATTATTAACATATCTTTATTTGATTCTTATAGCAAATTCGTTTTTGTAGTCTGTCGTCTATTGCCATAGCACCGAGTCGCAGAGATTCGGGAATCCCGACTCGTCATTTTAAATCTCGCTCACCAATCAACAATTGAGCGAACTACTTCCGTAGTCCCTTGTCCATATCCATACCACCCAAGCGTGGAGAGACCCCGGAGGAACGCCGCGTAAAATTTCAGCTTTGACCGTGCAATGATCTACGAGCAGTTTTCTTATCAGGTATTTGTCACGCAAGCGGCATTACAGAGCATGCAGCTCCCGGTCACGGTAGTTTAAGATATACTCTAAATATAATTTTGACCCTCATTCGTTATGCAGGATTCTTAAACCCAACTACCAGGGCACTTCCAGAAGACTTTTTCGAAACGCACGAGAAACCGCCGCTTCTACGACTTTGTCATTCAGCTTACGACAGGTAACCTCCCTAGTTCAGGTCACAGATTACTACGTTCATATTAGCAATCACTCATCTCATCATATTTTTTACTTGTCTTCATTTTTAAACATAGAATCGACAAACGTAACGCCAGAATAGTTGCCAGCCCAACATTGCCAGCCGTAAAATAGGTATATCACATACATCATTACTGTTTCTTTAAACGCAGTGAAAACAAGCGGCATACTTATATATATCTTTATGCTTTCTTCAGAACGGAGGAGAATCATCACGAGTTACAAGGGATCGTTCTTTCCCCGCATAAACGCGAACAGCGAATAAGGTAAATTATAATCTTGTCCTTAGTGACTGCATCATTTTACATTCACGATTCAGCTTTTATTCCATTTCGTGATCGTTGATTTTTTCAGCTTTCGCATCAACTAGAAAGCAAAGATCTCCTAACCACACTGAATCTTAACTTACGGTAATTGAACTATTCACTTTGCTAATTTTGCATTCTCACGTTTGGAAGGACCGTGTAATAATTACATTGTTATTATCCACTCCATAGGCGCAATCTGGAATTATCTTTGATCCTCCATCATAGAACTTTCTCTAACCACCATATGACAGTGAGTACTTATGGTGAGTGCGTTGTTTACAGCCGTTTTTTAAACTCTGGTTCATTTGAGTTACCACGTGAGAGTCATCCAGTATAGTCATATAGAGTCTAAACCCCAAACAGGCAATTCGCATGTTCATTTGTTCTCATCAATAATTGCATAACAGTTTATGTTTCCTTATAATGTTTGGCAAACATACATGTTCTACAGTAGGCGACACAGATTACTGTGGCACTTATAGGGTTATGATTGTTTATATGTACATATAACTCCACACTGAAATGAGGTTATCTTCGCAGATTTTTGTGCATGCAGCAAACTATATCAATCATTGAATGTTGAAAAGAACAAATTTCAAACTTAGTAGTCAATGAATGTATGTATCACGTAGTGTGCCGAAAGCCTGAGGCTAAACATGTTTATCATATTGTTTTTCAGTGCCCCTGATGAAGGGATTTTTTTCATCCCGAAATGCATTGGGATATGAAACTTTTTTCCTTTTTTAAACAATGAAATAGAGTTTAAACAACTCAACCAACTAAAAAATTGCTCACTAAAGGAGTAACAAAGATTGTGTTTGCAACAAAGAATAATGTTCATCACGCATTTTTGAGAAAAGTTATACCAATAAACTTGTTGAAAATTTAAAAGCATATGGTTTTTAATTCAGATCAACATAAGCAGATGGATTTCTGCTAAAGGTAGTGCGGAAAGGGTCTATTGACGACTGTCATTAGTAAACTTCAACTCATGCTGGTAAGAGCCACGCCAGGACTGGTTAGGGGAGTTTGCGGGGTCCCGCATTGGAACCTTTCCAGAAGACCGAAAGAGGATGTCCCGGAGGAAGGTAAGTCTTTTTGTTTTTTACACCCGCCGTACTTGGTAGCTGCCACTGAATTTAATGTTCAGCTTTGCTGGGGGTATACTGTTTGTTGAAGCAGAAGTATGGGGTAAATTGTTTGCGTAAACGTAAGCATGGACTGCATTTTCAGTATCTCAGGTGAATAAAGGCAGTTTACAATTTCCGCAAGTCACCTACATGAAAATTTAGGTATGCTAGGAATGCAGTATTCCGTTTACGTTTTGGTATTTGTCTTTTCGTGCATTTGATTTGCATTTATCTGTGATGCTCTAGTGCAGGGGTACTCATAGTATGGCCCGCGGACCTTGCAGACATCCTAGCACGACTCTGAGAGTCTCTGCTGCTCTGTGGGGGCCAGGGGCGGGCGATTCTCATTTAGCCAGAGGGGATCTGCAGGGGCCTAAGAAGAGGTGGAATACAACAAAGCCTCATTAGCATGCAAATGGCCTTTAACGACCTGTGAAGTGCTTGGGTGCGGCTGTGTGTGTCAGGAAGCTGTCTCACCCGGGGCCGACACACAGGCAGGGTAAGATGACAGAGGGTGACAGAGGGAGGTCGAGGGACAGAGACAGAGGGAGGGATGGAAAGAGAGGGAGACAGAGGGAGAGAGGGAAAGGGAGGGAGAGAGAGAGAGAGAGAGAGGGGAGAGGGAAAGGGAGGGAGAGAGAGAGAGAGAGAGGGGAGAGGGAAAGGGAGGGAGAGGGACACAGAGAAAGGGAGACAGAGAAAGGGAGACAGAGGGAGGGCGGCGACAGAGGAGGACGATGGAGGGAGTGAGGGTGACGGAGGGAGTGAGGGTGACAGAGGGAGTGAGGGCGACGGAGTGAGGGCGACGGAGGGAGTAAGGGCGATGGAGGGAGTGTGGGCAAAGGAGGGAGTGTGGGTGAAGGAGGGAGTGTGGGCGACGGAGGGAGTGTGAGCGACGGAGGGAGTGTGAGCGACGGAGGGAGTGTGGGCGACGGAGGGAGTGTGGGCGATGGAGGGAGTGTGGGCGGGGGAGTGAGGGCGGGGGAGTGAGGGCAGGGAGTGAGGGCGGGGGTGAGAGGGGAAGTGAGAGGGGGAGGGGGAGGGAGTGGGAGGGAGTGAGAGAGAGAGAGAGAGAGAGAGACAGAGGGAGGCAGACAGAGGGAGGGAGAGAGGGAAGGAGGGAGGGAGGGAGAGAGGGAGAGAGGGAGGGAGAGGGAGCGAGAGAGTGAGGGAGAGAGGGAGTGAGGGAGTGAGGGAGTGAGAGAGAGGGAGTGAGAGAGACAGACAGACAGACAGACAGGGAGGGAGTGAGGGAGGGAGGGAAAGAGAGAGGGATCAAGGGAGGGAGAGAGGCAGCGAGAGAGGGAGCGAGAGAGGGGGAGAGGGGTGGAGGGACAGAGCGAGAGAGGGAGGGAGGGAGAGAGAGCGAGAGAGTGAGGGAGCGAGGAAGGGAGCGAGTGAGGTAGCCAGGGATGGAGAGAAAGAGGGAGCGAGGGAGGGAGAGCGAGGGAGGGAGAGAGAGGGAGCGAGAGCGGGATGGAGGGAGACAGAGCGAGAGAGGGAGGGAGAGAGGGAGCGAGGGAGGGAGATAGATGTGTGTATGCCGGGTGTGGTGGCGCAGTCGAAGAAGGCATCCGCTGCAGGGACCTGTGATCAACCTCATGGTCATAGGTTTTTTTGTTGACCGCGCTCCGCCCCCTCCCCCACTGACCCCGCCCCCACCTGTGCGGCCCTCGGAAACAAACCACACTGTAAATTTGGCCCCCGAGAGAAAGTTTGTGAGTACCCATGCTCTAGTGGGTTCCTCTGTACAAGAAGACACATACATCGCAATCAGAACAAGTAAACAAGTCTCTTTTAACTGTGTCGCTCATTCACTGGTGCCTCTTTTCTTTCATTTCAGGAGTAAGCCATGAATACTACAGGAGTATGTCACATCTAATAGTAATAGTCTGTGAAAAGGACAAACAGTATTTAGTTGTTCTCATTATCCAAAATATTGCATGTATGCCCTCGTGATTGCTTCTTTCTATCAACGGGTTAATGTCCATTCTCGTCTGGTATTACCAGGCCAGAGTGAAACAGGAGCTCATCTCCACCCACACGCACGGTGCACGCTGTATTTACTAGGAACTACCAGATCCCTTCTGCCTAAACATTGGCAGCACGCACAGCTGTAAATGCATTCCCGTAATGGATTTACTAGCACTTACAAATCCAGAATGTGAACCATTCACCCCATCCAGGGGCACTCTGGGAGCTGCGCTGGGTCACTGCCAGCTCTATATAACATCGCAGGACATCTGATACCACAGCTGTTGTTTGTCTTAATGCAGTCATATTTTACATACTACACTGGTCCACATGTGGGGACAATTACTGAGTAGACTGAATGGTAAAGGGCGTCCACCTTTCATCAATAACTGAACCCCAAACGAGTGCCATAGACACAGTTACAGTGGGTGGCTGTGAATTACTTGGGTGTAAGGGTTCTGAGTGTCGTCAGTTAGACAACCAGAGTACAGCTCAAGTTGTATATGATGATACTCAGAGCCCGGAAGGGGAAAAACATCCCATCATTTAATAGCCCGAATAATCTGCCCGCGTTTCCAGCAATGTACAGGGGGGCATAGGAGTAAGGGGTGCCCATAATTAAATTGTAAAAAAAAGTGTTCAAAAATCTGGAATCCAGCCATCCCTCCTACCCTTGAGTTACCCTCCCTCTCCCTAAATTAAACCTGGCCTCCTGCCACCGACCCATACCACACCCTCAAACTGAAGGAAAGTAACCGCGCCTCTTGCCACCCCTTCCCAGCCTGACTGGTCTCTTACACTTAGAGCAGCGATCCAGCACTACACTGACTGCGACTCTGTGAGAGCCTGTGAGAGCCTTGGTTCGGACTGGCCTCCCTCCACAGGCCCACGACGACAAGCGAGACGGCGCTTGGTGCAGGAATAACGTCGCCTGCAGCCTCCTGCCTCCCTTGGACCTGCAGATAGGCGAGTAAAGGCAGGTGAGACCACTATCCTCCATTTCACCACCGTGCTGGGGTTTCTTTAGACCTGAGTGAAGTGGGGGAACAAAGAGGACGCAAGGGCGCCCTCCTGTAAGGCCGTTCTGTGGATTTTCTGGCAGGATTCAGGATCCAGGCTTATGAGTTCAATTAGACCTTGGCATGCTCTGGACTACTCTCCCCTGGAGGAGGCCCCCCAAAATGTACTGGGCTCCATGTCTGCCTGGCAGGTATCTCAGTACCTTCAATGTAACTGCCGGTGCAGTGGGTGCAGTGAAAGCAGAGCACTTGCTGAGCCTGGCAACGTTGTCTTGCTCTCTAACCTGGAATTTGCTTTTGTCGTGCAGCAGGGTCATTAATCGAGGAATCTTGAATTTATGGTGGTTCCCCCACTCTGCCAAACTCTAAATGACCCCCTTAGTTCTTATTCTTAAATGAGAACAGCAGTGAGGCAGACAGTTCATTAGGGATTCCGAAATAAATGAAAAGGGGGGGCCCTCGGCCCCCCCGCACGCATGGCGGCGCGGCGACCGTCTCACCCCCTTTCTCCTTTTGTGCCTCTCGGTGGTGGGGGCGGGCCCTGGTGGGCGCGACCCACCACCGATTGGCCGGCGGCCTCCCTGACCCGGATACCAGGAAGAAGGTCCGGGTCAGGGGGGGCGGGCTACAGAAGGGGCGGGCCGGGGGGGGGCGTGCCCCCCCCCTGCCTGGCCCCTTGAGAATAAAGAGGTGGGGAGCGCCCAGGAGACCCCCTTGTCCCTGGACGCTCCCCCACAGCACCGTGTGCCCCGCGCTCGGGGCTTCTTTGTTTTATAATTATCTCGCTTTCTTTTCCAGGTGCCGATTCGGTCGGCGTTGCGGAGCAGCAGGACCTCGCTGGAAGCTAACCTTTTTACGATGGAGGAACATTGCCTGGAACGTCGTGATCTCTGTTTTGTGTTTACAGGCGGAGCAGCTTCGGGGGAGCTACAGGCCGTCGGATCGTCAAACGAACCGGAGGGAGCGGAGGTCGTCCTGCGTTTAACAAGCAGAGGCGGCGTTGACCAGGGTTCATGATTGACGGTTGTCGGAGCGCGAGCATGAGTCGAAAGGGTGCGGAGCTCGGAGGAAGGCTGCGCATCGGAGGAGCGGGTCGACTTGTGATTCCGGAACGAAAGTTAAGTAGAGAGCACAGCTGTTTCAAATGTACGGTTAAGAAGCCGGTTATTTTATAATTGCTTCTTTGGTGCGATGCACGATCACGTAAGCTAAAAGTGTGTGCTTACTATAGCCTGCTGCCCGACTTGGTATTTTGAGTTTCTGCCATTGCAGCCAGAGGTATGATACAACAAGTAACATCAGAAGCCCGTTGCAAATGTATTGTATATTTATATATTCGTAGGGTCATAGAAATAGGTGGTTTGAGCCTCTCCCCGGTTTCTCCTCGCTAGCCCCCGGCTCTGCTTTGTTCGTGCCCGGACATTGATTGCCAGTAAGGGCGGACGCTTCCTGGCCCCATTAATGGTCCATAATCCACTTATGGTTTTCAGCGCTGATTTTTAGCCCAAGGGATAAGCGATGCTTTTCCCGACGTGCTTTCACGGGTGAAACAAGCCTAGCCGAGGGGGCATCACCGGGAAGGCCCCTTTGCCACTCAAAGTTAATAATGTTATGTGCCCTGTCTAGAATTATTATTAGGAAGGGCAGCGGTTTGTTTATCTCTCCTTCTAGGCGCTCACATGAGGGTTCTCGGACAACCCTGGGATCCCTGCCCGGGGCGGTAAGAACTGGAGTGCGCGGCCTATGGCCCCAGAGAGAGTTATTTGCCATGTGTCACTGGAATGAATGTCTGCTCCTGGAATACGATAGTTGTGAAGTACGGAATGTTTCTGTTAGGGTGACGTAGTGCTGGAATTCGGCCTGCCCGCATTTTGGTTTAAATAATTTTATATTAGCGTCTTTGTACAATTTTGGGGTTTGGCTGAAGTTAGGATGGGACCGAGAGACACAAAGGGGGAAAGGGGGGAAGCGGTCGCCGCGCCGCCATGCGGGCGGAGGGCCGAGGCCCCCCCCTCTTTTCCAGTCTATTTCGCAAACCACACAAAGGAAAAAGAGGAACGAAATGTTTCCAAACTTGGAAAGGTGGAGGGGAACGTGTGTTTACATGAGAAAAATATTTGCCACGAAAAGTATTCTAGCTCTGCCAGCCGGTCCCCATTTTGCTTCACAAATAGTTTTTGCTTTATTAGCGTGTCAGCTTATCTGAATGTTGGCACGGCCGCTTGTGTTTATTCTGATAGCAGCGCGAGAACCCCCCTTGCGTCCCTCCTCTGACCCACGTGCGTCCGTCCTCTGACCCACGTGGTTGGAACCTCCAGCACAGGCCTAGTGAATGAGCGTATGACACAATTGCCAGCTTGGCCTGACACACTGCCAAAGGATATACAAGAGTGACGCTTCCTAATTTTCAAAATGTCACACGCGCTCCATCGTCCATTAGTTTTTGTGAACTGTTTCAATTCAAAAGCGAAATGTATCTCACTAGAAACACAATACAAGGGAACGTATTTCACAAGCGCTTTAGTTTAAATGCGTGTTTGCTTGTCTAATGCCGTAAATGTAAAATAAAGGCATAAATTATGCAAGGATTATGCAAAGGAATAGGATAGTCTAGTGATGTCTCGCTGCCTGGCTATTCACTCCCATCACTCCATTGGAGCGACAGCTGCAAGTGGCTGAGGGGTGAAGATCCCTTCTGGGAGGAAAGGAATCTGTCCTCGCCTCTCGAAGCCAAATAGTGTCACCCTGTGCCTTCCTGCACCTGGGCAAGTCTCATTATCATGGGTAGAAAGAGTAGAATACGTTGGCAGAAGTTTCTTTCCCTTAAGGTGGATGCCTCTGCGGCTTGTTTGTGTGCTTTGGTTACATGGAAAATATGAAAGGCGGGTTCCCTTACCGCTGACCTCGGTGAAATTTTTACTTCTACAGTCTGCTTGCTACCAGAGAAATTAGCATGTCAATTTCACTTAAATTCTGTATTGTTTCATAATTTTGGGTAGAGCAAACGCAGCCAATAGCCGACGCTGTATGCGTTTTACAGCGTAAGCAATCCTGATAAACTGAGGAGCGAGGAATTCATTACGGTTTTCCGCCAGACAGAAGCATATAATGTTTATTAATAAAGAGTAAAGTTTACACGCAATTTTATTATTATTGAGCATAAAACGCTCTATATTACAATCCGGGGTGAAATTACCAGCTAATGAGCCTAGGAAGATCAGGTTTAATGGAGTATAAATCTCCATTCTCCAGAAGCCTTAAGGGTCTGATTCATTTAACATTTATTCAGCAGCCTTTATGCTAAAGCAGGGAATTCTGAAATCCAGACGTCTGCGCAAGGTCAAAACGCCCATTTTTAAATGCGCAGGAAGAGAAGAAATACGCACTGCGAGAGACTGAAGCACATGTAAATGCCCTTCGTTTAAGATAAAGCTGTTAAACAGCGTGAAGTAATTTTAAACACACACCAGAATGTCCCAGATCACAGAGCATTGTTATGTCCTTCGTAGTAAATTGAGGCAGGGTTTGTTGTTACCAAATGGTGTGACATTTTAAGGTGAAGGTGATGTGTTCTGCTATTGTTTGTGTTGCAGTGTTTGTACTTCATTGTTGCAAAATACTGCGCTGGGCTATAGCTGTTGGGTTGGATTCAGTTTTGACTATTTCGTGATGTTGTGCCCTGTTAAAATTTTAATTTTCTTGTTATATTACTTTGTGTTTATTATTGTGTTATATTGTTGACATTAAGGTTATTGGGGGGCATGCTGCTGCCTTTCTAGCCGAAATTAGACTTGTACCTTAAAAGTTTCTTTCACCAGTAACCAGTTTAACACAAATGTGGTAAAGTAACACTTCTCCAGCTTTTCAAGCATTTAAGAGTCCAGTCAGCCCAAAACTGTGGCACTTACTCTATCTTAAATTAGCACTGGCAGTATCCACTGTATTCAATGTGACCCGATGAACACAAAGTCACCGATGCCCATCAACTGGATCGCATCCACGTGCTGGGGGGGACTCATCAATATGGAGCTTGCGCGTTTTTAAAATGCTCGGGTTGTACTTGGTTAGAATTCACAAGGCAGACGCAGCCCCCTGATGGGACGGGTCCCCACCATGGGTTGTGAGTTACCCAGAAGATGCTCTGTCGGCACTCAAGACCTCAGGTCATTCAGTTGATGAGTTCAGTTTTTTGGAAAACTCATTGTCTAAATCAGAGCTCACGCTACATGGGCGACATTAAATTTCACCTGGAGAATAGGATGGATGTTGACATTCCTGGGCTGCTTTATTGATGTCCTCTAAGCACTTGCAATACTTTATCCAAGCCATGGTTGCTGCTTATTTCTCTTACGCAAGGAACAGCCATTGACATAAGTCAAATTTTGACACTCTAGAACGACTATCATTGGTGTCTGCTAGGTGATAGTTAGAACAATCATGGAACCATTCACGAATAGGGTATACCACCTTCTCTTGGGGTCATCCTGGGGATTAACGACATCTAAGGGTAGGGCTTGACGAGACTGAGAAAGCCAGTTTCCCAGGTCCCACTTTCCTTTGCAAGCCAAAGCAGAAAGCCAAACAATGGACTTATTTCATTGTGGAGGTAATCACCATATGAGGTGCTGTTCACTATTCTAGGGGGGACATTGCACCAGACCAAACATTGCACCTGTCCAAACGACCCTTCATGGATGATAGGTTACAGTCAACATTATTAGTAAGCTATCCTAGGGTTAGCTGTATTGCGTGCAGCCTTCAGGCTAAGTCTTGAGGGAATATAGAGCAGCTTGTTTACCAGTCTTTAATCTCATGAATGAGTAAAATGAAGAAAGAACAGGTGTATAACAACAAATATATGTATTTGTTCTAAACACACCCCGTTAGTTCCTTTCCGAGGCTAAAAGCAAGGAATTACAGTCAGTAAACTTATTTAACACACAAGTAAATTGGCACAATATACGTTGAGCCTATGATGAGATTTGAGGCGAATAATTACAGTGTGAAAACTTACATGGCACACAGTAATTTAGCACCATATACGTTGACCTCTAGGGGTGTACCAAAGCCATATATTAAAAATATGGTGGGGGAACCACGAATGGCATAGAGACAGGGCCTAGAGCCTGTAGAAAGACTAATCGGGGTCCTGATAATGATACACACCCTGATGTCACACCTAAAAGGTGCCCAAGAGCCTAGTTGCGGCATCACATAGTTCTGGGGATGCATGTGATCATGTCCGGTTGGCTGGGATGATATTTCCCAGAAGCCAAAGTGGCGAGCGGAAAAGGTCCTTGGGCCAGCTTATGGCCTGGCGGAGTTAGGGCTGTGCTAATTCTTTTAGCTAAAGACTGTGATGCTGCACTGTTAAGTAGACTGTCTTGTTTTACACATAGATCCTATGCATGAAGACGTGGGTGGAAAACCAGGATTAAGAGGCGATGTCCCCGCCTGCAGCACAACTTTCTTGTGTAACAATGATTGTGAAAATAGGAAGCCAATTTTACAGCCTACCATGGTTAGGGCGGCGCTGATCCTATGCTTAACGACATAGATGCTGCACTAGCAAACAGACAAACTGAGGCTATGCTTAACATTTACTGTCGACGTGTTAATGTGTAGTAATCTGGCACTAAGATTATCTAAAACTTAGCAACTGATGGTAATGTAAGACTACGCGTGTACAGCAGTTATCGCCGGAAACACTAATGGTGTGTGTCTATCTTTCCAATTTATGTATGACCGGGTCCATGGCGGATACCTGGAGTGCTCCACATCACAACAGCTGCAACAGGTGGACAGCCCAAGGGATGCTTACGTCAGTCACGGCTGGGTCCATGGCGGATATCTGAGGGGTGCTCCACACCGCAACATCAGCAGCGGGTGGACGTCAAAAGGGAAGCATACGTCAAGAAAGAGGACACCAAGGGCCCAAGTATTGCTGGCAGGTGTAAGTGCTACCCATTCCCTAAGGTGGAAGTGGGAATTGTCACCCAGGTTTTCTTGGTCTTTTCCTGGTTCTTGCAGTTTCTCAAACCTGTCACGTAGGGGAGGAACTCAGCACCAGAAGTGGAGGAGCTACAATGTGCCAGCACAAGCAACATGCTGGACGCAGGACAGGGAAGAGTTGGTTTGAGGGTCTGTGCCTTGGTCAGTTCTGGAACTTCTTTCAGGGACTTTTAGCTCAGCAGCCCGACCCCCTGTCAGTGGTGATACTTCACCTAGGGGGGACTGAATTGGCCAAACTGGGGAGGCGAATACTCATTGATGAGTTCCTCTCCACTGTGGGTGGGTCTTCAGGACTTGCCCGGGTGGCACAGTAGTAGGGTCTCAACTTATCCCGTGGTGGCAGGGACTCGGTCAGGGCATTGAATCACTCGATAAAGAGGATCAACACACAGTGGGACAAATTATTTCAAGCCCCCCTCGGTTGCAGATGATCCAACATGGGGGTATTTGTTCTACCTGGTGAGGGGAGTCCATTTGACGGAGGAAGGAAGGGTCTTGTGGTCTGATGATGTCAGGGCCTGGTTGGAAGGTTTTTGCTAAGGTGAGAACTTTCTAGGGTAGGTCTAGGCAGGGGGAGGCCAGATCGTCGGTTAACAATGCTGGCCTGTGGCGGTAAGGTCATTATCGGTGAGCACATATTTGAGGTCTGAGGGGGCGGGCATCATCCTATGGAGGTTCCCGCCCAGGGGGAGGGGCCTGCGGGCCACTCCTAGAACTCCAGGGGCAAGGTAATGGATGCTGCAAAGCAAAGGAGCGCGGGTAGGAGTAGTTCACGCTTTCCTTAGGCTGGTAGCCACCCCGCGCGCGTGGACTCATGACGTCACCGGATGGCGCAGAGTAAGGGCCCTCCTTTAGTGGGTAAATGGAGTTCAGGGCGTAGACCGGGCAATTCCCGGGGTAACACTGCGCACGTCTCTAGGGGAGGCGCAGCTTGTTGGACCTGACACCGGTAGTGACCTTGCCATATGGCCAGAAATGTACAAAAATCAAGATGAGGATGTTAGACTCGGTTAGGAAACAACATGTATTAGAGTTTTTGTTAAGGTCAAGCTCTCAAACTTGTTGACAAAAAACTTGTATCTAATGTCCTGCTGATTTTTGTATAAATTGTTGATCATGCAATTAAAACCTTTTTTAATTTCATATCTTAATAAATACGGCCGGGCGACTAGCGCCCGCCTTCCAAAAAGTAAAGAAGTCTCGTGTCCACGTTTCTGGGTGTTGGGTGCCGGTTGGGGGGGGAGGCGGCAGCTAGTCGCTGACCATGATACTAGTCATGCTGGCCAGTGTTTATATCCAGAGCTGACCAATCAGCTCTCTTAAGTACCACAGATGTGTAGAGTGCTCTTCCAATCAAACACTGCATGTCCAATGAAGGATCAGCTCAAGCCAGGACCACAGACAATGGGACCCTTCCTTAGCTAGTCCCAACTAACTCAGGTAGAGATGATCATTGGGCCACAGAGCAGGGCCAATCTTGTATGAATGCAAGTCAGGCAGGAATATGAGGCCGAACAAAGAGCACTCTGCAGGATGAATGCAGGTACATTTACTACAAAGAGAGGGATCTGACAACTCCCTAATAACAGAGGACTGCAAGTCTTCACAGCAGTAGGCTGGAGTTGGAGAGGGAATGTCAAAAGTACAGGCTTTTACATCGACGGAAAACCAGACAGACCAAGCAAAGCCCTTGATAAGGCAGGAAAGACAAATTGCTTTAGTTATTAACATATTTCTTGAAGTAACAAAACACATGCGAAAAATGTGCCTTTACTAGACTCATGTATGCTTGTGTGTAGAATTAGTGTGCAGTTCATTTTCAAAATGACAAACAGACGGTGCTAAATGCAACAAGACATCATTTCTATCACATTTTCGTTGCTAGGACCAGACTAGGCCTTTTTGTCTTCCTGTCTTCCTTTATTTTGTCTCTTTAGAAAATAAACACTTTAGGAAATGCTTAACCATGGTAGCTGCCCTGCATTTGACTTGCTTAAACTTGTCATTACCATAGAATGTGCTGACTTTATAAAAATGTGCTACTTCTTTCGATGCTGCATATTCTTATTGTATTTAGCCTACTATACGTTCCCAACAAATTGAAAAGGGGATAGTATACTAAACAATAAGGCTTACATTTAGGCACAAACCCCATGAATTCTTCTGAAAGTTTGCAGATTATACGTTTCTGTTGTGGAGTAGTTAGTTCATTTTTACGCAGTGAACATTGAATAATTGATAGCTAGGTTATGATGAAGCTCTCATGGAAATTGAGGGTGCATATTGCAAATATAAAATGTTCGCACCAAGACTAACATTTCTTAGTAGTAATTTGTCGACTTTATGCATTTACCGTGGGACTGAAGGAAGAAGCAACATGCTATCGGACGATGTCTACCCATTGGTTCGAGATGATGCAGCAGAGAAATGGATTGATACATGTGTTTTTGTATTTTATATTAGTGCATATATCCAATTAGAGTTAGATACTTTTTGGGGCTCTTCGATTTTCCCCCTAGACTATAAACTCCTAATTCATCAGTGTACATATATATAAATTTAATTATTAACTCACACAGATGGAAATAAAAGGGGAAACATCCTTTACAACGCAACTTTTACCATCGCAGTGCCTTTACGACGCAACTTTTACAACGCAAACCATTACAACGCATTGCGCTGGGGGGCGCTCTAGGATAGGGAATAAGTTTTATTTACTGTCCAACACCTTCCCTAGTGTCCACGGGGACTGGAGTTGGAATAGTAAATTAAACTATTCACTATCCAGCACCCCAAAGCGATATACGTTGTAAAGGTTTTCGTTGTAAAAACCGCGTTTTAAAGGCATGCGTGGTAAAAGCATGCGTTGTAATGTCATACATCCAAATAAAAGACACCATAGGAGAAAGGAGCAGTACTTCTCAGAAAGAGGATGCTGATAGCTCTTACCCTGTGAAGGAGACAGATAAAAATGTCTTTCCCTTCCCTACAGGTTATTCTGCACACACATTCCCACACATCCTGGGTAAAAAAGGCAGTAGCCATTCTCTCAATGAGGGAGCACTTTAGGTGCCCACCTCGACCTCAGAGCACTGCTATGGGGTCTCAGTCCATGTAACACAGAGGCCCCACAGTTGTTTTTCATGATTGATGGCTCAATGGGGGAACAATAAAAGCACAGCAACTACACAACAAGGAAAACAGCAGAGAACAGAGAGGCACATGCAGGGCTGGATTTAGCACTAGTGTGACCCAGTGAGACAACCTATGTGGAGCCCCCCTCTCACCTCCGATGACGTCCTCCTCCACTGATTCTCTCACTAACACTCTCCGAGGGTGCCCCTCATCTGATAGGCAGTATATTTAAAGATGGCTTGGTCTGGAGAAACACATACTCAGGATTTATAATGTTACACAGAGGATGGCATTGTTTTTATTAATACCAACTTATAACTACCCAAACGCACCAGTTTTAGCAACCTTAGGATAACGAAAGACCGGGGAAAACATGAGGTTGCAAACCTATGCTGTGCAGTTTGCATGCAGTTCTTTAATGCAAGTTTATTGCACACTGTTCTATATTACAAAGATTGTAATTTATGAATTGCAAGTAACAAAAAGAATCTCCGAGTCAAAATATGTAACCCACTGAGTTATCTACATAAAATACAATTCTATGATCACTGTGTTACATGTACTTTGCAGCAGACACATTGAACCTCAGCACAACCTTGTGATGATTCAAAACTACTTTTAGACAAAACTCAGATTTCTATAGCAGGTACATTAATCACCAGTTATTTTGACAGTTTTGTTATTGCCTGAAAATGAATATTAATACATACCACTAAGATGCAGTATTTGGAAGGGCCACCCTAACAAGACTTTCCAAATACCAGTTGAGATTTGGTCGCAAACCCAAATTGTGAAACGGTGGCGTGTACTGAATCACAATTTAGGTTCTTACAATTCTGTGAATTGGATTTTTTGTGACACCAAAGGGGTTAATACATCTGGCCTTAATTCCGGTTACTCTTTTCCCCATTACACATTATTAAAGGAACCCCAGTCCTTTTATATGCTATGCGTGTGTATTATGAAATGTTTGATGGAATTGGTAATTCTAAACGAAAACATAATGATGATGATGTGTTGACAACCTGCTCATCATTTTAAATATGTTGCAGCCCCAATATGTTTTCTGGTGCAGATGACTCATGTCACTGGCCTCTGGTCAGGGCTCTCTGTGATTGTGGCATGTTGCTCACTAACAGGGTCTTAGACGTGCTGAGGTCCAACCACAGTGGAATCCCTTTCAGTGGATGTGAAATCATTCCCATGAACATGAGTGAATGAACAAGTATTTATTAAAGTAAAGCTCAATAGATGTCCCGAGGAGCACATGGCTCTGGGGTCAGATGCTTTTAGTAATAGGGTACATTCCCTTTCTATCTGAAACTCAGCAGAAGGACTGGTTTATGCCTCTGCATAGCTATACAAAAAACTACCAACCTACTCCCTCACTGACTACCTAACCTTTCTTGATGTACGGGTAAATGTAAGGTAGGTGCTTACAAGTTTAAATGAATAAACAATTCTCGCTATTGATCGAGAATCATCACAATGTTATGTTGCTCATTAGTTGCAGTGTTTTTGCAAACTAGAAATCAAAGAGCCGAAAAGCATTTACCATCAGTCTCACCTATTATACCTCTTCGGGTTAGTTCCATATATAGCACATTCCAAATATTGTGTCTAGAAGCCAACACAGGGCTTCATGTCCAAATATTCTTTCAGTTATCCCCATTAACAAACAAACCACACTTAGTGGCACACCATGCACGGCTCTTAGGGGCTGATTTTGAGTTTGGGGATAGAGGGCACTCCATCGTGTTGGCAGAGAACATTGCTCCACCTTTTCGAAAGACCTCCGCCTACATAATTAAGAGTTGTCGACTAGCCCCTCGGACAACTTTTAGCATTGGCAGGAATCACCATCACTGTAGTACTTGTCAATGTAGCAAAAGTTTGACAATCCGCTCCATCCAAAAAGACAGCCAACCAACAAACTTTAACATAGTAAGAGTTTGTTTTTGAAAAATGAAAAACAATTGCTTTAAAAAACTTTTTTATTAGTGTCCCTTATTGCCAGGTGGTGTGAAAAGATGGCTGGACCAGAGACAAAAGCAATGCTATTTTCCTTTAAGAGATTAGGACTAAATTCTGAGGACAGAGAGGAAGATCTATGTTGCTGTTTCGCAGCCAAGTGTGCTGAGAACCTGTTTTGCACCACCATTGCTGTTTCCCTATGTTTCTACCCACCCAGCAGATCCGATATCTAAGCGATCTTTCTGAATATCCAAAGAAGAAGGTTTACCAAACAGTAAGTTATGTAAACTGATATGAATTGCTTGACCGGCCATACAACTCCCACAAGGAGTAAGCCTTGACTGTCTGATGCAACTATCCCTGAAAGTAATAGCCCACGTAGGAGGCCCTTGTATTATTGCTTTTCCAGGTACTGTAAAAATATCTGTTACATAGATTGCCTCACTGCCATTGTGTAGGTTCCAGAGAAAGGGCCTGATAATTGCCAAATGCAAAATATTTAAAAGAGAAAGACTACATGATGTTCTTTCTTTTACACTGAAGCAAATGTTCACAGATGTTTTTTCTCTTGCTAGTGACATATTGCATGACAGAGGTTTTCACATCTGTGTAGTGTGGGTTACTTTGAAGACTCTTGAAAAAGTATCAGTCCTACGAAATTGAATTCCATTAAATTATCCATAACAAAACATCTTTGGGCACATTTACCAAAATGTTCTGCAGCACAGTGCAGCAAATCACCTTACTGCACTGTGTGACATGGAATGGTCAGGAATGCGTAGTATATAACACAAGACGGCACATTCCTGTCTTTTCCCAGTGCTGGCACAGAATGTGCTGCCTATCGCCAATGCTGGCACCCCCGTACCATGGAGCAAGGGCGCCTATGTTGCCAGCACTATTATTTTTGTCCAGTCCTCTGAGGCATTTTCTTCTTTCTAGGTGTGCTGCAGAATGCAGCACATCTGGTAAGAGGAGAAAACAAGGCGAAATAAAGATATTTCTCCCCATTATGCCTCCCCTGGGGATTTGTAGAAGTTCTGATGCATTCCCAGGTCAACCATGTATGGTAAGTCTGAGAATGCAGGAACGCACCACCGATAGAATGCCTTCCTTGGGCAGAGTAACGCAACAAAGCAATCTGCGCTGCATTGCATTACTTCGGATTTATCAAGCCACTCAAGTCAACACAAGGTGGCCTTTGCGTGGCTTAATAAATCACACAAAAGGGTTGCGTTACTTTTGAACCCCGTTCCGTGGCACAAAGTGACACAACCCTGTGATAAATATGCCCCCGAATGTCATACTCCCTTTCCCAGCACTTCCAATTTGGTATTTATCTTTCTTTTAAGAGATTATCCATTAGTCCTTGGGTTTCCTGCTTCCATTTAACATGTATTCTTTACATTGCTTGTCACTTGCAATCACATGTTTTTACATGGGTTTTTTTCGAGTTCCATTTCGAAAATGCTTTGTGTCTCAGTACATTTTGTTTTATCTTAAGTACACGTCTTCTACAGTGGACAACCTCACTTGATCTTCATAATATCTATATCGTACTGTGCATGATATTTTTTTTTGTTTCGGGTTCCTACCCACATTTATGGTTATGGGTTCCTACCCATGCGTTTGGGTTCCTACCCTAACGTTCATTATACATATGCGCACTGTGTGGTAACTCCACCTATGTTGTCCATCCACGGACACTTCTTATTTTTATTTGTTTACCCTAGGTAGGGTGTGCGCAATTAGATTTTTCCTCCCTCCTGGGAGCTATGCAAGGGTGTCAGTCCCTGTGCATTATGGGTTCCTACCCATTGTATCGGGTTCCTACCCACAGTTTTGGGTTCCCACCCCAATTCAAGTCATGGGTTCCCACCCATGTATTTTGGGTTCCTACCCAAACCTTCACTTCACATTAGTGCACCGTGTGGTAGCTCCACACCAGTTGTCCATACACGGACACCTCTCTTTTTTGTTCGTTTACCCTATGTAGGGGGTGCACAATTTTGTTCTCCCTCCCTCCTGGGAGCTATGCAAGGGTGTCAGTCCCTGTGCATTATGCTTTGGGTTCCTACCCAGACGCTGTCAACTTCACCCTTTTTCAAGGGAGTTATGCAAAGGGTATAGTCCTTTTGCATTTACACGGGTTGCCACCCTAATACGTCATGAGTACCTACTCATGTGTGGTGTTTATCACATTTACATTTCTACAGTCCACTATGTCTGTTTGCTCACATATTTAGCTTATGTTTTACTTTACTGACAGATTTTTACGCTTTTATTGCTAATTATGTTCTGTTTTTATTGTATTTTATGTTACTACTTTTGCAGTTTTCTTTGCATTTCATATTTGTCTTTGCTTAAGGATAATGGTGTTTAGATGGGGAACCTTTATTTTTCCTCATCTTTCTTGCTTGTTTCCTCTTTTCTGTTTTCTTACTGAAGTCTTTTTCTCGTGTCTCTTGTGGACTCTGGGCTTTTCTGTCCCTTTCTGATGTGTTTTCTTTATCTCTGTTCGTCGCAGCCTGTAGTCCTGTGTTCTGTTAATTTTCCATTTTCCGGCTCCATTCATTCCTGTTCTGGCCAGTAGGTGTGCTTTGGAGTTGTGTGTTGTACTTTCTTTCTTTTTTTTCTCTTAGGTTGCTGCTTCTTTTCTTCTTCTCTGGTGTGTAAGAAGGGAGGATGGTTTATATGTTTGGTTTCCTTTCTTCTCTGTTTCTTGTTATCTCTTGCTGCTTTTCTTTTATGGGTTTTCTCTAGACTTCATTCTTGTTGCTCTTCTTTTGGTGTTTTACGGTTCTGTTTTCTCTATTTCTCCTCTTTCTCATTTCTTCTCTTTTGTTCTTTCTCTGTTGTTTTTGTTATTAAGGAGAAAGGGGGATATGTTGTATCTTGACTCCCACGTTATGCCTTCCCTCTCTGTGGAATCCTCATGTGATGTCACTTCACAGAATGTTGGGAGTCAAATAGCCACAGTTGGCTGGGCTGAGCAGCATGCTGGCTGCTCCTGGTGGGGTCTCCCTGTGGTCTTGTTCCTAGCTACTTATCATCTTGTAACTATCCTGAAATAAACCATCTTTAAACTACATGATCACTTGTGGACTTGATCATTGCACTGACGCAGAGCTAACAGAAACTCAGATACATAAAACCATAAATAAACGTCTTCCCTCCGTGCAGTGCTCAGTTAGGGCTTGTAGCACCTCGCTGTGTATGCAATGCCAGGATAGTAGTCACGTGCACAGCCTAGCTGAAGCCCGGCCTGCCTTTTTGCCATTACATATGTATTCAGTTCCAAGCATGGGGTTAGTGAAGACTCCTGCCTGATCTCAACCTTTCCCATGTTGAGACAAGGGCCCATATTTATCAAAGTTTTGTGTCACCCTTTGGCTAGTCAAAGGAGTGCAAAGGTGACAGAAAACCTAAGTGAGATTTATCAAGCAATCTTGTGTGGCCCGCATAGCTTAATAAATCTAGAGCAACACAAAGCAGCACAAATCGCTGCCTTGTGTTACCCTGCGGAAGGGAGGCGTTCCGTGGGCGGAGCTTGAGTTTTCTCACTCATCCAGCCATTGATTTTGGCGCATTCCCAGATTTACCATTAGTGGTAGACCTGCGAATGCGTCATAAAGCTACGCCTCCCCAGGAGAGGCATAACGAGGAACAATATATTTATTTCTTATCAGTTGTTCCTCTTTCTATGGTTGATGCATTTTGTAGCACACATAGCAAGAGGGAAATGCCCCCCAGATTATATTTGTGCAGGTAAGTGTTCCTTCCTGCATAAAAACAATCCTGCCTACAATGCAGGCACCCTTGCAACATGACCCAAGGGTGCCTATATTGTGCAAGGCAGCCAAAAGTGTGCCAGTGCTAGGAAAGGACAGGAATGCAACGTATAGAGGTAGATACAGCACATTCCTGAACTTTCACGTAGTGCAGCAAGGTGGCTGTTGTGTTGAGCTGCGTTAAAGATTATTAAATCTGTCCCAAGATGTATTTTTATTCTCATAATGTGACTTGACACCAGTCTTAACAAAATTAAGGGGGCAGAGGCAGGACCAGAGGCTTCTGGATTTGGTGTATAGGGCCTGATAATGCACTGAAAGTGTGGTTAGTGGACTTCTAGTCTTGTCACTGGAGATTGGGATGACACATGAGTGTTTTTGTCTCACACAATAAGCTGCAAAAATGCTATCTCGTGCTAGAAAAGTCTATATGTCACTAAAAGCATGTTTAACATACTCACCCGTTCAGAAATGAATATTAAAAAACAATGACAATGATTGAAGAAATAACGAAATGCGTTAATAACTGTCTCAAACTCTTAAACAAAAAAATGAATGTTGTGGATTTTACAACAGTGACAATCCAGGATAAGGCCTGGACTTCATTCAATTCTAGTAGTAAGATATCAGAATAAGGAGAGTCCAAAGTAGAAGACAAAAAAGCCTGTGTGACTACATAGGCCAGAATTATCTACACAGGTTTAGACTGACTAATGACATCACAACCTGCTTTGCCTAGTCCATGTTTCTCTGACGAGCAGCTCGTGAGCTACTGGTAAGACTCCAAGGGGCAGATTTACAAGCCCCTTGCGCCACTTTTGCGTCACTTTTTCCATGTTAAAAGTGACGTAAAAGTTGCGCAAGTGGCTTGTAAATCTTCCCCCCGATACTCAGCAGAGGCTTACTTATGTGCAGTCCAACCTAATAAATAAAAAGGTTTGCTTGTGTGAATTAATATACGTGTACCATAATTGAAAAGTGTTTATTCAAGATGTAAATGTCTGTATTTTCAGAACCTATAAATTGATGTTTGTAGAAAAATGCTTGAATTTTCAAAATATAGTTAAGGTTGCTATTTGAGTGAGACATCATTGCAGGTTTGGGGACACGTATTACTGATTTTACTATCTGGCGCCAGGAGCACCGAACCTATGCTGATATGTACTACCGATGTGGAGGCATTCCGCATTGATAAAGTCTTTTCTACATTACCACTGGCAACCATATCTGATGAACTGAAGTGTTCACTGATCTTAATCTTGCAAATAGTGGCCACCTATGTTATCTTGTCTGAAGTGGTCCCTATAAAAACATTAATATTATTGGTAGCTCGTGAAGATTTTCATTGAATATAAAGTAGCTCCTATTGCAGAAAAGGTTTGAGACCCCAGGCATAGTCACTAATCACATCATTACTCAAAAGTGTGCTGAATGCTATACCAACATAGAAGACTTTGAGTGTTCATTATGGTAATTAGCCACAGCTTTGCCACAGAAAGGCAATAAAGACATATTTGAAAACAAGCCATTGGCAGCATCCTATGACAAGTTAAGGATGCATTTAAATCCAATATGGCGTGGCACATCACTTAGTCATGGGCACCAATGCAGATATGACAAGTACAAAGTACGTCCACAACATTGTTAGCTTCTCTCTCACCATAGGTTCCACAGACTGCACACACTTTACACTAAAAGAAGGTCAATCGTGTACTGCAACTGTAATATACTAGCTTCAACAACCAATTGGCAGATGGGACAAAGTTATGCTTTTCAACGTTCTCCGAATGGATCCGGATTCTGTTATGGTGCATTGATCATAGGCTGTAGAAGAGTTGAGGCACATTTGGAACTTTGGTGAGTTATGCACACAAACACAAAAGACCATAAGGTCCTATTGACAAAGGTAAATTTACACTTGCAGATTTACTCATGTGTCAATTTACTATTCACGTAGGATAGAAGTAACTTTACTGCCTTTCACTGTTCATCATTTCCAAATGTAAAGTGACTCCTACATGCAGAATTTCATGTCTCTGCCTGCTAGTGGAGCCTACTACACCAGGTTTTATGAGTGTAAGGTTACTACACATAACTTTTCGCATGTAGCAGGAGATCTCTGCCACTAAAGCAGATATGTCACTAATTTAAAGTATTGGACATTTTTTAAAGTTAATGAATATTTAAAAAAATATGAAACATTATGTAACGTAAAAAATATATACAAGTTAACGTAAAATAATTTGTATTAATGTGGAACCAAGTAAATGAATATTACATGTCTAATTTTATCTATCTATCCATCTATCCATCTATCTATCTATCTATCTATCTATCTATCTATCTATCTATCTATCTATCTATCTATCTATCTATCTATCTATCTATGGTAAATAAATAAATAATACCCTATTTTTGACTAGACATATATCATAACAGATAGCTCAATAAATAAGAGTCAAGATTCGAGGTAGTAGGAGTTTTGCAGGTTTAATACAGCATAAGGACAGGAACAGGACAACCTGCATAGGAATAGGATGACAGGGCCCAGCAGCTGCTGGGGCTGGGATGAGCGCGCTAACTTTTAATAACAATACACGAGCATATATACATAGCGCAAACACATAGCATTACATTGCAGTAGGCGTAGCAGTGGGTGGAGCAGAAGGCGTGACGCGTAGCAGTCGCGAAAGATAAGAGTAAAAAGAAGGTGTAACTCAGACATGTGATGCAAACGTAACAGAATATGTCATGAATGGGCGGAAACATAGGAGGGGGCTACCTAAGGAGCCGGGACCTCTAACCTGGTGGTGCGCGCAAACTGGTAATGACGTGTTACGAGGAGAAGCTGGGGGCTATGAACTCTGTGCTAGGAGCAGAGACTAAAGTCTGGAGGGTCGGAGCGACATGTACCTAAACCCTATCTAGTATCTGATGTTTAGGGAACATGTTGATATAAACTAGAAGTCATGAGGGGAAAAGCTAACTGACTCTAAGACTGAAGCAGGCATTTATTCTACATGTAGTGCGTGATGAAGAATATTAAATGACCATTAAATACAGTATTTCTCTTAACATGGAGCCGAATAGGCTAGACAATGACGGAAACTATTGATGCAGTTCAGTAGCTTAGGAATGCAGAGAAGGAGGACTAAACTGATAGCTGGAATCATAACATAGTCTTGGCAGACTCAGGGGCAGAGCCAGGCTGCACCGGGCACTGCGAGGCAGGAAGTAAGTGAAAGGTCGAGGATACAGGTGGGGGCTGGATCGCTCCTCAGCGAGGCTTCAGGAGACAGGAGCTGAATCTGATGTCCGGGCCCTGTTGAGGCCTAGAAACGGGGACTTTATAATGAAATAACGTGCACACTGAGAAACGTGGCAACGTAGCTTTACATAGGCCTGGTATTCGTAGTATTCACGAGGACTGGAAAATAACATACCAGAGGTGGACACAACTGTAATTGTGTCTTGAATCGGACATGGGGAATAACATATGCATATTGGTCATGCACACATAACATATGATGGATGACACGTAGGGACACAGAACATGGCAAAATTTACTTTTCCACATTCCCTCCTTGTCACTACGTTTCCATCAGGAAACATCAATATTCATGATACCATCTATCATTTCATACAGTACCATTTGTTCATCTCGAATTGTCTTGGAACGGGATTTAGAACGGGGCTTGGGACTAGGAATACAAGAGGTAGCACACATGCCGCAAATCGCAGGGCCACATTGTATACAGAGACAGCAGCTGAATATGATTGCTACTGCGATACCTAGAAGGGACAGGACTTTCCATCCCCAGGCGGAAATTATATTCCAGAACCAACCGGACCATGTCCAGGTGCCTGGATCTTGGTGTAACAGATGGGCAATTTTATGAAGTCTGGTTATAGCTGAATAAACAGACGGCGCGTTATTTGGAATGAAAATGCAGCAACTGGATCCGAGGACTCTACAGGCCCCGCCCCTATCGGCCAGTATGACGTCAAGGACGAGACGATTCTGGAGCACAACAATTCTCATAAAGGATTGCTCTTCGGTTAAGTTACCTAGAGCGGAGGCAGTCTCATCTACTACAGCTTCAAGGGTTCTTGTTAACCTACGAATTAGCTTACTATTTACAACTGTACCTAAATAAGGGAACACACCTTTATCAATATCAATGAATTGCTCTGCAGCAGTTTCAGTATAATCGACAATCGGGAGGTTTCTCTTGTGTCTGGTATGTACTAGGTAGGAATTCCTATGGTAGTCTGGTGGGGCTAGGAAAACAGGTGGTAGTAGGAAGGCAATGTAACAGGTTCCTTCCCAATCGAGGGGCAGACGAACATATGCGGTTTGACCACAAACAAAATAAGAATGACGTGAAGCTTTGAAAATAGATTTCCCACTGTCACTATACTTGATAATAGTAATACAATCACTATGTCCTACGTGTACAGAACCATAATTTCGGACACATAATTCGCCTTTGACTGGTAGTACTGAAATAGCAGGTGAGTCTGGAGTAGTATCAGACTGAACATTCAGGACCATGAAATTCGACGAATAGTTACCTAAATTGTACACTTCATTTTCTAGATCTAAACCTGTTCTGTGGGGGAAACCTTGCTTGTCTGGGAAACATGTGCTGTTAAGAAAAGACATATCTGTTGAGGATGACGTTAACGTGGACCATGCTCCACATGAACCATTATGTGAAAAAGGATAAGGAAAGAGTGGCAGAACTCCCTTTGACGTCTGAAAAGGGGGGAGTCGACCACACACCCAACAATTAGTGGCATTGCTGGTCTGGTGTGAATAATGTAACATGCGGATAAATGAGTTATTGCGCATAGCGAGGCGGTATGAATATTCGTGAGGAGGCAGATCACTAAACGTGTGTTCTACTGTAACATTAGAATGCTTATTTACATGAGGAACTGGGAAACACAGGAAAAATGCGTAACTAGTGCAGGAAATCATTATGCTGATGAATAATATGAAACTCAGAAAAACGATACATCGGTTTGAGTTTTGACTAACTCTCTCACTATGGGGGTCTATTTTATACATGTCAGAAACAGTCTAACCGTTTCACCTAGGGGAGGACTTAGACAATCAAACTGACTGACTTATTTTACTAGACCGGAGTTTTTGCTTATACTCCTGCTGCGGAGTTTTCTCTACCAGGGGAGGGGTTGTATCAATGTCATTTGCGGGACAGTCCTTAGGAACAATGTTTTGACAAGTCTTGATATCCTGGGAAATGTTTTTAAAGACCGGCTTTAATCCGTAGAATTTCTTGACGTGCGAAAGGTGCACCCAGCCGCGGCGTCCTTCCAATTTCACAGCTGTACGGGTGGTGAGGAGGACCTGACGGGGCTCCTTCCAACGTGGCTCCAGCGGACTTGATCTGTCAAAGTTCCGGACGAGCACCATCGAACCTGGAACGATCTCATGCGGTGCCACCTCGGTATTGTCTGGAAATGCGGCGGCAACCTGTGAACGACATGAGTTGAGGGCAGACATCAAGGAAGCTAGGTAATCTGTCAGCATATTACATGAAACATCAGTAATACTTCGGGGTCTAGGAGTACCCCACATGTTAGGGGGGCGGCCGAAAACGACCTCATACGGGGACAGACCTGATCTGGAATGTGCGACCATGCGCATATAAAACAAAGCGACTGGCAGAGCTACTAGCCAGTCCACACCCTTATCTTTACATATTTTGGCAATTCGAATTTTCAGAGTCTGATTATGTCTCTCGACTAGACCGGCTGCTTCAGGATGGCGTACACAATGGAACTTCCACTGGTACCCCAACAACAGGGAAACATGCTTCATGAGCTCAGATGAGAATGGCTGACCGTTATCAGAATATACGACTCTAGGGAGTCCATATCGAGGGAAAAACTCACGAACCAACTGCTTGGCAGTGGTCGCGGCTGTGTAATCTGGGACTGGATATGCTTCTGTCCATCTGGACAAAGCGCATACAACTACAAGGACATACTTGAAACCTCGACATCGCTCCATCTGAATATAATCCATCTGGAGGACCTCAAAAGGGTGGTCAGGAGGCTGGAATCCCCCTTGTTCCACCGGGACACTTTTACCTGGATTAAACTGACAACATATCATACAGGTACGGACTTTCTGCTTGGCTGCAGCTCGTAAATGCTTGTTGAACCAAATGTTCTGGATACTGTCTAACATTGCTTTTTCTCCTAAATGTGCTGGACTATGTGCGGTATTAATAATGACTTGAACCATAGAGTCGGGGAGAAACCATGTGGCTCTACCCTTTGTTAACCATCCTTGATCTGTCTGGACCCCTCCTTGTTCAGACCATTTCTTGATTTCATCGGGAGTAGCATGTAACTGGATATCTATGACATCTTGAGTAGGGTCCTTAACTGTCATACATGTAGTCAGATCTGGAGTGTGTGTCATGTTAACTTGAATGTCTGGAGTCTGTGCTGTAAGCTTGGCTGTGCGATCTGCTAGATCATTACCTTGAGAAATAATGTCAGTAACTTTCGTATGTGCTTTGCATTTCATGATAGCAATAGATGTCGGTAAGTGTATGGCATCTAACAGAGCTTGAATAAGGAGACCATGCTGAATCTTGGTTCCATGAGAAGTCATGAAACCTCTCTCCTGCCAGAGCACTCCAAAGTCGTGAACGACTCCAAATGCGTAACGTGAATCTGTGTAAACATTAACTTTCAGGTTCTTGGCGTGTATACAGGCTTGTGTCAGAGCAACTAGCTCTGCTGCTTGAGCGGACAGGGTATCAATACGGTGTGTTTCAATAACTTCAGTGTCAGTAGTCACTGCATACGCGGCTACTAGTTCTCCTGTACTAGTCCTCATACATGAACCATCCACATAAAGTGTCAGGTCGGGATCTAGTAACGGAATGTCTGTCAGGTCTTGTCTTGGCTTTGTCGTAATGTTGACTACTTCCACACAATCATGTGTGGCTGGATTTGAATTAACTGATGGTAACAGTGTAGCAGGATTCAGGATGTTGCAGCGTCTAATATCTATGTGTGGCTGAAACAGTGTCAATTCATAACCTGTTAAACGTGCAATTGTCAAGTGCTGAGTTTGTGTTCGGTTTAAAAGAACTTCCACGGAGTGTGGGACTTGTACTGTCAAGGAGTGTCCTAAAACTATGGAATCACTTTGTCTGAGAGCTAGTGCTGTGGCTGCAACTGACTTGAGGCACGCAGGCAACGCCTGGGCGACTGGATCTAGTGTGCTCGAAAAATAAGCACAGGGCTTGTATTGTCCTGCTTGATCTTGTGTAAGAACAGATAATGCTGTACCTTCACGTTCAGTAACGAAAAGTGTAAAAGGCTTACTGTAGTTCGGTGTAGCTAGAACTGGAGCTTGGCATAGGGCTTTCTTTAACTCGTTGAAACTAAGTGTATGTTCAGATGTCCAAGGGAGGACAGTCGATACGGCTGCCTCCTGTGTCGTTAACTGTATCAGTGGCTTGGCTAGAAATGCATACTGTGGAATCCATTGTCTACAATAAGAAGTAAGGCCAATAAAAGCACGCACCTCCTTCTGGGTTCTGGGCTGAGGAAGACTCGCTATCAACTGGATACGGTCTGGTGTCAACTGCCTACCCCTCTTGGACAGTAAGTGTCCTAAGTAGACCACTTGCTGGACACAGAATTGAAGCTTCGAAGGGGACACCTTGTGCCCCATCTCGGCTAGGAAATACAGAACCGTCAGTGACGCTCGCTCGCAGTCACGTTCAGAACGGGCTGTGATCAGTAGATCATCGACATACTGGAGCAGGGCAGTGTCAGTTGGCATGTGAATATTGTCTAGTTGTCTCTTGAGTGCTTGACTGTAAATACTAGGACTTTCTGTGAAACCTTGAGGAGCGCGTGTGAACATATAGCTCCTTCCATTTAAACAAAATCCGAAAAGAAACTGGCTGTCTGGATGAATAGGAACACTAAAAAATGCGTTCTTGAGGTCTATGACAGTGAAGAACGTGGCTTCGGAATCAATGGCTGTCAATAGGGAAGAGATATCTGGGACAACTGGGTACTGAGGAATAATACATTTGTTAAGTTCTCGTAAATCAATCACTAATCGATATACTGGGGGTGCATTTGGATCAGTACGTTTCATGACTGGAATGATCGGAGAGTTACATACATTGGAGTCAGTTTCTACAACTACTCCTTGAGCCATGAGCTCGTCAATAATTTTGGATAAGGCTGCTACAGCCTCAGGTGGCAATCTATACTGCCTGATTCGTGGTAACACTACACCTGGTTTCAGGGTCACACGATGGGGTGTGATTTGCATGTAACCTACATCAGTTGGACCTTGCGCAAAATGCTGCGGAACATTAGACAGTCTGGGATCAAAATCTCGTAATACATAGTGACCCTTAAAGTCACGTAGGAACAATCGTATTCCCTCTGGGGAACAACATATAACGGCACCTAACTCTTTCAGTGTTTTAATGCCTAATAGATTTTCTGGGCATGACTTAGTAAGTAACAGATCAGTAGTGCGGGACAATGGACCTACTTCTAGAGTGACTGGCTTTGAAATCTCATTAACGATAGGCTTTCCTGAAAATCCAAGGGAAACATTTCTTGAGCCTGAGAGCGGAGCCCCTGGAACTTCGGCGTGACTAATTGTGGTCCTACTTGCCCCTGTATCAATCAAAAACTTTCTGTCTTTCCCTAATACTTGACTGTGAACATAGGGACCTTCTTGATCTACAGGTATCTCGATGAGAGGCAAGCCTACCTCCCTCTCTAGGCTGTTTCATGAATATGGCTGGTACTCTGGATACTCAGACTGTGCATACTGGTACATCTGCGATGTGACATGCTGTGTTGCAGCAATAGGCTGCGGTACTGTAACTGTCTGTTGTGCATTCTGTGACTGAGGAGTCTGTGAAACTTGTTCTTGTCTAGGCGGACGTGGTCTTTCTTTAGTCTTACCAGTAGCTATGTTATGTTTCAGAACTGCACACTCATTTATAAAATGACCTGGCTGTTTACAATAATTGCAGTTCCCTTTAACGGGAGCTGCAGGATGACTGGCTTGATTCGGACCCCTCTTCTGACTGTCTTGAGGAACAGATTGTGCAACTAGCACTTTCATTTTCGTGTCTTTCATACGTTTTCTCTCGTGTTCTTGTTCTTCCCTGATTCTATTCTGGTGATACTGGAGCATCTGGAGCATCTGGGACGGAGTATTTGCTTGCCAGGTGCTTTCGACTTTCAGAACTCGGTTTTTAATTGGTGGACTTGAATTCTCGACTAATTTAGTAACGAAAAGGTGAGGGTATGACTCACTACTTGTCTTGAGGCCACTGTTGATACTAAAGCACTTTTCAAACCTAGAATAAAAATCACTAATATCTTCATCTTGTTTCTGTTTACAGGCTGAGATTGCATCCCAATCTTCTTTTCTCGTTGTTAATAATCTGGGTAAAACTTGAATTAATAATTCTGGTAATTCTTTACATTTCTCTCCAAGACCAGTACCTGGTACACGTATCTTATCTTCTGCTTCTAGGACTGCCCAATCTATCTTTTTCTCTCCCACCTCCCATTCTTTTTCCTTTAGCTTTTCATACACCCCTGCGGGTAGCAGAACCTTTAACATTTTAATGATATCTGGGTAAGTGTATTCTCCCATACGGAGCATGTCTTTTAATTCTCTATGGAACCCTGCTGGATCTTTGTCATGACAGGGAATTAATTTCTTCATTTCGAGAAGTTCCATCTTTGTGATTGGAGTGTATACAAACACTCGCTGCATTTCGCCACCCGCTCCTCTGACTGGGTGGACTTCTCGTAACGGATTCTGTCTGTCTATGTAGAATGATTTACTTTCTGGGGGTGAGACATGAACAAAATGCGGGTTCAAGAATGTTCTATATTTGTGACGCTGTTCTAGAATGACACTAATTAAATCGGTACCTAGACCTCTCCATCTGTACTGGAGTAACTCGTTCAGGATATCATGTAACGGGCCTGGATCAGAATGTTGACCCTCATACAGAGTAATGAGGTGCTGAATCATATACATACCCACCAGTCGCTGCTCGGCTGGGGGCATTTTCAGAAACATTTGTGCCACTATTTCGTCTGGAAAAGTGGTAGAATCAGTAATCCATCTGACTGCTGATCGGACTAGTTCCTGTTCATGCATAGTACTTAACTCACTGTAACCGATTCGTGATTTCAGAATGTGATCGGTAGCTTGAAATACTTGTTCTAGGGAACCTTGTTCTGGTGCTGGATGATGGAAAATAGACTTGTGTTCTAGACGTAAATGGCGATCTGGAAATCTAGGTTTTCCTACATACGCTATTCTGGCAGTATTCTCATCGTCTTCCTCTTCAGGATCAGAGGTACTTTCTTTCTCGCTTACTTGTGCTGCTTTACGCTGTTCGTGTATCTTTATTATTTCTCTACGGATTTTCTTGTACATACTTTCCATGGCACCAATGGTATTGTGCTTTCCTTCGGCTATATTATCACTCCACTTTGTTAGAGTTTTCATTTCTTCCGGGTCTTTAGACGGATAATCTTGTTCTCTTATTAGACAGTTAATTAAGAACTTTAATATCATGCGCTGGATCTCAGCTTTCCTTTGAGACATGGCATCACTAATACTTTGTGGGTCATCCCCTGTACGGATGAAACGATATATCCTGTCTAGATCTTCTTTCATATTCGGCAAGGTGACTAGATACTCGGTCACTCTCCTTACGCGTACGGAATATAAAACCATATTAAACTCGCCTGGAACTGGGTCATAGACACATTCGCCAAGGGTTTGCCTGATTTCTGCAACAGACTTATTACTCTTGGGAGTACGCTGTGATGCTTGAGCATGTAATTCGAGTGGTGATAAACGCTTGTATGGCGGCGGGGTTTGAGGAAGACCTCCTCCTGCGGCCCCTAAACTGGAATCATCAACTGATGCTTTCCGTCCTGGCAGGGTCGGTAATTGTAACGTGGGCTGGACTTGTATGGCGGGCTGACCCGGGGGGGCTGTTAAGGGCACCCCGGTATCTGGAGGAGCAGGAATTACCTGATTTACAGGGACTGGCGGAGCGCGAACAGGATTTGCATATTCGGGGACTGTGTCGTCCAGATAGGACGAAATAAAAATATCAGCTGCGGTCGGTTTGTGACGTAGCTTGGTCGGAACTAATGGTGGCGGGAAATTACTGGATGCCTCTGGGGTCGCTTTTGGCAAGCCCTCAGCAAGAAGAGGATACATACCCTTAATGAGGGCATTCCTCTGTCTGTCTAATTGCTCAGTTCTAACTCGTTCACCTATCTCGATTAATTCTCTTTCTTGGGCTCGTTCTTGGGATTCTCTACTTAGTTCTGACTTTCTGATTTCTCTTTCGGTTCTTTTATGAGCTTCTTTACGCCATAACTCGATGGCATCTTTCTGTGATTGTCTGGCTTTCTTTTTCCATAATGCTTCTTCTACTCGCATGATGCATTCGGCATCCCATGTACCCGATACGGGCCATCTATACTTTTCTTCTAACTGTTTGGTATACTCTACCCATAAATCTAGATACAATATGGCACTTATGCCATGTTTCTGATACATAAAGTGACCTGGACTGTCCCTGGGCGGGACGGGAACTGCTGCTTCCAGCAGACCCTTTCTAGTCTTTAACTGACGTAACTTGGAAAATATGGGCATGACTGAACTGTAATCTAGACACAATACAATACACAATAAACACGATACTTATTTCCCATTCATACCACAACATTAAAATACATGAAGAACATTATGAATAACAGTTCGAACAGAATACTACCTGGAAATACTGAGAACAGAACACGTGAATTTTCTCGAGAACAGAAACTGACTAGAACAGAAACTAGATGCACTGCTGAAACAGTACGAAACTTACCGGTCTCTTAAAGAGACACGTCAGGACCCGTATCCACTGAAGTGGACACTTCGTTTGTGGGACTGTGTACCACCAACCCACAGACCAGAGTCAATTAAATTGACCCTGTCTAGATACCACCCCAGTAACGGTACTCACCGGGCAGCAAGAACGGAAGGCCTCGGACTGGACTGGACTGCTACGACGACGAACTTCGGACTTCAGTTACGGGTGGACCTCCGGATACCTCGGACCTTGGACTCTTGGCTTGGGCTCTGGTCGGGACTCGCCGCGTTCCTCCACCGTCTCGTCTGGATGCTGGACCGCCTCCTCCGTCTCCTCCGTGGGTCTGAGGGATACTTGAGCAGAAATATCTGCCACTGCGCAGAAGAGTTCCGTCACGACTGCAGAGGGTCAGGGGGTCGGCGTGGCTTCACCGACGCGTGGGGAAAGGGCAAGTCCCTGTTCGGGCGCCATTATGTGGTAAATAAATAAATAATACCCTATTTTTGACTAGACATATATCATAACAGATAGCTCAATAAATAAGAGTCAAGATTCGAGGTAGTAGGAGTTTTGCAGGTTTAATACAGCATAAGGACAGGAACAGGACAACCTGCATAGGAATAGGATGACAGGGCCCAGCAGCTGCTGGGGCTGGGATGAGCGCGCTAACTTTTAATAACAATACACGAGCATATATACATAGCGCAAACACATAGCATTACATTGCAGTAGGCGTAGCAGTGGGTGGAGCAGAAGGCGTGACGCGTAGCAGTCGCGAAAGATAAGAGTAAAAAGAAGGTGTAACTCAGACATGTGATGCAAACGTAACAGAATATGTCATGAATGGGCGGAAACATAGGAGGGGGCTACCTAAGGAGCCGGGACCTCTAACCTGGTGGTGCGCGCAAACTGGTAATGACGTGTTACGAGGAGAAGCTGGGGGCTATGAACTCTGTGCTAGGAGCAGAGACTAAAGTCTGGAGGGTCGGAGCGACATGTACCTAAACCCTATCTAGTATCTGATGTTTAGGGAACATGTTGATATAAACTAGAAGTCATGAGGGGAAAAGCTAACTGACTCTAAGACTGAAGCAGGCATTTATTCTACATGTAGTGCGTGATGAAGAATATTAAATGACCATTAAATACAGTATTTCTCTTAACATGGAGCCGAATAGGCTAGACAATGATGGAAACTATTGATGCAGTTCAGTAGCTTAGGAATGCAGAGAAGGAGGACTAAACTGATAGCTGGAATCATAACATAGTCTTGGCAGACTCAGGGGCAGAGCCAGGCTGCACCGGGCACTGCGAGGCAGGAAGTAAGTGAAAGGTCGAGGATACAGGTGGGGGCTGGATCGCTCCTCAGCGAGGCTTCAGGAGACAGGAGCTGAATCTGATGTCCGGGCCCTGTTGAGGCCTAGAAACGGGGACTTTATAATGAAATAACGTGCACACTGAGAAACGTGGCAACGTAGCTTTACATAGGCCTGGTATTCGTAGTATTCACGAGGACTGGAAAATAACATACCAGAGGTGGACACAACTGTAATTGCGTCTTGAATCGGACATGGGGAATAACATATGCATATTGGTCATGCACACATAACATATGATGGATGACACGTAGGGACACAGAACATGGCAAAATTTACTTTTCCACATATCTATCTTTATATTGCAAAAAAAGAAGCAAAGAACTCGGTAGTTCCCAAGTTTAAACCTAAACTTGGGAACTACCCAGAATTCTCTGCTTCTTTTGCATATTTTATGCAGCACTCTAAGCCTGATAGGGTATTGCAATTTTACAGCTCAGCATGGATGGCACTAGCTAATACTAGGGTTAAAGACTTTGCTGTATAAATGGCAAAAAAATGTAGTCCCTTCTAGCTCGGCATGGACGGCACTGTGCTTTTCTTCTACTTAAAAACTTTGCTTGAAAAACAGACATTTGAAGGTGAGCACATTTAGAGTGTCATTGGTGTTGTGGGTGCTCTCTATAGACTGCAAGGGCATGTGGGGCTTCCCTCATGGCCGCAGCAAATGTTGAACTATGGGTGCCCACGTGGGACAATAATCGCTCCTGCAGATGACCTGAGCTTCATTTGGAAGTTAGTAGAGTAGCCTAGCTGCTGAGTTCTGGATAAATTCCAGCCTTCTTAGAGAGGCTTCGTATGCTCCCACATAGAGGATGTTGACATAGTCCAATCTAGATAGAATAAGGGCCTGAATGACTATCCTTTGGGCAGAGAAGGGAGCATTCTCCGCAGCCATTTCAGGACACCAAAGTAGGTGGCAGCCACCTTTGCAACATGAGGCTTCATGAACAGTTTGTCGTCCAGCAGGAACCCAAGGTTCTTCCCCTTTTGGGTCGGCGCAGGAAGTGCATCCAAGTTTTGAGTCCAATGCTATGGGCCCTATAATGCCAAGTTCTTTCTCAATAGCAATACCTCAGTCTTTTCCCTATTCAGTGTCAAAGAATTCAAGTTCATCCATGAGGCAACCCTGGCCAGGCATGAATTCAGGGCTACAGTGGTATAATCCTGCACAGAAGACAGGGAAAGATAGTTTGTGTGTCATCCGCATAGGAAAATATGGTCAGGCCGAAGCTTTCAACCAGGTTGGATATACATATTAAATAAGGCCGGACTTAATGCTGAACCTTAAGGAACCCCTGATGTGAGAGCATGGCTTGTGTAATAGGCATTTGCTGAGGAGACCTGAAATGTACAGTCACTCAGGAAAGATGACATCCAAGATAAAGCAGTTAAATCTATGGTGACCAGTCTCTCCAACAGCGTAGCGTGTTATACAGTATTGAATGCAGCGCTGAGGTCTAATAAGATCAGTACTGCCATCTCTCCGCCATTCAGGAGATGTCTAAGATTTTCTGTGACCCATAGAAGGGTGGATTCCATACTGTGACCTGCTCTAAACCCTACTGAGCGGGGTGTAGCCAGTTATGAGTCGCCACAAAAACAGAAAATTGTCTTTTGACATGCTTTACCCGGATTTTAGCAATGATGTAAAGCATGGAAATAGGTCTATAGTTCGTCTACTCAAAGATCCAGGTTAGATTTCTTCAGGAGGGGGCAAAACCATGGCATGTTTCCAAAGGCTGAGGAATTCACCCTACCTGTAAAGAGGAATTCAGGAGGTCCAACAGTAGCTGCAAAATATCAGGATCCATAGTGTGAAGCTTAGCAGGAGGAAGCGGGTCTTTTGAGGAGGTTAGTTTTATAGACAGTATCTGTGAACAACAGGTCCAGCATGTCCCATGTATTACATTTCTGAGGGGCAGGGTAGGAGGAATAGAGGTGTGAGTTATAGCTGAAAAGGTGAGGTCCTCCACAGTCAAGGGCATCGTATTAAAGAATGACAGAGCAGACCATGGCCCCCTCCCCATTTCAATGAGAGTTGAATATCCTCCACCTTTTTAACAAATAAAAGGGTCACTTCTTTGCATTGAATCTGGGAGAGTATGGATGAGGGAGCAGCCTTAAATGGGTCAGAAGAGTTCTTGCACTACTCTGAACTACATTTTGGGACAGCTTTGTGCAGATGTAATTTGGTCAGAGTAAAAGATGGCACAAGCAGTTCTGCAAAGCCCATGGTAGTTTTTCAGTGCACTTTTATCTGCTCCTAATGCATTATAGGTGTGTAGAGGTAACTATTGAACACATTATAAATATTTGTATTCAGGAGTAGCTCTGTGTGCAGGTGACAGTTGATGGCTTGTGTTCATTATGCTCCACACAAGTTTTTGGGTACTACAGAAAAGGTTTTCAACAGGTGTAAGGTTATACATAGTAGATATTAACTTTAGTATGCAGGCTTGTGCTAGACAAAATAATGTCACAGCAAACAAGTGATGGACAGAATGCTGACAATGCAAACATTCTCCCACAGTCAAAAGATCTGGGTTAAATCCATCGTTCTTTTGCCCACTATGCCACCCCAGTTTGGACCCAGCCATTTGCAAATCAGTCTTGGCCCTGTGCCCCATGGGAACAGTCCAGACCGAACTGCCAGACCAGGTCCTCCCTGGACCAGAAACAAGCATACTGGGACAGGTTTCTGGGTATGTCACCCTTCTTCAGCCAGACTAGCTTGAATCCAGTGGCACAGTGAGAAAGGGGTCCACGTCTTGGCATATCCATCCCACTTAGGGCAAAAAATGTTACAGCAAAAGAAATTATGCACAGAATGCTCACAATGCATACATTCTCCCCTAGTCAAAAGAGCTTAGTTAAATCCATCGTTCTTTTGCCCACTTTGCCACCCCAGTTTGGATCCAGCCATATGCAAATCAGTCTTGACCCTGTGGCCCATGGGAACAGTCCAGAAGGAACTGCCAGGCCAGGTCCTCCCTGGACCAGAAACAAGCATCCTGAGACCAGTTTCAGGGTCTGTCACGCTTCTTCAGCCAGGCTAGCTTGAATCCAGTGACACAGTGAGCAAGGGACCTACGTCTGGTCATACCCATCCCACTTAGTGAGAAAAGTGTTACAGCAAACAAATGACGAACGGAATGCTGACAATGCAAACATTCTCCCATCCAGTCAAAAGATCTGGGTTAAATCCATTGTTCTTTTGCCCACTACGCCACCCCAGTTTGGACCCAGCCAAGTGCAAATCAGTCTTGACCCTGTGCCCCATGGGAACAGTCCAGAACGAACTGCCAGGCCAGGTCCTCCCTCGAGCGGAAACATGCATCATGTGACCGGTTTCAGGGTATGTCACCCTTATTCAGCCAGGCTAGCTTGAATCCAGTGGCACAGTGAGGAAGGGACGCATGTCTGGGCATACCATCCCACTTAGGGCGAAAAGTGTTACAGCAAACAAATGATGGACGGAATGCTAACAATGCAAACATTCCCCACAGTCAAAGGATCTGAGTTAAATCCATAATTCTTTTGCCTACTACGCCACCCCATTTTGGACCAGCCATATGCAAATCAGTCTTGACCCTGTGCCCCATAGCAACAGTCCAGACCGAACTGCTAGGCCAGGTCCTCCCTGGACCGGAAACAAGCATCCTGGGACCGGTTTCAGGGTATGTCACCCTTCTTCAGCCAGGCTAGCTTGAATCCAGTGGCACAGTGAGCAAGGGATCCACGTCTGGGCATACCCATCCCACTTAGGGAAAAAGTGTTACAGTAAACAAATGATGGATGATATGCTGACAATGCAAACATTCTCCCCAGTCAAAAGATCTTGGTTAAATCCAACGTTCTTTTGCCCACTACGCTACCCCAGTTTGGACCCAGCCATATGCAAATCAGTCTTGATCCTGTGCCCCATGGGAACAGTCCAGACAGAACTGCCAGTCCAGGTCCTCCCGGGACCAGAAACAAGCATCCTGAGACCGGTTTCAGGGTATGTCATGCTTCTTCAGCCAGGCTAGCTTGAATCGAGTGGCACAGTGAGCAAGGGACCCACGTCTGGGCATACCCATCCCACTTAGGGCAAAAAGTGTTACAGCAAACAAATAATGGACAGAATGCTGACAATGCAAACATTCTCCTCCAGTCAGAAGATCTGAGTTAAATCTATTGTTCTTTTGCCCACTATGCCACCCCAGTTTGGACCCAGCCAAATGCAAATCAGTCTTGACCCTGTGCCCCATTGGAACAGTACAGACCTAACTGCCAGGCCAGGTCCTCCCTGGACCGGAAACAAGCATCCTGGGACCAGTTTCATGGTATGCCACCCTTCTTCAGCCAGGCTAGCTTGAATCCAGTGGCACAGTGAGCAAGGGACCCACGTCTGGGCATACCCATCCCACTTATGGTGAAAAGTGTTACAGCAAACAAATGATGAACGGAATGCGGACAATGCAAACATTCTCCCATCCAGTCAAAAGATCTGGGTTAAATCCATTGTTCTTTTGCCCACTACCTCACCCCAGTTTGGACCAACCATTTGCAAATCAGTCTTGACCCTATGCCCCATGGGAACAGTCCAGACCGAACTGCTAGGCCAGGTCCTCCCTGGACCCAAAACAAGCATCCTGGGACCGGTTTCAGGGTATGTCACCCTTCTTCAGCCAGGCTAGCCTGAATCCAGTGACACAGTGAGCAAGGGACCCACGTCTGGTCATACCCATCCCACTTAGTGCGAAAAGTGTTACAGCAAACAAATGATGAACGGAATGCAGACAATGCAAACATTCTCCCATCCAGTCAAAAGATCTGGGTTAAATCCATTGTTCTTTTGCCCACTACCCCACCCCAGTTTGGACCAACCATTTGCAAATCAGTCTTGACCCTGTGCCCCATGGGAACAGTCCAGACCGAACTGCTAGGCCAGGTCCTCCCTGGACCCAAAACAAGCATCCTGGGACCGGTTTCAGGTTATGTCACCCTTCTTCAGCCAGGCTAGCCTGAATCCAGAGGCACAGTGAGCAAGAGACCCACGTCTGGGCTTACCCATCCCACTTAGGGCGAAAAGTGTTACAGCAAACATATGATGCTGCAAAAGCAAACATTCTCCCCCAGTCAAAAGATCTGGGTTAAATCCATCATTATTTTGCCCACTACGCCACCACAGTTTGGACCCAGCCATATGCAAATCAGTCTTGACCCTGTGCCCCGTGGGAACAGTCCAGACCGAAATGCAAGGCCAGGCCCTCCCTGTACCGAAAACAAGCGTCCTGGGACCGGTTTCAGGGTATGTCACCCTTCTTCAGCCAGGCTAGCTTGAATCCAGTGGCACAGTGAGCAAGGGACCCACGTCTGAGCATAGCCATCCCACTTAGGGCGAAAATTGTGTCAGCATGAAAATTTATAGATAAATTACAAGACTTTGTGCACCAGGTACTATCCTATATACATGGGCCTCTTTTGCCCTGAGAAGTTAAGCTATCTGTAAAGTTTTACGACAGTATAAAGGGTGCAGGTAGTAGGATGATTAGCACCTTCAGATCTTAGTTATATTTAGAATAAAATTGTGTCTTTTTTAACAACTGTTGCATAGAGTGTACACTGTTCTTTGTAGGTATTATTTACTACTCTATGGTATGTTTCTTATGAAAGTTTCACTGTTTATAAACAGTGTGGTATAAAGTGAACTCTCTCCATAGAGTAAGAACTGTGTACAGTACCCAGTTCTCTACAGATATCAACTTCATTCAACACGTAGGTTTGGTGAGTTTCACGTGTTTGATACAGATAAAAGCTGTCCATAGTAGGTCGTTTGTTTTGGAACTGACATTCACTATTTTTAGGAACTTGGCTTTCTCTGAACTCAATGAGGGTTTTCTGTATATCTATGTTGACTGTTAATATGAACTATGCTAGCTGTAAAGTGTATGATACAGGGTCAGTGTTGCACATAATGCATGCGTTCTACACATAAGCAAGCTGTGTCTGTGATGGCAGTAATGATGACTGATATTCTCTTGAGCTATTTTGTACTTACTGTTAGGCCTCTAATGCCATAGTAATTTATAGACCAATAAGTGGTAAAACGAAGCTTGGATGATGTCATCAGTGATGTGATAAGTGATATCCTTAATGATGTAATTTGAGATGTCATCAGTGATGTCACATGTGAGGTCATAAGGTGTGAAAGGCGGAGGCACAAGTTATAATTAGCACTGCTAACTATGACTGATGAATTTCTGTGTTTTTTTTAGTTCAAAACATTAAGGTTGTCATTGGCAAAATCACCTAACCAAAACATTTACTTTAACCCTTGACCTTTTCAGTGAATTTCTACGTTTTCTTTAATGAAAACAGGTATTTTTATGACACTTAATTATAATTTTACTTTAACCTTTGTTTCTTCAGTGAATATATATATATACACACACACAAATATAAGTATGTGTGTGTATGTGTGTCATTTTACATTTTAAATAATGTTATTATTTTAAGTGCCTGTTTTCTATGGGAGTGTTTTGCAGTACCTGTGAGCCCTCTGAATCACCTTGTGTGGTACTGGACTTACTCCGGGATGGGGCTGGACTACAGTTAGTACTCTTTTGGGTCCTTTTTTACTACAGTAACTTTGGAAGTGCAGATTGTGAATAGCAATGGGCTTACTCTTTTGTGGGTGGGTGTTTGCATTTGCATATCCCTCCCTAAATTGCTCCTTCCTAAGCCCCTCCTTGCCCCTCCTAATCCCCTACCATTTAGTAGTTTGTATTCTCCAATTTCCAGTTTCTGCCAAAGTTCCTAATAGGTTTACTACTAAAATGTATATGTAAGTGAGAGGAGATCTCTGCGCACATGGTGGAGACCACTGCATAGAAAAGATAGGAGAGGCAGAGATCTACGGCCATAGGTCTGTGAATACCGTTTTGTAGTATGAAAGTACCACAACTGGGGTACTACTTCATGTACTACAAAATGGGGTTTGTGAATAGGCCCTCCAGATTTTAGAGGGAACTGTACTTATAGTGACTCCGTAGTATTGACTACGAACATGTCATCGGTAAGTAGATGTGACAGTAAGAATAATAAATCTATACTTTCCTGTGCTTCGATTAGTGAATGTTGATACTCAATGTTCTGGAGTCGAAATATGTGCAGGTTGATATTATTGACCTCAACATTTCGGTTCACAACCCAGTAGATCCAAGTTTATATCTGTGGAGAATACGACTGCACACCTGCCCCAGATATCTCAGCTTCCTGCCTCATAAAATTTAATCTTTCTGTATTTCCATGGAGTCAGGTGGCATGACAGCTTATACTTTCTTCAAGTTACCACCTTGTGGACCCCCTTTCTTCTTGCTGTTTTCAGTTCCTCTGTTAAGAATGAGCAACAGTGTAGGATTTCTTTTAGTTTTAAAATCTTTTGCTACACCAAGAAGTCTATTGTATAACTGAGAGTGAGTTGGTGAGTTTATTCTCTTATTCTCTCATCATGAATGTTCTCAGAGACTCATCCTTGTTATCATTCTTCTATTCATCCAGCCATTTACCCATTCTTGTATTCACACACTCGCCCTTGCACACTTACACAAAAGTGCACACACACACATATACTCATATTTTGTCAGAGAAAAAGTAGAGTAATACGTGCCTGCATACGTTGTACTTTGGAAACCTCAACTCTAAACACTTCCACACATTGTTAGTATCATATTTAATATTGCAGTTCTATTGAAAGATGTTTGGGTTTGTATGTTAGTTAAATGTATTTGCATGGTGTGCTGCAACCATTTGCTTCTCCCCTAATTGCCTTTGGAATCACCAATCTTGGCATTGCTATATATCCACAGCTTTTGATGGATTTGGTAACTGTTAAGGAAATATTCACGTAAAGCAAAGCTGCCTGGTAGTGTTCATAAGTAGTTGTTAACCTGCACTTTTAATGCTATCACAAATTAGGAGAATGAAGAGATAGCTTTGGTCCACACAGTTGGATAATGTGAACCACATGTACTGTAATGGCAGGACAATGAAAAAGCACAGCAAAACAAAAGCCAGAAGAGGCGAGTGGGCTTGCTTGTTTTTACGCTGAGCTCAGGGCACATTGTGAATAAAGGTACGAGTAGGGGGTGTAGCTTAGTCAGTGAGATTCAGGGGGTTGAGAAGCACAAATTTCCCAACTGAAAAATCAGTGGCCACAGGGTGAATGTCTGAGTTCACCAAGGTTCAGGCTGGAATGTTCCCATGAGGAGGAGGGTCAGTACTGGTTTGGATTAGATGGGCAACTGGGGCTGATTAAGAGTTTGGCAGAAAGCTACTCTGTTGTAACAGTGACTAAGTACCCTGTACGCCAAACTCACAGTCCACCCACCTGATTTTGAGTCAACCAGACCTCAACTTTTATGCTGCCAGAGTAAAATTTACTCTGTCAGTGTAAAATCTCCTTTGACTGCCCAAAGGAGTAGTTGCCATTGGAAGTAAGCAACCGGAAGTAAGCCATCTGATTGTCTGCCCTATATAGAATGCGCATTCAGATGAATTATTTTTTACTGCCCATTACTGCCTATTTTCTGGCTGTGAAGGATAGTTAAAAGAAAAAAAATGACCCCATTCTATGGAAGAAAACTGGTGTTGGGGTTAGTTATTTTTTTTTCCAGAAACACTTTTCAACCGTAGGAGTTTATTTTTTAAATATAAAAAGTTTGGAAAAGTTTGATGGCCAGATGTCGTGTTTGATGGAGCCTTCTGTTAAACTTTCCCTACACTGATTGAAGCCGCCATGACAGCGGTTTTTGCCAATGTATTGAGATGTCCACCGGTCTGGTGGACTTCTCTAAATTTGGTGGGTGGAGTAAAGGCAGCAAAGTCCTCCGCTACCCTGTCTGCCTTTACTCTGTCAGCTCCATCCCAAAACACACCTTCAGTCTAGAATACCACAGTGGGTGAAAATGTACAAAGAAGTGGTGCAGCGCAAAAGAAAAGTTGATAAACTGGGTTGTGCTAACTGAAAATAGCAGAACCACACCATACCTTCAAAGAAATGGCGCGGTTCTGTGCTCTTCAACTACTGGGATCCTTTGGGCTGCCTAGCTCATGGATGTCAATTCATCAGAATGCCAGGGGTAGCGGAAGTGACATCACATGCCATGTGACCCCTACCTGATGTCACAGGAATTGACATCACACAAACTTTGACCTGGTGACATTGCAGGAAGTGACATCGCCTGCCTGTTGACCCACCCCAATGATGTCACAGGAAGTGACATTGCAAGGTATTTGATCTGATTACATCACAGGAAGTGACATCACATGACCTTTGAACCCCATGAAATCAAAGGAAGCGACATTGCATGACCTTAGGCTTGGTGCTATCACAGGGAGTAATGCCTCTAGCGTTTGATTGCTTACATCAAACACAGAGGTTGGAAATTCTCTACAGATACAAAAGAAGTACTCTGTAAACAGACATAATTCAAATCCTCTTGAAAATGCATCTACATACATTGTTTCGGGTAGTATCTTTAGATATACAATTATGATCATGTAGCATTGATAAAGAACCTCTCAAATAGTGTACAAGAATGGATACTATGCCAGTCAAGTTGAAATCAGCTATTATCAATATCAAATACCTTACAAAATGGGAAGGTGTATGGATCTATAATGTTCAAAACAAGTTTACTTTATCATTTGCTTTAGAAACTAAGAGTACCATGTAATTAAATCTCAGTCTTGGAACGTAGATAACAGTCCTATTTAATACAAGTCAAGTTCTCCTAGCAACCTTCCTATCATGTTATACATGGTTGTATGATAGAAGTACAAATGGTTTTACCACGGGTGCCTCTACCACGTAGCCCAACCACGAAGGTGTCTTAACCGCGCATTCCTTTACCACGCATGCCTTTACCATGAAATTTCGTGGTATAGGCATGAATGGTAAAGGGGTGCATGTGGCTAAGGTTGCCACTACCCCACCTCCCCCTGACCCCCCTTTCCCATGCTGTTCCTTAAACTACCCCAACCCCTTCCACTGCCCTAAAACCTGCTCAACCTCAATACTAAAAACTACCCTAAGTACCCATTTTCCTCCCACTTCCCAAGGTCTAATACCCTACACTACCCCGCCCCCGCACCATCCCTTGAACCACCCCATCTCCTTCCACTCTCCCTCAAACCTAGCCCTGCCTTTAAAAATAACCGAACAGCCCATTCTCCTCCCACTGCCCTAAGGCCTAAAACCCTGCACCCTAACTTACACTACCCCAACCCCTGCACCCTCTTCGCTGTCCCTTAAACTACCCCAACCCCTTTCACTGCCCTAAAACCCACCCCGACCCCCAGCCTTAAAAACTACCCCAACTACCCATTTCCCTCCCACTGCCCCAAGGCCTAAAACCGTGCACTACTGTCAGGGCTCCAAGCATTACCTGATGCGTAATGACTTTGACTTGTACTTGCGCGGGAGCAGAGATGATTCAGGCTCAGGAACTAGATGCTAGTACCCGAATCCCAAGAGACGATGCTGGCAGGTCTATAAGAACCCTCCTACATCATCCTCAGGGAAGGGGGTGTGGATAAAATAACAAACTGAGAAGAGACTGGTCCGGGAAGTTTCTTCAGACAACGTCCTTCAGGGTGTCTGCGTATTTGAAACCTGTAAGAGGAGCACACCATTAGTTTTCCCTCCTAAACTACTCTGACTCTGATATTCACGAGTTCTAGACTCACTCACTTATTATTTTACTGGACCTTGCTTCTCTTCTATGGAATATAGGTTTTCTCGTCTAGTTAGTCGTTATTGGCTAACTACTCGAGAACGCTGCCTTAGGGGTTCTGTGAAGTTGCTCCGAGTTGAAAACCCTGAGGCAAGGCTTGCTTATAGATAGTCTTAACTCAATTAATTGACTCTAGGAGGCAAGTTCAGGTAATCCTTCTTTTCTCGCTCCTCGCTGAGTTTTGAATTTGTTTCTTTCTTTTTTCCACGCTAGTTCAAGAAATTAGTTTCTCTCTCACTAATTTCATACGAAATTCAGGGAATAGGTTTCTCTTTCTCTCTTTTCACACTCTATTCGAGAAATAGGTTTCTCTTTTTTCTTGTCACACAAGTCCAAGAAGTTCGAGCTATGCACTTGACAATATAAGCTCGTCACAACGAATATCTTCAGTTTGGCCAAACACTTGTTATTCGACACTTAGCTTTCTGTTGCTGACTGACTCTCTTCCACGTTGGCGATCGTCTTCTCCACAGAAAATCACCATCACTCGCTATACTCTTCGACCACTCTTCGGAGGTTCTCTACTCTGCTGGGAAACTTGGACTTGGGAAAAGGCAGGTTATTACGCGTTTGAATTAATACGCCGTAACAACGTTTCCTCGACACTCGCGCTCAAACGCAAATGGAGTACTACAACCAGGATACTCAAAACTAAGGATTCTAGGAATTCACCAGAGTACGCACATAGGTTCTTCTTCTCTAACGGTTCAGGTGAAGTGCGTAGGTTCTAGAACTTGTGTCCCGCTCATACTCTCCGCACCAAAACGAGGCTAAACGACTAGAGCGTCAACCTCACAGCTCCACGGCACCGCGGCGGCCATCTTGTCTCTCCAGAATCGGACCCTTTCCGACCATGATGAATATGCGTACCTTCGGGCTTCGCTTTGGGTGGAGGTTGAACCACACATCAACGAGTCCACGTGACGGGTTCTGACAGTACCCCCCAACAAGGCAGGCTCCTTCCCTCTGGGCTTGGAAGGGTAGCGTTGATGGAAGGAATGAACCAATCTGGGAGCGTGAACATCTTCTTCCAGTTCCCATGATCGCTCTTCCGGTCCATAACCTTTCCAATCGATGAGGTAGTACAGTTTCCCTTTGGCGATCTTGGAATCCAGAATTTCTTTTACCTCAAACTCTGTTCCCGTCTCCAGGTGAATTGGCTTAGGGGGTGCTTGCATTCTCAGGTCCGCAGAGGTTCTCTTAAGCAAGGAAACATGGAAGACAGGATGAATTTTCATCTTAGGAGGGAGTGTCAATTGATAGGTGACTGGATTGATTTGCTTCTCCACAGGGTAAGGACCAATAAAGCGGGGTTGAAATTTTCTATTTCCTTTTAGTCTCAGATGTTTTGTGTTCAACCACACCTTATCCCCCACGGACAGTGGAGGACCAGCACGCCGTTTCCTATCCGCATAAATCTTATATTTCTCCTTTGCCTTTTGCAGATTGTCTGTTGCCTTTTGCTGGATTTGACTCATCTGGGATACCAGGTCCTCGACGGCTGGGACAGCAGTTTCCATTTGTCGAATTGATGCATTTGGGTGTCTTCCATAATTCAAGAAGAAGGGGGAGAAACCAGTGGAACTGTTTCTCGCATTGTTATGGGCGAATTCCGCCGACCACAAGTAATTGGCCCACTGAATTTCCTCCTTCAGAAGGAATAGTCGAAGATATTGCTCCAGCTCTTGATTCACCCTCTCTGTTTGCCCATCAGTCTCTGGGTGATAGCTCGTGGAAAACCTAACTTCAGTACCTAGACCTTTCATGAATGCCCTCCAAAAATGAGATACAAATTGGGTACCCCTATCCGAAATGACCACCTTGGGTATGCCATGGATCCTAACTATTTGGGAGCTAAAATGATCTGCTACTTGTTTGGCTGACGGACTTCCTTTTAATGCTATGAAGTGGGCCATTTTTGAGAAGGCATCTACTACCACTAGAATGGTGTCATAACCTCTGCTCAAAGGTAAATCGGTAATGAGATCAAGAGTCACCGTGTGCCAGGGGTAAGGAGGGGTGGGTAGGGGTTGCAGGAGCCCCTTTGGTGCTTGTCGTTCAGATTTTCCCTGAGCGCAGACCTCACAAGCCTTGACATATCTCCCAATATCTGTTGACATTCCAGGCCACCAATAGTGTCTCTTTATCAACTCTTCGGTTTTGTTTTCTCCCTTGTGTCCTGCCAGCTTATCATCATGACATTCACGCATCACTTGTTGCTGTAATTCCGTTGTAGGCACATACAAGGCCTCCCCTTGATATGGCAACTGACGAACAATTTTCCTGTTAGGATCTTCCTTAACCCAATTTTGCTTAGCCTCCGAACTCATGCTTTCTGCTATGGCCTCTTGGATATCTATCGAAACCGTGGCCCCAATAAACTTGTTCTCAGGGATGATCGGTTGAACCTCTATGGCCGTTCTCTGAGGGTCGGTGTCCAGTCTGGAAAGCGCATCAGCCTTCCCATTTTGCGCTCCTGGACGAAAGGTAATTACAAAGTCGTAATCTGCAAAGTACAAGGACCATCTGAGTTGTCTTGGCGTGAGTGTTCTGGCGGATTTCAAGAACTTCAGGTTTCGATGATCCGTGAATACTGTGACTTGATGCTGTGTCCCCATCAGATAATGCCGCCACTCTTTGAAGGCATCTTTGATAGCCAGCAGTTCTTTCTCGGTGATAGTGTAGTTGATTTCCGCCGGGGTTAGCTTCCTAGATCGGTAAGCTACTGGATGCAGTTGACCTGTGCTCTTATGACGCTGCGACAGGACCCCCCCCAACGCCTGGTCCGACGCATCGGTCTCTACATAGAACGGTTCCGATGGATCAGCATGAAGCAGAACCGGTGCAGTAGTAAAGGCTTCTTTTAGGGCCTGGAAGGCCTCTTCGGCTTCTTCTGACCACTCGAACTTCGTTCCTTTCTTCAATAGCCTGGTAAGGGGTAAAATCCTTCCGGAAAACTCTCTAATGAATCGTCTGTAGAAGTTGGCAAACCCAATGAAGCCTTGGACCTCTTTCACACTCGTTGGAGATTTCCAGGTGGTTACTGCCTCCACTTTCCTCGGATCCATTAAGATGCCAGACGGGGAAAGGACAAATCCCAAGAATTCGACCTGGGAGACATCGAAAGCACATTTCTCCAGTTTTACGAACAACTTGTTCTCTTGCAGTTTCCTCAAGACTCCTTTCACCTGCTCATGGTGTCTCGTCACATCGGAGGAGTAAATCAAGATGTCATCAATGTACACAATGGCACACTGGTCGATAAACTCCTTCAGAACATCATTAATAAAATGCTGGAAGGCAGCTGGGGCATTACATAGCCCATAGGGCATCACTTGGTACTCGAATAGCCCGAATCTAGTCCGAAAGGCAGTCTTCCACTCGTCTCCTTCTCGCATTCTGATTAGGTGGTAGGCCCCTCGCAGATCTAATTTTGTGTAGACTTGAGCTCCTTTGACTTGATCCAATAGTTCCGATATCAAGGGCAGGGGGTATCTGTTCTTTTTTGTTATCCTATTGATTGCTCGGTAATCGATGCATGTTCTTAATTCCCCTTCCTTCTTGGGCACAAAAAATAGGGGCGATGAGACGGGTGACTGTGATGGTCGGATGAAACCATTTGCCAAATACTTGTCCAGGTATTCTTTCAGATGTTGGTGTTCTTTCTCAGTTAATGCGTACACTCGACTGCATGGCAAATTGACTCCAGGTTCTAGATCTATCTTGCAGTCGTAGGCTCTGTGTGGAGGTAAGAGCCCTGCTTCCACTTCGTTGAACACGCTTTCGAACTCCTTATACACCTCCGGGATCTGGCGTGTGTCTATGGCACACACAGAGTGCTCCACAAGACTCAAGGCATGAGCTGGGTTTATTTCTTCTCCGCTATTCCTTGGGACAAAACAGTTCTCACAACAGTAGTTCGAGTCCATGAGAACGGTTCTGGAGTTCCAGTCGATCGTAGGGTTATGCTCCGTGAGCCACGGCAATCCAAGAATTAACTGAAACTGTGGAGCGTCGATCAGATTGAACTGGATCTGTTCACGATGGCCATCTGCGGTAATCAGTTCCATCACCTCTGTGTGGCTCACTATGGGTCCCGATGATAGATTAGTTCCGTCCACGGCGCGGACTGGCTCACTCTTCTCTTTCTGTATTGCTCTGATTCCCACCTTGTCCGCAAAACGCAAGTCACAGAAGTTTCCCGTCGCTCCAGAGTCTATCATTATGGAGACTTCGGTCAGGACCGTCGATCGGAACTTCACTCTCATAGACAGAATCAAATGTGGAGCCGCCGCTTGTAGGGTATTCGCCACATGGTGTTCTTTTGGAGTCTCTTCAGTAATCGCACCCACCCGTTCAACTCCAGCCACGGGTGGTGCCGCTAGTTTTCCTTCGGCTTGAAGGTTCCTTTGGGCTTCTTCGGACAGTTTCGGACAAAATGCCCACTCGAACCACAATATATGCACAGATTATTCGTCCTCCTCCTCTCTCTTTCTTCCTTCGTTAGGGGTCCTCTGATGGTTCCGATTTGCATTGGTTCTACTCCGGAGTTTCCTTCTGAGGTTCGTGTTCCTTCTGGACGCGCCCTGTCAAATCTAGGAACGACCGCTCGGAAATCTTTTTTCTTTTCCCCTCTCCTCTCTCCTTGACGAAAATCTATTTCTAGAACTAAATCGATGAGGGCCGATATCTCCGTTGGACGATTCGGAATCTGGGCTAACACGTCCTTCAGCTCGTCTCTTAGCCCACGATAAAACACTGCTGCTCGCTTGCTTTCCGGCCAATCCGTCTCCACCACCAACTTGTTAAACTGCGCCAGATATGCTATTAAGTCTCGATTACCCTGTCGCAAATCAAGTAATTCGTTGTCCACAACCTGGGAGATCCTTCTGCGATCAAATATTCGAAGAAATTCTTGTTTGAAATTTTCGAAGTTCCTCAACAGCGGGTCTTCTCTGGTGACTAGAGGCATGGACCAGGCCGCTGCGTCCCCGCTCAAATACGAGAGAATGAAGGCTACTTTGGACTGCGCGTCAGGGAAAATGGATGGACGGCAAAGGAAATGCAAGGAGCATTGTGAGAGAAATATCTGTGCCTTCTGTGGATCTCCACTAAACCTTTCAGGGGCGGCTAGAGGAATAACTGGAGACAGAGAGTGAATGACTTGTGTAGTTGACCTGTTTGTCGCTTCTAACACTGGGTTCATGGCCTCTCGCTCTAAGCTACTAGTTCTGTGTAACCTCAGGGCTAACTCGGCTGTCTCCTTTCGGGCATTAACTACTTCTTGTCTTAAATTCTGATTCTCCTCCCTTACTGCCCCCAGTTCCTTGTGAATTGCGTCTAGGATTGTCCCTAACGATTGAAAATTCTATTCCCTCGGTCATCTCTGCTCAGGTGCAAAGAATACTTGGGCACTTCACTCTGTCAGGGCTCCAAGCATTACCTGATGCGTAATGACTTTGACTTGTACTTGCGCGGGAGTAGAGATGATTCAGGCTCAGGAACTAGATGCTAGTACCCGAATCCCAAGAGACGATGCTGGCAGGTCTATAAGAACCCTCCTACATCATCCTCAGGGAAGGGGGTGTGGATAAAATAACAAACTGAGAAGAGACTGGTCCGGGAAGTTTCTTCAGACAACGTCCTTCAGGGTGTCTGCGTATTTGAAACCTGTAAGAGGAGCACACCATTAGTTTTCCCTCCTAAACTACTCTGACTCTGATATTCACGAGTTCTACACTCACTCACTTATTATTTTACTGGACCTTGCTTCTCTTCTATGGAATATAGGTTTTCTCGTCTAGTTAGTCGTTATTGGCTAACTACTCGAGAACGCTGCCTTAGGGGTTCTGTGAAGTTGCTCCGAGTTGAAAACCCTGAGGCAAGGCTTGCTTATAGATAGTCTTAACTCAATTAATTGACTCTAGGAGGCAAGTTCAGGTAATCCTTCTTTTCTCGCTCCTCGCTGAGTTTTGAATTTGTTTCTTTCTTTTTTCCACGCTAGTTCAAGAAATTAGTTTCTCTCTCACTAATTTCATACGAAATTCAGGGAATAGGTTTCTCTTTCTCTCTTTTCACACTCTATTCGAGAAATAGGTTTCTCTTTTTTCTTGTCACACAAGTCCAAGAAGTTCGAGCTATGCACTTGACAATATAAGCTCGTCACAACGAATATCTTCAGTTTGGCCAAACACTTGTTATTCGACACTTAGCTTTCTGTTGCTGACTGACTCTCTTCCACGTTGGCGATCGTCTTCTCCACAGGAAATCACCATCACTCGCTATACTCTTCGACCACTCTTCGGAGGTTCTCTACTCTGCTGGGAAACTTGGACTTGGGAAAAGGCAGGTTATTACGCGTTTGAATTAATACGCCGTAACAACGTTTCCTCGACACTCGCGCTCAAACGCAAATGGAGTACTACAACCAGGATACTCAAAACTAAGGATTCTAGGAATTCACCAGAGTACGCACATAGGTTCTTCTTCTCTAACGGTTCAGGTGAAGTGCGTAGGTTCTAGAACTTGTGTCCCGCTCATACTCTCCGCACCAAAACGAGGCTAAACGACTAGAGCGTCAACCTCACAGCTCCACGGCACCGCGGCGGCCATCTTGTCTCTCCAGAATCGGACCCTCTCCGACCATGATGAATATGCGTACCTTCGGGCTTCGCTTTGGGTGGAGGTTGAACCACACATCAACGAGTCCACGTGACGGGTTCTGACAACTACCCCGCCCCTGTGCCATCCCTTACACTACCACAACCTCTTCCACTGCCCTAAAACCTACCCCAAGCCACCCTAAAAACAAACCCAACAACCCATTCCCCTCCCACTGCCCTAAGGCCTTAAAACCCTGCACCCTAACGTACACTACCCTGACCCCCCCACCCCCCTGCACCATCCCTTAAACTATCCCAACCCTTTCCACTACCCTGAAACCTAACCAGCCCTAAAAGTACCCCAACTACCCATTCTCCTCCCACTACCCTAAGGCATAATGCCCTACACTACCATGCCCCCCCACCCCTGGCACTGTCCCTTAAACTACCCCAAACGTTTCTACTGCCCTAAAACCAACCCCGCCCTAAAAACTAACCCATTTGCCTCCCGCTGCACTGAAGCCTAAAACCCTGCACCCTAATTTACACTACCCTGACCCCCCATGCGCTGTCCCTTAAACTACCCCAGCCCCTTCCACTGCCCTAAAACCTACCCTGACCCTCTTCCAGCCCTAAAAAAAACCAGCCCGCTTACCTCACCACAGCGCCTTCCTCCTTCCGTCTTCCAGCAGCTAGACAGTGCACTGCCTTAACCACGCATATGAGTGTTTACGGCATATGCATGGTTAAGGCAAGTGTGGTAGAGCTTGCGCAGTTGGAAGACACGTGGTTCAGAGCGCAGTGCTCTGACTGTTTACTGTTATAAATACTTCTGAATCTATGGAGCCATTGAACCTTTCCAGGTTTACTATCATTCATTTCTTCTACATAAAATATACACATTACTGGTACAGTACTCGTGTTGATCTGCATTATATAATAATAGAAAATATGCTTGATCTTCATTAGCATACCTTACCAGCAACAAACATCTTATCTAAGAGCCAGGATCCCCAAAGGCATGAATGCTTGCTTTACAAATGCAGATGTTACAGTCCGCATTTAGAAATGACTCCTTTAATTACTGCTCCCAAAGCAAAACTTATCAAATTTTATAAATCCATCACACAGACATACAGAGACAGTAAATCATATGTGTGTAAATAAGTCTATAGATATCAGTGTGTAAATCAGTGTATAGCAAATGTATCATAAGCCAAAGGAGACTACAAGGTGTAGGATTCACATTTCATCCACACTGATAGGCACATTTTAGAAGTGCTTCAGAACATAACACACAGGTTAGGGTTGACTTTAATAATAAGACTTTATTTCTACCCAAACAAACCTTTCTTAGCAACATCACGATTGAGAGACTGGGAAAACAAGTATAACTTTCCAACCTGTACCATGCAGCTTGCCTGCAGCTCTTAGACAGCAGTTCATGACTCACTGTGCTAGATTATGAATGTAACTTATGAACTGCACAGTAACAACAGAATCTCTGAGACAAAAGCAATAATCCACTAAGCTATCCACATAAAATATTGTCCTTTGATATGCGTGGTACACGTTCTTTGCAGCAGGCATATTAACCCTCTGCGCTGCCTTAGATAAGTGAAAACTGCCACTGGACAAAACTCCCATCTCTCTCCAGCAGGTACATTAATTAATCACCAGAGTTAACTTAACACTTTTATTGTTGCTTAAAAACGGCAGACTATAAAAGGTACTTTGCAGTGCTTTTGTAAAACTGCTACACTTCTGCAAAACTGACCCCCACTAACAAAACCTGCCCCCAGCTCTTCCGGCCTCACGGGGAAACCCCTACCCATCGCAAAATGCCCGGTATGGCCTTTCCGGCCTTGAAGGTGTTCAAAACAGACATTGTTTTGTTGACCAGTCCACCAGCACTGACTGGAGTGTGCATGCTGTGGCTACACGGTTACAGTGTTCAACGTAAAACAATATTAATTTTTGTGTTATTCACATTACCTAAACAATGCGTAGACCGCTAAGAGTGTTGAACATGAAATGTGTGATCTTTAACAATCAGTTCTGAAGTTGTGCAGCAAGGCATTTGAAAATCTTGTGTCAACTCCAAAACAGATAATCTTACCTTACTTTATTTGTTGTTTCTGTTAGAGGTTTTCCCAGGGACCACAGTTGCATTGGAACCCAGCAATGTGAGTGGCTCATATCATCCTAATGATGGAGAGCAGTGTTTTTTTTTTGGCCAGCTGCAGTATTTGTTTGTGCTGACTCTAAAACAGTGTGAACAAAGTGGGTCATCCAAGGTATCAAATAATTCATTACATTAAGCCTGTCTTGATTCTCAAGTCGAAATAATGTAACAAGTTGCAGGGTGCAACTTTAGAAAAATTGGCAGTTTATTGCCTTTAGTTCCCTAAGCCCATACCGTTTGCAAATCAGATCCTGTCACAGAGATAGCTTTCTGCCCTCCTGTGGAGACGTACTAATGTCTCGCAGGAAATTATACAATGGAGGCCTGCTCTGGAAGGAGGTGTCACCTCCCTTTTGCAAGAAGCCACACCAGTTTTGGCCCAATTGGCAAGCTTCAAAGGACAGCTGCCTTTGAAGGGCAAATGGGTAACACTTGGAAGAGAAGCTGCTCCATTGTTCAGGCAGACAGGTTAGCATTGGGGACATGAGAGGTGAGACCAGTTACCAAACTGGTTTTCCAGGGCGTGTAGTCACCTTGGTTGCCACACCTGTGGGTTGGACTAGAGAGCTCCACACGCCAGGAGAGGGATCCTTACATATTGGAATTGGGCGGAATGGTGCATCCTAGGATGCTCAGGTGCCACACTTTGCAGTAAGTGGTCATCGGGTGGGAGGGAACCTGGCAGCCCATTGGCTACTAACTGCGTCCTGATCTGAGGGCATGTGCTGAGCATAAGTAGGCAACCCTGGCACCCAGAACTCAGATCTCGACTGGAATGGAAGAGGAACCGAAGAAGAACTGTCCTACTGCACTGTGGTACTGACAACGAAAGGGTGCACCATTGTGGACTGCATCTACTGCACCTGGTGCCTAGCAAAGAAGAGAGTCTATGACTGCTGTGTCCTGCTCAAGAAGAAGTTATCTCCTGAGCCCAGCCAATTCCAGGAGACTCCTAGGGCCAGCTGACTGGTCTCCTGTTCGCAGCACAGGGACACAACAGCTAAAGATGTCTGCTGGGGCAAGTTGGTAACCCAAAGTTTTCAACCAGCCGCTAACCACCACCATGGAGCACTAGGAACCGGGACCTGACGCACAAAGCTGCACCTGAGTTCGCTGAACCCAGGAGTGTCGTCAGAGTGCAGCTGAGACCTCCAGAGAATGAATTTACGACCCAGGAAGCATTGGCCTGTGACCACTATACTGGGCGACTGGTAGTCCAGTGGCAACTGGACTTCTGCCAGCACCGAGAGGACTTCAAGGGGCATCAACACTATGACCAGGACTGCCTCACCCCCTTCATGAAGTGAGGAGTAGTCTCAGCAAGACCCGAGTCGACTGTACCGCATGCACAACATCCTTTGATCATGTTCAGCATCCTTCATTCTTGCATTAGGACCACTTTCATATGAAATCCCTTCAAAGGATAAAAATGCCTGGAACTGAATGATGACTGCTTCATGTTCTGGGGTAACTGTTTCAGAAGACCATGCCGGTTTCTCTAACTGTCACCCCACAGTTGGTTACCTAAAGTGGCTCCAAGTGACTGCATTACACCTAGCCCAAACTTGTTAATGAAAAGTTTTCTAAGTGTTAAATTCGTTGAATTTGCCAGTGTTTGTTCACGGTTGAGTGAAATGTTTTGATTTACTATACCTTGTAAATTCTATATCTCCAAAATCCTCTGGTGGATCTTTTTTCCTGTGGTGTCTAAAATACATAAAAATACAGTCTATTCTTATCAATTTCATGATCAATTGGTGAAAATCATGGGCGCTAAATTGACCCCAAAGCTAGCCTATGGCTCAGTCATTTTCAGAGGGAAGGATGCCAAATTACCAGACCTGTTGCAAGGCAAGGCTTACAAATCTGTTTTTATGATTCCAAAGAACATTGTGCATGCAGAAATTCCATTGGAATTTCTTCTTCAAAGCCAAGCTCTAGTGAGACATGCTCCTTTCTTAAAATATCTACACTCCTTGTATTTTTCTGAGCCTGGTTTTCTAGCAAATATGTGCTGGCAAGAAATCAACTACTCTGTGTATGCTGGTGCTGGGAGATCATACTTATCAGTGTGCCACCACAATGTTGATTTACAGATATCTGGGCCTCCAGAAATGTATATAGTCCGACTTAAGCACTTTTTGAACCAAGGGACAAAACAACTCTTGTTTACTATTGATAAGGATGCATTATCAGCCAAGACGCACGCTTGGACAGTCAAACTCCTACGAACAATTGGAAATTCAGCCTTATATGTCTGCATCTAGTCCATCACGTATGAGGGATGCATTTCTTGAAATAAGATTTGGCAGATACCCAACTAAGGACGACATTCCAAAATGACTGCAACAATGGGCAACTAGCAGCTGTAGACTTGCTGGGGACACCCAGTAAACTTTATTGCATATAGTTTGTGTCTGTACCAACCTGCTATAAGCATGTCAATTTTTTTCAAACCATTGTATTTTAAAGCAGGAGTGAGAACATATCGCCAAACTCTTATGATATGTTTATCAGGATGTCAGTCCCCTTCATTTGTTGGTTTATTAAGTTTCTGACGGAGGCGGAAAGAAGGTTTGTATCTTTATCTTAAATGTTTATTTTTTATGTGCCTTCCTTTTACTTGCTCTAATATACAAATGTATTTATGCCCTATGGTAAAATGACAGCTAATGAAGCCAAAAGATGACAATTTAATGGTAAACCCCTGATGCTTTTTGCATTTATAGATGGGAATGATTTGCACATGCCAGCCGAGTGGGATGAAATGCCTTTTTCTGAATGTATTGGTTGGAAATTAAGCAGTTTAGCACTATCTTGCTCATAATCAACCTTGAACTACCGTATATGTAAAGTAGTTTAAATTATATTTTTTTGTCTTTATTAGAATGATTGTAATGAACAAAAGAATCTTAGCATTATGTAGAGTGAATTGATTATCTGTATACGTATAGTGGCTTAAACATTTATTTTATTTACTTGTCTTAAATGCAATGACAATAATGCCCAGATAGTAATTTTTAGCACTGTGCAGAATTAATTGGTTTAAAGTTAAGCACTTTAGTATTACCTTACATAGATTTTTTATACGATTGACATATGATTATTTAAACAAATATGTGACTTACTTGTCACATTTGTAATGATTGCAATGATCAGACGGGAATTTTCAGCATTGTGCAGAATTAACTGGTTTAAAGCTAAGCACTTTAGTATTACCTTACACAGATGTTTTATTATGATTCGTATAAGACTATTTTACAGTATACATACAGTTGCTTAAATGCAGGTTTTAATCATTTCGTTTTAATTTTTATGATTTTTATTAATCAGACACTGCATTTATATATGTGTGATATATATACATATATATTGGTGTTGAATTTCTTTGGTGTCTTGTCAATTTCTTCCTCAATTGTTTTGGTGCTGTTTAAATGCTATACACGTGTTCCTTTGTGTCAGCCTTCCTGCTCAAAGTCACAGCTACACAGGGTTGTGCTGAAGGTTTGTCAAACAAAGCCTAAGAGTCCTAAAGGGATTGGTAAGTGTGTTACACTGTGAGGTTGCACAACCACACCATATAATGCACCCATTTCCACACAGTAGTTTATTTTCTTCTATCATGGGTTTTGGAGATCAATACAAAAACAGGCCACCTGGGAGCAATTTACATCAGTCCAACTCAACAAGGATTTTGATACCAAGTGTATACATACAGTAGAGTTCCCTAAATTGTTTAGATGATACCTCAGGTTGGATATCTGGAAGACTCAGAACAGGAACAGTTAACTTCTAGATCTGCCTGCTTTGTGAGATAGTTGGAGGATCAACAAAGCTTCAAATAAGACCATAGTTACCGACATTAGCGGAGTGGTTGTTCCCACAGCACTGGACAAAGTTCAATGTTTCTTATACTCTACAAATAACTTACATACCATGAAATTTATAGAAAGAAACAATATAACTTGTACCTTCAGTCGCATTCATTCAAACTTACCATATTTGTAGAATGGAGCCAACACAGCACCCTCAACTGTGAGGGGCACTTGTCCAAGCTTTCTTCTACTGGGTACTATGATGTATAAAAGGCCACCCCAGAGACTGGCTATCAATAGCACTTTCTTGTCTACAAAATATCTTTGGAAAACCAAAGGAGGGCGCTTAAGGGTTGAAGCAGATTTCAGGTCATCTGTGTGGCACCCAATCTGCACCTAAAAGAAATCCAACAGAGGTGTTTATTGATAACGTACTACGAGGATGATTTTGAGGAAAAGTTTTTTAATGTGCTATCCATCAAATATCATTTATTTCAAAACATATCAATTATATCACACACATTCTGGCCCGAGACAATGCAATAGGTCTTGCATGTTTTTAGATTTAAAGATATTGGTGTTGTAATGGAAATGTTTTTCACTGATGCAACGGACAGGACGGCACATAGGCTGCCTAAGATGAGAAACACCGCCATGAGTCGGAAGAAGCTGTGACCCCGGAGGTGTTGTGGGTGCGGGCATGCATTGTTGTGAGAGGGGTCCCACCTAGCCAAAATATGCTATCCTGAGAAAGTAAGTAATCTCCCTGTGGCTCGGTTGCTTTACCTGTGTAACGTTGAACCCGTGGGCGGAGATCAAAAGAAAGCATCTGGCCATCACTGGTGGAGCCTTGACAGCCTGGAGTGGGAGGTCACAAAATGACCAAACCCATCACTGGAGCTCAGATCAACAGCGTGCCCTGGGCACGGCTGCAATTAAGGATGTGACACAAGAGGTTTATTTGGAGCTGTGAAACACCATCTGTTCAAGTGAAAGATTGTCTTCTTAAAGGTGCCATATTACTTCTGTCCGTTGCTTTCGCCTTGCCTTCACATAGAGGATGTTTCACCTCGGCTGTCAAGAATATAGATCTTTCTGGGGTTTACTCCAAGTGTGCCCTATTTAAACCTATTATACATTCACAGGGACCGTAGAGAGGATTCCACCCACCACTAATGAAAGGACAGCATTTATTTATTTATAAAATTTCTATAGCGCACAAATACCTTCCGGTTTCTCGGCGCTGGAGTTCACAGATTGAAGGGGGTTCCTATTGACAGTTACTGATTAAAAAGCCAGGTTTTAAGGTGCTTTCGGAATATCAATAATGATGGGCTGAGTTTGATATAGGGAGGGAGCAGGTTTTATAGTTTCGAAGCAGCAACCACAAAGCGTTTATCTCCCCATGTCGCTTTTTTTGTGCGTGGAATTTGGAGCTGTTGGGCTGCAGATGAACGTAATGTTCGACTAGGTGTGTAAACACTAATGGCCTTTTTTAAGAATTCTGGTCCAATGTTGTTCAAAGCCTTATATGTAACACACAAGGCCTTAAACTTTATACGGCTTCTAACCGGCAGCCAATTTAGTTGGGGAATGATGGGAGAGATCGATGAATATTTAGGTGTGCTAGTTAGGATCCTTGCGGCAGCATTTTGAACAAGCTGTAATTTGTTCAAAACTTGCTCCTGAGCGTTCAACAATAGGCCGTTGCAATAGTCCACCTTGGATAATACCAAAGTGGACATTAGGGTCTTGCCTGCATTTGGAGGAAGAAATGGAAGCAATTTCTTTACCATTCTTAGGGTAAAAAAGGAGGCTGAAACCACTGCGTTGGCATAGCTAACAAAAGCTAGCTTGCTGTCAAATAGAACTCCCAGATTTCTAACTTTGGGTACTGGTGATGGGGGGTTCCTAGCTCCGAAGGCCACCAGACTGGGGACCAAGCCGGGGTCAGTGCACCAAATACCATGACCTCAGTCTTGTCAGAATTTAGCTTTAAACAATTCTGATCCATCCAGGTACTGATGGCTCTCATACCCTCCTGGAAGTTAGCGGACACTGCTCCTCCATTTTTGTGGATCGTCAGGACCAGCTGGGTGTCATCGGCATATGAGGTCAATCCAATACCAAATGACTTGATCACCCTCGCCAAGTCCGACACGTAGATGTTAAAAAGTGTCGGACTTAGCGAGGAGCCCTAGGGAACTCCACAAGGCAGAGTGAAATCAGGGGAGTAATAACTCCCCATCTTCACCGACTGCTCTCTATCAGCCAAAAAGGATGCCAGGAGTACCTTGGCTTTGCCCTGAATGCCTATTGCAGCGACACGGTCGATCAAGATGGTGTGATCGACCGTGTCAAAAGCAGCAGACAAGTCCAAGAGTATTAAGACCGCTGCACCACCCTGGTCCATAATTATCCTGACCTCCTCTGCTGCCTTTATCAGAGCCGTCTCAGTCCCATGTCCCTTCCTGAACCCAAAGTGGGTGTCATCCAGCAGCTCATTCTGATCAATATAGTACGACAGCTGTAGGTTCATTGCCTTTTCAAAAATTTTTGATGGATAAGGGAGCGAGGCAATAGGACGATAACTTTTGGGCTCTAATGGATTTAGGGTAGATTTTTTTAAAAGAGGTTTTACAGTGGCCTTTTTTCAAATTGAGGGATAGTCGCCTGTACGAAACATGGCATTGCAGATGTTGGTAAGCACCGGGGCTATCAGATTGGCTACTGGTTTAAGAATGAGTGGGGGACATGGATCCAAAGGTGATCCTGACTTAACAGTGTTCATAAGTTCTTTCATGGACACTTGGGATAATGGGGAGAAGGCCTCAAAGATTGGCTTTGGTGACGTAAGAGGGGTCTCCAGACGAGCTGAGCCAATGATGGGTCTTTTAGTGAAGTTATTAAAAATGTCTTTGACCTTAGCCTTGAAAAATTCCGCTACCTTATTGCAAAAAATTTGAGATGATTCTGTGGTAACCGGAGCCGGTGGATTAGCTAATTTTTTAACCACCTGATATAGCTGTTTGCTCGAATTTTGAGCTAGTTCTATTTGTGTGCTATAAAAATTACATTTTTCTGCAATTATGAGTTTTTTGTTGCTGGACAAAGCTTTCTTATAAGTATCTTTGTCATTATTATCGTATTTTGTACGCCAGCGCCTCTCCAAATTTCGGCATCGTTGTCTCTCAAGCCTTAGTGGCTCCGAGAACCACAAAGCGGAGGGTTTGGTACGGTTTGGCTGCATTTTTTTATTAGGTGCTATGCGGTCAAAGGCATTATTTAGCCAGTGTCCATAATTATTAGATGCTTCCTGTGGGTCAGATATGTCTTCTGGTCTCGTAGATTCCAGAATATTATGTAGTACAATGGGATCAATGTTTTTCCAGTCGCGACATTTAATCTGGAGGCGAGTGCTAGGAAATGAGTTTTTATGATTCCTGACTAAGATGGTAAACTTAACTGCCGAATGATCCGTCCATATAAGCGGGAGCACTGTAGGGTGAGTCATATAAGAATTATTAGTGAATAAGCCATCCAGGATATGACCTGCTTGATGAGTAGCTGAGGAGACCCGCTGTTCTAAGCCAGCGGCAGAGAAATCCGAGATAAGAGTGGACGAGTCTTTATCTGCAAGATTTTCTAAATGAAAATTAAAGTCTCCCAGTATTGTATAATCCGAGTTAGCAGCTACTGGTTCTAACAGGAAATTAAGAGATTTCAGGAAGGGTGTTCCTGAAATAGGTGGTCGATACAACAGGGTTCCCTTGAAGGTTTGTATAGGCGAGAGAGTAATAGTGAAGCCTAAAGCTTCCGCAAAGTCACAGTCTAGTGGTTCAGTTTTCATAACTAAGTTGGTACGGTGTATGATAGCTAGACCGCCTCCCCTCTTGCCAGACGATCTATCTAGTCTAGTCACATAATAGCCATCCGGTGTAGCTATACTAAAATCTGGGCCAGATGCTAGATCTGCCCAAGTCTCAGTTATAAACATGACGTCTATGTTTTGGTTGGCTATAAGTTCCGCCACGTCTTCCCTATGTTTTATAAGGGAACGTGCATTTATAAGTACACAGATTATGTGTTTATCTTCGTTTCTGGTGACCGGGAGGGATGCTTGTTGTAAATAAGGTGACGTAATTTTAAATGCGCAGTTAGGACAGGCGTTAGAGAGTAGGTTGCAAGAAGAATTCAATTCGAAATGAGTGCAGCTCTTGTAATTTACAGTGTTTCCTATACTCAGTAGCTGCGCTCTGGAATATGTGATTACCCTCGTTGTATGGTGGGTTCTGCGAGGGCCAGGGGGTCTGGCGCAAAGCACGGTCCCAGCGCGGACTGGCGCAGACTGGCACCCCTTTGGCGCGGCTTCGGCGCGATGACGGAGCTCCCGCTGCGCTTCCTGGTATCCATTTTTATGGTCTAAGCCCCGCCCCCAGCTGGAACGCTAACTCCATTCTGGTCGGGGAGCCGGCCCTAAGGAACAATGGAGCTTTACCCTGCTCTCCACACAAACGGCACGGAGCCGCGGTGGAACGGGGCTAAGGGTGCAGGGAATCACAGTACTGCTAGTGAGGTAAAATCTTTTAAAATAACAATTCGTACATCAATTGCCACAAATTAAAGGTGCGATTTTTAACATAGGGCATTTTTTAAAAGTAAAGCGTTTTACACTGGGCTTCACAGCATGCAGAGGAGGATCTCCTCGCAATCTGCACAAGCTCTTTGCAGCAAAACACACAAGGAGCTGCCACCACCTTGCTAGTCGCCCGAGCCCCCAATCCCGCATGGTCAGCAACCCACTGACTGAACCATGAGGTATTGCGCACGTCACATCTTTCACACCATTTCTCCCGCCCACAACTCCACAGGACTTGTAATCACCAGGATTCACATTTATGCAGATGGCCCGACACATTATTTTCAGTTTGGCCTTCAATGCAGTCTTTCACAAGTGAACAGTACTCTTCTGTCAGCCTTTTTTCCTCATCCATCTTTCCCTTTACCGCTTGCATGAGATGCGAGGCAACGGGAAACTGAAAAGAAACACAGAGAGACCTCTGAACTCTGATTTACAACAAAAGCATTTACTAAGACAGGGTTGTGAAGGCCATTCAATTTCTTGTCTCTCCCAAAAACGTGTACATTTGTTTGCCTCAACGCCTGCTTACTGAGCGTGGCGCTGTATTTCTATCATAAAAATAAGCAAAAACATTCACAAACATGTGTGCCAATTGGCACAAATGTCCAAGCTTTAATAGGACCTAATGCATTCCAAGATAGAATAGCAGCTTCCGAACACACATGTAAGTCTGTCTGATTCTGTGCAGTGAGGAGGGAAGGGGTAGGAGCGGCCATCACGAACTCTAACAGAAAGAAGCCTTTGAGCGCGGTGGATGTCCAACAAAAATATTCACTCAGTCAAATCGCATAGGTGTCAACCAGGCACCCAGGGGAGGGACTTTGGAAAGCAGTCCACCAATAGGGGGGCAGCATTTGTGATTGGCACAGTAGAGAGCGAGTGGTGGTCGATGGGATTGGTTGCCATGATAGATGGTGCTGATACTTCTTTGTCTCAAAGTGTAAACATATGTGACACTAACAATGTGGTTTCTTCACAGGTGGATAGAATTCTATGTGTAGATGATCCTAATGACCAAAGTGGTAGGAAAAATAGACCTAAGGCTGAATTCAAAATTAATGGAGTAGTTGTACACCTAATGGTCGATTGTGGATCAATGTATACTATCATTCCAAGATACATTTATGAGAAATTGTGGCCTAACACCACACTAAAACCTAAAGATATCAACCCAGGGGGATATCAAGGGGAGAGTATGATCTTATTGGATACATGAAGTCAAGTATTGAGTTTAAAGGTAGGCTAACGGAAGGCAAGGTATATATAGCGAAAGATGGACCTCCTATTTTAGGATGGATGCATCAATTTGATCTGTCCATCATCATAAATCCGAGAGCTCCAACACAAGTTTTAGTTGTCGACAATCCCTCAATAGAAGAAATCTTAGAAGAAGCTAAGGATGTATTTAAGAAAGAGTTGGGTTATTTTAAGGGATATGTACACAAAATAATCCTTAAGCCCAACTCAATTCCGGTACAGCATAGAGTATGTAGAACTCCCTTAGTGGCTAGGTAGGATATCAAAGGAATGCTTCAAGACATGCTTGATTCTGGGGTGATAGAAGCTGCAGAGAGTTCACCATGGGTTTCACCAGTAGTTATCACGGAGAAATCGGATGGCAAGTTTAGGTTCTGCATCCACCTTAGATCGCTTAACCAGAACGTGGTGGTGGATACATTTCCACTACCTAACATTAATGAATTAGTCTTAGCATTGAGTGGGGGTAAAGTTTTCTCAAAGCTTGATTTAAAAAATGCGTATCATCAAATCAGATTACATGAAGATTCAAAACCATTGACATCATTCATCACTACGGAAGGTATTTTTCAGTGCATTAGGATGCCTTTTGGGTTATGTTCATCAGAAAGCATTTTTCAGAGAATGATGAATGTGTTGTTTAAGGGGATGAAGAATATTGTTTTCTTCCAGGATGACATCCTAGTATTTGGGGACACAGTAGAACAACATAATCACATTCTTCGTGAAGCATTATTCAAAATTAGAGACTCTGGTCTTACATTAAAGACAAGGAAAAAGCAAGTTCTTGGTGGATAGAGTGGACTATTTAGGTTATGAAATTTCGGAACTTGGTGTGAAACCTAAAACAGATCTTTTAAATGCTATTCGTTTAGCTCCTGTACCCTCTGACAAAGACAAATTGCGTTCATTTTTAGGTTTAATTGAATATTATTCGAAATTTATTAGAGATTTCTCAACAAAGACTGTAGAATTAAGATCTCGCTTAAAAAAGGGAGTTAGTTTTATGTGGGGTGAGGTTCAACAAATGTGCTTTGATAACATCAAGAAGGATATATGCAATGCTGATATTCTTACGCCTTTTAACACTATGTTGCAGTCTGTGCTCACTGTTGATGCAAGTGCTACTGGACTGGGAGCTGTGTTGGCTCAAGTTCATAAGGGAAAAGAAAAGACAGTAGCATTTGCATCCAGAACGCTAACTGTGTGTGAAAAAAATTATTCAGTTATAGAACTTGAGACTTTGGCTGCTGCGTGGGCCTGTGAGTACTTTAGAATCTATTTATGGGGGTCTAAATTCATATTGAAAACCGATCATAAGCCTCTTATTCGTGTGTTATTACCAGGTGGTGATGTAAAGTGCTTAGCAAGATTAACAAGATTGGCTTCTCGCCTTCAGGAATTTTGTTACGATTTAGAGTATATCCAAGGTTGGAGGAACATACAAGCAGACTTCTTATCAAGATTGTCACTTGACTGGACACAGTAGATAAAGAGGCAGTCATCAAAAAAGAGAATGAGGGTGCAGTTTCCTTTGTACAGGATGTGTTGAATGTATATGAACCGCAGGCATTAACTAAGGATGAATGGGTTGATGCCATGGCAAAGGATAGTTCTATGTTAGAACTTAAGAAATTGATACAACAGGGTTGCAGGAGAGAAAGCACTGTTCCTGTCTCGGTTTGACCTTTTGTAAAATTAGTAGATGAACTCACTGTTTATGAGGATATTTTGATCATGAGAGGATATTTGTTTATTCCTCCGATTTCTTTGAGGCCCAAATTAAAAAGGATAGCTCATAAAGGGCATTTGGGACAAACTAGAACTAAAAAAAGACTTAAAATGAATTGGTGGTGGCCAGGGATGGATTCTGACGTAGATACTTGGGTCACAAAATGTGATGTTTGTAAGGAAAGTGACAAACGGTTGAAGGTTAGTGGTCAAGCATCTCAAGGTCACATTTCAGACCCAGGGTTACCATGGCACACTGTATGCGTTGATTTTATAGGTCCCATGAATGGTCTTAAAGAGAATTTACATTTTGGTATTGTTATGGTAGATGTTCATTCAAAGTGGTTGATAGTAAAATTTACAAAAGACATTACTACGTTGACTACTATAAATTTGATGAGGAATATTTGGCGTGAGGAGGGTATACCCTCTGTACTGTTAACAGACAATGGTACTCAGTTGACATCTGTTGAAATTAAAGAGTTTTTATCTACATGTGGCATTAGACATAGTAGAACTTCTCTGTACAACCCACAGGGGAATGGAATCGTTGAGAGGGCAAACCGCTTGATCAAAGGTGTCATTCAAATGGCAGTTTCTAGTGGTAAAGATGTAGATTCTTTAGTCTCGGAAATGTTATGGGCATATCGCTCCAGTGTACACAATGTCACTATTAAAACACCTTTTGAGATTATGCGTGGGAGAGTGCCTAACACGAAATTAGTTCCCACTTGGTTGAAAGATTTATTAACAAAAGACATGATTAAGGACAAGTCAAATTCTGGTTCATCACAAACTAGTATGAGCTACAATAAAAGACTAGAGAAGAAAATGTGTTCTGGTGATTGCGTGAAAGTATGGTCTGGCAGCCCCGGAAGCTCATTCAAGAAATATCTAGGACCTTTCAAAGTTAAAACTATTTTACCTTATGGTGTAGTTCTCCATAATGGTGACAGGTGGAATTTTAGGAGGGTGGCTCTATATCAAAAGGGCATTGTAGGTAGAGGTGAGATAGTCAAAAATAATAGTCGTGAGAGTGTTTTGGATAACACGTTTTTAAGTATGTCTGACAATGACCTAACATGTAATTCTCGAGGAAACTTTGCTTCTTACAGTGCCATACAGGGAGGAGGTGATGCTCCTGCTCCTACTCCTATTCCGTCAGTTTCCTTTGATGTAATTCAACCTACTCGGGGGACAAGAATGCTTAGAAATCGGTGTCCTCCAGGTTATTTGAAAGATTATATTTGCAAGTGATTTTGTTTAATTGACATGTACTTCACAGTTATGTTTTTCTATGCTGTTATGTTATCCTTATTCATTTACTTATGATGCCTGTCATGTTTCATTTTGTTTGGATCCTTTTAGAATTTCTGTAAGAAATTGTTAAGTCATCTTAAAAAGTTTTTATTTCTTAACCTTTTGAATGCTATGGGGATTTTTCCCCTGTGCTGGAAATTTATGAACACCATTATTCATGACGAGCTGGGCTCGTCATGAGCGTAGCAGGAGGCTACTGCATGACGAGCCCAGCTCGTCATGAGCGTCGAAGGGGTTAAAGGAAAGAGGATATGTAGTAATCGTCTATGTTGCTTATAGAGTGTGGAGCGCTGTGCTCAGTGCATTCTACATTCCTATGTGCACTGGTCATTCTACTTCTGGTCAGTTTCTGTTGACTGGCCAGAGGGACAGCCACATTATTTCACTCTGCTATTCTAATAATAGATAAATTACTTTCTTAAGTTAATTGATTCGTGTATTAACTTACAACACTCCCATGTAGAGACCCCTCCTCTGCGACATCTCTTTGATGTTATCCAAGGATCTCGCTCATTTCCTCTTTCTCCTCGGCCATTACTTTGAGGTCCTTGGGGTCCAGGCTTTCAGGGCTCTGCATCATAATGTGACCCTGCTGTCCTCCTCACTGTTTCACCCTTGACTTGCTTGAAAGGACATCTGAATGTAATCAGAGGTCAAAGTGGGTGAGATCTTTGGGGACCGTCCAATCTTTTTTAATTTTACAAAAACAGTTCTCATACTTTTTGTTAAAAAACATCTGTATCCGAACAATTACTGCAGACCTTGAGATGCCTCTGGCTGAAAATGAAGAGGGTTTTGTATGACCTCTGTTTTGAAGCCAGGAGAGGGACATAGAGCTAAAGAAATAGGCCATCCCACCAGAGTTCTTGCTCACTGAAAGAAATGTAAATATGTGCAATAGTTTAAACACAAAATGCAAATGCTGCTTGGGAGCATGTATAGGCTTTAATTGATGGAGTCACTTTGAGCTTCATAGTGACATTATTCTTTTTGAGAGGTAATTTAAGTGGGTTATCATCTGAGTCCTGCAATGCATCGTTTTAATGGACACTTATAAAAATATTTGCTCTTGGTACAGTCGGATTACCTATTCTCAAAATATATACTGCAGTGTCTTGCAAGTTAGCAATGATGAAACCCTTTTGGCTCATGATAGACTCCATAGAGCTATGATGTAGGTGTTAGAGCGGAATGCAATGGAGGCTGATGTAGAATGCTCGGTTTGCACTTACATGCAGAAGAATAAAATTGTGTAATACTAAGCTCTGTGTGTGGCATAGTAATTGGAGGGTACCCAGGCTGGGGAAGATGCTACAAATGGCGACGAGATAGGGGATCAGTAACCCGCAGGTCGACAGTGCTCTCCCCACAGAGTATATCATAGTCCAAGTAAACTGCTCATGCATGCCACGTGTGCCATCATCAAAGTACGACATCAACGCTTAATACATGTGGAGTCAAATTGCATCTCCAGCCACTGTGAAGTAGTTGACGATAACAAAAGCATTACAAAGAATCTACACGTTGCTGGCCTAGGACCTGCTGGTCGGGCCATACATAAAGGTACCACGCTGCCACGCAAGATAAAGTCATACGTTATATGGAGCGCTGCTGTTAAAGGCAGATACGTACATATACAGAAAAAAAGCGCTAAAGATTGCAGTAGTGAACTACATAGGGCGCTGGCTGATGAAACAATTGATCAGAAAGCATATTGTTGTTGCGCTTACCAGAGTCTCGACAAGTGGAGGTCTATGACCTCAGCACTGGGCGAGGAGAACCAAGAAGAAGTACAAGGGTTGTGCTTACTGAGCTGTCCAATACCTTAAGTGGCTCACCACCAAAGCTGCCAGGTGGTGGCTCAGAACAACTCCAGGGGTCTCTAGAAAGTGAAGGGCTCCGGTCGAGACCAAGAAGGAGGTTGCCGTACCACAGACTGTCCAGGATAATTCGGGAGCCAATCAATTGAAGGGTCTCAGAGATGGTGCAGTTGACGCAGGTCCAAGCGGACAGCCGACAAACTCTGACAGAGCTCCACTCATAATATCAGCCACTCCCATAAACAGCTACAATTCTGCCGCCTTTCTGAAACAACCTCCACCTTTTGATACCGCCAGAAAGCAAAACATTGGTGATGGATGGATTGTGTGGCTAGAGACATTTGATGATTTTATTGATGCACTTTAAGAGACTGATAACAAAAATATTATCAAATACCTCAAAAATCTTGCTGGTGATAAGGAAGATGCTGCGAACTGATGAAGAAATCACATACCGTCAGATGAGGGAAACTTTAAATCACAAATTCAATCCAATGCCCAATGTAGATTATGAAAGATACATTTGCAGTCAGGAATGAGAGAAAGCTGGCGAAACCATTGAGGAATTTGTGGAGGACTCGACACACTCATCAAACACTGTAAGTTTAATTAATTTAATGATGAAGAAGCTATATGTCTTAGAGTTATTGATGGATGCTTGTCAGATTCATTCAGACGCACAAATGTTGAGAGAAACTCTTAGTCTGGAGTGAGTCTTAATGGCTGAAGAGTGTGCTGATAGACAAGCTGCTGACATGGAGTGTGCAGGTGCTCAGAATTAATCAGTCATGAGTGTGACAAGTAAACCAAAGCCAAAGTCTGAAAGACACAAGGTGATGTCTACATGTAAAAAAAAGTTGTGTTTTAGATGTAGATTTTAGTTTTCACATGAAGGTAAATGTCCCGCCATTTGACGGATATGTAAAGACTGTGGGAAGGAGAACCATTTTGTGATGGTTTGTAAAAAAAAAAAAAAGCAAGTTCATCACAGTGCAAAGACAAAATAGTTGCTGGAATGTTCCTCAAACAGGGTTTGACGCACACTCGTAAGGTCAAGTGGCAACATAAACTAAGACAAATCAACACTGAACAAAATTGATTGTCATCTAAATCATTGTAAAGCAGTTCTTCTAGATCAGTATGAAGTGAAAGTGAAGAAGAGCGTGTGCATGTTGGACTGGCCGCATATAAGGAAAAATGTCAGTCAAAGAAAAGTCGACATGCTAAAGCACCAAAGCCATTCAAACATTGTCCAAAGATGACCCTGAAAATAAATGAATGTTCAATACTTTTCATCATCTACAGTGGTGCTTTGATAAACATTATGTCTGAGGAGAAATATAATGATTTGATTCCATTGCCGCACCTTATGCCATTGAAAACAAAACTGTATACCCGGGCTGCATCGACTCTCTTAAAAGGGCAGGGTTCATTTGTAGCGGCACGGAAACAGGAGAAAACGAAGGTTTAAGCACCCTTCCATGTGCTTCAAATTCAGCGTCAACTGCCTGTCTACTCAGTTTCATCACAGCTGCTGATCTGGGACTGATTTCCATAAATGATAACATGAATACTCATCATGAAATAGTAAATCAATTCCCACTTAAATAATTCTTGGTTTATGAAAGCTTAAGTCTATGAAAGTACAGCTGCATATTAATGAGGATGTCAGTCCTGTTGCTCAAAGGCATTTACAAATTGCTTTTCATTTACAAGATGCTTGTAAATGAAAGAACTTGAATCGTTACTTAAGCATGATATTACTGCACTTCTACTGGTACCAAAACTTGGGTTTCTCCCATAGTGGTAGTGCCCAAAAAGGACAATGAAGAAGCTGTACGAATATGCGTAGGCATTCGTCAGGAAAACAAGGCAATTGGACGAGAGTGACATCCAGGACCACACATTGCTGACATGATAAGGCAATTAAATGGTACAAACATTTTCTCTTGCCTTGATTTGAATAAAGGTTGGCATCAGTTGGAACTCAAAGAAAGTTGCAGATAGATTGCAACCTTTCCTACACATTTTTGTCTGTTTCGATTCAAAAGTCTAAGTTTTAGTGTGTAATGAGCTGCAGAACCTTTTCAAGTCGTTATTTGACGTATCATACAGCCTGTCATGAATGCTTTCAATTTTAGTGATGACATATTGATTTTTGGAGCTACACTCTCCCACAAGTATGTTTGTTACTTGCAGATGCAGGTTTGACTTTGAATGCAGATAAATGTGAGTTCCACGAGACAAACTTAAAGTTCTTTAGACATATCTTTTCTGATGGGGATATGAAACCATATCCTGCTAAAGTATGAATGCTGTTGAATGCTGATCCTCCACTAGATGTTTCTATGATGTGTTAATTTCTTGGCATGGCCAGTTACTGTTCCAGATACATGCAAGACTTTGCCACTATAAGTGCTCCATTGAGAGAGTTGACGAAAAAAAATGATGCATGTCAATGGTCGCATGAATGTGAGATAAGTTTTAAGAAAATCAAACAAGCCATTGAGAATGCTACTGAAATCACATATTTAAATCCAAACCTTCATATAGAGGTTGTTTTCAACACTAACCCAGTCAGCCTATGATTCTTCCTTGCCCAGCACAGCGGATACCTGAATGCTCAAAGACATGTCGTGGCATATGCAAGTAGGAGTTTGACCCAAACAGAACATGCTTTTTCACATCCTGAAAATGAAAGTTTAGCCATGGTATGGGCTTTTGAAGATTTCCATGAATTCCTGTACAGAAAGCTTTTATCGTTGGTCACTGATCATTAAACTGTACTAACTATATTTTGGAATCCAAAAGCCAAGATGCCTCCTCACATTGAGTGATGGGGACTACATTTACAAGTGTGCAGTTATAACAGTGTGCATTGTCCAGGGAAGGACCAGAACCCTGCTGACTACTTTTCTAGGTCATTGTACCCTACCGAAAACAGCTGAAGCCTGTATCAATTTCATTGTAAAATCAAACATACCAGCTGCTATCTAGTTAGCCCAGATTATCACTGCCATGAGCCACGAAAATGACATGCTAAAGTTGAAAGATATAATTACACATTAGCCATGGAACCAACACCCTAGACCTCTCACTAGTGATGGTGAATATCAAAAATACAGAAATGTCAAAGGTGAACAATCCATAACTTAGGAAGAAGTTATATTGCAAGGTTCAAGAATCCTGATTCCGGAGAGACTAAGGCAGAAGATGATTGAAGTGGCCCACGAAGCACATCGCAAAATCGTTGCCAGAACTGTGACTGAGGGTAAGTGTCTGAAAAGTTTCAGCGCTCCGTCCATCATCACCTTGTGTTTGCTTTGTACGCCCTAAGTTGGCAGGGTATGCCCAGACGTGGGTCCCTTGCTCACTTTTCTACTGGATTCAAGCTAGCCTGGCTGATGAAGGGTGTTACCCACAAACCGGTCCTAGGATGCTTGTTTCCGGTTCAGGGAAGACCTGGCTTGGCAGTTCGCGCTGGACTGTTCCCATGAGGCACAGGTTCTAGACTGATTTGCATATAGCTGGGTCTGAACTGAGGTGGCGAAGTGAGCTAAAGAATGATGATGGATTCAACCCAGATCTGTGACTGGTGGTGTGTCTTAAAAGTTTCAGTCCATCATCTCCTTGTGTTTGGATTGTGGAAGAATAGTCATGATTTCCCTTAATTGAGGACCTTTCCTCTACCACTAAAGACCAAGCCATTGAGAAACTAGATGGCATCTTTGAGACATGGGGTGTTCGAGCCGTGTTGAAATCTGACTGTGGCCCGCCATTTAACAGTTGTCAGTCTAAAGATTTCTTGAATCATCTGAATATAAAGCATAAGAAGAGCACACCTCTGTGGCCGCAGGCCAGTGGACTAATTGAGCGCTTTATGAGTATGCTAAAGACAGCAATGCAGTGTGCTATGCTTGAAAGGTTTGATTTAAAGACTGTGTTAAATTCTACCTTAAGAGCTTATCCCTCGACACCGCACTCGACCACAGGTGAAATGTACTGCGACATTGGTGTTTGGGAGAGCAATGACAACCAAAATATGTTAGTGGACCAATCAGAGAGAGAAAAGTGAGATCACAACTCATGAGAAGGACTAGGTTCAGAAATAAAAGATGAAAGTGTAGTGTGTTTATCTAGGTACCTGAATCGATATTCCTATTCTTTGCCCTTGTGTGGTTATAAATCAATAATATCCCTACAACGGCATAGAAACCCTTTTCATAATTCAGTCATAGCGCATGCTGTCACATTAAGCAAGCCTACTCCTCCAGCCCCCTAGAAAGCACACCGAGTTCTCTAAACAAATCCAAGCCTCCAGCAACCTGGGAAATCCCCGCTGCTTTGTTTTGATTTCATCCTAGAACTCCTGTAAAGCACTGTAAGAACGACCAGTTCTTAGTGACCTCTTTATTGACGTCTTATGTCCAGCCTTACGTCAAACCCGGCACCTTTCAGGTATAAATATACCAACGTTGCCTTAAGCAAACACACAGTGGTAATCCTGGAGCAGAGCAGCTATCTACTTCCGAAGAGCCCAGCTGATGCGAGAGCCCACGGACGCTGCCCCTCCCATTTGATGCGCTGAGAAAGGCGCTGTCTTTTCTCCTGCCGAGAAATCCAGCCTCCGGCGTTTCCAGCCTACCCTTGCGGGTGACTGGGATACCGAGTCCTGAGAGAGAGATACCAGCCCTCCTGCCTTCTAATACCCAGGTACTGAACTGACTAAACCCTTACAGAGAATTCTTGAGTCAGATTCTTGGCAAAACAAACTTAACTTAAACTGCTACTTACTTACTCCTTCCCACGTATTAGGCTTAGGTCAGGTACACCGGGGAAGGTGTAGTTAGAAGCACCAGTTGAGTACGATTAGTCAATGTATATATGTATGTATCTATTTTATCCATTTTAAAGTATCATATGGCTAAGAAACCATATCAATGCTTTTACAGTATTATTTCATAATCCTTCTTTTACTGTATGCACTTTACTTAACTATCAGTATTGCAATTGTAGCAATTCATTTCTCTTGTATGAGGAAAGAGACTGCTCAATAAATAACACCTTTTATTGAAAACGCCCGTCTCTCTTTTTCTCTGCAATCTGGTGAAACTAAGTACGCACCTTTGAGTGTGTGAAATAGATATTATTCCAATGCGCAGAGCCTATTGGGACTATAGGAACTACACTACAAATCAGCTTGGCACAAAAAGGAGCAGAATATACAATTCTGAGCATTGAAAAACTTGAGAGATTACCATTGACAATGTCAGAACGACCTGTCATTGAATGGATAATACACGGAATCATAACTATTCCGATAACAACTTTCCAATTTCGATACTGCCAAAAGTATATACAGGCAGGCCAGTATGAAAGGTTGGGTAAAGGATACATTAAGTCATCATGGAAATTACCTTACACACACACATGTTATAGTGAAAAAGGACAGAATGTATTTCTTAGTGGTGATAATTGTGAAAAATCACTAAGTGGTATACTTCTGTGTCAGGGTATAAATCTACATGGGGCCTGTGAGGGGACTTCAAATAACCTTTCATGTCACCAGCTTGGCACACCTGCAACTCGAATAGAGCCATTCTTTAGACGGCTTTCGAACGGGAGCTACATTTTAATAGTGGACCACAGATGTTGTGGCTTGGTGCCAGGAAAAGCTTATCTAGTAAGCGTTTCGTCCATGGTCACTTGCTGTATGCAAGTATTGTATCCGAACGACACTCCAGACAGGGAGGGAACAATTTGGCCCAGTTTGAAAATCTCTTCTATTCGAATTGATACTTTAAGCAGAATGAAGTCTGTTCTTCTACAGACGCCTGTGCCCTTGACGTCATCAAAAGAAACGTATGATCTCCAAGTTGCAAGGACAACGGCAGAGATACATAACCTTTTATCAACAAATTGCCCCTTACACTTCGCAGAAATGCTAAACGAAATCTTAAACATTTCTGATATGAATGGTATCGCGAGTGTATTTAAGACAATTTTTTCGGGACTGTTGACACCTTTCAAAGCAGTCCTGGGCATCTTTCCTAATTTTGTCCATTCAATCTTTGGCGGTCTTCCACTCCTGTTGGGACTCGTAGCAGGCATTTTATTTTTGATACTCCTGCTTCGTTATGGCAAGCCATGTCACAGACAAGACTCCAGCAACAATGGAAGAAACAATCCTAGCTATACGCTCCTTCCCACGTATTAGGCTTAGGTCAGGTACACCGGGGTAGGTGTAGTTAGAAGCACCAGTTGAGTACGATTAGTCAATGTATATATGTATGTATCTATTTTATCCATTTTAAAGTATCATATGGCTAAGAAACCATATCAATGCTTTTACAGTATTATTTCATAATCCTGCTTTTACTGTATGCACTTTACTTAACTATATGTATTGCAATTGTAGCAATTCATTTCTCTTGTATGAGGAAAGAGACTGCTCAATAAATAACACCTTTTATTGAAAACGCCCGTCTCTCTTTTTCTCTGCAATCTGGTGAAACTAAGTACGCACCTTTGACTGAGTGAAATAGCTGTCTTTTGTTTTCACACGACACTAGAGATATACTCTTATTCAGGGAGAGCAAAGTTGTCATGTTTTATGGTTGTCAGAAACTAAATCCCTTCTTGTCTATCCAGGGAGGTTAAACTCCTCCTCGCTTATTCGAGAAAGTTTCTAGTGAACTCTGAGCTAGCTGGCAAAAAACTTAAGTCTAATATAGTCAGTAGAGACCTAGTTAACCTCAGTCCTACGTCTACACTACTGAAGATATTATTCCAATGCGCAGAGCCTATTGGGACTATAGGAACTACACTACAAATCAGCTTGGCACAAAAAGGAGCAGAATATACAATTCTGAGCATTGAAAAACTTGAGAGACTACCATTGACAATGTCAGAACGACCTGTCATTGAATGGATAATACACGGAATCATAACTATTCCGATAACAACTTTCCAATTTCGATACTGCCAAAAGTATATATAGGCAGGCCAGTATGAAAGGTTGGGTAAAGGATACATTGTCATCATGGAAATTACCTTACACACACACATGTTATAGTGAAAAAGGACAGAATGTATTTCTTAGTGGTGATAATTGTGAAAATCACTAAGTGGTATACTTCTGTGTCAGGGTATAGATCTACATGTGGCCTGTGAGGGGACTTCAAATAACCTTTCATGTCACCAGCTTGGCACACCTGCAACTCGAATAGAGCCATTCTTTAGACGGCTTTCGAACGGGAGCTACATTTTAATAGTGGACCACAGATGTTGTGGCTTGGTGCCAGGAAAATCTTATCTAGTAAGCGTTTCGTCCATGGTCACTTGCTGTATGCAAGTATTGTATCCGAACGACACTCCAGACAGGGAGGGAAAAATTTGGCCCAGTTTGAAAATCTCTTCAATTCGAATTGATACTTTAAGCAGAATGAAGTCTGTTCTTCTACAGACGCCTGTGCCCTTGACGTCATCAAAAGAAACGTATGATCTCCAAGTTGCAAGGACAACGGCAGAGATACATAACCTTTTATAAACAAATTGCCCCTTACACTTGGCAGAAATGCTAAACGAAATCTTAAACATTTCTGATACGAATGGTATCGCAAGTGTATTTAAGACAATTTTTTCGGGACTGTTGACACCTTTCAAAGCAGTCCTGGGCATCTTTCCTAATTTTGTACATTCAATCTTTGGCGGCCTTCCACTCCTGTTGGGACTCGTAGCAGGCATTTTATTTTTGATACTCCTGCTTCGTTATGGCGAGCCATGTCACAGACAAGACTCCAGCAACAATGGAAGAAACGATCCTAGCTATACGCTATCGGGAACGCATAACTAAAGTCCTTGGATTAGCCCGGCTAAGAGATCTGAATATGACCTGGTTTCTTTCATTCAGACCCATCTGGCAGAACTGTATCTTACCTGTGTTAAGATGTATGCTGTGCGGAGAAGAATGCGTGTTAGACGTCTGTCTCACACTACAATCAGAAGTACCTTTGGATACAGATACTTTGCTAAGTCCAGTAAAGGCTCATGCATCGTGTTGTCCCCAGCGTTTACCCATCCTGATGACGGCATTCGTCCTTTGGCGGCATGTACCGATAAAAGACAACATGCGAATAACATCATCTTTAGCAGAGGAGACCGAGTGCTCACATGCCAGATGAGGAAAAGAAAATCTAATGCTCTATTTGAATCAGAACCTTTTAAAGTGGTTTCTATCAAGAGAGATGTGGTGACTGCCCAGCGCCCGCACTTTCGGCGTTTGACTCCTTGTTCAGCAAATCTACGTGTTGAAGGAGAGACTGAGTCTGAAGTACCAGTGGCTAATTTTGCTTTGCATCAACACAGATACTGGCCAAACATGGTGACAGTTCCCAGTTTCCAGTTACAAGATCGGATCAAACAATTCAAGTGCCAAAAAGAGTGATTGAAGAGATTTAATTGTACATATATATACATACATATATATAGTTTTTGTAAATATTGGAATTTTTCAATTAACAGAGAGGGAGATGCAGCGTTTTGAGAGTAAGTAATGACTGACCCCGTTTATCTCCAAATGGACTCCGTAGAGCTATGACATGGGTGTTAGAGCGGAATGCAATGAAGGCTGATTTAGAATGATGAGTTTGTGTTTACACGCTGAAGAATAAAGACATGCAATACTAAGTTCCGTGTGTGGCGTAGTCATTGGCGGATACCCATCCTGGGGAAAGACGCTATATATACTTTGAAGGCAATTGTTTTATCTTAAACACAAAATCATTTGTGACAGTCTATCTCACCATGTGTGTAATGCAGTTTTAAAATAATGACATACATTCACAGTGCATTCTATCACAGGCTGGGACTATATTCACTCAAGTCACTATTCCTTACTGCATCTACCAGAATTTCTTTCTGTGATGCCATCTTCAGTGATTTAACGTTATGAAACCAATTGAGTTTCCCACCTGACTTCTTTAACTTGCATTCATTTTTAGGCCTCGTCTGAGACACTGAATGCGCAAGACATTTTGTTTACATACAGGCAGCTTAGAGCCCGTCCTTTGCTTACCACTAAACATTCTAGTGTGAAAATAAAAAGAAATGTGTAAATACATTTTTGCTTGTTTTTCCACTCCTATTGCACTTCTTTCTGTACCTTACTGTGTACATTGTGAAGAACATTACCATACCATATTACTGACAGGCCATACCATACCATGACATTCTATGCAATGACAGGTCATACCATCAAATAACATTCTATGCAATGAAAGGCCTTACCGTGCCATACTATAAACTGACAGGCCATACCATATTATACCATATTGTACCATGCCATGCCCTGCTATACCATACCATACCATACAATGACAAGCCATACTATATCATCCTATATATTGACAGGCCATACCACACCATACCATACCATACCATACCATATCATACCATACCATCCCATGCCATGCCATACAATAGTATTCATTGACATATCATACCATACTTTACAATGAGAAACTATACCATACCCTACCATACTATTCAATGATAGACCGCACCATACCATATCAATGACAGGCCATACCAATAACAGGCCATACCATACCATACATTGACAGACCATACCATACCATACCCTGCCGTACCATACCATACCATACACAATGACAGGTCGTACTATACCATATAATGACAGGCCATACCATACCATAATATACAATGACTGGCCATACCATACCATACCATACCATACCATACCATACCATACCATTTCATTCTATACAAAGGCAAGCCATTCCAACTATACCATACCATACCATACTATACTATGCATACTTGATGACTTAAAAAGATCAAGGGAGTTCGTCTTGTAACTGCATTACTGCACCTTAGAGCAGCCCATGCAACATAGTGTTTTCTGCTCTATTATTAAACTTACAGGTAACCACGAGGAAAGTGGCTTTTCACTGCATTGCTGCACCGTTAGAGGCTCCATGAGTAATACTGCATTATTATTCTTTATAAGAAGCATGAAGAAATTGGCTTTACTAATGCATCATTGCACCTCAAAAGAAACCCATCAGAGGGTATATTGTCTACGCTTAAATGAAACCATGTGGGAAGTAACTTTTCTCCTGCAAAAGCCGTGAAGAAAGTGGCCTTCTACTGAATTAAAACGAAAGAAAGCAGTAGAAATTGGCGTTTCTACTACATTATAACACAGTATAAAACGATAGGCTAGTAGCAGGATAGGATAGGGTAAGAGGATATGAAAGGAAAGGAAACACAAGTAAAGGAAAGGCTAAGGAAAAGGAAAAGGAAAAAGAAAGGAGGATAGGATAGGTTAGGATGAGGATAGGATAGGATAGGATAGGGTAGGGTAGGATAGGATAGGATAGGAAAGGAAAGGATACGATAGGAAAGGAAAGGAAAGGACAGGAGGATAGGATGGGATGGGATAGGATGGGATGTGTTGGGATGTGATGGGATGGAATAGCATAAGAGAAGAGGATAGGATAGGAAAGTTATGGTATAGTATGGTCTGTCATTGTATGATATGGTATGGTCTGTCATTGGTATGGTATGGATAGGATAGGACGGGATGGGATGGGATGGGATAAGATGTGATATGATAGGATATTTGTAACCCTGAGTGTTCTTAGACTGATGTGACACTTATCTATGTAAGATCCCTAAAAGGGTCAAATCCACCTGCATTGTTACCTGTTGTAAGATCAATGGGAGTGACCTCCGTGGGAGGAGTGCAGCTCGGAAAGGTTGGGTTGAAGGTCACTGCTCGTTTCACACATCTACGTGTGTTAACACATGGGGGCATACCTACTTCCTCATTTTCCTCTCATTTCCCTTGCTGTGGGCTTACCAGGTGACGAACTTCACCGGAGACAGAGGTGCAGAGAGCAGTTTCAGTGTGAATCCAATACTGGTGCAGGAGGAGGAAATATTAGAAGGAGCATCACTAGCGGAGAACGCTGACTGCCATGAGCTGGAGAATGCCAAGAGAGAATGTGGAGTCAACTATCTAAAGCAGGTGGAGCATCCCAGGGAAAGACCCGCCTCCATCCCATAGTAAATTCCAGTGAGAACGCAGGATGGTCCCGACCTGACCTCCATCAGTCCTGTCCATAGGTTCTGGGAAGGCGCAGCGGCAGTGCTCATTTGAACCCATATGAACCACCTACTCACCAGAGGGAAGACGCACGGAGATCTGATTGGGGACCCGAGGCCTTCAAATCTCCTTTCAAGTCCTTCCAAACACTTTTTATCCTTGGATGGTTGGACCCAATCATGATGCAAAGAGCAGTCAAAGGGGTTTCCTTGCTAGAAAGATCCGTTAACTTTTTCCTAAACGAGGATATTACTAAAGACTCCAATTGATATTCATTAGAAGTGGGGACTGTTAGCACTTGCAATATGGGCCCACCTTTATAAGGAAAATAAAGAAGGATAACTGACTGCATGCGAGGAATTTAAGAATGGAGATGATCTCAACGGGGGATTGTATGCAATAATCTCTAAAGCCTCAGAGTCATCCTGAGAAAAATCACAATATGCCAAATGTTTATAGAGACAAAAAGAGTGCCCTGGTGTTAGGATAAAAGCAAACAACTGAGCTTTGAGAAGAGCAAGGGTTTCCATTTTTTCCAAACGGCATGGTAGTTCAGTTCAAGACAAAGTTAATTTGGTAATTAGAACCATTGCCTGGTAGGTAAGAAAAGGAACCTGGCACACGTCCACGCCCTCTGGATCTTTGGAACAAAGAGAAATCTAGCATAATAGCATAATAGGTTTTTAAAGTTCTGTGTGGTGGGTTCTGTCAATCTGCAGGGCACACTTACAGTCTATTAACCATCACCTTCTATTACCCATCACCTTCCCTATAGGCCAAACTACAACCAATACCCCTGTCAACCATGCACACCAGTACCCGATTTACACTGTGGCCTTGTGAGGGGTGTGAAGCACTATATAAATGATACAGCACAATAATAATACTTTCAAAGGATGCTTTAAAGCAAGAAATCGATGATAGATGGAAATGTATCTTTTTTCGTTTAAACGCCTACCTGAAGGCCGACATTCACGGCAGCATCAGGAAAGACAATAGTTGCTGATTTTCCTGGGGCCAGATAAAGACCAGTACTTCTCCAGGTCTGGGATCCTGCAAGAAATCAACCATCCACTTGAAATTCTAGCTATTTCCACAGCACGTGCAAAGCGGCTTGAAGTACGCATATCCCAGGGGTCACAGTTTTATGGTTTGCATAGCTGATCAAAGACAAAACAATAGGACCCCTGTGAAACCTTAGCAAACAGTGGTTAAATTAAGGCATCAGACTCCAAAACGATTCTTGTCTTCCAAGGTAACAGCTCATTGATTCACCCTTATCAATAACAAGGTTCAGCCATTTACCAGAGAATTATAGGGCACATCTGATATTAAAACAACATAAACCATTACCGTGAAATTGACAAATCTGACATTGAGGATCTGCAGTCCAGGATCATATGGTGAAACGAGTCAACACACCCCTACTCACCTGCACAGTGAAATGAGATGTATCTTTTCTCTGGAGTAATATGTTGAGCTTCTTTGCACTACAGACTGTGTGTTTCTACAGTGATTCAACCAACATCCACAAAGCTGTAAATCTAGTAGAAAACACCTTTGTTTGCACAATGATTGATCAGGTAAGAATGGACCCGCAGCTCTCTTTGTGATGTGCAAGGAAGAAACTATCCAAAAACAAGAATGCTCCTGCTAGGATCATTCTGCACCTCTAGACAGGCACAATTGTGTTAAGCTCCATCCCTCCTTAATTCCCTGAAGAAAACTGCAATGCACCTTTTCCAGAAACATCTTTTCTGAAAGTAACGAGAATTATTACCTCCTTTCTGAAAAATACCCTCAATAGACATAAGTAAATGGTGCTGTGTTCCTCTTGTAATTTTACAGCTAAACGTGCCCTATATAAATAACATACATATACATTCATACATACATGCATACTTGCAGGCAAGGCAGACCTCCCCGTCATGGCTTGGTCTATGTCAATGATGTTCCTTCTCTGGAGCTCTTCTCTTATAAACTGAACCATCCATCACTCATTGGATATTGAGCGGTATCACACCTGCTCATATGCCTAAGCCGCAAAGAACATGTAACACAAGCTCTCAGGGCAAGCTTCTCCTTCCAGTTGTGGGCCCTGTAAATTTCAAAGCATTCGGCTTGACGAACAGAAGTTACGCAGAATTGACTAAGGTTCCTGATGATTGTCAATGATGCTTCCATCAGGTGTCTCCCTACTAACCAGCAACACAAACATTCTGTTTGAGCTGTGAAAATTGTATGAAGAGTGTAAGTTCATTCAACTTTCTTGTCGCCCAACCATGGAACACACTTCTCATCCACATCCTGGCCACTGGTACTCATCTGGCGTACCACAAGTGGACTTCATCACCACTTCGGATCCGGTAGAGATCTTTAGCCCTAGCTATCAGCAAACGTGATTGCACTTTAGTGCTCTCCTTGATCCTAGGCAAGATGTGGCGCTCTCACTGACTGGACGAGTACATGATGTTATAATAACTATTCTCCGCATTGTGTTGTTATGTCGCTTTTTGCGTATGTTGTTGTTTTATGTTCTATTGTTTACTTTAGAGATGACAACAAATGCTGCTACATTTTCAGGCAAACCCAGCTCATGCCTTTAAAGCTTTTGTGACATGCAGCTATTTATAACTATCTAAGGTGGTAAAATGGTGCAGCTCCTGCTCTTCAACTACTTAAGACACTAGTCAGCTCAAAACTAAGTCTGGGCGGTGAACTCCGCTCTGCTCACAGAGTTTGCAGAGTTTCTGCACTTAGCGTACGCAAAGCTCGCAGAGTTCTGAAAAACTGCGCTTCACATAGCAGAGCTGAGTTTTTTCTTCACTTGCGCTAGTCAACATCATGTTGGCGAGCACGAGCTAGGAAAATTCACCTTCTGGCGAGATTATTCAACGCGGGCAGTCAGATTTCTCAATGCGAGTGGCCGTGTATGCTCTTGACCGCTCACATTGAGAAACCGCCCGTTCGCATTGAGAAAGCGGCTGCTCGGGTAGAAAATCTACTTGTGTCGCAGAAAGAAAGCAGCACCCGCTTGCGCTGTACATGGTGCCGTTCGCGATAATTTCACACCGCGGACAAACACCCTGCGCTGAAAATACCACGAACAGCATTTTTTCTAACTTCCTCCGGCGCTTGCGGATGTCTTTGTAGCGCTACAGATTTTCTTTTGTACTTTACAGAGTTCCGTTTAGTGGAACTCTGCGAACTCCACCCAGGTTTACTAAAAACTTTGGTAGAGTCTATGTTTTAACATGGCTCTCCCTGTGCTCACTTTACATGACAGGGCCCAGCCTCTGAAATAGCGTGCCAGCCCTGTTTGTAACACATGCTATCGTAGTAGAAAGTCTTGACCACAGATTTAACATATTGTCCATGTTTCTGGCAATGTATCACATCTTAGCCCACAAGTAGAATTTTCTATTCTATTTATGTTCTTTGTTTAGAGTATTGTTTTCCAGGAGGCATTTTGGTGTTATGAAAAAGAAAAACATCACTACACAGATTATTGCAGATGAAGCCATGATGTCAGAGCCTCGCTAAAATTCTAAAGGTATGCAGGTTTAGGAAGGTTCCCATAGGATCTCATTCCATAAACAAGCTGCTAGTATAGAAGAGCTTCAAGCCATGCTTGTATGCAAAATTATCAAGAACCAAAATATCTACCTGCAACAATATCACGTGCAGAATATTACCACTCAGTGCTTAATTTGTAAAAAAAATAAGTGCCAGGGCCCTCGTCAGGAGACTACTGCAACTTGCACCACACATTACCCCTGGAGAACTGCCAATAATAGTACCAACAAAACTACTATCACACTCCTATAAGTGTGACAGTTCACACTATTCCAGGCCCCCAAAGCTATAAGAATGGCTTAGGTGGCAGATTGTAGGCATTTTCAATCTATATTGAAATAATAACCAACTGTTGTTGTGTTAATCTTTAAATTAGACAGACAGTGCCACCATGTGGCAGACTGTCACAATCACCAGTGTTGACAATTAAGTGCGATTGCTGAACTTTGAAACCACCGCCTCAAATCAAGCACTCCCACCACTATATCATCAGGGTAAGTATATGTGCGTAGTTATAGATTTACTATATTTACCTCCACATCTACATAACCATAATATTTACATATCGTCAAGCTACATAGATGTGTATTTAAGATTAGTAAAGATACACTCACCTATATTTACATAGCTTAACAAAACAGTAGTTATTGATATTCTGCATTAAGTATTGTTGCAGGTAGATGTTAAAAGCTCAATATTGTGGTTCAATACTGTTGTCGATTACCCATCTGCATCTTTGCTGCAATGTGGAATTGCCGGGCACATCAAGTGTTTGGGTCACAGCTATCGCCCAGGAAAATATTGATGTAAGAACGACCAAGTTGTAGTGGTGAAACTGTTTGTGAACAAGGCATGGAGCCTTTAACTTAAACAGCTTAGAGACAGGGCGCTAAGACAATGCAGCCAGAGCCGGATCAGGGCTGCTGCATTGTGTATCACCTCTAGCTTTTGAATCGAAGATTGGGGATCCCTAGATAGTGTGTGCTACAATAGTCAAGTCCAGATAGAATAAAGGCACTCAGGGTAGGACTAAGACATAAACCAGGCCCAGGCACCAAGATAAAAGTGGCCCACATTAGTAAATTAGAAAGCAAAAAATGGGGCCTCTGTTTGTATATTGGGACAGTTTTGAACTTTTAAAGATAGGTATAATTGTTTTGCAATGTAGGAATGACTGCATGGATTGGAGCTTGCTGCAGGAAATGGTTGTTACACTATTGGGATAAAACAGTAAAAACTGGTCCCGTAGACCATAATACGGAGGTATGGGTCACGCACTCCTCTCTGTGCATAAGGTCAACTGGTTGTGGTGTGCTTCAAAGATATCACCCCCTGACAAAGAAGGTGTGGAAATCACTAATGGTTAGTGACACCTAGGGTAGGTGTCAACTCTTCGAGCACAACCTGAATGAAACAAACGGGTTTCTTTGGAAAGTTCTTCAACAATCACAAAAAATTAATTAAACCAAAATTGTGTTCATCTTCTTCGTCATGTTTAATTCACATGAGTCTTTTTTCAATAATCATGAAATTCATTTCACATAACAATCCACGTTCATTGTGTGTATGACGATTTCATTTCCCTTTCCCAATGCATTTCGGACACCTGGTCCTTCATCAGGGGAATCCTAAAAGAACAGTAATGATATAATCTAAGTGTGATCCACCGAGTAACAATAAATGCAAAAATATGCTGCCTTAACTATAAAAATATCTAATGAAAAATAACAAAATGTGAACCTCACGTGCAAAGATATAAAAACACCCGAAATGTGTGTTGCCCAAAAGATCAGCGTATGTGTATTACAACTAAAACGAGCATGCTAGCGTGGCTGCAAGGGTGTGGACCAACCAAGATCAACCGAAAGTTGCGGCAACAAGGTGATATAAAAGTGCAATTAATCTCCGTGCACTGATAGTCACAAACCCATTATCTACCCATATAACACCGTAGGTAACGTGAAGCGCATAGCGCGGTTGATAAAAACTTACAGAAAAGGTGAAGCAAGATCGCGTGTCCTGCTCAATGCGCCCTTCGCCATCTAGTGTGAACCCGGCGTGCAATACATACGGAAGTAGGTTAGAGGAAGACAGTGCGCATAGAAAGATAACTACGGTTGTGGCGGCCATGTTGAAGTGGTGGCAAAAACCCAAATACACGAATAGGTATTCCAAACAGAAATATATAACAATATCACAGGACAAAATGTTAAATCCAAAGTATGATTAAACGCCAAATGAAGTATCACATATAACTGAAAATAATATATAAATTAATAAAAAAGGGAGAAAAGGTGCAACAATAAACAAATATACTCAGACATAAAGGTCAGCATCAAAACATGTGTAGAAACAGTGCAGGTCAACTCTACAGATAGCATTGAAATTCCATCCGATCATTGAGACCGGATGGTTTCATAGACGGAAGAAATTTAATCCAATGGTTTTCACGCTGCAGTAGAAAATTGTTATTGTCTCTGTCGTCTCGCTTTTTGACCACTTCTACAGCAGCGAACCGCAGCTGACTGATGTTGTGTCTGCAATCCTTAAAATGTAGAGCCAAGTTGGATTTCATATTAGCTGTTCTTATGTTGCTTTTATGTTCATTAATTCTTACTTTCAATTTGCGAGTGGTTTTGCCAGTATATAGCAACCCACACGGGCATTTGATAATGTACACAACATTTTCAGTGTCACATGTAGCATTCAATTTCAATTTAACATCAGTTCCCTTCATTGGATGTTTGATCACAGGACCTTTGATCATGTTATTACAGTTCTGACAATTAAGGCACGGTTGATTCCCTTTATATTTGACCGTAGATGTCGGTTTCGGATGCTTGATGAGTTCCTTGAGATTGTTACCTCTCTTATAAGCAAACAAGGGTTGTTCAGAAAAGATTCCATTGAAGTCTTGTTCTCGACTGATGATTGGCCAATGTTTCAAGATTGCAGTTTTGTATGCCCTTGAGGCCTCAGAGTATTTGGATACGACAACAGGTCTTTTCATCTTGTCATGAGGTTGTGTCACCAATGCATCTTGTCGTTCAATTTTGTCGCAGCGTTCTTTGGCGTGAGACAAAATGGTCTGAGGGTATCCTCTTTTCACAAAGCGTGCCAACATGTTGGATGCTTGTTCTTCATATCTGGTAGTGTCAGATGCAATCCGTTTAACACGGAGGAGTTGTGAAAACGGTAGATGGTTTTTTAGCGATCTTTGATGATAAGAACTGTAGTGAAGAGTGTTATTTTTATCAGTATTCTTCCTGAACAGATCAGTCTCTAAATGGTCCTGGAATCTTGTCATTCTCACATCCAGAAATGTAATGGATTGCTGGTTGATTTCTGAGGTAAATTGTATTCTATCATTGATGTGATTCAACTCTGCTACTGCTTTGTCCAGAGAGTCATGCTCTCCTCTCCATAAAACGAAAATGTCATCTATGTATCGCAAGAATGTCATGGCATGCGTAGTCCAAGGTGTCTGATTCAAGATGTGGTTTTCCTCAAAGTAAATCATAAATGCATTGGCATAGACAGGTGCAGCACAATTGCCCATGGAAGTCCCGGACAACTGTGCATAGAATTGATCGTCCCAAGAGAAATAACTCTGATAAAGAGTGAAATGCATCAGTTGCATCAGAAATATCTGCATGTCATGTGATAAGTCAGAGTTAAGTAGAATATTCTCAATCGCTTCCATCCCAAGATCATGAGGGATGCTTGTATAAAGAGATTTGACGTCTATAGAGCATAGCCATATAGTCTCATCTTCACCAAATCTGATGTCATTTATTTTCTGCAAAAAATGTGTGGTGTCCCTTATGTACGTACGGGATTGTTGGATCAACGGTTGAAGATACCTGTCAATAAATTTGCCAGTCTTCTCATGAATGCTGCCACGTGTGGACACTATGGGTCTGAATGGAGGTTGGGTGATGCTCTTGTGGACCTTCGGCAGCATATACATGCTTGGTGTGCTGGGATTGACAGGAGTGAGAAAATTCTTGGTTTTAGCATTTATGGTTCCATTTTCCATAGCCATAGTAAGAATGTTCATGAGTACTTCACCGTATTGACTGGTAGGGTTGCAATGGATGAGATCATAGGTGTTTTTATCTGACAAATGCTCTCGAACTTGATCCTCATAAAATGAGGTGTCCATGAGGACTAACGCACCCCCTTTGTCAGCAGTTTGATATGTAATGTCAACTCTGTTGGCTAAATTGTTAAGCAATGAGTATTCCTTTTTCGTTAAATTCTGATGTTTTGTCTTTCTGTTAAAATTGATGCCACTGATGTCGTTCTTAACCAGGTTCTCAAAAATGTCAAAGGACTTATGACTGATTGGTGCCATAAAAGTACTTCTCGTTCGTAATCCTCTCAATTGGTCTTCAGTATCGATGTTTTGAGGAGGTGATACATTCTCAAAAAAATGTCTTAAACGTAAATTACGCATAAACTTAAATAGACTGACCTCAAGCTCTAATTCGTTTGTATGGCTGGTAGGGATGAATGAAGTCCCTTTTTGTAGGACATTGACTTCCTTGTCAGATAGAGTGTATGATGAAATGTTAATCACTAAGTTATCTTCTTCTTCGGTTTTTCTATCCTCTGGGTCAACGTTGTGCTTCGCACTTCTCTGTCCCCCTCTTTCTCTTTTTCCTTTTCTTTTGGCCTGGCTCCTCCTGGGTCGTCTCTTTCTCCCGGGCCTTCCACTAAAAAAGGAACCGCAGAGCGAGTCGAAGATTCAGTACTGGTTGATGGTTTCTGTAAATTGGCGCGCCGTTGTTCATTTCGCGAATCCTCTTCAGAGGATGATGTCTCAGTTGCAGTGTTGGTGTTGTCCCTTGGTGGTCTGTTTTGATGTCTCCTCGCATAAACCTCAGCCCAAGAATATACTTCTCCCAGCTTGTAGTCTATAGTATCTCTACGATACTTGCGTAGTTTTCGTTTGTTTATCTCCCTGGTATGTTTATCCAATTGAATGGTAATGTCCTCCAATATCTTGGACCAGTCTTCCTTGGATAGCATGTCACTGAGTTCTTGTTTGCATTGTTGTATGTCTTTGTTAAGTTCCTCCAAAGCTCTAGATAGTTCATCCACTATCTATAAAATTAAATCTAAAGAGCATTTGTTTAAGATGGCGTACCATCTTTCCACGAATTTAGAGCTGTTCCTGCATAAGAGTGGCTTAAGCGGGACACGGAGCCCCCTTGGAATACGTTGAGCCCGATGGTAACATATCAACGTACTGGCATGAAGCCTTTGGCTAATTTCCTTCTTTGAAAAGTAGAGTAACTGTTTCAAACAGCTTTCTTTGTTTCTGGTAGATCCTTGCGGGCTATCCACCTCGGGGATCAGAGCATAGATTTTATCAACATCATCAATGTTAAAAGCAAAGGTGTCAGCTTTGAGGTCGGTTAATGCTGTGATGTCATCATATGCCATTTTGAAAATCCGAAGTAAAGTTGATGTGGGGTGCAGTGGCCCTGGTCAGGGTCAAAATAATACGGAGGTATGGGTCACGCACTCCTCTCTGTGCATAAGGTCAACTGGTTGTGGTGTGCTTCAAAGATATCACCCCCTGACAAAGAAGGTGTGGAAATCACTAATGGTTAGTGACACCTAGGGTAGGTGTCAACTCTTCGAGCACAACCTGAATGAAACAAACGGGTTTCTTTGGAAAGTTCTTCAACAATCACAAAAAATTAATTAAACCAAAATTGTGTTCATCTTCTTCGTCATGTTTAATTCACATGAGTCTTTTTTCAATAATCATGAAATTCATTTCACATAACAATCCACGTTCATTGTGTGTATGACGATTTCATTTCCCTTTCCCAATGCATTTCGGACACCTGGTCCTTCATCAGGGGAATCCTAAAAGAACAGTAATGATATAATCTAAGTGTGATCCACCGAGTAACAATAAATGCAAAAATATGCTGCCTTAACTATAAAAATATCTAATGAAAAATAACAAAATGTGAACCTCACGTGCAAAGATATAAAAACACCCGAAATGTGTGTTGCCCAAAAGATCAGCGTATGTGTATTACAACTAAAACGAGCATGCTAGCGTGGCTGCAAGGGTGTGGACCAACCAAGATCAACCGAAAGTTGCGGCAACAAGGTGATATAAAAGTGCAATTAATCTCCGTGCACTGATAGTCACAAACCCATTATCTACCCATATAACACCGTAGGTAACGTGAAGCGCATAGCGCGGTTGATAAAAACTTACAGAAAAGGTGAAGCAAGATCGCGTGTCCTGCTCAATGCGCCCTTCGCCATCTAGTGTGAACCCGGCGTGCAATACATACGGAAGTAGGTTAGAGGAAGACAGTGCGCATAGAAAGAGAACTACGGTTGAAGTGGTGGCAAAAACCCAAATACACGAATAGGTATTCCAAACAGAAATATATAACAATATCACAGGACAAAATGTTAAATCCAAAGTATGATTAAACGCCAAATGAAGTATCACATATAACTGAAAATAATATATAAATTAATAAAAAAGGGAGAAAAGGTGCAACAATAAACAAATATACTCAGACATAAAGGTCAGCATCAAAACATGTGTAGAAACAGTGCAGGTCAACTCTACAGATAGCATTGAAATTCCATCCGATCATTGAGACCGGATGGTTTCATAGACTGAAGAAATTTAATCCAATGGTTTTCACGCTGCAGTAGAAAATTGTTATTGTCTCTGTCGTCTCGCTTTTTGACCACTTCTACAGCAGCGAACCGCAGCTGACTGATGTTGTGTCTGCAATCCTTAAAATGTAGAGCCAAGTTGGATTTCATATTAGCTGTTCTTATGTTGCTTTTATGTTCATTAATTCTTACTTTCAATTTGCGAGTGGTTTTGCCAGTATATAGCAACCCACACGGGCATTTGATAATGTACACAACATTTTCAGTGTCACATGTAGCATTCAATTTCAATTTAACATCAGTTCCCTTCATTGGATGTTTGATCACAGGACCTTTGATCATGTTATTACAGTTCTGACAATTAAGGCACGGTTGATTCCCTTTATATTTGACCGTAGATGTCGGTTTCGGATGCTTGATGAGTTCCTTGAGATTGTTACCTCTCTTATAAGCAAACAAGGGTTGTTCAGAAAAGATTCCATTGAAGTCTTGTTCTCGACTGATGATTGGCCAATGTTTCAAGATTGCAGTTTTGTATGCCCTTGAGGCCTCAGAGTATTTGGATACGACAACAGGTCTTTTCATCTTGTCATGAGGTTGTGTCACCAATGCATCTTGTCGTTCAATTTTGTCGCAGCGTTCTTTGGCGTGAGACAAAATGGTCTGAGGGTATCCTCTTTTCACAAAGCGTGCCAACATGTTGGATGCTTGTTCTTCATATCTGGTAGTGTCAGATGCAATCCGTTTAACACGGAGGAGTTGTGAAAACGGTAGATGGTTTTTTAGCGATCTTTGATGATAAGAACTGTAGTGAAGAGTGTTATTTTTATCAGTATTCTTCCTGAACAGATCAGTCTCTAAATGGTCCTGGAATCTTGTCACTCTCACATCCAGAAATGTAATGGATTGCTGGTTGATTTCTGAGGTAAATTGTATTCTATCATTGATGTGATTCAACTCTGCTACTGCTTTGTCCAGAGAGTCATGCTCTCCTCTCCATAAAACGAAAATGTCATCTATGTATCGCAAGAATGTCATGGCATGCGTAGTCCAAGGTGTCTGATTCAAGATGTGGTTTTCCTCAAAGTAAATCATAAATGCATTGGCATAGACAGGTGCAGCACAATTGCCCATGGAAGTCCCGGACAACTGTGCATAGAATTGATCGTCCCAAGAGAAATAACTCTGATAAAGAGTGAAATGCATCAGTTGCATCAGAAATATCTGCATGTCATGTGATAAGTCAGAGTTAAGTAGAATATTCTCAATCGCTTCCATCCCAAGATCATGAGGGATGCTTGTATAAAGAGATTTGACGTCTATAGAGCATAGCCATATAGTCTCATCTTCACCAAATCTGATGTCATTTATTTTCTGCAAAAAATGTGTGGTGTCCCTTATGTACGTACGGGATTGTTGGATCAACGGTTGAAGATACCTGTCAATAAATTTGCCAGTCTTCTCATGAATGCTGCCACGTGTGGACACTATGGGTCTGAATGGAGGTTGGGTGATGCTCTTGTGGACCTTCGGCAGCATATACATGCTTGGTGTGCTGGGATTGACAGGAGTGAGAAAATTCTTGGTTTTAGCATTTATGGTTCCATTTTCCATAGCCATAGTAAGAATGTTCATGAGTACTTCACCGTATTGACTGGTAGGGTTGCAATGGATGAGATCATAGGTGTTTTTATCTGACAAATGCTCTCGAACTTGATCCTCATAAAATGAGGTGTCCATGAGGACTAACGCACCCCCTTTGTCAGCAGTTTGATATGTAATGTCAACTCTGTTGGCTAAATTGTTAAGCAATGAGTATTCCTTTTTCGTTAAATTCTGAGGTTTTGTCTTTCTGTTAAAATTGATGCCACTGATGTCGTTCTTAACCAGGTTCTCAAAAATGTCAAAGGACTTATGACTGATTGGTGCCATAAAAGTACTTCTCGTTCGTAATCCTCTCAATTGGTCTTCAGTATCGATGTTTTGAGGAGGTGATACATTCTCAAAAAAATTTCTTAACCGTAAATTACGCATAAACTTAAATAGACTGACCTCAAGCTCTAATTCGTTTGTATGGCTGGTAGGGATGAATGAAGTCCCTTTTTGTAGGACATTGACTTCCTGGTCAGATAGAGTGTATGATGAAATGTTAATCACTAAGTTATCTTCTTCTTCGGTTTTTCTATCCTCTGGGTCAACGTTGTGCTTCGCACTTCTCTGTCCCCCTCTTTCTCTTTTTCCTTTTCTTTTGGCCTGGCTCCTCCTGGGTCGTCTCTTTCTCCCGGGCCTTCCACTAAAAAAGGAGCCGCAGAGCGAGTCGAAGATTCAGTACTGGTTGATGGTTTCTGTAAATTGGTGCGCCGTTGTTCATTTCGCGAATCCTCTTCAGAGGATGATGTCTCAGTTGCAGTGTTGGTGTTGTCCCTTGGTGGTCTGTTTTGACGTCTCCTCGCATAAACCTCAGCCCAAGAATATACTTCTCCCAGCTTGTAGTCTATAGTATCTCTACGATACTTGAGTAGTTTTCGTTCGTTTATCTCCCTGGTATGTTTATCCAATTGAATGGTAATGTCCTCCAATATCTCGGACCAGTCTTCCTTGGATAGCATGTCACTGAGTTCTTGTTTGCATTGTTGTATGTCTTTGTTAAGTTCCTCCAAAGCTCTAGATAGTTCATCCACTATCAATAAAATTAAATCTAAAGAGCATTTGTTTAAGATGGCGTACCATCTTTCCACGAATTTAGAGCTGTTCCTGCATAAGAGTGGCTTAAGCGGGACACGGAGCCCCCTTGGAATACGTTGAGCCCGATGGTAACGTATCAACGTACTGGCATGAAGCCTTTGGCTAATTTCCTTCTTTGAAAAGTAGAGTAACTGTTTCAAACAGCTTTCTTTGTTTCTGGTAGATCCTTGCGGGCTATCCACCTCGGGGATCAGAGCATAGATTTTATCAACATCACCATCGGGCTCAACGTATTCCAAGGGGGCTCCGTGTCCCGCTTAAGCCACTCTTATGCAGGAACAGCTCTAAATTCGTGGAAAGATGGTACGCCATCTTAAACAAATGCTCTTTAGATTTAATTTTATTGATAGTGGATGAACTATCTAGAGCTTTGGAGGAACTTAACAAAGACATACAACAATGCAAACAAGAACTCAGTGACATGCTATCCAAGGAAGACTGGTCCAAGATATTGGAGGACATTACCATTCAATTGGATAAACATACCAGGGAGATAAACGAACGAAAACTACGCAAGTATCGTAGAGATACTATAGACTACAAGCTGGGAGAAGTATATTCTTGGGCTGAGGTTTATGCGAGGAGACGTCAAAACAGACCACCAAGGGACAACACCAACACTGCAACTGAGACATCATCCTCTGAAGAGGATTCGCGAAATGAACAACGGCGCGCCAATTTACAGAAACCATCAACCAGTACTGAATCTTCGACTCGCTCTGCGGTTCCTTTTTTAGTGGAAGGCCCGGGAGAAAGAGACGACCCAGGAGGAGCCAGGCCAAAAGAAAAGGAAAAAGAGAAAGAGGGGGACAGAGAAGTGCGAAGCACAACGTTGACCCAGAGGATAGAAAAACCGAAGAAGAAGATAACTTAGTGATTAACATTTCATCATACACTCTATCTGACCAGGAAGTCAATGTCCTACAAAAAGGGACTTCATTCATCCCTACCAGCCATACAAACGAATTAGAGCTTGAGGTCAGTCTATTTAAGTTTATGCGTAATTTACGTTTAAGACATTTTTTTGAGAATGTATCACCTCCTCAAAACATCGATACTGAAGACCAATTGAGAGGATTACGAACGAGAAGTACTTTTATGGCACCAATCAGTCATAAGTCCTTTGACATTTTTGAGAACCTGGTTAAGAACGACATCAGTGGCATCAATTTTAACAGAAAGACAAAACATCAGAATTTAACGAAAAAGGAATACTCATTGCTTAACAATTTAGCCAACAGAGTTGACATTACATATCAAACTGCTGACAAAGGGGGTGCGTTAGTCCTCATGGACACCTCATTTTATGAGGATCAAGTTCGAGAGCATTTGTCAGATAAAAACACCTATGATCTCATCCATTGCAACCCTACCAGTCAATACGGTGAAGTACTCATGAACATTCTTACTATGGCTATGGAAAATGGAACCATAAATGCTAAAACCAAGAATTTTCTCACTCCTGTCAATCCCAGCACACCAAGCATGTATATGCTGCCGAAGGTCCACAAGAGCATCACCCAACCTCCATTCAGACCCATAGTGTCCACACGTGGCAGCATTCATGAGAAGACTGGCAAATTTATTGACAGGTATCTTCAACCGTTGATCCAACAATCCCGTACGTACATAAGGGACACCACACATTTTTTGCAGAAAATAAATGACATCAGATTTGGTGAAGATGAGACTATATGGCTATGCTCTATAGACGTCAAATCTCTTTATACAAGCATCCCTCATGATCTTGGGATGGAAGCGATTGAGAATATTCTACTTAACTCTGACTTATCACATGACATGCAGATATTTCTGATGCAACTGATGCATTTCACTCTTTATCAGAGTTATTTCTCTTGGGACGATCAATTCTATGCACAGTTGTCCGGGACTTCCATGGGCAATTGTGCTGCACCTGTCTATGCCAATGCATTTATGATTTACTTTGAGGAAAACCACATCTTGAATCAGACACCTTGGACTACGCATGCCATGACATTCTTGCGATACATAGATGACATTTTCGTTTTATGGAGAGGAGAGCATGACTCTCTGGACAAAGCAGTAGCAGAGTTGAATCACATCAATGATAGAATACAATTTACCTCAGAAATCAACCAGCAATCCATTACATTTCTGGATGTGAGAGTGACAAGATTCCAGGACCATTTAGAGACTGATCTGTTCAGGAAGAATACTGATAAAAATAACACTCTTCACTACAGTTCTTATCATCAAAGATCGCTAAAAAACCATCTACCGTTTTCACAACTCCTCCGTGTTAAACGGATTGCATCTGACACTACCAGATATGAAGAACAAGCATCCAACATGTTGGCACGCTTTGTGAAAAGAGGATACCCTCAGACCATTTTGTCTCACGCCAAAGAACGCTGCGACAAAATTGAACGACAAGATGCATTGGTGACACAACCTCATGACAAGATGAAAAGACCTGTTGTCGTATCCAAATACTCTGAGGCCTCAAGGGCATACAAAACTGCAATCTTGAAACATTGGCCAATCATCAGTCGAGAACAAGACTTCAATGGAATCTTTTCTGAACAACCCTTGTTTGCTTATAAGAGAGGTAACAATCTCAAGGAACTCATCAAGCATCCGAAACCGACATCTACGGTCAAATATAAAGGGAATCAACCGTGCCTTAATTGTCAGAACTGTAATAACATGATCAAAGGTCCTGTGATCAAACATCCAATGAAGGGAACTGATGTTAAATTGAAATTGAATGCTACATGTGACACTGAAAATGTTGTGTACATTATCAAATGCCCGTGTGGGTTGCTATATACTGGCAAAACCACTCGCAAATTGAAAGTAAGAATTAATGAACATAAAAGCAACATAAGAACAGCTAATATGAAATCCAACTTGGCTCTACATTTTAAGGATTGCAGACACAACATCAGTCAGCTGCGGTTCGCTGCTGTAGAAGTGGTCAAAAAGCGAGACGACAGAGACAATAACAATTTTCTACTGCAGCGTGAAAACCATTGGATTAAATTTCTTCAGTCTATGAAACCATCTGGTCTCAATGATCGGATGGAATTTCAATGCTATCTGTAGAGTTGACCTGCACTGTTTCTACACATGTTTTGATGCTGACCTTTATGTCTGAGTATATTTGTTTATTGTTGCACCTTTTCTCCCTTTTTTATTAATTTATATATTATTTTCAGTTATATGTGATACTTCATTTGGCGTTTAATCATACTTTGGATTTAACATTTTGTCCTGTGATATTGTTATATATTTCTGTTTGGAATACCTATTCGTGTATTTGGGTTTTTGCCACCACTTCAACATGGCCGCCACAACCGTAGTTCTCTTTCTATGCGCACTGTCTTCCTCTAACCTACTTCCGTATGTATTGCACGCCGGGTTCACACTAGATGGCGAAGGGCGCATTGAGCAGGACACGCGATCTTGCTTCACCTTTTCTGTAAGTTTTTATCAACCGCGCTATGCGCTTCACGTTACCTACGGTGTTATATGGGTAGATAATGGGTTTGTGACTATCAGTGCACGGAGATTAATTGCACTTTTATATCACCTTGTTGCCGCAACTTTCGGTTGATCTTGGTTGGTCGACACCCTTGCAGCCACGCTAGCATGCTCGTTTTAGTTGTAATACACATACGCTGATCTTTTGGGCAACACACATTTCGGGTGTTTTTATATCTTTGCACGTGAGGTTCACATTTTGTTATTTTTCATTAGATATTTTTATAGTTAAGGCAGCATATTTTTGCATTTATTGTTACTCGGTGGATCACACTTAGATTATATCATTACTGTTCTTTTAGGATTCCCCTGATGAAGGACCAGGTGTCCGAAATGCATTGGGAAAGGGAAATGAAATCGTCATACACACAATGAACGTGGATTGTTATGTGAAATGAATTTCATGATTATTGAAAAAAGACTCATGTGAATTAAACATGACGAAGAAGATGAACACAATTTTGGTTTAATTAATTTTTTGTGATTGTTGAAGAACTTTCCAAAGAAACCCGTTTGTTTCATTCAGGTTGTGCTCGAAGAGTTGACACCTACCCTAGGTGTCACTAACCATTAGTGATTTCCACACCTTCTTTGTCAGGGGGTGATATCTTTGAAGCACACCACAACCAGTTGACCTTATGCACAGAGAGGAGTGCGTGACCCATACCTCCGTATTATTTTGACCCTGACCAGGGCCACTGCACCCCACATCAACTTTACTTCGGATTTTCAAAATGGCATATGATGACATCACAGCATTAACCGACCTCAAAGCTGACACCTTTGCTTTTAACATTGATGATGTTGATAAAATCTATGCTCTGATCCCCGAGGTGGATAGCCCGCAAGGATCTACCAGAAACAAAGAAAGCTGTTTGAAACAGTTACTCTACTTTTCAAAGAAGGAAATTAGCCAAAGGCTTCATGCCAGTACGTTGATACGTTACCGTCGGGCTCAACGTATTCCAAGGGGGCTCCGTGTCCCGCTTAAGCCACTCTTATGCAGGAACAGCTCTAAATTCGTGGAAAGATGGTACGCCATCTTAAACAAATGCTCTTTAGATTTAATTTTATTGATAGTGGATGAACTATCTAGAGCTTTGGAGGAACTTAACAAAGACATACAACAATGCAAACAAGAACTCAGTGACATGCTATCCAAGGAAGACTGGTCCAAGATATTGGAGGACATTACCATTCAATTGGATAAACATACCAGGGAGATAAACGAACGAAAACTACGCAAGTATCGTAGAGATACTATAGACTACAAGCTGGGAGAAGTATATTCTTGGGCTGAGGTTTATGCGAGGAGACGTCAAAACAGACCACCAAGGGACAACACCAACACTGCAACTGAGACATCATCCTCTGAAGAGGATTCGCGAAATGAACAACGGCGCGCCAATTTACAGAAACCATCAACCAGTACTGAATCTTCGACTCGCTCTGCGGTTCCTTTTTTAGTGGAAGGCCCGGGAGAAAGAGACGACCCAGGAGGAGCCAGGCCAAAAGAAAAGGAAAAAGAGAAAGAGGGGGACAGAGAAGTGCGAAGCACAACGTTGACCCAGAGGATAGAAAAACCGAAGAAGAAGATAACTTAGTGATTAACATTTCATCATACACTCTATCTGACCAGGAAGTCAATGTCCTACAAAAAGGGACTTCATTCATCCCTACCAGCCATACAAACGAATTAGAGCTTGAGGTCAGTCTATTTAAGTTTATGCGTAATTTACGTTTAAGACATTTTTTTGAGAATGTATCACCTCCTCAAAACATCGATACTGAAGACCAATTGAGAGGATTACGAACGAGAAGTACTTTTATGGCACCAATCAGTCATAAGTCCTTTGACATTTTTGAGAACCTGGTTAAGAACGACATCAGTGGCATCAATTTTAACAGAAAGACAAAACATCAGAATTTAACGAAAAAGGAATACTCATTGCTTAACAATTTAGCCAACAGAGTTGACATTACATATCAAACTGCTGACAAAGGGGGTGCGTTAGTCCTCATGGACACCTCATTTTATGAGGATCAAGTTCGAGAGCATTTGTCAGATAAAAACACCTATGATCTCATCCATTGCAACCCTACCAGTCAATACGGTGAAGTACTCATGAACATTCTTACTATGGCTATGGAAAATGGAACCATAAATGCTAAAACCAAGAATTTTCTCACTCCTGTCAATCCCAGCACACCAAGCATGTATATGCTGCCGAAGGTCCACAAGAGCATCACCCAACCTCCATTCAGACCCATAGTGTCCACACGTGGCAGCATTCATGAGAAGACTGGCAAATTTATTGACAGGTATCTTCAACCGTTGATCCAACAATCCCGTACATACATAAGGGACACCACACATTTTTTGCAGAAAATAAATGACATCAGATTTGGTGAAGATGAGACTATATGGCTATGCTCTATAGACGTCAAATCTCTTTATACAAGCATCCCTCATGATCTTGGGATGGAAGCGATTGAGAATATTCTACTTAACTCTGACTTATCACATGACATGCAGATATTTCTGATGCAACTGATGCATTTCACTCTTTATCAGAGTTATTTCTCTTGGGACGATCAATTCTATGCACAGTTGTCCGGGACTTCCATGGGCAATTGTGCTGCACCTGTCTATGCCAATGCATTTATGATTTACTTTGAGGAAAACCACATCTTGAATCAGACACCTTGGACTACGCATGCCATGACATTCTTGCGATACATAGATGACATTTTCGTTTTATGGAGAGGAGAGCATGACTCTCTGGACAAAGCAGTAGCAGAGTTGAATCACATCAATGATAGAATACAATTTACCTCAGAAATCAACCAGCAATCCATTACATTTCTGGATGTGAGAGTGACAAGATTCCAGGACCATTTAGAGACTGATCTGTTCAGGAAGAATACTGATAAAAATAACACTCTTCACTACAGTTCTTATCATCAAAGATCGCTAAAAAACCATCTACCGTTTTCACAACTCCTCCGTGTTAAACGGATTGCATCTGACACTACCAGATATGAAGAACAAGCATCCAACATGTTGGCACGCTTTGTGAAAAGAGGATACCCTCAGACCATTTTGTCTCACGCCAAAGAACGCTGCGACAAAATTGAACGACAAGATGCATTGGTGACACAACCTCATGACAAGATGAAAAGACCTGTTGTCGTATCCAAATACTCTGAGGCCTCAAGGGCATACAAAACTGCAATCTTGAAACATTGGCCAATCATCAGTCGAGAACAAGACTTCAATGGAATCTTTTCTGAACAACCCTTGTTTGCTTATAAGAGAGGTAACAATCTCAAGGAACTCATCAAGCATCCAAAACCGACATCTACGGTCAAATATAAAGGGAATCAACCGTGCCTTAATTGTCAGAACTGTAATAACATGATCAAAGGTCCTGTGATCAAACATCCAATGAAGGGAACTGATGTTAAATTGAAATTGAATGCTACATGTGACACTGAAAATGTTGTGTACATTATCAAATGCCCGTGTGGGTTGCTATATACTGGCAAAACCACTCGCAAATTGAAAGTAAGAATTAATGAACATAAAAGCAACATAAGAACAGCTAATATGAAATCCAACTTGGCTCTACATTTTAAGGATTGCAGACACAACATCAGTCAGCTGCGGTTCGCTGCTGTAGAAGTGGTCAAAAAGCGAGACGACAGAGACAATAACAATTTTCTACTGCAGCGTGAAAACCATTGGATTAAATTTCTTCAGTCTATGAAACCATCTGGTCTCAATGATCGGATGGAATTTCAATGCTATCTGTAGAGTTGACCTGCACTGTTTCTACACATGTTTTGATGCTGACCTTTATGTCTGAGTATATTTGTTTATTGTTGCACCTTTTCTCCCTTTTTTATTAATTTATATATTATTTTCAGTTATATGTGATACTTCATTTGGCGTTTAATCATACTTTGGATTTAACATTTTGTCCTGTGATATTGTTATATATTTCTGTTTGGAATACCTATTCGTGTATTTGGGTTTTTGCCACCACTTCAACATGGCCGCCACAACCGTAGTTCTCTTTCTATGCGCACTGTCTTCCTCTAACCTACTTCCGTATGTATTGCACGCCGGGTTCACACTAGATGGCGAAGGGCGCATTGAGCAGGACACGCGATCTTGCTTCACCTTTTCTGTAAGTTTTTATCAACCGCGCTATGCGCTTCACGTTACCTACGGTGTTATATGGGTAGATAATGGGTTTGTGACTATCAGTGCACGGAGATTAATTGCACTTTTATATCACCTTGTTGCCGCAACTTTCGGTTGATCTTGGTTGGTCCACACCCTTGCAGCCACGCTAGCATGCTCGTTTTAGTTGTAATACACATACGCTGATCTTTTGGGCAACACACATTTCGGGTGTTTTTATATCTTTGCACGTGAGGTTCACATTTTGTTATTTTTCATTAGATATTTTTATAGTTAAGGCAGCATATTTTTGCATTTATTGTTACTCGGTGGATCACACTTAGATTATATCATTACTGTTCTTTTAGGATTCCCCTGATGAAGGACCAGGTGTCCGAAATGCATTGGGAAAGGGAAATGAAATCGTCATACACACAATGAACGTGGATTGTTATGTGAAATGAATTTCATGATTATTGAAAAAAGACTCATGTGAATTAAACATGACGAAGAAGATGAACACAATTTTGGTTTAATTAATTTTTTGTGATTGTTGAAGAACTTTCCAAAGAAACCCGTTTGTTTCATTCAGGTTTAACCCGTAGACCATAAAACAGGCCCACAAACAGCCAAAAAAGGCAACCCACACACTGACCTATCAGATCAGCCAGTCCGACTTAGGCACTAACTATTGACAATCTGGGTGCACAATGGAAACACGAAAGACGTATTTTCAGGACTTGTTAGTGGAAGTCCCTTGACCCCACTCATTTGCTGCCCCCATCTCCCGCCTCCCAACTGCTCCTCACTACCACCACCACCTCCAAACAGGAACACAGCCCGTGCAGACTACACGCCGATTGCCGCTGTTGGAGACACTGAGACTCTGGCGTCCTCTTGAAAGTTACTGAAGTCGCACCCGACTCCAGACTGGGGTGTTGTGACAAGAATGACCCCCCCTTTTAGAACGCCATTGATTGCAACTAGTGAGCTTAACTACCTAATCCAAAGACCCCTCATTGTAACAAGATTGTTTATGACACATGACGATCTTTCTACAGGCTACTCACACTGACCAGTCCCCTGTTTCTTCTACATTGATGGGATGGAAGTATCATCAGCTGCGCGACCTTCTGATTTTGATACAGCCGATATAGCCCTGAGGATTCGCAATAGCGATGAAACACGTGTCGGCTGGCTGTTTAACACAATAAAGGACTCCAACGGACTACTCTCCCTCTGGAGTTTCCGAGAATTTTCTGTTGCTTTGTGTTATATACTGAACTTTTGCATGTTACACAACATATGTTTTATAGTATTGAGTGCATTGGGTAACCCCGTCTTTCCACAGTTGGTAGCTCGGTCTACTTAATTTTGAGTGGTTCCATAGGCTTTCCCACTAGCCCATCTGCACCACCTGATAATAGCTTACTAATATCCAGTGGGTTTACATTAGGCTGTGCACCCGTTTGCTTTTCTGACCATAAGCCTTTCGGGATCCTTACACCTCCAAATACATGCTGGCTGCTGCGCAGTCATGCCGCAGGGCGTGCGGCAAGCCCGTCTGCACTCGTCAATGCCTGGACTGCGCCCATCGCCAGAACCCCTGGTCCCCGCACCCGCCACGACGACCGCCGCCACGACGCCAGCACTCTGCACGCTCTCAACCCCGGACGGACCCACAACTGCTTCAAGGCCACCCCGAAACACACACAAGGTCCTTTTACCTGCCGGAATTGCAGCTACACCAGCCACAGAGCAAACGAACCACTCGCTAAGAAAGACCTCCACCACCTCCGATGCATACTACTGATCACCCGCTCCACACGCAAACAAGCCGTCAAGCTCTGGGACCTGCTCAACACAACCTCCCCGGACATCGCCTTCCTGACAGAGACCTGGTTGAATAACTCCTCCGCACCCGACATCGCCATAGCCATCCCAGATGGCTATAAGATCACCCGCAGAGACTGCACCAAAGGAGTCGGAGGAGGAATCGCCATCATCCACAAGAACAGCATCAGGGTCTCGACTAGCACCGACAACATGCTCAGCACCACCGAACACATGCATTTCCAGATCCGCACAGAACCCAACTCCACCCTCAGAGGCACCCTAGTTTACCGCCCCCCCGGACCCACCCCCAGTTCAGCGGCTCCATTACCGACTTCATCAGCACACACGCCCTGACCTCCACCGACTACATCCTCCTCGGAGACCTGAACTTTCACCTTGAGAACAACAACGACAGCAACTCCACCACCCTAATCGCTAACCTCGCCAACCTCGGACTGAGGTAACACGTCACAATGCCCACCCACTCCGCCCACCACACGCTCGACCCCGTCTTCTCCTCAAGCCCGCACATCTCCATCAGCTACACCACCGAAATCCTCTGGACCGACCACCGCTGCATCCACTTCACCATCCAGAAACCCACCACACACCACCGCACCCAACAGATCCCCCGCCGCCACTGGAGCGAAATCACCAAAGACCAACTGCATGCAAACCTCGCTCTCAGCCCACCCACCGAACCCTCCAAAACCGACGTCGCTGCCCACAACCTCAGACCCTTGATCGAGGACTGCGCCAACACCTTCGCCCCACTGAAGAAACACCCCCCACAGAGACACCAGCAAGAGGGCCAGTTGGTTCACCCCAGAACTCCTAGATTCCAAGCAAGCCTGCCTGAAACTAGTGAAGAAATGGCACAGTGAACAAACTCCGGACAGCCACGCAGCACACAAGACCGCCGTCCGCAACCACCACCACCTCATCAGGGCTGCCAAGAAGACCTCCTTCAAAGACCGCTTCGACAACAATGCACACGACAGCAAGGAGCTCTTCAACATCTTGAAGGAACTTTCCAACCCCAGTTCCAACACCAACGACATCCCGCCGTCGCAAGCCCTATGCGACTCCCTCGCCACCTACTTCCACCGCAAGATAGCAGACATCCATGACAGCTTCTACACCCAGACAGCCCCAACAGACAGCATCACAACAGACCCTCCGCACACCATCGACCACGTCCCCTTGCGAGCCTGGACCAGCGTGATCGTCAATGACACCATCAAGACCATGAGAACAATCCACTCCGGCTCTCCGTCCGACCCATTCCCGCACCACGTCTTCAACAAAGCAAGCATCTCCATCGCACCCCACCTACACAACGTCATCAATCTCTCCCTTGAGACCGCGACCTTCCCAGACAGCTGGAAATATGCAGAGATCGACGCCCTACTCAAAAAACCCAAGGCAGACCCAAGAGACCTCAAGAACTTCCGATCCATCTCTCTGCTCCCCTTCCCGCCAAGGTCATCGAGAAAATCGTTAACATACAGCTAACCTGATACCTCGAAGAGAACAGAATCCTGGACCCATCCCAGTCAGGGTTCCGCAGCAACCACAGCACTGAGACCGCCCTCATCGCCTCCTGCTGGACAACGGCGAGATCACAGCACTCATCCTCCTAGACCTCTCTGCCGCCTTCGACACCATCTGCCACCGCACACTACGCGCACACCTCCATGCCGCAGGGGTCCAAGACAAGGCTCTAGATTGGACCACCTCCTTCCTCTCCGAGAGAACCCAGAGCGTCCGCCTCCCCCCATTCCATTCCCAAGCCTCCGAGATCATCTGCGGCGTACCCCAGGGATCCGCTGTTGAACATTTACATGACCCCGCTCGCACACGTCGCCCGACAGCACGACCTCAACATAATCTCCTACGCCGACAACACTCAACTGATCCTCTCCCTCACCAAGGACCCCATCACTGCCAAATCCAACCTCCATGAATGAATGAAGGGCTGTCGCCGACTGGATGAACATCAGCCATCTGAAGCTGAACTTGGACAAGACAGATGTCCTCATCCTCTGCTCCAACCCGTCAGTCTGGGACGACTCCTGGTGGCCAACGGCACTGGGGCAGCCCCGACCCCCACCGACCACGCACGCAACCTGGGAATCATCCTCGACTCAACGCTCTCAATGATCAAGCAAGTCAACGCCATCTCCTCCTCCTGCTTCAACACCCTCTGCGTGCTCCGCAAGATCTACAGATGGATCCCGACAGATACAAGAAAGACAGTCACCCAGGCCCTCGTCAGCAGCAGACTCGACTACAGAAACGGCCTCTACGCGGGAGCCCCGACCAAGTTCATCAATCGACTACAACGCATCCAAATGCCTCGGCACGACTGATCCTCGATGTACCACGACACGGCCACATCACCCCCCACCTGAGAAACCTGCACTGGCTCCCCGTCAACAAGAGAATATCATTCAAGCTCCTCATCCATGCACACAAGGCACTCCACAAGACCGGTCCAGCCTACCTCAACAGACGGTTCTCCTTCGACACCCCCAACCACCAGCTACGCTCCACCGACCTCTCATTCGCCACCGTCCCGCGCATCCGAAGAACAACCACCCGCGGGAGAACCTTCTCCCACCTCGCCGCCAAGACATGGAACACCCTCCCACTGAGCCTACGACAGACCCAAGACCTGCTCACCTTCATGAGGATACTAAAGACCTGGCTGTTCGATCAGTAGCAGCTGCCACCTACCCCCCCCAGCGCCTTGAGACCCTCGCTGGTATGTAGTGCGCTTAACAAATGACTGATTGATTGATTGATTGATTGATTGAAGTTGCAATTCCTGGATTCAGCGTTTGTCTGGGATGTTCATTTTGAATCTAATGTGACACCAAGAGGTTCACCTCTAGGACTGCGGTGAGAGGGGATCCCAACACAAGGTTATCTGGCCATATTAGGAGTTCTAATAAAAGTGGCTAGAATGAGTGCCTTACTTTCCTTTAATTGTAGCCTATTCACGCACACAGAGCTGCAATATATATACAGGTGGCTGCTGCGTATGTCCGAAACAGGAAATAGAAAGACTAACAGAATAAAAACGAAAAGAGAAATGAAAATGTTAAACAACAGGGAATCATGAAGCCTAGAACAACTTCCCATAACAAAGAATGACAGGCAGATACGTATCAAAACTTCATGCCAAAAAGAGGTCACCCGTGATAGACTGCCTCAGATGCCAGATGTATGCGGCTGCTCTCATCTGCTTGAAGCTTTAGAGCATCCATGAACCGGACCATCACTGATTTAGAGGCCATTGCTGCATGAACACCTGCTAGCAGAAAATGAAGCCTGATGTATTCCACGCCATGTTGAAGATGGCTTGCTGCTGACGTTTCTTGTAACCTAGACACCTCTGGCAATTGGGATATGGGTCCAATATTTGCAGGGATTTGGGATCCAAGGGAGGCTCCTTCAATAATGGGGATGTAAATTGTAGATGGGCAAGCACTGTTCCTGGTGCAAGTGATGCATCTCTTATTTTTGAAGATTACCTTCAACTATCTGGGATAAGGATTTTAAGGTTGGCGCTGGATATGAGTCACAAGGTCAGTCATAGGAGCAACTCCAGCTCAGAACTTTAGCAAAGCTCCCAACGTCTAGAGTTTCTTGTATAGAAACTGTGATTGGTTCTTAAAAAGAAGGTCCAGCTTCAATTAATTAGTAAGTGAGCCTTGCTCTTCAGTCTAAGGGCCCGATTATGGGTGAACTCGGATGGGGTAAGGTATTTACTGCACTTAGTAAAAAACTCATGCTCCAAATTGTCAGTCAGAAAATGGGGTGTACCTGGCAAAATAGGTACTTACTGTAAATAATCCTCCATGTATGGTAATACAACGCAGTACAAATCTGTTTATGTAACTACTTCTGTATGTTTCGGTTTTCCACGCCCCCACCCTACACTATATTTGGCAGGTTAGACTACTATTGTTTGTGAAGGCATAGAAATATAGTTGCATTCCTATAATCGGGGACTAATACGTCTCTCAGTGAATTAATTATTACAGCCTCCTTCAGGGGTCTATAATGGTTGTTAAAGGCCCCGAACTTAAGGTATAAGCTCTAGCCACAAGCTAAGGAATATAACGTGGTTAATGGCTGTAAGCAATTGGTGAAGCCCGAGGCAGAATAGCTATAATGCTATTAGAACATTCCACACACTGTGGGTAGAATGTTCTAGTATAAAGGGCACTGGACACTGGAACTCTGGAGCAGAACTTCTGCAGAGCTTCCGCATTTAAATGTTCTAATATAGCCCTACATCCCTCTGCATCAGGCTATACTGGCCATTAAAGACACGTTATAGACCGGTGTTGAAGGTACTTTGATAGCCGGTATAGCAGGCCATAACTATTAGAAAATTCCCCACTCTCCCTTCCAAAACTTCTGAGCCCTTTTTTCTCAGCTCCTGCTGTGTATGTTTAACAATGACTGCCATGCTCAAGGCTGCTCATGGCAGTAACTGTCAAAAACAGACAGAAAGAGTAGTGAAAGTGCGCAGCAGTAGGCCCCTAATTCTCCTTGGCTTTGCCAAACTGTTTTTCTTCGTTTGGTGGAGCAGAGAGACACATGAGATGAGAAGAATTCTCCCCTCCCTCCTTTCTCTGCTCCAGTCACACCGATCTACGGTGAGAGGAAGGAAAGCCTCTATTTCCCCCTTCCTTCGGACATTGGACATTAGGATATTGTAGCCTGATGCTGCTCCATTGTCCTCAATGGAGTTGTCTGTAGTCCAGTGTTATAATCTTAGAAACAAAATGTGATGCTGCAGACTCACACACCTCTGAAATGGCTCAACTCCCGAAAACGAGTATCCATGAACTGACGATCGCTAAGGGTCTCAAACAAGTCCTTGGTCATGTTAGGGGGGGCTTAAGAGTTTATTTGTTTAAAAAGTCGATTTTAACTTAATTATTTGTCCTTTATCTACACGTCCCTTATTTTACAATCTATTGTATGCTAAAGATTGTAGGGGTTCTAGATGTTAGAGACCGTTTGTGCCCACATGAGTAGAGGGATAACCCATACATTTAATTCTCTGACCTATAATGAGGATTTTTATCAGAAGCCCAATGAAACACGCCCTCATGTAAATCTTTCAAGAGGACAGCAGGATGATTCTCCATTAGTCAAAGAATGTTGATACCTGGAACTAAAAGAAGCAAAGGAACATTTTTTATAGCAGTGAACTTCACATGTCAAGGCCGTTTTCGAGGTGTACTTGTGAAGGAAAAAATAGCACAGAAACGTAACACCAGGACGATTCATCAATAAGAAAGGGGTGAGTTTGAGTTCAAGAGGTATCCCTTGGAACAGATTAATAGCATTTAGGTGTGTCCTTTCACATGTGAGAGGCCAGTTGCTGTAAAGCCAGCGCTGAAACATAATTTGTCTTTTGTTGTCTCTCTGCCACAACAGTGGTCCATCAGGTGAGCTGCTTATCTTCGAATGTGGCAGTTTCCCCTCCATTTGTAAACTTTACCCGGTTGGTACCCTGCTCACAAAGGCCCTTTATTTACTTACTCTAACGTGGCCTCCTAATTGTTTTTTATTTATCATACTACAAATACCACGCCACAAAAATAATGAGAAAAAGAAACATGCTGTCACCAAAACGCAACAAACATGTTTACAATAAAAGTTTTAAATTTAAAAAAAATCACTGCATTAAACGTGGTCTCAATAATTTTTCTAGGTGTGCGTCAATGCAGTGGAATTGCGCATACTCCTCTAAGCTGTGAATTAACAAATGAAACATAACATGAGCGCTAAGCAAGCAAGTTTGCTACCTCTTCTAAGGTGATATGTGAAAAGAATTTTCATTTTTTTATTTTAAATAACTAAAAGGTACATTATGTTTTTAAAATATTGTTGTCCAAACTGTATTGAGTAAAGGTAACAGATAAAGTTCTGGAGAGGGTGTGGTAGAGCTCATGAAATCATCCAGTCTTGGCAGTCCAGTAGAAGAACCAAAGAGGAGTTTGATTAAAGTTAACTTGCTGCTTTCCTCACTGCTGCTGTCCTGGCTTCTGTATGCAGACACCTACAGAGTGCAAGTTCAGCTTCTCTTGCTCAGGTGTGAAGAGCCCTCTACAGCCACCCCCAAACAAGCTCTGCCGGCATGCACTTCCAGGGTGGATGTCCACTCAGGCTTAGATGCACCACTTAGTTTGTAAATAATAATAACTTTAACAATAATAAAAACATTAAATGCAGGTACCCAATATTTTTCTTAGGGACCCTGCCTGCTTCCCCCACTGGTAAAGCCCACTTACCCAATGGCAACTCCTTTTGCCTGCATGTACGGTGCCCAAAGCTGGACTCCAGTAACCAAGCCAGCGAGCCTGCCTTTCCCAATGAGGGGTTCCCTCCCCAAAAAATCTTTGAAAACATGGGGCCTAATGGTGCTTCTTAGTGTCCAGTTTTCACTTGCATTTACTAAAAACTGTAAGCTGTGAAACATCAGTTTAACAGGGCACTTATGGAATATTAAACCACTTTTATGTTTCCACTTGGAGGGGGCACGACAGGGGTACGGGAAGAGATGATGTGCCCTTTCTTTAATTAGTTCAAATATACAATTAAACTTACAGATTCATACGGGACAGTATCAAAGGCAAATATGGCTTGTGCAATTTGCACTGGCATTTGCACAAGAGTTGTAATAAAGGCCCTCACTATCCCTCCCTTTCTAATTTATTCTCTATTTCACTCACTACTTCGCTTAGGCAAACCTATCCCCCTAAAACTCTATGTTAAATTCAGAAGATTTTCACCAGGCTGGCTAAATATTGCTTTCAGATGGTGAAGTAAAGGCCCTTTGGTCTAAACATAAAGTATACGTTTTTTGTTTGGTTTATTTTGTAGATGTGTGTAACACACACAAGGCCTAACAGGAGTCATAGTGCTTCATACAGAGACTGTCAAAACACAAGCACAAATATACAGTATGGACACAAAGCAGATGATGACAAGAGAAATAAACTTATTTAAAACAAAGTACATGTAAACAATTCCTTGTCAGGAGAAGGGGGTAGAAAATTAGCTAGACAGACAGACAGACAGGCAGGCAGGCAGGCAGGCAGATTGACTGACTGACTGACTCAAAAGTAGCTTTCATCGTAGTAAAATGTTTAGAAAACACTGGGGTCAATGACACACTTCACGGGTAAAAAAATCTTATTGGACTCTCTTTTTCAGTCTGGAAAATATTTAAGGCGTTTAAAAAACACATATTCACGTTGTCATCTAAAGGCCACAAAAATATGGTGTATTGTTGAAAGCCAGACCTAACAAATCGGAACAAACTACACGAGAAGTGATTACTTAGTTGAATTCTAATTGTTTTTACGAACCACCGTGTTAAGCCAGTATGGGTTGCTCATTTGAATAATGTGCCCCTGCAGAGTCTAGTGTTCAACCTCCCAGTCACAGGTTCAAAGCCCTGGGGGGTCTACACAGCCTTTCGTCTGTCTCAGGTCGATAAAAGGAGTACTGTTGGTTAACAATAGACCTCTGTTATTCAGCGCCCAACAAATATTTGTGCGAATGGAAGTCTCACTGTACTGTGCGGCCAAGTTGAAAGGCGCCAGCACATTTTGGCAGAGACTTCTGTGCGTGCAGTGAGGAATCCTACAACTGTCTTTTCCAAAAATTCCATACTTTAACTTTAAATGTCAGTAAATTAGAGCACAAAGACAAACCCTGCCAATGAGACCGATATCACCCCATCCACAGGTGCGATCAATTGCTTTTCAGGTAGCTGTTTTTGCTCCCTTTTGTTTTCACTTTGTGTCTGATGTCTTCACTTAGTACATAAAGGTATCTCCTCCTGCCCAGCGGGGGGACCGTTTGTAATGCAGGATCCAGTGTGTGCCTACAGAAAGATGAACGGCAGTGTGTACGCGCACCCACGCACACACCTTAGAGGGAACAGCGTGGAAGGTTCCTCGCAGGTTGATGTTCTTTAACCCTTTTGTTAGTTTTAATGCAGATCAAAGGAAAGGCCATTCATAGTAGCCGGAAAAGGTGTTAATGTCTTTGAATTACTGTAATCTGAAGACATAGTTTAAGCACACAAAGATGTTTAGAAAATAAAAAAGGAATATAAATAGAAAGAAAAACAATTAGCAAATATTGTCTGACAAGCGTTGGTTCTAAAGGGCACTTCTTTGAAGGTGGAAGTGGGCTCACCCTTTGCCCATGCTGTCTGCTGTACGGGGTAGAAACTACATTTGAAAAACGTGTTTTTTCATCATACAAGGCAGGAAATCATGATCAACATGATATTTTACATAATAATACCTGGCACCATACAACAAATGATCATCTTCAACTGCTATGGCACCATGTTCACTTTACATGCAGCTACCAAGGAAGCACAGAGTTTGACATAAGACAGAGGTGCGCACCTTCGTTCCTAGGCTCCACACTATGTGAAACCTGTCTCAATCTGGAATGAACCCAATGTGTACTGTGACTGGTACATGAAGTAGTGTGCTATCACTGAAGATCAACAAATGCTGTCTAGAATCCGTTGTGAGTTTTGCATCAACGAGGGGTCAATTCATAAAAGCATTCATGAGTTTATGAGTATGGAGAGTAGTGCTGCAGGAGTACTCATTTATGTACTTTTTTTCACACCTATAGTGAATCACTCCAGATCAAGTGCTTCATTTTAGCCGATGGTTGCCAGTGGGGGCCACTGCCACTCATTTTTGTGGATTGGCACTTTTCTTTCCACATCAGACGTTTATGAGAGCAAGAGGGAAAACATACAAAATGAAAATGTGGAGAAAGAAAAAGACAGACAAAACTGCCACAAAGAGATAACTCTTAAACCTGCAAGAGTGAGATACATAGGCAGGAATTGTCTGGAAGTGGATTAAAGAGGCATGAGGTGGATTTAGGACTATGCAGCCTCGGTATTCGATGTGCCGAAATTCAGTTGCACCTGTCACAGTCTTTTGAGCAGAGCCATGAACACCGGCACTCATTCTTTTATAACTGAAGCACTTCCCCTAAATGTTCAACTAGCAATAACAGTGGGAACAGTCCATTATTCTATTTGTGCTAATTGTACATGAATATTCCCATTTTATTCTCTGAAGAGTCCCATTTTAGCCCATGCTACATGTTTTGGAACCAATTCACAAAGACATGTAAGAGTACATAAAAGAGTACCACAGGCCCACTACTTTATGTAGACCAAAATGCCTTTATGAATTGGCCCTATAGAATCAGTGAGATGTTTAGGTGAACAAAATGCACACACCGCACCTACAGGTCACACCCTCCGATCAGAAGTAGGGAATGCTCAGCCATTCAAACTTTTGAAATTGTAAAATTGAATAATGCTGTTGCAAGGCTTCCTTTCCACCCTCACCCAAGAGAATGTAGCACACCAGTACTGCAGTTGCTCCACTGGCTACATTTAGATAGAAGGGCAATGTTCAAAGAACTCTGCATTGTTCACAGAGCCTCGCAAGGAAAGGACCGCTTTACCCACAAGTTAAATTTAAGCGATATAAACCAAACAGAAGACTGCACTCAAAGCTTGCACCACTCAACATCATACCACCATACCATAATAAACCCGAAGGAGGCACTGCTTTCTCTGTACAAGGGGCCAAGCTCTGGAACTCATTACCAGCCAGTATTTGAAGAACCCAGGAGCATATATACTCCAGAAGAAAGTTGAAAATGTGGCTGTTTCCTAGAATACCTTCACTGCCTGAATCCAGGCAACAGAGCCAGAAAAACAGCCATACCCTCAAGCGCAATACTTAGCCAACAACCCACAATCTACAAAACAACTCAACCAATAACCTGCTTTCATTATGCAGGTAAGCAAACAGGGCTGACCTATGGCTCACTTTATATATTTATGTACTTCGATATATATTACTGGTATGGCCCACAATAATACTAAAACCATAAAAAGCAGTGGTCAGCAACAAATTGTAACTTATGCCTGTTAAATTCACATAATACATACCTGCTGTGATAGTTGTCCATCAACGCACAGTCAAAAAACACACCAAACACCACCAATTGAACAGACAATAACTGAAGAGATCTGTCACACATTACTGTACAATTTTGGAGGACTTTCATTTAGCCTATTCCCTGCAGGTCCCAAATATCTATACAATCTTTACATCTCATATAGACAATCAGATATGGGATGATGATAAAAATGCCCATTCTGACAGATCAATCCACTTCTCTCTCCCTCCAATATTTCTTGTTCAGGAGCACAATCATACAAAAATTCTCTGTTTGGCCAATCCAGAGCAGTAACCAGGTAATCAGACTATATCATATGAAATACCATAATGGGGCCTGCATAGTTGTTCGATGTTAATAGCATAGTGAAAAATATAAAACTGTGTATATGTCTCTTACACTTCATCATCCAACACACTGTTACACACTACTTCCCATAACAAGATAAACGCACCTCCGTGGTCATCACAAATGACTTGGAAACACTTCCCACATAGGATCAAAACAAAAACAACATCCTTTTAACCACACATGGTGAAGTATGTTATTTATGTAGGCAAGCACTTCAGCGCCCAACATAGGCATGGTAAGCGCTTTATAAGTGCTGCAATAAAAAACAACACAATACTACTAATCTGAGTAATAACAGTGTTTCATACAAATAATTAGTATTCAACTAATTAATCATTTCTCATATAGTTTGGTAGGATTTTTTTGGTCTGGCTTTCACTAATCTAAATATTTTGTGATCCTTAGATGACAAGGTAGTAATGTGTTTTATAAATGCCTTAAATATTTCGAAAAACTGAAAAAGAGTCCAATAATTAGTGAAAATATCTCATTCTTAAGCAGCTGCTGGAATGATTTGTCCTCCATAAAATTGCACTGAGGTTTTCGCTGATGTCTACATCACCTCCTGAATTTAGGAGTTATTTGCTGATGTCATTTTGCCTACAGCTGCAAAACTACCATGGCTTGTCAAGCGGCAGCTGGGGCACGTACCAGCAGAAGCCAGAAGAACACGGTGTAACACTTAGGATGACAGCCTTATTATTATGCTATCTTCAGCACAATCTGTTTTCTATTCAAGCACACATTAGCGCAAGAACAAAATACATGTTGTTCCTTTGTCACAATGCCAGTGCAGTATCAGATTCCGTGGTGTTGTAACAGACTGTAAACGGATGAGTTGGGTCCACGCCCCCCTCTAAATGCAGGGCAGTTCATATGTATTCTTTCATAGCATTACAAGCATTAATTGAGACTAAAACCATGAAAAAACAAATATGGAAATGTAGGATGCTGGCTCTGTATATACTATACCAAAGTAAGATTTAGGGCCAGATGTAGGAGCCCAAATACCGGTCCGGTGATTGAGATGTAGGGGCATCATTTTACAGATTCTGTAAATTTACCGAATCGGTAAATTTACCAAATCTGTAAAATACCGAATCGGTATTTTTACCGATTCGGTAATTTCCAGATGTAGGTGGGACTCTTCTGAGTCCCAAAGGCCTTTCAGAATCAGTATTTTACCACCCAATCCAATTGGGTGGTAAAATACCGAATCCAGGTGTGCATGCACATGTGTGCATGCACACCTATGCCATGTGACAGACAGACAAGCCCTTAGGGCATGTCTGTGTGCCACATGGCACACATGCCTGTTTTTGGGGTGCTAGAGGGTGTCAAAGTGACACCCCCTGCACCCTTGCTGAAATCGGTATTTACCGATTCTGTAAATACCGATTCGGTAATGCCCATTGATTCCTATGGGCTTCAATGCCCATAGGAATCAATGGGCATTACCGAATCGGTATTTACAGAATCGGTAAATACCAAATCTTAACGATTCGGTATTTCGATTCGGTATTTACCGAGTCTGTATTACCTACACCCCGCCCCCCCCCCCCCTCTATTTTACCACTTCTTAAATACTGAATCGGTATGATTCGGTATTTAAGAAGTGGTAAAATAGAATTACCTACATCTGGCCCATAGTGTGCACAGAGTCCAGAGAGTCCCCAGAAGTATAGCAGAGGCTGAATTAGGTAAGTACTAACAGCTCTCTTTATGTATGGTAGTGTGGGCGAGCAGTTAAACCTATCAGGACTGTGTGATAAGCATTTATTGTATTCACTCAATCGTGGACTGATTTCACACACTCAGAGACAGAATCCAGTCCAAATGGGTAAGTATAACAAAGGTATACTTACTTCTAGAACCAAGTAGGACTTGGTACAGATAGGTAATATATACTTGCAGTTGTAAAACTTTATGAGTTAATACAATTAGGAATGGATTTGTAATTGCTACATGTTTGTATATGCTTTAAAAACAGTTTAAATTACATAGAAATTACTTGTGATTACTTTTGTGTTACCTTTGGATTACATTGACTACTCAGGGTGGTATGTCTAGATACCACACCGTGGATACTCCAACACAAGGTAAGTAAGACTATTTCAGGTTTGCAATACAGTTAATTTTCTTCCATTCAAAAGTTCAGCTCGCCACAGAGCATTTTTAGAACAAAAGATCACAACAGTGGTTCCTATGGGGAAAAGAAGGTTATCAGTTTGCAGGTATGTAAACGACCTGCAAGAATAGTTTTTGGGGGTTAGAACCATTGTTCCCCAAGTTTCAGGTAGGCACTCAGATTGCACCACCAGTGACACTGGGGCGGCCGGGTGCAGAGTGCAGGAGCCCAATGTTAGCCAATGGAGCTAAAGGGGCCTTCAGTCAGTGGCTGCTTACGAGCAGTCCACTTCACTGGGGGAGCAAAGCTCCTGGGGTTAGGATCAACACTGCAGGGGCCAACAATCACCACAGGAGCTGCACCACCAGTGGCCCAGGGGTGGCTGGGTGCAGAGTGCCAAGGCGACATTGAGGACCTTGTGGATTTCAATGGAGATCTCCCATCGGTCAAAGATGCTGCTCAGTCAGGGGGGCTTCCTGAAGATAACCACTGGCTGGAGAGGTAATTTGCGTTCTTGGGGGATGCCTGGACACTGTCCGTTGGGCCACATTTGGACAAATTTACAGCGCAGCTTCCCTTTATTGTCTTCAATAATGTTTGGGGATTTGGACAGCATGATCAACATAATTTATAAACATAATTTATAAACAATATCAAAAAGGGAGTGGAAAGGAAGTGTATTCGGTCTCCCCAACTGCAATATATATAAACAGAAAGAATCCACAGAAGGTATTAAGAATGTGGTCCCTACAATGGAGGAAGCACATTGTGTTCTTTAAATACCCCTCACACACCAAACCCTTGGTGTCAAGCTTCATCATAGGGGTCTTTGCATCCCTCTACAGAATGCGGCGAGCTACTAACCAGCGACTACGCGGTAGCACTTGTTGGTAACTCTATGTGTGGTGCGTGAGGGTGTATGGTGTTAGGTGAGTAGTGGGGTCAGGAGTGGATGAAAAAGTGAATATTAAAAGATACCTGGCACGTAAGGTCTAAAAAGACTTTTATTAGGCCTCCATGCTGGTATTATTAAAAGGGTGGTCGAGGTATTGTTGTATTTAATGTACACTACCTCATTCGTGCGTCCACATGTTTCGAAGCTAGGCTTCTTCTTCAGGACGGGGTGCACAGATCCCCACTTTACTCACGTCAGGGACAGACCTAATTACCAAGGTCAAATTACCAGTAATATAGAAATTATGTGTACCTAAAATGTGTACCTATAATATCAGAAAAATCTCTCATACATCTTTTGTAGATGAGGATCTAAACTGCGAAGTACCTGCAATGAGTACCTAGGAGAAAAGAAAAGAAGACCACAAGGAAAAACATGCGGTACTTCAATTGGAAACTCCAGTATGGAAAATATAGTGACCTTAAAAAGTGAAAATAACACTCTCTAGACACTGAAGGTCAAACTAATTCGGTGCAGTGACCTGAAAAAAAGTGACAATACATGACACACACACACTAAACATAAAACACACACTCTATGATTAAGAAGGTAGTCCTGTAATCCAAATATTTTTGATAGCCTGAGGAATAGAGGTACAAAAAGGTGCATACTTTTTACCAAACTGCTGACTAGCGATATGAGCCTTGAAAACGGAGGGACCAGGTGCTCAATAGCATCCTATTGAATTGTTGGGACAAGAGGAAGAAAAGAAGAGAACATATAGGTTCTGAGGTCTTTTATACATGGCAATTGCCGTAATTACAAGCAGTAGAGAACCTTCTGTCTCTAAAGCCTTCCTCTCCGCGGCTCCGTGGATGAATGCGGAGTGCGGAGAGGTCGGTTTAACTATGCTGGCTAATTGAATAATTGGCCGAAGCTGGTAGCGGTATGGAAAGCTTTCAGATCCATGTATGGTGTATCCGGTAAGTTAAAGTACAGTGCCATGTAGGGCATATCCGGAGAAGGCGTGTCATCACGCTCTGGTCTAGTGGTGAAAGAAGGCGTTGGTTTCCCATGCGTCCTGCTGTTCCAATACTGTAGCTGTGGCAAGGCACACATGCGCGCTGTTGATCCGAGTTAGAAAAAGGGGAAGCGCATGTGCAATGTTTATTTGTCCCGGACAGGGATATTTCAGTGTAGCGCGCATGTGCTTGTCTGTCAAAGAAGATTTCTCATTCAAAGGAAGGTTTGCGTTACAAAAACACTACGGGAATTCTATAGGAAAGGCAAGGTATTAACTCCATAATGCCCATGCGTATGGCACCACATGAGAGGAAGGTTATTTAGTTTTTACAGGTATTCAGCATCGTCCTTTTTGGGCTGGATAATGCACAATGCTAGAGGTAAATAATGCCAAACAAACGAAGAGAGCATTATGGTGCAAGTGCTGCGAGGTTTCTTTTTTATTTCAGTAGATTTTTATTGAAAATTATATTTACATGGTGCAGAGGATATACAGGATATACATGGGAGGTAACTGAGGACAAAGGAAAGGGACCCCGGGGGGGGTGTGGGGGGGGTTAGGTAGTGATTTGCAGCCGTTTGTCCACTTCATTCTCACTTCTTCTTCAGTTTCTCTTGGCATTCCCCCTTCCCCCTTGCTGAATTGTCCAATTGTCTTTCCGTGTCTCATCTTGCTTGGGGCTTATTTCCCGGTTGTCTCTCTGGCGTTCAAGGTGGCTTGTGTGAGGACAGGTAGTTGTCCAGCGAGAGCCACATTTCGCTTTTCTTCTCTGCGTTCGGTAGGTTGTTGGTTGTTATGTTGTCAGCCCCCCGCAGGAAAATGACCCAGTTAAACCAGGCTTTGAAGGAGGCTTTCGCTGTGTCTTTCCAGTTGGTTAGAACCGTCTTGAGCGCAGCTGTGAGCAGGAGGTCAATCAGGTCTCTGTCCGTTTCGGATCTTATGGAAGGATCGGTGTACCCCAGTGCTAGATGGTGGAAGTCAAGTGCTAGGGTGGCCCCTGTGACATCATTTACAAGTGTGTTAACCGAGTCCCAAAATTTCCTGACCTTGATGCAGTGAAAGAGGAGGTGTGCCAGGTCCCCTTTCTGATTGTTACAGTTCCAGCAGGAGTCGTTTTCTCTAATACCCATGGATGCTAGTCTGGCTGGGGTCCAGTTTGCCTTGTGTAACAGCCAGAATTTTGTCTGATCTAGTGTTGTTGTCACCTTTCTTCTTGATGTGGATGACCAGAGGTCGGCGTTCTCCTTGTCAGTAAGTTTCCTCCCTGCCACTGTTCCCCAGTGGGCTGTGATTCTGTTGTTAAGTTTAGAGGTTTTGGGGCACAGGGCTTTGTACATATGTGCTACTTGGTGTCCTATTATGTTTAGGCTCGTGGCATATTGCAGTATTGAGGGTGTGTGCTCAGTTATGTTTGCTTTGGTGATTGCTACTCTTATCTTTAGGAAGTTATAAAGCTCTGCGCTTTCAAACTTGTGTTGTTCCTTGAGTGTGTCGAAGGTGGCTTGAGTTCCCTTATGCTGTAGCTGGCTTACTGTGGTTATGCCGTGTCCGTACCAAGTGGGCATGTCTAGTGTGTTGTTCCTGTATTTTATTTTAGGGTTGTGCCAGAGGGTTTCTAGCTGCGTTTGCCTGATGCTGGTGTCTAGTAGCTTATCTATTTTTAGTAGGGCTTGCCTTGTGTTCCTTAGTATTGGGTTTTGTTTTATCGCGGGGTGTTTCGTTGCCGTGAGCAGGGCCACGGGTTCCATCCCGCCTAATATTCTTCTTTCCAGAGAGAGCCAGGCAGGGGTGTAGTCATTCTTCGGCGTTAGCCAGTACAGGCCTTGTTTTGCTATGCATGCTGTTTGGAATAGCTGAACATTTGTCAGGTTGAGGCCTCCTAGTGTCTTGGGCAGTCTGAGCTTTTGAAGGCTGATTCTGGGTTTCTTCCCTCTCCAGAGGAATGTGTTGACTAGCTTGTCTAGCTTTTTGAGGAAGTCTGTTGTGTTGGTTAGCGGTAGCATGTTGAGCAAGTAGTTAACCATTGGGGTGACCATCATTTTGATGGTTTCTATCCTCCCCCACCATGTAGTGAATTTTGGAGACCACCCCTCGAGCTTCTCCTTGATTTTGTTTAGGATGGCTTGTTCGTTCTGGTCTAATGTGGTGTGCAGGTCTCTCTCGAAAAGGAGGCCCAGGTATTTGATGGCTTTCTTTTGCCAGGTCAGTCCAGAGGACCCCAGCATCATCTTGTTGGTGTGGATATTTAGTGGTTTGCACTCCGATTTTTCCCTGTTCAATTTATATCCTGATACCTGGGCGTATTGATCTATAGTGTCCATTAGGGCCGCGATGGATCTTTCTGGGTCTTTTGTTACAATGAGGACATCGTCCGCATATGCTGCTAACTTGAAGGTCTCTCCCTCTATGGGTATCCCTTTTATGTCCGGGTTTGCTCGTATCATGCTTAGAAGGGGTTCTATGGCCAGTAGGAAGAGGGCTGGTGAGAGCGGGCATCCCTGCCTTGTTCCTCGTTTGAGGTTTAAGAGCTCTGACGTGCCTCCGTTCACTACTACGCGCGCCTTGGGTTCGTTATATAGGGCCATTACCATCTTTCTAAAGTTGTGGCCTAAGCCGAATTTTATCATGCATTGGTCTAGGTACGGCCATGATACTCTGTTGAAGGCCTTTTCTGCATCCAGGGCGATCATGACCGCCGCCTTGTTGCTTTTGGCTGCGTGGTTGATTATGTGGCAGAGTAGTCTTGTGTTATCGTGCGACATCCTGTTCTTCAGATACCCCACTTGAGCGCAGTGTATGAGGGATGGTAGGTATGAGTTGAGTCTGGTTGCTAGTATCTTGGCGTATATCTTACAATCCACATTTATGAGTGAGATTGGCCTGTAATTTTTGGGGTGTTGTGTGTCTTTGCCTTCCTTAGGGATTACGATGATGTTGGCCTCTGCCATCGATTGAGTCATACGCCCCTTGCGTACACAGCTTGTGAATACCGATGTCATTGTTGGCCTGAGTGTGGCGATAAAGTGTTTGTAGAACTTGGCTGTGAAACCGTCTGGGCCTGGGGCCTTGTTATCCTTTAAGCTTTTGGCTGCTCTTTCTATCTCCTCGCTTGTTATTTCAGTGTCCAGCCTCTCTCCTTGGGTTTCCGTCAGCTCTGGTGTCGTGATGCGATCTAGCAGGTCCTTGCCCCCATCTACACTTAGTGTTTCGTCCTCCCTGTACAGCTGCGCATAGAAGTCTTTGAAAGTGTCAAGTATCCCTTTGTTCGTCGTATGTGATTTGTTTGCCCTGTCTCTGACAGCTGCTATTGTGTGTTGTCTCTGCTTACCTTTGAGGTATGACGCCAGGGCCTTCCCTGCCCTATTGGCTGAGCATAGGTTTATTGCTTTGTATTTGTTGACCCAGGTCCCTGCCCTCTCACTCAAGATCTTGTTCAGTTCGTATTTTTTCTTTGTTAGGGTCGTGAGGGTGTTCCTGTCCTCTAGATTAGCTACGTGTCCTGATTCTAGTGTCTTGATTTCTCTCTCCAGGTCGGTTATCTTCCTGCCTCTTTCCCTGTTTTGTCTTCCTTTAATGCTTATTATCGTGCCTCGCACCGTGGCTTTTAGCGCGTCCCATAGGGTCTCCCTATCTGTGTCTGGGCTGTCGTTGTTTGAGAGGTATTCCTTTATGGCTAGTTCTATTTCAGTACTGCTGTTTGTGTTTTTCAGTAAGTCATCATCAAATCTCCATCTCCGCTTTGGCCGTTCGTTGTGTTTGCCTGTCAATGTTAGGCAGATGTGGGAATGATCTGAGATGGCCCTTGGGCCTATCTCCGTATGGTCTATGAGGTGGGTGTGCGTGTCTGATATGAGGATGTAGTCAATTCTACTGTAGGAGTTGTGTGGGGTTGAGTAGAAGGTGTATTCTCTCTGGTCTGGGTTTTGCAGTCTCCATGGGTCCCTGAGCCTTAGTTTTGTGCATAGGTTCCCGCAGTGTGTTGCCCTTCTGTGTACTCTGGCTGTGTCTTTGTGGGTGTCTGTCTATGGCTGGGTCTAGGACCTGGTTCATGTCCCTGGCAACTACTAGCAGCTCTCCTAGTGGCAGTGTCTCCAACTCCTTGCTAGTCTGTTCCCAGAATGCCTTATCCTCGGTGTTGGGGCCGTAGATGTTTGCCACGTGTATGGGTTCCTCCCCTCTGAGCAGGCTGGTGACTAGTAATCTCCCTTCTGTGTCCCCCTTTGACTTAGCTAGTGTAAGTTTCGACTTTTTGCTGAGTATTGTTATCACCCCGTTTTTCTTGTTCTTTGCAGGTGACCCTATTACCTGACCTATCCAGCTGGCCTTCAGGCGGTCTATGTCCCCCTCCTCTAGTCTTGTCTCCTGCAGGACGTAGATGTCGCTCTTAAGCTTGGCCAGGTGGTCTAGGACCTTCCTTCTCTTTACTGGGTGGTTAAGCCCTTTAACGTTCATCGACACTACCTTGATGTCGGTCGTGAGATTATGGTCTGAGTTGTGTGTCATCTCTCGTTTTGTCTGGGCTGGCTGTTAGTCTGGTTAGCTTCCGATCGTGTGCCTATCTTGGTGCTGTGTTTAGTCTTCCGTTGTGCGCTCTCTAGGGATAGGTGATAGATGTGATAAGATAGAAAAAGAGAAAAGAGTAGTATCAGCCCATGTGTGTTCTCCTCGCACCCCCCTCCCCCCTCCATGCCCTCCTCCCTACCCTCCCCCCAACCCCCCTTACTTGCATAGTGGGTGTGCGACAACAAAGTTCCTTTGCTCCGCCTCTTCCCTGAGGTAGGTTGCTGATTTCTTATTCCTTCCGTGATCCGTGGTCAGCGTTCGTCTGTTCGTCTGTTCTTTAGTCTTTAGTCTCTAAGTCTCTTAGTCTTTAAAGCCTGTGCAAATTCTTGCAGTTAGCGTTGGTTGTTAGGGTGTGGGTCTTGGTGTTTCTGAGGTACTTGGTGATGTATTTCTACATTAGCCATGGATGGCTCGTCCCACGTTCCTTAGTTCTGTGCCTGCTCTTCAGGCTTGCTCTGCAGAGTTCTCTTGCAGGAGCTATGAGGTTTTTTTTTTTTTTTTTTAGTCTGATTTACCCTCATTGCTTGGTGAGGCACTTCTTTTTGGGGCACTTTGGCCCTGGCCTTGGCCTCTCACCTCCATCTCCTCTGTCGGTGGTCCTCTCATGTATCGTCTGAGTTCCTCTGGGTCCTCGAAGACAATTGATCTCCAGTTTTCCGTGACTTTAAAGCGAGCAGGACCAGTGAAAGAGTAGTTTAGGTTTCTTTTCCGCAGAGCTCCTCTCATGGCTAGGAAGCCTTTCCTTGCCTCTACTGTCGCTTTCGAGTAATCCTGTGTGAGTACAATCTTGCTGCTCGCCCATGTGAGGTTCTGATTTTTCCTGGCAAAGGCGAAGATCGCGTCAGTGTGGTCCGCTCTTAGTGGGGAGCAGATTATCGCTCTTGGAGGTTTTCCCGTGGCTGGTTTTCCCGACGGAACTCTGTATGCCTTGTTGACTTCGAACTGCCTCTCAAAGTTTAGGCTGGTGAGTTTGGGGATCATGTCTTCTAGCATTGCTGCGCAAGACTTGTCTTTGTCCTCCAGACCTTCTGGGACTCCCAGGATTCTGATGTTACCCCTTCTGGCTCTGTCGTCTTGCTCCGCTAGCTGCTTTTGTAGTGTCTTTGTTATCTTTGCGTGCTCCTCAGTGATCTTGATGTTCTTGCTCGTTGCATCTTCAACTTCACTTATTCTGCTCTCTGCCGTATCCAGTCTGGTGTTTGTGTTGTGCTGGTCGGCACGGATTGCAGCCAGTTCCAGTTGCATGTTATCTATTGTCTTTTTAGACTCTCTTGCAACATCCTTGACTTCATTGATTCTTTTCAACACTATTTCTAGTGTTGCTGTCTCCGTCTTCAGCTTCGCCGGGGACTCCAGGTTGTCTTTCCTTAGCTTCTTCAGGTCATTTGTGTTTTTCACATCGGCCATCTTCTGCAGCAGTGATTTTCCCCGGCCACGCGATTTGCCTCCCTTTCTTGTAGTGGCTAGCAGTCTGGCTTGTGCCTGTTCCGCGGCTTGCACTATACAATTGTAGCGGAAGCGGCTTGGTACTTTGATACACCGGGTCTTTGTTTTTGCCCTTGCTCCCTCCAGCGTTTGCTTTGTCTCTTTCGCCTGGTATGCCGGATTAGTTGCTAAAAAACCTACCAGCTTGCCCCTTTGGCGCGTTGCTGTGGATTGCTGCGCTGCAGTCGATGCCGTTGCCTTGTGTGCTGGCTTGGTACTTTGGTGTGCCTGGTCTTCTTTTTGTGCTTGCCCCTCCAGCTCTTGCCTCGCCTTGTTTCGTTCGCCTCTGTTAGGGGGAGGCTTTAGGCTGTTGCCTTTACTCTGTCTCTTTACTGGTTCTTGTTGTTGTTGTTGATTGGGGCTTTTAGCATAGCTGCACGCGTCCCTTGTGTTGGCTGAGAGCGTCTGTCCGTCCCGCCTTATGTTGGTCCGCCAGCCTGTTTGCCAGGTTCCCCCTTTAACACTTTGTCTGCGTGTATCGATGCAAGCTGCAGCGTTTGGGGGAGCCACAGGGTTGGTCGGTGCCGCTTTATATGTTTGTGCCCTTTTCCTGGGCCTTTGGTGCTATTTCGTATGGGCTCCGGCTTCGGCGCTGGCTGCGGGGGGGGGGGGTCGCGCAGTCTCCTCTGCCCCCTTCGTGTGGCCACTAGCAGTTTGTGCGTTTCGGCGCTGCCTCGGGGTCGTGCAGACACCTCTGCACCCTTCGTGTGATCAATAGCAGTTTGTGCGCTGCCTCGGGGTCACGCAGACTCCTACGCCCCCCCTCGTGTGTTCACTTGCCGCTTGTGCGCTTCGGCGCTGCCTCGGGGGAGGGAGTCCTGCTCTCGGGACCGTCTTCCTTCTTTGTGCCTGGCCTCGCAGCTCGTTTCCGCTTCCTCCTTTTCGGCTTTTCGGGCTGTGCACTTCCGCTTCCGCTGCTGCCCTTCCACTTCCGTCCCAGCAATGGCTGCCACCTCCCGGTATTTCCGGTTTCGTTCTTTTTACCGGGCTGCCACCATTCAGTGCTCAGGACGTACTTGTCAGGTGCGTCCCGTTTGGTTCCGTTTCCCGTCACTGCCTTCCTCTTTTTCTGCTCTCAGCTTCTTTCGCAAGCTCTCCGGCGCCTCTTTCTTTTTCTTTCCCCTCCCCTCTCTTCTGCTGCTAGCGCTCTCACCACTTGTTGTTTCTGGTAACAAGCGTGACTCCCCTGGCTTGCCGCTTCGTTGTTAGTGACCGCTTCGCTTGGCTGGTCTCTTCCCCCTATCTCTGGCCGGTCGCCATCTTGCCTCTCTTCTCTCTTCTTTTTTGTTGCTCTTCAGAGTTGGGTTTGGTTGTTGGAGCCTGTTTTGGGATCTCCGGCTCTTACTACCTTGTAGCCCTTATCTTCACAGTACGTTGGTTTCTTTTTTCCGGATTTATACCTCGAGTTTGGCTGGTTTAATCGCCTTAGTTTTCCTCAGGTTCGCAGAGCTACGGACCTAGACGACCATCTTCTTTGTCGTCCAAGCCAGTGCTGCGAGGTTTCAAAACATTTGTCAAACTGGGTAAAAACGATGGAAAATAGATGCCCATGTATACACATAATAGAAAACAGGGGGGAGTTCCATTGTGGACTCATATCAACCCACCACAAGGGCATTTCTCACACGTAGTATAGGAATAATGAAAATGTACAGAAGAATGTGAATATAGACGCTCCTAATAGGATCTTCGTATCCAGTAGGCCCTAAGGGGAGGTGTTCCAGCTTGTGCTCAAAATGTCTAGTGTGGGTCCTCAGACAACCTACTTGAATTGGTTCCATGGGATATCATCTTTTAGTCCGGTGGTGTTTGTCCCCAAACGGAACACCCAGCGCTGTTTCTTCTCAAACAGGCCGTGTGCATCTCAGTAAGAAAATGTAACGCCAATTTTGTTGTGGTTTTTTTGCACCTGATGTTGCTTTTGTGTTCCCCAATCCTAATTTTCACTGGTTTGGTGGTCATGCCAACCTATTCCAAACCGCAAGGGCAAGTTATCAGATACACAACATTGTGTCTGTTGCAGTTTGTGAATTTCTTCTGTTCCTATTCTGTTCCATTACGGGAAGTGAGTTGTCTGCTCTTTTTAGTTAGATGGCAGCTGCTGCAGTTGCCACAAGGGTGGTGTCCCCGGACCCACTGTACAGTCATTTGCTCAGGTTGTTTATTACGGGGTCGGGTGTGGACCAAAATGTCTTTAAGATTTCTCCCCCTCTTGTGAGCAAAAAGAGTTTTTTCTAGATCAAGGTCTCCACATGTAAGGGTCCTTCAGTGTCTATTTACAATTTTTTAGATCTTGTTGGAGTGAGTGTTGTAGGTGGTTACACAGATTGATCTCTTATCGAGTTATTTCTGTACTTTGTCCTGCAGTAGAGCATCATTATTGTTATTCCGGGCCCTCTTCATGGCCTTATTTATCACTGGTGTTGGATATCTCCATGCTTCCAGCTTCTTCTGGAGGTCTACTGCTTGCATTTTATAATCTTTTATGCAGGAACAATTCCATCTGAGGCGGAGAAACTGGCCGTATGGTAAGTTATCCCGTAGGTGTCATGGGTGGAAACTGTCATATCTTAATAAACAGTTTTTTGAAGGGGGCTTAAAATGGGTCGTAGTTTTCAGAAGCCCCCCTTCCGGGTAAATGTTTAGATGCAGGAATACCATTTTCTCACGTGATGTGGAGCTAGTAAAGTTTAGGAAGGGGTTTTGTGTGTTCAGACAAACTATAAATTGTTCAATGGACTGAAGGTCACCTTCCCAAATGACCAGGACGTCATCTATATACCGCATCCAGATCTTTATATCCTGGCGGTAGGGGTTGTTTTGGTGGAGGATTTTTTTGATCCTCCAGATGGTGTACGTAGAGCCCGGTCAGACTAGGAGCAAAAGTGCTCCCCATGCTGGACCCGTGGCTCTGTAAGTACAAGGTGGTTTCGTACTGTAAAAAGTTCTTGGTAAGTGCCAAAGCGATGCATTCCATCACTAAGTAGCTGGGTGTCTGATACTCCCATGGTGTAGAAAAAAGGACCTCTTCTATAATATAGAGTGTTTCGTCACGGGGAAGGCTGGTGTACAGGCTTTCTACATCCAAGCTCAGTAGAAATTGAGTCATGGGATTGAAGGGTCGTGTCTGTAGTAGCTGGAGGACTGCTTTCGTGTCCTTTAAGTATGTGTCTGTAGCCTGTACCAGAGGGCGAAGGAAAGCGTCCGCGAATTTTGACAAAGGTTCCAAAATGGAACCAATACTGGAGACAATCGATCTCCCTGGCGGGTGGGTCAAGTTTTTATGTATTTTGGGAATGGTGTAAAAGTATGGAGTCCTCAGTGTTTTTTGAACTAAGAAATCGGCCTCGTTCCTGGATACCAGTCGTGTGCCAAAGCTTCCTTCACCATTCCCGTGATCCTGATTCGTAGAGTCTCAGTAGGGTCCTCCCATAGGATCGTGTAGTTGCTCCTATCAGACAGGAGTCTACGGCATTTCTGGTCATAAGCCGATGTTGTTTGGACCACAATCGCACCCCCTTTGTCTGCAGGTTTTATAACGATTTCATCATTACTGGCTAGTTGGCGTATGGCCTCTTGTTCGGACCTGCTGGTGTTGTGGAATACACTACTACTGTTTGTTGTTAGTTTGAAAAGGTCTGTAATCACCGCCTTCTCAAATACCAATAGTTCCACTGGTAGAGTGGTATCCAGTGGTGTGAAAGTTGACTTTAGTCTGAGACCTATGTCGGTGGGCTTGGAGGGAGTCCCGTCCTTATCTTTAAAGAAAACTTGGAGTTTTCGTTTTCTTACAAACTCTTGCATCTCAGCATGTACCTTGAAGGTGTCTAGTCCATTTGTGGGCTCAAAGCCTAATCCTTTATTCAGAACGGTTCTTTGCGTGTCTGATAGTTCAAAAGGGGTTATGTTCACCACTACGTCCCCCTCTTGCTGGTTGAGGCTTGGTTTGGGAGTGCTCCTGTCATGCTCCTTGTGGCCACCCGCGGGTCTTCCAGTTCTCCTGACTGCCAATTCACATTGTTCCCCTTCCTGTTCCTGCCCCGTCGTGGTCCTTGGTGTGACCCTAAAAAAGGCGGTGGTGGTCCATACAAATTCCTATCATATTCCGTTGTCCATTATTGGAATGGTTCAAAATGATGTTGTTGGAAGGTATGGGGGCCTTGGTAATGTTGGTACATGGGTGGGCCCTGATAACCCCTCCATCCTCTCTGTCTAGGGTAGAATGGTCTTGGTTGTCGTTGGCCTCTTCTTTGGTATCTATAGGCCCGGTTTCCACTGGATCTTGATCCACTGGAGCTACCATCAGATGTATCACTTTCCACATCACTGTTGTTATCCCCACTGGTGTAGTCGGCTCTTGTATAGGGGTATGCCCTTTCGTGTGAAAAGCGTTCCTTATCTTTTTTCAATTTTTTGAACTTGCTTTGTTTCAAGGTGACTTCGAAATCCGTCATCTGCTGGTTTAACTCATCTAAACGTTTTTTGAGAGAGGTGTGGGATTGGTATGACTTCAGCTGGATCTCCAGTTTCTGAATATCCATTTTTAGCTCCTGTGCTATTCCCCCAGCCGTCTTAATTATGAGGACAAGCCAGTGCCTGGTGCAGTGCCACGAGATGAGCGACCAGTCTTTCTTGAAAGCCATATCGTCTTGGAAAATAAAGGGTTTGTTTTTAACAATCAGGCCTTGTAGTGCCACTTTCCCCCTTAAATATTCAGTCATCAGGAGCCCACGTAGGGCCGCTTTTATCTGCGTTCTCCTCAGGTTGGTTAATTCATCCCAATCTGCTACACTCGGACCAGGTTTGGTATTACTCAAACCTTCGAATGGATTGATTGCTGACAGGATGCGGTCAATCTTGTCTTCACCAAAGGTGAGGTCATTTTCATCCGCCATGTTCTCGAGATATGGCTCGTTGTAGGTGCAGGAATAGTTGGTTTTGTCAAAAAAGGTGTGTGTGGAAGAACAAAGTGTATATCATGAAAGTACATATATCCAGAATTTTTGGTATGCTCCCAAAGCTTCACGCTGTCTTAATCATAAACTATAACAAAAAAGGAGTGGAGAGGAAGTGGATTTGTCTCCCCAACCGCAATATATATAAACAGAAAGAATCCACAGGAGGTATTAGAAATGTGGTCCCTACAATGGTGGGGAGAACAATGTGTTCTTTAAATACCCCTCACACACCAAAAGCACCCTTGGTGTCACGCTTCATCATAGGGGTCTTCGCATCCCTCTACGGAATGCGGCGTGCTACTAACCAACGACTACGCGGGAGCACTTGTTGGTAACTCTATGTGTGGTGCGTGAGGGAGTATTGTGTTAGGTGAGTAGTGGGGTCAGGAGTGGATGAAAAAGTGAATATTAAAAGATACCTGGCACGTAAGGTCTAAAAAGACTTTTATTCGGCCTCCATGCTGGTATTATTAAAAGGGTGGTCGAGGTATTGTTGTATTTATTGTACACTACCTCATTCGCGTGTCAACATGTTTTGAAGCTAGGCTTCTTCTTCAGGACGCATGTTGAGAATTCTTCTACAGTTGTAATTAGTTTCAAGGCGTATCATCTGTTTTAGGATATCTGAGTCTGGCTCACTTAAACAGGGACACATGAGTTTCTGTGGCAGGCTGTGACAATTTGAACCATGCTGATGTGGTGTCTCTTTAAAGGGGTCATTCAATGGAGAGAGGGAAAAACAATTCTCTTTACCCAGTCCTGCCCCTTCTTACAATTTCTGAGTTTTACACAGGGACTCACCTTTGAGTTTGCTCGTAGATATCATATTTTTTATAAAGACTGTTTACCAGATGTCTATTTATTGCATGCCTCACATTATTTTTTTTTATCATTTCATTAGTAAGTGTATTAGCTTTGTAAAGGAGAAACATACAACTATTTCTACAATAAGAGTGAAGAAATGCATAAGACAATCTCCACACAAGATTATTACTGCTTCTAGCACACTAACAGAAAAGACATAAAGAAAGACAGCCTTCGGAAAAGGGGAACAAATTGGTGATGGAGAACAGGCAGGGGAAAAGGAGTTCTGCAGCTAGTACGCGTAAACCGTACAAATGTGCATCTGCCATATGCAGTGAACATGAAAAAAACAAGCAATCAACTTACATTGCAGTGGCCACTGCAGCACTATAAATAGCATAAGATGTAAACATTTCACCAAGGTCGTCCCTTTTCGTCATGATGTGCAACACGTATAGCAAGGAAAAAGATACATATTTCACCATCAATCCAAAGTTACTCCTTGCGATTGGATTCAAGTGGTAACCCCAAATCTATTGGAATATAGGGAGTGTACCTTGTACCTTATAAATCAGTCTCTCATAAGAGCTGCTAGAAATTGGGTTTCTGGTTGGCAGAGGTATGCATCCTATCCAAACAGGAACGACAATCTTGGTCAGGGTAAGTGTAGTACACACTAAAATCTTACCCTTGTTCACCCACTGGTAGCTTGGAAAAGAGCAGTCAGGCTAAACTAAAGATGAAATGTGTAAAGTATTTGTGCACACACACAGTAACTCACTGAAAACACCACAAAAGTACTCCACACCAGTTTAGAAAAATAACCAATATTTATATGAGTAAAATAAGACCAAAACAATAAAAATCCAATACACAGATAAGGATACAAACTTTGCAAGATTAATCAAAAATTCAGTGCTCAGAAATCAATGGCTCCAACTGGGGCTATCTGGTCGAGCTTGACTGGGACAATCCAAAATTTCAGTCCAACCCCGATGGTGTGGGCCATATACATGTCACACAGACCCTCTGACAGTACCTTCGATGCATTGATGCTAGGGGATGATGCGATGAACAAAGGAGGGGATGCTTCACTGTAGGAGGTGATGCATTGTTTCCGAAGTCGGGCGACATAGTTACTGCATCAAACTGTGCATCGGACCAATGTGTTGATGTTGTACCCCTGGGCCATAGGCGATGCGTTGGCTTGAAGCTGAACAGGGCTGGGAATGCGCTTGGGATGGTGCGTCGCAGACATCGGTGATGCAGTATCCAAAGGCTTGTGCAATAGCAGTGATGCGCAGGCATTGCACCGGCAAAGTCGGGGCTGCGTTGTAATTTGAGGATGTTGCATTGCACCGTCGACAAACGCTGACCAGGGTTTCTGTGCAGGCAGCGGCAATGCATCGATATTGCTGAGAGATGCGCAGGTTCTGATCAAACCGTCAGATTCGATGCATTGGTTTCTTGGGTTGTAGCACTAAACACTAACTTCCAAGGGCTGAGGTCTGTATTTGGCACCACTTGGCAGAGAAGGACTCACAGCAGAGGAGCCCAGGTGCTGGTAGCAAGATGCAGGTGAAGTCTTTGATATCCCTGAGACTTCAGAAATAGGAGGCAAGCCCAAGAAGCCTTGGAGAACCTTTATAGAGTCAGGATGTAGAGAGTCAAGTCCAGTCCTCTTACTCCAAGGCAAAAAGCAGCAGGCCAACACAGCAAAGCAAGGAACAAAGAGGCAGTCCCTCCTGACAGCACAACTGCTCTTCTTCCTGGTAGAATGTCCTCAGTTCCGGAGGTGTTCTGAGTAAATTGTGACAGAGGTCCAGCACTTATACCCATTTTAGCCTTTGAAGTAGGGAGACTTCAAAGAAAAGTCCTTGTATTGCACAAGACCCCGCTCTTTGATGCCCTGGCTCTAGACTCACTACAGGGGGTATGCAACCCTTTGTGTGGGGACAGGCACAGCCCTATTCAGGTGCAAGTGTCGTCGGATCCACCTTCTCACTCTAGCTCAGGAAGACCCATCAGCCTGGCGATGGGCCATCAGGATGTGAGTGGCACACCTCAGCTCCCTTTGTGTGTGAGTGTTTTAAGGAAATGCACAAAACCCAGCCGGCACCCAACCCAGACATATATTCCAGACACAGGCCAAAGGAACAGAATGGTTTAAGTAAGAAAATGCCATCTTTCTAAAAATTGAATTTCCAGACCTGCATTTTCAAAATCAACCTTACTAAAAGATGTATTTTTAAGTTGTCAGTCAAGAGACACCATACGTACTCTTCCTATCTTTCCCCAAATGAAAGTTGTACGTGTAATGTATTACAAAGCAGCTCCAATGCTAACTTATTGTAGAGAAGGCCTTACAGTAGAGAAATATGAATTTTGATGAACATTACTACCAGGACATGTGAAACTTAAAAGTACATGTACTACCTTTAAAGTGCACTGCACCCTGCCCATGGGCTGTCCAGGGTCTAGTCTAGGGGTGACCTATGTGTAATAAAAAGGAAGGTTTAAGTCTGACAAGTAGATTTTCTTGTCATGTCAAAATGGCAGTTCACAACTGCACTCTGGCTCTGCAATGACAGGCCTGAAACATGTTTGAAGGGCTACTTATGTGGGTGGCACAATCAGTGCTGCAGGTTCACTAGTAGCATTTGATTTACAGGACTTGGGCACATGTAGCACACTTTACCAGGGATTTATAAGCAAATCAAATATGCCAATCAGGAAGAAAGTGAATGCCATTACATTTTAAGACAGATGGCACACACACTTTAGCACTGGTCAGCAGTGAAAAAGTGCCCAGAGCCATAAAACCTGCAAAACCAAAGTCAAACACAGATGAGTAAGAAGGCAAAATGCTTGGGCTAACCCTGCAGAAAGAGCCAATTTCAACAAGAGCAGGCAGCGCAATACCATATGAGTTGCAATATGGAATGTGTCAACCCATCAGTGAGTAAGAAGCACATGTATAGCCTCCCTAGCACACCGTAAACCTGTTGATGGCATCAAAATATCTATATGAAATATTTATGTTGAATTTTTAGCAAGGTGGTTTATAGTGTAATGGGTGCTCTTTCTGTGGTCAACTTAAAAGAATATGTTTATTTTTTGCTATGAACAGATTGGCATTTACCATCACCATATGCCCATATTCTAAGGGCGATTAGTTATTTTCTTCATGAATGCAGGTACTTAGATCATTTGAACCGTAATGAGCTAAGTTTGGTAATCATTTACACAAATGTAAGACCCCACCACACTGAGTTATTGACTGATTGAGACCTGATCACACCTGTGAGTTTTGAACTGAAATGTATATTTTATTTTGCTTTTAAAAAGATTGTCATTAATATGAGTATGAGGGGGTTGCAAAGAATTAGGAGTTAGCAGATTGGATATCTTGTCACAAACGTGACAGATATCCCTTCCACCTTATTACAATTGCCATCGAATATACTGAGATACAGCCGATTGTACTCCTAGTCAAGTGTTAATGCTTTACACCTACTGTAAGTAATGCTTCTACTAAAGATAGTAATTGGACCCACAATTCTCTTTTTGTTTGTAATTTTTGGTTCGATTTGCCTCAAAGCTACAGATGTCTCCCTTCTGGTGACCTAATGCCTATTCCAGATTATTTTTAAGCAGTGCCTACTCTTCCACTAAGGCTAAGGAGTGTTATGTGAGCAGTTGAAAAAGGAAAGATAAAATGATAATAACGAATGTTATTATCATTTTTATGTTTCCGTTGTGACTCACCTGGTTAGGGGCGGGGCTGGATGTCACAGGAACAGAGGGAGTAGTGGTGGCACTCTCTTAAGTGTGCATGACGGTTTGGACAGCCGTCTTGGGCCGGCCAAACAGTCATGCACACTTTGCATGTTCTTCACGCAGCATTGTGATTGGTCAGGGGAGTCTGGATGCCTGGGTGCTTCCGGGTTCTTGCTTCCTTCCTGCTCCTGGAGTGATGGATAGGACCTTGAGGCAGCCGCCAGCGTGTAGGTAAGTGGCATTTTTTTCCTATTTTTTTTTATCTGCCCCCCTTACCCTACCTCCCCTCCACACCGCCACCCCAGTTAAGTAGTTAAGTAGCAGCTGCCATCCTTTTCAAGACCCTAACTAATGCAGTGTTATACATTGTAGAAATATTATACTAAGTTATGTTATGTTATAAATTGTTTTATAACGCGCTCTGTTACTAACTAGTATCCTGGCGCGGGGGAGGGATGTGCAGTGAGCAGAAGGGGAAAAGGGGAAGTCAGGCAGATTTAAGAATTCACATTGAATAAATGGGTTTTTAGACCTTTCTTGAAGCAGGTAATAGACTGGGCTGCACGAAGGTGGAAAGGAAGTGCATTCCAGGCCCTGGCAGCCCTCACGGAGATAGACTGGCCACCCAGCCTGATGAACTTAAATCTGGGCATAGCCATCCTGCATTGGTTAGCAGATCGGAGACAGCGATTGGGGACATACAGAAAAAATCGTTTACTCAAGCACAATGGCCCGATATACGAATAATGAAAAATCAATAATGAGATATTTGGAAACAAAAAGTGCCATAGGATATAATGTACTTATAATAATGTGGATGGAATATCTATCATGTTTATGAGCTACCTTGTGTTACACAGCGTATTGTCCACCTTTGGATGTATATATAACTGTCACTAAATCGGACTGGTTTCCAGGAGTGGTTTGTACCAGCTTGGTTTGTGTAAAAGAACAGATTTTGCCTTGCCTCGAAATTTTGATCCTTTTTTTAATCCTGCATTCACACAATTTGATCTTGTTCATGTGACTTGCCATGGGTCGAGTAAGTATGACAATTGTGTTTATTATGCAGTGATTTTACTTTCTAAATCTACTGTTCACCGTATTACAAAAGTGTGGACTATGTAACACGCATTGGCGGTCTATTTTTTAATTTCAAACATGTACCATGAAGAAATTGATCAAATGATCTCCGAAAAATAAGTGTACTGAATGTTTCGAACTTAATCAGTTTTGGTTGCACTTGAATGACATTTGTTACTTATGACTTACTCTTGCATTTTTTAACCACTGACAATTGGTTAGAGTACACTACATTTCATTGTTTATTAGCCTGCTTACGTCTTTACATTAAGTAAACAACTATATGCAGATCAGCTTTGAAAGTGTCCAAAAAGAAGCAGGGAAACTAATGCTAACTGCACAGTCTTGTGCCGCATTAGTGAGGTACAACTTGTTTTACTAGGACAGATTCAGCTGGGGCCATGATTCTGGACATGTCTACGCCACACAGGGTGAATCACAGAGACAGCAATAAAGTGAATGATGCATCCGTTGGAATTTACCGTAGACACTTGTCAGTATCAGTTCTGTGCACACGAGTCTTGGTCATGCTCCAAACGGAGCAGCCCAGTGCAGACTGCTCACCTGCATGCAGGGTTGGATTGGGATTGAAAATCGGCACGGGCATGCAAAAACAAAAAATCGGCCCACATTTGCATAAAGACTCCTCAAATGACTGCTTCGGCCTAATCTTATAAAAAAATGAGCTGGGGGTGGGGAGGGGGGGGAGGAGGGGGTAAAAAAATGTACAAGTTAGTTTACACTGCTGAAATACACCTGGAAACAGGTGAGGCCACTTCTACTCAGGCCCCCGTGCCCCTGCTCAGTACGTGCATACATTAATGGGCCGGCCAAAGAGGCAAAGGAAGTGACACCTCTTGCTAAACGGAGGCAATGAGCGCCCATCTGCCTATAGAAGGGCCACTCAGACACCTACTGGGCCGCTGGCTGTTCGAACAATAGAGACAGCACCCAAATTGCCCCCCAGAATGCTAAAAAAAGCAGCCCACAGCAGCACTCGGACACCGGCCCCTCGGGCATTGCCCGAATGCCCGCGTTACCAATCCGACGCTGCCTGCCTGCCCTCTGACTGGAAGCTCTCCCTGTTCTATATGACTTTCTGGCTTTTCGACCGAAGTGATAAACTCGATAAGTTCTTACAAGTTGGTAGAACATGATTGCAGACGACACGTCTCTGAAATAAAGAATCAAAATGCGATTAATGGCCTCAGTCACTCCTGAACTATATGTGTATGGCATTCCCTCCTCGTCCTGTCTCCCCGTCCCATTACTTACAAGTGAGCAGCTAGTCTGCTCTACAGAAACCTTTAGCCTAGCTGAGCTGTTTGCACTTCCCCCAAGATGGCGTCACTATCACGTGACAATAAAGGGGGAAGTGCAGCATTGGAACATCCTGTTCTTTTTTTCTGCACTACGTGCCTGTTTGCCTGGCTGTGCTGGACGGGGTTGCCTTGAGGTGAGTTCCCTGTTATTTATTGTTGTTTGCTGTTTACGGCGGCCTGCTTTAGCGGCTGCCTTTTATTTTATCGCTGTCATTTCCCCCGCGCTGCCTCTTTGTGCTGACGGTCTTTTCCATTTCATACGCGGTTCGCGTTAGCGGCCGTCTCCGCTTTTGCTCACTCACCTGACTTGTTGGCCTGCTTCAGTGGCCGTTCCTGGGTTTTCTCCGGTCCCGCTGCGCCCTGCATTAGCGGGCGGGGTTTCTGGTGTTGGTGATGCGGCGCACTTGTGTTTTATTGTGCGTTTGGGGGCGAATTTGGCAGCTGGCTGGGCTTTTTATGCCGGCCCTCTTTTCCCTGCTCCCAAGGGAGCTCGGGTCCTCGGAACTTTGTGGGCTATATATGGGGTCCTTCATGGCTGGTTTTTGTCCTTGCTTATGCCTGTTTTTGATGCTTTTGGACTGGAGTGCTGAGCTCTCTGTACTTGTTGCAGCCATGGCTTCTGATGCTTCTTCATCTGCTGCCCCTCTTGATGCCCTGCACCTGATTATTAATGAGGCTGTGGCTGCTGCTTTCCTGGCTAGGGACACGGCTGGGCCTCCTCCCAAGGTGCCTCGTGGTTCGTTGGATCCGCAGGCTGCTTCTGAGGATGAGTTTGGCCCTCCTGAGGATGAGGGTGTGCGTGGTCGCTTGGTTAAGGGTGCTGAGCTCTCTGAACTGTGCACCCATGTGCGGTCCAATTTGGGTTTCTTTCCTCCTACTGCTGATGTTTTGGAGGATTACTTTTTTACGCAGTATGTCCAGCCTGCTCCTGACTCTTTTCCTTTGCATGGGGCGGTGCGCAAAGTGCTATCTCACGAATGGAAGGAGGTGGACAAGTCAGCTTTTCCTCGTTTCCTGTCCAAGCGTTACCCTCTTGAGGGTTTTGCTGCGGAGTTCCCTCAGGCGATGAAAGCTGACAATTTGATGGTTGGCCTTTTCTCTCAAGGTTTGGTCATTTCAGAATACGCCCTTCCTGCCGACGCTGTGGATAAGCGTTTTGAGGGGGCAGTGATAAGTTCCTATGCTGCTTCTCATTTTTCGGTCCGGGCGACTGACTATTCTAATTACATGGTTCAGTCGCTCCTAAAGGATTTCCAGTCCCTGTCCGTTCTGCTGCAGGACGGTGAGGATGCCACACCTCTTTTGTCTTTGATGGAGTTACATGTGCGATACCTGTTGGATCTTTCCCTCGACAATTTGGGGCGGCGGCGGCTGCTTCTGGTGCTTCCATCGCTGCCCGTCGTCATATTTGGATGCGTTCCTGGAAGGCGGAGTCTTCCCAGAAGTCAGTCCTCCTTAAGTTGCCCTTTGAAGGTTCCAAAGTGTTCAGTCCTCAGCTGGAGGATATGGTCAAGCAATCGGCGGAGAAACGCAAGCTGGTGGCTCCGGTCCGCCCTCCTTCTAGGGGATGTGGGTTTGGATACCGTCGCGCTTTTGGGCCTCCTGCTCGTGGCGCTTCTCAGCCCTTTCGTGGCAGGGGTCGTGGCCGGGGGGCCCCTGGAAGTGCCAAGCCCCTGGCCGCTGCCAGTGTTGCCACCTCCGCTTCCTCCTCTTCCCAATGACTGTCTGCCTTTGCCAGTTGGTGGTCGCCTCCAGTCCTTCCGCTCCCAGTGGTTGTCAGTTCCGGATGCCTGGGCGGTTCAGACTGTGTCAGAGGGTTGCCAGATAGAGTTTTCGTCTCATCCGGGTTTTGTTCACACACCCCTGCCCCGTCTCCCTCTGCGACGGGAGGCTTTGTTGGTGGGTGTGTGGCTTCTATTGGAGAAGAGGGCTATTGTGGAGGTTCCTCTTCTGGAAAGGGGCGAGGGTTGCTATTTGGTCCTCTTTCTGGTCTCCAAGAAGGATACTTTGGATCTCCGTCCTGTTTTGGATCTGAAGCGGGTCAATCGCTTCATTCTCCATCGCCCTTTCAAGATGGTGACTGCATTCCATCCTGCCTCTGGTGCTTCCGGGAGGCTTCCTGGCGTCCCTGGACCTGATGGATGCGTATCTGCACATTCCTGTCCATCCGGAAGACCAGCGTTTTCTCCGGTTTGCTGTGGGGACCCTTTACTATCAGTTCCGGGTGCTCCCGTTCGGCCTTTCATCGGCGCCCAGAGTGTTCACCAAGCTCTTGGCCCCTCTGGTGGGTATTCTTCATTCCAGGGGGCTGCAGGTGTTTCCATACCTGGATGACTGGTTGATTGTCTCTCCTTCTTTTTCTCAGGCTCTGTCGGATGTGGACCAGGTGTGTCTTCTCCTGGGTTCCTTTGGGTTCCTCATCAACCACAGGAAGTCCTCCCTGGTGCCCTCCCAGTCCCTGAAGTTCCTGTGGGCACTCTTCCGCATGGACGTGGCCATGGTGTTCTTCTCCCAGGAGCGCCAGTTGACTTTGTTTTTTTGAGGAAACAACGGTCCTTAGGATAAACAGCATAAGCAATACAATAAAATATAGACTAGGATCAGTACTATATTCCACAATTTCAGTGCCCAGCCGGGCCTGAGAAGTTTTATTCAAATATATGTAATGATAAACATGACCACCAGAGGGGTCAATTTCATTGTCTGATAGGGTACAAGCCTGCACCTATCCGGATAACAATTAGAAGGTTTGAAAAGTAGAGGATAGTAAATGTTGAAAAAGAGGGAGGCAAAAAGTATGAGACAAAAGATATCAGGCAAGAAGGACGTGGGAGCCAACTGTCCCTTGCATTTACATCAATTCAAAGCAAGTTCGGACATACAATTACTGTAATCGGGTAAACACAATGGTAGACATTACAGAATTGCTAAAAATGTCGACGACGTTTCGATCCCTGGCTCCTAGTGAACTGGGATCATCATCAGGACTTTACGTTAAGTTGCCTGTTTTACTATTCAAGCGCCTAGATAAACTAGTGTCGGGACCTCAGTTAAATGTCTTGAGGTCGCTCGACTTGGTCCAGAAAAGAGGTTCAAATTCCGGCGTGGGCTTGGGGTGCTCCACACTCTCTATTCGGCAGTTAAATAGTTCTAGCTCATGGATCGAGCAAGAATCAGGCGGCAGGCTCAATGGCACTGTTCCGACGTCCGTGAATCCGGATTCACGGACGTCGGAACAGTGCCATTGAGCCTGCCGCCTGATTCTTGCTCGATCCATGAGCTAGAACTATTTAACTGCCGAATAGAGAGTGTGGAGCACCCCAAGCCCACGCCAGAATTTGAACCTCTTTTCTGGACCAAGTCGAGCGACCTCAAGACATTTAACTGAGGTCCCGACACTAGTTTATTTAGGCGCTTGAATAGTAAAACAGGCAACTTAACGTAAAGTCCTGATGATGATCCCAGTTCACTAGGAGCCAGGGATCGAAACGTCGTCGACATTTTTAGCAATTCTGTAATGTCTACCATTGTGTTTACCCGATTACAGTAATTGTGTGTCCGAACTTGCTTTGAATTGATGTAAATGCAAGGGACAGTTGGCTCCCACGTCCTTCTTGCCTGATATCTTTTGTCTCATACTTTTTGCCTCCCTCTTTTTCAACATTTACTATCCTCTACTTTTCAAACCTTCTAATTGTTATCCGGATAGGTGCAGGCTTGTACCCTATCAGACAATGAAATTGACCCCTCTGGTGGTCATGTTTATCATTACATATATTTGAATAAAACTTCTCAGGCCCGGCTGGGCACTGAAATTGTGGAATATAGTACTGATCCTAGTCTATATTTTATTGTATTGCTTATGCTGTTTATCCTAAGGACCGTTGTTTCCTCAAAAAGATAGTTCGCCCATGGTCCCTAGGCACTGTATTGGGTTCCCTTGTTATGATTGAAAAGAGTTGACTTTGTTTTGTCACCTTTCTTGGCTTCTGTCCCAGTCCCGGGTGTCTGCCCATCTCTGGTTGCGGAGTCAGGGGGAGATGGCATCTACATTTCATCTCCTTCCCTGGGCCAGGCTTAATCTGTACCCCCTGTTACATCATGTCCTGTCACACTGGGATCCTGCCTCCTTGGACTACGAGACTCTGATTCCTGTCACTCCGGGGATTCGGGCGGATCTCCAGTGGTGGTTGTCCCCTCAGTCTCTTTCCCGGGGGTTCGATCTCCTTCCTCCCCAGTCTGTGGTTGATTTGTCCACGGATGCCAGTGCCTTGGGTTGGGGTGCGGTTCTGGTGCCACCAAGGCTCAGGGTCGGTGGTCCTGTCTCGAGTCCCTCCAGTCGTCGAACTGGAAGGAGTTGAGGGCGGTTTGGTTGGCTCTTCTGTGGTTCGCTCCTCTCCTTCGGGGGCGGGCGGTCTCGGTGCAGATCGACAACCAGGTGGTTCGTGCTTATGTGAATCACCAATGGGGCATGTGTCGATCTCTGTTTCTCCTGTACCGGAAGATCGGGCTTTGGGCCGAGTTGAATCTTTTGTCTCTGACGGCGGTCTATCTTCCGGCGAAGGTGAATGGATCTGCGGATTCTTTGAGCAGGGTGTTCCCCTCCTCGGTGTCCCTGTGTCTGTCCCCGGATCTGTTCGATCTAATTGTCCTCCGGTTCCGCCGTCCTTGGCTGGATCTTTTTGCCTCGGAGGTTTCCGCCCTTCTTCCTCTGTTTTGCAGCATCATTTCCTCTGCGTTTGCATGGGCCACCAATGCTTTCTCGGTTCCGCGGTCGAAGGGCCTGCTATTTGCCTTCCCTCCATTTGCCTTAATTCCGATGGTCCTCCGGAAGATTCGGTTGGATCGGGAGGAGGTTCTCCTGGTGGTTCCGGAGTGGTCTTGGCAGTCTTGGTTTCCCCTTCTGCTGACCTTGTCTGTTTCCCTCATTGGAGGTTTCTCCTGTCTCCATCCCCCCTGCGGGCTCCTCTTCTCGGGATTCCCTCCCTGCGCCGCCTCCGGCTGGGGGTTTTTCACTTGAGAGGTTGAGTTTGCTGGGTCTGGGTTGCTCGGTGGAGGTTGCTCAATGTCTCTAGCTTTCTCGGAGTCCTTCCACTTTGAAGTCCTATGCTCGTCACTGGAAGAATTTCTCCTCCTGGTGTCTTGGGAAGGGTCTCTCTTCTGACTCCTGTGAGGCCGTGAGGGTGTTGGACTTCTTGAGGGATGGTTTTGTCTTGGGGCTTGCGGTTTCTACCCTGCAGGCGCAGTGGGCTGCGATTCTTGCTTTTCGGGGTTCCTCTGTGTCATCTGTCTCCCCGTTGGTGGCTCGCCTTCTGCGGAGTTTCTTGATTCAGCGTCTTGTTTCTCGTTCTCCTGTTCCTCCTTGGGATCTTCCCTTGGTTCTGCGGGCTTTGACGGGTCCTCCTTTCGAGCCTTTGGACTCTGTGACTCTGAAATACCTTTCTGCTAAGGTTATTTTCCTGGTGGCCATTACTTCTGGGCGGAAGGTTGGTGAGATTGGGGCTCTGATGGCTTCTCGCCCTTTTTCCGCTTTTGCGCTGACAAGGTCATTCTCCGCCCGAGTCAGTTCTTTCTTCCTAAGGTGTTGTCTTCTTTTCACTGTCAGGAGGATATTGTTCTCCCGGTGTTTTTTCCGGATCCTGCATCTCCTGAAGAGGTGCTCCTCCATTCGTTGGATGTGCGGAGGGCTCTCCGCATCTACTTGGAGCGTACGGCTGGTTTCCGTAAGGTTGATTCCCTGTTTGTCACCTAGGGCCTGTCGGGGCTGGGGCTTCGGCCTTCTTTGTCCACCTTGTCTCGTTGGGTCAGGGGCGCTGTGGTTTCTGCTTACAATTCGGCCCGATGTCCTCTCCCTTCTTTTGTTCAGGTTAGGTCGACCAGGGGTGTTTCTTCCTCCTGGGCCATGTTCAAGGGGGCCTCCTTGAGGGACATTTGTAATGCTGCCACGTGGGCTTCTCCCCATACTTTTGTTTCCCATTATCGACTTCAGTTGGGGATGGCGGCCTCTGCTGCCTTTGGGGCTCATGTCCTGTCTGCGGTACATGATTTGTGATGTGTACTGTTTTCTGTTGATTAAAATGGACCTGTTTTCCTCGCACCTTTGGTCTGTTTTTTTCTTACAATCACCTTGTGCTTGGGTATGGGCTCACTTGTAAGGAATGGGACGGGGAGACAGGATGAGGAGGTAATGCCCTGTTACTCACCGGTAATATCCATTACTCCGAGTCCTGGTCTCCCCGTCCCATTCCTGAGCCCTTCCCTCCCTCCCTGTTGGGGTTTTCTTTGGGTGATTGTCTGTTTTCGTTCTGGGTTTTCTTTAGTATTCTCAGGATGTTCCAATGCTGCACTTCCCCCTTTATTGTCACGTGATAGTGACGCCATCTTGGGGGAAGTGCAAACAGCTCAGCTAGGCTAAGGGTTTCTTTGGAGCAGACTAGCTGCTCACTTGTAATAATGGGACGGGGAGACCAGGACTCGGAGTAATGGATATTATCGGTGAGTAACCGGGCATTATGCTCCAAGAGGCTAAAACTAAGATGTCCCGATTGCCATTTGCAATAAAGTGCGCAAGGTTCCAGAGGGAGCTAGACTTTCTTTATATCAAGAGTAAAATAGCCCTTTGGAAGAATATTTTTAAGTTCTTCAGCAATCACCTGGCAGACATTGACTGCATGCTCATGGCCCTCTGTGGGCGAATGGCAGCAGAACAAGGACCTGTGCCTGAAACTCTCAAGAGCCCACGATTCCGTGATTTCCGTCTAGTATTCATGCCTCGGGTTTGCATTGTCAGCGGGGCCTTCACTGCCCCACGTGGGTTGTTATATTTCCACGCAGCATACATGATCACAATTGAGGCAGCAATGGAATTAAGACTCGTTTTAAAAAAGGTTTTTTGTGCAGACGTGATGACGATGTACCCAGTGCTTTAAATTGGCCGGTACTCACCGGTACTGAGTACCCGCACTTCTACATTTTCTGCGCTTGAGTACCGAAACTTCTTCTTGTTCAATGAGAGCACCGGTACTCATAGGCAGCAAGCCAACCCAGTGCAATTTGGCCTTTTAAAAACCAAAGCGCGACACACAGCCGACGAGTCAGTCCGTTTTTGTGACGCACTCGAGTGCTAATCTCTCCTTAACATCTGCTAATTGAGCAGTGCCCCTGCCCCCGTCGTGCTCTCTAACCTGGGCTGCTGCAGCCTCCTGGATACGGGATTCGTTCAGCAGACCTGCACGCTGGGCTATTGTGCTCTGTTGGCCATACAAACACCTTCGAAAAGTGGAGGAAGCTCTGTTTTTTTTTTACATTTCTTCTTGTGCCCCCCCCCCCTACAGTCGAGCTCCCATCAACCCATTGCAAGGCGTAAAAGACTTGGTGGGGGACAGATGAAGGGCCCAATTTGCATCTTGCCCCTCTCCCTACTGATAAATACACTACAGCCTTACATTTTCAGAGCTTAACTATTAAAAAGGAGAAATAATATACATACCATTCCTTTAAAATGTAATTGAACAAGAAAGTGCGTGATATTGTGTTATGTATGTTTGATTTCTATAGCACTTTCCCAATGCTTGTGAGGCCCAAGGCGATATTACACTGGAAACAATTTGAGAAGGGATTTATATTCAATTAAAAGTAAAATATTTATAACAGTAGAAAATAAATGTAGTGAGCTTTTTTCTTAGTGCCGTTGAAACAATTTCTATTATAAAGCGCCAATGAAATACAATCTTAAATGAAGAAGTGCATTCGGTCATGAGGTTTTATCAATGATTTCATTAATGGCCAGCCCTCCGCGTTCATCCGCTTGTTCCAGGTAATTGTTGCTTTTAGCAGTTTATTGTGGGGGCACGTGAACTAAATACCCTATCTGCATGCACGAGTGCTTCTGTGTCCCTGCATGTGTTCTTGTATAAGTGAGTGTTGTCTGCAGTGTGCATAGCTGCACACTAATTAAAGAACCCTTTGCACTATATGTAGCCCCACCCCCATGGCTCCACCCCCATAGCCCTACCCGCCTCTAACCCCGTCCCCTAGCCCACATCTCAATTAGGTGCGTACCTGCACTTATATTTTTCCATTTAAAGCACTGGATGTACCTGTAATACCGTTTCACGTCTAGACTCTGATCACAAGGTAACAACGTACAAAAGGTTTTCATTGGGCCAAATGTGGCAACCTGATGAGGGCTCTAGGGGAAAGTTCTACTAAATTGCTTGGGAATGTCCCTATTTTATTGATAAGCAGTACACGCCCTATGAGGAATGCATGATGTATGATTGTGCGCACAAATAGGCAACATCTGCACCAGTGTTAGAGCTAGACCACTTTATGTGATGTCCATGTCCTAACCCGCTACCTCATTCTGATTTGAAAACAGAAAATGTGAGGAGAAGAAAGAGGGAAGGAGCGAGACAGAGATGCAGAGTGAGAAAGAGAGAGACCAACAGGAGAGAGTGAGAGACAGGCAGTGGGAATCAGAAAGGTCAGCAGAGACAAAGCCCTCGCCTGCCAGAGTACCAGGTCCTCCCCCCGACACTCTTATATGTCTCCCCCCCCCCCCACGCGGTGCTGATCTCTGTCACCGAAATGTATGGAGAGGTGGGACGGATAGTTACTCGTGGCGTGACGCAAACTGATCGGGCCCCCTGCAGGATGTAATGAGGTGCCCCTCGAGTCCCCCATATCTCATAGATATTCGCTGGATTTGAGCTGAATGGACCCCCCCCTGGAGGGCCGGGGGCTCATTGGGCCGCAGTAGCTGCAGGAGCCTTTGTTACGCCTCTGGATACACTTTCGTAACTGTTAATGCTTTGTCGGATGCAATCGTATTTTGGGCTGCTAACAATTTATTTTGTATTTTTTAAAACTGTGGTTCAGAAAGGAAAACTCCGTGATACTGACACAATGCTTGGGCGGCCATTGTGAGTTTTCACTGTATGCATAGGGAGGATCACCCTAAATAGTGCACACCTCCTTATGCATGGACGGTGGTAACCGTATGGCGGACGAGAAGGTGCAACCAAGAAATTGCATGGGCAGATGAACTACAATGTTATATTACTCACCTGCTCCCACAAGAGAGATCTTAAGAGAGGGTTACAGAGAGACTAACACGCAGCCCATGAGAACGAGAAATAAAGTATGTGAGAACAAGTAGGAGAAAAGTAGATAGGAACAGAGACCATTCCAGGAAATAAAGAAATGTATAGAACGGAAAAGTGATAGTAAAAGCAACAGAGAGACAGTAAAAGAAAGTATAAAGGGGAAACAAGTGAATAGATTGAGAAAACATGAAACAATGATAACAAAAGATAATACAAAGTAAAGGACAAGAGCGTAAAAAAATAGAGTAAGTAAGAATAAGAGAAAGGAGAAAAACAAAGAAAGAAAGAAACAACAGAGTGAGACAAAAAGAGGATAAGTGTGAGTATGAAAGAGAGCAAGTAGGGCACAAAGTACCAATCTTCAAGAAGCCTACCTACTCCCTTTTAATGACTGATTATTTTAGCTTTCAGAAATAATTCCTATTATTACATTTATTAAGGAGTTTTGTAAAATAAATGTCCATCCTCTTTTGGGTAATGAATTTAGTGGAAGGCGCATTTGGCAATTTTCAGAGTTCCCTGAACCTTGTATTCTCAGGTTGTGGCCAAGGGTGTTCCCTTGTACACCATCTCTGATTCCACGTTTCCTTTTGTGGAAGAGTGATGGTTATCCAGAAGGTCACTAGACAACTAAACAAAATGCCAATATTGCAATAATTGTTTCAAAAGGGAAAGAAGAATCACCACGCACAAAGAATTAAACTATGCGCGAGAGGGGACAGTTTTGTCAGAATAAATCTCATTTATTTTTATCAAAGTTTGTAGTTTTTTTGTTGGTTCGAAATTCACCACAACAATAAGACACACAAAAAATGCGGACAATATCCAGAAGGTCAGGCCTTGAGTGAAGGACTTTGGCTAAGAAGTATTGAGGTGTCAGTTTCTTCAAGAATTCAGGTCCTTGGTAGACGTTATCTGGTATTGTGTCAAGGTCAGTTATTGGGGGTTGATTCATCTTGGCATCTCAATAGCTTGACTCAAACAACTGTACATCTATTTCTGAAAGGTTTGATGGGGCTATGGAGATTGTTTCTTCCTGATTCAAATGGTTGCTTTGTAGGTTAGGTTTGAAAGGGTGTAGGAAAATGCCTATTTGTATATGATCACCCACATTTTATTCGACTGATGCTGCTGGTTTTTCACTATGTGCACAGGGGCTCTGCTAACCAGGCCCCAGCACATGAGCTTTTACCCCGGAAACTTGTTGAAATTGGCTCTACTCCTAATTGGCATGTTTAGATTATCTGTAGTGCCTAGCATTTGGTTTAAAGTGTCCTCTGGGGCTGTAAGGTAAATGTCACTAGTGAACTGCAGCACACATGCGGCCATCACTAGAGTGGCAGTGCAAAACATGACTTCAGGCTTGCCAACAGTAACCTGACTGTGAAGGATTACATTGCAAATTCAACCTGTGAAAATACATCCTTTGGACCAGAATAAACCCTCCTTTCAAATATTAATAAGTCACCCTTAAGGAGACCGTAATACCATAAATGGCAGGGTGCATTGTATTTAAATTAGGATATGTAAAGGTGTAATGTAAAACGTGTCCTTACAATGACAAAGCCCCAAAAGCTGTTTTCACTGTAGCAGGATTAGCTGTTCTATTGGACAGCATTGGGAGTTGATATTAAAATTAAATAATGTTATCTCTGCCTAGGAACCAACAAAAAAATTAATTCTTGGACTTTTAAAACTATTTATTACAAATTTAACTCATTAGTAAAATCGGATGCATACTAAATATGTCACAAAAAGTACTAGTAAAAGTCACCTTCATCCTGCTTACAGCCTCTAGAAGCCCATTTGACAGAGCTTCCAACTTTCACCCAGGTGCTAAATAGCATCTTGATGAGATGTGAAAGTGCTCCCACAGAGGAGACAAAGACTTTAGTTGTGGGAAGGTGTTCTGTTCCTCTGAAAGGATGGCCAACTGGTATGTGCCCAGGAGAGTTCCTAACTTCAAAGACACCAGCCCTGTCCTGGGCAAACATAGCTAACATCTGTGTCTGCCAGTTGCCTTTGTTGCCCTTGCCAGTCAGACACCAGACCTAGCTGACCCCAGAACCGTCCACAGAGAAGGGGTTGCTAATTTCTCTGGCCTCATCTCTAGGGTGGGCACAGATTCTGCTCAGTGGAAGAAAGAATGTCATGTTGGAGTTAGGTAGAGAGGGGCACTGTGGGAATTTTGCAATATGGCACAAAGCAAATGCTGCAAAAGTGGGTAGGGTCACACCTGGGAACTATTACCTCATTAGTTAGGGAGGGGCCTTTATTTACCCCCAACCACAGGCCATGTCAGGCATAAATCTGGTACCCCGAGGAAACCTCTTTCTATCACCACTGGATCTGTGGAAGACAGAAGAAAGACTGCACCTGCTGGTGAAACTTGTGAGGAAACCCCCCAAGGGATGGATCCACTCCCACTTGTTCCCAGGACAAAGAAATGCACTCCAAGGCTCAGTTGGCTGACCTCCTGTTAAGCTACAGGGACACAAATGATGCAATAATTTGGTTTCCCTGGAAAACACAGCTGATTAGTTTGAACTGAATCTGCCCTGCACTCTGCTGGTGGCTTCTTCTGGAATGAGTTATCACCCCCAAAGTACTGTTTCTGAGGTCCTGGAACACCTGCTGATGTCAGAGCGTGCTCCCTCTGTCTAAACCTGATAACCTGTGAGTTAGAAACTTTTTGCCTGGAGAATCATCGCGGGACTGGGACCAAAGTGCCAATCGATTTGCCAAGAGTTCATCGCTGGTGGGCCTGACTTCTCCACTGCTCCCGCTACGCTCTTCTCCACAGCAGATGTCACCCCTTTGTAGTGTCATGTGGTCAAATATCTGATTAAGTGAGAACACCACCATTTTGCATGTTCACATTCAATTGACACTGTTTCTTGAACACCATGCATTGACATTTGACACACATTTCATTGCATGCCTGTGCAGGATAATATTTTCTGAAATGGCTTCGCTTACATTTTCACGTCCTAGGCATAATTTTAACTACCTTGAACATTCTATATGAGGACTAAGCTTACTATCAAAATGTGGTCACATATTTCTATGCGCTCAGCAACTGAGCTATCATACTAGAATAAACAATAGGGCCTGACTGGGGCTTCGGCATGGCAGCATCGGTGATATTTATTATATATACAGCATCACTTCCTTGTTTAAGTTAGATGAGCATTTTGCTGCCAATGAGAGGTGACCCCATGTCGGAATCCCAGCCAGCTGATTCCTGTTTACCTCCTTGAAGAATGTGGCCCTGCTGTCTGCCAAGATGGGAGCTCTGATGACATTTACCCACAGGTATTGGGGAGTTAGATCACCTTGTTGTGTAGTTCCTATAAACCTATAAAGGATCTGCGCGTTTAAACAACATAGACTGTGGGATTGGTGTCCAGACTGATTCCAGACACCCCCACTGGGTATGTTCGCCTGTATACCAGCTAGCTCACTGTGCCACTGTAACCTCCTCTTACCAAGGAGAGAAAAGTTCTTGGCAACTATCGAACATGACAACTCCGTCCCATTAGGGATCGTGGAAACAGTACAGAACTTTTGGCTCCATCACTCATGCTCACTTTATCTCAGAGAGATACACAGAATAATCGGCGGGGACATTTTCAATAAGCATTTATTGATCCAGCGTCATTTTAGTGTTGAAACAACCATAAGACAGAAACAGATGTAAATGATTATAAGCACCAACAGAGTAAAAGGATGGTATGTTCCTACCATAGTGCTAAAATAATGAATACAGGAAGGTATATAAATACATGACAGTAAGAATGCGTACTCCCCCGATGTAACCCTAAATAGATGTACCTACATGTACCTAGCATGTATGCAGATGTAGAGCCAATAATTCCTCTAGGATAAAGCCAACCCCATTACCTGAAGTGAGAGACTGTGGGACCCCATCTTGATCTCGAGATGGACACCCCGTGAGGGATGTCAGACCACTGCGAGCTGGAGTGCCTGCTTGCAGGAACCTCAGCGTCTCGCGTCAGTGTGTCAGCGTGGAAGTCCTTTTTCCCCTCTCCCTGCCTCAGCAAAGATATGGTGTTTATATACCCAAAGTGGTACCCTCAGGGGATCTACCTTGCTGTGTCATATCGAACTAGTATGACACAAGGAATGACCCTTATACATAGTTATTATGCAGGAGATGGTAGTCCTGCTGAGATTCCAAGAATCTTCATGCATAATGAACGAGGCTAGTTTTTAGAGAAAACCCACGTCCTTTAGGCAGTACAGTAACTAGGTGAAAGGTCAGTACCAAGAACCGTTATGTAGTGTAATGGCAGGGGAAATATAGGTGAATGTTTAGTTACTCTCTGGGCCTATAATGGGGTACCTGTATGAAACATAACAACCTGACAGAGATTTGGCAGATACACCCTCCCTAGACAAACTAGGATCGGAAGCATTAGGTACAAGTACAATATAACACAGTACTTATATACAAGCATATATTCTCTTCTATAGCATGATGGTTGAACTATTCATCTTCTTCACCATACTCATAATGTTAACTATGTTATTCTGTTTCCTTCTATTGATTATCACAGCGCATGTCTTCTATATAAGAATCACAGTGCTTCAATAAATAGTGAAACACCTTGCTGAGTATTTCTTGTCTCACTCTCATTGGGTATGCATACGTAACCAAACAAAAAGGTTCTAGATCTGTTACCATGATTCCTTGGAGAGTCAGCGTTTTCCTGTTTTGAGGTTGCATAATACATGTGTTACCTTGTCAGGTTTAGGGGTACAGATGGTGCGCTTTGAGCTGGCAAGACTACATGCCAACATATCCTGAGGGTGTGCGTGGAATCCGACTTGCACGATGTTTATGTTGTCCAACAAATGCACAGTTTTGATTGGGAAAGTATAAGCTGTACAGCAGTAGGCCTTGTCACCCACAAGTCGGGAAGCATGGTATTTAAAGGTAGAACTTCTAGAGATCTAACTTTAACATGTACTTACAGTGACTAGTACCCAAAAGCAATTTTTCACTGTGACAGGCATAGCTGTCCTATGTTGAAAACCAGATGACATATTACAAATTCTAATCCTGCATCTCAGGAATGGGACTAGGTAAAAACGAATTTAAACAACAATGTTTATTAGTTATTAAAAATCCAATTTAATGGTGACGTCATATGTTTAATTAATAATAAGGAAAAGGGACTTTTAGAACGTAAACATTTCCCTGCCGGAAGTTCCAAGACAGTAAATTTGCATTAGCTCTCCCACTTCTGCTAGCCAGTAATTAGCATTTGAATGCATGTGGAAAAAACTGCAGACTGCTTCCCAGGAGAAAAAACATAAGCTGACCTGAATGGATAGAGATGAGCCCTTTGAACCTGATAGAATATGTAGGGTAAGACTTGAGCATCCTTTTTGACAAAACAGTATCAAATCCTGCTTGACAGTTCTGCTGAGTTTACATATAACACTAGAGGCGCACCTGAAAGGATGGCAAACAGTATGCCCAAACAATTCTTTTGTATCCACTGTCTGGTAGCTAAAGGACCTAATTTGACCTATCAGACTTCTGTCTCTGGTCTTTTACAGATAACACTGGGGGCACACTTTAAATGAAGGTAAACAGGATTCCAAAACAATTCCTTTTTATCCACTGTCTGGTTGCTGGAGAACCCAGTTTTGTTCTACCAGACGTCTATCTCTGGGTTAATTGGGGATACAGCGACTGCCTCAAACTTAAATTTAGTGTTAGTTGTGGGAGGGCAATGGGATTATCATAGTAAACTCCCTACACAAACCTCTAAGCACTCAGAGCACATGTTTAGTGTGGCCAAAGATTTCCGCCATCTTGAAAATGCCCAAAGTGGGTAGTTTTGTCCCAGGAAGTTTTACCCCATTGGTCTAGGTGTGGCCTGAAGTCATGCTCATTCACTAGAATGTGCTAGGCATAAATGTGGCATTTATAGGCACTCTTTTCAGGACACTTCTGGACCTGAGGAAGCACAGAAGACTGGATCTGCTATCTGTGACCTGAGAAGAGCCCTGAGAAGATTGCACCTGCTTTCTCTTGTACCCAGGGCAAGGAGTGGACTCTAAGGGACATAAGGCTGACCTTCTGTTAAAGCTACAGGGATACGAGAAAAGAGGCCTTTTACTGCAGGTTCTCAGCTGACCAGTGGAAACCAGACTTGGACAGGACCCTGCTGTGAGGCCTCTTCTTGGCACCATGTGAGTCTCTAAGTGCCTCCACTGAGGTCCAGATGGGCTTTAGAAGGGTACTACTTGGGTGGATAGGGATTTAAAGGACGAAAGTCAGAAGGTATAATCTGTGACCAGGACAGACCTGGTTGGTTTATCCTATCTGTGCTCCATCGCAGTCAGCCTCAAATTGCACCACGACCATTGACTGTCACTGGCACTTTATGCCTCTTGGCGCCATTCCTACTTAAAACTTTAAAATTCATATTTCTGGTTTCCCTTATTGGATATTTGTCATTTTGGTGTCATTTTGTTTAGTACATTATGTTCTATTTTTCTAACTCAGTTTGGAATTTGTATGGTCTTGCATTTCACCTTTATTACAATTTTGGTACTGTATAAATACATTACACATTGCACTATGTGAAGTCTGTCTGCTCATTGCTATAGCTACCAGGGGGTTGAACTCGGGTTAATTTAGTAACTTTGAGGCTTCAGACATACAAGGGTTGTGTTTGTTTCATGAGGTGGATAATCAACCACCCTAAATAATAATCCAGATTCTTATAGCTATCCTCTGTGTCACCAAGAAAACATTTCTGTTGAACACCATGCTGCACACTGTTCAGGGCATCTTCTTCCAATATTCAACCAATGTTCTTAGGGTCTAATTGCACCTTGATGGACTTAGTGGTAGAGACAGATGTGTCTCTTCTGGTGGAATGGATGTTGTGTACAGTGCTCTAAACTGGACATCCTGCCTTCTACTGGTGCAGAAGGCAGATGTGCCCTAGCACCCTCACATAAATCAGAGCTTTAGTCATATGCTATAATAGTAGATCCTGAAAAGAAATTTCCAGTTAGAGATAATATACAACTCTGTCAATCATGTACATTGATTATACATGGGAAACTCTACCTCCAGTAGTTCCATTGATCTGCAGCTTTTCTAAACCGGAAACCGAAAACTCCTGGGGACTCTTAACCAGTGAAGTTAGGTAAGTTTCAACGCTAGGAACCGTGCTACCCAAACTCGCCGCCAGTCTCAGGACAAAGGCCTCTTTAGAGCTTCCTTTTATTGGCTCTTTCACGCTTACTTTGCAAATCCCAGTTTTTTGTATGAGTTTGAGGATCGTTTGTTGAATCGGTGAAAACACCTGGCTGTTGCCAGCTTTTGTTTTCAGTATGGCTGAGCAATCCTGAGCTAAACTTCCCAGCCAGGATGTCAGGGGTGCTTGGAAGTCTTGACTGGAGCTCATCTGCTGCTGTAAGTAGGAAAAAGCTGTGCGAAAGTGATAATGCAGCTCAGTTCCTTCAGCAGCTGAAGTCTTATAAGCTACTGCCTTGCTCAGACTACCCAGTATACTTATTCCAAAATGGTTGATGATTTTGTTACCAGGATATTCAGCAATTACATCGCCATAAGGATTCTGTCTGGCCCACCACCATGCCTGACCTCCGATGAGAAGGCCACCACCTTCAGCGACAAACTCCTGGAACTTTTGAGCCTCTGCGCTGATGGAGGCTGTGCAGCAGTAGACAGTGAAGTCTTGCTTCAGATCTGAGAGTTCACATGCAATGCTTTCTTGGTTCAGAAGAGCCTGAAGGTGTTTCAGGCCTCTCTCTACCCCCACTTTCCCTTTCCTTCCAGCATCAAGCCACGCAATTGCATTGAGGAGAAACCTTTTCAGTTTCAGAGCGCCAATTTGCCGTTCATGTGTTAACACCAACACTCGCCCTCTTCCATAATGTGCAGCAGCCAGAGGCCCAACAGGAAAGGCAGTCGCACCATGCAGCAGAAGAAGAGAAGGTATTCCGCTGTCCTTAAGGTTGAGTTCAGACACATCTTTCAGTAACACCTTTTGGTCTTTAAGGAGATCCATCCCATGCCTGCAAATACAAAAAATGTTTTGGAAAAGTGCTGCACTAACGAAGTAAATATCACATTTCTTTAACCACCTCAATGAATTAACAAAATATGCTCTGCATGGCTTACCATTTATAAATAATCTAAAATTACAGTAAGGAATGCTCCGGTCCTGAGCGATCAAACTTCTTTCAGTGTTCCCAACCAAAAGCAGAGAACCCTAATAAGCCCAGGCCATACATCATAGAGATTATAATAAGGTCTGAAGATATTCAATGAAATGGGCTATGGATTCCTTTCCTGAAAATCAGTCCCTCCAATATGCTGCTCGAGTTATGGAAATGGAACATGTTCTTTATTCAAGGGAATTGTTTTACTTTGCCTTCAGGGCCCATCAAGACACAGCCTCAACAGGTCAAATTGAGCATCAAAAATAGGAAAGACCTTAAGACCACTCTATTTAAAGATGCTTTTAGAGCACAATAGCCAGAGGAGGGAGTGTGAGGCACTTTCCTTCTAAGAAAGCGGGAACTATTCTGCATTAAACTCTCCCAAGTCATAATGTCTTGGATGTCACCCATGTTGACTCTAATCTATTACTTCTGTTTGTCTACTATCCTTAGCTATCCTTGAGTACTTATTTCCTCTTGAACTATCACAACTATCTGTAGTTCCTGGACTCCATTGAATCTAAGTTTATAATTAGCAGCACAAAATATTGAGTCAAAAATATTGTGTGGACAAGATATAGTGTCAAGTATATTGAGGACATAAACATTGTGAAGGTGGGTTTCTATGAGTAAACTAAATTTTACTATATACACTAACATATATATCTTCAAGGTACATAGACGTGGAGTTACGAATAGTAAATCTATACTCACCTATTTGCACTTACCTTCTGTATACTTTGGACTTAATATTTTTGTCACAATAGTCTGCCCACACAATATTTTTGTCATCGATATTCTTTCAGACAACCCACCTGGCATCATGCCAATACTATACAAAACTTCATAAATAAAACAACGAATAAAGAAAGTTACTGCACATGCTGCAAGTCTCATACAATGATGCACTTTAAGATTTCATTGATTGCACTATAACTCAATGGTTCTTAGGCACTATAGGGTAGAATCCTGAAGAGAGTTGTATGTATTCATCCGACGGCACATACACTATGGGCCGAATTCACGAAGATACGTTCATGTAGTAAAGTTACGAGTGTAGATTCTCTGTACCCGTGGTGGAATCTCGGCACTCAGGACAGAATCTCATCATGGAGCACTGTAGAGAGCGCGCTGTGCGGAGATTCCTCCCTGAGTGCAGAGACTCCCCCACAAATACAGAGACTCTGCACTCGTAAGTTTACTACATGTAAGTATCTTCGTGAATGGGGCCCTCTTTGTCAAGGAAGTAGCAGTCATAACTGCAAAAAAGAGGGGCACCAGGACCCATGGATGTGAGAAGCCCACTAAAGCCCAAATGCAGCTGTTTCTTGGTACTCAACTACAAACAAAAATATACTTCTGTCAGTTAAACCTACAAAATTACATAGTGCAACCTAGACATGAACCTAATTGGCAACACACTTTATCTTTATTCGTTAACCTCAAATAGGCCCTTTACAGAGATCTCCCTATATAGATGGTTTAATGCAGCCTGTATGTCCACTCATAAACAGCTGGAGGCAATTCTTAAAATCCACCCATGTTCATTAGAAGATGTCGAAGCTGCAAGAAGGTTATATAAAATGACTACAATGGAGAGGAAAATGAAATCCAGACTAAATCATGGGAACACCTTCAGTGACGGCCAGAACAAGGGATAATAATATGTTCTGGGAAATAGTTAATCATCCTTTTTTCTCAAATCAAGCTGCCCCGAAGATCTAATCTTTGATCTCGGCAGATCTGTGGGTGACTCATTTTTCAAAAATCTTCCAAACTGGGGATATACCGTTGCAATCCCCAATTTAGGAAATGGTTGCATAGGATTGCAAAAATGTACACGCCTTCCATATTCCAATAGAAATTAGTGAAGTGGCCACATCCATTGGAAAATGTGTATTTCTGAAAGCACCAGTCCTGTCGACAGTTTTAAATCTCATATCAACCTATAGGCTCTCTGTTAACAAATGTGTTTAAGAGAACTGTGATGGGCCCCATCCCAGACTCTTGCAGGACAGCAACTACTGTCCCCATTTTTAAAAATGGGGATAGGGCATTACCATCATCTTATAGACCAATCTCCCTGCTAGACTCTAGCGTTAAGTTCCTTGGATGAGTGCTTCTGTCACGTGGGAACCCTGAAGAAAACAAAATCATGACCAATGCACAATTTCGGTTTCAGACCAGGAATTGGAACTGTGAACCAATGCTTAAATTTCCATCTGATAGCAAGGAAATAAGTTATGGCCAAGAAGGGTGCTTTACATCTGGCCTTTATCGACCTATCAAGCCATTTCGATTTGGTAAATCAATGAAAGTTATGGAATATCATGGAAAAAATGGGGGTTGAAATTGAAGCCATTAACCTTTTAAAACATTTGCATCAGGACTTAACAGTACATACATAGGGATGGTGGTTGGCAAAGGACAGCAGTGTACAAGAATATGAGGAAAAGATCTCAGATCCTCAACTCTGCTTCCATTTACCTTTACATACTTTAGCAGGTGGAGCCAAGCATTCTCTGGGTAAGCTGGATACAAAATGGAGGTTAATCATGCCTTAATCTTTCTCCGGAAATAAATTAACGCTCTCTCTTGCAGTAATGTATAATGCCTTAACATCTGAGCTCTTCTGAAGAAGATTAAGCACATTTTCTCCTAAAATGTTCACCTAAATAAATATTGGAGTGTTAGCTCACACAAGGAAGTTCATATATAAGCAAGTTGTGCGCTATAGGGATGAATACTTATCAATATATGAATCAATAGCCGGGTTAGTCACTATTGATGGCCAATGAATGGGCCACTAATAGTTCACATATCTCATCTCAGCATTGCCTTTGGACCCGTCACACAAAAGTACCATGGAGTTTACTCATTATATCAATTTGTTCATAATATTCCTTCAAAATGTTTGTAAAGCATATTTCATTAAAGAAACTGTACAATCTTTGCATGGGCATACCGTTTCTGTCTTCTTATTGCAGTAGGGGTGTCCCGAAGGGATCACTGACATAATATCGACTACAAAAATATAGGCATTTAAAAATTCGACTACAAAATATCGACTACAAAAATATCGAAGTCCTATCTACAAACAGGTAAGTACAAAAATATCGAGTCAAAAATATCGTTTAAAAATATGTACTTTGTAAAAATATCGAATTTATTAAAATTCATGTAAAATTTTAAAAAATTAAAAATAAATAACTAAAATATACTTAAAAATACTTAAATAACCTTAAAATTATTAAATAATTAATTTAAGTTATAAAAAAAATACCATTTTATTTGTTAAAACATATATATATATATTAACAGAATATTATTAAAAAATATACAATATTATTACCGTAGCATAGCAAGAGTGTTAAAATTACTATTCCCACTCCAATGAGTGCAACAGTAGGGAAAGCGTTGGATAGCGTAGCGGTAAAAATTACTATTCCGACTCCAAAGAATTCTACAGTAGGGAAAGCGGTGGATAGCGTAGGGGTAAAAATTACTATTCCCACTCCAGTGAGTGCAACAGTAGGGAAAGCGTTCGATAGCGTAGCGGTAAAAATTACTATTCCAACTCCAAAGAGTTCAACAGTAGGGAAAGCGTTGGATAGCGTAGGGGTAAAAATTACTATTCCCACTCCAAAGAGTGCAACAGTAGAGAAAGCGTTGGATAGCGTAGGGGTAAAAATTACTATTCCCACTCCAGTGAGTGCAACAGTAGGGCAAGCGTTGGATAGTGTAGAGGTAAAAATTACTAGTCCCACTCCAGTGAGTGCAACAGTAGGGAAAGCGTTGGATAGCGTAGGGGTAAAAATTACTATTCCCACTCCAGTGGGTGCAACAGTAGGGAAAGCGTTGGATAGCGTAGGGGTAAAAATTACTATTCCCACTCCAGTGAGTGCAACATTAGGGAAAACATTGGATAGGGTAGGGGTTAAAATTACTATTCCCACTCCAAAGAGTGCAACAGTAGGGAAAACGTTGGATAGCGTAGGGGTAAAAATTACTATTCCCACTCCAGTAGGTGCAACAGTAGGGAAAGCGTTGGATAGCGTAGGGGTAAAAATTACTATTCCCACTCCAGTGAGTGCAACAGTAGAAAAAGCGTTGGATAGCGTAGGGGTAAAAATTACTATTCCCACTCCAGTGGGTGCAACAGTAGGGAAAGCGTTGGATAGCGTAGGGGTACAAATTACTATTCCCACTCCAGTGAGTGCAACAGTAGGGAAAGCGTTGGATAGCGTAGGGGTTAAAATTACTATTTACCACTCCAAAGAGTGCAACAGTAGGGAAAACGTTGGATAGCGTAGGGGTAAAAATTACTATTCCCACTCCAGAGAGTGCAACAGTAGGGAAAGTAAATACTTCATATATTATTTAAAAAAATATAAATTAATATCTATAAAAAATTAATTTAAAGTAATTACCAGTTTAATATAATAGAATAATTAATCAATTAAAATTACAAATTAAAATTAATTATTACAATTAGTTACCTATTAATATAAATTAATTACAAATTAACATTTAATTAATTAACAATTAAAAATTAATTAACAATTCATTAAAATTCAATTCAATTAAATAAATTGAATTATTTAATTAATTATAAATAAATTACTTTCCACTCTATTCCCCTATAAACCCACAACCCACTACAGAAAATAAATTAGGTAAATTAACATAATTAGCAATTAATCCATTAAATACATTAATTGGCAATTAAAATGTAATTAATTACCCATAAAAAATTAATTAACAATTAATTCTAAAAAAATACCAATAAATAATTTTACATATTTAATTAATTATAAATAAATTACTTCCCACCCAATTTCCCTATAAACCCACAACCCGCTACAGAAAATAAATTAGTAAAATTAACATAATTAGCAATTAATCAATTAATTAAAATTAATTGCCAATTAAAATTTTATTAATTACCAAATATAAATTAATTAACGATTAATTAAAAATGAATACCAATAAATAAATTTACATATTTAATTAATAATAATTAAATTACTTCCCACCCTATTCCCCTATAAACCCACAACCCGCCACAAAATTAAATTACGCAAAAATTAAAAAAAAATTCATTAATTAAAATAAATTAGAACATAAATAGACATTTTTCACACATATAATAACATAAAAAACACTATAAAAATTCGATATTATTAAAAATTCGATAATTTTAATAACCTATATTATATACTTCGATATTTTAACTTTCTATATTTTTAACATTCGATATTACATTACTTACCTTAAAAACGATATTTTTGATGTCTATATTCTGTCCATTCGATATTTTGTCCATTCTATATTTTGGACTGGATATTATGTCCATTCGATATTTTCTACTCGATATTTTGACTGTGTACCGTCCCGAAGCTATTAAATGTCCATGATACACCTATAGAGCTTTCCTAACAGTCAATTGTTTTGACCTTTATAAGTAGAATGGCCACCTCTTTGATCTGTCCGATTCAATACATTCCATGATTTTATACTTAATGGAACGTCTCTGTCAGAGACTGTCGCTGCATCTCTGCCTATAATTCTGGCTTCCTCGGGACAAAGATAAGGGGAACTGATGGTTTTAGACAATCTAGTCATTATGTGATTGTGTTTTATTGGTCTATCTTTTCCAGGCCTGGACTTCCTGGGATCCTAAAAGGGGATACATTGTAGTTCCTGCTCTCAGGACAGGGCTTGTTCCTCCGATGCAGAAGAGAGACCATTATCAGGGTGGTATTTTGATTCAAATCGTTTTGGTAGACTAATATTAATGAAACAATTTGAACAATCACGCAGATGTCAGTCTTTGCCGATTCAGCCTATTTGGACGCAAGGAATTTGTAGCACACATCCCGCAGAACATTCGATATTAATCAGTAATGGTTGCAAACACTCCGGTTTGGTGCATTTTCTTTTATATTATGGTATGTGATGTGTATTTTTACAGCACACTATCACCTGTGAGGGTATCCTGGTGCTTTGCAGGTGAGTGATGCTATCCATGTGGGGACTTACTCGAAGAACCACCTCTTAGACTTCTTGCGGAATTCAAGAATAGAGGAGGAGACTCTGATGTGATGTGGGAGGTTGTTATATGAGTTAGGAGCAATGGAAGAGAAGATTCAACCTCCTGATCTGTTTTGGAGGTGCCTGGAGGTTTGGTGGAAGTGTTTGCAGCTGTTCAGATATGCTGGACCTGCGTTGTGCAGTGTTTCAGATGTATGTGTGAGGAGCTTGAACTGTGTGCGCTTCTACATTGGGAGCCTTTGGAATGCTCTCAAGTTAGGTGTGATATAGGACTTGCGTGGGAGGTTGAGGGTGAGGCTGGCTGCTGTGTTCTGGATGGTCTGTAGACTTTTTATGAGTTGCTTGGTAAATCCTGTGTAGAGTGTGTTCCCGTAGTTTAGTCCGCTGGCGGTGAGGGGTTGGGTGACGGACTTTCAAATGTTGATTGGTTGCCACCTGTAGATTGTCCTCAACATCCTCAGAGTGGGTAAGCAGGAAGTGGTGACGTAGTTGACCTGGGTGGACATATCCAGCTTGTTGATGATGATCCTGATGTTTTGTGCTTTTGAGACAGGAGCAGGAGCATGTCTGTAGGCCACCAGGCTGAGTCCCGAGACAAAGCATATTTTCTGAAAATCACAACTTCTTCCTTATGCGTGTTCTGCTTGAAGTTGTTGGATTTCATCCAGGTGGCCAATTGGGTCATACAGGTGTTGAAGTTGTTACTTGTGCTGGGTGTTTTGTCCGGGAGGGACAGTATCAGTTGTGTGTCATCGGCGTAGTTGAGTATGTTAATGTCTAGTGCTCGGATGATGTCAGCCAGTGGGGTCATGTAGATGTTAAAGAGGGGTGGGCTGAGGAGCTTTGTAATGAGGTCCCAGGCTTTCAAAAAGTAAGGCAGCATGTTTTGTGAGTTCTTCCGGTATGGAATGTGCAGATCTGTCGGGCATGGGCATGTCCTGAACACTGCATATTGGACAATCCTGAATACACCTGCCTCCTTCCCTGAGAAATGGAAAAAAGCTGAAGTTAAGCCCCTCCTGAATAAACCTTCTGCCAATCCAGCAGACCCTTAGAATTCCTGGCCCATCTCTCTTTTCCCTTTTCCCTTTTCCCTTTTCCAGTGAAGGTTCTAGAGAAGACAATCAAACAACAACTCACTGAAAAACTGTAACGCAATAACCTCCTGGACCCCTCTCAATCCGGATTCTGAGCCAACCACAGCACAAAGACAGCCCTAATTGCAGCCACAGATGACATCAGAGACCTCATTGATCTTGGCAAAACAGCAGCCCTCATCCGCCTGCACCAGTCAGCAGCCTTTGACAGTCTCCCATCGCATCTTGATCAACAGACTCCACCACATCAGAGAGCAGTTTGATTGGCTGATCAGACTGCTGATTGTGGATTCTGCGATGTGGAGGTGTCATACGCCACACACCCATTTCTCCGTGGCTGTTGCCACGGTTGCTGTAACTGAAACTGCCCTGCTGCTGTGGTTCTCCCGGGCCTTAAGATTGGACCCTGCCCATACCTCTATTTTCACCCTGCCCAGTGTTTTTACACCACTGCCTTGCACAATCGGTGCTGTGGGATATCCTAGAGTTCCTGCTGTGAGGATGTGCAGGATGCCGGCTGGAAGCTGGCCCAGATTTCGAGGGTGTTGAGTCTGGTTGGGCTGTCTCAGGAGAGGAGCAGTGAAATAGGAGCTAAGGAGCAGGAGCGCCTCCAGAGGAACAGGAGCAGGGGGTAAGAAACTAGAGGCCACGTGGAGTGTCTTTGCACAGGACATTTAGCCTTGTTGAACACAGTTGCACCCATGTAAGTGGCCCGGGTGCGCAGCTGGTAAGGCACCCTCATCTCGTTATCCCAGCACGGAGGTAAGTGCCGCCCCCCTCTTGTTTCTTGTTTCTTGTGGGTAGTGGTGAACACGTTCCGCTCTCATTATGTAGGAGGTAGGAGCTGAGCGGTGTTTCTGTGGTGGGGGCAAGAGGGATTAGCCAGTTGAGCTGGGAGAGTGGGTAGTGAGAGTGCTCGGCCAGGTTAGGCTGTGGTTCGCACTGCCGTGTATGGGGTTGTAAATGGGGTTGCGCTGGGCCAGCCGGCTTGCGGCCTGGGTGCGGCTTGTGGGCTGCGGTTCGTCACTTAAAAAGGTGCTCATGGGGTTCTTGGTCACCTGATACAGGTAGAGGTAAGTCTAGGAGAGTTTTGAAACCGTGGAGTACTGGTTTTTATCCACAGGGATGTGCCAAAAGCATATTGTGATCGAGCCTCTACATCAGTCATCTTTTGGGTACAGGGATGAACGGGCCTTTTCTTGCCTTCAAGACACCCTTGGTTGGCCTTGACCTAGGGCCCTGGCTCGGGACTGATGCCTTGTGGAAGTGAAGGCTTAGACTTTTCTTGATCCACATCTTGTTTTGCAGGTCATAAGTTTGGTATAAGGTGACTGTCAAAAAATAGTGGGCAGGTCGTGGTCTAACCGCCCGACTATGTCAGTAGACCAAAGCCAACCCACAGAGGATCTGAGCCCCCCATTCTGCCATACTCATAGGAGGGGGCATATTTATTGCAATTTTTTCCCAAATTATCGTAGGTCAACTTACAGGCTGGAGAAGTCGCACATTCATCTCCAGTGGTGTCAGTAAATGAGGAAGTCAGCCCTCTAAGTTAAAGGCGGAGAAGCAACGGATGCCTCTTACTCCATGTTCCTGTTAAATACAAGGGGAACCCCCAGTCAGGGCAGTGTGTTGCTTTCCGGGGGAGAAGCCCCCTTGTGTGTAAAACCAGAGGGGAAAGCCACAGAGGCCTCTCATGCTCCACTGGCCACTCCGCCTCCTTTAAGACTGGATTGTACACTACCTGATATTTCACCATTCAAACCATCGTCCCTTGTGGGCGGTGAGAGGATAGAGGCCCCGTCTGTAATGCCAACGCAGCAAAGACAATCAACGGCCCTGTATTTGAGCACTCCCAGTCTTACAACATTGGATCACGTTAATCTGTCTTTTCCCCCGGATTTATTGTTGTATCCCCCAGTGAATATTTTAGCAGATTATATTTCTTCTTTTAGATCTCTGCAGAGTCTCAAACGTATTCTGGAATCTATTCTGTCCCTACTAGGAAAGAATACGGACAGCTCTGACCACATTTTAGATATTATATCAGTAATACTGAATAATCTGCCAACCAATGGGTCTGGGGAAGATTATAAGACTGCTGCAATGAGTCTCCCACTTGTACCACAGATATGTGGACTCAGGTGGGTGATTCCAAGATCAGGCCACATAGACAAGAAACATGCTGTGATCATTCCTTAGTCCTAAGTGACTTGGAAGCCCTGATTTTGGAAAAAGATCTTTCTGCCCATGAGGGCATTAATATTAAGACGACCCCCACTGACCTTGCTCTAGCCCCAGGGGAACCCTGAGACGTTTTCCCGATTTTTAACAAAGCCTCAAGGTTCATCCCCAAAATCACAACCCAGGAGTCTGGCCTACAGCATGAAAAAGGGTTAAGTAATATTAAAAAAAAATAGTAATAAAAAGAAGGCAAAACAGAAAATTCTGAAAATATCTAAGAAAAGATCAGTAAAGATTACATTTCCAAAATGCGGGTATATCATCTGATTCAGTGGTGCCACTTGAATCTGCCACTATTCTCCAGGGATCAGTACTTCATGGTGCTGCCACAATGCCAGCCACGCATGAGGGGTCAGACATTAGGGCAGTGCTGAGACCCGCTCAGGCTGATCATGAAATGCCCATGGCTTCCCATGTGGAGGGGGTTTACTTTGGCGGAGTTGGGGTGGAGAAAGTCAGTCCAAAGGAGGATATTTGGTGGGGGCTAAAATCCCCCGCCAATTCTGCGGATGATGCCGTTTGGGTCCTTCACTTTGTAGACATTTTTGCTGACTCAGAGTCAGTAGGTTGGCTCAATAGATCTGGTATTTTATCTCTACTGCATTCAATACCTCAGTTGGTGAAAATGTCCATGAAGGATATCTCCTTGGTTGTACCTTGAAACCCTGGGAGTCATCTCCGGCTTGCCCTTATGTATGAGTTCACTTTTATTGCTGGGCGGTGGCGGAAGAACTCTTGAAATTCTCAGATGAGCTCAGGCGGGCAGGCTTGGACATGAATGCTTCTCCTACCCCGCCGCAGGCCAGCCTGTCGTCTTAGTTAATGGACTCTAAGAGGCAGGGGGATGGGTGGGGGCCACCCCCCTTCTTTCATCAACAGTCCCCGCCCTTGTTTGTGGGATGCTACGGGGGAGCTGGCCTGGATGAGATCCTATCTGTGAAAACGGAGGAGGGCAGGCGAATCTTCACTAACCAGGTGGAGTCATTTGAAAAGCAGAAGTATGCCTGGCACTATAGCAGAGACGATTAACACAAACAAAAAATGAGTTCTCAAACCCCTTTTTCAGAGATCCTGATGACATCGGAGTCAGTCTTTTTTCCTGGAGCATAGCTGGCTTGGAAAGGAACCTGGCGTCACTCTTGCAGGTCATTAAGGTCAATAAAGTGGTGAAAGCAGCCATTCAAGAAACTTGGGAAGCAGAGGACTGGGGGAGGATGCCTGATTATGCTGTTTTCAGTTCAAAAGCAGTTAAGGGGCATTTTGAGAGACCTGCTGGGGCCTTGCCTTCCTGGCTTCTGCTATGCATTATGTTGTGGTGTCTGTCCTACCTAGTGATTCTCTGAACTCCCTAGCTGTATCTGTATCTGGGCTTCCCTCTGTTGAGATAGGTAGGTAGTGGGATGAGAAGGGATGCCCTGATCGAAGTAGAGAGGACTACGGGGGGCATTGAATTTTCCCAGTCAGGTCTGCGGAGTCAGAGAGTAGACGTGTACGCCAGGCACTTGGAGACCCGCCTTAATAGCTGCAATATCTTCATATTAAAAAGTAAGGTGTCTGGGAGATCAGCCGGCTGGGCCGATGTTTGGCAATGGAAGGGTAACATCCCTAATTGATTATGTGATAATATCCTCTGAGCACTTTGGGATGGGATGTCTCTGTGGGTGACCTGGGGGTAGTGACCGTGAGCCTCTTGTCCTCACACTGCTTAGGGGGTCTAAAATAAGAGAGAGGTGGCCTAATAGTCAGTCCCTGCATTGTAAAAAGGTGCATAGAGTTGTGTGGTCAGCCAAATTAAAACAGCATGTTATAGATGGTCTGAGGGGGTTACTCGCAGAGCATCTTAATGCACCTTTACACCGTACAGTTAATGTCTTTGAAAACCGTATTTCCTCCATAAGGGATTGAGCGGCTGTAGGCCTTGTAAGGGCAGGATTAGAATGGATCTTTTAAGCTCTGAAAAGTCACAGACCAACGTTTTGCTCAATAAGAACATAAGAAAGGCGTTTAGAGCAGGCGGGGAACATAGGGTGAGCCTGACCAGACAACATAGGAAAGCATTTAGGAAGGAAATGAGTTAAATTAAGTTGAGGGAAAATAAGAGCCTAAAAACGAAGGCAAACTTGTTCATGCGTACTCGCTACTTTAAGGGCTTTTGGCGCATCTTTAACCATATAACGGGGCTTGTCACACATATTACAGCGGTGTCAATACTCGAAGATACCTAGGCTCTTTACATTTTAGACCTTTATAAAAAATGAAAGAAGATGATAGAGTTGCCCCCGGCATGCCTCAGGCAAGCCCGCAGATCAAGGGGCAGGTTGAGAGCACCTTGCTTCGGACTGTTTGTGATACCGAAGCGGTAATCATAGGGCTCAAAGCTCCAGGTTCAAGGGTCAGTCGGCAATCCCGCTGACATTATTCAATTTAATCCTCTCCTCTGGGCACAAACTTTGGCTCCTTTATTTTGGTAAAATAATTAGGGGACAAAATTTGGCAGAAACCTGGAAAGGGAGTTTAAGGATACCCCTGTATAAAAAGGGCAACAGGGCCCAGCCATCTAATTATCGTATGATTACCCTGCTAGTTATCACAAGCAACATTTTCTAAAGGTATCTGTCAGGCCTTTTGGAAGAGTGGGTGAGTGCAGCTGGAATTTTACCCCGGATCCAAAAAGGGTATTCAACCACGGATGGCTGTGTGATTTTAAAGCTGCTTGCCGAGAATAATGCCCTCTCGTGGAAACAGCTCCTATACACAGCTTCTCTCTTCTATTGATTTATCTTCCACATTTGACACCATAAACAGCCATTTTATAGGAAAAGATGGGCTGATGAAAGTGACCCACATGGCTCTTGAAGAGGATAGTCCAATTGCACGAGGGCTACTGGATTAGAGTGGAACTTGGGGGGGGAGTGGGTTTGGAGCCCTGTCCAAAAAGATCAGTACATCCAATGGCCAGGGGCGTAACACAGGCCCCTGCAGCCCACATGGTGGGGGGGGCCCTAGCTCCAAGGGGCCCCCTTGGCACTAAACTCTGGCCGAGAGAGCTCCTGATTGAGCCAGGAGGGGGCCCCCCTAAGTACCGTGCAGGGAGGCCCCCTCACTTTTCGTTACGCCAGTGCCAATGGCACGGGTGCATTTTGGCCCGCTGCTGTTCTCAATCTATATAGCGGATGCCTTGGAGGGTTTAATGCAGGTCAGAGCCTTCCCTCTCAAGTTGGAGTCGGAACCCATAGTTGCATTGTTTTATGCGCATGAGACTGTGCCATTAGATCTTACGCCATTGAGGCTACAACAGCAATTCAACGCCTTTTCTCATTATTGCAAGGGAAATTATCTAAAGATGAATACGGCTAAAACAAAGGTAATGTTTTTTTCATAAGGTATGAGGTACTCCCTAACTTCAGATGGTGAAAGACTGATGTCCAAATGGAGGTGGTTTAGGAATATAGATACCTTGGTGTGTTAGTTAGCCAAAGCATTGTCCTCCGGGATCATGTCTTGTCGCAGGAATCAAGGGCCAAGGCCATTGCAGGCTCACTCCAGAGATTAGATTTGGCTTTGGGACATTAGTAAATAGAAGAGTTGGGAGAGGCATATAATAAAAAAATAGTCTCCCTGTTACTTTATGCATGTGAGGTTGTTACAAAAAGATGTCAAGCTCTTGCAAACCATTGAAACAAAATTTGGAAAAAATGGTTGGGGTCACCCACAGGCTCGGTGAGCAGTGTGCTGAGACTAGAATTGGGCCTCACTGACATTTTTTCCAAATATAGCCAGAGGATGTTCAATTATTGCTCAGATTTGTTGAAATCAAGTTAAGGTTCCCCGAAGTATCTTATATTACTTCACCTGCAAGGGAAACCCAACGGACAATGGGTAAATAACCTACAGGTTGTGGAGGTGACTCAGAATCTTTTTAGCTGGTATTGTATCTCAAACATGTTGGTGCTTCAACAGTAATAAGAACAAAAATGCTTACTTAAAGAGCACTCACTCAATAGTGATTCAATTGAGTGAAAAAGGCAGTTTGTAGAACCTAGTGGAAGTTGAATATTGTGGTTTAATTCAACCTTTTGAGGGCCATAAAGAGCAGGTCTGTGAGGAGAAGAGCTCCGAGTGTTAGGTTGGCCAGGTTCCCTCCTTTGTTAAATGGGTGGCGTCCAATCGGAGGGGGAGGGAAAGGGATTTTTGTACTTTTTATAATCTCAATGCATTATCATTTTTGCATCTTATCGTTTTCTGTGCAAGGCTCACTATTCCCTGTTTTTAAAAAGCTGCGTGTTTGTCGTATTAGCAACGTAATGAATTTAATTTGGCATTGTAATAATATGGCGCTCTAACTGGGCTTTGGCAAAATCTCTGCCCATTGTAGCCAGTGAGCTTCCTCGCACCCTTTCGTAATCGGATGACTTGCCATTTTCACAACAGTGTTGAGTAGGAGGGCATAGCTATTTTTACTCTGCATGTATTACTCCTTTTTATTCTAATGAGTTTTTATGTTTATGTAGTGTGACAATTTTTTGTCGGTGTTTGATCATTCGAAGACTTCTGAAAACTCCCCACTATGTGAATTTTCATTTTTTCAGTAATATGCACGAAGTTTAACACATTTTTGCACAGTTTGGCATTTTTGAGAATCTGCTTTGTCAATTCACCATTCTTTCTACTGCTATCATTGACCTGTATAGTATTTATGCGGTTTTTATATGTTTGGGGCTGGGGTGGAATGTGCTGATAAATTTGTTGAACTACTTTTGGGCCGGAGATTTATATTGTATTCATTTTAGCATGTTTAATGAGAATTTGCACCATATTTAATATGTGTATATGTGCAAGCCTTTCTGACTGCCGCCGGCAAATATTTTCTGAATTGGAGGATTCCAGTTGAATGCAAGTATTAGTGGCTTTTATTGCTGACTTAATGACTTTTCAGATAATATTACTTCCTGTTTTTATTGTTGCTGTTTTTCTGAGATCTGTGGTTTGTTTTGCCTAATTGGCATGAGAACAAACTAATAATATATACTGAATACTGACTCCACTAGATCGGAATCCACAGATACGCCATCAAAATAATTACCTCGTCCCTCACCTGAAGAACCCGGAGAATCAGTCTCCCATCGCTCACCTCGTAACACATAAGGATAATCTGCAACATCCTTCAAGGATCATCCCTCATCTCCAACATCTCTAACACGTCCCTGTCCCCCTGAACAGCACAGACGACACCCAGCTCATCATTTTGCTGCAAGAAGACCCCTCTACCCCCAGAACTAACTTCTACAGACGTATGATGAACATCGCCCATTGGATGAAGGACAACTGTTTTAAACTCAACACCAAAGTCCTCATCTTTAGCAACAACATCTTGCCATAGACCTACCCATGGCAACCTGCTGAACTCGGCCCAACAGACCAGGCCTGCAACCTCAGCATCATCGTGAACAGCAAACTTGCCATGAAGAAATAGGTAACCACAGTCTCATCCACCTGCTTTCTCACCTTATGCATGCTCCACAAGATCTTCAGGTGGCTCCCAGTCAACACCATATAGAACCATCACACAAGCCCTCGTCACAAGCAGGTTGGTCTGCAGGAACACATTTTATGCAATTATTACTGTATGCCTTCTGAAGAGACTAAAGACTTTACAAAACACAGTTGCCAGACTCATCCTCGACCTCCCCAGATGAATCCATATCACACCCCACCTGAAGAAGCAACACTGGCTCCCAATCCAGAAGAGATGCTAGTTCAAGATATTGACCCATGCATACAAAGCCATACACAACGAAGGATCTGCCTACATCAACAAATGCTTGACCTTCCACCAACCAACCAGCCACTTACAATCTGCCTCCCTCTTCCTTGTAGACATCAGCGGATCTGCCAAAGCAACAGTGGAGAATACTCCTTTTCACACCTGGCAGCAAAAGCTTGGAACAACCTTCCTCTGCACCTCAGGACCACCCCATCACTCCAGCAATTCAAGAAAGGACTCAAGACCTGGTTGTACAAATCGAGAGATCACCACGAAGGAATCAGAAACTTAAGTGCCTTGAGACCCCCACGGGTGATTAGCCATGCTTTTCAAATACTTGATTGATTGATTGAAGGCTGGTTCCTTGGATGTCAGTCTTATGTAGTTGTTTTTATAAGGATGGGATGAGGGACTGTATACTAGGTTGCTGAGAGGTCAAGCTAGGCGCCGGCCGGGTTTCTCATTAGCCCAGGATCATCCTAATGTCATCTGTTGTTGTGATGAGTACTGTCTCAGTGCTGTGGTTGGGTCTGAATCCTGACTGCCTGGCATCAAGCAACTGGTGATTAGCTAGGTGGACTATGAGACATCTGTTGATGGCTTTTTCTTGGACCTTTGTGAGTATGGTACTGAGGAGTTTGGGCAGTAGTTTGAAAGCTTGGCTCGGTTTGCTGAGGACTTCTTCATTAGAGCGTTGACAGCTGCATGCATACAGGATTCTGGGAAGGTGTTTGTGTTGATGGTGGTGTTGAGGATGGGGGTCAAGTCTTTGCTGACTGGGTGGTGTCTTTGTAGAAGGCATGGTGGTGGCTATGGTCTACTTAAGGGCTTCATGATCGTTGTGTTTTTTTCTGTGGTGATGGTGTTCCGTATGGTAAGGGTGTTTCATTTGTTTGATATTGACAGACTAGTGGCCAGATTGCTGGGGTCAAGTTGCAGGTCGAAATATATGGCTGATATTTTGGTGCTAAAAAAGTCAGAGAGGCTGTTGCACAATTCTTGAGTGGTGGAGATGTTGCTGGCATTTGCTGTGAGTGCAGCAAAGAAATTTATGATCGTGAATTTTTTTTTGCTGCTGATGGAGCATCAATGCGTTCAGTTAGGGCCTTCCTCTTGGCTCCCCTTATTTGCCTTTGGGTGTGCCTCAGGGCGTATTTGAAGGTGTTCTTGTCATAGACTTTTTGACTGGCTCTTGAGTCAAGAGTCTTGACATCTTTTCTAGTACTTGCAGTGCCGCCTGGTCATTCCTAGTTCTTTCGTGTACCAGCCACTCCGGGTTTGTGTTCTTGATGATTAGCTTCTTTTCCAGGGGACGAAAGTTGGCACAGGAAGTGATCTAGTTCTTGAAATTGTTGATGTCACTTGCTAGGTTGCTTGTGTGTTGGTTCTTGTAATCCATCTCTGACATGATATTCTAGTGTCTGTGAGCTGGGCTTGCCGAGGTTGCTCTTACTTAGTCAGGCATGTTGGTTTTGAAACTAATAATGGTGGGGTTGGTGTGGGTGTGTTTAATGTGATGTCATTGAGTGAGGTGAATACAGGGTTCAGGATGTGTCCAGCAGCATGAGTGGGGCTGAAGACGAATTGGGTGAGTCTAAGGTTTCTGAGACTTTCAAGGAGTGGGGCAGAGTTGGGGCCATCCAGGTTTTCTTAGTGAAATAGAAATAGAGCTCCCCATGGCGGATGTAAATGCTGGATTTGATGACTAGTGGAGTGACAAAGTACATGATGTTGTTGGTAAAGCCTTTGTGGGTCCCTGGGGGTCAGTAGACCAGGATCCGATCAGGGTGAAGCTGGCTGAGATTCACAGGTTGAAGTTGAGGTCTTCCATGTAGTTGGTTCCATTTCTGTGGATGTAGTACAGCTGAGGTAGTCCTTGAAGATGATGGCTGCTCCTTCCCCAGGTCTGTGTTGGTGGTCTTGCCTGATCATCTTTTATCATGCAGGGGAGGCAATGGTGATGTCTAGTATTGATGCTGGGGGCAGCTCTGTTTCTGTGAGGAAAAGGAAGACCAGAGAAGAGTCGTCCAGTTTCCTGATTGTTCCTGAAATCCTCTTTCTTGTGTACTACTATTTTAGGAGTCTGAAAAGTCCCAAAGGTTTTTTCTGACTCCCAAAATGGGATTCATAATGGTCACCTAACTGAGATAACGCATTTTGTAGGCTTCCCTTTGAAATATTGAATCAAAATATGGTTGCAAAACATTGAAAATGTACTGACATCTCATAGGATGTGGTAATCCATTTGCAAAAAAGGAATGGATCCCATCTAGACCCCTTGCCCTTTGTGAGCAAAAGCAAAAGTTATTGAAGAGTAGGCAGTGGTCCAATTAACCATTGCCAACTCCTAGACAAAATTTTAAAAAAACTTTTATTTCATGTAGCCTTGTTTTCTTTAAGGAAAATAGAAAACCGGCTGCACTTAAAAAACAGTTTTCATTATTTAAAAGCAGTCACAGACATGTTGGTCTACTGACTCCAGCAGTCCACCATCCTTAGCGCCGAGATGCCCATGGGCCTTCGTAGCGCTTTATAAATGTTTAAATAAATAAATAAATAAATAAATTATGATGGTTTCCAATTCTAGTTATTCACAATTTGCAACTTACCTCATTAATACTTCTGAGGTAGGTCAGATTGCAACCCAATCCAATTTGTAATTTTATGAACCCACTTATTTGTACATAGGTTGGCACTTAAAATTCTTTACTTTTTGCAAAAATACCTGTTGAAAATTGTGACCAGAATTGTGCAACCAGTAAATGTTAACTTTGGCCTGAAGTCCTTCATGCAGGATGTGGTACTTGATTCCACCAGCAGGTTAAATGAGTTAGTTGTCATAGCCAATGTGGCTATTTCCTCCTTTGGTACGGGATTGAACAAGGTTAAGGGTAATTTCACTGTATCTATATGAGTGTAGATTGTTGCATTTTATTTGCAGTCATGTCCTAACTTTCTACAAAATTTGATAAAAATGCTGTAGATATTTACAATGTTGTGCTATTGAGTGGCGTATAATTTTAGGGCTTCAGGGTTGGTCAGTTCTTTAAAAATTGTGAAAAGGTTCTTTGTTTAGTTGTCCTAATTTGTATTTGTGATTGGTCATGTAGAAGTTCATTGTTCTCCAAGTGGAGTTTTGATAACTCCCCCAACTTATCTTGTAATCAGTATTAGCAGATTTTGGTTCTGTGTAATCACATTGACATCATAGGGCACAGGATTGCCTTTTTGATACCACCAGGTCATGATTGAGCCATTTGTTGGTTGATTTAAAACCTTGTTTTTGCTTCTTTGTTTTTCTTTGGAGTCAGTTTGTTGATGGAAAAGGTCTTCTTAAGGTAACTGTTGTTAGTTACATCATCTGGTCATTGGTGGAAGCAGCTGTGGGTAAAGTTATTCAATCTCTAACATTGTAAAGAACAAGAACCTATAACTTATTGAAATCTCTGAGATGTCTGCTGGGTCTCGATATTTTTTCATTCATACTAAATAGGTGAGGTTGGAATCAAACATTCTGGAGAAGGGAGTAGAAAACATGGTATGACTATATTTGAGGTTGGGACTGAAGCTCATAATGTTTACTATTGTGTGTGAAAATTAGATTGAGTATGCCCTTCTGTGTGTGCGGGGCCATTAACAACTTAAGTCCTGTGCTTGGCTCAGCACCGAAGATGACAAACATCTAAACTTCAGCTCCACTCACAGTACCATGATTCCCCACCAATACACTGCATCAAGGGTCTGATTTAAGACTTGTCCAATGTGCTTCAGAAGGCTGTCAAAGCTGAGACCTCGTGGGTGAAGAGAGACCACTCAAATATGTGGATTCTTCCTCCATTGGACATGGCCAGTCATGGCAAGCATATGCCACCTTTAAGACTTTGCTTTGGGTTGAGTGAGCATTGGCACAGAGGGGTCAGTAAACCCATTCCACTGAAGCTGCAATCTTCTCCACACGGCTACCTTATTATGGAGATGAGACCGGGAAAGGGACGTGTTTTGTGCCAGTGCTGGGATGCTGCCCAGCTGGTCCAAAGTGCCCAGCCTGCTTGGACTCGTTCAGGGCAGACAAGAGTGAAGGAGCGGAATCCTGTGACCCTTGGTGGTTTCAAAGAGGGCTGCCATTAGCGGAGAGGCCTAGTGCCCCTATTGATCATTGGTGGGAAAGCCCTGTACCCTATAACTTATCCCAGGTAGGCACCCAGCCCTGCTGATAGGAAGAGAGAGTGGTGGCTACAGAGAGAGACACAATGCAGCACTCAAGGGAAAAACTGGAACATTGCTTTCTGAGGCATACGACAAAACCTGTTCCCCACGCACTCTAAAAAGTTACTCATAATCTGATCATTCTAGCAGGAGGGTAGACTACTTATTAGTCTCACCTAGTGTCACCCAACCAAGCGTCACTGTTCAAACAGTGAGAAGCCTGAAATGCCCCTGATAGTGCAGAAAAAAACCACACAACAAACGGTCCCCTGTAGAAGCATATTGCTATAACTAAGCTGGGATATAATACATCAAATGGATTTACATCCCATTTTGTCAGAACCAACAGATAGCAATCTAGTATAAGGCCTGAAGATCTTCTCATGTGCTTGTAAAGTGAATTAATGCATGACAAAGGCATCATAGAGCCCCCAGAACATTCCCTTCAAATGAGGTCTCCTCCGAACAACTTGAAAGTTGAAAAAGCCCAACCCCTATGGAGAGCACACGAGATTTAGAGAGAAAGGGCCCAGCCCCTCTTGCACCTCCCAAACAGACCTAAAGTGCTTTGAAAAATCTGAGGCAAGCTGCATATCAGTGAGATAGGGGCTACCACAGAGAAGAGGCTGTTCCAATGATTCACCCCTGGCGTGTACTAGCCAGCACCGATTAGACTCTCTGAGGTGGTACCACCAGAAATAACTCCAAAATAAATGGTTCACAAGCTTCCCTAAAACAATTCCTGCAAACACGGTAGAAAGCATTTCTATCTTTGCTGAGCCAAAACCACTGTGACTACTTCAGCAACATGACAGGAGGCTAACGGAGAAGTAAGACTAGTGTTAAAGACTTGCTTCACCAGAGTAAGGTCTGTAGTGCCAGCTGTGACTGTAGGGCTTTAATCATCGAAACATGCTTGATATTGACAAAACTATCGAAGCATAGAGGGGACCTGACTTATCAATGACCAAAGACTTCCTGGTTCAGGGTTTCTGAGAAATCAAGGAAGAAATACAAGCTGCTAGGACAAATTTATAGTGAAACTTGACAGAGAGAAAGAAAGACATCATTGACCTAGAAGGCAGGGTGAACGAGCTTGAGGCAATCCTGGTCAAACAGGTCTATGACTCTATGACTGAGACTATCTGCAGAAGCGTGACATTGTACTAGAAGAACAGCTTGTGATTCTACAGGAAAATGTGAATAATTAGAGAATCATTTGAGGTGAAACTACGTTTGCATCGACAGAATCTCCTATGAGATAAAACAAGAACACTGTTAGCAATATGTCAAGGATCTGTTAGATGCTATCTTGGAGAGGGCAGAGGGAGACCAAGTAAAACTAAATAGAACACACAGAGTAGCCCAAAGATGCATGGCGGGCGCCATTGTCCCAGATCTGCGTACTCCAAAACACTTCTATCAACATAAGTAATACATCATGTCGGAGGCCTTGCAAAGGGGTGAATTCTCTTACAAAGAGGCACAATAGACCTCTCTATGATCACACTGGTCAAGCTCAAGTCTTCAAACCTATTATTAATCATCTAATAAAGATTCCAACCTTGTCATGAACTTATCATTAAACGAATCACAGCAGAACTTGGGTTGCGGGGGGAGGAATGAGATGCAGTTGGAGAGTAAAACTTGCCTAGAATACCTTGGCCTAGTTATGTTATGTTATGTTATGTTATGTAAGTTGACACATGGCGTCACCGCTATCAGCTGACAGTATATTACTCGCTTTAGTTAGCCACATATCAAACGTATGCGTGTATGGATTTTAAATTACTGGAAAAGTGTCTATTGCAACTAGTAGATGAGGCTCATCAAAAACCGTAGACATTATTAAATGCAAGTCCTATCACCCTTGCCCTCCAAGGGCAGATTGGAGAAAATTCCCATCCAAGAGGGTTATGGCACTTTAATGTTTCAAAGACCCAGATGTATTCCAAGAACTTTAGAAAAGATTAGAGAATACATATTAATATGTGTAAAATGGACATATGAGCAGTGTGGGATGCCCTGAAGGCATTGCTCAGAGAAGACTTCATACAAGAGGAAGGTAGCCTTAAGGCGCATGAGACAGGTAGCAGCAGCACAACTAATCCAAGAACTTACAGAACTACAAAATAAACACAAATCCAACTCCTCGAAGAAAGTTTGGCGAATATTATCATCAGTAAGGGACCAGCTCTTTACTCTTGAAAAAGGAAAAGCTAACTGCAACCAGCCTTAGCCTGCAACCAGCCTCAGGGGTCAGCGGGATGGCCGTGTTTGTGCCTTGGATCCCGGTCTGCGCAACACTCCCGCGCTCTTAAGTGCACTAAACATTTCCAAATGGTGCAAGTGAAACTCCGGAGCAAGTAGAGCGAGAACAGGTGTGTCGGGGCATGGAACAGGTAACCCGGTGGGCTGTGCTGAGGTCCGGGAACACGGCAGAGGAGCAGTGCAAGAATGTGGCCATCATTCAAATAGAGATGAGGGGCCATTAAGCAACGGAAGACTACTCCGCTTGGTCTGAGCAGATCAGGGGAGCCCATCCACTCCCTTACAAGCGCACAACACTGGTGACCGGAGCACGGCAAGTCGCGTCGGCCTGAGTGTACTGTGACTGGACTGTGGAGCACTGTGGCGGAGGCCCTCCATGAGGGACGTCACCCTCCTAATGACCGGTGAGTGGGGGGGCTTTAAATCGGCCCATGGGGATTCAAATGGTGGCGCCCCTGCACCTTGAGAGATGGGTTTGCTCGTGGGTATCGGTGGCATTCCGGGGACTTGCCTGACGTGCCTGACCTTAACATGGCGCCCAGAAGCTCTTTCACAACCCTAATCCCGTTGCTACTTATCCAGATGCAGGCATGTCCCCGCTCGAGGCCCCCCTCGAGCAAAAGTCTAAAAATGGTTTCCGGCTGTCTAACTCAAAGGTCAGAATCCCTTTACTGACCCCAAGATGGTGCCACAGTTTTCCCTACCAACGGACTCCAACCAGACCGTGATCACATCCCCCATCGGTCTATATGGTAGCCCCAGCTCCCTCTCTGGCTTGCTTTTACTCCCTCCACATCCTTCTTTTACCTCTATCGTCGTAGCCTATATATCTATTCAAAATGTTGAGACCTGAGCAACATGGCTGATGCCAGGTGGAGTTGCTAGATAACTAATGAGGAGATGAGCCCTGGTTTCCACCTTGACCGTCACCTACCCGGCCGGACATTGGACACAGTTCTTCCTCGTCACCCTGCTATGGCTCCTTCCTCCCCTCCTTTCCTACAAATTCTCTCAACCTCATTGTTTGTTTACTGTACCTTACTACGCTATTCTATCTGATGTAATTTGTAATGCAATGTTCCTCTGTTATAGCGCTCTGATACCTCCTGGTTTAGCCAGCGCTATATGATCCTTTTTGATGTACCTTGTAATGCAATGATCCTCCGGTTAAGCGCTCTGATACCTCCGGGTCTAGACAGAACTATATAACCTTCTCAAATCAAAAAATCTAAAAACTGGTTGTCCTGAACGCTGAGCCCTGAGCAACATGGCTGATGCCGGTGGAGCTGCTGGAGAGCTAATGAGGAGATTGGCCCTGGTTTCCCACTTGACCCAGCCGGACATTGGGCACAGTTCCTCCTCGTCTCCCCGCTATTACTCCTTCCTCCCCTCCCTCCTACGAATTCTTGAAACATTGTTTATGTGTACTGTACATTACTATGCTCTTGTATCTGATGTAACTTTTAACACAATGATCCTAAATGTAAAGTGCACTGATACCCTCTTGGGTCAAGTTTGTGCTATATAAAACTTTAAAAAATAAATAAATATATACACTAAAATAGGAGCCTGATTTCACAAAGAGGGCAACAAGGGAGGCACTCTCCCAGGGAACAAACTATTCACCATCAAAGCCCACAGCTACATAGCTGAGATCAAGGATGAGAAAGGAGTGTCTCAAACGAGTGAAAAGTGAACATTTCAAGCAGCCCACTCCTATTATGAAATATTATAGGCCCCATTCTACAACTAGCCTGTGTGCATGAGTATCTATCACAAAAAGTGAAAGCTTAAACGACTCTATGATTTTCAGCCTTTCCTACTGCTTGTGGAGCTTTTTAGCAAACATTGACAGGGACAGGCGTTCTTGTGTTTGATGGCAAAAGCAATGATTTCTCTCATTGCATAACCAGGTAAAGCCCTTCTTAATCACTCACTGTACCCCCTAACATATCTGTGGAACATCAACATTAAAATATTCTCAAAAAAAATTGGCAAATTATGTAGAACAGGGCGATGCCTTCTCTCCACATCGAGCAGACAAGCTTCATCCTAATTTTCTCAATTAGCAATATGAAAATGCTCTACTTGATAGACATCATGACAGAGAGATTGAAAGAAAAACTACTCTTGTTGCTTGGGTATGATAAGAGATGATCCTGATAAGTTCTGGTTGGGCAACATTTTTATTTTCTTGAGAGTAACCATTTATGAATCACCCTGAGTCAAAATACAGATTGAGAGAAATTGGGTTGTTGGTTTAGGGAGGTGAAACCCTACTCAAGCAATGATGGCATTCCTTTTCAGGATGAAACACAAAAAGTCACATGTGCTTAACCCTCTGGTAGCTTAGCATAAAAGCTGTCAGGCTTAACTTGTATAAGGTATTTATGCAGTGCTTAAATTGAAATAAATTGAACTATCACACACCAATCTAGAAGAATAGAGTACATTTAAATAAATTATTTGGCAGCGAAATGAAAAATATCCAATCAGTAGAACTGGAGTTACGATTTTTTAACATTTTAAGTGAAAAATGGTGTCGAAAATATCAAAGCGTTAATTGTGGACATCTAGTCACCTGAGACCGGAGCAAAGTCAAAAGTTATGGCCAGTAGCGATGGAGCAAGGTTCAGATACATGAAGTTGATTGGGCCCAGACTCTGTTTGCCTCGCACTTAGAAGAATTTTTGATGAACAATGTTAGTAAAGAGACCGGTAAGGTTCAGTGGGACAATGGGGCATAGCAACCGGCAAAGTCCGAGGAAGAGGCGCCATCTTTGGGGGAGCCTCTGGGTGAAGTCGCAAAGAAGATTTCTACGTTAGGATTTAGTATTTTTTATGGAAGTTGAAAAATGTCTAGCGGGACAAAGCTGCAGGCTGTAGCCAACGAGAGTTCCACAAGGCCAGGTACTCATTCTGCCAGACAGGGTTTGCTGCTGCAGAGAAGAATGTAGAGTGAGCTGCAGCGAAGTCAGGCTGATCCACGCTGCACCTTGGGCAGGCCAGAGAGAAGGTTAATCCCAGTCTCCTCTCGGTTCTCAGAGCATTCTTTTGCAGAACAGTTACTAAGTCCCAATTTTTGGATTTGGTCTATCTGGGTACCTTTAGTGCCACTTCCAATAGTCCAGAACTGGAGAGACACCACTTGGAAAGTCACTCAGGCTGGGTCCAGGTGTGGGTTCAAGATTGTTGGGCCTATACTGTCCATGAGGCTCCAATCGGAAGGCCAATCAGCTAGCACTTGGAGTTATTCCGGAAGTCTAGCACTCAAGCTGGAAAGCAGATCTCAGGCAGCAGAGCAGTCCTCTGAGTGCACAGAGCAGGCTTCAGGCATCAGGGTAGTCCTTCCACAGGTCCAGAAGTGAACTAAAGTGAATCTGAGGTCCCTAATTTTATACCTGGTGCCAGCTTTGAAATGGGAGAAACTTCTGATGTTTCCCTCCCACAAACCTGTATGAAATTTCCTGCCTCACTGACCTGGTCCCAGTCAGTCTGCAGTCATAATAGGCTAGTGTGAAGGTCTTTGTGTGCGATCTAGGGCAGAGTCTTTAAAGTGCAAGTGGGGCTGTGCACAGCTCTGCTTCTCATCCTGCTAAGAGAGCCCAATCTATCTGCCATCATCCAATCCCTCTATTGTGTGGGGCTGTCTAGAAAGAATAGACAAAGGCCAACTGCCAACAATATCTAGTCATGTGACCCAGGAACTAGGCTGCAGGCACCAAATGGTTAGAACAAGATTTGACTTTCTAAAAGTGGAATTTTAGAATTGTGAATTAAAATCAGACTTCGTAATTAAAGAGGATTTTAAATTACAATTCCTGAGACACCAAATGTGACATTTCTACCTGCTCCCAAATAAAGGTTATGGTAGACCTCACAGTAGTGAAAAATAGATTTGTGAGTTTTTTACTACTAAAACTTAAAACTACATGTTTAACTTTTTAAATACAATGCAGCCTACACTATGAGCTATTAAGGGCCTATCCTTGGGGTTACTTATATGTATTAAAAAGGGAGTTTTGGGCTTGGCAAAGGGGTTATTTTGGCAAGTCAAATTGACAGTCAAAAACCAAACACAGGCTATAATGGCAGGCCTGATACATGTTCTAAAATGCTGCTTATTTGGCGCATTAAGTGCTGCAGATCGACTAGTAATATTCTCATTGCTTCTAGAAGGGAATAGATGTTGTGCCACTGGTACTGCAATGACATCTCAGGGCTACATGTCGCAACTAAGGTGTATCGGTACCATCTTGATTCAAACGGTATATAAGATAGCTCCGTATTCCTTAGTATACTGACTCTTGGGATCAGTGTGAGTGGTGTAGTTCACTCTTGTTATGTCCAGTATTTAGCTGTTATCTGATGACGTGCAAGCAGACTTTCTCAGAATGTGATCCTCCAAAAGGTAATCCTCCGATAATTGAGGGACCTGCTGGAGATCTACTAGTAGTATTCCCATTGCTTCTAGAATGGACTAGATGTTGTGCTACTGTTACTGCCGTGATTTCTCAGGGCTACATCTCAGTACAACAGCATACAGTAACATGCTAGTAGACCAGGAATGCACTAAGTCTGTGTTTTAGAGAGGCGAGAAATTAAGTATGTGCCAAAGGTATTTAGGTGCATAGTTGAGGCCATTAGTAAAAGTGGTGTCTAGTTTACTGACCTATGGCCGTGAGAATCAGAAGGTTTATCATGTTCAAATCAAATGTTAATAGTATTTTTGGTGCACAGACATAATATCGACTCCAAAATATCGTTTGGACAGAATATCGAGTCAAAAATATCGTTTGGACAAAATATCGACAGGACAGAATATAGACAGCCAAAATATCGTTTTTAAGGTAAGTGAAGTAATATCGACTGTAAATAATATAGAAAGTGAAAATATGTAAGTATATAATATAGATAGTAAAAAAAATTGTTTTTATTTTTAGGGTTCAGGGTCAGTTTTGGGTTTTTGGGTAAAGGGGTATTTTTAGGGTTCAGGGTCAGTTTTGGGTTTTTGGGTAAAGGGGTATTTTTAGGGTTCAGGGTCAGTTTTCAGTTTTTGGGTAAAGGGGTATTTTTAGGGTTCAGGGTCAGTTTTCAGTTTTTGGGTAAAGGGGTATTTTTAGGGTTTAGGGTCAGTTTTCAGTTTTTGGGTAAAGGGGTATTTTTAGGGTTCAGGGTCAGTTTTGGGTTTTTGGGTAAAGGGGTATTTTTAGGGTTCAGGGTCAGTTTTCAGTTTTTGGGTATTATTTTATTATATTTCGTTACTATATATATATATGTTTTAATAAATATGAAATAAAAAAATATTTATTTAACTTTCATTCATTATTTAATTATTATAAGTTAATTTAAGTAATTTTAAGTATATTTTAGTAATTAATTATTAATATTAATTTAATTTAACACTGTTTTTAGTAAATACGATATTTTTTACAACTATATTTTTGTAAACGATATTTTTAACTCGATATTTTTGTACTTACCTGTTTGTAGATAGAAACTCGATATTTTGACTGTCGATATTTTGTCAACGATATTTTTGATGGTCGATATGTGGAAAAGTAAATTTTGCCATGTTCTGTGTCCCTACGTGTTCCCCATCCTATGTTATATGTGCATGATTAATATGCATATGTATTCCCTTATGGTCGATTAAAGACGCAATTACAGTTGTGTCCATCTCTAGTATGCCAGTTCCTAGTTCTCGTGAAAGCTACGAGTATTAGGCCTATGTAAAGTTATGTTGCCACGTTTCACAGTGTGCACGTTAATTCAGTAAAAGTCCCCGTTTCTAGGCCTCAAAAGGGCCCGGACACCAGATTCAGCTCCTGTCTCCTGAACCCTCGCTGAGGAGCGATACAGCCCCCACCTGTATCCCTGACCCTTCACTTACTTCCTGCCTCATAGTGCCGGCACGGCCTGGCTCTGCCTGACAGTCTGCCAAGAGTATGTTATGATTCTAGTTATCAGTCCAGCTCTCCTTCTCTGCATTCCTAAGCTACTGAATCGCATCAATAGTTTCAGTCATCGTCTAGCCTTTACGTCTCCATGTAAGAGAAATACTGTATTAATGGTCATTTAATATTCCTTTGCACACACTACATGTAGAATAATGCATGCACCAGTCTTAGTGTCTGTTAGCCCTTGCCCTGATAACTTTTGGATTCTATCAACATGTTCTCTAAACATCAGATACTAGATAATGGTTAGGTACATGTCGCCCTGACTCTCCAGACTTTCGTCTCCTCCTCTAGCGCAGAAGTCATAGCCCCCAGCTTCTCCTAGTAATACGTCATTGCCAGCTTGCGCGCACCTCTAGGTCAGAGGTCCCGGCTCCTTAGGTAGCCCCCTCCATGTTTCCGCCCCATTTATGACATATTCTGTTACGTTTGCATCACATGTCTATGTATACGCCCTGTTACACCTACTTTTAGCCTTATCTTTCGCGACTGTTACACGACACACCTTCTGCTCCACCCACTGCTCCGCCTACTGTATTCACTGTAATGCAATTGTTTTAGTATATATATGTTGTACATTGTTATTAAAGTTACGCCTGCTCATTCCAGATCCTGCCCCCGGCAGCGCTGCCATCCTGTTCCCGTGCAGGTTGTCCTGTTCCTGTCCTTTATGCTGTATTAAACCTGCAAACTCCTACTACCTCGAATCTTGACTCTTATTTATTGAGCTATCTGTTATTCATATATTCATTCAAAAATAGAGGTATTATTTATTTATTTACCACATAATGGCGCCCGAATAGGGACTTGCCCTTTCCCCACGCGCCGGTGAAGCCACGTATGCCCCCTGACCCTCTGCAGCCGTGACGGAACTCCTCTGCGCACCGGCAGATATTTCTGCTTCAAGTATCCCTCAGGCCCACGGAGGAGACGGAGGTTGCGGTCAAGCATCCAGACGAGGCGGTGGAGGAACGCGGCGAGTCCCGACCAGAGCCCAAGCCGAGAGTCCAAGGTCCGAGGTATCCGGAGGCCCACCCGTAACTGAAGTCCGAAGTTCGTCAGTCCGTCGTCGTAGCAGTCCAGTCCAGTCCGAGGCCTTCCGTTCTTGCTGCCCGGTGAGTACCGTTGCTGGGGTAGTATCTAGACAGGGTCAATCTAATTGTCTCTGGTCCGTGGGTTTGGGGTACACAGATCCAACACGAAGTGTCCACTTAGGTGGGTGCGGGTCCTGACGTGTCTCTTTATGAGACCGGTAAGTTTCGTACTGTTTCAGCAGTGCATCTAGTAATTCTAGTCAGTTCTGTTTCTCGAGAAAAATTCATGTGTTCTGTTCTCAGTATTTCAGGTAGTATCTTGTCCGAACTGTTATTTTAAATGTCATTCATGTATTTCAGTGTCGTGGTACGAATGTGTTGTAATTATTGTGTTCATTGTGTATTGTATTGTGTCTAGACTCCAGCCCAGTCATGCCGTTGTTTTCCAAGTTACGTCAGTTAAAAACTAGAAAAGGTCTGTTAGAAGAAGCAGTTCCTGTCCCGCCTAGGGACAGTCCAGGTCATTTTATGTATCAAAAGCATGGCATAAGTGCCATAATATATCTAGATTTATGGGTCGAGTACACCAAGGAATTAGAAGAAAAGTATAGATGGCCTGTATCAGGCACATGGGATGCCGAGTGCATCATGCGAGTAGAAGAAGTATTATGGAAAAAGAAAGCCAGACAGTCACAGAAAGATGCCATCGAGTTATGGCGCAAAGAATCTCATAAAAGAACCGAAAAAGAAATCAGAAAGTCAGAATTAAGTAGAGAATCCGCAGAAAGAGCCCAAGAAAGGGAATTAATCGAAATAGGTGAACGAGTCAAGACCGAACAGTCAGACAGACAGAGGAATGCCCTTATTAAGGGTATGTACCCTCTTCTTGCCGAGGGCTTGCCAAAAGCAACCCCGGAGGCATCCAGTAATTTTCCGCCACCATTAGTTCCGACCAAGCTACGTCACAAACCGACCGCAGCTGATATTTTTCTCTCGTCCTATTTGGACGACACAGTCCCAGAATATGCAAATCCTGTTCTGCCAGCTCCTGTAAATAATGCAATTCCTGCTCCTCCAGTCACCGGGCCACCTGTTACAGTACCTGTTACGGTACCCCCGGTTCAGCCTACATTACCAGTACCCGCTACGTCAGTCACTATGTCAGCACGAAGAGTATCAGTCGACGATTCCAGTTTAGGGGCCGCGGGAGGAGGTCCTCCTCATACCCCGCCGCCAAATAGACGTCTAGGAGCAGTCGAGTTACATGAACGTGCGTTACAGCGTGCGCCCAAGTATAAGTCCATTGCAGAAATCAGGCGAGCTCTTACTGAATACTGTTATGATCCAGTTCCAGGCGAGGATAGTATGGTTATATTTTCCGTACGTATAAGGCAGGTGTCCGAGTATTTGGTCACCTTACCGAATATGAAAGAAGATCTAGATAGAATGTATCGTTTTATTCGTACAGGAGACGATCCAGAAAGTGTCGGCGAAGCCATATCTCAAAGAAAAGCCGAGATTCAGCTCATGCTATTAAAGTTTCTGATTAATTGCTTAATAAGAGAACAAGATTCCCCGACTAAAGATCCGGCCGAAATGAAAGTTCTGACAAGGTGGAGTGATAATATAGCCGAGGGTAAGCACAGAACCATCAGTAGTATAGAGAGTATGTACAAGAAAATTCGTAAAGAGATAATAAGGTTACACGAACAACGCAAAGAAGCACTAGTCAGCGAGAAAGAAAATGACTCTTCTACTGAAGAGGTAGACGACGAGAATCCCACCAGAATAGCGTATGTAGGTAGAACTAGACTTTCCGACCGACATTCACGTCTAGATTACAAGAAAACTGTTCCTCATCCAGTACCAGAACAAGGTTCTCTAGAACAAGTATTTCAAGCTACCGATCACATTCTGAAATCACGAATCGGTTATAGTGAACTTAGTACTATGCATGAACAAGAACTAGCCCGATCAGCAGTCCGATGGATTACTGATTCTACCACTTTTCCAGACGAAATAGTGGCACAAATGTTTCTGAAACTGCCCCCAGCCGAGCAGCGACTGGTGGGTATGTATATGATCCAGCACCTCATTACTCTGTATGAGGGTCAGCACTCTGATCCAGGTCCGTTACACGATGTCCTGAACGAGTTACTCCAGTATAGATGGAAAGGTCTAGGTACCAATTTAATTAGTGTCATTCTAGAACAGCGCCACAAATATCGAACGTTTCTGAACCCGCATTTTGTTCATGTCTCACCCCCAGAAAGTAAACCCTTTTACATAGACAGACAGAATCCGTTACGCGAAGTACACCCAGTTAGAGGAACGGGTGGCGAACTAGAACGAGTGTTTGTTTACACCCCGATTACAAAGATGGAACTCTTAGAGATGAAGAAATTAATTCCCTGTCATGATAAAGATCCAGCAGGGTTCCATAGAGAATTGAAAGACATGCTCCGTATGGGAGAATACACGTATCCAGATATAATTAAAATGTTAAAGGTCCTGTTGCCCGCAGGGGTATATGAAAAACTCAAGGAAAAAGAATGGGAGGTGGGAGAGAAAAAGATAGATTGGGCAGCTTTAGAAGCTGAAGAAAATTCACGTGTACCAGGTACCGGTCTAGGAGAGAAATGTAAGGATTTACCTGAGCTGTTAATTCAAGTTTTGCCAAGATTATTAGCCACGAAAAAGGAAGACTGGGATGCAATCTCAGCCTGTAAACAGAAACCAGACGAAGATACCAGTGATTTCTATTCGAGATTTGAGAAATGCTTTAGTATTAACAGTGGCCTCAAGACAAGTAGTGAGTCATACCCTCATCTTTTTGTTACTAAACTAGTCGAGAATTCAAGTCCACAAGTTAAAAATCGAGTTCTGAAAGTCGAAAGTACCTGGCAAGCTAATACTCCGTCCCAAATGCTTCAGATGCTTCAGTATCACCAGAATAGAATCAGAGAAGAACAAGATCATGAAAGGAAACGTATGAAAGACACGAAAATGAAAGTATTAGTTGCACAATCTGTTCCTCAAGACAGTCAGAAGAGGGGTACGAATCAAGCCAGTCATCCTGCAGTTCCTGTTAAAGGGACCTGCAATTACTGTAAGCAACCAGGTCATTTTATAAACGAGTGTGCAGTTCTGAAACACAATATAGCTACCGGTAAGACTAAAGAAAGACCACGTCCGCCTAGACAAGAACAAGTTTCACAGACTTCTCAGCCACCACAGAATGCACAACAGACAGTTCCAGTACCGCAGCCTATAGCTGCAACACAGCATGTTACACAGCAGATGTACCAGTATGCACAGTCCGAGTATCCAGAGTACCAGCAGTACTCATGAAACAGCCTAGAGAGGGAGGTAGGCTTGCCTCTCATCGAGATACCTGTAGATCAAGAGGGTCCCTATGTTCACAGTCAAGTATTAGGGAAAGACAGAAAGTTTCTGATCGATACAGGGGCAAGTAGGACCACCATTAGTCACGACGAGGTTCCAGGGGCTCCGCTCTCAGGCTCAAGAAATGTTTCCCTTGGATTTTCAGGAAAGCCTATTGTAAACGAGATATCAAAGCCAGTTACTCTAGAAGTAGGTCCATTGTCCCGCACTACTGATCTGTTACTTACAAAGTCATGTCCAGAAAACTTATTAGGCATTAAGACACTGAAAGAATTAGGTGCAGTTATTTGCTGCTCCCCAGAAGGAATACGACTGTTTTTACGTGACTTCAAAGGTCACTATGTATTACGTGATTTTGATCCGAGATTGTTAAATGTTCCCCAGCATCTATGGGCACAAGGTCCAACTGATGTTGGTTATATGCAAATCACACCCCATCGTGTGACTCTCAAGCCAGGTGTAGTGTTACCACGAATCAGACAGTACAGATTGCCACCTGAGGCTGTAGCAGCCTTATCCAAAATTATTGACGAGCTCATTGCTCAACGAGTGGTTGTAGAAACTGACTCCAATGTATGTAATTCTCCTATCATTCCAGTCATGAAACGTACTGATCCAAATGCACCTCCAGTATATCGATTAGTGATTGACCTCCGAGAGCTCAATAAATGTATCATTCCCCAGTACCCAGTTGTCCCAGATATTTCTTCCCTATTGACAGCCATTGATTCTGAAGCCACATTTTTCACAGTCATAGACCTCAAAAATGCATTTTTCAGTGTCCCCATTCATCCAGACAGCCAGTTTCTTTTCGGATTCTGTTTAAATGGAAGGAGCTACCAATTCACACGAGCTCCTCAAGGTTTCACAGAAAGTCCTAGTATTTACAGTCAAGCACTTAAGAGACAACTAGACAATATTCACATGCCAACTGACACTGCCCTACTCCAGTATGTCGATGATTTACTGATCACAGCCCGTTCTGAACGTGACTGCGAGCGAGCGTCACTTACAGTTCTGTATTTCCTAGCCGAGATGGGGCACAAGGTATCCCCTTCGAAGCTTCAATTCTGTGTCCAGCAAGTGATCTATTTAGGCCACTTACTGTCCAAGAGGGGTAGGCAGTTGACACCTGACCGTATCCAGTTAATAGCGAGTCTTCCTCAGCCCAAGACCCAGAAGGAGGTACGTGCCTTTATCGGCCTCACTTCTTATTGCAGACAATGGATTCCCCAGTATGCATTTCTAGCCAAGCCACTGATACAGTTAACGACACAGGAGGCAGCCGTATCGACAGTCCTCCCTTGGACATCTGAACATACACTTGCTTTTAATGAATTAAAGAAAGCCTTATGTCAAGCTCCAGTTCTAGCTACACCGAACTACAGTAAGCCTTTTACACTTTTCGTCACTGAACGCGAAGGTACAGCATTATCTGTTCTCACACAAGATCAAGCAGGACAATACAAGCCTTGTGCTTATTTTTTGAGCACACTAGATCCAGTAGCCCAGGCTCTGCCTGCGTGCCTCAAGTCAGTTGCAGCCACAGCACTAGCTATCAGACAAAGTGATTCCATAGTATTAGGACATTCCCTGACAGTACAAGTTCCACACTCTGTGGAAGTTCTTTTAAATCGAACACAGACTCAGCATTTGACAATTGCACGTTTAACAGGTTATGAATTGACACTGTTCCAGCCACACATAGAAATCAGACGCAGCAACGTTCTAAATCCTGCTACACTGTTACCGTCAGTTACTTCAAATCCCGCTACACATGATTGTGTGGAAGTAGTTAACACCACGACAAAACCAAGACAAGACTTGACAGATATTCCATTACCAGATCCTGACCTGACACTTTATGTGGATGGTTCATGTATGAGAACAAGTACAGGAGATCTAGTAGCCGCATATGCAGTGACTACTGACACTGAAGTTGTAGAGACACACCGTATTGACACTCTGTCCGCTCAAGCAGCAGAGCTAGTCGCTCTGACCCAAGCCTGCATACGTGCCAAGAACCTGAAAGTTAACATTTACACAGATTCACGTTACGCATTTGGAGTCGTACACGACTTTGGAGTGCTCTGGCAGGAGAGAGGTTTCATGACTTCTCATGGAACCAAGATTCAGCATGGTCTCCTCATCCAAGCTCTGTTAGAAGCAATACATTTACCGACAGCTATCGCTATCATGAAGTGCAAAGCACATACGAAAGTTACAGACATTATTTCCCAAGGTAATGATCTAGCAGATCAAACAGCCAAGCTCACAGCTCAGACTCCCAGACATTCCAGTTAACAAGACACTGACATACACTCCAGATCAGACTACATGTATGACAGTTAAGGACCCCACTCAAGATGTCATAGATATCCAGTCACATGCTACTCCCGATGAAATCAAGAAATGGTCCGAACAAGGAGGGGTCCAGACAGATCAAGGATGGTTGACGAAGGGAAAAGCCACATGGTTTCTCCCCGACTCAATGGTTCAAGTCATTATTAATACCGCACATAGTCCTGCACATTTAGGAGAAAAAGCCATGTTAGACAGTATCCAGAACATTTGGTTCAACAAGCATTTACGAGCTGCAGCCAAGCAGAAAGTCCGTACCTGTATGATATGTTGCCAGTTCAATCCAGGTAAAAGTGTCCCGGTGGAACAAGGGGGATTCCAGCCTCCTGACCACCCTTTTGAAGTCCTCCAGATGGATTATATTCAGATGGAGCGATGTCGAGGTTTCAAATATGTCCTTGTAGTTGTATGTGCTTTGTCCAGGTGGACAGAGGCATATCCAGTCCCAGATTACACAGCCGCGACCACTGCCAAGCAGTTGGTTCGTGAATTCTTCCCCCGTTACGGACTCCCCAGGGTCGTGTATTCAGATAACGGCCAGCCATTCTAATCTGAGCTCATGAAGAACGTTTCCCTTCTGTTAGGGTACCAGTGGAAGTTTCATTGTGTACGCCATCCTGAAGCAGCAGGTCTCGTAGAGAGACATAATCAGACCCTGAAAATCCGAATTGCAAACGTCTGTAAAGAGAAAGGTGTAGATTGGCTAGTAGCTCTGCCAGTCGCCCTATTCTATATGCGCATGGTCGCACATTCCAGATCAGGTCTGTCCCCGTATGAGGTCGTATTCGGCCGCCCCCCTAACATGTGGGGTACACCTAGACCCCGAAGTATTACAGATGTTTCCAGTAATATGCTGACAGATTACCTAGCTTCCTTGATGTCTGCCCTACACTCTTGTCGTTCACAGGTTGCCGCTGCATTTCCCGACAATACTGAAGTCAAGCCACACGAGGTCCTTCCTGGCTCCTTGGTCCTCGTCAGGAATTTTGATTGTTCAAGTCCGCTGGAACCTAGATGGAAGGAACCGAAGTTAGTCCTTCTTACCACCCGTACTGCCGTCAAGCTGGAAGGGAGAAAAGGCTGGGTGCATCTGTCGCACGTAAAGAGATTTCACGGACTCAGGACCAAAGTTCTTCCTAAAAACATTTCCGAGGATTCCCAGGATTTTAAGGACTGTCAAAACACTGTTCTCAAGGACTGTCCCGCAAATGACTCTGATCTGAAACCCTCCCTGTTAGAGAAAACTCCGCAGCAGGAGTATAAACAGAAGCTCCGGTCTAGTAAAATAAGTCAGCCAGTTTAATTGTCTAAGTCCTCTCCTAGGTGAAACGGTTAGACAGGTTTCTGACATGTATAAGATAGACCCCCATAGTGAGAGAGTTAGTCAAAACTCTATCAGATGTATCATTATTTTATGTTTTCTGCTATTTTTGAGTTTGATGGTTACCTGTACAAGCTAGGTCCTGTCCAGAATAGTAAGCTAATCCGTAGGTTAACCAGAACCCTTGAAGCAGTAGTGAATGAGACTACTTCTGCTCTAGGTAACTTAACCGAAGAGCAATCTGCTATGAGATTTGTAGTTTTGCAAAATCGTCTCGTCCTTGACGTCATACTGGCCGATAGGGGCGGGGCATGTAGAGTCATCGGATCTAGTTGCTGCATTTTCATTCCTAATAACGCGCCGTCTGTTTATTCAGCTATAACCAGACTTCATAAAATTGCCCATCAGTTACACCAGAATCCAGGCACCTGGACATGGTCCGGTTGGCTCTGGAGTATAATTTCTGCCTGGGGATGGAAAGTACTGTCATTCCTAGGTATAGCAGTAATGATCATATTCAGTTGCTGCCTCTGTTTACAATGTGGCCCTGCGATTTGCGGCATTTGTGCTACATCCTGTATTCCTAGTCCTAAACCCCGTTCTAGATCCCGTTCCAAGACAATTCGAGACGAGCAAATGATACTGTATGAAATGATAGATGGTATCATGAATATTGATGTTTCCTGATGGAAACGTAGTGACAAGGAGGGAATGTGGAAAAGTAAATTTTGCCATGTTCTGTGTCCCTACGTGTTCCCCATCCTATGTTATATGTGCATGATTAATATGCATATGTATTCCCTTATGGTCGATTAAAGACGCAATTACAGTTGTGTCCATCTCTAGTATGCCAGTTCCTAGTTCTCGTGAAAGCTACGAGTATTAGGCCTATGTAAAGTTATGTTGCCACGTTTCACAGTGTGCACGTTAATTCAGTAAAAGTCCCTGTTTCTAGGCCTCAAAAGGGCCCGGACACCAGATTCAGCTCCTGTCTCCTGAACCCTCGCTGAGGAGCGATACAGCCCCCACCTGTATCCGGACCCTTCACTTACTTCCTGCCTCATAGTGCCGGCACGGCCTGGCTCTGCCTGACAGTCTGCCAAGAGTATGTTATGATTCTAGTTATCAGTCCAGCTCTCCTTCTCTGCATTCCTAAGCTACTGAATCGCATCAATAGTTTCAGTCATCGTCTAGCCTTTACGTCTCCATGTAAGAGAAATACTGTATTAATGGTCATTTAATATTCCTTTGCACACACTACATGTAGAATAATGCATGCACCAGTCTTAGTGTCTGTTAGCCCTTGCCCTGATAACTTTTGGATTCTATCAACATGTTCTCTAAACATCAGATACTAGATAATGGTTAGGTACATGTCGCCCTGACTCTCCAGACTTTCGTCTCCTCCTCTAGCGCAGAAGTCATAGCCCCCAGCTTCTCCTAGTAATACGTCATTGCCAGCTTGCGCGCACCTCTAGGTCAGAGGTCCCGGCTCCTTAGGTAGCCCCCTCCATGTTTCCGCCCCATTTATGACATATTCTGTTACGTTTGCATCACATGTCTATGTATACGCCATGTTACACCTACTTTTAGCCTTATCTTTCGCGACTGTTACACGACACACCTTCTGCTCCACCCACTGCTCCACCTACTGTATTCACTGTAATGCAATTGTTTTAGTATATATATGTTGTACATTGTTATTAAAGTTACGCCTGCTCATTCCAGATCCTGCCCCCGGCAGCGCTGCCATCCTGTTCCCGTGCAGGTTGTCCTGTTCCTGTCCTTTATGCTGTATTAAACCTGCAAACTCCTACTACCTCGAATCTTGACTCTTATTTATTGAGCTATCTGTTATTCATATATTCATTCAAAAATAGAGGTATTATTTATTTATTTACCACAGATATTCTGTCCCTCGATATTATTTCAGTGATCCAGTATTTTTATTGAAGTAGACTTTGTTATCGAGAACCCTGTAACAAGGCTTGACATATTTCATTTAAAGGTTTGTAATTTAGGCAGAGTCTTTTTTTATCAACAATGCATTTTTATTTTACATTTAAAGACTTTATTTTATTGTCATGTTCTGCTGGATCTGCAATTGTGTTACTTAACTTCTGCAGTCTCAATGAAGATGAAACTGCATTATTAAAAAGCATAAGCTTAAAGTGCATTTAAGTGCATGTTGACATTTTAGTTGGAAAATATGTGTGCATTTTCAATCTTTTTACAGGTTTTTGGATATAACAAGTTAGTATTTTATATCTTACATTTACTAAGGTTTTCAAGGGTTGCCACTTGGCACCACAAGTTGTTGCACTGTGCTTGTGGCCTTTTTTAGGTTTTTCTGCAAAGCGCTTATGCTGTGCTTGAGAAATCTATTGTTTTTAATATAAACTTAAAACAGACTTACATCCAGCCTCCTCTATTTCCTGCTTCTCATTGGTTCCTGTTCATGTCACTTACCTTTCCTCCATTTCTATTGGCTGTAGTATAATTTCCTGCATTTAACAATGCTTGTTCTTCCCCTGCTTCTCTTATTAGTTTCTTGCCACGGAAATACTGTTAAAATCTGCTTTGGTGGAACTATATTTTCATAATGTTTTGCCTATTACTGTTGCAGCATATTTATATAAGTATTTATCACCCAGAGAGATTAAGTGATTTGCATAGAATCACAGGATGTTGTTGGGGCACCTCCAAGACTCGAACCAGGATCACCAGCTCTCGAGTCAGCCGCTATGGCCACTGCACGACATCCTCTCCACGCCTGTGGTATCTATCAGAAGCTGTTTCCTTCTCCTGGATGATTATTGATGAAAACAGCTGTTTATTCATTACATAGGCGAAACTGATGCATTATCAATGCTTGTTTAATGTTAAGTAAATCGATGCAATTTTTTGCACCCTGCGACGCACAATTACAGTTAACAACACCCTTTTTAGGTCTATCCTTTGAGACGGCTTTAGTCTGTGTTACCAGACTATTCGTTTTCAAAGCCATATATGTATATATATATATATATATATATATATATATATATATATATATATATATATATATATATATATATATATATATATATATATATATATACATATAGAGACTTTAGTTTAGTGGTCATGATTCATTTGTCTGTTAAGTTGTCAATCACAGTTTGCTTCAGGCCACCACAGCCTACAATATGGTATCAGCCTACTTCACACAAATCACAAGGAGAGTCAAAAAGGAGCATCTTGAATGGCCCTCTGTGTACTGCTCCATAAAACACAATTATAGCACAGAAAAGTGCACATGGTCTATGAGACTAATTTAATTGGAGCAATTTCCGCTAAAGGGAAGTGATGTCTCTGTTCTTTAGCAAGTCCTCTTGTTAAGGACTGTAGCCCTCACCTACCCTTTAGTTGCATTGTACATCATCCGATCCCTCCTCACACCGCAACCAATGGTTGCTGGTATTGGCTACAACTCCCTTAGCTAAGAAAATACCCCTTGAGGTGTTTTTTGATAGTCATGGCCCTATGAGAGCTGAAGGTGTTGATGAGGAGGGCAGGGTGTAGGGTATGTGGTAGGAAAGGTTAAAACTACGTCTTGGTGGGCTGAACAATGACTTTGTTCTAGTGCCCCACAAGGGATAGATGAAAACTGAGAGGGGAGTGAAACTTCAACCTAATAGGAGAGGGGTCAACATGTTTATCCCTAGCTTCTAGAAAGAGGTTCTTAGCATTTTTTAGATACTAACAGCAGTTGTAGGAGTACACTATCGTAGTCACCTGAAATCTTGTAATAGTGCAGAGACATGACTAGAAAAGGAATTAAAAGTTATATTTCACTCTCATGCATTTTGTGTATCTTGGGTGTATTCTTGTGGCCATGCATATGTAATATCGCAGAGCACACATGTAGTACTTGTGTCAATGCTCTGGTGCTTCATTCTCAGTGTTTGGTTTGGTGGTATGTTTCTTAATGACTGAAGATGTGTAAGAAAATGGGTTACTGGCTGAGGATGGTGAAGTCTACTCAAGCAGCAACCACAATTCTTATCAGGGTGAACTCACAAGTAAACCCCAAATTAATCTGTGCTTAATCCTCTGGTAACTTGGCACAAAAGTAGTAAGGCGTAACCTAGATGCAATGGATGAAGTATTGATGCAGCACTTCAAACAGTAATAAAGTAAAAACACAGCAAAAGAAAAATCCCACACCAATTTAGAAAAATAGACTAAAATTTAATAAATATATTAAAACTAAAATGACAGAAAATCCAATCAGTAGAACCAACATGTACAATATTAAAGATTTAAGTGAAAATGGCGCCAAAAAATACAAAGTGTCATTTGTGGTTATCTGGTTGCTCTGGGCGGTGACAATGTCACAACTTCAGACCGACTGCGATGGGGCATGGTCCAGCTCCAGGGACTCTGTTAGGCCCATTGAATAAGAATACCTTAAATCATGGTTGTGGGGCATTCCAGAGTCCCGCGTCGTTCATGTGTCATGCAGCTGTGGTTCATAGGATCAGTGAGGCAGTGTTGCGAGGTGCCGCATTGTCGTCGAAGGATGCCATCGGCGAGAGGCTTGCATTGCAAAGTCCTGCGTCGATGATGCATTGTGCACCTGCTGGTTCCGAAGAAGCTGCTGGGCTTGCCTTGCAGTGTCCTGTGTCATCATTGAGGATGCTGTCGATGAGGTGAATGCGATATGAAGGCCTGCGTCGAGGATGCATCACACATCGGCGGTTCCTTGAAGGCTGCAGGTGGTGACGCGAAGTTCTGTACCGGAGATGCATCCCACAGCAGTCCAGATGCAGAGTTTGGTGAAGCGGCTCAGATGTGGAGTTTCTACGAGGCAATGCGTCGTGGTGCATCGGTTCTACTGGAACCACAGTTGAGCTGGCAGAGCATTTTCAGCCCATTTGCGAGGGTCCAGGCCTGGGGTGGCACCCCTTGAGAGGGCAGGATGCACAGCTGACAGAATCCAGGTGCTAGGTTCAAGAAGGAGGAAGCCTGTACTATCCCTGAGGCTTCTGAACAGTTTGCCAGCCAACTATCCCTTGGAGTCACTCTGGTGGTCCTGGGTTCAACATGTGTGTTCAGCCCCCTTCTCTCAGGCAGGAGGGCAGAAGGATAGCACAGCAGGGCAGCATGGATTACTATGTTCCAGCACAGGAACATAGTAATCCATCTTCTGAGTATTCCACAGGTCCAGATGTGTACTGCAATGCACAATCCTTAAAAAAACAGACACTTAACCACACCAAATCTTGGGCGCTCAATCTCACTATCCCCGAGGAGGAAGTCTCCTTCCTGAAGGGGGCCACGCCCTACCGCTGGGCGGATGACCACATCAAGTACCTGGGTCTGGACCTCACTCCCCACCTCGACTCGTGGTCCTCGCGGAATTGGGCTCTCTGCCGAAAGGAAGTACTGACGGATCTGCGAAAATGGAAGCCCCTGATGGTTTCCTGGCTGGGGCGGCTCAACGCGGTCAAGATGTCAGTCCTCCCCCGCATTCTGTATGTCTTCCAGTGTCTCCCCACCCCAATACCGGTCCACTGCATTAAGCATCTCCAACGCGACCTCACGTCTTTCGTATGGGGGGGCAAACGGCCCCGATTCTCACAAAAAGTCCTCATGGAGCCACGAGACAGGGGCGGCCTCGCCTGCCCGAATCTCCTTCACTACTACTGGGCGGCGCACCTCAGGTTCGTGATCGAATGGGGTGCACGCGAAAGCGACAAACACTGGTTCCACATGGACCGAGTGGTTACGGGACGCACCATCTGGGACCTGCCCTGGCTGCCGCGGGTGGCGCGCTCCAGAAGTGCATACATGGCGGTCCCCACGAGGACGGTTCTTGAGGTATGGGACAAAGTGGCAGTGTCCAAAGGTCTGACCACGTTCCCCTCTCCACACACCCCCATTGCAGGCAACCCGCACTTTCCTCCTGCTGCTCGGACCCGGGCGTTCGAGAACTGGACCCAGGGTGACTGTAGGGTTGCAGGAGATCTTTTTCTTGGTGGGTCGCCTAAATCGTGGCCAGACTGCAGGGAAGAATTCAACCTCCCTTGCACCGCCAGCTTGCAGTACGCGCAGCTGCGCCACTGGACCACGGGAGACGATATGTACCAGGCTGCTTCCAGGGAGCACACTCCATTTGAGAAGCTGGCTCGCTCCCTTGGGGGACTGAAGCGGCTCATCTCCCAAATCTACAATATCTTGCAGCATCCCGCCGCTCCACCTGCACACCCCTACCAGAGACAGTGGCAGACTGCCACTGGCACTGACATCACGCCGTCTCAATGGTCTAGACTCTGGAACGACATTCCTAAATCCTACCGCAGCATCCCGCAAAGGGAGAACGCATACAAGATGTTAACACAATGGTACTACACCCCCCTGCGGCTCAGCAAAATGTTCCCTGCCTCCTCACCGCTGTGCTGGAGGTGTGGCGCTGCGACTGGCGACTTCATACACATCTGGTGGTCGTGCCCTGCCCTGGCTGTCTTTTGGAAGGAGGTCCTCAGTCACATTAAGGAGGTGTTGGGTTTCCCCCTCCCTGAGGAGGTTTGCACACTACTGCTAGGCGTACGACCCCCCACACTTAAAGCACTCACGCGCAGCGACTGGATCCTGACCCTCCACATGCTAGGCGCTGCCAAACAACTCATTGCCCTGTACTGGAAGAGGGCCGAGCCACCGCCGATAGCTTCCTGGTTCGTGCGTCTCTGGCAGGTCCTGACCATGGAACTACTTACGGCTCGGATACAGTCAAGGGGGGTGCGCTTCAAGGCGGTGTGGGAACCTCTTGTGCGTCACCTGTGCTCCATCAGCTATACCCGCCACATGCCTCCCAGGCTCCGTGCTCTGCAACTGTTTGAGGACGCCCTTGTCCCTGCCGACCCGAGCAGACTAGGCCCATAGTCGCTCCCCCCCAGCACTGGTTTGCGTCTTAGGCCCCTTGTAGACGAACGCAGGCACACCTCCCTGGCCCCTCTCCACCCCACCCCTGCTCCCCCATTTCCGACTTTCACTTTCTTCTTGCCTTGCCGCTCTGGCTTCCGCCCCCCTTTGGGGCAGTTTGGTCCCTGTTGGGCCGTTGAAAATGTGACACCACTGCTCTCCTTTCCATAAGCGCCTCCCCCGTACTCTGGCACATTGCCGGCACACGGCTACTTCTTGCTTTCTGCTCCCTTAAGCCACGCGGCCGGCCCTCCCAGGGGTTGTAGGCAGGGCGCTGTGTTAAAAGCTTCACCTCCCCTGGTTACCTGCTCCTATTAACGATTTTTCTCTGCGCGGCCGGCCCCGATGAGGGGTTGTAGGCTTATCGCTGTGTTCACAATAAAAACAGATTTGAACAAAAAAAAAAAAAACAGACACTAGACGACACCGAAACCACACGTACCTCCAGCAATGCCAGAGAGCCTACCATCCCCACCTGAACCCAGGTCACCACCTAAGTCACTGCCACGACCATGAAGAGCATTCACTCAAAAGCCTACATGGATCCCTGCCCGACACACATCTTCTACAGAGCCGCTGCCGCCACAGCAACCGGGCTACGGCGCACCATCAACGCCACCTTCGAATCCGGCACTTTCCCTGATGACTGGAAACACGCAGAAGTCAAGCCCCTCCTCAAGAAGCCCTCTTCAGAACCGACGGCCCTCAAAAACCACAACCCACCTCTCTCCTCCCCTTCGTGGCCAAAGTCACTGAGTAGATGGTCAACATCCAGCTAAGGAACTTCATCGAAGACAACTCTCTCCTCGACTCTTCCCAATCCGGGTTCTGCAGCAACCACAACACTGAGACCGCCCTCCTTGCCACCACAGACAACATCTGCACTCTCCCTGGCCAGGGCCACACCAAGGCCCTCATCCTTCTAGGCCTCTCTGCTGCCTTCAACACTGTCTCCCACCGCACCCTCACTGCCAGATTCCATGACGCCATCATACAAGGAACTGCCCTCGACTGGATCCACTCTTTCATCACTGGCCGAACACAAAGTATCTCCCACCTTTCCTCTCCGAACCCACAGAGATCAACTGCGGAGTACCCCAAGGATCATTGCTCAGTCCAACGCTCTTCAACATCTACATGCCCCCCCCGCTACCATCATCAGACAGCATAGACTCAGCATAGTATCCTACACCGATGACACCCACCTAATCCTTTCCCTCACAAAGGAACCCGACACCACCAGACTCAGCTTCCAGGAAGGAATGAAAGGCGTCACATCCTGGATGAGCAGTAGCGGTCTGAAGCTCCACTCAGAGAAGAAAGTCCTCGTCCTCGGACCTACCTCCTCAGCCTGGGGCAACACCTCATAGCTCACCCCACTCGGCAATGCCCCACTCCCACAGACCATGCCCGGAGCCTCAGCATCAAACTCGAATGCTCCCTCACCAGGACCTGACAGATCAACGCGTCTCCTCCACATGCTTCAACACCCTCAGCATCCTTCGCATGACCTTCAAGTGGATCTCCCCCGAATCCAGAAAGACCATCATCCACGCACTCATAACTATTAGACTGGACAACGAAAACGCCCTCTATGGCGGAATCAACAAATCCCTGCTTCGCAAACTCCAGACCATCCAGAACACCACTTCCAGACTCTTCCTCAGCATTCCACGACATGAACCACATCACCCAACATCTTCGAGACCTCGACTGGCTCCCCGTTGAGAAGAGAGAAACCTTCAAGCTACTCACTCACGCTTACAGATCCCTCCACAACACCAGACCCCAATATCTCAACTAAAGAGTCTCCTTCCACATACCCAAGAGGGGCCTCCACTCTGCCGACCTTGCCCCCGCCAAAACCCTGTGCATCCGCGGAGCCGGTGGAAGAGCCTACTCCTGCATTGCAGCAAAGATCTGGAACGAGCTCCCGCTCAACATCAGACGTTCCCCCTATCTGCACACCTTCAGGAAGAGCCTCAATATCTGGCACTTTGGCAAATTCGGAGCTGCACCCCCACCCCCACCTTGAGATCCTCACGGGTGAGTAGCACACTTCACAAAACCCTGATTGTTTGATCGATTGAAAAGCTGGGGTACAATATTTATACCTGGTACCCACCTTGAAGTAGGAGAAGGCTCTGGAGGTTTTCACCCACAGAGGTGTGTGGAATTTCCTGCCTCCCTGCCCTGGCCCCCAGCCTGGCTGGGCACACAAAAGACAAGTGACAAGCCCTAAGTGAGTATATTCAGACAGGGCCTTTGTGATCCGTAAGTGTGGTAGGTGACAGCTCCTCCCACTCATTAAGTCAGAGTGGTCGTTCCTGCCAAAACCTATCTTCTCTTTGTTTCACTGTCTGGGAGTAATCCACAAAGACAAACTGCCAGCTACACCTAGTCATGTGATCCAGGGACAGGAAGCAGGTACCAAATGGTTGGGGCAACACAAAGTAAATTTTCTAACAGGGGCATTTCAGAATTGTGACTTAAAATCTAACTTTACCATTAATGAGGGCCTTTAAATAGAAATTCTGTAGACACCAAACTTGGCCTATCTACCTGTTCCCAATTGAAATCTATCACTTATTAAATATAATGTATTAGGGTAGGTAACCCAATACTATCTAATGGGAGAGGTAATGGCTTTCAATAGTGAAAAACTAATTTAGGAGATTTTCACTACCAGGACAAGTAAAACTTAAAAGTGCATGTCCATCCTTTTAAATACACTGCGTCCTACCCTCTGAGCTATTTAGGGCATACCCTAGGGATGATGTATATGTAATAAAAATTAATGTTTGGGCTTGGAAATCTTTTTCTTTTGCCAGGTAGAAATGGTAGTTTTAAAACTGCACGCATAGGCTTCAATGGAAGGCCTGATAAATGTTTCACAGGGAGTGGCACAATCTGTGCTGCAGGCTCACTATTAGCATTTAATTTACAGTATCTGGGTTACAACTTTACTTGGGACTTACAAGTAAATTAGATGTGCCAAATAAGCCAATTCTACCATGTTTAGGGGAGAGTGCACAAGCACTTTAGCATTGGTGACCAGTGGCCAACAAAAATAAGATCAGCAAAACAGGAGAGGTGAAGGCAAAACGTTTGGAGGAAGGCCACCCTGAGGCTGATAGGTCTAAGGAGTCGGGGATCTGACCTCAACTAAGGCCTTATTTTGGCAAACCAATAAAAAATAAACTGAACTACATAAAACAGAACAGTGAGAGACAAACAATTAAAATCTCACAATAGAATAAATGTAGTGGTATGTACTGACACTTATTAGAAATGGCATGGACCAGAGATGTGATCTTTAGGCTGTCCTAGAGTATAGGCATGAGTCGCTCATCAAGAACGCAAGATATGCTGAGAGAGCACTATGCCAATCAGGGCTCCAAAATTTCAAAATATCTAGGCCAGATCAATGTCTGATGTGGGTTTGGCTTAGTCAAAATTCTGCTGGAAAACATATAATTCTGCTAAGAGAAAATATCTACTTATAAGATCACAGAGAGGTGGCTTAATTACTTACTTGCTACCCTTGACCCTGTTCCAGGCAGGTCGCTCCCCACGTCGCAACAGCACCACCTTTTGTGCCCCTGCTCCAGCTCACTGCTGCTGCCACTGCCGTGAGTTTGAGGCCCTCCTCTACCCGCAGGCTATCACCTCAGCCTCATCCCTGGTGGCCAGTGGTAGGCTGTAGGTCTGATTTTGTATTTGCAGTGCTTCTGCTTAATCGTTTAACTGTTTTGTTTTATTCCTCCTTTCCCCTTGTGTTTCTGTGCCCTGTGCCCTTGTCTTTGCCTTCTGTTCCTTCGCCATTCCTGACCCTGTTTTCCTGCTGCTGCATCCCCTGTGGCCTTGCCCCCCGCCCCTCGCTCGTCCATTCATAGGTATGTTTTTTACTGGTATTGCTTCTGCTTAATTGTAGAACTGTTTTGTTCATTCATCCTTTCCCCTATTGTATTTCTGTGCCTGGTGCCCTTATTTTCTGTTCCTTTGCCGTTCCTGACACTGTGTTCCCCGCCGCTGCATCCCCTGCGGCCCCGCCCCCGCTCGCACATTTGTCCACTTCCTCCTCCCTCCCTCCCCCCCTTCTTATGGCGGCTGCTGCACGTTGAGGAGAGCGACCCTTGACCCTGTTCCAGGCAGGTCGCTCCCCACGCTGCAACAGCACCACCTGTTCTGCCCCTGCTCCAGCTCGCTGCTGCTACCACTGCTGCCAGTTTGAGGCCCTCCTCCACCCTGCAGGCTATCACCTGTGCCTCATGCCTAGTGGCCAGTGGCAGGCCGTAGGTCTGTTTTTGTATTTGCATTGCTTCTGCTTAATCGCTTAACTGTTTGGTTTCATTCCTCCTTTCCCCTTGTATTTCTGTGCCCTGTGTCCTTGTCTTTGCCTTGTGTTCCTTTGCCGTTCCTGACTCCGTTTCCCCGCTGTTGCATCTCCTGCGGCCCCGCCTCGCTCATCCATTCATAGGTTTATTTTGTACTGGTATTGCTTCTGCACAATTGTTTAACTGTTTTGTTCATTCCTCCTTTCCCCTATTGTATTTCTGTGCCCTGTGCCCTTTTTCCTGTTCCTTCGCCGTTCCTGACCCCGTGTTCCCGCCGCTGCATCCCCTGCGGCCCGCCCCCGCTCACCCATTCGTCCACTCCCTCCTCCAAGCTGCTCCTCCCTCCATTCATCAGTCCAACAAGTACCGACTTGCACCCACCTGGGTGATCCACTATTGAACTACAAGTACCAGAATCCCGAGGGGCGATCCGGAGGAGGGGCTAGCGGTGTGCGCTCCATTGCGGTGGTTTCTATTAATTGGCTCCCTTGAGCTTTGAGCCGACGGGCTCCTGGATGCTGCCCTGTGTGCCGGTTCGGGCATCAAGGCCATTGACGGTTGTTTGGCGGCCTTCTCCTCCACCCCTAACCATTTCTCTACTGATGAGGGAAGTTATCCCGAAACCCGAGCCATGTCTCGGGCGATACCCAAAAACCCGGGACATGTATCGGGTCTAGAGATTCATCAGTCCAACAAGTACCGGCTTGCACCCACCTGGGTGATCCACTATTGAACTACAAGTACCAGAATCACGAGGGGCGATCCGGAGGAGGGGCTAGCGGTGTGCGCTCCATTGCGGTGGTTTCTATTAATTGGCTCCCTTGAGCTTTGAGCCGACGGGCTCCTGGATGCTGCCCTGCGTGCCGGTTCGGGCATCAAGGCCATTGACGGTTGTTTGGCGGCCTTCTCCTCCACCCCTAACCATTTCTCTACTGATGAGGGAAGTTATCCCGAAACCCGAGCCATGTCTCGGGCGATACCCAAAAACCCGGGACATGTATCGGGTCTAGAGATTCATCAGTCCAACAAGTACCGACTTGCACCCACCTGGGTGATCCACTATTGAACTACAAGTACCAGAATTCCGAGGGGCGATCCGGCGGAGGGGCTAGCGGTGTGCGCTCCATTGCAGTTGTTTCTATTAATTGGCTCCCTTGAGCTTTGAGCCGACGGGCTCCTGGATGCTGCCCCGCGTGCCGGTTCGGGCATCAAGGCCATTGACGGTTGTTTGGCGGCCTTCTCCTCCACCCCTAACCATTTCTCTACTGATGAGGGAAGTTATCCCGAAACCCGAGCCATGTCTCGGGCGATACCCAAAAACCCGGGACATGTATCGGGTCTAGAGATTCATCAGTCCAACAAGTACCGACTTGCACCCACCTGGGTGATCCACTATTATACTACAAGTACCAGAATCCCGAGGGGCGATCCGGAGGAGGGGCTAGCGGTGTGCGCTCCATTGCGGTGGTTTCTATTAATTGGCTCCCTTGAGCTTTGAGCCGACGGGCTCCTGGATGCTGCCCTGCGTGCCGGTTCGGGCATCAAGGCCATTGACGGTTGTTTGGCGGCCTTCTCCTCCACCCCTAACCATTTCTCTACTGATGAGGGAAGTTATCCCGAAACCCGAGCCATGTCTCGGGCGATACCCAAAAACCCGGGACATGTATCGGGTCTAGAGATTCATCAGTCCAACAAGTACCGACTTGCACCCACCTGGGTGATCCACTATTGAACTACAAGTACCAGAATCCCGAGGGGCGATCCGGAGGAGGGGCTAGCGGTGTGCTCTCCATTGCGGTGGTTTCTATTAATTGGCTCCCTTGAGCTTTGAGCCGACGGGCTCCTGGATGCTGCCCTGCGTGCCGGTTCGGGCATCAAGGCCATTGACGGTTGTTTGGCGGCCTTCTCCTCCACCCCTGACCATTTCTCTACTGATGAGGGAAGTTATCCCGAAACCCGAGCCATGTCTCGGGCGATACCCAAAAACCCGGGACATGTATCGGGTTTAGAGATTCATCAGTCCAACAAGTACCGACTTGCACCCACCTGGGTGATCCACTATTGAACTACAAGTACCAGAATCCCGAGGGACGATCCGGAGGAGGGGCTAGCGGTGTGCGCTCCATTGCGGTGGTTTCTATTAATTGGCTCCCTTGAGCTTTGAGCCGACGGGCTCCTGGATGCTGCCCTGCGTGCCGGTTCGGGCATCAAGGCCATTGACGGTTGTTTGGCGGCCTTCTCCTCCACCCCTAACCATTTCTCTACTGATGAGGGAAGTTATCCCGAAACCCGAGCCATGTCTCGGGCGATACCCAAAAACCCGGGACATGTATCGGGTCTAGAGATTCATCAGTCCAACAAGTACCGACTTGCACCCACCTGGGTGATCCACTATTGAACTACAAGTACCAGAATCCCGAGGGGCGATCCGGAGGAGGGGCTAGCGGTGTGCGCTCCATTGCGGTGGTTTCTATTAATTGGCTCCCTTGAGCTTTGAGCCGACGGGCTCCTGGATGCTGCCCTGCGTGCCGGTTCGGGCATCAAGGCCATTGACGGTTGTTTGGCGGCCTTCTCCTCCACCCCTAACCATTTCTCTACTGATGAGGGAAGTTATCCCGAAACCCGAGCCATGTCTCGGGCGATACCCAAAAACCCGGGACATGTATCGGGTCTAGAGATTCATCAGTCCAACAAGTACCGACTTGCACCCACCTGGGTGATCCACTATTGAACTACAAGTACCAGAATCCCGAGGGGCGATCCGGAGGAGGGGCTAGCGGTGTGCTCTCCATTGCGGTGGTTTCTATTAATTGGCTCCCTTGAGCTTTGAGCCGACGGGCTCCTGGATGCTGCCCTGCGTGCCGGTTCGGGCATCAAGGCCATTGACGGTTGTTTGGCGGCCTTCTCCTCCACCCCTAACCATTTCTCTACTGATGAGGGAAGTTATCCCGAAACCCGAGCCATGTCTCGGGCGATACCCAAAAACCCGGGACATGTATCGGGTTTAGAGATTCATCAGTCCAACAAGTACCGACTTGCACCCACCTGGGTGATCCACTATTGAACTACAAGTACCAGAATCCCGAGGGGCGATCCGGAGGAGGGGCTAGCGGTGTGCGCTCCATTGCGGTGGTTTCTATTAATTGGCTCCCTTGAGCTTTGAGCCGACGGGCTCCTGGATGCTGCCCTGCGTGCCGGTTCGGGCATCAAGGCCATTGACGGTTGTTTGGCGGCCTTCTCCTCCACCCCTAACCATTTCTCTACTGATGAGGGAAGTTATCCCGAAACCCGAGCCATGTCTCGGGCGATACCCAAAAACCCGGGACATGTATCGGGTCTAGAGATTCATCAGTCCAACAAGTACCGACTTGCACCCACCTGGGTGATCCACTATTGAACTACAAGTACCAGAATCCCGAGGGGCGATCCGGAGGAGGGGCTAGCGGTGTGCGCTCCATTGCGGTGGTTTCTATTAATTGGCTCCCTTGAGCTTTGAGCCGACGGGCTCCTGGATGCTGCCCTGCGTGCCGGTTTGGGCATCAAGGCCATTGACGGTTGTTTGGCGGCCTTCTCCTCCACCCCTAACCATTTCTCTACTGATGAGGGAAGTTATCCCGAAACCCGAGCCATGTCTCGGGCGATACCCAAAAACCCGGGACATGTATCGGGTCTAGAGATTCATCAGTCCAACAAGTACCGACTTGCACCCACCTGGGTGATCCACTATTGAACTACAAGTACCAGAATCCCGAGGGGCGATCCGGAGGAGGGGCTAACGGTGTGCGCTCCATTGCGGTGGTTTCTGCTCCTCCCTCCAACCCCCCCGTCTTATGGCGCACCTAAGGCAAGCCTGTCTGCGCCCGTCCACGCCTGGACAGCGCCCAGCACCAGAACCCCTGGCCCCGCGAACGCCACGACACCGCTATGATGCCAGCACCCTCCACGCACTCAACACCAGACGATCACACACCTGCTACCTGGCCACCCCGAAGCACACTCAAGGACCCTTCTCCTGCTGGAACTGCAGCTTCACCAGCATCCAAACTGCCACGCCACCAACCGTGAAAGAACACAACCACTTCAGATGCATTTTTCTCAACACCCGCAAACACCCGTCGAACTCTGGAACATACTCGACTCAACCTCCCCAGACGTCGCCTTCCTGACGGAGACCTGGATGAACCCCTCCTCGGCACCCGACATCACCATAGCCATCCCGGATGGCTACAAGATCACCCGCAGGGACCTCACAAATGTTACAGGAGGAGGAATCGCCATCGTCCACAGGAACACTCTCAGAGTCCCGACCAGCACTGACGACACCCTCAGCACCGCCGAACACCTACTCTTCCAGAGACACACCATTCATTTCAATCTTTATTCGGTTTAAAAAACCTTATAAGATACAATACATTCAATCATAATACATCATATCACAATTTAAATACATAAAAATAGCGGATGGATAAAAAATATCGACACACTTCCTTTGCATATAATACATAGAATTCAATTCATTTCCCAGTTTGTCCACTTGGGGGCGGCTTGGTCCTAGTTGGCCCCTCTAATGTACAAGAACACTGAATAAATATACAGAATATTAAGACAATAAATTAAACATCTGTTTTTTTTAAAAAGTGTACGCCAGAACAGTAGAGCAAGCAGCACTTTAGCAGTCAACAGGTGACTCAGTAACATGGTAAACTAGCCTATTTCCTTACGTTTTTTGGTCTTTCATCTTCCTAATCAAGGCTACGCATAAGAGGAAACGGCTCAGGCTGAACACAATCGGTTGGGCAGTGTCTCCCTTAAAAATTCTAAGTCCAACCTTAATTTGTCGGAGACCTAACTTTTTACAGATTGGCTTTAGCCATTTTTTCCTGGCTTTAAGATATGCTGGGCATATAAATAAAACATGGGACACATCCTCTTTCAGCCCCATCTCGCAAAACTCACATATATCGGATCCGACGGCCCCGACCAACCCCTTATTGCAGTTCCAGCTAGATGTCCTTTCTTTTAATTGCAAAATACCATACCGGAACTTTAGGTATAGGCTTTTGGCCAATGGAGGGTAAATTTCATCCATAAGGGGCTCTAATTGCATGGTCATTTTAAATTCAAAGAATTTCGAGGTTAGAGTCCCTGTTCTGGGGTTTAATAGCACTGAATCTCTAATATAGTCCCAGTACCTTTGTTTCAAGATCCTTTTTGAGCTATTTGTGAGAGAGTCATGGTCAAACCAAAAATCACTTAACCCTAGTTTTTCGAACCATTTTTTGACGTACTCTAACCATGGCAAATGCGTGGTATTCCTTATGGCCAGTATCTCTTTCAATGCTTCTCTGTAATCAGTCAGCTCCTCAATGGACCATAAACGGACCCAATAGAGCAGCGGACGGAGAGAAGCATAGTCATCTGTACGTCGAAAGTTAAGGTCCCATAGTACGGGTATCAGTGGTGTTGACCCAGGTATCCCTAAAAGTTGCCTAATAAAGGAATTTTCCCTCACTCGAAAAGTATCCTTTGAAGCATAAGCCCATAAGGACTTGGCGGGCAAAACATTTTTGCAACACGTCAATTAAGCTGATAGGCCGATAGTGTGAAGGATTTGACCTGTCACCCTTCTTGAACAGTGTTACAATCTCCGCTCCCTTCCAGGTTTCTGGGACAGGAGCTCCTCTAGCAATATCATTAGATAATAAATTGATATAAGGAGCCCAAATATAGTTCTCGTGCTTCCAAAGATCACCTGGTATTCTGTCAGGGCCTGGCGCTTTCCCTGGCTTTACTGCCTTGATTGCTAAAATTGTTTCTGTCAAGGAGAAGACAAGAGGTGTGTCATGCACAGCTAAAAGAGGCTGCAAGCTGTCCCAACCTTCAGTCTCCCCAGAGCTTTCACAAGCATATAACAAGGTGAAATGCTTGACCCAAATTTCCTCCTCTAAGAATCTATCTTTGCATTCAGTCGCCCCCCTAGTGCCTCTAGCGATGAGGCTCCAAAAGGAGGTCTGATCTTTACACTTACATGCGTCCAACAAATCTGACCAAACCCTTTCGTCCCACTCTTTTTTGGCCATTATTAATGTTCTTTTGTACTGAGCTCTCTTAATTCTCACAATGTCCGCTGAATCCCCCCTGACCGCTGTAATTAGGTCTGTTTTAGCTCTCCGGCATTCCTGGTTGTACCAGGTGATCCCTGTTTGTTTACTCTTTTGGGCGTAATGTGAACTTTTAACCGCCCTAGTTAGGATCTCGCCAAGTTGATCAATTAAATGATCGTGGGATTCTATCAGACAAGGATTTTGGGTAACAGTACTATTCCCTAAAAAAGGGGACATGTGCCTCACAAATACATTATAGATTTGACTAATGATTGTTGTGTTACCTAAAACCACTGGCCACTTCAGGGATCTACGATTATTTGCCACTAGAGGGTCCTGTGGTAAGGAAACAGTACTTTTAGCACTTTTAACAAGGGTTTTAAATATCTGAGTCTGGACAGATAAGATCAATGGGTAGTGGTCACTCTCCGTGCGGTCATCCACCCTTAGATCGATGATCATGGGCCATAAATTCAGAGAAACTATAAAATAATCTAAATGGCTAGGATTCGCCCCTCTGGTAAATGTTGGTTTGCTGGGGCAATCTGAGGGCAACCGCCCATTGCAGGCACGTAGGCCTAACTCGAGAGTCAAATTCAATAGTTGTAGGGCACTCACTGTACAAGGTGCTTTATAATTTGTGTCGACCAAGGGGATATTATTGGCGCTGTCCTCGTCCTTGTGGATGTCTTCTAGGCCTATTATAGGTTCGAAACCTCTATTAAAGTCACCACCTATAATCATTATTGCATTTTGATCAAACCCCGCCACAATATTACTCAAATGGGTTACAACTGATGATTCTTTACACGATCGATGTGGTCTACTGTAAATATTGATCACGTAAATGCTACAACCCTTAGTATTTTTTAACTCAAGTAGTAAAATGTCGGGATTATCTGTATCAATTTGCTTAAAGGACAGGCCACCTGTAATTTTCACCCATATTGCTAGGCCGCCAGAAGGTCTTCCCCCATTTGTGTTGACTGCGGGGATGAAAAAGGATCTATAATCAACCTTGAAGTAATTCTCGAGCCCCCAGGTTTCCTGGAACATGATTAAATCCCCACTAGCCAGATAGTCATGCCAGGCCGGATCAGAAAGGTTTTTTTTCAAACCTGCAATATTCCAACAGATTATTTTTGTTATTTCTAGAACATCTGGTTTCCCTGTTACCTGCTGTTGTATAATAGACCCATTTGCATCTAAATGTGGTGTTTGTGCCATTATGTCAACATAGTGCAGTGGCTGTTGAGAATTTTTAACAAGTGCAATCTGCTTTGGTACAACTTCAGGATGCAAACTAAGATGTGTATATTCTATGCCACATGACATTTCCAAAGCCCCACCATCAAGTCAATCGCAATCAGCTAAACCAGCTAGGGCCTCAAACCTATTTGAGGTGCTAACTCCCCAATTATAAGATGGGGCCCCAAGACCCCAACCATTTGCTGGTACATTCCATCTAGGTACAGGGGTAATAGGATATGCTGTATTCAGGTGAGCACCCAGCCATCCTCCGTTATGGTTGCCATTGCCTATGGGAGCAGGAGTAATAGGATATAATAAATTCTGCTGCACCCCTGGCCATCCTCCGTTGAAGTTGCCATTACCTAAGGCCCCACAGTTGTTAGCAGATGTGCCCTGCCCTCGTCTGCCCATTAGATTCCAATTTTGCCCTGAAGTGGTGGAACACGGAATGTTATGTTGATTAACTTGCCATGGGCCAGCCCTATTTTTAGCAGCATAGTTCGTGTCAAACATTTTAGGTCCCCCACCCCATCCATTATTTCTCGCTAACCAAGCTGGCTTCAGGGACTTATGACTGTTGGCTTTTTGCGACTCATTGTAGAAGAATTCTAATGTAAGGGGGATTATAGAACTACTTCTTCTTTGTGGTGGAAGAATATTGGATAGAATATCGGGAAGAGCAGCTGGATTTGAAAGATTTATTATCACACAGTCGCCCTTCCATTTTTTTTGCTTATTTCCTATCCATCTAACCCTCCTTGCCATTTTAATTTCGTCAGCCAGCCGCTGTTCACCCCCCTGTGCTGTCCGCATATTATTTGACAGCCAGTATAGTGCCTTGCTTATTAGTGACGAGGTTGACTCAGTTTGACCCGGTGATAGGGTTGGTGTATTAGCTAGAACTAACACCAATGGCGATGCTTCAACTACAAATTGTGTTGGGTCTTCTTCAGAACTAGGGGGCACTGTAACATGTGATGGATCAATTTGTTGAGCAATTGGGGCTTCTAATGGCAAATCATTGATAATGGGGCCAGTTTGCGGGCATTCCGGAAGAGTTGGCCCTGGTGGAGTAACATCTGATGTTGACCCAGATTCCTTATCTTCCTTTGGACAATCGTGGCCCTTATTAACATTACTTAAGACATTTCCTATCACATCTGCTAATGCATTTTGTGTACCTCCCAATTTCTTTATGTCCGCAGAAAGTTTATCAATCTTGCTAATAAGTGGCTTGATAAGTGTCTGAATTTTTATTTCTAACAGCTCTGCTATTCTTGACATTAGGTCCTCATCCGATATCTCCCTTGAATTGTTCTCCTCATGGCTCTGGCGAGTATTTTTTGTCTTTGGTGGTGACATAACCTTATTTTTTCCAGAGCGTGCCCCCCCCACGTTTGTTTTGTAGTCTACGACAGGCTCTAACTGCCCTCGTGGTCTGCTTTACAGATGGTTCGTCCTCCACTTCTTCTTTTTCTTCAACCACAATGACAGCCTGTGCATCTAAGTCATTGTCTGCATGTGGCCAGGGCCGTTTCTAGGTGTTTTGCCACCCTAGGCGAGAATTGAAAATTGACGCCCCCTCCCTTTTACAACCATCACTCTGTCCCCCTGTCATCCAGGCCTCTGCAGTTTCTCACTCTCTATACACTTTCATTCTTTCTCTTCCAACAAAATCGTTTAGCACTCTTAGAGAACTTCAACTGCCAGTTACAGTGGCATCTCTGCTTGTTTTGCTGCAGAGTAGACTGGCCTTGGTGACTGGCCCATCCCTATACCAGGCTGTCATCTCATCATCTTCCATCTCATCAAAGGGTGAGCTCAGAAGCCTCACTGACCTCACTCGATCCTGTGACATGATGTGAGAGGGTACAGAGAAAAATCTAGAAGTGAAAAACTGAACTCTTCACAGTGAAGACAGACTGATGTCAGCGTTCAGTTACCTGCCTCAGAGCCAGAACGTGGAAGTAACTGCATGCTGGTTGAGGGTCCATGCAACAGCAGCTGAGGAGCAGTTGTGGATTGATGCTGGCAGCTGAAGCCAGAAAAGTTGGAAAAAAAACTGTCTATGTGTGAGAGAGACAGTGAGTGCATGTGTGTGTGTGTGTGTGTGTGTGTGTGTGTGAGAGAGAGAGAATGTGCATCTGTGTGAACATGTGAGCATGTGTGTTTGTGAGTAGAAATTACACATTTCTGGCAATGGCATATGTAAAGTAATTATTGGCACAATTATGGCACTGCCGTACTAGATGTAATTGTTAACATAAGGGAATACACCCAATTCATATTGGGTGCACCAATTGACATACACAGTGTATCCACTGCATATTTTGAATAAATGGGGTACACGCCTGGGGAGCGTCAGGCTGCACTGGCTTGGCACACCAATTGCTATTGAGCCAATCAGTGTAAAATTTGACCCCATATCATTCAACATTTTCCCAGTGGAGAATCTCCCCGAGCCCTTATAGCAGAAGTCTATGAATTGAATATGATTGAAACCTGCACTCCTACCATCGATGCTGTTCCTGATCGCTGTGTCTTTCGTACATAGTTGTGCCTTTTCATGTGGTGCTGTGGCTGGTATTGAGGCAGTAACTGGACATTGGGGCTGTAATTGGACAGAATAGCATGGTCATCTGGATATATATGCCATGGATATATGATAGCCAATGAACACTTTAGACCTGGCTAGCAAGACAAGAAATAGGCCCTATGGTTCACCAGAAGCCACTCCAGATTTCATCTAGTGGTCTAAGTGCAAAACATCCGCCCTTCTGGATGTCGAGTTCAGAAATTCAAAGGCAAATGTAAAACTTTACCCACTAGTGGACTAGCACGTGTTAAGGGAAGTAGAAATTTAATTGGATAAATTACAAAGCACAGTCTGCTTCAAATTAACTAGGGGTGGGCACAATTTATCACAAAAACCAAAAGCAGTATTTTGTTGGTGCTGCACTCGTGGGCTAAGAGGAATTTTGCATGAAAAATCAACTACCTACGGAAGCATGATTCTGAAAGGTATAAAAGGGGTAGAGTTCTACAGAGTGCATTCGTTTTTGGGCTGGTCTTTAGATATGTTGGAATTCAGCAAAACAGGCTGTGGCAGAGTGCAAATTTGGTGAAAGTTTGCAATGGAAGTTTCGAAGATTAGTCTAGGAAGGCGCGCAGAAGAAAAGCGATCTGGCAGTGAGCATGGTGAAGTCTTGTATCTGTAAACAGGAAGCAGTTTACACCTGCTGAACTTTTTCTTTTAACAGGCTAAGGAACCAGACACAAGAATTGCCACTAGTACAGGACTGTTGGAATATGTATAATAACTCAAACAGACTTGTACCTCCTTTAGTATTTGTTATTTTATTGACCAGGGATTTAATTTTGCTCTTCAGAACATAAGTTGTCGCTTATTGCACACCTGCTGCTGAGCCAGCATATGCCAGGTCAGATTACTATTTTATGCAGAGGTTAGTAGAGAGGTCGTCGAGGCGCTTGATGTTTATTAAAGAAGGCCATGGCTCCTTAGCCAATGCGGTACATCGTAATTGCAGCAGAACGCGTAGTACGGAGTTCAGTTGGCACCTCCCTAGGGCCCTGAATATAGAATTTGAAGCTATTATATTTATCGAATCCGACGCTGTCTTGATACGGCACCTTTAGTTCCCTCCTAAGGACACTGGTCTTATGGATGGCAAATTGCCTGCAGTCAAAGACCAAGTGTAATTCTGGTGGCAGGTTCCCAATGCCTGTACTCATGTTTGCTCTTGAGGACTTGAAAATATCTTTGACTACAACAACTGGCATAAATATCTGCATTGTTGCAGATTTAAAAAGTCAATACTGATGATAAAATAAACTTAAAACAGGTAAAAAAAAAAAAGAACACTGTTATTTTTTTCCGATTCTCTCCACTGACCGCACACAAATTGCAGCGTTTATTCGGAGTAACAGAGCTGTGATGTGCCCAGCTTAACCATAATTTCCGAGCCGCCAAATATAAACAACAGCAACACAAATGGATTGTTGCTCTCCCTTCACTTTAGAAACATCCTTGGGGTCACGGGTGACAAGACAGACTGCGTTTAACTTTCTCCTCTGCACCCTAAGCTGTTGCAAGAAAGTGAAAGGCAATCCCAAACTCCTTCTTTTTGCCGCCCTCCCCCTTTTGCCGCCCTAGGCGGCTGCCTAGTCTTGCCTAATGGCAGAAACGGCCCTGCATGTGGCTCAGTATCCGCCACATTTGCTGCACTGGTATCGGTACTGTCATTTACTAGGGAGTTTGTTTCATGGGCATCATTGTTAGAGTCTAATAGCAGAGACTCATTTGTTTGCAAGGAAGTAGGTGGGCTCATGGGAGGGAGAATAGGTGACTGGGACAGTCCCAACGACTGTCTGCGCTCACTGTTTATTTTGTTGACCACTTGAACAAGATAGTTTTCCATGGTGTTCTTTGGTGTTTCAGATCCCATGTGAATATTTCTCTTAGGCATAATTATACAAAGGGGTGTGATAGTCTTATACCCACAACTCAAATAAAACGACAAAATATAATTCTCAAAGTTTAAAAACAAATGTCTTACTTCAGCGCCTTATACAGGTATCCAGCGGACTCATTTCCTGTTTCGTAGTGGCGTTGTGTATGCTATCAACTTCTCACCGAGGGCCCCCTCCTCTTTCCAAGCTCCTGGGCGATTCGGTGGCAGCTTATACAGACTACTTACCGACCCCTGTCTGGTAACTAGGACTTGGGAGGCGGTCAACCGAGAAGCAATAACACTTCCACTGGCAATGCGCTGGCTGGAACTGATCCCTGGTGCTCAATGATGATTTTTTAGGGAGGTGGCCTAGCCTGGCCTACTCATGCCGATGAGGGCCGTAGAGGGCCCGCCCTTTGCCCGGGCTTAGCCTGGGCGCTCCCGCGCGCGACTCGTGGGGCGAGAGGCGTTCCTCTCTTTTCAGGCGCCTCCGGGCGCAGAGGTGGCGTCAGGGACGCGACTCAGCCGCCGGGGCACCTGGGAGGTGTAGTCTTGACCCCCGGTGGCTGCAGGCACAATGGCGGTGCAAGCGCGACGGCCGTTCCCCTCACGGCGTCTCACTCGCGCTGCACAGCAAGATGAAGGCGAGGGCAGAAGAAACAACAGCAGCCGTTCCCCTCACGGCAGGTAAGCAAGGATTCTGGCGTCCCTCAGAGCGCTCGGCGCTCCTCTCTTTTCAGGCGCCTCCGGGCGCAGAGGTGGCGTCAGGGACGCGACTCAGCCGCCGGGGCACCTGGGAGGTGTAGTCTTGACCCCCGGTGGCTGCAGGCACAATGGCGGTGCAAGCGCGACGGCCGTTCCCCTCACGGCGTCTCACTCGCGCTGCACAGCAAGATGAAGGCGAGGGCAGAAGAAACAACAGCAGCCGTTCCCCTCACGGCAGGTAAGCAAGGATTCTGGCGTCCCCAGAGACACACCAATCCCAACACCACCCTCAGAGGAACCCTCGTCTACAGATCCCCCCAGACCCCGGCCACAGTTCAGCGACTCCATCGCCAACTTCGTCAGCACACATGCCCTTGCCTCCACAGACTACATCCTCCTTGGGGACCTGAACATCCACCTCGAGAACAACAACAACACCAACTCACCACCTTGATCGCCAACCTCGCCAACCTCAGACAGCTCATCACAAAACCCACCCATCCTGCTGGCCACATGCTTGACCCCATCTTCTCTGCTAGCTTCCGCATCTCCTTCAGGCACTCCTCTGCACTCCACTGGACCGACCATTACTGCATCCACTTCACATTCCGGAAACCCACCACGCACCACCGCACCCAACAGATCCCTCGCCGATGCTGGAGCAAAGTCACCGAAGACCAGCTAACAACCACCCTCACCAGGAGCCCACCCGCCGACCCCACCGACCCCGACAACGCCACCTGCAATCTCAGGCAGTGAATCAACGACTGCCCCAACACCCTCACCTCGATCAAGAAACCCTCCAACAGACACACCAGCAAGAAAGCCAGCGGGTTCACCAAGGAACTCCAGACCTCCAAGCAAACTTGCAGAAAACTAGAGAAGAAATGGCTCCATGAACCGACACCGGACAACTAAGCAGCCCACAAGAACGCCATGCGCCAACACCATCACCTAATCAGATCTGCCAAAAGGGCCTCCTTCGAAGACCACCTAGACGACAACGCACATAACAGCAAAGCGCTCTTCAACATCGTGAAGGAACGCTCCAAACCCAGCTCCAACACCAACGACATCCCACCTTCGCAAGACCTATGCAACTCCCTTGCCACCTTCCTCCATCGCAAAATCGCAGACATCCTTGACAGCTTCAACGCCACGACCAACCCAACAGCCACTGAGACCCCCATCCCCACGGCCACCATCCGCACTGATCCCTTGCTCTCCTTGACCAACATAGAGATGATGACACCATCAAAATGATGAACACAATCCACTCCGGATCTCCGTCAGACCCATGCCCACATCACATCTTCAACAAAGCCAGCACCACCATCGCATCCCATCTCTGGAAAGCCATCAATATCTCCTTTGAGACATCGACCTTTCCGGAGAGCTGGAAGCACGCCAAGATCAATGCCTTACTCAAAAAAAACAAGGCCGACCCCAAGGACTACAAGGACTTCCGGCCAATCTCCCTGCTCCCGTTCCCGGCGAAGGTCATCGAGAAGACCATCAACAGACAACTGACCCGCTACCTCAAAGAGAACAGCATCATAGACCCGTCTCAGTCCGGGTTCTGCAGCAACCACAGCACCGAAACTGCCCTCATTACTTCCACAGCATCCTAGACCCATCCCATTCCAGGTTCCGCAGCAACCACAGCACCAAAACTGCCCTCATCACTTCCAACGACAACATCAGGGCCGTGCTGGACAATGGCGAAACCTGGACCTGTCAGCCGTCTTCGACACTGTCTGGCACCGCACCCTATGCACATGCCTCCACGACGCAGGGATCTGGACTGGACCACCTCCTTCCTCTCTGGCAGAACCCAGAACGTCCGCCTCCCCCTTTCCGCTCCGAAGCCACCAAGATCATTTGCGGTGTACCCCAGGGCTTAGCCTGACATTGTTCAACATCTACATGACACTGCTCACCCATGTCACCCTACTACATGATCTCAACATATTCTCCTACGCCGACGACACCCAGCTGATCCTATCCCTCACCACGGATACCCTCACGCTAAAACCAACCTCCACGAAGGAATGAATGCTGTCGCCGAGTGGATGAAGAACAGCCGCCTGAAGCTAAACTCAGACAAGACAGAAGTCCTCATCCTCGTCTCCACCCCCTCAGCCTGAGACAATTCCTGGTTGACGACCGCACTGGGAACAGCACCAACATCCACCGACCATGCACACCACCTGGGGTTCATCCTCGACTCTACTCTCTCCATGACAAAGCAGGTCAACGCCGTCTCGTCCTCCTGCTTTAACACCCTCTGCATGCTCTGCAAGATCTACAGATGGATCCGCACAATAAGAACGGTCACCCAGGCCCTCGCCAGCAACAGGTTGGACTACGGAAACACTCTCTATGCAGGAGCCTCAGCCAAATGCCTGAAACAACTACAACGCATTCAGAACGCCTCGGCACACCTGGTCCTCGACATCCCTTGCCGCAGCCACATCACAACCCACCTGAGGGACCAGCACTGGCTCTCTGTCAACAAGAGGATCACCTTCAAGCTCCTCACCCACGCACACAAGGCACTCCACGACACTGGACCAGCATCCCTCAACAGATGACTCACCTTCTACACTCACAACCGCCGTCCCCCGCATCCAGAAAGCGACCTCTGGCGGCAGATCATTCTCCCACCTCACCGCCAAGACCTGGAACATGCACCCATCCTCCTACGGAAGATGCAGGACCTACTCACCTTCAGAAGACTACTAAAGACCTGGCTATTCGAGCAGTAGCAGCCCCCCCCCAGCGCCTTGAGACCCACATGGGTGAGTAGTGCGCTTTACAAATATTCTGATTGATTGATTGATTGCTGTTGCTCCCTACATGGCTGGTCAGGTGAGGAAGCAACTAGCAGTCATATAAAGCCTACGGGCCTCAGCATCTGACCCAACACGGTGTAGTCTCTTGGGAGAACATGGAGGCACCAAGGGAGTACTGGGAAATGAAGTCCCAGCACGGTTCGGAGTCTGTTGAACAAGGTGCTCTGAATATAGTTGTTAATTAGAGAGAGGTTACGGGCCAACAACGGGGCCTATATATGTTTCAAGAAACCACTACTGAAGTGGTATAAAATGTAAACTTTTTGTGAGTGGTCTGCATACAACTTGGGGTCTCATATATTTTGCATATCTCTGAATAGAAGATAACACAGAGAAGAGTAGATAAACATAAACATTAAAATATCCCACAGCTTGCACTTAGGAAAAAAAAGGAAAAAAGGAAGCTGAAAAAGGAAACATGGGGATAGCTTATCTATTGGTGCCGCTCGAAGCTGCGTGCAAGGACTTTGTTGGTTCGTGAGGAGTTTGCCCTTCATCCCCTGGGAGGCCAAGTGTTGCGCGTGGACGGCGCAAGGAAAAGAGGGACTGCAAGTCCCAGGAACGCCAGCGGCTCGGCTGGCCGACGCACCTGTGTGACTCTTCCCCCTTGACCCCGCCTCCACCCGGGTGCATAAACCCACGCCTCGCGGCCCCCGCTTCGCGGGAGCCGCTTGAAGCTGCGTGCAAGGACTTTGTTGGTTCGTGAGGAGTTTTCCCTTCATCCCCTGGGAGGCCAAGTGCTGCGCGTGGACGGCGCAAGGAAAAGAGGGACTGCGAGTCCCAGGAACGCCAGCGGCTCGGCTGGCCGACGCACCTGTGTGACTCTTCCCCCTTGACCCCGCCCCCTCAGCCCAGGCTAGTCCAAGACTCACTGGTTATAAGAACACTGAGGGTGACGCGCCACGCGGGACGCGCGCGGGCGGGCGCCGGGCTAAGCCCGGGCAAAGGGCAGGCCGTTTGAGGCCGTTCGAGGACCGGAGGGACTGGACTGGGCCATTCCCTTTCTAATTGATTTTAATTCTCATTTCTTGTTTGCTCCATTTTAGTTAATATGGTGGTGACCAGAGGAAAGAAAACTATGGCCCCGGGGAGTGTGGGTAAAATGCTAGGTCCTATGGACGACTTTATTACTAAGGCTAATACTTTTATTGACTAAAGCATTTCATTGATAGAGGAAAGGGTTTCTCTAGACCTAGCATTTGCTAAAAGATCCTCCATGGGCAATCTGGCACATGCCAGAACACCTGATCCTGGTAAGAACAAAGAAGGATCGAGGGTGCATGGTGAGGGGAGACGTAGTCTGCCCAATAATGTGGACTTGTCGGTGTCTGAACTCGCAGTTTCACAATTGAGCTCTGACCTAGAAAAAACTCCCGAGTTATTACCTCAAACCCCCCCACAAATGTCATCCCTGGAGAGAATCCAAGCAAGAGGAAGGAGGGAGGGTACAATCAGCAAAAGAAAAAACGATCAGAAAACCCCTACCATCACTATGCCGGAACACTCCCCTAGTATTCTACAGCTTTCTCCCCCAAGACTAGAGCAACAAACAGTTCCAGCTCTAATCCACCATACTGACCTGGAACTTCCTACCCCCGTGATCACGGACTCACCAATTCTCCTATCTACTGATAAGGGATTAACAGGTAGCGATAATACACTCCTCTTAAATAAGATCGCTGACCTCTTTAAGTTATATCTACAGCCAGTAGAACAAAAGTTAACAAAGTTAGAGAGTCAGATGCCCAAGCTTGTTAATCTCTCACACCACGACCAATCGGCTGGGGCTCAAAAAAGAGGGGAAACTAATCACACTAAGCAACCTTCCCTGAAATCTGCAAGTGCTATCTCGAAATCCGTCACTCTTCATAAGAACGCACGGCAGGTTGCAACACCTATAGCATTGATCCCTAGTGCAACCCCCACATTAACGTCCACTACGAGTACATCAAATCCAATCAATAACGTAGCTACTACATTGATACAGGGAAATGCCTTGCCACTAATAACATCATCATTACAGCCAGTGGCAAAAAATAATGTAACATCTAAAACTCCGATACCCAATCCTCCGGCCCAAACAGCCAAACGACATGTTCCTAGAGGTTCCGGAGAAGCTAGAATCCCTGTAGATCTGCCATCAGACGCTTCACCTTATATAGTGGTTATGACTGGTGTTCCCGAGTTAGCGGTCCACAATGTGGAACCGAGTTGGTCCTTGAAAAATAAGGCACAACATTGGTTTCAGACGAACCGCCCCATGCCGCCAAATTGGCATGGAAGGATTTCTTCAGTACGCAGAACACCATGGGTGGGCAAAGGTAGAAAAACGATCCCAGGGGACTGTATTGTGATCACTTTTGAAGATCCCCGGATAGCAGATTACATCTGCTCCTGGGATCAAACAAACGTAAACGGAGGTATTGGTACTAAACCACTCTCCTTCTTTTACCCCGTAAGACATCCCAATAACTTTTTCGAGGATCCAGGTTCCCTGTGGGTTGCACCACACCCCCCCGTCAGGTAGCATTTCATGACTCTAGACAATATGGGGGCCCCCGCCACCGTGAGTACGATAATTCTTGGCACCTAGTGGGACCACGTTATCAGGGAGGAAATTGGGAAGAATGGGGTCCACATTTCCAGAGGACGGTACATAGAGACCAGCCCCGCTGGGACCCTTAGTACAACATCCCATTGACTAATAGATTCAGCGCACTTGAAATGGTCGATTGACCACCAACGGACGCTGAATATACTTATTCTAATTCACCACACCAGTCCCCCAAATTAAAAACTTCCCGGTTGACCCTAGAACCAGTAAGACTAAAAGCCGATACACCGACTATACCCCTCCTTTTCTGGAACGTGGCGGGTTTACGCCCAAAGATTGAGGATGGGACGGCCCTGAACTTTCTTGAACAAGGGAAAATAATCTGCCTTCAAGAGACTTGGTCCACAACAGAGCTCCATCTTTTGGGCTACAAAACGTATTTCTCTCCAGCTGTGCGTAGCGCAATAGGCAGGCCTAAAGGAGGGTTAATAACCTATATTGCAAATACACTCAACCATCTAAAAGTGTCCATTATCCATACCGACCCTAACTGTCAAATTCTCTCCCTGTCTTTTCCAAACAAGGAGTCTATCCTTCTAGTAAATTCTTATAATAATCTAGAGGAAGATCAATTTTTGACCCTTGTTTGTAATACCCAGGAGAGACTAAGACACCTTTATCAATGGAAGGATCGACCTGGGGCAATTCATCTCTTATGGGGAGGGGATTTTAATCTCCATCCATGCCCTCTGGCGAATTCACAATGTTGCGGGATTGTGGATAAATTTGAGGCTCCACTAGCCCACTTTGTCCACACCAAGTTGGGGAACGCAATGAACAACTTGCTCTCCGACCTGGACCTTTTAATTGCTAATTGTCCAAGTCTGGATAAAAACTCTTTTTTTCCGACCTACGTGGGTAGAGGCCATCAAACGACAGTTGACAATATTTTTCTGTCTCCAGGATTGCTTGACATAGCCAAAGCCTTCCAGGTCATTCCTAATCCACTGAACGATCATTCCGCGCTGAGGATGGACCTTCATTTAATCGACTATAAGCCCCAAAACACCGAAATAGCAAATACCCTTGCCCAAAATAAGTTGGACCTAGGAAAAAAGAACGGCTATTCAATAAAATGGGAAAAAATTAACCCAAATGAAATTACAAAAAAACTGGTGGAGCGGGCGTATCCTAATATAATTAAATGTTTATATCTCTCGGTAAATCACAAAGAAGTTTTAAATAATTTTAAACAAATTTTAGAGATAATTAAGGGATTGCTTACGGCTAAACCAATACCTAAACATCACAACAAGAAAGGGTGGTTTAACCACAGTTGTACTAGAGCCCTTTCCAAATTAAAATCTGCCTTGCACAACAAACCTAGAGATGTGGGCCAGATCCAACTTCTTAGACGCCAATACAATGGGGAACGTAAGTTAAGATCCCAAGAACTGAAAGATAAACTCTGGGAAGATCTGCATATGAGTGCTCTCTCAAAAAACAGCGAGGCCTTTTGGCGAACGGTTAGATCTCCTTACCTCACAGAAAATAATATCCCCAGGATAGAGGTGGCTATGGACGAGGAAACTTGGGTGGCTCACTTCACAAATATTTTTAAAGATTGTTCGAGTATAGGTGGGTCGACGAATACTCTTATAAAGGCACAATATCCAATCCCGCTGTCCTTTGATATATCTGACCTATTAGTGGCCCTGGAAATAAGTAAGTCTGGGAAAGCTCCAGGCCCAGATGGTGTCCCAGTGGACCTTTTTAAACACAACCCGGACTTATGGGCGCCCATTCTTACAAGAGTGTGTACGGGAGGGAGTGTTAGACTCTTGGACTAGGTCAATTATGGTCCCCATTTTAAAAAAAGGGGACCGTCAGGATGTGAAATGCTACCGTCCCATCTCATTGCTGGACTCGCTTGGTAAGGTCGGAGGGAGAGTAATCCTAGAGCGATTTCAGCAGTGGGCTGAGGAAAGAGGCATTATTTCCGACCTTCAGTTTGGTTTCCGAGAGGGGTTTGGAACGGTAGAGCAGGCCCTCAATCTTAGCCTGATAATGGGTAAATATATACAGGCTAAGAAGAATATGGTCTATATGGTTTATGTGGACCTGTCCGCAGCTTTTGATTGTGTCTCACACTCAAAGCTGTGGACGGTCTTAAGTCAAATGGGAGTGGATTCCCCTCTACTAGACTTTCTGAGGGAGCTCTACTCTGGAGCCTCGGCAAGAGTTCGCTTTGGTAGGAACGGCGAGCTGACGGCACCTTTTGGAGTAGAGCGTGGAGTCAGGCAAGGATGCGTCCTGGCCCCCTTCATTTTCTCACTCTATACCAATGGTTTGGAGGTGGGCATGTTGAGGGGGGCCCAGGACCTCCCACGTGTACAACAGCGCCTGATTCCCGCTCTGCTCTATGCGGATGGTGCCGTCATCCTAGCGCGAACCCTGCGCGAACTCCAGAGCTCCCTGAACAGATACACAACCTTCATGGGCGGCTTAGACCTAAAAGTGAACGTCAAAAAAACGTTTGTCAGGATCTCAGGGACTGGGAAAAAAGGCGTAAAAGAGATATACCTCGATAACCAAAAACTCAAGATCACCGCCCAGTACCCATACCTTGGGATCATGATAGACGATAGATTGACATGGAAACCAGCAGTAGAGACAAGATGCCACTTATGTAAAAGATCGATAGCGGCCTTAATGAGCTTCTCTCAGAGGCTGGGGAGGAGGGCACCAGTAGAGTTACTGAAAATCTACAATGCTAAGTGCCAGACCATTGCTCTGTATGGAGCGGGATTGTGGGGACACACGGATACCAGAGCCCTTCAGGTAGCAGAAAACACCTTCTTAAGATTTCTTTTAGCTACCCCGAGAGGCACGTCAACCTATGCCTCTCATATGGAACTAGGAATTCCCTACCTAGAGGATCTACTCAAGATTCAGCCACTGATGCTGTGGCGGCGCATTTGGACATCTGTTAAAAATGCGCTAACACAGTCAATTGTGGCTGACACAATGTCTCTTGACCAGTCCTCAAAAGTAAAGTGGCTCTGCTACATTAGAAACTTTTTCAAAGACCTTGGCCTTGAGAATTACTACCTCCAGCCAGAGTCTATAGCTGATCTGTCGAAGAAAGGCCTAAAGCAACAAGCTCTCCATCACCTAGAGACACTGAGATTAGTATCTGAGTCATCAAAACCCTCAGTTATCCACGCGAATCTGGTGCAGTCAATTTACGGTATTCAACCGTATTTAACCTTGCAGATTACAATATACGAAAGAATGTTGATGACAAGATTTAGACTAGATACCTTTTTCAGACTGGTTGCTTTCCCTCTGAACAACGGTTGGGATCTAAGTCTGCCCCTATGTCCCTGTGATGGGAAATCTATCCAGACTAACATACATGTGATCATGTTCTGTAAATTCTATCATCCACACAGAAAAACTTGGCTACTCCCTACATTGAGGCACTGGGGCCTTAGACGATGTCGGCCAGCATTCCTCCGATTGCAAATGTTAGATTCTGAAGATGTTTGTTATATAGTTCTTAATTTTTTAAAATGCATCATGAACCATAGGAAAAACCTGTAAAGCAGCATCGTGTAATCTAACATTGATGAAAATTCATTTTCTTTTATTTTTCTCTTTTCTCTTTTTAATGTATATTGTTCTTGTATGAATTTCTTTGGAAATTATCACATAATTTGCATTTCTGTGTAAATATGTAAATCGTATCCTTTTATGGTTTTCCTTGTGAAATACCGAATAAAGAAATTTATATATATATTATCTATTTGTGCCATGCATGATGTTAGTTCATGAATCAAATAAAAGACTAGAGTTTCACTAAAAAATGTGTCAAACTACTTGGATCATGGCAGACTGGTCCACGGGATGTCATAGTTGGGGCCTGAGTCATTCCTCTTTAACATAAAAATACCATGTTGTTCATTCTGAAACAGAAAACGTTCCAGACCACGTGTTTGAGAGGTATATTATAGTTTGTCAATAACTGTCCATCGCAGGTCATTCTCACTATGCTTAAGTGTCAAGAAATGGCATGTAAGTATTAGAGAAATTGCATCTAATAGCTCCAGATTCTAAAATTCTGATCTTCACTTTGAAAGTGGTCATTCCAATGTAAGGTAGGTTACAAAGACATGAAATCAAGTAAATAACACCACTGGTGTTACAACTGGTATGGAGTTTGAGTATCCATGAAGTAGTCAACCCAAGGTAAATTTCAGTGTCACTTTGAGGGCTAGATGTATCAATATACCCTTTTGCGATTTCCAAATAGTGATTTTTAAGGAATCGCTATTTAAGAATTGCAAAATGGCATGTATGTAGAAATTCGCTATTTTTTTGCGATTTCTTAAAATTCCTTATTTGCTACTAGCAAATTGATAATCGCATATAAGGAATAATTTCCCATTCATTTCTATCGGCCAGGAGTCCCATAGGAATGAATGTGAAATTATTCTCAATTTGCGATTCGTAATTTTCTAATCGCAAATTGAGAATAATTTCAAGGGTGCAGGGGTGTCTCAAGGACACCCTGCTGCACTCCTGAAAACGACATGTGTGCACATATGGCGCACATACATGCCCTAAGGGCATGTATGAGCGTCACATGGCACCTTTACAAATTGCATAAAGTGCATTTGTAAAAGAATTCGCAAATTACCACCAACTACAAGTTGGTGGTAATGTGCGATTTCTTAGCCAAAATTCGCTAAAATGAAATGTTTCATACATAGCATTTAAGAAACAGCAATTTGTGATTTCTTAAATGCTTGCGCAATGTTAAGGAATCGCAAAATTTGCGATTCCTTAATATTGCAAACTTTTGCATGATACATCTCATTTCCCGTTTTTCTTGTCCAAACGCTGCTATTTTGCGAAATGCAGCGTTTGCGACAAGAAAAAAGCTTGCTACATCTACCCCCAGGTGAGACGACACACTGAACATGAGCAACATGGGAAGTAGCCCCTGATCCTTAGAAGTGGCCAAAGGGTATCTTGGACGTATCTGTTAGTTATTATAGGACTAGTATGTGCAAAATAGAATAGAATAGGGACCCCCCTCTCAAGTTCACTTCAGGTCAGGGAGTAGAGGGGAAAAAATAAACCATAACAACATAGAAACTCCCTCATGACCTATAAATACTTTTATCACAGGGAATACCTCTAACCACAACGGCATACACAAAACATATCTTCACTTTTTTTGGGTTTTACTCATTTATTTCATTTTTAAAAATCTTTTTTCATTTCTTTATATCCTTTTTCTAAGTACAAAAATTATTAAATATGCATTGCACAAAAACTCATTGAAGATATTATATCAACAGATTTAAACCATCAGTATATGTCCAGTACATGAATTGCACAAATTCATATATTCTAAAAACAAGATCAATTCTACTAAACCAGGTAGAGAACCACAACCACACATACTCACACATACATTCTAAACATACAGCACTTCAAAAGCAGACACTAATCATCCTGTCGCATTGTTTCTGTTGTCCAATATGTGACCGTAGTCGTTTGATCTAAATATAGAGAAAATGGCCAACACGTTTCGGTGGAAGAACAGCAATGGAGACCACCTTCATCAGGACCAGCCAGAAACAATTCAACATGGGATCTCTAGACCTGGATTTTGAATCTGAAAAGATATGTGTAAAAAAGTTGTACTGGTATGCCCTTTTATTTGTTTATAATCATTTACATTTGAGACAACAAAATGGACCACCACACACACTCAAACTCACACAACCTTTCACCACATTGTGTTACCTTAAAACGCCTGAAAAAAGGTGAATCTGTGTATATTGCCACAATACCTCAAAATAATAAAAGGGTAGAAGAAATTTTTTCATTTAAAATTATCTTTCTCACAAAAGCCCAAATGGTCATGTGCTTGTAGAGCATGTACCTTTTTCATACCAGCTATATCTGTCACACTATGATGACTACCTCCCTTTTCGTGGGAACACAGAGAGAATCCTTGTCTTATTGGATTGGCCTTACCCCATCATCAATCTAATTGCAGGAAAAATATAGGGAAACCATAATGACCATAAGTTTGGCATATGACTTGATAGTGCAGAACTACCTAATGGAGATAGATACAAGCCTGAGTTACCTGATTAGTCACTGTCACCTAAGTGTACTTGATATCGTGGGAAACTTTATTCATACTTTTCTTGTCAGAGGCTGGAGGATTTTGTCACTAGAAAGAACACAACAATAACAATCTGTTGCTTTACCCTACTCGATGTTTAATACATATTAAAACTAACACCCGGCAAAGACTCCTTTTACCTTCAAGTGTTGCACAAAAGACAGAAGGGACCCGGCTTGTTATATTCCTCATATTGCAGAGGTTCACTCTTCTTGTACAATATGGAGAGAACGCCACACCTATAAATGGACAAGGGTCTGTCATATATCGCCTCTCCACAATGATGCAAACCTACTTAAAATACTACAAATTAGGTATACTTACTTCCTACTTGGTTGTATTTAGTGACTTCGGTAGACAGGGATGATGATTTACCAATTTTTAATTTGTCATCCATACAGCTGAATAAGGAGGAACGCTCGTTACTTAGTAGAGGTCTCTCTTTTGTTCCGAGTACTCACCCCAATATATTTAAACTCTATCAAGATCTGTTTGCCTTTTTCAGAAAGGTACATATGAAAAAGTTTTTTCAAGAACGTCCTGTAGTGACCAGCGAAGTCAACCGCTCCAATTGTAAACCTCCTTCACAGTTCACCCCTACATTAGAAATGGTTGGCCCTTCGGTCCACATCTCTGAGCAATATGTTCTAAAAGAGGTGGTAAGGTTAGTCAAAAATTCCCAGTCTGTTTAAAGTAATCTGACAGGAATAGAGAGTAAGTCCCTCCAAAGTTTAAGATCTACACTTGAAGGTAAAAGGAGTCTTTGCCGGGTGTTATTTTTAATATGTATTAAACATCGAGTAGGGTAAAGCAACAGATTGTTATTGTTGTGTTCTTTCTAGTAACAAAATCCTCCAGCCTCTGACAAGAAGAGTATGAATAAAGTTTCCCACGATATCAAGTACACTTAGGTGACAGTGACTAATCAGGTAACTCAGGCTTGTATCTATCTCCATTAGGTAGTTCTGCACTATTGAGTCATATGCCAAACTTATGGTCATTATGGTTTCCCTATATTTTTCCAGCAATTGGATTGATGATGGGATAAGGCCAATCCAATAAGACAAGGATTCTCTCTGTGTTCCCACGAAAAGGGAGGTAGTCATCATAGTGTGACAGATATAGCTGGTATGAAAAAGGTACATGCTCTACAAGCACATGACCAATTGGGCTTTTGTGAGAAAGATAATTTTAAATGAACATTTTTTCTTCTCCCCTTTTATTCTTTTGAGGTATTGTGGCAATATACACAGATTCACCTTTTGTTCTGGGGTTATAAGGTAACACAATGTGGTGAAAGGTTGTTTGAGTTTGAGTGTGTGTGGTGGTCCATTTTGTTGTCTCAAATGTAAATGATTATAAACAAATAAAAGGGCATACCAGTAAAACCTTTTTACACATATCTTTTCAGATTCAAAATCCAGGTCTAGAGATCCCATGTTGAAATATTTCCGGCCGGTCCTGATGAAGGTGGTCTCCATTGCTGTTCTTCCACCGAAACGTGTTGGCCATTTTCTCTATATTTAGATCAAACGACTACGGTCACATATTGGACAACAGATACAATGCGACAGGGTGATTAGTGTCTGCTTTTTACGTGCTGTAAGTTTAGAATGTATGTGTGAGTATGTGTGGTTGTGGCTCTCTACCTGGTTTAGTAGAATTGATCTTGTTTTTAGAATATATGAATTTGTGCAATTCATGTACTGGACATATACTGATGGTTTAAATCTGTTGATATAATATCTTCAATGAGTTTTTGTGCAATGCATATTTAATAATTTTTGTACTCAGAAAAAGGATATAAAGAAATTAAAAAAGATTTTTTTTAAATTAAATAAATGAGTACAACCAAAAAAAAGTGAAGATATGTATTGTGTATGCCGTTGTGGTTAGAGGTATTCCCTGTGATAAAAGTATTTATAGGTCATGACGGAGTTTCTATATTGTTAAGGACTAGTATGTGCAACCATAGCTTTCAGATTTCTGTTTCTATTGAAAGCAAATATTGGTCTCTCCAACTCCATGTCACCAGTATTGAGAATGTGACAGTTTTTAGGTTTCCTTTTTTAGGGCTCGCTGCGAAAAGCGCGCGAAAGCGCGCTCTCGCAGAGAGCACTATAGCTGTCGGCTCAGCCGAAAAACGAGGAGCGACAGGAGCTGGCCACGCGCAGCATTTTCCCATAGGATTATGTGGCGCGCGTGAGCTTCTGCATTGTAATGCATGGGCGAAAGAATCGGATCGCGATGCGCGCCTCGTGAACAGTTGACATAACTGACTTTGGAGTGCAGGGGGAGTCTGCAGAGGGGCGCGCGGCGCTGTTCACGAGGCGCGCGGCGCTGATAAACAGGCTGGCTGCAGTTAGCATAGTGTGCCGCCTGACTTGTATTTTGTTGCCGTGTCTTTGTTCACGGACGCCTCCCGGCCTCTGTCTGTGCCCTCGTTCCCGGCCCCTCCCACCTCAGGAGCAAGACCTCCATTCTCAGGGACATCGGGGAGTGGAGTGGGAATAAAGAATATACTCATTAAAAAGACAGCTCCCTCTCAGTGACAGTCTGGCTGTCTTCCTTCAAAACGGATTTTGTTCGCGGCGTGCCTCGAAGAGTGTGCAGGTAATATCCGCTGGGAGGAGGCGTGTGACCATGGGGATGAGCGGGGGAGAAAGGCAAGTTTGGATTGATGCGTGGCTTGCGCGTGTGCCCTCCTTTCGAGACACGTGGGCTCCTCGGGAGGGGAAGCAGTGTATCGAGCGAGGCGAGAGCAGCCTCGTCTGCGTTCCTCTAATAGGCAATAATGTAGTGTGTATGCTGTCAGAAGTGGAGTGTATGCGTTGCATTGTGATGCTTATTCGAGTGATCGCTGTGTGTGACCCAGGAAGTTAGTACACGCAGCCAAACAGTGGCAGTTTGTTTTGAGTTCGGCCAGCAGGAGGAGAAGCAATGTGTACCCATAGGATATGAAGCTGTTCACCTGTCCCCGAAGCGCAGCGTGTGTGTGAGTGTTGTTATAACCCCCAGTTCAGGGAGAAGTCAGTGTGTGTACCTCTTCGCATAGTTTGAGTGTCCATCACTGGAAGCAAAGGTTGGTGTGTGTGTTGTGTGTGTGCACACTCCACGTGAGGAGAAGGCGCTGCACTGAGGGTTGTAGAGTTCACATTTCCTTTGCTCCTTATACCAGTATATAAAGGAAGAGGGTGGCTACTCTTTTACTGTATATTTCGAGCTACAACATGTCTAAAACAATGACAACATAAACACTAATAATCATTCTTAAATGGTTCATTACAAGGAGTAGGTCGAAGCTAATGATTGCACCCTTCTCTTAAGTGCACAATCAGGGCTGAGTACACTGTATGAGTTCAAGAGTGTGAAGGAAAATAGGATGCACCTTTAATCAATGCATTTCATAACTAGGACTCAGGTACGTGCACCCACCATTAATGACACCATTCAGTTCAGAGTAGACCTGCATAATTGAACTCACCTAAGGTAAAATTGCAGGATGTATGACGTTACAACGCATACTTTTACCACGCATACCTTTACAACGCGGTTTTTACCACGCATACCATTACAACGCATAACGCTTAGAGGTGCTGGATAGTGGTAAGTATAATTTTCTATTCCAACTCCAGTCCCCGTGGACACTAGGGAAGGTGTTGGATAGAAAATTAAACGTATTCCCTATCCTAGAGCGCCCCTCAGCGCAATGCGTTCTAATGGTATGCACGGTAATGCCTGCGTTGTAATGGTAGTGCGTTGTAAAAATTTCGTTGTAAACGTTACATACCAAAATTGCAGGTCTTTCAACTTAAGGTTGAAGCATAGTGGCTTTCAAGTGTTAATTACAGTATTTTACTAATCCAGTAATAGCCGATCGCTGTGCGCGCTCCTGTTAGTGGCGAGTGGTCAGTAGCAGAGGGTAATTATTGACCACCTTGGATTACCACTTTTAAAACTATAACCCTCGTTATGAATATTGGCGCTAAACTACAAACTGTGATATGTTTCCGCACCTGACATTATTGGGTCTGAAAGCACCAGATCTTGTTTCACCAGGTTCGCATTCACACCTGGTAAAAACATACCTGGAGAGAGGCAGGGGTTGAGGGCAGTGGTACAACCTGATACCTGCATCCCCCCTTCAGCACCACCTGGGGGCAGGGAACGCTGCCCATACAGGTCACAGGCTCCCCCTTCAGCTCAGATGCTCTTCCTGTAACCTCCCGCTGACCTACATTGACTCCCTCCCCACTTGCATTTCAGCAGGTGGTAAATGTCAATAGATTTATCAAGCAGCTGCTGCCAGCGCCACAAATATGCCCCATAGCTGACATCTGTATCTGCAGTTTTTCAAGGGGAGCCCGGATTGTATTGTATTTGAATTCATATAGCGCTTACTACCCTTGATGAGGTGTTGAAGCGCTTTTCGGAGAATATCACGTTACTCCGGAATCCACATAAGATTAGTGGTGAATTAGTATAAGGAAATATGAATTAATTTGAGTGGTGGACATGTGAGTCTGTTAGTTGGATGGAAAAGGAAAATGGAGAGATAGAAGATAACTAACACTCCCTTTAATTAGACTAACATCAACTGCACCAAAAAGTAACTCTGTATGCTTCCTTTACTGACTAAGAAACAGCTTTTGATAGCATAGACAAAGGGAGACTATGGCAAAAACGTCTAAAATGGGGAATCTTGTTGCCTTTGCTGACTGCTATCACTTCATTGTACATGAGAACATGGGTAAGGGTGCTCCTAATCCGAGAAAGGGTGGTATCAGAGAAGCTCTTTACGGACCAGGGCTTTAAACAGACAGGGCTTCATACTTGCTCCCCTGTTGCCTTATCTTTACCTGGCAAATGTGATGGATGCTCTAAAAAAACAAGTATTTACAATACAACAGGTCTCGCATTATTAGAGTTTGAGCTGTTGGCATTGTAAATGACAATGCCTTTTATTCATTTGCATCGGTGCGTAAACAAGCACTTTGTACTTATAGTCCATGCTTATAAGAAGCAAAGCTGGCAGTCTCTTTTACTGCCAGCCTTGCTCATCGTAAGCAAGGACTATACGTTCAAAGTGCGTGTTTATGCACCGATTGCAGGTTTTAAAAACAAATGAATAAAAGGCATTGTCATTTACAATGCCAATAGCTCAAACTTTAATAATGCGAGACCTATTGCATTGCAAATGCTTGTTAATAATAGTTGCCAAATGACTGAAAGTGCATACACATACCAATCCATTCAACATGGTTCTCTGATAATCTTCGAGGAGTGCATTGCTGTGATTGCTCCTTACTTTTTTGGTAGCGTTGGGAACCAAATGGAGACAGTAGCTGTTTTTGTATCAGTGTCTCGCTCAGTTCAATTCTTAAACTTTTCCAATCCAGAGCTCTAAGAAATTGTCCGACAAGTAGATTGCCACGGAGTGCTCATGGAGGGAAACTGTCATATAATATTAAAGACTTATGCGCCATTGGTTTCTTATATAATTCCAACTCTATGTATCCATTTTTAGGGTACAGTTTTAAATTCAAAAAGGGAAGAATAGTCTTACTGTATTAGGAGGTACATTGTATATGATTGTTCCTAGTGTTAAGCCATTGTGTGAATGTTAGAAGTAAATCTGAACTACCCTCCCCGATCACAAGAACATCATCAATATATCTTGTCCATAGTTTGAGATGTGCTTGGTATGGATTGTTATCTGGATAGATTTACACGTTTTCAAAATTGTGCATTCACAAATTAGCTATGCTGTGGGTGAGAGTGCTGCCCATCAAAGTGACTGTGATTTACTAGTACAGTTGGTCCTGGAATAGAAAGAAATTCTCTTTGATGGCTCTGGTGGCACATCCCATTATTAAGAATGTGAGAGTGATGTTATCTTGTGTTTGTTCTCACAGTGATTTTTGGGTCTTAAATCATCCATTTCCCACCATCACTTAACCTCACACACAAACATGCCACTTCCTGAACATTTGTGCACTGTCATAACTGTGAGCCATCTAAATATTTCCACATTTGTAATGCACAAAATGATCACCTATTAGGGTATCCAGGCGCTGAGGGACCGTTGGAGAGATCATGTGAGCTACTGCCCAGAGTCCCATGATGCTGAGCTGAGCTGTTGCCAGCAATCGAACCATGAGCCCTGCGCTCTGAGTCAGCCGCTCTGGGCGCTGTGCCACACCTCTCCCTAGATAACAACCAGCAATATCACTCAACAGCATGAGCTTGCATTGAATCGCTCGTGCCTGCTGAATCAATCAATCATACGTGCAACCGACTAGACCCACAACCTATTTACCTACTGCCACTTATACGCAAACTCAGCTAACAACATCACTCAGCTTTGGGACACACAACTGAGGAACACCTTTCACTTGCACGTTTCCATCAGCACCCACAATATCAATCACTTTTTAAAATCACTTGCTCACAATCACTCTTTTAGAACACCCGTCGCTTTCAACACAAATCACATATCTCACAATATTGCTTACTCGTTTACTACACCCCACAATCATCCTCATTCTTCTCTCAACACTGTGACTCAGCCACTTATATGCTTCCATGTGTCTTCCCTCACTCCGTGTCAGGATTGTGTGTCTTCTACAGCTGAATGCTTAGCATCTGCCAGTTCTGTAGAAACTAAAAGGTTTTTCTGGGTGAAACTGCCTATTAGAAAGTTATAAGTGTTGGACTTGGCCTTTTTCCCCCCAAATTTTTCGCTTTTGACCCCCTTATCTAGACTGTCTCCCCCATGGGATTGAACCTGTATAGGCCATGAGTGGTGTGAGACCCCTTGTGAAAAATGTAATTACCTGAAATAATGTGAGCACTTGTAAAATCCCCCATTTTAAAACTGCACCTGATTGAAATGTATTGTTTTTAAAATGGATGTCATGGCCCTGGGTTTTGCCACTGGACTGACATAGGTCAGCGGACTAGATAATATTACCCAGCTACCCCTAGTTTTTGGAGGGAAAGCCTGGCACCCAGGGTGCTCACCCCCTCCCCTAGAACCAGTTTAGGCTAGATGTGCCAACATTCTAGAAGGTCCTGGCACTGCCTGGGAGGAGGGTATAAATAGGGAGAAGTGTCACCAGAGAGTCAGTCAGCGCTGGGACAAGGGAGAGAGGGGACCTGTTGTGAAGTGCTACCGCCACATGGGCCTGTGAGCTGGGCCCCGCACCCCTATAAACCCCCCCTTTGCTGTCCCTATGGACCCCTGACAAGGAAGGGCCCCTACCCAGGACACTGATGCTGTTTGGACCTGGAACTGCGCCAGCGCAGCGCAACCGAAGCCCCAGGAGGTGAGGAGTGTGCCCTGGGCTGCTTGGAGGAACTGTTGCCCTTGTGAGGTACTACCTATCCAGCGCTATTCTGGGGAGGTTGATGCCCCCAAGGAAGTTGTGGCCCCCCTGTGGAAGCTCTGACGCTGTGAGGGACTGCCTGTAGAGCGCTGTGTGTGTGGAAGCGCTGGGGCTGGTGTGGCCCCCGGAGAGCTGTTGGCCCGGAAAGCTGTGTGGGCCGAAGTAGGAGCTGTGCTCCGTGAAAAGCCCCTTTTCCTGAGGAGGACAACGCCATATAAATAATCAATTAAAAGGGAGCCTACCCCTTATTGCCACCGGAAATCACCGCCGCGGCCCGGCGCTATCGTGGGGATCCCCCCCACTGCTGTGGGGATCGTTGCGGCGGCCCCCGGTACCAGGAGAGGGCCGCCGAAGTGAAGGAAGGGCCGCGCTCGGCCCTGAGGCCGCCGACTCCCGCATCACGTGACGGGGGGCCAGGCTGCGTCATCGGCCCGCCCCCGCCGCGCACGGATTGGCCTGCGCGGCCGTGACCTCTGAAGGCCGCGCAGGGATTGGCTGTTGGCCGGGAAGGCCCGGAGAAGCTGAATCCAAGCCCCGGGTCCCCGTGAGGTAGGAGGGGGACCCGGGTGAAGCGCTGTTGTGGGGCCCCCGTTGACGAAGGGGGAGCCCCGAGGATTGAACGACCGGTGCGGGAGCCCACCCCGCCGGTCTGTGCCCGTGGACTGGGGCCGGTGCCGGGAGGACGTGCTGCTGAGGGAGGCGGGGCCGGAGCACACTGTCGGTGCCTGCCTCGCAGCCGGACCCGAGGAGAATTTAGGCGGCTGCCTGAAGCCGCCGGTGAAGGCGGAGACAGCGCCCCCGCGAGCTGCCGGTCGGGCAGCCAGGAGAAGCAACCTGACAGCGTGGCAGGGCTCACGGGAGGTCGAGGGAGCCCTGGGTGAGGTCGAAGGAGACCCCAGAGGAGCAGGAGCCACTTCATCCATCGCAGGTCTACCGGTGAGTGGGGACTCAGCCGCATCATGGGTTGGGGGTGTGTCGGGGCATATGGTCGGTGCCCGCCCCAAGAACCAAACTAACTTCCCAGGTGCCCCGTCTGGCAGTGGGCACCTGCAACGTTGGGCCCCAGCGGAGTCAGAGGCCCCAGTAGACTGTGCCAATTGTAGGGGGTCCAATAATTAGCCCAGAGGGTCCCCCTAGGAAATATCAAGGCCCGCCTGAGTCACGGCCACACCTTATGTCGATGTTGGGTGCTTAGGTTACGGCGCCCTGCCCATGATTGATGCTACTGTTAGGTACTGCCTAATGTCCGCACTGGTGAGGTGCGCAATGACTTGGTTAACCTGTGTGGAAGCCGGGGCACAGGGTCGGTGCTCGCCCCAGGACTAGTGCTCGCCCCTGGAAACTGTTCGGAGCCTCGTTGGCCCTATTGGTCCCCTTTTAAGCCTCTAAACTGGGCCGGGACATTACTGAGCCCCCTGGACTGGTACAGGGACAAATTAACCCCTGGCTAGGTGTGGTGCGCTTCTGTGCATAGTTTGTATTGTAGGCTGATTACCCTGCTAATGTGAGTATGCTAATGTTATGCCTACACTAAAGTTATTGAGGTCCAGGTATACTGTTGTTTTACACATGCGGGGAGTTTGTATACTTTGGTGCCCACAGGGCAAGTGAAGGTGCCTTCCCTTACAGGTTTGGGCATGGTGAGCCCCCTTGTTGGCCTGACGAGTTATTCCAGGCCCCTGTTCATGCCCCTTGTTAATGAGCCAGCCAGGTTGATTCATGATAGGTGCTCCTGTCTAATATTAAATGTGCTGTGATGCTCTGTTTTCCCTTACAGGGGTGGGGTTTGGCGTTATAACGCAGGAAGTGTGTTTATGCATAAGGTTGGAGTTTGCAATTACAGCATTCCCCCGAGGATGAGAGCCTGAGTTGGCCCCGCCAGATTGGCCCCAGGTCTAATGTTCATTTAATCAACCTTTTTCCTTTCAGCATGGACTTTGGACTCAACCCTTTTTGTCCCATGTAAATAATTCCCCATGATGTACTTGGCTCTGGCGCCAGTTGGCGCCTTGTTGTGATTACAAGTGTATTTTTCCTTTTTACCTTGCAGGTTGGAGATATCACTAAATTTATTCTTTTTCCAACCAAAGGTGGTGTCGTGACTCTTTTGTAGTGTGATTGGTGTGTCGTCTGTGGGTACTGCGTGAATGCTTCACATGTCCTCGAAGTTTGGCCTGCCCGCTTGATGCCATGCTACCCCCTTGGAGACTTGGGCAACCCCCAATTCCAACATTTGGTGGCAGAGCGGTGGGATAGGACTTGTGTTTACGCAGTACCACAGCGGCCGCGGGTTACACTGCAAATAGAGCTTTGGATGTAATCCGAGCCTTGTTGTGGGGATTATTATTGTTTGCTAAATTGCTTCCTCCTGAAAGTGTTTGACAATTGTGTCCCCTTGGTCCACTGTGGGTGTGTCCCGGGTGTATCTCGCCACGATGGGGTTGATTTACCAGGAAGTGGAACTGATGGAGTACACCGAACAGGAGGTGATAGACTTCCTCCTGGAGAGAGGGATACCCCCAGTAGGGAACATTAGGAGGAATTTGTTTCTCTATGAGGCCCTCAAGAGGGGAGAGCCCTTAGAGATTGATGGGGACTTGTCTGACTACCCCCCCGAAGTTTTGAAGGGTCAGTGGGTTAGAGACCAGAGAGAGGGCTCCCCATCCAGAACCCTGGGAGGTAATTGCTCCGATGAGGAGGAGGAAGAGTCTAGCAGGGCAGAGACGCCAGTAGCTGTGGAGGACACCGAAGATAGGGAGTCTCGCACTGGGTCCAGTCCCGGGGGCACTGCCCCATCCCTTTCCCTGTCCCCAGAAGAATGGGTAGATAGGAGAGAAGTAAGGGAGTATCAGCTGGCACTGGCAAAGCTCAGGCATGCCGAGGGCTTAGCGCAGCTGAGGGTAGAAGAGCAGCGACTAGAGACTGAAAAAGTCCTAGCGCTGGAGAGGATGGCGGAGGCGGAGAGGGCCTTCGCCAGAGAGAGATCAGCTCAGGTGGGTAGGTTGTCCCCTGAGAGTGGTTTTAGGAGTCTGGATTCACCGAAGAGGGTGGGATCCAGTGGTGGCAGCGAGTGTAGGTCCAGTGCAAGGAGTCCCACTCCCGAAACCCAAGAGACTGTGCCTGATTCCCCGGAAGAGGAGGACGGGTTAGTGTTTAGGGGCAGGGGAAAGCTGTTCCATCAGTCCTGGGGAGAGTTCGAGGAGGAGTGTTGGACTCTACTGGAGGATTGGGTGGTGAGGAGAGCAGTGGAGGATTGGGAAGGGCTGTGCCATGCCGTTATCCGGGAGCACATGCTGAGGAGTTGTTTCCCAAGACTGCGTCACCATCTGTTGCGGTGCGGGTTCTCAGACCCCAGGGAACTTGCACGGGAGGCAGACCTCTGGGTAAGTGCCAGAGCGTCTGGGAAGGCTGAGGGGAGTGATCCTGAAGGGAGTGAGACGGGGAGGTGTCCCGAGGTGCCCCAGCTGTGGTCACCGGGCCTGGAGTGTTCTTTAAGAGAACCCCAGGTTGGGAGACTAGGCTGTCCCGATGTGTCATCCAGAGGAAGGGATCCCCTCGTGTCAGGAGGACCCGGAGCATCAATAATCGGAGCTCCAGTGGTTCGGGGGTCTGACCAGTCACAGGGTTTAGATCCTGGACTGGGGTTCCAGGTTAAGGGGTCGCCTGACCTGGAGGGTGGGGTACCTGTAATTCAGGTCCCTACCAATTTGACTCCCAGGGGTACTACTCCCAGTGGGAGGGTGCGGAACTCTGGGAGGGGGTGCAGAGGGAGGAAGGTCTCTTCTCTGTCACCAGCTCAGCCACAGGGCGCAGATCCTGGGTTGGGTGGCCAGGGACAGGGTTTGCCTGCCCTGGTGGGAGGGACCTCTGTAACCAGAGTCCCCCCGGAAGTGACTCCCAGGGGTACTTCTCCGGGTAGGAGGGTGCGGGACTCTGGGAGGGGGTGCAGGGAGAGGGAGGACTCGCCCCTGTCACCAGTTCAGCCTGTGGGTTTCGACTCCAGGTTGGGGAGAGAGTTGTGTGAGGGTGTCCCCAGGCGTAGGAGATGGAGGAACCCTTGGAGGAGAAGTAGGGGGAGGAGAGCCTCGCCCCTAAGGGCTGGTCAGTCTGAGGGTGTAGACCCCAGATGGGTGGACCAGTGGCAATTTGGAGAGAGAAGAGTGGTCCAAGAGAATTACAAGCCTGAGGCTAGAGCCTCCCACTCTAGGAAGGAGAAACATCCCACTAGGGAACACCAGTGGGGTGGTTTTGTTGGTGAAGGGAGGGTTGCGAAAGAGAACCATTGGGTTCCAGAGTGGAGGAGAGACTGCAGGTGCTCCTGTAGTTGCAGGCCTGCGTCCACCTTTTTCCGCCCCAAGCAGGGAAGCCCATCAAGGCATTGATATGTCTACCCTGGCTTTTGGCTGGGGGGGAGTTGTGTTGGACTTGGCCTTTTTCCCCCAAAATTTTTCGCTTTTGACCCCCTTATCTAGACTGTCTCCCCCATGGGATTAAACCTGTATAGGCCATGAGTGGTGTGAGACCCCTTGTGAAAAATGTAATTACCTGAAATAATGTGAGCACTTGTAAAATCCCCCATTTTAAAACTGCACCTGATTGAAATGTATTGTTTTTAAAATGGATGCCATGGCCCTGGGTTTTGCCACTGGACTGACATAGGTCAGCGGACTAGATAATATTACCCAGCTACCCCTAGTTTTTGGAGGGAAAGCCTGGCACCCAGGGTGCTCACCCCCTCCCCTAGAACCAGTTTAGGCTAGATGTGCCAACATTCTAGAAGGTCCTGGCACTGCCTGGGAGGAGGGTATAAATAGGGAGAAGTGTCACCAGAGAGTCAGTCAGCGCTGGGACAAGGGAGAGAGGGGACCTGTTGTGAGGTGCTACCGCCACATGGGCCTGTGAGCTGGGCCCCGCACCCCTATAAACCCCCCCCTTTGCTGTCCCTATGGACCCCTGACAAGGAAGGGCCCCTACCCAGGACACTGATGCTGTTTGGACCTGGAACTGCGCCAGCGCAGCGCAACCGAAGCCCCAGGAGGTGAGGAGTGTGCCCTGGGCTGCTTGGAGGAACTGTTGCCCTTGTGAGGTACTACCTATCCAGCGCTATTCTGGGGAGGTTGATGCCCCCAAGGAAGTTGTGGCCCCCCTGTGGAAGCTCTGACGCTGTGAGGGACTGCCTGTAGAGCGCTGTGTGTGTGGAAGCGCTGGGGCTGGTGTGGCCCCCGGAGAGCTGTTGGCCCGGAAAGCTGTGTGGGCCGAAGTAGGAGCTGTGCTCCGTGAAAAGCCCCTTTTCCTGAGGAGGACAACGCCATATAAATAATCAATTAAAAGGGAGCCTACCCCTTATTGCCACCGGAAATCACCGCCGCGGCCCGGCGCTATCGTGGGGATCCCCCCCACTGCTGTGGGGATCGTTGCGGCGGCCCCCGGTACCAGGAGAGGGCCGCCGAAGTGAAGGAAGGGCCGCGCTCGGCCCTGAGGCCGCCGACTCCCGCATCACGTGACGGGGGGCCAGGCTGCGTCATCGGCCCGCCCCCGCCGCGCACGGATTGGCCTGCGCGGCCGTGACCTCTGAAGGCCGCGCAGGGATTGGCTGTTGGCCGGGAAGGCCCGGAGAAGCTGAATCCAAGCCCCGGGTCCCCGTGAGGTAGGAGGGGGACCCGGGTGAAGCGCTGTTGTGGGGCCCCCGTGGACGAAGGGGGAGCCCCGAGGATTGAACGACCGGTGCGGGAGCCCACCCCGCCGGTCTGTGCCCGTGGACTGGGGCCGGTGCCGGGAGGACGTGCTGCTGAGGGAGGCGGGCCGGGGCACACTGTCGGTGCCTGCCTCGCAGCCAGACCCGAGGAGAATTGAGGCGGCTGCCTGAAGCCGCCGGTGAAGGCGGAGACAGCGCCCCCGCGACCTGCCGGTCGGGCAGCCAGAAGAAGCAACCTGACAGCGTGGCAGGGCTCACGGGAGGTCGAGGGAGCCCTGGGTGAGGTCGAAGGAGACCCCAGAGGAGCCGGAGCCACTTCATCCATCGCAGGTCTACCGGTGAGTGGGGACTCAGCCGCATCATGGGTTGGGGGTGTGTCGGGGCATATGGTCGGTGCCCGCCCCAAGAACAAAACTAACTTCCCAGGTGCCCCGTCTGGCAGTGGGCACCTGCAACGTTGGGCCCCAGCGGAGTCAGTGGCCCCAGTAGACTGTGCCAGTTGTAGGGGGTCCAATAATTAGCCCAGAGGGTCCCCCTAGGAAATATCAAGGCCCGCCTGAGTCACGGCCACACCTTATGTCGATGTTGGGTGCTTAGGTTACGGCGCCCTGCCCATGATTGATGCTACTGTTAGGTACTGCCTAATGTCTGCACTGGTGAGGTGCGCAATGACTTGGTTAACCTGTGTGGAAGCCGGGGCACAGGGTCGGTGCTCGCCCCAGGACTAGTGCTCGCCCCTGGAAACTGTTCGGAGCCTCGTTGGCCCTATTGGTCCCCTTTTAAGCATCTAAACTGGGCCGGGACATTACTGAGCCCCCTGGACTGGTACAGGGACAAGTTAACCCCTGGCTAGGTGTGGTGCACTTCTGTGCCTAGTTTGTATTGTAGGCTGATTACCCTGCTAATGTGAGTATGCTAATGTTATGCCTACACTAAAGTTATTGAGGTCCAGGTATACTATTGTTTTACACATGCGGGGAGTTTGTATACTTTGGTGCCCACAGGGCAAGTGAAGGTGCCTTCCCTTACAGGTTTGGGCATGGTGAGCCCCCTTGTTGGCCTGACGAGTTATTCCAGGCCCCTGTTCATGCCCCTTGTTAATGAGCAAGCCAGGTTGATTCATGATAGGTGCTCCTGTCTAATATTAAATGTGCTGTGATGCTCTGTTTTCCCTTACAGGGGTGGGGTTTGGCGTTATAACGCAGGAAGTGTGTTTATGCATAAGGTTGGAGTTTGCAATTACAGCATTCCCCCGAGGATGAGAGCCTGAGTTGGCCCCGCCAGATTGGCCCCAGGTCTAATGTTCATTTAATCAACCTTTTTCCTTTCAGCATGGACTTTGGACTCAACCCTTTTTGTCCCATGTAAATAATTCCCCATGATGTACTTGGCTCTGGCGCCAGTTGGCGCCTTGTTGTGATTACCAGTGTATTTTTCCTTTTTACCTTGCAGGTTGGAGATATCACTACATTTATTCTTTTTCCAACCAAAGGTGGTGTCGTGACTCTTTTGTAGTGTGATTGGTGTGTCGTCTGTGGGTACTGCGTGAATGCTTCACATGTCCTCGAAGTTTGGCCTGCCCGCTTGATGCCATGCTACCCCCTTGGAGACTTGGGCAACCCCCAATTCCAACAATAAGGAAGTTTCATTAACTGCTGTTTAAAGTCAAGGGCGGTTAATCTGCGTCTCTTTGCGATAGTTGATAGTCTATGACGTCAGACTGTCAGATCTGAGTTACACTAATCTGGTACACACATGTTTCTGCCAGTATGTATTTTGTCTATGTTTCTCGATGCAATTTGTTCATTGGCTTGGGTACCTATGTGAGTATTGTCAGCTTGTGCATCCACCTTTATAACATAAAATAGAGTCGTTACTACAAAGAACGCATTCATCTGGAATAGCCTAGCCTTATTGGCTTTGCCAACGGCTATTGTTTTTTTTTGTTTTTTTAGCCCACCACCAGCCACAGCCGGTAGTAGGTGTAACTGCAGGGCGGTGACATGGGGAGGGGGAGGGGCAGGGTGGGGGATTGTAATGTATGGATTACGGACTTTAACAGGTAAGTAAACATATAAATAAATAAAACGAATTTTGTTGTGTGCACTGCATCACCAAATGCAATGCAGTGCGCCCACCACTTCCATGCAAGCTGCTATCATGCTGCACGCTTATCTTACTGTGTGTGTGGCATTCAGCGCATACCTTATTATTATTTTACTGTTCCAAATTAGCTATCATCCTCCATAGATAGATAGAATAATAATAAAGCATGACAAAAACATTCTAAGATAGTCGCCCCTGTGCATGCCTACATGTGTACCAACAGCCAGCCATCTTTGAATGTTTTTTTTAAAACCATAACTATAACTATAATCATCTAAAAATGGCTACCCATATGTGTCCATGGACAAGAGTTATTTTGGAGTGTCTCTTTCAATATTTTAGATTGCTTTAGTATTGCCACGCTTTCAACGCGTTAACCACCTTGGAACGGTGCACACTGCTAAAAGATTTCATAACATTCAGAGATGGCTGTCTGCGGGTTTGCATGCATGGGCCACTATCTTAAATGTTTTAGGATAATGTATTGTTCACTAATGACTGCCAGCACTAACATCACAACATTTGCAAAGCCAAGGCCAGATAGCTTGGTATGCCTATTCCTGCTTCTCCTGCCATCATGGCTAGGCCTTGATGTAGCACTAATTCCAATTTGCATTGTATGGGTGCACAATAATCACACGCATAGACTGCATCCACATATAATCTTTTGTCGTGTTAACCTGAGTGTTAGGATCTTACAATGTAATAAGATGAATGTGACATGTGTATCCCAGAACGTAGAATATATGAAGGATTCTGTAGGCAATCAAATGGAAACAGCAGAGAACACTTACCGAAAGCACTTGGATTGTGCCACTGGCAATCGTTTTGTTACTGAATCCATTTATTAATCGTGTCATTTTATAGACAGATGAAATATTAACTGCATATGTCTCAATTTCTATGAAACTTCATAAACCTCATGCTAATTTCTATTACGTTAGCTGAATATTGTAGGTCTGAGATGTATTTTCCCTGGAGGCATTAGAAAATATTAGTTGAATTCTGTGTGTATGTTAGATTCTGCTCTATCTCATGTTTATGCTGCAGGTGGAAGAAGTGCTCTTGTTAGTTAGAATAATGTCTTTGTTTTAGGAGTTAGGCAGGGAGAGAAGAGGATACATTGGGAGCTAATGCCGACAACGAGTACTGTTGTTCTTTCTCACTGGAGAGGGCCTGGGAATCAGGTTATCATGCTAAGCCGTCATATCCCGGAAAACTTCCTATGAGAATGTGGCCTGATCGGATAGCGAGACCTGAAATGCATCCTGTGAAGATACCTGGGATATTAGGAATATTGTAAGTAGTGAAAGAGTCCACTTCTTCTTTGCCCTTTGGGGAGAGAGCATCTTAGAACAAGCTCTGTCTCTGTAGCTTCATGCTACATGACCCAATAGGAGTGGGGACATTTCTAAGGAAGATTCCACATGCTGACACCTTAACTGATCCTGCCAATCAAAATGCTTAACTAAGGGTGTCACATTAGCGCTACTGTAGGGACAAATGAATGCTTTATTTCTACGAAAGTTCGATGTAGGGAAACGTGGATACTTGTTCCTTAATCTTTTGTATCCTGATTCTTGAATTAATCATCTGGTGTATGCAGCGCCGCCTTAGCTTTATTAATGGATTTGGCTTTGTATTAGTCCCAGCGTATTTCTACACCCTTATTTTGAGGTGTCTTAATATACAGTTGTTTTTGGCCTTGGTAATAAATTAACTAGCTTTATTTGGTATTCTGTGATTCTTAATGGCCTTAGAGAACCGCAATTGGATTGATTGACATTGTTGATGATGTCTCTCCACACTACGCTTTCATGCTTAGAAAAAGTACCATCGACTTGAGGTTCTAGAGCTGATCTAGACCATATTCTTCAGGCTCAATCAGCCCCAAGGCTGGTTTGCCACCAGTAGTGGGAGTTCCCAGCTATCATTGCCCACTCCCACTGTACCTTGTTTAGGAGACTAGGTAAAACAGCATAAAGCATGATAGGAAACCCAAACAAATAAGGAACAAAACAAATACATTTCTTCCTTACAGTTATCAGTAAATTGTTTTAGAAAAGTTTCAAAACCGCAGATCCTTTTAGAGAGGCAGCCACCTGTACGACACTTTGTTCTCTAGACTTGAAAAGGAGATGCTACACTAGCATTCATATCAAATACTGTGAAGGTGGAAACCAAGGAACAATGGTTATTGTGTCATATTTTTCAAACCAGTCTCTCCAGGCAAGACTATAACTCACAAAAAGTAAACAAGTTCTACCCAGCACACTTATGCAACATAAGTCAGGCTGGAGTCTTCCCAGAAAAGCCTAATCCATATCTCTGTCAGTCTGAAAGGAGAAACCCTGCTGCTTATGGTGAAATGAAGCTGCCAGTCACCCAAATAAGCAATCTGAAAAGAAACCTTTTCCTTCCACAAAGTCCCATGTAATATCATATGGAAGTGCAAAAAAAGTCTGGTGAGCTTAATGGATTTGTTGAATCCTCATGACACATTCCAGTTACTTCATACTGTGTCTTGAAGAAAGAGAGTTGAGAAATACTTGCCCCCTAAAAGCAGCAGTCTGGCTTTCCATTTCCTACTGGCTCAAAGTACTTAGAAAGAAACATGGAAAAATCCTAAATGAGGGCCCCTCTTGATTCAATCAATGTCCCAATTTTAGGGCATCTAATCTAGAAATAGAGGTAGTGTTAAATGATATTACCCTCTACCCCATGTATTTTCTGCATTGGATAAATCATAAAATTAAGACTCTGTCATTCCTTCAACAACAAAACGAAGCCCTTGAAGCAGGATGTGTAGGTTATTGTGGAAATCTCAGAGGTTATGAATTTCTGAGTTTCTGGCCCTCCAAAACAATAGTCTCCCAGATTCAAATGATTCTAAGAATACAAATGAAGATAGGGTGGAGCCTGGGCTAAAAGCCAAACATGACAGACACAACTTTCTATGGCTCCTAACAGGCCTTAATTTAGTCCTACTTAATGATATACCACAGTAGCAGAAACCAAGATCCTCTCCCATAAATAAATACCGAATGGGTTGGCAGATTGCATGTCAAAGCCACCACAGATCGTAGTCTGATTGCCAAGAGACCAAACTGTGAAGGAGATGGAGTATCGACGAGAACTATACACCAACCACCGGCAATGGAGTGCACCTAATGGAGTGACTCACGATTCACTAAAGAGATAAACTCACTATGAATCATTACGCGGGCAGACTGAAGGAGAAGATGGCATATTGGGGCCCACGCTGTGCAGTGCCCCAGACATGCCGAGTGTGATGGGATGTGCTGCCTGAGCAGCCCACACCCCAGTCGATGAGCCAATGTGCACAGTAGCAGGGTGGATGACTGGCTGTGAGAGAAATGACGACTGAGCCTTAGGTATGCAGAACTCCAGGGGTACCAGACAGAGATAGCTTGAGGGCTTCAGAGATTGGAAAATGAGTGACTTTCCAGTGCCTGATGGAGCAACATACTTAAAGCTTTAAAGAGAAGTAATATCAGTGAAAGAAAAGAGAACTTCTTTCCTCGCCAGGAGGGTTAGACACCAGACAGTGAGGAGGTAGTTAACAATCCCTAGAATCCTCTCCACGTGTCACTAAAGGCTATGGTGAAATATATACTTCATAAAATATATCACCAAACTAATACTCTGAACCCATGCCCAAGAATGAATGAACCTCAGACTGGCAGCAACAACAGAGTAAGTCAGGGTGATTTCTGTGGTGCTTAGCTAACAATGGACACTGCAATCATTCTCCAGACAATCAAGAAGATCCTAGAAACCAGAATTGGAGAAATTAGGTCAGGCGTGATCCTGCTTAGGCCAAGTCTGAGATATGCTTTGGACAGAGTCACAGAGGAGATGGGGCACATTTCGGCACTAGAAGGGTGTGTAAAACATCTATAGAGGTAGGCAGGCTCTTATCTATCAGTTGCAGAATGTGCATAAAATGCAGAGTGAATGGCTTACCATAACAGCTTGTGTGAGAAGTTGGCCTGGTATATGCTGTCCACTAATTAACACCTTCAGCGCGGCGCACATTTTCGCGCTGTGCTGAAGGTTCTAAAAAACGGGTGGGGCCGTGACGGAACGGTTCCGTCATAAGCACAGCCCAACCGGCGCTCATGACGGAACCGTTCTGTCATAAGCATCGAAGGGGTTAAAGTGGGAACCCTGTACCAGTCCAAACAACCCTTATGGTGATTTTAGAGGTCAAATATATATGTAGTAGCCACACTACTCTAGATGCTTGTTCAGAAGCGTTTATTTCCAGTAGATGTCGCCAGCAGTAACAGCTGTGTACACCACGCTGTCTCAACAGTACTGAAGCCTTCCATAGAACCCTAGGGGTCATGACACTCTAAAGCCTACCTGGACATTCTAGTCCAGGTTTACACTGCAGCATTATTTATTAACACTTAGAAAGCTATCCAAGTGGTAGCTGTGGAGAGCAGACTTCAGGCTTAGTCTTGAAGGAATGTTAAGCAGCTTGTTTTACCAGAACACCACCTTAAAGTATAGATTAAATGAAAAGAGAACCACAAAGTAGTTATAAAAAGATGTGTTTATTATTATAACACACTAAAAGTCAGACACACTATCCTCTGCACGAAGATGCTCATAAAGCAAACAATACTGTAGCACAGAAACAATCGTAAGTAGCACTAATACACAGTGGGCTCCAGAGGGAGACCAAATCATACACTAAAATAGTGGTATAAGAACCACAACTCTAGTCAAGACAGTGTCTGGAGGATGTAGAATCACTGGGACTCTAAGGAACCACCCAAGGTGAGTAAGTAGGGACCCCACGGAGCACGGGTGCAAATCTATGGGAGGGTCGCGGTTGCAGTTTTAAAGTTTAAGGACCCTTCTGAGTGGACTTAGTAGAAATCCCATGGAACTTAGGAGGTTGGCGAGCCACTCCACCCGTGGATACCGTAGTACCAGAGTTACCTATCCCAGGGAAGCCGGGTGCATAGAGCTGAAGTGGTGTCGGAAACTGCTGTCAAACTCAAGGGAAGACTTAGAAGAAGAGCCACTGCTGGAAGGAAGAAAAGTGTCAGTTGGAATCCAAAGGTGGATTCTTCTTGAAGAGTACCTGAAAGCAGAAGGGACAGAGTCTGAGTCACTCAGGCGTGACCAGGGCTCGGTAGACGAATGCCCACTGATGTTGGGTGCTTCAGGTGCATTGAGGGGGTTCTTCTCTCTGTAGACACCGGGACCAGGAGATGTCGAGGGCAACCAGGAGCCAGATATGAGCTGTTCCACAAACGATGTCGAGTACTAAGGGGTCGGTGTCCAGCTGGAGCACCAACAAGCCTTGGCAACGGCAACCCATGCAGAAGGTCAAAGAAGGTTACGGTTCAGACCAGCAGGGTCTAGGAGACTCACCAAACACAGGGGAGTCAGGGCAGGCCTGGAAAAACCAGAGAAGCTCAAGGAAAGCAAAGATGACCCTCAAGAGGAGTCACAGGCCGGAGGCACAGGAGTAGCGAGGGGACCTCAAGCAGTTTCACAAAGCAACAGCCCACAGAGCACTCAGTGCAAGGAGGCCAAGTTCTTTAGTGGAAATGGTGCCAGTGGTTGGGGCTACTCGGAGCCCAGTGCACTTATTTTGGAAACACCAACAAGCATATGCACTTGCAAAAGTATGTTATGCACAGTGGCATGGGTATTGCAGCCCCCATGAGGGATTCTGACCTCAAACTTGGTGAGAGGGCAGCTCTGACCCCGCAAGACTAGAAAACTTACCTCCTGTGTTGCTGGAGCCTTTGGAGTCCATAGGAGCTCAGGAGCAGCAGACCAGTCAATCCTGATGTGGTGCCTGTGGTTGCGGGGGAGTGACTCCTTCACTCCAAGGGAAATATCTTCAGTTGTCCTTGATGCTTGACAGGTCCTGCGTGGAGCCTGTATGGTGCATTTTGAAACTATCAGATCTCGCATACTCTACCATTTCTTGTTCCGGTTGAGCTGCGCTCCAGTGTTGCAGTGTATCGGCGTGTTGCTGGTCCAGTGACGGCGGCCAATGCGGCTGCGGCTTACTCTTTTGTTTTTTTGACCCAACCGGACCCGACCGGAGCTTGTGCCTGAGCCCCCCCCACCCCGCGTGGAGGCAACCGGGTTTTCTTGGGTCGAGGAGCTGCTTGCGGTGTGTGCGGCGTGAGGCGTGTGGCGGCATCCACAGCTACTCACTTCAGCTGTGTCCTGCTCCAGCAGTGAGCACTCCAGAGCTGTCGACTGGACGGAGAGCGGACAGCTTGGACTCGGCATGGTGCAGGCAGCTGGGTCTAAGCCGAGCCCGAGCCAGCTGGGCTGCGTGTGCTCGGTGTTTTGCCTAGCTCGACAGAGGCAGCCGGGAGATGAGAGGTGTGCTGTGCAACGCAACGCAAGGTAGTGAGAGGCTGTAAGAAAGGCTGTAAGAGCCATGTAGTCGTGGAGTCTGCCCGCTTGTACTGCTCTGCCTGCCATTCCTTGCCCTGAGCTCTGTGCATTTCCAAATCAAAGGAGTGTGTGAGAGGGGAAGAAATCCCTCTAGAGCCGCCTTTGCCCACATTGACTGGAGAACTTGGTGATCCCTACCTGCTGTACGGGAGGTGTCTGAACTGTGACCTGGATCTCTCTGGCAGACCCGCTCCCCTGTGCTGGTGCTCCCGCTTACCCCCGCAGCTGCATCTTCCCATCTACAGTACGGCCGCCGAGTGGGGGTGAACTCCTGGGCCCATTAAAAACTACAAGACCCAGTAGACCTTGCGGCCGGAAGCCGCATACCGGGACAACGCGCCAGGAGGCGCACAAATATCCACGTCATTCCCCGCGTCACGGGAGCTTCCGGGCTGAGCCCGGGCAAAGGGCTGTCCAGGCAGGGCTGGGTCACCCCCCTTTGGTCCGCATCCCATTCAGGTCAAAGAAACAAGACTTATTTCCATATTAGTTAGGTTTTATTTTATTTGCTTAAAATTTCCTTGCCTAATGTGCCAAAAACACAATACATATTATGAGTAACATGCTGAATTTAGGTCGGACCTCGTTAACAGGAGGTTCTGTCCAAGGGACTCTGGATGCATTCATTACAAGGGCTACCTCAGTATTAGAAAAATAAATCCTGCTAACTGAGCGGCGTAAATCCCTAGAATGGCAGAGAAAACGTTCATCCCTAGGGACTATTCAATTAGCCAAGACCCCCATGCATGCTAGCATTAGCTCTGACCTAACTAGTTTGATAGGCATCCCCCCCAACTACAAGATCTTCCAGCATCCTTACCGATTCAACGGGATCCCCCTAGCATTAACACTAGTCTGGTCTCGAAATCCCCTTCTTCGATGGAAGATTCATTACTAATAATCCCTAGTAACCAAGCCCAAGAAAAGCCGGTAAGCGTTAAAAAATTAGGGCCGGCTATTCCTACGAAAAGCGAGAGGGGTGGGGTAAAGCAAAAAGGAAGTCGAGCCAAAGCCTGTCGGGCCGACAGAACTTCAATTAAATCCAAAGCTCAGAAAATAACGAGGCTACTCAGGGCCATTTAACAACATGCCTGGAGCAAGCACTAATGACCAATGTTGAGCATTTAATTAAATCACTGCTCCTGCCTTTAATTGAGAAGGTTAAACGTATGACTGAGCAACCAGGGGCCATCTCAGACATAGGGATTGCCAACTCAAATTTACATAGGAGTTGACAAATAAAAGATCTACCCCGACTGTAATCGAGCCGAGGACAGGGCCTAAGGCCCCCAACAACGTAACTAATAATAACCTGCAGCTTAAAGCTCATGATAATTCCACTATGGGCAAAGATATTATGAATACAGCCCCTGAGCTCTCTAATACCAGGGAAACATTAGACAAAGGGCGAGCCTTCACGAAAGGTCAGGAGACATTAGCTAATTCACAGAGGTCCACCCACAAAGATAAACAGATTATAGGGCCTGCCCAGCACATAGACTTGCCACCGGAGGCCGAACCTTTTGTCATCGTTCTAATTGGGGTCCCAGAGTTGAGAGCAGGAACATTTGAAAGTCACCAGACCCTCAAAAATAAGGTCATGCACTGGCTAAGAGTAAATAGGCCATTCTCACCCAACTTAAATGGTGAAATTTTGCATGTCAGAAGGCTAGATTGGGTGGGAAGAAGACCGAAGGATGTACCTGGGGACACAATCATCATAAACTTTAGGGATCGCAGGGTGACGAACCACATTCGAGATTGGTTCCAGGGGGCTATGAGGGAGGTATATCCACCAGAGATCTAAGCTAGTTCTATCCAAAGGCTCCAGTGGGTAACACCCGGAGAACGGGAAATCAAAGTACCTGCATCGAAGTGCCACCCATGTTTAACATCGCCACCTCAAATCGCTTCTCTGCACTCATGGGGATGGAGGGGGTTAACTGACTGCCACCCGGAAGTAATACGATCGTGTGGGATTGCGATTTTCTTCCAGCCTTAGGTTGCAAGAAAATAAGCAAGACAAAAAATCTAACTGACATAATTAGCCCTACAGGAAAGGCAGATTCTTTGGAAATGAGTATATACAAAGGCCAACCAGTCATTTCCTGGAATATCGCGGGTCTAAGGAACAAAATGGTCGATCCCAAATGGCAAGAGACAATATTTAAATATAATATTTTATGTTTCCAAGAAACATGGCTGGCCCACGAGTTACACTTGAAGGGCTTTCGAACCTTTCATACACCAGCCATTCCAAGTAAAAATGGTAAACATGGTAGAAATAAAGGTGGGTTATCCACTTATATTTCAAACACATCTGATATTAAAGTTTTAAAATTTATTTCAACAGAGTATTACCAAGTCTTATTAGTTAGCAGGCCGGGATTAAAAAAGCTAGCCATTATAAACTTTTATAATAATGCCCATGCCCATGTTTCGTTAAAATCGCTAGAGCAATCAGGCGGTGGAGATTTGATCCTCCTATGGGTAGGCGATTTTAATTGTTTTATTTGCACTGGTAACAACACGGGTATATGTCCTCTGAAGGAAAATAGGGAAGAAGTGCTGACCCACTTTATTTACTCACGGATAGGGGATTTGTTAAACACCCTGATTCTTGAGTTTGATATGGACTTCATTAACGAAATTTGTACCCCAATGGTGGACTTCAAACCGGCCTTTAATGGAAGAGGGGCGAACTCCATAATAGATTTCACTCTTCTGTCACGTAGGCATAGGCTATTAGTCGGGTCTTGGGAGACATTAGATCATGCTTTCAGTGATCATTATCCCATAGTGGTCTCTCTGAAATCACAAGCATTGATACAACCCAATGAGCTGATTTACCATACGCCTATAAGCTTAGGTAGTACAAACGGCTACTGCATAAAATGGGAGAGAGTAGACCCAAAAATCTTTTTGAAGAAACTGGCGACTAAAGTTCTTGATCACTTACTAATTTGCTTGTCTGTAACTGAAAGTCATCAACAAGTTCTCGATTCCTTTGGGGAGATTACGGGTGAGATAATGAATTTGTTGACTATTGCCCATAAAAAAGACCATGGTAAATCGAAAGGCTGGTTCCACAAAGACTGCTCAAAGGAACACAAAAAATTAATATCCGCCCTACACGAAACTCCAAGATCATTGGAAATGGTTAGACAGGCATGTAAATCATACCGAGACGCTATAGCCAATAGAAAGTTAAAATTAAAACATGAACTTTGGCAGAGCCTTCATGAAGCGTGTTTACAAAATGATAACACTATGTTCTGGAGGGCAGTAAACGCTCCCTTCTTTTCAGAAAGAGATATAGATATTATTGATCACGTTGTACCAGGAGATGTGTGGGTCAAACACTTTTCTAACTTGTATGAAAACCCCAAGACAAGGGTGAACAACAAATCCACCAACAATCAGGAGCGCTCAGAGTCGTTCCCATTGGGGATTGTCTTCGACCACAAGGAGGTGAAGTGGGCCATCAAAGAAAGCGCCTCAGGGAAGGCTTCGGGACCGGATGGTGTCCCGATTGACATATACAAATCCGAACCAGAGCTGTGGTCACCTCTTTTAACAAATGTTTTAAACAGTGCTAATGCCACAGGCTTTATTCCAACCTGGCCAGAGGCTATAGTGGTGCCTATTTTTAAAAAGGGGGACAGAAACGATCCTGCCTGCTATAGACCTATATCCCTTCTGGATGCTCTAATGAAGGTAGCAGGCAGGATCGTTCTTAACAGGCTACAGGAATGGGCGGATGAAAATCAGATCATCTCCGCACTACAATATGGTTTCCGCTCAGGTAAGGGGACAATAGAACAGGGCCTCAATTTAACATTGCTAACTGCGAAATACACCCAAGCAAAAAATGAATCCCTTTTTATAACGTTCGTGGATCTAAGCTCCGCGTTCGACTGTGTAGATCACTCCATGCCATGGGAGACATTAGATGACATAGGCATGGAGCAGCAGATCATAATATTTATTAAAGAACTGTACAGGGACGCAGGAGCAAGGGTAAGGTACCGGAGAGAGGGTGCATGTTCCGATAAATTTGTAATCAAAAGAGGAGTAAGGCAAGGGTGCATTCTGGCACCCTTTCTTTTTATCCTATATATAAATAGCGTGGGACAGCACCTTAAGTCCTTTCAATGCGATTATCCGGCGGTAGGGGGAAGTCCAATTCCCATCCTCCTATACGCGGATGACGCTGCAATCATATCACGCACGGTCATTGGTCTGCAAAGGGCGGTAGTCAACTTCTCGGATTTCATGAGTGCTCGGGGACTAGAGATCAATGTCTCGAAAACATACTCTATGAGATGCGGTTTCTCCTTAAAAACAAACAAGGCAATCTTCTTAAACAAGAAAAAAATCGAAAACACTACCAGTTTTACTTATTTGGGAGTAAACTTCGATAGTAGGTGAAACTGGTCCAAGGCAGTACAAGCCAGAAACCTCGCAATTAGTAGAGCAAAGAGTGCCCAGATAAACTTTTCGAGGAAGTTAGGATGCCGGCCAGTAAAAGAACTTTTGCAAATATACAAAGCCAAATGTATTCCCACTGGCATCTACGGTGCGGGCATCTGGGGTTTTGTTAAAACCGACCAGATACAACGCACGGAAAATGATTTTATTCGCTATTTATTGGCGACACCGAAATCCATGTCTATGTTTTTTAGCCATAGAGAACTGGGGACTGCATATATAGAGGATACGATTAAATCCTCCCCGCTTCTCTTGTGGCACAAGATCTGGGTCACCCCAGAGACATGGCCTAATAGAGATGTTATTCGGGATTGCTTACAGTTAGATGGAGTGAGAAACATTAAATGGCTGAAACATATAAAAACCATGGCAATAGACATTGGCCACATAGAATATTTTGAGAAACCAACGTGCTTGAAATCTGTTGATTATGGACTTTTTAGATAACAAAAGATGGCTCAAAATAAAAGATAAATTTACTACTAAGATGGGCCAGGCTTTCACCTTTCATACAGACATACAGACATATTTATTACTGGTCCCTAGCCCTTTTTCAAGAATGTTATTGTTTAGGTTTCGGACGGATACTTTTTTCCGCCTGGTAACATTCCCCAACCGTAACGATTGGTCAAAATACCTGGTGAAATGCCCTTGTGACAGCTTATCAGACCAATCGAACATTCATTTGATTCTTTTCTGTAAATTTTTTGAGGCAACCAATTTTTATCAAATGGGGAATTAGAGGATGTAGGGCAGCGTACTGTAAATTAAAGCGGCTGGAAACAGTTTTGGAGGTAAATGCAGTGGCTTCTTCAGCAGCGGTGCGTCCATTGGGGCGTAGGGGCGTAGCCCCACTAAGCCTGGTGGACGCACCTGCTGCGGGCACAACGACGAGCTCCATACAATAATAAAAACGCTTTCAGCGGGGGTTCCGGCCGGGAAACACCCGCTTAAATAGGGAGTGCGCAGGGGGTGAGGCCGGGTTGGCTGGCTGGCTGGCTGCGGCATTTAAACTTAAATAAAGTAACGAGTTTGAGAGTCGGGGTTGGCGAGTTGCGCATTATGGGCAGAAACTTACCCGAGCATGCGCGTCAGCGTTATGTAGACGCTGGCCTGAGACAGACGCGGGGGGGGGGTGCGTTTAGCCGGCCCCGTCGTTTGGAAGGCGAGAGGGCGAGTGCTGTGTGTACCCCCTAGCCAATCCTGGCGCTTATGCAGCGCCAGGATTGGCTGGTCAACCGCGCCAAGGACAGGCAATCCATCATTGGATGCCGCGTGGGTGGCTCAGGCAGGCCGCTCAGCACTGTATCCGGCTGCTGGCCAATCACTGTGACTTCAGCATATGAAGCCATTCAGTGATTGGCCATGCGCGCCGCCGTTAGTGTAAGACTTAACAGTTTGTTCTGAAATCTTCCCTCTGCTGTGAGACACGTGACGAGACCAGTCGCACTCGCCTCGCCGTCTGATCTGAATCAGAAGGAAGAAGAGTTCCCTCTGTTCGCGCTGCCATCGTACGTGACGTCGTACCAAGGTGAGTGACACTAATTGTTTTCAGGAAGTTGACTTTATTGCATGCAGAGACGCCAGCGCCTCAGTGATGCGAGCGCTACACAGTAGGGCAAAACTGTCTGTCACGTACCTCACTTTCAGTCTTCCACAGAGCATGCACTGAACGCAGGAACTTCTAGATGTCTAGAGATGACATGAGTGGGTGTTCATCAAAGGCCCCATCCATTAAGCAAGGCGACGCGTGTGTGGGGTGTTTCATGAAGGGATGCAGATTGCATGCTCATGCAATTATTGGCCTCTCAGAGAGCGATGTTCGATTGTGTGACACAGCGCGAGTCTGTTGCACGTGTTAGTCTTTGTGTGCGTGCAAGGGCATAGTGAAGGCCCGGGGTGACACAGGCAGGAGTCTGAAAAAGAAGAGGCCGGGAGCGGGAGCTGATGTGTGAAATAAGCGGACAGTCTTCCACAGAGCATGCACTGAACGGAACTTCTGATGTCTAGATGACATGAGTGGGTGTTCATCAAGGCCCCCATTAAGCAAGGCGTGTTTCATGAAGGGATGCAGATTGCATGCTCATGCAATTATTGGCCTCTCAGAGCGATGTTCGATTGTGTGACACAGCGCGAGTCTGTTCTTTGCACGTGTTAGTCTTTGTGTGCGTCACGTGCAAGGGCATAGTGAAGGGGTGACACAGGCAGGAGTCTGAAAAAGGTCCCAGCTCTACTCCAAAGCTATAGTTATTTTTGTCGTTTTTTTAATGCAGCAGTACACTAAATTGTTTCATGGTGCCATAAGTAGACAGCACAGACGATGGCTGTAGGGCGCGAGGGGTGTGGCAGGGATAGGAAGAGGGGGTGAAGAAGGTCACGAGGGAGCTGTCTCGGTCACCTCTAATGCCCCAAACCTTAAAAACAAACCACGGGCCATGTAGAAGGCAGGCACCCTGATCCCAACCCCCACGGATTTACTCTAACTGCGCAGAAAGCGAATCACCTCAGACCAGCTGCGCGCAGGTAAAATACAAGTATATGAAAGGAAAGAACTTTCAAAACCAACATTTTTTTTTTTTTAACTCAGTCTGTAATTAGGGAGAACGATCAGACGAGTATGGGAAAATATGCGCCGGGCCCCAAAGTGCCACAGGTTCTCCCACCAGCCAATGCTTGTTTTTCCTTCGCTCATTCGACGTTTCTGCTTCCTTTCTCAATTCCTCCCTGCTCTCTGTCTCTGCCCGACCCCTCTCGGGCACCTGTGGCACTTTGGGGCCCGGTGCATATTTTCAGATCCTCTTTATTTTGCTTGTGCCTCCTGCTTTCGTCTAATGTTTAGCGCAGCCTTTCCGGACAGTCAGTTCCTTCTTTAAAGTTTTGTAGGAGATCAGTGTTTTGATCATTGGAAGGGTGGTGCTCCAGGTCGTGTATGCATTTCGCATTTCCTGAAAAACGATTGTGCTCCATAGTTGAGTTTTTAATTTCTTGGGTGTTGGGACTTATAGAAAGAGGCTGTCGGAATTTCTCCGACACTGCTGACCGGCAGAGCGGGTTAGTTTAAAGGAAAAGTAGTTTGGAGAGCCGCCATGGAGAGCTCTGGTATGATGCAGTGCAGTGTGAAATGACTCAGTTTCAGCTTCAATATGCATTCATTTTAGTGTGTGGTGCAGAAGTGGAGGTTTGAGATGATCTATACACGTGACGAGTCTGGACACTGTTTGAGGTCTTTTGTAGAAGTGAGGTCAGCCCTTAGTGAGGTGCTTAAAATCTCATTTCAAATGTTATTAGGCCCTATTGGATAGCACACTTATACGAGTTTGAGTTTTCTTTGTAGTAAGAATCTAGTGATTTCGCAGCATTTATGTTTGCTATATTGTGGTCGACCAAGACTGTGATAGGAGATGTGGCCTAGGTGCCAGAGTGCCAACTTTGAAACTGGGTCACCAGGTTCGAGTCCCAGGGTCGGCTCAACATCCTGTGATTCTGGGCAAATCACTTACTCTCCCTGTGCCTTTCAAAAAAAAAATCTGATCTTGTGTAAAGTAATATGGTGCTCATGTAAAGCACCCCAATGTCTTTGGTCTGATTTTGTGCTATATAAATCTGAAAAAAAGAATAAAATCCTGGCCCATCAAATAATATACAGTGCAACTGCTGACTATCTGAAAAATAGTTTATACATTTATCATCCTTCGAGCCCCTAAGATTTAGCAGTACAGATTTCTTAGCTCCACCAAGTATAAAGAAGGCCTCTGCAAGTGAGTGAGAATTTCCTGCCTAGCCTTTCACTTTGTCGAAGTTATTACCAGACCATCTAAAACTCAATGATCAGTTACTCCAATGTAGCAGGATTACAAAAACATTATAGGCCTCATTTAAAGTTTGACGGCCGGGATACATATGTGGCATTACAAATGCCAAAGTCTATAATGCCCTTGTACTAATGCCCCATGTCTTTGATCCATGAATGCTCTTGGTATATATTGTTTTAGAAATACAATTTGATTATTTCGTTGCTGATGATGGTGATTATGATGATAATGATAATGATGACGGAACACAGATAGTTGGTCTGGGTAAAGGATTGAATCGGTGATGCTGGAAGGGGATCAGTACTAGATATGCATTCAAGGAAATGAGACACTCATCCTAGTCATTAGGAACCTGGGCATGTACCATTACTTAGAGGTAAACCCAATGTTATTGGTCAAAAGTTGTGCAAGTTAAAGACGTCTATGTATCAGCTTGTGAATATGGCCTGTCCAATGTGTGTGCTATTCGTTTTTCTGTAACCAGTGTACATCTCCAACTCCAGAAAAACATGTGCCCGGTGTCTGAAATGTCATATTATTGCACTCCACCTTATACGTTGTATTTTGATTATTGACAGGTTTATCAGCAAACAACAAGAGGACCCCAACCTCCTTTGCTGCTCTCTCACCCGACCCCGGCTACAACCCAGCAAACACCAGTGACCAGTGTTAAAGGTAAGCAAACTGATGCTATATATTTTTTACATGGGAGTTAGGGCTATGTAGTATGTGGTCACTCTCCAGGCCCTGAAGCAGTATCTCTTTCAGTGCCTCCAGCAACCGCTATGGCATAGAGAGGCAGGAGGCAGTATGGCTGTATTTTGTATTTGTACTGAAATTTCATATTATTGCACTGCACCTTATACTTTGTACTTTTGATTAGTGACAGGCTTCTATAATATATATATTGGTAAGGCCAGCAACACACCATCATGAATACAGTACAAGAGCTGATTGCAAGGTAATTCCAGTCACGGCCACTTGAACAAAAACTACAGATAAAGCAATTAGGACCTCATCAGCCTGAAATAAACCTACAGCAAACTACCCAGGACAGAGGAAAAATGTCAAAACGAACATTCTCAAATGCCTGGTACAAAAAAGCTGATTGGCTTACAGGGTGCCCTGTAAAAAATTCTCTGTTCTGCTTCCCCTGCTTGCTGTTTGGTGGTGACTTTTCTTGGACACGGCAAGGAATGGTAGACCTGAAGCACATCGCTGAAAAAATAAAGAAGCATGCGCTCACAAGAAATCATCTGGAAAACCTGACAAGACTGGGAATGTTGGGGGAAGACGCACCAATTGAGCAGCAGATAAATGATGTATATCGCAAATCCATTCAAAAACACAATGAAGCTGTTGATAGGAACAGACAAAATCTATCCAGGATCATTGATTGCATTCGTTTCTGTGGGGCTTTCGAACTGGCATTGCGAGGCCATGACGAATCAGAAACTTCCTCAAAACCTGGGATCTTCCGAGGCCTAGTGGATTTAATGTCAACCATAGACAAGGATTTGGAAACACATTTAGCACGTGCTACAGTCTTTAAGGGCACCTCTAATACAATACAAAATGAACTCCTTGACTGTATGCTCGAAATTATAAAAAGCCATATTGTGCAAGAGTTGCGAAACACAGACTTTGTGGCTATTCAGGCTGTTGACACCACTGATGTGGCTACTAAAACACAGTCCGTGTTAGTGTTTCGGTACCTTGACAGTGACAGAAACATTGTGGAGAGGTTTTTTGGGTTCACACATTTAAAAGACTCTAGTGCAGCAACCATCACTGAAGCTATACTCTGTCAACTGGACTTAATTTTCCCGGACCTGCCTCAAAAACAAAAACTTATCGTACAAAGCTATGATGGTGCATCCGTAATGAGTGGAAACCTTGGTGGAGTACAGAAACGAATTTGAGATGTGTACCCTAATGCTCATTTTGTGCACTGTTACGCCCACCAACTCAATCTTATTATGCAACAGGCGGTATCAAAGATCAGAGAGACACGAGTTTTCTTTCAGGATATCGGAGGCATAGCAGCATTCTTCACACGTTCCCCCAAAAGAACAGAAGCCCTTCATGAGATTGTGGACAAAAGCGTACCAAGGGGATCCTCAACTCGTTGGAACTTTCACATTCGTACAGTCAACTTAATCTTTGAAGAGAGGGAGGGCCTTGAGAAATGTTTTTTCGCCATATCATCCAGAGAAGACTTTGATCGCACAAGTCAGAATGAAGCCCATGGCTTTCTTAGAACACTACAACACAAAGAGTTTAAGTTCTTACTGTTTTTATTCCATGACATAATGACTCATGTTGATGGATTATACGATCGGTTACAACGAAAAGACATAGATACTGTCTCTATGAAAGCCGTTACATCTGCATTTGTACAAAAGATAATGGAAGTGAGAGATGGGGTTGACGATTTGGAGAGCAAACTGCCAGAGCATTCTATTTTTGCAAACCGCAGACAAAACATCACCTCTCTGGTACGAATTGGAAAGGAGATATGTGACATTGTAATTGTGCAGGCAAAAGAAGGTTTTTCATTCACAAAACATTTGGTGACTGCCACTTTATTGCAAAGTAAAGAGTTTGCACAATATGATGAATCCTTCCCTGAGCCTGCTCTGAATCAGGCTGCGGAAGCATATCCTATGCTCAAAAAAGAGCAGTTGAGAACTGAGTTAACTGTACTCTACGGAATGCCTGTGTACCGGAAGGCCACACGCGCCTTGAGTTTGCTGAGGTTAATTCATAAACTGCATATGGAAAACTCACTTACAGAGACAGTGACTTTACTCAAAATTGTGATTACGACTCCAATGACAACAGTAGAAGCTGAACGATGTTTTTCAGCCTTAAAGCGTATAAAGACATTCCTCAGAAACACCATGCTAGAGGAAAGACTAAATGCTTTGGCGATGCTGTCTGTAGAGAGCAAGCTAGTCCAAACGATACCGGACTTCAATATGCAAGTAATTGACAAGTTTGCTACACTGAAAGACAGACGTGCGGATTTCCTTTACAAAAAGTGAATGCTGCTACTTGTTGGTTGAATACAAAAAATTCTGATTGAGGTAAGAAATGCATTGTTATCTCTGTTTTTAAAAGTTTTGTAGTGTTTGTTCTATTTGGAGACTACACAGATTTGCTCACCTTTGTTCACTGGCCGGACCTGTCTCCCGCAGGGTGAACGATTCGTTGCTTGTGTTGCCTATCAAACCTTTCCCCTTGGCAAATTGCGAAAACCTTTATACCATTTATGTTTGGGGTACTTGCGTGGACCTATGTGAAGTGTGTACAAAGCTCAGCTCAACCAGAATCACGGTAACAGCGCATTGCGCTGCCTCTTTTATATTCGGTATATTGTAAGACTGTTTTTCTTCCCCCGCCTTTCCTTGTTTTGTTTCCCTGTTTTCCCCTTGCTTGCCATTCGTTACTCTAGAGTCTAATGTTCAGTATATTGTAAGACTGTTTTTCTTCCCCCGCCTTTCCTTGTTTTGTTTCCCTGTTTTCCCCATGCGTGCCATTCGTTACTCTAGAGTCTAATAGAGTCAGAAGGCGGTAGGGGAAGACTGTGGACTTTTCTTCAAGTTCCTGACGCTCCTGCGGAACGAACCTGGCAACCATTACACTGCTGTGTAACTTCTTCTACTCTTAGAGCTGAGATTTCCATGAAAGTCTTATAGTCTGAATTCAGCACCTGAGCATAATAGGACAGAATGTATGAAGCTCTGTGGTAATACTGAATAAGCAGCTACCTATGTTATGCCATCTATTAATGTAATAACTGCACTTTCACAATTGCTTTATTAACCTTCCTGCTTTCTCAAATTTGCTTGAAAATGCACGATTTTTCTTCTTTTTTTCAAAATTTTCTTGGGGGGGTAACCCTCCCCAACCCCCCTTTTGGAGTTCGGGCTCGCTCGCTGCGCTCGCTCGCTACAGTGCTGTATGCTAATTAGTTTGCGCCTCACCACTTTAAAATCTCACCCACCGCCCCTGGGCTTCTTATTTGAGTACTTTAATTTCTTTAAGGAAGACCATGTAACCTATGCAGTGCTTTAAATGGGGGGAAAATAGTGCAGGTACTCATTTACATATGGTGAGTGGGTGGGGCTAAGGGCGGGGCTTAGGGTAAGACATGCCGATACTTATTGACTTCGATACTACTTGCAGCACATACCAAAACACAAGAAATTTCTTCCAATAAACAACGCAGGTTTGTTTACACATTACACACAACGAAAGCCAAACACAGCGATATTTTAAAGTTTCCTTGTATATATATTCTAGATTGACACAAAGAAGCAAGCAGACATGCACATACAAAGCGTTCCACACATTTCATTTAATATAACTTCTAATATAGCGTCTCTATTCTCCCCACTACCCCCGCCCTTTGCTCTCGTTTTCGTCGCACACAAAAACAATTATAGGCAAGGACACATACAAGTAGACAAACATAAACAGACAGTTAACAAAAGAATCACGTGGGATTAAAGCCATTCGAACCTAGTAACCTCCCACAGCTTTCTTAATTACGCTGTCACCACCGGGCTGACTCGATGTCTGTGTTTGCAGCACAGCATGATGGTGAACACCCCGACGGTGTGCAGATGAGCCCATGCTGAATTGTTCAGCTGGGAATGGCTCAGATCTACACAATGAAAGGCTGCCAGCAACAGCGTTTTATGAGTACCGGTACTCTCCTCTGCAATAGAAAAGTGCTGGTACTCAGAGGGATAAATGTAAGAAGTGCCGGTACTCAGTACCGGTGAGTACCGGCCCATTTAAAGCACTGAACCTATGGGAATCACCTGTAGTACCTGCAAATTGATGCCCGGAAATTGACCTTTTTAAACTTTTAACTTTATTCCTTTTTACATTAAAAGGATTTTATGTATTGTAATGGATTTTCTTCGTTTAAATTATGTATCCATGGAATCATTTTACTGGTGTACCACCTGATCTGCCAATTTTCTAAACATAGCTTGTTATTTATAATATAATGCCTTTTTAATATTCCTTATATGCTCGCATTACACTATGATTTTATTAAATGTATTGTATATCTGTGCTTTTATGATTTTGTTTAAAAATCGAATAAAGCTTAATAAACAAAAAAAACTGTATGGTGCATGAGCACAGGTGATGCTTTGGACGGAGTGGGAGATGAAGTCGGGCCGAAACTTAGTCCAGTGAAGTCCAGAGTGCCCAAATGGTCGAAGTTCAGTGGTTTCTGGTTCAGAATCTGGTCCACGTCGAATCTAGCATCCTACAGCCGGGTAAGCTCTTTTGTACCCACGGGATAGGGTTGGACAGATTCAGGGGGCCCTCTCAGGGGAGGGTCTGGACAGTGGGGAGGTTACTCCCATGTCCTTTGTCCAGTTTCACACCAGAGCAGGAGCCAATGGCTCCCAGGCCTGGTTTGAACTGCACTATGCACAGGGACACCAAATGGGCCCCTCATGCAGACTTACGATTACTGGCATGCGCACTCACCCATGCCTAATACACTAAATGCTGTCTGGGAGGTGGTCACACCTCCCTGTGACAGGGTCTTTTGTTCTGCCTTCCCCTGTGCAAGCTTGGCTCAGCAGCAGGAGGGCAAAAATGTGTCTCTGGTTGGCAGCAACCCTTTTGGGCTGCCCGGGACTACAAAGATGGTATCAGGAACACCAGGGACCTCACAAAGCTTGTTTCTGGTTACCGGCGTGGGGGTATGATTCCACAATGTTTTACACCAAACACCATAGGGTTACTTTCAGCCGTTTAAGAGTTGGTCATCACGGGTCGCAAAATGTCACTCTATATGTCGTAAATTGCTGCATCACTAACAACCCGGGAGTATGGACTCCGTAGGCTGCAGGGGTGTCCTGCTCATGCAGTGGCACCCTCTCACTTAGAACCAAGCACCCTGCCTTTAGGATTCCCAAGGCCTGCTATAGGGGTAACATATAGGTTTTAAGTGTAGTGACCCTCAGATATAGTAAACCTATATCTTAAGTAAGCAGTGCATGCACCAACTTACACAGGCTGCAAGGGCTGGCCTAATTCAAGCTTCAGCCTATGGGAGGCATCTGGGGTACCTATGCCCTGGGTACATGGGTACCATATACTAGGGACTGACAAGAGTACCCCAGTATCCAATCTGGAGTGTACCTAAGTATATAACATAACAGTTTAGGGAGAAAGCAGATAGGCTGGGTTCCTGATTAGCAAGATCCCAGTCAGACTAGTCAAAAACAATGTAACATGAAGCAAAAAGTGGGGGTAACCATAAGAAGCAGATCCTACTTTCCTTCAGGTTGTGACTGGTGGGCTGACTGGAGGGTGCCCGACTAGAACATTTCTTATACACATGGTCCAAATCCTAGGACCCAGAACTGGACCTCTCTTCTGCTTCATAATATAGAAAAACAAAAAAACACCTTGACCCAGAGGTGTCCCCCAAGACAAACTGACCAATTAGAGCTAAGAGACTAAATTCTAAAGACTCTGGGCCTGATTCACTAAGGAAATCTGAAACAAAATCCTAACTTTACAACTTTTGGTATTCACAGAGGCCATTTACGAGTTGTATCTTTACGTCCGCAGTCCAGCCAGAATCTGGTTTGGCCCGTACTCTCCAGTCTCAGGCCGGATAAAGTGTAAATCAGTGGGCCAGAATACAATTTTTAAAAAAGAAACATCAGGAATAAGTGATAAATGGTGGAGGAGGTCATGAAAATCAGTTTGGGCAGGGAAAAGAGTACGGCCGGACACTACATCATGGTACATCAGTCCACAATTTGCACTCCCCTCAATGTTGACTTTAATCACTACATTCAACACTGAGGGACGCTCAAATTGTGTACTGCATGTACCATGATGAAAAGGAGCAAACCTTTCTGGGATATGATGTAGTGTCCCATGTCAGGGTCCAACTTGCCTGGCTAGCTTCACAAAAGTCATGTGCCTCAAAAATGTTTGGTGTCACTTTCACCCAGGTGAATGGTACTCACCTACTGCTGTATGTGATTTCATAAAAAACAATTTCATACAATATCATTACTGAGAAACCATTTTATCCAGACTTTTTAATGGGAAATTTCAGAATGAATGGCATTTACCATTTTTTAGAAATCAATTAAAATGCAATGGTTGCAGAGCTCACTTTCAGACTGTTTTGTCGGAGGTATTTATTTCAGTGCTTTACTTCGGGGAATTTTATTTCAGATTTATGTCACTTCAGATGCTTTTAATTAGCTAACCCTCACCACCCCTAAATACCATCCATCCATGTTTGCAGAGTGGTTGAAAATGGCAGCTGGGTCTCCGATGAGGTCTCAGCAATCCCGCTGTGTGGGATTTACTAGTGGTAACAGAAGGGGTTCTTGGCCCCCAACTACTCTCAGCATCCAAGGGGACTTCATTAGGGGTGGCCGAGCAATACTCCACCAACTCACGAAACGCTGCGTAATTTGGTGGAGTTTTTGGGTAACTCCGCGAGATCCACCCAGGCCTACAAAAACCCCTCTCCACTACTAAACTTTACCCATCCTTGAACCGTAAAAAACCCTTTCTACATATAAATTCCACTCATCCTTGAATCTTTAAAAGTCCTCAGCACTATAAACTACATCCAAACCTGAATCTTGAATACTCTTCCCCGGCCCTAAACTCCACCCATAACTGGGCCTTAAAAACCCTCACCGTCGATCCATGAACCCTAAAACCCCTTAACATCCTTACACTCCACACATCCTCAAACTCAGAAAAACACCTCACTCCCCTAAACTCTACTCATCCAAGTAACATAAAATCCCCTCACCACCCATAAACTTTACCCATTCCTGATACCTACAAAAACATCTCACCAGCCCTAAATGCCACCCAGTTCTAAACCCTAAAACACTCTTTCTATGCCTGAACACTACCCATTCCGGACCCCTAAAATCCCTCACCAGTCCTAAACTCTACCCAAGTTTAATGTCATTTTGGATTTTTCCTTAAAAATATCTTTCCTTAAATTTAGATTTTTTTGTATTTTCGTAAACTTGTCTTTTATTAAAATTATTTTTTCATGATTTGGTTTTCTCCAATGTGGTTTCTCAGTTTTTGTTTTTCCATTAATTCACATAGATCACTCACCTACAGTTCAAGCGCACCAAGATTGTTTTCAAAACTTGATTATTTTCTGATGTCAAGCAAAGACCTTCATCTGGATTTACAGGTGCTAATACCGGTATGTTTTTTTTGGACCACTCACTTGATGAAGTCATTCTTGACCACAGAATTCTTGAACAAGAGGAAGGCGTTGACACCTTAGAGCATGGGGGGGGGAATAAAATCACATTTACAAACTACATCATACAGGAATCCAACTTCTATTTCACACAGAATCATGGATCAGTAGCATCCCTTCTTGGCATATTGGGAGCCTGTAATGCCTTAATAAGGGCTACAACCATGAAATACACAGCGGGAAACAACAGATGCTATGAAGAAGAGTTGTTGCAGTTAGTGACACTCCTTCTGGAGTTGGAATCCCAATATCTCCCTTCCATGGAACATGAACTACTCTGGAACATTGCACACAACAAAACAATGCTCGGAACCCTTTCTAGTGGGCAACCTGAATTTCCTCACAGAGCCGAGAATACCAGGTGGGGAAATAAGATGAGTAAGATGCTACACTAGCTTTGGCGGGCATAGCAGGTTAGTCAAAGGTCCTGCCCTGCAGCAATGTGCTGCTCCCAATCCCTTTCCACCTGCTTTAGCTCACAGTCTTTGACCATGGGCACTGGCGTCACACAAAGGACATTTGAGAGAATATATTTGGCATCCTGGAGCCCTGACTGGGATTCAAGCTTCAAATGAGACCTCATTGGGACTTCCATGTGAGCTCGGAATTCTGAACAATGAGTTAAGGCTGTAAATTACATATTTTGTTTATTTATTAAGTATAAAGCATCACCCGTGGTATTATCACATTTTGCACCACCAAATTGTTGCGGCAAATATCTCATTTCACACACCCTAATTATAATTTTGAACACCCCTACTTAAAAGTACTACTTTTTAAGTGACACCTTTAGTAATAGAGTTGGTCACATTTCTATGATTAAAAACAATAATAACATTGTGTTCCAACACAGAATACAAAGACATTAAATCAAATTACGATGATATAAATTGTGATACTCACTGAACAAGTACTGGATTAATTGGCATATCCTTGGTGACAGGGAAAATTCCTGCCTCAGCGATATTGCCAGTGAAATGTATACCAGCCACACTTGTCACTTTGTTTCCAGGGAATTCATCCATGACATTCACAAGGCCGTGATGATGAGACCAGGTCCGGGCTTGACCACCAATAAGGATACCTGCACCTCTCTTTATGGACATGATGATGTCCCTATATTGACTATCATCATAGGCATTCATGCAATACACCCCAAAGCAGTCTGAGAACTGTGCACTGGATTGAACCTTGTTCCCATGAATCGTCTTCAGCAGTAAGTCAAAGCTTGTGTGGATTCCTATCAGTGCATCACGCGAGGGTTTGAGCCATTCCAAGGCATTTTGAAGGAAAGAAGTGAAGTTGCGACTCTTCAAGTAGCCTTCATGTGAAATGACCACCACTCGTCCCTTCCCGTAATGAGAGGCAGCAATGAGGACCTCCCCTTTGGCACTAAGCATTATTGGGAAAGCTTTTTCGCCACTAAGGAGCAGCTGGCATGGGGCTTCATGCTCAGTAAAGTCCAAAACATTGAGACCTTTGATCAGATTCTTGTATGCCTCGTTGGGAGTCATTTTCAATTGTTTGAAATTCCTAGAAGAAAATTAGAAATATCCTGTTAAAAGGCAGATTGTTGGCATGTAAAACTATGTAACATGGATATCAAGATTCAGCCCTGATAAAAATTTGAAGAGCAATAAACAGCAAACAGGATAATGCACGTACTCCCTTCAAGGGCAATAATTACATAGGGATCCTGCATTAGCACAAGAAAAGGTACAGCTATCAAAGCCAGGCTTCCATTCAAAGACAAAAAGGAAGATCTCCCAAATTGCAACAAAAGATATAAAACAAAGGTGGAAGACTTTATTAGATATTCTCAAGGAAAAAGATTTCAGATCATGTAACTAAAAGGAGATATGTGCTCTAAATAAATATTTTGATTAAACACAACTTCATGTTGACAAATACTGAATCATGGTACCATCGCTCAGGGATAGCAAAGTTATATATCTCACTGTGCAGTCCAAAAGATTGGAATGACAAACTCTAATATAACATTACTTAAGAAGTGGTGGGTGAAAGTTTTTCAGGCATTCCTATGCTAGAAATGGATAGGCCTAGATATGAATCTCTCATCAATGAAACTAAGCACTAGCCAAAATGAAGCACAAGAAACTACTCTTGTGGGTGTCTAAATGCTAAAATCTGTATTAGCTCAGGCTTCATTTGCAGCAGTTCCATTTGGAATCAGCCTTTCTCACAGGCACTTCTCTCTATGTGGCACAGATCAATGCACAGACATATAATAAATCAGTTGTTTTTTACCTTTTGTCTCATCCCACTGCTGCATACCAACTTGGACTTTTTCTCCTTTTTATTTATCCCTCTGGCTGCAGCCAGAGGCTAGGAGCCTGTAACTCTCTCAACATTTGATGACAGGGGCAATTAATTAATTATTACATGTCAAGAACGACAATAAACATTCTCAGACCCTGCCGCCTTTCGTAATGTAATTCTTGTTCATATCATCCTTTCAATATCTTATTACAAAGTGCATGCAAATTTCTACTGGCAAACAAGCAATTGGAGCTTTTTCACCTAATCCTCCTGCTCTGCTAAAACAAAGAATGTATTAGGAAATCTACCCGCAAGTATACTAATCCTGGAGTGTGGGCTCCAGAAAGTCTAACAGGATGGATCTATTCCTCAGTACGGCCTGTAGATTGGACGTTTTGCTGTTTGTGACATTGATCTCTCACTTCCTCCCTTACAGGTTTGTCTCTCCTTTCCCTATTTGTTTCTCTATGTATGCACAAAAAAAGAAATTGAACCGAAGACAAGAGCCACGTATGCTCCCAGGTGCACTTGTTTGATGGTTGCCTAACAGCTACTAGGTATGGGTTGGAAGGAGCATGTAACAGGTCATATGCCACCCAGCATCAGTCTACTTACCCTGTCCTCTGGACATTTCACCCCAGGCATCGAGGCAAACATCGAAGAGGACAATGGGTCTCAATTGTTTGTGTCTGTTAGGGTTTGGAAGGCTCTTGGGCCAGAAAAGTTCCCCTAAATCACCTAACAACTAATTCGCTTTTGTTGTATCATAGATGTGTCCCTCTTAATTAGCCTCTTCTCATTGAATGGTGGGATAGCTGACCTTGGATGTAATCCTCCCTTATTAGACTGAACCCATGAGCTACTGTAGCCGTTGTGATTTAATCCCTTCCTCAAATGCAGCAATTATGCACCCACACTCACAAGACACTCATCTTCTCTTTTTTCTGCCTAAAGCTCGCCCAACACACCTATACCCACCCATCCCTCACACCCAACCTGCAGATCTGCTTCTCATAATTCTCAGCCAATCTACACATCCCCACAACAACATTGTGACCAAAGATCTTCCCAACCAAACCTGTTTCCCAGTTTCACTGAACACTGTCCCGTACCCCGTACTATACTACCAATCACAACATCACCCCCACTATATTATTTCCATCTACAGGCTTTCCCCCAAAATATATCCTGCTCTGTCCTACACTCTCCCACCCATCTTTGTCTTAATATTTCATTAAATACAATTTCTTTTATTGTATTCCTGCAAATTGCCCACACCTCACTTCAAAACTCTTTCTTTGAAAGTCATATCTCTGCAATCTGATCTAACTATATCTAACCTCTTCTACAAATCGCACCAACCTTTTGCAGGAACTCACACTGCTCCCTATTAATAATTACACCTAATGTTTGTTAATTCAATCTACCACAAAGAAACTGCAGTAAATGCATGCAATTGTTTCCTTGCAAACAACAGCCTAACCTCATTAACCAACAATAACGATTGGATTAATTACTAATCTTGGGCTGTGGCGCTGCCTAGTACCTGGCATAAAGTGTATAATGCCTCATTGGGGGTAGTAAGCCCTCTATAAAAGCAATTACATTAAAATAAATTATAAGTCAACAATAAGACTGAGGACCTTTGATTTCACTACTCAATATAGAGTTCAAATATAAAGATCAGCAGTTTATGCAAACATCATTCGACCCCACATCGAAGAACACATTAGATACCCCTTTATATCGCGCAAATCTAACCCACCCCTGAAGGTAACCGAATTTTAACCTTTTTTTCCCTCGTCTGACTTGCCTTCTCCAATCCAACAGATCATTTTGTGATTAAAGGAGTTGCTTTGCTCTATATGTATATTGCCCCACTGCACATAATGAATCCATTAATTTCTCCAAATTCACCTGCATATCTCAGAATTTATTTTCATTAGTTTAGACTATTAATCCCACAGTGTATCAGTGTAACAATGTAATCTCACTGAACTTGCAACCTAATCTTTCCAACACCTAACCTTAACCCAACCGTAATTCAACTTCTACCATTCACAATGAACTGTAGCCTGTACACATGACTGGACTCTGGTCTAGACCACAACACTACAATATGTAAACTCCTGCCACAATACAATTAGAATAATGCATGCAATAGAGCTCATCGTAGAGCACTTTCTTTGTCCTTACTCAAATTAGAACTAATAATAATTTCACTTATTTCTTCTAAGGTTTTAGTTAGATAGTAGTGTACTACTAGCCAAAAAGTGATTCAATATCTCACCAGGGTAGAAAGCTCTATATAACTGCAATTACAACATAATACAATATTAATCTATCAATAGTTGGTCATTTTAAGGGAGCATTGAAAGGTACTACCTATTACAAAGTGTGTGGGTAGCTAAGTGGTAAAAAGACATGTATGAGATGATTTATCAACTGTAGCATAAGGATATAAATAATAACTATTCTCGATGAAAAAAAACAAATTACTAAATAAGGAACCATAACTTATTGTGTATGTTAAGAAAGCCAATTTATAGGGGCCTAGTAACTAAAGCAAATATGAATTTCTACATTTACTCAGATGTATGTTTACTAAAAACACCTAGTTGTGACTCTACACTTTCTTACTGTGCACCATTTGCAAGAGTACATTTACACCTAAGTATATACTTACATATTGACATCGCCTCAAATCAGGGTGGACCCTCCTACAACAGAATTTACTAACAGCAGCTTTGCACGGATAAGTCGAGATCTCTACCACCATTTAAGAAATCTCTCTATGTAAAAGTATGGGGCAGGTTATTAAAGTTTATAATTTTGGGGGGGAAATATTAAACATATTTTAATGTACATAAAATATGGAAATCCATTTTGTATTCTTATTTCTAACCTACAGCTCATTAAACGAAGTGTTACAGCACATTAACTCATCAAATTAAATGTGTATTAAGCAATTAATTGTTTGACACATAGTAATTGAATTCAGAAATAACTTTAAACAGTAACTCAAAGAAAGATCTCACCAATTATAAAATGTCTATGTGTATTTATTATGGGGTAATTTGTGAATAGCAATGGTCTTACTCTTTTGTTGGTGTCTCTCACTCACACCCGAGGCACTGCCAAATCCTTAGGCCTCCCTAAAGCAGGTGTAACAAGGAAAAATGTTTGACCTCTTTCCGTGTATGCTGCATTCTGCAGTAAATATATACGTTTACTTTGCATGTGTTACATTGCATGCCTTTACAACACGGTCGTTACAACAACTGCGTTGTTAAAACTTGAACTATTACATCGTAAGTCATTCCAACAACTTGCTGTAGGGGGTGTGCTGGACTTAGAATAGTATAATTTACTATTCCTACTCTAGTTTGTGCAACAGCAGGGAAGGTGTTGGATTCTAAAACCAACACCAGTCCGCCCCCTACAGCAGGTTGTTGAAACAACTTGCGATATAATGGTTCACGTTGTAACAACGCGGTCATTGTAACGGCCGCGTTGTAAAGGCATGCAATGTAAGGCATGCGTTGTTATGGCTGTTTCACTTCTGCAGCACACGAGGAAAAAGCCTCCATGGATTGTTTTTGTGCAGGAAGTTTTCCCTTCTTGCACAAAAACAATCCTGATAATAACGTAGACACCCTTGCCTCATGGTGCAAGGGTGACTACTTAGGCGCTAGCCTGAAATTGTGCGCTGGCGCTGGCTGAAAGGGCGGGAATGCACGGTATCTTGTAAATACTGTTCATTCCTGCCCTTTTAAATTGGCGTGGGGCAGTGCAGCAAAAAGACTTGGGGTGCTGCAATACGCAAATTAATTTTAAATGAGGCCCTGAGTTGTTCAGACACTCATGTAGCTCGAAATCACAATATACAGCTGTGGTTATATATACAGCACACTTAATTTGCTTCATCTTTCAATTTTACAGCCCCTCAGTATCTAGATGCAAAACATCCTGCTACTTGTTGCTGTCAGAAACAATCAACTTGTAGACCAATCAATTAGTCCCAAAGTCAGATTTCAGTCGAAAATGTATTACTTCCTGAAATGTTTCTGTTTATGATCCTTTTCTGTAAGTTTGATCAAGGAAAACATAAACAACCAATTTGCTAACAAATCCTTTATTTTGTTATTCTGTCAGAACACAAATGCTAGCCAACAGGTTTTGTTCCTTCTCATAGGAATGCACTAAGCATTACACAAAAATATACATATATGTGTGGAAAAATAAAAAATGTATTTCATAAATATAATACAGTTAGGAGCATCTGGAGGAGAACATGGCGGCCAGCTAGAGACAGATTGCTGGAGCCTCTCCTAGTGTGCTGCATTGTAGGACGTTTCGTGGGACTCAAATGGGGATAAATGAAAATAATAATTAAGAGGAGACACTGCCAGCCGACACCAGCGGAAAAACTTATGAGACACCAGGGGCCTCATTTATGAGGCCTTGCGTCAGTTTTGCGCTTCCGATGCGTCACTTTTTGTGACGCATCGGCGGCGTACAACATGCCTCTTTTTGCGCACTATTTACAAAGTGATGCATCTAAGGAGATGCGTCACTTTGTAAACCCCTGCGCAACATTATACCTGCGCCAGGTATAATGTATGCAAGGTGGGCGTTCCCCCGCAAAAAGCCTTGTAGAAGTGACGCAGTGAAATATATGAGATTTCACTGCGTCCCTTCTAGGATGCCGTTGCGTCAAAATCTTGGGCCTGCCCCACAGCAGGCGTAAGACTGACGCAGGCCCTTTCACAAGCCCCATGTGAAAGGACGCATTGCTGGAGTTGCGTCACTTTTGTGACACACTCCAGCAATGCGTCACTTTTGCGCTTACAGATACGTCAGAAATACTGACGTATCTGTAACTCCTTGCGACATAATGCGTCATACATTAAATATGACGCATCAGGTATGTCGGAAGCAGTGCGCACTGAGAAGTGATGCATCGCTGCTTTCACGCAGCGATGCGTCATTTCTCATAAATGAGGCCCAAAGTTTTTAGAACTATTTTTGGATCTGCCTCTGAATTCGGCGCACACCTATTTGGGTTGAGAGTCCCCAGTCCAGCTCATGGAGATGGACCGGATGGTAAGGCAGAGTGAAGAGAAGCAGTCACGGCGGGTGCTGGAGAGAGGGAACAGCGCTGGTCGAGGCCCACGCTGGAGATCCAAAGAGGATGCCAGGCGGCGTTGAGGATTCCCTTCTGAGGGAGAGGAGGTGGAGACAGCTGCAGGACACAAAATGAGTCAGAAGCTGACCTGCAAGCGCTGTCTGTGCAACAGGAAAAGCAGGAAACAAAGGATTGGATACAGTTAGGGCTCGGGGATCACAAAGACTGGTTCAAGGAAGTACTGAGGCTGAGAAGAGCAGGAGGAAAAGTGAGGTTAGTCTGGCTGATTTGGGTAGAGTGAAAGGGAGAGTTCTGAGGGGCGATAAAGGCTTCTGTAGATATTCATTGAGGAGTGTAAGAAACGGGAAAGACTTGCTGGGTCAAGGAGCGGAAGGGGAGGAGCTGCTGGAAGAAAGAGTTGGGGAGGAAAGAGCAAGAAAAATAGTCCACAAAGTGAAGAAACGCAGAATAGAAAGAAGTCAGTGCAAGGTGGATCAAAAAATTGAAGTTACACTGTCACTTAGAACTTTCTTCAAAGTGCTCCTGAGAACCTTGGTTTTAAGTGAAGTAGATATGTTGGGCAAGGTAAAACAGAGGAAGGTGGATGATGATAGGTAGACAGAACCCCAAGGAGATATTGGGGCGTCCGGCTCGGAGAAGGATTACAGTCCAAACAGATTCCAGGCGCTGACAATGGATGTGCTTGATCAACCCGGCTGCATCAGAAGCAGTTCAGACAAGCAGATGTTGGCAAAGTTAGGGGCTGGTGAGACCCCCTCAGAGTGGTCTAAAAGAAGAAGTTGCGCTGACGCCTAAATTGGTTTCTGAGGAACGGCAGCCCACAGAAGCAGAGATACTGAACCGCTAGAAAAAAAGGGATGACACCATGGGTAAGGAGGCACCATCAGTGAAGGAGTTAATTACAGTTCTCTTCTTAGAGATTAAGGGGAGGTTGGAGACCTCAAAAGGTAATCAGAGGGAGATTAGAACGGTATGTGAGAGCTTAGAAAAAAAGGTTGATGAACTTGCAGACAGAATCACTAGTTGGAGAAAATGGTGGAAGAGCTCAGAAATACGGTGCAAATTAATAAAGAAGACATTAAGGCCCTAAGAATGAGAGATCAGGGACAACAGGAGTGGATGGAGAGAATGGTAAATAATCAGAAAAGGAATAATCTATGGATTTTGAATGTGCCAGAAGGAGCAGAAGGGAAAGATCTGAAATCGTTCATAGTAAGGCTGATTAAAAATGGATTACAGATAGAAGAATCAGAACAAGATATTCTTAGATATATTCAGAGAGTTCATAGGAATCCTTTTCATTTGAATCCAAATAGAAGCAAGGCAAGGAAAATTCTGATAAACTTTCTTACTTATACGTTAAAGGAAAAAAATACTAATAAGAGCCCTGAGCGCAATAACAGTGAAGATTGATGGGGTTTCATATCAGATCAGGTCAGATATCTCTCACATCACATCCAACAGGCAATGGGAATTGGGGAAGAATATAGACCAGCTGAAGAAACTGTGGGCTACAGTTGAGATGAAGTTACCAGCTGCACTGAAAGTAATGCTGAATAATAAAATGCATAGTTTCAGATTAACAGGTGTAGTGGATGTCTTCATAGGAAATTTGGAGAAGGCATTATGAGTTGGTTAAGTGACAAAATAACGTTATAGCCATTGTCCTTTGATGATACATATGTTAGTCAAGATTGGCATACTAGGGGGGTCACCCATAAGTCTGAGGCCATGTTGAGAAGGGGTAGGTTCTCCAGGGAAGAAGGGGAGTTGTTGGGCACCAGGTGGGGGCAGATATGTGATGTTATAACACATGCCATTACATTGCATGCGTTGCAAAGCCAAACTTTTACGTCGACTTTCTGTCGGGGAGCGCTGGAAATTGGAATAGATTAATTTTCTGTTCCAACTCCAGTGTGTGCAACAGTGGGGAAGGTGTTGGAGTTAAATCCAACACCTTCTAACCACCGCTGCACACCTTTTGCGCTGTAACGGCATGCAATGTAACTGCATGCGTTGTAACAGTTGTGTTGTAAAGGCTGCTTCCTATAGGGAGCATGTGGGAGAAAAAAAAAGAAACCTCAGGCACTTCAGATTCCATAGATGTATACTTCAATACAATAGAGAATGCCTGAAGATCAGAGTACCAGAATGAAGATCCTGCCTTGGAATGTAAATGGATTAGGAGTAAGAGGAAGGAGAGAAAGACTACTGCAGTATATTAAACACTTCCTGGCCCAGGTTATAAAAATACAGGACAGACAGCCAAAACCACTTTATTCGATTAATTAAAATCATAAAAGTACAGTGCACAATATACAGTAAACACAGTCATGTTGTCAATCAATACTTATGAGCGGTGGTAAAAAAGAGTAAAAACGTCAGCAGCAATTATGTAATTCATCAAAGCCATGAGAGAAAGTAAATGGGATAAAATAACATAAAAATATCAAATTTGGGGTTTCAGAGAGAAATTAACAGAGGAATTCTTTTTTTCCTAAGGCAGACAGCGCAACTAGAAAACTAGCAATTAAATGTCCCAAGTATTATTAAGCATTTGGAGATAAAGTAATGCAGGTCTGACTTGTAAGAAGCCCTTATCCCTCAGGAGAGGGAACAAAATCATTGCAGTGTACCTTGTGGTGAGAAGTTATCACACTGATACGGGCCTATATCCTCTGGTTTGCACCACCCCATCAGGTTACCGAGCGAGAAATGAATTTAATTGAGATGAAACCTGATCAGGAGCCAGTGATGAAATGGCTTAGTCACTATTCTCAAATATGGCTCCATTGGTGAAGAGGATTTTGTCAAATAATGAGCCCTGACACAGGGTTTATTTAGCTCCAGTTCTTCACGTTCCATTATCAGAATATTCATAAATTGTTTTTTGACCCATTTCACGTCTTCTTTTTTAATTCCTTCTGGAGCATTAAAAGGTTCAGGGCGCCCCAGTTTCGAAAGCATAGACTTAACATAGATCGGCCATGGAATACTGCTGGCTTTGTCCAATGTAACACAATCCCTCATGATCAGGTGATTCAGAGATAGATCTGGGTTAAGCCAGGTTTTATGCCATCATACCAATGGTGCTGTTCTCAACAGATCAGACACATAACCCAGCCCCAGTTCCTGATGGACAACAAAAGTTGGGGTAGGTTGAGGTATAAACAGGAGAGTACTTAAAAATCTGTTTTCTGCTAGCTGAACCCCTTCCAACTGTTTGTAACCCCAGATAGCTGAGTCTTACATAGCAATAGCTAACAGGAGACACACTTAGCGGAGAAAGAATGTATGGAGTTATTTAAGTCAAGGAGTTGGGGGTAGCACATGGTGTTCACAAATCGGACATCAGTTACAAAAGGGGTAACTATCCTGCTGAAACAGAATTATACGATTACGATTACAGATAGCACCTCAGACAGTTCAGGAAGGTGGATTATAGCAAAAGTGAGGGTAGATGGCCAAGGTTTTACATTTACATTGGCAGGGCATTATGGACCTAATAAAGATTAAATAATGCCTCTAAAGGAAATGTTGGTGCATACAGGGGTTAGGCCCAATGACAGGAACCAGGTAGGACCTAAGGTACAAGTTACAACAAAAAAGAACCTGGATTCCCACTTCTTATTATTCAAAAACCACACTATATTCCTTTGGTGGTTAGGTTTTTTGTTCAACCATTTATTGTATAGGTTTTATTTTTTATTTTAAAATGGACTTTCTTCCATTCTCAGAGTCACATACATTTCATACAATACAAAACATCACTATACAAATACACAAACGTAATAACCAAAATTGAATTGTCAAAAATCACAATGCTATAATCAACAATCGATCAGTTTGTAAATTACAATGCCTATTTCTCAAAAAACCAAAGATTCCCAAACAAATTACTTCTGAATCACAATCAAATTACTTCTTGTGAGCTAGGTGGATATGTGTGTAAATTTTATGAACACGGTTTTATTTCAAGTCATAAATGACACAATTATGAATCAATGCCGACGCGTTTCCAGCCACGCCTATATTCTTCACGGGGCTTTCATCAGGGCTTTTTACTATAGGCAATTGTTGAATGATCTACGAAGTAAAAAATAATAAAAAACTAATCAGCACCAGTAAGTCAAACCTTTAACCTACTTCTTATGGTCCATTAAGAATACTTATCATACCTTCTTTGAGGTTCCAAAGTCAAGAATAATGCTAAGATTCCAAAGTGTGGTTAACTGTCAGCGGCCATCATTCTGCAAGAAACAAAGTTCCTGTTCATACCGATGCCATTTTTCTACTCTGTTTCATGCATTTATTTGGGGGCAACATCATGTATCCTACCTTCAGCTGACTTAAATCATAGCGTCTTTCCACGCATTATTTCTGCCAAGAGGCGCTGGGGGTCAATAGTTAGGAGTCACGGGCCGGGTACAGTTCTAATCGAAAGAAAACATGCCACTATTGTTTTCCTTTTCTTTATCAAATTGAAAAAAGGCGGGTTTCACAAGATTAACATTAAGCTCTTCCTACCTATGTAGCAGTCAGTTAATGTCTTGGACTCGACTCTTTTCTTAATTTTCTTGTCGGTCCTGTTCACAAAAGTTTGCAAACTACACATTAGTGTGTATACTTCTTTTCCGGTGTAATATTACCCTGTGGCCCCCTACCAGGCTCCTCACCTCTCTCTTTAACGGTAACTGGAGTAGCCGGTCCCCGTATCCAATGTCTTGGTTGCAGCCGATGTTTTAATCGGTCTCCTTTTTAAGCGGGTTACTCGCTGTGGATTTAGCGAAACAATGAATTAGCTACTGTTTCACCCTAATGATTCCCGCATGCTCGCATTTTTCGGCGTTTGCTCTTACCTGTAACAGGTTATGTCGAGCAAAAGCTTTAGGCGTCTCTTCCTCCCGCAGCGTCTAAGCTGTTGGCCCAGAAGCAGGAGTTTGTATCTGTCTCAGAGGCCCGGGTTGCTGGGTAATGTAGTTTTAAGGCAGCTATTTGCTGTGACTGCATGTAGATTGCCGCCGCTTAGGCTGAAACTGGCATTATTTTTAACCGGTTTTAACTATACTGTGGCTAAGATCATGAATGGTTGCCACTGCTGTAGTTACCACACTTAACGTTTTGTTTGGAAAATGTCAATCTATTTAATAGCCATTGCTCTATTCAGAACAAAGGTGCTTTTTAAGCTAGTTTATGTAACCTTCAGATTTAGCAAAACAGAACTTGATAGTGGGACCTAAATCACTCTAGACAACTCGGACATTTCATTAAGGCCCGTCAGGGTACTGTTAAACTTCATAATTAAATATGCTTCCTTTGACAATAATATGGAGTCGATGTCTGAAGTAATTTTGGATGTGTTCACTGCCATGAGCACTGTCCATTTAAAGTCGTGTTCTGAATGTTTTTCTGCCACAAAATGATCAACCATTGGTGCAGTGAGCACCTTCTTTTTAATCCTTGAACGGTGTTGCGTAATTCTATGGTTAATTTGCTGATTGGTTTTGCCAATATACATTTTTTGGCATGGGCAAATTATCGCATAGATTACATTTTTTGTCTTACATTTAGAGAATGTGACATGTTTCCATTTCACATTCCCATGGTTGAATTCTGTTCCTTCCACTGTACTTGCACATGCCACGCAGGTGCCACATTTGTGGTGTCCCTCCGTCGGTTTAAGACCCCATTGTGCAAGTAGATCTTTCTTCTTTTCCGGTGTGCTAATGTCTGCCCTTACTAGTTCTTGTGCAATACTCTTACTCTTGCGCATTGCAAACAGGGGACGTGAGAATTTGGTCTCCATGCTTTCCAGCAAGTGCCAATTACGCAATATTATTTGCTTGAATTTATTAGTCTGTGAACCAAATGTGGTTACACAAACCAGTCTGTCCAATGCTGGCTTTTTTTTTTTTTTTTTTTTCCAAGCAGGGACTCCCTAGGAGTATTCCATGCTCGTTTCCTTGCATGTTTGAGTAATTTCTTAGGATACCCACTCATGCACATCTGCTCGCAGAACACTTCTGCGTGATGGTCAAAGTCTTGCCTAGACGAACAATTTCTCCGGATGCGGAGTAGCTGGCCATAGGGGAGGCTCTCTTTTAAGCTTTTCGGATGTGAGCTTTCAAAGTGCAGAATGATATTTTTGTCGGTGGGCTTCCGATGTAACGACACTGTAAGGTGCCCATCTCTCGGAATGACATCCACATCCAAAAATGTCAATTTTGCTCGATTTTTAGAGCAACTAACTGAACTTGATGTCCCCATGTCTATCATTTAGCCAGCCGAAAAACTGGTCCAATTGATCACTTGTACCGCTCCATAGACACCAGACATCGTCAATGTATCGTAGCCATTGTACGATGTTATGTGAAAAAGGATTATTATCAAAGATGAATTTCTCCTCAAATTCTGCCATATAGAGCACCGCCAATTCTGGGGCAAAGGGACATCCCATGGCGGTCCCTTTGGTCTGTAAATAAAACACATTATTGAACTTAAAGTAGTTCTTCCTCAGGGCAACAGTCGCTAACTTTAGAATAAATTCTGTTGGTACTCGGTGTGGCCTTTCCCTCTTATCCAATAAGAGGGAAAGGCCACACCGAGTACCAACAGAATTTATCCTAAAGTTAGCGACTTTGCCCCAGAAATGGCGGTGCTCTATATGGCAAAATTTGAGGAGAAATTCATCTTTGATAATAATCCTTTTTCACATAACATCGTACAATGGCTACGATACATTGACGATGTCTGGTGTCTATGGAGCAGTACAAGTGATCAATTGGACCAGTTTTTCGTCTGGCTAAATGATAGACATGGGGACATCAAGTTCAGTTGCTCTAAAAATCGAGCAAAATTGACATTTTTGGATGTGGATGTCGTTCCGAGAGATGGGCACCTTACAGTGTCGTTACATCGGAAGCCCACCGACAAAAATACCATTCTGCACTTTGAAAGCTCACATCCGAAATGCTTAAAAGAGAACCTCCCCTATGGCCAGCTACTCCGCATCCGGAGAAATTGTTCGTCTAGGCAAGACTTTGACCATCACGCAGAAGTGTTCTGCGAGCAGATGTGCATGAGAGGGTATCCTAAGAAATTACTCAAACATGCAAGGAAACAAGCATGGAATACTCCTAGGGAGACCCTGCTTGAAAAAAAAGAAAAGCCAGCATTGGACAGACTGGTCTGTGTAACCACATTTGGTTCACAGACTAATAAATTCAAGCAAATAATATTGCGTAATTGGCACTTGCTGGAAAGCATGGAGACCAAATTCTCACGTCCCCTGTTTGCAATGCGCAAGAGTAAGAGTATTGCACAAGAACTAGTAAGGGCAGACATTAGCACACCGGAAAAGAAGAAAGATCTACTTGCACAATGGGGTCTTAAACCGACGGAGGGACACCACAAATGTGGCACCTGCGTGGCATGTGCAAGTACAGTGGAAGGAACAGAATTCAACCATGGGAATGTGAAATGGAAACATGTCACATTCTCTAACTGTAAGACAAAAAATTTCATCTATGCGATAATTAGCCCATGCCCAAAAATTTATATTGGCAAAACCAATCAGCAAATTAACCATAGAATTACGCAACACCGTTCAAGGATTAAAAAGAAGGTGCTCACTGCACCAATGGTTGATCATTTTGTGGCAGAAAAACATTCAGAACACGACTTTAAATGGACAGTGCTCATGGCAGTGAACACATCCAAAATTACTTCAGACATCGACTCCATATTATTGTCAAAGGAAGCATATTTAATTATGAAGTTTACCAGTACCCTGACGGGCCTTAATGAAATGTCCGAGTTGTCTAGAGTGATTTAGGTCCCACTATCAAGTTCTGTTTTGCTAAATCTGAAGGTTACATAAACTAGCTTAAAAAGCACCTTTGTTCTGAATAGAGCAATGGCTATTAAATAGATTGACATTTTCCAAACAAAACGTTAAGTGTGGTAACTACAGCAGTGGCAACCGTTCATGATCTTAGCCACAGTATAGTTAAAACCGGTTAAAAATAATGCCAGTTTCAGCCTAAGCGGCGGCAATCTACATGCAGTCACAGCAAATAGCTGCCTTAAAACTACATTACCCAGCAACCCGGGCCTCTGAGACAGATACAAACTCCTGCTACCGGGCCAACAGCTTAGACGCTGCGGGAGGAAGAGACGCCTAAAGCTTTTGCTCGACATAACCTGTTACAGGTAAGAGCAAACGCCGAAAAATGCGAGCATGCGGGAATCATTAGGGTGAAACAGTAGCTAATTCATTGTTTCGCTAAATCCACAGCGAGTAACCCGCTTAAAAAGGAGAACGATTAAAACATCGGCTGCAACCAAGACATTGGATACGGGGACCGGCTACTCCAGTTACCGTTAAAGAGAGAGGTGAGGAGCCTGGTAGGGGGCCACAGGGTAATATTACACCAGAAAAGAAGTATACACACTAATGTGTAGTTTGCAACTTTTTGTGAACAGGACCGACAAGAAAATTAAGAAAAGAGTCGAGTCCAAGACATTAACTGACTGCTACACAGGTAGGAAGAGCTTAATGTTAATCTTGTGAAACCCGCCTTTTTTCAATTTGATAAAGAAAAGGAAAACAATAGTGGCGTGTTTTCTTTCGATTAGAACTGTACCCGGCCCGTGACTCCTAACTATTGACCCCCAGCGCCTCTTGGCAGAAATAATGCGTGGAAAGACGCAATGATTTAAGTCAGCTGAAGGTAGGATACATGATGTTGCCCCCAAATAAATGCATGAAACAGAGTAGAAAAATGGCATCGGTATGAACAGGAACTTTGTTTCTTGCAGAATGATGGCCGCTGACTGTTAACCACACTTTGGAATCTTAGCATTATTCTTGACTTTGGAACCTCAAAGAAGGTATGATAAGTATTCTTAATGGACCATAAGAAGTAGGTTAAAGGTTTGACTTACTGGTGCTGATTAGTTTTTTATTATTTTTTACTTCGTAGATCATTCAACAATTGCCTATAGTAAAAAGCCCTGATGAAAGCCCCGTGAAGAATATAGGCGTGGCTGGAAACGTGTCGGCATTGATTCATAATTGTGTAATTTATGACTTGAAATAAAACCGTGTTCATAAAATTTACACACATATCCACCTAGCTCACAAGAAGTAATTTGATTGTGATTCAGAAGTAATTTGTTTGGGAATCTTTGGTTTTTTGAGAAATAGGCATTGTAATTTACAAACTGATCGATTGTTGATTATAGCATTGTGATTTTTGACAATTCAATTTTGGTTATTACGTTTGTGTATTTGTATAGTGATGTTTTGTATTGTATGAAATGTATGTGACTCTGAGAATGGAAGAAAGTCCATTTTAAAATAAAAAATAAATCCTATAAAATAAATGGTTGATCAAAAAACCTAACCACCAAAGGAATATAGTGTGGTTTTTGAATAATAAGAAGTGGGAATCCAGGTTCTTTTTTGTTGTAACTTCTAAAGGAAATGTTAGCAGAATTACAAACTGTTCCTGATCATATCATTATCACTGGAGATTTCAATGCAGTTTTAGATAGTATTATAGACAGATCAACCAAAAGTAAAGCAATAGTTAATCAAAAGATGGTGGCACAGATAGAGCAGATAATGGAACAAATGGGACTGTGTGATATATGGAGACAGAGAACGGGGGCTAGAAGAGGTTACACCTACAATAACCACAAATATCGACATCAGTCTAGGATTGACTACTTCCTAATAAGCAGAGGCTTAAAATATCTGGTATCAGATAATAAACATGTTGGGGCCCACTTATCAGATTACTCGGCCGATCTATTAGACATAGGATCATTAGAGAGGAGCACACAGACAAGGTGGACAATGGATTGCACTCTGCTATTAGCTCAAGATTTGGTGGAAGGGTTTAAAGCCGGCACGGTAGAGTTTTTCCAGTTCAACCGAGATGCTGCCTCAGTGGGACTAGTGTGGGACTCATTCAAGGTGTACTTAAGGGGAAAGATAGGTAGCCTGTCGGCTGCTAAGAGGGGAGCATATCAGGGGAAGTCTTGAACTTAGTAAAAAGTATCAGGATAATGGAAGAAGAAATAGCATCACTAAATCTAAGACAGGAAGAGATAGAGCCCCTATGGTCAGAGCTCTTGGTTTTAAAAACAAGACTAGCTACCATTATCGAGGATAGGGTTAGAAAAAGATGGGAGGTTAGCAAGTGAGCACATTTCAAATACGGGGGAAACTTAAGCAAATTATTAGCATGTCAAGCCAAAAATATCAGGTGAGGAACCAGGTGAACGAAATTGAATGCATGGACCCTGGGGTGGTGCTAACGAGTAGGAAGGAGATTGAGGGTACTTTCCATGGATACTTTGAAAATTTGTATAAAGAAGATTTAAAGATTTCAGAGGAAGATGTGGAAAGCTGGTTGAGTCTGGATCGTGGAGTGGCGTTAAGTGAAGAAAAGAGTATTGCCCTAAATGAGCAAATAGCAAGCTGGGAAGTGGACAAGCGCTTAAGTCTGGGAAGCAGGGGAAAGCCCCCAGTCCAGATGCATTGTCATATGAAATCTACAGAGCCTTAGCTGGCGCCCTAGTCCCAATACTAACAGATTTATTCAATGAAATGTTCGTAAACGGAGCACTCATACCCGAATCGTGGAAGGAGGCCACCCATTACTCTAATTTTGAAACCTGGGAAAAATGCAAGGAGTTGCGACTCATATAGGCCTGTGTCACTTTTAAATTGTGATTATAAGCTTTTCGATAAAATCTTGGCAGAGAGGCTCAATGGGGTTATGGGTGGTTTTGTTCATGAAGACCAGAAAGGTTTTATACAAGGGCGTTCACTACATGAGCTTTCGTATTCTCTTATCGGCTCAATAGACCTGGTCATGAGTGAGAACTCCCCATTGGCAGTCATAGCCCTGGATGCAACAAAGGCATTTGCCTGGTTAAATTGGGTATTTCTGCAGTCCGTAATGAAATCTCTTAACATAGTGGTAGGTTCTGCAGGATGCTTGCTGGAATTTACAATTTACCAAGGGCGAAAGTACTTGTAAATGGAATACTGACAGCATCCTTTAGGGTCAATAGAAGGATGAAACAAGGTTGTACTCAGTCGCCATTAGTGTTTGATCTGTACATTGAACCTCTGGCCAGAAGAATTATAAGGGACCCAGGGATCATCCCTTTAAAAGTAATGGTTGGGAGAAAAAGCTGGCGCTCTATGCTGACGACCTCATGATTTATACGGCGGATCTGCAAGCCACAATGGTACATGTAGTTAAAATGGCCAAAGACTTTGGTAAGATCTCAGGTTATGAGATAATAATAATAATAATAATAATAATAATAATAATAATAATAATAATAATAATAATAATAATAATAATAAAGAAATTTATAAAGCGCCTGGTGACGCCATCTCGGCGTGTCCCCGCGCTACGGAGAAAGGAAAGACGCTCGGAGCAGAAAACTCCACTGTTCAGCAGTGTAGATTAGATGTTATACAGATGGGTCTTAAGAAGTTTTCTGAACTTCGCTTCAGATCCCTCTAGTCTGAGACTGAGCGGAAGTTTGTTCCAGTTGCTGGCTGCCAACAGTCTAAAGGAGCGGCCGCCCAGTTTAGCTCTTTTGACGTGGGGGATTTTTAGTAGACCCGCTCCTGCTGAGCGTAGTGCTCTAGCTGGCTCGTAAATGTGCAAAAAGTCAGAAAGATAGGATGGAGCTTTATGCCATACAATCCTGTGGCATATTAAAAGTGCTTTGTACATCACTCTCTTTTTGACTGGTAGCCAGTGTAACGCTGTAAGAGCAGGTTTAGAGGCTGCTCTTTTAGGAAGTCTCAGCACTAGACGGGCGGCCGTATTTTGAAGGACTTGCAATCGCCTTAAATTTTTTTCCGTGGTGCCTAGGAGCAGCACATTGCCGTAGTCCATACGGGACGTAACCAGGGATTGGGCCAAGGTGCATCGAGCCTCCAGTGGGAGTAAATCCAGTGTGTGGTTGAGGGTTTTTAATATCCCAAAGCACTTTCCCACTGGGCGGTTGACATGACCCTCGTAGGATAGTTTGGGATCAACCCATATTCCTAGGTTCTTTGCCTCCTTATTGGGATTGGGCATGATAAACAGAGAGAAGACTGAGGTAATGATTTGGAAAACAGAAGGGAGAAATGAGAAGATTAAAAAAAGAGAAAAGATATTTAGAAGTCAGGATGACCCAGGACATGCAAAACTCCCAGAAGTAAACATTCATAGAGCTAAGAAAGAGGTGGGCCATCTGATGGCAAGCTGGGCACATCTACCATTATCCATTTTTGGAAGAGTTAATCTGGTAAAAATGGTTAATCTCATGAAACTTACTTTTTTATTCAATGCAATACCTTTACCTTTTAAGGGTGAATGGCTGGGAAAGCTGCAGGGCCAAATTAGTAGTTTTATTTGGGCATCTAAAGGAGCACAAATCACATGGAAGAATTTAAGGAGAAAAAAAGAGAGAGGGGGTTACGCTCTACTGGACTAACAATTCTACACTTTGGAATTTTTGCTTAAGAATGTGAAAATGCTCCTGGATAGACCCATCTGCTCAAAAATAGGAGAGTTGTTTTCAGCAATGTTAATGAAAGTGAAAGGAGGTAAAGTTGGATATATGCAAACGTTTATGGCTCTCCAATATTAAAAAAAAAGTGAGGCTGAAAATCCTGCAGTGCATGGCAGAAACATGATATTGTATAAAAAAGAATATAAAGCTACCATATCACAGTAATTTGGCTCCATTGTGGGACTCCCCCCAGCTCCCCTGAATGGGTGAAAGACAAGCTTTCATATACTTTGAAAGAAGCTGGTATTTTGAGATGGGAATATCTAATGGTCAGAGGTCAATTGATAACTTGGCAGGGGTTAATTCAGCATAAGGGCAAGGTATCGGAAAGTTATGCTATGAAAGGCAGATCTGAGGCAAATGAGGACAAATAAAACAACAACATATGAGCATCTGCCATCTCCACTTTTGTAACATTTGATTATCAATTGTATGGAGCTAAAAAGAGAAATGACATTTTTTTTACATATATAGTGATTTTAATTAGTAGCTGTGATCCACAGGTAGGAGGAATGTTAGAAGGGTATATTTCCTGCTGTGCGTAGAACTATCCCACCACAAACCTTACTGACAAGCTCTGTTTAACATCACAGAAATGAACATTGGCCTGAGGTTTACTGGTTGCTAGCCCAATAAATATCCTTACCACACCAACTTCACACAAAGTATATAGCCACCCTACATTCTTTTTTTACACTAACCTTCTATATTACTGTAAGGAAATGCCTCTTGTATAGTCACCCCCAGGTTTTTGGCTTATGCTGCTGCTTTTTCACCTCTGATAGCCAGACCTCAGTGCCAGTGCCCTGAGTCCAAAATGTATATGTTGTATAGGCAATACCCAATTGGCATGGCTAGCTTACCTGAAAGTCACTCTAATTTGGTACCTAAGGTACCCAGGGCCTATAAGTAAGAGAGTCACCCCAGAAACTGCAGCACTGGTTGTAGTACCCTGAGTGTGACAAAGGAAAAGAAGTCACTCAGTCTTGCATTGCAGACTGGAAGAGCATCTTTGAACTGCTAGCTTGACTTTGCCATGTAAGCACATGGCAAATTTAAATGGTTCCCTGAAATATGTAATCCCTCTATGGCAGGCCTACCAATTCCTACGGCAAGGTATAGCATATTTAATGGGCAGAACACGTGTTTTACGCTTTCTGACAGTAAAAACATGAACCTGCTGTTTTTACTGTGGAAAGACTTGGTCACCCTCCTGGCGAGTGCAGGGTTACATGCAGACCCCTCAGCTGTACTAACTCCTGAATGGGGCATTAAAAGTTGATACTCAAAAGTATCAGACAACTTGTCACATTAAGCCCAACTTGATTATCAAGTCAAAATTACTGTAACAAGCTACTGTGTGCAACTTTTACAAAGTTGACACTGTGTTGCCTTGAACCTCCTGTGCCGTTAACGGTTCCACATGAAGCTTGAACCCCAGACAGGAAAAGAGACAATGAGGTTCTGCACTGCAGAAAGGTGGTACCTCCCTCCTTAAGCCACACAGGTTTTGGCCTAAAAGGGGAACTTCAAAGCTGAAACCACCTTTGAAGAACAAATGAGGAACATTTGGGAGAGGGCAGTCCCGTTGTTTAAGCAGACTAGCTGGTACACGAGAGGGGAAACCTGTTGCCAAACTGTTTTTTTTTTCAGTCGAGTGTAGCTTCCTGAGTAGCCACACCTTTGTGTTGGGATAGGGAGCTCTGGACGACATGTTCGGAGTGGGCAGAATTGTGCACTTGTCTAGAAGAGGTCATCAGGAGGAAGGGAACTTAGTAGCCTATTGGGTACTGACAGCGTCTTCCCTGAGGGCACTTTCTGAACATAAATAGGGTACCTCTGGCACTCAGATCTCATCTGGACTGGACGAAAGACCAAAAAAGGACTGCCTGCCGCAATATGGAACTGGCAAAGAAAGGCTGCACTGGCATGGACTGCACCTGCTGAACCTGGTGGCTAGCAAAGGACAGGGACTATGCCTGCTGTGTGCTGCTCATGGGGAAGTCACCTACAGAGCCCAGCCAAAGTCTGGAGACCCCAAGGGTTAGTTCCGTACCTCCTGTTCACAGCATAGGGCTACAACAGCTGAGAAGCCCGCTGGGCAAGCTGGTAAACCAGAATCTTTACATAATTCCGAACCTCTACTGTTCAGCACCAGAGACCAGGGAGAAAAAGCTCGGAATTGCACTTAGTCCTGGCCCCTTGATATACATCCATAAAAAAAAGAATTGTTTTTCAGAGATTTTCATTTTTAGGTCGAGCCTAGAGCAGTGCATGCGCTGCATGCTCGACTTTTAGTAAGAGGGTTTTCAAAGTGCTACCCACAAGCTTTTCCTGGCCTAAAGCTTGCGTGCATGTTTTACAGTTACGAGCCGTCATGGCTCATTAAGTGCTTTCGTGCGCAGCACGCAAGCACGCATACAACTCCCTCTGCCTCTCTCTCCCGCTGCAGCCCCCATCTATGCATTCCGCATAGCCAATGCTTGTTAATTAGCGTGGCCGCGCTTGTCTCCCACGCAGTCTGTCTCCCCCTTCTTGCAGGCCATGGTTGTAATGGTACTTATCCTCTGGGCCCTGGAGTCCCGATCTTTACGAATGGCATTACTTCTCACCTGCTAACAGAGCAGAGTATTGCAGAGATGCGCTATAAGCATACTGCCTGTCCGGGTCTTGGCTGCTACCCGTATCAGTAAAGCAGCGCCGCTTCAATCAGTTAATTCCTTTACTACGGCGAACGCTGCGGCTCGCAGCAGCTCACCATCACACACGGTAAAATCATGGGGATCTGCTTTTCACACACGGGGGATCCCCTTAATGCTCTACCTAATACATCGGATCACGTCCGCCCCCCATCCCCTAGGTAAGTTCACCATCTTTGAATGAATGACTCGCTTGCCACTGTCACCTACGGGGATCATTGCAGTTCGCAGCAGCTCACCATCACCCGGGGTAAAACCGTGGGGATCCGCTTTTCACATGCCGGGGTTCCTCTTAATGCTCTACCTAACATTTCGGATCACGTCCGCCCCCCCATCCCCTATGTAAGTTCCCCCACTTTGAATGAATGACTCGCTCGCTGCTGTCACGTACACGCTGCAGCCTCGCAGCAACTCACCATCACCTGGGGTAAAACCGTGGGATCCGCTTTTCACACGCTGGGTCTCCCTTTAATGCTCTGCCTAATACATCAGAACCCGTCCGCCCCCATACCCTAGGTAAGATCACCCACTTTGAATGAATGACTTGCTCGCCGCTGTCACCGTGAACTCCTTCCCGGAGTCAGATCAGGACAAAGGCAGCATGTAGCACCGCCTGCAGGAATGTGTTTCGACTGCGCGGTCCTCAGACAAACCTGTGATTCCCAAACTGGAGAAAAAATTGCTTTTTTTGGACTACTGCTTTTACCCGGGGTGCTCCGGTGCGTGCCTCTACACTACTACACCATTGTTAGGGTGAGCTCAGCTTTCACGCATGTCACGTGTTTCCAGAGGTGGCTTTAAGGCATGTGGAGCAGCAGCAAACATTCGAATAACCAGTGGCCTGTATTATTATGGTGCAAAACGGAGAGAGAGCACACTGCCTCTTAAAGTGCTCTTTGCTAAAAACATCTTGACCTTATTCTATCACTCGGGGCAATTCCCGAACAGCTGCCGATGACCAGATTGTGGCCTTTTGCTGATGTCACAGGGCTGATAATGCGAAAAATATAGGTCAAAGAACGCGAAGACTCAGTCCTGAGTGGCGTGATATTCAAAGCCTATTAGATGGCATTATCACATACACATGAACAGTAAACATGTAACGTGTCTACCGCACATGAGCACATACTATAGAAATTCACCGGTACATAAGAGATGTGATCAGAACACTTATAAACCTACTCATGAATGGACCGCAAAGTTTCTCATGATCACAAATAGAAAGCATCATCCTGCGGGCGCACATCTTCACTGATAGTTAGCTCTAACCACTATGTGTACACAAACTTAGGTCACAATTCTTCAGGTGAATAGCACTGCTTATATCGGATGCAACATACATGAAGACAGACCACAGTCTTACCAATGCATCTGAGCACACATTGTATATTGATACAGTAAACCTGGCCTCGTGCTTATAACACAGTGTACCCACTCCAGTGTACAGGACCACAAATCCTAATCTACAGAATCCTTTCATTAACATTTTCACGTACATCACCACTGGCATAACTCCTGGAAAGAGAGAGCGTAAATAACATTACTCTGAGTCGACATCTTCCCTGTCACAGTCAACATTTCCAATCCTTCCCATCCTGTTGAGAGGTCAGCGACACTTATAGGCATATTATAATATGGTTGCATCACTTTTGCACCACGCAACAGGGGGCAAAAGCGACACAACCCTTAAGTATGAATTATCAAGGCACGCAAGTCCCCCTTGCATGACCCGTAGTGGCCTCATAAACATTACCCAGGTCCACCGAGGCATCACATGAGTGGTGCATGAGTGTTCCCATACAATACTCATGGATTTTAGCATGTTTCCAGATTAACCATTACTGGTAGACTTGGGAATGCATAAAAATGCTATGTGTCCCCAGGGGAGGGGTGATGAGAAAAAATATCTTAATTTCTCTTTTTTTCTCTCTTGATGTGTGGTGCAGCACACATTGAAAGAGGAAAATGCCTCAAGGAATTGTTTTATGTGCAAAAAGAGTCCCTTCCTGCACAAAAACAATCCTGCTTACAATGCAGGCACCCTCGCACAGCCTGTGTTGGCGATAGGAAGCCCATTGTGGACCAGCGCTGGAAAAAGACAGGAATGTGCAGTATTATGTTAAATACAGCACATTTCAGCCCTTTCCTTGTCACTCAACGCTGCACAATGCCTTGCTGTACTGCGTAACTTAATGATAAATATGCCCCTTAATGGATTTAGCTTGGCTGACTTTCTTTGTATGCACATCAGGTGACAGTCGGTCATTTTGGATGGATGGGAAACTAGTGTGAATTTTGCTTGGTGACTTTTCTGCCCTCAGGTCTATTAGCTCATAATGAACTGACTTCCACCTGGAAAACCTGGACTCAGAGTAATGAAGACCACCGCTAAGTAACTGGGATATTCATGCATTCTGATGTATAGAATCAGAGGTTTCTTATTGGTTATTTCTTATTTTGCAACTTTCAATAGTTCCATTTGTGTCAAGAGGCCATACAGTAGTGCAAGCTCACTAAGCAATATTCATGATAAATGTGGAATGTTACCACCATGCACAGTAAGGGTTGTAGCATCACATCATATGATGAATCCTGTCATGGTCAGGTAAAATGTCACAAGCTGCTATTTTCAGCTATAATATCATTATGGTGATAAGTAATAAAACATCCTACGGCTGTCTGGGGACTGCACACATCTAGTAAGACCATTTCTCCATTGTGAGATAATAGTTAACATTCGGATGTAAAGTCTAAATAATACCATGTATACCACTGCATTGCATCATAGATATGGACAAAGCTTTGAAGAGCTCGATCTTGTTCACGCAGAAGCTGTTGGATTGGTTAGTTTTAACAACCAACAACACTCAGGACCTGATTCACAAAGAGCCTCCACACTTGTGGCGGAGGTCCCACAGTCATGGGGAGTCTCCATACTCTAGCGGAATCTCATCAATGAGATTTCCCATTGCGGAGATTCTGTCCTGAGTGCATGGACTCTCCCACTACAAATTCCTGTAGCAACTGAATGTTGGACACCGTTTATTTCCTCAGGTTTTTGTAGGTTAATGGTTACACTCCAAACATGGGACATGTACTGAAATAGTTTGTAATTATTATTCTATTTTGCACAAAAAAACTTACTGTTTGCATTGATCTAAATTCCGTTAGGCAAAGGGCTGTTTTGTCCATTTTTGCATGTTGTTTGAACAGAAGTTTACCATTTTTAGAAATACGACATGAACCTTGTCATATAGATGATGTTTGGATAACAGACGTGATCTGGCTACTTACTGTAAACTTTGAAATGAAAAAGAGGATACAACGGAACTTCTAATTCTGTGACTCAAACAGATAACCACTAAAACAATGACTTTTGCTGAAAGATAGTTGAGTTCCCATCATCCAGGAGTCTCAAATTGTGGCTCCTGCAAAGCTATTAAAGGCAAGATCAAATACTAGAAAGGAATAGGGAAGTAGGCCACAGGGCATCTCAGAAAAATGCTTTTTGGGAGTCCAGAGGCTAGGTCATCAATAAAACTGAAAATGGATAAACCAGGAGTAGTAGTAATGAAAGAGAATCTGCAGCTCTGGACCCAACAGTGTTGAACTAAAAGAGATGGGACCTCTTCTAAAAACCCAAGAAAACTGCTGAAAGCTTAGGGGTAACTGCAGACAAGCGTCTAACCCTGAGACGTCATAATAATGTAGTTGTCTCAAATTGCCTCTTCTGAGAACTATTGGGAAATGACATGCCCCACTTATTTACAATATCCGAACGGGAGGAAAGTCCTTTTCCTATCTCGCAGCCAAAGCCTTGACCGACCACCCCCTCTACCTCCGGCAAGTAACCACATTGCCCCAGTTCAGGAAGGACCTCAAGATCTGGCTGTTCAGATAACCCTAGCACTCAACGGTACCCCTCCCCTCAGCACCTGGAAACCCTCACGGGTAGGTACTTGTGCTTTATCAACCTTGATTGATTGACATGCATTTTTCTCAGTGGATGAATTGAAGACGTTTATCTCAGTTGTAATCGCCTGTTGGTTGGATTATGTTAATTCCATCTCTGTCTCCCTGAGGGTGACCTGGCTAAACTACAGTTGACAGAACATTCTATAGGCAGGGTGTTATTCAAACTACCTGAGTATAACCATACTGCCTCGCTCTTGAGAAAACATCACTGGCTGGCAATAAAACAGCAAATGCAGTTCAAAATGTGTCACATTATTAAAGCATCTATGGCTTAATCCCTCAATTTGTATCTAAAAGAATATCCAAATACATTCTAGTACGGACTCTTCACTCATCCTCAAAAAATCTGCTGGAAATACCACGATTAAAAAAATTCAGGAAAGGTGGTCACTCATTCTCGAGCTTAGCTCCAGTGGAATGGAAATCTCTTCTGCCTGATCTGGTATCTTTTAGAGCAACATTGAAAACCTGCCTGTTTATTCAAGCTTTTATCTGAAAATTACGGTTCAACTTTGGCCCTTATTGGGTATGATCGGGTCCATGCTTAGACCTCTAGCATCTTTTCCACTCATACGTGAAATAGAGCGCCATGAAGCCATGAAGCCCCTGGGTTAATGATGCTTTACAAATATAACTAACATTCACATCAATAGCCCCAACCTTTTCTGAACTAAAGGCCTTAATCACAGGCAGTCCATTGGCCCTTTACGATTGATACTGCTAAATCCAAAAGGAAGCCCTCTCACAAAAAAGTCCAATAGTAAAGTAGGAATGCAATATGAAGCTTTGCCTTAGCATAATTTCTTGAAATCTTGCCACTCCCTTGCATAAACGTTCAGTACCTCAAGTCTCTTAGACTGCTGAATACACAAGGGAGCTAATAAAGATCAATATTTGGCTTCTAATGCATACTTTTCAATCAGGGCCCTCTTAAGAGTTAGGGGGCCCTGAGCCAAACGTACTTTGGGGTCCCCTGCTCGAACACCTTTGAATTTATGATCCAGTTTCAGCTCTTTCAAACCCTCTTTGGCCAATTCACTGACAGTGCAAAGGCACAACCCTCCAAATTCCAAATGTGTTTAACAACTAATATTGCGGAATAGTGACATTTTGTTTAATACTCTTTCACAGCTCACTAATATTACTGCAAATAATCTCTGTGACACTGTCCCATTTCTCATATGTGAGCTCCTGCTTTGAACTAAAAGAAACTTGTTATTGACGTTTTATGAAACATAAACGCATTTCTATGCAAAATGTCTGTAGTAGACTCTCACACATCACCCACATTAAAAATAAATTAATGGAAATCAATATTTAAAACATCCCATTTGAGAATATTTCAAGGTCATCAGGGCAAGACTCTCTGCAGAAAAGAACTGGCTCTATCAGGGGGCCTCCTGAAAGTCTGGGGCCCTGGGACACAGCACATTTTGCCCATGCCTTAACACTTCTTTGCTTTCAGTAGCCAAAGCCCTAGATGGAAACGTACCATCCAAGTCAACATGGAAACACATGTCCCTGGGGTTGCTTTTATTAAGCACTCTGGGCTGGCTTGGGTGGTATTTTACCGACCTAAGCTGTAAAACCATGCCTGGCATGATAAAGGAATTTCGTAAATTTTCAGCTCGATGTGGATAGTACTAGCTAATCCTATGCTTAAAGACTCTGCGGCATAAACAGCAAAAGACTGTAGCTTTTCGGGCTTGACATGGGTGTCACTATGCTAATCCTATGCTTTAAAACCTCTGCTAGAAAAAACAAACATTTGAGGTGAGCATTTTAGATTGTAGGTGGAGTTGTATACTGCTCCATGTGAAGGAGCTTCTCTCAGCCTAAAACTTGGGAACTACACAGGGTTTCCTCCTTCCTTTTTTGCATACTTTATACAGCACAATCTTGCCCTGAAATGGTATTGCTTTGACTTATAATGGATGCTCCCTTTTGTCTGGACAATGCTATGCCTCTCTGATGAACTCCATTGACAGTGAAACGTGTGTCAGAGATTTCTGTTATTCATGACTAGGATAGAATTTTACCAATCCAAAGTTGTACTACTGTGTCTGGGATGGAAAAACGATTTGCCACTTTTCTAGTGGATGGTACTAGATAACCCTGTGCAAAAGGCTTTGCTCTCCGCCGAAATTTTATGAACTATGCAGAGTTCCCGGCTTCATATTTTGCATGTCTTATAATATATACCCAAGTGTATATTCATGAATTGAATAATTGCATTTAAGTATTATTTTATTCATTCTTGAAAACAGATTTTTAACGTATTTATTTGATAATTGTTCTCATTTAGTTTTTATTGTAATAGATTTCATCTTGATTGTTCCTCTGTGACTGTTATTGTTCCAGTTTTCTGTATAATTCTACAACATTATAATATAATCATTAAACTTTGAAAAGTTAGTTTTCTATGGTGATTTCTTGTGTCATAAAAAACAGAAAAAGTGAGCAAGCAGCTTTAAAACTGGAGATCCTCAGTCTACAGTCAAGGAGTGGTTATTGGCCAGAACATTATAACACAAGGTTACTGTCAATCTTTGCCTAAGGAGAGCCACTGGATATATACGTTCTACAAATGAACCTACTGTACAGCAAAAATTTCAGGCCAACAAAGACATAACTGATCTGTGAAGAAACAAGCACCTGACATTTAAAGAGCCTTCGAAGCAAAGATACATTGGCCATGCCAGCCGGACTCTTCTCCAAACCCTTCAGTAGAGTAAACCCTGAAGTAGGGGAAACATTGTAGATTCCATATTGGAGGTAAATCAAACATAACAGAACCCCAGATCATCCCACCCAGGCATGTATGGTGAAGTTTTACTGTGTTTCTCGGTCAAAAAATCCACACGGGTGGTCACGCCCAGCTACTGACAAGTGGAAGTGTCAAGTCAAGTCAAATAGTTTATTGTATATGATTACTTAAAATCGTTACAATTTACACTTTAAAAATATATTAAACTTAATCTTTCATTAAATACCACTTTTCAGCGATGCGGTTGACAGTATTTTAAAATCTGAATAAAGTGATAATGCGCATAAAATGTTGTCTAATGATTTAAACAATCTGTGAAAGTTCTATTATTTAAAACTTTCAAAAGGGTTCAAGTGAATGACATTTTTTCAGAATTAAATTGGCTAGATCCCGTCTGAGATAAAATGTCCATATAAAATGCCAAACTTATACAATAAGTTTTGGTCGCCTGCAATTTTTCTATGTTGTTCCAGTTATTGTGAGGATTAGGGTTTCTTTTCCGCGTGCTACTTGGGCTAGTGAAGGTGTGCCATGTTTGAGAAGCCCCTGCCATCCTTGTTCATGCTTTATTGGTGTCCTCTAAATTGGTTAGCCTTAAAAGTTTCCTTACTTTTGCCAGGTATTTAACACCCCGTCAAGCCAAGATTATAGAGGAACCTTCCAGCTACGTATCACAGCTTGCCTGCAAGTGCGAATGTTCAATTCATTAAAAATTGGTTTTAAAAGCCCCCACCTTATTTCCTTAACTGCGGGGCAAGCACACAGCAGGTGAGTTAACGTTTCATTACAAAAGCTGCATAGTCGACAGTGTGCTGCTTGTTGGTTGCTTTGCCAGGATGTTTGTAGATCTTTCAAATCATGCATGCCCACACTGTAATTGGTGAAACTCTTTTTTAACTCAGCGCTGAAATGTGTTACTTAATAGGCCAGAGGCTTTGTTAATTTGTAAGAGTTAATCTCAGTCCACCCATGCCTGCGTTTCGAGGTGGTTATTTTGTCTTCTAGGAAAGACTTCTTCTTTGCTGCCTTATTTGCCAGTTTACCAAAAGCTACCCGGTCTAACTGGCTGTCCCATGCAGTTTGTATGTCAAGTTCCGCCAATGATTTTCTCAGGTATGCTCCCCATGAATGTGAAATGTCTTGGTCCACCTGGATTTTGATTTCTTTCCAGCATAGATTGTTCAATGACCCCGGCTCAGATGGATGAAATTTGTGGCATAATTTCACGAAGCTGCTCATGCTCCGGAATTTCTGATTCTGAAGGCCGAATTCCAGCCGAACCTGAGCTGGGGCGGCAGACTTTGGTAAATTAAAAACAGCTTTATAAACCTTCGGCTGAAGATCGTTTAGCAGTTCCACCTCTTTACCGCACCAAATTACTAGGGCATATGACAATGTCGGTACAATTTGTGCTGCCGTCACTTTTAAAAGATGTGCATGGTTCGGGCAACCCAGTTTTTTATTCAGTAGTCTGTACGCAAAAATTACCGATTGTGATTTTGCTTTTAGATCCATTTTGTGTTCCTTGAGTGTTGAGCCTCGCCCTAGTTTTAAGCCGAGGTATTGTTTTTTTTAGGGTACACAAGATGTACAACCTTGGTTTTGTCTTTATTTAATTCCAAGCAATCTCCATCCAGATAGATGAATACTTTGTTAATCGCTCTTTGTAGACTGATGGGGCTTTGGCTCAGCACCACAATATCGTCTGCGTACTGTGGAAGTGTTTGTTTATTTTTTACCTGCTTGCTGTCGGCTGCCGTGAGGACGCTGGCAACTCGTGTCCCAACAATTATCTCTCCAGCGGAGGGAGGAGGAGCTGAGTCATGCACATCGCACTGTAAAGGTGCCGGTCATCTCCCGCGGCGCGGGACGTGTTTATTTATTGTTACCTGCTTTCTGCCGGCTGCCGTAAGGATGCCAGGGACTCAATGTCCCAGCAATCATCTCTCCAGCGGAGGGAGGAGGAGCTGCATCACACACAGTGCACTGTAAAGGTGCCAGTCATCTCCCCTGGTGTGGGATGCGTGCGGGCTGTGCCGGGGCGAAGCCTGGGCCAAGGTCGGGCCCAACCGAGCCCGTCAGAGACTGGAGGAGGACGGGTTAGGCCTCTCCTCTTGGTTCTCTGTATTTTCCATTTGCTGCCTATGGAACTTTGCAATTTGGGCTGGGAGCTAAAACCCCTAAAAGTCTGTAGGGAGAAATACATGTGTGTAGGCTCAGCATTTGACTGGTGATTGACCTGTTGGTTGTACCCCCTCCTCGCTGATTTGTTACTGTTGTGGAAAGTCCCTTCACTGGTGGCTCTTCAATTTTCCCATTCCTCAACCTAAGAACTTGACAACCTGTCGGACCTAGTTGAGTTACCTTTGTAGGGTTGTTGGATTGCGGGTTTGTTGGGAGCTGTCGCAACGCGAAAACACAGGCCTGTGGTGCCCATCCCAAAGGACCCTGTGAACACGTGACCACTGTGGACGCTTTTCTGCAGCAAACTGTTGGGGTTTTGGACAAAGAAATTGAGCTGGCCAATTGGCCCTTATCTCGATCTCCCATTCCTCCCTCCTCCCAGAGTTCCTCTTCCCCCTACATTTAGGGTCCTCAGCACAAATCTTTCATGCAGGCTCGACAGACATGGTACAAGATCCGACTGAGGGTGTTTGCCTGTCTATGTTATTCCCTCCCCCACAGGTTAGTGCTAAGTCATCAGCGCCTCGGCTAGTATGTACAGCCCGCTGGGTAGGCCCTGGCGTGGGGAAGCAAAAAGGAAGGGCCCCTCGATGGGGGACCACACGAAATGCTGGAAGAGCATTGGATCACAGCCAAACTCCCCAGGGTCCCTTGCAGAGCCTAATATGCAAATGACTTTCCTGTTTGAGACTCTTAAGGCAGCTTTGCTATCAGCGCTGGACTCCAAACTGGACCTAACTCTACACCTTCTACCCGTGATTAAAAGCACCTTGACTAACCCGTCTGCTTCATTGAAGAGGGACAATATACTAGCGTCCACATGTCCCATAACTCTAAAGGTTATGACTGACAGTTCCAGTGGAAATGGTGTAGAGTTTGGCCCCAGGTCTTTCCCCAGGTTTGTGCCAGATGCAGTCATGCTGCGGATGAGCCATCCAGTGTCCACAGCCCACTCTACAGCAGTAGCTCCAGCCATGAACAGTACAGCACCCTCTGTAGCGGTTCGGACAGGTAAATGTACGGCAGGGGGTTATTCAAACTTGGAGCACCATCAAGGTCTTGATGTAGGCAGGTCAAACAGTCACCTTGATGAAAGGCGGGGAGGGATGTGCCTTGGGGAACCTACACCCTCACCCAGAGTTTCTGAACTGTCCACCTACCACTAAAGTCGATCCCCACTCGTAGTGGTTTTCGCTAATGTCCCCCAATTCGACCCCGGGATCAAGGGAGATTTTGACCAGTTGAAGAATAAGGTTGTACATTGGCTAAGCCGTCTGGACATCCCCGAACCAGGGGATCCCTTCAGACCCAAGAACACCACCCTTGAGTGCAACACCACCTGAACACCTGGCCGAACGATGGCTATAATGTCCTGCTCTGTAAATCTGTAATATATAGTTGTACAAGCCTAACCGTTGTTAACATGTATTCCTGAGTGAATTTGCTATTCGTACATATATATATATATATTACCTACTGGCGGTCGCCAGTAGGTATATATAGTTAGGATTTTTTCTCTATGGGTTTTTTGAAAATTCTATGTCTAATAACTTTGGCGTTTGTGGACGGAATTGGCTGAAATGTTCAGGAAAATGGCACATTTTGTTTCTGAGCAGCCCCTGAAAATTGGGGGGGGTTTCGTCCAGGGGGGGTCGAGAAAAAAGGGGGGTCCCAAAACGTGTTTTTAACATTGAGTTTTCCATAGGGCGGTTGGCCTCACTTTTAGCCCGAACGGCTGAATGGATTTGCACGAAACTTGGCAAAATTGTAGGGACTGGTAGCCCGATGTGCCTTTTGTAGGTCTCAATATATGTGCTCCAGTGGATTTTGAGAAATTAACGTTTAAAAAAAGATATATATCTGTAACAGCGGACTGGGCAGCGGCCCAGGACGCGTACTTTTCGCGCAACGGAGCTTTGTGAAGCGAAGCTGATTGGTTCTCCGGCGTCTGTCAACATTCCAAACAGTCCGTAGCGGCCGCCATCTTGTCTCTCGGTAGGATCGAGAGACAAGAGGAGGTCAAAACAAAGGGGGAAATAACTATAAGGGGGCATAGTAGATCCTCGCTGACCCCCTAGGTTTGATGTGGAGGTTTTAAAAGGGCCCCGCGGGGCAAAAAAAAATAATAATAATAATAATCGAACGGCTGAATGGATTTGCACGAAACTTGGCAAAATATTAGGGACTGGTAGCCCGATGTGCCTTTGCTAGGTCTCAATATATGTGCTCCAGTGGATTTTGAGAAATTAACGTTCAAAAAAAGATATATATCTGTAACAGCGCTCCGCTTCGCGTAACGGAGGTTTGCGAAGCTGATTGGTCATTCTGTCACTGGGCTATAGTTGGGCTACATCTGGCTGATATTTGGGCTACATTTGTTTTTTTGTGTGTCTGGCGGCCATCTTTGGGCTACATTGGGCTACATTGGGCTTCATTGGGCTACATTGGGCTACATTTGGGCTCCAACATATATATAGGCCAATGTAGCGCAATATATATTTTTCAAAGTTAATTTTCGTAAAAACCACTGGAGCATATATCTTGAGACATAGCAAAGGCACATCGGGCTACCAGTCCCTACAATTTTGCCAAGTTTCGTGGAAATCCATTCAGCCGTTCGAGCTAAAAGTGAGTCCAACCGCCCTATGGAAATGAAGGAAATGAATGGGTAATTTGTAATTAGCAAATAGCTAATCGCAAACTAGGAATGGTAAAGAATCGCTATTTATTCCTTAAAGTTCGCTATTTAGGAAATGCAAAAAACTTTGATGATACATATGGCGGTTCATCTCTAACAAGATAAGAAGCATAGGGATACATTTATGATGACTGGCGCATCACCAGGGATGTGTTAGTCATTCTGTGCCGCTGTTCCGTCACTTATGGTGTGCTGCATTTACAATGCGGCGCATCATGGGGCAAAAACAGCACAGATGCGTGATGTATCTGTGCCGTAAAGGTGGCGCATTGCTGGAGTTGTATCGCAAGTGTGATGAAGCTCCAGCAAGGGTCGGGGGTGCCCCTGTCGCAGGGTTTCTGTTCTCACACAGAACTGTGGACAGAGGATTGGAACCTCGGCGAATTAGGGTGTCCCAAAACTCACGTTAGTAATCAAAAACTCCTTAGCAAGCTAGGTACAGTGTCACATTGGATATAACAAACTCTCAATGTTTAGACAATCCAGAATATGAACTTATAGTACCTCAGGATACGTGGAACTCATGAACAGTCGGTCGTTATATATTTCTTAGAAACCAGAACATGGAGTTAAGAAGAACACATGTGTATTTGAAATGTTTATTTACTAATGCCGTCTTCTCAGGCGTAGTATCTTAGATAATACAAGTACACATATTATCAGTAGCAAAATTACCAGCATAGTTACTAGTACATAAAAAGCGAATGGTGATAGTATGTTAACATGCTGTAAATGAATAAGAGTTAGCAACACTTATAAGCAGCCGCGGGCCGTGGAGGGAGTTACGGTGGGGCAGGGAGGCGGGGAGGGGGAGGGGCAAGGTAGAGAGGGCTCCACCCTGCTTCTCCCCCTCCCCGCCTCCCTGCCTCACCGTAACTCCCTCCACGGCCCGCGGCTGCTTATATCTCACCCTCCCTAATACACATATTATATTATTTGCTAAGAAGGTCTCTTTGTGTTGGTTTAGGGCGTGCCCATACTTTAGTGTCTTAGATTTGAAGGAATCACATCAGCATACACCAGCTCTCTCTTCATGTGAACCGCATCAACTGTTGTGTATGTGTGTTCGGCAAAGCAATATAAAACCCGCCTCATGCCCAGAATTGGCAGAAGTTGCACTTATGTTATGAGTATGAAGTCGTGGAGATCAGACCTCATAACAATTCTGTATCGTGTTGTTCTTGAAACTTCAGCACTCGCTGTACAGATATAGTTTAACAAGCAAAGCAGATAGTAGAGCAATAACATATTATTCTCATGTAAACCATGATGAACTACTAGGTGGAAAGCTAAAGCAACAACTAAGTGTCGTGTGCAGAAGTTGCAAAAAAGGAAAAATGGCGTTTAAACCGGTAATGAGCCCATGCTAACTTAACACGGTGTAAAGATATCCAGGACCTAGATGACACCTCCCCATGATCCGGAAACGAACTGAATAAGATAATAGAAGTGCCATCTCATGAGAGCAGATTGCAAGTTTATATGTGGACGGTCCGCAAGGTAAAGCATTAAAAACTAGGAAAATTTAATGCTAAAGAAAAATAAAACAGCCAAGTACTTTATCGAGTCTTAAGCCAATAGGCAAGGTAAATAATAAAAACTTGACAAATAAGTCAATGAATTGTCAATGAAATGCTAGTACTCAGCATATCAAACATGAAAAAGGTCTATGACATAACTGTGTATGCAAAATAAGCTGCAACAGCCTCCAATAGGAAGTCACCGTCTTCATCCGAAAACAGTTCAGCCATCCAATTTAAAAGAGGAAAAGAACATACGTGCTCTCCCAGCACCGGATCCTCTATCACCATCAGAGGACAGCTCGGTGGGTTTTCAAGAAAGCTCTGTTCCAAGAAAGACTGTGCTGCCGCCAGTAAATTCCAGGGACCAAGTAGTCCATGCATCAATGCCACAGCCATAATCCTTTCGCCAGGACAAACCAACTTGTGAGTAATGATAGGAGTCATCAGCTGATTAAAGTCGACGTCAGGAGAAACCGGTCCGCAGAGACACAAATCAATGGCCCAATCGAAATCACAGGTCAGGCAGTGAAATACAGGCTGGACACAGGTGAAGTAGGAGAATCGAAAAGATAATCCATATGCCGTGCTTAATATCGCCAACGGCATTGTGCCATAATATTCTAGCATGCGATTGCGGAACAGTGTCAGCAGCTGCAGGGTGGGAGGTTGCATAGGAGGGACATCCATATTTAAAAATGTAAAAAAGCACAAGAGCGTCCGCTGGTAATGCAAGTAAAAATGCCAATCCACGAACCAGAGTGGAGAAAATAGAATGAAAGGAAGCAGGGATGACTCCAAAGATTTTCTCAAATGAAGTCACGAGACCACTGGTAACAACTTTAAAAAAGTGCGCCAGGGCCTTTGTGGAGGATGCGTTAAAGATAGTCGGAACCATCTTGCTGAAATTGAAAGGCAAATCTGAATTGAAAAGGGTCTGCACCTCTGTACGGGTGTTCGCTATGTGAAGCACGAAAGTTTCACGGGCCGAACTCAAGGCCACCTCTCTGTGAGACAAAAGAGCTCTTATTCTTGCCATGCCGTTGAAATCTGTCCCAAGGTTGGTATTTGTGGCCAGATTGAAAACTCCCTATGTTCATGTGTGGGAGGAAATAGAACATTTCTGCAGCAAATAACCCGTTCACTTACTGTTACGATAAAAGGAATACTTTTAATTAACTCAGAACAATCTTCATTATTGAGCATCAAATAACTACCATTTTCCAACAACTTGAACGTGGGGATGATAGCAGGAACTGGCGTGCCTTGCAACACGCAAGCCATATTTGGTCGGTGTTTGTTGCATGAACCGTGTAACTGTATGTGCCTACACATTAGTGAATGATCTGGCGTCTCAGTGCATTCCTCTCCATTCAGATGGGGGGCAGCATTCAAAGCAGATCAGTGTGCATAAACACGAAAATGTTTTTACTTACCACGTACTTGACATTCGACAGCTTATGATATTTGCTATTAAAAAACCATTGAAATTCACTGAAAAAACCATAGGTTATAGACCATATATAGTTAGGAATTAGCATTTACAAAACCTTGAAAATTCACTGAAAAAACCATAGGTTATAGACCATATATAGTTAGGAATTAGCATTTAAAAAACCTTATTTTACTCACACAAAACCATTGAAATTCCATATATAGTTAGTTGCACTAACTATATATCGCGCACCCGCAATCCACTGCTGATGATGTCACATATTACATCATTCATGACATGGTCAGTGACATCACTGATGACATCACTGATGACATCTCAAATGACATCACTGATGACATCACTGATGACAACATCCAGTGACTGTATGTTTCTGTAAAGTTAAAATATGTCTTACATATTGAAGAATGAGTGGATGTATAAGTGTCTGGATGAAGGATTTAGTAGGTGCGTGACTGACTGTATGAGTGAGTGATTAAATGTGTCTCACTGAATGCATGGGTTAGTGACTAAACTGTCTTAATTTGTGCATCATTATGTCTGTTGTGATGTAAACTGCTGCATGTGTTGATCATTAGCTATACGAGATGCTATATGTGTTATTAATTGGTTGCCCAAGTATTTCTATGGGAGATTGAGTTTGTGTGGGGGTGGCTGGAAGGTGTGTGACTCTGTGCATAGATGTGTGAGCAGTTTATTCACTAGGTGTATGAGTTCAACAGTGCATGTGAAAACAGCTACATGGGCAGTTGACTGTGTGCATGAGTGTATTGATGAGTGAATGGATATCTCAATGCTACATGTCATAGTAAGTACATATGTAAAACACAGTACATGTGAGAGTTGGCATATATAAATAACTGTGCATGAGAGCCACTGAATGAGTGAGTGGTTGTATCGATCATTGTGAACTTGTATCAGGGATTGTATAAGAGAGTAAATATGTGTTAGTATATGTTTCAGTAAGTAAGGTGTGTATAACTGTATAGTTGAAGAAATGGAGGTGAGATTGTTTCTTTGCATGACTGACTGGGTGTGTGAGTAACTCCATGGATGAGTGGCAGTGTGTGAGTGTCTGTATACACTGAGTGTATCTAAGGTTATATTAGAGTCTGAAGAGGTTTATCGTATTAGCACAAGAATGATGTCAAATGAGACGTCATCAGTGATGTCATCAGTGATGTCATTTGAGATGTCATCAGTGATGTCATCAGTGATGTCACTGACCATGTCTTGAATGATGTAATATGTGACATCATCAGCAGTGGATTGCGGGTGCGCGATATATAGTTAGTGCAACTAACTATATATGGAATTTCAATGGTTTTGTGTGAGTAAAATAAGGTTTTTTAAATGCTAATTCCTAACTATATATGGTCTATAACCTATGGTTTTTTCAGTGAATATATATATATATATATATATATATATATATATATATATATATATATATATATATATATATATATATATATATATATATATATATATATACTAGCAGCCCGTCCCGACGGGGTAGAAAATGTATGTGTGTAATGTTTGTAATGTTAAAGTTTAATTTATTTTAAGATTTCACGGTATACAACATTTTTGGTTTCATTTTTGAGTGCTGTTTTCAGTTGCTGCACGTTGTTATTATTTTAATTTCCTTGGTTGTGTGTTGGTTTTGATTGTAAGTATTTTGCTGGCATCAACATATGTTTTTTTGAGTGGTGGTTTGAGTGCCTGCGTTTTTTTTCTATATTAACTTTTTTGTTTTGTGTCCTGATGAGTCTTAATAATTATTTTGATTAGATTTGCGTTTGATAGGGGTGTTTCCAGTGCCTGTGCGTTGTTGTTCTATTTATGTTTTTCGTTGTGCTTGTTGTCCATCTATGTAGTTGTTTGGTTGTGTGTGTGTGTGATCGTTTATTTAGTGGTTTGAGTGCCTGCACGTTGTCTGGTTATTTACTCCTTTCCTTGTGTGTGCTTGATGCTTTCACATATTAGTGTGGCGTGAATGTGCGTTATCTTTACTTCCTTCATTGTCTTTACGTGCAGATTTGGAATGTTTTACCGGTGCGAATGTGCTTGCTTGAAGATTCTGAATATTTGTCCTGCCTAAATGTGTGTTTGCGAGTGCTTGTTAGAGTGTTAGCGATGTCTCCTTTTTTTCTCCGTAGTCTGTCTGGCTTTGTGTAGCCGTGTGACGGAGCCATTTAGAGTATTTCGGTAAGTGCTCAAAGCAAGTTAAAGTGTAACGTCAATGCGGGTCGTCAATGTCTCCAAAATCCGCCTGTTTTTTTTTTGTTTACTTCCTTCCCTCTGACAACGTTGACGCGTCCAATCATGACAAAGGTATATTGGCGCGTGCTTGCTGTCGGTAGCCGCGCCCCTTTGTATGCAAATTAATATTGTGGGTTTGCACGGCCACGATACAGCCACATTGACGTGGCCATTTACTACACCATAACGCGCCGCTGTGGGCATTTACTATAGCATACGGCCATATTTTGAATGCTGCACATGAAGCTGCGGCGCCTTTGTTTGTAGTACACGCCCATTTACACGGCCAACATCCATAACGCCTCGCTGCAGTCAAGCGAGGCCATGCCCCACAACCATGCCCACGATATGCCCACATTGACGTGGCCATTTACTACACCATAACGAGTCGCTGCGGGCATTTACTATAGCATACGGCCATATTTTGAAAGTTGCACATGAAGCTGCGGCGCTTTTGTTTGTAGTACGCACCCATTTACACGGCCATATATGATTGACGGCCACGATATGCCGACATCCATAACGAACGCCTCGCTGTGGTCAAGCGACGCCACACCCCACAACCACGCCCACGACACGCCCACTTGAGTAAAGGTGGCGAACTTTGAGGTTGATGAGACGCCCCACGCCACGCCCCCGCGCCCCACGATCACGCCCACAGGAATTTAACACGCCCACGACAACGCCCACAAAGGACTACTTTACACCCTATGTTCTTTGACCTTTGTAATGTATATGGTGGCCAGATGTATAGCCTATGTCTATCTGCTGAAACTACCCTTTCCAATGGTGTATTGGGTGTTGTGATTGGTGCTGTAGTTCTTGAGTTTACCCGCCTCAAAGGTTTCCAGTTCTCTCTTTATAATAGTAGTATATATATATATATATATTCACTGAAAAAACCATAGGTTATAGACCATATATAGTTAGGAATTAGCATTTACAAAACCTTGAAAATTCACTGAAAAAACCATAGGTTATACACCATATATAGTTAGGAATTAGCATTTAAAAAACCTTATTTTACTCACACAAAACCAATGAAATTCCATATATAGTTAGTTGTACTAACTATATATCACGCACCCGCAATCCACTGCTGATGATGTCACATATTACATCATTCATGACATGGTCAGTGACATCACTGATGACATCACTGATGACATCTCAAATGACATCACTGATGACATCACTGATGACATCTCAAATGACATCACTGATGACATCACTGATAAAATCTCATTTGACATTACTGATCACATCACTGATGACATCATTCATGTGATAATACGATGAACATCTTCAGACTCTAATATAACCTTAGATACACTCAGTGTAAACAGACACTCACAGACTGTCACTCATCCATGGAGTTACTTACACACCTAGTCAGTCATGCAAAGAATCAATCACAGCTCCATTTTCACAACTATACAGTTATACACACCTTACTTATTCAAACATATACTAAAACATATTTACTCACTTATACAATCCTGGATACAAGAGCACAATGATCCATACAGCCACTCACACATTCACTGGCTCTTATGCACAGTTATTTATATATGTCAACTCTCACATGTACTGTATTTTACATATGTACTTACTTTGACATGTAGCACTGAGATATCTATTCACTCACCAATACAGTCATGCACACAGTCAACTGCCCATACAGCTGTTTCCACATGCACTTTTGAACCCATACATCTATGCACAGAGTCATACACCTCCCAGCCACCCACACACACACTCAGTATCCCATACAAATGCTTGGGCAACCAATCAATAACCCATATAGTTACTCATATAGCTACTGATCAACACATGCAGCAGTTTACAGAACAACAGACATAATGATGCACAAATTAAGACAGTTTAGTCACTAACCCATGCACTCAGTGAGACACATTTAACCACTCACTCATACAGTCAGTCATGCACCTACTAAATCCTTCACCCAGACACTTATACATCCACTCATTCTTAAATATGTAAGACATATTTTAACTTTACAGAAAAATACAGTCACTGGATGTTGTCATCAGTGATGTCATCAGTGATGTCATTTGAGATGTCATCAGTGATGTCATCAGTGATGTCATTTGAGATGTCATCAGTGATGTCATCAGTGATGTCATTTGAGATGTCATCAGTGATGTCATCAGTGATGTCACTGACCATGTCATGAATGATGTAATATGTGACATCATCAGCAGTGGATTGCGGGTGCGTGATATATAGTTAGTACAACTAACTATATATGGAATTTCATTGGTTTTGTGTGAGTAAAATAAGGTTTTTTAAATGCTAATTCCTAACTATATATGGTGTATAACCTATGGTTTTTTCAGTGAATTTTCAAGGTTTTGTAAATGCTAATTCCTAACTATATATGGTCTATAACCTATGGTTTTTTCAGTGAATTTCATTGGTTTTTTAACAGCTAATATCAAAACCTTTACAATGTATTCTTCTTTAAATAGAAAAATATTTTTTACATGTTTTTAATACAATTTTTTTTTAATTATTTTTTTTGTTTCGCTCCCGGTACGCGAACCGGTTAGCTTCCCGTTAGCTCAATCCGGAGGCGCGACCCGGTCCGCGAACCGGTAAACGTTCCGTTTGCGCACCTCTCGCGTTAGAAAACAACATCGTGACGCGTCGCGTCAGCATGACGTTTCGCGTTCTCGCGTAATACGTCATATTACGTGCTACGTTAGCGTACCCGGAAGCGCACCGGTACGCGAACCGGAAGCGATCCGCGGCGCGGCGCCGACCGCGTAACGTAAACACAGCAGGTCATGTGACTCGGTAATAACACTTTTCATTGGTTCATTTCACTTTTGGTTTCCTAATGATGTAATACTAGGTCATGTGATCTAAAATGAACACTTTTCATTGGTTTACAACTTTTGCTTTTCCCAAATGATGAAAATCCCTCCTTCTTTCCTCACTCTGACTTTCATCTTGGTGAGAGAAAGACCCTTTATTTACACTTTGACATGGCTTCAGTAGTAGCTTCAGCTGGTTCTAACCCACCACCTCCACCAAATCCAAGAAAGAGAGGACCACCTGCTGAAGTAATTTTGCAAGAAGAGGAAGAACAGGAAGAGGAGGAAGAGGAGGAAGAGCCAAGGTTTTTGCCAGAGGAGCCCAGGAGGTACAATCGAAAGGAGAATTACATTTGGCAATTCTATAGAATTCCTGAGGGGCAAAAAAAAGTGAATGCACGCTACGTGTTTTGCCGTATATGCGGTGATAGATTGTCAAGGGGAACTGAAAAAAAATACAGTTACGGCAATCACACTATGCATCGGCATATGAGTAGGTGGCACCCAAATAATTATAGTGCTGCCCAGCTACGTGATGAGCAACAAAATCCCCTCCCAATGGCAAGAAGATCGGTTGTTCCAGAGGTGTCGGGACCAGAGGCGAGGGAGATGATCCCAAACATCCAAATGTTGTTTGGGCACGTGAAGCAAGTGTGCGTGCACTGTGGCGATTTCATCTGCTACAGGGAAAGTAGCATCATTTTGATTATGAGAGCTATTCAAAATCATGTTAATGTTTGTCCGAGACGCCCCAAAGAATAAATTCTTTTTTTTTTGTTGCTCCTGTTGAGCCCTTTACAATGGATCGTTTTTGTTTCCCCCCCCACCCAAAAAAACCAAAAAAAATTTAAAAACGTTCAGAAAATACAAAAAAAGTAAAAAAATGTTCAAAAAATACTAAAAAAAATATAAAACAACAAAAACATAAAAAAAAGTTCTTTTCAGAACTACCTCCCCATTATAAAAAAATTGGTAGAATATTTGGAACTCTGCCAACCTCTATTTCTCTTAGTTCGCTCCCCGGAGCGCTACCCGGTACGCGTACCGGAAGCTAACCAAAAAAAAAATTTTTTTAAAAAAAGAACAGTAAGTATAAGGTAAGCAAACAGACAGTTATGTGAAAAGAAAGACAGCTCTAGGGAGTAAACAAGAGATACTGTTACCTACAATCCACTGCTGATGATGTCACATATTACATCATTCATGACATGGTCAGTAACATCAACAGCAGTGGATTGCGGGTAACAGTATCCTTAGTTTACTCCCTATAGCTGTCTTTCTTTTAACATAACTGTCTGTTTCCTTCCCTTATAGTTACTGTTCTTTTTTTTAAAAAATTTTTTTGATCAGTCATAAACAGTGACATTAATAGAAACAGAGAGAATGAACAAGAGTGAAGAACTATGGTCCTCCTCAGCCACCCTCAGAAAACCAAGGGGGTCAAGATACATCTACCGTGCCCCCTTCTACCCATTCTGAACATTATTTGCCCTCCATCTTGTATCTTGATTCGACCGAAACACAAAATGGTGGACTCCCGTAACGCTGCTGGTTTGCGAACCGGGCCACTTCCCGGGAAGCGGTCCAAAAAAAAAGGTGGGAAAGTAATTCACAGACACTAAGAGTAATAGAGACGGAGTGAGTGAACAAGACTGAGGAACTATGAGAACAGAGGGACTGAGAAAAAGAGTGGAAGGAGTTGAGTAAGTAGGTAATAGAGAAAGGAATGAGGAAAGTAGCAAAGGCAGGAAACTGAGGGTTAAAGAAGTGAAGCAGTGGATCTAATAGTAGGTGAATGTGATAGAAATGTAACGAAAAGAGTACAACTATTTACCTTATAATTGCCGTTAAATTAATCACTTTTTATTTTTATACTTTCAATCTGTGAAAGAGAGAACCAACATTTGAAAAATATTAAAACATGTATTTAAAAATTACAAAAGACAAGGGAAAAGATTGAAGGACAAATAGTTTTTCAACAACTTTGACACTGACAGAAGCTTCTGCTTCTCCAGGTCCCCTACACAGTCATAAAGATATACATTTTAAACTAACAGTATCTTGATGCAGATGAAGTGAGGCCTATCTTAAAACATGGTGCATCTTTTGCATTGCTCTTGTTTCAGAAAAGTGTCGCTTCAGGATGCCAATAACATGTCTCCTATCCAGAGATTTGTTTGAGGTGAGGCCTACTCAGAGTTCAAGATGAGATTTACACTTGTTGAAGTGTACAGAGGAGATAATATCTGTGAAAGTCTACCAATGAAGTGAGTCATGTCCACTGCACTCTTCAACAAAGTAGAAACCTCCTATGTTTCCCTGGACAGACCTAAACTTGATCTGCACAATGTGATTCATAATGATAGGAAACACAGGTGATGTAATTCAAATATGTGCAATTTATTTTGCTCATTTCACAATCACATCACTTGTGTTTCCTTTGCTTAGGTATCTCATTGTGCAGATGTAGTCCAGCATATGAAAGAATACGTAGAAGTGCAGCACTGCATGCAACAACTTTGACACTTACAGAAGCCTCACCTTCTCCATGCGTCCTACACAGTTCTACATATACATCATAAATGCAAACAGTACAGAATTAATTATACATGTTAAATGGTTTATTTTTGCTGTTCTCAGAATGTATCAAAATTCACTAAAAACAGTGACTTGAAGGTATTCATCATGTAACAGCGGGGAAAAAAAAACACAATCAAAATGATTGTGTTTAAAAAACCAATACAACATCAGAAATCAAAATTCAGAACTCCTTAAAGTTAACTTACTTTCCATGACGTCCAAGGATGTCCTATGAACAGCTTACACTCTTTTGTGCTGTTATTACTTTCAGCCCGCCACTTTCTGAAAGAAAACCTCCATCGTTTTTAAAAACACGTTACATGCAATAAATGACTTCTTGCTCTCTACCACTATTTTCCACAAGGCCAAATCTAGTCAGAGCCATTTATAACTCTTGGATTTCTTGTAAGCCAATCCCATCATTTGGCATTTCCGCAACTTTCAGAATTAAAATGTTGAAGATCATTTTCACAATCCTGGAATAGTAATATCTTCCCCTTCTTGCTCAGTCATGTTCTACATTTCCTATGACACTGATACTGCTTAATATGAAGCAGACTTACACTACCTCTATGACTACAACAATTATTTAATTCTCTACATCACTTTTAATCACAAAGCAATGTAAAACAGTAGACAGCATTGCAGACTTACATTCCCTCTACTCCATGTTTTGATTGGCTGCTTCAATTAGCTTATAAAAAGAAACAGTTTTTCTGAACTCATTCAAAGTGCACATATATCTCCATGATGTCCAGTCCTATGATTAGAAGTTATGTCTCTGAACTACACTTATCCTCAAGGCCAAATTGTGTAGGAGCCATTAGAACTTCTTGAAATTCCACAGAGCACATCCCGAGATTATTTCCCTGAAATTTGGGTTTTAAAAACACCAGGTAAGAGTTTTTAAGGTCATACGGCAATTTTTTTTTGAAAATTAAAACAGAATCATTGCAGAATGACCAGCCATTTCTAGACTTTAAATAAGCTGTGTAATGTCCTGATGATATTGAAGGGCCGTCATGATATATAATTGCTGTAGTTACAAAAGTCCTTCCTGATATTGACAACTGCGAAGCTACAAATTTTTTTATTAAAGTTGTCAATTTTGTTCCATCAGGCCTACATCGTTGGAACATTAAAATGACGTACTGGCCATATGTTCGTATAAATAATGTGGACATCATTTCAGATTTACATTGGCTACACTCCATGTTGTGATTAGCAGCTTTTACTAGCTTATTAAAGGAGACTGATTTACTGTCTGGCAAAGTTAAATATATAAATCTTTCTGAGTCTACACTAGTAGTACTTGATATCATACAGTTCTCGCAGTCATGCTGCCATTGATAAGAAAGCCCAAACAGCTGATCTACATCTACACCTTCAGCATGTAATACATCAAGCATATACAATAAAAACTCCTGACAATCTTGCTGAATATTTTGAGAGAATTGTGTTTGGCCTGAACATCTGTCTAACAGATTTCGAATTTCAGACACACTTTCTATGTTTCTTCTATCAGTGGTACATTTCTCTAACACAGAATTTAACAAACCGCAAAATCTTTGATCAGAATTGACCACAATCTCTTCTTTTACATTTTTTAGAGAAAACAAAACATTAATTACTACATTAGCATAGCAGTTGACACCAGAACTGTTTTCAAACTGAAAACCAACAACATCTTCAACAGAATCCTTTTTGTTTCTGCTTGTAATTTTAGGTTCATTCACTTTTTGTCTTTTTGCTATAACCTCCCCAGTATTGTTCTCATTTCTTCGTTTCCGGCCTACCAGACGTTTCTCAAACAAAGGAAACTGAGGCAAATGTGGCGCATACTCTCTTCTTAACCTATTGTATTCCTTAACACAATCTAGATCTGCACAAATGTTTGTGACATCACACTCAATCAAGTACAATCCCGATAAAGTTCTAACTCGTGACAATGCCACATATGCCATACCCTCCTTGAACACAGAACTGCCAATATTCACCAATGCACTGTCTACACTTAAACCTTGCGATTTATGGATTGTCACCGCATATGCCAAGCAAACAGGAAACTGCTTACGACGAACATATAAGTCTTTTACAAGCAAAAATCTAGCAGAACAACGAGCAATTAGCTGTACTTCCTCAATGCCATCAAATTTAATTTTTAAAAATTCAATTCCATCTCTATTTCTGTATTTCACAAAATCAACAACATTACCCATTGATCCATTTACCAGACCTCTTTCAACATGTAAATTCCTTCTTAAAATTATACGGCAGTTCAAGCACACATTCAGAGTCTTTTCAAAACCTGCAGTTTTAGATATACTCTTCTCTAATGAATCCAATTTTGTTTTCAGATTCTCAGACAAAATAATTGTTGATCCCATATGCTCTACTCTATCAATAGCTTCCAGTTTCACAATCTCTTGCTTTTCTAAATGCAACATTTTGTTGTTAAATTTGGCACATTCTGCAAGAGTTGGCATCAAACATATTCCAGATTTCTTTTCAGTAATTTTCTGAAAAATATTCTCAGGCACAACATCTTGTTCTGGATATAAATTTGACAGTAATCGTGCATGTAAAGCTTCTTTCCCATGCTCGGTCACTTTTCCAATTCTAACATCTTGTAGAATAGTCTTGTAAACTTCATCCTTCGCCTGACGCATATTTTCATGCAGTTCAGCATAATTGAAGTTTAACCATATATTGACGTTGCCAATGCTGCCTAGGCACTTCCTGGTATCTTCATGCGTGAGCATTTTGAACACAGGTTGCCCTTTCACTGGTGTCAGCTGCAAAAGATCTCCGAAAACAATGATGTGTTTGCCACCAAATAACACATCATACTCTGTTTTGAGAACTTCTTGCATCCTCAAATGCACAAAGGCAAGCATGACATTGGAAACCATGCTTACTTCGTCAATGATAAGAAGTTTCATTTTCCTCAAGATTCTTGAAACTTCAAAACAAGCATCTCCAGATAGCTTGTGATATTCTAATTTGTTGTCATGCTCCACTGGCAGCATCAGTAAACGATGTAAAGTAATCCCTTTAATATTATGTGCTGCCAGTCCAGTTGGAGCAGTGACAACACAAGACAGCGATGACTCTGTCCTTTCCTGCAAATAGCATGAAATTGCTTTAATGAGGAAACTTTTTCCAGTTCCCGCTTCTCCACTCACGTACAGTCGGACAGGCTTCAACGACGTACATGAGCACTCTTTCTTATCATGACTTAATCCATGATCAATTTGCATGGTAACTTCGTCATATATTTTCCTCTGCTCAACGTTGAGTTGCCTTTCCAACTCTTCTAAGTTAACTGCATCCTCTTGAGCATGTGCCATGGCTCTTTCCACTTCATTCATAGCAGTGGCAGCTTCATTTTCGATAAGAGGTCCTCCTAGTGGATCCTGACTCAATGAAGCAGAACTCTGACTGTCCTGAGAACTGTCTCTGGCAATCTCGGCTGCAATCGTTGCTTCCTGCTCAATTTCCGCATTCAACATTTCTACATATTTGGGAAAAGCAGGACATTCTATGGTCTCCTTGGCGGCATTGAAAGAGTCTTCGTAACAGAGGAAATCTCCAAGCAGTTCCTCTTCTGCACGCCAAGGCTTGAAAAGTTGCAAAAGTGCTAAATAGAAAAACTCCTTTTTTTCAGGAGATTCGCCACTCAATTTTCGATGGTTTACCAAGTGGCATTTTCTTTGCTTGACCAGACATCCCTCACTTCCTATTACAGCATACACTCCTTTCTCAGTATCTTCTTTGATGTTCCTCTTGAATATGTAATTTTGCAGAACCTCATACAGACAAACATTGTCGAGGTGACTGCTTCGATTTGGATAATATGTATCCAACATGTTTGTCTTCAAAATGTCGGTACTGTTTGGCTCCTTTTCCGCCAAATACTCAATTTCCCGCACAGGTTTGAGAACTCGATTACGCGTTGCAGCAAGACCAAGACTCGCCCAAACGATACTCCTGGACTTGGCATAGAGACTTGCTGAAGACAACCGGTCAGAACATTCGTACGCTCCGATTTCTCGATGCGACAACATCTTCAGACTGAAACTGTACAACTTCTTGCTGAGGCTCTTTTCATGGGAAATGTCCTCCCACATATCCTTCAATTCTGTCTTCTCTTTTTTGGTGATGTAAGACGTCACATACCGAGCCACAGCCATACAGTTATCAGCCACAAACTGTATATCCATGTTAGCATTCCACATGGACAAAATCACCGGGTTGTAGTCGTTGATGTACTTGGACTCTTCGTTCCTCTTCAAATTGTATGTGTTTTTAGGTGATTTCTTCATCACATTATGTCGCAGCGAAGACATCAAACTGTTTACTCTTCCTTTAGAAATCACCGGTCGTGGAAAGCCGAAACGACATTTGGTGTAGAACTTGTCTTTGTTTCGGAATTTACGACGGCAGTACTTTCCACATCGATGGCTTTGGAAACGCAGAACTTTTTCTCTTAGGCTTTTCTTCTCCTTTGCGTTTGGAACAGCACACGTAGAATACTGTTGGATGAAACTCATCACTGAGTCTTCTGGATCCGTTCCAAATTTAGGTGCATCCTTGATCCACAGCAACATATGTATATGAGGAGCACCTCTTGCTTGGTACTCCTTTCTCCAGAAGAAATCCAACACCTCTCCAAGAGGTGGATTCTTCTTATTCATGATGAAAGACATCATAGCTTCAAATCTATGATTGAAGTACCTACATACATTGACTGGATCCAAAGAGCACAGTTCTCCGGGTGTCTTGAATTCGATGTTATCTACGTTAGCATTTGCCTCTCGTAGAAATTGAAGTAAGTCTTCCCAGCCATACTCGGCACAACTCAGAGTGAGGAACCATGTGGGAGTACCTAAGTTCCTCAGCATACATTTTAAATCACCATGACGACGGTACCAGTCCTCATTAGTACCACGCTGACACGCCATGAGATTAATCAGGTGAGAATCCAAAATACTATCTTGGACATTGACTTTATCCATAAAATCACTTGCCGAGATGTTTTGCATGTGTATACCACTTTTCAAGATGTGGTTCACTGCATATGACAGTCCAGACAGATCGCTTTCAAACAGGAGATGAAACAAATAAGGAATGCATTGTCGAAACCTAGCATCTCCTGCATACAATCGCAAAGTCCGGTATTCAGAAGCAGGAATTTGATGAGGTCGCTCATCATATCTTCCTCCCTGACCTGTTGGAAAAAGCTGTGGGAAACACCGAGCTTCCAAACTTTCCTCCCAAACACTAATGGGACTCCCTTTGGCTTGTTTCATTTGAAACAACTCAATAGCATTCCCCATGACTTCCTTGGAATGCAAAGGATGAACACTATAATGTTCATATATTTCTTCACTAGTAGAGGGTTCTACTTTCTCAATTTGACCAGCACACAAATCGCTATCCTCTTCCTCACTTACTTCCTCTTCTGCAACATATACATTCTTATAGTATTTATTATTTTTTTTCAAATACAATGTTGCCTTTTTAACTTTCCTAACATCTACTAAATCTTGCCATATTTTCTTATTCTTTGTCGGAACCCCATTAACTAAGATAACCAGAGGTTCCTCTTCCACTTTTTCTACTCCAATTGTGTTAATGTTTTTCTTGAAATCTAGAGGCAAATAAACAACTCTTCCCTTTAATCCTCTCTGTAAATCTGATGGAGGCAATTTCCCTGTCTTTGGCTCCATTCTTACAATAGCCTGAAAGGGATGGATACTTTGAATCAAAATAGATTCATAAGTATTTAAGTCCTTCAATTCAGAAGGAATCTCAACCAATTCCAGATTATTATGAACTGCTCTAGCAGGCATCTGGTTTTGTTTTAATTTGTTACAACAATAAGTACACACACGTTGATCCAATCCCAAATCAAAACAATTTTCTACCATCAAGTATGTTGCAAAATCCTTCCATTCACTATTATTTTCCCTTTCACTTTTTGCATATAAATCCACTAACTTAGTCTGATTCTTATAATAAGTGCGTCTACAACACACACAAGTGAAATTAGGCCTCTCACTTGATTTCACGTCAAACGTCGCAATTTCCCTCTGGAAATTATCTGTACTGGAAACCTGTACACTATCTTCCACATGACCCTCTACTTCTTGCTCAATTTCAACATTCTCCTCTTTACTTCCAAAGTAACAAAACTCAATTTCTTCACATATATTCTTCACATCTATTTCAGAACCATGCAAAAGAGCAGCGCATAATTGTTTCAGCATAATTGCTGGACTCTTAGCATAATACAACATTCTAACTAATTTCCTCACTTTGTTATGATGCACTGCTAGCATCCTGAAATGATGAAAAACACTCTGGCATACTCTCCTGGAAAGACAAGCCAGTGAATGACCATGCAAACCTGTCACTTCTCTTACTCTGCAAGGATCTAATTCTTGCAACAACATCATTTTCTGCTTCAAACTTTTTTTGTTAAATGACCGTACAAAATCACAAAGCAAATTGATGGAATCCTGTCGCACACTGCAAATACTACTACACTTCCAGGTGTACACAGGACCCTTAGCACGTCTTCCTAAAACCTCATTACCTAACAACTCTTCTGCCTCTGTTGTCACAAGTTTTTCTTTTTCAACTGGACAACCATCTTTCACTTCATAAGCACGACCACTGGTGTCAACTGCATGCACCAAATCATTATCCTGGAAATAACTCTCCTCATTAAAAAATGCCTCACAGCTTGAGCTATGCATCCATTCTCCAGAAAAAACTTCACAAAAATTACTACGATTAACTATTCTCTTCCATCTACTATTTCTTTTGAAATCAAAAATTGCCTTGTTTAGCTTCCTAATTCTATTGATTATCAAAATAAATAACTTACGTTTAATTTCAAATGCCTGATCAATAACTTTCTCGACTTTTTTTTTTCTCTTATAAAAAACTAGTTTCTGTTGACCTTTCTTAATATTTTTTAACAAATTGCCAATTATCCTGTTGCGGAACATTAGTTTACGAATCTCCCTAAACTGTTGTTTCCTTCTACTATCATGCACAGATTTATCTCTTGCTCTAGCAGTAACATTTTTCATTGTCCTTTTCTTTCCATTTGATTTCCTTCTCGTTTTATGGACTGAAACATTTTCTGTAGTAATATTTTTTTTATTACAAATATTTCTTATGAAATATTTAGAGCTCTTACCCGGTGCTTTCTTCGTGGCTTGAGAAATCTTTTTGTTAGAGGACTGCTGCGTTTTTTTTTTCACCTGCTGTCTTTGACGTTTTGCAGCCTTTATCTGTCTTTGTATTGTAGGCATGGTGAAATCTTGAAACGATCTGCAGTTGAATCTGTGGAAAAATATAATAAAAAATGTTAATAAACATTATTACCAAACAGTAAATCAGTAACAGTGATCAAAAACTTAACACACTACTTGACATTTTAATTTGAAGATTTTTTAGTCATTGGCAATTTTACAATACAGAAATACCAGAAAAGAAATGACATTTATATTTATGTTACCTATGCTATTTTATATGTGAATCTGATCTAATTTTATGAGCATATTTTAATATTTTATTGAAGACACTACACATAACCTGTTTTTGAAGGTGTCTTTATTTTTAAATTAAACGGTTTACCTTTTTACTTTTTATTGATTATAAATTTTAAAAATAAATGTTTATATTTCCAAAGGCTCAAGCAGGTCAGCTTCCCATCCTATATCATATAATTCGGACAAATCTGCATCCTCATCACGCTCTTCTTCATCCTCAGGATTTAAATCATCCAAAGGATCAACATCCACTGATGTTTCAATTACAAGTTCAATGATGAGGTCAAAATCAACTGATTGCAGATTGTCGCTCATGTTGAGGTTGTCTTTATCTTTAAAGAAAGATAACAACAATGAGATGTTGCAGAGTAAGAAACAAATCTCAGAGATTCTAATAGTAAAATTGTTTAACAAGATTAACATTTTGCAGCTATTATTTAGCCATGTCCAGCAATGCTGAGCAGGTGAAGCCTATGTCTAATTTTTCACTGAACAGGACTCATCTCTTCTTAACCTTGGATAAGCCTCACCGACTCTGTGTCCCCTGCACATACTTAAATGTTAAAGGGCAGATTTATATTAAATGGCACATCCCCAGGCATGCACCAGTTAATGTACAACTCCAGCAATGCGCCACCTTTACGGCACAGATGCGTCACGCATCTGTGCCGTTTTTGCCCCATGCTGCGCCGCATTGTAAATGCAGCACAACATGGGTGGCGGAACAGCAGCGCAGGATGACTGTCACATCCCTGGTGATGCGCCAGTCATCATAAATCTATCCCTAAGCTTCTTATCTTGTTACAGATGAACTGCCATATGTATCATCAAAATATTTTACATTTTCTAAATAGCGAATTTTAAGGAATAAATAGCGATTCTTTACCATTCCTAATTTGCGATGAGCAAATTGCTAATTGCAAGTTACCCATTCATTTCCATGGCCTAGGAGGCTCATATGAATGAAGGTTTAATTTGCGATTAGCAATTTGCTCATCACAAATTAGGAATTTTTCCAAGGGTGCAGGGGTGTCTCAAGAACACCCTGCTGCACCCCTGAAAAACAAATTTGGGGGCATATGGCACACATACATGCCCTAAGGGCATGTGTTGGCGTCATATGGCACCTTTTGTTTTTTTGAAAAAAAGCTTTTTGAAAAGAATTCACAAATTACCACCAATTTACCACAATAGTTTCCAAATCCTTAATGTCATTTTTTACATAGTTTTTGTTTGATACATTGCATTTAAGTAGTCACAAAATTTGCAAATCCTTCAGTGCAATTGCAAAATAAGGAATAGCAAATTTTGCTACTCCTTATTTTGCATCAAACTTGTTTGATACATACCATTTGTCTAATTAACATTCGCAAAGGCCGAAATTCATAGAATTTTGATCTTTGCAAATGCTAATTAGCTTGATACATATGGCCCCAAGTGAGGCCTGTCTTGCGACATGGTGCATCTTTTGCATCACTGCTGCTTGGGTTTTATGTGGTACGTTTTTTTTACACCATGACATATCTGCCTAAATGCATCAATTTGTAATGTTGTCGCCTCATAGCAAATCTTTTGCACCACCGCTGCATCATAAAAGTGACGCACAGTGGCACAAAAAAGGCATACACCTATCATAAATCTGTCCCTAGCATTTTAAATGATTAATCCAGGATGACAATAAAGTGTGTCCTATCCAGAGGTTTGTTTAAGGTGAGGCCTACTCAGGATTGCAGATTAAAGTTACGCTTGATGAAGAATACAGAGGAGATAATACATATAAAGGCCTACCAATGAAGTAAGTAATGTGCACTTTATTGCGCCAGTCATCATAAATGTATCCCTAAGCTTCTTATCTTGTTACAGATGAACCACCATATGTACCATCAAACTATATTGCATTTCCTAAATAGCAAATTTTAAGGAATAAATAGCAATTCTTTACTATTCCTAATTTGCAATGAGCAAATTGCTAATTGCAAATTACCCATTCATTTCCATGGGCTAGGAGGCTCATAGGAATGAAGGTTGCAATTTGTGATTAGCAATTAGCTCATCACAAAATAGGATTTTTTTCAAGCGTGCAGGGGTATCTCAAGAACACCCTGCTGCACCCCTGAAAAAGAAATTTGGGAGCATATGGCACACCTACATGCCCTAAGGGCATGTATAGGCGTCATATGGGACCTTTTTTTTTTGTTGAAAAAAATGCTTTTTGAAAAGAATTCGCAAATTACCACAAACTAGAAGTTGGTGGTAGTTTCCAAATCCTTAATATCATTTTTTACATATTTTTTTTTTGATACATTGCATTTAAGGAATCGCAAATTTTGAATTATTGACATTTTAAGTCATTTCCACATGTGCAGTGTTTTCAAAATATAATTTGAAAATCGTTTTTGGGGAAAAGTAATGGTTTGCAAATTTATGACAAGGACATAATGGTGTATGCTTCTCTATAAGGCATTTCAGTGTCTCTGATGTCATTTTTCCCATATTACATTATAAGACCTTTCCCCATGGAGCACATTCCTTGTAAATATGCTCCCACCTGTGCATTGCGAATTTAGATTTTGACTGTTTCAGTCACATAGCCATGTTGAAAGTGACCCAAAAAAATTGCAAACGTTTTAAAATAACACATTCATGTGTCTTAAGGACATTTTAAGTCATTTCCCCATGGACAATGTTTTCTAAGTGGCGCAAAAGAGGTATACACCTATCATAAATCTGTCCCTAGCATTTTAAATGATTAATACAGGATAACAATAAGATGTAGCCTATCCAGAGGTTTGTTTAAAGTGAGGCCTACTCAGGATTGCAGATTAAAGTTACGCTTGATGAAGAATACAGAGGAGATAATACATGTAAAGCTCTACCAATGAAGGAAGTGATGTCTACTTCATTGCGCCAGTCACCATAAATGAATCCATAAGCTTCTTATCTTGTTAGACATCAACCGCCATATGTATCATATAACTATTTTGCATTTCCAAAAAAGCAAATTTTAAGGAATAATTAGCGATTCTTTACCATTCCTAATTTGCGATGAGAAAATTGCTAATTGCTATTTTACCCATTCATTTCCATGGGCTAGGAGGCTCATATAAATGAAGGTGCACTTTGCTTTTCACAATTTGCTCATCACAAATTAGGAATTTATTCCAAAGGTGCAGGGGTGTCTCAAGAACACCCTGCTGCAACCCTAAAAAAGAAATTTGGGGGCATATGGCGCACATAAATTTTAACAACATTCCTTTACCTCAACAACGATTTTCAAATCATAACTTCAAAACACTACACATGGGAAAATTACTTAAATTGTCCTTAAGACACATAAAAGCGTTTTTTGATTGGCTTTCCTGCATGGTAGGGTCACTTTTAACATGGCTATGTAACACAAACATTCAAAATCAAAATTTTCCATGCACATGTGGGAGCATATTTACAAGCAATTTGCGCCACAGAGAAATGTCTTACACTAAAATGAGAAAAATAACATCAGGGACAGTCAATTGCCTTATAAAGAACCATACACCATTATGTCCTTGTCATGAATTTAAAAACAATTCCTTTTCCCCAAAAACGATTTTCAAATCATAATTTCAAAACACTGCACATGAGAAAATGACTTAAAATGTCATTAAAACACATGAAAGCGTTTTTTGATTGCCTTTCGAGCATGGTTGGGTCACTTTTAACATGGCTATGTAACACAAACATTCAAAATCTAAATTTTCCATGCACATGTGGAAGCATATTTACAAGCAATTTGCGCCACAGAGAAAGGTCTTACACTAAAATGAGAAAAATAACATCAGGGACAGTCAATTGCCTTATAAAGAAGCATACACCATTATGTCCTTGTCATGAATTTAAAAACAATTCCTTTTCCCCAAAAACGATTTTCAAATCATAATTTCTAAACACTGCACATGGGAAAATGACTTAAAATGTCATTAAAACACATGAAAGCATTTTTTGATTGGCTTTCCAGCATGGTTGGGTCACTTTTAACATGGCTATGTAACACAAACATTCAAAATCAAAATTTTCCATACACATGTGAGAGCATATTTACAAGCAATTTGCGCCACATAAATCATAATTTTCTCCTTAAAGCACACTATTCTCTATCTAAATTAAAGAAATATTTTCTCACCTTAGCAAATACTTTGAGTTTGAAAACAGTCTAAGAAACACACCAATTTGTCTTCAGCAGAGCAAAAGGTATGCACTCCAGAGTCTGCAGCTATCAAAAGCACAGAAATGCTGTAATTCTTCACACATATTTCTCATGTCACCCAATCAAAACTCTTCCCTCACTTTTTTTCAAATGAAAACCCTTCCCCCTCTGCCCTTTCTGCCTATTTTCCATAGCAACCACCTCTTGGAAAAACTCTGGTGTTTGCAAGTTCACACAACAATGTTGCAATTGAACTCTGAACTCTCAGTGCACCTGCATATCCAGTGCATTCTTTCATTTAATGATTTTTTATTGACCACTCAAAATACATCTTTCAAAGAACACATCTGTGCACCCTAACTTTCTGTTTTCATCAATCAAAATCCACCAATCACTGTTACTGCTTCATGAACACAGAAACTCCACAGTTTTTTTTTCATTTTACACTCTCATTTTTTCAACTGCCATTTCATTGCCACACTTCATCTGACTGCAGGAGAACCTTCTCTCACCATGTTTTCTGTCTGGATTGTTGGTCATAGTTATATTCACTGGGCTCAAAGGTACGTTGAAAGCAGGAATTTACCTAACCTCAATTTACAAGATGTGGAAATTAAGTGGTTTGGCCACAGAGGATTAAAATGTCACCAATTGATACCATTGGTGAAAACCTTTATGCATTTGCCAAAACCTGACCTGTTAATTGTGCACTGTGGAGGTAATGACTTGGGCACTTTGACTGGTGTAGGTCTGGAAATGCTTTTAAAGGACACCTTTGAGCAATTAATGGCACTTTTTCCTCAGACTGCCTTGGTATATTCAAATATATGCCAAAGACAGAAATGGAGGTGGTCAAACCAATTTTGTCCACAAATTGAGAAGTCGAGGAAGCATGTAAACAAATCTGTTTCAGCTTACATGAGAGACCATGGAATGGGCTCCCTGTACAACAATAACTTGCGTTACTACATGCAAGATATCTACAGAGGAGATGGAGTTCACTTCTCAGATGAGGGCAACAGAGTTTTCACTCTGAATTTAAGAATGTGCATTGGTACCTACTTATAAGTACCTAAATGTACCATAAACCCAAAAGCTCTTCTCAGAGCTACCCTACATCTAATCACTCACAATTATTATTTTACTCTAACTTTTTTCACTAATTTTCAACAAAGTACGCTCCCTGGGGCGCTACCCGGTACGCGTACCGGGAGCTAACCTCGCGAATTTTTTTTTAAAAAATGTTTTTTTTTCGCACATATAAACCTCCTCAGCCACCCTCAGAAAACCTAGGGGATCAAGATAACTCTACCGTGCCCCCTTCTACCCATTCCGAACATTATTTGCCCTCCATCTTGTATCTTAATTCGACCGAAACACAAAATGGTGGACTCCCGGAACGCTTAAGGTCCGCGAACCGAGGCGCTCAACGGTTCGCGTACCGGGTCGCTCCCTGGGAAGATAAAGGAAATAAAAAATAATCAAAAAATCCAACAATAAATTAACATACAGCATTTGAAAAGACTATCATTCATTTTTCATTGTAGTACGCTCCCCAGAACGCTTCCCGGTTCGCGGACCGGGCGCTAACCACGAAAAAAAACAAAAAATTTTTTATTTATTTTTGCCCCGCGGGGCCCCTTTAAAACCTCCACATTAAACCTAGGGGGTCAGCGAGGATCTACTATGCCCCCTTATAGTTATTTCCCCCTTTGTTTTGGCCTCCTCTTGTCTCTCGATCCTACCGAGAGACAAGATGGCGGCCGCTCCGGACTGTTTAGAATGTTGACAGACACCGGAGAGCCAATCAGCTTCGCTACGCGAAGTTCCGGTACGCTTAAGGTCCGCGAACCGGGGCGCTGCCCGGTCCGCGCTTACAGATATATATCTTTTTTTTAACGTTAATTTCTCAAAATCCACTGCAGCACATATATTGAGACCTACAAAAGGCACATCGGGCTACCAGTCCCTACAATTTAGCCAAGTTTCGTGCAAATCCATTCAGCCGTTCGGGCTAAAAGTGAGGCTAACCGCCCTATGGAAAACTCAATGTTAAAAACACGTTTTGGGACCCCCCTTTTTTCTCGGCCCCCCCTGGACGAACCCCCCCCAAATTTTCAGGGGCTGCTCAGAAACAAAATGTTCCATTTTCCAGAAAATTTCAACCAATTCCGTCCACAAACGCCAAAGTTATTAGACATAGAATTTTCAAAAATCCCATAGGGAAAAAATCCTAACTATATATACCTACTGGCGACCGCCAGTAGGTAATATATATATATATATACATATATATATATATATATAGATTCACTGAAAAAACCATAGGTTATACACCATATATAGTTAGGAATTAGCATTTAAAAAACCTTATTTTACTCACACAAAACCATTGAAATTCCATATATAGTTAGTTGCACTAACTATATATCGCGCACCCGCAATCCACTGCTGATCATGTCACATATTACATCATTCATGACATGGTCAGTGACATCACTGATGACATCACTGATGACATCTCAAATGACATCACTGATGACATCTCACTTGACATCAATGATCACATCACTGATGATATCATTCATGTGATAATACAATGCATCTCCTCACACTCTAATATAACCTCCGTTACACCCAGTGTTAAATAGAGAGTATCATTTTTGAAACCATTGACACACCAATACTAGTTACTACATACGCACTCACTGATTCCTATGTCTACACACACATTCACTCATACAATCATTCATACATACAATCACTCATCTTTACAACACTATCATATGCACTCATACACCTATACAGACACTCACACTCTGCCACTCATCCATGGAGTTACTCACACACCTAGTCAGTCCTGAAAAGAATCAATCACACTTCCATTTTCTCATCTATACAGTTAAACACAGAACACCTTACATTTTTGAAACATATACTAACACATAGTTACTCTCTTATAGAATCACTGATACAAGTACACATTGATCTGCACAGAGTCACACACCTCCCAGCCAGCCATACACACACTCAGTCTCCCATACAAATACTTGTGCAACCAATCAATAACCCATATAGCCACTTATATCAACACATGCAGCAGCTTGCACAACAACAGACATACTGATGCACACTTTTAGACAGTTTAGTCACTAACCCGTGCATTCAGTAAGACGCATTTATTCACTCACTCATACAGTCAATCACGCACCTACTAAAACCTTCATTCAGACACTTATACATCCACTCATTCTTCAATATGTAAAACATATTTAAACTTTACAGAAACACATAATCACTGGATGTTGTCATCAGTGATGTCATCAGTGATGTCACTGACCATGTCATGAATGATGTAATATGTGACATGATCAGCAGTGGATTGCGGGTGCGCGATATATAGTTAGTGCAACTAACTATATATGGAATTTCAATGGTTTTGTGTGAGTAAAAAAAGGTTTTTTAAATGCTAATTCCTAACTATATATGGTGTATAACCTATGGTTTTTTCAGTGAATTTTCAAGGTTTTGTAAATGCTAATTCCTAACTATATATGGTCTATAACCTATGGTTTTTTCAGTGAATTTCAATGGTTTTTTAATAGCAAATATCATAAGCTGTCGAATGTCAAGTACGTGGTAAGTAAAAACATTTTCGTGTTTATGCACACTGATCTGCTTTGAATGCTGCCCCCCACCCCTCATTTCTATTAGGAGTACTCTCTCTTTGCAGATAGTGAAGGGTAGTTAACGCAGCCCTTTGCCCCCTTTGTAATCCGTCGTGCCTGCTTCTCTCTCCATTTGATTGATTGTTCTCTTTGGTTCATTCTCTATTTACAAACAAGCACAGAGTCGCAATACTCTGTTTAGTCTTTGCAGATAGCGAAAAATCGTGTAAAAAAACAAAAGGAATCGAGCAAAATCAGTAGGCCACTAATGGGATCTCTTTTTGACCTCGCTAAAATAGAAACATTAGGAACAACCTGTTGAAAATAGCAATGCGTATGTACATAAGCGGCGTTCATTTGTGTTCACAGTACCCCTTGTTGATTGTTTCAATCGAGCATTGAATTGTTCGAAGTTAATTCTCTTAAGGATCTTCTCTACCTGCAAACGAGGAAGAATAGGAATATTCTCTCTCCCTTTGCAGATAGTGAAGGGTAGGTAACGCAAGCCTTTAACACGTCGTACCTATTTCATTCCTCATTGATTGATTGATTGTCCGAACATTGACTGTTTGGGAATTAGTTCTTTTTGGAGGTATTCCCTGTTTGCAAATAAACGTAGGAAAATCTTTGCAAGTAGTGAAAGGGTACGTAATGCGGACCTTTCTCCCCCGTTGTAATCTGTCATGCCTATCTACTCCCCACTGATTGATGCACCTTTTTCACCCGGACCATTTACTAGAGATACGTCATCTGGCCCGACCAGAGAGCACCCCTAGTGAAAAGGACATATGCAATAATAACAAAGTGATCACTGTATCCTGTTAACAGAAACTTTACCATGAAACAACCTGGAAAGAAAAAAATAGGAAAACGAAAATCAGTAGGCCACTGATGAACATGAACTTTTATTAAACAACGAACAAAGAAACGATAACATAACGTAATGATAAAACCTATTAATGTCCTAGAAACAAGAAAACGTTAAAATATGCCAGTGGTGAGAGACCAGAAAAACAGTAAGAGAAACCAAATCACCCCTCGCTGTCCCACCGCCTGCCACGCCCAAAAAATCGATAGACTAGGGAAAATGCAAGTCAGTAGAACATCCGCCCCCACTCTGGAAACTTCCAAGGTGGGGCAGGGTTCCGGCTACGCCCAGCCGGGAGCAGCCCATATAAGGCAGGTCCTGCTGCCACGCCTCGGCCAGGAGATCCTAACGTAGGGTGTAGCCGGAGGAGAGGCCGAGGCCAGCGGGACCCGGCCAGGGGATTGCCTTTACAACGCTGAACAGTTGCAGGGGGGGGGAATGTCTCCTCGACCCTCCCCTCTCTCTCCCAGTCCGGCCGCGGTGGCCCTTGAGAGTTGCAGGTAGTCCCGCCACATGCTCTTCCGGTCCGGCCACCAACGGTCGGGGGGCCGAGGCCGACGGGATCCGGCTGCAGCCGATAAACCAAGAAACCCGTTCATGGGGCCGGAGCCAGGGGCGTCCGGCCGACATCCACCGGAAGCCCGGCCCGAAGACGGACGGGACACTTCTTTCTTTTATAATGGCTGCGACAACACTGGGGGGGGATGTCTTGCACATGCCTCCGACCCCCCCCCCCCCTCGTCCTCATCGCCTGGTCCGGCCATAACAAATCTCAAGCGAGACGCCGTGGGGTGCACTGGGAGGGAGAGACGGTGCGAACAGGCCTCTCCCGCCTCCCCAGGTGGAGGCTTCCCAGCTGCACCCTCAGCGCTCCAGGCGCCCGGAAAAGGGTTCTTCCACTGTGGCCATGCTGCAACGTCTCGCCCGGCAGGGTGGAGCCCGTCCGCTCATGTGACCCCGCGATCGCCGGTAGCTGCCGAACTCTCAAAATGGCGGTCGACCTGGCAAGAGCGGGCCCAGCATAAAGAAATGGCCCGGTCACTGGTTGACTCCACCACCGTAGTCCTCCACGACCTTGAAGATTCTAGAGGAGCCGCGGGAGTCTCCGACCCCCGATGGGGAATGACTGCCATGATCGCCCGTGGAGTGACGAAACTGTATCCGCGGGACGTCGGCGCTCCCATGCTGGCGCCAGCCTCACTTTGAATTACTAGAATCCTGCAGACCTCACTTCCGGTGAAAGCACAGTGTGACCCGGTAGGAAAAATTATTGCACCCCCTCCCCTTTTTGACTGATAGTTCAAACCACCGATCCTTTCCTTTGCCCTTTTAACGGAACTTTGGACTGCCTCCCCCTCTTTTACATTTTCTAGAGAAAACAAAACATTAACCACTACATTAGCATAGCAGTTGACACCAGAACTGTTTTCAAATTGAAAACCAACAACATCTTCAACAGAATCCTTTTTGTTTCTGCTGTGACCCTGCTACAGCACAGGCATTGTCCCCAGCAGTAATTCTGCAATGCCGGTAAGAATAGCTGTGGTGCCTACTGGACTCACTCACCCCCGCGGCGCCCCACGCCGTTTTTTGCTGGGCGGCAACTTACTAGACATCACTTTCGTGCCATCTAGATTTCAGCGCGTTCTGCTGCCTTGGAACTATTCGCACAACAGACCGCTACTGACAAGAATATTTCATTATTGGTGCTGTCAATTTCAATAAATCTATTGGATAATTCAAAAGAAATTGCCACGGTCTCTTCGTTGTTTAAATGTTTTTACTGTTTTTGTTTTCTTGTATATATTTATATGTTATTAAAGTTTTATATTCCTACTACTTTGTTGGAGTGCTATATATTTTTAATGTGACACATAATTGTAAAAACTTTGATGTACAAAGAGTCATTCCTGGAATCTTCCGCTTCAGGCTCGGTCCCCTCCCCAATCACAATACAGGATGGTTTTCAGATAGTAGGAACACGTGTGGTGTGACGGATCTCATCGGGTGTGGGCCTTGATCTACTATAACTCCTTTGAAGAGGGGTGATTCTTTACAGCTGGGGCCATAAACTACATCTGCAGGGCTAGCTGATAGCCTGGACAATCGGACACAGAGAAAGAGGAGTGTCAGAGGGTGCGGTAGTGAATAGGGCGAAAGGGAGGTGTCGGGCGGGCACAGAGTGTGATTCTCAGGGAAGAGCAGCGCAGATGGGGGAGGTTTATTGCCCATGCATAAGACAGAGAGCGGTGGTGACCAGTGCCTAGGGAAGATGCTTGCGTGGGTGAGGAGCCATGCTACGAATCGACAGCGTGCAGAGAGTGGGTCTGGTCAAGACATCTAAAATGGCTGCCGTGCACGACAAAAGTGTGGCATTTCAAAAAAGGCAAGATGGCGCAGACAATGTTTTTCAACACTTCCTCATTTCCTTCGAATCGAACGTTAACAGACGTTGGGGCATATTACCAAAGTTAAGCGATATTTATCGCTAACGATGCTTACCAACCAATTTTTTACCACTAAGCATCATCAGAAATTATCGAAGATAAACCTTGCTATTATCAAGGTTTATCGCAAATGCGATAATAAACGGCCGCAATGCATGAATATCACTAAAAACTCAGCGATATTCATGCATTACCGAGCTAATGCTCTTAGCCATGTTATCCACCTCCCATTGGATAACATGGCTAAGAACTGCTCAGGGCAGGTGTTACTTTTTGGAGATATTCGCGCTTAGCGCGAATATCTCCAAAAGTTGGTAATAGGAGATAGATATCTTGCATGTTGTAATGCAAGTTATTGTGGTATATGGAACTCATACCATAATCTCTCAGGAAAGCAGAAACTGATCCTTTTGGGACCGCCTAAAAAGGCCTAGGGGGTGAGGAGTACTCTACTTTGCCCCCTTTTCACGTTCCGAACTATTTTATTTTACTCTCTTCTGTAATTACACAAAATAGCAGCGATAAGATGCATCGGAGACACACAGTGAGAGAAAGGAGGCCGGAGATGAAGAAGAGATGTCAAATACACATTGGAGATAATATAGTGGCAGAAGGGAAGTAAATATGAGTAAACTTACCATGTAACATAAAAATGTTGCACTCTATACTATAAGTCTCATTTTATACTACAATCACTTCGCTACAACCTCATGAATTAAAAATAAAAATGAATAATGTCTCAAACAATTTTTGATTTCTAAATATAAATTTATTCTTCAGAATTTTCTAAATTTGAAAGAACTAGTAACATGTCCTCATCAGCAATGTCCTCATTAAAAGTCTCCAATGATGATTCTTGTAACTCTATGGTCTCCAAACACTCGATAAATTCGCCATCAAGAGATTGAGCAAAAAAATCATTCAAGTCATCTCCTCCTTGTGACAATATTTCATTATTGGTGCTGTCAATTTCAATCAATGTAGTGGAATCATTCAAGTCATCTCCTCGTGACAATATTTCATTATTGGTGCTCTCAATTTCAATCAATGTAGTGGAATCATTCAAGTCATCTCCTCCTTGTGACAATATTTCATTATTGGTGCTGTCCATTTCAATCAATCTAATGGAATCATACAAGTCATCTCCTCCTTGTGACAATATTTCATTATTGGTGCTCTCAATTTCAATCAATGTAGTGGAATCATTCAAGTCATCTCCTTGTGACAATATTTCATTCTTGGTGCTGTCCATTTCAATCAATCTAATGGAATCATACAAGTCATGTCCTCCTTGTGACAATATTTCATTATTGGTGCTCTCAATTTCAATCAATGTAGTGGACAATTCAAAAGAAATTGCCACGGTCTCTTCATTGTGAGCCATTTTATTTTGAAATTGCTTGCTGTAAATTGCAGAAAAAAATAATCACTTTCATTTATCGTTTTTAGTAATACATAATATAAAACTAACTTTATCAAGTATTTAGTATAACAGAAGGACTGCAAATAAATAACAGAAAACATTTTTCAAATTATCTTCAAGTGTACAACATAGTTCCCCTTACAAATTAACAACTCACCTTTTTAAAAGTAGCAGAAGTGTTAGTACTGTGTAAATCAAACACCAGAAATTCACCACCAAAAATTCCTCACAAATGTACCTCAGACAGTAGTATCACAAAATGGCTGTGGTTTCCTCTCATTTGACATATATACATAACCAATTAACTTTCATCACACACAAATACAAAACCAAAGTAACATTTTAATTGGTTCTAAATTTCAACACTTTCAAATGTGTTTTCCCCATGCAATTTTCCATAGGACATTTACATACGTCTACAGCCTGAATGGCTGAACGGAATTACACCAAACTTGACAAAATGGTACATCAAACCTAAGAGGTCAGGAAGGATCTACTATGCCCCCTTATGGTCATTTCCCCCTTCGCTTTGGCCTCCTCTTGTCTCTCAATCCTACCGAGAGACAAGATGGCGGCCGCTACGGACTGTTTGGAATGTTGACAGACGCCGGAGAACCAATCAGCTTCGCAAAGCTCCGTAACGCGAAAAGTACGCGAAGCGGAGCGCTGTTACAGATATATATCTTTTTTTGAACGTTAATTTCTCAAAATCCACTGGAGCACATATATTGAGACCTAGCAAAGGCACATCGGGCTACCAGTCCCTAATATTTTGCCAAGTTTCGTGCAAATCCATTCAGCCGTTCGATTATTATTATTTTTTTTTTTTTTTGCCCCGCGGAGCCCTTTTAAAACCTCCACATCAAACGTAGGGGGTCAGCGAGGATCTACTATTCCCCCTTATGGTCATTTGCCCCTTCGCTTTGGCCTCCTCTTGTCTCTCGATCCTACCGAGAGACAAGATGGCGGCCGCTACGGACTGTTTGGAATGTTGACAGACGCCGGAGAACCAATCAGCTTCGCTTCACAAAGCTCCGTTGCGCGAAAAGTACGCGTCCTGGAGCGCTGCCCGGTCCGCTGTTACAGATATATATCTTTTTTTAAACGTTAATTTCTCAAAATCCACTGTAGCACATATATTGAGACCTACAAAAGGCACATCGGGCTACCAGTCCCTACAATTTTGCCAAGTTTCGTGCAAATCCATTCACCCGTTCGGGCTAAAAGTGAGGCCAACCGCCCTATGGAAAACTCAATGTTAAAAACACGTTTTGGGACCCCCCTTTTTTCTCAGCCCCCCCTTGACGAACCCCCCCCAAATTTTCAAGGGCTGCTCAGAAACAAAATGTTCCATTTTCCAGAAAATTTCAGCCAATTCCGTCCACAAACGCCAAAGTTATTAGACATAGAATTTTCAAAAATCCCATAGGGAAAAAATCCTAACTATATATACCTACTGGCGACCGCCAGTAGGTAATATATATATATATATCTATTCACTGAAAAAACCATAGGTTATAGACCATATATAGTTAGGGATTAGCATTTAAAAAACCTTATTTTACTCACACAAAACCATTGAAATTCCATATATAGTTAGTTGTACTAACTATATATCACGCACCCGCAATCCACTGCTGATGATGTCACATATTACATCATTCATGACATGGTCAGTGACATCACTGATGACATCACTGATGACATCTCAAATGACATCACTGATGACATCACTGATGACATCTCAAATGACATCACTGATGACATCACTGATGACAACATCCAGTGACTGTATTTTTCTGTAAAGTTAAAATATGTCTTACATATTTATGAATGAGTCGATGTATAAGTGTCTGGACGATGGATTTAGTAGGTGCATGACTGAATGTATGAGTGAGTGATTAAATGTGTCTCACTGAGTGCATGGGTTAGTGACTAAACTGTCTTAATTTGTGCATCATTATGTCTGTTGTTCTGTAAACTGCTGCATGTGTTGATCAGTAGCTATATGAGTAACTATATAGGTTATTGATTGGTTGCCCAAGCATTTGTATGGGAGACTGAGTGTGTGTGTGGGTGGCTGGGAAGTGTATGACTCTGTGCATAGATGTATGGGTTCAAAAGTGCATGTTGGAAACAGCTGTATGGGCGGTTGACTGTGTGCATGACTGTATTGGTGAGTGAATAGATATCTCAGTGCTACATGTCAAATTAAGTACATATGTAAAATACAGTACATGTGAGAGTTGACATATATAAATAACTGTGCATAAGAGCCAGTGAATGTGTGAGTGGCTGTATGGATCATTGTGAACTTGTATCCAGGATTGTATAAGTGAGTAAATATGTTTTAGTATATGTTTGAATAAGTAAGGTGTGTTTAACTGTATAGTTAAGGAAATGGAGGTGTGATTGATTGTTTGCATGACTGTCTAGGTGTGTGTGTAACTTCATGGATGAGTGACAATCTGTGAGTCTGTGTTTACACTGAGTGTATCTAAGGTTATATTAGAGTCTGAAGAGGTTCATCGTATTATCACATGAATGATTTTATCAGTGATGTCATCAGTAATGTCATTTGAGATGTCATCAGTGATGTCATTTGAGATGTCATCAGTGATGTCATCAGTGATGTCATTTGAGATGTCATCAGTGATGTCATCAGTGATGTCACTGACCATGTCATGAATGATGTAATATGTGACATCATCAGCAGTGGATTGCGGGTGCGTGATATATAGTTAGTACAACTAACTATATATGGAATTTCAATGGTTTTGTGTGAGTAAAATAAGGTTTTTTAAATGCTAATCCCTAACTATATATGGTCTATAACCTATGGTTTTTTCAGTGAATTTTTAAGGTTTTGTAAATGCTAATTCCTAACTATATATGGTCTATAACCTATGGTTTTTTCAGTGAATTTCATTGGTTTTTTAATAGCTAATATCAAAACCTTTACAATGTATTATTCTTTAAAAAGAAAAATATTTTTTACATGTTTTTAATACAATTTTTTTTAAATTTTTTTTTTGTTTCGCTCCCAGTACGCGTACCGGTTAGCTTCCCGTTAGCTCAATCCGGAGGCGCGACCCGGTACGCGAACCGGTAAACGTTCCTTTTGCGCACCTCTCTCGTTACAAAACAACATCGTGACGCGTCGCGTCAGCATGACGTTTCGCGTTCTCGCGTAATACGTCATATTACGTGCTACGTTCGCGTACCCGGAAGCGCAGCGGTACGCGAACCGGAAGCGATCCGCGGCGCGGCGCCGACCGCGTAACGTAAACACAGCAGGTCATGTGACTCGGTAAAAACACTTTTCATTGGTTCATTTCACTTTTGGTTTCCTAATGATGTAATACTAGGTCATGTGATCTAAAATGAACACTTTTCATTGGTTTAGAACTTTTGTTTTTCCCAAATGATGAAAACCCCTCCTTCTTTCCTCACTCTGACTTTCATCTTGGTGAGAGAAAGACCCTTTATTGAGACTTTGAGATGGCTTCATTAGTAGCTTCAGCTGGTGCTAACCCACCACCTCCACCAAATCCAAAAAAGAGAGGACCACCTGCAGAAGTAATTTTGCAAGAAGAGGAAGAACAGGAAGAGGAGGAAGAGGAGGAAGAGCCAAGATTTTTGCCAGAGGAGCCCAGGAGGTACAATCGAAAGGAGAATTACATCTGGCAATTCTACAGAATTCCTGAGGGGCAAAAAAAAGTGAATGCACGCTACGTGTTTTGCCGTCTATGCGGTGATAGATTGTCAAGGGGAACTGATAAAAAATACAGTTACGGCAATCATACTATGCATCGGCATATGAGTAGGTGGCACCCAAATAATTATAGTGCTGCCCAGCTACGTGACGAACAACAAAATCCCCTCCCAATGGCAAGAAGATCGGTGGTTCCAGAGGTGTCGGGACCAGAGGCGAGGGAGATGATCGCAAACATCCAAATGTTGTTTGGGCACGTAAAGCAAGTGTGCGTGGAATGTGGCGATTTCATCTGCTACAGAGAAAGTAGCATCACTTTGATTTTGCGAGCTATTCAAAATCATATTAATGTTTGTCCGAGACGCCCCAAAAAATAAATTCTTTTTTTTTTTTTGCTCCTGTTGAGCCCTTTATAATGGATCGTTTTTGTTTCCCCCCCCCCAAAAAAACCAAAAATTTTTTAAAAACGTTCAGAAAATACAAAAAAAGTAAAAAAATGTTCAAAAAATACTAAAAAAAATATAAAACAACAAAAACATAAAAAAAAAAGTTCTTTTCAGAACTACCTCCCCATTATAAAAAAATTGGTAGAATATTTGGAACTCTGCCAACCTCTATTTCTCTTAGTTCGCTCCCCGGGGCGCTACCCGGTACGCGTACCGGAAGCTAACCAAAAAAAATATTTTTTTAAAAAAAGAACAGTAAGTATAAGGTAAGCAAACAGACAGTTATGTGAAAAGAAAGACAGCGTTAGGGAGTAAACAAGAGATACTGTTACCTACAATCCACTGCTGATGATGTCACATATTACATCATTCATGACATGGTCAGTAACATCAACAGCAGTGGATTGTAGGTAACAGTATCCTTAGTTTACTCCCTATAGCTGTCTTTCTTTTAACATAACTGTCTGTTTCCTTCCCTTATAGTTACTGTTCTTTTTTAAAAAAAAAATTTTGGATCAGTCATAAACAGTGACATTAATAGAAACAGAGAGAGTGAACAAGAGTGAAGAACTATGGTCCTCCTCAGCCACCCTCAGAAAACCAAGGGGGTCAAGATACATCTACCGTGCCCCCTTCTACCCATTCTGAACATTATTTGCCCTCCATCTTGTATCTTGATTCGACCGAAACACAAAATGGTGGACTCCCATAACGCTGCTGGTTTGCGAACCGGGCAACTTCCCGGGAAGCGGTCCAAAAAAAAAGGTGGGAAAGTAATTCACAGACACTAAGAGTAATAGAGATGGAGTGAGTGAACAAGACTGAGGAACTATGAGAACAGAGGGACTGAGAAAAAGAGTGGAAGGAGTTGAGTAAGTAGGTAATAGAGAAAGGAATGAGGAAAGTAGCAAAGGCAGGAAACTGAGGATTAAAGAAGTGAAGCAGTGGATCTAATAGTAGGTGAATGTGATAGAAATGTAACGAAAAGAGTACAACTATTTACCTTATAATTGCCGTTAAATTAATCACATTTTATTTTTATACTTTCAATCTGTGAAAGAGAGAACCAACATTTGAAAAATATTAAAACATGTATTTAAAAATTACAAAAGACAAGGGAAAATATTGAAGGACAAATAGTTTTTCAACAACTTTGACACTGACAGAAGCTTCTGCTTCTCCAGGTCCTCTACACAATCCTAAAGATATACATTTTAAACTAACAGTACCTTGATGCAGATGAAGTGAGGCCTATCTTAAAACATGGTTTATCTTTTGCATTGCTCTTGTTTCAGAAAAGTGTCGCTTCAGGATGCCAATAACATGTCTCCTATCCAGAGATTTGTTTGAGGTGAGGCCTACTCAGAGTTCAAGATGAGATTTACACTTGTTGAAGTGTACAGAGGAGATAATATCTGTGAAAGTCTACCAATGAAGTGAGTCATGTCCACTGCACTCTTCAACAAAGTAGAAACCTCCTATGTTTCCCTGGACAGACCTAAACTTGATCTGCACAATGTGATTCATAATGATAGGAAACACAGGTGATGTAATTGAAATATGTGCAATTTATTTTGCTCATTTCACAATCACATCACTTGTGTTTCCTTTGCTTAGGTATCTCATTGTGCAGATGTAGTCCAGCATATGAAAGAATACATAGAAGTGCAGCACTGCATGCAATAAATTTAACACTTACAGAAAACTCACCTTCTCCATGCCTCCTACACAGTTCTACATATACATCATAAATGCAAACAGTACAGAATTAATTATACATGTTAAATGGTTTATTTTTGCTGTTCTCAGAATGTATCAAAATTCACTAAAAACAGTGACTTGAAGGTATTTATCATGTAACAGCGGGGAAAAAAAAACACAATCAAAATGATTGTGTTTAAAAAACCCATACAACATCAGAAATTAAAATTCAGAACTCCTTAAAGTTAACTTACTTTCCATGACGTCCAAGGATGTCCTATGAACAGCTTACACTCTTTTGTGCTGTTATTACTTTCAGCCCGCCACTTTCTGAAAGAAAACCTCCATCGTTTTTAAAAACACGTTACATGCAATAAATGACTTCTTGGTCTCTACCACTATTTTCCACAAGGCCAAATCTAGTCAGAGATATTTATAACTCTTGGATTTCTTGTAAGCCAATCCCATCATTTGGCATTTCCGCAACTTTCACAATTAAAATGTTGAAGATCATTTTCACAATCCTGGAATAGTAATATCTTCCCCTTCTTGCTCAGTCATGTTCTACATTTCCTATGACACTGATACTGATTAATATGAAGCAGACTTACACTACCTCTATGAGTACTACAATTATTTAATTCTCTACATCACTTTTAATCACAAAGCAATGTAAAACAGTAGACAGCATTGCAGACTTACATTCCCTCTACTCCATGTTTTGATTGGCTGCTTCAATTAGCTTATGAAAAGAAACAGTTTTTCTGAACTCATTCAAAGTGCACATATATCTCCATGATGTCCAATCCTATGATTAGAAGTTATGTCTCTGAACTACACTTATCCTCAAGGCCAAATTGTGTAGGAGCCATTAGAACTTCTTGAAATTCCACAGAGCACATCCCGAGATTATTTCCCTAAAATTTTGGTTTTAAAAACACCAGGTAAGAGTTTTTAAGGTCATACGGCAATTTTTTTTTGAAAACTAAAACAGAATCATTGCAGAATGACCAGCCATTTCTAGACTTTAAATAAGCTGTGTAATGTCCTGATGTTATTGAAGGGCCGTCATGATATATAATTGCTGTAGTTACAAAAGTCCTTCCTGATATTGACAACTGCGAAGCTACAACATTTTTTATTAAAGTTGTCAATTTTGTTCCATCAGTCCTACATCGTTGGAACATTAAAATGACGTACTGGCCATATGTTCGTATAAATAATGTGGACATCATTTCAGATTTACATTGGCTACACTCCATGTTGTGATTAGCAGCTTTTACTAGCTTATTAAAGGAGACTGATTTACTGTCTGGCAAAGTTAAATATATAAATCTTTCTGAGTCCACACTAGTAGTACTTGATACCATACAGTTCTCGCAGTCATGCTGCCATTGATAAGAAAGCCCAAACTGCTGATCTACATCTACACCTTCAGCATGTAATACATCAAGCATATACATTAAAAACTCCTGACAATCTTGCTGAATATTTTGAGAGAATTGTGTTTGGCCTGAACATCTATCTAACAGATTTCTAATTTCAGACACACTTTCTATGTTTCTTCTATCAGTGGTACATTTCTCTAACACAGAATTTAACAAACTGCAAAATCTTTGATCAGAATTGACCACAATCTCTTCTTTTACATTTTTTAGAGAAAACAAAACATTAATTACTACATTAGCATAGCAGTTGACACCAGAACTGTTTTCAAACTGAAAATCAACAACATCTTCAACAGAATCCTCTTTGTTTCTGCTTGTAATTTTAGGTTCATTCACTTTTTGTCTTTTTGCTACAACCTCCCCAGTATTGTTCTCATTTCTTCGTTTCCGGCCTACCAGACGTTTCTCAAACAAAGGAAACTGAGGCAAATGTGGCGCATACTCTCTTCTTAACCTATTGTATTCCTTAACACAATCTAGATCTGCACAAATGTTTCTGACATCACACTCAATCAAGTACAATCCCGATAAAGTTCTAACTCGTGACAATGCCACATATGCCATACCCTCCTTGAACACAGAACTGCCAATATTCACCAATGCACTGTCTACACTTAAACCTTGCGATTTATGGATTGTCACCGCATATGCCAAGCAAACAGGGAACTGCTTACGGCGAACATATAAGTCTTTTACAAGCAAAAATCTAGCAGAACAACGAGCAATTAGCTGTACTTCCTCAATGCCATCAAATTTAATTTTTAAAAATTCAATTCCATCTCTATTTCTGTATTTCACAAAATCAACAACATTACCCATTGATCCATTTACCAGACCTCTTTCAACATGTAAATTCCTTCTTAAAATTATACGGCAGTTCAAGCACACATTCAGAGTCTTTTCAAAACCTGCAGTTTTAGATATACTCTTCTCTAATGAATCCAATTTAGTTTTCAGATTCTCAGACAAAATAATTGTTGATCCCATATGCTCTACTCTATCAATAGCTTCCAGTTTCACAATCTCTTCCTTTTCTAAATGCAACATTTTGTTGTTAAATTTGGCACATTCTGCAAGAGTTGGCATCAAACATATTCCAGATTTCTTTTCAGTAATTTTCTGAAAAATATTCTCAGGCACAACATCTTGTTCTGGATATAAATTTGACAGTAATCGTGCATTTAAAACTTCTTTCCCATGCTCAGTCAGTTTTCCAATTCTAACATCTTGTGGAATAGTCTTGTAAACTTCATCCTTCGCCTGACGCATATTTTCATGCAGTTCAGCATAATTGAAGTTTAACCATATATTGACGTTGCCAATGCTGCCTAGGCACTTCCTGGTATCTTCATGCGTGAGCATTTTGAACACAGGTTGCCCTTTCACTGGTGTCAGCTGCAGAAGATCTCCGAAAACAATGATGTGTTTGCCACCAAATAACACATCATACTCTGTTTTGAGAACTTCTTGCATCCTCAAATGCACAAAGGCAAGCATGACATTGGAAACCATGCTTACTTCGTCAATGATAAGAAGTTTCATTTTCCTCAAGATTCTTGAAACTTCAAAACAAGCATCTCCAGATAGCTTGTGATATTCTAATTTGTTGTCATGCTCCACTGGCAGCATCAGTAAATGATGTAAAGTAATCCCTTTAATATTATGTGCTGCCAGTCCAGTTGGAGCAGTGACAACACAAGACAGCGATGACTCTGTCCTTTCCTGCAAATAGCATGAAATTGCTTTAATGAGGAAACTTTTTCCAGTTCCCGCTTCTCCACTCACGTACAGTCGGACAGGCTTCAACGACGTACATGAGCACTCTTTCTTATCATGACTTAATCCATGATCAATTTGCATGGTAACTTCGTCATATATTTTCCTCTGCTCAACGTTGAGTTGCCTTTCCAACTCTTCTAAGTTAACCGCATCCTCTTGAGCATGTGCCATGGCTCTTTCCACTTCATTCATAGCAGTGGCAGCTTCATTTTCAATAAGAGGTCCTCCTAGTGGATCCTGACTCAATGAAGCAGAACTCTGACTGTCCTGAGAACTGTCTCTGGCAATCTCGGCTGCAATCGTTGCTTCCTGCTCAATTTCCGCATTCAACATTTCTACATATTTGGGAAAAGCAGGACATTCTATGGTCTCCTTGGCGGCATTGAAAGAGTCTTCGTAACAGAGGAAATCTCCAAGCAGTTCCTCTTCTGCACGCCAAGGCTTGAAAAGTTGCAAAAGTGCTTAATAGAAAAACTCCTTTTTTTCAGGAGATTCGCCACTCAATTTTCGATGGTTTATCAAGTGGCATTTTCTTTGCTTGACCAGACATCCCTCACTTCCTATTACAGCATACACTCCTTTCTCAGTATCTTCTTTGATGTTCCTCTTGAACATGTAATTTTGCAGAACCTCATACAGACAAACATTCTCTAGGTGACTGCTTCGATTTGGATAATATGTATCCAACATGTTTGTCTTCAAAATGTCGGTACTGTTTGGCTCCTTTTCCGCCAAATACTCAATTTCCCGCACAGGTTTGAGAACTCGATTACGCGTTGCAGCAAGACCAAGACTCGCCCAAACGATACTCCTGGACTTGGCATAGAGACTTGCTGAAGACAACCGGTCAGAACATTCGTACGCTCCGATTTCTCGATGCGACAACATCTTCAGACTGAAACTGTACAACTTCTTGCTGAGGCTCTTTTCATGGGAAATGTCCTCCCACATATCCTTCAATTCTGTCTTCTCTTTTTTGGTGATGTAAGACGTCACATACCGAGCCACAGCCATACAGTTATCAGCCACAAACTGTATATCCATGTTAGCATTCCACATGGACAAAATCACCGGGTTGTAGTCGTTGATGTACTTGGACTCTTCGTTCCTCTTCAAATTGTAAGTGTTTTTAGGTGATTTCTTCATCACATTATGTCGCAGCGAAGACATCAAACTGTTTACTCTTCCTTTAGAAATCACCGGTCGTGGAAAGCCGAAACGACATTTGGTGTAGAACTTGTCTTTGTTTCGGAATTTACGACGGCAGTACTTTCCACATCGATGGCTTTGGAAACGCAGAACTTTTTCTCTTAGGCTTTTCTTCTCCTTTGCGTTTGGAACAGCACACGTAGAATACAGTTGGATGAAACTCATCACTGAGTCTTCTGGATCCGTTCCAAATTTAGGTGCATCCTTGATCCACAGCAACATATGTATATGAGGAGCACCTCTTGCTTGGTACTCCTTTCTCCAGAAGAAATCCAACACCTCTCCAAGAGGTGGATTCTTCTTATTCATGATGAAAGACATCATAGCTTCAAATCTATGATTGAAGTACCTACATACATTGACTGGATCCAAAGAGCACAGTTCTCCGGGTGTCTTGAATTCGATGTTTTCTACGTTAGCATTTGCCTCTCGTAGAAATTGAAGTAAGTCTTCCCAGCCATACTCGGCACAACTCAGAGTGAGGAACCATGTGGGAGTACCTAAGTTCCTCAGCATACATTTTAAATCACCATGACGACGGTACCAGTACTCATTAGTACCACGCTGACACGCCATGAGATTAATCAGGTGAGAATCCAAAATACTATCTTGGACATTCACTTTATCCATAAAATCACTTGCCGAGATGTTTTGCATGTGTATACCACTTTTCAAGATGTGGTTCACTGCATATGACAGTCCAGACAGATCGCTTTCAAACAGGAGATGAAACAAATAAGGAATGCATTGTCGAAACCTAGCATCTCCTGCATACAATCGCAAAGTCCGGTATTCAGAAGCAGGAATTTGATGAGGTCGCTCATCATATCTTCCTCCCTGACCTGTTGGAAAAAGCTGTGGGAAACACCGAGCTTCCAAACTTTCCTCCCAAACACTAATGGGACTCCCTTTGGCTTGTTTCATTTGAAACAACTCAATAGCATTCCCCATGACTTCCTTGGAATGCAAAGGATGAACACTATAATGTTCATATATTTCCTCACTAGTAGAGGGTTCTACTTTCTCAATTTGACCAGCACACAAATCGCTATCCTCTTCCTCACTTACTTCCTCTTCTGCAACATATACATTCTTATAGTATTTATAATTTTTTTTCAAATACAATGTTGCCTTTTTAACTTTCCTAACATCTACTAAATCTTGCCATATTTTTTTATTCTTTGTCGGAACCCCATTAACTAAGATAACCAGAGGTTCCTCTTCCACTTTTTCTACTCCAATTGTGTTAATGTTTTTCTTGAAATCTAGAGGCAAATAAACAACTCTTCCCTTTAATCCTCTCTGTAAATCTGATGGAGGCAATTTCCCTGTCTTTGGCTCCATTCTTACAATAGCCTGAAAGGGATGGATACTTTGAATCAAAATAGATTCATAAGTATTTAAGTCCTTCAATTCAGAAGGAATCTCAACCAATTCCAGATTATTATGAACTGCTCTAGCAGGCATCTGGTTTTGTTTTAATTTGTTACAACAATAAGTACACACACGTTGATCCAATCCCAAATCAAAACAATTTTCTACCATCAAGTATGTTGCAAAATCCTTCCATTCACTATTATTTTCCCTTTCACTTTTTGCATATAAATCCACTAACTTAGTCTGATTCTTATAATAAGTGCGTCTACAACACACACAAGTGAAATTAGGCCTCTCACTTGATTTCATGTCAAACGTCGCAATTTCCCTCTGGAAATTATCTGTACTGGAAACATGTACACTATCTTCCAAATGACCCTCTACTTCTTGCTCAATTTCAACATTCTCCTCTTTACTTCCAAAGTAACAAAACTCAATTTCTTCACATATATTCTTCACATCTATTTCAGAACCATGCAAAAGAGCAGCGCATAATTGTTTCAGCATAATTGCTGGACTCTTAGCATAATACAACATTCTAACTAACTTCCTCACTTTGTTATGATGCACTGCTAGCATCCTGAAATGATGAAAAACACTCTGGCATACTCTCCTGGAAAGACAAGCCAGTGAATGACCATGCAAACCTGTCACTTCTCTTACTCTGCAAGGATCTAATTCTTGCAACAACCTCATTTTCTGCTTCAAACTTTTTTTGTTAAATGACCGTACAAAATCACAAAGCAAATTGATGGAATCCTGTCGCACACTGCAAATACTACTACACTTCCAGGTGTACACAGGACCCTTAGCACGTCTTCCTAAAACCTCATTACCTAACAACTCTTCTGCCTCTGTTGTCACAAGTTTTTCTTTTTCAACTGGACAACCATCTTTCACTTCATAAGCACGACCACTGATGTCAACTGCATGCACCAAATCATTATCCTGGAAATAACTCTCTTCATTAAAAAATGCCTCACAGCTTGAACTATGCATCCATTCTCCAGAAAAAACTTCACAAAAATTACTACGATTAACTATTCTCTTCCATCTACTATTTCTTTTGAAATCAAAAATTGCCTTGTTTAGCTTCCTAATTCTATTGATTATCAAAATAAATAACTTACGTTTAATTTCAAATGCCTGATCAATAACTTTCTCAACTTTTTTTTTTCTCTTATAAAAAACTAGTTTCTGTTGACCTTTCTTAATATTTTTTAACAAATTGCCAATTATCCTGTTGCGGAACATTCGTTTACGAATCTCCCTAAACTGTTGTTTCCTTCTACTATCATGCACAGATTTATCTCTTGCTCTAGCAGTAACATTTTCCATTGTCCTTTTCTTTCCATTTGATTTACTTCTTGTGTTATGGACTGAAACATTTTCTGTAGTAATATTTTTTTTATTACAAATATTTCTTATGAAATATTTAGAGCTCTTACCCGGTGCTTTCTTCGTGGCTTGAGAAATCTTTTTGTTAGAGGACTGCTGCGTTTTTTTTTTCTCCTGCTGTCTTTGACGTTTTGCAGCCTTTATCTGTCTTTGTATTGTAGGCATATTGAAATCTTGAAATGATCTGCAGTTGAATCTGAGGAAAAATATAATAAAAAATGTTAATAAACATTATTATCAAACAGTAAATCAGTAATAGTGATCAAAAACATAACACACTACTTACAATCAGATAGGAGAAAGCTGCGTCAAAACCCTGCGCCTGCTTGAAGCTGGCATAGGTCTTGACGCAGCATTGTGGAGATGGGGCACCCCTGAGCCTTGCTGGAGCTGCATCGCACTTGCGATACAACTCCAGCAATGCGCCACCTTTACGGCACAGATGCGTTACGCATCTGTGCCGTTTTTGCCCCATGCTGCGCCGCATTGTAAATGCAGCACAACATGGGTGGCGGAGCAGTGGCGCAGGATGACTGTCACATCCCTGGTGATGCGCCACTCATCATAAATCTATCCCTAAGCTTCTTATCTTGTTACAGATGAACTGCCATATGTATCATCAAAATATTTTACATTTTCTAAATAGCGAATTTTAAGGAATAAATAGCGATTCTTTACCATTCCTAATTTGCGATGAGCAAATTGCTAATTGCAAGTTACCCATTCATTTCCATGGCCTAGGAGGCTAATATGAATGAAGGTTTAATTTGCGATTAGCAATTTGCTCATCACAAAGTAGGAATTTTTCCAAGGGTGCAGGGGTGTCTCAAGAACACCTGCTGCACCCCTGAAAAACAAATTTGGGGGCATATGGCACACATACATGCCCTAAGGGCATGTGTTGGCGTCATATGGCACCTTTTGTTTTTTTGAAAAAAAGCTTTTTGAAAAGAATTCACAAATTACCACTAATTTACCACAATAGTTTCCAAATCCTTAATGTCATTTTTTACATAGTTTTTGTTTGATACATTGCATTTAAGTAGTCACAAAATTTACAAATGCTTCAGTGCAATCGCAAAATAAGGAATAGCAAATTTTGCTACTCCTTATTTTGCATCAAAGTTGTTTGATACATACCATTTGTCTAATTAACATTCGCAAAGGCCGAAATTCATAGAATTTTGATCTTTGCAAATGCTAATTAGCTTGATACATATGGCCCCAAGTGAGGCCTGTCTTGCGACATGGTGCATCTTTTGCATTACTGCTGATTGGGTTTTATGTGGTACGTTTTTTCTTTACACCATGACATATCTGCCTAAATGCATCAATTTTTAATGTTGTCACCTCATAGCAAATATTTTGCACCACCGCTGCATCATAAAAGTGACGCACAGTGGCAGAAAAAAGGCATACATCTATCATAAATCTATCCCTAGCATTTTAAATGATTAATCCAGGATGACAATAAAGTGTGTCCTATCCAGAGGTTTGTTTAAGGTGAGGCCTACTCAGGATTGCAGATTAAAGTTACGCTTGATGAAGAATACAGAGGAGATAATACATATAAAGGACTACCAATGAAGTAAGTAATGTGCACTTTATTGCGCCAGTCATCATAAATGTATCCCTAAGCTTCTTATCTTGTTACAGATGAACCACCATATGTACCATCAAACTATTTTGCATTTCCTAAATAGCAAATTTTAAGGAATAAATAGCAATTCTTTACTATTCCTAATTTGCAATGAGCAAATTGCTAATTGCAAATTACCCATTCATTTCCATGGGCTAGGAGGCTCATAGGAATTAAGGTTGCAATTTGTGATTAGCAATTAGCTCATCACAAAATAGGATTTTTTTCAAGCGTGCAGGGGTATCTCAAGAACACCCTGCTGCACCCCTGAAAAAGAAATTTGGGAGCACATGGCACACCTACATGCCCTAATGGCATGTATGGGCGTCATATGGGACCTTTTTTTTTTTTGAAAAAAATGCTTTTTGAAAAGAATTCGCAATTTACCACATACTAGAAGTTGGTGCTAGTTTCCAAATCCTTAATATCATTTTTTACATATTTTTTTTTTTGATACATTGCATTTAAGGAATCACAAATTTTGAATTATTGACATTTTAAGTAATTTCCACATGTGCAGTGTTTTCAAAATATAATTTGAAAATCGTTTTTGGGGAAAAGTAATGGTTTGCAAAATTATGACAAGGACATAATGGTGTATGCTTCTCTATAAGGCATTTCAGTGTCTCTAATGTCATTTTTCCCATATTACATTATAAGACCTTTCCCCATGAAGCACATTCCTTGTAAATATGCTCCCACCTGTGCATTGCAAATTTAGATTTTGACTGTTTCAGTCACATAGCCATGTTGAAAGTGACCCAAAAAAATTGCAAACGTTTTAAAATAACACATTCATGTGTCTTAAGGACATTTTAAGTCATTTCCCCATGGACAATGTTTTCTAAGTGGCACGAAAGAGGTATACACCTATCATAAATCTGTCCCTAGCATTTTAAATGATTAATTCAGGATGACAATAAGATGTGGCCTATCCAGAGGTTTGTTTAAGGTGAGGCCTACTCAGGATTGCAGATTAAAGTTACGCTTGATGAAGAATACAGAGGAGATAATTCATGTAAAGGCCTACCAATGAAGTAAGTGATTTCTACTTCATTGCGCCAGTCATCATAAATGTATCCGTAAGCTTCTTATCTTGTTAGACATCAACCGCCATATGTATCATATAACTATTTTGCATTTCCAAAAAAGCTAATTTTAAGGAATAAATAGCGATTCTTTACCATTCCAAATTTGCGATGAGAAAATTGCTAATTGCAAATTACCCATTCATTTCCATGGGCTAGGAGGCTCATATAAATGAAGGTGCAATTTGCGATTAACAATTTGCTCATCACAAATTAGGAATTTATTCCAAAGGTGCAGGGGTGTCTCAAGAACACCCTGCTGCAACCCTAAAAAAAAAATTTGGGGGCATATGGCGCACATAAATTTTAACAACATTCCTTTACCTCAACAACGATTTTCAAATCATAACTTCAAAACACTACACATGGGAAAATTACTTAAATTGTCCTTAAGACACATAAAAGTGTTTTTTGATTGGCTTTCCTGCATGGTAGGGTCACTTTTAACATGGCTATGTAACACAAACATTCAAAATCAAAATTTTCCATGCACAGGTGGGACCATATTTACAAGCAATTTGCGCCACAGAGAAAGGTCTTACATTAAAATGGGAAAAATAACATCAGGGACAGTCAATTGCCTTATAAAGAACCATACACCATTATGTCCTTCTCATGAATTTAAAAACAATTCCTTTTTCCCAAAAACGATTTTCAAATCATAATTTCAAAACACTGCACATGAGAAAATGACTTAAAATGTCATTGAAACACATGAAAGCGTTTTTTGATTGGCTTTCCTGCATGGTTGGGTCACTTTTAACATGGCTATGTAACACAAACATTCAAAATCAAAATTTTCCATGCACATGTGAGAGCATATTTACAAGCAATTTGCGCCACAGAGAAAGGTCTGACACTAAAATGAGAAGAATAACATCAGGGACAGTCAATTGCCTTATAAAGAACCATACACCATTATGTCCTTCTCATGAATTTAAAAACAATTCCTTTTCCCCAAAAACGATTTTCAAATCATAATTTCTAAACACTGCACATGGGAAAATGACTTAAAATGTCATTAAAACACATGAAAGCGTTTTTTGATTGCCTTCCCAGCATGGTTGGGTCACTTTTAACATGGCTATTTAACACAAACATTCAAAATCTTAATTTTCCATGCACATGTGAGAGCATATTTACAAGCAATTTGCGCCACAGAGAAAGGTCTTACACTAAAATGAGAAAAATAACATCAGGGACAGTCAATTGCCTTATAAAGAACCATACACCATTATATCCTTGTCATGAATTTAAGAACAATTCCTTTTCCACAAAAACGATTTTCAAATCATAATTTCTAAACACTGCACATCAGAAAATGACTTAAAATGTCATTAAAACACATGAAATCATTTTTTGATTGGCTTTCCAGCATGGTTGGGTCACTTTTAACATGGCTATGTAACACAAACATTCAAAATCAAAATTTTCCATGCACATGTGAGAGCATATTTACAAGCAATTTGCGCCACATAAATCATAATTTTCTCCTTAAAGCACACTATTCTCTATCTAAAGTAAAGAAATATTTTCTCACCTTAGCAAATACTTTGAGTTTGAAAACAGTCTAAGAAACACACCAATTTGTCTTCAGCAGAGCAAAAGGTATGCACTCCAGAGTCTGCAGCTATCAAAAGCACAGAAATGCTGTAATTCTTCACACATATTTCTCATGTCACCCAATCAAAACTCTTCCCTCACTTTTTTTCAAATGAAAACCCTTCCCCCTCTGCCCTTTCTGCCTATTTTCCATAGCAACCACCTCTTGGAGAAACTCTGGTGTTTGCAAGTTCACACAACAATGTTGCAATTGAACTCTGAACTCTCAGTGCACCTGCATATCCAGTGCTTTCTTTCATTTAATGATTTTTTATTGACCACTCAAAATACATCTTTCAAACAACACATCTCTACACCCTAACTTTCTGTTTTCATCAATCAAAATCCACCAATCACTGTTACTGCTTCATGAAAACAGAAACTCCACAGTTTTTTTCATTTCAAACTCTCATTTTTTCAACTGCCATTTCATTGCCACACTTCATCTGACTGCAGGAGAACCTTCTCTCACCATGTTTTCTGTCTGGATTGTTGGTCATAGTTATATTCACTGGGCTCAAAGGTACGTTGAAAGCAGGAATTTACCTAACCTCAATTTACAAGATGTGGAAATTAAGTGGTTTGGCCACAGAGGATTAAAATGTCACCAATTGATACCATTGGTGAAAACCTTTATGCATTTGCCCAAACCTGACCTGTTAATTGTGCACTGTGGAGGTAATGACTTGGGCACTTTGACTGGTGTAGGTCTGGAAATGCTTTTAAAGGACACCTTTGAGCAATTAATGGCACTTTTTCCTCAGACTGCCTTGGTATATTCAAATATATGCCAAAGACAGAAATGGAGGTGGTCAAACCAATTTTGTCCACAAATTGAGAAGTCGAGGAAGCATGTAAACAAATCTATTTCAGCTTACATGAGAGACCATGGAATGGGCTCCCTGTACAACAATAACTTGCGTTACTACATGCAAGATATCTACAGAGGAGATGGAGTTCACTTCTCAGATGAGGGCAACAGAATTTTCACTCTGAATTTAAAAATGTGCATTGGTACCTACTTATAAGTACCTAAATGTACCATAAACCCAAAAGCTCTTCTCAGAGCTACCCTACATCTAATCACTCACAATTATTATTTTACTCTAACTTTTTCACTAATTTTCAACAAAGTACACTCCCTGGGGCGCTACCCGGTACGCGTACCGGGAGCTAACCTCGCGAAATTTTTTAAAAAAATGTTTTTTTTTCGCACATATAAACCTCCTCAGCCACCCTCAGAAAACCTAGGGGGTCAAGATAACTCTACCGTGCCCCCTTCTACCCATTCCGAACATTAATTGCCCTCCATCTTGTATCTTAATTCGACCGAAACACAAAATGGTGGACTCCCGGAACGCTTAAGGTCCGCGAACCGGGGCGCTCAACGGTTCGCGTACCGGGTCGCTCCCTGGGAAGCGCACCATCAAAAAAGGTGGGAAAGTAGTTCACAGAAAAGCCACTTGAGACAATTTCACCAAATATAGATTAGCTCATACTACATACCAATCCCTACCATTTTCACAAATTTGATTGGAATTCCATTTAGCCATTTAGCCTGTAGACCTCTCTAAATACCGTGAGGTAAATTACTTCACAAAACACATCTGAAGTGTTGGAATTGACAACCAATTAAAATGTTACTTTCATTTTCTATTTTTTTTACCTGACATTTGATTGGTTATGTACCCGAATATATATAAAGGAAGAGAAGGAAACACAGCCATTTTGACTACTACTTCCTGGTGTACATTTCAATAGGATTTTCATTAATAACTTCAACTTCTTTTTAAAGGTAAGTTGTTATTTTTAAAACTGAAGTATATTGTGCACTTTAAGTTAATATGGCAAACTTTTTCTGTTAGTTATATACTATCCCTCTGTAGTACTTATAAATTTAGAAACACTTTTTTATATTCCTACTTCCACTCTGATACTATACACTGCCCAAAGATAAATTCTCTGTTAAAAACTGCCTATCTAAAATTAATCCCAACAGTGCCCTACCTCTACTAATATATATTTTTTTATGCAAATTTCAGGGAAAATGGAAAGTGAACAAAACATTTCATTTGAAATTGTCCTTCCAGAGTCCAACACAGAAATCATTGATCCAAATGAGATTGAATTTATGGATGAAACTTGGGACCAAGAACTACTGCAATGTGTACAAGCAGTAGATAACCTCCTTGCAAATGAGGACATTTTACAACCTCAGAGACTACAATGTATATTCCATGATAATTATGAAATTTCTGACAATGAAATGTTAGAAAGTTTAATAAATTATGAAACACAATAAAAAAAGCTTAAAAAATAAAAAAAAATAAAAAATAATCAACAAAACCAACAATCAATTAACATACAGCATTTGAAAAGTCTATCATTCATTTTTCATTGTAGTACGCTCCCCAGAACGCTTCCCGGTTCGCGTACCGGGCGCTAACCACGAAAAAAAACAAAAAAAAAAAATTTTTTTTTTTGCTTCGCGGGGCCCCTTTAAAACCTCCACATTAAACCTAGGGGGTCAGCGAGGATCTACTATGCCCCCTTATAGTTATTTCCCCCTTTGTTTTGGCCTCCTCTTGTCTCTCGATCCTACCGAGAGACAAGATGGCGGCCGCTCCGGACTGTTTAGAATGTTGACAGACACCGGAGAGCCAATCAGCTTCGCTACGCGAAGTTCCGTTACGCGTCAAGTACGCGAACCGGGGCGCTGCCTGGTCCGCGCTTACAGATATATATCTTTTTTTGAACGTTAATTTCTCAAAATCCACTCCAGCACATATATTGAGACCTACAAAAGGCACATCGGGCTACCAGTCCCTACAATTTTGCCAAGTTTCGTGCAAATCCATTCAGCCGTTCGGGCTAAAAGTGAGGCTAACCGCCCTATGGAAAACTCAATGTTAAAAACACGTTTTGGGACCCCCCTTTTTTCTCGGACACCCCTGGACCAACTCCCCCCAAATTTCCAGGGGCTGCTCAAAAACAAAATGTTCCATTTTGCTGAAAATTTCAGCCAATTCCGTCCACAAACGCCAAAGTTATTAGACATAGAATTTTCAAAATTCCCATAGGGAAAAAATCCTAACTATATATACCTACTGGCGACCGCCAGTAGGTAATATATATATATATATATATATAAAAATTCTAACCACTAGTGTATAGAGTAGACCTTTGTACTTACTACCATTCCTATGTGATTTTAAAGTTTATCTGTTTGTATCTCTTCCTTGAATGACTTTACAACTTGTACATTTGCAATTTTTCCTTCCTTTCCCTCCACTTGTACATTTGAATTATTTTTTCTTTTTCTTTTTCTGTTTGTATCTCTTATGAAACTCCTGTAATTCAAAGTCCTCCTTATGTAACACAACTGTTGGGTATTGTTCGCGCTATATAAAAGCGCATTAAATAAATAAATAAATAAAATAAGCCTGAATAATATCCCAGCGCAGAGGGTGGAAAATCATATCATCATGGTGCGCAGGGTATTTTGGGTAGGCATAGCCAAGAAAGGTTAGGCTGGAGATTGTGTCTTCATTACCTTTAACAGTCATATCCTGGTAAATAGTATTTTGTCTTCTGTTGGGCAACTTAACTAAAGGAGACAAAACTCAGCCATTGTGGCACTTCCTGCTGGTTTAATTTTATAGGCAATTGAACCATCCATTGCCATTATCTGGAAAGAAACAGGGGCATTCCCAAGATGTGAATCGCTTGAACCAGTAGGAGGCAATGATGGGTGTAAGCTGGTCAAACAGGTTCACGCCCTTGAGATCATTAGAAAGCTGTGACTGACTGGGTGCTGGCCCACAGGATTTAGGTGTCTCGCCACCACGGGGTTTGGCAGGGCCATTGGGCACAGGCTTCCAAACTCGTATGGGGTGCATGTTTATTTCCTGGAAGATTGCAGGACTTGCAAGTAAGTTTGATTACCAGAATTGGGTGCTTTTTGTTAAAGGCTTTGATGTGATTTGCTTTCCGGAGACATGGGCTGTTGACAACAGATTTTATCTGGTTGGTTGCAAAACTTTCTTTGTGCCAGCTACCTCCACTATGGCAGGAAGAGCTAAGGAAGGTCTAGTAACCTTTGTCTCATTAGCAGTTTGTGGCAGTTCTGCCACATTGCCCCACACTTCTCCCACTCTACAGGCGATGTCACTATCTAGTGGAACGAACAAGCTCCTGCTTTTAAATTTCTACAATGGGAGAGTTCTCCCAATGGAAGTATGTAACATTACACTGGTGGGCTCCCTCTTGAGGAATATCACCTTGAGGGGGCGAATTACTCTGATGCATTTATTGCAGGGGACTTTAACATTTATATGTGTGGGGACATAAGACACGGAGAGGTGAATAATACGGGCTGCATGCGCCATGCTGGCTTGCACTTGGAACACACCCTTCAGGGCTCCTTACTAAATGCTATTCTGCAGGAATTCGACCTAACATCTGCCATGAACAAGCTGCCACCATGGAAAACCAATATCACTCCTACTTTTATACGAAGAGGGTGTGAGACTTTTATCAATTTCATCTTTGTCTATACACTGTTCTATTTTTATATTAGGGATTTTTCCTTGAAGGCGAGTGCACTCAGTGATCACAATCCTGTGTGTGTTTCGTCAGGATGTCCTTGGGTAGATAACCATATCAGCGTGTGCTGGGGCTTCCCGTGAAAGCCCTGGCAGTGGGGAGTAGACTGAAGAGGGCCCAAATTGATCCGGACCAGCTCCATGAGTCCCTTTTAACCCGGTGCAATAGGGAGTTTGCTACCTGTTTAGACAGTGAAGCCAACCCAGTGGACATTATGAACGCCTTCGGCAGTATGTCAGATGCCATAGTGAACTTACTGCAGGTGCCAGGCAGGTGTTTAACACTGTGCTGTCGTGCCTTCAGAAGAATCAAAGAGGTCTGCGGAATGACACCTCGAGATCCTCTGGGCTGTCAAGAGCCATTGAAGAGCCTAAAAGGCCACTCTGTCCAAGCGCAAATCTGCTCTGAAAGAGGAGGCCTGGTCAGAATTGGTAGAGGCAAACAGCTTGGTTAATAGTTCCAGGTTTTAGAGCATCATCATTAGCCTTTTCTAGCAGCCGATACTGGCAATCAAATGGATGCCCACATCTGAGAGGATAATTGGGCAGGCACTTTGATTGCATGTTCCAGTCTGACCTAGCCACCAGGGATGGACAGGAAAGTGTGGTTGGTAAACCTGAGGTCATATTTACAGCACAGAGCAGGTATCATGGGACTGTCTCAAAACAAGGCCCCAGGTCCTGATGGGATCCTGCCAAGCCTATATATTGCGAACATGGACACCTGAGTCCTTGTACTTATAGCAATCATAAGTGTGGCGGTCAAGGTTGGCCGCCGGATTCATGGACCTTATCAATCATTGTCCCTGTTTTTAAAAAGTGTGACCAAGATAGCATTCATTGCTATAGACCCATCTCCCTCTTGGACTCAGTGGCAAAGGTTGTGGGTAATATGTTTTTAAATTGGCTTGTAACTTGTGCGGATGAAAACAACATCTTAGCTGAGGATCATTATGGTTTCCGCCCGGGTCTTTCAACAGTTGACCAATGTTTAAACCTGTATAAGGTCCTAAAAAAGTACACCGTGGCTCGCACTGGCTTTATCCACTTAGCATTTATGGACTTGTCCTCAGCTTTCAAATGCGTAAACAGATCAAAGCTCTGGCAGATGATGCTTTTTATTGGCATAGATAGGGATATTGTTTTGTTTTGAGGGACCTCCATAGAGATTCTAATGCGGTTGTCCGTTATTCAAAAGATCCTAATGTGACCCACATGTTATGTTATGAAATTTGTATAGCGCGCAGATGCCGCAGCCAAGAGGCGTCCCGGCGCTTTTTGGAGATAGAAGACACAACACAACAATGATGACCTAAACACATAGCTATACAGCGGAGAATAAATGGGTTTTTAATTGTTTCCTGAACTGAAACAAATCGTGGATGGAACGAAGTGAAGCAGGCAAAGAGTTCCATAGAGTAGCCGCCATCACCGAGAAAGAGCGTCCACCCATTCTGGCCTTTTTAAAACGAGGAACAATGGCCAGATTAGACCCTGCAGACCGAAGAGCTCTTGCGGGGACATAGTGGAGGATGGTCTGGGTGAGAATGGGGGGGGAGGCCAAGTTGAGGATTTTAAAAGTGAGGCACAAAGCCTTGAACTTAATTCTTTGGCCTACTGGGAGCCAGTGAAGGTCACGGATAGTGCTGCGAGCTGAAACAAATTTAGGGAGGCCGACCAGCATCCTAGCCGCCGAATTTTGTACCCGCTGAAGACGGGCAAGCTCAGCTTGATTAGCACCCAGAAACAGGGAACTGGCGTAGTCCAATCTGGTCAACACCAGAGCTTGGACTATGATCTGCCTGGTGTCCGCGTCAAAAAATTTAAAAATAGGCCGTAGGCTTTGTAGAGCGCCGAAGCAGGTTCCTGCAACACGTTTAATGTGGGGAATAAAAGACAATTGATTGTCAAGCCAAACGCCCACATTTCTGACTTCGGTTACAGGAGTAGGAACAGGACCCAATTCAGAAGGCCACCATTGGTCTCCCCAGAGCTCGCTGTCTCTACCGAAGAGAATGACCTCCGTCTTGGTGGCATTGAGTTGTAAGCGATTGTTCGCCATCCAGCCGGCGACAGCTTTGAGGGCTGCCTGAAAGGTGGGGGCGTTCATGTTGGAATCGCCATTGAGTGACACCGCCAGTTGTGTGTCATCGGCGTATGACACTATTGTAAGCCCAGAACTGGCAGCTACCTGCGCCAGCGGTGCAACATACAAGTTAAAAAGGGTGGGGCTGAGGGCCGAGCCCTGAGGAACTCCCTGCAGAATGGGGCGAGGGGCAGAAATGTAGGGAGGAGTAGAAACTTTAAAGGTTCGACCCGTAAGAAATGATCGAAACCATTCAAGCGCCTGTTCTCCAACTCCTGCCTCCGCGAGGCGATGTAAAAGGATGTGGTGGGAGACCGTGTCAAACGCGGCACTTAGATCCAATAGGATCAGTGCCGCCGTCTGACCTTGGTCAAGTATATTCCTAATGTGTTCCACCACTGCCAAAAGAGCAGTCTCGGTACTATGACCGGCTCGAAACCCATTCTGGGAGTTGTCCAGTATGTTTGCTTCTTGCAGGTGGAGGGATAAGATCCTATTGGCGTGAGCTTCAGCTATTTTAGCCATCCAAGGAAGGAGGGAAATAGGTCGGTAATGCTCTGATTTGGAAGGGTCAAGAGACGTTTTTTTTAGGATTGGTATGATAGTGGCCTGCTTCCAAGCAGTGGGAACACTACCAGTTCTAAAGGAAAGATTTATTAAGTTCTGCATCGCCGGATAACAGCAATCTGCGAAATCACGAAATTGCATGGGTCTCATCGGGTCCTCCGGAGAACCTGATTTAACTTTAACCGTCAGATTTAGGAACTCCTCTTGGGTGGGACCTGGAATGGCTAATAGGGATTTAGAGACCGGAGGGGCACTATTAATTTCACTGACAAAAGGCGTGGCAAACGACCTGTATATGGCCTCCACTTTTTCGATGAAAAATGAGGCCAGATCTTCGCAATGCGTCATAGAGGCAGTGAACGTGGAGGCAGTTCTTTTGTTGGTGAGGTCCTTACACACCCTAAAAATGGTTTTAGTAGGGTTCGTGCTGTTTTTTATTTCTTGTGAGTAAAAAGCAGCCCTGGCTGAACATATGGCCTTATGATACATCCTGATGCAAGATCTATAGGTTGCTTTAAGATCAGTATCATAGTTTCTGCGCCAGGCGCGTTCTGCTTTTTTACAAGATGCTTTCAGTGCCCTGAGAGATTCATCATACCAGGGACTGGGGGAGCCAGATTTAGCTTTGCTCCACCTAGCTGGTATGAGGGTATCCAAAGATTGCTCTAGCCACTTGCAAAAGTCATCATAGCCCCGGGAAACTTCCTCAGGAGGTTGAGGATGGTGCTGCAGCAACAGATGGTGAAAGTGCTCTAAGTTCAGGTTTCTCCAAGGACGCTTAAGAGTCTTAGGCAAGTTGTTATTGGCTAAAGGGATGTCAATAGCAATATGCGTTTCGATCAGATGGTGATCAGTCCAGGCCATAGGCTTGGGCTGGAGCACTTCAATATTAGAGGAGATGTTTGTCAGAAAAGGATCCAACAGGTGTCCGCCAATGTGAGTCGGGGATTCAACCAGTTGGACTAAATGAAATGCCTCAAGATCAGAAAGCAAGCTTTGGACTGGGTTGGAAAGTGGTGCTTCCATATGGAGGTTCAGATCACCAACAACCGTAAAATTGTTGGTTTTCAAAACTAAAGAAGAGACCACATCCGGAAGGCTGACACGAAAGGATCCATCCGGACCTGGGGGCCTATAGATTAGAAGTCCCGCAAAGGTGAAGTGGGGACTTACAGTGATGTTAAAGTGCGCACTCTCACAACCAGCTATAGTAGTGGGAGACCAGGCACACGAATAGCAAGTTTTTAATGCGACTGCAATGCCACCACCTCTACCATTACGATGGGATGAGTGCAAGGTATAGCCAACTGGGAGGGCTAAGTTAATCACGGCCATAGAGTTATCATGAAGCCACGTTTCGGTGAAAAAGAAAATGTCTGGATTTTCATCATTAATCAGTGAAAAAATTTCTTGCGAGTGGCAGGCCAGTGACCTTACATTCAAAAGAAATATTTTAAGAGGCGAAATGATATCAGGGCCCCGTGTGGGTCCGGTGATGTGAGCTCTAAGGGGTTTAGGTTGAAAACGCAGGATGGGTTGTGGTGCCGGGAGACAAAAGGAACAAATAGGGCACTGATAAGGACCACTAAGAGGATCCAAAGTGCCGTGGCGGCATCCACTTACCCCTTGGCGCAATGCGCGAATATCTACCGAAGATAGCATCCTGAAGTAGTAATGGGCCCTGCCAGGCCCTGCCTAGCGCGGACGAGCGCAGACGGGCAGGACTCTGGCTGGACTCAGGCGCGATGAGAGGCGCACCGCTGCGCGGCCCAAAGGGGGCTCAAGTAGGCTCACAAGGGCGAGATCTCGCGAGATTGCGCGAGAGTGCCCCAGCCCAATGCAAGATGGCGCTCAAACTCGTCCCCGGTACCCCGTGATCCCGGACCCGCCAAAGGCAGTGTGGATGGTCCCCAGGGGGGTTTTATGGAGCAAGAATAAGGCCAGGGGGTCGGAGCAGCTAAAAACAAGGTACAAGTAAAATAAATCAAATAAAAAGAAAAAACGGGATTTTTAAAATCCGAAGAGCAGGCAAAAAGCGCAGCTAGCGCTAGCGAGGTCCGAGTGCATAGTCACCTTCTCCAGGCTGACCTGCCGTCTCTCGCTGCCTCAAGTAGGCTCACAAGGGCGAGATCTCGCGAGATTGCGCGAGAGTGCCCCAGCCCAATGCAAGATGGCGCTCAAACTCGTCCCCGGTACCCCGTGATCCCGGACCCGCCAAAGGCAGTGTGGATGGTCCCCAGGGGTGTTTTATGGAGCAAGAATAAGGCCAGGGGGTCGGAGCAGCTAAAAACAAGGTACAAGTAAAATAAATCAAATAAAAAGAAAAAACTGGATTTTTAAAATCCGAAGAGCAGGCAAAAAGCGCAGCTAGCGCTAGCGAGGTCCGAGTGCATAGTCACCTTCACCTGTTCCCCATCAGGAGAGGTGCCTGCCAGGGGATCATCTTGGCTCCGTTCCTTTTTAATTGTACATTAATTTCCTGAAGAAGGTCCTCTTGAACTTAAAAGTTGATTGCCCCCATGTGGGTAAGCGTAGCTTGCCAGTCTTCATGTATGCCGATGGCGCTGTCCTCATGGCGAGGACAGCTAGGGACTTACAACTTTGGTTGAATTCTATTGTACATGTTATGGAAGACTTGGAATTATTGGTTGACCATAGTAAATCATTTGTAATGCAGTTGGGAACTCGCGCATATAAGCCTTATACTTTTAACCAAGTTAATTCCTAAGATAAATATCTTCTCATTCCTAAGAGTCATGTTTGATAAAGCCCTGTGATGGGGTCCCTTGATTAGTCATAAGAATGGGGACCTGGCTAGAGTGACCACAGATGTTTTTAATTTTGCTTCGAGATTGGGCGGAAAACCAATTGGGACTCTTCTGCAGATCTGCAGAGCCAAATGTCTCTTGAAGGTTACCTATGGAACAAGATATTGGGTTACATTGGGCTGGAGGCACTGCAAATTGCTGAAAAGACCTTTTTGAGATGGTTACTATCTGTACTGTCATATGTAGTGCACAAAGAATTGGGAATGGCCTTTCTCTCTGATGATTTGGCTTTCCACCCCCTATCATTGTGGTTGAAGACATCGATCATGGATGAAAACTCCCTTTGTAAGGACACCCTAAGGGATTGTCTTTCCCTAGATCATGTTAACCTTATTTGTTGAATAAAGTACGTAAGGCAATGTCTTAACAGTCTAGAAAGGGCAGACCTATTTGATAATCTGCAAGCGATTTGTAGGAGGGATTTAACTTGGCTGAAAGAGTGCTTTCTTAAAAGACGGTATTGGGATAGAGAGGAAGCAGAGTTGAAAAAGCCAAGTGAGCATAGGTTCATTGTGTTGAAACTGTGCCAACCACTGAACCATATCTCCTATGGGTTAAAAACAATCTTGATCGTTTTTTATTTAATAGATTTCGGCTTATTCTTTTTCATTGTCTTTTGGACCAAACACGCGGTGCCCATAGAGGCCAGTGTCTCATACACTGTGGTAGCGACGGACAGACTCCACAGGTTATAATGCACTTTTTAATGTTTTGTAGTTTTTCCTCAAAAATCTTTCATTATTCTTATTTTTTTTAAATATGTTTCAAGAAGCTTAGACCTGCTTTTCTCGTTTTACAACTCTTTTCATGTGATTCAGTACTGTATATGCTTAGTTTTTTAAGGGCTACTATGAGGCTCAGGTCTAGCTGTGATTAACTTTGATGGTGGGGCCTTATTTATTTATTTATATTATTTATAAAGCACCCGAATCACCCCATCAGGGGTACCTCCGCGCTATGACTGTCATTACTAACCAAGAAGAGACGAATCAGAACAGTGTGGTTTTCAGCAGCTTTCTAAAAACCAGGAAGTTAGTGCATTGGCATAAATGAATGGGGAGTTGGTTCCAATAGAGTGGAGCTAGGTGGGAGAAGGCTTTGCTGGCCATGCAAGCTTTTTTAAAACGTGGGATATGACGAAGAGCTTTGGACCCTGACCGGAGGGGCCTCGATGGCATATACCTGGGCAAAATATCTGTCAGATAGCTAGGACGCAGATTGTTTAAAGATTTGTAAACAATACAACAGATCTTAAATCTAATTCTCTTCCGCACCAGAAGCTAGTGCAGTTTATGGAGTAGAGGGAGAGAAGCTGTTCTGGGAGGGACATTGGTCACCAAGCGGGCCGCCGTGTTCTGGACTATCTGTAGTTTTTTAAGGAGGTTTCCTTTGCTGAAATCAGCAAAGCATTGCAGTAGTCCAGGTGGCTTAAGATTAATGCCTGGATCAGGGGTTTCCACGTAGAGAGTGGCAGGAGAGGAAAGACTCTTCAAAGGAGACTGAGTGTGTGAAAGCATGCCCCAGCAGCAGTGGTGGCATGCTCCCCCAGTGTTCATTTTTGATCTATACGGACTCCTAGGTTTTATACCACCTGTTTTGGGGTTGGGGCAGGGCCTAGTTCTTCTGGCCACCATCTAGGGGACCACCTCACTGCTGCTTCCCCAAACAACATTATTTCCGATTTTTCTGCATTAAGCTGAAGAAAGTTCTCTCTCATCCAGTCCCCAATGACTTCCATACCCTCCAAAAAGGTGGTCTGAATGTTGGAGTTGGCTTTGTCAAAGGAGAGTAGAAGTTGAGTGTCGTCCTAAATTCCTCAGTAATCCTGCCAAGGGAGTAACATAGAGTAGGGCTCAAACAGGAGCCCTGAGGTTCTTCCTTGGTTACTCTTGTGGTCTGCGAGCAAAAAGGGCCCAAGTTAATAGTCTGGGTTATATGGGAGAGGAAATTAGACATCCATTTCAAAGCATTCCCTTGGAGGCCTATGTCTAAGTCTCCTGAGTCTGATGGGAGGTGGTATTGAATGCTGCAGACAGGTCAAGCATCACCAAAAGTTCTGCTTGACCATAATCCGCCAACATTATGATGCCATCAGCCACTGCCACCAATGCAGACTCTGTACTATAAATAGACAACAGGATGTGGGAGCACACCGCTGACCTCTCAGGCAAGGTTCGCCGCTGGCATTCTGGGAAATGCAGTCTCTTGTAGCTCGCTCCGATATTTTCGAGTGTTTCGCCAAGGTTTGGGCAGACAGTGCTGATCTCTAGATACATGTTTCTGGTTTATTAACCGTCATCAGTAGAGAATACAGTCTTTCATTTTGGGGTTTGCTGAGTAGGCTGCCAAACATTATATCAGGTCCGGTACCACTCACTGGCGCGCAAGTGCTTCATACACGAGCTCGTCAGCTCAATGACTCATGGGAGTACTTTAAATAGACAACAGGATGTGGGAGCACACCGCTGACCTCTCAGGCAAGGTTCGCCCCTTGCATTCTGGGAAATGCAGTCTCTTGTAGCTCGCTCCAATATTTTCGAGTGTTTTGCCAAGGCTGGCGCAGATAGTGCTGATCTCTAGACACGTGTTTCTGGTTTATTAACCGTCAGACTCTGTACTATGTTTGGGTCAAAATCCTGATTGAGAGAGATCGAGACAGTTCAAGGATTCGACAAATTCAGACAAGTGCTTGTTAATATGCTTTTCGAGGAGTTTGCTCTGTAGAGGGAACAAAGATAGTTTGATACGTCTTCTGGGAGAGCATTAGGATTTTTCCTGACGGGGATAATCTGCGCTGCTTTCCACTCTAGAGGGAGACTACCTTCCTTCATTGAACTGTTGAGTATAGAGCAGATGGGAACAGCGAGTTGATGGAGGGAGGTGGTCTTGGCAGGGATCAGGTCTAATAGAGACCCTGATTTGACTACGCTTAACTTTGTAATCATGGGCTGATATTGGTTCTGTTGTACCACTCTTTGAATTTTATTGGAGTTTTTTTAATGTTTGTTTTGGTTTTCTGACTTTTAGGGTTTTAATAGTAAAAAGCGAATAAAGTATATTGATGATGATGATGACTAAGTGGACAAATGCGAGTTTCCTGCAAATGTAGTCACATCTTCTCCATCCAGTTTTTCCTATTGTCCTGACCTTGTTATAGTTGCTCATGCTAGTAAAAATCAACAGCAACTCAGTTTTCAATAAAGCTGGCACCAGTCTCGACCCATACGGGAAACCATCTTGTAAGTCAAGAAAGGACTGTTGCTTGATGGTCCCAAAGCTTTTTGTAATTCAAATTTGTTGGGGAATGGGGGAAGTTAAACATACAATTCTGTAAACAAACTGTTTAAAAGGAGAAGGAGTTGCGAATAACTCGTGAGTATTACCAGGGAGACCTCTGGAGGATCCCTGTCACATCAACGACCCAACTCTGAAGAACCAAACTTAGAATTATAATAAGAAATTACATTTCAGAGGCCCTGGTGCCAACACACACGGTCTAAGAGTTTATTCATTCTATGTGACCATGGACATACACACTGTAGACAGAAAATACAGTGAATGAAATTCGGATATTTTGCAATATGATATTAATGTACTTGAAAATATTGCAATATAATCCAACTAACATTCTGAATAATCACTCCTTAAATTGAACAGATGACACATGTTCAATTTCGGCCATTGCTTAATCTTTCTGTGCAAAGACTGTGGAACCATTAGCAAGATGTCTTTGACATCAGACTAATTAGCTTTTAAGCTGTGATCCTCTACAGACATCCAGTGAGTGGATCAGTCGGTGGACTTCCTGTCTTCATCCAGCCCTGATTAACAAACATTTGAGGGTAGCCTTAGACTCTGGCTTTGACTGCTGAGCTCAGTGACCTTAAGGGACTCAAATGAACCTGACAATCCCAAGCTTGGCAATGAGTCTTAAACTCGGATCCCCCTACCACATGGGCCAGAGACAGATATGCGGTAAACTAGAATAACAAATCAGCAGGGCCCTTTGAGCTATGCAGTGCTTAACTTGTAAAAATATTTAAGTGCCAGGGCCCTTCTTAGAGGCCACTGCAGCCTGCACCACTACCCTACCAATGGGAGTACCAACATAACACCTAACCATTGCACTTCTACTTGTGTGGCAATTCAGACTATTTTAGGCCACACAAAACTATAATAATGGCATGAGATGCTGGTATTATTCGTTTTCAATGTATATTGACTTAATAAACAAGATTGTTGTGCTCATCTCAAAATTTAAAAAAGAGAGCGCCGCCATGTGGTGGACTGTCACTAGAGTTGGTGCTCACAATGTAGTGCTGTGTCGAGTACTGGATACCACAGGCAAAAGCTAAGCCCTGGAGCTATGGTGCAGACTTCTGTATAAGTTCCTGACAAGACAAAGTAATAATCATATTTTCCCGAGGGTTATCATCAAGTTGTGGTTTCAACACTCAGCCCTCTAATCTGGTAACGTGCTACTCTCTATTTTCCATAAGCAGCCCATAAATGCAGCTTCGAATGTCCTATCAGTAATTTATTATGCTTTTATGTTTTTATGTACATTTGTTATCGATTTTCTAGAATTACAACACAAATATTGATACATATAAACAGATTGACTGTCATCTTTGACCCAATATGATCTCCAAATTCCACCTACCCCTTCAGCCTTACTTAAATCAAGATGTATCCAACTTAGAGTCTTCCCACCTGTGAATTCCTGATACTATGCTTAGCATCTAAATATATGGATGGTTGTTCCGAGGTACTGGGGGTTATTTAAAGTTTAGTGGACGTGGGACATCCACAAAAATTTGCAGATGATGAATCTAGCCTATTTGCAGTGTATCACACTATAAACATGGTAGGCAGAACATCTGCCTAGCTCTAAATAACACCCCTAGTACCTAAGCCATAGCTAACCACAGGGCTCAGACTGAGATCCTTAGTGCCAGGAAGGTGTTAGTCTGCTGTGGTTTGGTCCTGTTCTTTTGTCACCCGTTCTCATGTTTCACTGCCTATCTTGATTCCTTACCCTCATGCTCCTCCCTCTAAGCAGTTTTTGTGATCCAGCTAGTCTACAGTGTAGGACATCTCATCATTTGGAAGCCTGCAGGCAGTAATTTGACATTTCATGAACTAGTATTTCTTGGAGATTCTTAAGATTTCTTTCCTATGCTGTATGCAGAGTTCTTCAATCTGTGGGGCTCGACCCCCAGGGGGGCCATGGAGTCCTAGGAAGGGAATCACATATTTCCCCAGACCAGTCTTCCCCCAGGGGCACTTTGCATGATAGCCGGATGGACAAGGTAGGGGAGGGAATAAAGAGTAGGGGAAGGGGTGGGAGTATGGAGGGTATGAAGGTGTCAGGGAGGAGGATTCAGCATCTTCCTGACACCTAGCACCACCGGGAGGGCTTTGGAGAAAGTTAGTCCACCCACCCACCCTACAGGTTGTAGGCGAGGGGCACGAGTGTTTGTTTGTTCTTAGCGTGCTAGTTTAGGGCAGGTTGCAGAGCTTTGGCGGTATGTTACTTAGGAGGTGTGGTGAGTCACATACGGGTGGATCCACCTCATGGGGGGGGGAACAGGTGTCTGATGGCGAGGCATGGGAGGCAATGAGCAGCGAAGGAAATCCAACAGAGGATGCTTGGAGGGCAAGTGAAGGTGAGAATGGGGAAATGAAGGAGGTCACTGAGTGGAAGGGGAAGAGTCAATCAGGTGAGATGGTTTTGAGAGTGCTGAAGGAAGAATGAGTCGGTATGGGATGATAAAAGTTATATTTTGCAATTATGTACTGTTAATAAAGTTTAACTGTTGCAACCTGTCCTAAATGAATGGCCTTTTATGCTTCATGTAACAGCGTGAAGTGTAGTTATTGCACAATGTGAACATGTCTGGGCTTCAGTTAAAGGGGGATTGTGCTTGTTTTGGATTTGAGACCCAGCAAACTCTTTTAAGGGTTACATGTTGAACCAGCTAAGAAAAACAGTGGTCGCCTACAATCGTTCATTTGTCCTTCGGGATCCGCTAAATGCTTTCAGTTTACAGTCTTATGTAACTGCCACATGAACCTGGGAAGGGGGCGGGTAGCAAGTTCCCCTTTGATCTAATTTCCCTGTCCGGTTAGGGGGTTAAAGGCTTTATTGTCCACCCTCTCTATGTGCTGTTAGTAGTTGGACCTGTAGTGGTTGCTTCAGGCCATTACACTTTTATTCCCCCATGTTAGGTTAGAGCAAATGGTTTGGGTCTGGAGTTTACATTTCCCTTTAGTTTACACTGGGTGCAGAAAGAGAGCATGACAGTCTCCCGCGCCTCTTTGCTCTGCACACGGAAAAAAATAAGCTTTCCCCTTTCACTGGGCATGATAAAAAAGAGAATCCTGTAGCAGCATGTTCTTGCTTGAGCCCACAAAGCCTAATCTCATGTATCTGAGAGTAGTCCTTTCAGGCCTGCCAGGCGGTGACTCACGATAGTGCTGCTCCTTTAAACAGCATTTCTCTTGAGAAAACAGCTAATATAAGCATTTCATTTTATAAATTTATATAAAGACATATTTTATGGAATTCATAGCTAAAGTAATTGCATCCTACGGCTCGTAATGAAACCTTTGAAAACTAAAAAATATATATTTTAAATAAAAAAGTGCTCTACTGCGCTTTGGATTTGTTTTTGCAATATTCGCCTCCTGGTAAAAGAATAACATATACACCTAATACCATCATCAAGTGGCTATGTGGCCCTTTGTGCTTTCATAGAGAACTACAAAATCTACACAACCTCTGACACAGTCTGTGTCAGCTTTCATCTGGGAAATTCTGTGACATCACAAGGAGTGCCTGTTTTAACTCAGCACCTATGATTTCAGAAAGCGCCAGTTTTTACCCCACGCCTGTGACGTCACCGACAGCAGCAATGTTTAGGTCGAGCCTATTGTGCTGCTAAAGGAAATCGACCTCTTGGAATCGCTTCAGCTTCAGGAGAAGCTCGTGCATGTGGGGCTCACACGCCATTGGCCTTTGTGTCTGGCTTTAGCACGCAGTTGGCCAAAGGCGTGTGGAGGTCCCAGCTTTTCGGAAAATGTTCACTCCCAGAGCGATTTATTCTTGGGAGCCAGCAGCAGCGCCAGGGGCCATATGTTCTTAATTAGCGTGGCCGGGCTTGTCTCCCACGTTGTCAGGTTGTTGGACAACCTTATGGTGCCGCAAGTGGGACGTGATGTCACATCCTGCTGCTGCCAGAGCACGCCGCCGGGTCCAGAGTATCTGTATGTTGCATTTTGTAAAGTCGGTTCGCTGCGAATAATTAATCAATGTGCTTGGCTGGTTTGCAGAGCACTGCTGTTCACATTGGCCCTGCCGCCGGAGCTGTTTATCTGTTTAGATAAATTTACTATGGCCGCGCTGCTCCCCCGCCATAGAAATATAATTTCCGAGCCCGGCGGCCGTGGGTGATTTTGCTGCAACCAGTGTCGGGTCGTCACTGTCAGAGATGACAGTCACTGACCACTTTGCAGCAGCCGCCAGGACTCACAGGACAGCTGGCCGGCAGCAGGCTTCAGCCTGGACCGCTTAAGGCGGATTCATTGCCACGGAGCTGAGCCTGTCGGCCGTGCAGGAGAGGAGCAGCGGCGTCACTAGGGGGATGCGGGCGGTGCGGGCCGCACTGGGTGACACCATCACCTGGGGTGACACCAATTACATGCAGTTATTAGTGCACTGCACTGTGCAAGTGCACCTGCTGGTTACAACAACAAATACTGCAGTGCACGCCACGCACGCACCACTTACTAGCATGGTGGTGATGGTGCGATGCGCGGCGGCGGTCTACCCAGTTTGTGGGTCCCAGGGCCGTCAATCTTATAGTGCTACCAATACCCGCCCTGGAACAGCCTCTGCGCTGTGCTCCTCTAACGCGCGCCACCACCATGCGTGTAGAGCTTAGAGTGGAGAGTCTGGAGACAGTCTCGGCAAGGGAGTGCTGCTGGGAGTTTGCTGAACCCCCACGGTAGAGGCCCAGTCACCACCACAGTAGAGTGTAAAAAAAAAGTAAGATATCATCACTGTAACAGAATTTCATCACATGTAAAAATACTTTTGCTTCAGGTTCACTCGGGATTAAGGAGAGACAGAAAAAATGTATCAGGGGAGGGGAGGGTTCTCATACAAGGTCAGGTCCAATCGTAGAAACCGAAGCGTAGTTATCTTACAAGCAATCTATCTATACACATCTTTATTGCCGTCCGCCGTTTAAAAGGAAAATCCATTGAATGCCTTCACTTTTTCACAGCTGCCTCAGAGGATCCTGTGGATTATTTGCAATGTTTTCATCCACCTGGCCTATTCCGGCTGAGAATATCTGCCTCTAACAAAGCCCTGCGGCTTCAGCTGCCGCTTAACTACCATTTTTACACAATGATTTTTCTCTCTCGTCTTCGGGGCCAGTTCACCTGCTTTACTGTGCAGTTTTTCTTCGTTTCAGTCCTCGTGAATGAGGAGGCATTGCGAGCTGATAGACTTCCTAACATTCTCTCCACACCTTATTACTGGACCTATTTGGGACAGAATACCTGCCGAGGCGGATCAGTGTGCTTAGACAACCAGGGCGAACCTGTGTGCCCTGGGCATCCCTCAGGCTCTCCCTACTCATTCCCAAGCAGAGTCTGAAAAGGCTCATTCTAACTCACTCCACTGCCATAATCATGCTTCACTGCATAGTATAAGCTCAACACGAGCGTGGATTGGAAGGCCACAACCGTTTAATAATCAAATAAGTACATTTTTGGAATAATGACATAAGAACAGGTCAATTATGCAAATATTAGTACCAGACAACACAGCTGAAAATCAAAGTTAAGAGGGCTGTACATTCTGTCAGGGGTTTGGAGGCATTCCAACAATGGTCCAAAAGGTAACCTACAAATGTGAGTGATTTTAAATATGCAATTTATTCTTACACTTTTGAGTAATTTTACTTATGTTAGCTATTGATAAAATCAGAGAGAAAAGTTCATCTAAAGTGTAGACTTGCATGTAGTGGAGCCAAGTTTATGTAAGTTGCTATTTATGTATATTTATTTATTTAGAGTTTTATATAGCGCTGGCAGGACCGGGTACCAGAGCGCTTTACAACATCTACACAGACATAAGAAAAACAGACAGACAAAACAAAATGGACAGACGTTCGGAAGGCAGGTAATAGAGTCGAGAGCTACCCACGCTAATGATGGGATGCCATTTGCAGCATCATTTGAACGTGTTTGTTTTTTTGGTCTGTAAGATAGGGCGCCAGTGTATACGTCTTTCTTTCCTTCTCCGTTCCACCGTAGTGACAGTTTACATGAATTGAGTGTAATTAGAGCTTATTTTCTTTTTTGTTTGTCTTACTTAAACTCTGACCGATAGTTACTTTTCTGGCCCCCATTCCAAATGCTGCGCTACTAAGATAGGGCAATAGCAGGAGTTACCAGCTCCAATGGAAATACACAACCCGCGGTATCACTGTGGGCCCGGCGGGTCTCGTGCACTTCCAGCAACCGCTGAAAACACTGTGGGCCCGCCGCATCTCGTGCACACCCAGCTGCTGATGAAAATAGCGTAGATTCCAGTAAAACTCCAGGGGGAAACGAGCGCAGAATTTCCTGCTGTGTGCATGCATGGTGATTCCCCACTTATTATAAAAGTCCTGTAGTTCAACTAGCAATGGCGTAAATAAATCCCCCATTCCAAGAATTACCATGATATCAGTGACATTGCGAGACACTGGGCTGTTTTCCATACCACTGGTAATGGGACCCTCAATGGGGCAAAGATACCTGCGTCAATAATATTTGTTGTCTTTGGCCAGGCAGGTTGGAAGTACAGTGCAGCAGAGGTGAGGCCGTATCTGGAGAGACCTCAGTGGTAGTTCTACAGGAGTTGTACTATTTAGCATACTCTTACATGCCTTTGTTAGCCAGTCCAGAAATGTCCAACTCCCAAATAGTAAACACACCATCCTTTCTGTTTGTGCTAATTGTGTTGAATACTCCCAGAGTGTTCCCATGTATTCCAATTTTAGATGTTTTGAGGACAATTAACAAACTCATGTCGTAGTGCGTAAGGAAATTCTACAGGAGCACTACTTTATGCACTCCAAATGCATTTTGTGTCTAGGCCTTGTTGAATTCAATTTTTCTTCAATGGCCTTGTAAATATAGGACCTAAATTTACAAACGTTACTAAGGATTCTGTATGGTCCCGTTATTTGCCAACTGTGTCCACTGGCGGACTCTGAGCAGAGGAGGTCCATGCGGTAAGTCGTGAGGGGGTGACACCATGAGTTACCCGCACCGGTGACACCAACCCTAGTGATGCCCATGGTACATGGCCCAAGGGAAAGTGGGCACATGCGGCATGGAGGAAAGAGCCACCGTGGCTGAAGGGGCACTGGTAGATGCACCTTCAAACGGGGTGGGGGTGGCACGAGCATCAGGTATCATAGCCGGTCAGTACGTGGATTGGGCAACAGAACAGGAAGATCAAAAGCAGGGGTCACAAGCACCGGAAATGTATTCCCTCACGTTAGATCAACTAGTTGCCGGAATCTTGGTTTAACAAGTAGCAACACCAAAATAATTCCAGTTTCTTCGTTCATTAATATGCCATTGGCATCGCTAACAAGGTGGGAATTTCACACAAAAATGTTGCTTTGTAACATTACTTCACATGTTAACTAAATCACATTTGATAGATGTTGGAAAGATGAAAGGCTGAGCCGGCCCTGTTAAACTAGCTACACATCCTGTGCTTTGCAGAATGTAGCCTCTCGCCCTTCACAGGCTTTTTATACAAGTTCTTCACTCAGCTGAAGAAAGTATTTGCCATGTGTGTATGAAACAGGAGGGAATTTAAGCAACTTTAGCCCCCTAAATCTACCATAGTGGGCCTGCCAGTGAACTGCGAATAGAGTGTCATCTCTGTTACATCCAATTGAGACTCGCCTTTGAGTCAACCAATAAAAACAAACAATGCAGGTATTAATCTAAGAACACACAGCCAGGAAGCACGATCTCCTCTCCCCGTCCTAAAAATCACGCATAACTTAATTGTCTTGTATTGTAATTGCATTTATATAGCACACACAACCCTTGGCGAGGCGCTGAAGCGCTTATTGTGTGACTCTAGATGCATCATTAATTCCGTGTGTCTTGGTTCCTTTTCCTTCAGGCGCCACTGTAGACATGAGTGTGCAGGTGCCGCAAGGTCCTTGAGCTTCACTCGGGGCAGTGTGCTTGCATCATGGCCTGCTAAGCACCAGGTCCCAGGAGCATATTGTCTTGTGGCTGGTGATCAAGACCCCTGTGCCCCCGGCGTCGAGTCTCGAGTGCCCCTGGACAGCAGTACCCCTCCCAGGCTGTGTTGGGGAGGAAGAAGCCTACGGGTGCCCCAGTCTGAGTCTGCCATTTGCGTTCAATTGACACTTGACTTCCTGGCTGGGTTTTACATTTCCCCGCTTCGGACTCAATTGTATGGAGAAGAGAAGCTGTCCAGGCTCCTGTTAATGTCTTAGTGTGATCAGAAAAGAATAAAATATACAAGTTCAACATGCCGCAGGCCACGTTTTGTGTTTTTAGTGCCTACAGTGCTTTGATGCTATCAGTCGTTGGGCATCTGTGCTCAAGGGGGGTTTGGGTGGCAGCTGAGCCGCGAGGTCTGCCCCCGGGCAGTTTTGGGAGGAGGAAGGGGGCGAGTCATGAGAGCGGCCATTTTGTTGCTTGGGCTGCTGGGGATAGCCCAAAGGCAGCCCAAATTATGAAGTAGGCAGCCCAACATATAAGGGGGTAGCCCGCATTTTCCCAGCCACCATTTTGGGTATTGAGACCTGGTGGTTGGGAGCGAGCAGTGTAGTTTTTTGTCGAGCAGTGTAGCTTTAGTCTAGTGTGAGTTTCGGGTTCGCGCTAGCGTTAAGTTTTTGTTTGGAGGTTGCATGTCTTACCTGGTAATGGATGCCCATGGTGATGTTCGAGTACTGGAGGCCCTCCGCCTGCTGAGCGAGGCAGGGCGGATGGACCTCCTCGTGGGCCCGAGGGAGGCGGCACGCCTGGCGAGGCGTGCCTCTGCAGGTGTGACAGCCGTGGTCTTCGCCTGCTCGCCGCCACGGACGGCCCCGTAATTGCAGGTGGGTCTGAAGGGCCGTGCCGATGCCATGAGTGCGGCCCTCGTGGGGGCGGACGGTGCCGGGGAAGGAGAGCGGTTACCGCGGCCGAGGCGCGCTGCCAGTGGTGCCTTGCCGTGGGAGCTGCTGGCGTCTGGGGGCCGGGCCGGGGGCGGGGCAGTGGGCGGGAGCGTGCCGCGAGCGGGTCGCGCTCCAGAGCAAGCGCCGGGGCTGCGCGGAGACGCACGGGGCCGACCCAGCGCGGCAGCAGACGGCGGGGAGGCCCTGCCGGTGAGCAGGGCCTCTGAGGCGGCAATGAGAGAAGTGGGGAAGGCGTTGGGAGGGTGGGGGGGGGTGGGAGAACAGGCCCTGGGATTAGGGGCGGGGGTGACGCCCTGAGTGTGGGCGAAGGAGAAAGGAAACCACAGAGAGGGAAGGGGGCGGGGGGGCTCATACACGGGACGAAGGACAGTCGCCTGCATCAGAGGGGGAGACAGGAGAGCCCCTCATCTGCTAGGCAGCGGGCCACATTAGACAGGGGAAGGGGCAGGAAGGCGACCAAGAAGGGAGCAAAAGGGGAGGCGCAGGTGGGGTGGGGCAGGGGGGCTGGGTGTAAGGGGGGCAGGGTGCCGTCGAGCAGGGGGGGAGTGGAGGGCAAGTGGGGGCCTTGGCAGGTGCAGGGGGGCGGGGGGAGGACCTGGGACAAGGGGGGTGGGTTTCGCCAGTATTGATAGAGTCAGAGGGCAGCGAGCGGAACTGGGAGGGTTTGGATGTTTTCGAGTCCTGGGGGAGGGGGTGAGGGAGGCATGGGGCGCGGGAGGGGGTAGGGCGGGGGAGGAGGAGGCGGGGCTGTCGGGGAGGGGGGACCGCAGTGCTGGCGGGGGAGCGGGAGGTGGGACGGTGGAGTGGGGTTTATTGTGGAGTGAGGACAAGGAGGTGGAGGTGGTGGGGGGCAGGTGGGGGACGGGGGGATGGGTGGGGGGCACGCAGTTGCAGGGGCCCAACACACCAGCAATACCTTTTTTCTTGCAGGGGGATGGCCGGCGCGGGGTTGCGGACTTGGTAAGGCTGGGAGCGGCCCAGCGGCACCAAGGAGAAGGGAGGTCAGAGCTTCCTGCGGCAGGCCCGGAGTCAGCGAGGGATCACGGCACGACTTGGGGACCAGCAACGGACTGGAGCACTGGTGCGGAGAACTGTTTTGTGTTGAGCGGGGGGAGAGAGGGGCAGTGGGCCTCTAGTAGGGTGCAGTCGGCACCACCTCTGGCTCGCCGGAGTTATATGTGGGGTGGAGTTGAGTTGTTGGCAGGAGATGATGACAGTTTGGAGGAAGGGGAAGTGAGGGATGGCGATGGCGGACGGGGGTCCGGTAATGGTGTTGGTTCTTTTTTGAAGGTGTCACGGGGCCTGGGTGCTGCGGCGGCCCGGACACAATCTGGGGACAGGTCGGCAATGGATTGGAGAGGCATCGAACGCCGAGGGGATACGTTAGTGACAGGTAAATGCAAAGCCGCGGCACGCATGGTATCGGTGGGTGTGGGGGGAGGGGGAGGGAGGGGGGATCGGTTATGCAAGGGCAGGTATGTGGTGGTTAAGGGTGTGGGGTCAGAGGAGGCTGTGCTGGCGTCTGAGGCAAAGGGGGACCTCAAGGGGACCACGGAGGCCGCCAGGGGGAAACCCGAGATGCAGGATGGAGCGGGCAGTGCGGCCGCGGGGGGCGGGGGCGGCGGAGACGGAAGGCGGTGCGACGAAACCAGAGAGCAAGGAGCTGAAGATAAAGCGGCTCCCGTATATGGGGGTCACGAAGCCGCTGGGGGCACACTTAATGGCGGCAACTAAAGAGAAGATATGGAAAGGGGAATAGGTAGAATTGTTAAAACTGCTGCACCGCGAGGTCCGGTCGAAGGAAGGGTCAAAAGAGGAGGAATACGAGCTGTAGAAGCAGCCGAGGGTGCCATTGATGACTGAGAACTGAACGGCAGCTTTTCTGATATTCGCGAGTGTTTATTGCGAAAAGTTCCCGGAGCGTTCGGTGTCCATGTTTAAATACATGGACGTTATTAGGAAGGTGCAGATCACGGGAGGTGGTTAGGTGTGGGTGCAGTACGATGAAGAGTTCCGGGCACGGATGACATGGAATCCGGAGGCTAAGTGGGGGGAGCTGGATTGCAACCATTGGCAGCACATGATGGGGCTGGCGGGGTCGGGCAAGACTATTTTTACCACCAGCGGTCAACGGATTATATATCAGCCCTTTCAGGGGCGCCCCACCGTGGCGGTTTAAGAAGCCAGTCCGGAGTGGCAGGTGCCTGCTGGGACTTCAATAAAGGGGCCTGTGGCAGGGAGCATTGCTGTTTTAAGCATGAGTGCTCCGGGTGCGGTAAATACGGACACCCCTTGGTCCGTTGTTGGGGCCCCCCCGGACAGTAGGGGGGGTCGCAGGCGCCAGGAGGGAACGCGCGCCCCGGAGCCGCTCAGCAGTTGGGCAGCGGCTGTGGGGGTAAGGGATCTGGGCCAAAGGGCTCGTACTCCGGTTAAGATGGAGCGGTTGACAGTGGCCCTGCATAATTACCTGGACGCGGGGGCCACGGAGCGTTTGCGAACCGGGTTTCAGGAAGGGTTTCGGTTGGGTTACACGGGGCCGCGGCAGCGGTGATGGGCAGACAATCTGAGGTCGGCTCGGGAACACCCAGAAGTGGTACAGAGCAAATTGGACAAGGAGGTCATGGAGGGCCGCATGGCGGGTCCTTTCGTGGATTGGCCATTGGAACATTTGATAGTGTCCCCCATCGGGGTCGTGCCCAAGAAGGAGGCAGGGCAGTTCCGCCTCATACAACATTTGTCATGGCCGGAAGGGGGATCGGTGAACGATTTTATTGATGAGAATGAAGCCACGGTGTCTTACTCATTGGTGGAGGCGGCCATGGCCCTGGTGGTGGAGGCAGGTCCGGGAGCAGAAATGGCTAAGTGCGACATCAAGTCGGCTTTCCGGCTGCTGCCGGTTCACCCAGACGACTGGTGCCTACTGGGGATCCAGTTTCACGGCCGCTGGTATGTGGACAAGGCACTGCCGATGGGCTGCTCGATGTCTTGTGCACTTTTTGAAGGTTTTAGCACGTTCCTCAAATGGTTTTTTACGGAACGAACGTGTCACCAAGGAGTTACGCCCTACCTGGATGGCTTTGTCTTGGTCGGGGCCCCGGACTCCATGGACTGCCAGGTAGTGCTGGACGAGTTTCAGGAGATCATGGAGGACCTGGGGGTGCCACTGGCACCAGAGAAGACAGTGGGGCCAAGCACGGCGCTGTCATTTTTGGGCATCGAGCTAGACTCTGTGCTGATGGAGGCGCGGCTGCTGGCAGGTCAGAGGCCTCCGCACCACGTGCACTTGTCGGCGGGCGTTCGGGAGGATTTGCGGATGTGGCGGTTTTTCCTGAACCAGGTCAACGGTGTGCCCTTACGGCGGGACGAGGACATGGTTTGAGACGTGCAGATTTTCTCAGATGCGGCGGGCTGCGACGGATTCGGGCTCTACTGGAATGGAAAATGGTGTGCGGAGAGCTGGCCCCCGGAGTGGCTGGGGGGCGGGAGGAGCATTGCCTTTCTGGAACTGTTTCCTTTGGTGGTGGCGATATGGCTGTGGGGTGAGGTGTTGGCCCACCGAAGGGTGACTTTCCACGTGGACAATATGGCGGTAGTCCAGGTGGTAAATCGCCAGTCTGCCAGGGATGAGCAGGTGTTGAAGTTGTTGCGTGTGTTTGTGCTGGGCTGCTTGCGCCATGACATTGCCTTTCGCGCAGTGCACATACCGGGAATTGAAAATGACATTGCGGATGCCTTGTCTCGTTCGCAGTGGGGGAGATTCCGTGGGTTAGCCGAGGATGCAATCGGGACCCGACACCAATGCCGCCGCAGATGTGGCACATAGGCAACACCGGATGTTGCAACTGGTTCTAGGATCTTTGGCAGAATCGACCAGGACAACGTATGTGACTGCATGGGGCGAATTTGTGGCGTTCGGGGCGCGTTGGAGGCCGCCGGGAGTGGAGAGACAAGAAGACGTGGTGCAGTTTATGCTCTCCCTGATAGGCAAGGGTCTAACGAGGGTGACCATAGTGGGCAAGCTGGCAGGGATCGCGTTCATGGGGAAGCTGTGCTGGGGGTACGCCCTGTCCGCGGGGGAGCTCCGGTCACGGATGTTGGAGGGGTGGGCCCGGGAATGCGGGCGGGTGGGGGCATTGCGGCGGCCTTTGTCAGAGGAGTTGTTGGGGAGGATTGTGGGGGTTTTGCCTTTGGTGTGCAAGGATGGTCGGGAAGCGTGCCTCTTTGCGACGATGATGGTGTGGATGTTTGCGGGGGCTTTTCGGGTGTCGGAATTGTTGGGTGGGAAGGCAGGCCAGGGTTTGGGGTGGTCGGATGTACGGCTGGGGCGGCAGGAGGTGGGCATTTGGCTGCGTAAGTCCAAGACAGATCAGCGGTGCGTGGGGGCCTGGGTGGTCTTGTGGCAGGCAGGGGGGGGAGTGGCATGCCCGGTGCGATGGGGGTGGACATGGGAGGGAGAACGGCGGTCGGATGGGTTGGTGTTTCAGCACGCGAATGGGAAGGGGGCGACAGGGTCACAGTTGCTGGGGTTGCTGCGGAAAGCGTTCGCCAGGGTGGGGGTGGATGGCACTCAGTATGGCACGCACTCGTACCGAATTGGGGCAGCGTCGGAAGCGCATCGACGGGTTTGTGGGCGGGGGGACATTATGCGCTTAGGGAGATGGTCCTCCGCTTGCTACCGGGCTATGTGCGCAGTGATGAGTTGGCTTTAGCGCAAGTGGAGAAGTTGGGGGGGCACATGTACTTACAGTTGTTTCTCATTTCAGGTTCGGTGGCGGGTCCCACGGCCCGGGGCATGTTGACTTGGATTGTGGGCCACTCTCTTATGAAGAGAGCGAAGCTGCAAGCGCAGGATAGTTATTTCGAGGAGAATCTGGGTTTTAATCCTGCTTTATTTCAAGTGGTGTGGTCTGGGAGGGGGGCATGAGATGAAATTGATCACCACATTGAACGGTATGGTCCAAGGGGGTCGGTGCCCGGATGTGTTAGTTCTCCCCCTGGGGGAAAATGATATGGTGCAGGAGACTGGCCTGGTTTTGATGAAAGCTATGTGGAGGGATTTGGCGGAATTATGGAGGAGTTGGGCAGGTTGTACGGTGGTGTGGACCGAGTTGGTACTGCGAAGGGTGTGACGAGGCGCAGTAAAACCGCAGGCAGTGGACAAGGCGCGCAGGAAACTGAATGTAGAGGTGGTGCGTTTTTGTCAGCATTATGGGTTTTCGCGTTTTTGCACAGGGACATTAAGTATGATGCGCCGGAAATGTTCAGAGGGAATGGGGTGCACCTCTCTCAGATAGGGATTGATTTGTATCAGTTGGAGCTCCGGGAAGTGTTGGCACGTTTATTGGGTGTGCGCCGCGAGTAGGACTACGGTGGGAGTTTTCTGTCTGCGTGCCACACGGGAGGCGGGTAGGGGGCAGGGTAAGGGGGAGGCGGTGTAATCACCTAACCTCCACTTTTCCCTGGGTGGCGGAGTTTGTTTTGGATGTTGGCCAAGTTTGGCTGGAGTTCGGTACTTTTTCTCCCTCCCAAGGGAGGTTTGGGGGGCAGCCGAGCCGCGAGGTCTGCCCCCCGGGCAGTTTTGGGAGGGGGAAGCGGGCGAGTCATGGGAGCTGCCATTTTGTCGCTTGGGCTGCCTGGGGATAGCCCAAAGGCAGACCAAATTATGAGGTAGGCAACCCAACATATAAGGGGGTAGCCCGCGTTTTCCCAGCCAACATTTTGGGTATTGAGACCTGGTGGCTGGGAGCGAGCAGTGTAGTTTTTTGTCCCGCCCACCCTCCCTGGGCTTTAGGTCTTTGGGGAGGTTTTTGGTTTAAGAAAGTTTCTTTGGTGAGGGAGGCCATGTTGGGACAGGGGCACAAGGAGGGGATTTATGTAAGTTGTCGCTTGGAACAGGTGCGGGCGGAGTTTGTTTTGGATGTTGGCCAAGTTTGGCTGTAGTTCAGTACTTTTCCGTTATGTTTGGGCTGTTGGGGAACGGGAGCGGGGAAAGGGTAACCAGTTTGGGGGTTACATTAGAGGGTAGTTGGTTACAGTTGCAAAAGCACAGATAGGAATGTAGGTCTTGGGAGGTTTTGGAGTTAAGGGGCAGGGGAGAAAATTGCATATTAATAGGATGTAATGGAGTTATATATTAGTATGTTGCAGGGTGGGGGATTTTATCATGTGGAGATTGTAGGAGAAAAACTAAAGGGGGTCAGGTAACTCAATGTTTAGAGAGGTTTTAGTTTTGTAAGGCGGTTTGCCAGTTTTGAATAATGTGATGTGCACCTGTTTCAATAAAGCGGCCTTTTACACACACAAAAAAAATGGTAGTCGGTCGTGCTTGCCCCCCCCCTTTCTCCCTCCCAAAGCGCCCCATTCTACAACAGGGTCACTGCCTCCGCCAAAAGTCGGACCATATACAACAGAGGCGTAATCAGCAGCAATGCAGGAGGTGCAGTGCCACCGGGTCCCACTGCACCGCCAGTAATAGATGTTTTTTTTCTGTTAAGTCAGGGGATGGTGGTCCAATTTCCTTAATTAGATTGGGGCCCATCACATCCTTGCAACGCGACTGATACAACAGAGCAGACCATCAAGTAATGATTTATTGTATAATGCAATCAATGCACGTGGTTGCACTTATGACATTGTAAACATCCACTCCGATCTCAGTAGCCCTAAAGTTAAGGAGACATTCATTTATTAATTATTTTTTACTGTTACCGCCAATAAGCGGTGTCAGCTGCAGGTACGCGCACATTTCATACAGAGATGATCTATTCTGTGCGTTTGGGCTTTAGCATCCATGATGGATTGGGACGCAGCCGGCTGGCGTTCTGAGCTGCATTGGGAGCTCCCCACCCTGTCCACAATGCAGTGCTTTAAATAGACTGGTACTGTCAGGTTAGTACTTTGACAGCCACGGAGGCAGCTCATCATCCTTGGTCTGTTGCGCCAGCAACATCACGTCCCCCACACTCACATCCAAGGGTTATCTAGACCGACATTGCGTAGAGATCAGGAAGTCACTTTCCGCTAACGCCAGTTTCATCATCTCTGCTAACCACTGTCAAACAGAGTGGGATTGAGGATTTCCAACCCATGGCTGTATGTTGTAATACTAAAAACAAGCATTGGCATAGCCAATAGGTCTCGCTTTTGGGACCTTATAAGCGTTTAGCCATGCAACAGTTGGTGTTTTTGCACCAAGGATATTGTGCTGCATAACTAAATACTTATAAAGTCCCAAAAGCGAGACCTATTGCCTATGCCAATGCTTGTTTTTTATAGTTTCTGTAATGCCACAGTAAACGCCAGCTATAATCCAGATTTTCTGATTTCACAGTATGCCTCTGTGATATGAGAGAGAGCGCCAGTTTTAACCCAGCGCCTGTGACGTCAAAGAGTGCCAGTTTTACCCCAGTCTCTGTTAGGATCAGCTCCTCATGGGAAAGGGGACTGGGGTGACGGTTCAAAGGCCTCCAGGCCACTCAAGACTCCTGGCCAATTTCCTGCTCTTCCTGTGCCCACCAAGGCAAGCTTGAGAGCACAGTGTTCTTCACAGTGCAGCTAGAAAGGTAGCTCAGAAGGTTAATGTGTTTTCTGTAGAGATGGGAAGCCATTGTAGCAAAAATCACTGCCCTGTCTTCGTGTGGCAAACGCATGTTCATCAGATCTACTTCTCACCATATGGCATACATGACTCCCTGGGCCTCGTGTTTCATGTCTGCAAATCTCTGTGTAAGAAAGATGGAGAAACAGAGTGGTTATGTTTCTTCAGTACACCTGGCATTTCTGTAACTCACAAGAAAGCCCTGGCTGGTGCAGAGTTGTGGGAGTCTCGGTGTGTGTGAGTGTCTTTTTGTGGAGCTTTATATAGCACAAACTTGACCCAAAGGTATCAGAGCGCTCTATAAGAGCACTAGTTATGTTACAGACGGACACATCATTTTTGTTAGACATGGGGAGATTAAGTGAATTGCCCAGTACCACAGAATGGTGAGCATCCTGCTGAGACTCGAACCCGGTTCCCCAGCCGTTAGGCCACATGGCCGAGTTATTGAGGTGCACCTCCAACACCTCGGAAACACGTGCCGACTCTGAACTTGCGCTATTTTGATGCCCAATGACAATTTATGAAGTTCTCACAATATTTTTCTGACATCAAAGGAACCCTAGCAGTGGGCAGAAGTCACAGTTTGACGGAATGTTGCGGAATCACACAGAGTTTTTATATAACTCCACGGAATTCCACTGTGTTCAAATCCGCGTGTTCCGCTTACCCTTATTTAAAGGCGTGTTGTTTAGTAATGTGAAGCATCACATGTAAATAGCATGGCAATAGATATGTATTTATGTAGACTCTAAGAACTGTAGAATAATGTTGGTGATGGGTAAAAGGCACTGTCAAGCCACACGTAACACTCCATTTAGGTTAATGACTGCCTTGGGCCCATCTGTGCTGCTGGCAAAAAAAAACAACATTAATTATAGTTATCTAAAACACTTTAATATAATTCCAATGTCATGTGTGTGCCCCTGAAAGTTCAAGCTTACTCAGCTGGATAAACAAAATGATCACAGCTGTGTTGAGGGTAAGCTCTTTTTTGTGGAAGCACACAACTCTGCCTAATCAAAACATGTACTCCTGGCACTCAACATTTGGGTGGAGCAAAGACCCTCTCTATTAATGCACATATAATTGTCTGGCGGCACCTGCGCTGTCAAGCCAGACCATAACTTAATAATATGGTAAGCATTACTAGATAACCAGGTTAGAGGAGATAAGCATGCAATTTGCTTGAAATAACAATTTAAATGAGATTTCTGAGGCCACTGAGTTTCTCCATATATAAAACTTTAAAAAAGGCAACAAGGCAGCATGGGAAAAGCAATACCTCCCTAACGAAAGAGAAACTCCAATTAAATTGACAGAGACAACAGTTTTGCAGTCTTAAGAAGATTAAAACTGTGTGAAGTAATTTTACCTAGAAAATAATGACAACTTTTTTCAAAACAAAATTAGCACTATTCCATAAATGATAGATGCACTCTAATTTTTTAAGGCATTTAGAATATAGCAATGTCATAAATGCCAACATTTCAGAATAAGAAAGTGTGAAATTTTGAAATTTACTTCCTGAAGCACTGGCAATTTCAGTTGGGAGACAGCTAAAATAAAGCCATTTTTGACTTAACAAATCTGGAGTCTCCTACCTAAATCGAGTCTATTGCATGCATGCGATGAACTAATCAATAGGAATTTGGAGAGTGAGATTATGGGGAGCTAGCTTGCGGCATAAGTAGCACTTTTGGGCTCTAGAGAGTAACGGCCAGAACTGGCCACAGACTAGTGCTGACATACGTCTTAACTGGCTGGAGAGCTGGGGTCAGTGCTATTTTGACATAGTAGACAGTGGTAAATGGTTGCTTGTCACAGAAACTTTCAAGGCATGCGCTGCTTTTGGTTGGACATATTACAGCACTTGTTGACAACTAACTGCATCATAATATCATACACAAAGCTACATAAAACCACAATTAAAACTAATGACATTAAAACAAAAGTCATAACAGAAGGTAACACAAAAACTGCAGAATAGCAAAACAAAGTTCAAATGCAATGATGCTGCACAAAAAGAAGCACAAAAACCAGAACACATTACCAGAAGAAGAAAACGGGACACAACCAGTATGCACAAACGTTCTTGTCATGTATGACCGCCTCCAGAATCCTGTTTTCATAATATGGTGATAAAAGGTGCAAATGACGCCGGTTAAACATGCTTTGTGATCTCATGGTATGAGGAAGGCACTTGGCCCTACAGACAGCGCAGACATGCTTTTAGTCGTATATCACTCATATATTGTTCCTGTAGCAATAAATCTGTTTACATGGCAATCATCTGAAAAACATGCATTTCTCGAATGTGTAACGTATTACAAAATAGCAAGGGTGCAGCAGCATACATACCAAGTCGATCCCAGTGGAGGTAGCCTGCTCCCAGTCAGAGCCCCTCACTTTCTTGCCTGCCACTGAGTGGTATCCGAAGCCCTGCTGAATGGACTCAGATACACGAGTTGCACTTTATATTGCCCGATGGCCATCTCCTATTACACACATATTCAACACCGAACTCATGGCTCTCCCCTTCCGACCTTTTATGGATTTAGAATGACAGCAGAAGAGGAGAGCTCCCTCCTCCCCTATGGTAGGTGTTGCCATGTGTGAGGGGAAAAGGTGCATGCCAACAACTGCAAAGTGCCAAGAAGCAGGCAGAAACTATTCGAAAACCGAGATCCTAGCGGGAAAATTCAGGGATTAGTACATTGTAAAACACGCTTTTTATAAACCGATTGTGAAAATACTTCTTACTCCATACTGCTGAAGCTGTTATGTTTTTACCCAGATCTTTTATCACATCAGTTTTATACCTCCGTGCACAATATGCCGTGCCTTTGTGTTTTTTCTATTGACTATAATTATTAACATCTTTTGAAATAGTAACATTTATTGCTTAGAGGGAAAAGAACAAAAATAGAAGGACGAAATGTCCCTGGGAGTTCAATGTTTTTCATTCTGGCTGCATGCAGCTTTTGCTGTGTGCTGGAGCATATGTCATCCATACAATACGATTGATGACAAAGCCAACAGACCTGTATGTCTGGATGTGGTAGTTGGCATAGTAGAGCGAGACCCTCGAGAGAGAGCAGACAGAGAGGGCTATAATTGTTGTCGCTCATACAGTACAATGCAAGCAGTGGAGTGGAAATGGAAGGATACACCCTAACAGCCCTAAACAACCAAAGGCATTAAGTAAGAGATGAATACTCCAGTGTGAAGAGTTAAAACATGATTGGCAAAGATGCTCAGTCAATGGCTGAAAAGGACTGGTTGAAGAAAGCATTAGGACTGACACTCGTTTTGTCATCAAAAGGTCTTTATGGCAGGTGCCCTGTCAGAATCACTGTCAAAACCCACACCTAAAGTATAGAAAAGGGCTTAGTCAGCGTAGGTGAGCCACCGGTCGCTGTGGGTAATCCCCATTCAACTATTGCTTATTTGAAGTGTATTTCACATCTTGGATCAGCCCACAGGAGTACTGCACAGGTTTATATTCTGCAGTGGTGATTGGTGCAGGTGTTCTCACTATCAAAGCTGTGAACCGGAAGACACTTTCAGGCACAGCAAAGCAGTGTGCCGGACCCCCCTCATCCCCATGCAACAACTACATCAAGCACACTTTTTCTAGTCGCAGACACTATTTATATGCTTGAATTGATGGACTGTCTTCCTTTTGTTTTTTCCTTAACTTTGCACCCTGCATCTTCAGTGCTGATGCCCCTCCAGCACTTCTCACAAATATGGATCTCAGTGAGTGCATTTGTGTGTGAAGATAGCTCCTTCTGCAAAAGGTAAAGAAGCACTTGGGAGCAATGTTCAGAGATGCTGTACAGCCAGCGAAGACTTCCAACCTGCCTGACCATGGACTTCCAGCAGTTGTCCAACACAGCGGACACTTGGGGCCCTATTATGTATTTGGCGCATTTTACTGGTTAGTGCAGGGCACACCTTTCAGAAGATGCGCCCAGAGCTAACCAGCAAAATGTGGCGCATTATGGTGAATGCACTGCCCCCAGGGCAGCCCCTGACTCGCTCTGCTCCCAGGGCACTGCATTCATGTGAAAAACTGAATGGCTGCTTTAAAGCCGATCAGTGGTTTTACATTCAGGCAGCAACCCGCCTGCCTTTTGAAGGGGGTTAGAGATCCCCTTTGCAGACGGGTGAAGACAGTGACTGCCGCCGCCTCCAAGGAGATGTCTGGTGGGTCCATAGGACATCCTTTCTTCTCTCCAGAGGGTTGCTCTCAGAGGGCGAATATAAGAAGAGAGTATCCTCCCACCCTCTCCATATCTTCCTAACAGTAGGCAGAACACATTTCTAACCCAGCTGGTAAATGAGTGTCAGGCCAGCGCTTCAGGCATCATATACAGAAGCATCAAAACCAAAGTATGGAATTCCCAGATACCAGCATTAAAGTATGCTTCCCAGAACCAGGAGTATAGAATCTTTCTTGAGTTATGATAAGAACCACCGCTTGAAAATATGCTGCCAAACACCTGGAAATCAGAAAACTTGCGGCAGATGTATTTAAAGTTTAACATTAATTTGCATAAAATCTCAGTCGAAAAAATATGTCCAGATTTCTCAATCATTTAACACGGGTTGTAGGCAGAAGACGAAGCCATACCCTTGCAAGACTTAAAACTCTTGCAAGAGCATCAGCCATCTTGGGCAGGGAAGAAATTAGCAGTGAACCCAGGCTGACTCATGTGCTTGCTACTGTAAAGACTTACCTGGGTAGCAGCTCTCCTTGTTGCAGTTCATTCTAGCTGCCCTTCACAGCTTGACGTTCCTGAAGGAATCTTCTGGCCAGCTTTTTCGCAAGCACGAAAGAGTTGGCTGCAATTTGTTGAAGCCTGCAAAGGAAAAGATACAGAATAAAAGATCTGTCACTGAAGACTTTTAAAGAGATAATGTGCTGTGAAACAAAAATGTAAGGGTGTAGCAATAGAGTTGAATCGCAAGGTTCAAAAACATGTCTGCTACTTTGTAGCCCTAAGAACTAAGGGCCATAAGTATCATTATTAGACATAGCGGTTTGCTAATTGCAATTCTATGAAAATCGCAATTAGGTCATCGCTATTTGAATGTATGAAACTTCATGAGCTTCATTTATTGTTTCCTACTGGTCGCAAATTGTCCTACATCATTAAGGGCCAAATGTACGCAGCTTTTTTCAAGTCGTAAACGGCCCGATTTGCAGAATGGGGCTGTTTGCGACCTGAAAAAAGCATTTTTAAATTTACAAAGTCCTATTTGCAATTCAGTAAGCTATTACTGAATCACAAATTGGGTTTTCGTGTCACAATTAGGAAGGAGCATGCCAAGGGCGTCCCTTCCTAACAGTGAGCCGCACTGGTATGGAGGAGTATTTTGTGATCTGGAATGTGGTCGCAAAAAATGTGCAGTTACCACCAACTTCAAGTTGGTGGTAACCCATTCGCAAACGGGAAAGGGACCCCAAGGGACCCCTTCTCATTAGTAAATTAGCAGCAACATTTTTTAGGAGCAGGCAGTGGTCCCAGGGGCTTCTGCCTACTTAAAATGAAAAGGAAACTTTTCATTTTTCTTTATTAAATGCATCCTCTTTTCCTTTGAGGAAAATCGCTACATTTCAAAATAAATATCTGCTTTATTTAAAAAGCAGTCACAGACATGTGGTCGGCTGACCCCAGCAGGCCACCATCCTTGTGAGTGTGAGCCATTCCCAATGGGTCACAAATTGCGACCTGTCTCATGAATATTAATGAGGCAGGTCCCTTGCGACCCATTAGGAATCGCAACCAGTGTCAAACACACTGTTGTTCATAACTGTTTGGGATTTCCTAATAGCAAATCGCAAAAATTCTCCACTAGGAAATCGCAAACAGAAGTCAATGTACATCTGGCCTTTATATTTATGAGGTAGCTCGCAATTTGCGACCCAATAGGAAACAAAAAAATCACAGGGAGAGTTGCCTGCTGGGGTCAGTAGACAAGCATGTCTGTGATTGCCTTTAAATAAAGCAATCTTTTTTAAACAAAATGCAGCCTGTTGACGGTATGCGTTTAAAATAAAAAAATAAAAAACGTATTCTTTTCTTTTTTTAGGAGTAGGCAGTGTGTCCGTGGGATCACTGCCTGCTCTGGAAAAAAACATTTTCGCTACCATTGACAAAGGAGAAGGAAGTCCTTGGGGAACCCTTCCCATTCGCGAATTGGTTACCACCTACATGAAGCAGGTGGTAAAATGCAAATGTTTTGTGACTGTATTTCGGCCCCAAAAAATATTCCTATATACTGCTGCGATTTGGTATTAGGAAGGCACACTCTGAAACCGCCCCTTCCTAATACTGATTTGATATATATATATGTAAATCCTAATTGCAATTCAGCAACATGTAAACAAATACCTAGAGTAACATAAGAGTGGAGCTTCAGATGCAAGGGGAGAGAGAGAGAGAGAAAGAGGGAGAGATGACAAGCAAAAGAAAAAAGATACATAAAAACATTTAAAAGAGCAATAGTGGTGAGATACCCTAAACACTTACACTGTTCGCTATGCAATAGGAAAACTAAGAACAAATTAGATTATATTATTCACACGCATAATCACCCAAATAGGCAGGTGGCCTAATTGCCCTTGCTTCCCTCCTAACTTGTAATGTAGTACTGGACTCATCTCCTTACGACAGGCCCACTATGTCCATGCATCGGTACATTTCCCCCTGAAATGCAGGCCCACCTTGTCGCTAGTAAAATTCCCGTTACCCATCAATAACCACAGTGTAATTGAGTCATTTACACCATGCCCTTTCTCAGTGCTTTCAACTACATGACTTTTCCTCTAGTACAAAGCAATGCGCCTGAGATTCCAAGTTTGTCCATTTTGTAACTTGACCCCCTTACCTCCCACTGACTTTACTCTGAAGGGCCCCCTGAATTTGCTTAAAAGTTTACCATCCTCTCCAGGCTTGACATTCACCCAATCTCCTGCATTAATCAATTGTCTTTCTAGACACACTTCTGTCGACCACCCTTCAATCCTTTGTTTCTCACCTCACTCATCAAAGAAGGTAACAATTTGGTACCAGCTGATCTGCCCCTCACTATTTCAAATGGAGTCTTTCCAGTGGTGGTATTTGTGGTGGTACGATACGCCCACAGCTGAATGCTAGTTGCTTCGTGCCCTACACCATTCTATTAATTCATTCTACTAATCCATTACCCTTAGTGTTGTACTGTTAGCAACATATGTGTCAAGAAAAGTCTTCATTTCTAGGGAAGTTAATTATGTGCCATTATCTGTGAAACGTACTGGAGGAAACCCCTCCCTTCTGAATATTTCACGTAACACATGAATAGTAGTAGAAATGGTGACCCCTTTCATAAATACGTCTGCCACCCATTTAGACTTTGCAGCAACTAGCAGAGCAGCTCCCCATTTTTTCCAACCAGGCACATATTCCACTCTGCATTCAAACTCTTGTAGCCTGATGGCTGACCTTGCCAGTCTTCCTGGACAATTTTTGATGCCCCCAGGCCCCAATACCTTAAGAATAGTTCTTTGGTCAGTGTATAAAATAAACCCATTCCCCCATAAAAACACTTGGTAGCCCAGGCAGCTGCCAATGCCTCACTCTCAATCACGGAGTAGTTCCATTTTGTTTCCATCAATGAGCGCGAAGCAAAAGCAACAGTTTTTTCTTGTTGTCCATGTACTTGAGCTAGCACAGCCCCATTCCAACAGCACTCGTATCAACAGTAATGATCGTTTTAACACCACTTTGAGAAGGTGTCAATATACCAGCATGTTCAATGTAATTTTTGACCATAGAAAATGGTCTTTGCTGCTGCTCACCCCAATTGAATTTTCTCTCTTTTCTCAGTAATTCCCTCAGGTTCGGTTTTGTGTGAAAAATATTGTACAAACTTGGAGTAGTATTCCACCAGCCCCATATAAGACCTAATTAAGAGGCCTATTAGGATGGCGGACGGACCTGCGTCCGTCGCTACCCCCGAGGTGGAGGGACCGTCCGCAGGGGCTGCGGTGGTCCCTCCGTTGGAATTAGGATGTGCCCGTCACCCTGGGGGTCACATCCCGTATATTTGACATTGCAGCGGGTGCTGCTTTAAGCAGCACCCGCCGCAAAGTCAAATATGCATGCTGTGCATTTGCATGCACAAAGCGGCAGGCACCGCTCGGTGCCTGCCGCATTGTGCATGCAAATGCAGGGGTGTACCATAGGTATCCCCCATGTGCACCCCCCAACACCCTGGGGGCTCGCAACGGGCCCCCAAAAACAAAAGACCACATGCTTTTCCACAGCGGAAAAGCCGCAGTGGAAAAGCATGTTTCCACCTGCATCGTAATATGGCTGGCGGTGTCTTGCAGACAACGCCACCATATTTGCGTACACCCACCGCGGATCAGCGGCGGACGGACTTGCCGTCCGCCGCTGATCCCAACGCCATCATAATGTGGCGGTTGGTGTTTTCCCTCACCAAGGTGGTGAATCCGCATCCTCCAGGCCGGCGGTGGCTTCCGCCGGCCAGGAGGATGGGGATTCACCGCAATCCTAATCGGCCCCTAAGTGTGTCTCTGTTATGTGGTGTCTGAGCATTAACTATGGCACTCACAAGACTGACCTTTGGCTTAACTCCTTCCCTTGTCACCTGATACCCTAAGTACTCAACCTCTTCAAGCAAAATGTAAATTTTTCCTTTCTCAGGATAAGGCCCTGCTTACAAAAGCGAGTCAATACCTCACTCAAAACTTGGTTGTGCTCCTATACAAAATATCAGGATATCATCTTGGAAAACAATGGCCTCATCAAGACCTGACAATACATTAGACATTAATCTCTGGAACATGCAGCGAAAACATAATCCAAACAGAAGTCTGCAGAATTGGAATGTTCCCTGTTTATTATGAATGCTGTGAGATGCTCGGAGTCTTAATTGAGTTTCACATGGTGGTATGCACTCCTTAAGTCAAGTTTTGAGAAATATTTACCCACCAGACAGCATGTGGCTCAATTCATTATTGTTTGGCAAGTGAAATTTGTTCATGATGACATTTTAGTTAACACTGTGCAAATCAACACAGAACCTGAGCGAGCCATCAGCCTTCTTTATGATAACCAATGGATATAACCACTCTGTTGCCTCCACAGGCTCTATTACTTTGTCATATAAAAGTTGTTGCAATATATATTTTACTTTTGATCTAGCTCCAACCCATTATGGGTGGCCCTTCACTGGCCGCATATATTTTTCCTCTTGTCTCTCTTCCTCCAAATCTTATTTGTGAATGTATGAATCCTACAACAGCGATATCAGCTCCCTGATAACCTTTCAGAATGACATCTGATGCCACCAATTCCTCCCTTGACCACATGGCATCAAATAACACTAGCGGAACGATAATGTATAGTGAACCTTTGTCCACCATAAAAGATACCATCTTCCCATTAATGTCAAAAATAGCCTTAGGACGTCTCCTCCTCCTTTCTTCATCACCCACTTTGCTTACAGTATTCTCTTCTTCTATCATTTAGCACCCTGTACCCAATTTGTTCTTCTTCCACCGTAGTAACTTTTTTCTCATTTTACTTGCACATGCGTGCTAGATGTCCCCTCTTGCCGCACTTATGACAGTCTTTGCCAATAGCAAAACATAGTTTAGAATCAGCCATGTGATAACTACTACCACACCTTTGGCATACCAGGATCCAATTTTTTCTTGTGGTAATCCATATCCCTTTGCATTTCTATTTTTATTATTACTAGTTCCAGCCATTGGATGTTTTCCTTTTACAACATTGACATTTTCCATGTCATCCCCCAAAACAGCGATGTCACTCTCCTTGTCGCAGCTTGTGATTTTCATCTCACGCAAACTTTTCCCAGATTCCTCCACAATTTCTGCAATGGCTATAGCATCTTTGAGTGTGGGATCGCATGCAGCTCACAACCTCTCTTGTATTTTTTTGCGGTTACACTGCACAATTAACTGGGGGAAACATCCTTTACAACGCAGGCATTACATCGCAATGCTTTTACAACGCAACCTTTACAGCGTAGGAACACTTACTTTGCAGGATTTTACAACGCATACTATTACTACGCATATGTAGGTACAACGGGAAAAAGCAATCACAACGCAGATTTTACTTCACATTGCCATTACATCCCATGCGTTACAACGCATGCAATGTAACTACGCGTACCATTACTACACGTACCATTGCTACATGTACCATTACATCGCATGCGCTGTTACAACGCATGCGATGTAATGCCGATCATCCTTGTTGTGAGGAAACTGGGGCTTTTCCGTTTCCTCACAACAACGTGCACCGCTGTGAAGCAGGAAGCAGGACCCGGGAGCAGAGAAGGAGTCGCTGGAGAAGAACCCTGAGGATAGAGAGGTGAGGGTGATTGTGCTTGGGGTAGTGTAAAGGTGGATGTAGTGGGTGGTTTAGGATAGTGTTGTAGTCTCATAGTGTTTTAGGGTTAGGGGTAGTGTAGGGATGGGAATAGTGTGGGTAGTGGGTGGTTTAGGGTAGTGTTGTAGTGTTTTAAGGTTAGGGGTAGTGTTGGGGTGGGAGTAGTGTGGGTAGTGGGTGGTTTAGGGTAGTGTTGTAGTGTTTGTGTACTGTAGTGTTTTAAGGTTTAGGGTAGTGTTGCAGTGTTGTGTTTTAGGGTTTAGGGTAGTGTTGTAGTGTTTTTGTAGTGTTTTAGGATTTAGGGTAGTGCAGTAGTTTAGTGTTTTGGGGTTTAGGGTAGTGTTGCAGTGTAGTGTTTTAGGGTTTAGGGTAGTATTGTAGTTTGTGTAGTGTAGTGTTTTAGGATAGTGTTGTAGTGTAGTGTTTTAGGGTTTCGCGTAGTGTTGTAGTGTTTGTGTAGTGTAGTGTTTTAGGGTAGTGTTGTAGTGTAGTGTTTTAGGGTTTAAGTAGTGTTGTAGTGTTTGTGTACTGTAGTGTTTTAGGGTTTAGGGTAGTGTAGTGTAGTGTTTTAGGGTATTGTTGTAGTGTTTGTGTAGCATTTTAGGGTTTAGAGTAGTGTTGTAGTGTATTGTTGTAGTGTTTAGGGTAGTGTTGTAGTGCTTGTGTAGTGTTTTAAATTTTAGGGTAGGGTTGTAGTGTTTGTGAAGTGTAGTGTGTTAGGTTTAGGGTAGTGTTGTAGTGTAGTGTTTTAGGGTTTAGGGTAGTGTTTGTGTAGTGTAGTGTTTTAGGGTTTTGGGTAGTGTTTGTGTAGTGTTTTAGGGTTTAGGGTAGTGTTGTAGCGGTTGTGTAGTATAGTGTTTAGAGTAGTGTCAGGGGGTCGTGCAGGGTAGTGTAGTGTTATTGTAGGGATTGGACTGGGGGTCGGGGGAGGGTTGTGTGGGGGTAGTCACTTACCCTGCAAACTTTTACCACGACTATAGCTTTACCATACATGCCTTTGCATTGTAATGGCATGCGTTGTAAAAGCATAGCCATGGTAAAAGTATGCGATGTAATTGCATGTCGTTGTCATTACAGCGCGTAGTAATACCCGCGTTGTAATGATATGCGTAGTATTAGTATGCGATGTAATGACATACATCCAGGTATAGTGTCAGTTATATTCATTTATAAAACATAAACATGTATTTATAGTTCATTACTTGTATATATTAATATGTTATTAAAGAGTTAATATGTTTGTTAATAATAATAATTTATTTAGGGAATAGTTAGTTATGAGTAAATTAATACTCAGGTATTAATATTAATGCTACTTTTGTAATTAATATGGAAATATCTATAGCAATACTTTTTATTAGTATAGTATAAAAAAAATAGTACCCAGATATTAATTTGGTTGGAAAATATATCAATTTCAGGGGAAACATAATTTTTATTTTAAGGTGTAGGATAATATAAATTGTTTTAGTAAATTAATGCTCAGGCATTAATATTAATGCTACTCTTATAATTAATATGGAGATATTTATAGAAATATGCATTATTAATTATGAGATATAAAAATACCCAGGTATTAATTATGTAGGTAAATATTTAAATTTGATGTTAATAATTAATTAATTTGTTATGTTGTTATAAAAAATATTAATAATATTCAGGTGTTATTAATTTTGTATAAGTATTTATTTGTGATGTAAAAAATTATTATTGTTAAAAGTAAATTGTGAATAATATTATATATCTTTCAATGTAAAGTACATGCAAATAATTAATAAACATGTAAAAATGATTATGTATATATATTTAAATATTAACATAAGAAAAAATCAATTAAAATTTTTAATTTAGACTAAACATTAATAAACATTTATAAAGAAATAGAAAACAGGCGGACTGGGGTCACCCAGCTTTCTTGGTTAACTGTGCACAGCGCATACTGAACCTCTTCATTGACTGCCAATTGTATAGCTAGCGCATGTGGGAGGCTTAGGCGCTAAGCTTGCATTGCACTCCGGACACACGGCAGCGCCTGACAATGGGGCGGGGAGGGATGTCCTGCGTATGCAGCATCTCATGGGCCGGTCCTGGGCATTCCGGCGCGCACCACCGATTAAGCACTGCACAACCACCACCACAAGCACGAGGGCCCTAAGAGAGAGGGAGTAACACAATAACCTACCGACTGCGAACAACCCCGCACGCACCCTAACAATAGACACGTTGCCTTGAAGAGTATTTGCATTATCAGGTTTGGACGTTTTCCCCGTTGGGTACTCGCCCATCGAGTTATAATGTTATTGTTTTACACATTCCAGAAGCGACACTTAGCGAGCACCCCGCAGCAGTCCCACCTCCGGTCTGGAGGAACGACCCCCTCAACTCCCCAGCTGACTGTATTCCACCACACGCTATGCCGAGCACCACTATTATGACGTGGAACGTCCGCGGCATGCATACCCCGTCACGCAGATACTCAATATTTGCCTACATGCAGCGACACAGGGTGGGGATTGCGCACCTCCAGGAAACGCACATGTCACGGGCGGAGCGGGACAGACCCGGCAGGAGATGGAGGGGGCAGATATATGGTACCACGTACTCTTCACATACACGCGGCGCGCTGGTATGGGTGAGAGCTGGTGTCCCCTTTGTATGCCTCAGCGCGCAAGTGGATACTGACGGGAGGTACGCCCTCGTCCGGGGGAGGCTTAATGGGCAGGAGATGCTGCTGGGTTCCGTTTATGCCCGTAACACGGACCAGCCCGCCTTCCTGGCGTCCCTAAACCCCATCCTTCAGAGCTACGCGGGCCCTTCCCTGGCGGCTGGGCGGGGACTACAACATGGTCCTGGACACGCACCTGGACCGCTCCTTCCCAACCCTGTGCGCAGCGGCGGCGACCTCGACAGCACAGGTCTTTAGGAACTGGTTACTACACTGGGACATACACGATCTCTGGCGCACGCGACACCCTGCAGACAAAATATATTCATATTACTCAGCTGTGCACAGCCTACACGTCCGCCTAGACCGTGTGGTAGGTTCCCGGTCCCTCCTCCCGCTACTGTCCAAAACAGAGTATTTAGGTAGGACCCACTCAGATCACAACCCTCTCTGCTTCCACCTCAGTTGGGGGGCGGACAGACCCCCGGTGCCCACCTGGCGATTACAGCCTGCAGCGCTGGAAGACGCTGAATTCAGGTCATCCCTGGGCGCAGCCCTCCTCTCCTATTTCGAAGAGAATGAAGGCACAGCGAGTGACCCGGGAGTGGAATGGGATGCTCATAAGGTGACCATGCGTGGGCATTGAGTAGGCGCCACCTGGAATATCCACGCGCAGGTGTCTGAGTCCCTGACCCGTATTGAGTCTGACCTTCTACGTTATGAAAAGGAGGGAGAAGGCACGGAGGAGCACGCACGTGTACTGGGGGAGATTCGTGGGGAGCACGCAGCTCTGCTTGAGCGGCTGCGATGCCACAATTACGCGGCACACACGGCCAGGACGCATTCAAGGGCGGACCGGGCCAGCCACCTGCTGGCCTGGCTGGTCCGCAACACTCACCGCGTGGCCCCGATTGGCGCGCTCCGCTCTTCCGCTGGGTCGGTGGTGTACACGCAGCGCGACATCCACCGAACGCTGACGGATCACTACCGGGAACTCTACAGGTCGCGAAGTGCTGGTCGCATGCCCCAACTGGTGGAGTTTCTGGAGTCGATCACACTGCCTCTCGTTGAGGACAGCCAAAACGAAGAACTCGGTGCACCGCTGATGATGGAAGAGGTTGGGGATGCAGTCCGCGCGCTGGCGTCTGGGAAGACGCCGGGGCCGGACGGTCTGCCGGCTGAATATTACAAAGCAAACAGCGACATCCTGGTGCCTAAGCTCTTACGGGTGTATGAGGCATCGGTGGATGCCGGTCGGCTCCCGCCTTCCATGAGGGAAGCGTTTTTAGTGTCCTTACCTAAACCTGACAGGGACCCCATATCCTTAAGCTCCTACCGCCCGCTGGAGATGCTGAACACCGATTACAAGGTGCTCGCCAAGCTTCTTGCGGAGCGCCTGGCACCGGTGGTTCAGCGTTTAGTGCACCCGGGCCAGAATGGGTTTGTGCCGGCAAGGTCTACGTCCTTGAATCTCAGGAGGTACTTCCGGGTGGCGGCGGAGGCAACGTCAGCTTGGCCCAGGGCGGGATGCCTGGTGCTCGACCTGGAAAAGGCTTTTGATGGGCTGGAGTGGGGATACCTGTCGGCAGTGTTAGAGGCGTATGGCTTGGACGACAATTTTCTACAGATGGTGGGGCTCCTGTACAATAATCCCGTGGTCCGTGTCCGGATGGGGCCGTATGTCTCGGAGGCGGTGGCGGTTGGTAGAGGTACTCGGCAGGGCTGCCCCCTATCGCCGCTCCTTTTCTCCATGGTGATGGAGGCTTTGGCTGCGGCCCTGAGACAGCATATGGCAGACGGCATCCCTCTCGGTGACGGGGTTCACCAGGTGTCATTGTACGCCGACGATTTATTGGTCTTTGTCCGCGACGTGAGTCATATACCGTGCCTATTGCCCCGTTGCTGAGTCGCTTCGCTGATCTCTTGGGCTCCGAGTCAATGCGGGTAAGTCGTGCCTGTACGCGTTTGGAGAGGGGGTGGCAGACCCAGAGTATTGCCTCCACGGCACAAGAGTCCAATGGCAGGCGGCCACTTTCATATACCTGGGAATCCAGATTTACCGCCGGCAGGCAGATCTACTAGACGGGAACCTGGGAAGAGCGGTGTCGGCGCTCAGAGCCCAAATAGGCTTCTGGTCCACGCTCCCGTTGTCACCCGTAGGCAGAGTGGCTCTCGCTAAAATGGTGATGCTCCCACGCCTCCTCTACTATTTCGCGAACTTACCACTCTTCCTACCCGCGTCTTTCTTCTCCAGCCTCAATAGGCTCCTGAGAGACTTTATCTGGGGTGCGTCTCGGCACTGCCTGGCACTCAGGAAGCTATTCCTGCCCGCGGACAGGGGCGGCCTGGCCACCGCCTGCTTTGAACACTATTATCTAGCGGCGCAGCTCCAGTGGGTCGCCCGTTGGCTGGCTGACAGAGGCAGGGAGGATACTGCCATGACAGACCCACCATACACACTGGAGCGGGTTACTGCCCTTTTCCACCCGCTGGCGGTGCCGACGCGACCCGCCCCTCCGCTGTTGGCGGTAGCATTCAAATGCTTTCGCAGGGCCCTGTACCTTACGAGAGGGGTGCGCCTGTATGCACCGGCGGAGCCCCTAGCGGGCTCGCCCGGAGGTGGGGGGACGCTTACCCCTTCCATGCTGAGCCAATGGCATGAAGCGGAAGTCCAGACGCTGGGCGATCTCTACCAGGATGGAGTATTAATACCCTATGAGACACTGGTTGCGGACACTGGGCTTCCCCCAGGGGGTTTCCTGATGCATAGGTCCCTAACGGCGCATATGGAGGCCCGCTGGGGTGATATTGCAGACGAACCGGCGCAGCATTTGACGGTGCAGTACCTGCATGTTATGGGCAGCGGCAGACACTTAGTTAAATGGTTTGCTGCGTCCCTGCGGACGCACACGGAGCAGGACTTAGCCCCGCTGCGGTGGAAATGGGAAAGAGATATGGGGCGAGCGATGGCGGATGGGGAATGGGGCAAGCTCCTTAAAAGCCCGGTCCGTATCCCCAGAAATATGAGGTTCCGCCAAATCCAGGTGTATATAGTGCACAGGGCCTATCTAACCCCCGATTCAATAAACAAATACTTCCACAGAACGGACGCGTCCTGCCCCAGAAGCGGAGAGGTGAATGCAGATCTTCTCCACATCCTGTGGCGTTGTCCGAGCCTTGGCACCTACTGGAGGGACATTTATTCACTACTCGCGCAGAGCACAGGCCGCGTCATTCCCTCAATTAGCCTGAGTATCTTCTGCACCTATTTAAGAGGCCGCCTAAGGACAAAGCGTCGTCCAGATTCCATGACCTGGGGATGGTGACAGCAGTAAGACTCCTCACCAAACGATGGAAAGCAAGGGACCCACCCGTCACAAAGGCGTGGATCCTGTCGCTCTCTTCCTGGGCTCATGTGGAATGGACGGCCATCAAGAGGGAGGAAATCATGGGACTGCGTAAGGAACCTATGGCGGACAGGTGGGAACCCATGCTGAACACCTTACAGGAGGCAGGGGCCACCACGGAGGAGGGGGCAGCGGGGCACTCAGCTGACGCGACAGGCGAGAGGGGCGGGGCCGTAGAGAGCGCCGCACCAGACACACCCTCCTGAGCACTGCGCGACAACAAGGGCGATATAACACCTGATGAGAAAATATGTGGGTTTAATGGTGAGAGAGGGGGGAAGGGGGGACACGGGCTGGGGGGATCGAGAAAAGGGGCAAACGAGGATGTTGTACTTTGGTGACAGTGTCGCAGTTAGTTGTTTTGTTCTATTGCACGGGCTTTTTATCTAAGATTGGGTTGGGAAGGCGAACCTTGTTCCCCTTCCTTGTTGAGGGGGGGAAGCGTATTAATGCTTGTTTCCCACCAGAGGACACAACTAGGCGCTTGTGTCCTGTACATGGACTAAATGCGTGTTCCATCATCATGTCCTTGCTGCCTTCATTGTTGATGTAATGCCACCCATGAACAATCGCAAAGTCCATTTGATTGTACTGAAGTGCTTTTTGTATTGCTAAATTGTTAAAAATGCCAATAAACAGATTTCACACAAAAAAAGAAATAGAAAACAGGTACACTTTTTTCACAATCTTTTATTGTTAATTTAACATTTTTAGAATAGTTGTAATAAATTCTGAAGAAAATATAAACAAATCCAATTTATATTGATATATTTTATAAAAATATTTTAGCATTTTATTAAGTATAGTAACATTCTAATATATACTTTTGTATACGTTTCTACACTTTTTCATTGTTTTCAATTAGAGAAATTGTCCATTTTCATTATTACAGAAACATATGACGTTGACGCGTAGATGTGAGTTTCATCATTACGGAGATCGTTGCTGGAGAGACCAGAAGCAAGGGAGAGCTGTTTTAAGGTAAGATATATTTACTTTATTAAAATACCTAGTGTGGTGGTAATGTTTATTGTAAGTAGAGCTGGGGGTGGTATATTTATTTACTAAATGTTTTTTATGTATGTTTGATGTTTTTTCACAAATGGATTTCCACCATTACATGTTGCAGTAGTAGGCCCACGTCGGGTCTGTTTTTTTCTAGAATACTTTTCTTTAGTAAAGTACTTGTTGTTATATATATTAAGTACTTAATTTAACAAAAGTGTTTGTAAATGTGGACTTTTTTTGTTTAGCGGTATGTTGTTTAATAAATAACACACTTGTAGTATATCCGTGGTTAGATGTATTTATACATTGTTTAAACTGTAATATCATTTGGATGTGCTAATAACTTATTTTCTACAGGATTTTGGGTCTAGATGGATATATTTTTGGAAAATTGTGGCGTTTTTTAATGTAAAAAAATACATAATTTTGTGGATTTTGTTTCTTGGGTTTTCTTATTTTGTATTTCGAAGGATTTCATAAAGTTGTTGGATTTGGATTACCATTGGATTGCATCGTTGGATTTTGTTGCGTTTTTTCTGAAAAAAAAAACATTTTTTCAGGATTTTTTCATTGGGTTCGTTTTTCAATATGTGCACTGATTTTAGTGTGCACATTAATATCTTTTTCATCGGGTAATGTATTTTTCACATGGATTATCTGTTATTTACTTTGAATTAAAGAATAAAAGGACTCTTGGTGAAGTAAAGGATGGTATGTAAATCCAGGAGTTGAAGATAGAACATTTCTGAAGGTAAGAAGACCCGACTTTAAATTTTTTAATTTAATATTTGTTGAATAGGACCAATTGAATTAGTAGGAGTTGTTTTAGGGTAAAACCGACAAGTAAAAATAATGTGTTTTAAAAGCGTAGGATGTGTGCAAGATTATCAAGTTAGTTTGAAGCCACTTGCAACGAAAAGTGTTGCATTACACCCAACAGTCTTTCCGACATTTCCATGTCTTTTGCTTTCAGTTAATAAAGACACTCACAGTGGTGAAGACTAGACAAGAAATGCAAAAATTAAGAATAAAAAAAAGACCTGAATGAGATCTTCCATGGGGTGTAGGATTATTGTCTTTTGAATATGAACTAAAAAAACACTCCCCCCTAAGTGTTTATAGAAAGTCGGATTTAATAATAAATACCGAGCGGGAGATGACATTTCTTTGCACCTCGTTAACCCTGATGCCTAAGAGCACACTGTGCTGCAGCACAATGTTGTATCGAAGCCATAAAGGCATTATTAACAGGATCGTTCTGAAGGGTCGCCAGCTCCAGCGCTGCTGGTTCATGAAAACACGTGTGCAGGCTCGAAGCACAGGCCTGCACGGATCTGATGCCATATTCCTTCAGGAATCTTGACTGGGACGCGCAATACTTTCCAAATAATTTAATTGTTTGTTCTGGGCCTCGAATGTTCCAAATCATTCAGTGAAACAGTCTCAAAGGGTGCTAAGTGATACCAGCCCTCACAGAGGACTGTAGGTACCCGCACACTTCATGGTGAAGTGACCCAAGTACATACAGACAGTATGGATTTACTTCCACTTCATATTTACATCCCGCAGGTGAGCGAACATATATTGCTGAATGTAGCAACGAGAACAACAGAGAACTAGCAACCACAATATTCAAAAGAATGGATATTAATAATAGGCAATTTTAATAGACAATCATATCTGACAGGTACGAAAGTAAGATGGCACAGAATTCAACAAAAGGGTTTTGAAGTTGGTTTAGTGGATTAATAAGCTAAATTGCTGGAAGGAAACAGGCTTTATGAGGGCTAACCCCAACTTTTTGTCCCCTTTTCCACTACTAGATACTGGTGTGGTGGCTCTGAACTGCATTGAGCCCTGCGAAACAGCACTCAGTGCATGCGCTCTGACCCTTAAACTGGTGTAGGGTTGATCGTCTTGTCTGCAATTAGCATATCCTAACTTACTTGTAAGTCCCTAGTGTGTAGTACCAGGGGTACCCAGTGCCTGTAAGATTGTCCACCAGGGACGTCAGCACTTGTGCCACCCTGTGTTGGACAAGGTACAAGAGCAGTTTAAAATTGCAAACTTGACTTTGCCATTTTAGGTAATGGCAAAGCACAAACCTCCCTTTTTTAATGTATGTAAGTCACTTCTATGGCAGGCCTAACAATTCCTAAGGCAGGGTGCTGCATATTAAAAAGTGGAACATGTACTTTTTACATGTTGCTGCAATAAAAACCTCAGATTGTCGTTTTTACTGTGGAAAGGCTAGTAGCCTCATTGGCATTGTCAATATCTGAAGTGGGTCTCTTAGAGTGCGGAGTCCCACAGGGCTCCGCACTGTCCCCACTTCTGTTCAATCTTTACCTGCAGCCTTTGATTGCATCCCTGGCTGAGTTGGACTGCAGAATCTACAACTATGCTGACGATACTCAGCTAGTGCTGAGTATCGATAACACAGGGACAGCACAAACCCAAGCTCAAAATATCCTGAGGTACACCGTAGGTTGGATGACAAAAAACCTACTAAAGATCAACCCGGATAAGACCGAGGTATTGGTAATTCCATCTACCACCTCACCGTGGAGTGATCTGTATTGGCCTGCTGAGCTTGGATCAGCCCCAAAGCCTAGTGCCAACGTAAAGAGTCTGGGGATTAAATTAGATTGTGACCTGTCAATGTGCAGTCAAGTTTCCGCTGTTGTCGGAACTTGTACGAACATCATCAGACAATTGAGAAAGATAGCTCCCTTCCTTTCTCATTCGATGATGTGTTCAATTGTAACAGCAACTGTCATCTCCCGGATCGATTATGGGAATGCCCTGTACCTTGGCCTCCCAAAAATGTCGACAAACAGACTCCAGGTCGTAATGAACGACGCTGCACGGCTAATCTTCAGAGTGCCCAGACGAACAAAGGCCTCCCCTCTTCTCCAAAACCTTCACTGGCTCCCTGTTAAGGAGAGGGTTGAATTCAAGAGCCTCTGTATAGCGCATAAGGCGATCTACGGCCATGCGCCGGCCTATATCAAAGCCCGCCTGGAAGTGTACAACCCGACAAGAACACTCAGATCATCAGACGCTCAGTTACTGGTCTGCCCCCGCTACAAATTAGTGACTAAGGGAGGGAGAGCCTTCTCTGTCCTGGCCCCCCAATTATGGAACAAGCTGCCTGAGGGGCTACGCAGGGAGATGAATCTCCTGCGGTTCAGGAAATCTCTGAAAACCCTGCTGTTTAGAAGAGCCTTGATCACAGTGTAGTCCTGTAGCTGCATCTCTCTCAGGAGTGAACCAAGTTATTGTAATGACATCGATTTCCAAGCGCCTAGAGGCCTGCAGGTGATTGGGCGCGCTATAAATCAAAATTAACAATAACAATAACAATAAGTACAGAGTTACCGACTGGCACCCCAGCCCTGCTAACTTCTGAATTGGACTACTTAGGAGGGCGCTCTTTTGTTTCAAAATAATCAGTGTTTTAAACTTGATTTAATGGTTACATTGGTTTTAATGTCACTGGTAGGCAAAGTGCAACATTAGAAGTTGCCATTTTAGTTGCCAAAGGTTTCCATTGTCCGTTTACTGATGTAAATGGGGCTAGTCCTCCAGACAATTTTCTGCCCTCCTGGGGAGACGCGATAATGACTCCAAGGAAAGGACACAATAGGGGCTTGAATGAGGGAGAAGTCTCATCTTACTCCTGCAGGATGCCACACAAGCAAGCTTTAAATGAGAAGCCTAGGGGAGAGGGCCTGCTCTATTGTTCAGGCAGACAGGCTGGGACTGAGGACAGGAAACAAGAAGCCAGTTGTCAAACTGTTTTTTTCCTGCGGTAAGTAGCCCTTTGGTAGTAGCACCTCTCGGAATGGACTAGGGAGTTCTGAGTGTTGAGACAGGAGTCACACAATGTTGGGAATGGGCAGAATGGTGCATCTTGGCATAGCCAGATGCCACACATCCCAGAAAGTAGTCATAAGGAGGGTGGGAGCTTAGTAGCCCATTGGCTACCAACTAAAGCCTACCCTGTTCTAAAGATAAATAGGGCACCCCTGGCACCTAGAACTCAGATCTTGACTGACTTGAAAGAAGGACCGGAGGACGACCCTGCTGCACCGAGGAACCAGCAAAGAGAGGCTGCACCGATGAGAACTGGTGGCTAACAAAGAGAAGGACTGTGATTGCTGTGTGCTGCTCAAATACGGAGTTTTATGCAGAGCCCTATCAAACCCAGAGCCTCCAAGGGCCACCCTACTGGCCACAGCATAGGGGCACAACAGCTAAAGAAGCCAGCAGGGGCACGTTTGTATTCCAAAGTCTTCATCCCGCTACCAACGCTGCCGTGTGCCGGGCCGAAGACGGCTGTAATGCCAGAAACCGGTCCCCGGAAGCTTGTTTCCTTCCCAGTGTAAGAATTGGCTTTTGTAGTTTGGTTTGCCCTGTTCCCATCATGCACTGGGACAGGAACAGACTAATTTGCATACAGCCAGGTTCTGAAACTGGGATGGTGCAGTGAGCTAAAAAACGGTGTTGGATCTAGCCCTGATCTCTTGACAGGGTGAGAGTATTCTGCTTAATTCAGAGACTCTGTCCCTCACCACCCCTTGTTGTAAATAGTGTGGCACCAAGGAGCAAGACCCAAAGCACAGAGTTGAACTAGAGGTCACTGAACCCAGGAGTGCTGTTGCAGAGTCGCTGGGACCCTCAGAGGGAAAGTTATTGATTCAGGAAGGGCTGGCTTGGGACTGCAACAGCAGGTGTATGGAAGTTGATTGGTGACTGGACTTTGGCCAAACAGGGAGGAATTAGTGGGATATCGACCCTGAAACCAAGACCCCCGCACAATCTTTGTGAACCATGGAATTCCTGCAGAAAGACCCCCGTTGAGCACATCCCATTCACAGCATCCTTACAGCATCTTCAGAACTAATCAATCAATCAATCAAACTCTGTTTATATTGCCCATCTTATCACCTGTGAAGGTATCCAGGTGCTGGCCAGTCAAAGAGCCAAGTCTTGAGTCCACTCCTCAAGTCCGCTAATTAGGGTGATGTTTAAAGGTGGAGGGAAAGAGCATCAAAATCATGAAACAGGTACCACCTACTAGTGTGATTTAAGGTCTAAGATGAGGGGGAAAACAACACAATGAACAAAATACAATATCCCACATATATACAAATATACAACAAGAATAGATTTTCAATTTCAACCATTGCAGTTTTGTGAGCTGGTATCTCTCCTAAAAACAGTTGACGCATGTTTCTATGGGGAAAATAATTTTCTCCAAAACACCTTCTTTATGACCGCACAAAATGAAGCTACTTGTAGGAGTGGTCAATGGGGGATAATACTGCTTTCCAGAACTGTTTGAAACTAATGCATTATGGGGATGTACACTTTCTGTGTTCTACATGGAATCCTCCATCCCTGTTAGACTCTTCTAAAGGCCAATCATAATGCCATTCACAATGACACTGGCTCCTACTTATATTTTCTTTTCTCATAGCACGTTTAAAGGCATGGGTCAGAAGCTTGAAATGGCATCTCTTCTGGAATGGTGAGCCCTTGGAGGTCTCTCAGCTGCTAGGAGATATGTGTCCGTTTGGGCAAGTAGTGGATCAATATGGCTTCTGTGTTCTAGATTGTCTGGAGTCTTCTCATGAGTTTGCTGGTGGTGCCTGCATAGAGTGTGTTGCGGTTATCCAGACAGCTGGTGATGAGGGCCTATGTCGCTGTTTTTCTAGTGCTGGTGGGTGCATTTGAAAATTCTGCAGAGCATATGGAGCGTGTGGAAGCAGGCTAAGGAGACGGCATTGACCTATCACTTCTTGGTGAAATCGCTGTCAAGGATGATGCCGAGGTTGCAGGTGCGATCTTTTAGAGTAGGTGTGGGTCCAAGTTCCGATGACCACCAGGAGTCATTCCAATGGTAGGTGTGACTGCCAAAGTTCAGAACTTTGGTTTTGTTTGTGCTGCGTTTCAGGCAGTTGTCTTTCATCCAGACTGAGACGCTCTTCATGCGGTTGTGAAAGTTGGTTTCTTTTCATCATAGTGGGGTCCCCTGATAATTAGAGGATGAGCTGTGTGTCTTCCGCATAGTAGATGATGTTGATGTTGAGGGCTCTGACAATATCTACTAGCGGCGTCATGTAGATGTCAAAGATAGTGGAACTGATGGACGAGCCTTGCATATTCTGCAGATGGTTTGCTTTGGCTGTGAGGTGAAGGGAGAATAATGTATCTTCTGTGTGCACCCCAAGAGGAAGGATGTAATCCATCTAAGACCATTGTCTTTGATTCCACTCTGGTGTAGTCGGTTGATGAGTGTGTGGTGGAAACCTGGAGCATCCCTCATTCTTTGCATCAGGACCACTCCATAGGAATCCATTGCAAAGCGGATAAAGTGCCTGGAACTGTTTCTCCAGTGAAGGTAACTGTTTCTGAGGACCTTTCTTGTTCTCCTGACTAGCTCCCAGTGGGAGTTGTTTGTTCCAAAGTACTTCTAATGGACCGCATTAACACTCACCTAATGTTTCCCTTAAAAGGTTTCTAAGTGCCTAATTCGTTGACTTTGCCAATGCTTGTTTGGAGTTGAGTGAAATTGCATTAATTTATTATGCTTGTAAAATCCACATCTCTGTAACCCACCTGTGGATCTTTTTCATTCTAGTGTCTAAAATCTTCCAAAAATACAGTCCATGTTATTAGTTAGTGTTGATTTCTTATTCAATTAATTCTTCAATTATTTTGGTGCTGTTTAAATGCTTAACACTTTTTCCTCTATGTAAGCCTTGCTCATCAGTGCCACAGCTACCCAGGGTTGAGCTCAGTGTGTTACAGATGAAACCTACTGGACCTAAAGGGGTTGGTAAGTGTATTACACAGTGAGGTCGCACAACCATACCATATAAGACACCCCATTTCCTCACCGCTGCTAATTGAGAATATAACAGATGACATTCTAAAGATTGGCACTTAGCTAACAACTCAAATGTTCCTCTCTTTATATGTTGTCAAGTGATTCCGAAACAAACAGTGATCACTGTGCCCAGATGTCCTCCCTCATTGCCGCTTTTTCCTAAGCAGGCGGTCCAGGTATGTCTGTTTGACACCAGCAATGTCAAAGTACAAAATACAATATTCTGTGTGTGTGTTTATTGAATGAAATGTTAATCTAAATAAATATATTACTGTTATGTTATGTGTTGAATCCATAAAAACTTGAACGGAAGGAGGCAGACATCTAAGTGTTATTTCTTTCTGCACAGGAAGTTAACAGTGGTTAATGAGAGTGAAGAGAGCGATAACTGCTGTAACGAAATTTTGATTCACTGTTCTACCACCACATCTATGTACTTTGACAGTATAATGCAAGTCGATATTGAAAAGTGAAAATTGTTTCGGGTTAATATTAAACAATGATATTGTCACTTTTCATACCTGGCGACAAACACCACAAAAACTGTTAATGAAAACACTTGCGAAAGGCCATCATTGACAGCATCCTCAACTCAGCACTCTGCATAGCAAACCCTGCAGCTGCTTTGTCACCAACCGGTGCATGATGCATCATCAACGCTGGCCTTCGCATCCTATGCCTCTCGTTGGTGACACCCTGGACATTGACTTAGGACTCTGCATCACAAGACCCACTGCTTTGACGAAACCAGCTGCAGTTCAGCAAATCTTCAACGCATGACTTTGTATCACCAGCCCCCGTCAATGGCCTCTTCGACAGTGGAGAAGTGTGGCTCAATGGTTAGAGCAGGCAGACCTTGATGCAGAGCTCTGGCCAGGGACCAGGGTTCAATTCCCACCTCGGCGGGTCTATGGCTCATTAAATCCCCTGACTGGATATTCTCGCCTCAGTACCTGTTCTGAACACAGGTCCCACGCTGCAACTCTGGGCAATAGCTTGCTTAGTCTCCACAACAGCCCCAAAAGCGCTGGGATGCCTGGCTGTACCTGGGGGTGCCCAGGAGTGGACATTTCCCAGGAAAGCCAGGAAGGGTTCCTAAGCGGTATACGGACAGCGCCGGGACACCTCCGGTGGAGGTAGCTGTGCGCTTTACAAATTCCAACATTTACATTTTACACTGAGACAGGACCTCACATTGCAGCCTCACAGCTCCTAGGAACCCTTGAAACAGGACTCCATAACGCTCTACGACTAGGATTTAAGGTACTCTTGTTCAGTGGGCCTTACTTGGTCCTTGTAGCCAGCCCGTGCTTCATTGCAGTCGGCTTGAACTTGGGTCCTTGTCCCGGTCCAGTGAGACCAGGTAATCGCACCTGGCGCTTTGTGCTTTTTGGTACTATTTTAACTTTAGTCTTAAAATTGCATATCTCCTGTTCTACTTATTTATTACATTATACTCTATGTTTCTAAATAAATCGGTGTGGAATTTCTTTCTTGTGTTGTGTTTCACTTTACTACTGTTTGAAATGCTGCTTAAATACTTTACACATTGCCTTTAAGGTAAGCCTGGCTGCTTTTGTGGCACTCTACCAAGCATGTGGTCATGTGGTCATTTAGGGTTTGCTTGTGACTTCACCCTGACAAGAATTGTGATTGCTAATTGAGTATGGTATGACCCCCTCAACCAGTAACTCAATTTCTTACAATGAGGGTAGGGACTAAATGGGCAGAGAGCACTGAAAAAACAATCAGTTTCAGAGCGCTTAGCACAACTGAACACAACACACTTAGACATGGTCATTCAGCAAGATGATGTGGGTGGAGCCCTTCGGCTCGTGACTTGGAATATGAAGCCGTTACACAACCAACATAAAACCCAGCAGGTCCTAGCTTATCTAGATCGGCATAAAATTGATATTGTCATTCTCCAGGATTTCCTGTGAACTAAAACATCTGAAGTTGCATTAGCTAGAAGATGGGTGGTTCATTAATATATGCTGTCTTACTCACCCTTCACCCGAGGCATTGCTATTCACATCAGAAAAGGTGTCCAGTTCTGCCAAACCCAATCTTTTAAAGATATTCAAGGAAAATGTATTATTGTACAGGAATACTAGAAAATCAATTTATCAAATACAGCAAAAACACTGATGAGCCATAGTTCTTTAAGAAAGTGTGGAATTAAACCCAACGACCTGTACCTTAAACAATCATCTGGGAAGATTATTTCAACACAACTTTTTAAATGTACACTTGGATAGATCACATGCACCTTATCGGAGTGCACCTGTGGCTACCTCGACCCTTCATTACATCTGTTGTAAGGCCCTCACTTAGTCTCCATTTTAAGTTCCCTTTTTAACGTGACATATTTTCTGATGGTGACTTTTTACATGTTTGTTTTCTAAAATGAGAATGTGCTACATAGGCATTTATTCTTGGTGGGCATTGGCACCCTGTAGTCTGCACATTCAGTTCCAGGGTCGTACAACTAGCATGCAACGCCCATGTCTGATTTTGTGCTCCTTAGGAGACACCTTATTTATGCCAGAAAAAACAAACAAGCTGTTCTGCGCCTCTGCCACAGCAAGATAAGAACTGAGTTTTATTGTGCAAACAACCAATAGGAGAAGAGCACTTCATTTTGGAATTATCATGGAACCACTGTGAACTGTGTCTGAGATGTAGGCCAGCTGACCCTGACCTTCATCCTGTGAAAGAAGATAACCTGTATACTTAGACTGGCTTCCCAGCCTCTAAGACCAAGGTATGGTTGTTAGACTTTGGCAGAAAATACTACCACTAAGCTCTCTTTAGTCATAGATATTAGTGGCAGATAGAAATAAGGTAACTTTAGTAACAATTAACATGATTGAATTGTTTTTATTTTTCACCATTCTAAAAATGCTTATTGTAACTCTGTATCTCATCTGCATAACCATTGCAGCTCATGTTCTCCTCACAAGAATATGATTGTTTTGAAAATGTATTTTCATATCTTTCTTGTGTTTAACCTTGGCATTCAAAAGTAACAAACAAGGCTAATTACCAAACTCACTGATAAAGGACTCATATGTGACATGTATGACATGATTAGACATAGCCCACATACACAGGCCACACCGAGCCAACGGAGGTGGGGAAGGGAACTGGGTGGGGAGCTTATGCAGAAAGACTGGGAAGGCATTTATTATAGAGAAAACATACAGCTCACAATGTCGCCAGCATAGAAACCGCTATGAAAATAGCTACCAAATGCTGGCGGAGTTGCCACAACGAAGGAACATTGCTTCACATTTTGTGGGATTGTCCACTGCTGTCTCAATATTGGACTAAAATCCTTGACAAAATAGATGAGCTATTTGACACACAGATCCCTAGACTCCCCGTCTATGTTATCCTAGGTCTACTCAACCCAATCACGTGCCCACTTAAAAGCATGAGAGGCCGTCAAATCGGGTTAGCACTGGGTGCAGAGTTGCAAAATATATTGTCTCACTGGAGCTCCACCACCTCCCCTACACACGTGGGATGGCTGCATAGAATCTGGCATATCCTGGGGATGGAACGGATCTCGGCTACTCCGAACAACACCTCTGATTCATTCCAGAAGGTTTGGAGTCCATTTCTAACACTACTATTGTGGGAGTTTAATGAAATCACCCAGCCCAAATACCCGAGATTGCTGCGTCTCTCAAACTTGTGGACAAACCATGTATAATTTCTTATTGTTTGCCAGTGCTGTATCACATGCAGGAGTGGGACCTGCTTAAGGTGCAATGGAGACTACCGGAGGGGGTGCGAGGGGTGGTTTGAGAATTTGGTTTGTTATGAAGGCAGAAAAATCATGGGTGCCACCCGTTTCCTGTTATACGATGGACTTATCAGTGCACTTCCTGTGCAGACAAAGTGTTTATTCCTGTGTTCGCACTGTGCGCGGCTGGCACCCTCTATCGAATTGTATGATTTATGCCATGGTATTGTTTCTTTTTTGAAATGCTAATAAACACAATTAAACATAAAAGTAACAAACAAAAGGGTTAGATCAGTTAACACGAATTCCTTGGGAATCAGATTGGTCATGTTTGAAATTTGCCAGAAACATCTGTTACCCTTGCCAGGTTCGGGGTTCAAATGTGGTACTGTGAGCTAGCCAAAACAAATCATCAATTACTGATGATATTTATAGACTAAATCTCTATATCCTGACGTTCTTGTTGATATAAGACACAGTCCTAATAGACTTGTAGGAACCATATAGCACTTCACAGCAGTTATTTGGTGGGTGTGTGGCACAACAGACACTCAATGTTGTGTGAATGCCCATTCACCCAGTCAGTTTATAAAATGTGGTTCAATTTGCACTACTACTGGCCATCAGAGATGCTACCACCAGGATAGTATATGTGTTGCATATGGCCAGAACTCAGTCGGACGATTCTGTAATATTTAAGAAGATATGGCTCCTGGGTGTGAGACAGTGGCATAGTTGGAGACTCCCTCCAGGTGCATTAGCTGAGAGCGTGTTTCACCGTGAAATCAAAAAGAGGTTGTGGAATGCAATCCCTTTTTCTCTGAGATGATTTGTGACTGATCAGAATTCCCTCCTTTTCTAGAGCATCATCGCGGACAGGTCTTGAAAGAGTATCCGTGAGTGTCCCTGGAACTGCACTGAGTGCGCTTCCCTTGCTTGACGTGAGATTGCTTCTTTAGTTTGAAAATTGTGGACACACACCAAGATATCTGCCGGTGGGGCCCTGTTGTTCCTTGGTTTCCCAGTGCGGTGCAAGCGGTCAATTTTGAGGTCGGGTGATTATCATCACTCAGGAGCTGTTGGAAGAGAGCTAGGGTATAGGCCCGGATGTCATCCCCCTCTGCATTCGTTGGAATGCCACAGATGCGAACGTTGTTGCGGCAAGAGCGGTTTTCAAGGTCCTCTGCTAGGGCCTGCAGCTCTATATGTTGGTCTTTCAGTCTGATGATTTCTTGCTACACCATTTTGAGTTCCTCGTCTCTCCCATTCTCGTGCTCTTCTAGGTGTGTGAGCCAGTCTCCCACTTCTTCTAGGTCTTGTCTCATCTCCTTTAAGTCCGCCGACAGCTGTCCCTTCAGTTCCTGTAGATCTTCACGAAGCAATGAAAACAGTGCTGTCATAAAGGCCTTTGTGGCCCGGGCGTCCGCGTCCTCTGTTCCCTCTTTGTCGGGCTCTCCTTCTCGAGAAACCCCGGTCAAGGACTGCTTCAAAAGCAGATTTTTTACTGACCATTCTTTCTTGGCCGGGGCAGTCGCCATGTTGCCTGCCACATGCTGGATATGATTAGAGAGGGCCACCTGTTTAACCTTTGGCGCTGCTTGTGTAAATGTGCCAAAATGGGCAGCTGTTGGGTGTGCTCTAGATAGCATCTTTGTTCTTTTGCGCTAGGGTGTAGGGCTCTCTCAGAGTTCAGGCCCTCTGCCACATTCAAATAGTTCTGGATGAGTGGGACCGTTTGTCACAACCAGATGGTCTGAGCTGAGTGGTACGGTTCCTGGGACGCCCTCTCGAGTTAATAAGTACTTTTTGACCATGGGCAGGCAGCCTGCACCAGACACTCAGAACTGGGGGCTCTGGCTGCAGGGGGTCCCTGTTTCCCCTGCGCTTGCCTCATCTAATGTAGACACTCTGCGACAGGTTTGTCTCCCACCATGGGGCGACAGTGTGACTCAGCTCCTGTAGCTCTCTAGTACTCCTGCAGCACTTCTGATTCCCAGGGAGGTGCCCACTCGCACCGACAGGCTTCGACTTTCAGCCATCCCTTGTGGAGCTCTGTTATCAGCAAAGGGCCCGCTCTGCAGTGCACTCGGTGTCTGCTAGCTGTAGTTCGGGAGCCCACTGCAGGCTGTCTCCGATCAGTCTTGCACCTCCCGTATTTTCTCTTCAGCATCAGGCCCCCTACAGGTGTTGTACTTGGGCCCCCGCTCTGGCAGCATGCACCCCCTTCGCACATACTTGTGCTAGGCCCTTGCGCGTCTCGCACTCACTGCGCAGGACCCACGTCTGGTGGCCCGGGTGTCAGTGTCCTCTTCTCCTGGGTCTATACAGGCCCAATGCCTCTGTGCAGTGCTGGCCTGAGTTGCTGGTCTGCTAACTCACTGTGCGTACTGCCGGACCTCTTGTGTCAGCCTCAGGCCCTTCGCTATGCCAGAGGGATGGAGGCCCGGGTTGCTTCCCGGCTGGCGGTGGATGTCACCGTGGAGCCCGAATCTTGCGGAGCGTCGTGCGTGTCCACACCAATTGTCGGAGCACACCTCAGCTTCGCCGCAGGCCTCCTACTCAGGATCAAATGCTACAGCTTTAGCCATGCCTGGTCAGGTCAGCTCCTCTTCTGTAAGCATGAAATATCGATTTGGCAGCTCAGCGGGTCTCGATAGACCCTCTCAGAATCGTCCTAAGGCAGGATTGCCTCCGCAAGCACCCCCAACCGGAAAAATTCAATGGGGAGGCAGCTACGATGAAGCTATTTTCAGCAGATTCGGAGAGACACAAAAGCACATCTCATCCGACCGCCATCTTGGCCATACCTCCTAAGTCATTTTTTAAAGCTCCAAGATCTTTAATGACTGAGCTACCACAGAAAGGGAAGCAACCACAACGCAAGTGGGAAACCTTATTTGCCTTATCAACAAGTTGGATTTGCAACACCAGATGTAGAGCTTTACTACCCCTGTGGTACAATTGGCTCACTTTTGGTATCACTTGCCATAGTTTATGCCATGTATTTCAATTGAAAAAGATAATGCTTCTCTCATTCCTTGGATCGAACATAGCATGTGAGTCTTAGGCACGAGTGAATGTACTGTACAATCATGGTATAGATTGCGGCTGGGTAGTCTCTGCTCATCTGCTCTGGGGACATGTTTCAGGAGCGGTAATTTGTTTTCGCCTGATCACAATTACAGGGAAACAAAATCACACACTTCTTGATAGTTTTCTTTATTATGCCCTATAGCTGTTAAGCATTGATTTTCCCACATTCAAATAGGAACCATCTATCTGAAAAAGCTTCTAGTGATGTTAAACACCAGGCGTCAGATGTACGAAGGTAAGTGTTTGCTATTACCAAATAGCGAATTTTTGAGATTCCTTATTTGTCAATTGCAAACAGCAATGTACAAATGTGTGTTTAACACATTTTGTGATTCCCAGTGTGCCGCAAATAGACCTACCTCATTATTATTCATGCGTTAGGTCTCGGTTTGCGACCCATTGGGAATCACAAATATCACAGGGATGGTGGCTTGCTGTGGTCAGTGGACCACCATGTCTGTGTTTGCTTTTTAATAAAGCAATTTTGGGGAGAAATGCAGCCTGTTTTCCTTTAAGGAAAACGGGATGTGTTTCAAAATAAAAAATTAACAGTTTTCTTTTTACTTTTTAAGAGTAGGCACTGGTCCGCGGGGCCACTGCCTGCTCTTAATAAATGTGTTTACAAACATTCACAAAGGGGAAGGGGTCCCTTGGGGGCCCCATACCATTTGAGAATGGGTTTCCATCTACTTGAAGTACGTGGTAAAATGTGAATGTTTTGTACCTGCATTTTGGTTTCAAAACATTCACACATACCACTGTGATTCGATATTAGGAAGGGACACCCTAAACATAACCCTTCCCAATATCTCATCGCAAACAGACTTTGCGATTTAGTAATAGGTTACCGGATCTCAAATTGTGCCTTTGTACATTGAAAAAAGCCTTTTTTTGCTCGCAAAAGGCCCGGTTCTATGAATCGGGCCGTTTGAGAATGAAAAAAAGCTTTGTACAGCTGAGCCTAGATCCATTAAGTGTTTGATAATGAAACTATGAATGGCAAATCAAGCATAGGCTCCTTTGGTGAATCTCTCCACCATGCATAAATGGAATTTTAAGGTAAAAAGCCAAATTTCCGAGTGGATTGAGAGTGTTGCTGTACACAGACCAGTGCTCTCTCCACTACTGGCAGAGTCCGCATTCTGCATTTTACATTTCAACATATAATTTATCAATCCTCTTTGATTATGTGGAAACATTTAATAAGGGAGGGCTTGATATGTAACCATTGTTGGGATTACTACACTTGGCTGGGAGCTGTCTTGACATTGGCAGACAGGAACAAGGGGCCCGATTCACAAAAGGAATCTGAGACAAAATCCTAACTTTACGAAATTCGGTATTCACAAAAGACATTTAGTAGTAGGAAAGTTAGGATTCCTAACTTTACTACTACTACACTGAGAAAAATCCTTACTTTATGACTTTTGGTATTCACAAAAGGCATTTAGTAGTATTAAAGTTAAACTGAGAAAATAGGACTACTACTAAATCTCTTTTGTGAAAACCGAATGTTGTAAAGTTAGGATTTTTCTCAGTTTATTTGTAGTAAAGTTAGGAATCCTAACTTAACTACTGCTAAATGGCTTTTGTGAATACCGAAAGTCATAAAATTAGGATTTTTTCTCAGTTTAGTAGTAGCAGAGTTAGGAATCCTAACTTTACTACTACTAAATGCCTTTTGTGAATACCAAAAGTCATAAAGTTAGGATTTTGCCTCAGATTACTTTTGTGAATTGGGCCCATTATGGTTATGATGAATTTTGCTGGTCCAATGGAACCTTAGATCACCATCCAGGGAAGTACTCAGTAGAATAACAGGCCTCTCTGGTTGTGCATCTGCTAAAATAGGAGAGTTAGGGCAGTCACCATTCAATCAATCAATCAATCAATCAGTCACTTGTAGAGCGCTGAGGGGAGGGGGCTGCTGCTACTGCTCGAAGAGCCAGGTCTTGAGGAGTCTTCTGAAGGTGAGCAGGTCTTGAGTCTGTCGCAGGTGGGTAGGGAGGGTGTTCCAGGTCTTGGCGGCGAGGAAGGAGAAGGATCTGCCACCGTAGGTTGTTCGTTGGATGCGGGGGATGGTTGCGAGGGTGAGGCTGGTGGAGCGGAGCTGGCGGGTTGGGGTGTAGAAGCTGAGTCTGCTGTTCAGGTAGGCTGGTCCGGTGTTGTGGAGTGCTTTGTGTGTGCGTTGGTGAGGAACTTGAAGGTGATCCTCTTGTTGACGGGGAGCCAGTGCAAGTGTCTCAGATGGGGGGTGATGTGGCTGCGACGAGGGATGTTGAGGATCAGTTGGGCGGAGGCGTTTTGGTTGCGTTGTAGTCATTGTAGGTGTTTGGCAGGGATTCCTGCGTAGAGTGCGTTGCCGTAGTCCAGTCTGTGGCTGACGAGGGCTTGGGTCACCGTTCTTCTTGTTTCGATGGATCCATTTGTAGATCCTGCGGAGCATGCGGAGGGTGTTGTAGCAGGCAGAGGAGATAGCGTTGACATGGAGAGGGAGGAGTCGAGGATGAATCGTAGGTTGCGTGCGTGGTCCGTGGGTGTCGATGCTGTTCCCAGTGTGGTCGGCCACCAGGAGTCATCCCAGGCAGAGTGGTTGGGGCCGAGGATGAGGACCTCTGTCTTGTCCGAGTTCAGTTGCAGACGGCTGCTCCTCATCCACTCGGCGACGGCCTTCATTCCCTCATGGAGGTTGGTTTTGGCGGTGTGCGTGTCCTTGGTGAGGGAGAGGATGAACTGAGTGTCGTCGGCGTAGGAGATGATGTTGAGGTCGTGCTGGCGGGCCATATAGACGTTGAACAGGGTCGGGCTGAGGGATGAGCCCTGGGGTACGCCGCAGATGATGTCGGTGGCTTCAGATCGGAAGGGTGGGAGGCGGACTCTCTGGGTTCTGCCGGAAAGGAAGGACGTGGTCCAGCCCAGGGCCTTTTCTCGGATTCCGTCTTCTTGGAGGCGTGTCTTTAGTGTATGGTGGCAGACCGCTTCGAATGCGGCTGACCGGTTCAGGAGGATGACGGCTGATGTCTCGTCGTTGTTGAGTTGGCGCCTGATGTCGTCCGTGGTGGCAAACTGGCAATGAGGGCTGTGTCAGTGCTGTGGTTTCGTCTGAATCCGGACTGGGACGGGTATAGGATGTTGTTGTCCTCGAGGTGGCGGGTCAGTTGCATGTTGGCGATTTTCTTGATGACCTTCGCCGGGAAGGGGAGCAGGGAGATGGGCCGGAAGTTCTTGAGGTCCTTGGGGTCTGCCTTGGGTTTCTTGAGGAGGGCGTTGATTTCGGCATGCTTCCAGCTTTCCGGGAATGTCGCTGTTTCGAAGGAGATGTTGATGACCTTCTGTAGTTTGGGTGCGATAGTTGCGTCCGCTTTGTTGAATATGTGGTGTGGGCAGGGGTCCGATGGTGATTCTGAGTGGATGGAGTTCATGGCCTTGCGCGTCTCGTTGTCGTTGACGTTGGACCAGAAGGTCAGGTGGTTGGTGCTGGTGGTGTTCGAGGGGGTGTTGGAGTCTGGCGTTGTCGGGGTGGTCGTGGTGTTGAAGCTGTCACGGATGTCGGCTATCTTGCGGTGGAAGAAGGTGGCCAGTGAGTCGCACAGATCTTGTGAGGGTGTGATGTTGTTGTGTTGGTGCTGGGGTTGGAGAGTTCATTCACAATGTTGAAGAGCTCTTTGCTGTCGTGTGCGTTGTTGTCCAGGCGGGCTTTGAAGGAGGACCTCTTGGCTGTTCTTATGTGGTGGTGATGTCTGCGGTTGGCCTCCTTGTGGGCTGCGTGGCTATCCATTGTGCGTTCGTGGTGCCATTTCTTCTCCAGTTTCAGGCATGTGCGTTTGGAGGTCTGGAGCTCCTCAGTGAACCATGTGGCTTTCTTGCTGGTGTGGTTGTTGGAGGGTTTCCTGAGCGGGGCGAGGGTGTTGGCTCAGTCATCGACCCACTGTCTGAGGTTGCTGGCGGCGGCGTCTGGGTCTGTGGGGTTGGTGGAAGGGTTCTGGGCGAGGGTAGAGGTCAGCTGGTCTTCGGTGACTTTGCTCCAGCAGCTGCGGGGCAGCTGTTGGGTGCGGTGTGTGGTAAATAAAATATTACCCTGGCAGAATTTCTAGGCATTAACAAAGTATCATGCATCAAATGAGAGACAGGATCCGTGGTGTCCAAGTTAAAATGGGCTTTATTCCAATAACTCGAGTCAAAGGGAGAATATGTTCCATCACCACTGAGGTTCAGGAAGAGTAATCTAACATTTAATAACAATGAACAGAATATATACATTTTACTCCTTGTACATAGGGAGGAGCGCTCCAGGCAGAGCAAGAAAGAAAGAGATAAGAGCATGTGGGCGTGTATGAGGGTGTACACTTGATGAGTCATAGGTAGGTGATAGGTAGGTGTCATAGGTGGGTGGGTACTTAGAGGAGGAGTATGCATGACCAGCTGGAACTCTGCCCTAATTGTGCAACTTTGAGCATGGCGTGCAATTGACGTGTAACTGGGAGGAGAGCTGACTTCCAGCCTAGCAGAGAAATCTCTTGTGTCAGGGCGAAAAGCACATCTTGTACAATCTGATATGATAGGGGATGTATTGTCTGAAGCAAAAGGTTGTTCACCACTAAGAATCAGAAAAAGCATATATTCCTCCGTTCATTGCATGGGGGCTGAGACAGAGAGTTAGGCCCTATCTGTCGCGGACGGGTTCTGTTTACTTTTCCTCACCGGGCAGGGATGCCACTCTGTACTGAAAACAGATAACTGTTATTCATAACACTGTCTTGGCAGGCTTCTTGCTGACGTGACTGCAGTTTTCAGTGTGCCAGGAGTCATGAAAACAATATTTCAGAAAGTGGTTTCAGGCTCAACCACAAAATAAAAGGTTCAGTACGATATTTATTTTAAAAGTGCACAATGCAAAATGCAAAAACATGGGCCTTCATGTTAGCTTAATGTTTGGGAGACTTGATGACTTGATGACTTGCAGGACATGTTTGCAGAGGCCTAGTGATTCAGGCCACTACGAGAAATATGCATGGGTGACATGCACATGTATGTAACATAGGGTGTATGTAGTGGACATTTTGGTCAGGCAAAATATCATTTTCCTCAGGTGGTGCGTGGTTGGTTTCTGAAAGGTGAAAGGATGCAGCGTTGGTCGGTCCAGTGGAGTTCGGTGGTGTGGTTGAAGGCGACGTGGGTGCTTGTGGCGAAGACTGGGTCAACCGTGTGGCCGGTGGCGTGGGTGGGTGCGGTGAAGAGTTGTCTGAGGCCGAGGTTGATGAGGTTGTCGTTGAGGGTGGCGGAGTTGGCGTCGTTGTTGTTCTTGAGGTGGAAGTTCAGGTGCCTGAGGAGGATGTAGTCCGTGGAGGCGAGTGCGTAGGTGCTGGTGTGGTCGGCGATGGAGTCGCAGAACTGAGCTCAGGGTCCGAGGGGTCTGTAGACAAATGTTCCTCTGAGGGTGGTGTTGGGGTCGATGTGGATCCGGAATTGCAGGTGTTCGGCAGTGTTGAGGGTGTCGTCTGTGTGGGTGCAGCACTGGAGGGTAGATTTGTGGACGATGGCTAGACCTCCTCCAGTTCGGTTGGCGCGGTCCCTGCGGGTGATCTTGTAGCTGTCCGGGATGGCTATGGCGATGTCAGGCACCGAGGAGTCGTTCCACCAGGTCTCGGTCAGGAAGGCAATGTCTGGGGCGGAGGTGTCGAGCAGGTCCCAGAGCTCGATGGCCTGTATACGTGCGGAGCAGGTGTTGAGGAGGATGCTGTGAAGGTGGTTGGGTCCGGTCCTTGGAGGTTTGGTGGTTCTGTTGCAGGTGAAGTTGAAGGTGCGGCAAGAGAAAAGTCCGTGGGTGCACTTCGGGGCAGCCTGGAAGCATCGGTTGTCATGGCCATTGTCGAGTGCAAGGAGAGTGCTGGCATCGTATCAGAGTCTGGCGTCGTGGTGTGTGCGGGGTCCAGGGGTTCTGGTGCTGGGCACAGTCCAGACACAGATGGGCGCAGACGGGCTTGCCTCTGGCACGCCGGAGGCGGCTGCGCAGCGGCCACCATTTAAGGCTGGTAGGGAGGGAGGAGCAGCTGGGAGGCGGGAGCAGGGTGGCGAGGGGTCGGGGCCGCAGGGCAGCAGCGGAGGGAACGGGCTGCTACACAGGAGGAGCAGCGTCAGTGAGGGAAGCGCTGGGACACAGGTGGAGCTCTGCGGCAGCAGGGGAGCGACCTGTCTTGCAAGCAGGGTCAGGGGTCACCATTCTGTCAGTAAAACCAATAGATTTTCTGGAGAAACACTCAAGCTCTCTGCCAGCTTCTCGAAGGGTGTTGGAAAAGCTAGAGAAGGCTTTAGGAGTAACTTCCTCTTCTTAACACCACCCACACTTTTCATTCTTGCTTCCTGGCACCTGCACTTTTGCTCAGTGCAGCATGTATGGAGTTGCCCACCATGAAGAGTGGAAGACCTGTTAAAACGATTATATAATTAAGATGATAAACAAGTTTCTGATTTTGCTGTGTTTTTGCCGTGTGTGCCAGCCTGATTTTTTTAGGCGAGATGGGGAGAGAGAGAGAGAGTTTTATGGTTTGCTAACCCAGTCATAATAGTTCAACTTCATGGTATGGAATTACCCAATGCATTGCAGTACTGTTTGCTAGAGTTCGAGGGAATTTCTAGAAATGTGTTGTTCAGCAACAGTCTCCTTCAAGCTCAAGGAAACTTGCGATGTCTGGCAGTAGTTCCCTTCTTTCAATCCAATTGTTTCAGAAAGGAGAGAAGCAAGGGTGTCGGAGAATCTAAACTTCTGGGAGGGACACTAACATCCTTGGAGAAAACCATGCAATAAGCCATGGATCAAGAAATGTGTTGACCTGGGGAAGCTGGGATTTGAGCCCAGGTTTCTTGAATAAAAATTGTGCAATTCAACCATTATAGGGCTACTTTTTTCCCTCTTCTGTTTAGTTATCTTCTGTTATGTTTATTTGGAAAGCTCATTATCACCCACTAAGGTATCCCAGGTGCTGAGCAGGTGTGTGTGCCTAGCCTGTCCTTATGGTAGGTTGGTTAATTCAAAAGTCAAGACTTCAGCTACTTGCAGAATTCAAGTCGAGGGGGTGAGGCTTTGATATAGAGTGGTAGGCAGTATCATGCTTTAGGCGCAATGTAAGATCTGGTTCTGTGTATGCGTGAGATGTGTGCGAGTAGGAGTTCTTCTGAGTGTAGGTGTCTGAGTGGTTGGCGGAAGGAAATGCACCTGTTCAGGTAGATGGGGCCTAAGTTGTTTAGTGCCTTGAAAGTGTGTCTGATTAAAGTGAGAGTGTTTGTGCATTAGGAGCCTGTGGAGCTTCCTGAGTTGTGGTGTGATGTGAGTTCTGTGTGGGAGGTTGAGGATGAGTCAGGCCACCGAGTTCTGGATGCTTTGCGGTCTTCTAGTGAGATGCTTGGTGATCCTAGCATAGAGGGTGTTCCCATAGTTCAACTTGCTGGGGATTCGTTTCTCTAGTGTTGCATTTGAAGGCCTTCCTCCGCATCTTCAAGATGTGGAAGCAGGATGCAGTGACAGCCTTGCCTTGTGTGGTGTTGTACAGTTTGCTGTTGATGATTATTTCGAGGTCCCTGGTATGGGGGATGGGTGTGGGTCTGAGTTCGGCCAGCCACCAGTTGGAGCCCCATGGTGAGGTGTTCTTGCCAAAGTTCACTACTTCTGCCTTGTCAGTGTTGAGCTTGAGACAGTTGGCTTTCATCCACATAGTGACTTTAGTTTTGGTAGGCTTTGAACTTGCTTCTTGTGTTGGTGGTCTTGTCTAAGAGGGAGAGTATGAGCTGCGTGTTGTCAGCATAGGAGAGGATGTTAATGTTTTGTTCACGGATTACGTTGGCCAGAGGGATCATGTATGCATTGAAGATGGTGGGGTCTGAGCAATAAACATTGAGGCACTCTGCAGGTGAGTTTGTGGGCTTCCAAGGAGTAAAGTACCAGTATGACACCCTGTGTTCTATCCAGTAAGAAGGAGCAGACCCAGCAGAGATCAAATCTTGAGTGCCAGAATGGTGCAGGATGCAGTGTGAAACCGTGTCAAAAGTTGCAGAGAGGTCCAGGAGAATGAGGGCTGCCATTTTTTCTCTGTCAAGGATCATGCAGACATCATTTGTGAAGGCAATGAGTACTGTTTCTGTACTGTGTATGGGACTGAATCTGGTATGTGCTGTGTTAAGGAGCTGGTGGTTGCTAAGGTGGCCAATGAGGCATAGGTTGGTTAGTTTCTCTCAGACGTTTTGCAGGTATGGCATCTGGTAGATGGGTCTGTAGTTGGAAAGCGTGGTCGGATCAGGGAATGGGTTCTTGAGCAAGGGCATGGTGGTGGCATGTTTCCAGGTTTCTGGGAATGTGGATTAGTCAATGGAGGCATTGAGGATGGGTGTTAGTGCATTGCCAATCAGTAGAAGTTCTTTGTTGAAGGTGTGATGGGGGTAAGGGTCAGATGGGGACCCAGCGTGGATGGTTTTCATTGTAACAATGATTTAGACTGTGGTTACAGTGGACCCGACTTTGGGTTCATTCTTCAGCTATGATGGGAAGTTGAGATACAACAGTGACAGAGTTTGGTTGATGGTCAAAGTTGCTGTTTATGTAGGCAATTATGTTCCAGGAAAATTCCGAGAGCTTGTTGCAAAGGTGTTGTGAGATCTGGAGATGTTGCTGGAGGTGGCAAAAGGCACAGTGAAACTTTGATGATTGAAGATTTCCTTGCTGCTTTTGGATCCACCGTTGATGTGATCTTCAAGATGTGTGCACTTGGTGTTCGATGTCTGCTGGTAGTAGTGTCTTAGGGCTTATTTGAAGATGTATTTATCTGTGGTGTTTTTGCTTGTTCTTCATTTGTGCTCCAGTTGCTTGCTTTTGTGTTGTGTCAGCCTCAGTTCCTCTCCGTACCAACTGACCTATGGTCGGGCTCTTGCCATGGGGATGCACTTGAGGGGAGAAAAGGTGCGGCGCTTGCAGTGATCAAGCTGTTGTGGATCTTGATGGCTTTCAGCAAGTTACTGGTGTGGTCAGCCCAGTGTGGAGAGAGGAGCTAAGCCCACTGCTCTTCTGTGATGCTTTCTGGCTGCAGCAGGAAGTTCTGGTGGAAGTAGGTCTGTAGTGGTGCGGGTGGGTATGCTGAAACTGATATGGGCATGGTCTGCTCAGATCAGTTGCTAGCTTGTCCACTGTTATGTTACTGATCGAGGAGAAAATTGGGACCAATAGGTGTCCAGCAGTGTGGGTGAATTTGGTAATGTGCTTTGTGAGAGCACGTTTTCTGAGGGTTTCTAGAAGATCTGTAGAGTTTGGGTCAGAGCGGTCTTCTAGGTGAAAGTTACTGTCCCTGAGGAAAATGAAGATGCTGACATTGATGATGAGATGTGCGTTGAAATCTGTGATGTAGCTGGCAAAACTGTTGCGGGTCCTGGTGGTCTGTAAACGAGGGTTCCTTGCGGCAGAGGTAGGCTGTGATGCGTATCTTTAATGTGAAGTGTTCCATGTAGATGATGGGGGTGTCTATGTAAGTGGTGTAGCTAATGGTATCTTGGAACATGGTAGCGACTCCAGTTCTGGCTTGAGCTGATGGTCTTGCTGGTGATCTTGTAGCTGGCGCCGATGGCTGTAGTGATGTCTGGTGTAGAGGTTGAGTTTAGCTATACTTTCGTGATGAAGAGAAGTTCTGGAGTGTGGTCATACATTAGGTCCCATATCTATGTGGCATATTTTGTGTGTGAGCAGGTGTTGAGGAACATGCATACAAGTGTGGTGTGTTGTTTAGATTGTGTTTGAACAGGTGGATGCTGGGTGCTGTTGGTGCAGGAGTGGTGGGTGTAGGCTGTGGGAGCACTCATGAGAACTTACAGGAGGCACATGTGACTGGCCCTTACGTGTTGTGTTGTGCAGTGTGCCAGCAGTGCGGTAATCGGAGACTGGGTTCAAAGCACAGAGGAGCGCGGCAGGGTAGATGTTATAAGAGGAGAAGTTGGCTTACTTAAGACATCTGTCAGACTCTAACAACTTTCTTTTTGTCCTTAAAATAAAGCCATGAACATTGCCACCTAGACCCTTTTCCATTCCATTCCATTTTACTGCCCCGCCTGCTCTGTACTGCTCTGTACTGCCTTCAGGCTACATGACTAATGGTGAAGTCACACACAACCAGGCACTGCAGCACTTAACGCAGGTAGCTGCAACTCAGCTGCTGATTGCAGTAAGTGCTGGTGAATTTGAGCCAAGCTGCTTGATTGGGCCTGCCTGTCTGCACCACACAACGAGGCCCAAGGAGGAGCGACCACTTAACGTGGTGACAAGGCGAGGGAGGGACATTTAAGATGGGGGAGGCGGGTGGTTAAGTGGGGCGTAGGCCAATATAATTATATCAGGGCATCATTGGTAGCGCTTTTGTGTGTCCTACAAAAGATTGACTGTCAAAAACAACAAGGGAAACCCTCAAGGTAAATAAGGACCTTGGGTAACAGTTATGAACAAAAACATTGGTCCTTACAAAAACAAATACTTGCGAAACCGTAGTTGAGAATATCAATATATTGGGACACAATCCTGTATCCTATGTGAAACATGACAGGTACAAAACATACGAAGAGACATTTCAGGCAAAACAGGTTTTGCTCGTCAAATGCGCATTTTTCAAGCTTAGTATAAGCAGACAATGCACTTGTTTTACACAATGGATTAATGCGCAAAGCTGTTTAGCATGGGTCAACAATGTTTTGATCCTTTCAGCGAAATAGTAGGATCATCTTCAGGACCCTGATAAGTTCATGCCTGATTGATTCAGAAATTGCCTGTGGAAGAGGAAAGGGGTAGGGTAGGGGAAAGGAAACAGAATTAGGGACCTAATGGTGATGTAAAGAAACTCCCAACATACAAGTACTGCTATTCTTAGAAGACGTGTCCGTGATAATTAAGGTATAAGACCACATCATGCTACACCCCTAGTGGGAGCGTGGATGCCATAGAGTGATGGTACAAAACAAGGGCAAAGGGTACGCCTGTAAATCTTGAAGGCTGATCTAAAAACTGGCCAGACAGGGTCAATCAACTGCAACATTTGTGCCAAATGGGAGAACCACTGTAGCACCCACAGAATTGCTGTCATTTTTTAGATCCTGACCAATACCTCTCCAGAGGTGACTACCACTATTAAATGTCCTACTACAATACACTAGGCCCGTAAACATTGGACATCAGAAGAGGACCCTCTGTGCTGTGCCTAAAGTAATAAGACCTGATGGAAAAACACGCGCTGTTAATCCACGGGCAAGAGATATGAGTGCCTCGTAACCAACGGGACAACAGGAGAAGACCTCTGTGCCGTGCCTAAGTTTGAGAACAACCATGCCGAATAGGTAATGCAGACATACCTCAAGAAAGAGGTAACCTAAGGTTTGCGAAGGATATGAGTACTGAACCTTGCAGGTGTAGGCGGTTCTGGTGATCAAGAGAAAACGGCATTACGGTAACGTACAAGGTACAAAAATGACAGAAATTACACAATACCTGACGGTAGAGGTGCCTGCTAACCTTAAAAACAATAGATATCCGAGGGGACAGATATTGCTTAATCCTGGATAACTTCCGAGCTGCAACTGCATTGTTGTGTCAATGCGCTGCAAAAGGAATTACATCTTGAGACCCACGGCTAATTGCAAAGTTAATAAGGTCAAGACAGACAATGCTCAAGAAGAGCCTTACCGTTTCAACGCTCTGTCCTCGCTAATGCGTGACGAGTAACAGTGTGTGCGCGTAGCGAAGGTGAATAAATAGTTTAAACTACTAGGACGTGTGTGTGGTGTGCCGCACCGCCATCTTAGGTGAGGAGAATAGAAATAAAAGAGTTACTAGGAAGAAAGAGACAGGCTGAGATTGCCCAGGGTACAGTTAGGATATCACACAACCTGAATAAAGCAATAGATATATAATTAACATTGCATTAACAGTCTTCAATGGGTCTGCCAAATGGTTTGTACTGCTGAATGGGGAAGAAAATGGTCTACAGTGTGCAATAGGGTATGGAATGAGAACCTGAGTAATAACCCTTGAAAAAGTACTGAGTCTACCACAACTTTTCTTGCTTACAGAGTGAGTGGAACAAGATGAATTTGCATTTACAGTTTTACACGTGTCTTCCGGGCAAGTGGTCTGCACTTGAAGCATGTCGGGGGGAAACAATGAGTCTAAAGTGTGCAATCACAGTTGATCAAGCATGAAAACGGAATATCACAACCTGTATAGGTACTGAGTCTTTCAACCATTAGTTTGTGCAAATTGAGCAGGACATATTAGATGGGAGGGGAGAGAAAAAGAGAGGGGAATCGAATTTCAACAGTGCACAAAGAGAAACAACAGTGTGAAAAATTACAAACATAAACTTTAAAAATTACTGTGGTTGTCAGACCAATGGCTTATGAGAACTTGTCTTTGGGCTGCTTAAAAAGCTGGTGACTGACCTGACAGAATCTCTCCAACAATGTTAATTCAGAACAGGTTAGCCCAGTCCTCATTCCGGTTGAGGCCATTTGTAATACTGTTCATGCAGATAATCATCCTCAATTCTTCCTTGCTGTGGATCTTAGCAAGGTCACCGCCCCTAGGTGGTTGTTTGACAACTTTGACAACTGTCCATTTGATTGCGTTCTCATTGTGTCCAGCTTCAGTAAAATGTTCCACAAGAGGTGTCTTTGCAGTTTTGCATCGGATTCGGCTCTTGTGCTGTCCAATCCGCAGTTTCACTTTCTGTGTCCTCTGGCCGATGTATACCTTAGGGCAAGGGAATTCAATCAAATAGATTCCCTTGCCCTGCCTCCACCATTGATGCTCTTTGGGGGTTGGAAACGTTAATCGACATGCAAAATGTGGAAATTGCAGTGTGTGCGATACAATTATGGAAGGAAAGGAATTCACGTTCAATGGTGTATCAATCAAATTGAATTCCTTTTCAAATTGCAATTCCTGTAATGTTATCTATTTGATTGAATTCCCTTGCCCTAAGGTATACATCGGCCAGAGGACACAGAAAGTGAAACTGCGGATTGGACTGCACAAGAGTCGTATCAGATGCAAAACTGCAAATCCACCTCTTGTGGGACATTTTACTGAAGCTGGACACAATGAGAACGCAATTAAATGGACAGTTGTCAAAGTCGTAAAATAACCACCTAGAAGCGGTGACCTTGCTAAGATCCACAACAAGGAAGAATTGAGGATGATTATCCGCATGAACAGTATTAAAAATGGCCTCAACCGGAATGAGGACTTGGCTAACCTGTTATGAATAAACATTGTTGGAGAGATTCTGTCATGTCAGATGCCAGCTTTTCAAGCAGCCCAAGGACAAATTCTCATAAGCCGTTAGTCTGACAACCACAATAATTTTTAAAGTTTAAGTTTGTACATTTTCACACTGTTGTTTCTTTTTGTGCACCGTTGAAATTCCATTCCCCTCTCTTTATCTCTCCCCTCCCATCTAATATGCCCTGCTCAATTCGCACAAACTAATGGTTGAAAGACTCAATACTTATATATGTTGTGATATTCCGTTTTCATGCTTGATCAATATCTTGCCCGCACGGTTATCTATTTTTTTTAAGGTGAGCGGGCCCCTCTACCGTCAGTTTGTGTGTAATTTCTATACATTTTGTTGCTTGTACGTTACCGTAATGCCGTTTTCTCTCAAATCACCAGAACCGCCTACACCTGCAAGTTTCGGCACTTGTATCCTTTTCAAACCTTTGGTTACCTCTTTCTTGAGTTATGTCTGTATTACCTATTCAGCATGGTTGTTCTCAAACTTAGGCACGGCACAGTGGTCTTCTCTTGTTGTCCCGTTGGTTACGAGGCACTCATATCTCTCGCCCACGGATTAACATAGCGTGTTTTTGCATCAGGTCTTATTACACTTAGGCACAGCACAGAGAGTCCTCTCCTGATGTCGAATGTTTACGGGCCTAGTGTATGGTAGTAGGACATTTAACTAGTGGTAGTCACCTCTGGAGAGGTATTGGTCAGGATCTAAATTATGACAGCAATTCTGTGGGTGCTACAGTCGTTCTCCCATTTGGCACAAATGTTGCAGCTGATTGACCCTGTCTGGACATTTTTTAGATCAGCCTTCAAGATTTACAGGCATACCCTTTTCCTTGTTTTGTGTCATCACTCTATGGCTGGGGGCGCAGCATGTTTTGGTCTTATACCTCAACTATCGCAGACACGTCTTCTAAGAAGAGTAGTACTTGTATGTTGGGAGTTTATATACATCACCATTGGGTCCCTAATTCTTTTTCCTTTCCCCTACCCTACCCCTTTCCTCTTTCACAGGCAATTTCTGAATCAATCAGGCATGAACTTATCAGTGTCCTGAAGATAATCCTACTATTTCGCTGAAAGGATCGAAACGTCGTCGACCCATGCTAAACAGATTTGCGCATTAATCCATTGTGTAAAACAAGTGCATTGTCTGTTTATACTAAGCTTGAAAAATACGCATTTGACAAGCAAAACCTGTTTTGCCTGAAATGTCTCTTCATATATTTTGTACCTGTCATATTTCACATAGGATACAGGATTGTGTCCCACTATATTGATGTTCTCATCTACCGTTGTTTAACAGTTTCGCATTATTAAATTTACTGTCCGGCTGGACATGTGAACGATAGACCCGATTTCAGTCTATATTTATCTTGCAAGTATTTGTTTTTGTAAGGACCAATGTTTTTGTTCACTACAAAACATTGACGGCCCAGTGAGCAAACACACCACTAGGTGTGGTGTTAAAGTTGTGTAACTTTTTCAAACAGCAGCAATAGATTGCACATGGAAAGTGCTGACCTTGAGAGACTGAATCCTAAAGTGAGTGGATTAATGGTCTTGCTGGTCTGTTGGTTTTGTTGCTGGGGGGGGGGCGATAATGCAGCACTGCTGTAAAATCAGCCCCAGTAACAAAATCGCCCCCCAGCAACAAAAAATGGAATCCACCCTTTCATCTTCCCAGGGAAACACCCAGTGCCTCATACTGCCAGTTTACCTGGCTCAGCCTAATGTCGAATCATGCATATAATGAAGCAAGACAAGGCAAAGCGAGCTGTATGTTGGTATTAAACTATGTACACGAGATAAATATTGACCAAGACGCAATAGTTAGTTTGTAATATGGTAACCATGCAAAACATGTTGTACTATGCAGTTTTCAAAACGATTAGAGTGTGAACTTTCTATTTTAATGTAAGCGGGCTGCCTAAATTGTGAATTACTGCTACTTACACGTTTTTCCTAATTATTGACTGTTAAAATCTAATAAACAAAATTGTAAAATAAATTTGGAGAGGCCAATAGGTCTGGCATTTTTTTGTTAGGGGAAGTGTTTTGTAGTAGGTGGGTGACCTTGTGTGTGTTGCCGTCCAAATGTCCCAGTAGGAAAATCCCACCTTGAAATAACATATTGGTATAAAACAAGATAGATCTTATGCGTAGGACCCCTTTGAAGAACATACTCAGCTGTAATCGTAAAGATGAGTGTTATAGAAATTAGTAAGAAGATAAAGTTAGTGTTATAAGTGGTGAATTTAAAAGAAAAACACAGAAAAATACTGCTTAATAGATATTTTTGACAAAGGGACAGTAATTTCATTGCGTCTTTAAGAGAGCCTACACATGTTTTTGTTGCATCTTTAAGAACCCATTGTCCGTGCAAGCCTTTACATTGTAAACAACGATCAAAAAAGGCTGTAAATCCAGCATGTTTGCATAAGATCAAAGGAGTACAAATGAATGCAGGAGGGCAATTAATGAATAGCGCTGTGTATGTATGAAAGGCTAAGTTATCCAAACAGAAGGCTGTTCCTAAGCAAAAAGATCATAAACCAGTAATTAAAATGTAATGTGACAGCAAAGCAAATACATCAAAGAACACAGGGTACATGTAGCCTACTAAAAGGACTACTTAATGCAACATCACCAAACCCTGAAGGGAACACCATGAAGCAACATCTTGGGCTAAAACACGATGGAAGCTGTGAATAGGCCTCATTTGAACTGCAAACTCAGCTGTAACCTCAAAGATGAGTGTTATGAAAACAAGTCGGAAGATTAAGTAAGTGTTGTAAGTGGTGAATTTAAAAATAGTGTGTAATAGATGTTGCATCTTTAGGATGTGTGCAAGTTTTTACATTGTGAACAAATCACAAAAACCTGCAAAACCAAAGTAATTCTGACCTCAAAATAGTATAAATGAATGCAGAAAGCAATTTATTAGTGGATAGCACCGTGTCTCTGTAAATAGCTAAATTATCCAAATAGCAGGCACATTCTAAGCAAAAAGTGTCTTAAACCCGGAACAAAACTTTGTGCGAACCCCAGTACACAGCTACCCACATGACTAGGTAAGATTAACCCTCACTATAGTCAGTCTATTCATTACTCTGTACTAAGCCTCAAAGCTAGAACGCGTTGACTCGGCACAGGTCTAGCCATACTAATGTTAACTGAAGTTAGTGGTGAAGAAAATATTAAATCATTATAATACATTGGAGCCTACAACCCTGTATAAAACCCATATCTAATTTCTTTATTACAGGTGTTTTGTGACATACCTAGTCACCCGTAATAATGAAATAACGTAGCTTCTCAACTGGAATAACTTATTATATTTAACTTCTGACGTCGCAATGCCTGCTCCCAGAGCCAGCAGCCAATGGCAATGGCTGGTCCCTGAGCATACTTAAAGCTTCAGTTTAAAAAAATTAGTTTTTTCTTAATTCTGCTTCATTTTTCGAGATGAACTGTGATAAGCAGAAACTAAATATTTATGGCAACTTGGTTATTTTTCCATATTTTAGCTTTGGCAGCCGGTAATTAGAGCAGGTGGTGGAGTGATGGGCCACGCACGCACACATACCTACTCACAGTCACCCATCTACAAGCACACTCACTCCCACACACCATTTACAAGCACATACACACACCCATTCACAACAGGCAAAGAGATTTAAGATTTGATCTTACAAAAACATTTATTGTGAGCGTTGGAAAAGGGAAGGTTAAGACAAGAGCCCAATATTCAAAGGGCCAAAAACTAGCTGAAATACAGAATTTTAACTATTTGGGTATTTCATTTTCACAAGGAGTTAACCGGGATTCACAGATTAAAACAGCTAAATAAAATTTTGTAAGGACGTCAGAAGCCCTATTTAGCTGTGCAAAAAGCATAGGCACTAAGCCTATCAAAGAAATCTTACAACTCTATATGAGCAAATGTCCTACCAAAGGTCACATATAGGGCAGCAACTTGGGGCTTTTCAAATGCTACACTAATACAATTGCAAGAGAAGTCTTTATCACATAGATTGCTTGCAGTTCCCCACTCTATTTCAACGTATGTTACGCATAGAGAACTAGATGTTCCGTACATAGGAGACACGATACAGCTAAGCCCGGTGACCTGTTGGTATAGTATCTCGAACAAAGTAGGCACAATATTCACAAGGTATATAGTAGAAGATTGGTTGAAATTGGGGCCAAATCCCCTGGCTAGCATATATAAATAAAGTCTCAATAGAAATGTATGTCAATATTAGTGTGAAGATTCCAAGTTGTGCCCTGCAATACAGCAAAAGCAACCTGAAATTGATCTTTATGGGTAACAGAGAGGCTGCAAGAGCCAATAAAGAGAAGACTAAGCCAACTGCAACCAGATACTGTTTGGGACCTATACAATCGGGTATTTAGGGCTATTTGATTGCTGTTAAAAATGAGCAGGATAGATATTGTTTCACAAGAATGCAACAAGGCTTGCTGCATCATGTAGTGGCTTTCCCCAAATCTGAAGTATGGATCGAAAAACAACGTAATTACCCCTGTGATGGAAGAACCAGCCAACCGACACTCCACTTCATGCTATCTTGCAGTTTTTATATGGACATTAGAAAATGAGTTCTGCGTCCCTTGTTTTTAGATAAGAAACTATATTTTTACCAGGATGCTTTGCATTTTCTATGTACCCTTGACGGCATTTGCGCAGGCTATATAATATTGACATATGGCAAACCTGCAATTAAGAGACTAAGGGCCAGATGTAGGTCACCAAATACCGGTCGGTAACGGCCGATTTCGGTCGTTACCGACCGGTATTTTGTTTGTGACATGTAGGGGGCCTAAAATTTACCGATTCGGTAAATTTACCGATTCGGTAAAATACCGAATCTGTAAATTTACCAAATCGGTAAATCTAGATGTAGGTGGCACTGAAAACAGTGCCACAGGCCCTTAAGAAATCGTTATTTACCATCAAATACTATTTGATCGTAAATAACGAATTCCTGTGTACATGTGTGGCACACATACAGGCCCTAAGGGTATGTATGTGTGTCACATGGCACACAAGCCTGAATCAGGGGTGCAACAGGGTGTCAAAGTGACACCCTGTCCCCCTTGTCAATTCGGTAATTTTACCGAATCGGTATTTACCGATTAGGTAATTGCCATTGGTTCCTATGGGCCTCAAGGCCCATAGGAATCAATGGCGATTCCCGAATCGGTAAATGCCGATTCGGTAATTACCGAATATTACCGATTCGTTAATTTATTCTGTAAAAATACCTACATAGCATTTACCGATTTGTAATTACCGAATCGGTAAAATTCTGTATTTACGAATCGGTAAATACTAATTACCTACATCGGGCCCTTTAATCCCTAAATCATCTGGAAATACTATTATATGAGACAGTGGGCCATATGTACAAGGACTGGAAAAAACTACTGATAATGCTAGTTAGTGTCAGTTTACCACTGTGTACGGCTGAAAACTATTGCATTGTTAGCAATGTATTTACAAGACATCGCTACATGGCGATAGCTTCAGGGATCTGTTGTGTAATCATGCGAGATGCTCCAGTTGTTTCCTCTTGACGCCGTTATGTCCCAACTCCCTCAAGGACCAGTTAACGTAGCAAGGAAGGAAACTCTTGCTAAGCCTACTTGTCCACAAGGGAAAGGGGAAGGGGAAGAGAAACAAACAAACAAACACTGGTTCCAGCTGTTGGTCCTCTAGAAGTGTTCCGGGCCGATGTCTTGTACTCACGTTATCCTGTGTTATGGTATACAACTATTAACACACACTTCTTAAGACTTGACGTGATTCTAGTCTAAGGCATATTCTAGACATTCACAATAATACTGACCATTTGAAGAAGAGGCCCTTGTTCACACTTCACTGGGTCAAGGGTTATGCGCAGCCCGGTTTGTGCTTTGGACTGCCTCCTTAAAGCAAAATGATATTATTCAATGCTTGCAATTTCTAATAAGCACTCCTTATCGGGTTTAAGATTAGTGCTTCGTTTTGTTAGAAAATACGGTTCACACTAACACTCTTGCACATACCTGTATACCCAGTTGACTAACTCCAAAAAGGATTCTGCAAAATAAAAGAAAGAAAAAACAAAACAAGAACACCAGGAACCTATAACATCTGCGAAGCTGTGTGCTCAAAGGTGCTCTACACTTTACATTAAACTTGACAGTGCTATACGTGTGACCCAAGGCACTCTGACAATTGTATAACAATAATGTCCCAAAGCACTCTTTACAGATTTGTAATCTTACAAATACAATCAAGTTTGTAATCATGCACCAAATGTTTGTAGTGACCAAGGCTTGTTTGTTTCACGAGCCTTCTGATGTCCGTTTACTGACTGTGCAATCATTTGCCTGAAAGTCCTGCTAAATACAACATACTGAACAATTCAGGCCAATAGTTCCTATGGGCTTACTGCCCTTCTGTTTTGTCGATCCGGAGAAGGCGGGCATTCCACGGACTTGCGTTGATTCTGTGAAGTCCTCCGATGGCTGCCGGATCCGGAGAAGAACATTCAAGGACGCAGGTAAGGGGAACTGGAAGCAGGTGTTGGGACTGGCAGGGAAGCGGGAGTGAAAGGCTGGGCTGGCAGGGAAGCGGGCACAGATGGGCAAACAGGAACAAGGGTTGAAGTCCAAATGCGCCGGGAAAGACTGGAGCGCTCTTCGTGACGAAGGCAAGAGACGAAGCATTGTCACGTTCACGAGCGCTCCTTAAATAGGTTTTCACAGCGGCGGTTTACATTTACATAACTCGCACGCGGAGTTGCTCTGTTGTTCCTATGCGTGTCAAAATTTAGGCGTTGCCCAACAAGCATTGATATTGCAAATAAAGAATACTGGCAATAGCAATGAATAAATAGTAAATGGCAACATTATCATACAACATTAACCCTTCAAGGCAAATACTGACTAACAATGAGGGATGCATTATGTGGGAAAACCAGTGGCCACATGTGTACCCATAACAGGATCAGCGGTGAAAACTGCAGCTAACATTAGTGTGATGGCGATAGGAAATCTGGCGTTAGCGGGCAAAAAAAAATTAAATGCCCATTAGCAGCAAAAAAACGCACGTTAGTGAGCCCAACGTAAGATTTTTTGCCTCTGTTGGAAAAAATAGCCTATCAGTCAACCTCCAATAGAAAAAAAGCATAAAGAAACTAATGAAATGCAGAATGGAGCAGCCAGGGCCAAGTGCAACACACACCAACAACCCACTCATGCCACCCAACATCCAGCATGACCAGGATGAGAGCCTGGATGCCTCGTTGGACCTGCGTCTGTAGCCTGGATGCCTTGCTGGACCTGCTCCTGGAGCCTGGATGCCTCGCTGGACCTGCACCTGGAGCCTGGCATTTCCCACCTCCCAGCTGTCCATTCCCCACCCGCAGCACTTCTCAATGGCAGCCGCTGTACAGCCATGGGCAGTAGGCGCACAACTGGTGTGCCAAAGGTATATATGAAGTTACAAAGCATACCATTACATCGCATTCCATTATAGTGCATACTAACACTAGGCATATTGCAACAGTAGGGAAGGTGCTGGATAGCGAAAATTTAAATATTACTATTCCCATTTCAGTGATTGTAACCCTTAAACTAACCCTTGCACCCCAAAGCAAACCCTGAAACCTAAATTTCATATTTGATCCCCAAAAACACACCCTAAAAATCATATTTGACCCAAATGCACACCCCAATTTTCATAATTGACCCCAAAACACCCCCCAATTTTCACAATTAACCCCAAAACACACCCCAAATATTATTTAACCTCATAATACACCCCAAATTTCATCTCCGACACCCAAAACCCATACCTACCCTAAAACATAAAAATATCCCACTACTGACCTCATAATGCATCGTAATGGCATGCGATCTAAAGGCAACTGCATTGTTCGGGTTGCTTTGTAAAGGCATTACGATGTAATGCCTGCGTTGTAATGGACGTCTCCCATGCCAAAGGCAAGCTCGTCTGCGTCCGCCTGCCACTCAAATGTGCTCAGCACCAAGCACCCTTCCTCTTAGACACTCCACCGCTACGACACCAGCACCCTCCTGGCCATCAACCGTGGATGCCACATTGCCTGCTAGGAGCAACCTCTGTCCCGGACAGGACATCGCTGATGGGTACTAAATCACCCACAAGGACCACCTTGACCGTCCAGGAGGCATTGCCATCACCTACAGAAGCACACTTCGACTGATCACGCTCTCTAATGACCCAACGGTGACCATGGAACACCTCAACTTCCAGATCCAGACCAACCCCAAGCCCAATCCCCTGCGGCACCCTCAACTGCAGGCCACCCGGGCCATGGACCCCCATTCTCTGATACCATCATAGACCTCATTGCAACCAAGGCTCTCCCATCCACCAAAGACATCCCTACTCAGTGAACTCAAGTTCCACCTGGACATCCCCAGTGGCCAGAACACCACCCCTTCCTGGGAAAGCTCCACAACATCAGACTCAAGCAGCTGGTCACCGCAGCAAGCCGCATAGCAGGACACATGGTCGAGCATGTCTCCTCCGCCAGTAGGAACTTCAACTACAGCCACACCACCGGACTCTCGTGGACCGACCATCAGTGTCTACATCACGTCTTCTCCATGCCCACCGTATACCACCGCCATCATCGTCCCCCCTCGCAGCTGGATCAAGGCCACCGGTGAACGTCTCGTCAACTCCCTCAGCACCACCACTCCGCCAATGCTTTCAGACGATGACAGAGCAGCGTGCAACCGCCAACGATGGATCTTCAACTGCTCCAACACCCTGGCACCCCTCAAGAATGGTACTGTGTCAATATCTTACGCCTGCCTGATGGCAGGCGTAAGAGTGACACAGTGCCACAGCGATAGACTAGCCCCATGCATTGCTTGAGGTTTTTTTAAGGTAAGGTAAGGTCATTTTTTTATTATGCTTGATTAATCAAACCCATTGCATACATAGTCATTAAAATCAAACCGGTTGTGTTGGTATAAAAATGTATCAATAATAAACAGACGTTCCACTTTGTTATTATACATAAAACTATTAAGATTATAACATAAAATGTAATTTCCTTAACAATTGGTGCTCAGTCTAAAAGATTGTTTAGGTTCTCACTCTGCCAAAGTCTCTTGCTAAGCTTTCACTCTGGATTATGTAGTTTTTCCTAAGAGTATGATAAGTGTTTAAAATAGAGCACCCGCCTAACCTACGCCCAACCCTCAGACAAAACTCGAGAAACACCCTCCACAATGACACTTGCTAAAACCTACGACCCAAGAGAAACCCAAACCCCCCCTTCCAACATCCAGGTAATCACCAGAATAGGTAGAGACAACAACCAACCTAGGCCCACAAAACATTCCTCCCAACGCACAACCATCCCCCAAGTTCCCCCTCCTCCCAAATCCATTCCAACAGCGGCAAGGTAAACTGCATGCTTATAAACTGCAGATCCGCAGCCTAGCATGCAATAGAGCTGGCTGGTGCCATACTGAGTAACAACACTGACATTGCGTTTCACACCGAAACCTGGCTCAATGAAACATCATATCTGCTCCTTGATCTCCTTGTCCCCCCTGGCTTCTCCATCATTAAAAAAGACAGAATAGACCAACGCGGTGGCGGCATTGCCATCATCCATAAGAACAACATCAATATAGTTGAAATCAAAACCCACTCCTTCTCAACATTCGAATATCTCAACACCAACATAACATGCCTAAACAACAAAGTAACAAAGTGCCATCTCATCTACCACCCCCCAGGGAATTCTCCTGCTTTCAGTGATCAAATCTAGGACCTACTAACACAGTGCTCCCTAGCAAACTCCGACAACATCATCCTGGGTGACTTCACCCTCCCTTGGAATAATGAAAAGGACACTGTCATACAGTCCCTACGACTCTTCCAACATCTTTAACAATAATTTAAAAATTGTCTCTTGGAACGTAGCCGGTCTGTGTAATTGCCCTGAGAAATTTGTCTTTTTATCCTCTTTAAATGCTGATGTAATATGTCTTCAGGAGACATGGTGTAAAAATCTCCCCTATGTAGGGAAAGAGTATTTTGTCCTGGAGGCTCCTGCTAAATCTTCAAAAAAAGGCCACGCAAAAGGTGGAATTGCTTGTCTTTTATCCACCTCCTTACAATGGCAATTTACTCACTACTCAGACTCTAGCAATCTTTTTCAATCTATAACTATTCGTAACCTAGACAAAGTGGGTACTCGGTCCTCGTTTGTTATCTTAAATGCATACATTCCTCCCGAGGAAATTTTTAATCAAGTTCTAAAGCGAATGTTTTCCTATGTTAAACAACTATTGGAGGCTGAATGCCCCCCCTATATACTGTTGGTTGGCGATCTAAATAGCAAATTCTCCAACTCTACTTTAGACATGTTTAGAAATAAATTTAAGGAAGAAGCATATAATATACCCCAAGTGCTTTGGCCGACTAGAATAAAAACTAATAAAAGAGGTAAGATCCTCCTGGAGGAACTTAGCCTCGTAGAAGGGCTTATTATTAATGGCAGAATGCCCTCAGATACTCCTGCTAATTACACACATGGATCATTTAGGGGTGAGTCTATCTTGGACTATGCCATTACGGACTATGATACGTTCTCCTTTATAAAAGATATGGTGATCGCCCACTCTCCTCTGAGCGATCATAAATTAATTAATGTCACTATTTCATTAATCCCCCCTGAAGCTAATTCTTGGTCCCTAAAGAATAGAGATCTGTCCATTGATCGAAAGTCAGGTAGATGTTTTTGGGGCTCTACTAATATGAAGGACGTACAAAACCTCCTTGCCCAAACCTTACTTGAACTTGATCAGTGGGAGGGTATAGAATTTTTCCAACTTGAAAATCTTATTAAAACAATTATTGGTTTAGCCAAGAAAAGGGGAAACCCCAAAAGACCTCATTTCTCTCCCAGTTCATTAGTCTTATTGAATAGGGAGATAAATGTACTTATCAGGAAACAATATCTTAACAGATCTGGGGAAAATGAGCGTCAGTTGGCTTTGTTAAAACGCAGGAGAGTTAGATTGAGATCTAAGTTAAAAAGAGAAAAAGAAGATTCTCTCTGGATTAGATTAAAAGAGGCGTTAACCTATAATAAAACTAGAGAATTTTGGTCCATAATAAGGAAAGGCTGTGGTTCCACAGTAGCTCCTAGTCCAATATCCATTGCCGAAGAGGTCTGGACGCTATTCGTAACTTCTTTATATGCTCCGAATGGGGGAATGGAGGATATATGTATCCTGGACCCAAATAGTGCGCAAAAAATAATACTCCCTACTGAAAAAACTATAGCTTCTGTGATAAGGAGTATGCGCTCTACCGGAGCTATGGGCCCAGACGAACTTCCCATGTCAATAATTAAGCAGGATGTTACCACTTGGAGTAGGATTCTTCTCCCAATATTTCAAGCTTGCTTTTTATCAAGAACTGTCCCCGATTCCTGGAGGGGAAGTATATTAATTCCGATATTTAAAAAGGGTGATCGGGCGATGCCATCTAATTATCGTCTAATAGCTCTATTAGATGCAATAGGGAACATTTTCGCTAAATGTCTTCTAATGCAAATCGTGGAATGGGCTGAAGCCAATATGATTTTACCAATGGAACAAACAGGGTTCCGTGAAGAGCATGGAACGTTAGATAATTTGACATTACTGCAGGCGATTACTGACAAATACGTAGGTGTCCGTGGTGGTGGCATATATGCCGCATTTATTGATTTCTCCACGGCGTTTGACAAAGTGGATCGTCCAGCGCTGTGGAGAAAGCTGGCTGCGTTGGGTATGCCAGGATACCTACTCGAATTGGTTAGGTCTCTACATATGAACACATGGTGTATGGTGCTACAAGGTGGGGAAAGGGGTCTTACTTCATCCATCCCCTCCCAGAATGGGCTTAAACAAGGGTGTATATTGGCGCCCATATTGTTTTCATTATATATGGCCGACCTTCCAAACTCTATTTCCGCGTGTGAGGGACTCGCACCGATAATTGGAGGGTCTGCTATATCTATCTTAATGTATGCAGACGATATACTTGTTTTAGATTTGACCCCGAAGGGTTTATCTAATCGTCTGCTTGCATTGAACCTATTTGCTGTAGCACATCATATGAAAATTAATACATCAAAAAGTAAAATCATGTGTATTTTTGGTAAGAGAAAATGTAGGTCAGGAAGCTATAAGTGGTTCATTGGGGGACAAAAACTCGACGTGGTTAAAACTTATACCTTCTTAGGCAAAATAATATCAGCGAATCTTAGTGAGAACCCCCATATCGAACATAACTCTCGCAAAGCTCTGGCCCATGGTATGGGGTTATGTTCGCTATATAATGCTACCGGGAAGAGACATTTCTCACTCTTTTTGGAGGTTTTTAAAGCAAAAATTCCAGCGACTCTACTATATGGAATCGAATTAGTAGAGCTGAAACATTGGGGATTTTTTCAAAAAATGGAAGGAAAGGTACTGCGGAAAATTTCATCTTTTAATAATGCATGTTCTACCTCTTCTTGTAGGTTGGAATTCGGACTTCGAAGTTGTTGGGCACAGGGGCTGGTTGCTCTTGTAAGATGGGTAGCCTGTTTAGCTAGAGGTAAACCAGGTACTCTAAGAGAACTCATTAAAAAGGAATTATTGGGCAATCTTAATGAATTCTCGTCACTAGTAAAAAACTTTAGGAAGGCAGCAGCCCTGTTAGAGTTGGAGGAGAGTACCTTATTTTTACTCTCTCCTCTAGAACTAAAAGCTAAACTAAAAAGTGCATCGTGGGATCTGTGTTATAAGTTGGACATCCCTCCTAAAAACATATATCCCCAAGCAAACCCAACAATATCTTATCTGGAATATTCCTCATGGAGTTCGTAGACTATGGTACCTTTTACGACATGATTTGCTTCCTCTCAACTCGCTCCTAGCAAAGTGGTATGGGGGATCCCCATTATGTAATTTTTGTACTAACGCTGTACAAGACCGTAACCACGTTTTGTTTATTTGTCCTGTATTACGCTCCTTGCGCCATAAATGGATAAAACCTATTTGTTTACAATTGGGAATTGTAAATGTTAAATTGTTCCTTCATGCACTTTACTGCCCTCCAAATGAAATGTTTTGTTTTAGAATTTTTAAATTTTTTAAAGGGTTTTTAAATATTTATTAATGATTACAGGGAGATGTTGATGTTCGCTTAATCGCTGTTAATGTGTTTTTCTTGCTGTATGTTGTTACTTTCCTATTATTTTAACTGTTTAATGGTGTGTCTAATTTTATGTGGCCCTCATTGAGAGCCAAAACATAATAAACGTTGAAACTCATACAGTCCCTAATTGAACTCCATCTCACAAATGAGCTCACCCAACACTGCAAGGGTCAAACCCACAACAAGGGCTCCACCTTAGATGCAATCATAGCTAAAAGCAAAACTATAATCATAAACAACATTCTCCCAATCGACTGGTGAGACCACCACATCATTATATTCAGCATCAATCAAACAGTAGCTCCACCAATTAAAACACAAATTACCCTCCAAAGGACCAGAAACTTCAAATGCATCCCCCTTCCTGCCCTTCAACAAACCATAACATCACTGTTCTCAACCTGTACAGACAACCTCAACACGGTTGAGCTCACTACACTGTACAACAGGATAATGACAACTGCTCTTGACCAACTAGCCCCCCTAAAACCTAAAAGAGTTAGAGGCATTCCCTCCCGAGCCTGGTTCAATAATGACCTCAACTCCGAACGAAGAAAAGTAAGAGCCACTGAGAGACTCTGGAGAGGGAACCCATCCACCTTCAACCTCTCTCAACTCAGGAAAGAACGCAGTAACTACAAAAAACACATAATCAAGGAGAAAGCCTCCTTCTTCCGGAACGCACTAGACAAAGCCAAAAACCGCCCCAAAGAACTTTTCATCATCATCCAGAAGCAGACCTCCAAGCCAACCAAAGCTAACCCCCCTGCTTCCAAACTTCAGTGTAACAACCGTACCAAATTCTTCAATGACAAAATCTCCAATATCGAGCTCTCCCTAGACCACCACCCTCAATCCCAACACTGCAAATCCACACTTCTAATGAAATCTCACCCATCCCCAGCTCACAACATACTCCCTGAAGCCGAGACCGCTCCCCTGCCGACCTCCAAAGTCACCCCTCACCCTAGCCCCCCATCCTCCCCCAAGCAGTGGACAGACTTCAATCCTCTCTCCGAAGAGGACATTTCCAATGTGATTGCAAATTCCAAACCCGCCAACCACTACGCAGACCCTCCACCAGACTACTAAGCTAAGAACCTCAACCTTACCCTAACCCCACTGTGGACAAGGATTATCAACAGATCCTTAATCAACGGACTTATGCCCGACTGCCTCAAACAAGGCCAAGTCACCCCCTTTCTAAATAAAAAGGGATGCTGACCCAAATGACCTCAAAAACTTTAGGCCCATCACCAACCTTCATTTCCTAGCCAAAATCCTGGAGAAATGTGTTCTCTCCCAACTGAACCAACACCTGGTCTCTAACAACCTACTTGACTCACACCAATCCGGGTACAGGGAGGGATGCAGCACAGAAACTGCTATTCTGAGCATGACGGATGACATTAACGACTCTCTTGACTCCAACAAATGCTGCTTACTTATCCTCCTCGACCTATCGGCTGCTTTTGACATGGTTGATCACAACCTACTCTTAGACGCCCTACAAAAACGTGTCGGAGCAGATGGCAATGTCCTAAAATGGTTCTCCTCATTTCTACATAACCGCTCCCAACTCATAAAAATCAAAAACTCAATGTCCGACACCTCCCCCTCAACTCGAGGTGTCCCTCATGGCTCAGTCCTCTCCCCCACACTCTTCAATATTTACATGGAACTGCTCACTACCATTCTAAAACAAGCAAGCATCGCTTACCACCTCTATGCTGACGACACCCAGCTGTACCTCAAGATCTCCTCCCTCAATGACATCCTCCGCCTCAACTCCACTCTTTCAAAAGAAGAAAATTGGCTAACTCTCAACCACCTCAAACTCAACCAAGGAAAAAACAAAATCCTCGTCTTCTCCAATCACGAACAACCTCCTCAGATCCAAGAATGGATAAAAAACCTTGACTCCCTAAACTGCAAACTCACTCCAGCAAACTCAGTAAAATCAGTAGGGATCTCTCTAGACACAAGCCTCAACATGAGCTCCCACATTAAATTCACAGCAAAATGCGCCCTCTACAACCTAAAACTCCACAACAAAATCAAACCTTTCATAACCCCCAATGACCTAAAATTGCAACCCAATCTCCAGTTCTGTCCAGACTTGACTATGGTAATGCCACATTAACCGGGAAAGCTAAAACACACTCAGCTCCCATGAGAGCCACCCTAAACGCAGCAGCAAGAATGGTCTCAGGTACCAAGAAATACGACCACATCACCCCTGCATTACAGGGCCTAAAATGGCTACCCATCAAAGCACGCTGCGCCTTCAAAACTGCCTGTCTCACCCATAAAGCCTTGCACACAGGCAAACCGGACTACCTCGCTGCCAAACTCACAAAAGCTGGGCAATCAAGAAACCTAAGAAGCTCCAACTCGCTCCCCCTAATCCCCCCAAAAAGACATAAACAAAAAGCCCTCTCCCGCTCTTTCTCTGGGAATGCCCCAAAAATTTGGAACTCTCTCCCTACCCACTTCAGAACTAATCCCTCCTTCACGTTCTTCAAGAGACAACTAAAATAATTTCTCCTCAACCGTCATCTCTATGCATCTGGCCAATGACCACGATCTTTTTGGCCCCCAATTTCCTTGATGATACTCACTGTACTCTAATGCTTATGTTTTCTATTCATGTATGTTGTAAAGCTCTCTGATACCCCCGGGTCTTGTAAGCACTATATAAACATCCAAAAATAAAAATAAATAAATAAATAAATGAAGTGTTTTTATGCAATTTTACATTTGTAAATATAGTCTTGCTTTATAATTGAGTGCTTGTTTACAAAATTCTATTGACTATATTTATGAGAATTAAAAAAATCTCCCTTGTGTTTTGTATTACACAATGGAGTATCTGTCATAAAAAGTTTCTGACTTCTTTCTTGTAAAAAGATGATGTAAAGAATGTATTTTAAATGTTTTTTACTCTTTTATGGATTTTCGTTTTACATCAGAATAAGATTTTTAATTCGATTTGAGTACTTAACACAGCATCACCAAACCCTGATGGGAATACCATGAAGCAGCATGTTGAACAACAAACTCATCTGTAACCTCAAAGAGTGCTATGAAAACAAGTCAGAAGATGAAGTTAGTGTTGTAAGTGGTAAATTTGAAAAGTAAACACAGCAAAATATTGCATAATAGATATTATTGACGAGAGGCCAGTAATTTCATTGCAACTTTAGGAAAGTCTACACATGTGCAAGACTTTACATTGTGAACAAAGCACAAAAAACTGCACATCTAATGTTATCATGACATCAAAATAGTACAAATGAATGCAGAAAGGCAATTAATTAGTGGAAAGCACTGTGTCTCTGTAAATAGCAAAATGTTCCAAATAGCAGGCATCTTCTAAGCAAAAAAAGCCTTAAACCCACAACTACACTTTGTGCAAACCCAGTACACAGGTATCCATATGACTAGGTAGAATTAACCCTCACTATAGTCAATCTACTCATTATTAAGCCTCACAGCTACACCTTTTTGACCTGGCACATGTCTAGCCATACTAATGTTTACTGAGGATAGGGCTGGAGAAAATATTAAATCATGATAATACAAGGTAGCCTGCAACCCCGGTATAAACACCTGTCTGTAATTTCTTTGTTACAGGTGACTTGAGACACACATACAGCCTGATTCATGTACGGGCCGTTTTGCGTGTCCCTAATAGCGATTAATAGCGACTCGCTATTGAGGAAACGCAAAACGGCATTCATGTACTTTTCGGGGAAAAAATAGCGACTCGCACGCGGGCGCTAAAGCCGTTAGCGACCGACAAAAAACGCAGAAAAATCGCTATTTCCGGCTACCTGCGATCGGGATAGCGACTCGCAATCCCGATCGCACGGGATAGCGACTCGCAATCCCGATCGCACGGGATAGCGACTCGCAATCCCGTGGGATCGGGAATGCGAGTCGCTATCTCGCGGGATCTGGAAAACGGGAAGACGCATTACGAGCACCGTGATGACATCACAACCAGGAAGCAGCCAAATCCCACCCCCAAACAACACAGTGACGCTATCAGTCGAGTGTTGAAGACCGAAAGCTGCCGCTAAACTGCCGTTAGCGACTCACAACCCCGCCGAAATAGCGACCGCCATGTCGGAGGAACCCCAGCCAGGCCCCAGCAACAGCGCTGCCCGCAAGCGCAAACTGAAATTCTCCGAACAGGAGCTGGAGAACCTCATCGAAGGGGTGGTGGCCAACCACGACCAGCTGTTTGGTGCCAACTCCCGGAGGGTCCCAGAGCAGGAGAAGAGGAGGATCTGGGTTGGGATTGCCTCCAGTGTGAACTCAGTGGGCGTTGCGGACAGGTCTCTGGAGGAACTCAAAAAGCGGTGGTACGACCTCCGAGGCCGTGCCAAGGAGAGGGTTGCGGAGCGCCTTGGTGAGGCATCAGGCACCGGAGGTGGTGGACCGACTGTCCCACCCAACACCCCCCTGGAGGACCAGGTAGAGGACACGTTGGAGAGGGAGGCGTGTGTTGGCGTGATCCCTCTGGACTCCTCCCGCCCCACCCAAGACACCCAAGGTAAGTGGCATGCGACTGCGACCCTGTCCCCTATGACCGCCCCTGACCAAATAGGCTCACTCATTGGCCCTTAGTCATGCCTATGTTGTGCATCAGGAAATGCCCTGAAGCATTGTGGGAGACGTAGTATGTCCACAATGTAGTAGTACCACAATGCGGCCAGAAAGGTTCCAAAGTGCGCAAATACACAGCCACCCAGGGAATGACACCCAGCATGCATGTAACATCTGCACGTCTGACAGTCACATGCACCTAATGAGTATCCACTTACCCTCACAGGTGCGGGAGACAGCAGTGACAGTGAGAGGCTGCTGATCGATGAGGAGGCCCAGGAGGAGGAATCCCTACCTGAGACACAGCCACCAGCCCCTGCAGCAGCGCCAACACCAGCAGCCAGGCCCCCCGCCTCTGCTGCATCAACACCTACAGGCCCACCGGCTGCCAAGGCCAGGCCCCCCGCCTCTGCTGCATCAACACCTACAGGCCCACAGGCTGCCAAGGCCAGGCCCCCCGCCTCTGCTGCATCCACACCTACAGGCCCACCGGCTGCCAAGGCCAGGCCCCCCGCCTCTGCTGCATCCACACCTACAGGCCCACCGGCTGCCAAGGCCAGGCCCCCCGCCTCTGCTGCATCCACACCTACAGGCCCACCGGCTGCCAAGGCCAGGCCCCCCGCCTCTGCTGCATCAACACCTGCAGGCCCACCGTCTGCCAGAGCCAGGCACCCCACCAATGTGCCTCCAGTGGCTGCGGCACCTGCAACACCAGCTGCAACAACACCTGCAGCACGGCCAATAAGATCTGGCCCAGCCACATCCGCTACACAGCGGCCCAACAGCAGGCGGGGCAATGGGCATCTCCATGCCTGCCTGAGCGTGGAGCGGCGCATGCTCCGCATACACCAGCGGCAGTCCCAGCAGCAGGGAGCAATCCAGCTCCAGCTCCATAAGATAGGCCGCAATGTGGCTGGAGTCGGGGAGAGGATGGACCGCATGACGGCGGCCATGGACCGCATGACGGCGGCTATGGAAGACAACACTGCAGCGCTGGTGAAGCACCGCAGTGTTGCAAGCAGGCGCCACCACCAGTTGCTGAGCCGGCTGTCCACCTACAGCCGCTCCAATTATGTCTCGGCAAATGCCACCACCCTGCTTGCGCGGCGCTCCCTGACCCAGCAGCACCAACTGGTCCAGTGCTGCGAAGATATTACCCGGGTGCTGGAGCATTTGACCACCGCCGTCACCGCACTGCACGCACCTGTGCTACCGGCAATTGTGGGGGGTGATGATGCTAGTGAGGGTGCCTCCAGTGTCAGCAGCCACTCTGCCACGCAGGCCCCCCCACCTAGGCGCAGCACAAGGGCTACGCCTGCTCCAGCTGCCCAGGAGGAGGAGGAGCCTCCCAGGCGCATGCAAATTGTGCGCCGGAGGCGCCAATGACATTGTGTCAGGGACACAGGCGCAGGCTGAACTTAAGCCTGCCATGGACCGTGTCATGCAGTATGCATGAATACTGCATTTTGTAAATAGTTGTTTCCAAGACCCATTATTTTTTGTGATAATAACAAATACATTTATTTTGGTGCACACATACGCCTTGTGTAATCATTGCAGTTTGCATGCAATTGTGATATGTGGGGTGGGGGAAGGGGGTGGGCTAGAAATTGTTAGCTGTGATGTGGTTGCGACGTCTGTGGCCTTCAGCTGGGTTCTCCCCGCGTGCATGGTGCGCACGTGCTGGTGGCCGGTCGTCCCCCTCAGATTCACTGCCTGAGATGTCAACTGGTATCCGGCGCTTGGTTGCAATGTTATGAAGCATTGCACAGACAGCCACAATGCGGCAGCACGCTGCAGGACTGTAATACATGGCCCCACCTGTCTTGTGCAGTATACGGAACCTGCTCTTGAGCAGGCCAAATGTCCTTTCAATACAGTTCCTTGTCCGGATGTGCGCAACATTGTAGCGGCGTTGCTGAGGTGTGGCAGGGTTGAGGTAAGGGGTCAGGAGGTATTCCCGTAGGGCGTAGCCACTGTCACCTGTATGAGAGGAGCAGATGTTGATTGCCTGTGCAGCGCAGTTACTTCATAGCAATGTGACATTGTCGACAAAGTGTACTTACCGAGTAGGTGTCCTTCCCCAAACTCTCCCCTGATCAGTCGTGTGTGGAGTCCGCTGTGCCTGAAGATGAAGGAGTCATGGGTACTCCCTGGGTACTGGGCCACAATGTCAGTGATGATGGTCTTGGCATTGCAGACCATCTGTATGTTGAGGGAGTGGTACGACTTCCTGTTGCGGTACATATACTCCGTGCCAGCTGGTGGGCAGATGGCTACGTGGGTACAGTCTATGCAGCCAAGGACATGGGGAAAATGGGCAACATTATAAAATTGTAGTTTTGTGAGGTCCAAATCCTGTTGGCTCGTGGGAAATGTGATGTGCCGGTGGAGCTGGGTGAGCATGGCGTCAACAAAAGTGTGGAGACAGCGTGACATGGTGGGCTGGGATATCCCCCCAGCAGCGGCTACTATGCCCTGGAAACTGCCGGATGCCAGGAGGTGCAGGCTGCACAATACCTGCACATGTGTGGGCACAGAATTGTTTCGCCTTGTTGGGTGCTGCATGATGGGGTCGAGTTCTTGTATCAGCCAGGTGATCATTTCCCCATTCAGCCTGTATTTAGCATAAATCTGTTCTCTGGTTTGCCCCAGCAAGGTGACCCGCTGCCGGTAAATCCTTGCCAGCCTCATGCGTCTCCTCCGTGCTGCTCGCTGTAGCCTTCGCCGCCTCACCACCATGTACATCCCAGGCATTGTGGAACGCCTATTGCTGCTGCTGAATGTCCTTATGTGTGATTGGTCAGGCCTGGACCTGTTGGTGATTGGCTAACAGTTTTTCAAAATTTGGTTAATCATGGCTTTTATGGTTACCACCTGCTTTGAGTTGTCCTTAAATTGCGCCGCGCAAATGTGCGATTTAGCGCTTTTTCGCTAATGTATTTCTTTCATGAATGCCGATTGAGACAATATTGCGTTTCGCTATTCAATTCGCAGATTCCGTGGTTGGTCGCTATTTCATTATCGCTAATGCTCGGCTTCCCGGAGTCTGCGACTTTTACAGCGTAATCGCTATTCCGGTCGCTATTATTTTTTTGCGATTTCGCTATTTCGTACTTGAATGCCGATTCCGTGTTTTGCACCCGCAATTGCGTTTTCGCAGCCATTGCGGGCGCTATTTCGCTTCATGAATCAGGCTGATAGTCACCCGTAATAATGAACTAATATAGCTTCTCAACTGTGATACCTTATTATAGTTGATGTCTGATGTTGCAATGCCTGCTCCCAGAGCCAGCAGCCAAGGGCACAGGCTGGTCATTGAGCATACTTAAACTGCAGTTTCAAAAATGAAAACAAAACGTGGCTTTAAATTTTCTGCTTCGGTTTTCGAGATGAATTGTGCAATGCAGAAACAAAAAATATATGGCATCTTCTTTATTTTTCCACGCTTTAGCAGTGGCAGACAGTAACTTGAGCAGGTTGTGGAGTGTTGAGGAAAACAAGCACACATACATACTCACACTCACCCATCTACATGCACACTCACTCATTTTAGCCTCCAACAACTAGTTAAATACCCGACCCATCAGGGAGGACATATTCTTGACCTGCTATTTGCTAATGGTATGGATACTGAGGTATTGAATATTATACCTCAAAATTGGCCAGACCATTACTTACTTCATTTTCAAATCACAATACCTGGTCTGAGGGACCAATCCAGAATGCATGTGGTCTATCGGGAAGGTAGGGAATGGGCAAAATTAGGCAGGTTGGGTGTCCTATTAACACCACCAACTGATAATCTCTTTTGTGCCTCTTCTACAGTAGAGATGAATTACAACACTAACCAGAAATACATCGTGGATGCTCTGGATTAATTAATTCCGATAAAAAAAAATCTGAACTAGAAATAAAATCTCAGCACCATGGTATAACGACAAACTGAAACATTTACGTCTGTTATGCAAAAAGGCTGAAGGAAAATGGAGGAAGAGATATTTAGAGGGCGATACGCTAGAGCTGAGGACGGCACAGATTAAGTACAAGTTACGGATCCTAGAATGTAAAGCAAATTTTTATGCCAACTCAATCTTACATGCCTCTAACGGCACCAAGGAACTCTTCAAGATAGTCAGGGATATCTCTGCTCCAACTTGTCTGAGTAATAAAGTGGTGGTCTCCCAGGAATTATGCGATGAGATTGCTTCGCATTTTCTGCATAAAGTGGGGAAGGTCTGAAGGAATATAAAGTCGATACTATATAATGTGGTTGTGATGTATCCAATATATCACTGCTATTTTGATAGAACCCCCTTGTAAATATACTCAACCCATGTATATCCTAAGAATCGGGCCTGAACGGAACAAACACCATCTTGGTTTCATTTCCAGGGGCCTCTTTCGTTAGTTAGGAAAACACGTGACATACTGCTGAGAGGAGAGCCTGAAAGGTTGGCCTGGGCTATGAACAGACCATTGATTCTGACTTAGGGAACTCAAGGTTGCATCGGTCTTTCTTGTAGGATGAGCACATTCTTGCAGACGCCATGCCTGTACTCCCGTGCACCAGAATGAAAGGGAGGCACCTTTACTGACCTACCCCCGGAATAACTTGAGCTGAGTTTCAAATCAATCAGTTGTGCCTTATATGGGTTTTCCTGTTGGTTTCTTATGAACTGGTACTTTTCCATGTACGGGGCTTCTACTAGGCGAAGAGAGGAGCCTCAAGGAACCCCGGGCCTTTTCCGGAGGTGGGGGCTCTCGGCTGCAGTGAGGAGCAGGGAGGCGATGAGAGGAGCCTCTTGGGCGAAGGCACAAGGAAGGCCTTAGTACACAGTTACAGGCTGACGGGGAAATAAGAACGGTGTGGGCCCCGAGCCCGTTGTCGATTTCTTGCTTGAGGCGCACTGACCCCACGAGTCGGCAAATGTCCCTCGATGCAGGGGGACGGGTTAGGCTCTTGGTGCGCTTGGAAGCGCAGACGTACCTTGGGATCTGAAGAATGGCAGAAGGCTTCCGAAGGCGGGGCGCGGCACGGAGACCTCCAATACGGGCAGTAGAGGTGGCGAGTCCTTTGGGTATGCGACGCGGCCTCTCCACAGGTCATAGGGAACAGCGGGGCAGCCGGGTGCGATCATAATGCACAGGCGGCCGTCCAGGCTATCGATGTGCGCTCAGGAGACCAGGATTCCGGCGGGGAGGGGCAGATGAACACTCCAAGTCCTCCAGTAGCAAACAGTGGCAGAGGAGCAGGTGGCCTGACCCGAGGGGCAGAGAGCGGCTTTGGGCAGAGCGAGGCTCTCAACGGGTGAAAGGTCAGGCAACCTCCCGATTGACACAGTTCTAGGAGGGGGCGAGGGGGGCGCAGTCTTCCCTCCGGCGGGAGGAAACACACGGCTCCATCACAGACGAGCCAAGGCACAGAGAACCCACTAGTCCTGGGGTTTAGATCAGGGGGCAAGCTCAGACAAGCCCTTGGAGAAAGTTTCTAGCACAAGTCAGCAAAGTCTTTTCAGTAAGTCTTCTCCTCTCCTTCCTCAGCAAGGCAGACAGCAGGCCAGTCCTTCCAGCTTCTTCTTCTCCTTCTAGTTGGGCAGAGGTTCGTTGTGGGAAACAGGATTCTGATTTACAAGGAGCAGGGCTCCTACTGTTATACAGCATTTTCTTTGTTCTCACAGGCCAGGGGGGCCTCTGCATAACTTCATTCTGTCTTTGAGCACTTTGTTTAGTGTACTCTGGTGTCTCATTTCAGTGTGATTGGCAGCCACATCAGACGCTCCACAGGAGGTGGAGCCAGCATTTTGTGGCAGCCAGGAGTACCTTGTTGACAGTGCTTCGCCTCTCCTAGGCCAGGTGTTGGGCTGAGTCATCAGTCGCTCCCCAGGGGGTGGAGCCAGCATTGAGGTGGCAGAGCACAGCCCTATTCAGAGTCCAGGGGCACTCCCACCTCCCACCAAGGTGTAATCCTGGCATTCACCACCTGTCATCCTCCAGCCCTGTCACTCACATAACCCAGACAGTCAGATACACATCCAAGCAGAGGCGGGCTGAAATGGTTAGGCAAGCAAATGCTAACTTTCTAAAAGTAGCATTTTCAAACACAGGATATTAAAATAAACTTTACTAAAAGAAGTATTTTATTATTCTGAGTTCAGGCATACTAAACTTGACTCTCTACCATGTTCCCTGAGCCTGCTGGGATTATAGAGTGTAATAATTCCAGCAGCCCATCTTGGCCTAAGAGAACAGGTAGCCTTTCAATAGTGAAAAATGAATTTGGCTGTAATTCACTATTAGGACATGCCACACATATCAGAGCATGTCCTACCTTACACTTACAATGCACCCTGCCCTGGGGCCTACCATAGGGGTGACTAATATGAAGTTAAGGGAAGGTTTAGAGGCTGGCAAGTGTGTGCACTTGCCCAGCCAGCATGACAGTACCAGACTGCACACAGGTTCTGCAATGGCAGACCCTAGACATATTTTAAAAGGCTGCTTCTGTGGGTGGCGCAACCAGCGCTGCAGGCCCACTAGCAGTATTGGCATTTACAAGCCCTGGTACTCCTGGTGCACTTTACTGGGGACTGACAGTAATTCCAATGAACCAATCATGGAAATCAATCACAGTTACACGTTGCACAGGGAGAGCATATGCACTTTAGCACTGGTCAGCAGTGGTAAAGTGCCCAGAGTCATTAAACCAACAAAAACAGGTCAGAGAGAGTATTGGAGGAAGGCAAAAAGTTTAGGGATGACCCTGCCAAGAGGGCCAGGTCCAACACAACCCTCTTCCAGCCAAAACGCAGGGTAGACCAATCACCACTGTGATGGACTTCCCGGCTTTGGGCGATAGAACATGGACCTGGCCCGCAACAGCAGGGGCACATTCCAGTTCTACGCCGGTCTGAGCCTATTTCAAATCCTCTGTCGATACTCTCAGGGTCCACCCAGCTAATCCATGGGGCACCCTTCTCTTCCTCTGTGGACACCACCTGTGCAGCATCTAACCTTAACTTGCTCACAGGTGTCCCAACAGACAGACATCAAATCCCAGTGGCCACTGACAGTAGTCAGGGCTGAGACCCAGGCCTCTTGCCTCTCAGGGCTCCTAAACCTCTGTGGCCTCAGAGAGCGGGGGGCAGTAGCTCCAGGTGCTTGGCACCCTTTGTCCACTCTCCCTCCTGTCAGGTCAGGTATGTCATCCTGGCACTGACCCACCAGCCCCAGGCCGGTACCTGGCGGCTGGACCAAAGACTGGGGTGGGCTCTCCCACACCCGGTTCTCCTCCTTGGGGCTCTGTACCCTCCCACCTGGAGTGGTACCCCCTTCCAGAATTGTCAGGGCACCTGTAACAGGTGATCTGCACAATTCTCTTACCAGTTCAGGGGTGCTAACCTGCAACTGGGGTACCAGGTCAGGGGGAACACCCTGCACCCGGCCCTCTATCCTAGGGTCTAAACCCTCTAGTTGCACCGGGGTCAGAGGTGAGGACTCCCTCCCTCTGCACCCCCTTCCAGACGGGTGTACCCTCCCACCTGGAGTGGCACACCAAAAGGACAGACTGGTAGCGACACTGATTACAGTGGTCCCACCCTCCAGGTCAGACAGCCTCTGAACCTGGCTTCCCAACTCAGGGACCCAACCCTGCAGTCGAACATTCACCTGGCGCACCAGTACTTCCTGGGGAGCACACATGCCCCCCTGAGGGTAACACCTACATCCTGTGTTGTGTGACAGTCTGCCTGGCGCAGATCTTCCGTCCCCTGTCCATCTGACAATGCGCGAAGATCCCCCAGGACAGAAGTGGTGTCACCATGGTCACTTCCTGGGGACGCAGCCCTTCTAGCTGGCCCCTGACCCACTGGTTCTTCCACTGGGGACTCTTTCCCCCTCTCGCCCCTTTATCTGGACCTCTACACCCTCCCAACTGGAGCGGTACTGCCAGGCACCAGAACTACTGGAGCTCTGCTTACAGAGCCTCCACGTTCTCTAGCCACTGGGGGATCCCCCTCAGAGGGTGACTCATCCGGACAGCCTAGGCTCCCCACCTGGTGTTCCCTCAAAGAACCATCCAGGTTCTGAGACTAAGGTTGGACACTACCGGGACAAAACCCATTCTCACTCCTTCCCCTTAAGGACAGGACGTGAGGCCCTACACCCCTCTCACTACTACAGGACCTAGCTGGGCTACTCTGCAACACTTCCACCACTCTGGGCTGGAAGATACCTGAGCCACTCCCCACAGGATCACACCCCAATGCCTCTCCAGACCCTCTGGAATCCACCACAAGGTCTGCCTCCAATGTGAGCTCCCTGGGGTCAGAGAACTCACTCTCAAAAAGGTGTTGGCATAGCTCTGGAAAACTGGGACTTACAATATGCTCTCCCACAATTGTATTACACAGCCCCCTAGCAGGGTTAACCAAACTATCCTTCACATCACCATCCAGCGCCTCACACACATACTCCACACCATTCTCATGAGACTGGCCAGACAGTAGCGGACTGTCCCTGTCACACAACCCACACTCTTCTGGGCGGTCCTTACACTCACCCACCAGGACCTCAACCATGGGGGAATCCCTCCCACCACTAGGACCATGAACTCCTACGCAAGCCACCCTATTCCCTTCAGGGACGCTGCGCACTACTGGAGCTACCTCATGCCCTTGAACCTCCTGGTGTAAGTTAACCCCCTCCAAGTCAGGTGCCATATCTCTAGGTGGGCGCACTATACTGTCAGCACTAAATACCTGAATGTTGCTGCCACCAGCTGAGCTGAACTCCGCCTCCAACTCAGCAAAGCTCAGTCTCTGAGCTACACATATCTCTTGTTGCTGGGCTGAAGCCCTCCTGGCTTCAAGCTCCAAATCAAGTTCTCTCATTTTCAAGAAGTGATCTCTTTGGCGTTTTTGCGCCTCCATTGCCAAATTTTGCTTTTCCAATTCTATTTGTCCCTTTAATCTCGCCATCTCCATTTCATGTGCCCTGGTTGCTGCTCTGTCTGCCAACTCCTCTGGCGACAGGCATCTGGTTGCTGCCTTTTCCATTCTCACTGAACCAGGCATGACGTTTCACAAGCACATGGAGATCTCCCAGCAAAATTAAAAAAATGGAAATCTGTGGCTGCGTTATAGGTCTGCTCTCACTATGTGGTGATCAGCAATTCACTGTATGTAAACCACAAATGCAAATTCGCAAATCCTCAGCGCTGCGTCCAATGTTAGAATTGGGGGTCTCTGGTTGGTGCAAGTATTCACTTGTGACAAGCAGGGATCCTCTCCTCTAAGTCAGGGCGAAGGATGACCCCTTAGAATTACCCTTGTTCACCCTCTAGGTGCGTGGCGTGAGCAGCCAAGGCTATTCTCCAGGCGTTTCTTAGTTAAGCATTTGTAATCACACACACAGTAAATTTACCAATCCCCCCACAAATGGACACCAGGCTGTAGATATATAAAAATACGGTTCCTTTATATATAAAAATATATATGTTCAGGCAAGACTTATCACAAGACCAATATAACAATTTTTGTTAGGCCACAAGATCATAGAAAAATGGCAAGTGTGCTTTTGAATTAATAGCTGCTTCCTTTTAGTCTCTTTTGCCTAAAATAGTTCTTTTTGTGGCAGTTCAGTTAATCTTTTAGAAAGGATAATGCCACAGTTCTTGTTATGCAATAATTGGGGCCTCTTTCCCCGTTCCTGGAAGGTACGGCGCTCCCAAGCGCCTCGGTGCGCTTCGCAGCGCTCCTCTATGCTCCACACGGAAGAAAACCCTGGGCCCTACCAATGCTCACGCATCTCGCGGTGCGGGTTGAATGGAGACCAGAGAGGGGCCTCGAGAAACCCAGGGCCTTTTCCGGAGGTGGGGGCTGAGCTGCGGAGCAGCAAGCAGGCGATGAGAGTAGCCTCGAGGAACCCCGGGCCTTTTCCGGAGGTGGGGGCTCTCGGCTGCAGTGAGGAGCAGGGAGGCGATGAGAGGAGCCTCTTGGGCCAAGGCACAGGGAAGGCCTTAGTACACAGTTACAGGCTGACGGGGAAATAAGAACAGAAATAAGCCCGTTGTCGATTTCTTGCTTGAGGCGCACTGACCCCACGAGTCGGCAAATGTCCCTCGATGTAGGGGGACGGGTCAGGCTCTTGGTGTGCTTGGAAGCGCAGACGTACCTTGGTATCTGAAGCATGGCAGGAGGCTTTCGAAGGTGGGGCGCGGCACGGAGACCTCCAATACGGGCAGTAAGGGTGGCGAGTCCTTTGGGTATGCGGCGCGGCCTCTCCACAGGTCATAGGGCACAGCGGGGCAGCCGGGTGCGATCACAAAGCACAGGCGGCCGTCCAGGCTATGGATGTGCGCTCAGGAGACCAGGATTCCGGCAGGACGGGGCAGATGAACACTCCAAGTCCTCCAGTAGCAAACAGTGGAAGAGGAGCAGGCGGCCTGACCCGAGGGGCAGAGAGCGGCTCTGGGCAGAGCGAGGCTCTCAACGGGTGAAAGGGCAGGCAAGCGCCCGAGTGACACAGTTCTAGGAGGGGGCGAGGGGGGCACAGTCTTGCCTCCGGTGGGAGGCAACACACGGCTCCATCACAGACGAGCCAAGGCACAGAGAACCCACTAGTCCTGGGGTTCAGATCAGGGGGCAAGCTCAGACAAGCCCTTGGAGAAAGTTTCTAGCACAAGTCAGCAAAGTCTTTTCAGTAAGTCTTCTCCTCTCCTTCCTCAGCAAGGCAGACAGCAGGCCAGTCCTTCCAGCTTCTTCTTCTCCTTCTAGTTGGGCAGAGGTTCGTTGTGGGAAACAGGATTCTGATTTACAAGGAGCAGGGCTCCTACTTTTATACAGAATTTTCTTTGTTCTCACAGGCCAGCGGGGCCTCTGCATAACTTCATTCAGTCTCTGAGCACTTTGTTGGGTGTACTCTGGTGTCTTCTTTCAGTGTGAGGGGCAGGCACATCAGACGCTCCACAGGAGGTGGAGCCAGCATTGTGTGGACAGGGGCAGCCAGGAGTACCTTGTTGACAGTGCTTCGCCTCTCCTGGGCCAGGTGTCGGGCTGAGTCATCAGTCGCTCCCCAGGGGGGCGGAGCCAGCATTGTGGTGGCAGAGCACAGCCCTGTTCAGAGTCCAGGGGCACTCCCACCTCCCACCAAGGTGTAATCCTGACAATCACCACCTGTCATCCCCCAGCCCTGTCACTCACATAACCCAGACAGTCAGATACACATCCAAGCAGAGGCGGGCTGAAATGGTTAGGCAAGGAAATGCTAACTTTCTAAAAGTAGCATTTGCAAACACAGGATATTTAAATAAACTTTACTAAAAGAAGCATTTTATTATTCTGAGTTCAGGCATACTAAACTTGACTTTCTACCATGTTCCCTGAGCCTGCTGGGATTATAGAGTGTAATAATTCCAGCAGCCCATCTTGGCCTAAGAGAACAGGTAGCCTTACAATAGTGAAAAACGAATTTGGCTGTAATTCACTATTAGGACATGCCACACATATCAGAGCATGTCCTACCTTACACTTACAATGCACCCTGCCCTGGGTCCTACCATAGGGGTGACTAATATGAAGTTAAGGGAAGGTTTAGAGGCTGGCAAGTGTGTGCACTTGCCCAGCCAGCATGACAGTACCAGACTGCACACAGGTTCTGCAATGGCAGACCCTAGACATATTTTAAAAGGCTGCTTCTGTGGGTGGCGCAACCAGTGCTGCAGGCCCACTAGCAGTATTGGCCTTTACAAGCCCTGGCACTCCTGGTGCACTTTACTGGGGACTGACAGTAAATCCAATGAACCAATCATGGAAATCAATCACAGTTACACTTTGCACAGGGAGAGCATATGCACTTTAGCACTGGTCAGCAGAAGAACAGTTAACTGAGTATGGAATGTAGTGGTTAGTGACCCACAGGGAATCTGGGGGTCTGACGTGGCAGAGGTGTGACTGCACGGGCAGATGCCCCACAGACTTGTTCGGTGATTAGTTGGGACAACATCGGACGCCTTAGTGTCGCACGGGGGGTGCTCACTTGGCCGAATCCTCTTCGGAAAAGCCCCTAGGGGCAGCTGGGTAAGCGCGGGGTCTGGGGTTGCGCCCAAAACACCCGGCCCAACCAGCACATGACTATGGGATAGTCTGTAAGAGGGTTCGTGGTGCGCCTGTCTGATGATCCCAGGGCAGTCTTTGGAATGTCTCTATTGTGAATTCTTTTAGTGGTCTGGAATCCAGGGTGATCGATTCCCCGAACAGGAGTCGACGGGCTCTATTCGAGTATAAGACATGTCGTATGGAATTGTGAATTCTTGATCGGAAGAACTTTTATCGATCGAAACTTATGAACTTTAGGTATGTTATGTGAATGGGATTGTTATGAGTTGAAAAGTGAATGAGTATGTGGAGAGTGGATGCGTCCATGTGTGTAACTTCAGTTGGAATGGTATGATTTGTTGAATTCATAAAAATGTCTTGTTTTAGTAAATTGTGTTTTGGATGCTGCCGTCAGAGAAGTGGACTGCTGGAAGAAAGACAGCCTGCTCCTCCGGAAGGCAGTCCTAGTTTCGATATGTATGTTAAACATGGTATTTCTCCCATTTTGTTTAATACACTGTGGAATAAATATACTAAAGACAATGCAGAATTACAATGGCCTTTAACTGGGTCTTTTGATGACAGAATAAATTGTTTTTAAGAAGGAGCCGTCAGACTATGTTTGACTCCTTGACCTTATGGTTAAAGGAGGCGAAGCGACGGTGAATACGAGATGAAAAATTGGGAAAGATTAAAGCAGGACAGTCTGTAACCCAAAAAGCAGTGGCGTATGAAAAGGAAAAAGTAGAGAAGAATATTGAGCAATTGGATAGACAGTTTCGATTACAAACAGATAAAAGTTATGTGACCCGAACCGAGGCAGAAGACGAAATAGAGGAACTATTAGAGGTTTGCCCTCTGCCTCCATATGTCCCCCAAGGTTTGTACCCTGCGGACCCAGTGGACCGGACAGGGAGGGCGGGAGCAGCGATACCTACAGTTGCTACCGCACCGGTAGCCGTACACCCTCCTGTTCTGTTGCCCGCCCCTCCTACTCTTCGTTCAACTACCTCAGATTTGATTACTTTATTACCTGGGTCAGTTGCCGCCTCTCCCTTGTCCCCATTATTTTTAACACCCCCAGCTAGAGGAACGACGGTCACCCCTATGGGGATGACCACTGCCTCTTCAGATGTCACGCCATGACGCCCTATAGGAAGGATGGAAGATCGACAAGTTTTTACTCGATCGTCCTTAGGAACTGAAGAAAGACGGGCTATAGTGGTTCAGGCATCCCAATGGATGCGGAATCCGATTTTTGCTCTGGAAGACAATTGGAGTACTATGAAAGATTTTGAACCAGTAATGCAACAACTAGCAATGGAAAATATGGCAATAAGACTAATTTCTTTATGGGAGCAATGTTTTCAGGAAGGGCTGGCCCCCCAGATACTATGTGATATCAAAGATCAAGCTTTTAAATTTGTAAATTACAGGTCAAAGAAGTATTTCAAAATGTCGAAACTTTGATACAATATCGGGACAGAATGAATAGGAATTGTCCGGATGTAGGGGCACAGTATCCTATGAGAGAAGTGCACCCTCTTTTCCATCCAGAGATTCCTGAAGTGTTAGATGGAGGGGGCCAAGTAACCAGACCACATGTAGAGGCACGTTTCCAAGAGCAGTGGGTCTATACCCCTTGGAAGCGGAGTGAGGTTCTTACCTTAAAAGCCCAACTTCCTGACCCTTGAAAAAAAAACATGGCTTATTATAAAGAATTGACAGATGCTGCAAATTCGGCCGTTATAACTTTAGATGACATTGATTTATTTTTCGGTCTTCTGATCCCAGTAGATATATGGAGACAGGTGCATGATTCAGATCATGCGGCCGAACTTGGAGGGACCTGGGATCAAATAAAGACATGGGACAAAGATCGAAAACCGGGCGACAAGCCTAAAGACGAGATTTTAGCTATACCCGCTCGAATTATTACATATATGCAAACCCTTATTCCCCCACGAAAGGTGGATTGGGATAAGCTAACAGCCTGCAAACAAAAGAAGGATGAAAATGTGTCTTATTTCTTTACTCGGTTTGAGAAAGTATTTATTGACTTCAGTGGACAAGATTTGTCTACGGAAGGTGGCTACGGCTATTTGTAAATAGGTTTATCGCTAATCTGTTACGAGAAATAAAGACACGTTTACAGGCTGCCAAAAGTACTTGGACCACTTCAACCCCCTCAGTTATTATTAGCATGGCCCAGTATTATGAACATCGAGAAAATGAGAGCAAGGATAAGTCGGATAAAAAGGTTAAGGAGTTGAAAACCCGAGTACTGCTGCAGCAAGTCAGCAGAGGGCAAAACGGTAGAAGAGGAGGAAGGGGCTCCTTCCCAAGAGGAGCAATGATGAGAGGAGGAGGAGGTCAGGGTCCTAATATAGGGATTAACCAGTGTTCCAATTGCAGACAGGAGGGACACTGGCGAGCCCAGTGTCCATTATTATATGGATGGGGTGGTTTTAATCGAGGACGAGGAAGAGGAGGTACTGATCGGAATATTTTGAGACATGGTGACAGGTCCGGCGATGAGTCGGGAAAGAACTATTTCGATGATTTTCAGGGAAGGCAATACTATAATGAGGATTATCGGGAAGACGGCTATAATGGAAACAATTATGCATGAGACAGCCACAGACAGAGCAGGGGCCATATATCAGTACCAGTTGACCAGCAGGGGCCTTATGTACAGGGGCAATTGATGGGGACATCTGAGAAGTTTTTGGTGAATACTGGAGCAATGAATAGTTCAGTTGCTCATACATTGGTCCCAGGGGCTGCTCTGTCTGGGCAAAATAACGTATCAGTGGGATTTTCAGGAATCCCCGTGGTAAGCCCAGTTTCAAAGCCACTTCCCTTTACTATTGGCCCTGTCACTGTGGACTCACCATTCTTGCTTACTTCTAGTTGTAGCGAAAATTTGCTAGGATTGGATATACTAAAGAAGTTGCATGCTCGTATTTATTGTTCTCCTGATGGTGTGTATCTAACATTGCAGCCTCCTATTGAACGTATGTTGCAATGTTTAGTCAAGGATGCACCTCTCCCTCCTGAGTTTTCAGATATACCCAACACTCTTTGGGCAAAGGGGGACACGGATGTCGGATTGTTGAAAATACCCCCTGTATCCATAACCTTAAAACCAAATGCGCATCGACCACGTATTCCCCAATATCGAATTTCGCCCGAAGGTAAACAGGCTTTATTGAATGTCATTCGTGATTTAATTAAGAAAGGAGTGGTAGAAGAAAGAGCTGCAAACATTTGTAACAGCCCCATTTCACCGATTTTGAAAAAGGCCCCTCTAGATGGTGACCCTGATTATAAAGATACTTATCGTTTTGTAATTGACTTTAGAGAGGTTAATAAAATAGTGATTTCTCAATACCCTGTGGTCCCGGATATCACTGCAATCTTGACTATTATTCCCCCTACTGCACGGTATTTCTCAGTGATAGATTTGAAGAATGCTTTATTTAGTTTCCCAATACATCCTGACAGCCGTCATATTTTTGGATTCTCATTATCTGGCCGCAGCTTCAGATTCTGCCGCGCACCTCAAGACTATACTGAGAGTCCTAGTATTTATAGCCAAGCTCTAAAGGCAGTATTAGATGAGTTAGTCCTCCCTCCTGGTAATGTTCTCATCCAATATGTGTATGACATTCTGGTGGCATCAGATACGGCAGCCGGTTGTAAGGAGGCCACTGTTAAACTGTTGCACCATTTGGCAGCTAATGGTAATAAAGTGTCTTTGTCCAAATTTCAGTATTGTCGACAGGAAGTGACCTACCTTGGTCATTTACTGTCGAAAGAGGGGAGAAGGCTAACTCCTGAACGGATAACTGTTATTACTAACATGTCTGTGCCCCATACTCAACGTGATGTTTGTGCTTTTCTAGGCATAACCTCTTACTGTCGCTAATGGATTCCTAATCCTTCTCTTCTGGCTATCCCTTTGTTGCATCTGGTTACCAAAGACATGCCAGAACCCTTGCCCTGGACGGATAAATGTCGAGATGCTTTTAATTCTTTAAAATCTGCTCTTTGCTCTGCATCTGTTTTGGGTACTCCGGACTACCGGAAACCTTTTGTACTTTACGTGCATGAAGTGGACGGTTGTTCTCTTTCAGTGCTGACCCAGGGTTTTGGCGGAAAGCAACGACCTTGTGCATATTTTTCGGCAGTATTGGATAATGTTGCCAGGGCCCTTCCTAGCTGATTAAGGGCCACTGCTGCTGTGGCGGTGGCCATTCGACAGTCGGAGGGATTGTTTTAAATACTGATCTCACAGTGATGGTACCGCACGCTGTGGACATATTATTGAATCGAACAAAAACTCAGCACCTCCCGAGTGCACGATTGACTGGTTATGAATTAACTCTATTTGCACCCCACATTAAAATTAAAAGATGTGCCACTCTGAATCCAGCCACGTTACTACCCCTCCCTTCGCGTGATCAAAAGGACGATGTCCATGATTGTATATTTCGGACTGAAGAAGAAACGAAGGGACGAGTAGACCTCACTGACTCTCCTTTATCTGACCCAAAAGGGGAGTTGTATGTGGATGGCTCTTGTTTTAAGTTAAACCGAAGGAAATGATGGACGGAGCGTTGACAATACAAGCACTCACCCCCAGTCAACTGATCTAGGTTTAATCCATCACCATTCTTTAGCCCACTCTGCCACCCCAGTTCAGACATGGCCATATGCAAATCAGTCTGAACCTGTGCCTCATGGGTACAGTCCAACCCGAACTGTCAAGCCATGCCTTCCCTGGACCGGAAACAAGCTTCCCAGGATCGTTTTCTGCCATTGCAGCCGTCTTCAGCCGGGCTAGCTTGAATCCAGTGGCAAAGTGAGCAATGGACTCACGTCTGAGCATACCCTGCCAACTTATGGCGAACAAAGCAAAACCAAAGGAAATGATGGACGGAGCGTTGACAATACAAGCACTCACCCCCAGTCAACTGATCTGGGTTCAATCCATCACCATCAGACTGATTTGCATATGGCCATGTCTGAACTGGGGTGGCAGAGTGGGCTAAAGAATGGTGATGGATTAAACCCAGATCAGTTGACTGGGGATGAGTGCTTGTATTGTCATCGCTCCATCCATCATTTCCTTTGGTTTTGCTTTGTGCGCCATAAGTTGACAGGGTATGCTCAGACGATACAGGAGAGTACGGGTTTGAGTTAGCCTGATGCGCTGCCCCTGGCATTAATGTCAATAAGAGCAACTCCCATTCTCGGGCTGGGCTGTCACCTTATGAGGTTCTTTTTGGTCCGCCAGCCAATGTGTGGGGTGTCCCAAGGCCTAGATCCTTCCGTGATCTTGATTATCCTATGATGACAGATTATCTGTACACTTTAACTAAAGATCTGCATTCCATTCACCAACAGGTGTCAGTGGTACTGCAGCCACTGCCGGAGTGTCCCGGACATCGCTTGGAACCAGGACAGTGGGTCCTGGTGCGAAATTACCAACGAAAATCGAGTCTGGAACCCAGGTGGAGCCGTCCCTACCAGATTCTTTTGGTCACCCGAACAGCGGTGAAAGTAGATGGGAAAAAGCACTGGATACACGTTTCGCATGTAAAAAGACTACCCCTACCGCTTCCTTCTGATCAGCAGAACCGAAATGGAGTTCTGACACAATAGGGAGAACGAAAGTTGAGTTTTGTGCCTTTCTCAGATGCCATTGAAAATGGGCAAGAGGAAGGATGGTTGATGCCGCAAGGAGACGAATCAGCTTCAGTTTATGAAACTCGTGATAAGGCTGATCCCCCTGGGGCTTCTGAAAAATGTGTTGCACCAAATGCCCCTGCTGCTGTGTTGTTCCATGACCAGGAGCAACCTGGCCATCTTCGATACAATTTACGGCCCCGAAAACCACGCGATACCCCAGTTTCGGATTGTAGGAGACAGGGAAAGACTTGATTTGGAGGGTTGAAGATAGTTCTTTTCTGGGGTATTGAGCAAGACACTGAACGGAACCCGTTGAAAGCTTGGAACTGACACATTGCTCTGTTCAGAAAGAAAGACTGTGTTACATAAAGGGCCTAAATTGCAACGGTGAAATTACAGTGAAGATTGTTTCTGTGGATGAATAATAAGAGCCTGCCTGTGAGGCTCTAGACGGACACAGGGAGAAGAAACCCTCTGGCAGTTGGCTTGCACCCTTTTCCCGAGTTTAGTTTGGACTTTTAGTTAGAATGTATCCCTTTGCCCGATTTGCCCTTGAAGACGAGAGACCTCTTGCTCCCAGACCTTTTCTCGAAACTGTCCCTATGTTTTCCGGTTGGGCTACCAGAGTAAAGATGGCCTTTGTAATAACTATCACAGTAATTATGATAATATTAATGAGCGTGTTTATGTATTTGGAATTTCAATATCCTATGCATAAGGTATTAGGTACCAGCACAGCCCCACCCAAGCATTTCTTTTATACCTTGCCTCCCCACAAAGAGCGACATCGAGAAACCTATGCTAAAAATGTGTTCATAGAAATGTTGCATGAAGCTCATAGCACTACAAATAAGACAAACTGTTGAGTATGTGGCCTTTTACCATCTGTAATGCATCGCCATGATTTATTCATTTCTTTGCCATTATCACACTTAGCGAGCTGTGAAGCCTGGTTTCAGTTACTATCTCTCATGTATTTGCATTATGTAGCCGATCCCAAAAGATACACTGAAAAAGATTATGAAGCTGTTTTAAAGTATATAGAACAACATCAGGGATTTGATGCTCAGGGGAACCAAGGGGAGGGATCTTTAGATCCAGATGCCTGTATTAATATGTAATTAATATGTATACCACTTATGAAAATGCTACTTGGCTAAAAGAAGAAATGTTAGATTTTGAACAAATTAACTCCACGCTATATTTTCAGCATTTCCAAGATCGTAATGTTACTGATGATAAGGCAATGCCAGTTCCTATCCAGAATAGTACTGCTTCTTTTTGTATGCAAGGGCAAGGTCATGTTAAAGTAGGAGATAGTAGATGTAACTACACCTACACTTTGCATACCAACAGCACCCCGCCTTTAATACCTCCACCTAATGTGTATTTTGTATGTGGTGAGATCGCTTATACTTGGGTCCCCAGAGGTTGGGCAGGGCGATGTTACCTGTCCTTCCTTTACCCCAGGTGTATATAGCCCCTTCTAATTATCACAAGACACACCAGCTGACTAAACGCAGTTCAGATCCTTACCGAGTTAGTAGAAGTATTGATACTGAAGGCACTAATCAGACTGATACTGCTTCTCAGCAGTTTGTAGATATAGCAAAGTGCCTCTTTCCTATCTGGGGTCCTATTTTTACTAGCAGGGATGTTATACGTCTCTCTAGAGTGGTGGAAAATGTAGTTCAAACCACTCCTGGGATTTTGACTAACCTGTAGAGCTTCAGGCTACGAAGCTTGTATCGCTTGACGTCATCCTAGCTGATCGAGGAGGAGCATGCCGCGTAATCTTCAGCTCCTGCTGTGTATATATTCCAGATTCTGCTCCAACCATACATTTGTATTTACAACAAGGGGTGGTGATGGACAGAGTCTCTGAATTAAGCAGAGTACTCTCACCCAGTCAAGAGATCAGGGCTAGATCCAACACCGTTTTTTAGCTCATTGCACCATCCCAGTTTCAGAACCTGGCTGTATGCAAATTAGTCTGTCCCTGGCCCAGTGCATCATGGGAACAGGGCAGACCAGACTACAAAAGCCAATTCTTACACTGGGAAGGAAACAAGCTTCCGGGGACCGGTTTCTGGCATTACAGCCGTCTTCGGCCCGGCTTGCTTGAATCCTGATGGTGCAATGAGCAAGGGACTCACATCTGAGTATACCCTTCCACGCTTAGGGTGGACAAAATTATTTACAACAAGGGGTGGTGATGGACAGAGTCTCTGAATTAAGCAGAGTACTCTCACCCAGTCAAGAGATCAGGGCTAGATCCAACACCGTTTTTTAGCTCATTGCACCATCCCAGTTTCAGAACCTGGCTGTATGCAAATTAGTCTGTCCCTGGCCCAGTGCATCATGGGAACAGGGCAGACCAGACTACAAAAGCCAATTCTTACACTGAGGCTGAAATGCCAGAAACCGGTCCCCGGTAGCTTGTCTCCTTTCTGGTGAAGAATTGGCTTGGTAGTTTGGTCTGCCCTGTTCCCATGATGCACTGGGCCAGGGACAGACTAATTTGCATATAGCCAGGTTCTGAGCTGGGATGGGGCAGTGAGATAAATAACGGTGATGGATCAAGCCCTGATCTTTGGACTGGGTAAGAGTGGTCTGCTTAATTCAGACACTCTGTTCATCACCACCCCCTTTTCTGAACCAACCATACATTTGGCCATTCAGAAATTACATCGCTTAACTGCGGAAGTCCATGCGGACACTGGTACTTGGTCTTTGACCGGGTGGTTCTGGGACCTCCTCTCCACTTGGGTCTGGAAATTTTTCATGATTCTGGCTGCAGCACTTGGAGTGGTATTTGTTTGTTGTTTGTGCCTTCATTGTGGGCCAGCATGCTGCTCCTATTGTGCTACCAAGCTCACTTCCTCATTGACCATTTCACGACAGGCAAAAATTGAGAAGCAGTTAGTGCAAAAGGAGGTTACCGACCTCATGCACATTGATGAAAGTGTGTTCTTAGATTAGAAGACCTGTTATATTATATATTGGCTACATCACACCAAAAGTGTGGTCTGAAGGAATATAAAGTCAATACTATATAATGTTGTCGTAATGTATCCAATATATCACTGCTACTTTGATAGAACCCCCTTGTAAATATACTCGACCCATGTATATCCTAAGAATCGGGCGTCAACTGAACAAACACCATCTTGGTTTCATTTCCCGGGGCCTCTTTCGTTAGTTAGGAAAACACGTGACATGCTGCTGAGAGGAGAGCCTGAAAGGTCGGCCTGGGCTATGAACAGACCATTGATTCTAACTTAGGGAACTCAAGGTCGCATCTGTCTTTCTTGTAGGATGAGCACATTCTTGCAGACTCCATGCCTGTACTCCCGTGCACCAGAATGAAACGGAGACACCATTACTGACCTACCCCCGGAATAACTTGAGCTGAGTTTCGAATCAATCAGTTGTGCCTTATATGGGTTTTCCTGTTGGTTTCTCATGAACTGGCACTTTTCCATGTACGGGGCTTCTATGAGGTATGCCAAAAGTATATATGCACTGTTTTGAATGTAATCCAGCAGTCTCCTCTGCACACCTTTGAGAGCTGTGGCAAGAGGGAGGCTCCCCTATATAGGGCGCTTTTGCAAAATAAACGATTGAACCTTCTCCATTGCCGGCTGACTTATTCAGGGTAAATAAGGTATATGGGCTATTGGTAAGTATAGCTCTATGGTATATTTTTTAGTACTTCAGATCATCGGCTCCTTTGCGGAGAACAATACTGCCACCCAGATTTATGATTTATAGGAGACGGAAGGGGCTTCTGGTCAGATGTGTTCCCTGGATAGCTTTCAGGTTTTTTACTGACCCTACTTTTAACATCGTGGTGCAAAGCATAGCTTCAGGATCCCCACTTGACCCTCTGCCTCAGAAAGTGTGGAAGACCTATGGCCAAACGACTTTTCCCTGGCTTCGACAGATATGCAATCAGTCCCTGGAAGAAGGCACCGTCCCAGCTGGATGGAAGCAGGCGGTGGTAACACCCCTGATTAAGAAGCCCACCTTGGACCCGACAAATCCGGTTTATTTTTTACCAATCTCTCTGCTTCCCTTTCCAATTAAAATCTTGGATAAGGTTGTAAGCAGATCTTTATCCGGCTTTTTGGAGGAACATCATCTGCTGGATAAGGATCAGTTCGGGTTTCGGCCTGGGCATGGGACGGAGTCAGCATGGGACGGAGTCAGCTCTGTCCACTATGATAGCCAATTTACGAATGCGGGCCGACTATGGGAATGGCACGGTTTTAGTGCTTCTCAATATGTCGCCAGCGTTCAATACAGTGAGCCACTCAATCCTTTTGGAGAGACTGGAGAGAATAGGAGTGAAGGGACAGGCCTTGCAATGGTTACGGTCCTACTTGACAGGGAGACAACAGACGATAACCTTGGCACCATTTACATCTCGCAAATCACCTATTGCCTATGGGGTTCCACAGGGCTCTGCCATCAGCCCTATTCTTTTTAATATTTATCTGCAGCCGCTTTTTCCCATCATTAAATCGTTCGGGTTGACTTTGTCAACTACGCAGACGACACGCAGCTGGCATTCTCCTTGGAAGGAAAACAGGCAGTCTCTATGGATCGTTTCCAAGAGTGCATGCGTCAGACCGCAGAGCGGCTGCGGAGGAATTCTCTGCAGTTCAATGGAGGGAAGACTGAGGTGCTATATTGTTGACCGGCGAGGTTGCCCTCGCATACACCGGTGGAGTTCAGGCTTACCCTCGAGGAGGTTCCGCTGACTCTGGCCAGCACGGTACGAAATCTGGGGTTCCTAATAGATAAGAACCTCCAAATGGAGTCACATGCAATTAAGACAGCCAGTGTGTGCTTCGGTCTGCTGCGCCGGTTACGTCGGATACTTCTGATCCTACCGAAGGATCTGCGATCCTTGGTAGTAAGCAGCACAGTGATGAGCAGACTGGACTATTGCAACTCCTTGTATTTAGGGGCCCCTCAGTACATCTTCCAAGGGTTGCAAAGAGTCCAGTCTGCCGCGGCAAAACTGGTGCTGAACCTGCGACGTAACTCGTCCTCTACCTATGCCCTGAGAGAGCTCCACTGGTTACCAATCAAGGAAAGGGTTCTCTTTAAATCTCTCTCTCAGGTGTACAGAGCAACACACGAGATGGGTCCAATCCCATTACAGGAAAGGTTTTCCTGGTATCTTCCTCGGAGACAGCTCCGCCCTTCTAGTGCCAGTTTACTGGTAACTACGAGAGTTAAACGCTCCAGGATGGGGGGGGGCTTTAGTGTGGTTGGGGCTCAGTTGTGGAATGAGCTAACACAAAGGATCAGACAGATTGATTCTCTAACTGAATTCAAAAAGATCCTAAAAACTTGTCTCTTTCCGAAAGTCTGATCCCCACGTTCTATCTCTCTGCTCACCATCATGTTGATCATGTGTTCTTAAATCTGAGCGCCAGGATACCCGTAGGGTGGCAGGAGCGCTATACAAGCACAGATACAATACAATACACTCCAACCCACCACTCGCAAGCACATGCACACACCCATTCACAGCACGCACACATTAATATACAAACATCAAAAAAATAAAACTAACAAGGATGAAGCGGTGATCTCGGGTGGTCGGAGAGAAGCATTGGTGGTTCCTAGAGGATTGAGACTAATACATCCTATCATTGGATGATTCTGATCAGCCAATGAGAGGTGGTGGCAGTTCCTTACTCGTCACAGAGCGGGATGGTGTCATTTAGGCTGCTGACCACACGCCACTCTGTGAGGAGGCATCACTGATGGACACTTAACTCTGGGCACTTAATGATTTAAAAACGGTGACATGAGGAGGACCTCGAGATACTTTGCTGGGCTGAAAAGGTCATGCCCACACTGTTGTGAAATTCTCAGCCAGGCAAAGTGCAATTCAGGCAGTCTGCAGCCCGCATATTATATGCATGTATAGCACCTAACTGCCTATCTGGACATAAAAAGTGTGATTCATATGACCATTGCTCAGCCTGACAGACACTCTTCATGTCTGCAAAAAGGTTGGCAGTGGGGCCTCTCCACCGTTATGGAAGGGCCATGCCTGCACTTTATGTAATTATAGGAAAGACAGAATTTTCCTTCTTCCTTCTCCACATTGTGACCTACAGTGTTCTTTACAGTCCTATTTGCATTAAAATGATTTAAAAAATTTTTGGCAACAAATATCTAACTGCATTTGGTACATTCTATTTCACATGAATGATCAACACACCAAGGATTTAACTGTTTTGTGGTAAGGGCAATGGTGTGGCTCTTTACTATAAAGTACCCCCTGATATTGCAAGTCACCTTGGTGATCCATGACCTTAGGAAGGAACTAACTGGCAGATGCATCAACGTAGCCTTTTGCTACTCCTAAATAGCGATTTTTAAGGAATCGCTATTCAGGAATAGCAAAAGACTATGCATGTAGGAATCGCTATTAAAATAGCGATTCCTTAACATTCGTTAATTGCTACTCGCAAATTTGCTAGTCGCAATTAAGGAATGCTCTACCATTCATTCCTATGGGCCTACAGGCCCATAGGAATGAATTGGAGATTGCATGAGCAATTTGCGAGTACCAATAGGTACTCGCAAATTGCTCATGCAATTTCAAGGGTGCAAGGGTGTCAAAATGACAGCCTGTTGCACCCCTGAAATTGATCTCTGCACACATGTTGCACACACACATGCCCTAAGGGCATGTGTGTGCGCAACATGAAACTTTGAAAAATGCACAAAAGTGCTTTTTTCAAAGTTTTAACAAATTACCATGAAGTTCAACTTCATGGTAATTTGCTACTCCTATTAGCGAATTCGCTATTTTTTTGACTGTCATGCATTGCATTTAAGGAATCTCAATTTGGGATTCCTTAAATGCAATCGCAATTTAAGGAATCTCAATTTAGAGATTCCTTAAATTGCGATTTTTGCATTTGGGATGATGCATCCCAAATGCAAAAATACCGGTCGCAAAGGGGCAGATTCTGAGAATCTGCCCATTTTCGACCGGTATTTACTTTGATGCATATGCCTGTTAGTCTTTTGCCTTGTTCCTCCATACGGTCACCAAGCTCATCAGTGACTTACATTTTCCTTCTAATCTGTGGCAGGGGTACGTTGTCCCATACATAAAATAGAGTTTTAAAGGTGAAGGAGCCAGGTTCCCCGTTCTGGATCTGCTCTAGAACCACAGGTTGATGGCTCTTTTTTCAGCATGAATGCATGGAGGAAATAAAAATTGTTAGCAAGTCAATCATTGCAGTTCCAATTTACCATGACTCCTAAGAATCACAGACTCCCAATTCAGTATAGTTAGTTTCTGACAATGACAGAAACAGCTGGATGTACAGGCACCTCAAGGTGAGGGTGTAGTCAAGGTGGTGCAAAATTCACAGGATTATCAGTTCGAGAAACAGGATACAAAAGATGACTGTGCATATATCGAGATTCTCCTTCATTGGCAGTTCGTGGGTACAAAGCAGTAATCTGTCCATACACTACCGCTAGCGTGACATCCGTACATACCATTTTTCCAAGGCAAGATCCATTAAGATGTCAACTTGTGAAGTCTTCCTAAGAAGTCTCTTCACATTAGACGAGTCAAGTAGCATAAAGCTACAGAGCTCGTTCTAAGATGCTCTCTCGCTCAAGGCAAGGCAGAAGTTCCCTAACTCCAATACATCAATACCACAGTTATGATTCCAAGTTGCATTGTAGCATCACACCATTCAGTCAAGCCACCTCCTTGTAGGTGATTTTCTATTAGGCAGCGATGCACCCAGGCCTTGGCCAGATGACCTTGATTCCCAGGCTTGCTCCAATGAGAAAGTACAACAGTTCTCCATTATCAGTATAATCGCTTAATGTATCCTCTTCTCCTTTAGACTAACTCCTAAAACAGACATTATTCTAACTAGAAAAGATGAATTCTCCACCTGCAACAGAAACGTGAAAAATAACAAATCCAACGTGCACATGAAATTTCAACTATTAGATCTAATGCGAGAGCTTCCAGGAAAAAATACATTCCAGGCCTACAGAAATCAGCCAACTTAAAGAATGGCACACAGGCCTCATTAAATTATACATAAACTGAGCACTATTTACTCAGCACTTCTAAATCAACACGTTACATAAGCATATCAAATACGTGAATACTTGTCAGCGGTTTGTACGAATTCTGCACGTAAATGTTTTCAGCGAAACACTTCTAATTGCAACATTAATTTCTTCACCTTAACATTGAAAATATACCTAACACGTCACCCTTAATGTTATTACTGTTCACATTCTGATATATCCCCAGGATAATACAACAATTGAATATAAGTGATTGCAGACTACTTGTGATTATGATGCACCCCTACAAATGAAAGAGCAAAATTTGCGCTACATCAAAGGTTTGTGGTCTTGTCTGTAGAACCAGGGCACGAATAGTGGTAAAAAACCAGGGGTGGATAGTTAAGAATCTGGGAACACATCACGGTTAAATGAGATCGCAAGACTCATGGCACAGTTCAGTACAGATTTGGTAACAGTTTCTTGCCTTTTGATACCCTGTCTTAAAATATGAAGATTCACCTTAATGTGTTGGGCTTCAGAGTCCTTTCTGACTTTGCTGTGTGTTCAGGTCCAAACTTTGTGTGAACTGGTGTGCATGTTAAGCAGGCTGTCTTGAAGATAAAAGGTCATTTAGTTAGAAACTAGTGGGGGAATTTAGGACTGGAGTGATGTGATTGAAGCAGTGCGTTCTTGAGCTTTCTTAGTCAACAGCATGCTTCACCCCCTTTTATGGAGATATTCCATGTCACACTTGTGAAGAATCGTGGATATTGTCGTTTCATCTAAATGCTGAATGCCAACTCTTGATAGACATTGTTGAAGGTGAGTCAAACAATTAGTTGAAATGTGAGTTCCAATCCTATCTTCTCATAATCTTGCACTGGTGCCTTTGAAATGCGTCTCAATAGTCAGCTGTGATTTGTTTTGGCACACTAGTCAATATCGCCTAAAACACGCACAAGATGTTATCACAGTTCTATTGTCAAGTTTTCAGGAAGTCGATTCTTTAATAACAAGAGTTTTGAATTGATTGATTCCTATTCACAGACCCAGCATTTTGCAAAGATGCCAAATAACCAATAAAAAGAAATCAAAAGAATCCAACAAAGATGTCCCCGCATTACTCATTTCCAAAGTGCTTTTTTGGCAGCTATAAATTCGAAACCAGCAGTTAAGAAGCATTACAAAAGTTCATAACAGATGCACATTAGCCTCCATTTTTAGGGTCAGACCACCGACTGGGAAGACATCCAGTAAATACCACACCCAGCTGTTGCACTATTTACCAGATGCAGCATTACCTTTAAAAATGCTGATACACTAATAATAAAGCTCCAGGTGGAGATTACAAGGCCACCAAATGATAAAGTCAGCTATATGTGGCTCCTATTGTCATTAGGAGAACCAGTACAATCAGGAGAACACATCTGTTTCTGCTCTGTTTTCTAACCTGAGGTTTCAGCAGGGGCGTCGATTCAGGGGGGTGTTAGGAGGGTTACACCCCCACAAAAATGTATAATCTAGTATGTAAATGGGTACAAGTGCGTTTAGTTTGCTATGGTGAGGTATCTGTCGGATTTCACATGGGATTTTCACACACACACACGCACAAACACATACACACACTCTTTCTCATCTCCAATATTGCTTATTTCGCAAAATATTGTGTTTTTATTACCCCATATAATCCACACTCCTCTCTCCCATGCCTCTTAGCCCCTCCCATTCCCCACTTCTCATATAATATATTATAATATGGTATACCAGCATGATAGTTGGAAAATGTGACACTCACACCCTCAACCCCCAAACAACCTGACTAAGCTACGCGCCTGGGTTTCAGTCTCTGTTGTTAGAATTCCATTGTGACAGTCTGCTGACTATAAAGTCTTGCAAGAAACTTGCCAGTTGATAGCCTATAAGGACGTTTGGTGGTTTTCCTTTGTGTCTGCTGTAGTGTTGTGTGTGTCAGAGGTAGCAGGACCCTTCTGGTCCCTTATGGACTCCGTAAGATAGTGAGGTAAGTGATTGGGTGTGGTTAATAAAGTTCATGATGCATTACGTTCATTTAAAGGTTCCACTCTGAGGAATAATAACGTGTAACACTGAGCTCTGTGTGGGGTGTAATCATGTAAATGCTCTGGGTCTGGGGAGGATGCTAAAGCTGGCAACAAGATAGGGGTACGTAAACCCCGCCACTCAAACTATTGAGAGTACTTTCTCAGAGTGTTTGCTTAGGTCCAGCTTTAATGCATGTGTGTGCCATGTGCGCCCCAGGCAAAGTGGAAAGCAACGGTTAGTGTCTGTGGAGTCAAAGCGAAACTCCAGCCAGTGTAAGGCTTTCGAGGATTAAGAAGGCCCAACAGAGAAACTCGTTTGTCGTCAGCCCGAAATCGCCTGACAAGGGCAAGACACAAGGTACAGCACCTCAATCTAACGCAGAGCCATCATCCCTACAGTACAAGAATGCTTAAGGCAGCGTCAACCAAGTACATGAAAAAACGCTAAAGGTGGCGACAGCCAGGTGCAAAGAAGTGATAAAAACAGAAGTGTTCCAACACAGAGAAATGCTAACGCCAAGGGAAACCAGGTACAATGCAGAAGGGTGAAAGTGGTGATGATCATAAATCAGAGGTGAAACTGTGACTCACCGTCAAAGAAGAAGCAGGCTCTTCACAGCTTGAGATCGGGCACGATGACACAAATGTAATCACACAGGTTGTGTGTAATGAAGATACCGGTCTAAGTGGGCAGCCAGTATCCCAGAAGCAGATCTGCTCTCAACAGCAGAAAGTTCCACAGGTTATGATGCCGCCGCTTTCCTAAAACCTCCACCTCTATTCGATAATGCCAAAAAACAGAATATTGGCGACAGGTGAACTGCCTGGAGAGAGTCTTTTGAGGATTTCATTGATGCGCTACATGAAGTAAATGACAAAAAGGTCATAAAATATCTAAAGAACATAGCAGGTGAAGGAGTAAAAGATGTGGTAAAGAAAATACCACAAACTGATGAAGTGACATACCATCAAATCAAAGTGGTGCTGAATACCAAGTTTAATCCAATGCCAAATGATGACTATGAAAGGTAAATTTTCAACAAGGAAAGACAGAAAGCTGTAGAGACAATGGTTGAGTTTGCTGAAAGATTTGAGTCACTTGTTAAGCATTGCAAATGTAATCATTTTAATGAAAAAGAAAGCATACGTCTCAGGATCATAGATGATTGCCTCTCTGATTCTTTCAGGTGTTGAATGCTGATGCTGACCGTGGATGCAGCAGACTGCTGTGCAGAAAATTGGCCGTCTTTGATTATTAATTGAAGTGATCGGCCACGCCGACACTTGATAGTCCCTGTTTCAGTGAACCACTGGAGGAATGAATGCCCCCGTGAGCCTCACATTCCCGAGACCTTGTGATTAGTTCTGTGTCACCGTCAGCTACTCAACAGCTGTGACTTTGAACAGGGAACATGTTTTTAAAGGATAAGAATACATCAATTACTATAAGCTATAAATGTAGCCTTCTTGGGGTCATACAACATGTGAATTTCCAGTCCAGAAGATGGTCTTGATAGAGCGCGCGAGGCCACCCGACCAACAGTTTTCGCCGTTTCCGGCTTCAGGGCCCATATACTTTCAAATCACCATATACATCGATCAGGTGACTTCACGAGCTCCATCAGGTTAGTGTGTGTGTGTTCCCTGCTACCAATTTTCGGTGCACCCGACTTACCATCCACCGATGCGGGTGCCTAATGACCACAATGAATCAGGGAGCTAGCTGTAAAGGAAAGGCAGCAAAATACAAACCCAACCAATAACATTCAAATACTATTTAAATGACCACGGACAACTGGAAGTTTTAAAATGTTTATCTAAAGTTCAATATTTTCTTGCATGAAGCACAGTAAAATAAGGCAATCAATAACCAAGATAACGTAAATCACATAAACATGAAGAAATAATGACAGAGTAATCATCAAAGTACTAAATAAAATGTAGCGAGAAAATACTATGTAAGTCAGTATTATCTAAACAGGGATAGACTAAGTGTGTGTGACTATAGAAGAGCTTATAATGAATAACACGCTTCACGTAAGGTGAAGGGGCCTTTGAACAACCTAGGCAACGAAGTTCTAGACCATATCAGAAAATGACACACTGCTATGCAAAATATAATTTCTAACAAATGAGAAGACATAGGAATAACTTTGCAAAATTATAAATGACTGTTCAATAGTTGCGGAAAGGCATGGAAATATAACATATGCAATGTTGAACTTTATTTAAGCAAAAGTTAGAAATTCAGAAGGTGCAAGAATTTCAAGAGGTTCAGAGTAATATTTACCTAGAAAAGGTGTGGAAACCAAACCCTGGCCACGGGTCAGTTAAGGACAGGAAACCCTCAAGGAAGGATACCCCTCAAAGGACAGCAGGTGCAGAATGGACACCCAGGACAGGACAGGATACCCTCGGAAAAGGAATCAGGACAGGACCCTCAGGACAGGACAGCAAACCCTCAGGACAGGACCCTCTTCAGGATAGGACCGGAACCCACAGTTCGGAAGCAACGCCTGCGCTCCATCCGCTCTGCAGCTATCGATCAAGACCCCGATTGGGTCAGCGAACTCCCAGCTAAGTGCCTTGCCAGCACTTTAAGGTTTAGTAGAACCTTAGTCTATAGTCAAATTCGGACAGAGTGCTCCGCAGCTCTCTGTATCTTCAGTCACCTATTGAGTGCGTTGGGTCAGTGACAGGTCAGCTAAACCAGACAAGTCGGACGGTTCACTAGGTGAACCCAGGGTAGATATACAGTTTGGGGACAGTGTACCACCCCCCAATGTTGCAAAGTGTCAGAATCCCTCAATTTCGATTGGTCCTAAGGTAGGGTTTGGGTAACACACCAATCACAATACGCGAATTGAAGCCTTCATTAACATATTTGGGTACCGCCTAGCAGATTTGGGGTTCCCATGAGCTAACAGTAGCGCAATATTACAATGTATCACATAAGGAGCCACATTCGCTGTTCTCGCAGGGCAGAGGTGACTTTCTCAGGAGCATCTCGCCCATCACTGCCAGCTGGCTATGTTCCATCAGCCAAGGTCCCTCGTGCTGCCGAATGTCGCACAGGCGCAGAAGGGACCTCCAATATGGCTCTCCTCTCACTCAGACCCCCATTTCCCGCGGTACATGAAAAGTAAGCGAAAACAAATTAATACATAATAATGTCATTAGGAAAACACATCACAGGGTTTGTACTTTTAACTCATCATCAAGAAATAAACGTATGCATTTAAATGTTAGCTACACTGAGACGGACACAAGAGCAGTGGCACGAGCAGTACCACATGATAAGCACAGCTATGAATTACGCATGCGCATAACTTTCCCTCCACTTCTGCAGACGCGTCAGGACACGTGAGTGTGGCTGACGCATGCGCAGTAACTAAAATACAAGCGACGGCCATTTTAAAAGGACACGGATTAATTCATTAGAAATACACATAGGCAAGCTTCGGGAACTTTACTTAAACTAAATATAAACGTTAGCAAAACATACATGGGTTACCTTATTATACATAAATGAGGTTCTTGATTTCGGCAAGCCGCAAAATATGCGAAGCTTTGCTTCATCAATCCCCTCTTTGATGATATCTACTATCATCACAAATTATAATGGAACCAGATGCCAACTTTCTTTCACACTTTATAAAGTTCTATTTCTTCCAGCAACCGCTCTAACTTTTCTCTTTCAGTTTTAGCAGGGTGAGAAGTTTTCACCTTTTTGTATATCTGATCATTCACTTCCTCTAATTCAATCTCATCCACACTTCGTTTCACTCCTCTTGCATTTACCTCGTGCTTTTTGGTGCGCTTGCGGTATTTACAGCATAAGAAAATGGAAAGTATAATAAGACCTATAATACCAATTGGCATCAGAATTTTGAATAATAAGCTTTTACCTATGCTAGCAAGCCAATGACCTACATTTGAGAGACCATCTACCAGTCTCTTCCAGGCACTATCAACCTCGAGTGGTTTGAGTTCCTTTGCCAAATTAGTAATGTTTTTCACATATCTTTTGATCTGTACACTTTTATCCGGAATATAAGTGCAACAATGTTGCGCCTTCAACATCCGGCAGACTCCGCCCTCTTTCGCTAATAAGGTGTCAAGAGCAAGTCGATTTTGTAAAACCATTGATCTGATCGCAACCATTTCGGTATTGACCAGCAGAAATCCATGAGCTGTTTCAGTAGACAGCACATCTACTATAGTAGACAATTTGCAAATTCTGTGAGTGTTCAGAACCACTCCCACTCCAGGTATCAGTGCACTGAAAATACTACCCATAATTTCACCTATACTTTCTCTTTTACTACGCACTAAGCCATTAGTATCTTCATTGCTTCCAGCTTTTCCATTCACATGGTATATTTTCGGGAAAACAATGCCAAAGTAGCAGCTCCCATACCAGTGATCCGGCAATTTGAAATAAGCCTTGTCCCCACAAATATAATAAATTCCAGGAAACACAGGCTCTGACCCATTTTTGAAACCCCAACCTCCAATTACCTTGTAATTATGTTCGCATTCACTGGAACCAATGAAAACATTATTATAATAGCTAGTCTTCTCGCGGTGAAGACATAGCTTGCCTTTCTTTTCAAAATCCAGCAACAGAGCAGGACCCGCTCCACCAGATGAGGTGCCTTCCATGTTTTCTGCCCACTTTGGCTTTTTCTGACTTTCGTCATTAGCCTTCTTCTGAATTTTAATTCTCCTTTTCTCTGCCATGTTCAGGAACATCTTTTCCTGCTCACGCAAAGAACAAGTCAAGTTATCTCTGTGTGCGTCTGCTATGTCAATGTTCCCTATAGTCAGAAAGTAGTCTCCCATATATCTTATGGTGTCAGTTTTGGTATGTACAGGATTCAAGTTCCCACGTATAGGAAGTTCAGAAAAGATCACGTCATTGTTAGAGTAATAATACTGTAACGGTCCCCTTTTGTAAAATAAACTAGCTAAAATGCTACAGGAAATTCCATATGTTAATGGCAGATGATGGTATGTCACGCCTTCAGCCACCGAAGTAGGTAGCTTCATGCAGACATAGCAATCTTCAATTTCCATAGTCTCTACATAGTGTATTAACAAGTTTGCGAAAACATTCAAATGTGTCCTGTTTTTCATTCCATGATAATGTAGTCCTTTCTCATCTGATGCTTCTAAGTCTCGTTTAGTTTGTCTCAATGCTCTCTCATGTCTTTCTACACTCTGTGTTGTCAGCTCCTCATTGTCAGTATTTACAACTTCAGTAGGGACAATGTTAGTATCTTTACTTACAGCAAAGGGAATGAAAATTGTTAATCCTATCCAGATAACTATCAGTACTACTACACTACATATACACACCTTGCAACACGTCTTAAAACGGCTGCAACTAGGTCTACCATTCACTGTTGAATCAGACATTTTAGCTCAGTAGGAGTGTTCTCACCCCTCTTTTTTACTTTTTACACAACTAGCTTACTTTGTGCAAATTCACGGTGGCTCGTCTTCCTCTTCAGCTGAGTACTCTGGGACAGGTTCTCCGTCGCTCACGTCAGTTATATCAAGATCTTCAAGTTCTTCCAAAACCAATGTCCATTCAGGAGATTTGTACTTTTTGTTTTGTCTTTTTATTCGCTCACTCCTTCTTTTGGAAGAGTCTTCTTCTTGCTCTGCTATTCGAGCACTTCTTCTTGCTTCTGCACGTTTTTCTTCCACTGTCTTTATCCTTAGTCTCAGTCTTTTTACAAACCTAGGCTCAAGGTTGTTTCTTTTCTTTAGTCTCTTAGTCGGTACTTGGACTTCACTTTCTTTTCTTCTTCTCTTGTTCTCTTTATCTTGTGGTAATTCTTCTCCACTTTCTTCTCCTACTTCCCTTATCTGACTAGTTCCAGGGCTAGCATCAAATTCTTCTGCCTGGTTGCTAATCTGGCCTTGTTCAGGAATATTTTGTTTTATGCTTTCGATTGTCTCTGTTTCTGTTTCTGTTTCCTGAACTCGTTCTTTTAACCCTATCTGATCCTGTTCAAGCACTTCGATCTCTTGATTTTCTTCTGCTCGAACTATTACTCTATGTCTAGTCTGTCCCTTATCCACATCAGGAGTTAGCGGAGGAGTATCAAACACTTGCTCTGTATCCTGCACTTGTTCAGTATCGGGTACTTGTTCAGTCTTATTCACTTGATCTGTATCAATCACGTGCTCTGTCCCTGTCTGACTTTCTCCTTCCTCAGTTTTGATTTGAATCTCAAGTGGCTGAGGTTCTTCGCCTGTGCCTTGCTTTTCCTGACTAGTCCACTCTCTACCTTCACTAAGTCGTTCCCTTGTTCTGATAGGATCTTCAGTCAGATCAATCATCGGTATCCATTCTTCTGGCCATATGCTTGGCAGCTCGTCTTCAGCTACTCCTGGCTCAGTTTCCTGGACCTCTTCAGCAGGCTGGATTCTTGGCAGTTCGTAGTCAACTACTCCTGGGCCAACGTCTGCTGTTCCTGCAACCTGACTGGTGCTGGGCTGCTCGTTGTCAGTTGCTTCAGGTCGGGCTCCTTCAGGGTCCTCTGCTGGTTGCCCTGGTTCTTCAAATCCTTTGTCTGGCAATACCTTCTGGGTGTGTCCAGCGTGGATCCACTGGGGAACACCTGCGACTTTCACTGCAGTGGTTGTCACCAGGATTACTTGGCGTTTCTTTCCCCACCTTGGTGCCAGACAGCTTGATCGAGTGTGCTTCTTTATTTTGACCCAGTCTCCTGGAACCAAGCTGTGGAGAGGAGTCGTTGGATTGAGGATGCCGTCGTCTCCAATCTGGCGAGAGATAGAACGCACTTGGTCACCCAATCTTCTGCAGTATTCAAGCACCAAATCATCAGTAATACTCAACAGTTTGCTTCCTGGCACCCATGCTTGTCTCATCACTCTTCCCATAATGATTTCATGGGGACTTAGGCCTGTCTTGCGGTCTGGAACACTTCTCAGTCCCATCAGGACCAGGGGCAGGGCCTTCACCCAGGTCATGCCAGTAGCATCTGTCAGCTTTGCTAGTCTGTTTTTGATAGTTCCATTTACTTGTTCCACTATTCCAGAAGCCTCTGGGTGGTATGCACAATGGAGTTTCTGCCTTATTCCAAAGGCCTTACAAAGTTCAGCCAGTATGTCATTCTGGAAATGTCCACCCTTATCTGATTCAATAATGCATGGTATTCCGAACCTAGGTATCAGTTCTTTTAGTAAACACTTCGCTACTGTCAGTGCGTCACTTTGAGGAGTAGGGTAAGCTTCTACCCATTTTGAAAATACGCAAACAATGACAAGGACATATCGTTTCCCTTCACAACGGGGCATGGTGATGAAATCAATCTGTATCTTTATAAAGGGACCCCCTGATCTCCCAATCTTGCTCAGCTCAACCATTGTCCTTTTGCCTGGGTTCATCTGTTGACATGACAGGCACCTCTGGCAGAGGGACTCTGCTACCTTCCTGAACTTCTTGCTGTACCAAGTCTGTTGAAATACCAGAATCATGGCATCCCTACCAATGTGTGATCCTTCATGTATCAATCTTGCCATTGTGCCAAGCAAGTGTCGGGGTAACACAGGCATACCAGTTGGGCCCAAAATCACACCATCCACACGTCTCGGTCTACAGCCATCCTCCTTCCATTTCTCTCTTTCTTGCCAAGGAGCCGACTCCTGCCACTCTCTCACCTCATCCCATGTAGGCACTTCCTCAAACACCTGAAGCTGGCAGCTGGTTCCTGGCCCCCCTCGTTTTGGATTTACAATATACCGATCTTTGGCACACCATTGAGCCACTCGATCAGCATAATCGTTTCCCATTGATACTCTGTCCATGCTCCTTTGATGAGCAGTACATTTTACCACTGCCAGTTCTTTGGGCAACTGGATGGCCTCTAAAAGGTCATGAACAACTTTTGCATTCCGAATGGGAGTACCTGAGGAAGTCATGAATTCCCTCTGCAGCCATAATTGGCCAAAGTCATGCACAACGCCATAACAGTACTGACTGTCAGTATACACTGTTATGCGTAAGTCCTTCCCAATTTTGCAAGCCATTATCATGGCTATCAATTCGGCTACTTGTGCAGACTTGATGTTATATAGGTAACCTGCTTGTTCAATTTTTGTGAAAGACACTACTGCATAAGCAGCACTCAAGCCTCCTAATTCATGTCTTAGGCAGGAACCATCCACAAATAGTTCTTTATCATGCTCAGGCAATGGTACTTCTTTTATGTCTGGGCGTGGCTTGGTACTGAACTCTGTCAGATCAATACAATCATGTTCATCTTCATCCCCACCTTCCATTTCCAAGGGGTCGGGGAGTAAGGTGGCAGGGTTCAGAATACCGCACCTAACAATGCTCACATTTGCTGCACCCACAAGAATCCTCTCGTATTTAGTCAGCCGACTAGGGGTGAGATACTGTGTTTTAGTTCTGGTCAATAGAATTACCACTCCATGTGAAACATACACGGTCACAGGATGTCCCATGACAATGGACTCACTCTGCTCCAAACTTGCACAGGTAGCAGCTACTGCTTTCAGACAGCCTGGTAATCCAGCAGCTACTGGGTCCAGTGTGGCAGAGAAATAGGCCACAGGCCTTCTGGTCGTGCCATGTTCTTGAGTCAGGACAGACAATGCGCAATTATCGCGAGTGTCACAGAAAAGGGCAAACTCTTTGGAATAATCTGGCATTCCCAACGCAGGGGCTGTACACAGACAGTTTTTCAATCTTGTGAAAGCCATTAGACTTTCATCGTCCCACTGTACAACATCTGGCATTCCTCTCGTGGTCATTTTTATCAAGGGCCTGGCTAAGGCTGCAAATCCCAGAATCCACTGCCTGCAGTACCCTAATACACCCAGGAACATTCTGACATCTTTTTGAGTACGGGGCAACTGCATTTTTTGAATTATTCTCACTCTTTCTGAAGTGACTTTTCTGACACCCTTTTCTATCTGGTGTCCTAGATATTTCACTGATTTTGCACAGAACTGTAGTTTGTCAGGGGCCACTTTATGCCCTTTCTCACACAGGTGATTTAGGAGGGCAATGGTGTCAACTACACAGTCCCTGTGACTTTTAGACGCCAATAGAAGGTCGTCTATGTACTGCACTAATACAGAGTTCCCAGGTAAGATCAAAGTCTCTAGACATTTTTTCAAGATCTGATTAAAGATAGAGGGACTCTCTGTATACCCTTGAGGGACCCTGTTCCAACAATACACGTGACCCTCGAAAGCAAATGAGAAAAGAAATTTGCTGTCGGGGTGCAGGGGTATCGAAAAGAATGCATGACACAAATCAATCACAGTGAACCACTCAGCATCCCAAGGAATCTGGTACAGAATTACTGCAGGGTTCGGGACAATAGGGCAGCAAGGAACTACAATTTTGTTAACCTTTCTCAGGTCCTGCACTATCCTATACTTGCCACTAGGCTTTTTGATGCCCATAATCGGTGAGTTGCATGGGCTGCTCATCACTTCCTGTATGATGTTTCCTTCCAATAATTTTTGTATTTCCAGAGTGACACCTGCTTTCACTTCAGCATTCATTCGGTAGGGCCTAGTGTTAGGATATACTGCATTGTCCTTGATGGCTATTTGTATGGGGTCCACATCTTTCATCAACCCCACATCCTTTCCAGTGAAATCCCACACCTCTGGCTTTACGGCTTCCTGTAGTTCTTGGGGCAAGTCCTGCAGGGTCAATCTTTTAATTTCTGAGTCAGGTCTAAGCAACAATAATTTATAAATGCCGTCTTCATCTGGGGTCTGTATTTCAACACCTTTTGGTGTGCAAAAGATGGTACAGTTCATTTTGCACAGCAAATCACGTCCCAGTAAATTTACTGGACTGGTGTCACAGACGACAAATCTATGCATCTGTTTAAAATTTCCAATTGAAATCTCCATTGGTTCGGTAACAGGAGTACTAATCAATTGATTAGATACACCTACTACTTGGATATTTTCTCCCGAGAGGGGTAGGTTTGGAACGTCCACTGTTCTTACAGTAGAACGGGTAGCGCCAGTGTCCAACAGAAAGGTGACATCATTTCCGTCAACCTTTCCTTCAATATATGGTCCAGACTGGTCTACCGGCAAGGAAGCGCCAAGTACGCACTCCTCGTCCTCCCCTCTCAGGCCCCGTCAGTCCTGATCATTACAAAGGAAGGTATCATTCAGCAGATACTGCGAAGTTGCTGTATTTCTGTTCTCCCCGCTTTCCCAAACCTCTATCTCTTCATTTTCTGCCTGTCTTCCCCTGTATACCTGCTTGGGTGCTCGAGGCACCTGAACTGTTTTTACCTGGGGTTGAGTCTTTCTTGGTCTTTCTTTCTGCGTCTGTGGAATTAAATCAGGAGTTTTCTCATTAACATCGACTAATTGGGGACACTCGTTTCGCCAGTGTCCAATTTCGCCGCACTGATGGCAGGGAAATTTTTTCATAGCCTCTTCCCTGCTAAATTTGGGCCGGGGCTTTCCTCCACCCCCTCCCCCAGGACTTTTGTTCTCAGCATTTTTAACCATGTTACTCAATTGTTTTTCCTGTTGTTCTGCGAGCTTCACCTGAGCCCACATAACCTTCTCCTTAAGGGCCTTTTTCTTTTCTGCCATCTCGTCCTCGCAGTACTTAGCGTACCGCAGGACCTCATCCATTTTCTTAGTATGCCAACAGATTTTATTGTCTTTTATCCACTGACAAATTTCAGGTCTTAAACCATTTACAAACCTGTAAATAAAGTGCGTCATATCCTTCAGGTCGATGTTGTCAATACCACTGTATGTTTTAAATACCTGCAATAACCTCTCATAGAAAGAGTGCACTGTCTCGTCCCTTTCCTGTGTTGTTCTATCTATTTTTGTCCAATCAGTTTCCTTAGCGGGCACCTTTTCTTTCAAGTGCTGAATTACCTGCTCATATTTTCGCATGACTTCCTTTGATGGCTCCCCTGTTTCCTTGTTTCTGGGATACTCTTCACTGGGCCAATCTATGTTTATTTTACACTGGGTCCATAAATCTACTGGAACCACAATGTCGAAAAACCCATCCAGGTCTTTCCACAGACATTTCTGTACCTTCACGAACCTCTCCACTTGCCGGTACCAGTCAACTGGTTTCTCTCGTAATTTTGGAAAATCGTTCGTGAAGGACACAATATCCTGCCTAGACCAAGGAACATGCACATATTTCCCTCCTGGAACTTCGCGCATGGGGCATAACTGCTCAGGTTTTTCTACCTCTCTTAAAGCAAACTCGGGAGTCACTTGTCGGGAGCGAACCTCTTCCCTCTTTTTCGCCCACCTGCTTCTCCATCTTTCCACATCTCCCCATTTCTGCAGTACCCCCATTAATTCTTTAATCTGCAACTTCTTCCCTGCCACATTCAAGTGTTCTATATCTTTGTCTGAGAAGTCTGCTCTGTACGGTTTCTGTAAGGGCTTGGATTTTGAGATATCTACCCCCATACTAACTGCTGTTTCGGTCAGTTTTTCGTGGAGCACTCTGGTGTTCCTCGTAAAGCTTTTACATATGAACGACAATTCTTCCTCAGAGTAGGTATTCAATCGATCCAACCCCACATTTCCTGCCATTAATTCTTCTATTTCAACCCTCAGCTTGTAGAGGTCTAAAGGCTTTGTTTGCGGAGTCTGCTTCTCTAATTCACGACTCCAACTCTCAATTTCATCCGGAGTTACCAGAGAGACATTTCTAGTACCTGTTGCTGTCTCTAATTTAATTTCTTTTGTATTAAAAGGGTTATACCTCTGCTGTGTTCCCTTTCCAGTCTGTTTGTTTGGCAATTCCAAAAACGCAACTTCAGACTCGCACTCACTGGACTGATCATCTATAATGATCGGTTCCTGTCTCGGGGTTGCCATAACTGGGGTCATAACTGGAGTAATCGGATTTCCCTGACCATTTCCGTATAACGGGACCACCGGCCCAATAGTTACTGGAATAGTCAATGCCTCAGGACTGGTATTTATCTGAGAAATTTTCTGAATTATTTCTGTCCTTTGTCTAGCTAGAGCCTCTTGCTCCTTTTCCACTAGTACCCTTCTTAGAGTTGAGTCATGTAATATCTGGGGGGTCAATGGAGGAGTAAAACTCGGGGCAGTAGGATGCGTTTCACTTGGTCCTCCCCCATAATTTGGTTTCTGGAATAAAGTTCCAGTATTAAAGGACCTGCGCTCTTCCCCATATGGAGGTTGAACAAAAGGCAGTCCCGAATTCGAGGGTTTCTCTTCGCTTTCATACAAGGGTCTGGGGAACAAAGTTTTCGTACGTGGATATTTTTCTTCCTGACTTGCGGGCACTTTGGGATATATATCCCTTGTTTCCGCCAGTTCGGGTTTCTCAGGATAGGGTAATACTTGACCACCCCCTCCCAGTCCCAGGGACCTGTCTTCTTCCTTTAGGAAGTGGCGTCGGGGAACATCTCCTACACTGGAAGGTCGGGTTCCCTCATTGTAAGGTGGCGGACTTCTGGTACAGATGTCATCTATTAGTTCATCATCTGAATCCCCCAGGGCCCCCCAATGCTTACATTTTTCAGTACTTTTCTCACCCGTTCCAATGTTATGACATGCCGGCATCATGGGAAACAGACCTTCAACAATCATGCTCTGTCTCCACTGTTTCATCCTTTTATCCCTGGACTCCTGTTTCTGTCTAGGGTACCACTTGGTCAAACCCTTGTCCATTCGGGGTCTTTCTCTTTCAAAAGCCTCAATCTCCCATTCCTCTAATGCCTCATACTGCGTTAGTCTTGGTCTGGGATGCAGCTCATTCATTCGGGTTCTTAAATTAAATAAGATCCTACCATTGAAAGTACCATCTAACGGAAACGCCAATACTCCGTCATCCTTTGTATACTTCACCCAATTCTCCAGCCACACACAGGTATTGTACCCTCGGTCAAACATCATGAATGAGGCGGGAGTATTGGGTGCTGGGACAAGAACACCCTCCCTAGATTTAATCGGTTTGTCCGTTTTGAAATAATTTTTCACCTTACTTACAAGGGACATTTTTCTCTTGGTTCCGTACATAATATCGTATCTATTAGCCTTCCACTGATCCCTTTCAAACCCTAGATGCCTTGGATCAGGTCGAGTCTCTGTAGTCCGCGAGTGCCACATACGACTTCTGCGCTAACTTTGTTTACAAACTACCTCCAATCAGAACGTGCTTCAGAAAATTCGTGCAACCAATGGGTGCGCGACACAAAATAAGCTCCGCCAATGGGTGCGCGGCCCCTTCGTGAGACAGTTCCCACGCTCCGGCGCTCACCCCTCCTTTACAATTTCAGCTCCGCTACCCGCCCGCTGCGTCTACCAATCCCAGCGCGGCACAGAGTGACGTCAGAGGCGCTTCGCGACTGACTCCCTCCTTTCACAAGGTAACGGAAACTTTCCTTTTTTTTTTTTTTTTTTTTTTTTTTTTTTTTAAAGTGCTCAGTGCTTGGTTATTTTACAACAAATACACATTCGCCACAGTGCTCAAGTGTCTAGACAGAGAAAGAATTCTATTACTGCAAGTAAACTACTTCCATTTACTTTTCACTCGCTGCGGGCAGATCTCTTCCGCCTACCCTTCACTCTAGCATCGGTGAACCTGTTATTCCCCTAAACTCATCCACTTCTTTCCGGGATATATTCCGAGTTTTAAGGTTTCTCAGCGGACCCCTCTGCTTTCACGCTAGCTCCGAGGAACCTGCTACTCTTCCGATGTGACCCTTACTAGGTTACGCCACTATGGGAATTTTGCCAATGAACCCCGTTACTGTCATTTATTCACACATGTATTCAGAAAACCCTAGTTAGTGCTTCCCGGTTATCCTAACCTGCACCTAACTTTCCTCGAACCTGTGACCTCAGGACAATGGATTCTATTCACCACTTGCCCTTTCAATTCCCCGGGGAGTTCGAACAACAAGAAACAAGACGGTTGACAATTGCATGGATTAGTACATATAACAATATAAGAACAAGAATAATAACAATACAGTAATTCATGAATTTCAGCAGCGTATTCACAAGAGAGTGATCAGTTCCCTCAGAACAGCCGTTCTTATAGCAGCATTAATGTACTAGCAGCTTCCGACTTACCTAGTCTAACTAATTCTACCTAACCTTTAACTAGTCCCTAACCATCCTCTGATCTACCAGAAAACTGATAGAGCGCGCGAGGCCACCCGACCAACAGTTTTCGCCGTTTCCGGCTTCAGGGCCCATATACTTTCAAATCACCATATACATCGATCAGGTGACTTCACGAGCTCCATCAGGTTAGTGTGTGTGTGTTCCCTGCTACCAATTTTCGGTGCACCCGACTTACCATCCACCGATGCGGGTGCCTAATGACCACAATGAATCAGGGAGCTAGCTGTAAAGGAAAGGCAGCAAAATACAAACCCAACCAATAACATTCAAATACTATTTAAATGACCACGGACAACTGGAAGTTTTAAAATGTTTATCTAAAGTTCAATATTTTCTTGCATGAGGCACAGTAAAATAAGGCAATCAATAACCAAGATAACGTAAATCACATAAACATGAAGAAATAATGACAGAGTAATCATCAAAGTACTAAATAAAATGTAGCGAGAAAATACTATGTAAGTCAGTATTATCTAAACAGGGATAGACTAAGTGTGTGTGACTATAGAAGAGCTTATAATGAATAACACGCTTCACGTAAGGTGAAGGGGCCTTTGAACAACCTAGGCAACGAAGTTCTAGACCATATCAGAAAATGACACACTGCTATGCAAAATATAATTTCTAACAAATGAGAAGACATAGGAATAACTTTGCAAAATTATAAATGACTGTTCAATAGTTGCGGAAAGGCATGGAAATATAACATATGCAATGTTGAACTTTATTTAAGCAAAAGTTAGAAATTCAGAAGGTGCAAGAATTTCAAGAGGTTCAGAGTAATATTTACCTAGAAAAGGTGTGGAAACCAAACCCTGGCCACGGGTCAGTTAAGGACAGGAAACCCTCAAGGAAGGATACCCCTCAAAGGACAGCAGGTGCAGAATGGACACCCAGGACAGGACAGGATACCCTCGGAAAAGGAATCAGGACAGGACCCTCAGGACAGGACAGCAAACCCTCAGGACAGGACCCTCTTCAGGATAGGACCGGAACCCACAGTTCGGAAGCAACGCCTGCGCTCCATCCGCTCTGCAGCTATCGATCAAGACCCCGATTGGGTCAGCGAACTCCCAGCTAAGTGCCTTGCCAGCACTTTAAGGTTCAGTAGAACCTTAGTCTATAGTCAAATTCGGACAGAGTGCTCCGCAGCTCTCTGTATCTTCAGTCACCTATTGAGTGCGTTGGGTCAGTGACAGGTCAGCTAAACCAGACAAGTCGGACGGTTCACTAGGTGAACCCAGGGTAGATATACAGTTTGGGGACAGTGTACCACCCCCCAATGTTGCAAAGTGTCAGAATCCCTCAATTTCGATTGGTCCTAAGGTAGGGTTTGGGTAACACACCAATCACAATACGCGAATTGAAGCCTTCATTAACATATTTGGGTACCGCCTAGCAGATTTGGGGTTCCCATGAGCTAACAGTAGCGCAATATTACAATGTATCACATAAGGAGCCACATTCGCTGTTCTCGCAGGGCAGAGGTGACTTTCTCAGGAGCATCTCGCCCATCACTGCCAGCTGGCTATGTTCCATCAGCCAAGGTCCCTCGTGCTGCCGAATGTCGCACAGGCGCAGAAGGGACCTCCAATATGGCTCTCCTCTCACTCAGACCCCCATTTCCCGCGGTACATGAAAAGTAAGCGAAAACAAATTAATACATAATAATGTCATTAGGAAAACACATCACAGGGTTTGTACTTTTAACTCATCATCAAGAAATAAACTTATGCATTTAAATGTTAGCTACACTGAGACGGACACAAGAGCAGTGGCACGAGCAGTACCACATGATAAGCACAGCTATGAATTACGCATGCGCATAACTTTCCCTCCACTTCTGCAGACGCGTCAGGACACGTGAGTGTGGCTGACGCATGCGCAGTAACTAAAATACAAGCGACGGCCATTTTAAAAGGACACGGATTAATTCATTAGAAATACACATAGGCAAGCTTCGGGAACTTTACTTAAACTAAATATAAACGTTAGCAAAACATACATGGGTTACCTTATTATACATAAATGAGGTTCTTGATTTCGGCAAGCCGCAAAATATGCGAAGCTTTGCTTCATCAGTCTAACAGATGTCTTCACTATATAGACCGAAATGTTGACATTCACGCCTATTTTCTCTGTGCATTTTTTCACTAAAGGATTTCTTTTCTGTATAATCAGTCACAATTTTCCTTTTGGACATATTGTTTGGAATATCTGCCTACATTCGTGACAATGAGACAACTATAGCAACAAAAAATCTCCAAATCCCAGTCACTTTGTCTTGATATATGTTTATATATGTAAAATTTGTGTGCCCTTTAATATTGTTGCAATATAAATTTATGTTTTAAGTAGCATACACCCGTTTGAAGTATTTTTTTGCGATTCTGTTCACGTTGAAATATGTATTTCAACTTTGGAAATAACTTTCTGTAAGCTACTGTGTAGAGCTTACCACTGAAGTTTCTAACATCCCCAATATAAGTAAACAAGGCTGTTCCTCAACAGGTTTCTAACAGTCAAATTTGTCAAATATGCCAATGCTTGTTTTCAGGTAAGTAAAAATGTATATTATTTCTATACCTCATAAAATCTGTATAAACTCTAGTGGGTCTTATTAGTTGTGCTATCTAAAAATACATGAACATTGTTTGCAGAGTTTTTGAGTGTCTTGGTATTTCTTCAATTATTTTTGTGCTTTTTAAATGCTTAACACTTGTTCTGTTTTGAAAGCATGACGGCTCAAAGCCACAGCTACCCGGGGTCAAGCTAGAGTTTTTAACAAATGAAACCTACCGGTCCTAAAGAACTTTGTAAGTGTGTTACACTGTGTCACACACAAAACCACAATATATAAAACACAGTATCCCCTCACACTTACCATTCTGATGGACCACAAAAACATATACATATATATTTTAAATAGGGTGAGTCTTATCCCTAGGACAATTGTGTTGGATGCAATTCTTTAATGAATATTACTTTTTCGTCCCGTACCAACCTGGAAGAAAGCATGGCAAGGCTGATACATTGTCCAGGTATGAATTTTCCGACTGAAATAAGATCTCCAACCTAAAGCCACCAAGAATCATTTCTGAGGAGGTGTTTGCAAATGCAGTTAGCACAGACTTTTTAACACATGTAAAGAAGACCCAATCTGAAACGGATGCAAGTGCTTGGGAAGTAGAAACCACTATAGATGGTTAGAATTACGAAGTCATTCTTTTTAGCTACCTACCGAGTCTCTACATAACCAGGGAACATACTGGTGTCACTCAGCTTCCTTGGGAATCACCCTGGAGAGAAGAACACTTTACAGTTAGTTCAACAATGCTTTTTGTGGACACTTTTGCCTGAAGACATTAAAGAATTTGTGGCCACTTGTGAAATGTGTGCCCAAGCCAAAACCACACATCAACCTACGAAGGCCTATTACAATCCAACTCAGTTCCCCCTGGCCCTCGGCATGCAGTATGAGCTTGAAAGCCAAATTACTGCATTCCAAGGGAGGTCACAACACTATTCTAGTTGTTGTGGACAATCTAAGCAAGATGGCTCATTTCTTTCCCTTAAAGGGGTGCCATCTGCTTTCAAATGGGTCACAACACTTTCACAAGAAATGATACGGCTCCGTGGGACATCGTCTGTACTAATTACAGACTGGGACGTCCAATTTGTATTCCATTTCTGAGTAAATCTTGGCTTGATAATGAACATGGATATCAGACTCTCCTCTAGCTACCACCTTCAAACTGATGACCAGCAGGCAGACTATGCAAACAGTCGACCAATGTGTATGCTGTCTACTACTGCAGTTTTCAGAAGACTAAACTGGCAGTGTCTGGCTGGCCGAGTTTGCCTACAACAATATGGCAAATGCTTTGTCTGGCTTTTCTCCATGTTTCAGTACCTTTGTATGCCATCCCAAAATGTTAAAGGCCAGACCAAAACCATGGATTACAGTCCCCAGTGTACAAGAAAGAGACCTACAAATTCATCAGATACACTAAGAAGTGAAGATAATCTTGAAGGAGACCACAGAGAAGAACACAAATTATGCTGACCAACATAGAAGTATGGGTCCGAGTGTGAAGCCATGAGACAGGGCCTGGCTATCCAAAAAAGACATCAAGTTTAAAGGGGATAATAAATTAAAGCCTACGTTTACAGAGCCTTCTGAAGTGATTAAAATAATACATTTTGTGTCTATGCATTTACAAATACCTCGAAAGCTTGTCATTCATCCAGCATTTCACATATCCTCGTTTAAATCACCCCATTAAAAAACTTATTTTTAACACCTCTACCACATGTTCTCATCATCATCCATTCAGAATAAGAAGTTAAGGCCATATTGTATTCGAAGAGAATAAGAGGGTAATTGTTATGCTTTCTTAACTTGAAAAGTTGCAGTCTTGAAAATTGATCTTCAGAACCACCTAGCCATTTACCTGCCCCCACACTCCTAAGGAAATAAATACATGTTGATACGTATCAATGATTTCAGGTCTAGTTGACATGATTTGAGTCTTACCTGACTTTGGCCAAATATCAGGCTTTCGCACGAACTGGGTGAAAACCTGTGTTTTCAAAATCAGACCTGTAGACACCATCGAACCTGCAGTATTACAAGATCAGGCCATAGCCTGGCTACCACAAGCATTTACATATTCAAGAGAACAGGTCTTCCAAGCTGACTCTGACTTGATGGAGGAGAATTTAGTGAGATCATAGACCGCCCAGAGAAAGTGCTTGACATTCTGGAAAACATTCCCTGTATTGGCTATGCATCATATCGCAGTGGCCAGAATGATCATGCTCTCCCCAACTACTATATCATTTTACTACTGCTGCTTTGGGTGACCAAAAACTTCTTCAAAGATGTGGACACAATGATCTTCAACATGATCAAGGGATTGGACAGCCACAGAGTAGTACGAATTAAGTTAAAATTACCAAGGGAGGCTTAGGAGCAGCAGACTTTAAACTGTCCTTTCTGACTGCAGTGCTTCAATGGGTAGCAAGATGGTTTGACGAGCCTTGGGTGACAGAGGCAGGACTCAGTGATGAGGATGTGTGAGAACAGAAATTAACACACAAGCCGGTGGCAAGGATCTCACCTGATAGGGGACGGTCGAGATTGCTGTGGACTGCTCTCATATGTTAGGATAGGTACCTTCTTAAGACATAGAGCGACCCAACCAACAACCTGGCCCTGCCACTAGATGGGCTCCCACTGCTGCAGTTGAGAGGATGGAGAGAGTTGGGGGCTGTTATGATTCGGACACTCTGTGATCCCTTATTGAGCAGGAGGACTCTCATAGGGCCAATTTCTACTATGCATGGCTGTTAGACCTGGCATCATTGGCATGAGTCTCTCCTCCATTTTTTCTGTTTGCCTCCTCTGTTTACGATGTTTTTGCTGGAATATTGCTTTGGGCACTGTGCCACTGCTGATCAGTGCCACAGTGCAAGTGCTCCCTATGTGAAATTGATATTGATTGGATTCCATGTTTGGCTTATTTGGTTTACTGTCAGTCCCTAGTAGAGTGCACCAGGAGTGCCAGGGCTTGTAAATACAAATGCTGCTATTGGGCTTGCAGCACGTGTTCTGCCACCCACAGAAGCAGCCTGGTAAAATATGTCTAAAGGTCTGCCATTGCTAGACCGACGTGCAGTCTGGTACTGTCACGCAGGCTGCGCAAGTACACCTACTTGCCAGTCCCTAAACCTTCCCTTAACTTCATGTTAGTCACCCCTATGGTAGGCCCAAGGGCAGGGTGCATTGTAAGCATAAGGTAGGACAAGCCCTGATGTGTGTGGCATGTCCTAATAGTGAATTACAGCCATTTTCGTTTTTCACTGTTGTAAGGTTACCTGCTCTCCATAAGTTAGAATTGGCTGCCAGGATTATTAAACAGTGTAATCCTAGCGGGCTCGGGGAGCATGGTGCAATGTCGAGTTTGGTATCCCTGAACTCAGAGTTTAATAACGCATCCGTTTGGGTGGATGGTTTTTGGACTCTGTGTTTGAAAATAGCACTTTTAGAAAGTGGCTATTTTCTTGTCTGACTGTCTACTGGTCTCTGCTGGTTTGGTGTGCGTGTGACAGGAGCTGGGTGGCTCCAGAGGTCTGAATGAGTCAGTGTGGGGTGAGTGAGGCATTTGCATTGAGAGTAGGGGAAGAGTAGCTCCTGATAGCCTGCCCTGCCTGACACAGTGCTGGCTCCACCTCCTGCCAGGCGACTGATGGCCCTGGGCCTGCCAGGGACAATCCTGGCTCCACCTCCTGTCGGGCGACTGATGGCCCTGCCCCTGCCAGTGACAATGCTGGCTCCACCTCCTGCCAGGCGGCTGAAGACCCTGCCCTGCACAGTGAATAGGCCAGGTGCCTCGGCCGAGCAACACCCACAACAAACCCAGGATGGGGGAAATTCCCCTGCATGGACAAAGGGATCAAAGCAGAAAAGGGGTATAAGAGAAGGACCCCTGAACCAAAGATTTAGATCACTTCCGAAAAGGAAACCTGAGCCAAGGACAAGAAGCCTGCTGATCCAAGGACTTGCCTACCCCTTCTGCCAGTGTGCTGTTTGTTGGGGGAATCCTGCAGTTACTTCTTTATTTTTGCCAAGGAACCAGGAGAGAGGAACTGAGTGTGTACTCTCAAGCTTTGCCAAGGAAATCTCCAAGGGTTGGAAGAGTGCCAACCTCCTGTTGAAGTCACAGGGTTAAAGGACTTCATCATTTGCTAAAAGTGCTTGTTGCTGGAACCTGAAAGTCCAGCACCTCTGAAGAATCCAGCAATCTCGACGCCGTCGGATGCCGCTGAATCCAGCTCAACATCGTGAGTGCCGCTCCCGTGTCCCACACCTTCGACGCCGGCTGCCGGGCCCGATCGACGCTAGTAGCGAAGCCCCTACTGACGCCTCGACACCGAGCCCTTTCGACGCCGTGAGCACTGCTCACTCTTGCAACATCACCATCGACATTGACGCCGACGCCGTATCCTGCTTCGCCTCGTGAGCGCTGCTCCTGCCTGACATCTGTCGATGACGCTGCAGATCGCCCCGACTCCGAGGCCCGATCGACGCGGAAGACGCGACGCCGGATATCTCGACGCCGCTGATTATCGTGTGCTTCACTTTTCCAAGGTACTGTGTTGTGGGGGTCGGTTGCGACTCCGGGCTCGACGTAGCACTCCTCGCGGTCGACGCCGAACCTTTGGATTAACTTTGCCTCGACGTCGTGTGACTCCTGTGGGGTTACATTGTTGCCAAGAACTGTGATTTAAAGAAGAAGAGTTGCTTTTGTTACTAAAGACTTTGTGTTAAGAAGAAACTACACTTGAACTATTATTTTTCCTTCCAAGAGTATTTATTAAGATTGTGGTATGTTTTTGTCGTTATTTGGTCTTGTGCTAAGCCTTATATAAACATCCTTATTTTTATAATACTACTGTGTCGTGTCCATTTGTAGTGTATTGACTTTATTACTGCATGTGGTCATAAATGCTTAACGCACTGCCTCTGAGATAAGCCTGTCTGATTTGCCAAGCTACCAAGGGGGTGAGCGAGCAGGGGTTATCTAAGTGTGTGATCCCCTTGCCCTGACTAGAAAAGGTTTGTCCCTATTTGTCAGAAGTATATACCTCTGCCAACTAGAGACAGCCACTTCTAACAATAGCTATCCAAAATAGATTCATAGAGAATGCTGCAAGTCAGATTGTGAGCCCCAAATGCTGAAGTTCTATGTGTGTTGTTCATTAAGGGGCACCATAGGAGATTGGGTACCTGGTTCTAGAGCACTCTCCTCATCAAGGCAGTGACTTGAACATTTAGCTTACATAGACAAAGTGTCAAGAAACTCTGCTTCAACTGTGCTCAATTCCGTTTTCTTCAGATGCACATATACAACTTCAAGAAAAATAATAAAACGCATAAATCAGAATCCTCCGCTTGCCCCAGATGTTTCTATGAAAATGCTAGTATCTATTACATGGCAAGAATTGGGCCTACAATGTGATGCATTAGTAGAATCACTTGTAGCCTCTACAGGGATAACAGGAATAAGCACCCTGTTAGACTTGGCCCTCTCTGCAGGGCCACCTTCAAACGTGTTACTTTCACCCTTCTTTTCTTTTCTGAATTCGTTTGTGTTGGCCATAGGACTCTTTACTCTTTGCCACTGCTGACCAATGCTAAAGTGCTTGTGCTCACTCTCTAAAACAGGGTAAAATTGGCTTTCGGCTGATTGGCATATTTAATTTACTTATAAGGCCCTAGTAAAGTTGCATACTATATACCCATGGCTTGTAAATTAAATTCTACTACTGGTCCTGCAGCACTTATTTTGTCATCCACTTAGGTAGCCCTTTAAACATGTCTCAGGCCTGCCAACTGTCAATTTGACTTAGCAAAAAATCATTTTTTCCAATCCTAAAACTCACTTTTTAAGACATATGTCACAAAGGTAGGCATTCAACATCCCAGAGAGCAGGGTGAAGAGTATTTAAAAAATTGGACATGTACTTTTAGATTTTCATGTCCTTGTAGTGAAAAACTCACAAATTTGTTTTTCACCACAGTAAAGTCTACTACTACCTTAGAATAACATTAGGTTAACTTAATATATTTAATAAGGGATACCTTTTGATTGGAAGCAGGCACAAATGATGTCTGATGAAATGTAATTTGGAATCCTCTTTAATTGTAAAGCCGTATTTTAAGTCACAATTTTCAAAATTCCAATTTTAAAAAGGTGGCATTTTTCTGCCCTAACCATTTGGTGCCTGCAGCCTGTTCCAGGGTCACATGGGTAGGTGTGAGAGGCAGTTAGCTTTTTTATATTTCTTCCAGACACCCACACAAAAAATGGTCTGGGTGTGCCTGAATGGGCCATCTCAGACAGGAAGGGGGTGAGAGAGCTGAGAGTAGCCTCACTTGCACTTCAAAATACTCTGCCCACCCCCTACACACTAGGAACTCCACACTAGCCTATTGTGCCAGCAGGTAGAATGAGACCAGGGATACAGGAAATTCCAGACACTTCTGTGGGGGGAAGCCTCCAGAAGTTTCTCCCACTTCTAAATGGGCACCAGGTATAAAAAATAGGGGACCCTCAGACTCACTCATCAGTTCCCATCTGGGCCTGAAGAAGAATTCTCACAGGACTGCCTGTTGCTGTGACCTACTGTATACTTCAGAGGTATGTGCCTTACTGCACCAAGAAGGACTGCTTGGCTTCCTGAAGCCTTCCCTGTGCCCTCAGAATCCTGCCCTGCTTCTTGAGACCTGCTCTTCTACTTGAACCCACAACATACTGAGTGGTCCCAAGGGCTTGTTGGCTGGCCTCCTGATCAGAACCTCAGGGACAGAAAAGGCTTAAACCATCTTGAGCCCACACCTGGACCCAGTCTGGGTGAGTCCTAACACTCCAAGTGGCTCCCCTCCATTTCTGGACCCTTGGAAGTGGTGCTAAAGGAGCACCGACAGTGCAAATCCAAAACGTGGGACTTAGTGGGTGAAAGAATGGTCTGAAACAGAAGGTGTGTACTTACAAAGGGAGGAAGCAAAGGGAATAAGGAGCAGGGGCGTAACAAAGGCCCCCGCAGCCCCCGCATTGCTGGGGGGCCCCCGCGCTCCAGGGGCCCCCTTACATCATCATGATTTTAATGGTGCGCAGTGCGCTCTGCGCACGGCACGCCCGGCCTGGTGGTCCGCAAGGCATGCATGCCTGGGCCCCCGCCGAGCTTCAGCAGCTTACCTAATCACTGAGGCTCTTAATAAATTGTTGCACGTGCCCCGGTTGGGCCGGGGCCCCTGAGGCACTTATAAATGGTGCGTGGGCCCTGGCCCCTGAGGCTCTTACAAATGGTGCGCGGGCCCCAGCTGGGGCCCCTGGGGCTCTTACAAATGGTGCGCAGGCCCCGGCCGGGGCCCCTGAGCTTTTAAGAAATGGAGCGGGCCCCCTGTGGCTCTTACAAATGGTGTGCGTGCCCCGTCCGGGGCCCCTGAGGCTCTTACAAATGGTGCGCAGGCCCGACCGGGGCCCCTGAGCTCTGAAGAAATGGTGCGGGCCCCCTGAGGCTCTTACAAATGGTGAGCGGGTCCCGGCCGGGGCCCCTGAGCTCTTAAAAAATGGAGCGGGCCCCCTGAGGCTCTTACAAATGGTGTGCGTGCCCCATCCGGGGCCCCTGAGGCTCTTACAAATGGTGCACGGGCCCCGGTCAGGGACCTTGAGCACTGAAGAAATGGTGCAGGCACCCTTGAGGCTCTTACAAACGGTGCGCCGGCCCCGGACGGGGCCTCTAAGGCTCTCTTTACATTAAATGGCGGGACAGGGTGGATGCGCGCAGGCGCGGCGCTCACTTGTTTACATTCTGCCTTCCGGGTCGGGTATGCGCGTTGTACAGGGTGAGGTGCGGGGGCAAGGCTGGTGACCAATGCCCTGATTACGTTTGTTATGACATACGCAATGAGCCCACAGACAATTAAAAATGCGCGTTAGAGTAGGATGTGGCATCTAAGAGAAGACCTAGCCACGCTCCAACCAGGTCAGGACTGTCCGAAGTCCGTCACCCGTGGGGCATTTATCCATAATTTAAATTTTCCCCGGCCCCTACCTGGCTACTGGTTCGCCATGCGCTGCCCTCAGCCCCTGCCTTCTGCCCGTCCCGCTCGCACCTAACTCTGAACTTCAGGCCAGGCCCAGCCCTCAGATCAGGTGAGTGTTTGCATCCGACAGTCCGAGCCTAGTAGGCAGGAGGAGTGGTTCGTGGGTGGTGGCGAGGACCTTCAGATTAGGTCGTTTCTGAAGTGGGGAATCGATGGCGCCTGCAATCTGTGTTTGACATTTATGCGTTTCCTGGACACTAGTCTAGTGATACCACTGCTGTTGTTTACTTGGAGTCCTCTAGATGTCTTGATTTTAGAGGTTAGGAAGGGTGGAGTTCGATCCCTTAATATCTTGTAGCGATTAACCAACTGAAAACGCACGTATCTGCAAAATTTGACTACTAGTAATTTCAGAAATAGAAGCTGAATCAAGTACAAAAAATGTGCCACATCATATGTAGAAACTGTTTCGGGTGGCTGAACCTATGACATATTTTTCTGGTTTAGGAAGAAATACCATCGGTTCTGTATGCTTACGTTATCATTTGGAGTCTGGAGCTCAAATCTGGTCCTTGACCTGACCTGAAACCATCTCCTTGAACACACAATCGCACAGACAACCGTGTGAATGTGCTTTTTTACTGCCTTGAGGTACAAACTCACCACAGCTCCTACTTGAGCCTCCCTAAACTCTTACTATGGGCTGGGTTACTTGAGGAAGCAATAGGTGAGCTGTGAGGCTGCAGTGGTCTCATTTGTTGCATCATCACAACAGGGTTTGGTCTCAGACGATGTAGATCTTGTTATGGATCCACGCATGCAGAGTCCAAATTGTGGCAAAATCACAAACGGCTAGTGGTGCTGGAATGTAATGTGGCTTTCATAGGAAGATTTAGGCATGTTGTATGCTATGACAGCTATGTTGATGTGTAACACGGAACAAATTATTCATTTGGAACTGGTGACACCATTTCTATTTAACCATGACAGCCACACCCACAGAAAGGTTTTATGTGACCACAATAAGTAAACCTTAAACAACCATCATTGCAGTTTGTTCAATAGTTTTGTCGCGGTGCGTCCTCGCCTCAAGGGCTCTGATGCACCACACCCCAGCCCCTGCACCGCCTTTCCTTAGCGGCCTGTGCCACGTGTCCGCATCATCTTACCCGCGCTGTTCACCTTTCACATCTCGGAGCGGAGCCCTCCAAGGTGATCAGAGCTGGATTGGGGCGCAGGCCGGCAGAAGATGTCTCGGTGGCATACTGCCATGCGTTTTTGTTTTACTTCTGTAAAACAATGCCTCAATTAGTCATACGTTTCTAAATTCTGCATGTGGAAGAAATCCCACTCTGAACACCACTGCATATGCACTGTGGAAAGTGCATAAGTGTAGTGCATAAGTTGCATTAGAAGTGCAGTATAGGGTTGATATTACACATTGTTCCATGGCTGCTCCTGTGTCTCTGTCCAGCCAGGGGCACAGTGTGCAGCCATCAGCACAGGAGAGATGAACGAGGAGGGATCCGTGGGCAGCCCATATCTGAGGAGACCGCCTCCCTGAGGTCTACTTCTGTGGCATTCTTCACCCTTTCTGTGGCCTTGCTCTGCTGGAAACCCGATGGGCCCACAAACGTATGGGCATATTAAGAGGCCAGGTGGCATAAGGATGGTTCGATGATATATCACCAAGCAGGGCTGTTCACAAGGGCATTGTCAGTGCTTGTTCACTACCCACTGAAAGAGAAGAGTTACTGGCTGTGGTGAGACATCCCTGGCTGTCTGTCACCCTTACTGCACTAAACACACAATACAGTATTATATATCTTACGATCCACAGGAAGAGAAATGACAATCCTATACCGCAGAGATGGTGACCCGACACACCAGTGATGTGCACACCCCTCGGCTCACAGGTTCACGTCTGTGAGCAACTAATCCACGTGCCTTCCATCTTTCCACTAAGAAACCATGTTGTCCAATAGCCATGTTGGTGATTAATTGTTAAATGACTGAAACTAACAAGCGTCAAGAATGAAAGCACGGATGTGACCAATGGAGGAATCAGAATCCTTTTTTTATGGCTGAGGTGAGCCCCTGCAGTATGGCGGGTCGCTGGCCTGACTGACGCGGAGAATGTGGGTCCCCTCTACGTACTTTGCAGGGGGGGCCCTCAAGTTTCGTTACGCCACTGATAAGGAGGAGAACTATTTTTCAATAAAATGATGCAATTTTGATCTCCATTAAGCCTTAACAGAGTGACTATATGGCAGTGACTGCCCCAGGAAAAAAGAGAGCCCATGACAAACAACACTCAATTCACACACCCCACATACAATCCCAAATAAATATAATAACCACACACTAAGAGAGTGATAGGCAGCTGCTGAATGAATAAACCCAGTAGAAGTTATTGGAAGAGACTAGGGGTCTCTTCCCCCTCCCTCTGCATTTCCATCTCTCTCCACTTCCATTGACAGAGGTCTTCATCCCCACGACCACAGTTTATATCAACCAAGATGCATACAGATGATTGACCAATCGGCCCTTGTAGTTTATTGTTTTGCTTGAAGGTTTTATAGTAATAAGCAATTGCTTGTTCATCTTATATTCCTGTAATAAACATATAAATCCAATGCTTTTTGCAACATGCGTATATGAAGCTGTTAACAGAAACGAATAGAAACATAGGTTGTGGTAAAGTCAAGAGAATTATATAGTGACAGAACAGATAAATAGAACATTGAAGAGCACATTTACTAACAACTTAAACATCGTAGCAGGAGATTTCAATGTAGTCCTAGACCACACCCTAGACAGACAGTCAAGCTCCAAAACAAGACCACTTGCCTCCTACAACATGCTGAAAAATATCTGCAACAGATTTGAGCTACAAGACCCATGGAGACTACAGCACCCAGACACCAGAGACTATACCTTCTACTCCAACCCGCACAACACATACAGCAGAATCGACTACATCATCATCTCAAAAACGCACACGCACCTGATAGAACACACAGATATAGCAGCAAGAACGGTCTCAGACCACTCTTGCATCAGTCTACACCTAACAGGCAGGCACAACGACCACATTACCCGCAGATGGCGGTTCAACAACATAACGATAGCGAAGCAAGAGGACAAAGATCAATAGAGCATGCGATAAAATACTATATAGATGAGAACGACACATCGGATACCGACTGATAGAAATTAATGCCAGGAGGGACAGAGAAGCAAAATCGCAATTAGACAAACTAGAAAAGAACATAAAACAACTAGAAACCCAACACATAGATAACACCTCAAACTCAGAACTCCTTCTAACACTTACAGGCAAGAAATATGAATTCAACAGAATTGTCAGTGAGAGGGCGGGACTGTGGATAAGAAAGTACAAACAGATCAACCTTTGCGAAGCAAACAAGGCAGGGAAAATACTAGCGTCGTACCTCAAACGCAAGCAGAGACAGCACAGCATATCCAACATCACAGACCGGCATAACAAAACACACACCAGCCACAAAGAAATCCTACAAACTTTCAGGGAGTTCTACAAAGAGCTATACACAAAAGACGACAACATTGACAAGGCAGGCACCACGGACTAAATGAAAAGACTCAACCTACCCCAGTTACTGGAAGAGGAAGCGAAAACACTAGGCCAAGACTTCAAAGAGACTGAGATAGCAATAGCCATAAACTCACTAAAAGACAACAAAGCACCAGGTCCAGACAGCAACACAGCATCCTTCTACAAAAAGTTCAAAGAACTTCTTATCCCAGTCATGACCAAATCTTTCAACCACTGCGCAGAGGAGGGGACAATAACAGAAGCAATGGCACAAGCTGACATAATTGTCATTCCAAAAGAGGGTAAGGACCTGAAATGGCCCAAAAACTACCGCTCCATATCGCTAATTAACCTGGACTGCAAAATCTATGCAAATGTACTAGCCACTAGACTAAACAAGATATTACCCCAGCTGATCGTTTGACAGGGTTTCCTGGAACTTCCTCGAGAAGTGCTTGCAAGCGTACAATGTAGGGGAACCTTGCTGATCTGAAAACGTTCCAACTAGCGTTCATAGCCAGACAAGGGATGCACTGGTTGCTCCCTAGACAAAAATACACGCCAACATGGCTAGCCATAGAGGAAGCCATGCTGAACAACACTGTGCCACTCACACTACAAACATCGAACAAACAAGCACTCAACAATAACCCGATCCTAAAGTTCACGAAACAGGCGCTACTAAAGATAGACCGCAACCTAGAAATCAGCATCAAAACTCGCAGTGGGAGACACTCTGGTCTAACCACAAGATTAAATACAGACAGAAAACATTAGACATGAGTACATGGAAGAAACGAGGAATTCAGTTCCCAGCACAAATATAAATGGAAGGGACGCCATACACCTTCAACATCCTGAAAAGAAACCACAACCTACCAGATATAGAACTCTATAATTTCCTAGCTATCAAAACAGCCTTTACAAAATCAAAACTACATAGACAAACCCCATCTATCTTCCATTTCATGGAAAACATAAACAAGACAGGGCACCAAGTCTCACTTCTATATAAACTACTCCGACCCGTCAAATCCAAATTTATCGACAAAAAGACGGCCTACCGGGAAACCCAGACAAAATCCAAACCGACAGAACAGGAGCTACAAACACTGTGGGCTTCCCCATCTAAGAATATGATATCCCCAGTATTAGCACAGAGCAAATTCTGGCTACTTCACCAAGCTTATTGGACACCAGCTCGCTTGTCCTCTATAGGTCTCAAGGACAACAACAACTGCTGGAACTGCGGAATAGAGAGAGGGGACCTAGTTATGTTATGTTATATTCGTATTTGTATAGCGCACGGCTACTCAAAAAGAGTGTCCCGGCGCTTTTGAATAGGGAGACCTACAGCAACATAACACAACAACAGTAATAAAAAGCAAAGGGAAATACAGAAAAGAACCTAGAGAAGACAGCAGAACAGCCTAAAGAGTAAACAGCCAGGTTTTGAGGCCTTTTGTAAATGCAAGCAGACTGGTAGCTCCCCGGAGTTCTAGCGGCAAGGTGTTCCACACCTGCGGTGCCAGCAGTCCGAAGGAGCGACCTCCAATGCGGGCTCTCTTCACTCGTGGCACTGCCGCCAAGAACAGAGATTCTGACCTGAGAGAGCGAGCGGGATGGTAGAATACAATTCTCCTTTGGAGATACTTTGCTCCCACCGCATGGAGAGCTTTATAGGCCAAAGTTAATGCCTTGAAAACAATCCGTTTACGGATGGGCAGCCAATGTAGAGTCTGCAGCAAGCCCGCAGCACTGGCTCGCCTATTAAGGCCAAAAATGGCCCTCGCGGCCGCGTTCTGCACAACTTGAAGCCGCTGCAGCAGGTACTCTGGCAGGCCCAGGTAAAGAACGTTGGAATAATCTAACCTAGAGCCGATCAGAGCCTGCACAGTCAGCTTCCTATGTTCCTCAGACAGAAGAGGTAGAAACCTCCGCAGCATCTTAAGGAGGCCGAAGCAGGTGCCCGTCACACCAAGGATGTGGGCTCTTAACGTCAGACCCCTGTCCATCTTGACCCCCAAATTCTTGGCAATTTGGGAAGAACAAGACGGAGGAAACATGTGACTGGGCCACCAAGCTTGCCAGTCTGGCTCCGTCGCACACCCGAAGAAGAGTACCTCGGACTTATCGGAATTGCACTTGAGGCTGTTCAGCTGGAACCATTTAAAAACAGCCCCAAGGCAATCCCGGATACTCTCTCCATCAAAGTCTCCTCCCCTCTTACAAGAGAAGAGGAGCTGGGTGTCGTCGGCGTAGGATACGATCTGGGCCCCAAACGACTCCGCCAGTGCCGCCAGAGGGGTCATAAAGATGTTAAAAAGGGTCGGGCTCAATATAGAGCCCTGTGGGACCCCGACTCCCAAAGGCGGCATCACGGCGGAATCTGGGGAGGCCCAGACCGTTTGCCGGCGGCCAGCTAAAAAGGATGAAAACCAGCTGAGCACCGTCCCCCGTAGGCCAATCTCATAGAGTCTTGCGAGAAGGTCGTCATGGGGGACGGTGTCAAAAGCCGCCGACAAATCCAACATCACCAGCATGGCTTTGCCCCCAGTGTCCAGAACCCCTTTAATGGTTTCTGAGACCTCTAAGAGCGCGGTCTCTGTACTGAGATTCGGGCGGAAGCCGGATTGGGTGGCGTGCAGAATCTCGTGTATTTCCAGAAAATCGGAGAGCACCGTGTGTACATGCTTCTCCAAGATTTTCATCAAAGCAGGCAATAAGGAAATAGGCCTATAATTGACCGGAGCCTTAGGGTCAAGACCAGGCTTCTTCAACAAAGGAATGACCATTGCCTGCTTCCAGGCCTGCGGAACCACTCCCTGGCACAGTGAGAGATTCAGGAGTGGATTCGCCAGCGGGTTAATTACTTCCGCCATTTTTGCCAAAAATTTGGCCGGGCAAGGGTCCAAGGGCGACCCTGATTTAAGATTGCCCATGAGCGCTAAGGAAGCAGGGGCTGAGATAGGTGGAAAGACGGCCAGCACCGGACCTAACGGGGCCGGAAGGTGCAGATCATCCTCAGGATTGGACTGCCCCGTGGGCGCCACCAGTGGAAAGGAATCCTGGATATGTTTAATCTTGCTGGTGAAAAAATTAGCAAGATCCAATGCCCAGGATTTAGAGGGCATATCTTGAGAAGTATTGGACCGCGGGGCCATGAATTCTCTCACTATGGTAAAGATCTACTTACAGGAGTTGGAGGCGGCTTCTATCCTCCCTGCAAGGTAGGCTTTTTTTCCAAGGCGAATGTCTCGGTGATAGGCCTTCACCGCCATCTTATAGGTCAGCCTAGCCACTGGATCGTATTGTGAGCGCCAGGCTCTTTCGGCTGCCTTACACTGCTGTCGGGCAGCTGACAGTGCCGCAGTGAACCAGGGAGCCGAAACCCGTTTCGATGTTAGACGGGGGGCCAGCACCGGGGCAAGATCGTCCAGCCTATCCAGAAGCCATGCTTGCAGAGACTCCAGGTCCTTCTCCAGGTCGCCTGAAAGGGGGCAAGGGTGATCCAGGGCAGCCTGGGCTAACATTGCAGGGGTCACTCGATGGTATGCCCTAGGAGCTCGTCCCTGCTGCTGGGACACAGCAGCAGGGACGAGAACACCTAGAACACCTCTTCTTCAGTTGCACAAAAGCCAAACATTTCTGGAAACAGGTGCTAGACTTCACAAACAAGACACATAACAATAGTCACAGCACATATCTCACCGGACATCTCTACCCAAGAAGACAGAAATCTCCTTGACTTCCTCCTCACTTCAGCAACTAAGATAGTACTCACGTACTGGAAAGACACCGCCAAGGCCACATTCAAACGGTGGCTAAATTGGGTGATCTTTCTCAGGGGAGCAGACTTCACCACTCTCAGAAACACGCCAGTAAGACACCCATACAGAGAAATGTGGTCTAAACTAGATAAATTGATAGACTCCTTCAAACCACCATAGACTAAGCAGAACCCAACTTCTAATCGAGAAGTACTTTTCTCTCACAAACAACCACCACCAACAAACAACAGAATAAATGTTAAATGTTACTTGTGAGCCAGTCCTTCTGGGCGTACAATGTCGCACCGTCAAACTCACCACAAAAAACCCAAAGCTACGATTAACCAAAGAAATACAAGTATTTATGTTTGTCATTATATGTAACCTGTAAATACCAATACAAAAATAAAAATGAAAAAAGAAGAGCACATTTACTATTATGTCATTTACTATTATGTCATGCAATGCAGCATAGCAAAGGAACTTGCTGTGCTGCATTGTGTGAAAGGGGGAGAGCATAAATACTGCATTTGTTTACAAAGATGTGTAGCATTTCTGCTCTCTCCTTGCACTGGTGCACTGTGTACTGCCTAGCACCAACTCAGGCACCATTTTGCCATAGTGCAAGGGGGCCTGCGTAACAGGCAGGATTGTTTTGGGTCATTGTTGACATGGTGGCATCCTATTATGGTGTTTTATCTCAAAGAAAATAAAATACTGGTCTGGTTTACCCTGTAGCTTACTTCTCTAAAAAACAGAATTCACCCACAAAGTTAAACTGTACAATCACTGATCAGGCTATTTTGACCATCAGGAGAACTTTAAAGATTTAAGGCATTTTTGTTAAGGACCAAACAAACTACAGAAGTGTACACCGATCATAGAAATGTTCAGTTTCTGAAATCAGCTACTCACTCACAGGCAGCCAGGACGAAATTTGTTCTTTTCTGACCATGATTTATAGACAAGGTCACGGACATGGTAAAGCTGATACTAGATAGCGACAAGATCCATTGAAGGGTGAAAATCAGAGGATCCCCCAATATTTTGTGCTCCAATCTTTCGATTGCTACAATAATTGTGGATTCATTTCTAACAAAAATACATACAAAAGGCAACCTGTAGATAAAAACCTTGGGTAAATGAGCAATACATAAAAGATGAAAATATATATTTCTGTATCAAGAAAAAGGTTACTTCTAAACTTTTAGCACAGATTTCTACACAAAGCAGGATGTGGTGTGCCATGGTTCCCATTACTGCCATGTGTAAAGAGCTAGATATGAAAGTTTGTCTGCCTATCAGTTGCCATTCTCAGACTAATGACCAGTCTGAGAGGTTAAATGAATGTGTTGAGCTAAATTTGAGATATTGAAGTGGCAATGAATGATTTTCACCTAGGAAGTTATTTTCCTAAGAATACATTGATCCAAACCTGAGAGTTGGACTGGGACTCACAGCATCCACCTCTGCTTTTCTTCTGTTTATATAGCCTACAAAGTGTAGATTGTTCCAAGGTGAAAGACATCAACATATACATTTCTCTGGTCGCTCAACAGAGGGTGGGCATGGAGAGCAGTGATAACACAAGATAAAGAAAGTTCTGTGCCTTGATATCCTAAATGGTGCCTACATCTGCCTCTTTCCATTGGTGCACTAAATTAGGTATAATAAGAGGCAATGTTTTCTTTGAACTGCTGCAGGGCACCACTTGATTTCTAGATAAGTGTGGAGCTCCATACTTTGCCTCAAAGATTGCAGATATATTACAACCTCGCTTTTCGGGTAGAGCCCATTTCCGGCAGAATGGAGGTGAAAATGAGCGATTGAGACTCCAAATGAAGACATTTAGGGTGTGTTCCCTGTATTAACCTCCTCGCCTCTATGGGTCTGAAGACACATACTGGTGGCCGATTATTTCCGTAATGGGGTATTACACGGAATGGAAACATTAGAAGCTGTACAATCAAGGATCCCAATTAAATACACAAAGGAACTTGACAATAAAAAAGGAAAGGTGGTACACCCGAAAACGACCAGGCCTCTCTCAACTAAAGAGAACCCAGAAACTAGGCAAGTGGAGGATACTGAAGCCAAACATACAGGACTGACACTAGCTGAACATACAGATAAAATACTTCATGACATAAAAGAGACCCAGAAAGCATCGGAGGTCAAGATTGATGTTGTTGTCTTAGATGCTGACATCTTTAGACCTGGGCATAGAAAATTGGCAGAGAGGAGTGCTACAAAAAATCAACCCTGGTGATAGTGAGGCCCTCAGTATCCAAAATGCAAACACAGATTCAGTCACTGCAGGCAATGGACGTAGCTGAAGGACATTCCAGGGGAAATGACATCCATATAGTGGGTATATCAAAGAAAGCCGAGGGCTCCAGAGTTGAGTTATTTGTGTAGGACTGGCTATTGCAAACAGTTTTGAGTGGAAAGGCTTCAGAATTTGGCTCTGGAGAGTGGGCCCACATGGTGGCCTTTTATGTGGGACACCCCTGACATCCATTGTGGCCAGACTACTTAATATCAGAGAGATAGAGACCACATATTGCAAGTTTCCATAGTGTATGGTCCAACAGGGCCACAGGGCAACATTTTCCCAGACTACAGAAATGCTGTACAGAGACAATGCCAAACCTTCATAAATGTTAAGAAACAACTGGGGCAACTAGACCTGAAGTACACTCTGCTCTATCCTGCTAAGCTACGAGTGATTTTGAATTATACCTTACACTTTTTGTTTTCAGCTTTGTTCATAGCGACATTTCTAGAATCTGCGGGGCATCCTTCCTGGACCGACTTGCTAGAACAGGAGGCAATAAAGGGCAATGAAATGGCAGAGGCAGATTGTCAGCAACGCAACAGATGGATGAGAAAACAGGCAGAACTGGAGAGAGCGCACATGGTAGGGGCCGGGACTGGAGACTGCGGATCAGAGGAAACTAGATCTGAAGCGAAGAGGTGTTCGATCCAGTGGCATCATCTCTGACTTCGGATCTCATAATTTGACAGCTTAGAGAAGTACAATGGCAGGATCAAATACCTTCATTTAATGTTTTGATTAGCTGTGGAATGGTGGGGGGAAGAGGGGTGAGGGTTTCCAGGAGAGAAGTGATCCTGCAGGCTATTATGTAACATTTGGAGTATGGGCTGACATGACTGAGTCACAGTTGGTTGTTAGTTGCTTACATTCATATACTGGTCATCACCAAGGTTGGAGAGTTAGAAACTGTTTGAAGAGTCCTGTGATTAGCATCATATGTTAAGCCAGTAGAATGCATTGTTATAATGGTATGTTGCGCTGGCAAACTTAGTTTATGACTACATTTTATGGCAGGAGGAGGAACTCTCTGCACTAGAGCATTATTTAAGATTGGCAACAGTGGACAAACCCATATTGACACCATCCTAACCGAGAACATGAGGGGATATGTACAGCTACTAAACAACACCAAATAGATGCCTACCTTGTGATGTTGTGTGGATATAGCTTGTATCCAAGAAACACATTTCAATACAACAGGGGCTGGATAAATTAGCTAAGAGATGGAAAGACCAGATTGTTGGGAATACATACCCACTGTACACTATGGGAGCAAAATATGGGTATCCTCAGGGTACCATATATGATCCTAGAAGGGAGATCTTGAAGGCAAATACATGATCCTCAAAGCAATCTTGGATGGGGACCCACTAGTTTGTACATATGCCCCGAATGCTGACCAGGTGGCATAATTGGACACTGTAAACCAGAGTCTCTTCCACGACGATCAATTAAATTGCATATGGGGAGGAGATTTTAATTGCCACCCAGGCAATGATTGCTCCTTTCCACTTTAACCAAGAGGTCAATGTCATAGCACTATAACCTACTTCAATACATGTGGCACACATAGACATATAGGGGGCATAGTGAATGACATGCACCCCCTCACTAGGGAACACAGTCTTTGCTTAATCACTCATGATTCAAGGTTGCTGCGGATGGGACCTTGCTATGTGGATCTACAAGTTCTTTGCTAGAGAACAGTAGGGGCCACCTGTATGACACGTTTAAGCAGTCGCAAAAGGAGAATCCAGACGTTTCAACCGCTAAAGAGTCATTTGGCATGAACTAACCGTATTTTGCAAGGCTGTAACCTATTACAAAATCGCAAAATAGGGTTTGCAAGTTGGTATTTGGAAGGGATGTTTCAAGGGCGTCCCCTCCTAATAGCGAGTTGCAGGGACATATATGTCCAACCATTACATTTTGCAGCTCATAAATTGTGATTTTTAGCGAGTTGCAATTTGCGAGTGGCAAAATGAAATGTACTAATATGTCTCAGACACATTAGAAATTCACAATGTTTGCCTTTAGATACCTTAGATTTGCAACTATTAGATCTGTTGTTGACAGTTGCTGTTAAGGTTATACTTATGGAATGGAAGTCTTTTTCTTCCGTGTCATATCATACGTGGTGGGCATGGGTTTCGTTTCTACGAAGTGCACACATTTCAGTTGATGTGGCTCGTCTTACTCCTACTATCTCTAGTAATGTCTGGAGAGCTCTTGACACTTACATGGACTTAGCCTCGAAGGACTTGGTTGCCCAGTATCCTTTTGGATCGGATGTATGACGTTACAACGCATACTTTTACCACGCATACCTTTACAACGCGGTTTTTACCACGCATACCATTACAACGCATAGCGCTTAGAGGTGCTGGATAGTGGTAAGTATAATTTTCAATTCCAACTCCAGTCCCCGTGGACACTAGGGAAGGTGTTGGATAGAAAATTAAACGTATTCCCTATCCTAGAGCGCCCCCCAGCGCAATGCGTTGTAATGGTATGCGTGGTAATGCCTGCGTTGTAATGGTAGTGCGTTGTAAAAATTTCGTTGTAAACGTTACATACCTTTTGGATCATCGAATTGACTGCTGTTTGTTATTTGTGTGGGGTGTTTTTTTGTAGTACGATAGTGAATCCTTCTCTCCCCTTTTTTCTCTCCTGCCTTTTTCTTTTCTTTCCCCCTCTGTATCCTCTCTCTTTTTTCTTTCTCTTTTCTTCTTTTTGCTATCCTCCTTTCTGCTCTTTCATTCTTAATAGTGATACCGTGTACGAAGATTGTGTTTCACTGACATTCCCCTCATGGTTTTCTTTTATTTCTTTTTCTCACAATTATATTGCTTGCGGGATTTATTTGTTCTTCATTCGTATATGCCTAATGCACCAATGGATTTTGTTTGTATCACTCTATATTGTATTTCATTCTTTCTTTTCTGTCTTAAAATTTAATAAATTTATTGAACAAAAAACAAAAAAAACAAAGAAAAAAAAAGAAATTCACAATGGGGTCTCAAATGACCTGCCTCATCAACATTCGTAAGGCAGATTGCAATTTGCAACCCATTGGAAATGGGCAATAACACAGGATGCTGGCCTGCTGGGGACCGCCCGCAGACCACCATGTTTGTGTTTGCTTTTAAATAAAGCAACTTTTTTTTAAAATGCGCCTAATTTTTCTTAGAGAAAAACAGGATGCGTTTAAAAAAGAAAAATGAAACGTTTCATTTTTTAAGTGTAGGCAGTAGTCTATGGGGCCACTGCTTGCTTAAAAAAACTTTTTGCTACCATTCACAAAGGGGAAAGTGTCCCCCGTACACCTCTTCCCATTCATGAATGGCTTACCACCTACCTCTACTAGGCGGTAAATTGCAATTGTTTTAAAACTGCATTTCAGTCGCAAAACAATCGTACATCTTCCTGCAGCTCATTATTTGTTAGGGATGCCCTTGGCAAGCACCTTCCTATTAGTGACTCGCAACCCTATTTTGCAAGTTGGTAATAGGTTACCAACTCCCAAATAGCGTTAGTTCATGTGAAAAGGCTATTTAGCAGTCACAAACGCGACCCAATTTCCATGTGCGACCGCTAAAAGCCATTGTATGTGTGGCTCCTAATGTCACACTTGCATAATTATGTATAATTTTGTGTCATTTCCCCCAAATTTCACATAATTATGCAAAAGCAAATTTCCCAAATTTTGCACACCCCTAATTATCACCTGCTGGCATACTGTTGAGGCGCCTCTGCCACCAGTGGTGAGATGGCAGGATATGGAAGCGACTTAAGTTAGACTGAGATACCACCAGCATTTGCAGATAATGCAAAAGACTCAGAAAATGTTAATCAATGATGGAAGATTTTATGCAAAACGTGTATGTGGGGAAGGGAAAATGAAAGGATAAGAAATATTAATCTCTGGAAAACAACATGTGTTGAACCGCTATAAAAGAGATTTTGAAAAAGGTAAGGACAGCTGGGAAACCACATTTTAATTGTCAAAAAAGGAAGGCAATAATAATAGAAACTCAAGTAAACTAATAAAAAGTATTTTGAAAAGTAGAGAATGATGGCTATTCAATGTTATACAATTTTAGTTCCCACAAGCTGTCCATAAACAGGATATTGCAAGTTACTTCGCAGTTCCATGACCACAGACTAAGGCGTCACAGAACACCTTAGTGATTTGCTATATCTTCGCAAAATACAATGTCGGAGTACATGAGATATAATTGATAAACTGTCCATTTAAACCTCTGCATTTACATGAACGCACTGGTCAGTGCTGTGCCATAATTTAGGTTTAGCTTGAAAAAGTTGTAAAGTTATAATTGCTTTGTCATTGCTGTTCTTGGCACCGACAATGCGAAATAGTTTTTCCTCTTGAGAACAAGCAACTGTGGCGTACTGGGATATAATTTACTATGCAACTAATGAAGCAATTTCACCTGTACTGGAGTGATAATTAAAGTCAGTCGAGAATCCCAATTAGGAACAAAGTCTGAAACTTTTAAGTGTAAATATTCCCATTGCGACTGATTAAAACAAATGGGAATGTAGAATGAAATGTGTAATGATAGCAGAATCCAGTGAGTCTTAAGATACATTTAGAATACACTAACAGCCTCGGCGACCTTTCCCCAGATGCGTACGAGTGGCTAGAAATCAAACTTTGAAACAAGGGAATTTGTCATTTTTTACTCTAACGTTCCTCAGATTTACAGTACTTTTTAGTTGTTTCTATATTGGACTTTTAGTGTTCTTGCGTGCATTGGATGGGCAATGATCTGATGCTGTACTCCCATGTTGATATATTATTTCAAGTTTCCTCAGACGTGCTCCTTTGCAGATACTGTCAAAAATGGCCCACAACACACTCCCCCCGATGTTGCCACGGTCAGCATAAATAGTGCCAATGCTTTAATGCAATCACCACGTTTAGAGTGAAAAAAGTATAATTACAATAACCCTCAGACTGGATCTACTCTGACAGAAATTAGGATGCAAATTAATAAGCTGTAACCATTGAAGTAAAAAACAAATCTACTCAAATAGATTTCTCCCTGTCCTATGCACAACAAGCATTGTCAAATACACAAGGTCTCTCTTGTGAGGAGCGCAGGACTATTAAAGTTGCCAATGTTTTTTCTTTTCCCCCGATAGCCACTGTGAGTGTGCTCGCATACACAAGGCCATCTCAGAATGATTTTTATTAAATAAAAAAAACTGTTCCAAGATTGTTTCAGCGCATGCTTGCTCACGTACTGCAGCTATCTTACAGTGCTGTTTTCTGTTAAATAAAACAACTTTCTTTTCCAAATGCACCCCATATTGCTTCCATGTTTCTGTTTAATTTTTTAAGAGTAGGCTGTGGTCTCTGGGGCTACTGCCTGCTCCTATAAAACGTTTTCGCTACCAGTCGCAAAGAGGTAGGGGTCCCCTGGGGACGCATTCCAGTTTGCGACTGGCTTACCACCTACTTGAAGTTGGCAGGAAACTGCGATTGTTTTGCGACCGCATTCTGGTTTCAAAGCAGTGGTATATGCTCTTGCAACTCTCTATTAGGAAGGGACTCCCTTGGCAAGCGTCTTCCTACTAGCAACTTGCAAACCCTATTTTGCAAGTCAGTAATAGGTTACTGTCTTGGAAAATAGGGTTGGCACATTATAAAAGATGTTTTAGTGGTTTGGAAACAGCATGATTCTCTGTTTGCTATGCTAAAAATGGTCGTACATATTCCCCAATGACAGTCCACTGTGATTAAAACTTGGAAGCAGGTGCAACAGGAAGTAGCTAAACCACAGGGCCACCCTTGCAAACAAACAAGGAGATGGGTTTAACCGAGAGACCTGGGGACTGATGGGAGGTCGAGGCCTGCATTGCCTGGGAGGGAGGGAGTAGAAGGCAGAGCAGGACTCTCTCAGTTCTCCCTCAGCAACCCCCCCCCCTCCCCCCATGGAGTCAAAGAAGAAACAGTAGCCTGCCGTCTGCTGGCAGATCAGGGCTGGCGAGGTCCATCCCAGTAAAGTGCATGCAACCTGTGACTAGAGGAAACAAGGGATGGTTGACAAGACCTTTTACCCATGGATTGGTGCTATGCAGGCTGCAGGCACATTGGTGTAGACGCAGGACAAGACTACCAGGGCTGAACTTCAGAAAAACTGTGAACTGAGCAGGCCAGCACATAGTGGCAGCACCTGGAGATTTACCAGGAGGGCACGGTGGGCACTAGAGTGGCTCTAGGATCAGGCCTGGGTAATATGTGGGGCGTAAAAAAAACTGTATCTAAGACGATTTGGTAATCCTGAGTCCCTACAAGATTACATTTAACAAAATACGGACAGCAGGTCATTTAGACATTAGGAGTCACCCAAGCAGGATACGGAGTGGTGGTGGCATGCAACAGAGCGAAAGTGGGCAAATCAAAATATAGATACAGGCTTTGGCCCTACTAGCGAAAAAGTCTCAGTATCTATAGCAAAGGATACAAATCCTCGAGTATAGAGCAGAAGACTCCGATGACCACTCCTGAAGTAATCACATACACATCATAAGATTATGAGAAAATGCTTAATGCCCTAGATGGAGCTTCAACTTGAGGTGTTTATCTGCTCACATATAACACCACAAGATCTCCCAAAATTCTTCTCAATCAGATGAGCACACAGTGTACCAGTGGCGCCCTCAAAACCAGGGGACTCCAGTGGTGACCAAGAGTCCCCACAAGCCCACAGTTGTAGCCAACTTGCTGAATTACAGTGGACATGAACACCTTTCACAGAAGGTGCACCAAAAGCTCCCATATATAGTAGAAAAAACATTGTTCCTATTGCCAGATCTCACCAAGGTGGTACAACAACAAAGCAATCTGTTTCTGAAAGTCTAACGCACACTTAGATCCCTAAACGTCAAATACATGCTACTACTCCCAGTGTTGCAGGGATTCTGCTCCTCAACAGAACTATGCTTGGAACCATAGAACATCTGTTTTTAGGGACTGATGGCCAGATGTACGACCATTCCATTTAACATTCGTAAATTGTGATGTTTTGCGACTCGCAATTTTACAAGTCGCAAAACAGAATCTACTCATCTGTTTTAGACACATTTAGCAATTCCCAATGGGGTCACAAATGACCTGCCTCATCAATATTCATGAGGCAGGTCACAATTTGCGACACTTTGGGAATGGGATACAGGAACATGGATGGTGGCCTGCTGGGGACAGCAAACCACCAAGTCTGTGTTTGCTATTTAAATAAAGCAACTTTTTTATTCAAATGTAGCAGATTTTCCTTGAAGGAAAACAGAATGCGTTTAAAAAAAAAAAAAATTGTTTTCATATCTCAATTTTTTGTGTGCATACAGTCACATAGGGAAAGGTGTCCCCTTGGGTCTCTTTCCCATTTGCGACTGGCTTACCACCTACTTGAAGTAGGTGGTAACTGTAATTGATTTGCGACCATATTTGTGGTTGCAAATCAATCGTACATACCAGTGTGAATCACTATTAGGAAGGACCCCATTGCAACACCCCTTCCTAATAGTGACTCAGAGACCCTATTTTGCCAGTTGGTAATAGGTTACCTACACACAAACTAGGGTTTGAACATACTACAACCCTTTTTAGCGGTTGCAAACAGCCCGATTTTTCATTGCAGCCACTGAATACAGTCGCACATTTGCCCTTGAATCACCATACAACCTCAGTATCAATGAGTCTGAGTTGGACTAGCTATAGTGCCTCACCTGCCCTCCTAACCTTAGCCGGGAAAAGGTGAAATGGGACCCGGGCCCACAACACTCTCGACTCTCTAAGAGATTGCGGTAACAGGACACACCCTTTCGCTTTCTCACTAATACTTGTCCACAATAAGATAACCAGGAGACATGAAGGAAGTTTAGAATGTTTATTTAAACTATTGTGCTCTGAAATGCAGAATACATGCCACAATTAGAAAACAAGTGCAGACTAAACATTCTGTCATCGTGGCTAATTATCAATATACCATGAAAAGCCCTGTCAGTTTATAGGACAGAGTAGCTTAAATCCCCCTACCTTGCTAATTAAACTAAATGATGACATATGAAAGATTTCCGGGATTACTGGCAGACCTCATACCTTAGCATATACTGATGAACGTTCTACATCTCAGCAGATGCTGTGCTCTTGTCTCTGTCTCAGAACTCTTGTTCCATGTCTGTGTTTTTGGCTCCTGTGCTCATCCATATGACAAGACATGGGTGCACATAAACCACAGCTGCATTCATGTGTTATGTCTAGGTGCTAGGGTCAAGCCAGAAAGAATAACAAGGGACATTTTTGTTTCACCTTAGTGGTGTTCATACTAAATCCCAGATGAAGAACAGAATGCGAAAAAACATGCAGGTTCCGTGTGAAAGTACAAAGCGGCACATTAGCAAGCGCGTTTATATAGTAACGTGCAGAGGAAAAATAATGCCTATGAGGTGCACAGGTAGGCTAACATAGGAAAAACTACAATTGGCCATGCAGGAAACACACATCACCAGTAAAATCTAACATCTAGAACAAGAAGCACATTTTTTCACAGATCTCGATGTAGTAGCGGAATGTACGATGCAATGGGTAACTGACTGAAGATGGAACTGATCAATGAACCAAGGTGTAGAAGGAATAGCAGATGCACCAGGATGAGACAATAAACTATGTATAAGTCAATGGCTGAGCCGGCAACCACAGGCCGCACAAAGGTGGTAGCTGAAGCGACACAATATTGAGAGGCCAGGAACTTGACTAAAGACAATGAATCAGGAATGAAGGACATGACTGAGAACACCGCATCCGATACTAATGACCGGGCACCAATCTCTAGGCCACCACCCTGTATTACACCCATGACAGTGACACATCTTCGGTTGCAAAGGGTGCTTCCTATCGGCGGATGCATTGTGACTCATGCAGTACCGCATTACTTAAGGCAATTCCACGGATCATCAGCCCCAAAAGAATCCAGATATTGGCCCCCTCACAAGGCTGTGACAGCGAAGAGACCAACAATGAAACACAAATAACTAACTGTAAGGGTAAGATATACCTCTAAAAGAGATGAGTTGGTCAAACAACACCATGGTTCCAGGGTTTAATTCAAGTTAGATAGGAATATTTTTTTTACTATATCCTGGGGGTGGTTTAGGGAAGGGGAGCACACATGCACAGATCTCTTGGTGAGTATGTTCATCAACCATGTGCAATTAATAGTTCATGACATCCATTAACCTCAAAGAGACACAAAAGTGCAGGCATACCTAGTTTTAATTGAAATTGCAATGCTTGTCTTGACAGGTGACCAAACAGAGGAGAAAAACTTCCAAAAGTTGGAGGAATCAATTATTCCATAGGAAATACTAGTCATATCCCTAGGCGTAGTCCTTTGGGCGAACATGGGTTCCTGTTTGAAACACAGCACACATCAAGGAAACAAAGGGACAGATTTGTGATAGTATGGGGTCTCCTGGATGGTGCACCAATAAAAAAGGCATGCATACACATGCCCCAAATGCATCTCAAGTAGAGTTTCTCTGAAGACTTAGATTGCACGTTCAGACAATATTAGAGATTTCCACTATATGTAGTGGCGGCTTTAACCCCTTGGCCCCGGGGTAATTCCCCCGCTGTGCTGGGGGGTGGGGGGGGCGCACAGCCACAGTGGCCATGTGCTCATGACGAGCTGAGCTCGTTACGGCCATGCCTGTTTCCATGGAACGCTCAGCACAGCGGGGGAATTAGCCCCGCGTGCGAGCGTTGCGGCCGTTATGACGAGCTGAGCTCGTCATGAGCACACGGCCACCGTGGTTCATGACGAGCTAAGTTCATCATGAGCATGGGAGGGGTTAACTGTGTAATAGACACAGGGATGGAAGGATCTGTCCTACTCTCTGCTCAATCCAAACATTGGGAAGGTTTCAGATGTCTTAATACACTGGTTGTGAGATTGGAACTGAGCAGACTCAAGGTGAGCATTACAACCAATGAACATAGAATATTCATTTTACTATACAGTATGTAGACTGCATTCCAGAACTTACTTGAAACTACAGTATATGCAGTGATGCATTATGTCCATGGAACATTTGGGATGCATACTGCCAGATCATAACCCATTGCATTCAGATGCATCTGAAAGTGCTGGGCACATTCATTCTGGAACTTTCCTAGAGACACACTCTGATGGTTTTTTAGCAGCATGGAAGTGTGAAGGGGAGAAAATCATTAATGAGCAATCATTTTAAAAACATCCCTCGATACATAATAGCCAAAAGACTCTAGGAAAAGGTTGGTTAAATTTATTGCAAAGATAAAAATAACTGAACATAAACACACCTCAAGAAGAGAGTATATAAATACGAGGAAAACAGACTGAAGCCAATATCTACGCACGCAATTCAGATGGTGCAGCATAGGCAGAACAATTAATTCAAGAAGTAGGATACAGGCAATCAAGAAACTAGAGTCCAAATTCCCCTGCATGCCGGGTTGATGAATGAAGAGCATTAAATCTATCCTTCCGCTGCCACTAACATGACATCCCTAATCTAATGAGTACGCATTTCCAATGATGAAGTAAGGTGTAAGTTGTCTTCCTAAGAAGTCTCTCCACCATTAGGATGGGCCTGCAGCATAAAGCTATGCTCTCTCAGGAAAGAGCTCGTTCTGAGATGCTCGCTCTTTAAATGCAGGAAAGATGTGGGCACAATCCCTAATTCCAACAACCAATTATCCTCAAGTAGGATTCCCAGAGTGCACTTCTCGCACGCACTTCACAACGTACTTTTCATGAGCATACTTTTCCACTGTGTTCTCCATGTACATCCTTTGCAACTATTCGTCCTTGGTTCCCATGCCTACTCCCATGTGAAACCTTCTCCTTCCTTTATCATACCCAAGCCACGTTATTGTAACTTCTTCTTTCCTTGCCGAGCTACTAAAACAACGATATTACTTTGCCTAAATTAATGCTTCTTCACCTGCAATGCAAAACATGAGAAAGAACATTTCCGCAGTACACATGAATATCAGGAAATGTATCCTAAAGCAAGAGTTGTCAGGAGTCTACATTTAAGGCCTACAGCTTCAACTAACATAAGAACATATCACTTGAACATTACGAGATACATTTCCGGTTTACATTTTGTAGGAAAGTAGGATTTGCTTCTTATGGTTACCTCCACTTTTTGCTTGATGTGATGCTGTTGTTGACTAGTCTGACTGGGATTCTGCTAATCAGCACCCTAGACTATAGGCCTTCTCCCTAAACAGTTATGTTATGTACTTAGGTACACTCCAGATTGGATACTGGGTTACCATTGTCAGTCCCTAGTATATGGTACACATGTACACAGGGCATTGGTACCCCAGAGGCCTCCCCATGGGCTGAAGCATGTATTATGTCATCCATGAGCGGCCTTGCAAAATAGAACTCCAGGCCTGCCATTGCAGCCTGTGTAAGTTGGTGCATGCACCACTTATTAAAGATATAGGTTTACTATATCTAAGGATCACTGAACTTAACCTATAAGTCACTCCTCTAGCAGGCTTTTACAATCCTGAAGCCAGGGTGCTTGGTTCTAAGTGAGAGGGTGCCCCTGCATGAGCAGTACATCCCTGCAGCCTACGAAGTCCATTCTCCCAGGTTGTCAGAGAAGCAGCCATAAACTATATATAGAGGGGTATTAGGTGACCGCGTGATGACCAACTCTAATACAGCTGAAACAAACCCTGTTATGTTTGGTATCAAACATGTTGGAATCATACCCCCACATCGGTAACAGGTGTGGGAGGTATGATTCCACCCCTCAGAAGCATGCTTTGTGGGGTCCCTGGGATTCTGGGTACCAGCCTTCTAGCTCCGGAGAGCACAAAAGGCTTGCAGCCAACCAGAGACACATTTCTGCCATCCTGCTGCTGAGACAAGCTCGAGCAGGGGAAGGCAGAACAATAGGCATCTTGTCACAGACAGGATTTAGTGTATTAGGGCTGGGTGGGTGCGCTTGCCAGCGACTGAAAGTCTACATGAGGGGCACATTTGGTTTCCCTGTGCATAGTTCAGTTCAAACGAGTCCTGGGAGTCATTCCCTCCCACTCTGGCGTGAAACTGGACAAAATACATGAGCGTAATCTCCCCTCTGTCCAGACCCTCCCTTGGGAGGGTCCCCTGAATCTTTCCAACCCTTTCCTGTGGGTACTTAAGGGCTTACCTGGCTGTAGGACCTTAGATTTGTCATGGACATGATTCTAACCTGAAACCACTGCACTACAACCGTCTGGGCACTCTGGACTTCGCTGGACTTCGTTTGGGCCTGACTCCATCTCCCCCTCAGTTTGCTGCATCGCCTGTGCCTGTGCACCATACAGGATCCGTGCAGGACCTGTGGAGCATCAAAGGTAACTGAAGATAATCTCCCTTGGAGTGAAGAAGTAACTCCCCTGCATTTGCAGGCACCCCAACACTGCAGACTGGTCTACTGATCCCGAGCTCCTACGGATACCAAAGGGTCTAGCAATATAGGAGATGGGTTTCTACATCCCTCTTGGCCCGAGCTGCCCTCTCACCAAGTTTGAGGTTAGAATTTCTCCTGGGGGCTCAATTCCAGAACTCCTGTGCACCGCGTACTTTTGCAAGTGCATGCACTCGTTGGCAATTCTTTAACAAGTGCATTGGGCTCTAAGTAGCCCCAACCTCGGGTGACTTTCTGCACAAAGATATTCGGAATCCACTTGTAGATCCTGCAGAGCATGCGGAGGGTGTTGTAGCAGGAGGAGTCAGCGTTGACCTGCTTAGACATGGAGAGGGAGGAGTCGAGGATGAATCCTAGATTGCGTGCATGGTTGGTGGGTGTTGGTGCTCTTCCCAGTGTGGTCGGCCACCAGGAGTCGTCCCAGGCTGAGGTGGTGGGTCCGAGGATGAGGACCTCCGTCTTGTCCGAGTTCAGCTTCAGACGGCTGCTACTCATCCAATCGGCGACGGCCTTCATTCCCTCATGGAGGTTTGTTTTGGCAGTGTGTGGGTCCTTGGTGAGGGAGAGGATGAGCTGGGTGTCGTCAGCTTAGGAGATGATGTTGAGGTTGTGATGGCGGACCACTTGTGCGAGGGGGGCCATGTAGACGTTGAACAGCGTTGGGCTGAGGGATGAGCCCTGGGGGATGCTGCAGATGATGTCGGTGGCTTCGGATCGGAGGGTGGGAGGCAGACGCTCTGGGTTCTGCCGGAGAGGAAGGACGTGGTCCAGTCAAGAGCCTTTTCTTGGATTCCGGCTTCTAGGAGGTGCGTCTTTAGAGTGCGATGGAAGACCGTGTCGAAGGCGGCTGACAGGTCCAGGAGGATGAGGGCTGATGTTTTGCCGTTGTCTAGTTGGCGCCTGATGTCATCTGTGGCAGCGATGAGGGCTGTCTTGGGGCTATGGTTTCGTCTGAATCCGGACTGGGACGGGTACAAGATGTTGTTGTCTTCGAGGTGGCGGGCCAGTTGCATGTTGACGATTTTCTTGATGACCTTTGCCGGGAACAGGAGCTGGGAGATGGGCCGGAAGTTCTTGAGGTCCTTGGGGTCCGCTTTGGGCTTCTTGAAGAAGGACGTTGATTTCAGCGTGCTTCCATATTTCTGGGAATGTCGCTGTTTCGAAGGAGATGTTGATGACCTTTCGTAGCTGGGGTGTGATGGCTGCGTCTGCTTTGTTGAATACGTGGTGTGGGCACGGGTCAGACGGAGATCCTGAGTGGATGGGTTCATGACCTTGCGTGTCTCGTCGTCGTTGACGATGGACCAGGAGGTCAGGCGGTTGGCGCTGGAGGTGTTCACAGGAGAGGTGGAGTCTGGCGTAGTCGGGGCGGTCGTGGTGTTGAAGCTGTCGTGGATGTGCAGCGATCTTGTGGTGGAAGAAGATGGCTAGTGAGTTGCGCAATTCTTGTGAGGGCGTTATGTTGTTGGCGCTGGGGTTGGAGAGTTCCTTTACGATGCTGAAGAGCTCTTTGCTGTTGTGTGCGTTGTTATCCAAGCGGTCTTTGAAGGAGGATCTCTTGGCTAATCTGATGAGGTGATGGTGTCTGCGGGTGGTGTCGTTGTGGGATGCGTGGTTGTCTGGTGTGCGTTCGTGGAGCCATGTCTTCGCCAGTTTCCGGCATGCACGTTTAGAGGTCTGGAGCTCGTCGGTGAACCAGGTGGCTCTCTTGTTGACGTGGCTGTTGGAGGGTTTCTTGAGTGGGGCGAGGGTGTTGGAGCATGCGTTGATCCACTGTCTGAGGTTTCAGGCTGCGGCGTCTGGGTTGGTGGGGTCGGTGGGTGGGTTCTTGGCAAGGGAGGTGATCAGCTGGTCTTTGATGACTTTGCTCCAGTAGCGGTGAGGCAGCTGTTGGGTGCGGTGGTGCGTGGTTGGTTTCTTGAAGGTGAAATGGATGCAGCGGTGGTCGGTCCAATGGAGTTCGGTGGTGTGGTTGAAGGCGACGTGGGAGAATGTGGAGAAGACGGGATCCAGCGTGTGGCCGGTGGCGTGGGTGGGTGCGGTGATGAGTTGCCTGAGGCCCAGGTTGGCGAGGTTGGCAATCAGGGTGGCGGAGTTGGCATCGTTGTTGTTCTCGAGGTGGAAGTTCAGGTCCCCGAGGAGGATGTAGTCTGTGGAGGCAAGTGCGTGGGTGCTGGCGAGGTCAGAGATGGAGTCGCTGATCTGAGCCCAGGGTCCGGGGGTCTGTAGATGAGTGTTCCTCTGAGGGTGGAGTTGGGGTCGGTGTGGATCCGAAAGTGCAGGTGTTCGGCGGTGTTGAGGGTGTCGTTTGCGTGGGTGGCAACCATGAGGGTGGACTTGTGGATGATGGCTATTCCTCTTCCGATTCAGTTGGCATGATCCCTGTGGGTGATCTTGTAGCCATCCGGGATGGCTATGGTGATGTCGGGCGCCGAGGAGTCGTTCCACAAGGTATCGGTCAGGAAGGCCACGTCTGGGGCGGAGGTGTTGAGAAGATCTCAGAGCTCCACGGCGTGTTTGCGTGCAGAGTGGGTGTTGAGGAGTATACAGCGGAGGTGGTTGGGTGCAATCCTTGGAGGTTTGGTGGTTCTGTCGCAGGTGAAGCTGCAGGTGTGGCAGGAGAAGGGTCCGTGGGTCCCTTTCGGGGCGGCCTGGAAGCAGGTGTGGTTTCGGCCGGTGTTGAGTGCGTGGAGGGTGCTAGTGTTGTAGTGGATTCTGGTGTTGTAAATGTAAATTGATACTTGTATATCGCACTACTCACCCGCAAGGGTCTCAAGACGCTTGTACGAATACCGCTGTGGAACCCATCCTGGCTTTCCCTGTGAGGTGTCCACTCCTGGGCACCCCCAAAGTGGAGGCCAGGCATCCTTAGCGTTGTGGGGGCCGTTGTGGAGATTAAGCAAGCTATTGCCCAGAGTTGCAGAGTGGGACTCCATGATTGGAATAGGCACTGAGGCGAGAATTATCAGGTCCGTGGAATTTTGAGCCCAAGACCCGCCGAGGCGGGAATTGAACCCTGGTCCCGGGCTAGACCTCTGCATCAGGGTCTGCCGCTCTAACCATTGAGCCACACTTCTCCACTGTTGTGGCGTTCGCGGGGTCCAGGTGTTCTGGAGCTGGGCGCGGTCCATGCGCAGATGGGGGGGGCGGGCGTCCCCTGCGCGGCTGCTTATCGGCTTGCATATGAGGTGTCTTGGGAGGGAGGAGCAGCTGGGAGGCAGGAGCGGGGAGGCTAATGGATGTGCAAGGGGGCGGCAGGGATGCAGCAGTGGGAAAGGGTCGGATCGGGAGTGGCGGGGGGAACTGGTGCACAGGGCAGAGGGGAGGGAAAAACCCAGGAAACAAGGAGGCAGCAAGGAGGCAGGAACCAGGCAGTCAGGGGACGAGCAGCGGCGTGGGGGAGACCTGCCTGCAAGCAGGGTCACAGGTCACAAAAAAGCACAGAAAGGTCACAAAAAATGGGGGGAAACGTGAGGTACAGAGGCACAAAGGTCACAAGAAAGGGCAGAAAAGGTCACAAAACACGGGGGGAAACAAGTGGCACAGAGGCAGAAAGGTCACAAGAAAGGGCAGAAAGGTCACAAAAAATGGGGGAAACGAGTGGCACAGAGGCACAAAGGTCCCAAGAAATGGCAGAAAGGTAAAAAAAACAGAGGGAACCGAGTGGCATAGAGGCACAAAGGGGAGTAGAGGCAAGAAAAACGAGTACAATCAGGGGAGCAGTACGCAAGAGAAACGAGTGCAATCAGGGGAGCAGAAGGCAAGAACCACGGGTAAAATCAGGGGAGCAGAGGCAAGAAAAACGAGTACAATCAGGGGAGCAGAGGCAAGAAAAACAGGTACAATCAGGGGAGCAGAAGGCAAGAAAAACTAGTACAATCAGGGGAGCAGAAGGCAAGAAAAACGAGTGCAATCAGGGGAGCAGAAGGCAAGGAAAATGAGTGCAATCAGGGGAGCAGAAGGCAAGAAAACGGGCACAGATAAGAATGCAGGCACAGGGGGAGACAGGCAACAGCGGTCACAGACACCAGAAGACAGTATGGGCAGTACAGGGAAGATAGACAGACAGCAACAGTGATACAAACCTAAGGCCTACCACTGACCACCAGGAATGAGGTGCAGGTGGTAGCCTGCGGGTGGTGGAGGGCCTCAACTTCTACAGCAGCGGCAGCTGGGGCAGGGTCAGGACACACAGGTGGAGCTGTGTGGTGGGGGAGCGACCTACAAGCAAGGTCAAGGGTCGCTCTCCTCACCGCGCAGCGGCCGGCCTATATGGGGAGGTGGGAGAGAGGAGCAGCGAATGGGCAGTGAGGGGGCGGGCCCACAGGGGTCGCAGCGGCAGGAACGGAAGCAACGAGGGCACCAAGGCAGCCAGGTACAATCAGGGGCAGTGAGGGGGACCAGAAATCAAGAAAATAAGCACAATCAGGCGAGCAGAAGGCAAGAAAAACGAGTACAATCAGGGGAGCAGAAGGCAAGAATAACGAGTACAATCAGGGGAGCAGAAGGCAAGAAAAACTAGTACAATCAGGGGAGTAGAAGGCAAGAAAAACGAGTGAAATCAGGGGAGTAGAAGGCAAGAAAGATGAGTGCAATCAGAGGAGCAATAGGCAAGAAAAACGAGTGCAATCAGGGGAGCAGAAGACAAGAAAAAATAGTGCAATCAGAGGATCAGAAGGCACGAAAAACTAGTACAATTAGGGGAACAGAAGGCAGGAAAACGAGTACAATCAGGGGAGCAGAAGGCAAGAACAACGAGTGCAATCAGGGGAGCAGAAGGCAAGAAAAACAAATCCAATCAGGGGAGCAGAAGGCAAGAAAAAGAAGGCAAGAAAAACGAGTGCAATCAGGGGGAACAGAAGGCAAGAAAAATTAGTACAATCAGGGGAGCAGAAGGCAAGAAAAACGAGTGCAATCAGGGGAGCAGAAGGCAAGTAAAACGAGTGCAATCAGGGGAGCAGAAGACAAGAAAAACGAGTGCAATCAGGGGAGCAGAAGGCACGAAAAACGAGTACAATTAGGGGAACATAAGGCAAGAAAACGAGTACAATCATGGGAACAGAAGGCAAGAAAACGAGCGCAATCAGGGGAGCAGAAGGCACGAAAAACGGGTACAATCAGGGGAGTAGAAGGCAAGAAAAACGGATACAATCAGGGGGGCAGAAGGCAAGAAAAACGAGTGTAAACAGGGGAGCAGAAGGCAAAAAAACCGAGTTCAAACAGGGGAGCAGAAGGCAAGAAAAACGGGTACAATCAGGGAAGCAGAAGGCAAGAAAAACGAGTGCAATCAGGGGAGCAGAAGGCACGAAGAACGAGTGCAATCAGGGGAGCAGAATGCAAGAAAAACAAGTGCAATCAGGGGAGCAAAGGCAAGAAAAACGAGTGCAATCAGGGGAGCAGAAGGCAAGAGAACAAGCACAATCAGGGGAGCAGAAGGCAAGAAAACGAGTGCAATCAGGGGAGCAGAAGGCACGAAAAACAGGTACAATCAGGGGACAGAAGGCAAGAAAAATGAGTGCAATCAGGGGAGCAGAAGGCACGAAAAACAGGTACAATCAGGGGAGCAGAAAGCAAGAAAAACAACTGCAATCAGGGGAGCAGAAGGCAAGAAAAACTAGTAAAATCAGGGGAGCAGAAGGCAAGAAAAATGAGTGCAATCAGGGGAGCAGAAGGCAAGAAACATTAGTGCAATCAGGGGAGCAGAAGGCAAGAGAACGGGCATAGATAAGAACTCAGGCACAGGGGGCAGACAGGCAACAGCGGTTACAGACACCAGAAGACAGTATGGGCAGTACAGGGAAGACAGACAGACAGCGACAGTGATACAAACCTAAGGCCTACCACTGGCCACCAGGGATGAGGCGCAGGTGGTAGCCTGCGGGTGGAGGAGGGCCTCAACTTCTACAGCAGCGGCAGCTGGGGCAGGGTCAGGACACACAGGCGGAGCTGTGTGGTGGGGGAGCGACCTACCAGCAAGGTAGTGACCCAGAATCTGTCCCCTCTGCTTTCAGGTACTCTTCAACAAGAATCCATGTTTGGATTCCAACAGACTTTCTTATCCATTCCAGTAGCGGCTCTTCTCTGAAATCCTCCATTGGGTTTGACAGCGGTTTCCTAAGCCACTTCATCCCTATGCACCCAGCTTCCCTGGGATAGGTAACTTGGGTACTTTGGTATCCATGGGTGGGGTGGCTCTCCAACCTTCTGTCTTCCATGGGGTTTTTTAAGGTCTATAATCTCTAAAACTGCAACTTTCCCATAGAGTTGTATGGAGCAAGCAGTCCTCTGCCCACACTGCACCTGTTCAACGTGGGGTCCCTATCCACTCACCTTGGGTGGTTCCTTGGGGTCCCAGTAATTCTACATCCTCTTGACATCGTCCTGACTCTTTCTTAATATATGAAAAAAGAGAATTGTTGCGGCTGTAAGGGATTATCTACGATTGAAAATACACAGAGTACTATGAGTGAAGTGGAATGACCTGCGATAGACAAACCTGTCTACCATAGGGTCAGGTTCCTAAAATGGAATGTGAGTGGCTTAAATGATCATAGAAAGGTTTGTAAAGAAGTGGCATACTTTAAGAGACATCATGTAGATATCGAACTACAGCAGGAGACACACTTGAGCCCCAACAGTGGCGTCCCTACACAACAGAGGTTTCAGGGACATTATTGCTCAGCAGGGTTCACTTCTCATGCCTGGGGTATTTGCACATGGGTTAACAATAAATCTGGTATGAATATGCAAGAAGTATGGACCAGCGGTTGGAGGCAAAGATGGCATGTGACAAACTGCCGCTACTCTCGCTGTCTCTCTCAATGGATCAGTGGTTCGACAGGCAATTGCTCAGCCTGGACCCGGCGTAATGTTCACTGTGTACGTTGCTGCAGGTGGTGCTGCGGTGGATTGCTATGAGTGCTCCCTCCTACTGTCTATTCTCCGCTGGCTGGGGTTGACGGCTACAGCGTCTTCATGGAAAGCTGCTGAATTGACTAATGGTGATCAGAGGTGAAAAGACGGGGTAAGCCTGGACTGCCGGAATCTCCAGCGGTGGTGCAGCAATTGAGGGGGCAGCCAGCCAATGGAAGTCAGTGGAGCGATGGCCGACACAAGACAGCGCAGCAGCATGGGAAAGTCAGAACGATAAACTGGAGCACAGAAGACAACAGTTAAATCAACAGTACAGGTAAATAGGTGGACGGGTCAACCCACTGTTGCTTCCATTTTTGCTCGCCTTTCAGCTGACCCACAGAAAAGCAGTGCCTTACCGGAGGTAGGGGGGATAAAAACCACACAAAACAAATGGCAGACTGCGGCTTGAATGAAAGAGATGCAGTTGGAATAGAATCTTGTAGGTTGTTGGATGGCACAGTGGATAACCCCATACCCCCAGTTGATGTACCGGATTTTCGCTCTGAGAATTTGGCAGGGAGTGGAGTAAAAACCCAGCCAGCCATGGAGGAGCCTACGGCACAAGGAGCAGATGGTGAGATGGCTGGCCAGATGAAAGGAGGCCTGGGGGACATAAGGCTTGATACACTGCTGAGTGTAGGGCCCTCTAGCTTCTCACTGCAGTGTAGAGGGGAGTTGTCACCAGATCTGCCAGGTGAAAAGTTTTTCTATTTAACAGACGACTCAGATGCTACTAGGCAGTAAAACACGCTTTCAAGTAGTGAGGCTTTTTCGGACTCCAGTAGCAGCACATCAATTGATGATGTTCAAGTGACAAGAAAGAAGAAATATGCTAAAAAGAGAAAAGACAGCAAGATGAGGAGTGCTGGCAAACAGCTAAAACTGTCCAACTCTGACACTCAGTTGATATCTCAGAAAGAGGAGGCTGAAGAAGGACCAAAGGAGGGCCGAAATGAGGATACGCAGCCTCACTGACGGCTGTTTTATTATCTAATAAGCAAATGCAAGAAGACACCAGGAATGATGGACACAGGGCAAGAGTCACTGCTAAAAAGGTACAAGCTGGTATGCTGAAGCTAAATAGGGGGTATGGGGAAATTGCTGAGCAATTGACCTCTGTGGAAACACGGACTGAGATTTTAGAAGCAGAGTTTAAATCCCTAAAACTACAAAGTACTGGCCAAGGAGCGGCTACGTCAGATGTGATGTTCAAGCTGGAAGGTGCCAGCGAAGAAATAAGTTGCGCCCTTTTAGGGATCCTGGAGCAAGTGGAAGGTAGCACCCCTAGAATCTATACGGTGACTCTCCTGAAAAGTGCACTCCCAATTGAATTGGGACTGGGATTCCAAAATTCAACAAGTTCACTAATTTCCACTAACTGCGAAAAACACCTGCAAGAAAGACCTAGAGCTATGCTGGTACTTTTCAGAAATTTCCTACTGAGACAACTAGTGTATGGTCAAGCGCATCCTAATGCTCCGAAATCCTGTAACCGTGTGTCATTCTTTGTCAAACCTGATTTTGCCCACGCAACAATGGAACGACACTGGCGCCTACAACAACTGTTCTCCCCCTTTCAAAAAATTGGGGCGGAGGTTTTCATTCAGAATCTTGCCAGACTCAAAATCAAGTACAAAGGAACTATACACAGTTTCACATCCGTGATTCAAGCACAGGAGTATTTGGAAGAAATTAGAAGACAGGAAAAAGGGAGAGACTCTTCCAAATGAACGGACGGCCACTATCTCATGCTCCGCTGGGCGTAATATGAATATTGGGAGTGAGCAATCAGTTGTAGAGTGTATACCCATATTGTGATGAGAGAGAGGGTGGGGCAGTACGTCAGATGCACATTGCTCAGGCTATGCTTGATTGTCTGCGCACTTGGGGAGGGGTGGGTGGTGAGTAGGAAGGGGAGGTTGAATGGTTCGCATAAAGGGGCGGTGTGGAGGGACAAAGGCAGGTAACGGCTTCTGTGGAGGCGGTTTCACATTGGTGTTTTGTGGGGTGTTTATGTGGGTAGCAGAATTTAAAATATGCTTCATGTCAATACAACAAAAAGATGGGTAGACTTCGGATAGCTACGATAAATATCTGTGGTTTAAATTATTTGAAAAAAGGCACATGGTGTCACAAGGGCTGCAACTACTACAGGCAGACATTGTCTGCCTGAAGGAAACTCACTTATAGGATAAACAAAAAGACCTCCTTAAGTATTTGGGTTATAGTATAGTGGGGGCAATGACCCAAGGGACCCGCACACGGGGAGTAGCAATTCTAACCCAAAACAAAATGATTCAGTTTTCCCAAGTCCTGGAGGATGCATTAGGGCGTTGGCTTATAGCTGGCTGTAGAGCACCAGTACTCTCTAGTTTTACCTTATGCTCTTTGTATGGTAGCAACATTGATTATCCTTCCTTATTAGAGTGGGTAACTAATGAATTAGCACATTGGCACCCCCCCCCCCCCTCATCATATGTGGACATTTTCACATCAGTCATGCATGTAACTGAGGACCTGGGCAAAAAATACACAGGGAGGAAACCCAAAGTATTTCAAGCACCATGTAATTTATGCCAGGCACACTGACTGTGCAATGCATGGGCTGAAATCAGACGTTTGGAACACAGGTTTACTTACTATTCTGCCCCACATAAGAAACATGTCAGGTTGGATTATTTCTTTGTATCATCTTTGGCAGAAGAGCACAATTGAATGTTTTCCAAGATTCCTTTCTGACCATAGCCCACTAGTAATAGAAGTGGATGGCGTGGGTTCTCATGAAAGACCTCCCTCCTGGACTTTTCAGAGGGCACTTTTATTGGACAAAGCCTATTTAGGGCAGATGAAGGCGTGAATCCCAGAATGTGTGCACAAGAATTTGGGAACAGCCTCATTGGGTATTGTTTGGGACACCCTAAAGGCAGGCATTCAGGGAGAAGCAATCCAATTCTAAATTGGAAAAAGGAAAAGGGACAAGTATTGTCTGTGATTTATCTGACAAAGCCTGGCCCAAGCAGAAGGAAATTTGATTATTGCCATGCAGAAGAAGAACGGGGTGGAGGAACCCCAAGTCGAAGTAGCCCACACTAAGGCAGTAATTGGTGCAAAGCAGTTGAAGAAGGCAATAGATAAAGTAACTGCTTTTCCAGAAGAAATGTATGAGTTTAGCGAAAGGGTGGGTCATGTACTTGTAGTTAGAACTTGGCAGGAACTTATATGCAGTGAAATCAGCATGGTGAGGAATCCCCTATTAGGGCTGGTATCAGAAACTGGGGAAGTCCGAGCAGCCTTTTTTGTATGATGCTCTATATACAGAAGACTCAGGAAACCTGGGGGATCAGAGCCAGGTTGTAATACTTAAGTATCTGGATTCTGCTTTGGTAGAGGTATTGTCACAGGAAGAGAGGGAGTAATTAGACCTTCCACTGAGCTGGGATGAGATTTTAGTAGTAATGTCAAAACTACAGACTTAATCCCCACAGAATCTTACAAGGTCTTTCAGGAGTAGCTAAAAGAAATTATGACAATTATGTTTTTACATGTTGCACCACCGACGACCTGGGCCTCTACCAAGATCATAGTCTTCCCGAAGAAAAATAAACCTTCACATGAGCTAGGGTCCTACCATCCAATAACCCTAATTAATAGGGATGTGAAAATATATTCAAACGTTTTAGCCTCTTTCCTGTCACAGGGTACTCATAGGATTGTTTCCGTGGGGCATTCTGGTTTCATCCCCGGCGGGGATACTATAGAACACATTAGAAGGATTATCACCCTATTTGATGCCAGACAAGTGTCAGGAGACCTATGCCTGCAATCTTGTTAGATGCTGAAAAAGCGTTTGATAGGGTCTCCTGGCTGCTTCTCTGGAGTCCAATGCATAAGAAAGGGATAGGGACTAACTTCATTGGGGCGGTTAAAGCATTGTATAAGGTTCCTGAGGCTAGAGTCTCTATAAATGGGGAGCTGACGAAAGCCTTTAAAATGACAAGAAGGACACGACAAGGGTTTCCCTGCTCACTGCTCCTTTTCGCATTGTACATCGATCCTTTCTTGAAGCATTTGGAACTGGCTGTGGATATTCCCCCCTTAGTTATGTTTGAGCAGGCAAGCAAAGTGTTGGTTTATACTGATGATATAGCTCCAGTCACTTCCCATGCCAAACTATTGGGGCAATTGAAAAAGAAGCTCAGAGATATGGCTCATTATCAGGATATGCCTAGAACAGGAATAAGATGCAGATTATTATTAATGAAAAACAGATATTTAGGGGTTGCGATAAGCTCTGAACTGGATCAGGTGGTAAAGGAAAGCTTGGGACTATGTGCAGAAGAGACCAAAAAACACTAACAATGGTGGATAACCTACATTTAACATTGATTGGTAGAAGTAATCCAAAAAAAAAAAAATTCTAAAATACTTTACTTCCTAAGAGCAATTCCCCTGTTTTTTTAATTTTTTGTTTGGTTAAGGAAATTTTAAGGCATATTTTCACAATTTATCTGAGCATATTCAACACCAAGGAGATCGATTAAATATTTATCATTACCCTGGGAACATGGTGGAATGGCCCTTCCTAACTGTAAATCAAGAATATGGATCCTGTAACACAAGATACACTCCAACCTTGCACTCCTTTCTTTTTCATCAGTGATTAATCCATGTATTCATCGGAAGAGCATACACACATATACAACACATAGGAACCTTATCACATACGACAGATTTACTATATTGAGGACATTCGAGACACCGTTCACATTGCTAGGGCGACACACCAATGATACATATCGACGGTTTAAATGTTAATCATATATGTGTAGTGATGTTGATAAAGTTAGTTGAACAGTCGTTTTTCTAAAGAGGAACAGACAACACCCACTCTGCATAAATCAAGGCAGCTCAGACGTCTTTGATGTTTACCGCATCAATACCCACGTGATCGGAACAGTGGATATAGAGTAGGGATCACAGAGTTGTTAGACATAGAGCGTCGTACGCCGACGGTAGCGAGGAAAGGGTGAATTTTGACAAACATCAGGTAGGAATACGTACGGAATATTTTCATATACAAAATTAGCATCTCTATACGGTTTCTCAAAAAAGAATCTTAATACCATGGTCTATTCACTCTACAGCACACAGAGAACTCTGACAAAGATGAAAGGTTAGTGTGAATACCACGGCGGTAATACACCCTTGGGCACAATGTTGAGACATACGAAATTAGCATCACATGGGATATAAGGTGCACCCGTGTACACGAGCAGAATATAGTATATAACGCTTTATAAGACAGGCACAACCAAAAGTATGCGATAGACAACCATATTAATCACATGATGAATACAAAACATGATATATTTACTTAGAAGTATGCTCTAGAACTAATAGGAAGTATGCAACATCAATAGCACCTGTGTTTATTTAATAATGTACGGTAACAATAATGACATATGATACTGTTTTCAGATATAAAGAAGTCCCCTGAAGAAGGGCTATATGCTTGAAATGCATTGGGCAAATGATGAATTGTTGAATATGAATTAAAATATTCATGGAAAATTGTTGAAGAAATTGAAAAATCTTCGTTACCAATAAATGAAAAATAAAATCATGAATTAATTTGAATATATGGATTAATCACTGATGAAAAAGAAAGTAGTGCAAGGTTGGAGTGTATCTTGTGTTACAGGATCCATATTCTTGATTTACTACTTTATCAATCCAGCAGCTCAGTAGGATTGCCATCCTATGCACCATCGAAATAGAGGAAAACTTACATAACTAAAACTAACTGACTATATACTTTGAGTGCGGAACCAAACTCCAATTGGTTAGGAATACCTTCCTAACTGTAACTCATACTGGTGGGCGGCCTAACTGTTACAATATACAACACTTCTGAGGAGAGATATTTAGCAGGGAGAGGACAAAATATCCCTCCCCCTTCCAATATTGATTGGTCCTGAAGCTTAGGGGAGTCTATGGCGCCAACTAGAATATGGCTACTACAAATAAAGGTGGGAATTAAGCAAATATGCTGTTTTAATAGCATATGATGAATTGACTGTGAAATTTGGTCTTACTTCTAGAGAGATTTTTTTAAATATCTTCAGATTAGCGATTATTTACAGAGGAAGGGGGGTGGGGCAGAGAGATTTCGAGAAGAGCGAACTTGTCGATAAAATAATACAGCCTGCCCCACCCCCTATTGAGAGCCTGTATGAGCTGCTTAATGAATGTATCAAAGATAATTCATAAAAGTGCTCTACCAAGTGGCAAGAGACCCTAGATATTACTGACGCAGCTTTCCAAAGTGCTTTTTCAAGCACCCTAATGACCCTAATGCATGCCAACCTTAAAACACAGGATATTAAATCTTGCTTGGAGCTTCATTACACTCTTTATTGGATTACTAAATGGGGCAAGGGGAAAGGTTGCATTGCCCATGCTGTGCGTTGTATAAAGCAGACTTAATTCACACGTTAGCTACTTGTAAAGAGCTAGGGTCATTAATTAAAGAGATTAAAGAATTTCTACAGAGGAAAATACAATTGCACATTGCTGTAATCCCTCTGCTAATATATTTGGGCATAACCAATCTGAGAGTAGAGGATGGAGGCCCCCTCGTAAGCATGTGGATAGATTATACATAGCCTCAGCTTGGATGGACTCTTTTCCTCCCTTGATACAATAATGGTTAGCTCGATTATTGGTGACCTATAATCTAGAGAAATCTATATATGTGAGGAAGGGACATAGGGCTAGAAATAAAGGGATAGAAATTTGGAAGTGGTTGAACGTCTAAATTACACTTGCACTTTGTGGATATATTATTCTGCTTTATAATAGGAGTATGAAAATACAATCAAGGGCCGTCAGTCTCAATAACATTATATCAGCTACATATACTGCATTATTGCACATTGAATCTGCCGCTAAAAGATTGTCTGACCCCTAGGGCTGAATACTTGGCTGTTAAATTGCAATAGCACTTTGTGGATCTCTTATGCTGCTATATAACTGATGTATGAAACGAGAACTAAGCGTTGCTGCCAGTCTCACTAGTATTATTTCTGCTGCACATACCGCACTATTGCACTATGAACCTATTGCTAAAAGATTATGTAATATTTTTCATACTGTCTATGAAATTCTTGAGAGGCACACACCATACTATTGCACTTTGAATCTGTTGCCAAAAGATTAATTGAAAAAAGTGGTGCTTTTAACCAAACTTTTCAAGTTGTGTAACAAAAATTGTTGATTATTATACACACTGCTGATGATGTATTAAAATGCATGGAAGAGTGGGGAAGGGAGAGGGTACTGGGTTTCCATTAAGAAATGTGGCGGGGGAGTTTTCTTTTTCTTACTCAATACAAAAAAGACTTATACATGGACCCAGGTGGAAGGTTTCTTTATTGCTCGATGCCACAAAGAGAGGCTGGCAGTTAGGGTTGTTAAAATGTATGGCCCCAATTTCGATGATCCACTATTTTACCACTTGCTTGGCACTTGTCTGCTCCTGTTGGGTGACTTACCACAAATCTCGGGGGGTTTAGTCACATTTTAGATCCTATTTGATATTTCTCTAGGGGCTTTTTACACCATCCGGCTGTTGCAGGGGGTCATTGCTAGTATAGCCGGTCAGTTGGGCAGGCTCGATGTATGGAGGTATTGTTTCCCTGATGGTTTAGGGTTCATGCTCTATTCTGCTGCCCATGATGTTCATACTTAGATTGATTTTTGGTTGATGTCTAAAAGTTTAACAAGTGCAAGTCTTTAAAAAAAAACTAACAACAAAACATAAGTTGGTTATTCCTTCAAATTTCTTGCAATGCGAAGAAATAATCTGATTGATAACTACACCATTTGAAGTGGCACATTTTAATTGCTTGGCATATTGGATGGATGGGTTTTTATATAGCGCAATATCACCGCCAGGTCTCAAAGCGCTTTGCATTGGGAACCCGTCCTGGTTTTTCCCTGTGAGATAGCCCCTACTGGGTATCCCCAAGGTGAAAGCCAGGCATCCCGCCGCGGGGGGCCGTAGTGGAGATTAAGCAAGCTATTGCCCAGAGTTGCAGAGTGTGAACCTGTGATTCAAGTAGGCACCGAAGCGAGAATTACCAAGTCCGTGGACATTTTGGGCTCAGGACCCTGCCGCGTCAGGAATTGAACCCTGGTCCCGGGTCTGATCTCAGCGTCCGGGTCTGCCTCCTCTAACCAGTGAGCCACACTTCTCCACATATTGACAGAAGCTTTCATTAATTTCATTAATACCACTTATATGCAGTGATTCCTACTTTGCTTTTTATTCACTAATAAATATATACATATTTGAGACTGAAAAGCAAAATCTCTTTCAAAATACATTGTCCCTGTCCTGGTAAGGCATGGCAGATTAGGCATTTGCTTAGGGCCCCACCTTTTAAGGGGCCCCTTGAAAAGTAATTGGGATATTCCCTCAATACACCTTGTTGCTCGCGAGGGACTGCAACTTCCAGGGTGCTGTGGGAGTCCTAGGAGGTTCTCCATATACTGCACCTGCTGTCAATTCCAGCCTTCACTAGCGCTATGAAGCGCACGCATCATCACTGCGGGACGGGAGGCCTTGTTGCTCGCAAGGGACTACAAGTTCCAGGCTGCTGTGGAAGTCCCAGGAGGCTCTCCCATATCCCGCACCTGCTATCCATTCCAGCCTTCACTAGCGCTATGAATCACACGCACCATCACTGTGCCGCGGGATGCCTTTTTGCTCATGCGGGACTACAAGTTCCAGGCTGCTGTGGGAGAACTAAGAGGCTCTCCCATATTCCGCACCTGCTGTCAATTCCAGCCTTCATTAGCACTATAGGGGAATGCACCATCATCGCGCTGTGGTATGTGTCCAGGCTGGGCCAAGACAAGCCTATCAGTACCTGTCCGCGGCCAGATATGGCTGGGCTGGGCCGCCCCTCTTAGTCCCTCAAGAAAGGAACTGTTTGCTTCAGTTTAATTTGTAACCTTTTATACTGTGGGACAGATATGAGATGAAACAATACTCATCCCACCACCTCTCTTCACTTCTCTCTCCCTCCGATATAGCCAGCTCTGACCCAAAACTATACACTGAGGGGCAAATTTACTAAGATTTTGAATTAGTTTTGCTTCCATTTTGTGGTGTAGCCCGATGCAAAATAATTTTTGGTATTTACTAAGCAATACAAAGCCACCTACTGTGTCTTTCTGTAGTTAAGTATATACAAAGTAATGCAAGGCAGTTCATATTGCTGCCTCCTTCTGGGAAGACATGCCCTGGCTGGTGAAGCATGGGTGTTCTAACACTTCCACCTATGGATTTACTTAAGCTAGAAAAACTTGGGAATGAGTCAAAATGTTATGCCTTCCCCAGTGAAGTATAACAGGGAGAAATGTATTTATTTCTTCTTGTTACTGCCGCATTCTATGTGTGCTGCATTCTGCAGCACACATAGAAAGAGGAATATGCCTCTAAGTATTGTGTTGTGCATGAAATTGTCCCTTTTCTGCACAAAAACAATCCTGCCTGTAATGCAGGCACCCTTGCACATTGCACAATAGTGTCAATGTTGATGCTAGGCAGTACACAGTGCACCAACGTTAGAGGACAGCTGAAATGTGCCATACGTTTGTAAAAATGGCCTTTCACACAGAGTAGTGCAGCAAGCTGTTTAGCTGCATTCCGTTGCATGAAATGTAAACAAATCTGCCCCAAAATATCTGCTTGGACAACCGAGTGCAGTAACCACCTAAGCAGACTATAATCATAAGAAATCCTTTAATGGAACCCACAGAGCTGTTCAAAGCTGTCAGCGTACTGAAAAGCTATAAATTGTGTGTCTTTCTCACATCTCATCCTCCACCACGCTGCTAAACTTTGTGTCACATATCATGATGACCCCACCTCGATGATCATCAAACATGACATGGAAAAACTCCCCACAATGCATCACAGAACAAAGACAACATCCTTTTAAACATATATCACCATATCTGGCGTAGCTTACTGTCCATTTAGGTAAGCGCTTCAGTGCCACAAATATGGGTAGTAAATGCTATACAAATGAGCAATACAATACAATATTGATCACTTGTGCATCAACTAGATTTGTTTTGATCATATTAAAATATTTGTTTCCATGACTTCAGAATTACAAAACATGTTTGCTTTTGTAACTGTTGGTATTTATTGAAATATTTTCACAGTTCATTGACAGATATTTAATTTTTGGGTGAATTAGACACAAATTCGCATTCTACAGTATTTGTTTGGCACTCCTTGTACACAAGTCTACTAGTAATATGCGATGCTGTGGTCTCACCACTTAATTATGGATTAACCTCATTCGCCACATAATCCATCATCTGATGCAGTCAAGCAAATACATTCCTGTCATAATGGATGAATATTCACGTTTTCCAATTGCTCAGCCCTTATCGTCAACCAAAGCAGACACAACTATACCTGTGTTGGATGAAGTCTTTGCAACATGGGATATACCCAAAGTAGTACAAACAGACAATTGTCCGCCATTCAACGGACAAGAGTTTGCTGCATTTGCCAACCATCTTAACTTCCAAGATCGGAAGATCACTCTCCTGTGGCCAAAGGCCAATGGGATGGTAGAAAGATTTATGGCTATGCTGAAAAAGCCATACAGCAGGCTGAATTGTTCAGGCGAGATGTTCAAACAGCCCTAAATTAAGTGTTACAAGCATATTGAATGGATGTATGTCAGTACAACGCGATCTTTTAGATCGCGGTACTTGACATCGCAGATTTTACAACGCAAGTCGTTACAACGACTTGCGTTGGTGGGCGCGGATTTAGGAATTTTTTAATTTTATATTCCAACACCAGTCCCCGTAACAGTAGGGAAGGTGTTGGACTATAAAATTAAAACATTCCTTATCCCACAGCGCCATCCAGCGCAAGTCGTAGTAACGACTTGCGTTGTAATAGCTGCGGGGAAAAGGTCGTGCGGTGTAAACACCGCGTTGTAAACGACGTTTCCCTATTGAATCACACCACACAATACCACGCTCTTGATGTTGGGCTGCACAGTGCACACAAGAATACCGGCCTGGGAAGACTCAACTCGCTGTAATCAGTCAGGACTCAGATAATGAAGAGTTAAAAGAGAGATGGATTCAAGAAAGCCAAGATGAAGGAATATGAGGACAATCGCCTGAAAGCTAAACCATCCTCCATCCAGGAAGGAGACTGGGAACTGGTACGGCAAGAACAACACAGAAAATATCATGCTCGCCGACTACTAGTAAGAAAACAACAAGCATTGCCATAGTATTTAGTTAAGCAGCACAATATCATTGGTGCAACAACACCAACTGTTGCATGGCTAAACACTTTAAGGTCCCAAAGGCGAGATCTATTGGCTATGCCAATGGTTGTTTTAATTAGACAATCACAGCTCTTCAAAAGAAATTATAGTGGCTAATCACTGCAGATACGTGCCAACATTACATTCTTGCATATACCACTTTTAGACACTGGTCATCCTACCTTGTGAGCTACATGGCATACTGAGGTGCGATTTATTTAATATTTAAGCCTTGGGATATTCTGATCAAAAAAAGGTATTTTGACAGGTTTGCCTGCAGGTTTAACACCTGTAGGAGTCACAGTCAGGCTACATAGGTGGGCCTGAAGCCATGTTTTCCCTGCCACACTAGTGGATAGTTAAGAAGTGCTGCAGTCCACAGGAGTGATGTAACTTCATTCCACTGATGCCATTGTCCCGCAATATCTACTAGGGCCTTGCTGTAAAGATAATACATACATTGGTGATTAGCCAATTTTCCCATATTTTAGGGGTCAGATGACATACAGAGGGGCCTGGAGAGCAGCACCCCAGTGTGCAGAGTTCAATATTACTCAGCAAAACATTAGGCTCAAAAGAAGCACTTTCTTACAAGGAAACTAAGACTTAAAATTCTCTTAGATGGCATGAAATGCCCACAATTACTTTTGACAACTTTAAAGTTGATCCACCAGAAACCAAGTGCTGTCTTTTAGTCAAATTAATATTTAATTTTGCTGCCACTGCTAAACCTCGCCCCCAATTACTCAAGGAGACATAATGTGTTTGAAAGAAAGCTCATGCTAATGCAATCACAAGGATCAAGAGTCGTTGCAGTGCTCATTTTGCAACCATTTGTACCATAGATTCCCGTTTATATTGCAGTATATGCCAATATGTATGGATTAGGGTAGTGTTCAACCAAAAAGGCAATAAAGTGGAGTCATTGCGACATCTGCAACAGTAAGGTTCCAAATTCAAACTGAAATGGATAAGAGCCCCCTGACATACCTAGTGGTACTGCCAAATGTGCGTTCAACTAAAACTACAGTACAGTTGGTAGGACTGGGCACAAAGTTAAATTTCTGAGAAGCCAAGAACCTAAATATGTTATTGAATTTCTTTTTCATGTATTTGCAAGAGTTGTAGTCGAGTGTTTAATACCAGTCCACGGAGTACACATTGTTTTGGAAGCTATATGGTAATTAAAGCACTGCACTATAATAATACATAAAACATTCACCCTGTAACATCCCCAAGGAATAAGTGTGTAGAATGTGTCACAGTTTAGCAGGAGAGTGCATTCATCTAGGAGTGGCAATTTATCAGTGGGTAATCTCAGGAGAGGGACAGTGTGAGTACATCACAATACAATGCATCTCACAAAGTATGTCTGAGTCTCTGGCAAGGATGCATAGAGTCAAATACCTAGTTATCATTTAATTATACATTGGTGCAGTAGTAGTAGAGAAGAAAAAGTTGACAGAAAACGTGGAGAGAAATCATAAGAAGAGGTCAAATAGATTGTAGTGAGCCAAGAGCATGGAGTTTGAAGCAGGGAATCCAACATGAGTGAAAGTTGGCAGGGACATGCTCAAGGATGAATTAAGGTTTGGTCACATGGAGGTTGTGAATAAAGTCTCCGGATCTGCTGCGTTTGTAGTAGTCGAACAAAAATGGTGTTGGAGATAAAATCTAATTTAGAAAGTTAAGTGGGTATTTAAGAGAAGGAAAATGTTGATGACAACTGCAAAAGCAGAAATACATAAAGTACGGGGGAGCAAAATGTACAGCCTGAGCCAAGGTTGTTTTATTAGTTTGTTTTCTTCAGGCTCCTGTTGATGTTCTGATATACGGTGATATTTGTAAAACATTCCAACTTGACTGTATGTAATTGGCCTTCCATCCGCAATGTACTACAAAAATCTCAAAAGAATTTGATTAAAAAAAGAAATACTTATAGTACAAAGGTGGTCAGCAGAAAACTATTTTTGAGAAAGATTTTACAATTTGTTTTAGGGGTTCTGGGTATAAAGCTGTCTGTGTAGTGTTATTTCTAATCATTTGACATTCCGTGTTCTGTTTCATTGTCTTGTCTTTACTTCTATTCATTTCAGAGAACGTGAGATGTGTTATGTCCTATTTGGTGTCGTCTAACCTTCAGGTGTTGGCGTTACAGGTACCCATTACCTGTCAGAAAAAGTTGGATTGTTTTACTTCAACACTGACTAAGCAGTAACAGGTGGGACAGAGACATTGTTGCCACTGGATGTCTCTTGCTGCGAGTTGGAATAAATACAAAACCCCACACTGCTCAGGTGGCCAGCAAAATTAGTGTATGGCTCTTATAACTCCAATATAACATGTGTATTTGTAAACAGCATGTTCACCTCAGGGGCCTCTTGGCGCCGAATAAAAGGTGTTTATTGTTCCTCAACAGCACTCATTTTATCGACCACATGGATGAAAGGCTGAATAGACCCGTGGGGATTTTATTCTGTGACCATGAGGACATATACAGGTTTCTGGAGTGGATAAATTAGTCCACTGAGCCACCAGAAAACGCCTGAGGTGTAGGTCCTCTCGTCCCAACAGTAGACCACAGACAGGGGGAAGTAGCTGGGTGGAAGTAGCTAGCACCTTAAAAGGCCCGTACTCCCCACTACAATTTAACCACCACTTACATTACAAATAGCCTATGTTAGACCTGGCACCACATCAGTATTATTATTATTATTATTAAGCATTCTTATATAGCGCTTGACTACCCGTAGGCATCTCGGCGCTTGCCTTGGGAACCCGTCCTGGTTTTTCCCTGTGAGATACCCATACTGGGCATCTCCAAGGTGAAAGCCAGGCATCCCGCCGCAGGGGGGCCGTAGTGGAGATTAAGCAAGCTAATGCCCAGAGCTGCAGAGTGTGAACCTGTGACTCGAGTAGGCACCGAAATGAGAATTATCAAGTCCGTGGATATTTGGGCTCAAGACCCTGCCGCGTCGGGAATTGAACCCTGGTCCCGGGTCTGACCTCTGCTTCAGGGTCTGCCGCCACTAACCAGTGAGGACGGCCGATCCGTGCCGCAGTGCAAGTGCTCCCAATGTAAACTGTATCCGTAATTGATTTCCACAATTGGCTTATTTGGTCTACTGTCAGTCCCCAGTAACGTGCACGAGGAGTGCCGGGGCTTGTAGATACAAATGCTGCTAGTGGGCCTGCAGCGCTGGTTGAGCCACCCACAAAAGCGGCCTCGTAACATGTGTCTCGGGTCCGCCATTGCAGACCCGGCGTACACTCTAGTACTGTCACGCTGACGGCGCAAGTGCCCACACTTGCCAGTCCCTAAACCTTCCCTTAATTTCATATCAGTCACCCCTATGGTAGGCCTACGGGCAGGGTGCGTTGTAAGGATAAGGTAGGACAAGCCTCGAGTGTGGTCTGTCCTAATAGTGAATTACCGCCCTTTTCGTTCTTCACTGTTGAAGGGCTACCTGTTCTCTTAGGCCAGATGAGCTGCCGGAATTATTACACGCTATAGTCCCGGCAGGCTCAGGGAACACGGTGGCATGTCAAGTTTAGTATGCCTGTACTCAGAATATTAAAATGCTTCCTTTAGTAAGGTGTATTTTAACCCCATTGACGCTGATGACGAGCTCAGCTTGTCATGAGGTACACCTCTTGAACGCTCATGACGAGCTGAGCTCGTCATGAACCGCTGGTTTTTTAAAACTTCACCGCACAGCGGGAAAATGCGCCGCACCGATGCGATTAATATCCTGTGTTTGCAAATGCTACTTTTAGAAAGTTAGCCTTTGCTCACCTAACTATTTCAGCCCGCCTCTGCCAGGATGTGTATCTGTTGTCTGGGTTTGTGTGAGCGACAGGGCTGGGGAATTCCCGGGGACAGTCTGGGGCTTCAGGTAGTGAATAGGGTGCTTACACCAGGATGGGTGGGCGGAGTAGTCCTTGACTCTGAATAGGGTTGTGCTCTACCACCACAATGCTGGCTCCACCTCCTGCAGAGCGTCTGATGTCCCTGCCCTGCACCCTGAAAGAAGACGGCAGCTTCCTGTAAACAGAGTACTTCAAAATTGGGTTGAAACAGGCTCAGGCCCCCTGGCCTGCAAAGACAAAAGAATCTCAGTATAAATATAGGAGCGCCGCTCCTTGCAAATCAGATCCATTTTTGACCACGACGAACCTCTGCCTGACGAGAAGGACCAAGAGAAGCTGAAGGACGGAAACCAGTCTGTATCCTGTAAGACTGGCCTGCAGTGGTGCCTTGCTGAGAAAGGAGAGGAAAAGACCAGATAGGACTTTGAAGACTTGTGCCTAAAACGATCTCCAAGGGCTTGATTCTCGAGCTTGCCCCCTGAACGGAACTCCAGGACCATTGGGTTCTATTCTGCTTGTGCCCGTCTGCTGTTGGGCCTTAGTTCTTATTCCCTCGCCGGAGTTGTGACTCGGGTGCCTTCGCCCCTCCAAAGGTCGTGACAGCTCGGAGCCTGGTCGCCCCGCCGCAGAGAGCCCCGCTCATCCCTGAGTCGCTCTCTGCTTCAGTGCCGGGCCGCCCGCTCTCCTGTCACCTCGCCTGCTAACGGAGCGCGTTGTGCGCCTCTCATCTTCTCTATCCGGAATCTGCACGGAGCACATTCCATAGCCTCGGACTGTCCGTACGTCGACACGTACCCGACTGTCTCGCTTTGCCCTCCTGCATACCAAGGCTCGTGCCGCACCACAAGAAAGGCCTTCCGTACGTTGGTACCAGAGGCCTGGTGCTGCACCCGTCTGCCCGAGAACGCGACGCCCCTCACATATCCACGAGTACGAACTGGCATGCTAAGAAGTAGTACGCCCCGTAGGCCTGAACGGGGCATCGCCCCGTGAGCTGCATCGACCCCGGATCGTCACAACCCTCCACAGTCCTGCTCACCCACCTCGCTCCTCGAGGGGGCCCCGAGCCGGAGAGATCCTCTGGAGAACCGTCAGCCTCGTGCCGAGTCCGCCCTCACCAGTAGCCATCCCTGAAATGCCTCAGACTTCCACAAGCAAGGTACACTTAAACTCCGTCTCGAGTTCATATCGGATCCAGGGTCCGCAACGTTCTGTTTTCCCTGTCATCGTACCTTGCTGAACAACGAACATTTCAAGATTAATTGGCTATTTAAATCTGGTGGCCTCCAATCGCTAAACGTTATATGGTCTTGTATTAACCCTGCATATGAGTATACCCTTTATATAAAGTCTACGTATTTTTTATACAACCTTACGACTGGTGTCCATTTGTGGTGGGTCAGTGGGTTTACTGTGCGTGATCATAAATGCTTAACTAACTATCGCCCTGAGGATTAGCCTTGTCTGCTCGCGCCACACTACCTAGAGGGTGAGCGGGGGTTATTCGAAGGAGTAGTTCCCTTGCCCTGACTAGAGGAGAAGGCCCCTGCTTGTCACAAGTGCCTACCTGTGCCAACCAGAGACCTCCGATTCTAACATTGGCGGCAGCGGTTGGATTCCGAATTTGCATTTATGATTTATGTACAGTGAATTACTGATCACCACGTAGTGAGAGCAGACCTATAACGAAGCCACAGATTTATTGTCTTGCCAAGAGATCTCGTATCGCTAAACCAGGCCTGGTTCACTCCCCGTGAGAGCACCCTCTGTTGTCTCTGGACTCGATGATGTCGATTGGGAAAGGCTTGAAAATTACAAAGCAGAGCAGCTAAAAAATTACTGCCTGAAGTTCCGAGTCGCCCAGACCGGGTGCAAAAACAAAGCCCAGACCATCAAGGCACTGAGAGCCTAGAAGGAGTCAAGAGATCCAGAAAACCAGCTGGTGGTGGATCCACCAGATAGCCTTGTCGAGGTGCACGGAGGCTCGTCGTCAGAAGACCTGGCAGACAGGGCCGCAACCAGAGCGCATGAAGTAGAAATGGCAAGATTAAAAGGACAGATGGCGATGGCGGAGAAGAAACTCCAGCTAGAGCATGAAATACGCATCAAAGAATTGGAGCTGAAAGCAAAGAGCTTGGACGCAGCTCCTGGTGGCAGCACAATGCCCGCGCAGGTAGAGTCAAGGGTCTACATACCAAAGGATGTGGTGAAGGAGTATTTTAAGGGGGATGACATAGGGCAGTGGTTTCGGGCCTACGAGGTAGTCATGTCCTCCCACCGGATCCCTGAGAAGGATTGGGGAGCGGGGTTGTGGGGACGGTTCCTGACCGAGGGGCGGGATACCCTGCTAGATCTTCCTTCTTAAGAATCTAACTCCTACCAGCACATGAAAGATGCCCTGATGAACAGATTAGGGTTAACCCCTGAGATGTACCAACAGCGGTTTAGGAATTGTGTGAAGTTGCAAGGGGGTACGTATGTGGAATATGTGACCTTTTTCTGCAGAGCGCTGGATGGTTGGGTGAAGGGCAGCAAGGTAAATGATTTTCATGGGCTGCTTGATTTAATGGCATGGGAGCACTTGTCGCTTAATTGTTTCCCTGAGTTACGCCAGCATCTGATAGATAGAAGGCTGTCCAACCCAAGGAAGCTTACTGAGGAAGCGGACCGCTGGCTCAGCACCAGGGTCCACAAACGTCCAGTGGGAGACTCAGCCAAAGGTGGGCAGGGTCCCCAGCAGAAGAGTGGGGGGGACAGGGGAAAACAGAAAGGGTTCCACAAAGGCCCCCAAAGTAATCCCCAAGGGAACCAAGGGAAAGGTTCTCAGCCTCCTCAACCCCCGAAGCCGACCGGGGCCCCGACCTGTAAGCCTGTTTTAGAAAGGGCCCATCACCTGTTTTAGGTGTGGCGACCAGGGTCACGTTGCCTCTGATCCTAGGTGTCGCCTATTTGCAAAACCCGCACCCACTGGTGCTCCCCCCAAGCAAATAGCTAATGTTAACTTTGGGGAGGAGATAGCCATCCAAGGGGGTGGGGATCCCGTCCAGATGACCTTAGTCTCGCTAGGAGACAGTGAAATTGTCCCCGAAAACTACCTACCCAGTAACACTAAGAAATATGGGCAGGTAGTGACCATCAATGGAAAGAAAGCGGAGGCTCTTCGAGATACAGGAGCCAGTGTGACTGCCGTCCGGCAGCACCTGGTGTCTCAAGAGCAGATCGTACCGCACGCCTACTGTAGGGTTGTCAATGCAGACAATTCTGAGAGCCAGTGTCCGATGGCTCAGGTTCCCTTTGAGTGGGGGGGTCTCAGGTACTCTGCAAGTCGCTGTGTGGACCTCCATGCCGGTAGATTGTTTGCTAGGGAACGATTTGGAGAACTCCCCTTGGGGAAAGGTGGAGCAAACGACTCATCTGCGGATGGTGGGTCTACCCGACTGGGCGTGCGTGACCACGCGGTCCATTGCCACCAGTAGGGGTGTTGAAGAAGTCCGGGAGCCTGAAGGAGAGGCCCAGGAACCGGCCTTAGAGAGAAGACGCCGGGGGCGCGAACAGCCAGCCCCCGAAGTTCCCACGGCCCAGGAGGAGGCAGACCTCGAGGGGGATGCCCTGGAGCCTACTGGGGAACAGATCGACGAACTGGGGGACCTGCCTGAGCTTACCCATTGGCAGCAAGAAGGAGGCCCCTCCAGGGAGGAATTCTGCAAGGAGCAGAAAGAATGCCCTTCTCTCGTGGGTATGCAGCAGCAGGCTGCAGGCCAGGCCAATGGTGCTCAGTCCGGAAAACAATTGGTCTACTGGGAGAACGACCTCCTATATTCAGAGCCTAAGGCTGCTGAACCTGGGTCAGCCCGTGTGCTGATGGTACCCCAGAAGTTCAGAGCCTTCCTACTGGGGCTGGCTCACGATGTGCCTTTAGCAGGGCATTTGGGGATGGACAAGACCTATGATAGGCTTTTATTGGCCCCAAATGCACAGGAGCTCGGATGCTCACTGTAGGACCTGCCAGACTTGCCAGGCAAGTGGTAAGTGTGGAGGGAAGAACAAGGCTCCCCTCCAACCATTCCCTGTCGTCAGTACCCCATTCCAACGAGTGGGAATTGACATTGTGGGGCCTCTGGACCCCAAGACAGCCAGGGGCAACAGGTTCATCCTGGTCTTGGCGGACCATGCCACCCGGTACCCTGAAGCCATCCCTCAAAGCACAGTGACGGCCCCCGTGGTGGGACGAGCACTGATGGGAATTTTCGCCCGAGTGGGATTCCCTCTAGAGGTGGTGTCTGACAGGGGCACCAATTTCATATCAAAATATATGAAGTCACTTTGGCAAGAGTGTGGTGTAACCTACAAGTTCACCACCCCATACCACCCCCAAGGAAACGGGTTGGTTGAAAGATTCAACCGAACCCTGAAAGGCATGATTATGGGCCTAGAAGGCCTGATGAGGCGTAAGTGGGACGTCCTCTTACCATGCCTACTCTTTGCGTACCGAGAGGTGCCACAGAAGTCGCTCGGGTTCAGTCCCTTCGAGCTTCTGTACGGTCACCCGGTCCGCGGACCTCTGAGTCTGGTTAGGTAAGGCTGGGAGCAATCTCCCAGGAAACCTCCCCAGAATGTATACAGTTACATGCTGGCCTTCTGAAACCAGACCAGGTGAATCAGGCAACTTGCTGGGACAAATCTGGAAGCCAGCCAGGAAGGGATGAAGCGATGGTACGACCAGAATGCCACTCTGGTGGAGCTTCAACCTGGACAAAAGGTGTGGGTCTTGGCCCCAGTGGAGCCCTGTGCACTTCAGGATAAGTGGACGGGTCCATTTGAGGTTGTGGAGCGCAAGAGTCCTGTCACCTACTTGGTGAACTTGCAAACTCCCAGGAACCCTTTGAGGGTCCTACATGTTAACCGCCTAAAGCCCCACTTGGAGAGGTCCGAAGTGGGCATGCTGTTGGCAACCGATGACGGAATGGAGGAGGAGACCGAGCCTCTTCCCGACCTCTTGGTGGCCTCCGAGCGAGACAGGTCAGTGGACTGAGTTAACCTCTCACCCTCCCTGACCCCTGAGCAGCAGAGTGATTGCCGCCAACTGCTGGGGCAATTCGCTGACTTGTTCTCCCTGGTTTCCTGGTGTCACAGATTGGTGCGTCCATGATGTGGACACGGGAGACAGTTTGCCGGTGAAGCACAGGGCTTCCTGCGTGACTGACAGGGTAAGAGCCTGCATCAAGGAGGAAGTCTCGAAGATGTTTGCTCTTGGGGTGATTGAGTCCTCAAGCAGTCCTTGGGCCAGCCCAGTGGTCTTCGCCCCGAAGGCTGCGACGCCGGGAGCCACACCCGAACTACGGTTCTGTGTGGACTACAGAGGACTCAATTCGGTCACGAAGACTGACGCGCACCCCATCCCCAGAGGTTGGGGGCTGGACGGTATCTCAGTACGTTTGACTTAACGTCTGGGTACTGGCAGATCGCCTTAACTGACGGGGCCAAAGAGAGGTCAGCGTTTTCAACAAAGGATGGGCATTACCAGTTCCGGGTCATGCTATTCGGGATGAAAAATGCCCCTGCCACCTTCCAGAGGTTGGTCAACCAGGTGTTGGTTGGACTGGACGCGTTCAGTGCCGCCTACCTGGACGACATCGCAGTGTTCAGCGGTACGTGGGAAGAACACTTGCAACACCTTTGGGAAGTGTTGACGGTGCTGCGCAAGGTAGGCCTCACGATCAAGACAAGCAAATGTCAGATCGGGCAGGGTTCGGTGGTGTATTTGGGACACCAAGTTGGGAGCGGCCAGGTGGCGTCCCTTCAGTCCAAAATTCAGACCATCCTGGCTTGGGAACCCCCCAAGACCCAAACGGAGGTGAGGGCCTTCTTAGGACACACCGGGTACTACAGGAAGTTTGTCAAGGGGTACGGCAGCATCGTTGCCCCCTTGACAGAGCTGACTTCGAAGAAGCAGCCCTGGAAAGTGATCTGGACTGACGCCTGTCAGAAAGCATTCGACACCCTGAAGACGGCCATGTGCACGGCGCCCGTGCTCCTGGCGCCTGATTTCTCCAAAGAGTTCTTAGTGCAGACAGATGCATCAGAGCATGGGATAGGGGCTGTCCTTTCACAGATGACTGAGGAGGGCTGGGACCAACCTGTAGCCTTCATCAGTCGGAGGTTACTTCCACGGGAACAGAGGTGGAGTGCGATTGAGAGAGAAGCTTTTGCTGTGGTCTGGGCCCTGAAGAAGCTAAGACCCTACTTGTTTGGGTCTCACTTCCGAGTTCAGACAGACCACAGGCCCCTCAGGTGGTTGATGCAAATGAGGGGTGAAAACCCGAAACTCTGGAGGTGGTCCATTTCTCTACAGAGTATGGACTTCACGGTGGAACACCGCCCTGGCATAGACCACGCCAATGCTGACGGTCTGTCAAGGTTTTTCCACCTTAGTGATGAGGAACTCCCTGGGTTAGGGTAGTTCTCCCAACAATTCAGCTGGAGGGGACACGTGTTAGACCTGGCACCTTGGCGTGAGTCTCCCTTCCACTTTTTGCTGATGTGCCTCAGATGTTTTGCTGGTGTTCGCTGCTCAGGGCACTGCGCCACGGCCGATCCGTGCCGCAGTGCAAGTGCTCCCAATATCAACTGTATCCGTAATTGATTTCCACAATTGGCTTATTTGGTCTACTGTCAGTCCCCAGTAACGTGCACGAGGAGTGCCGGGGTTTGTAGATACAAATGCTGCTAGTGGGCCTGCAGCGCTGGTTGCGCCACCCACAAAAGCGGCCTCGTAACATGTGTCTCGGGTCCCCCATTGCAGACCCGGCGTACAGTCTCGTACTGTCACGCTGACGGCGCAAGTGCCCACATTTGCCAGTCCCTAAACCTTCCGTTAATTTCATATCAGTCACCCCTATGGTAGGCCTACGGGCAGGGTGCGTTGTAAGGATAAGGTAGGACAAGCGTAGAGTGTGGTCTGTCCTAATAGTGAATTACCGCCCTTTTCGTTCTTCACTGTTGAAGGGCTACCTGTTCTCTTAGTCCAGATGAGCTGCCGGAATTATTACACGCTATAGTCCCGGTTGGCATGTCAAGTTTAGTATGCCTGAACTCAGAATAATAAAATACTTCCTTTAGTAAGGTGTATTTTAATATCCTGTGTGTGCAAATGCTACTTTTAGAAAGTTAGCCTTTGCTCGCCTAACTATTTCAGCCCGCCTCTGCCAGGATGTGTATCTGTTGTCTGGGTTTGTGTGAGTGACAGGGCTGGAGAATTCCCGGGGACAGTCTGGGGCTCCAGGTAGTGAATAGGTTGCTTACACCAGGATGGGTGGGCGGAGTAGTCCTTGACTCTGAATAGGGTTGTGCTCCACCACCACAATGCTGGCTCCACCTCCTGCGGAGCGTCTGATGTCCCTGCCCTGCACCCTGAAAGAAGACTGCAGCTTCCTGTAAACAGAGTATTCCAAAACCGGGTTGAACCAGGCTCAGGTCCCCTGGCCTGCAAAGACAAAAGAATCTCAGTATAAATATAGGAGATCCGCTCCTTGCAAATCAGATCCAGTTTTGACCACGACGAACCTCTGCCTGACGAGAAGGACCAAGAGAAGCTGAAGGACGGAAACCAGTCTGTATCCAGTAAGACTGGCCTGCAGTGGTGCCTTGCTGAGAAAGGAGAGGAAAAGACCAGATAGGACGTTGAAGACTTGTGCCTAAAACGATCTCCAAGGGCTTGATCTCGAGCTTGCCCCCTAAACGGAACCCCAGGACCATTGGGTTCTATTCTGCTTGTGCCCGTCTGCTATTGGGCCTTAGTTCTTATTCCCTCGCCGGAGTTGTGACTCGGATGCCTTCGCCCCTCCCAAGGTTGTGACAGCTCGGAGCCTGGTAGCCCCACCGCAGAGAGCCCCGCTATTCCCTGAGTCGCTCTTCGCTTCAGTGCCGGGCCGCCCGCTCTCCTCTCACCTCGCCTGCTAACGGAGCACGTTGTGCACCTCTCATCTTCTCTAGCCGGAATCTGCACGGAGCGCATTCCATAGCCTCGGACTGTCCGTACGTCGACACGTACCCGACTGTCTCGCTTTGCCCTCTTGCATACAAAGGCTCGTGCCGCACCTCAAGAAAGGCCTTCCGTACGTTGGTACCGGAGGCCTGGTGCTGCACCCGTCTGCCCGAGAACGCGACGCCCTCACAGATCCACGAGTACGAACTGGCATGCTAAGAAGTAGTACGCCCTGCAGGCCTGAACGGCGCCTCGCCCCGTGAGCTGCATCGACCCCGGATCGCCACAACCCTCCACAGTCCTGCTCACCCACCTCGCTCCTCGAGGGGGCCCAAGCCGGAGAGATCCTCTGGAGAACCGTCGGCCTCATCCCGGGTCCACCCTCACCAGTAGCCGCGCCTGAAATGCCTCGGACTTCCACAAGCAAGGCACACTTGAACTCCGTCTCGATTTCACATCGGATCCAGGGTCCGCAACGTTCTGTTTTCCCTGTCATCGTACCTTGCTGAACAACGAATATTTTAAGATTAATTGCCTATTTAGATCTGGTGGCCTCCAATCGCTAAACGTTATATGTTCTTGTATTAACCCTGCATATGAGTATACCGTTTATATAAAGTCTACGTATTTTTGATACAACCTTACGACTGGTGTCCATTTGTGGTGGGTCAGTGGGTTTACTGTGCGTGATCATAAATGCTTAACTAACTATCGCCCTGAGGATTAGCCTTGTCTGCTCGCACCACACTACCTAGAGGGTGAGCAGGGGTTATTCGAAGGAGTAGTTCCCTTGCCCTGACTAGAGGAGGAGGCCCCTGCTTTTCACAAGTACCTACATGTGCCAACCAGAGACCTCCGATTCTAACATCCTACATACAATAGCCTATTTTACTACACCAATAATGCTAATCTCCACTAAGCAGCAGTGCAGTACTTCATTAATACACAACAGGACAGTTTAGAATAGAATGAAATGACCAATTAGATTATTGTTTATTGAGAGGTAATACAGCGGGTTACAATATGTATCAGCAAATACAATGAAAGCACGTCTCACCACAAACAAAAAGGCAGATCAAGCACCACAGACAAGGCAAAAGAGGTTCAAGTGTGGCTTCATCTAAACGCCTTGCTCAGTCTGAGGTCTCAATTAAATGAGGAAATAAGGGAGAATATGAATGCAGTTTAGATTATCACTAGAGACATGCAGATGGAACAAGACATGGAGTGCGGTGCTATCTTAAAAGCAGGTTGTGTTTTGGCACTATACAGTCCATAACACACTGCCATATAGGATGCTAACAAAAGCTGTGGACTCAGATGCTAAATACTTGGGCACTGTGGAAATGTAGTTGAGATGCTTGATGGAACACTACAAGGCTGACCCAAAGACAAGCAACGTGACTAAGGAGATATGCAGTACATCTCTCCATAGTAGGAAGATGTAATTCTTGTTTGATCACAAGGCTTTTAAAAGTATAATGTTGTCAGACGGTCTGGGACAGCAGTTTACACGGAAGCCATTATTAATGATAATTAATTTTAACAAGCACTGGCAGTGCTAAAAGTCTGGCTTTTAAAGTGCCAACAAGAGTCTTCACAAATGTAGATTCTATGTATGTTGCAAGTACAAATTTTGCTTGCAAGATAGAGCCAGACTTATTGGCTTTGTAAATGCGAGGGAGGGGGAGTAACAGAACAGGATTGTCTCTTTATAGAAGATAAAGAATCTAATGTAAAAAACGATGTGGTTATTCAGTAGGCTTATCAGGTGTAAGAGTCCTCGTGCATTCCAATGGTAGCACTTCCTAGTGAGTACACCGATATACCAGTCCATTGTATAAGGTGAAACATGTACATTCCTCTGGGGGAACCAACGCCCACTCAGTGTTTATTTCAAAGAAATGAACAACAGATATACAGATAATTGTGCTGACAAGACAGATCTAAAGCAGGAAAAGAATCTGTGCTTCTTATCTCAGAAGTCAGCACACTTGGAGTAGCTGAGAAAGGAGCACATCCCTTAATGGGATCTATCTCTCTGAAATCAGTGTGGATACAGGTCTAAAAACATAACTTATGCCAGGGGCAGCATAAGGGCAGCTACAGATGGTCGCAGTTCGAGGACAGTGGTCAGGCCGTTACTGTAGCCTCGCCTGTGCCTTCAAGTTACTGAAACGATGCTTCAAAACAACCAGACGGTAACTGATCAAGCGCATATGGCGATAATCTCAGCACTCCTACAGGCCCATCGGATTAAACTCCATGCTGGGTATTTCCAGCCGCACAGGGCTAAAGCCCAAGGAGTGACCGTGGTGGACAAAGGATGTTGGGAATTTTCCAGTTTTACTTTAACACAAGCTGGGCATGCGCACCCAGCAGCTGACGACAGCAATGAGAACGAGCCGACAAAGCAACTATCGTGCTAGAATTGCACGTTATCTAGTCCTCTACACCGATACGACACAACACCAACATTTTGCAACAACATACATAAACGTTGCATATCTTTGGCACAGAAGCTGACGTATTTCGAAGAAGGTACTCACACAGCAAATATCCCGTTCAAGAGGTCACAAGGAACTTCCAGCAGTCTCAAGCCCGGACGCCGGCTCACTAAAACGCAGCAGGCCGAGTCTAATCACTGAAAAATCAGGAAGTCGCCCATTTGACAGAATGGGAGAATATAAAGTAGATGCATGTTACAATAGAAGCACACCGTTTGCAAATGTTGCGCACGTGCACCTCACGTGCACCTCGCGCGGCATAAGGGGGAGGCGTGCGGCATGAGGGAGAGGTGCGGGGAGGCACATGGCAGCAGGGGGAGGAGGGGTCCTACGCGATTCACTTGCAGGAGCAATAATTGCTACCATATGGAGGCGCTCACTCCGGCAAGTTAATATCCAGACGTGCACGCGTTGCCATTGAAGACAATGGAACACGTGTACGTGTTTGGCTGAAAATACTATCAGCACTGGTGTGGTCAGTTCCATACCGTATAGTCCATATCCTGTAGGTAGATGGACCTACTAATAAATGTGTGATTCTCACACCTCATCAGCATAAGCCAACTGAGGGGCCTGTGGTCTATGCGAACTTGGTAGTGAGTCCCAAGCAGATATTGTTTCTATTTCTTTAGTGTCCAGACCGCAGCAAAAGTTTCTCGCTCAACAGCACTCCCCATCTGTTACCTGGGAGTAACCTTCTGCTAATAAATTCTCTGAAGCATCCGTCTTCATTGTGATCTCCTGGGAGAAGTCAGAGGGCTTAAGCACTGGTGCCGTACACGACTTCCTTGAGACCTCCATCCAGATCACCTTCTTGGGCTGCTTCTTTGAAGTCAGCTCAGTCTAGGGGGCAACAATTGTGCCATATCGTTTGAAAAACTTGCTCTAATATCTATTGGGAAACAAGAAGGCCCTCCCCTCTGTCTGAGGTTTTTGAGGTTCCCACGCCAGGGTAGCGTATATCTTGGCTTGGAGGAGCTGCATATTGTTTCTGCCCACCAGGTGTTCTGGATACACCACTAAGCCCTGTCCTATCTGGCACTTGCTGGCCATATAGTTTAATGAATGAGTGTGAAAATCGCACTCAGTGATCCTGAATATTTCAATAATACGATATGTGTGCAATGTCAGATTGATGTCTGCTAACATACATGAAGAACCTGAAAGTGGCCTAGCCCTTGAAAGCAGCTAGGACTCTGACATGCATCAACTTCAAGAGGTGTTCCATTATTCATTTTAATCATTACATTTCAACAATTTCAATTGTTCATTTCATACAGTTCATTAAACACTGTTATATCAGAAAAACAAATTATACAAGCAAAATGTTCACAATACACTTCAATACATAACCCAATGCATTTCGAAACTATATGTTCCTTCGTTGGGGGTTCTGTTGAAACACAAAGATAAAGGGAAACATATTACTTTTGATGCCTGGCCTGCAGAAACCGAAACCTAACACATTTTTGTATATGGAATGTGAAAGTCAACACTCAAGGTCATGTTTAAAGGGAAACAACCATGTTCTTACCAGATTGATAGGTATTGGGAGTATTAGAGTATGCAAAATGCCACAGCTCATTACTGGGATCTATGTATGGAAAACATAAAACGTAATTTTTGTATGACCAATAAGGACACAAATTTGATTTTAACATCCAACTAACACCCGGAGTTCTTGGGGCTTACCTGTGTCCACAGGTAATTGAGAAATAACAATGGCAACCTGAAAATGTAGATAAAGCATGTTCCAGTTTGCGAAATAGAGACTTTGAAATTATTGGACTTCTGAGGGATGAAGGGCATGTCAATGTTTTATACAAAATATGACTGACCTGCGTGCGACGTAGGTCGGTGTGAAGATACGAATGATGGGAAATCAGTTCAGACGATTACTATAAGTGAAAAGAAACAAATTCGAAATTGCTGCGATCCACCCAATTGTTTAAAACAACCAACACGAAAAACGATATGTATAAACTTACCCGCTGTAGCGGGAAATTTGATCGAGTCGCGTTGTGTTTATAAAGGTCCCTCCAATGTAGAGAAACTACGGAAAATCAATGAAAGACGTATTTTAGTGATACGTACTATTCATCATTAGACATGTACCCTAAGTCCAGGGATATAAATCCCCGGTAGCCTTACCCGCGCGTTCAGCAAGTTCCACCAAACGGCATTCTCCTCTCCGTGACCCGGCACGAATAGAGAGTCCGTTTTCGATTTTCGGTATATACTGAATCGTGAAACCTAGAGAGAGGACTATTAGAGCAATGTTTAAACACCAAGAAATCGCCATATTGTAACATTGTATGGCGGAAAAAATAATAATAATAATAATAATAATAAAAAATATTCTTTGTTCAATCCAACGTCAGTAGATAATATTGTATAAGTAATATAGAGGTTTAAACAGTCCCTGAGAAAATAACGCGTGTTCTACCTGGATTTATCAAAATGAATGAAGTCTAAAATCGGAAGAAATGAAGAGACTAAGATAAAGCATAATTTTTTGCCAATTTTTCTAAGTGGAATGTATACGAATGTCGTATGTTACATGAGGTAATTTCGCGTATTCTGATTAATTTGGAGAAACAACATGGGCCAGATCTGATGAATACTCGTGTGTTACAAAAGGTAATTTCGCGTATTCAGATTGATTTGTAGAAACAACGTGGGCCAGATTTAATGAATACATGTGTTACATGGCAATTAAAAACTCGAGCATTGGCAACATGACTCATTATTTATATCAGTGTCTCCCAAATGTATACACCCCATCACTGTCATTCCATGACTTATTATACACAGTTGATAATCAGAAATTCCTTATAGTGTTAACATATATACCTAAGTGTTTGTTTTTAATGGTGTGCTGCAATAAATTTGTGTATCATTGTTCCTAACTTAAAGGAAGCATGCTATCTCTAGTTTATCATTAAGGCCAAAAGGGGCTAAGGTTTGCAGTTTTTTTATCCAAAAAACTTCTCGTTGTAGTAAAATCTTCGAATTGTCTAGGCCGGATTTTTGTGGTACCATTTCAATTATTTGGAATTTGATTTGTGCTATGGTATGGCGGTGTTCCATCCAATGCAAGGCTAGCGGTGATATTGTATTTTTGTTCCTTATCCTGCTCTTATGCTCAGACAGCCTAATCTTCACTTTACGCTCAGTTCTCCCCACGTATAAAAGTCCACATGGGCATTTTATCATGTAAATTAGATGTTCTGAATCACATGTAGATGTATGCCTTAACCGAATTTTCTCTCCTATCCTAGGGTGTGAAAGGATGTTTCCAACAATCACATTATTGCAGTTTTTGCAATTCCAGCATTTGCCTGTGCCTTTATAAATGTTTTGATGTCCATCATCTTGTGTTGTGATGCGTTTTGTCAGGAGTTCTTTTAGGTTTTATGCTCGTTTGTAGGCGAAAATAGGTTTCTCTTTAAACAAGGATCCAAAATCTTCTTCTGTTTCCAATATTTCCCATCTCTTTAGAATGATTTTTTTGATGTCACGTGAAGCTGAGGAGTATTTGGAAACAAAAACCATACGTTTGTTTGGTTCTTTGTTTTTTTCTTGTAAGAGAGCTAGTCTTGACATTTCATTCACTCTTGTGATTTGCGCGTCAAGGTGTTCAGGTTGATATCCTCGTGCTATGTATCTCTGTCTTTGCTCGACAAGTGCTTTATTGCAGGCGGTTTGGTCTGAAGAGATTCTTTTAATTCTCATGAACTGAGATACAGGTAAATTATTGATTAAAGGCATAGGATGAAAATTATTGTGTAGTAGTGCTGTATTTTTATCCGTCGGTTTTCTAAATACAGTTGTATGAATTGTGTTTTCCTTTAGTGCGACCATTACATCCAGAAATGGCAACTCTCGTTTATCTATATGATGAGTAAACTGGATTCTAGGGTCCACTTGGTTCAAAGTCTTGATGTGGTCAATGAGTGACGCTTCTGTTTTATTCCAAATTAGAAATACATCATCAATGTATCGTTTGTAGTAAATTTGTCCATCCTGCCATGTTTGGTCTGCCATAATATAATCATTCTCAAATTTAGCCATGAAAATATTGGCGTATACACATGCTCCTGGAAACCCCGTAGCTGTACCATTCAGTTGGAGATAAAAATCATTCTGCCACATAAAGTAGCTGTTCTCCAGACAAAATTCCAATAGTTGTATGTTCAAATATTTCAGTGTAGTTGGTTTATCCTCCTGTAGTAAAGCCCACTCGATTGCTTCCCATCCTAAAGCATGAGGGATTGACGTGTATAATGCAACCACATCAATGGTGCATAAGATCAAATTATCTGTGGGTTCAAGCTTGATTGTCATAAGGTTTCTCAAGAAGTCAGAAGTATCTTTAATATAACTTGGCCATTTTTGGATGAAGGACTGTAAATGGAAATCAATGAATCTTCCGATATTTTCAAAGATGGATTGACATCCTGACACGATTGGTCTGAAGGGAGGGTTGTTTAGATCTACAACAGACATATCCAATGCATTGAGTGAGATTCTCGATCAAGCGGAGAAGCTAGATTGGATTAACATTTCCACTAAACGGTATTTGTGGCAAACTTCCCTAGACGACCGAGGCTATACTTTCTTCCGAAAGTTCATAGAGATCTAAACAACCCTCCCTTCAGACCAATCGTGTCAGGATGTGAATCCATCTTTGAAAATATCGGAAGATTCATTGATTTTCATTTACAGTCCTTCATCCAAAAATTGCCAAGTTATATTAAAGATACATCTGACTTCTTGAGAAACCTTATAACAATCAAGCTTGAACCCACAGATAATTTGATCTTATGCACCATTGATGTGGTTGCATTATACACGTCAATCCCTCATGCTTTAGGATTGGAAGCAATCGAGTGGGCTTTACTACAAGAGGATAAACCGACAACACTGAAATATTTGATCATACAACTATTGGAATTTTGTCTGGAGAACAGCTACTTTATGTGGCAGAATGATTTTTATCTCCAACTGAATGGTACAGCTATGGGGTTTCCAGGAGCATGTGTAGACGCCAATATTTTCATGGCTAAATTTGAGAATGATTATATTATGGCAGACCAAACATGGCAGGATGGACTAATTTACTACAAATGATACATTGATGACGTATTTCTAATTTGGAATAAAACAGAAGCGTCACTCATTGACCACATCATGACTTTGAACCAAGTGGACCCTAGAATCCAGTTTACTCATCATATAGATAAACGAGAGTTGCCATTTCTGGATGTAATGGTCGCACTTAAGGAAAACACAATTCATACAACTGTATTTAGAAAACCGACGGATAAAAATACAGCACTACTACACAAGAGTTTTCATCCTATGCCTTTAATCAATAATTTACCTGTATCTCAGTTCATGAGAATTAAAAGAATCTCTTCAGACCAAACCGCCTGCAATAAAGCACTTGTCGAGCAAAGACAGAGATACATAGCACGAGGATATTAACCTGAACACCTTGACGCGCAAATCACAAGAGTGAATGAAATGTCAAGACTAGCTCTCTTACAAGAAAAACAAAAAAAACAAACAAACGTATGGTTTTTGTTTCCAAATACTCCTCAGCTTCATGTGACATCAAAAAAATCATTCTAAAGAGATGGGAAATATTGGAAACAGGAGAAGATTTCGGATCCTTGTTTAAAGAGAAACCTATTTTCACCTACAAATGAGCACAAAACCTAAAAGAACTCCTGACAAAACGCATCACAACACAAGATGATGGACATCAAAACATTTATAAAGGCACAGGCAAATGCAGGAATTGCAAAAACTGCAAAAATGTGATTGTTGGAAACATCCTTTCACACCCTAGGACAGGAGAGAAAATTCGGCTAAGGCATACATCTATATGTGATTCAGAACATCTAATCTACATGATAAAATGCCCATGTGGACTTTTATACGTGGGGAAAACTGAGCGTAAATTGAAGATTAGGCTGTCTGAGCATAAGAGCAGGATGAGGAACAAAAATACAACATCACCGCTAGCCTTGCATTGGATGGAACACCGCCATACCATAGCACGAATCAAATTCCAAATAATTGAAATGGTACCACAAAAATCCGGCCTAGACAATTAGAAGATTTTACTACAACGAGAAGTTTTTTGGATAAAAAAACTGCAAACCTCAGCCCCTTTTGGCCTTAATGATAAACTAGAGATGGCATGCTTCCTTTAAGTTAGAAACAATGATACACAAATTTATTGCAGAACACAATTAAAAACAAACACTTAGGTATATATGTTAACACTATAAGGAATTTCTGATTATCAACTGTGTATAATAAGTCATGGAATGACAGTGATGGGGTGTATACATTTGGGAGACACTGATATAAATAATGAGTCATGTTGCCAATGCTCGAGTTTTTAATTACCATGTAACACAAGTATTCATCAAATCTGGCCCACGTTGTTTCTCCAAATCAATCAGAATACGCGAAATTACCTTATGTAACATACGAGTATTGATCAGATCTGGCCCATGTTGTTTCTCCAAATTAATCAGAAGACGCGAAATTACCTCATGTAGCATACGACATTTGTATACATTCCACTTAGAAACATTAGCAAACAATTATGCTTTATCTTAGTCTCTTCATTTCTTCCGATTTTAGACTTCAGTCATTTTGATAAATCCAGGTAGAACGCGCGTTCTTTTGTCAGGGACTGTTTAAACCCCTATATTACTTATACAATATTATCTACTGACGTTGGATTGAACAAAGAATATTTTTTATTATTATTATTATTATTATTATTTTTTCCGCCATACAATGTTACAATATGGCGATTTCTTGATGTTTAAACATTGCTCTAATAGTCCTCTCTCTAGGTTTCACGATTCAGTATATACCGAAAATCGAAAACGGACTCTCTATTTGTGCCGGGTCACGGAGAGGAGAATGCCGTTTGGTGGAACTTGCTGAACGCGCGGGTAAGGCTACCGGGGATTTATATCCCTGGACTTAGGGTACATGTCTAATGATGAATAGTACGTATCACTAAAATATGTCTTTCATTGATTTTCCGTAGTTTCTCTACATTGGAGGGACCTTTATAAACACAATGCGACTCGATCAAATTTCCCGCTACAGCGAGTAAGTTTATACATATAGTTTTTTCCTGTTGGTTGTTTTAAACAATTGGGTGGATCGCAGCAATTCCGAATTTGTTTCTTTTCACTTATAGTAATTGTCTGAACTGATTTCCCATCATCCTTATCTTCCGACCGACCTACGTCGCACGCAGGTCAGTCATATTTTGTATAAAACTTTGACATGCCCTTCATCCCTCAGAAGTCCAATAATTTCAAAGTCTCTATTTCACAAACTTGAACATGCTTTATCTACATTTTCAGGTTGCCATTGTTATTTCTCAATTACCTGTGGACACAGGTAAGCCCCAAGAACTCCGGGTGTTAGTTGGATGTTAAAATCAAATTCGTGTCCTTATTGGTCATACAAAAATTACGTTTTATGTTTTCCATACATAGATCCCAGTAATGAGCAGTGGCATTTCGCATACTCTAATACTCCCAAAACCTATCAATCTGGTAAGGACATGTTTGTTTCCCTTTAAACATGACCTGAAGTGTTGACTTTCACATTCCATATACAAAACTGTGTTAGGTTTCGGTTTCTGCAGGCCAGGCATCAAAAGTAATATGTTTCCCTTTATCTTTGTGTTTCAACAGAACCCCCGACAAAGGAACATATAGTTCCGAAATTCATTGGGTTATGTATTGAAGTGTATTGTGAAAAGTTTGCTTGTATAATTTATATTTCTGATAGAATAGTGTTTAATGAACTGTATGAAATGAACAATTGAAATTGTTGAAATGTAATGATTAAAATGAATAATGGAACACCTCTTGAAGATGATGCATGTCAGAGTCCTAGCTGCTTTCAAGAGCTAGGCCACTTTCAGGTTCTTCATGTATGTTAGCAGACATCAATCTGACATTGCACACATATCGTATTATTGAAAAATTCAGGATCACTGAGTGCGATTTTCACACACATTCATTGATTTATTATTTTCTGCCAAAGTGAAAATCTGCACCAACCCCCGGTAAACATGTCATTTGAGTCCATTGCAAATATCACGGACCATCGTGCATCCACCAAAGTTTATACGGCTGATGAAGCAGCAGAAATATATAAACTGATAAAGGAAACTAAAACATTTGATGCCCAAAGCCGATCAATCACCCAGCAATTACGCCAACTAGAGTACTTAACAAGACGTGAACTCAATCAACGCTTGCACGCCTCGACCTTGATTCAATACCCTCGATTCAAGAGGATTCCACGTGGACTAAGGTTAGCAATTCGTCCAATGTTATTTAGGCTGAACAACAACAAACAGTTCATGGAGAAATGGTATAGTATTCTAAACAAGTGTTCATTAGACCTAATTCTCCTTTTGATTGAAGAGCTATCAAAAACAATAAATGAACTCGAGGAGGAAATATACAATGTCAAAAAAGAAATATCAAACCGAATGGAAACAGAACCCTGGGGAAAATTCTTGGAAGACTTAAACATACGCCTTGATAAATATGGTAAAGAATTACAGGAAACTAAACTCCGCAAATTGAAAAGGGATACCATTGATTATAAGTTAAACGAAACCTACACGTGGGCTGAGGTGTATGCTCAACGGAGGTATAGCGGGGAAAATTCTTGGAAGACTTAAACATACGCCTTGATAAATATGGTAAAGAATTACAGGAAACTAAACTCCACAAATTGAAAAGGGATACCATTGATTATAAGTTAAACGAAGCCTACACGTGGGCTGAGGTGTATGCTCAATGGAGGTATAGCGGTAAAAAAACACAACCTGCCTCCTTGGAGGAAAGTGTCATTTCTGATAGTCACACCAACATTTCAAGGCAACCAGCTAGTCAACTGAAATCAAGTGAAAAAACGATTGACGCAGCCACAATAACACTGGACGCGACCTCAACAGCATCTTCTTTTTTAGACACGGAAGGAACACAAAGCCGACCGTCTGTGCCGGTCACTCTGGGACGGTCACTCCAGCACGCACCGGGCACACTCCCCGTGGGTGTGCCCAGGCTGCCCCGTTCCCGCCACTGCCCGCAGCTGTGCTCCTGACCACTAGGCGTGGTCTCAGCTTCTGTAGCGCAGCACCGCTTCCTGCTGTCTGCTCGACTTCTCCCCTGCTGCACGTTGTTTCCTGCCTCTGTACTTTCGTTCTGTTTCCCCTGTGTTGGTGCTGTTTCCCCTGCTGTGCCCAGCCTTTTTCTCTTCCTTTGTTTGTTTCTTGCCTAGTCCGCCGTTTTTCCCGCTGTGCCCCCACCGCGCTTCACGCCACCTCCCCGCCGCTGATCCCCTGCGGCCCCGCCCCCTTCCACCTGGACCCTTCCCATTCGCCGCCCTGCTCCCGTTTCCCAGCTGCCCCTCCCTCGCTCCGCCCCCCCACTCTCCTCATATGGCAGAGTGGCAAACGCGCAGCGTTGACGCGCAGCGGGCGCGCCGATTGTGCGCCGAAGGCGCGCCAAAGGTAAGCCCGTCTGCACCCGTCTGCGCCTGGCCCGCTCCCAGCGCCAGGACCCCTGGCCCCCACCGACGGAAGCCGACCCGACGGACCTACGACGCCACCGAACTCAACGCACTCAACACTGGCCGAACCCCGGGTTGCTACCGAGCCACACCGAGATGCACCCACGGACCCTTCAGCTGCCACTCCTGCCAGTTCACCTGCAACCGGACCCACGCCACACCTGCACCCACCAAGCCGAACTCCAGCAGCACCCACCTGAAGTGCATCCTGCTCAACACCCGCTCCGTCCACAAACACACCATCGAGCTCTGGAACCTGCTCGACACCACAGCCCCAGACGTCGCCTTCCTCACAGAGACTTGGGTGAACGACTCCTCAGCGCCCGACATCGCCATCGCCATCCCGGACGGCTACAAGATCATCCGGAGGGACCACGTCAACCAGACCGGAGGAGGCCTCGCCATCATCCACAGGGACACCATCCGCATCACGACCAACACCGACGATACCCTCGCACCCACCGAACACCTGCACTTCCAGATCCACGTCAACCCCAAGACCACCCTCAGAGGCACCCTTATCTACAGACTCCGGGACCACGCTCACAATTCAGCGAAGACATCACCGACTTCATCAGCCCACACGCCCTCCCCTCCGCCGACTACATCCTCCTCGGGGACCTCAACTTCCACCTGGAGAACAACAACGACCGCAACACCAACACCCTGCTGGACAACCTCGCCAACCTCGGACTCAAGCAACTGGTGACCACCCCCACCCACTACGCCGGACACACACTCGACCCGGTCTTCTCTTCCAGCAAGGACATCGCCTTCAGCCACGCCACGGGACTCCACTGGACGGACCACAGCTGCGTCCCCTTCAGCTACAGAAAGAACGCGATCCACCACCACCAGCAACAGGTTCCCCGAAGAAGCTGGAACAAGATCACTGCAGACCAGCTCGCTACTTCCCTGAGCCAGCACCCTCCCACCGGCTCAGCGAACCCTAGCCAGGCCGCCAAAAACCTCACGAAATGGATCAGCAACTGCACAGACGACCTCGCCCCTCTGAAGACCCCGCCGAGCAGACCCGGCAGCAAGAAAGCCCTATGGTTTAACGACGAACTCAAGAGCTCCAAGAAGAACTGCAGAGCACTCGAGAAAACCTGGCGCAGAGACCCAACACCGGACAACATGACTGCCCTCAAGCTCGCCACCCGAAAACACCACCAACTGATCCACGCCACCAAGAAAACCGCTTCCAAGGAACGACTGGACAATAACGCACACAACAGCAAGGAACTCTTCAACATCGTGAAAGAGCTCTCCAACCCCAGCGCCGGAAACAACGACATCACCCCTTCGCAAGACCTCTGCAACTCCCTCGCCTCCTACTTCCACAACAAGATCACGGACATACACAACAGCTTCAGCACTCAACCGACGCATGCCACGACCGGACCGCCGCCCCCTACATCCACCCTCCGCGCCTGGACCCCGATCAGCACCGAAGACACCGTCCGCAGGATGAACTCCATCCACTCCGGATCACCGACAGACCCCTGCCCCCACCACGTCTTCAACAAGGCCGACGCTGTCATCGCAACCCACCTGCGGGACATCATCAACACCTCCTTCGACACCGCCACCTTCCCGGAGAGCTGGAAGCACGCCAAGCTCAGCGCTCTACTTAAGAAACCATCAGCCGACCCCACCGACCTCAAGAACTACCGCCCCATCTCGCTGCTCCCCTTCCCGGCAAAAGTCATCGAGAAGACCGTCAACAAGCAACTGGCCGCCTTCCTCGAGACGAACGGATCCCTCGACATCTCGCAGTCTGGCTTCCGGGCCAACCACAGCACCGAGACCGCCCTGATCGCAGCCACCGATGACATCCGAGCCCTGCTCGACAACGGAGAAACAGCGGCCCTCATCCTCCTGGACCTCTCCGCGGCCTTCGACACTGTCTGCCACCGCACCCTAGTACAGCGCCTGAGCAACATCGGAATCCGGGAGAAGGCACTGAAGTGGATCATCTCCTTCCTCGCCGGAAGGACACAGAGAGTCCGCCTCCCCCCGTTCAGATCGGAGGCCACCGAAGTCATCTGCGGCGTTCCTCAAGGCTCCTCGCTCAGCCCAACACTCTTCAACGTCTACATGAGCCCCCTCGCAGCCATCGCACGCCAGCACAACCTCAACATCATCTCCTACGCCGACGACACCCAGCTGATCCTCTCCCTCACCAACGAACCCGCCACCGCCAGAGCCAACCTGCACGAAGGGATGACAGACGTAGCCAAGTGGATGACGAACAGCAGCCTGAAACTGAACTCGGACAAGACGGAAGTCCTCATCCTGGGATCATCACCCTCCGCCTGGGACAACTCCTGGTGGCCACCCGCCCTGGGCAGCGCACCCAAACCCACAGACCACGCACGCAACCTGGGCTTCATCCTGGACTCCTCCCTCTCCATGACCAGACAAGTCAACGCCGTCTCCTCGTCATGCTTCAACATCCTGCGCATGCTACGTAAGATCTTCCGTTGGATCCCCACCGAGACAAGGAAGACGGTCACCCAGGCCCTCGTCACCAGCCGGCTGGACTACGGCAACTCCCTCTACGCCGGAACCACCGCCAAACTCCAGAAGAGACTCCAGCGGATCCAGAACACCTCAGCACGACTCATCCTGGACATCCCCCGCCGCAGCCACATCTCCGGACACCTGAGAGACCTGCACTGGCTCCCGGTCAACAAGAGAATCACCTTCTGACTCCTCACCCACGCACACAAAGCCCTACACAACCAAGGCCCAGGATACCTCAACAGCCGCCTCAACTTCTACGCTCCCAAACGCCAGCTTCGGTCGACCAGCCACGCCCTCGCCGCCGTCCCCCGCATCCGAAGAGCCACCACAGGAGGAAGGTCCTTCTCCTACCTGGCAGCCAAGACTTGGAACTCCCTTCTGACAAACCTCCGCCTGACCCAAGACCACCTCGCCTTCAGGAAGCAGCTCAAGACCTGGCTGTTCGAGCAGTAGCGGACCCCCTGCCCCCAGCGCCTTGAGACCCTCCGGGTGAGTAGTGCGCTATATAAATGTTATGATTGATTGATTGATTGATTGATTGACCGCCGGAACACACAGTACCCATATCATTAGAAAAAAGACAAGAAGAGGAAAGGGAAAAGAAAAAGGAAATCAAAAAGAAAGGTTTGAGGAGCCTGGGGAAAATCTCATAATTAATATCTCCCAACAACCATTAACTAACTTCCAAACTGAATTGCTGAATAAAGGCCTCACTTTTGTAAGCACCTACCACACGACGCAATTGGAGACAGAGATATCGTTCTATAAATTCATGAGAAGCCTTCGCTTAAATAACTTTTTCACGTTGGTAAATCCCATTGTCTCTGAGGACAACCCTTCAGTTCAGTTCAAACCCAAAAGTACATTTATGGCGTCAATATCGCACAAAAGCTTGGATACTTTTGAAACTCTAGTCAAGGCTGATCTCAGTGCAATACAGTATAAAAGAAATCTAAAAAATCTTTCCCGAGCAGAGTACAGTGCTTTACAAACATTGGCTAATAACAATGCAATCACCATACAGAAAGCGGATAAAGGTGGAGGAGTGGTGATAATGGATTCAAATTTTTATCTGGCTAAAGGCACAGAACATGTAATGGATGACAAAACCTGCACCAAGTTAGATAAAGATCCTACAACAGACATAGCCAATGCATTGAGTGAGATTCTCGATCAAGCGGAGAAGCTAGATTGGATTAACATTTCCACTAAACGGTATTTGTGGCAAACTTTCCCTAGACAACCGAGGCTATACTTTCTTCCGAAAGTTCATAAAGATCTAAACAACCCTCCCTTCAGACAAATCGTGTCAGGATGTCAATCCATCTTTGAAAATATCGGAAGATTCATTGATTTTCATTTACAGTCCTTCATCCAAAAATGGCCAAGTTATATTAAAGATACATCTGACTGCTTGAGAAACCTTATGACAATCAAGCTTGAACCCACAGATAATTTGATCTTATGCACCATTGATGTGGTTGCATTATACACATCAATCCCTCATGCTTTAGGATTGGAAGCAATCGAGTGGGCTTTACTACAAGAGGATAAACCAACAACACTGAAATATTTGATCATACAACTATAGTACTTTTGTCTGGAGAACAGCTACTTTATGTGGCAGAATGATTTTTATCTCCAACTGAATGGTACAGCTATGGAGTTTCCAGGAGCATGTGTATACGCCAATATTTTCATGGCTAAATTTGAGAATGATTATATTATGGCAGACCAAACATGGCAGGATGGACTAATTTGCTACAAACGATACATTGATGACGTATTTCTAATTTGGAATAAAATAGAAGCGTCACTCATTGACCACATCAAGACTTTGAACCAAGTGGACCCTAGAATCCAGTTTACTCATCATATAGATAAACGAGAGTTGCCATTTCTGGATGTAATGGTCGCACTTAAGGAAAACACAATTCATACAACTGTATTTAGAAAACCAACGGATAAACATACAGCACTACTACACAAGAGTTTTCATCCTATGCCTCTAATCAATAATTTACCTGTATCTCAGTTCATGAGAATTAAAAGAATCTCTTCAGACCAAACTGCCTGCAATAAAGCACTTGTCGAGCAAAGACAGAGATACATAGCACTAGGATATCAACCTGAACACCTTGACGCGCAAATCACAAAAGTGAATGAAATGTCAAGACTAGCTCTCTTACAAGAAAAAACCAAAGAACCAAACAAACGTATGGTTTTTGTTTCCAAATACTCCCTAGCTTCACGTGACATCAAAAAAATCATTCTAAAGAGATGGGAAATATTGGAAACAGAAGAAGATTTCGGATCCTTGTTTAAAGAGAAACCTATTTTCGCCATCAAACGAGCACAAAACCTAAAAGAACTCCTGACAAAACGCATCACAACACAAGATGATGGACATCAAAACATTTATAAAGGCACAGGCAAATGCTGGAATTGCAAAAACTGCAATAATATGATTGTTGGAAACATCCTTTCATACCCTAGGACAGGAGAGAAAATTCGGTTAAGGCATACATATACATGTGATTCAGAACATCTAATCTACATGATAAAATGCCCATGTGGACTTTTATACGTGGGGAAAACTGAGCGTAAATTGAAGATTAGGCTGTCTGAGCATAAGAGCAGGATAAGGAACAAAAATACAACATCACCGCTAGCCTTGCATTGGAAGGAACACCGCCATACCATAGCACAAATCAAATTCCAAATAATTGAAATGGTACCACAAAAATCCAGCTAAGACAATTCGAAGATTTTACTACGAGAAGTTTTTTGGATAAAATAACTGCAAACCTTAGCCCCTTTTGGCCTTAATGATAAACTAGAGATGGCATGCTTCCTTTAAGTTAGGAACAATGATACACAAATTTATTGCAGAACACCATTAAAAACAAACACTTAGGTATATATGTTAACACTATGAGGAATTTCTGATTATCAACTGTGTATAATAAGTCATGGAATGACAGTGATGGGGTCTATACATTTGGGAGACACTGATATAAATAATGAGTCATGTTGCCAATGGTCGAGTTTTTAATTACCATTTAACACAAGTATTCATCAAATCTGGCCCACGTTGTTTCTCCAAATCAATCAGAATACGCGAAATTACCTTATGTAACACACGAGTATTCATCAGATCTGGCCAATGTTGTTTCTCCAAATTAATCAGAATACGCGAAATTACCTCATGAAACATACGACATTCGTATACATTCCACTTAGAAAAATTGGCGAACAATTATGCTTTATCTTAGTCTCTTCATTTCTTCCGATTTTAGACTTCAGTCATTTTGATAAATCCAGGTAGAACACGCGTTATTTTCTCAGGGACTGTTTAAACCCCTATATTACTTATACAATATTATCTACTGACGTTAGATTGAACAAAGAATATTTTTTATTATTATTATTATTATTTTTTCCGCCATACATTGTTACAATATGGCGATTCTTTGGTGTTTAAACATTGCTCTAATAGTCCTCTCTCTAGGTTTCACGATTCAGTATATACCGAAAATCGAAAACGGACCATCTATTCGTGCCTGGTCACGGAGAGGAGAATGCCGTTTGGTGGAACTTGCTGAACGCGCGGGTAAGGCTACCGGGGATTTATATCCCTGGACTTAGGGTACATGTCTAATGATGAATAGTACATATCACTAAAATACGTCTTTCATTGATTTTCCATAGTTTCTCTACATTGGAGGGATCTTTATAAACACAACGCGACTCGATCAAATTTCCCGCTACAGCGGGTACGTTTATACATATCGTTTTTCCTGTTGATTGTTTTAAACAATTGGGTGGATCACAGCAATTTAAAATTGGTTTCTTTTCACTTATAGTAATCGTCTGAACCGATTTCCCATCATCCGTATCTTCCGACCGATCTACGTCGCACGCAGGTCAGTCATATTTTGTATAAAACATTGACATGCGCTTCATCCCTCAGAAGTCCAATAATTTCAAAGTCTCTATTTCGCAAACTTGAACATGCTTTATCTACATTTTCAGGTTGCCACTGTTATTTCTCAATTACCTGTGGACACAGGTAATCCCCAAGAACTCCGGGTGTTAGTTGGATGTTAAAATCAAATTCGTGTCCTTATTGGTCATACAAAAATTACGTTTTATGTTTTCCATACATAGATCCCAGTAATGAGCAGTGGCATTTCGCATACTCTAATACTCCCAATACCTATCAATCTGGTAAGAACATGTTTGTTTCCCTTTAAACATGACCTGAAGTGTTGACTTTCACATTCCATATACAAAAATGTGTTAGGTTTCGGTTTCTGCAGGCCAGGCATCAAAAGTAATATGTTTCCCTTGATCTTTGTGTTTCAACAGAACCCCCGACGAAGGAACATATTAATCCGAAATGCATTGGGTTATGTATTGAAGTGTAATGTGAAAATTTTGCTTGTATAATTTGTATTACTGATATAACAGTGTTTAATGAACTGTATGAAATGAACAATTGAAATTGTTGAAATGTAATGATTAAAATGAATAATGGAACACCTCTTGAAGTTGATGCATGTCAGAGTCCTAGCTGCTTTCAAGGGCTAGGCCACTTTCAGGTTCTTCATGTATGTTAGCAGACATCAATCTGACATTGCACACATATCGTATTATTGAAATATTCAGGATCACTGAGTGCGATTTTCACACACATTCATTGATTTATTATTTTCTGCCAAAGTGAAAATCTGCACCAACCCCCGGTAAACATGTCATTCGAGTCCATTGCAAATATCACGGACAATCGTGCATCCACCAAAGTTTATACGGCTGATGAAGCCGCAGAAATATATAAACTGATAAAGGAAACTAAAACATTTGATGCCCAAAGCGGATCAATCACCCAGCAATTACGCCAACTAGAGTACTTAACAAGACGTGAACTCAATCAACGCTTGCACGCCTCGACCTTGATTCAATACCATCGAGTCAAGAGGATTCCACGTGGACTAAGGTTAGCAATTCGTCCAATGTTATTTAGGCTGAACAACAACAAACAGTTCATGGAGAAATGGTATAGTATTCTAAACAAGTGTTCATTAGACCTAATTCTCCTTTTGATTGAAGAGCTATCAAAAACAATAAATGGACTCAAGGAGGAAATATACAATGTCAAAAAAGAAATATCAAACAGAATGGAAACAGAACCCTGGGGAAAATTCTTGGAAAACTTAAATATACGCCTTGATAAATATGGTAAAGAATTACAGGAAACTAAACTCCGCAAATTGAAAAGGGATACCATTGATTATAAGTTAAAAGAAGCCTACACGTGGCCTGAGGTGTATGCTCAACGGAGGTATAGCGGTAAAAAAACACAACCTGCGTCCTCGGAGGAAAGTGTCATTTCTGATAGTGACACCAACATTTCAAGGCAACCAGCTAGTCAACTGAAATCAAGTGAAAAAACAATTGAAGCAGCCACAATAACACTGGACACGACCTCAACAACATCTTCTTTTTTAGACAAGGAAGGAACACAAAGCCGACCGCCGGAACACACAGTACCCATATCATTAGAAAAAAGACAAGAAGAGGAAAGGGAAAAGGAAATCAAAAAGAAAGGTTTGAGGAGCCAGGGGAAAATCTCATAATTAATATCTCCCAACAACCATTAACTAACTTCCAAACTGAATTGCTGAATAAAGGCCTCACTTTTGTAAGCACCTACCACACGACGCAATTGGAGACAGAGATATCGTTCTATAAATTCATGAGAAGCCTTCGCTTAAAGCACTTTTTCACGTTGGTAAATCCCATTGTCTCTGAGGACAACCCTTCAGTTCAGTTCAAACCAAAAAGTACATTTATGGCACCAATATCGCACAAAAGCTTGGATACTTTTGAAACTCTAGTCAAGGCTGATCTCAGCGCAATACAGTATAAAAGAAATCTAAAAAATCTTTCCCGAGCAGAGAACAGTGCTTTACAAACATTGGCTAATAACAATGCAATCACCATATAGAAAGCGGATAAAGGTGGAGGAGTGGTGATAATGGATTCAAATTTTTACCTGGCTAAAGGCGCAGAACATGTAATGGATAACAAAACCTACACCAAGTTAGATAAAGATCCTACAACTGACATAGCCAATGCATTGAGTGAGATTCTCGATCAAGCGGAGAAGCTAGATTGGATTAACATTTCCACTAAACGGTATTTGTGGCAAACTTTCCCTTGATGATCGAGGCTATACTTTCTTCCGAAAGTTCATAAAGATCTAAACAACACTCCCTTCAGACCAATCGTGTCAGGATGTCAATCCATCTTTGAAAATATCGGAAGATTCATTGATTTTCATTTACAGTCCTTCATCCAAAAATGGCCAAGTTATATTAAAGATACATCTGACTTCTTGAGAAACCTTATGACAATCAAGCTTGAACCCACAGATAATTTGATCTTATGCACCATTGATGTAGTTGCATTATACACGTCAATCCCTCATGCTTTAGGATTGGAAGCAATCGAGTGGGCTTTACTACAAGAGGATAAACCAACAACACTGAAATATTTGATCATACAACTATTGGAATTTTGTCTGGAGAACAGCTACTTTATGTGGCAGAATGATTTTTATCTCCAACTGAATGGTACAGCTATGGGGTTTCCAGGAGCATGTGTATACGCCAATATTTTCATGGCTAAATTTGAGAATGATTATATTATTGCAGACCAAACATGGCAGGATGGACTAATTTACTACAAACGATACATTGATGACGTATTTCTAATTTGGAATAAAACAGAAGCGTCAATCATTGACCACATCAAGACTTTGAACCAAGTGGACCCTAGAATCCAGTTTACTCATCATATAGATACACTAGAGTTGCCATTTCTGGATGTAATGGTCGCACTTAAGGAAAACACAATTCATACAACTGTATTTAGATAACCGACGGATAAAAATACAGCACTACTACACAAGAGTTTTCATCCTATGCCTTTAATCAATAATTTACCTGTATCGCAGTTCATGAGAATTAAAAGAATCTCTTCAGACCAAACCGCCTGCAATAAAACACTTGTTGAGCAAAGACAGAGATACATAGCACGAGGATATCAACCTGAACACCTTGACGCGCAAATCACAAGAGTGAATGAAATGTCAAGACTAGCTCTCTTACAAGAAAAAACCAAAGAACCAAACAAACGTATGCTTTTTGTTTCCAAATACTCCTCAGCTTCACGTGACATCAAAAAAATCATTCTAAAGAGATGGGAAATATTGGAAACAGAAGAACATTTCGGATCCTTGTTTAAAGAGAAACCTATTTTTGCCTACAAACAAGCACAAAACCCAAAAGAACTCCTGACAAAACGCATCACAACACAAGATGATGGACATCAAAACATTTATAAAGGCACAGGCAAATGCTGGAATTGCAAAAACTGCAATAATGTGATTATTGGAAACATCCTTTCACACCCTAGGACAGGAGAGAAAATTTGGTTAAGGCATACATCTACATGTGATTCAGAACATCTAATCTACATGATAAAATGCCCATGTGGACTTTTATACGTGGGGAGAACTGAGCGTAAATTGAAGATTAGGCTGTCTGAGCATAAGAGCAGGATAAGGAACAAAAATACAACATCACCGCTAGCCTTGCATTGGATGGAACACCGCCATACCATAGCACAAATCAAATTCCAAATAATTGAAATGGTACCACAAAAATCCGGCCTAGACAATTCGAAGATTTTACTACAACGAGAAGCTTTTTGGTTAAAAAAAACTGCAAACCTTAGCCCCTTTTGGCCTTAATGATAAACTAGAGATGGCATGCTTCCTTTAAGTTAGGAACAATGATACACAAATTTATTGCAGAACACCATTAAAAACAAACACTTAGGTATATATGTTAACACTATAAGGAATTTCTGATTATCAACTGTGTATAATACGTCATGGAATGACAGTGCTGGGGTGTATACATTTGGGAGACACTGATATAAATAATGAGTCATGTTGCCAATGCTCGAGTTTTTAATTACCATGTAACACAAGTATTCATCAAATCTGGCCCACGTTGTTTCTCCAAATCAATCAGAATACGCGAAATTACCTCATGTAACACACGAGTATTCATCAGATCTGGCCCATGTTGTTTCTCCAAATTAATCAGAATACGCGAAATGATCTCATGTAACATACGACATTCGTATACATTCCACTTCGAAAAATTGGCAAACAATTATGCTTTATCTTAGTCTCTTCATTTCTTCCGATTTTAGACTTCAGTCATTTTGAGAAATCCAGGTAGAACACGCGTTATTTTCTCGGGGACTGTTTAAACCCCTATATTACTTATACAATATTATCTACTGACGTTGGATTGAACAAAGAACATTTTGTTTAATCATTATTATTATTATTATTATTATTTTTTCCGCCATACAATGTTACAATATGGCGATTCCTTGGTGTTTAAACATTGCTCTAATAGTCCTCTCTCTAGGTTTCACGATTCAGTATATACCGAAAATCGAAAACGGACTCTCTATTCGTGCCGGGTCACGGAGAGGAGAATGCCGTTTGGTGGAACTTGCTGAACGTGCGGGTAAGGCTACCGGGGATTTATATCCCTGGACTTAGGGTATATGTCTAATGATGAATAGTACGTATCACTAAAATACGTCTTTCATTGATTTTCCGTAGTTTCTCTACATTGGAGGGACCTTTATAAACACAACGCGACTCGATCAAATTTCCCGCTATAGTGGGTACGTTTCTACATATCGTTTTTCCTGTTGGTTGTTTTAAACAATTGGGTGGATCGCAGCAATTTCGAATTCGTTTCTTTTCACTTATAGTAATCGTCTGAACTGATTTCCCATCATCCGTATCTTCCGACCGACCTACGTCGCACGCAGGTCAGTCATATTTTGTATAAAACATTGACATGCCCTTCATCCCTCAGAAGTCCAATAATTTCAAAGTCTCTATTTCGCAAACTTGAACATGCTTTATCTACATTTTCAGGTTGCCATTGTTATTTCTCAATTACCCGTGGACACAGGTAAGCCCCAAGAACTCCGGGTGTTAGTTGGATGTTAAAATCAAATTTGTGTCCTTATTGGTCATACAAAAATTACGTTTTATGTTTTCCATACATAGATCCCAGTAATGAGCAGTGGCATTTCACATACTCTAATACTCCCAATACCTATCAATCTGGTAAGAACATGTTTGTTTCCCTTTAAACATGACCTGAAGTGTTGACTTTCACATTCTATATACAAAAATGTGTTAGGTTTCGGTTTCTGCAGGCCAGGCATCAAAACTAATATGTTTCCCTTTATCTTTGTGTTTCAACAGAACCCCCAACGAAGGGACATATAGTTCCGAAATGCATTGGGTTATGTATTGAAGTGTATTGTGAAAATTTTGCTTGTATAATTTGTATTTCTGATATAACAGTGTTTAATGAACTGTATGAAATGAACAATTGAAATTGTTGAAATGTAATGATTAAAATAAATATTGGAACACCTCTTGAAGTTGATGCATGTCAGACTCCTAGCTGCTTTCAAGGGCTAGGCCACTTTCAGGCCATATAGGTTAGGCACGCCAGTTTCAGGACCTGAAATACTTCCTGGAGGTGAAGGAGGTGTTGCTTCTAGCTGACGGTGAAGACAACTATGTTGGTCACCACTGGAGTCCCGCAGGGCTCTTCCCTCAGTCCGCTCCTCTTTAACATTTATGTTACCCCTCTTTTATATCTGACAGAGGAGCTCGGGGCTAAGGTGATGGCCTATGCTGACGATACGCAGCTGTTGTTCACCTGGGATAAGACTTCCAGCTCAGTCTCAGCAGCCCAACAGTGCCTAGTTTCCATCTTTAAATGGCTCGCTTAAGCACAGCTGAAATGTAATGAACATAAATCTGAGGTCTTACTCTTCGGCACATTTTCTGCTGACTTTCGCGAGCAGTTGTGGCCCCCTGACTCCCCGCTCCCCCCTATGTCGGGACAGCCGGCAAAAAACCACCTGGGAGTATGGTTCGATGACAGCCTTTCCTTTTCTGCCAATATTAAGAAACTTGCTGACTGTTGCTTCGGTCTCCTTAAGACCTTGCGGACCTTTTTCCCGCTTCTTCTCCAAGTGGCCAGAGAAACCGTCACTTGCGCCCTGATCCTCTCACGACTGGACTACGCCAACACTCTCCTTGCTTGGTCCCCTGGTTATCTGCTTAAAAAACTCCAGGTTGTCCAGAATACGGCCGCTAGACTGCTACTGGGTCTCTCTGCAAGGAAAAGTGTGACTTCTCAACTCCGCTCTCTGCACTGGCTTCCTGTCTCCTAAAGGGTCAGGTTCAAATCCTTAGTTTTGGCCCATCGTGCCCTTCATGGCCTTGGTCCCCTCTATCTTCAAAAGCGGTTTTCCTTATATACCCCGGGTCGTGCTCTTGAATCCGCGACCCAATGTTTTGCCCGGGTGCCTCGTTTTAGGCTTCAGAGGATGGGGGGTAGTTCCCTCGCCGTGAAGGCTAGTACAGCTTGGAATGCCCTTCTTCTCTCCTTGCGGTCTATTCAGAACCTTGCCATCTTTAAAAAGAAACTGAAAACTAACCTATTTGCTTACTAATCTCTTCTTGCGATCTGTGTCTTGCCATTTTATGAGGAAATATACAACCTATTCATTAATCTCTCCTCTTTATTTGTTATTTTCCTCTTGTTCCCTTCAGGCTCCGCGCCGGGACACTCATGAGTATCCGTGCGCGTTACAAGTGGACATAACATAACATAACATAACATAACATATGTCAATCAGGTAAGCAGCATACAATATTTCAGTCTCACCCAGGACCATGTTGACCAACCTCAAAGGTAGAAGCGACATAATCAACCCAAAAGGCACCACCAGTAATTGGAAGTTGCCACCTGGAGTAGAAAAAGCAGACCTCTCTTTAGCCCCCTCAGCTCGGCCAATCTTACAGTCCCATGACGTCATGTCAAAGGTACTAAGGAACTTGTCAGTTCCTAGCCTTTCCATTAGCTCATCAGCTCAGAAGATGGGGTGAGCCTTCATTTTGGTGACTGAATTGATCCCTTTATAATCCACACAGAAGCTGAGTCCTAGGGTGGCACCCAGGTGAGGCGGCTTTGGGTACTAGCACTACTAGGCTGGACGGGGACTATTGGAATGCTCAGTCACCTTGATGCTTGCTCCACCCTTGGGTGACAGTCTTTACATTGTATTATTTACAGGCAAGTTGTCTCCTGTGTCAATGTCATGTGTATGCAGGTGTGTGAGCCTAAAAGTGAAGAACAGGGAGGCAAACTACCCCACCAACTGGAAACAGTCCCTCTGCTGTTCTGGAGTCAAAGTAGGGTAGAGGTTGACTTTTACCACTGACCCCTCCTGCTCCTTGGAAGAAAGTAGGTGAGGGAAAGGTTCACTCTCCTCTTTCACCCCATCATCTGTCACCATGCGCATGATGACTTCAGACCTCTCGTAGTTGTTGCACGCCACTCACATGAGCTCCAGGATATTCCGATGGGGTGACGTTATTCCCCAGATCCTGCTGAGATCTGACGTGGCAGCAATGAACTGGAATACTGCTACCTTGCAAGTTCCCAAGGGAAAAAGGGGTTGGGAGAGAAAGAGAGAGAGAGAGACAGAAATACTGGCTTTCAGTGATGTGACATCAGGAGCACTGGACCCTGGGCTCAGGATATGGCACTGTCTGATGTTCTGGAGTCTGAGTTTCAAACAGGAAGTAACACTGGGATTTCTGGACAGCATTAGACAATTCACATGAGTGTCTGCAACAAGAGACTACTCATTAACGTACTGTGATGTCAAGATTTTATATGAACAATCAGTATGTGTAACAGCATTACATACACTAAAACCTTTAGTTGACTCTTATATCAAGATGTCTTTCTTTGGACAGCTCTCTGTTCCTAAGAATACATTTAGTTATCACTGTTAGATAATAACTGTTATTTTGCTTATAATAACTGCTTACAGTGCACAAACAACCAACAACTTATACATTCCTAAATTGCTTCGCAGGTAACTCCAATGAAGATTAAACTATAACAGTTCTTGTCAGTGTGAGTCTCTAGTTTTTTAAAGAGAAATACAATTTCTCTACTGAATAATGATGCACAGCATAGAGTCCATTTAAATAGTTTGTAGTTTGTCACAATTGTCTTTAAGCGTTAATATGACTGAACTTCAAAGTCCCTCCAGAAGGTGGTGGTATTGCCTAAAATTTCCATTTACCTTGTCTTTTGCAGATTTCAGAAGAACAAGTAAGGAATTAAAAAGAGTTCACAGAGCAGCAGAGGCTGGTCTCCAGGGGCTTAGAGGATCCAGAAGGCAGGGCTGCTTAGCTGGAGTCAGGGAGTAGAAGTCAGCAACAATGCACCAAGCAGTAACTAGAATCACAGTGCAGCTTTAAATAGACAGAGATGTATAGCTGTTTTCTTGTCAGTTGAGCCACAGGTTGAGAAGGAGCAACTGTAAAACCAAATTAGATAGTCCATGTTTGCAATACTTTACATAGTGGCACGTTGATCATTAAGCTAATGAGGAGTTGCACGTTTCTATCTTTGACAGTTGAAAGGCTGCCTCCATGTATCTTGATTTAAACTGTTGGCACAAGCTCCACATGGTGCCTCGTCATTACATGAACAAAAAGCATTGGCAATTGCAAAGTCAGTACATGAGAAACAAACATTGGCAATTGCAAACCAAATACTGAATGACACATGAGAAACAAGCATTGGTATTTGCAAACCAAGGGGCAGATTTATGAGGCACTTGCGCCACGTTTACGCCGCTGTTACGTCACGCAAGGCGGCGTAAACGTGGCGCATCCCTACGAACGATTTACAACGTGACGCATCTAGGCAGATGCGTCACGTTGTAAAGCCCTGCGCCGCTTGCGGGCGTTCCGGCGCAGGGTGGGCGTTCCGGGGCAGGTGCGCCTCGCAAAAGTGGCTGAGTGAAATCTATAAGATTTCACTCAGTCACTTTCAGGCCAATGCTGCGTCAAAAGCCTGCGCCTGCTTGAAGCAGGCGTAGGTCTTGATGCAGCATTGTGGAGATGGGGCACCCCCGAGCCTTGCTGGAGCTGCGTCGCGCTTGCGACGCAACTCCAGCAATGCGTCACCTTTACGGCACAGATGCGTCACGCAGCTGTGCCGTTTTTGCCCCATGGTGCACCGCATCATAAATTCGGCGCACCATGGGTGGTGGAGCTGTGGCGCACTGTGGCGCATGTTAACTGGCGCATCCCTGGGGATGCGCCAGTTAACATAAATCTGCCCCCAAATACTGAATGACAACAATGAACGTAACCCAAAGTGCGCACGGATACTCATGAATTATTGCTTGAATCAATGAATCATACATAATGCCGTTTTCATTAGATAACATCATGTGTCTGAACAGTACCCATGACAGTTCTCCCCCTCAAAGGTGGCCTCACAGGGCGAGGCTTAGTAGAATTTAGCATATAAAAACCCCACACCAGCCCAAGGGCATGGGCAAAAGATGCATTGTATCCTTTTCAATCAATAAAATAATAAAGCCTGCCATGCATGCATTTAGCAGCTAAGATGTGGCAGACCTGGTATTCCTGATGGCCATTGACAATCACAGGAGGAGGTGGGGAGTCAAATCTAGTGTTTGGGTTGTAGGGTTTTAGCAAGGAAACATGAAAACTGGATGTATGAGTTGCATGGATTGCATGTGAAGATAGAACAAAACCCGGAGCAAGAATTAGGGCAGGTTAACATCCACTGACTACTGCAAAAAATCACCACCTGACATATTCCCTTGAAAAATCCTGTATAGAAAATTGGCTTTGAATTAAACTACCCACGCAACACCGGCACCACCAGCAACTCGCCCGGTCCAAGGGGGAGGACTACATCCCCAGACTGCTCCCTGTGCTGCCGCTGACATCATCACACACCAGGAGGCGCATAAGTTTCCTCGCAAATCAAGCACCACCAGCAACTCGCCCGGTCCACGGGGGAAGGACTACAGCCCTCAGACTGCTCCCTGTGCTGCCGCTGACATCATCACGTGCCAGGAGGCGCATAAGTTTCCTCGCAGATCCCACTACGCGGGACACGCCCGGGCACAGCCCAGGCCAAAGGCAGGCCCGTCCTTGCCCATCATTTCCAGGAAGAGGCAGGGCAGGGCCCCCCTTTTTGCTCGTTGTCCAGTGCAGGTCTACCTGGTAGACTGCATTCCTAACTAGGTACAGTTTGGTGACATTTGCCTTCCGCTACCCATACTGTGGTAACATCTGACACCTGACAACTCTCCACTGCCTATTAGAGTTTAACTGTGCAGATCTCACTAAGAACTAATACTATCAAGCAGTGATGAGGAAAAGAAAGACCATGGAAGGAGGGGGGGGGGGAGAACTCGCAAAGAGAATAAGGCTAGGAATGGAAACCTAAAAATCAGCAAGCAACTGTGTTTTAGATCGTATTGACACACTCATAAACGAATGTTAGGATCTACTAGTGAGGGAGCCAAATCTGCATGTGATGGACAAGTCCCCGATTAGCATATTGCACTCTACCAGGAGTAGCCCAAACAACTGCCCCGTGATCCCCAATATGTTTCTTAAGCCCAAAAGGGATCCTAAGGGGTGCAAGGATGAGAGTCAAATAAGTTCTGTTAGGCAGTCAACTCCCATTGTCATTGTCCCAACCCCCTGGAAACTGATGGTACCCAGTCCTTACTAATCGATCCTTTAGTTACCTGTACCAATAGATATGCCATATTGTCCAACTCCCAGGGGGAGGGAAGCACACGGGGTACTGAAGCACCATTGGTTAGAAGTGCAGAGCAGGCTGTCAATCAGGTTGGGAATCATATTCCAGACACACAAGAGGTTATTCGGGTAGTCCACTCGCTCCAGACTGAATTAGGGTCTTTGAAGCATGGTGAAATTAACAACTATGTTTAAGCATTTGACACAAGGAAAGTCTCCCAGCACTCATTGTCCAACCTGCAGCAGCAATATCTCTTGCAACCTGCCACTAGCCCAGGCAAAATGATCCACCCCTTGAGCCAAGTTGATATTGAGTAAAGCGACCCACCCTATGTAGTAAGGTGGCGGCAAAGCAGAACATTTCCTCTACAGTGATCCCTACTGGAAGTAATGCACCGCCCAACACCAGCACCATTACTGACTCTCTGCTTAATAAAACATTGAGTAAGCAGCTACAGCTACAGCAGGGTAGGAGCACAAACACTGGCACACCCTTAACCAGGCAGTGTGTTAATCAAGAAGAGAGGGGGGATTGTGCAACCAAGTCACATAAAATTCATAGAATTTTCAAGGTGAATGTACCGAAACTGGGGCAAAATAAAATAGTGCAGATTCACTGACCAATAGGGTCATACTCTGGATACAGCATGTAAGGGGCTGCGGCTCAGTAATAAGGGATGACGTCGTGAAAGCGAGTAGGCTCACTTCTCCCACCAACCCCCATGGATTGCATTGAATGAACTTTACAGAGCGAAGTTTTAGTTGAAAACTTATTGGCACTTGAATATCCAGTTTAGGCAGTCTTCGCTTGCCAGTAACATTAACAACCATCTTGCATGACTGGCAACTAGAATAGGTAGTTCCACTCTTGAATGTAATGACTGACTGACTGGTGTGCACATATTGTGCACTGGTAGTGGTTAAGACCTGCCAACAACTAGGGAAAGCGATCCATTGATGACTTGGTCTTGCAGAGTCCATAACAGACCGATAAAGTCCATCCAAAATTTAACCTTACATGGACCTGACCCTGTGGTTCCAAAAAGGTCTAGCAATCCCCCCATAGAGAATTACATAGACTTAACACCTAGCACCCAAGATTTTAAAAGGGATACCCTGTTATCGTGCAACATTGCAGGAATCGGTTCCAAATTACTATCTCCAGATTGGGTAGCTTTCATTGACCTTTTTGATATTTGTTGCTTTCAAGAAACGTGGCTTTTAACTGCACAACATCGAACTATTATGTGCCGGCAGTAAATGGGGCAAAAGGTCGTCCCTTTGGTGGTTTGACCATATGAGTCAGGCAATCGTTAGTTATCAGTATCAAGGAACTTCCTTCCAATAGCAACAACATCCAAGCACTAAGATTACATTTGGGATCACTAGGTAAAGTTGATATCTTCAACTTCTATGTGAGGGGAACTAGAGTGGGAGGTCTCACGTTTTAGCGGCTTTAAATGATCGCCTCAACTCCCACTCTCAAGATAGTAAAATAGTTATAGCAGGTGATTTTAACACATCATTTGAGCCACTTGCCAGTGAGGAATGACTCCTCACTGAAGAGGAAGATGCTCAATGTGGAATCCTAAAGCCGGAGCTTGTTCCCATGAAGAAATGGGCAGAGCTGGTAATACAGATAAATTCTGTCTGGTTAGAGAAGGGGCTCAGGGCACTAAATGGTAGGACTCCCCAAGATAAGCTAGGGTTCAACACATTTAATAACAGGTCCAGTAAAAGCAGGATTGACTATATACTCGTGAGTATGAAACTTTGGCATACCGTCGATGACATGGAGGTGAGGGATCGACTTGAAAGTGATCACAATCCTCTGTGTGTAGCTTTAAAATGGTGGCTGCCTGACAAGTGTACTGTAGAGAGGTTGAATTACACTCCCATGATGTATTCCCTACGAATGATATGAGACATCTCAAGTGGTCGAGCATAGTTGAAAACCCAGGGGCTTTGGATAAAAATGCAAAGGAGGTTGACCATGCCCTAATAACGTTGAATAGCATACGTTTTAATAGCATAGGTTGGGAGAACGTCACCCAGTCCCACAACAGTTCTTTTTTTACACTTGATAACCTATTATATCAAACCACACATGCCAAAGAAAGTAATACACCAGAATTCCTGCCGCTGGTACAATAGTGATTACCGGCGGACAAGAGCTCTTCTTAGGAAGGCCATTAAAGGTGGTGAACCAGCCGCAGTTCGTGTAGCCAGGCAGGCATACAAAAACTCCATGGCCGCAGCAAAATGCTCTTGAGACAAAAAAAGGTGTCAGGAACTTAAAGAGGCCAGTAATAAGAAGGATAGTAAACATTTCTGGAACATTATTAAGTGGGACAGAGAGTGTACTCCTGAATCTCCAATTAATCATGTTTCAAAGGAAGAGTGGGTTAAACACTTTAAACCACAATATGCACTTAGCCCTTTAGAGTCGACTGTGGGTGGGGCAAGCTATGTATTTTATGTAGATGAGGCTTTTAATATCACAGACGTTGAGATAGCCCTTGGTACAGTTGTTGGAGGGAGAGCACCCGACCAAGATGGCATCCCTGCTGATGTGTTCCTTCACGATAAAACCAGATGGGGAAAATATACTATGCTACTGGCTAATGTAATTGGGCGAGGAGCCCCCACTACCGGACTCCTGGAAAGGAGCCAAAATAATCCCAGTGTATAAAAAAGGTGATAAATCATCGCCCAGGAACTATTGTCCCATTAGCCTGATCGACTCATTACAAAAAATACTGGGGAGACTAATCCTTAGTAAGATCCAGGACTGGGATGAGAAGTATAGCATACTGTCATCTTTGCAAGCTGGCTTCTGTGCATACACAAGCACCATCGATCAGGTGTTTTGTTTTGTTTTACTACACTGGAAGGTGGTGGTTCTGGGCATACATGCTGCCTTTGTGGATCTAAAATCGGCTTTCGATCTTGTCCCTCGCTCTAGGCTATGAGTGACCCGTCAAGAATTAGGGTTGCCTACTGACCTTCTGGTGCTTTTAAAGAGATTGCATGAGTGTAACTACGCAACAATACGTTGGGGCTCCCAGGGCCAGGTGACTGATTCTTTTCCCGTTGAGCGAGGTGTGCACCAGGGATGCGTTATGGCCCGACCTTGTTCACTGTCCTAATTAATGGGATAGTTGGTTGTATGACACGTGTGAACACGGAGTTTAGCAGGGATTAAAATTCCGATTTTAATGTTCGTGGACGGCACATTGATAATTTCGAAGACTGCGAGTGGGCTCCAACGAGCTCTGACAGTATTTGAGGAATTTTGCTCTGCTTGTGGTCTCGAAGTCAATGTGTCGAAAATGAAACTTATGACTTTTAACCAACATAGAGTTTTTAAAGGTGGCATTTTAATGAATAATCATCCACTGGAGCACGTTAGGGAGTTCACATATTTAGGGATGAATAAACTAGAGCGACCTAAAGTGGAACCATCAGATTGACATGGCCATACTGAAACATCGGCAATTGTTGGGGGCCATACGTCTTTAGCATAACAGGTCTCTCACGAAACCTATTAGACCGGTGCTCCAACTATATGACACAAATGAGGTAAGCTCTGCACTATATGCTGCAGAACTATGGGGGTTAGAGAACTTGTCTAAACTTGGCGTGTCTGAAAACAAGTTTCTGCAAGGCATTTCCAATCTCCATCAAAGTACACCACTGTGTCCGCTATTCCATGACCTCTGGAGGAAATCCCTTCTTGACACAGCTAAGCTATGCACTATGTTGTATTGGCGCAGATTGTGGATAACACCAGAACTGGCACCATATGCCGAGGCTTTATAGATATCATAAAAGCTTACACTTTCCACAAAATCAGTTGGCAGCGCGGCGTTAAAGACATCCTAGCTAAAATTGGAATGTCAATGCTCTGGGATGAACCTACTATAGCTTGTTTTCCAACAAAGAAGGTTCTCAAAGAAAAATACTGGGAGATGGTTACACTCAATGCCCTTAGTGTCAGTGATGCATCCTCATTAACAGGAACATTTTTGGAATTCAAACTCATCTCGAGTAATGAACCATACTGGGACACTGTCACCAGACCTCTAGACAGGAAGCTCTACTTTCAGCTGAGAGCGGGCACGTTGCCCTTAAGGTTTTCACATCAAGGTGGAATAAAGTATGTGAAAGTAAGTGTCCTAGGTGCTTTGCCTGCAATAAATCAGTTGCGCACATGTTATTCGCCTGCTCAGCCTATGAAACCCCTCGCAGAGTATGGTTGAGGCCTGTATGTAAACTCTTGGGGACAAGAAGTACTCTGGCAGCTGAAAAAATCCTGCATACGAATACCTCATCCCCTATGTTTTTAGAAGTTGCCAAATTTCTAGGGTGGATGTAGATAATCAGGTCGAAATACAACTGTATTTAAAACATGTATGTAATACTGTGTTAAAACATTTCTCTGTGTAGGAGAGTAGGGTCTGCTATCCTATGGTCACCCCAAATGTTTGCTTTTTGCTTCACTGGTTTATGACTTAATGTGGCTGTGGGCCTGCTAATCAGACCCACAGCCTGCTGTTCTCTCTCTAAATTATTGCCAATGTACTTTAGGTGCATTACAAAATTGGAACTGGTTCACCTTATTGGCCCCTGTAACAGTGTACCCAGGTACCCAGGGCATAGGTGCTTCCAAGACCTACCAGGGGCTGCAGCACGTATTGTGCCACCCCTGGCCGGGCCTCCATATTTGACACAACTGGCTGATCACTCAGCTGGGGTAAGTCGGTGTAACCACCTATTACTTAGGTATAGTATGCCTATGCCTAACCTAAAATGGACACAAATGTTCCTATCAGCCACTCCTATGGAAGGCCTCATCAATCCTGGAGGCAGAGTGCTTGGAAATATGTGAGATGGTGCTCTGGCATGAGCTGAGCCTGTCTGCAGCTTTCGGAACCATGTCCTTTAGCTGTTCCATGATACTGCCATACCATATACTCTTAAGTGCATTATGAACCTCGCGGTTAAATGCTATCTTTGGTTTGGCTTTATCAAAACATGTCGAGTAAGGTGTCATACGAATTGGAATACTACCCCCTCGCCAGTTCTGGCGACGGGGGTAGCATTCCACCCTTCTAGAGGGACACGACATGTACCTAGCCTGAACCCCGGTTAATGTTAAACAGAGCCTCAGCATCACAAAATGGATGCTGCCACCACAGACACAAGTCTGACCTCCTGCTGCTGGGAGTCCTTCCAGCGAGGGCAGCTTGGACAAAGGGTTTCCTGCCTTGGGAGGTGCTAGCACCACCCCAGACAGGATTTTGTGTATTGGGTAGTACAGGGCTGAATAGAATCAGACATGCCTGGGGCACACAAGGTGTCCCTGTGCATATGCCAGTTCAAACCGGTGCTGGGGCTTTCCAGCCCCAGTCTTGGCGCGAAGCTGGACAAAGGAAAGGGGGTGTAACCACCCCCCTTCCTGGTCCCACCCAGAGGAGGGACCTAGTAGGTGATCCGGCCCCCAGATTTGGAATAAGAGTAGGAGCTGTGTCCTTAGACTTCAGATCATCCTGAACTCGACTTGAAATACAGAAGAAACTTGAACTTCGACATTCTGCTGCACAGAAGACTGAAGAGAATCTCCCTTGTGGCCAAGGAGTGACCACCCTGTGAATACAGGCACCAACCAGCAACTCGACGTCTGCTTTGCCGCTGCCTCCCGCCGGAGCCCGAGCCCAGAGCCTGACAAGACACAGATTCCCAGACATCTCAGAGCCCGATCCACAGTTCCTGTAAAGAAGAGACCCGTGGAGGCACCGAGAGACGTGGGACCGGACACCTTGGAAGACCCCCAAAGAGCTGACTGCGCAGCACCCAAGGCACCCTCGATGCTGTGCTTTGAGGTTTGAGAAGCCCCAATACAGAGCAGCATTTGCAACGAAGATCAGCCCCCCAGCATCTCCACGATCTGCGTGGGGCCCTTTTGCACTTTGCCACTCGATGCGCCATCCCGGTCACTTGCCATGCGGCTAGTGGCCATCTTGGTGATGAAAACTACAACTTACACTGTTGGTCTGGTTGCTCCAGGCTGGCCCTTGCTCCCCTGAAAAGGAGCACCCGCTCTGACCTTGCTGGTCCGAGTGAGAAGCTTGAAACGATTCCTGCGTGACTTGCTTTTGCCAAGGCCTGTTTGCTCCAATCAAGTTGCTGACACCGCCATCGGCGAGAGGCATCATGGGACAGCTCGTGATTGACTCCTGGATATCCTCGACCTCTTCGTGTCCACGTGGCTGCAGAGACAATCTTCACTTCATCACCTGTTTGCACCCAACATCGCCTGGTTCCATCCTGGTTCCACGGTAGTCACTGGCTAGTGACTTTGAACATTGTCCCCTCTGCTTTCAGGTCTTCACCTCTTCAGATCCACCCTTGGATCCACCGGAACTCTTCACGACGACCCGCCTGCAGCATCTTCAGCTCCAAGCATCATCGACCTGCGTGACGAAACCCGACACTACTTCGCACCTGTGCACCCGCTTCCTGTGGGTGAGGTAACTCAGCAACGCCGGTGTTCCCACACTGGTGTACACCTCTAGTGCCTGTGTCTAAAGTTTTATCCTTGTAGGTTCATCGGAAGGTTCCTTAAACACTAACTTTGTAACTTTTATGCACCATTGACATTGCATTGGTGTATGCGTGCACTTTGAGCACTGCAACCGAGTCCCGCGGGCCTTTCCCGACTTCATCACTGCTAGTCTCGAACAGCTCCAGCGATTCCCCAGGCCCTAGGCCTCTTCACTTTCCCCATAGTGGTTCTTATACCACTATTTTAGTATATGGTTTAGGTGGCCCCTAGGGCTCATCCATAATTGTGCAACTTTTGTATATTTAAACTGTGTTTTGTTTTAACACATTTGCTTCTGTGCTCATAAAGAGTATAGGGGATATATGTAGAAATAAATCTATATATTTTTTCAATATATATCTGTGTGGTGTCCTTTCATTTGGTATTCAAGGGGATTGTGTATGGTAAAACTGCTTGCTTCACATGCCTTTACAGAGTTTAGCCTAAGACTGCTTAGTCCATGCTACCCCTAGGATAGCTTGTCTATAAGGTTGACTTTACAACCTCCACCATAAGGGTTGCTTGGCATGATACAAGGTGATCACTAGAACTAGTGAGCATCATATATCAGGCCAACTTCTCACATTGGTGATGGGCGGGTTGGGATTTGAGCTTCCTGTTGTTTAACCATTACAATCTTTGAGAGTATCATTTGAAAGATCATAAAGGTACCTGATAGGTACACTAAAACAAGACTAGTATACTTAAGTTCTACTGAACTTAGTTATTGTTGAGGATAGGGAGTAGCACACCCTGACTACAACTACTAGATAGGTTTAGTAGGAAAACACCAGTGTAGGTAGATTGCAACATATCCACCCACACTAGAGCAATGTCTGGAGCAGAGGGATCCACTGGACCTATCTCTGTTGAGAGTGACCCTCCAAGGGCACCATCCAAATTTGCTATCTTTACTTTCAAAGAACTGAGGCAGCTGTGTTCCTTAAGAGGAATCAAAACGGGTCCTAGCCCTACAGCAAGTCACCTCAGAGAGCTTTTAGACCAGTCTGAAGCTCTAAAGACCTCCAAACCAGGCCCCTCAGGGACTGGAGAGGGAGGCTCTCCCACTGAAGATGACAACACTGACACCCCTGCCCCTGTCATCCAGATAGATGAGGAAGACCAGGTCACTGGAAATACTCAGCCAGAGGATGAGGAAGAAGAGGAGGAGGAGGAGGAAAGTGGGTCTGATGATGAGAGAAATAGTCAGGGGCTAGTCAGCAGGCTTAACCTGGCTAACTTAAGCACATTTGGGACTGAAAGTGGGTCCAACCCATTCAGACCCCCAAGTGGACTTAACCAGGAGCAAAGGAGGAGAAGGAATCACTCAGGTGAGTCCAATGCCTCCCAAGCTTCTAGAGGTTCTCATGGACACTCCAGAAGGGAGCTATCTAGCCCTCAGAGAAGGGAACATGAGGCCAAAATGAGAGAGGCTGAACTTAGGATCCAGAAGCAAGAATTAGAAGTTGCCCTGGCCAAAGAGAAGCTTGCTAGAGCAAGACAGCCTAGAGAGAGTGAATTAGGATCCACTGGTGGCAGCACTATCCAAAAGGATAAAGACAGGTCCTATGACAATAGAAACCCGAGTAAGATTGTGCCCCCTTACAAGAGTCGGGATGACATCCACAAATGGATGACTGCACTTGAGAGAGCCTGCAGAGTACAGCAGATCCCTCAGGAGCAGTGGGCAGCAATCTTGTGGCTCTCCTTTGAAGGTAGAGGCCGAGACAGACTCCTCGCGGTTAGTGATGGGGATTCTAGAAACTACCTGGTCATGAAGAGTGCTCTGATTGATGGGTTAGGCTTAACCACTGAACAGTACAGGTTAATGTTCAGAGACACCCAGAAGACACAGATTCAGGACTGGTCTGAATTTGTTGAATGTGCCACTAAGGCACTGGAGGGCTGGTTGCTGGGAAGTAAGGTTACAGACTATGAAGGATTGTACAATTTGCTTATGAGAGAACAGATTTTAAATAACTGTCAGAACCAGCAGTTGCATCAACATTTGGTTGACTCAGATCTAACCTCTCCCGAAGAATTGTGAAAGAGGGCAGACAAATGGGTTAGAACCAGAGTTAAGCAAAAGAACCAGAACCAGAACCAGAACCAGGGTGGTGACCAGAAGAAAACAGACCGGAAGGGTGGGAGCAGAAAGCTAAAGACCAGAAGTCTTCAACAGGGCCCCAAACTAATACTGAGGGTGGGTCCCAAACTTCCAAGAAGAAGAAGAAAGAAGGTCAAAGAAAACCCTGGTGTAGTTTTTGTAAAAACACCTCTCACTGGACAAGTGAGTGTAAAAAGGGTGGAGCCCCCAACACTGCAGACCCTAAGGCACCTGCACCCACTAGTACAGTTGGCAGTGTTGGTCCACAGACTATAGGGGTAGTTGGTATCACCTTGGGAACTGAGGGAGATTCTGGCCTAGTCAGAACCCCTACACAGGCTGTTCTGATCTGTGATGTGGAGATTGATTTGTCCACTACTGTCAGTCCCAGTAATCTGGGCAAGTACAGGCAGACGCCTTTGATTAATGACAAAGTGGCTCAAGCATACAGGGACACATGTGCCACTGTCACCATGGTGACACCTAGCTTTGTGGACCCTGGACAATACCTACCAAGTGATAATTACCTGGTGACCAATGCCAGCAATGTCACTACTACACATAGTGTGGCACTTGTTAACTTTTCCTGGGGAGGGGTAACTGGCCTAAAAAGAGTTGTGGTTAGTGCTGATCTCCCAGTAGAATGTTTGTTGGGCAATGACCTGGAGAACTCTCTATGGTCAGAAGTTGAGTACAGGACTCATGCAAAGATGTTAGGGATATCATCACATGTCCTTGCTGTGACCAGGTCACAGGCCAAAAAGTGCCTCTCTGAACCTCAGGTCTTGGATCCTGGAACAATGGACCAAGTACCTTCCAAGAAGAAGAACAGGAGGGTAAAGGCTGTGCCTTCCCAACTGCCTACAAGTGAGGATCAGCCTTCACAGGAAGATGATCTTGAGACCCCTGAAGGAACTGTCCCTGAAGAGCTTGGCCCTGATCAGGTTGAGTTTCTGGGGGCAGGGGGACCTCCTAGGGCAGACTTGGGGCAGGCTCAGTTAACCTGTCCTTCTCTTGAACCCCTCAGACAGCAGGCTGCTGCTGAGGCTGCTGGGAATGCTCAAGGTACCCATAAAGTGTATTGGGATGATGGGCTCCTTTATTCAGAGGGTAGAGACCCCAAGCCTGGTACGTACAACCAGGAGGTTGGTCATACCTCTGCAATTTAGGGGCTTCCTTCTTACCTTGGCACATGATATTTCCTTAGCAGGACACCTAGGCCAGAACAAAACTTGGGACAGACGTGTCTGTCATTTTCACTGGCCTCACATGTCAGAAGATACAAAGAAGTTTTGTCGCTCCTGTGTAACCTGCCAAGCAAGTGGCAAAGCAGGTGGTACCACAAAGGCCCCCCTAATACTACTACCTGTGGTGGGGGTACCCTTTGAAAGAGTGGAGATTGACATTGTTGGTCCAATGGATCCCCCTACAGCATCTGGGCACAGATTCATACTGGTGGTGGTGGACCATGCCACCAGGTACCCAGAGGCAATTCCACTTAGGACCACAACAGCTCCTGTTGTGGCAAGGGCCTTACTTGGAGTTTTCTCCAGAGTGGGGTTTCCTAAGGAGGTAGTATCTGATAGAGGTGCCAACTTCATGTAAGGATACTTAACAGCTATGTGGAAGGAATGTGGTGTCAACTACAAGTTCACCACTCCCTATCATCCACAATGCAATGGGCTTGTTGAAAGATTCAACAACACCCTCAAGGGCATGATCAAAGGATTACCTGAAAAGCTCAGGCGAAGATGGCATATCCTTCTGCCCTGCCTTCTGTTTGCTTACAGAGAGGTCCCACAAAAGGGGGTTGGCTTCAGCCCCTTTGAATTGTTGTTTGGGCACCCTGTAAGTGGACCCCTATGTCTGGTGAGGGAAGGATGGGAGTTTCCTCTCAAAAAGCCCAAGCAAGACATAGTGGACTATGTACTTGGTCTCCGCTCCAGGATGGCTGAGTATATGGAGAAGGCATCCAAAACATTGAGGCTAGCCAGGAATTACAGAAAGCCTGGCATGACCAAAAGGCTGTCCTGACTGAGTACCAGCCTGGACAGAAGGAATGGGTGTTGGAGCCAGTGGCCCCAGCAGCACTCCAAGACAAATGGTCTGGACCCCATACAATCATTGAGAAAAAGGGAGAGGTTACCTACTTGGTGGACCTAGGAACTCCCAGGAGCCCCCACAGGGAGCTCCATGTTAACAGGCTGAAAGCATATGTTGACAGGGCTGAAATGGGCTTGCTCATGGCTACAGATGAGGGGCAGGAGGAAGAGAGTGACCCTCTCCCAGACCTGCTGACTCAGAACCCTGAGGATGGATCAGTTGATGGTGTGGCCTTAGATGGCAGCCTCACTGAACATCAGCAACATGACTGTAGACAGGTTTTGCAGTCATATCGACATATGTTCTCCCTGATACCCAGTCAGACTAACTGGTGTACCCATGTGGTGGACACTGGTGATAGTCTTCCTGTAAAGAACAAAATTTACAGGCAACCTGACCATGTCAGAGATTGTATCAAGACTGAGGTGCAAAAGATGCTGGAATTAGGTGTCATTGAGCCTTCAGAGAGCCCCTGGGCTAGCCTAGTGGTTCTGGTCCCCAAACCTCACACCAAAGATGGGAAGAGAGAGATGAGGTTCTGTGTGGATTACAGAGGACTCAATGCTGTCACCAGGACAGATGCACACCCTATTCCAAGGGCAGATGAGCTCATTGACAAATTGGCTTCTGCCAAGTATTTGAGCACATTTGACTTGACTGCTGGCTACTGGCAAATCAGGTTAGCTGAGGAGTCTAAAGCCAAGACAGCATTTTCTACCCCAGGTGGGCATTATCAATTTGTGGTAATGCCCTTTGGTTTGAAAAATGCACCTGCCACCTTCCAAAGGTTGGTGAATCAAGTCCTTACTGGGTTGGATTACTTTTGCGCAGCATATCTGGATGATATTGCTGTCTTCAGCTCCACCTGGGAGGATCACCTGGTCCACCTGAAGGAAGTGCTAGAGGCTCTGCAAAAGGCAGGTCTCACTATCAAGGCAACCAAGTGCCAGATAGGGCAGAGTAAGGTTGTGTACTTGGACCACATTGTAGGTGGAGGCCAAGTTCAACCACTGGAGAGTAAGATCCAGACCATAAAGGACTGGTCCCCTCCAACTACCCAGACTCAGGTCAGAGCTTTCTTCGGCCTGACTGGGTACTACAGGAAGTTTGTTAAGAACTATGGGTCCATTGTGACTCCTCTTAATGATCTGACATCTAAGAAGATGCCCAAAAAGTTTCAGTGGACAGAATACTGTCAAAAGGCATTTGATGACCTGAAGAAGGCCATGTGCTCTGCACCTATCCTGAAGAGTCCTGACTACTCAAGAGAGTTCATTGTCCAAACAGATGCTTCTGAGTTGGGAGTGGGAGCTGTGCTTTCACAGCTTAATGTAGATGGTCAAGACCAGCCCATTGCTTTTATTAGCAGAAGGATGACCCCCAGAGAGAAACGTTGGTCAGCCATTGAGAGAGAGGCCTTTGCTGTGGTGTGGGCCCTGAAGAAGTTGAGACCATACTTGTTTGGCACTCACTTCAAGATTCAGACCGACCATAAGCCCCTCTTATGGCTTAATCAGATGAAGGGTGAAAACCCCAAACTGCTCAGGTGGTCCATTTCCCTACAGGGGATGGACTTTACAGTGGAGCACCGCCCAGGGACTGACCATGGTAATGCAGATGGTCTCTCCAGGTACTTCCACTTAGAACATGAAGACACAACTTGTCAAGGTTAGTCTAATGTCCCTGCGTTGGGGGGGGGGGGGTTGTGTAGGAGAGTAGGGTCTGCCATCCTATGGTCACCCCAAATTTTTGCTTTTTGCTTCACTGGTTTATGACTTAATGTGGCTGTGGGCCTGCTAATCAGACCCACAGCCTGCTGTTCTCTCTCTAAATTATTGCCAATGTACTTTAGGTGCATTACGAAATTGGAACTGGTTCACCATATTGGCCCCTGTAACAGTGTACCCAGGTACCCAGGGCATTGGTGCTTCCAAGGCCTACCAGGGGCTGCAGCACGTATTGTGCCACCCCTGGCCGGCGCTCCATATTTGACACAACTGGCAGATCACTCAGCTGGGGTAAGTCGGTGTAACCACCCCTTACTTAGGTATAGTATGCCTATGCCTAACCTAAAATGGACACATATGTTCCTATCAGCCACTCCTATGGAAGGCCTCATCAATCCTGGAGGCAGAGTGCTTGGAAATATGTGAGATGGTGCTCTGGCATGAGCTGAGCCTGTCTGCAGCTTTCGGAACCATGTCCTTTAGCTGTTCCATGATACTGCCATACCATATACTCTTAAGTGCATTATGAACCTCGTGGTTAAATGCTATCTTTGGTTTGGCTTTATCAAAACATGTTGAGTAAGGTGTCATACGAATTGGAATACTACCCCCTCGCCAGTTCTGGCGACGGGGGTAGCATTCCACCCTTCTAGAGGGACACGACATGTACCTAGCCTAAACCCCGGTTAAAGTTAAACAGAGCCTCAACATCACAAAATGGATGCTGCCACCACAGACACAAGTCTGACCTCCTGCTGCTGGGAATCCTTCCAGCGAGGGCAGCTTGGACAAAGGGTTTCCTGCCTTGGGAGGTGCTAGCACCACCCCAGACAGGATTTTGTGTATTGGGTAGGACAGGGCTGAATCGAATCAGACATGCCTGGGGCACACAAGGTGTCCCTGTGCATATGCCAGTTCAAACCGGTGCTGGGGCTTTCCAGCCCCAGTCTTGGCACGTAGCTGGACAAAGGAAAGGGGGTGTAACCACCCCCCTTCCTGGTGCCACCCAGAGGAGGGACTTAGTAGGTGATCCGGCCCCCAGATTTGGAATAAGAGTAGGAGCTGTGTCCTTAGACTTCAGATCATCCTGAACTCGACTTGAAATACAGAAGAAAGTTGGACTTCGACATTCTGCTGCACAGAAGACTGAAGAGAATCTCCCTTGTGGGCAAGGAGTGACCACCCTGTGAATACAGGCACCAACCAGTAACTCGACGTCTGCTTTGCCGCCGCCTCCCATCAGAGCCCGAGCCCAGAGCCTGACAAGACCCAGACTCCCAGACATCTCAGAGCCCGATCCACAGTCCCTGAAAAGAAGAGACCCGTGGAGGTACCGAGAGACGTGGGACCGGACACCTTGGAAGACCCCCGAAGAGCTGACTGCGCAGCACCCGAGGCACCCTCGATGCTGTGCTTTGGGGTTTAAGAAGCCCCAACACCGGGCAGCATTTGCACCGAAGATCAGCCCCCCAGCATTTCCACGATGTGCGTGGGGCCCTTTTGCACTTTGCCACTCGACACGCCATCCCGGTCACTTGCCACACGGCTAGTGGCCATCTTGGCGACGAAAACTACAACTTACACCGCTGGTCTGGTTGCTCCAGACTGGCCCTTGCTCCCCTGAAAAGGAGCACCCGCTCTGACGTTGCTGGTCCGAGTGAGAAGCTTGAAACGATTCCTGCGCGACCTGCTTTTGCCAAGGCCTGTATGCTCCAATCAAGTTGCCGACACCGCCATCGGCGAGAGCCGAATCTATGACATAATATCGACAGACAGAATATCTACATACAAAAATATCGACACAAAAATATCGAAATCAAAAATATCGGAGTCATATCTTCATAAAGGTAAGTACAAAAATATCGAAAAATTAATATCGTAGTACAAAAATATCGAAATTAAAAATATCGTTTTTTTAAATATATTAATAATAATGTAAAAATAATTTTAAAATACATATAATTTTACAAATATTAAATAAAAACATTAAAACATAATTAAAAAATTAAAACTAATACATATACATTTAAAATAAATTAAAAACTCTACATATAAATTAACGCAAAAACTATTAAAACGCATGTATTTACAACGCATGTTTTTACAACGCAGGTACCTTTACAACGCATACCATTACAACGTAAGTATTGGTAAGTATATATTACTTTTTTTAATTTAAAAAAATTTAAAATAATATAATTTAATTTAATATAATTTAATGTAATTTAATTTTTTTTAATTTCATTTAATTGATTTAATTTAAATTTAATTTTATTTTATTTTTACCCTGTACCGCTGTACCCGAAAAACCCAAAACTGACCCTGAACCCTAAAAATACCCCTGTACCCCAAAAACCCAATACTGACCCTGAACCCTAAAAATACCCCTTTACCCAAAAACCCAAAACTGACCCATAACCCTAAAAATACCCTTTTACCCAAAAACCCCAAACTGACCCTGAACCCTAAAAATACCCATTTACCCAAAAACCCAAAACTGACCCTGAACCCTAAAAATACCCCTTTTCCCAAAAGCTGAAAACTGACCCTGAACCCTAATAATACCAAAAACCCAAAACTGACCCTGAACCCTAAAAACACCCCTTTTCCCAAAAACTGAAAACTGACCCTGAACCCTAAAAATACCCATTTACCCAAAAACCCAAAACTGACCCTGAACCCTAAAAATACCCCTTTACCCAAAAACTGAAAACTGACCCTGAACCCTAAAAATACCCCTTTACCCAAAAACTGAAAACTGACCCTGAACACTAAAAATACCCCTTTACCCAAAAACTGAAAACTGACCCTGAACACTAAAAATACCCTTTTACCCAAAAACTGAAAACTGACCCTGAACCCTAAAAATACCCCTTTACCTGAAAACTGACCCTGAACCCTAAAAATACCCCTTTACCCAAAAACTGAAAACTGACCCTGAACACTAAAAATACCCCTTTACCCAAAAACTGAAAACTGACCCTGAACACTAAAAATACCCTTTTACCCAAAAACTGAAAACTGACCCTGAACCCTAAAAATACCCCTTTACCCAAAAACTGAAAACTGACCCTGAACACTAAAAATACCCCTTTACCCAAAAACTGAAAACTGACCCTGAACACTAAAAATACCCTTTTACCCAAAAACTGAAAACTGACCCTGAACCCTAAAAATACCCCTTAAAAAAACCAAAACATATAAAATTTAAAATATAATTATATACTTACCTATACTTACGCTGTAATGGTATGCGTTGTAAAGGTACCTGCGTTGTAAAAACATGCGTTGTAAACACATGCGTTGTAATGGTTTTTGCGTTGTAAAAATTTCGTTGTAATGGTAGTGCGTTGTAAAAGTTGCGTTGTAAAGGTTGTTTCCCCGTTGGATAGCGTAGGGGTAAAAATTACTATTCCCACTCCAAAGGGTGCAACAGTAGGGAAAGCGTTGGATAGCGTAGGGGTAAAAATTACTATTCCCACTCCAAAGGGTGCAACAGTAGGGAAAGCGTTGGATATCGTAGGGGTAAAAATTACTATTCCCACTCCAGAGAGTGCAACAGTAGGGAAAGCCTTGGATAGCATGGGGGTAAAAATTACTTCCCACACTACTCCCCCTTTAACACACAACACACTACACATACAAAAAATACCCAATTAATATAAATTTCAATTAATCAATTAATAACAATTAATATTATTAAATTGATGTAATTATAAATGAACTAATTAACACATATTAATTACCAATTAATTAACAATAAATACCAATAAATAAATACAATCTATTTAATTATTTACATTTAATTATATCACGCCCTATTCCCCTATAAACACACAACCCACTACACATAAAAAAATCACATCATTTAATCACTTATTAATTACTAATTACCAATTAATTATTAATTACCAATAACACAAAATTAAATATATTAGCACATTAACTCTAATTAATGTAATTAACTAATTAATATTAATTAATCACCAATTAATTAATTAACAATCATAAAAAATGTAATATATTAGCACATTAACTCTAATTAATTTAATTAACTAATTAATATTAATTAATCTCCAATTAATTAATAATTAAAAATATTTACAAAAATATAAAAATTTATTAATTATTATTAAATTACTTCCCACCCTATTCCCCTATAAACCCACAACCCGCTCTGATACTAAAACGCAAAATGTACACAAAATTACAAATTTTCAAACATACATTACAAAACATATTTAACAAACATATAATCAACATAATAAAATACATAATACTAAACAAGATTTCGATATTAGTAAATTTCAATATTATTAACATACATACCTTAAAAAACGATATTCTGTCTGTCGATATTTTACACATCGATATTCTATACCATCGATATTAAAACTTCGATATTAATGTATATCGATATTTTAATCTCGATATTTTGTCTCACTACCGCGAGAGCCATCGTGGGACAGCTCGTGATCAACTCCTGGACGTCCTCGACCTCTTCGTGTCCACGTGGCTGCAGAGACAATCTTCACTTCATCACCTGTTTGCACCCGACATCGCCTGCTTCCATCCTGGTTCCACGGTAGTCACTGGCTAGTGACTTTGAACATTGTCCCCTCTGCTTTCAGGTCTTCAGATCCACCCTTGGATCCACCGGAACTCTTCACGACGACCCGCCTGCAGCATCTTCAGCTCCAAGCACCATCGACCTACGTGACGAAACCCGACACTACTTCGCACCTGTGCACCCGCTTCCTGTGGGTGAGGTAACTCAGCAACGCCGGTGTTCCCACACTGGTGTACACCTCTAGTGCCTGTGTCTAAAGTTTTATCCTTGTAGGTCCATCGGAAGGTTCCTTAAACACTAACTTTGTAACTTTTACGCACCATTGACATTGCATTGGTGTATGCGTGCACTTTGAGCACTGCACCCGAGTCCCGCGGGCCTTTCCCGACTCCATCACTGCTAGTCTCGAACAGCTCCAGCGATTCCCCAGGCCCTAGGCCTCTTCACTTTCCCCATAGTGGTTCTTATACCACTATTTTAGTATATGGTTTAGGTGGCCCCTAGGGCTCATCCATAATTGTGCAACTTTTGTATATTTAAACTGTGTTTTGTTTTAACGCATTTGCTTCTGTGCTCATAAAGAGTATAGGGGATATTTGTAGAAATAAATCTATATATATTTTCAATATATATCTGTGTGGTGTCCTTTCATTTGGTATTCAAGGGGATTGTGTATGGTAAAACAGCTTGCTTCACATGCCTTTACAGAGTTTAGCCTAAGACTGCTTAGTCCATGCTACCCCAAGGATAGCTTGTCTATAAGGTTGACTTTACAACCTCCACCATAAGGGTTGCTTGGCATGATACAAGGTGATCACTAGAACTAGTGAGCATCATATATCAGGCCAACTTCTAACACTCTGGTTTAATGATTTTAGACAACCACATCCATCCCCATATCACAGAGTTCCCCAATAGTATAAATTCCTATTTATAGTGCTTTTTATGATTCTTTTATATATACTGTTTTAGGAAATGAGATGTCCGTGTTAGGTTTGATTAACTGTTATAGTAGAGAATGCTTCAGGAAACCATGAATCATTGTTGGTTCATAAAATATGTGTAATTGCCCATTGGCCGAACAGGCTTTTTGCATATAATTGTGTATGACATTTTTATTGTATATATTATATATATTTTTATTTATTATTTTAATGACTATGTGTCAAATAAAGCTTGTTTGGAATTGGATGTATGGTGTGTTTAAGGGGTAACTGTAGACGGACTGTAACAGGTCCTGAAAAGTATGTAATCTTGAATGTGCCTAAAAATCGTGGCTGTAGTTTTGTGGGGCCTTCTAAAGGAGAAACAACCTTAACAGCACAGTAAATACATTGCGTTTCTTATACAACGCGGTCATTACAACGACCGCGTTGTTACATCGCAGTAAATTACAACGCAAGTTGTTACAATGACTTGTTGTAGATGGTGCTCTAAACTAAGGAATAGTGCAATTTACTATTCCAACACCTTCCCGACTGTTTCACACACTGGAGTTGGAATAGTAAATTATACTATTCCTAAGTCCAGCGTGCCATCTAGAGCTAGTAGTTGTAATAACTTGTGTTGTAAAGTACTGCGATGTAACAATGCGGTCATTACAACGCATGCGATGTTATGGTATATATTCTTCTAAAGTGATGTTCCGAGTGGAGAGCCAAACGAGATCCTCAACCTTGTAGTAGGGTGGTTCAGGGCGCCCGTGTTTATCTGCCTGTACTTTCATTTGGACTTTGTGTTGGGCCAAACTGCATTTTGCTTTCCCCTGAATGTCTTGTAGGATGCTTAGCCGTTCAGTGACTGAGGGAACAGACGGGGTAGTATGTGATTGTATCACTGGGAGGCTATGCTTATGGATACCAGTGATAGTAAAATGGTGAACACCCCAATCTGGAGTGCACTGTGTTGTTGTATGCAAATTCCACAAAAGGAAGGGCCTGATCCCAAGCACTTGTTAATGTGGAGGGAAACATTTTGGAGGTGATAAGCGGTAGATACAGTGATCTCTATACCAAGTAAGGAACTTTCACGGTCGGAGAGGATTTTTGTTGGTATACCTTGTAATCTGACTATGATGTGTAACAAAGGGTGCTGATTTCTGCATCTGTGGGTAATTTCTTGAGAGGTATAAAGTGTTCCATTTTGGACAACATGTCCACTACTACTAATACAGTGGTATATTTGTTGGATTCAGGTAAATTTGTAATAAACTCCTTGCTCAGAATGTGCCAAGGTGTTGGAAGAATAGGCAAAGGTTGAAGAAGGCCATAGGGATAATATGTGAGGACTTATTACGGGCACATGTAGGGCATGTATTAACATATTGGTGTACATCTTGGCGAAAAGATTCCCACCAAAAATATCAGAAACATTTTCCCAATGCTTTGTGTATACAAAGATGACCATTAGGAGCAGAATCATGATTCCAGCTTAACACTTGATATTGTGGCTTCGCTTTCTGTTGCAAGCCATTCACCTTATCTCCGGGATGTTCTGATGGGTTAACGTTATTCCCCAGATCCTGCTGAGAGCTGATGTGGCAGCTATGAACTGAAACACTGCTACCTCACAAGTTCCCAAGTGGAAAGGGGGTTGGGAGAGAGAGAGAGAGAGAGAGAGAGAGAGAGAGAGAGAGAGAGAGAGAGAGAGAGAAGAGAGAGAGAGAGAGAGAGAGAGAGAGAGAGAGAGAGAGAGAGAAATACTGGCTTTCAGTGATGTGACGTCTGGAGTACTGGACTCTGGGCTCAAGACAGGATATAGCACTGTGTGATGTGCTGGTCTCTTAAACAGGAAGTAACACCTGGATTTCTGGATAGCATTTGAGAATTCACATGAAGTAGCATAAGTGTCTGCTATAATAGAAAATATCATTAATGTGATGCCAAGAATTATTAATGAACAATCAGTATGTATAGCACCAATATGTACACTAAAATCTTTAGTTGACTCTTATACCTAGATGTCTTTCTTTGGACTGGTAAAATAAATCATCATTTTTAGATATGAACTTCTATCCTGCTTATAATAACTGCTTCCTGTGCACAAACAACCAACAACTTATAAACATACTAAAATTGATTCAAAAGTTGCTCCAGTGAAGGTCATACTAGAGCAGTTCTTGCACTGTGAGTCTCTAGGTTTTTTAAAGAGAAATATGTCTTTCTCTACTGAATAATTATGCACTGCATAGAGGCCATTTAAATAGTTTGTAGTTCGTCACAATTGTCTTTAACCCGTTGGCTGCGCCGCCGATTTTGCGGAAGTGTGGCACTTCCGCAAAACGGGCGGGGTTGCGTCGGCCATTGACCGACGGTAGCACCAGCGAGGTAGTGCTGCCGGCCAAAGGCCGACGGCAGCATTGAAGGGGTTAAGCAATTATGTGCCTGAACTTCAAAGTCTTTCCAGAAGATGGAGCTGTTACCTAGAATTGCTATTAACCTGGTCTTTTGCAGATTGCAGAAGACCCGGAAATAAATGAAAAAGAGTTCACCTTCCTGTCATGCTCTTCATTTCCAGGAGCTACAGGGAATTCCAGAAATGTTTAACAGAGCAGCAGAGCTGGTCTGGAGGGGCCTATGGGATCTGGAAGGCAGGACTGTTTAGCTGGAGTCAGGTGAGTAGGAGTCAGGAACAATGAAGCCAAGCTGTAACCAGAAGTACAGTGCAGCTTTAAATAGATCGAGATGCACACATGTTTTCCTGTCAGTTAAACCACAGGATGAGAAGGAGCATTTATAAAACGAAATTAGATTGCGCATCTTTGCAATACTTTACACGGTGGCACGTTGATCATTAGGCTAATGAGGATTTGCAGGTTTCTAACTGTGACAGTTGAAAGACTGGTTGCACATGTATTGATTAAAACTGTTGGCACAAGTTCCCCATTACATGAATAACAAGAATTGGAAATTGCAAGTCAGTATATAAGAAACAAGCATTGGCAATTGCAAACCAAATAGTGAATTACATGAAAAAGCACTGGCAATTGCAAACCAAATACTGAATGATTGTAACCCCAAGTGAGCAAGGATACTCATGAATTATTGCTTTAATCAATGAATCATATAAATAATGCTATCATGTAGCAAGGCAGTACCCGTGACAGTAGTGTGGCTTGAGGCTATTAACATGGAGTACTGTGCAACTGTCATAATAATTGCATAACTAATTACCACCTGGATTTAAAGAGTTGTTGAAGCATGAAAAAATCAATACTGTTGTTCCCACAAAACAATTGCATGTTTATACCTCCAATGATCTAACAAGAGTCAGACCCTCCAGGATTTCGTGGGTTGCCGCGAAATCGGCACTTTTGGAAAAATGCCGCAATTTTTACAAAAGTGCCCACTAAATCGGCCCTTTTGTAGAAATCGCGGCATAGTTTTCCAAAAGCTAATGTATGCCGCTATATCCTGGGGGGTCTGAATAGTGAAGCAAGATAAATGTTCAATGATGGCACATGATGAGGTCATGGATTGCATCATGTCTTCTTCCTCCACCATCACCATACACCTTATGTTTACAGATTTATTAAAATGTCGGGAAATTAATGATATCCTCTTTGTTTCAGAAAGGGAAGAACCTGGTCACATTTCTTTACGCGTTGCTGATTTCTTGCTTGTAGCATTAGTGTAGAAGATTCATCTGCTGAGGAATTCCAAAAACTGAAGGATACTTGTTTATTTTACAGATCATATAGTTGCTCTTGAACTTATTAAGCAAACCGTGTTTCCGGTAAAGAGAGGCCAAAGACATGCCAAAGTTGGAGTCTTAATGCAAACCTTCCACGGTCATTGATCTTTATCCACAAGACAAATATCTATGCTTAGTAATACGGTGTTCCGTAGCTTGTATCAAACCACAAAAACATCTCTTAGAAACATAACATAATTTAATGTGCCCTAACTTTCCCAGCAATTGCCCAGATGACTTAGTTTATCAGGGCGTAGTTACTGAGCTTTCATGGTTGTGGTTCTAGTTCACCATCTTGGAATGGGAGCCTCAACGATGAACTCGAATTAGGAACTTGTTGAGTTAGAGGTAGCATGGGGTGTTGGTATATTAAGTTAATTCAGGGGAAAAGACGAATGAGAAATTAGGCATCCAAGGCCTTTTGCCTAGCTGCGGGACAGTCAGCAGTTACGGGACAGTATACATGGATGTTTGCCACTGGTGTCCTAGGGTGTTATTTACCACTCAAGTCAATTATTCAGATTTAGCAAAACAAATTGTTCATTAAGTTATAAATAATAAATATTTAATCAGCAAACACAAAACAGGCAGAAAACGACAGACACTCTTAAATATAGAGGTAAAATGGTGGACAAGAACACTTTTTATATCACAAACCACTAAGATCCATGCGCCTGCATTGGCCTTGATTGGCCTCCCTACCCGAGAGGTACCCTAAACAATGAATCCGATGCGTCCCTGAACAGAAGTGGGCATGCAGACAGAAGGAGACGACTATGAATCGGGTGCCCTTGGGTCACTCCAAGACTTCATGGATAACAATGGCTACCACCAGGACAGTTTCTGTGATGTAACACTCTTATTAACAGCCTATACTTTGGGTCCACAGGGTTGAACCCACGTACATTATCTGAACCCCAGGAGGTTGCGCTGTGCATACACACTAGTCACCGTTAGTGTTTTATTTATATATATATATATATATATATATATATATGTATATATATATTACCTACTGGCGGTCGCCAGTAAGTAGTTATAGTTAGGATCGTTTTCCATAGGAAATCTGCTGCATTCTATTGGGTATAACTTTGGCGCCGAATGAGGGATCTGCCTGTAATTTTCCTTAACTTTGCCTCGCAGCACTCCGCTCCTTCCCTGAAAGTTTCGGGGAGATCCGTCAAGCGGGGGCCGAGATGAAAGGGGGTCCCAAAACGTGTTTTCCCCATGTTAATTTCCATAGGGCGGTTGGACTCACTTTTAGCCCGAACGGCTGAATGGATTTCCACCAAACTTGGCAAAATTGTATGGACTGGTACCCCGATGTGCCTTTGCTATGTCTCAAGATATATGCTCCAGTGGTTTTTACGAAAATTAACTTTGAAAAAATATATATTGGGCTACATTGGGCTATATATATGTTAGAGCCCAAATGTAGCCCAATGTAGCCCAATGTAGTCCAATGTAGCCCAATGTAGCCCAAAGATGGCCACCAGAGGCAAAAAAAACAAATGTAGCCCAAATATCAGCCAGATGTAGCCCAACTATAGCCCAATGACAGAATGTTCCAGAGTGTTCTAAAGAACAACTAGGGCGCTAACAGTCTTACTTATGACAAAAGTATGGTACACCTGAAGTCATCTTGATTGGAATAAAGTGTTAACACTTAAAACATTTAATTTGCAAAGGAACACAATGAGGGGGTTCATTTTGCCATAGAAATTATGATTAGTGCTGAAGAAAGAAAAATAAGGGCACATTTTGAGTGACTTCTCGAATCCTCTTATATTTCATTAAAAAAATTCTGATATGCAGTCTCCCAAGATGGCCACCAGAGACAAAAGAGCCCAAATGTAGCCCAAATATCAGCCAGATGTAGCCCAACTATAGCCCAATGACAGAATGTCCCAGAGTGTTCTAAAGAACAACTAGAACGCTAACAGTCTTACTTATGACAAAAGTATGGCACACCTGAAGTCATCTTGATTGGAATAAAGTGGTAACACTTAATACATTTAATTTGAAAAGGAACAAAATGAGGGGTTCCATTTTGCCATAGAAATTTTATATATATATATATATATATATATATTCACTGAAAAAACCATAGGTTATAGACCATATATAGTTAGGAATTAGCATTTAAAAAACCTTATTTTACTCACACAAAACCAATGAAATTCCATATATAGTTAGTTGCACTAACTATATATCGCGCACCCGCAATCCACTGCTGATGATGTCACATATTACATCATTCATGACATGGTCAGTGACATCACTGATGACATCACTGATGACATCTCAAATGACATCACTGATGACATCTCATTTGACATCATTCTTGTGCTAATACGATGAACCTATTCAGACTCTAATATAACCTTAGATACACTCAGTGTATACAGACACTCACACACTGTCACTCATCCATGGAGTTACTCACACACCTAGTCAGTCATGCAAAGAAACAATCTCACCTCCATTTCCTCAACTATACAGTTATACACACCTTACTTATTCAAACATATACTAACACATATTTACTCTCTTATACAATCCCTGATACAAGTTCACAATGATCCATACAGCCACTCACACATTCAGTGGCTCTCATGCACAGTTATTTATATATGCCAACTCTCACATGTACTGTGTTTTACATATGTACTTACTATGACATGTAGCATTCAGATATCCATTCACTCATCAATACACTCATGCACACAGTCAACCGCCCATGTAGCTGTTTCCACATGCACTCTTGAACTCATACACCTAGTAAATCAACTGCTCACACATCTATGCACAGAGTCACACACCTCCCAGCCACCCCCACACAAACTCAATCTCCCATACAAATACTTGGGCAACCAATCAATAACACATATAGCCTCTCGTATAGCTAATGATCAACACATGCAGCAGTTTACATCACAACAGACATACTGATGCACACATTCAGACAGTTTAGTCACTAACCCATGCATTTAGTACGACACATTTATTCACTCACTCATACAGTCAGTCACGCACCTACTAAATCCTTCATCCAGACACTTATACATCCACTCATTCTTCAATATATCAAACATATTTAAACTTTACAGAAACACACAGTCAGTGGATGATGTCATCACTGATGTCATCAGTGATGTCATCAGTGATGTCATTTGAGATGTCATCAGTGATGTCATCAGTGATGTCACTGACCATGTCATGAATGATGTAATATGTGACATCATCAGCAGTGGATTGCGGGTGCGCGATATATAGTTAGTGCAACTAACTATATATGGAATTTCATTGGTTTTGTGTGAGTAAAATAAGGTTTTTTAAATGCTAATTCCTAACTATATATGGTCTATAACCTATGGTTTTTTCAGTGAATTTTCAAGGTTTTGTAAATGCTAATTCCTAACTATATATGGTCTATAACCTATGGTTTTTTCAGTGAATTTCAATGGTTTTTTAATAGCAAATATCATAAGCTGTCGAATGTCAAGTACGTGGTAAGTGAAAACATTTTCGTGTTTATGCACACTGATCTGCTTTGAATGGTGCCCCCCCCCCCTCATTTCTATTAGGAGTACTCTCTCTTTGCAGATAGTGAAAGGTAGTTAACGCAGGCCTTTGCCCCCGTTGTAATCCGTCGTGCCTGCTTCTCTCTCCATTTGATTGATTGTTATCCAAGTATTTACTGTTTTAGAATTAGTTCTCTTTGGTTCATTCTCTATTTACAAACAAACACAGAGTCGCAATACTCTGTTTAGTCTTTGCAGATAACGAAAAATCGTGTAAAAAAAAAGAAAAGGAATCGAGCAAAATCAGTAGGCCACTAATGGGATCTCTTTTTGACCTCGCTAAAATAGAAACATTAGGAACAACCCCTCATGACAAATACAAAACTAGTGAGATGAACTGAACTCCACACAATGATGGCTGCAAAACAGCTCGGCTCCGCCACCCACCCCGCCCAAAATAACGATAAAGAGCGGCTGCCATGATTGGTTGCGGAATGGCCACGACGGAGCTACGAAATGATGCTGCTCTCATGCTAACCCCAGCTTCAGTCTGAAACATCCAGAAACACTGTAGACTACCAATTCGATCAGTTCCGGTAGCGCCCCAATGTAACCCGGTAGAGAAGAACTAGCCCTCCCCTCTTTGACTGATGGTTCTTGTTGCCTGTCCCTTCTGTTCTCATTTAACAGAACTATTTAGCCTGCTGAAAGGGGTTGTGTTCCGACCGCTGGTTGGTGGAGACATTTTGACTATATTCTGGACCTGCGTTGTCGCGTAATGCGTCATATGACGCGCCGCGTTAGCGCATCCGGAAGTCATCCGGGGCGCGCAGCGCGTAACGTAAGCATAACAAGTCATGTGACTTGTTAATAAAACTTTTCATTGGTTCATTTTACTTTTCTTATTGTAATGATGAAAGGCTTGGTCATATGACCTAAAAATTACGCTTTTCATTACTTCCGAACATTATTTTTTCTTAAATATATGTTATAATGTTCCAGGCTAATGTACTTTCCCGGAAATTTTACAACTGTCCTGCAAGTAAAATATATTCTTTTTTCGAGAAAAAGAGCGTTTCTTCGTCCCATGATGGAGCCGTTGAGCAAAAGAGGGTCGACCTGCTGTCTTAGTCGCCGATACGCCTGAATATGAGATTCTTATCGATCACTTTATGTTGCAGGAATAGAAAACACAACAGCCCTTGACCATTTATCTTTACTGCGTTCCTTCGTATTATACCTTTTACCCTTCATGTAATTGGTCTGCTTTATTTCACTTGCCTTTTAATGATTCTAAAACAGTGACTATTATTACAAACTTTACCAATGTATATACTACTACCATGTTTTCTTTTAAAAACCTTTATTGTGAAAATTTCATTATACAAATACGAGCCTATAACCACGTGGGCCGGCCACGGAGCAAACTGTAATCGTATGTGATGAGTAGACATTTACACTGTAGAGGAACGTAACGGGCGGGCCATTAGGTTGCAAGAACTAAGGTGTCTAACAGTTACGGAATCGGTGGACGTACATTTTATAATTAAAATACGACAGGGCCAGTTACAATAAAATTATCTAGATATACATTTGCGGGCAAGTACCATGGGTGACGTTAATTCGAACTTTCAACAGTACAGTAATCAATAACACATCAGAACTTAATATCAATAGGGATGTCGAAATATTCAATCAATTCTCGTCCCCGCCCGCCATGTGCTTCAAAACTGCATACGTATCTCGTGATTTCAAGGTTCTGCAACCAGTACACAACAAGGAGTTACGAGTCCCATTTATTCCGGCGCCATTTTGGGCGAGGACGGGCAGGTCCAGGATATAGTCAAAATGTCTCTACCAACCATCGACTATGATGATGTTCATATGCTGTATTTATTAGAGTAACACTCATCTGTCCACATGAAATTAATTTGCCACAATCTAAACATGTCATTTTAATCTTTCCAAAGTTCTTCTAAATATTTGGGACCGTTTCCCTTGCCTCTGAAGCTCTCAGTGCCACTTCTTTGATGAATGTACTAGCAGGTCAGGGGTTCTCCTCCAAATCTCTCTTTTATGCAGCACTATAATTAATTGGTGCCACCTCTCCATATGACGATGCATGGTATAGTTACCACAACTATATTTTTTTTCGGTTCCTCTGGAGAGTTCATCGTGGCAGATGAAGCGTGTAACGTACCGGGCATTTACCTTTTTTTGCATGTACAGGAAAGGAAAAAAAAATCGAGCGTCCGAGTTCTAAGGTGTCCCAGGGCCATTTTAGTGGAGGACATGATACAGCGATAATGTCCTGGATAAGGACACTTCCTTCGGGCACCCCACGCCGTCTTTCGGCGCAGCATTGTAGGATGGCCACACCAGTGCGGCAACTTGCTAGACACCACCTCGGTGCCATCCGGATCTCGGCGCCCCACTGCAGATGAACTGCCTCCACATGGAGAAGCGGGAGAGGCTCGTTTGCGCCGCCTCCCCCCCCCCCTTCGGGCACCCCACGCCGACTTTCGGCGCAGCATTGTAGGATGGCCACACCAGTGCGGCAACTTGCTGGACACCACCTCGGTGCCAACCGAATCTCAGCGCCTTGTGTTGTCTTCCATTCCGAAAATATTGTTGGCAGCATTTTGAAAGGAAAGACAAACAGCCGTTTGTGGCCCTCACTACACCGTTCTCCTAGTGAGTCTCACATTGTTACATTTAGGAAGAATGTTGAAGAGTAGTATGTTGAAAATCTGAAGCCATTGTTATACAAACTCTCAACCAGCCTTGGATGGAAAAATCCTGAAGAATGTACAAACTGAAAACCAGTTTTTGTCTGTATAGCATCAGCAGCAACGCTTGAGTCAGCTTTGTGTGAAGCCGCCATTTTGATTCAATCAATAGCGTCCCCCTGCACACATTCAGGGACCTGGTCGTGTCTTCAGGTCAAACGGATTGTGGGACAAGATGCACAAAGGAAAAGGAAAAAAGTTCCGCCGGACCCCGGGAGGTGGCCGCCTATGTCATGGGCGATCTTAGGCCACACCAGGGCAATAGTGAAGCTGCAGCAGGTGCAAATAAGCTTCAGACAGTGTTACAAGCGCTGCTCAGAACTCTCAACTATGACACCACCTCGGTGCCATCCGGATCTTGGCGCCTTGTGCTGGTTCCGGCCTATTCACACATCGGTCCGCTACTGACGCCACCTCACAGGCCAACGGGGCACCCCACGCCGACTTTCGGCGCAGCATTGTAGGATGGCCACACCAGTGCGGCAAATTGCTGGACACCACCTCGGTGCCATCCAGATCTCGGCGCGTTGTGCTGCCTTCGGCCTATTCGCCACAAGTGCGCACGCAACTCAGCTGCATAGCGAGTGAAACACCAAGGGGCGCCCCACTGCAGCCGAGGAACCTCCATCTTGGGGGCGACGCACAGCATCACATTGCTTTCCAATGCAGTCAGATCCTCAAACAGCCCCCACTGACTGACGCGAACTCACAGGCCAACGGGGCGCCCCACGCCGACTTTCGGCGCAGCATTGTAGGATGGCCACACCAGTGCGGCAAGTTGCTGGACACCACCTCGGTGCCATCCGGATCTTGGCGCGTTGTGCTGCCTTTGGCCCCATTCGCACATCAGTCCGCTACTGACGCCATCTCACAGGCTAATGGGGCGCCCCACGCCGACTTTCAGCATTGTAGGATGACCACACCAGTACAGCAACTTGCTAGACATCACCTCGGTGCCATCCGGATCTCGGCGCCCCACTGCAGATGAAGTGCCTCTCAACTATGAAACCACCACTGTGACATCCGGATCTTGGCGCGTTGTGCTGCCTTCGGCCTATTCGCACATCGGTCCGCTACTGACGCCATCTCACAGGCTAATGGGGCGACCCACGCCGAGTTTCAGCATTGTAGGATGACCACACCAGTGCAGCAACTTGCTAGACATCACCTCGGTGCCATCCGAATCTTGGCATCTCAACGCCTAGTGGTATCTTCCATACAGAAAATATTGTTACGCTACCTTTGGCCCCATTCGCACATCAGTCCGCAACTTAGACATCACCTCGGTGCCATCCGGATCTTGGCATCTCAGCGCCTTGTGGTGTCAGTCAGAAAATATTGTTGCGCTGCCTTTGGCCCCATTCGCACATCAGTCCGCTACTGACACCATCTCACAGGCCAACAGGGCGCCCCACGCCGACTTTCAGCATTGTAGGATGGCCACACCAGTGCGGCAACTTACTAGACACCACCTCGGTGCCATCCGGATCTTGGCGCGTTGTGCTGCCTTCGGCCTATTCGCACATCGGTCCGCTACTGACGCAAACTCACAGGCCAACGGGGCGCCCCACGCCGACTTTCAACATTGTAGGATGGCCACACCAGTGCTGCAACTTGCTGGACACCACCTCGGTGCCATCCGGATCTTGGCGCGCTGTGTTGCCTTCGGCCTATTCGCACATCGGTCCGCTACTGACGCCGCCTCACGTGCCAACGTATTTTCTCCGCATTTTATACCCTATGCCGCATAACAGGTCATGTGACTTGTTTATAAAACTTTTCATTGGTTCATTTTACTTTTGGTTTCCTAATGATGGAAGGCTTGATCATATGACCTAATAACAACACTTTTCATTGGATGAAAACTTTTTTTTTTTTCCAAACGATGAAAGCCCCACCTTGTTTCTGGATGTTTCAGACTGAAGCTGGCGTCAGCATGAGAGCACCACCATCTCGTAGCTCCGTCGTGGTCATTCCGCGAGCAATCATGGCAGCCGCTCCCCACCAGAAGCCTGCAGGAGTCGGGGCCCCCAAAACTTTTGATGAATTCTCAAGGCGGAGGGGACGCTTTCGAGAATGGGGTCCAAGACCTAGCAGACAAGCGTCCGATTTCCAAGGTGTCCCAGGGCCATTTCAGTGGACCAGGCCCAAAAAGGAAAGAGCCTGCCGCCATTTTGAGAGTCCTGTGACAGCCGCCTATCGCTGCACCGCAAGAGTGGGCGCAACTCAGCTGAATTGCGGCTTTTGACACAGTGGACCAAAAACGGACGGAATGGCAACTGAAACGGTAAAGGGGCGCCCCACTACAACAGATGACACTCCACCTGGAGAGGCCCGTTCACGCCGCCTCCCCCGGGGCGCCCCACGCCGTTATTCGGAGCAGCATTGTAGGATACCAAAACCAGTGCGGCAACTTACTGGACATCACCTTGGTGCCATCGTTCTGCTGCCTTGGAACTATTCGCACAACAGTTTGCTACTGAAGACCCACCCCCCGCGACGCCCCACGCCGTTATTTGCTGGGTGGCAACTTACTAGACATCACTTTCGTGTCATCTAGATTTCAGCACGTTCTGCTGCCTTGGAACTATTCGCACAACAGTTTGCTACTGATGACCCGCCCCACGCCGGAAATCTGGACGTTGTGCTGCGTTGGGACTATTCGCACAGCCGACCGCTACTTCGTTGTTTTTCCCTAAAAATGTTTATATGTTATTACTATTTTTGTTTTCTTGTATATATTTATAAATTATTAAAGTTTTATAATCTTACTACTTTGTCGGAGTGCTATATATTTTTAATGTGACACATAATTGTAAAAACTTTGATGTACAAAGAGTCATTCCTGGAATCTTCCGCTTCAGGCTCGGTCCCCTCCCCAATCACAATACAGGATGGTTTTCAGATAGTAGGAACGCGTGTGCTGTGACGGATCTCATCGAGTGTGGGCCTTGATCTACTATAACTCCTTTGAAGACGGGTGATTCTTTACAGCTGTGGCCATAAACTACATCTGCAGGGCTAGCTGATAGCCTAGGACCGGCCTGGACAATCGGACACAGAGGAAAAGGAGTGTCAGAGGGTGCGGTGGTGAATAGGGCGAAAGGGAGGTGTCGGGCGGGCACAGGGTGTGATTCTCAGGGAAGAACAGCGCAGATGGGGGGAGGTTTATTACCCATGCATAAAACAGAGAGCGGGGGTGACCACTGCCTGGGGGAGATGCTTGCGAGGGTGGGGAGCCATGCTAAGGATCGACAGCGTGCACAGAGTGGATCTGGTCAAGGCATCTAAAATGGCTGCCGTGCACGACAAAAGTGTGGCATTTGAAAAAAGACAAGATGGCGCACACAATGTTTTTCAACAATTCCTGATTTCCTTCGAATCGAACGTTAACAGACGTTGGGGCATATTACCAAAGTTAAGCGATATTTATCCCTAACGATGCATTGCAAAGATTTTTTTACCGTCAGAAATTATCGCAGATAAACCTTGCTATTATCAAGGTTTATCGCAAATACGATAAAAAACGAGCGCAATGCATTAATATCGCTGAAAACTCCGCGATATTCATGCATTACCGAGCTAATGCTCTTAGCCATGTTATCCACCTCCCATTGGATAACATGGCTAAGAACTGCTCAGGGCAGCTGTTACTTTTTGGAGATATTCGCGCTTATCTCGAATATTTCCAAAAGTTGATAATAGGAGATAGCGATGTTAGCGACTGTTTCCAGTCGCTAACATCTTGGCATGCCCACTTTGCATGTCATTAGTGATAAATATCACTCACATGCAAAGTGGGACCCAAGATGGTCGCTATCTCCTACTAGCCGTCGCTAACTGGTGTTAGCAACAGCTAGGTAATACAGATATAATTTTATCTCCGCGAAGCGGAGCGCTGTTACAGATATATATCTTGTTTTTGAACGTTAATTTCTCAAAATGCACTGAAGCACATATATTGAGACATAGCAAAGGCACATCGGGCTACCAGTCCCTAATATTTTACCAAGTTTCGTGCAAATCCATTCAGCCGTTCGATTATTATTATTATTTTTTTTTTTTGCCCCGCGGGGCCCTTTTAAAACCTCCACATCAAACCTAGGGGGTCAGCGAGGATCTACTATGCCCCCTTATGGTCATCAGCCGTTCGATTATTATTATTATTTTTTTTTTTGCCCCGCGGGCCCTTTTAAAACCTCCACATCAAACCTAGGGGGTCAGCGAAGATCTACTATGCCCCCTTATGGTCATTTGCCCCTTCGCTTTGGCCTCCTCTTGTCTCTCGATCCTACCGAGAGACAAGATGGCGGCCGCTACGTACTGTTTGGAATGTTTACAGACACCGGAGAGCCAATCAGCTTCGCTTCGCAAAGCTCCGTAACGCGAAAAGTACGCGAAGCGGTGCGCTGTTACAGATATATATCTTTTTTTGAACGTTAATTTCTCAAAATCCACTGAAGCACATATATTGAGACCTAGCAAAGGCACATCGGGCTACCAGTCCCTACAATTTTGCCAAGTTTCGTGCAAATCCATTCAGCCGTTCGATTATTATTATTATTATTATTTTTTGCCCCGCGGGGCCCTTTTAAAACCTCCACATCAAACCTAGGGGGTCAGCGAGGATCTACTATGCCCCCTTATAGTTATTTCCCCCTTTGTTTTGACCTCCTCTTGTCTCTCGATCCTACCGAGAGACAAGATGGCGGCAGCTACGGACTGTTTGGAATGTTGACAGACGCCGGAGAACCAATCAGCTTCGCTTCACAAAGCTCCGTTGCGCGAAAAGTCCGCGAACCAGAGCGCTAACCGGTCCGCTGTTACAGATATATATCTTTTTTTAAACGTTAATTTCTCAAAATCCACTGGAGCACATATATTGAGACCTACAAAAGGCACATCGGGCTACCAGTCCCTACAATTTTGCCAAGTTTCGTGCAAATCCATTCAGCCGTTCGGGCTAAAAGTGAGGCCAACCGCCCTATGGAAAACTCAATGTTAAAAACACGTTTTGGGACCCCCCTTTTTTCTCGGCCCCCACTGGACGAACCCCCCCCAAATTTTCAAGGGCTGCTCAGAAACAAAATGTGCCATTTTCCTGAAAATGTCAGCTGATTCCGTCCACAAACGCCAAAGTTATTAGACATAGAATTTTCAAAAAACCCATAGAGAAAAAATCCTAACTATATATACCTACTGGCGACCGCCAGTAGGTAATATATATATATATATATATATATATATATACATATTCACTGAAAAAACCATAGGTTTCAGGCCTTATATAGTTAGGAATTAGCATTTAAAAAAACCTTTGAAATTCACTGAAAAAACCATAGGTTTCAGGAGTTATATAGTTAGGAATTTGTTTTTAAAAAACCTTTGAAATTCACTCAAAAAACTATACGTTTTAGTGGTGTTATAGTTAGCTGGACATTTTACTCATACAAAACCAATGAAATTGCTCCTATATAGTTAGTTGTACTAACTATATTTCGCGCACCCGCAATCCACTGCTGATGATATCACATATTAGATCATTCATTACATGGTCAGTGACATCACTGATGACATCTCAAATGACATCACTGATGACATCACTGATGACATCATCCAGTGAATGTGGTTTGCTTCGTTATTTAAATTTGCATTATATATATAGCAATTTACATTGAAGAATGAGTGGATATATATAAATAAATATTTGGATGGAGGATTTAGTAGCAGTGTAATTGACTGTTTACTTGACCAATTTATAATGTCTCACTAAATATAGTGGATAGTGACTATACTGTGTAAATGTCTATATCACTTTATCAGTTGTTGTGTAAACTGATTCTAGAGTTGGTTACTAGCTATGTGAAAGTCTATATTAGTTATTGATTAGTTAACTGAGTATTTGTATGGGAGGGTGAAAGTGTGTGTGGTTCAGTGGGGGGTGTGTGACTGTCCAAAGATGTGTGAATAGTTGATTCAGTAGATATATGAAGTTAAAACTACATGTTCTAACAGTTTGGGTGAGGGAATCTCTTTATGGGTGTGGTGATGAGCAAATATATTTCTCAAAGATACAGGTCCAACAAACTAGAAAAATAAAAGGCAGTGTATGTGTCAGTTGTTGTATATAAATAAGTATACATAAGACACAATGATTGTGTGAGTGACTGTATGGATAACTGTATACTTGTAATAATGATTTTATAATTCACTAAGTATGACTTACTATCTAAATGAATAGAAGAAGTGGTGTTTGTATAAGTGTTTTGCTAAGTAAATATGTAAGTATGATCCATTGTTTGCATAAGTGAGTAGGATGACTTCACATGTGAATAGGATGCGTGCTGTTGTTTAATGTCGATATAGATGTATAAGTATTTTTGATAGTGTTCTATTGTTCATTAACAGCATGTATGAGTGAATCCATAGGTAAGTGATTAGATGTGTGTATACATCTATGAATCACTGAGTGGATTTTTAGATACTTGTATTGCTGTGACAATGGATTTAAATATGATACTCTGTATTTTACAAACAGTGATGAAAAATTGTAATAGTGTATGAAAAGGTGTATGTGATTGTCACGTGGATGATGTCATCAGTGATGTCATTTGAGATGTCATCAGTGATGTCACTGACCATGTCGTTAATGATCTAATATGTGACATCATCAGCAGTGGATTGCGGGTGCGCGAAATATAATTAGTACAACTAACTATATAGGAGCAATTTCATTGGTTTTGTATGAGTAAAATGTCCAGCTAACTATAACACCACTAAAACTTATAGTTTTTTGAGTGAATTTCAAGGGTTTTTTAAAAACTAATTCCTAACTATATAACTCCTGAAACCTATGGTTTTTTCAGTGAATTTCAAAGGTTTTTTAAATGCTAATTCCTAACTATATAAGGCCTGAAACCTATGTTTTTTTCAGTAAATTTCAAAGGTTTTTTAAATGCTGATTCCTAACTATATAAGGCCTGAAACCTATGGTTTTTTCAGTGAATTTCAAAGGTTTTTTAAATGCTAATTCCTAACTATATAAGGCCTGAAACCTATGGTTTTTTCAGTGAATTTCAAAGGTGTTTTAAATGCTAATTCCTAACTATATAAGGCCTGAAACCTATGTTTTTTTCAGTGTTTAAAAAAAAAAAATTGATTGGTTAACTGGCTTATTAAGTGTATCTTAGTGAATACATATATTAGTGAGTAATGTTTAAATATTTAAATATATGCATGAGTGATGTAATATGTGACGTCATCAGCAGTGCATTGCAGACGTGCAAGTTATAGTGAGTCCAACTAACTATAACGTGGGAATTTCAATGGTTTTATGCGAGTGAAATTTCCAGCTAACTATAACTGGTGTGAAACCTATGTTTTTTTCAGTGAATTTCAAAGGTTTTTTAAATGCGAATTCCTAACTATAACTGGTGTGTAACCTATGGTTTCTTCAGTGAATATATATATATATATATATATATAAAATTTCTATGGCAAAATGAAACCCCTCATTTTGTTCCTTTTCAAATTAAATGTATTAAGTGTTACCCCTTTATTCCAATCAAGATGACTTCAATTGTGCCATACTTTTGTCATAAGTAAGACTGTTAGCGTTCTAGTTGTTATTTAGAACACTCTGGGACATTCTGTCATTGGGCTATAGTTGGGCTACATCTGGCTGATATTTGGGCTACATTTGGGCTCTTTTGTCTCTGGTGGCCATCTTGGGAGACTGCATATCAGAATTTTTTTAATGAAATATAAGAGGATTTGAGAAGTCACTCAAAATGTGCCCTCATTTTTCTTTCTTCAGCACTAATCATAATTTCTATGGCAAAATGAACCCCCTCATTTTGTTCCTTTGCAAATTAAATGTTTTAAGTGTTAACACTTTATTCCAATCAAGATGACTCCAGGTGTGCCATACTTTTGTCGTAAGTAAGACTGTTAGCGCTCTAGTTGTTCTTTAGAACACTCTGGGACATTCTGTCATTGGGCTATAGTTGGGCTACATCTGGCTGATATTTGGGCTACATTTGTTTTTTTTTGTCTCTGGTGGCCATCTTTGGGCTACATTGGGCTACATTTGGGCTCTAACATATATATATAGCCCAATGTAGCCCAATATATATTTTTTCAAAGTTAATTTTCGTAAAAACCACTGGAGCACATATCTTGAGACATAGCAAAGGCACATCGGGCTACCAGTCCCTACAATTTTGCCAAGTTTGGTGGAAAACCATTCAGCCGTCCAGGCTAAAAGTGAGTCCAACCGCCCTATGGAAATTAACATGGGGAAAACACGTTTTGGGACCCTCCTTTTATCTCGGCCCCCGCTTGACGAATCCCCCCAAACTTTCAGGGAAGGAGCGGAGCGCCGCGAGGCAAAGTTAAGGAAAATTTCAGGAAGATTCCTCAACCGGCGCCAAAGTTATTCCCAATAGAATGTTGTGATTTCCCTATGGAAAACAATCCTAACTATATATACCTACTGGCTATCGCCAGTAGGTAATATATATATATATATATATATATATATATATATATATATATATATATATTCAGTGAAAAAACCATAGGTTTCACACCAGTTATAGTTAGGAATTAGCATTTAAAAAACCTATTAAATTCACTGAAAAAACCATAGGTTTCACACCAGTTATAGTTAGGAATTAGCATTTAAAAAACCTATTAAATTCACTGAAAAAACCATAGGTTTCACACCAGTTATAGTTAGGTGGAAATTTTACTCGCATAAAACCATTGAAATTCCCACGTTATAGTTAGTTGGACTCACTATAACTTGCGCGTGCAATGCACTGCTGATGACGTCACATATTACATCACTCATGACATGGTCAGTGACATCACTCATGACATCACTGATGACATCTCAAATGACATCACTGATGACATCATCGAGTGAATGTTTGTCTTTCTGGTAAAAATAAATATTTTTTATATATGTATATCTAAAGGTTGATGGAAGAATAAATGGGTAAATAAATGTCTAAATGGATGTTTTTTTGTGTAAAATTGATTGGTTAACTGACTTATTAAATGTATCTTAGTGAATACATATATTAGCGAGTAATGTTTAAATATTTAAATATCTGTATCTGTGTCTCACTTTGTGTATAAGTGGCTGCATGGGTTGGTGAGTAGCTACATGAGTGTGTATATGGGTTATTAGTTGTTTTTTTGAGTATTAGTATCAGTGTCTGTATGGTTCGGTGGGGGATATTACTTAGAGCACAGATGCATGAATGAGTGACTCACTATTTGTATGTATTTTGAAGACAGTATCTGTGCAAGACTGTATGGGTGGATGATTGTGTGTATGGGTGGGTTAGTGAGTATGTGTTTTTATAATTGATTGTTTAAGAGAGTACATATGTTTCCGTTTCTGTAGAAGTATGTGTAGTGGTGTGTATATAGCAGTATAATCAAGTAAATGTTTTTTTGATAGTTTATTTGCATGTGTGAATTTGTGTGTGAGTAACTATATGGATGAGTATTAGTGTGTAACAGGATGTATATGTGTATGAGTACATATGACGAGTAAGTACATGCATGAGTGACTATATAGAACTGTTGGTGAATGAGTGGATGTGTATGTAGATGTTGGAATTACCTAATAAGTTGTTGTAATTGGTATTGGTTTCTCCTTTTTTAAGAAAATGTTAGTTTCTATTTTTGAATGTGTGTGTCAAAGGTTATTTTATGCTGATAGGAGGTCTGCCACTTTGTCACAAGGATGTTGTCATCAGTGATGTCATTTGAGATGTCATCAGTGATGTCATGAGTGATGTCACTGACCATGTCATGAGTGATGTAATATGTGACGTCATCAGCAGTGCATTGCACGCGCAAGTTACAGTGAGTCCAACTAACTATAACGTGGGAATCTCAATGGTTTTATGTGAGTAAAATTTCCACCTAACTATAACTGGTGTGAAACCTATGGTTTTTTCAGTGAATATATATATATATATATATATATATATATATATATATATATATATATATATATATATATATATATATATATATATATATTACCTACTGGCGACTAGTTAGGACCTAGTTTCCATAGGAAATCCGCAACATTCTATTGGGGATAACTTTAGCGCCGGTTGATGAATCTTCGCGAATTTCTCAAAGAAATGGCCCGCTCCTTCCCTGAAAGTTTTGGGGGGATTCGTCAAGTGGGGGCTGAGAAAAAAGGGGGGTCGCAAAACGTGTTTTCCCCATGGTATTTTCCATAGGACCTTTAGACACGGCTACAGCCCGAACGGCTGAACAGAATTACAAGAAATTTTGCCAAAGGACCCCCAATGCCCCCCAAATTTACCCCGCGATTAAAAGAAAATAATAATAATTTGGGGGTCTTGGGGTCCTTGTGGGACCCCCTGAGCAGGCCTAGGGGGTCAGGGTGCTTCTACCCTGCCTCCTTTCTATGTTCTACATGTTTGTTTTTCTGCTTTCTTGTGCCTCAGTCTACCGAGGCACAAGATGGCTGCCAACAATTTTTGTTTTGGAGTGTTGACAGACAGTGGCAGCCAATCAGCATGCAGCTCGTGCACGCGAAGGTACGCGTACGGTGCGCGCTTATAGATATATATATTTTTTCTCTTTTGATTTTCTCAGGAACTACAGGAGGGATTTACACCATTTAAGCAAAAGTGTGATCTGCGAATCAGACTCTACCATTTTGCCAAATTTCTTGTAATTCCGTTCAGCCGTTCGGGCTGTAGCCGTGTCTAAAGGTCCTTTGGAAAATAACATGGGGAAAACACCTTTTGGGACCCTCCTTTTTTCTCAGCGCCCACTTGACGAATCCCCCCAAAACTGTCAGGGAAGGAGCAGAGCGGAGCGGGCCATCTTCTTTGAGAAATTCGCGAAGATTCATCAACCGGCGCCAAAGTTATTCCAAATAGAATGTTGTGGATTTCCTATGGAAACTAGGTCCTAACTATATCTACCTACTGGCGACTGCCAGTAGGTAATATATATATTTATATAGGACACAAATACTGACTTTAAATTCTTTGTATGTAAAGTTTAAACTATTGACTACAAATTTATAGAAAATAACAATAGGGAAGTATAGGAAGTATAATGAAGGAATGAATATGAAACTTTTAAAGTGCGGACTTAGCCCAAGGGCTTTAAGGCGCTACAATACAGATCAACATGCACGCTAAACCGATTTCCTACTCAGACCCGTCTCGCAGGAAGCAGCCACGTGTTCAGAGTCTTTTGAAAGATTGAGTGTGCTTGTTGCCCCGAAAGAAAATCCGGGAGAGAGTTGCAAACATTGGCAGCCGCAAATTAAAAGGCCCTCCTGCCCCATCTCATTTTTTTGACCCTGGGAACCACAAGGAGGTTTTTTTTTTCTGACCTCAGGTTCCTGGAGGGCACATACTGTTGAAAAATGGTCTTAATGCCCAAAGGGCCCAGGCCATATTATGCGCTGTGAGTGAGGCAGAGAGTCTTAAACACAATTCTGCGATCCACCGGGAGCCAGTGCAACGAACCAAGAGAAGACAAGACCAAATGATGTTTGGGTAGATCCATCACCAGCCTTGCAGCGGCATTTTGCACCAACTGCAGGCGACGCAGCTGCCCTTTGTTGATGCCTAAATAGAGGGCATTCCAGTAGTCCAATCTAGACAATATTAATGCTACCACCACTCTTTTGCATGCTTCGAATGAAAGGAACTGAGAATTTTTCCTTATAATCTGAATATGCCCAAAGCAGGTGGCCACTGTCCGAGAGACCTGCAAATTCATGGATAAGGAGTCATCCACCACCACTCCCAGATTTTTACCATGGGAGACGGGAGTTGGAAAGGCTCCCAGGGAATCAGGCCACCACTCCCTAGACCAAATGTCAGACCTGTCCCCATAAATCAAGACTTCTGTCTTCTCCCTATTCAATTTTAGATAGTTTTGTACCATCCATGACGAGACTGCTAACATGCAGTTCTTAAAGTTCTGCGCGTAGTCCCTGGCGTTTTGCGTGATTGTCACCATGATTTGGGTGTCATCCGCATAGGACAACACTTCCAGCCCAAATGACTTAACCACCCTTGCAAGCGGGCCACATAGATATTGAATAAAGAGGGGCTCAGAGAGGAGCCCTGAGGCACTCCACAGACAAGGGGGGTAAACTCTGAATAGAAGCTTCCCAGTTTGACACCGCTCATCCAAAAAGGAAGCCAGTAGGTCCAAGGCCAAGCCCCCAACCCCTATCTCCCTGAGACGCTCCACCAGTCTCTGGGGAGATAGGGTATTGAATGCTGCGGTGAGATCAAGTAAGATCAGGAGGGTGGTATGACCTGCATCCACCTGGACTCGTATGTTACCAAAACCGCAGTGAGGGCAGTCTCCGTGCTATGAGACCTTCTGAATCCGTGTTGAGAGCCATCCATAATCTGATGCTCCCTCAGGTAAGCATTCAAATGAAAGTTCAAGTGGGATTCTAAGATTTTCTCTGGGACTGGCAGAAGGGAGATGCTAGCCTCCCCTGTTACAGAAATGTGCTTTGAAGAAAAACAAGCCATATTTGCTGCTTATTTATCTTAAGCAACTAACAACTATTGACAAAGTCAATGGTCCTAACTTGTTGTAGGTATGATTTACTTGTATCATATATCTAGATGCAATGACAGAAACAGCAAAATACTAGCCGGGCGGCACACTAAACTAAGCACAGATTTTTAGCTGGTGTTTTAAGCCACAACCATAATTACTTTGGCCGCGCCCCTTTGAGAGCCCACCTAGTTTTTTCATCCCACTTAAAGCCCTGCATAACATCTACTGCACTTAGTCACCTCAGAGCCAGAGTACCGTGACTTTTCAATAAAACTTCTCTCCTGGCCTTGTTCTGCCACACGGTCACTGGTTTGTAATATCCCTACACAAAGGGGGTAATTTATCTTCCATAAAACATATGCTTGGAAGTCTGAGACAGGGACAACTGCTGTAGTCGGGTAGTATAAGAACAGCTACCAATCCAACTGTTGACCAGCGTTTTGATAATAATAAAAAATAATGATTTTAACTTTATATGGCAGTGGATTCGAACTGTGAATAAATGCATCACGACGGATTGATCACTTAAAAAGTGTTTGTGAGGCCGGAGGTATGTATACACTACAGCCTGGAACCTACTTCATAGATGACGTGTATGAACATCCTTTTGAGTTGCTTTGTGTTTACAGATATAAATATATATATTTATCAGCTTATTGTGCCTGTGTCCCTGAAATGCTAGATTTTATCCTGGGAGTTTTGCCGTGACTTTGACGTCCTATGTAGGGTAACGGAGATATATTGATGATCTCGCTGCGACAGGAACCCAGCCAAGCCCTTGCCTCGTCCCTGCAGCCCAGAGCAGCATCCCTGGCACCGGTGTGGCTGCCCTGTTTCAATCACTGCCACGGTTGATGGGTGGAGATGACAAGGATGGCAGGGGGGGCCTATCTGAAGGGGGCACTGGGAGAAGGGGAGGGAAGGGTGGACGGACACACACGAGCCTCTAAGGAGCAGCCCAGTGTGGAAAAGCTCACGCAACACCTATAGGATAAGCTGCAAGCAGGACTCAAGTGCTCACAATGGCATAATAGCTTGTTTTGTTTGAAAGCGCCTCATACCGCACTTCTAAACGCTATAAAGCCAGACATATATTTTAACCATGATAATCCTTAACCAATTTAAGGGTACTCAATTCCCCGACTTGATGAAAGGTTAGCTACTGCACCCTTGAGTACAGCAGGTGCAACTTCTTGGAAGGTGTGCAGAGCACTGCTGCAGGTACAGTCCGCCGAGCTGGAGCAGCAAGGCAATTTGGGAACTCTCTAGCTCTCTTCCAGGGATGCCTTCCCCAATGCACACACCTCTCCCTCGACTGAATCTATGAGCTGGTATCAGTCTGGTGACACGTGGCTACAGCCTCTCGTTTACCCAATGAGGAAAACAGGAAACTGTGAGGAGGCAAGCTGAACTCAGGCATTGGGGCCAATCACAGTGAGAAAGAAGCCCATGTATATGGTAACCAGAGGAGGCGGCCTCCGATACGCCCAGATAACAAGATGAAAACAAACATATTTAACTCTGAAAAGATTTGGGGGTCGATTAGGATCGCGGACGGACTTGAGTCCGTCCGCGACCCCTGAGGAGGAGGGAACGTCCGCATGGGCTGCGGCGTTCCCTCCGATCTGATTAGGATGTGACCGCCAGGGTGGCGGTCACATCCTCTATCTCTAACATTGCGGCGGGTGCAGCTTCAAGCTGCACCCGCCCCAATGTAAAAAATGCATGCACAGCATTTGCGTGCACAAAGCGCCGCGCGGTGCCTGCTGCATTGTGCACGCAAATGCAGGGGGGTACCATAGGTACCCCCCATGTGCACCCCCCACCACCCCTTCACCCAGGGGGCCCGCAACGGGCCCCCGAAGTGAAGGTCCGTATGCCTTTTCACAGCGGAAAAGCCGCCGTGGAAAAGCATAGAATTGCAGACATCCTAATATGCCTGGCGGTGTCTGATAGACACCGCCAGACATGTTAGTGCTTTTCCGCCGCGGTCGCCTTCCGACCGCGGCGGAAAAGCTGCGGACAGATTATCAGACCCACCAGCCATCCTAATTTGGCGGTGGGTCTGTGGAGGCTCCGCTGCGGTTTTCCCGCATCCTCCGGGCCGGCGGTGGCTTCCGCCGGCCCGGAGGATGCGGGAATTCCGCAATCATAATGACCCCCTTGGTTTGCAAAATGAGCTGGCCTGCACAACTCTATGCACTGTGAGATTAAGCACACTGTTAGCTCTAATTGCAAGCATTGGCCGCGCGCGAGATGGTGGAGGGGGAGAAGAGGGAGTTGTGTGCGCGAGCAGCAAATGCGCCTAGCGCGATCGCAAAAACAAACAAAAAACGTGAGTGGTGAGGCACGTGGTGTGCACGCGCGTCCCCGCAAGTGCTACCTTGCCGGCGATCAGCTTGCTATAATGCGCATGCGCGCCCGCGCTCTTGTGCGCGTTCTAGCAAGCTGATTGCGACCAAGTAGCATTTCATAGAGCCCTACTAAATATCTCGGCTGAGTCCAGCGAAAGCCAGGTGGACAAAGAAAAAGGAAGAAGCACAGGCGAATCGAACTGTATATGTAATGAAAGAAACAGAAAAGATTGAAAGGTTGTGCCCAATAAGAGAAGTTCCAGGAGGAGGTTATGTACATGTCCTGGGGTCCCGACAGGATATTTTATCATTTACAAATGATTTCCCAATGCTTAGAGAAAAGCCAGTAAAATGGCACAGGCAAGTTGAAACGTTTGTGAAGATTTCAAAAGTGCTGCTAAAAGATCTAGATGGTTTGTTTGACATAGTTGTTCCTGCTGACTTATGGACAGAATGTAAAATTTCAGTAGATTGGCCTAACAATGAGTACCCAAGAGATGCAAAAACAGGAGCCCCATCAGACGATGTAATGAAAATATATCTTCAAGTAATAATTTATTTGAAGGGAAAGGTTCCGCCAAAGGAGACAGATTTGGTAAAAATAGACAGAACAACCCAAGAAAAGGATGAATCTGTACATGCATATTATGAGCGCCTATTACAGGTATTTTAACAGTACAGTGGGTTAGAAAACATCGATGATAATAAAGACATGACACACTTTGTATTTAGTTTTGTGAGTGGGTTAAGGGCAGATATATCCCAAATGATTAAGGAGCATAAGTTGTGCTGGCAGGCTAAACCTATCGATGAGATCCTCAAGTATGCAAAATACTGTGGGGATGAAATTGATAATAGACGAAAGAAATTAGAAGAAAAGGTAATGTGGGCCCAAGACAATTAGCAGAACAACAAGAAATCCAGCTGAATAATCAGGCAAATAATCAAGGAAAAGGAGAAGGACAAGATGAAGGTAGTGGGGGCAAGCCACGAGGGTGAATGAGTAAAGAAGAGACAAAGAAAAAGTTTCCCGGTCACGGACGCGGAAAATTGGGGCATTGGAAAAATGAGTGTAAACTTATACAGAATAATAATGTTCAAAATTTAAATCCACAGACGCAGAATGAGGTGTTAATGAGGCAACTGCAACAGGTAATACAGAGTTAATTGCCACCTGCCCCTATGCCAGATTTTGTGAGTCACGCCAAGTACAGTATGGACACCATATTCCGGGAGGGAAGTGGTAAGAAAAATTCTGTAACCCAACGGTTTCTATTACAGGACACATTTTTTGATGAGGAAACTTTATGACGGTGCCGTGGAGGGGGGCAAGAGGAATGCGTACTTGGCGCATCCCTGCCAGTCAGGCCCATACATAGAAGGCAAAGTTGAGGGAAATGACATCACCTTTTTTTTGGACACTGGTGCTACCCATTCTAGTGTGAGAACAGCAGACATCCCAAACCTACCCCTCTCAGGAGAAGCAATCCAAGTAGTGGGCGTTTCTAATAAACATATTAGGACCCCTATCACAGAACCAATGGAGGCATGTATTGGCAACTTTAAAGAAATGCACAAGTTCGTAGTCTGTGACTCGAACCCTGTGAACCTGTCAAGAAGGGATTTATTATGCAAAATGAATTGCCCAATATGTTGCTCACCAGAGGGTGTTGCAATTCAGACTCCTGATAAAGACAGAGTTTACAAAATCATGTTAGCCAGACAGGGAGCTACAGATGACCCCAGATTACCAGAAGAGGTCCAAATTACCGTAAATCCTGATGTGTGGGATTTTACTGGAAAAGAAGTAGGATTAATGGCAAATGTAGACCCAGTAAAATTTCCTGTAAAGGAAGGTGCAGTTTACCCAAATACCCAACAATATAAGATGAGCCCAGAAGTAAAAGCAGGCGTTGCAGCCAGAATTGAATGCTTGGTAAAACAAGGCATATTGAAAGAAATCATGAGTAGTCCCTGTAATTCACCTATAATTGGCATAAAGAAACCAAATGGTAAATATAGAGTGGTTCAAGATCTACGCAAAATAAATAAAAGAATTGTACCATGTTGCCCAGTAGAACCGAATCCAGCAGTGATCTTATATCAGAACCCATGGAGTGCAGGATGGTTTACTGTAATTGATTTATGTCATGCCTTTTTCTCCATCCCATTGCATCCAGACAGTCAGTTTTTATTTTTGTTCAGACTTGACAAGCATGTTTACATTTGGAATTGTGTTCCACAAGGGTACACAGACACAGAAAGTCCATCAATCTTTAATCAGATTTTGAAAAAGTGTCTCAAATCTCTGGTGTTGCCCAGACAGTCCGTCTTGGTGCAGTACATTGACGACTTACTAGTTGCTTCAAAGACCCAAGATGATTGTGTCATTGATTCAATTGCATTGTTGAATCACCTGGCTGAAGGTGGACATAAAGTGTCACCTGAGAAATTACAATTCTGTGCCACTTCAGTCAAATATTTGGGACACCAAATAGAAAGAGGGGCCAGAAGAGTGACTTTGGAAAGAATCAAAATAATCAGAAATATGAAAGTACCCCAAACTCTGAAAGAAATCAGGATGTTTTTCGGAGTTGTAGGATATTGCAGGCAGTGAATTGTGGGATTTGCAGTACATGCAATAACATTGAAACAAATGACAAAGAAATGAGCAAAAGATCCAGAGATTGGGATGATGAAAGCATGACAGCCTTTGTGAAATTACCCAACTGTTTGTGCGAAGCACCTGCGTTAGGGATGCTAGACTACTCGAAAGAGTTTGCATTGTTCTGTGATGCAAGACACAATTGTGCTCTCTCAGTCCTAACACAGACAATGGCCTAATGCAACTTCCTGTGGCATATTTTTCTGCCCCTTTGGACCCATTGGCATCTGCATTACCAGGGTGTCTAAAATCTGTGGCTGCAACCTGCATGAGTTTGGAACAAAGTGAATTAATTGTAATGGGACACCCTGTAACAGTGTATGTCCCATATGCAGTTGTGATTCTGTTAACACAGACTCGTACCCAATATCTTACTCCTAGTCGGCTGACTAAGTATGAGGGAGTTAAACTAGGTGCCAAAAATATAACGATACTCAGACGTACTGTCTTAAACTCAGCAACTCCGTTGCCTGATTCACCTTTTACGGAAGTAAAAGATGAGGTTGAACTTGAATACCTTGATGTTACTGAGCTAAGTTCCAATCCATGCCCAGATATACAGGAAGAACCTTTAAAAGATGCGGAACATGAGCTGTTTGTAGATGACTCATGCATGTGTCATGAGGAAGGAGGATTGAGTGCTGCTTATGCTGTGTGTACATTGGCTGGAAATGTCGAAGCATCCTATTTACCAGGAGTCAAGTATGCACAAATAGCCGAATTGGTAGCTTTAATTAAAGCTTGCAAAATTGGGAAAAATTGGAAAGTAACCATTTACACTGACAGCCAGTATGGTTACGGGGTTATGCATAACTTTGGCCAGCTCTGGATAGAAAGGGATTTCATGACTTCTTCGGGAACCCCTATTAAAAATGTATATTTTGTGAAGAAATTGATTGAAGCAATTCAATTGCCAAAAGAAGTGGCAGTGGTCAAGTGTGCTGCTCACCAATCTGGAAACGATAAAGTGACAGCTGGTAATCATTATGCTGACCAAGTGGCCCAACATTGTGCAAAATACAAAATAGCAGTAAACAAGAAAATTGATGCACGTGGAATCAGCTGCCAACGTATTCTACTTGGGGGCATAGGAACATGGGAGGAAGTGAGAGAATTACAAAATGAAGCAGAAACAAAAGAGAAAGAGGAATGGGAGAAAATAGGTTGTCAGAGAAGAACTGATGATGGTGTAATAATTTATTTAAATGGGAGACCTGTGTTACCAGACTGTATGCTTTCGCCAATGGCTGGAATGTATCAAGGAGACACACAGATTGGCAGAGATGCTATGATTCGACTTTTCCAACAAGATTGGTTTAATGTAAGGTTCAGGAATATCGCAAAGAGTCCTTGCCAGAGATGCTTAATTTGTCCACGAATGAACCCATGTAGAAAAACTGTAGTTTGCCCAGGAAAAATTGGAAAAGCTGAGGGTCCATTCATAAGACTTCAGATTGATTTCATTCAGTTACCTGTTTGTCGGGGATTAAAAAATGTCCTTGTCATTGTTTGTTTATTTTCCAAGTGGGTGGAGGCATAACCGACCAGAACAAATGACAGTTTAACTGTGGCCAAACTTCTATTGAGAGAACTCATTCCTAGTTTTAGTTTTCCAGTAACGATTGAGTCAGACTGAGGGTCTCATTTTAATAATGAAATAATTTGGTTAATTTGTGAAGCACTTAAAATTGAGCAAAATCTGCACTTTGCATACCGCCCAGAGGCTTCTGGAGTGGTCGAACAATTGAATGGCACAATCAAGTCAAGACTGGGAAAGGTGTGTGCATCCACCCCACTGGAGTGGCCTGATGCTTTACCCCATGTCCTGATGGTACTCAGAGGCATTCCAGACAAAAATACAGGCTTCAGTCCCAATGAGATACTCATGGGAAGGGCAACGAGGCAAGCATGTATACCAGGACATAAGCTGTTGAATATAACAGATGATTTGGTACTGGAATATTGCAAAGAGTTGGCTGACCAAGTGCGTTCTATCTCTAACCAGGTTGAGGAAGATGCTGTTATCAGGCAGCCGCACCATGCACATGATCTGAATCCTGGTGATTGGGTAGTAGTGAAAGAGCACATTCGAGAATCTTGCCTAGCACCAAGGTAGTAAAAGCCACATAGGGTTACATTGGTTTAGACAACAGCTGTAAAATGTGCAGGATTGCCTAATTGGATACATGCCAGCCACACAAAGAGGATACCAGTACCTGATGAAATTGAATCACAACAAGCTGAAGTGGTTGAAGGGGCTGACGGTTGTACAGCTGAAGAATCACAGGCCATAGATTCTGAAGTAGCTGATCAAGAACAACCTAGCACTAGTCAGGATGACTGGATCTCAGTAGTGGATATACCTGCAATCATCGTAAGAACCAGAAGTCCAACTCATTTGGAAAGTCAGAGTGATTGTGAAGATGAGACCGGAATAGAAGAACGCACTCAGATTACAGAAAATAAAGCAAACAGCAAATCCGAGGAGGATCAGATAAGGAAAGAGCAATGCACTCAGACAGAAGAAAATAAAAAAAGCACTCGTGAGTCTCAGGAGGGACAGATAGGCTCTAGAGAAAACGCCCAGGCAGAAGACAATCAAGAAATTGAAAGACTTAAGCAGGACCAGTTAGGTAAAGAGAAACAAGTTCAGGAAGAAGAAGGGAAACAAAGTCAAATCAAACGAACTACTGAACAGGGTCAGAGTAGTGTAGAAGAACCCATCCAGGCAGAAACAACAAAGGTAATAAGCCCTGGACAAGGGAAGATAGAGAGGAAATCTGAAGACAGAAATAATCAAATTGTGCCACAAATCAACAAAAACAAAAGAGCATTTGTAGAAAGTGAAAGCACAGTGCCAGCTAAAAGACTCAGAAAAGGTGATACTTGGCCTAGTATTATTAAGAGTCTGAAATATCGCTTTAAAACAATAAATGAAGAACCAGATCAAGTGGATGAAATAACAAGTCAATCTGGACCATCAACAGAAAAACCTAAAAGGAGAAGTCCATGCTTGAAAAGACTAAATAATAAATTCAAGGGTCCTGAATGGACATATGTGGTTCTTGAAGACTTTGAGAATCTAGGGGCATATCAGCAACAACTTGCAATAATTATCCAAACCGCACTTATCGCGATTTTTTTTATCGCCTCCTATCACTGGATTTTATCATGGAGATAACGCAGTATTACAAACGTTTATCTCCACGGCGATAAAAAATGCAGCGATAGCGGCAAATCCTATCTTTAACGTGAGATTTCCAGCCATAAAAATCCTATCGCTAAGGAATATCTCGCTAATACGCAGGTGGGGAATTAGCCGTAGAATCCACCTCCCATTGACTATTATGGCTAAGTCAGGTTTTTCCCAGGTGTAAAATCCTGGCGCTAATCGCGGTTAGCGCACTTTTTTTATCGCGTCGCGGGTATTGCTAATAGGCGTTAGCTGTGTTAGCAACTGCTTTCAGTCGCTACCAGTTTGGGTACGCCCACTTTGCATGTCATTAGCGATAAATATCGCTGACATGCAAAGCGGGCCTCCAACTGGTCGATATTGCCTGAAAGCTGTCGCTAACTGCTGTTGGCGACAGCTTGGTAATAGGGCGATAATAAAATCGCAAATGCTGCTTTATCAGCAAAAAGTGCAGCTAAAGCGGCAATCTGGCCCTGCTAATTTGCCTCCTGAAATAAGTGGAGACAGTGATGACGAATTGGATGCTGATCGAATTGACGAAGAAGTGAGACCAACTTGAAATAATTGAAATTTTATAGTTTGTATTCTGTACAAAAGTCACAAAGAGGGGAGTAAGTCTCCTTAGTCAGAAATGGCTGATAATAGAGCTGCTGGAAAATCGAAACAAAATTATATAAAGACATGTTGTAGAATATGCATATGTAGTACATTCATAGTGCTTATAGCATGGTTAGGACTGACAATAGCCATACATTATCTAATGACTGCAAGGAAACAGAATGACACTAGTACATATGAAAAGGTAGCTAACCTTAACCAAGACAGCAAGTAGAATTAGAAGCACCCGATGAGACAAATTTACAACACAGTATAAATAGAAATGAGACAGATCTAAATGTTTTTGCTAACCTATTAGTATATTACGTAGAAACAATAGAAGTTAGTGATTGTTATGTTTGTATGAAATGACTGACATCAGTAGCAGAAGGAGGGACATATCATCATTTACCATTGACATATGGTATTTCATGTAGTATTCTAGGTAGTTTATTTTATAGAACTGGAAAGTTACAATATTATTATTCTAACATAGATGTGATTTTGTTTTTTAAATTGCACTGCCTAGAAATATGAATCCTGTCCTTAATCAATCAATTGATCAATCAATCAATCATTTGTAAAGCGCACTACATACCCACGAGGGTCTCAAGTAGGGGTGGGCGTAGTTCGCGAAGTAGCGCTACACGTAGCTACGCACAGTGCACTTCGCACTACGCGAGCTACGCTTAGCACTACGCGAACTGCGTAGTAGCATGTTCGCACTGTGCAAGATGTCGTTGTTAATTATTGGACAGTGCGGACAAGCATCCGGCACTGTGCGATCAATGAAAACGGCATCTTGCACAGTGCGAGTTGTACTTTTCTGCCGCTCAAGTAGATTTTTACTCGAGCTGCAGCTTTCTGAACGCGGACTGGTGGTTTCTCATCATGAGCGGTCGCGAGCTTGCGCATCCACTCGCAATGAGAAACCTGACCTCCCCGCGTTGAGAATCTCGCCGGAAGGTTTATTTTCCATGCTCCCTATAGGCAACTTGATGTTGCTGATCGCGAACAAGGAAATAGTCTCGCGAGGATGTCATTTTGCTTGCTCGTTGTCGCCAACTTGATGTTGAGGACCGTGAGCAAGCAAAAAATGACCACTGCACTACACTACGCTATGCTACACTATGCAAGTTTGCTCTGTGCTAAGTGCAGTTCAGGTAGTGCGAAGTTGCGCAAACTTCGCAAACTACGCAAGCGTAGCGTAGTGCTTTTCCCAGGGTTAGTCTCAAGGTGCTGGAGGGGTGCGCTACTGATCGAACAGCCAGGTCTTGAGTATCCTCCTGAAGGTCAGCAGGTCTTGGGTCTGTCGTAGGCTCAGTGGGAGGGTGTTCCATGTCCTGGCGGTGGGGTGGGAGAAGGATCTCCCACCGGTCGGATGCGCTGGACGGTGGCGAGTGAGATGTCGGTGAAGCGTAGCTAGCGGTTGGGGATGTAGAAGCCGTCTGTTAAGGTAGGCTGGGCCTGTCTTGTGGAGTGCCTTGTGTGCATGGGTGAGGAGCCTGAAGGATATCCTCTTGTTGACGGGGGGCCAGTGCAGGTTTCCCAGGTGGGGGGTGATGTGGCCGTGGCGTGGTATGTCAAGGATGAGTCGTGCCGAGGCGTTTTGGATGCATTGTAGTCGTTTGATGAGCTTGGTCGGGGCTCCCGCGTAGAGGGCATTTCCGTAGTCGAGTCTGCTGCTGACGAGGGCCTGGGTGACTGTCTTTCTTGTATCTGCCGGGATCCATCTGTAGATCTTGCGGAGCATACAAAGGGTGTTGAAGCAGGAGGAGGAGACAGCGTTGACTTGCTTGGCAATAAGAGCATTGAGTCGAGGATGATTCCCAGGTTGCGTGCATGGTCGGTGGGTGTCGGGGCTGCCCCTAATGCCGTCAGCCACCAGGAGTCATCCCAGGCTGAAGGGTTGGAGCCGAGGATGAGGACCTCCATTTTGTCCGAGTTCAGCTTCCGACGGCTGGTCTTCATCCAGTCGGCGACGGCCTTCATTCCTTCGTGGAGGGTGGCTTAGGCGGTGATGGGGTCCTTGGTGAGCGAGAAGATCAGCTGAGTGTCGACAGCATAGGAGATTATGTTGAGGTCATGCTGTCGGGCTACGTGTGCGAGCGGGGCCATGTAAATGTTGAACAGCGTCTGGCTGAAGGAGGAGGATACGCCATAGATGATCTGGGAGGCTTTGGAACAGAATGGGGGAAGGTGGATGCTCTGGGTTCTGCCAGAGAGGAAGGAGGTGGTCCAATCCAGAGCCTTGTCTCGGATCTCTGCGGCGTGGAGGTGTGCGCGTAGTGTGCGGTGGCAGACGGTGTGGAAGGTGGCAGAGAGGTCTAGTAGGATGAGTGCTGCAGTCTCGCCATTGTCCAGGAGGGTCCTGATATCATCGTTGGCAGCGATGAGGGTAGTCTCGGTGATGTGTTTGCTGCGGGACCCTGACTGGGAAGGGTCCAGGATTCTGTTTTCTTCAAGGTATCGGGTTAGCTGTCTGTTGACGGTTTTCTCAATGACCTTGGCCGGGAAGGGGAGAAGAGAGATAGGCTGGAAGTTCTTGAGTTTTCCTGGGTCTTCCTTAGGTTTTTTGAGTAGGGTGTTGATCTCGGCGTGTTTCCAGATCTCTGGGAAGGTCAAGGTCTTGAGGGAGAGATTGATGACTTTGCGCAGGTGGGGTGCGATGGAGCTGCTTGCTCTGTTGAAGACGTGGTGCGGGGATGGGTCTGACGGAGAGCCGGAGTGGATTGTGCACATGGTCTTGATAGTGTCATCGATGCTCACGCTGGCCCAGGCTAGCAGGGGGTCGTGGTCGATGGTGTACGGAGGGTCTGTTGTGTTGCTGTCTGTTGGGGCTGTCTGGGTGTTAAAGCTGTTGTGGATGTCCGCTATCTTGCGGTGGAAGAAGGTGGCGAGGTAGTCGCACAGGGCTTGCGACGGCGGGATGTCGTTGGTGTTGGAGCTGGGGTTGGAGAGTTCCTTCACGATGTTGAAGAGCTCCTTGCCATTGTGTGTGTTGTTGTCGAGGTGGTCTTTGAAGGAGGTCCTCTTGGCCGCCCTGATGAGATGGTAGTGGTTGCGGATGGTGTCCTTGTGTGCTGCGTGGCTGTCCGGAGTTTGTTAACTGTGCCGTTTCTTCTCTAGTTTCCTGCAGGCTTGCTTGGAGGCTAGGAGTTCTAGGGTGAACCAGCTGGCCCTTTTGCTGGTGTCTCTGTGGGGGGGTTTCTTCAGCGGGGTGAGGGTGTTGGCGCAGTCCTCGATCCAGCGCCTGAGGCTGTGGGCAGCGTAGTCGGTGTTGGAGGGTTCGATGGGTGGGCTGAGAGCAAGGTTTGCGTGTAGTTGGTCTTCGGTGATTTTGCTCCAGCAGCGGCGGGGGATCTGTTGGGTGCAGTGATGTGTGGTAGGTTTCTGGAAGGCAAAGTGGATGCAGCAGTGGTCAGCCCAGAGGAGTTTGGTGGTGTGGCTGATGGAGAGGTGCAGGCTTGAGGAGAAGACGGGGTCTAGCGTGTGGCCGGCAGAGTGGGTGGGCGTTGTGACGAGTTGCTATAGTCCGAGGTTGCCGAGGTTATCGATCAGGGTTGTGGAATTGTTGTCATTGTTGTTCTCAAGGTGAAAGTTCAGGTCACAGAGGAGGATGTTGTTGGTGGAGGTCAGGGCGTGCGTGCTGATCAAGTCGGTGATGGAGTCGCTGAACTGGGTGCAGGGTCAGGGGGGCGGTAGACGACGGTGCCTCTGAGGGTGGAATTAGGGTCTGTGTGGATATGGAAATGCATGTGTTCTGTAGTGCTGAGCGGGTCGTCGGTGCTAGTCGAGACCCTGATGCTGTTCTTGTGGAGGATGGCGATTCCTCCTCCTACTCCATTGGTGCGGTCTCTACAGGTGATCTTGTAGCCGTCTCTGTCAGGAAGGTGACGTCTGGGGTTGTTGTGTCGAGCAAGTCCCAGAGCTCAACGGCATGCTTGGGTGCGGAAAAAGTGTTCTGTAGAATGCATCGGAGGTGGTTGGGGTCTTTCTTGGCGGGTGGTACGTCGGCTCTGAGGCTGGTGTAGCTGCAGTTCTGGTAGGTGAAGGGGCCGGTGTGTGCGTTTAAGGGCGGCCTTGAAGCAGGTGTGGCTCCGTCCGAAGTTGAGAGCATGCAGAGTGCTGGCGTCGTAGTGGCGGCAGTCATTGTGGCGGGTGCGGGAAAAACGAGTGGCACAGAGGGCAGAAGGGTACAAAAAACTAGTGGAACAGATGGCAGAAGGGCACAAAAAATGAGGGAAAAATGAGTGACACAGAGGGCAGAAGGGCACAAAAAATGAGTGGAACAGAAGGCAGTAGGGCACAAAAGACAAGTGGAACAGAAGGCAAAAGAGGCAAAGAAAACGAGGAAACAACGAGTGACACAGAGGGCAGAAGGGCCCAAACAAATTAGTGGAACAGAGGGCAGAAGGGCACAGAAAACGAGTGTAACAGAAGGCAGAAGGGCACAAAAACGAGGGGAAAACGAGTGGCACAGAGGGCAGAAGGGCACAAAAAAAGAAGGAAAACGAGTGGTACAGAGGGCAGAAGGGCACAAAAAATGAGTGGAACAGAAGGCAAAAGAAGCACAAAAACGAGGGAAAAACGAGTGGAACAGAGGGCAGAAGGGCAAAAAAACGAGTGGAACAGAAGGCAGATGGGCACAAAAAACAAGGTGAAAGCAAGTGGCCCAGAGGGCAGAAGGGCACAAAAAAATGAGTGGAACATAGAGCTGAAGGGCACAAAAATGAGGGTAAAATGAGTGGCCCAGAGGGCAGAAGGGCATAAAAAAACGAGTGGAACAGCAGGCAAAAGAGGCACAAAAACGAGGTAAAAACGAGTGGCACAGAGGGCAGAAGGGCACAAAAACGGGGTAAAAACGAGTGGCACAGAGGGCAGAAGGGCACAAAAATGAGTGGAACAGAAGGCAAAAGGGGGACAGAAATACCAGAAAAAAAGTGGCACAGAGGCAAAATACAGAATACAGAAATACAGGGGCAGCTAAGAACAGGAGGCAGAATGGGCAGAGAGGAACGGGGGCAGCGAGGGGAACAGAAGGGAAAACCGGGCAGGGACACAGGGGCAGCGAGTGGTACAGAAGGAAAGACCGGGCAGAGAGAGCCCTGGGACCGCGAGGTGAACAGAGGGGAGAAAAAGGGGCACGGACCACGTACAGGCAGCGGGGGAAGACAGACAACCGCAGTCACGGACACAACAATGAAAATACAGGCAATACAATAAAAGCAATAAAGCGGAGGATGAACAAACCTACCTATGGCCTAAAACTGGCCACCAGGTATGAGGCGCAGGTGGTAGTATGCGGGTGGTAGAGCCTCGAACTTCCTCAGCAGCGGCAGCTAGGGCAGGGAGACACAGACGGTGTTGTGCGGAGGGGGAGAGGCCTACCTGGTAGGGTTAAGGGTCGCTAGCAGTAGAGATTCACAATTCATGGGTGAATATTTTCTAACAATGAAAACTATACATATAGCTGAAGCACATAAAGATAATCTAACATGTAAGTTACACGAAGAAGAAAATATATTTTTGAATTTAGTAGAGAAAAGGAGTCAGGATTTCCATAGAAGGGCTACTGAACTGAAACCTCAGATATCTAAATGGGCTGAGCAGGAAGATGTTATTGCAACTGGCAAGACTCATGCTGCTATGTCCTTGGACCTTGAAAAGAAAGGGAAAATCTGTCTTCATAGGTTAAAAACAGAGTATAACAATGTATTCATTGGTTCCAGTGACTCTGAACACAACTTCCTAATAATTGGGGGTTGGGGACTAAAAGGGGGAACTGAGCCATTATTTCCTGGAGTTTATTATATTTGTGGAAATAAAGCTTATTTTAAGCTGCCTGATCATTGGTATGGGAGTTACTATTTTGGAATAGTACTCCCAAAGGTATATCATGTAAAAAGAATCACTGGAAGCAATGAAGAAAATAATGGACTAACACGTAAGAAAAGAGCTAGTTTTTCTGAAATTGTAGGCGATATATTTAGTGCATTGACACCTTCAGTGGGAGTAATTCTGAATACACAAAGAATTTATAAATTATCTACAGTAGTTGATCACTTATCAACTGATACTGCTAGAGGATTCTTATTGTTCAATACCGAATTTGTTATGATAAGATCTATGGTTTTGCAAAGTCGACTTGCTCTTGACATATTATTAGCAAAAGAGGGCGGAGTCTGTAAAATTTTGAAGGTGCACACATACCTGATAAAAGTATTGAAATTGGGAAATATGTCAGGAATATTACGAATTTGAAAAAAGAATTGAAACCACTGGAGGTTGATAGTGCTTGGAAGAGACTAACTGCTGGTCTCTCCTCTGCAGGTAGTTTGTTTTCTAGTGTTGGAAGGAATATTTTAGGTCGAATACTGATGCCAATAATGGGGATAATACTATTAGTAATAGTGATAATGATTTGGTGCAAATGCTGCAGAAACAGAAAATGGTATGCAGTGAATGAAAAGGGAAGGAAAAGAAAATTTGATAAAATTCACTTGAAAACTGAAAGGGGATTTTACAAAAGAATGAAAGGTTTCCAAAAGAAAAGGGAGAAAGGAAATACCAAAGTAATAGATGAAATTGAATTGGGAAATTGCTAAAGTTGGCATTTTGTTCAGTAATTAGTGATGGCATAACATTCCATCAAAGAGGAGACTGATGGAGCGAGGTTTCATACGTAAAGGAACTTGCTTGAATTCAACCCTCTCGAAATTCAACACCTCCATGAAATCCCAACCATTGATCAGACTGCCTGTCCAGTGCTCCTTGGCCGCTGCATTTAGCTGCTCCATTTTCACTCCTCCATTATTGTATCGGGGCAGCCCCTTTAGAGTGCTGCTCCCTAACAGGCTAGCGGCATTGGATACAGTGCTATTTAATCAGGAAAAGTCAATAGTCAAAGTGGGTGGAGGGATCTGAGGGGTCCAACGTGCCCCTATTTTTTTAATTTTAGAAAAACAGTTCCCCTACTTTTGTGAAAGATTACTGTCTCCTGTGCTGTAAAACCAAGGAGGAGCAGACAGCTAAATAAGCCTTTTGCCAGGATGTCTGCTTCTCTGAAAGAAATGTAAATGGGCTCAACTAGTCAATAGGCAAATGTAAAGGTTGGTTGGAAGCTGGTATTGGCTTTAATTGATGGAATTCCTTGAATCTTCCCGATGACGCACATTTTTTTGAGTGGTGTTGTAAGAAAGCTACAAGCTAAGCTGTGAAATGTGTGCATTTAAAGACAGTTTTAAATAACAGGGCACTAGGGGATGTACGTCGTTACAACTCATGCTTTAACAACGCATGCCTTTACGACGCAACTTTTACAACGCAAGTCGTTACAACGACTTGCGTTGGGGGCGCTGGATAGTGAATAGTTTAATTTACTATTCCAACTCCAGTCCCCGTGGATAGTAGGGAAGGTGTTGGATAGTAAATTAAAACTATTCCCTATCCTAGAGCGCCCCCCAGCGCAAGTCGTTGTAATGACTTGCGTTGTAATGGTTGCGTCATAAAGGTACTGCGTTGTTAAAGTTGCGTTGTAAACGCTGTTCCCCGGCACTAGGTACATTTAGCATCTTACTAAACCCATTTTGTGGAAGCACTTTTTTTATCTTAAACCTTTTTGCTCATTTTGTAGTCGCATGTTAAAATAATGACTTACATGTTAGCAGTGCTTGCTTGTCACAGAATGAGACCTTGTAGCACTAAACATACACAAGTCTGTATTCTCAACTACACCAGCAGGATTAAATTATGGAGCACTCTGATGCAGTCATTAACTAATAAAGTTTTCATTTAAGCTCTACATTACTTCATAACATAGAGTTACCTGAAAGTGAAAAACCTAAAGAAGTTACATAATATATATATTTTTTTTTTAGACAAACCTTTGACCATGTCCCCACTCTTATTAACCCCACCCCCATTCCATTCAACACCAGTTTGCATGCTATTTTTAATGTATTCAACCACTGGGAAAAGTAACCTTGACCACCCTGCCCTTCCAATTAAGCCTTGCCCTTTAAGGCGCTCATGTAAGAAGCCCTGTCTTGACCACAGGAATGTCCATATTTCAGTACAACAGATGGTAGATATGAGCTAACATGTCATTCTCAATAACCATTGACTGGATAATCCAGGACAATGTGCGGAATGTGTACCTCACGGACTTTACATGTGGGCCCCTGCTCAATGCAGCAGTTGCCAGCTGTTACCTCCACGCAGCACTGACATCCATAAGATGACACATCAACAGACAAACTTGTATGAGAAGGTTACTGATATTTCAAAGAAAGAGGGATAGATGACCCGGACGGCGGACTCCTCCGCATTACACTGATTTCATCTTCACCATTAAGACTAACAGGTTTCATGAGAGTAATGTTGTCTGTTGGCAAGTCAAAAGGAGTTCATGGTAAACAGACATAATATCGACTCCAAAATATCGACTGGACATAATATCGACTCCAAAATATAGACTGGACAAAATATCGACTGGACAGAATCAAAATCACAATCAAAAATATCGTTTTTAAGGTAAGTAATATAATATCGAATGTTAAAAATATAGACAGTTAAAATATCGAAGTATATAATATAGGTAATTAAAAATATCTAATTTTTAATAGTATCTAATTTTTTATAATGTTTTTTATGTTATTATATGTGTGAAAATTGTGTATTTATGTTATAATTAATTTTAAATAATAACATTTTATTTGTTATTTTTTTTGCGTAATTAAAATCTGTAGCGGGTTGTGGGTTTATAGGGGAATAGGGTGGGAAGTAATTTAATTATAATTAATTAAATATGTAAATTTATTTATTGGTATTATTTTTTAATTAATTGTTAATTAATTTATATTTGGTAAATAATGACATTTTCATTGGCAATTAATTTTAATTAATTGAATAATTGCTAATTATGTTAATTTTACTAATTTATTTTCCGTAGCGGGTTGTGGGTTTATAGGGGAATTGGGTGGGAAGTAATTTAATAAAAAATAATTAAATAGGTAAAAAAATTTATTGGTATTTTATTAGAATTAATTGTTAATTAAAAATGTATGGGTAATTAATTAAATTTTAATTGGCAATTAATTTTATTTAATTGATTAATTGCTAATTATGTTAATTTTACTTATTTATTTTCAGTATCGGGTTCTGGGTTTATAGGGAAATAGGGTGGGAAGTAATTTATTTATAATTAAATAAATAATTCAATTTATTGAATCGTATTTATTTTGAAATAATAGATAAATAAGTTTTAATTGTTAATTAAATAAATTTTAATTTATAATTAATTTGGATTAATAGGTAACAAATAATAATAATTAATTTTAATTCTGTAATTTTAATTGATTAATTGTTATATTAAAATAAATTGGTAATTATTTTAAAATAATGAGTTATAGATATTAATTTATATTTTTTTAAATAATATATGAAGTATTTAATTTCCCTACTGTTGCACACTCTGGAGTGGGAATAGTAATGTTTACCCCTACGTTATCCAACGCTTTCCCTACTGTTGCACTCTTTGGAGTGGGAATAGTAATTTTGAACCCTACGCTATCCAATGCTTTCCCTACTGTTGCACTCTTTGGAGTGGGAATAGTAATTTTTACCCCTACGCTATCCAACGCTTTCCCTACTGTTGCACTCACTGGAGTGGGAATAGTAATTTTTACCCCTACGCTATCCAACGCTTTCCCTACTGTTGCACCCACTGGAGTGGGACTAGTAATTTTTACCTCTACGCTATCCAATGCTTTCCCTACTGTTGCACTCACTGGAGTAGGAATAGTAATTTGAACCCCTACGCTATCCAACGCTTTCCCTACTGTTGCACCCACTGGAGTGGGAATAGTAATTTTTACCTCTACGCTATCCAACGCTTTCCCTACTGTTGCACCCACTGGAGTGGGAATAGTAATTTTTACCCCTACGCTATCCAACGCTTTCCCTACTGTTGCACTCACTGGAGTGGGAATAGTAATTTTTACCCCTACGCTATCCAACGCTTTCCCTACTGTTGCACTCTTTGGAGTGGGAATAGTAATTTTTACCCCTACGCTATCCAACGCTTTCCCTACTGTTGCACTCACTGGAGTGGGAATAGTAATTTTTACACTTACGCTATCCTACGGTAATAATATTGATTATTATTTAATTATATTATGTTACTATATATATATGTTTTAACAAATATGATTGTAAACATTTTTTTTATAACTTTCATTAATTATTTAAATATTATACGGTAATTTAAGTATTTTTAAGTATATTTTAGTAATTCATTTTTTATATTAATTTAATTTAACACTGTTTTTAATAAAGTCGATATTTTAATTAACTATGTTTTTGTAAACGATATTTTGTAGTCGATATTTTTGTACTTACCTGTTTGTAGATTCAAACTCGATATTCTGTCTGTCGATATTTTGTCAACGATATTTTTTCAACTCGATATTATGTCCCTCGATATTATGTCAGTGATCCGGAGTTCATATGTGCTTCGTAATCTACGTTGAATATGGAATAAAACAAAGAAATGAAAACTTCATAACAACTTTGGGACATTTTTGACACTGACTAGATTGAACTCTTCTGATGAATTGAGTGCTTGGTGGACTTTTTGAATTGTTTTAAAGCCATCGGCTTTAATGTTTGAGTAGTGGTAACCTACTCATTTCCGCTTGGAGCACCAACTGACTAGTATTTCTTATTTGTACATACTTATACACGCTGTGCGCTCCTGCTTAACCGTTACCATTGTCATTGTATTCATATGTGAGATGTGTAATAGTCAGGTACATAATGTTGGTCATTTGTGCTTCCCTACCCATGAAGTCACAAAGCTCATTTTTGAATGAGAGAATACAGATTTCTAATGTCCATCCTTTGGGTGTCCTCTGTTTGCTTACCCTAATTCCAACATCATGATAGTACTTAGCTGACATCATATGTCAAACACTCACCTATATATATGAATACAGTAGAAGAGGAGGCAAGCAGAATGCAACATTTGGGTATGATCCCACATTGCGCCTAAGTTGAGAAGCTTTTATGCTTTCCTCCTGCACTGGATTAGTGTGTTGCTTTTCAGGCAAGTGATTTGAAAATTTAACTGCATGAAGATTCACCTTAGCTGCCCATACACCCATTTCAAAGGTACACAACTGGCATCAGTGTGAGCCTCATCCATACCAATTTCAATATGATTTTACCATAGATACTTTTACTAAGGAGTTATCGTATCATTGAATTGCAAGCCAGTTGTGTTTTGGACACTTCATATGACACATTGTACTATTTTATGTCCATTCTGCACTCACTTGGCATACATTTGGTTTCATCCTTTTAGCAGCCACCAAGGTCTGACCGGGTATGTTGTTAAATGCCATATGTGAGCATATTTTGATGCAGGACAACAGTGTTTTACAACACATACAAGATACAGGCATATTTAATCAGCATTCATGTACATTATTCTTGGGTTTACTTACCATGGCCCAGCACCGGCCCAGTGTGCGGCCCCTGACCAGATGTCACAGCCAACCTTGTAGCAGAAGTCAGTGTGTGTCTTTGATTCTGGGAGGACCTCATTGTACATACAATGATAAGTGTGTTTGCAACTTTACATTTCTGCTGCCACATGTGATGCACTCAATTTCAGGCCAAAAGGATAAGCACAACCAGTTGTGGGCACCACCGTTTCAGAAGTGTGTAGCACTTAATATCATGAGTGATCCCAGATATTACTTATTATGGGCCCACTACCTAGAAGCGACGTATATCAAAATGACATGACTACGAATCCTGAAGTGAGGTCCACTATCGTGTTTTGTTGATGGCCAAAAAACAAGCCATCCAATGTAAAAAGTACATGACCAGCTGGGTGGATTGGCCGATTTCATGTATAGTGAAAACATTCTCAGTTGGACAGTGGATGCATTGTCAATACTACTGACAGTGGTACCTCACTTCTTGTTCATCCTTGTCATATTTGTCAACATTGGATTTCTTGATTAGGTCTACAGAAACTATTCCAATATAGTAGTGACACCCTTTTGACTTGTTGTGGCACTCAATTCCCGGATTGAGTTCCCAGGTCTGGGTCTGTTGGTGGAATACATGTTATGTTCCCCAATTACAAAGGTATGATGTGCTAGGACATATTATATTTTGTCTTTCGCTATTCACATATGTCATCTGCTAAAGCTCATTGACAGCTCCAATAGTTATTAAGCTAGTTTTTCATCGCTGGTTGCCTTTCATATTCGGGCACTATATGTCCGTCTGTGAATACCAAAAGTAGTAAGTGCCATCTGAGAAAACAAAAAGTAGTAAGTGCGGTCTGTGAATACCAAAATAATAGTAAGTTTAGGATTTTGTCTTAATTTAGTTCTGTGAATTTAGAAAAGTGAACAAAACTGGGAAGAACTCGGCGCTTGGTACCCCAGTCCCTTCTACTAGAGGGGGATATTTTTCTTACCTCAGAATAATTTTATCAGGGATATGGAGTGTGCCAAAGGAAACATCATCTGTACCGCAGTAAAAGCAACACTGGTGCATATTTTCAGTGCGCGCTCCTAGTCAAGACACAAATTGGAAGCTAAACCAAAACTCTAAAATGAGCTCTCACGATCAAAAGAGCTTTGCACATGCTTAAGTAATACTTACTGCTAAACGTAATAGGCGGTACCTTAAATTCCTTAACTATCCAGTGTAGGTCGCACCCGCGAACCAAAAACTGGCAGGTTCATATAAAGTAAATATCCCCAACCCTGAGTGTGGCCGGGAACGCCTCTATTTTGACTGTCACTTAAGACATGCTAAAGGGAGATATGATGTGGACAGCAGCCCACTGCACCGAGAACTAGCATGTCTCATTCAGTGAGAATGTCATGACGCCACCTGCATCTTCTGAGTAGTTTACACTAAAGGGATTACTGCCTATTTTAAACACGTGAATATGTAAATACCAAAATACTAGAAAATGCCCAAATTGGTACAGTTTAAAAATTGTCTTTCAAACAAAATCATGTGAATAATACTATTATGCCAAATAGCAGGAGAAAGGGACAAGAAAGGCTAAAACAGATCTAAGCCCAACATGATTGATTGCCCAGCATCTGTATCAAAAATATGAAAAGAATAGAATAAAAAAATCAACCAAAGGGTAATTTACAGTTGATAAACATTGCTTCACAGAAAAAACAAATATATGAAAGACCATGGAACACACTTTGTTACTATAAATACGTTTCAGGGGATCAAACACAATATACATGCAGAAATAGTTCAAGAACAACATAAATGGTTAAAAAGGATGAGACTATTAGATGTGTGATAACCTACACACCACAACAAAATCAAGGAAAGAAAATCCTACTAAAATACTGGAACATCCTGCTCGTAGGAGGGATGAAACTGGAGCGGCCAAGATCCGCCTTCAGACGTACACAGAATATTAAAGACATGGTTGTGCACACAACGCCACAGGGTAAAAAACTGTACAATCAGGGGGCACTGTGGGACCTCCTAAAAGTCAAAGGGCATTATCCATGCGGATACTGCAATATTTGCCCCCTAACAACACATGCCACAACTCTACAACTAAACAACCAGGAGTGGACACAGAAGAAACATACAAACTATGATACTAAAAACTGTGTGTACATGGTAAAATGTCCTTGCAACCTCCTCTATATAGGAATGATAACCAGAGCCATGGGAACGAGAGTGAACAAACACAGAAGTAATATACGGTGCAAGAAAAACACCACTAAAATGAGCAGACACTACATCGAAACCAGACATACACCAGATCAAATGACCTCGACTGTCATAGAGTCCAATCCTTCATGGTCTAATAGGACACAATTTCAAAAAGAACAAAGATAGGTCTACCACCTACGGACAAATACACATGGTCTAAACGATGAAATTCCGTGGATTGAGGTAGTGTAGCCCAATGACCACCTCACCATCAACCTCTTCTCGTCCCAATTCTGAAAATAAAGTTACAACAATGATTTGTAAACTATTGAGACACACAAAACACAAAATACACATATGTGTTTTTTTCAGAATGCAGGCCACCTCAGACACTCCGCTTGAGGGCAAAACCATGTATGTTGAATACTAGAAATGGGGCTCGACTATTCAGACATAGTGAAAAATAACATATCACGATACCACTCAAAGATGGCACCTATGGTCAGACAATTGACCTACCAACTACACCACCCAAAGATGGCGCCTGTAACCCTATAAACCTATCTGCTTAGATCTACTAGTACGTTTTTACGACCTGCACCACCAACCATCACATTTAGAAAAATGAAGAATTCATTATAGGAACTAGCTGGTAACAATAGCTTGATAACAATAGATATCAAGAACTATTTCTACTCAAACACCCCATTACAAGATGGCGCCCACGCATCACGTAACACACTCTCCCATTAACATGTAATTAACTCATTGACTGACAACACACCTCCACTATATAAGGGAGAGGGGCCAACCTTCCCATTACCGGCGGAGACAGGGAGAGGCACGCAGGTGGATCGGCCCTGCTACTATGGGAGAACAGTAAGTAAAATAGAAAGGGAAAACCATTTCAGTATGTGAGGCAACATCTCTCTGGCTTTATTAGCACCAAGACTTTAAACAATTGTTTCTTGAAAACAAAGTCTCATTAATACATTACTGTCTTTTTTGTGTCAAACCTGCTAAAATGCAAGTAAGATCTGGTTTTATGCATAGTTCACTGACCCACTTAGACCCACTTAGAAACTTTTTGTCCTGATAAGTGGGGCCCTATGAAGCTGTATACGTCTATGCAGAGCACTGTGCCCACAGGCCTCCAAAACCATTAAATCAAAACGAAATGCGACAATTCTGTGCACTGTCAACTCCCCCTAACTGTACAAGAAAAATTCTCCAGCATGCGGGGATCGTCCCTGGACTCTGTATAACAGCTATTAAGTTTTTCTTAGTCTTCAAAACAATGCAGTTTTATTTTCCAACAACAAACTTTATTGACAACAACAGCGGGATACAACAAAACCTTTTGACACTATTTTCTCTGCCTTCTCTCATTTCACAGGTCCTGAGTTCCCTCACTGATCTCATGAGGTCCTGACTCAAATATTAAGGGTTGATAAACATGATGTATTTTGTAAAAAACAAGGAAACAGTGTCTAGAGGTTTGCCATCAATGGTGGGGCCTACTTTGCGGTATTATCTACCTAGACAGCTATGGTTTATATAGTTACCTTATGAATGAACCCTTTTATAGAGTTATATCAACCTGGGTACTTTACCTAGGGGCACAGTATGAACGACAGAGTAAACATATGTATATAGAACTACACTGGCAAAATCTAATCATTGATCTTAAGACTATTAATGTATGTTTGTCACTATGCTGAGAAAAATCATTTTGATTATTCACATCACTGTTATTATACATGCACTTATGCCAACCTATAGCGACAATACTCACACTAAGGGTAATGCACATCAGGCCCTCCAATGGAGGACAACCTATCATGACAAGATATTAACATTACTATGCTGTTGTCCTACGCTTTCTCTCTTTTCAGAAACGCTACTCCCTTCTACAAACCTGGTGGCACTGGTTAGTTTAGGCTGCCACTGATATTAAAATTGACCTTCCTTTAGTCCTGAAGAAGTGCTTTGAATCTCCTTTTGAGGAGACATACAGCGGGAAACATGTTGACCATTATATATGTCCATTAGGGACATATATCCAGCTACAGAAGGACATAATATCCTCTAGAACACCACTACACACTTTGTTTTAGCAATGACAGAGCGATCACCCTAATAAATAGTACCCACTCTCCCTCCAGTCATTTCTTAACACACCACTTCAGACTTTACTGACACTTACACCGAAGCACCCAAACTGCTTCTCATCAAAAGATCTCAAATAAAGAGACCCTTTGGGGGACCCGAAGGGCATTGCAGTGATAGCCCGGCGAGGAGCAAAGCCCAAATGATTAAGCATGAGATCATTCGGCGTGTGTGAGGGCATTATGATGAGTACTCACTGTCCCGCACAGAATGAGTAGCACACAAAAAAGTTTCTTCCTCTTTTATCCTCTACAAGGAACAGTGACCCCCTTTATGTACTAGCAACAATAATGTAGGCTGCAGTCACCATTTGTGGCCTTGGGGTTGCTGCACACTACACGCAATGTGTACGCGAACAAAGTTTCCCTGACTGGTGGCTGTAGGTATGCCATGACGGTGCGACCACAGGGTATCAAGAAGTTAAGTCACAGTGTGGCAAGGACTGACCCCTAGTCCTGATGAAGTTACCCATAAGTATTAACAGGCCATGAAACATGTTGGCTTCATGAAAAAGACGAAGTATGTCAGTGGTTCTTTGTTTTTAATGTTAGCAAACATACAGCAGTGAATATAGGTGGAAACAGTGTTAGTGTTTGTTTAGCTCATTTTATTGGGTTTGAGCTACACAATTGATGTTGGTGGCTCTTACTCTGGGGTCGGGTTTTTTCACCAATTTAGTTGGGCACATTTGTTTCACATCATTTTTGATTTTAGTAGGAAGGTTACCAATGATGATAAGTGGAACACACCGATGAGTACCTATCAGTAGTTCCCTGGTGGTTGTTTCCATGAGGTACCTTCCCACGTCCTACACACTTTTTTAGTGGTGGGGTTGTAGGAACTTGTGGCCAAGAAACATACATAGGATATGTTCTGGAGAGATAGACAGACTAGAGTGCTTTTAAAGGAAAGGGATAGGAACACCCTGTAAGTACAGCAAAGTGTTGCTAGTACAGGAAGTATTCTCACCATTATGGAGGCGGGCGATGTTCAAGTTGTCCACTCTTTTTATACACCAAAATCCTATTTTTTGAAGGCATAGTGTGTCTGTACCCAGCCAAAACTAGTTCTGTCCTCACTGGTGCAGCTTCCTGGCAGGAGGTGGAGCCAGCATTGTTGAAGGTAGACCAGGTCCATTCAGGTGAAAGGAAATCTCCTCCCCCTACTCTAAATGCAGCCCAGGTCTATTCAGCCCAGCCCTGACTCATCAGACATCTGCAGCCGCTGCCCCTCTCCAGCCCCTGTCATCCATAAGCCAGACATGCAATACACAAACTAAAATCCAGACATGCAATACACAAACCTAGGCGAGAAAATACTTACTTTCTAAAAGTGGTATTTTCAAATACAGAATGTAAAAATCACCCACACTAAAAGATGCACTTTAACATTCTGAGTTTAGGCATACTAAACTTTATTTTTCTACCTGGTTCCCAGGGCCAATTACGTTTATAAGATGTTATAAACAAACTCCCCATTGTGTCCTATGGGAACAGGTAGCCTTTCAATAGTGAAAATCTAAATTGGCAGTATTTCACTATCAGGATCTGTCACACTCATCAGGGCATGTCCTACCTTTCACTTACAATGCAACCTGCCCACAGGGGTACCCTGGGCCTACCTTAGGGGTGACTAATATGTAGTAAAGGAAAGGTTTAGGGACTGGCAAGTGTGTGCACTTGCCAAGTCGACATGGCAGTCCCAGACTGCACACAGGCTATTTAATGGCAGGCCAGAGTTACAGTTTACAGCCTGATTCTGTGGGTGGCACAATCAGTGCTGCAGCCCACTAGCAGCATTTGATTTACAGGCCCAGGGCCCACAGTGCACTATACTAGAGTCTGACAAGTAAATCATATATGCCAATCATGAAATCACTAATCCATAACAACAATTTACAAAGGGAGCACTTGCACTTTGGCACTGAACAGTAGTGGCAAAGTGCCCTATGCATCTAGACCAGCAACACACAGCAAAAACCCAGGAGGCAACAGAAAAAAATGGAAGGGAGATCCACGCCAATGGTGCCAGGTCTAACAGTCCTCATTTATTAGCCTCTCACCATTCACTCACCCTACTCTGCTGAAGGTCTACTAAAAGTCATTTGACACACAAGTGCATTCACATATTCAAACGCACGATCCATCTACTGGCTAACGCCTCATATATTCCCATCCAGCATCCTAACTTACACAACTGGTGTATCCCCCTGACATACTTACATCCACATCTCAGTTCCATGTTCCATATCGCTATTAACTTCTGCATATTAACAACTACCTTTCTCAGTAAATCAGCCCTATCACAGCCATCTCCCACTGTAGTACCACAGACTTCAGCTCTCATCTCCCACCAGCCTCTAACCTTGTCTAGCTGGTTCTACCTCAATCACATATATCTATACCTAGCATACCTCACCCTGGCTTTAACATGTTTTTCAAGCTTCTACACTCTGATATCCATACCTCAGCATTTAAAGCAATTCACATTGTAATAATGAGGATACTCTACGTATCCTATACAAGCAATGCCTTTGACCTTAACTCCTCCATTCCAATCTGATCTAAATTGTAGCGTGTTGTGCCCCTATTATGTATGAGTCTCCCCTCCATGTTCACAATGGAAACACAACTCACTTTCACCTCTACCCTTGTTTATCTAGATCAGACGCTCCAACATTAACCTCTCCAAAAACATGTGCAGGTATGCCTCACATTTCAACAACCATCTCTTCCCTTGCCTGTCAATTTCAAACATGTGTAACACAGGCTCCTTACCACCTGCACAGCAGACGTGCCAACAACACTTCTGTGGTCTCACAGTCAGAGATAAGGTTATCTCCATGCACATGTTGTTCTCATGCTTTTGGTTACAATAGCATGGCACTAATGTCAATACCCTGACCATTTATTCCTCACATGTCCATGATGAAAAGAGCATAGCCATGCATCTAATTATTCTGGTGCGTATGCATCTTTACACACTGAACAGTGGTTTTGTGTGTCTCACAAACTAAATAGGGGCAGCAGGCTAAACTACTTGCACATGCATGGGTAGATAGGTTGTGCAACAAGGCATATACTCACCCCTCCTTGCTGCTGTCTGGCTTTTAACTGCCCAGCCTGGTCAGGGAAGACCACCTCAAGGATGTGCCACGTTAGGGGTCAGGGTGCGTCATGCGCCCCTCTTGCCTGGAGGTGAAAGGCTCAGCTGAACTCTCGCGATCTTCCAGGTCCACCCTCTCAAATCCTGCCACCGTTTCCTGCAGTGGGCACTGCACCGACTTGTAACCCCCACGAAGCGTACCTTAAGAAAGATGGTCTTCCACAGGTAGACCTTCTGACGGGCGTTGACCTGTAAGGATGACATTGTGACAGTCCCTTTGTTCACATACAGCATATACATAAACAAATACTGATAAACATAGGTCATGAACAGCTTGCCCATACTGTCTAAGCATTAGCAAAGTGATATTCTGTGCACTTCCCCAGTATTCATTGATGACTCCCATGTAATTAGTCATATTATGTTAAAACCAGAACATACACTTCTGCAGCAATGTACTTGCCCAGAACAGTTAGTTGTCTCTAGAATTCCTAATGCCAAAAGTGCATGATTATTGCACATGTAAACTGTCACTGCTTTCTGATCAACACGTATCTGCTCCTCGGGTTTGCCATAGAGCTGCCTGTACAGGGGCAGGCGCGTGTCCAGAAGCATCTGGTCTTTCTCAGCTGTGAAGGCTGGGGCCCTGCGCACTGTACCGCGAGACATAGTAGCTCCTACAGGATGTGAACAGCAGTCAAGAGATGGGTAGGTCCTGCAATCATGCAGTTAGTGCAGGCAAGTGAATTCTCTAGGTAACTGCCAGACGTTTATCTAGACAACATAGGTAGTCTTCAGTCCATGCGGTCCAAGCGATTGATTGACGTTGGTTGCATTTGCTGAAACCATCCAATGCATTCCATTGCTTACTGGCAACACGTCTATTGCACGGTTAAAAAAAAGTATCACCGAACCGCAAGTTACTTTGATACATGACTAATGGAATTTTACCACATCGGTTTACACATGATGCGGACACAAACTGAGATCCGCACCTGTCACCATAACAACTATCAGCCAATGGCTGTGTCCGATTCGATTATGATGCGCCTACCACAACCATTGAAAAATCGGCCTGGGATGCAAATACTTTTGTAAATGTTGTGGTATTAGATTATTCTGTGCCTGGATGCAGCATTTTTTCTGGTGAAAGGGACATCTAACTGAAACTCTTACACTCCCAAGATGACCTAACCTTGAGGGCCACATAACACAGTGATTGGTAGGCTAATCCCAACATGAATAAAAAACTACTCCATTTTGCCTCTTAGGGTTGTTCCCAGTCAATATGCATATTTGGTGCATTCCAAGTACAGTGTTCACCTAGTTGCTGCATTACAGGACACTGTGTCCCAGTGTGCAATCTGTGTGATATGAGCCTGGAAAGGTGGTGTGTGTTTCAAGTCCTGGATACTACATTTCCAGAGGAATGATTACACCGTGGTATTAAGCAGCCACATAGGCTTAGCTCTGATATGTGAGTTTCTAGGGTATCTTTATGTGGTACACTTAAGTGTACAATTGCATTTTCTGGAACTTCTACATTGTAATGGTTTGTGTATGTAATTGTTTGTGTTATGCAGACATGTCATCATGACTGTGTCCCCCTGTGACATTAGCATGCATAATTTACATTGTGATACTCTATTTGTATGTGGTATCCCAGATGTCAATCATTACATGATCCTATTGTGTGTACAGATCAACCATGTAATTGATCTCACAAACATAAGTCTAGGCTTTTTGGCATGTGAGTTTTCGAGTATGTCCTGCTTCCTTAACATGAACAATCACAGGCACTACTGAAGATTACCCTACTACACTCTAATTGCTGTGTCACCAAACCTTTCAAATCTGTTTGGCAAGGACCTGTGTGCTGTGATATGTATCGAAGGTTAACATTGTTAATTGAAATGTGTCTCTTCAATGACATGGAGCTTTATGTGTGGTTAATTTCTCTTTGCTGTTGGTCTAAGTGCCTGTTACTTGGTACATTGTGAACTAACACCAACTGTGTATAACTCTACACATAGGTATTGCAGATGAGGCAGCGGACAGCCTCCTGTGTACAGGCCAGTTACAGACCTGCAATTATTGGAAGAGCAAGATATCATCAAGAAATACCATCTCACAAGGGCAACAATTGATGAGTTGTGCCAGCAGTTGTCACCTCATTTACGGCAGCAGCGCACTGATCCAAGAGCACTAAGCTCCAAAGTGAATGTGATGGTAGCACTGCCTTTGTTTGCCACAGAAACATTCCAATACACAGTGGCAACATCAGGTGGGGTGTCCCAGCCCATGTTCAGTAATGTTCTTCGGGATGCGTTGCAGGCATTAACCCATTACGTGGACCACTACATCAAGTTTCTTAAACCTAGAGAATTGTCCAACATCAAGGGGGATTTCTTTTTTTTTTTTAATTTATTTTTATTGTTGCATCAGGCGGATCATGGGTGCAGGAGACAAAAACAACTCGGGGGAGCGTCAACATTCCGCTCTTCCCGATATTCTGCAACTTTTCAATGTCAGGTACATAGCTTTCATCATGACGAACTTGTTTTTTATTTTCACCCCAAACTCCCTCCTCCCCCCTTAACTCCTGAGAAAGTCAGCAACTGAGAAGCCTCTATCGAAAGCCCCTCTTCCCGCCCTCCCACTCCCCTCCCCCTTCTGCAGCATACCCCCTTTTCCGCCACCTCCCTCGACCCCCGAGCCTCTCTCATCCTCTAAGTCTTGACATAGTATATAGGTAATCCAGTGACCCAAACCCTCCAGAAACAACTATGTTGGATTCAGCGACAAACGTGCCTCCCCGGCTATCTCCCCTGCCACCCGCCCATTCTCCCCGGACGGTCCTACTCCAGTCCATGGTAGCGCCTCCACTTAGTCCATATTTTTCGAAATTTCTGAGGGCACCCTCTAGCTTTGTAGGTCACTCTTTCCGCTGCCATATACATATCTAAACCCCTCCTCCATTCCTCCAGGTTGGGTTTCCCAGGCGCCCCCCACATTCGTGCTATGTCTCTTTTTGCTACTACCAAAGCCAGCAGCAGGAAAAATGAGTAGGTATCGTGTGATGTCTACTTCCATGTAATTGGATCTATTGATGGCATTCATGTTGCGTTGATACCAACACAGGCCAATGAACAAGTGTATCAAAACAGGAAATATTTCCACTCCATCAATGTCCAGGTGGTGTGTTTGCCTGACGTGCATTTTACACATCTGTGCCCATTTCCCTGGGTCTGCACATGATGCATATATCCTGCGTAACAGCTTCAACCCACATTTGATGAGTCAACTTGCACCTGACCCGGCATGGCTTGTTGGTAGGTGATGTTGTATATGAATGTTGTAGTGTGTGTTTGTATGTCAGATAGTGATATGTTGTTTGACAAATGAAACTTTTTCTGTGTTTAATGTAGGAGACTCTTGATACCCCAACCAGCCATGATTACTGACACGCTGCGAAACCCAGTCACCCCAGCAGAAGCGCACTTTATTAAGGCCCATGGCTGAACCAGGCGGATAGTGGAGCAGATGTTTGTCCTCCTGAAGTAAAGATTTTGCTGTCTGGACAAGACGAGAGGAGCCCTCCAATATGCCCCAGAAAAGGTATGTCAGATAATGCTGCATGCTACACAACATAGCAATACATAAGGACATTCCTCCTATAGTGGAAGAAGGAGACCAGAAGGTGCAACCAAGGAAGGATCCAGGACTGGGCAATCATGACAGTGGTGATGCTGATGATGGTGAAGGAGTGGATTTGAGACAACAGTTTATCCAAAACTTTTTCACATGACTGTAAGTATGCAATTTGAGTAGGTGACTAACCCCCATTGCTTGAAGTTGTGTAGCTAGTGGACAATGTGTATGAATGCTTGAGAGTATAGGATAAGTGCCCTGACGTTTTCTCAAAGACTGGTTTAAGAAAAGTTTAGATTTACATTGACATTGTTTCAGTGAAGCCTGGCTAGTGTTAACAATCACATTGCTGTGCTTGAAATGTCATACTTCTTCGACTTGTGATACCTTATTTCTAATTGCTAAACTCTGTTCTTTATGCTTTTTTACCAGGGTACATTAGCATGTCATCTACAGAGTGGACTTGCAGAGTTGTGACCTCATCAGATGATTCTGTGACAGACGCCGACACAGAAATTTTGCTGAACTCCCTGGCACACACTTCCTTCAGACCTGATAGTCTGGTGTTTTTGTTATTAGTGCCACTCAGTACTGTATGACATAATCCAAGTTTTTGATCCTGCATCATGTTGGATCTGGCCAACAAAAATGTGTTCCACATTGAGGTGTGAAAACACAAGGAGATGATGGACAGTGCGCTGAAACTTTTCAGACACTCACCCCCAGTCACAGATCTGGGATGAATCCATCATTAGTCTTTAGCTCACTGCGCCACCTCAGTTCAGAACCAGCTATATGCAAATCAGTCTTGACCCTGTGCCTCATGGGGACAGTCGACCCTGAATTGCCAAGCCAGGTCTTCCCTGAACCTGAAACAAGCATCCTGGGACCATTGAGGTGTGCCTTGCCTGATAACACACATTCAAACAAGTTCAAATCAAAGTCTGACCATGATGAACTAGTTGGCTAACAATTATTGTTTACTGGGCTGGCAAGCTGTGATAGCTGTGTAAACAATTGACTTCCAGTGAATATGTCCCATATACTACAGTATGTCTGATAGCCTGGTTGTGCATATCAATCATGATGTGCAAAAGATAATTTACTCACTGGCACTTGGCATTGAGTTTTCTACTTATAAGTAATTGATTACCTAGGTTGTTGACACTTTCAGCCGTATGATTAGAGGGTGATGACAATATTTACATTTTGAAGTCCAAGTCCCATCATGAGCTAGTATTGCTGTGTAAAGTGGTTTATTTAGGAACACATAGTGCAAATTTGAAGCCACACAATGGTAATGTGCTCATAACAAAAAATAAAGTGCAGATTGGAGTTGGTGGTGTTTGTTGATGAAATTCATTATGGGCAGCCACAGGTATTCAAGTCCAAAGTTAAACTTTTACCCCCCATCAGATGTGGGACAGGTATTTTGGACAGTCAACAAAGTGAACACTTGCAACACCATGGGTGATATCAAGGGCACTGTAGGAACTGGGGTCACCAGTTCCCTGGGGGTAGCCTGGCACGAGCAGGTAGGCACCCGAAACCTCAGGTGTTAAGTGACTACACAGCACACGCATCCACTGAGACAATAAGTGCACGCAAGGACTTAGACCACACCAGTTACGTTTGATTCAAATTAATAAGCTTTTTTATAAGATTAGAATCAGGGCAATCAAAAATTCACAGTAACAGTAACTTATTAGCTCCCTTTAAAAATACATGTGTTTCATCACTCGGCAATAAATACTTTACTGAATAAATATTAAATATTATATAACCATAGGCTTTGCAATGGTTCTGCTCTTACTCAGCACCTGCAAGAAATTCTTTATAAAGTCATTCAGATACAATTGCAGCAAGCCTCAATAACCATCTCTTCATGTAAGTAACCATTTCATTTAGTACTCATAGACATCTCAGTGAAGATTAGGCCTCAGCTCAGCAGACAAGAGAACTGGGCATTTCATTAAGGCACATATACCCCAGTATTCAGCCAGCAGCACTTCCTTATGCCACCAAAACCCCAGCAACAGGCCTACACTAGCTGGCATACAATTGAACCTCTGGCTGGGTTAATTATTATCGTGGCCCAGTTCTGAGGCCTGGCGGTCTCAGAGGGACTTCTCCCCCTCCCTTCCATTCACAGGGGGCCTTCCCGAGTCATCTAAGGCCAAAAGGGCCCAACCACGATGTTCCCCGGGGGAGGGGCGAACTCGGGGCCTTCTCCGGGCCTTCCGCCCTCCTCCCCTGGGGTTTACCTCTTGTTTTCGGCCCTCCGGGGCCCTTGCGGCAGGACAGCTGAAGTAGGAGGGCTCGGGCTCCTTCGGGAGTTCTCCGATGGTCGGGCACTCTGGGGGGCAGTCACGAGATGCAGCAGAGCTTCCTGAGTCCCCGCTTGTGCAGCAAGCAGGCAGGGAATCTCTCGCTCTCTTCGAGCCCAATCGTGGGAGGCAAGGAGGCGGTACGCCCGCAGCTGCCAGTCGCAGAGCTTCTCGGGTGGTGTGGCCAATCAGAGGCCTGGCTTGAAGGGGGCGCGGCCCGGCGGCCAATCACACTGCCGCAGGGCGGGGCACCGCCAGTGACGCAGCTGGGCACCCCGTCACATGGCAGGGGTGGAGATGGCTTCTAGGCCTAGCGCGGGGCCTACTGTATTGCGCAAAGCGGCCCTCTCCTCAGCTCTCCCTCCAATGTCGGCGGCCCTCTCCTGGCATAAGGGGGCCCGCCAGGGCAGAAAACGGCAATGTCAGCGCTCCGCCGGGTGCCGCAGACAGTCTGGGGTGCTGTGGGCCCTGAGTGAAGGCAGCGCCTGACAGGGCGACAGCGGTGAGTGCCCAGATGGCGCTTGTGGGTGGCAAAGCGCTAGGAAGCCTCGGTGCTGGGGCGTGGAGTTGAGCAGCGCTGGGCAGATATAGCACTTCGTAAATCTAGCGCTTCAGGGCCTCCAGAACCTCGAGGATCACAGCGCGCTCAGCGTGCTCCTGTCCAATCTGGCACTTGCTAGCCTTGATGGTGAGGTCAGCACGTTGTAAAACATGTAACATCTCCTGGAGATGCTGTAGATGGTCCTCCCAGGTGCCACTGAAGACAACTATGTCATCCAGGTACGCCGCTGAGAAGGACTCCAGGCCAGACAGCACCTGGTTCACCAACCGCTGGAAAGTGGCCGGAGCATTTTTGAGCCCGAAGGGCATCACTCTGAATTGGAAGTGGCCCTCGGGGGTGGAGAACGCTGTCTTCTCCTTCGCTCCATCGGCCATGGCAATCTGCCAGTACCCTGATGTTAGGTCGATGGTGCTGAGGTACTTGGCTGCTCCCAGCCGGTCAATGAGCTCATCTGCCCGAGGGATCGGGTGAGCATCTGTCTTGGTGACAGAGTTCTACCCCCGATAGTGCACACAGAACTGAAGTACTGGTGTGGTGCCCGGTGGGGACGCTTTTGGTACCAACACAACCAGACAAGGTTCAATCACCCCCAGCTCCAGCATTTTGGCCACCTCACCCTGGATGCTGTCCTTCACTTTATCGGACAGCCGGGAAGACTTGGTTTTTACAGGCGGACTGTCCCCTGTGTCCACATCATGGGTACACAGATGTGTTATTCCAGGCGTGAGGGAGAACAACGAGGCGTGCTGCGCCAATACCTGGCGTCAGTCCCTCCGTTGCTCTGGGGTCAAGGATGGGGAGAGGACAACTCCCTCCACTGAACCATCCTTCTCCTGGGCCGCCAGAAGGTCTGGAAGAGGCTCACTCTCCTCCTCCTCGCTCCCATCCGTCACCATGAGGAGAGCAAGCTCCGATCGTTCATGGTGAGGCTTCAGGTGGTTGACGTGGAGCACCCGATGGGGCTGACGGGGGGTCTTCAAGTCAACGACATAGGTGGTCTGGCCTCGACGCTCGACAATCTGGTACGGACCAGTCCACCAGTCCTGGAGGGCACTAAGCTCCCCAGGCTCCATGACCCACACCTTCTGTCCAGCGTCCAACTCCACCGTCCGAGCGTTGCGGTCATACCACACCTTCATGACGGCTTGGCTAGCCTCCAAGTTGTCTGAGGCTTCCTTCCACAGCTTGGCCATCTGGCTGCGGAACGCCAGCATGTAGCTGACGACATCACGGGGAAGCTTCTTCGAAGTCTTCTCCCACCCCTCCTTGACAAGGCTGAGGGGCCCCCTAACGGGATGGCCATAGAGCAGTTCGAAGGGGCTGAACCTGACTCCCTTCTGTGGCACTTCGCGGTACGAAAACAGCAGGCAAGGGAGGAGGATGTCCCATTTCCGACTCAAGTCCTCTGGCAGGCTCCGGATCATCCCCTTCAAGGTCTTAATGAAGCGCTCTACGAGCCTGTTAGTCTGGGGGTGGTAAGGAGTGAAGAACTGATAGGTCACTCCGCACTCCTTCCACATGGCCTGCATGTAGGCCGACATGAAGTTTGTGCCCCTGTCCGATACCTCAACCTTGGGGAATCCCACTAGGGGAAATATCCCCATCAGGGCCCGTGCCACCACAGGTGCAGTGACGGTCCTCAGAGGAATAGCCTCCGGGTACCGAGTGGCGTGGTCTACTAACACCAAGATGAACCGGTGTCCCGCAGAGGTCGGAGGGTCCAACGGCCCAACGATGTCGATTCCGACCCGCTCAAAAGGGGTTCCGATCACCGGGAGCGGTTCCAAAGGGGCCTTCACTTTGGTCCCCGTCTTGCCACTTGCCTGGCAAGTCTTGCAGGTCTTGCAGTAGGTGTCAGAGGCAACTCTCATCCTGGGCCAATACAAATGTGGGACTAGCCTCGCAAAGGTCTTGTCCTGGCCCAGGTGTCCAGCAAAGGAATTTCATGCACCAGTTCCAATAGGAAGGCCCGGTAGCATTGGGGGACCACTAAGGCCTTCGAGGATCCATGCACCGGAACCTTAGGCTCACTGTGAAGGAGGCCATTCTCCCAGTACACGTGAAAACTGTCGGTCTCCTGATGAATCGCTTGGGCTTCGGCCTGTCGCCGCATGCCTTTAAGCGTGGGGCACTCCTTTTGCACCCGACAGAATTCCTCCCGGGTAGGCCCTCCTTCCACATGCCACTCAGCAAGGGTCGGCAAGTCCCCCACGGGAACAATATCCACCTCCACGGACTCCGGGGGTACCTCCACAGGCTCCTCATCCATCACACCGGGTGTGTTCTCCACTCCATTCTCAGGACCAGCATTGGGTTGGGTCGTTGTCCAGGCTCCAACCCGGGCTGAGTTTCTTGCCGGACAGCCATGGACCGCGTGATTACGCAAGTCCACCCTGGTAACCCCAGCATCTCAGTGTGGGCCTTAAACTCCACTTCCTTCCAGGCGGTATGTTCCAGGTCGTTACCTAGCAGACTGTCCACAGGCAAGGCAGGGCTTATCGCAACTCTCAACGGGCCACTCACTCCTCCCCACTCAAAGGGAACCTGAGCTACGGGATAGTAGCTCAGACTGCCGTCAGCCAACACGGCCGGATGGAACACATCAGGTACTACCTGCTCAGGGGACACCAGCCGCCTCACTACGGTGGTCATGCTGGCACCTGTGTCCCTCAGAGCGTCCACCTCCTCACCATTGGCCTTCACCCTCTGCTGGTACTTAGCAGTATTCGATGGTAAGGGCGTCACTGGGACCATCTCTCTATCCCCAAGTGAAACCAGGGTCAGGCCTGTCCACTCCCCTTCCCTATCTAGGGGCAGCTCCATCCCAAGCGCTACACTAGCCACCCCGGGACTCTTGCCACCTGTGGGGGCTGGGGGTCGTTTGCGACACTGGGCATCTCCCTTGTAGTGTCCAACCTCCCCGCATTCATAGCACTGGACAACTTTTGGCTGCTGACTCTTGTCAGGGTAAGTGGGCTTCGGGGAACTGGACTGAGGTGGGGTACCTACTCCTCTCCCAAACGGTCTAGTTTGTGGGCCTCGTGAGAACTCCTTCTTTTTATCTCTCCCCTCTTTCTTCTGGGGGACGCCCTGTCCGCCTTTCGGGCCATCTCCCCCGGGGCCCTTGTGTGACACCCGGGTGCTAACCCAAGTATCCGCCTCCTCCGCAAGCTCACGGGGATCAGTCAGCTTGCGGTCCACCAGATGTTGGCGCAGCTCCGGAAAACACTTATCCAAGAGGTGCTCTCTCAAAAAAAGATTGTACACACCCTCATAATCATGCACCTCGCTGCCACGCACCCAACCATCCAGAGCCTTACGGGCATAGTAAAAAAAAATCCACCCAGTTCTGCGTGGACAGCTTATGGCTGCCACGGAACTTTTGACGATACCTTTCAGGGTTGAGGTCGAACTTTTTAATAAGCACCTCCTTCATGGGGGAATACCTGAACTGGTCTGCCTTATCCAAGTACAGGAGGGTGTCCCTGACATTGGGAGGTATATAACGATACAGGCCACCTCCCCAGTGTTTCTTGGGCCCCCCATGGGCTGTCAAGGCCACTTCATAGGCCTCCAACCACCTAGCAATGTCATCCCCCTGTGTGTAGCTCGCGATCACCTCCTTGGGTAACCAAAATCTGGGCTCCTGTTGAGCTCCTTGTACGCTGCCACCATTGGGACTTCCTGGCGCACCAAATTGCAATGCTCGTAGCTCCATTTCTTTAAGCTGGAGCTTGTGCGCCAACTTCCTCTCTTCCATAGCTAACTTTTTTTCCGCCAAAGCAAGTGTCTTATCTTCCCTTTCTCTCTCCCTCTCGTGCTCTAGCTTGGCAAGCTCCCACTTCAATCGCCTCTCCTCCCTCCTGTCCTCATACTCCTGCGACAATGCACTTCCCCTGGATACACTACTCCCTGCCCCGGAACGTCTTCCTGGCAACACATTGTCAGACATATCAATGTTGAGCAGGCCTGGGTCTTCTGGAGTGCCCGCCTCCCCTTGTGTGACCTGTCCCTCCTGTTCCCCATCCCCTCTCTCCTCTGGGTGGGCCCTTACCCATGCCCTCAAGGCAGTACGGAGTTCTTCCTTTGCGGTTCTCCACCCAACCGGCACCCCCATCCCCTGACAAAATTCCCTAAGCTGCACCACTGTGTACTCCTCCAGATCGGCTAGCTGGAACTCCATTATGCCAGGTGGGGACCCAGATAAAATCAAGGAAAGATGCTAGGACGTGGGTACAATACTGGGTCAACACAGGTCTCCACACACTCTACAGGCTAGACAGTGGGGGGGTCAATTGAGCGAGCTTGTAGGCACGATAGGTGTCCAGTCTAATTGCAGCGCACTCTGTCCCACTGGAGGGTGCTGTATAGTCACAGGTCCTGGATCCCACCGCTCGGCACCAAATGTAGGAACTGGGGTCACCAGTTCCCCGGGGGTAGCCTGGCACGAGCAGGTAGGCACCCGAAAGCTGAGGTGTTAAGTGACTACACAGCACACGCATCCACTGAGACAATAAGTGCACGCAAGGACTTAGACCACACCAGTTACGTTTGATTCAAATTAATAAGCTTTTATATAAGATTAGAATCAGGGCAATCAAAAATTTACAGTAACAGTTACTTATTAGCTCCCTTTAAAAATACATGTGTTTCATCACTCGGCAATAAATACTTTACTGAATAAATATTAAATATTAGATAACCATAGGCTTTGCAATAGTTCTGCTCTTACTCAGCACCTGCAAGAAATTCTTTATAAAGTCATTCAGATACCGTTGCAGCAAGCCTCAATAACCATCTCTTCATGTAAGTAACCATTTCATTTAGTACTCATAGACATCTCAGTGAAGATTAGGCCTCAGCTCAGCAGACAAGAGAACTGGGCATTTCATTAAGGCACATATACCCCAGTATTCAGCCAGCAGCACTTCCTTATGCCACCCAAACCCCAGCAACAGGGCCTAAACCAGCTGGCATACAATTGAACCTCTGGCGGGGTTAACTAATATCGTGGCCCAGTTCCGAGGCCTGGCAGTCTCAGAGGGACTTCTCCCCCTCCCTTCCACTCACAGGAGGCCTTCCCCGAGTCATCTAAGGCCAACAGGGCCCAACCACGATGTTCCCCGGGGGAGGGGCGAACTCGGGGCCTTCTCCGGCCTTCCGCCCTCCTCCCCTGGGGGTTACATCTTGTCTTCGGTCCTCCGGGGACCTTGCGGCGGGACAGCTGCAGTAGGAGGGCTCGGGCTTCTTCAGGAGCTCTCCGATGGTCGGGCACTGTGGGGGGCAGTCGCGAGATGCAGCGGCCTTCCTGAGGCCCCGCGTGGGCAGCAAGCAGGCAGGGAATCTCTCGCTCTCTTCGAGCCCAATCGTGGGAGGCAAGGAGCTTCTCGGGTAGTGTGGCCAATCAGAGGCCTGGCTTCAAGAGGGCGCGGCCCGGTGGCCAATCACACTGCCGCAGGTCAGGGCGCCGCCAGTGACGCAGCCGGACACCCCGTCACATGGCAGGGGTGGAGATGGCTTCTAGGCCTAACGCGGGGCCTACTGTATTGCGCGCGGCGGCCCTCTCCTCAGCTCTCCCTAAGATGTCGGACACGGCCCGCGGCAACCAGACGGCGGCCCTCTCCTGGCACAAGAGGGCCCGCCAGGGCAGACAACGGCAATTTTAGCGCTCCGCCGGGCGCTGCAGACAGTCCGGGGTGCTGTGGTGACTGAGTGAAGGCAGCGCCTGACAGGGCGACAGCGGTGAGTGCCCAGACGGCGCTTGTGGGTGGCAAAGCGCTAGGAAGCCTCGGCGCTGGGGCATGGAGTTGAGCAGTGCTGGGCAGATATAGTGCTACGTAAATCTAGTGCTTCAGGGCCTCCAGAACCTCGTAGATCACAGCGCGCTCAGGGGCATGGTCTCCATCACTTCGGTACTTCTCCCAGGCACAGTGGGGGAAAGTTGGCAGGCCACTCTCTGGGCCACAATCACAGCGCTAGCTTGCACACAGCAGTTCTCGGGACCACAGCCAGTCTGGGCAGTGCAGCGCTCTACAGGGGCCACAGCAGGGAGCGCTGGATAGGCAGCACAGTCAATTCAGGCAGTTCACACAGGACAAGCAGTTGGTGCGGGACAGCGCAGGGGCCCAGGTGGATGCTCAGGGCACAGAGATGGCAAGGCCCAATACCTGGTCGAACCTTCAGCAGTACTGTGGCGGTAAAGTTCCTTTTTGGTGCGGGGTGTCTCTGGCGCCCTTCTGTTACAGCAGAATCTTGGTTGCTTGGTGGGGGGGGTTGAGTTGGAGGCTTGTCAGTAGGTCACTTCAGGTGGTCCCTGGATTCCCCTCCCGCCGGTCCAGATCAGTGGGCTAGTCCAGGGTTCCTCACTCTACTTGGAAGGCAGCACCTAAGCCCTGTCACTCCCAGAGGCATAGGTCCCTGACTAGGCCCTACCGCCAAAATCTCCTCCGAAGGGTCCCCCAGGTCAGTGATGCCCCAACTACTCTACTCTGCTCTCACTGGAAAGTTTCCCTCCCTTTCCTTATATAGCGACAGTTGGCAGTTGGCAGTGGCAGTTGGTGTCCCCTCCCCTGTTCTAGAAGGTTCCAGGAGCTTCCCTCATTCTAGCTATGGGCAGGCTGGCAGGCTGGCATTGCTACATTGTTTAAGGGTTCCAGCCAGCTCCTGGCTACTAGAGTGCGCCTAAAAAGACCACGCTGCAGTAGCAGGTGTCAGTGGCAGCCATCTTAGGGGACGAGAGCACCTGCACCTTACTATTGGGAAACAATGAGAAGGTGCCCAGAAACCTAAGGCCAACAAAAAGTAGATGGAAAAAATAAGGCAAGGACGAAAAAAAATATGGAATGACCACCCTAGGGCTGACAGGTCTAACAGGCACCTTTTTCACTTCCTGGGGGTGGAGTTGAGCAGCACTGGGCAGATATAGCGCTTCGTAAATCTAGCGCTTCAGGGCCTCCAGATCCTCGAGGATCACAGCGCGCTCGGGGGCATGAAGGTCTCTAGCATTTCGGTACTTCTCACAGGCACAGTGGGGGACTGTCACAGATCTTTCCTCGGACGCCCCACCCCATGGTTGGATGGGGGAACCACAGCTGCAGGCTCCTGGGGCACTCTCCGTCTGACTCAACATCCCACGTGTGGCTTGTGTAGATGTAGTAGCAACATATGTAGAAGGCACACAGAGAGGGGTACTTAGGTGAGTAGCTATCTGGCGGAGGCTGGTACCAATTTCCAGCAGCACCCCAGTAAGGTTGTCCATTTGGTCATTGATCAGGCCCATGCTTTGTTTAGCTCAGCCTGCAGCTGTTTGCTGTTTCTGAGGATTTTGATTGCCTGGCCCATTTCTCCCTGGTACCTCTCATAAGCATTGAGTACCCAGGAAAGGTTTGAGTGATCATCAGCAGCACCACCTGCTCGACAGCATGGATCCACATGACCTCTCCCACCACTCCTACCCCCACGAGCATGCACAGAGGGAGGTGGCACAGTCAACCCTAAGCCTCCTTCCTCATTGACTGTGGTGTTGTCTTCAGTCAACTCCAGAGTGCTCTGTGTTGCTGTGCTGTTGTCATTGGCTGTGGCTGCTGTGTCTGTCAGGGTTGGGGTCAGATGGCTGTCGGTAGCTGAGGCAGGCATAGTCACATTGGATCCTGCTGAGCTGCTGGTGCTGTCTGCTGACCCAAACCTGATGGGCCAGGTTGCTCTTCATTATCCGAGGATGATTGAGAGTCATCAATGCCGGTGAGCTCATTGTCAGCTGGAGTTTGGGACTGGCTGTCATCATTGGGCACAGCAGTGTATTTTACTTGACCATGACTCCCATCAAAGCCTTGTGCTCTAAACACCATGCAGCCATTTTGGCAGTGCATTTCCAATCACTGTCAGGTAGCCATAGGCCCAGATGAACAGGTTGTACTGGGTTGGAGGAAGAGTCTTTGCTGTCATATGTGAATTCCGAGCAGGGGAACACACATAGCTTATTGAGTTGCATCCTGTCCAACAGGAGGTGGACTGACAGCGATTGATTTGTTGCCAAATGGAAACCGAGGCCCGGGTTGTTTTGATGGCGTGCGCCCTTTAAGGTAGCACTTTCTAAAGTGCAAGTACCGGAAAGCTGAAGGCGTCTAAACTCAGGGATTGGATTTGAATCTGAGTTAGAGATCCATTGATGAGAAACAGGCATTGATATATTCCTTTACCCTTGTCCTGAGGAGGCCCGAAGAAATTGACAGCTAAAAGGGTCCGCGTTGACAGCTTTTTTGATAGAGGAGTCCCATTAATACAAGTGTGTTAAATTATTCTAAGCACATTTTTTAAAAGATGGAGAGGTGTGTACCTCGTGTGCCAGAAGGACTACCTTCAAGTGTATCACTCAGATAGCATGAGTTAACACTAGTGTTGTACATTTCTTGTTAGGGTATTGGAGAAACTGTGTTGTGTGTGTATATATATGCATATTTGTATGTTTTTATGTAGGTCTATGTATATATTGTTGTACGTTTTTTGATCAAATTAATTTTTTAAGTGAACTGTGGGCCAGAGACTGGTCCAATGGCATGTGTGTGAAATTAAATCATTTGAAATTTGTGTTTAAAACCAAAAGACAACTTTAGGGTAATTAATTGTGCCCAAGTCGAAAATAAATGTGAGATTCATCCCTCCGTACTTTCTTGTTATTCATCTATTTGATGTCCTTTGCCCAGGTATAGGAGGGTCATTTGGGCATACCCCTGTTTGCTTCCTTTGTCACTATAACTCCCAGCATGCCTGGTCCCACATACTCTTCACAACCAGCCCATCAGGAACAGTGGATTCCTGATGGTGAGGGAAAGTGTACCGGTAAGATGGCTGACACTGATGCCCGGTGTCTGACTTGACACTGACTCCCATCAAGGCCTTGTGCTCCAAACACCATGCAGCATTGTCAGCCATTTTGATAGTACATTTCCACCTACTGTCAGGTAGCCATTGGCCCTTGATAAACTGGTTGTGTTGGGTGGGAGGGGGAGTCTTTGCTGTCACTACAAATCCAATCATGTGTGATCCCACACACACTGTTCCCACCCAGCCAAACCAGCCCACCAAGAAGAGATGTTTCCTGACAGTTAGGGGAAGTCGAGCGGCTAGATGGCTGACACTGATGCCTGGTGTCTGAGTTGACCACAACTCCCATCAAGGCCTTGTGCTCCAAACATCATGCAGTAGTGCCAGCCATCTTGCCAGTAAATTTCCACTCAATGTCAGGAAAGAAGAGTTCCAGGTGGACCGATTGGGCTGAGTGGGAGGAGGATTGTTTGATATCACTACATCTCTCAGCAGGCCCTGTACTACACACACTCTTCCAAGCCTGCTCAACCAGGCCATCAGGTAGAGTAGTTTTCTGACAGTGAGGGGAAGTAAACTAGCCATATGGCTGACACTGATGCCAGGCGTTTAACTTGACTATGACTTCCATCAAGGCCTTGTGCTCTACACACCATGCAGAAGTATCAGCAATTTTGGCAGTACATTTCCTCTCTCTTTCAGGTAGCCATAGGCCCAGATGAACTGGTTCTGCTGGGTGGGAGGAGGAGTTATTGCTTTCACTACAACTCCCACATTGCCTGGTTCCACACACACTCTTCCCACCCAAACCAACAAGCCCACCAGGAAGAGTGGTTTCCTGACAGTGAAGGTAAGTGTACTGTCAAGAGGCTGACACAAATGCCTGGTGTCTGAGTTGACCACAAGTCCCAGTTGTTTAATGGAAACATAATTCAAATATCATGGTAAATTTTACTACTGAGATACATGTACAAAGTGTTGCTTCGGAGATACGTTGAGAATTACAGTGATGATTAAGTGTACTTATTCTGTCCAGTTGTAAAGAGTTGGTGTATTGTGGACTATTCAATGCACTGAACATAAGTCGAATTGAGCTATTTTATGTGACTTAAAATTAACATTGTGAGGACGTCTCAGTGCACAAGTAGAACTCTAGGCTCCAGTTTTGTACATTTGTCCTAAGGTTGCTGTTAGAATTGGGGGTCTCTGGTTGGCGCAAGTATGCACTTGTGACAAGCAGGGACCCTCTCCTCTAAGTCAGGGCGAAGGATGACCCCTTAGAATTACCCTTGCTCACCCTCTAGGTGCGTGGAGTGAGCAGCCAAGGCTATTCTTCAGGCGTTATTCAGTTAAGCATTTGTAATAACACACACAGTAAAATGTACCAATCCCCCCACAAAGGGACACCAGGCTGTGAATATATAAAAACACGTTCCTATATGTAAAAATATATATATGAGCAGTTCAGACTTATTACGAGACCAATATAACGTTTTTAGGTTTTGGGCCACGGATTGTAAATGGCAAGCGTTTCTCAGTTATAGTTCAAATAGGTTTCTTTTACTTCAGCTTACTTCCAAAAATAGTTCTCCTTGTCACAGTTATTTCCAAAGCCCCTTCGGCACAGTTCGGGGGACCTTAGACCAGCCTTGGGCCTCCGGTACGCTTCGGGGAGCTTCTCTCGCTCCCTTCGAGGAAATTGACCCGGGCCTTACCGCGGCTCACGCATCGGGCGTGAGTACGCCCACGTCGCGTACGGCTCACCCCAGCGGCTTGGGTCGGAGCGGGGGCAGAGCTAGGTGCGAGCCGGGCTCGAACGGCGGGAAGGCTCAGAGGACGGGGAAATAACAAGTTGCGGGCCCCGAGCCCGATACCACAGTCTTGGAGAACGTTGCGGTTGCTTGGTGAGAGTCTGCACGGGTCAGTGCGACTCAGGTGATTGGGGGCACTTCTGGATCCTGACGTCAGCGGCGTATGCGATCAGGCAGGCGCGACCCACGACCCTCAGCACGGCGGTGCGGGGTTCTCCACAGCGGGGGCAGCGCGGCTTGATCAGTCCCTGAGATAGCGAAGCGGGGTCACAGGGCACGGCCCGTGCAGCTGTTGACCCGGCGTGGATCACGATCGTCGGAGAGGAATTCCGGCGGGAGGGGTGAGAGCGCTTCAGCGCGCTCCAGTAGCAGGCAAGGGGCAGAGGAGCAGGAAGCCTAGCCCGGGGGCAGAGAGCGACTCCGATCGGAGCGAGGCTCTCACAGGGACAAAGGCAGGCAAGCTCCTGAGTGCCACAGCCCTAGGAGGGGCTATGAGGGGCGCAGTCTAGTTCCAGCAGGATGCACCCACGGCTCGAATGTCAGGACGAGCAAAAGCACCAAGAACCCACTAGTCCTGGGGTTCAGATCAGGGGGCAAACTCCAACATGCCCTTGGAGAATGTTTCAAGCACAAGTCAGCAAAGTCTTTGTAAAGTCTTCTCCTCTCCTTTCTCAGCAAGGCAAGCAGCAGGCCAGTCCTTCCAGCGTCTTCTTCTCCTTCTAGTTGGGCAGAGGTTCTTTGTGGGAAACAGGATTCTGATTTACAAGGAGCAGGGCTCCTACTTTTATACAGCATTTCTTTTGTCTTCTCAGGCCAAGGGGGGCTTTGCATAACTGCTTTCAGTCTCTGAGTACTTGTTGGGTGTACTTCTGGCTTCTGCTTTCAGTGTAAGGGGCAGGCCCATCAGACGCTCCACAGGAGGTGGAGCCAGCATTGTGTGGACAGGGGCAGCCAGGAGTACCTTGATGACAGTGCTTCGCCCTTCCTGGGCCAGGTGCAGGCTGAGTCATCAGTCGCTCCCCAGGGGGCGGAGCCAGCATTGTGGTGGCAGAACACAGCCTGATTAAGAGTCCAGGGGCACTCCTACCTCCCACTAAGGTGTAATCCTTGCATTCACCACCTGTCATCCCCCCGCCCTGTCACTCACACATCCCAGACAGCCAGATACACATACTAGCAGAGGCGGGCTGAAATGGTTAGGCAAGCAAATGCTAACTTTCTAAAAGTAGCATTTGCAAACACAGGATATTAAAATAAACTTTACTAAAAGAAGTATTTTATTATTCTGAGTTCAGACATACTAAACTTTATTTTCTACCATGTTCCCTGAGCCTGCTGGCATTATAGAGTGTAATAATTCCAGCAGCCCATCTGGCCTAAAGGGAACAGGTAGCCTTACAATAGTGAAAAACGAATTTGGCAGTAATTCACTATTAGGACATGCCACACTCATCAGAGCATGTCCTACCTTACAAATACAATGCACCCTGCCCTTGGGCCTACCATAGGGGTGACTAATATGAAGTTAAGGGAAGGTTTAGGGGCTGGCAAGTGTTTGCACTTGCCCAGCCAGCATGACAGTACCAGACTGCATGCAGGTTCTGCAATGGCAGACCCTGGACACATTTTAAAAGGCTGCTTCTGTGGGTGGCGCAACCAGCGCTGCAGGCCCACTAGCAGCATTGGCATTTACAAGCCCTGGCACTCCTGGTGCACTTTACTGGGGACTGACAGTAAATCCAATGAACCAATCAGGGATATCAATCACAGTTACACTTTACATAGGGAGCACTTGCACTGCCGCACGGATTGGCCATGGCGCAGTGCCCTGAGCAGCGGACACCAGCAAAAACATCTGAGGCACATCAGCAAAAAGTGGAAGGGAAACTCACGCCAAGGTGCCAGATCTAACACGTGTCCCCTCCAGCTGAAATGTGGGGAGAACTACCCTTCCCCAGGGAGTTCCTCATCACTAAGGCGGAAAAACCTGGACAGACCGTCAGCGTTGGCGTGATCTGTGCCAGGGCGATGTTCCACCGTGAAGTCCATACCCTGTAGGGAGATGGACCACCTCAACAGTTTTGGGTTCTCACCCCTCATTTGCATCAACCATCTGAGGGGCCTGTGGTCTGTCTGAACCCGGAAGTGAGACCCAAACAAGTAGGGTCTTAGCTTCTTCAGCGCCCAGACCACAGCTTCTCGCTCTATTGCACTCCACCTACGTTCCCGTGGAAGTAAGCTCCTACTGATGAAGGCTACAGGTTTGTCCCAGCCCTCCTCAGTCATCTGTGAGAGAACAGCCCCTACACCATGCTCTGAAGCGTCTGTTTGCACTAGATATTCCTTGGAGAAATCAGGAGCCAGAGAACGGGTGATGTGCACATGGCAGTTTTCAGGGTGTCAAAAGCCTTCTGACAGGTGTCAGTCCAAATCACATTCCTGGGCTGCTTCTTCGAAGTCAGCTCTTTCAAGAGGGTCACAATAGTGCCATAGCCCTTGACAAACCTCCTGTAGTACCCAGTGAGCCCCAGGAAGGCTCCCACTGCAGTCTGGGTCTTGGGGGGTTCCCAAGCCAGGATGGTCTCAATTTTGGGTTGCAAGGGTGCCACCTTGCCACTCCCCACTATGTGTCCCAAGTACACCACTGAACCCTGCCCAATCTGGCACTTGCTTGCCTTGATTGTGAGGCCTGCCTTGCGCAGGGCCGTCAACACTTCCCAGAGGTGTCGCAGGTGTTCTGGCCAGGTGCCACTGAACACTGCGATGTCATCCAGGTAGGCTGCACTGAACTCATCCAGCCCAACCAACACCTGGTTGACCAACCTCTGAAAGGTGGCAGGGGCATTCTTCATTCCAAATGGCATAACCCAGGAACTGGAAATGCCCATCTGGTGTAGAGAATACTGACCTCTCTTTTGCCCCATCGGTCAAGGCGATCTGCCAGTACCCAGACGTTAAATCAAACGTGCTGAGCAACCGGGCAGCCCCTAGCCGATCAATGAGCTCATCAGCTCTGGGGATAGGGTGCGCGTCAGTCTTGGTGACTGAATTGAGTCCTCTGTAGTCGACACAGAACCGGAGATCAGGTGTGGCTCCCGGCGCAGCAGCCTTTGGGACCAAGAACACGGGGCTGGACCAAGGACTGCTGGAGGACTCAACCACCCTAAGAGCAAGCATTTTGGAGACCTCCTCCTTGATGCAGACCCTGACCCTGTCAGTTACTCTGTAGGCCTTATGCCTCACAGCTAAGCTGTCTCCTGTGTCCACACCATGGACGCACCAATGTGTGACACCAGGAACCCGGGAGAACAGATCTGGAAACTGCCCCAGCAATTGGCGGCAGTCTTCCTGTTGCTCAGGCGTCAGGGTGGGTGAGAGGTTAACTCCATACACTGACCCATCTGTCTCAGAGGCTACCAAGAGGTCAGGAAGAGGCTCAGACTCCTCCTCCATTCCATCATCAGTTGCCAACAGCATGCCCACTTCGGACCTCTCCAAGTGGGGCTTAAGGCGGTTAACATGTAGGACCCTCAAAGGGTTCCTGAGAGACTGCATGTCCACCAAGTAGGTTACCGGACTCTTGCGCTCCACAACCTCAAATGGACCTGTCCACTAATTCTGAAGTGATCAAGGCTCCACTGGGGCCAAGACCCACACCTTTTGTCCAGGTTGAAGCTCCACCAGAGTGGCATTCTGGTCGTACCACCGCTTCATCTCTTCCTGGCACGCTTCCAGATTTGCCTCAGCAAGTTGCCTGTAGCGCCTGGTCTGGTTTCTGAAGGCCAGCATGTAACTGTATACATTCTGGGGAGGTTTCCTGGGAGATTGCTCCCAGCCTTCCTTTACCAAACTCAGAGGTCCTCTCACTGGGTGACCATACAGCAGTTCAAAGGGGCTGAACCCTAGGGACTTCTGTGGCACCTCACGGTATGCAAAGAGGAGGCATGGCAAGAGGACGTCCCACTTAAGCCTCATTGGACCTTCCAGGCCCATGATCATGCCTTTCAGGGTTCGGTTGAATCTCTCAACCAACCCATTTCCTTGGGGATGGTAAGGGGTGGTGAACTTGTAGGTTACACCACACTCTGGCCAAAGGGATATCATTTAATTGGATATGAAATTGGTCCCCCTGTCACTCACCACCTCTAGAGGGAATCCCACTCGTGAGAAAATTCCCATCAGTGCCCGTCCCACCACGGGGGCCGTCACTGTTCTCAGAGGGATGGCTTCAGGGTACCGGGTGGCATGGTCCACCATGACCAGGATGAACCTGTTGCCCATGGCTGTCTTGGGGTCCAGATGCCCAACAATGTCAATACCCACTCGCTGGAATGGCGTACCGACCACTGGGAAGGGTGGCAGAGGAGCCTTGTGCCTCCCTCCGCTCTTACCACTTGCCTGGCAAGTCTGACAGGATCTACAATGAGCATGTGAGCTCTTGTGCATTTGGGGCCAATAAAAGTGGGTGATACGCCTGTCAAAGGTCTTGTCCATCCCCAAATGTCCTGCTAATGGCACATCATGAGCCAACCCCAGTAGGAAGGCTCTGAACTTCTGGGGTACCACCAGCACACGGGCTGACCCAGGTTCAGCAGCCTTAGGCTCTGAATACAGGAGGTCATTCTCCCAGTACACATAATGTGTCTTGGCCTGAACACCATTGGCCTGGTCTGCAGCCTGCTGCCGCATACCCACGAGAGAAGGGCATTCTTTCTGCTCCTTGCAGAATTCCTCCCTGGAGGGGCCTCCTTCTTGCTGCCAATGGGTCAGCTCAGGCAGGTCCCCCAGTTCAGCAATCTGTTCCCCAGTAGGCTCCAGGGCATCCCCCTCAAGGTCTGCTTCCTCCTGGACCGTGGGAACTTCAGGGGCACGTTTCCCGTGCCCCCTGCACCTTCTCCCTAAGGCCGGTTCCTGGGCCTCTCCTTCAGGCCCCAGAATCTCTTGAGCACCCCTACTGGCTGCCATTGACCGGGTGGTCACGCACGCCCAGTCAGGCAGACCCACCATCCTCAGGTGAGTCGTCTTCTCCACCTTTTCCCAAGGGGAGTCCTCCAAGTCATTCCCTAGCAAACAGTCCACTGGCATGGCTTTCCTCACACAGACCTGCAGAGTACCAGAGACCCCCCCCCCACTCGAAGGGAACATGAGCCATCGGACACTGACTCTCTGAATTATCACCATTGATAACCCTACAGTAGGCATGTGGTACAACCTGCTCTTGAGACACCAGGTGCTGCCTCACTGCAGTCACACTGGCTCCTGTATCTCTAAGAGCCTCAGCTTTCTTACCATTGATGGTCACCACCTGCCCATATTTCTTAGTGTTAGAGGGCGGGTAGTTCTCAGGGACCATCTCACTGTCTCCTAGAGAGACTAGGGTCATCTGGACAGGATCTCCACCCCCTGGGACTACTACTTCTTCTCCCAAATTAACATTAGTTACTTGCTGGGGTGGAGCACCAGTGGGTGCTGGTTTACCAAACAGGCGACACTTGGGGTCACTGGCAATGTGCCCCGGGTCACCACATCTGAAACAATTGAAGGGCCCCTTTGGAACAGGCCTACCTGTCGGGCCCCATTCTGATTTGGGGGTGGGGGAGGCTGAGAACCTCGCTGCTGGTTCCCTTGGGGATTACTTTGGGGGCCTCGTGGAACCCTCTTTGTTTACCCCTGTCCCCCCCACTCTTCTGCTGGGGACCCTGCCCACCCTTGGCGGAGTCTCCCACTGGACCCTTGTGAACCCTGGTGCTGAGCCAGCGGTCCGCCTCCTCAGCAAGCTTCCTCGGGTTGGACAGCTTGCTATCAATCAGGTGCTGGCGTAGCTCAGGAAAACAGTGATCAGACAAGTGCTCCCATGCAATTAAATCAAGAAGCCCCTGAAAATTATTCACTTTGCTACCCGTCACACAACCATCCAGTGCTCTGCAAAAACCAGTCACATACTCCACATATGTGCTCCCAGGACGCTTTCCACTCTCCCTGAACTTCTGTCTATACATTTCAGGGGTAAGCCCATACCTGGTCATTAAGGCATCTTTCATGCGGGGATAGGAACTCTGTTCTTCAGTGGGCAAATCTAGCAGGGTATCCCGCCCTTCGCTAAGGAACCTCCCCCACAACCCCGCTCCCCAATCCTTGTCAGGGACCCGGTGGGAGGACATGGCTACCTCATATGCCCTAAACCACTGTCCTATGTCATCCCCCCTAAAGAACTCCTTAACTACATCTTTGGGTATGTACACCCTGGACTCTACCTGCACCGGCGTTGTGCTGCCACCAGAAGGAGTTGTTCCCAAACCTCTCAGCTCCAACTCCTTCAGTCTTAGGTCATGGTCCAGCTGGCGTTGCTGCGCCTCCATGGCCATTCTTTGCTTGTCCATCTCCATTTGTCCAGCTAACTTTGCCATCTCCATTGCATGTGCCCTGTCTGCTGCCCTGTCTGCCAGCTCCTCTGGTGACAGGCCTCTGCTGGGCTCCACAATGCCATCTGGTGGTATGATCTCCACCGCATTCTGTGGTCCTCTTGACTCTTTCCAGGCTCTCAGCGCCCTGATGTATTGGCCTTTCTTTTTGCGCCCAGTGTGTACAACTCTGAATTTCACACAGAAGCCTCTCAATTGCTCTACTTTGTAGCCCTGCAGTCCTCCGTGTTCCCAATCTACATCTTCAATTTTAGAGATCTCAGAGGGTGCTCTTCCAGCAGGGAGTGAGCCAGGCATGGCTTCAGCAATGGCAAATGTCTGAACAAAATTATAAAAAATGGAAATCTGTGGCTGCGTTATAGGTCTGCTCTCACTATGTGGTGATCAGCAATTCACTGTATGTCAACTACAAATGCAAATTCGCAAATCCTCACCGCTGCGTCCAATGTTAGAATTGGGGGTCTCTGGTTGGCGCAAGTATGCACTTGTGACAAGCAGAGACCCTCTCCTCTAAGTCAGGGCGAAGGATGACCCCTTAGAATTACCCTTGCTCACCCTCTAGGTGCGTGGCGTGAGCAGCCAAGGCTATTCTTCAGGCGTTATTCAGTTAAGCATTTGTAATAACACACACAGTAAAATGTACCAATCCCCCCACAAATGGACACCAGGCTGTGAATATATAAAAATACGTTCCTTTATGTAAAAATATATATATGAGCAGTTCAGACTTATTACAAGACCAATATAACGTTTTTAGGTTTTGGGCCACAGATTGTAAATGGCAAGCGTTTCTCAGTTATAGTTCAAATAGGTTTCTTTTACTTCAGCTTACTTCAAAAAATAGTTCTCGTTGTCCCAGTTATTTCCAAAGCCCCTTCGGCACAGTTCGGGGGACCTTAGACCAGCCTTGGGCCTCCAGTATGCTTCGGGGAGCTTCTCTCGTTTCCCTTCGAGGAAATTGACCCGGACCTTACCGCGGCTCACGCATCGGGCGTGAGTACGCCCACGTCGCGTACGGCTCTCCCCAGCGGCTTGGGTCGGAGCGGGGGCAGAGCTAGGTGCGAGCCGGGCTCGAACGGCGGGAAGGCTCCGAGGACGGGGAAATAACAAGTTCCGGGCCCCGAGCCCGATACCAAAGACTTGGAGAATGTTGCGGTTGCTTGGTGAGAGTCTGCACGGGTCAGTGCGCCTCAGGTGATTGGGGGCACTTCTGGATCCTGACGTCAGCGGCGTATGCGATCAGGCAGGCGCAGCCCACGACCCTCAGCACGGCGGTGCGGGGGTCTCCACAGCGGGGTCGTGCGGCTTGATCAGTCTCTGAGATAGCGAAGCGGGGTCACAGGGCACGGCCCGTGCAGCTTTTGACCCGGCGTGGATCACGAGCGTCGGAGAGGAATTCCGGCGGGAGGGGTGAGATCGCTTCAGTGCGCTCCAGTAGCAGGCATGGGGCAGAGGAGCAGGAAGCCTAGCCCGGGGGTAGAGAGCGACTCCGATCGGAGCGAGGCTCTCACAGGGACAAAGGCAGGCAAGCTCCCGAGTGCCACAGCCCTAGGAGGGGCGATGAGGGGCGCAGTCTAGTTCCAGCGGGATGCACCCACGGCTCGAATGTCAGGACGAGCAAAAGCACCAAGAACCCACTAGTCCTGGTGTTCAGATCAGGGGGCAAGCTCCAACAAGCCCTTGGAGAATGTTTCAAGCACAAGTCAGCAAAGTCTTTATAAAGTCTTCTCCTCTCCTTTCTCAGCAAGGCAAGCAGCAGGCCAGTCCTTCCAGCGTCTTCTTCTCCTTCTAGTTGGGCAGAGGTTCTTTGCGGGAAACAGGATTCTGATTTACAAGGAGCAGGGCTCCTACTATTATACAGCATTTCTTTTGTCTTCTCAGGCCAGGGAGGCCTTTGCATAACTGCTTTCAGTCTCTGAGTACTTGTTGGGTGTACTTCTGGCTTCTGCTTTCAGTGTGAGGGGCAGGCCCATCAGACGCTCCACAGGAGGTGGAGCCAGCATTGTGTGGACAGGGGCAGCCAGGAGTACCTTGATGACAGTGCTTCGCCCTTCCTGGGCCAGGTGCAGGCTGAGTCATCAGTCGCTCCCCAGGGGGCGGAGCCAGCATTGTGGTGGCAGAGCACTGCCTGATTAAGAGTCCAGGGGCACTCCTACCTCCCACTAAGGTGTAATCCTTGCATTCACCAACTGTCATCCCCCAGCCCTGTCACTCACACATCCCAGACAGCCAGATACACATACTAGCAGAGGCGGGCTGAAGTGGTTAGGCAAGCAAATGCTAACTTTCTAAAAGTAGCATTTGCAAACACAGGATATTAAAATAAACTTTACTAAAAGAAGTATTATATTATTCTGAGTTCAGGCATACTAAACGTTGGTTTCTACCATGTTCCCTGAGCCTGCTGGGAATATAGAGTGTAATAATTCCAGCAGCCCATCTGGCCTAAAGGGAACAGGTAGCCTTACAATAGTGAAAAATGAATTTGGCAGTAATTCACTATTAGGACATGCCACACTCATCAGAGCATGTCCTACCTTACACTTACAATGCACCCTGCCCTTGTGCCTACCAGAGGCTGACTAATATGACGTTAAGGGAAGGTTTAGGGGCTGGCAAGTGTGTGCACTTGCCTAGCCAGCATGACAGTACCAGACTGCACGCAGGTTCTGCAATGGCAGACCCTAGACACATTTTAAAAGGCTGCTTCTGTGGGTGGCGCAACCAGCGCTGCAGGCCCACTAGCAGCATTGGCATTTACAAGCCCTGGCACTCCTTGTGCACTTTACTGGGGACTGACAGTAAATCCAATGAACCAATCAGGGATATCAATCACAGTTACACTTTACATAGGGAGCACTTGCACTGCGGCACGGATTGGCCGTGGCGCAGTGCCCTGAGCAGCGGACACCAGCAAAAACATCTGAGGCACATCAGCAAAAAGTGGAAGGGAAACTCACGCCAAGGTGCCAGGTCTAACAGTTGCCATAGTTGACAATATAGACTATCCTCTGCCTGTTCATGTAGAAACTACAGCTTGGATTTAGAGGCAATCCAATAAAAACCAGGGACATTAAGAGGAAGGGATGCTTGTGCAGATTAATCATTGATGGTAGTGAGGTGAAATTGTGTAGCCACAAAGGTCAGCTGACATTTCACATGCCAAAACATATATACTTCTTATTGATCTATTGCGTGATATTGGGGTGTTCATTATACAAGGATGTTCAAGTTAGAAAGTAAGGGTTGGTGGAACTAAGGGGCATATTACCAAGGGTGGCGATAGGCAATTATAATTACAAAAATGGGGTGGTGATGGACAGAGTATCTGAGTTAATCAGAACACTCCTACCCAGTCAACAGATCAGGGCTTGATCCATCACCGTTTTTTAGCTCACTGCACCATCCCAGTTCAGAACCTGGCTATATGCAAATTAGTCTGTCCCTGGCCCAGTGCATCATGGGAACAGGGCAGACCAAACTACCAAGCCAATTCTTCACTGGAAAGGAAACAAGCTTCCGGGGACCGGTTTCTGGCATTACAGCCGTCTTCGGCCCGGCTTGCTTGAATCCTGATGGTGCAATGAGCAAGGGACTCATGTCTGAGCATACCCTTCCACACTCATGGTGGCCAAAATAATTACAAAAATGGGGTGGTGATGGACAGAGTATCTGAGTTAATCAGAACACTCCTACCCAGTCAACAGATCAGGGCTTGATCCATCACCGTTTTTAGCTCACTGCACCATCCCAGTTCAGAACCTGGCTATATGCAAATTAGTCTGTCCCTGGCCCAGTGCATCATGGGAACAGGGCAGACCAAACTACCAAGCCAATTCTTTACTGGAAAGGAAACAAGCTTCCGGGGACCGGTTTCTGGCATTACAGCCGTCTTCGGCCCGGCTTGCTTGAATCCTGATGGTGCAATGAGCAAGGGACTCATGTCTGAGCATACCCTTCCACACTCATGGTGGCCAAATTAATTACAAAAATGGGGTGGTGATGGACAGAGTATCTGAGTTAATCAGAACACTCTACCCAGTCAACAGATCAGGGCTTGATCCATCACCGTTTTTTAGCTCACTGCACCATCCCAGTTCAGAACCTGGCTATATGCAAATTAGTCTGTCCCTGGCCCAGTGCATCATGGGAACAGGGCAGACCAAACTACCAAGCCAATTCTTCACTGGAAAGGAAACAAGCTTCCGGGGACCGGTTTCTGGCATTACAGCCATCTTCGGCCCGGCTTGCTTGAATCCTGATGGTGCAATGAGCAAGGGACTCATGTCTGAGCATACCCTTCCACACTCATGGTGGCCAAATTAATTACAAAAATGGGGTGGTGATGGACAGAGTATCTGAGTTAATCAGAACACTCCTACCCAGTCAACAGATCAGGGCTTGATCCATCACCGTTTTTTAGCTCACTGCACCATCCCAGTTCAGAACCTGGCTATATGCAAATTAGTCTGTCCCTGGCCCAGTGCATCATGGGAACAGGGCAGACCAAACTACCAAGCCAATTCTTCACTGGAAAGGAAACAAGCTTCCGGGGACCGGTTTCTGGCATTACAGCCGTCTTCGGCCCGGCTTGCTTGAATCCTGATGGTGCAATGAGCAAGGGACTCATGTCTGAGCATACCCTTCCACACTCATGGTGGCCAAATTAATTACAAAAATGGGGTGGTGATGGACAGAGTATCTGAGTTAATCAGAACACTCCTACCCAGTCAACAGATCAGGGCTTGATCCATCACCGTTTTTTAGCTCACTGCACCATCCCAGTTCAGAACCTGGCTATATGCAAATTAGTCTGTCCCTGGCCCAGTGCATCATGGGAACAGGGCAGACCAAACTACCAAGCCAATTCTTCACTGGAAAGGAAACAAGCTTCCGGGGACCGGTTTCTGGCATTACAGCCGTCTTCGGCCCGGCTTGCTTGAATCCTGATGGTGCAATGAGCAAGGGACTCATGTCTGAGCATACCCTTCTTTAGCTAAAAAACGGTGTTGGATCTAGCCCTGATCTCTTGACTGGGTGAGAGTACTCTGCTTAATTCAGAGACTCTGTCCATCACCACCCCTTGTTGTAAATAATTTTGTCCACCCTAAGCGTGGAAGGGTATACTCAGATGTGAGTCCCTTGCTCATTGCACCATCAGGATTCAAGCAAGCCGGGCCGAAGACGGCTGAAATGCCAGAAACCGGTCCCCGGAAGCTTGTTTCCTTCCCAGTGTAAGAATTGGCTTTTGTAGTCTGGTCTGCCCTGTTCCCATGATGCACTGGGCCAGGGACAGACTAATTTGCATACAGCCAGGTTCTGAAACTGGGATGGTGCAATGAGCTAAAAAACGGTGTTGGATCTAGCCCTGATCTCTTGACTGGGTGAGAGTACTCTGCTTAATTCAGAGACTCTGTCCATCACCACCCCTTGTTGTAAATAATTTTGTCCACCCTAAGCGTGGAAGGGTATACTCAGATGTGAGTCCCTTGCTCATTGCACCATCAGGATTCAAGCAAGCCGGGCCGAAGACGGCTGAAATGCCAGAAACCGGTCCCCGGAAGCTTGTTTCCTTCCCAGTGTAAGAATTGGCTTTTGTAGTCTGGTCTGCCCTGTTCCCATGATGCACTGGGCCAGGGACAGACTAATTTGCATACAGCCAGGTTCTGAAACTGGGATGGTGCAATGAGCTAAAAAACGGTGTTGGATCTAGCCCTGATCTCTTGACTGGGTGAGAGTACTCTGCTTAATTCAGAGACTCTGTCCATCACCACCCCTTGTTGTAAATGATAGGCAATTATAGCCAGTATAGCGGCCATTTTCGGCCGCTAAGCGGCGATAATTCTATCGCTCTATTAGCAAGCTGTCGCTAACTGATGTCAGTGACAGCTTTTAGGCGATAGCGAGCGGTTTGGGGCCCGCTTTGCATGTCAGCGATATTTATCGCTAATGACATGCAAAGTGGGCGTACCCAACCTGTTAGCGACTGAAAGCAGTCACTAACGTCGCTATCACCTATTAGCAAGGCAGGCGTAGCGATGGAAATATTCCCGCTATCGCCAAAAACCAATGCTTGCTCAGACCAGTTCTTAGCCATGTTATCCAATGGGAGGTGGATAACATGGCTAAAAGCATTTCGTCGCTAATGCGTGAATATCGCTGTATTCTCAGCGATATTCACGCATTTCGCCGCTATCGCTGGATATTTTAGCACAATGGAGAAAAACGTTGCTAATAGCATGTTTTCTCCGCTAACACATCCAGCAATAAGCAGCGATAAAAAAATCGTCGCTAAGCCTATTTAGCGATAATTATCACTACTTGTTGGTAATATGCACCTTAGTCTCCAAATGTTTGTAAATGTACATCTATCCCTAGATTGTCCATCTTGATTATGAAAATGTGTTCATTACTACACCCGATTACTGACAATATTTTTCTTTTTCACTTGAGTTGATCGTTTTCTATCTTTTGAGGGTTTCTTCACAGTCCAAGAGCCTCTCAGTGTTAAAGCCCCAACTTTGCACCCAGCCCACCTCATAGGTGTCATTTAACCCAATATTGTAATTTTATCTGTCAAAACTTTCTGGACTTCTATGTTACTTTTCTTCTATAACTAGATTCACTCCTGCAATTAAATGACTCCTTTTACAAATTACTTCGGATCCATATGTTGTCGGCCTCTAGTGCCTGCAAAGTTTTGATGAATAAGAAGGGTAGGGGCAATGGAGAGATCCTTTAGAGAGAATAAAGTAAGATCGATGAAGTAGTGCCTCAGGAGAAATCTGAAGACAGACTAAAGTAAGAATTATGAAATTGTGCCTCAGGAGTCCAAACCATTGACTTTAAATAACGCAGCTCCAGTGATCACTCTTGGTCCTCTGAAGAAGAAAGCACATTACATATGTAAGTAACCACCAACTCCTTATCTTAGCTTCTGTATTTAGAGCAATGTAATGTCCTATTAAGAGCAGGAACGTAATGTATATGTAGTTTTGCTTATTAGATGCCCTAAACTGTAGTCTTTCGTCAGTTCACTGTATCTGAGAGTTAAATAAAACATTCACTAAAATTCAATTGGACAAAGTCAATCATCATCTTTAGGTTATCATTGTCTGCAGTTACACTCGTGTCCTTTTTCTGGTCTCAGTCACAGTATTATTAGGAGGCAGACATGTGGAAATAATATCACTTCTCGCAAAAAATTTGAAATAATTGTTATTAGATGAGAATAAACTGCAAACGTACATTTTGTGAATATTTAATGAGCCTGTCATAAAGCTATGCCTGAAATCGTCATTTACAATATAAGAATACAATGACACCTTTGACGCTTTTGTTTTCCATGGTTTAGGGGTCGGACTGTATATGTATTGCACCAATAGCAATGACATTTGAAGGGACACTCACACCAACTGACGTGCAAAATGATTTCTACACCAAGCGACCTGAGCAGAGAGAACTTTTCTACAGGTAAGTCGTCCAGATGTTGGTGGAAAATGCCTACAATGTGAAAATGTACGTTAGAAACTGTATCTGTGAGATAGCCATAATACAGAAAATCAGATGCAAAAAGAAAGTTGTGAAATCAATGCAAACCAGTCAAAGGTGAGGATGTCGGTGTTTGATACTGAGGCATTGACAAAGTGCCTGAAAACAAGTGATTTTGTCAAGATTCTGCATCATTTTCTTGAATATTCCCCTCAGAGTCCGAAATCAATGTTATAAACTGGAAATAGACACAAACTCCAAGCTTCCACTCCATCCTCTGTGTGATGCAACCTATGGGGATTTACGAGATTTCTAAAGCAGGACCTGTGGTGCATTCAGGGTCACAGCATTTTATTTGTTTGCTTTATAGCTGTAAATATAAACAGATAAACCATACATTTAAAATTGAATATGAAAATAATACATAACCCGTAGCATTTACATACTCAAAATTAAATACAAAATCCAATATTGTATTAATCTAAAATGAGTTTAAACAGCTATAACTGTTAAACAGTGGTTTAATTATCTAGGAAAGTAGGCAAAATGTGCAGTGCATCTACATCTCAAATCTTGAATTATTTCCATATCCGACCTAGTTCATATTAGGACAGTTTAAGATTAAGATATGTATACATCGAGTGCTCAGCTGTGCGAAGCTAATGTACAGTCAAAGGCACTGGAAGCAGAGGTGCGGAGGGTGCAGCTGCACCTCCTAAATAACCATCCTGAAGTTCAAGAGGTGAATGAGCAATAAAGAGGCCTTCATATTTTGTTTTGATCTTGTCACTCGTTATGAGTTCAAAGACAAAGGTCAAATGTCAGGTGATCTTCTGATTAACTTTTTATTCTGCTGTTTTACCGTTTTTTTTCTGACTGAGAAGTGAGAGGATTTTGTAAAATGAACTATGTCTTGGTGTGGTACGGGAGTATGAAAGAAAAGGCTGTATGTGGGGTGTCAATTTCATCCTAGCACACAAGAACACTCAAATACCTGGAAATCAATTGTACAAATATTTTAAAATATTTCAAAGTATATCATCCATTAGGAAAGCAAATATGAGGCATGTTTCATTTGTAATTCCTAATTGTGATGGAAACATAGGGGCATATTTACTGGGAAACTGTCGGAGCGCAGCGTTCAGCCAAGAATTCTAACGCTGCGCTCCAACAGTTTACAAATGCAGGGATGTGCCCTATTCACAAGAATACAGTGCACTCCTGCCTTTCCCTTAGCGCTGGCGCTAAATGTAGCTGCCTGGCGCCAAACAGGTACTCTTGCACCATTGTGCAAGGCTGCCTGCGTTGCAGGGAAAGATTATTTAAGTGCAGAAAGCTGTCCCTTCCTGCACATAAACAACCATTAATGGTGGTATGTAACTCCTATGCTGCTGCACACATAGAAGCTACTACTCATAATTTTTTGTTTATGAATGTTGATGTGAGGGAAGGGACGCCTTCCTGCACATAAACAATCAATGCCGTTTTGCACAATGCAGCACACACAGAAACATAAAAAATGAGGAGAGATAAAGCACTTCTCCTTGTTTCACCATGTTAAGACCAGGTGTACCTTGGTTTCAATTTTGTCTCTGCCCCATATTTACGCCACCCTTGTAAAAATGGGTCAGCGTCAAAATCAATGGGTGTTTCGGCAGAATGCCCACCGCAACACCCATTGCCCACCCCTTTCAGGCTAAGTGTAGCGTGAACGGGAGCCTTAGTCACAAGGCGGCGTTTATCGCTAACAGCTGCCTTGTGAATATGGCAAAGCCCCTATCGCCACAGAAACATCGGAAAAAGTGATGTTTCCGTGGTGATAGGGGCTTGTAAATATGCCCCAAAAATGTTAATAGAATAAAAACAAAGCAAGACATTTTTCGTACTGATGTGTAAATGATCAATATTTACTGACATCCTGTTTTCATAGATTATTGTTTATGCACTATATAGTATTATCAGCAAAACTGCTCGTCTGTGCCAATTCAGTGTCCCTTTCAATGCAAAATGTGCTGTCTCTAAACTACAGTGCACGACTAAACCACGCTTTAACAATATATATGCGACAGTGAGCTACAAATGCACCAGCAGCTACATACCATACTCTTACCACCCTCTTGCTGAATGGGTGTGTCTCATTTCCTACACCTATTTCGTGTGTGATGCTTGGATTTTTCAAAATCCCTATGACTTTAGTGAAGTAACATTGATGGCAGCACCCCCACTCTGAAAATTGTTCCAGCCCCACTGTGTACAATTGATTAAACCAGTGTATAACATTGAAAAAGAAGTACATAGTTAATCAATAAATGATAACATTGTAGACTGCTATTTGTAATAATACAGCATCTGCAACATTTTGGGTGTTGTATGTAGAATATTGTGGACATATATATATAGTGCTCCAGTAATACTGCAGCAAAAATATGAATCGCCAAAATATTGTCAATTAAGTATACTTAGAAAAGTACAGGTAAACTATTCTTAACTTTACATATATGTTCATTGTATAAAGATGTGGAGTTAAATTAAGTAAACCCATACATACCTATATATAAGTACCTTGACTGTGTTTTGGTAGTGAATATCTTTTTCAAGATTTTTGTTGCACCATATTGATTCCATGATATTCTGATACAACAATGTTTTGGTCACAATATTCCACAACATATACTGATAGTGCCCAACATCAATCAAAAGACTGGATGTCTTTGACTATCACTATCTGTATTCTGTGGCTTGAAAGGATTGTCTGAGTGCAGCACACTCTGCCATGGCGCGTCCCATCACGTGCATGGAATAGTTTACTGTAATGACAGAGCAGCTGTGTGTGGAGAGGCGAACAGTGAGTGACTCTTTTTAAAGGCTGGGCTCTGGTCAGTGGAGCAAGAAAAGTCCTACTGCCTGACTAAAATCAATAGGAGACTGTTGGCAAAATACTAGGGGCCTTGTGTAAGAAAAATGTATTGATTAAAAGTGGTTGCAAATTGCTCACTGACGTTTACAGAATCTTTTTTTGATTTTGCAAACTTACCTGTGTAATAATAAGTAGTTTCACAAAATACAGAATTATAGTGGGTTGCAATTCAACCTCCGTCATCAATATTCATGAGGGGATGGTGACCTGCTGAGGTCAGAAAAGTGCCATTCCTGTGATTGCTTTTAAATAAAGCAGTCATCTTTTGCCTCTCGATTTCCTTGAAGGACAAGCATTTACAATGCAATAGGTCTCGCAGTTGTTAGAGTTTGAGTTATTGGCATTGTAAATGGCAATGTCTTTTATTTATGTGTTGGTTTTTAAAACATAAATAAAAGGCATTGTCATTTACAATGCCAATAGGTTAAACTCTCGCAAATGCGAGACCTATTGCATTGCAAATGCTTTTTTTAATGTAGTTGTCTGTGAAGTTCCACTTGCAAGTCATGGAGCACGCCCAGGTCAAGCAGAATCTGTGGTGTTTCTAGACAACTGAAACAGCCAATTGTTTTATGGCCATTTCTTGCAGGGGCTTCAAAAAAAACAACCACGAGGACTGACAGGGGAGACCCCTCAGCAATCCTGCATATTAATGTTTTAGGGGAAAAGATAGTTGCAAAAAAATACTAGGCGTGACCGTCTGGACAAGATTGGACAAAACCAAAGAAAAACAGCAGTCTTTTCCACGTTTGGGGTGTCTTTAAAGCCCTAGCCTAGCAACATTTTAACTGCACTTTGCATCTGCACTCTAAATCTGCACTCTGCACTCTGAATCTTCAATCTGCACGCTGCACTCACACTCTGCACTCTGAATCTGCACGCTGCACTCACACTCTGCACTCTGAATCTGCACGCTGCACTCACACTCTGCACTCTGAATCTGCACGCTGCACTCACACTCTGCACTCTGAATCTGCACGCTGCACTCACACTCTGCACTCTGAATCTGCACGCTGCACTCACACTCTGCACTCTGAATCTGCACGCTGCACTCACACTCTGCACTCTGAATCTCCACGCTGCACTCACACTCTGCACTCTGAATCTGCACGCTGCACTCACACTCTGCATTCTGAATCTGCACTCTGAATCTGCACTCTGAATCTGAATCTGCACTCTGAATCTGCACTCTGAATCTGCACTCTGAATCTGCACTCTGAACCTGCACTCTGAATCTGCACTCTGAATCTGCACTCACAATCTGCACTCACAATCTGCACTCTCAATCTGCACTCTCAATCTGCACTCACAATCTGCACTCACAATCTGCACTCACAATCTGCACTCACAATCTGCACTCTGAATCTGCACTCTGAATCTGCACTCTGAATCTGCACTCACACTCTGCACTCACACTCTGCACTCACACTCTGCACTCACACTCTGCACTCACACTCTGCACTCACACTCTGCACTCACACTCTGCACTCACACTCTGCACTCTGCATCTGCACTCTGAATCTGCACTCACAATCTGCACTCACAATCTGCACTCACAATCTGCACTCTGAATCTGCAATCTGCAATCTGCACTCTGAATCTGCAATCTGCACTCTGCACTCTGAATCTGCACTCTGAATCTGCACTCTGAATCTGCACTCTGAATCTGCACTCACAATCTGCACTCACAATCTGCACTCTGAATCTGCACTCTGAATCTGCACTCTGCACTCACAATCTGCACTCACAATCTGCACTCACAATCTGCACTCTGAATCTGCACTCACACTCTGCACTCACACTCTGCACTCTGAATCTGCACTCTGAATCTGCACTCTGCACTCACACTCTGCACTCACACTCTGCACTCACACTCTGCACTCACACTCTGCACTCACACTCTGCACTCACAATCTGCACTCTGAATCTGCACTCTGAATCTGCACTCTGAATCTGCACTCTGAATCTGCACTCACAATCTGCACTCTGAATCTGCACTCTGCACTCACAATCTGCACTCTGAATCTGCACTCACAATCTGCACTCACAATCTGCACTCTGAATCTGCACTCTGAATCTGCACTCTGAATCTGCACTCACAATCTGCACTCACAATCTGCACTCACAATCTGCACTCACAATCTGCACTCACAATCTGCACTAACAATCTGCACTCTGAATCTGCACTCTGAATCTGCACTCTGAATCTGCACTCTGAATCTGCACTCTGAATCTGCACTCTGAATCTGCACTCTGAATCTGCACTCTGAATCTGCACTCTGCACTCACAATCTGCACTCACAATCTGCACTCACAATCTGCACTCACAATCTGCACTCACAATCTGCACTCTGAATCTGCACTCTGAATCTGCACTCTGAATCTGCACTCTGAATCTGCACTCACAATCTGCACTCTGAATCTGCATTCACAATCTGCACTCACAATCTGCACTCACAATCTGCACTCTGCACTCTGCACTCTGAATCTGCACTCTGAATCTGCACTCTGAATCTGCACTCTGAATCTGCACTCTGAATCTGCACTCTGCACTCACAATCTGCACTCACAATCTGCACTCTGCACTCACAATCTGCATTCACAATCTGCACTCACAATCTGCACTCACAATCTGCACTCACAATCTGCACTCTCAATCTGCACTCTCAATCTGCACTCTCAATCTGCACTCTGAAACTGCACTCTGAAACTGCACTCTGAAACTGCACTCTGTAAGTGTGCTTACCCCTCTTCTAGTGCACTTCCTCAGAGGTAAGAAGCACTATATACATTCAGCTACAATACAATACACGCCTTTCGCGAAATTATTTTCTTCCTTTGGTTGTCTGCCCTGGACTATATATATATATAGACATATATATATATATATACTACGTGTAGAAAACAAAAAAAAGCTTAACACAAAAATGAGACAGGACGCTTTATTACAGTTTTATAAACATCAACTTTATCGACTGTTAACACCTCTCTTGGATCCGAAAAACCCAAACAGGAAATCACGATGATCATCACAAAATATGTAATTGCGCAGACAAAGCTTGAGAATACTTTCATCGTTAATAGCCCATAGCCAACAGCAAGATCTCAAATACTCTGTACCCAACAATACCTAGGGTACACTGCTAGATTGATTTAGTATGGCACTGGAAGGGGAGGTGTGTGTACGAGGCCTATCATACTGTCTTCATAAATGTAAAAAGCCTACCTGTTGTGCTGTTCGGTAACTTTGCCCTACGGCTCCGAGAATATTTGCTGAAAGAACAAGCGGGAGGCGGCTCGGGCGCAGCACGTCTTCCGGAGACGTGCGCGTCCACAGAGCTGAGTCGGCTCGTGCACAGGCCAGTAGCGGCTCGTGCACAGCTCTAGACTCCCTTGCCAGTGAACACGGCGACTATAGAACTCGCTGGCGGGAGCGCTTCGCGCTCCAACGCCAGCTCGACCTAAAAAAGGGATGCTATTAAATAACAAGCATTAAAAATGCAATAGTTCTCGCCTTTTATTAAGTTAAAGCCATTTGCTTAGCTTAGCTGTACAATACCATTAGCAAAGCAAATGGATTTAACTTAATCAAAGGCAAGACCTATTGCATTTTCAATGCTTGTATTTTTCTTAGGCACGGGAGATTAAGTGATTTGCCCAGAATCACAGGATGTTGAGCATCGTAGCCGAGACTGGAACCCGGTTCCCTCCACCTGTGTATTTTTTGTTCTCAATGTTCTTATTGACACCTTTCTCTCTCCCTTCTGCCCCCTCAGTGCCACAGATGCTCCTGGCACCTTCTGTAATCATGCCTCCCCGGGCCCCCCCTCTCCCCTGTGTATTTACAGTTGTTGGAGCCTGTTCTGTGAGAGGCAGGTGGTCTGCTGTACACACAGCGTGGTTTGGACACGTGTGCGGCATCCACCTAGCCAGACCGTCACGCGCACGCAGGGCCACTTGGGCTGCCCCACAGCCCCTCTTCTCTGGAACCTCCATAGTGAGTGAAAAGCCTTGTGATGAGCAGGGGGTCTCCCAGCCCTTGTCATGCCACCTGCGGCAGCCTCCGTGGACCATAGGGGCGGGGCTATGGAAAGGGGAACACATGACCGAGCCACCCCTCTCCCACTTCATGAAGTGGTATGTCCTGGGTTACTGTAAGGGCAGGGGGCACCTGTCACTCCCGGCATCTCTAGGAATGTAGTTACTGTAAACTCTGCGTGCCAGATAGCTCCCACTTTCGCCTGCATGCAGCTTCAGTGATTTTTGGCGGACACTGGGTAGGGCGCCTTCCTCAGTCCCACCCCATAATAGAAGTGTAGTGACCACTCACTGAAAACGCTGTCTCTCGAGGAACTCCCTCTCACACCTGTGTGTGCTGTGCCATGGAGAGCGTTGGCAGCCAAGCAGTTCCCCGCCGTCACCCCCTGCGTCAGTGGAACCGCTTACTATAACCTCCGGCTGCCATGATGCAAATTTGTAGTGCAAAGCTGCACAGCAGCCAAAGTTTCTGCGCCGCATTGTTGTTCTAGGGGGAGAGAGCAGGGTAGAGTCGTATCTACTAAGATCTCTCTCCCACCGCTGGTGCACAACCAGGGTGCCCAACGCTAAGCATGTACCTTTGCACCACAGTGCCCCATAGTGCAATGGTGTGAGGTGCGTGCGGGCCACTGCACACAATAATATGACTAGAAAAACTTTAAAGCTTTTTACACATTGGATGCATTGTACAGTACCGCACACATGCAGAAATTAAAAGGTTTCAGCAATTTAACAGTAACAACGGTGTGTAGTGAATCTTCCATTATGATGCTGGCATTTGTGTAGCGCACCGTCTCGCATTAGTGCGCCTCACAGTGCTCTCGGCTCTCTGGGATGCCTTTCCACAGAGTTCGAAGGTTCCCACCATGGACAGGAGTCTTGGAGGTCCAGGGAAGAAATGGTGCATGTATTGTGCCCTAACCCCTCGATAGATCGGGTGCCAAAGTTTCATGTAATTAATTTAATTACTTGGCTGCATGAGCGCTATAAAAGATATGTGGCCAAGACGGAAGGGTGGGACCGTGTAAGTAAAGAGCTACAAATCTAGTGCTATTGCTCAGAATTTTCCAGAAATTTCTAAAACAGCCACAACCGCTCTAAACAAACAGAAGGTTCCCTAATCTGGCAATGATATGAAAAAATGAAAATCCTTACCCTTCCATTAGTGTTGCGAAGTGATTTAGGAGACCTTGGGCGCTATATGAAACTGCCAAATAAATAGATACGGCTTCCATTGAGTAATTTCCATAAACTTTTTTATATATGGACAGGTCAAAAGGCCGCTAAATGGATTAGAATTTGGTAACGTTTAATAGTAAGCTGTATTGTGATAGAGCTGACTAGTGTCGATGTTAGCCAGTCTTCTAAACAGCAGGTATGGTTTTTACCTAACTGCACTCATTTTATCAGTTTCTGGTGACTAAAACTTTGAGTGGACGAGCCAGGATTTGAAACTGTTACCTTTGGGTTACACACTTCTGCAAGAGAAGCTTAAACTTCTGTAGTGACAACAAAATTAACTTCCCTTTTGCACTTAAACAGCAAAAATATGTATTGCCGCAGTAACAGTAGTCTTGTCATCCTGAGGGGGTTGAACTGCCGACCCACCCCAACCTTGTTCTGAGCCTCAATGGGTTACCCAAAGATCACTGCACTGGGCGCTCAACCCGCTGAGTTATCTAGCAGCCTATAAAACCGGGTTCTGAGCCGTGTCAGATCTTCAGAAGTCACGCAGATGTACACAAAACACCCCTTGATCGGGTACCTATGTTTCGAGTACACAGACATTCCCCACACAACAACCCCCAAGATGCACTCAGCCCAAAGATGCCCATAGCACACAACGTCACAAAGTACAAGCCCCCGGGATGCCCAGAGCACACAAAGTGGCGAAGCACACAGCCCCTAGTACATTCCTGTGTGATTCTTATAGTTTCTCCATTTGTATCTCTTCCTTGAGTGACTTTACAACGTGTACATTTGCAATTTTTCTGTTTGTATCTCTTCCTTGTGTGACTTTACAACTTGTACATTTGCAATTTTTTCTGTTTGTATCGGTTATGAAACTTAAGTCCTTATGTATCGCAACTGGTTCTTATGTAAATCGCTCTGACACCTTTGGGTAATGTTCGCGCTATATAAAATCCAGTGCTTAATTTGTAAAATATGAAGTGCAGGTGCTCACAGTTTGTAAAGAGGCCACACCCCCTTCCCCAGCCTCACCCAATTCCTCCAGTGGCTCCATCTATTTCCTTTATTGACTCCAGCCACATCCACAAGACTCAACACATCAGAGCCACCTCCTCACTTCTTGAGTTCCGCAAGTAGCTGAAGGCCCGGCTCTTCACAAAAGCACCTCACACTTACACACCTGCCCAAGCCCCTGGATACCCTCCTGGGTAATTAGTGCTCAATACAAATCAATATAACATAACATAATAGACCATATAGGAAGCCTATGACAAACACTTAAAAGTGTACTCAAATTAGAGAATGTGTGTAAATCTTAAAATGCAGCTTTAGGAAAGGTCATTTGAGGACTTGAGGCAGCTTTACCGACGAAAGAAAATGTGATTTTACTGTGCTGTTTAAAAGAAAGGAAAGGATGAAGGAAGGAATACATTAAAGAAGGCAGCAACAAATGCAGGCAGGAAGAGGAGCACTGGTGTAAGGAAATAAATAAGTAATGGATCAAAGAAGGAGGAAAGAAGAAATGAATGTGTAAGGAAGGAATGAAGGGATAGAGGGACAAACTTACCATTTCTGTTTGTAAAGCATATATTCATAAAGATGGGCCTTAACACCATATTACAAATGTTGTTATCCAGCTCATTTGCATTAATTGTCTCTGAAGATGAAAGACTGGATGTCCACACGAAGATTTCAATGTATGACCCTGAGAAAAATGAAAAGGGAGAGTGAGGGAGGAGGAGAGATCTGAAGGCAAAGATCGATACGGTACCCAAAGAATGTGAAGAGAAATATGGAAAGCAGAGATTGGGATTGCAAGATTGGAGTGGAACATGATAAGAAGGAAAAGTGAAAAGAGGAGAACGGCAAGGGAAGAAGAGCGGACAGCGGGGAGCGTTTGTGAGAAGAGTGGAAGGGAAACATGGAGAGGTGAGCAATGTAAAGCATTTAAGGAGCCGAGGAGGCAATTAAGAGAAAACGCAGATGTTGGGCAGAAAGTGATGGAAGATTGGAGAGAAGGGAAGGAGTGACGTGTGAAGGGGTGGAAGAAAATCAGATACTGAGGGAGAGCAAGACAAGAGTACACCTCTGCTTTATTAAATATACAGTAATTATTTATGTAAAGTTGAGGGGTGACAAGAGTGTATCATTCTTGTCTTGCATCATCAATGCATTGCAGTGATGTCCATGACACACAATCGCGCTTCTTTAACTATGTTAAGTTTTATGCTATCAAAAGATGTTTTGTGCCATCATAGGTATTCCTGATAAAACATAATAAAGTGTCAGTTATACCATTGGGATTACACTTTGATGGAGAACCACACTCTCATGCTTCAAACAAATTGTTCTATTACATGAACAGGCTATAATTCGTGAAATCCCACTGTCAACTATTTTCAAATGAAGTCAAACATTCAACTCCATTCAGAGAGGCTTCCACATACACTTTTTAACTAATAAAGCACACAATTCAACTGAGTCTGCCACCAGTGCTATATTAGGATTGTATTTTATGATCAGCAAGTAACAAAAGGATGTCTATGTCAAAAAACAGAAACCCACTAAGCTATCCACATAAATACAGTTCTGTCCTCTCCATGGTACATGTTCTACATTACCCCTTGTGGCTGCAACAGTGCCCATCGCAGAAGGGAGAGGACCAGTGTGATAGGGATGATACAGTTCTGGGACAGGTAGGAGCGAGTATGAGTATACAAACACTTTCCCCACAAGCCTACGCGTTCTGTGTCTTTGAAACTCTGGAAGCCGCATGCGCCCTGCCAGCATCAGCAAATCCTTTGCCTGCCCACACCTCATTTCACTGCCCCTTCGAAAGAATGCTTTATTAATCACTCAGTGACATGCAGTGTACTGTTTGCAAACTTCCTGCCTATCATGGTTTATTTAAAATAAAGCTTTCTCAGTATCAGACAATTCTCAGGGAAATCAGATTCCACTCTAGTGCTAATTGAAATGCCATCAATAGCGTATAATCTAGGTATTAATACACTGACTTGTAGGAAGAAATGTTTTCACTTTCAGACCACCCTCAGCTCCTTCTCGTATTTTGTTATTATGCTGCAAGGGCTTGTCTGTGCTTCTGGGGCAGGCAGTTACTAGGCAGTTTGCTGCAGGTGCCGCTGTGCTGGAATCCATCGATGGTGTCCCACAGCCAAGCACTATTCTGTCACTCTGTTACCTGTAGGATGTCAGTTGTGTGTAAAATAATGCACGCACAACTAACTAGCCTTGCAGCTACAGCTGCACTGGAAAGCGCAGACCGCTGGCTGGCGCTTCTGAAATTATGGTTCCAGTTAATTTATGAGTACAGTTTATACTGATGGTCACACACAAGGGGTATATAGAGTACACGACTACAACAAAGGAAAATTCTCCAATTTGTGAAAACTGCCCTCACTCACATACCGAAGTATGTGACATGCTTCATCATAGGGCCTGCTACAAACGCCCTGGTGTAGCCACATCCAGGGCGGAGCATTAGGGAGGGGGAAAAAATAATAAATTCCACGTCACAGAGACGTAGAACACAATCAGTCAATACGTACAACACATAACATACATGAATGATAGAACATGTAGGTAAACACCTCGTGGATCTGATATAAGTGCGACAAAAAAAGTGCAGTTAGGATGTGATTAAAACTGATTAAGGGTGCCAATAAAAAGAATTACTTTATTAAGCCCAATTTTGATACCCCTATCAGGATTAAAAATAAAGGAAAAGGATGGGAAAATGTCTTATGGAGAAAATAAGGTTCCTCAAGACTTCCCTCCTACCACTGCTAGAGTCAACATGTTTCGACCGCTTCAATTGTGCCCCGAGAGGTCACATCGGTCTTCCTCAGGACTGTCGCAGTCAAATCCACTCGTTACCCTGTGCCGTAGTTCGGTCACTGGGTTTCCCGAATGTAGTAGGTCTCATAAATCCGTACTCTTCCGGTTCTTCCAATGGTATAGTGGAGAAGATATCCCCAAAGTCAAGGGGAGAGCATTTACGAGTTTATGAGCTACATAAACTCGAACTGGTGTCCGTCAGGTGGGTCTGCCCGTGAACACAATCGTTCAGTTAGGCTGTCCCTGCCCCAAGTAATCCTGTTCCTAATGACACCGCGTAGATGGTTTATACTGCACATGACAACACACCTGCCCTTCCCCCACCCTGAAGACCAGGCACTGGCGCACACCAAAGGAAGCACACTAGCAGCATGCACCAAATCGAAACGTGCAGCTGCACAAACCTCTCTCCGAGGCTGGGGAGTTTTAATGGCCTGAGCACAGTGCTGGCAGTGCATCAGAGAAAAATTCAATAGCCCCGGCCCTGAGAAATAGGTGCAGGTGCTCAGCACCGGAAAGCACCTGCACAAATTAAGCACTGATAAAATCGCATTAAATTAAAAAAAAAGACGGCACAGGCAGTGTTACAGACCCATTCCCATGCACTGAATGGGGAGCCATGTCCCGTGCCTGTCAGCCACACGCCAGCCAATCACCGCTCTGGCTTTGTGTGTACAGGGAGACAAAGTGATGCTCGCCTTTACACCGGAAGTTACTTTATTGTCGAGCGTGGAATCGAGTGTTCAAGGCAACATTACCTGGGTCACGTCACCAGTTTACAAAATATAATAAGACAAAGTGATGCTCGCCTTTCCACCGGAAGTTACTTTTTTGACGAGCGTGGAATCGAGTGTCCAAGGCAAAATTCACTGGGTCACGTCACCAGTTAACAAAATATAATAAGAGGCAGACACAGGAACAAGGGAGGAAATCAACCTGAAGGGTGATTGACAACCAAAGGTCACCCACCCAAACCAAAGGTGCCCAGTACCCAGTTGCACCAGTCCAAGCCTGCACTTAGCAGGGGCTGCCTTATGACTAACTTCTTCAGAACAGATATTACAAGGATCGTTAAACATTCATTTTAAATGGGAGCTGGTACTAAGTGATTTAAGGCATCTGAGGTAATGGATAGAGAGGTATGAGAAACGCATGACCAGCAGACAGGCATACCAGAGAATCATTACAGGAAATGTGTATCTGTGTAGAAATGCAGTATTGTGTACTGAGATAGATATGCCTAGCAGAGTGGAATTGAGCTGAGAGATTGGTGATGTCTTTAAGGAAAACAAACATGCTTAGAACTTGCAAAAGAGAAACTGGTAACTACTGTGAATTACCTTGAAACACCTTATCGACCAGTGGCACATGCAGGCAAAGCAAACAACTGTTTGTAAATCGAGTAAATCCTTTACTAATTAATAACTCTTTAAGTTGAATTACTACCTTTGGGAAACTCACAGGCAATCAATTGAGCCTATTTGATAATGCATGAATGCCCTTTTACTTCAAAGACCTATCAGGCAAATGTGCAATGATTTAATAACACAGGCTCAACCTGGTTGATCTGCCTTCATCAGTGGCCGCGCACCGACTAAAGTCCTAGCCCTGTGTGCGCACATCCACTCCCAGAACAAAGCCCAGAAAGGCGTCACCATGTTGGGAGAAAGTACACACACCACTAACCCCCCACAACACAAATATATAGTTCTTATATATCCATAGCGTTGATGAGACGTTCTGTGGGGTGAGTAGTTCATCGAGGACACATTCGTTGGGAATGGCCACACTAGTTGTCTTTGAGGGATCATGACTGTAAGGCGGTTGTGAAACTAGAACAGAAGAAACTAAAATGTCATGGAGCCTATCTGATGAGTAAGAAGAGTTGTCATTGAAACATTCTGCAGGTAGTCTGGAGTCACTGTCACACCCACCATCTTCCCTGATCCTTTCCCTGAGCCTCATCTGGCTCCAGGCGGTGATCATGAAACCATTTATGTCACTAATCACAAAAGGTCAATGTTTGATTTTTTTCCCCAAGGTCTTCTTGATTTGGCAAGTACTACATCATCTTGCTGTAAGTAGGAGACGTGAGCGTCTCACCATTGGTCTACCTGATGCTTCATTATTTTCTTAGTCTTTGCATCTTGGTGGTGCACTTCTTGTAACATGTGGGATTTATGGTCTCCCCAACGATGTGAATGGTCATTCAGATTTTTCCACCCAAACATCAGTTCAGCAGAAGACACAGCTGAAGTACTATGGAGAGTGTCTCTGTAGTCACATAGCGTCTGACCTAACGCCCTCAGATATTGACTGGTGAATTAGCGTGACTCCTTGGACAGCTTACTTCAGAGAGGCCATAAAATGTTTCACTATACCACTGGCAGGCACCCACAGCAATGTGATTGTTCAGTGCTTAAAGTCTTTCTTTTGTGCAACTCTTTGAATTCTATTCCTGAAAAGGGTGTGGGGGTGTTGTTGTTGTCAGATTTACAATAGTTGAGATGCCAAATGATAAAAATACTTTGTTCAATGCAGAAATGGTAATATCTGACAATGTGCTGGGTACAGTCATTACTTCAGGAAACCTACTCATCAATGACCACTATTAAATGCTGACCAGTCCGTAGGGACTCAAAGAAGGTGATAGCAACTTCTTTCCACACTTGTGTTTGGATCTTGGGCATCTGCAGAGGTTCTGGAACTCAGTAGTTGCTCATAAAAAGCTGGCAGGTATGACAAGTGCTGACTTTTTTTTCAATGTATCGATCTAGGTACAGAAACCACACCTTCTGCCTTAGAGGATGCTTGTGGCCACCACTCCTTGATGTGCTTCATGTGCAAGATCTATGGAATTACTTTGTGGTGACCAGGGAATGACCAATCATGTGTCCCACAAGATCAGACCTTTTGGATGGTGAAGTAGCTCTTCCTTTATGTTTTTGAATGTAGAATTTCAATTTTACTCTGGGGTTGAGACTTATGACTCTTTTCCAGTTCATTCCATCTCTGGGACTCAATAAGGGCTTTTGCAACGAGGATTGTGGGGTCATGTTCGAATGTGTGTATTATTTCTCAAAGCTTCAGAGCACAGAGGTTTAACTGTTGAAATATACCTCGTAGGTATTCCTCAGATTTGGACAGATAATTTGCTGAGCTTTCTATAGGAAAATGAGGCATAAAGTCCGCAGGATTCTAGTCTTTTTCTGGTTGGTGAATTATTTTAAATCATTAGTGCTGTAAACATAAACCCACATTGTGTCAATGTGGTGATTGATTGTGGCCTTGGTTTGCCAAATATTGATAGTAAAACATGGTTTTGTGTTACACTGTGAAGACGTTTTCATACAGGAAAAGCGGAAAGTGTTCACAGGCCCACACTACAGGCAGGGCTTATTTCTCAGCGTGTGAATACACAGCCTCCCGCTTAGTAAGACTGTTTTTAGCATATGCCATCCTGCACCTAGTAGCTTCAGGGTCAGTGGCTCTCTGAGCTAGGATAGAAACAAGTCCTGTGGGGCTTGTATCAACTATCAGTTCCGTGGGTAATGAAACATCACTGGACGCACAGTTATCAGCTGTTGCTATTTTGTCTTTGATGTCTTGGAAAGCCTGCTGACACCGTGAGGAACACTTGAAAGCAGATCAAGTTTGTTTAAGCTTTCACAAAGTCCACGGTATTCAGGCAAAATTAGGCTGGACTGTAGAACAATAGCTGGCAAGTTCCAGAAAGGATCGGAGGGCAGAGACATTATCTGGAGTTGATGTTGATCTCAAAGCGGTGATTTTATTGGATTATGGCCTCATATCATCAAGAAAATATGTCCAAAGAATTTCAGACAGTTCATTCGAAGGGTGTTTTTGTCTTTATTGAGTATCAGATTAGACTAGACTCTTTTATGCACCAGAATACAATCATTATAGTTGAAGCTATTTTTGATACCACGTATGACTTTTCTTACCTTTTCTTGAAAGATTTCAGCTGCTGATGAAATGCCAAAACTGATTCTTTTGCAGAGGTATAAACTGTCATCATTGGAGAAAGTGGTTATCGCTTCTTTTTTTCTGCTAACTCCAATTGATAATAGCTGTGTTAAGATCAAGGTTAGAAAAGACACTGGTACTATTCAGCTGCTGTATCATGTCTTGCAGTCGTGGAAAAAGTAGTCTCTCTTCGAATTGCCTGGTTTTGTTTGCACTTGTCGACACATAGAACAGATTCTGTCTCACGCTTGTTAATTGAGATCAGAGACAATGGGGAGACCAAGGTTTGGGACAGGTTCAATGATGTGAAGTTTCATAAGGTTGATGAGTTTTTATTCAACCGGTTTTTGAATACTGACCAGAATGCCTCTGAAGTGTTGAGCAACTGGTTCACATCAGGGTCAATATGCAGCTGAATCTGTCAATCTTTTAGCTTGCATATGCCATCAAACAGCTTTGGGAAACATTCTTCAAAGTTGTTAGACATGTCCCCTAGAACGAATGGAGCACTGCAACATAAAACTTTGAGGAAGCCAAGCTCAACTGCAAATCTAAAACTCAATATGTATTCAGTCCTTGCAGTGACTTCAACGACATATACCTCGGTATGAAAAGAGTGATCGTCATGTTTAAAAAGTGGACTCAAAACACTTCGACATTTGAAGGGTCACTGTGATTCACAGCCATATATGCATAGAGTGTCAGTGTGCTTTAAGACTTGTTTATGCATGAGTGTGGCAAAGGCAGTGTTTGTCATCACATTAATGGTAACATCTATGTGCACAAAAAAATAAATTGACATTCCACCTACTTCCATGTCTGTAACAAGTTCTTTCAACTTTTGTTCTATCACTGTGACTTCAAATTTAAATTTAAATTGAGAACAGTTTAATTTTTTTAAAGTGTTCAGTTTCTGAGGGCAACTATTCAGTTGACCTTCATGATCCAAGCAGGTAGCAACCTTATTATCCAGTACAAGTGTGAGATGTGCATTTTAAACACTCTCTCACATCTACCCTTTTATCAGTGGTTGTGGGAAGCAAGTGAACAGAGTTTGAACCAGGTGCGCAGGACCTGTGTCTGCCAAGGTCAGTGACCTAGTATCCCTGTAGGTGCTGCTGTAGTGAGTATGATCGCATGAGGAGAGTCAGAGCCCAGATTGTGATTACCGTGGCAACCTCATATGCAAGGAGGGCTGCTAGTAAAACTTTGGCCTAGAGTTTAGGCCACCACCCATACTGAAAGACAACTACTGTGACCAGCATGTCCAGCCGGCATGCCTTGATCTGCACCTGACAAAGTCCATGAGGTTCACCGAGAAGCCGTTGAGGATGATACAACCTCGTTGCAGCTCTAGTGAGGAGCCAGAAGATCACACCAGCACCACCCCCTCTGCTAGGGGGAAGAGGAACTTGTCATATATGTCAGCCAAATGGGAGCGAGCAGCTTCGATCACTGGAAACCGCCAAGCAGCACTGCTCGACAGGAAGGGGCAGCACCTGTGCCTGCACCGACAGGTGCTGCCACTTCCATCGCAAGGGACCCGAATTTTCTGTACAGTATCCTGACTTGGGAGAGTCAGAGAAGAGGGCACTTATTGCACCGCTGAACACTGCTGTAACACAGAACTAAAACTTGTCCTTTGGTGCCCTGAGGGACTTGCTGCTAATGGAGCTGCCGGCACGATGGACACTTTTGACTAAGTTCCTAAAAGATCAGAAGAGAAACCCCGTGAGTACAATAATAATAACAATAATAATCCACATTTGTAAAGCACAAACAATCACCCGTAGGGGTCTCTAGGCACTGGGGGCCGTCAGGAAGATTCAGCAAGCTACTGCCCAGAGTCCCATGGTGCTGGGCTAACCTGTCGCTGGAGCTGGGGATCGAACCATGATCCCCAAATTCCAGCATCAGTCGCCCTTGCCGCGGCGCCACACCTCTCCCTTAATACGTATAGCCTAACAGTTTGCATTCTCTGATGCGGCCACCAGTGAGTAGGGAAAAAAAAACTAAACACGTTACATGGAAGAGGGTAAGAGAAGGATTTGCCTGACAACTGCTAGAGCCCCAGCCTCATGTGGGATTGTGTTAATGCATTTGGATATCACATCTCTTTGCATGTGTAGAATTAGAAGTAAAAGTTTACTTTTTCGTATAAAAGCAAGTATTTGGCTAGACCTCGATTTATTGTTCCTACTTTTTGCATTTTGAGTTATGAGTTGTATTCACTGACCTGTATCTACTTCCCCCTGAGGGAGCCTTGGACTGCTAGACACGAGCTACACCTGAGAGTAAAGTGCAGAAATGGGCCCTGATGAACAGGATACATAGTAGGACGGGCCCTGGGACATCAGGAATAAAAGACCTCAACTGCCACGGTTGAGCTTAGTAGCCCCTGCATGTCCACTGAACGGAGTTCCGACCACAAGCTATACTGTGATTTCTTTTGTTTTCTCTCAACTTGGATAGTGTATTGCTGATATCTTTTGAAAATGAATTAAACGTTCGTGAGTAATGTAGAGTTAAACAATGGAAATGCATCACCTCAAAGATGAGGCATTAGCTGAGAGTTGCCTGTGCTGCACTGAGTTCATTCCAGAGTAGTTTTGTTTTCTTTAAGATGCTTGATAAAGCACAGACCAATCTACAAGGGAATTTTACAAAGAACATTTCTTTTTATTTTTTTTATTTTATGAAAGTACAAAAGTCAATACAAAAGTAGAGAAAAATATCAGACAACCAGCCCAGCCCAGCCCTCCCCCAACCCCCACCCCATGTGCAAAAACAGCGAAATTGGCTTGTGGTGAAGAAAAGCCTGTTACACCCATTCAATTTATGCCTTTTCTTGAACCATAAAGTGTATAATTCAAAACATAATCACATGAGAATAGCTAACTTTTAACAACAGTAATGAGCTTTAAACAATACATAGAATAATCAGTATGGGCAGAATGATGTCCTTATCATAGGTTTTATAGAAATCAGTTAGGGCAGAGGTCTCCTATCCTCAAGCATCACATACATTCCAAATACGTGAGATTTATAGACCGTCATTGGCGAGCAAAGGAATAGTAAAGAAGAAGAATTTTTACTTTTCAGGGACCCCAAGATTGTGTCTGACTGAGCCAAGCAATTAAAGGTTCCCAGATGACAAGACCCTTCTTTTTTCCCCAGTTACCCTTCTTGGCAAAGATAGCCTTCTCGATGTGACGAGTCGTAATTAGTCAGGCCAGCCATTAGGAAAATAGTGGAGGGTTTGGATCTATCCAAGACGAAGCTATACAAATACATATTCTGGTCATAGCTACAAAGATAAGTTCTCCTCCGCTCTTTCTATTGATCTTATTTTGCCTCCCTAACAGAATAATCGTGGGAGTTAGCTGGATATCTTGAGAGAGGACTTTCATTAAAAAAATCTTGCATTTTTCCCAAAAAGGTTGCGAGTTTCAGACAGGTTGCAAACATGTGCACCGAATCTGCGCAAAACAATGAGCATCTAGGGTAGAGCGTACCTTTTCCAGTTCCCCATTTAGCAGCTCTGCTAGGTGTGATATATAAAATAAAGGCAGTCTTCTAAAATTGGGCCTGCAGTTTGGCAGACAGCAGATCACTCTGGGCGGATTGCACAGCCCGATTAAAAGTATTATAGGGAATATTCAGCGTCAACTGCCATTTATTTGCTATATTGAGCATATCGTTGGGCATTAGGCTGTTTAATGTGGCATAAATATATCCAATACGGGGTAGAGCGGGGCTTTTTAGATTATCGATGAGAACCACCTTTGACAACCCAGCAGGCCCCCCGGCCTTTCGAGCCAAAACGTCTCTTATGGCAGTATACTTAAAGGCCGCTTGTTCCCTCAGATTATATTGAGTTTTAAGATCAGTAAATGTTTTAATGCCTTCGGTAGTAATCGGGTCTCCCAGTTTCAAGACTCCCGTTCTATACCATTCTTGGAGATAAGATTTCCCAAAAATTACAGGTAAGTCGATGTTCTTAATAATGGGGAAATAGTAATTCAGTCTGCCAGGCCCAAATATTCTGCGGATGTTGGAAAAAACTTTATATGTACTCGTCAGGGTCTTAAATCTGACTCGTTTGTAATAACCAAATGTCAATTGCTGCCATAGACTTCACAGACCTCTTCCCCAAGTAATAGTTGGAAGGGAGACAGGAGTCCTGCAGTTGGAATGTCAGAATGTTCCTGGAGCAATTCCATGCTATACTGCAAAACTGAAGCCCAATAATAAAGTCTTAGATTAGGGAGCGCCCACCCACCTTTTTGCCTGGGAAGGGAAAACTGCTTGAAAGCCCGCCTTCGTTGAGAGCATTCCCAGATAAATTGAGAGAAGAGCTATTCAAATCTCTAAAACATTGCTTTGCTAATCTCTAGAGGGATGGCCCTAAAGAAATATAGTAGTTTAGGGAAATAGGTCATCTTGATGACATTATAACCCCCACAATAGTTAACCGCTTGCGTGCGGGCGGAATTCCGCTCGTACGCTGAGATATGCGAAACCGCATGTTACGTGACGAGCTGGGCTCGTCATCAGCGTAGCAGGAGGCTACCTCATGATGAGCCCAGCTCGTCATCAGCGTCGAAGGGGTTAAGTGCAAGTTATTCATCCATTTCAGCGCTCTTTTAGTTTCTATTGCCAACGGAATCAGGTTTTCTTCCACTATCAGGTCAGTTTTTTAGCTTTCAGAACAACCCGACTGTCCAACCAATCAATTTAATTATTTAAGATGATCTGCGTTTTACCTTTATTAAGAGCATACCCCTAGATTTTCCCAAACTATTCCAGTGCTATAACTGCATTCTCAGGGTCAGGGATCACTACGACCAAGTCGTCGGCATAGGCCATGATTTTAGTGTCTAGTCCACATCTGCTCACCGCACAAATAGCTTTGCTGTTTTCTATTGCTTTGATGAAAGGATCTATGTATAGTGCAAAGAGCAGAGGTGAACACGGACAGCCTTGGTGAGTCCCATGTGAGATTTTAAACTGCTCCATCAGTTTCCATTTATTGAGATATTAGTTGTGGGATTAGGATAAAGAGCTTATTTGGCTTAGATTGCCTTAGGCCCGAAGCACATCCTTCTCAAGACACCCCACAGAAATAGCTAGGAGACCAGGTCAAACGCTTTTTCAGCATCAAGCAGGATTAGTGACATCAGGTCTTCTGAAATCTGAGCTGCATCCAGTAGTGTGATGGTCTGTCATATGTGGTCAGTAGTACTTTTGTGGGGGATGAACCTGTGTTGCCAGTACGACACTAGGGGTTCTATTCTTAGGGATAGTCTAGTCGCAAAAATCTTAGCATATATCTTGGAGTTGCAACTAATTTGAGTAATTGGCCGGTAAGACCCCATTTCAAGTGGTGACTTATTCTTTTTCGGGAATAATACAATCTTAGCGTTGGACCAGGAAGCAGGTGGAGAAACCCCATTAAAAATGGAAACTACTAATGAGGTAAGAAGAGCACTTAATTGGGGGGGGGTGAACATTTGATAAAACTCAACCGGGATACAGACGGCGCCAGCCGCTTTCCCATCTGGTAGACTTGCCAGGGCTTTAGCTATTTCGTCCCACGTAGGAGGATCCTCTAATTGGTCATGAATTCCTGCACTGAGTTCTGCTAAAGTGATTTGGTCTAGATATTCAAAGATCTCTTCCTCTCTCAAGTCTGATGGCCCTATATTCTCCTCAGGATAGAGATTCTGATAGAACTCGCAGAATGCACTTCGAATCTTAGTTGGGCCATTCGTGGTCTCTCGTGTGTTAGGTTGAATTGAGAGTATTTCACTAGCAGACACCTGCTGTCTGGTTCTAAGGGACAATGGATGGCCAATGTGGTTGTTGTATTCATAGATTTTCTCTCTCGAGGAAGCCCATTTAGCGGCGCTCTTCTCAGCAAATATTGACCTGATTTCAGCCTTGGTGACTGTTACTTCAAGTTGAGCAGCTTCAATTTCAGCCCCCATTTGAACTGCCAAAATTAATTTCTCCTCTTCCTTTTTAATCCTATCCTGCAACTTAAAGATCTGTTCCTTTTCTTTCTTGTTTTCCTTATAGAAAACTGTAAGGTCTCCGCTCTGATGGCCATCTTCAGTGCATCCCTTACAATCATAACTGTGGCAGACCCTATATTTAGCTCAAGAAACTCTTTGATCCACCCCTGCATGAGCGTTCGATGTCCATCATCGTTGAGTAAAGCTTTTTCAAAACTCCAATTCGGGATCTCCCCCCTGGTACCCCGCCCACTGATGTTTAAGATGAGTAGGTAATGGTCTGACATGAATCATGGGACAATATCTATAGAGCAATCTCGGACTAAAAAAGATAGAACTAGAAAGTAATCTAGTCTTGCTAGGGAGAGGTGCCGGCTGAGAAGTAAGTATAGTCTGGCTGGGTACATTTTAAGCTGGCCCACACATCGCTAAGCACATGAGTTTGTTTTAGATTAAGCATGGCTCGATACATTTTGCTCTTTCTACCTACGTAGGCCCATTGATCATTTGCTTCCAGTTGATAGGTAAATTGATGTTGAGGTCCCCACAGAGAACAATTGGAAGTGGCCAGTGAGAAAATTCTCCTGTGATCCAGTTGATAACCCCGGGTCATCAGTGTTACTCCCATATATGGAGGATAAAGTGAAAACAAAGTTGGGAGGTAGATGACATTCCGCTATAACCCATGTACCAAAAGGGTCAGGTTTTACCCGGGTTGAGTTCAACGGATGTCGTTTTTGTACCATAACCCCTACCCCTTTTATCTTTGCAGCCTGTGTAGTCCCTCCAATGACCATCTATCCCAAAGAGTTCAATAGATGCTTCTGGGATCCCTCTACATGTGTTTCCTGGAGGGTAACTATTTCAGCCCCCAGTGAGTGCCAGCCCTGAGCTACCTTCTGTATTTTCCGGGTGTTGTTCAGACCACAAATATTTACTGACACAATTTTAAGGGTGTTTTGATTGTTCATACAAAATGGTTTATTTTTTCCAAATAATCAGGTTTAACCAACATAAAAATGAAATACCCCGCATTATAGACATTTTTATCCTGCATGTAATGATGCCCATAAAGTCTCTTCCCTGCCAATGCCACATGTGTACTCAATGGAAGGCCTGCGTAGGGTTTGGAAGAAAAACAGGACACTGGCGCTCTAGCAGTCACACCAATAGTTTTGGAAGTGGTAGGTATGTACAGATTTAGACGGTACAGCCAGTTTAGAGGATTACCCTAAACCTCTTAAGGAGCTAAAGGTGAGAAACCTTTGCACCAGAGAAACATATAGCAGGTACTGGGCACACGTACAAAAGATAATCAGTATTGATACTGAGTGATTTATATACAAATAAGTCAACGCCAATGGTGTGATAAACATGTTGCTTTATGTGGATATTCTTCAGAACATACAACGCCAGCCGACACATGTTTCATCAACAGGGGGATACCTATGACTCATCAGGGCCTAACAGGCGGGAAGAAAGATTGCTAGTTACCGGTGATAGTTCCAACCCGGTCAGCAACTATCACCGGTAACTAGCAATCTTTCTTCACGCCTGTTCAGCCCTGAGATTGTCCGACGTCGCAGCGTCCCCGAGAACAGCGCTGACTTGGGCTGGTTGAGCTGCCTTCATCTTGTTACCATTTTCGCTTTTGGCGCCCTTGGTCGACATAGTCGAGCTCCACTGTCGTCTTCTTGCCATTCGTAACACAAGCTTAAAGGTGATTGAAGCGAGCGTGGAGGCAACAAAGTAACAAAGCAGCCAACATTGAAAGAATGTCTATAATGCTTGTCCTAGAGCAAACACCCCGCGAAGGTTATCAGCATCCGTGACGATCTTAACAGGTTGGAAATAGAGACTATTCACTTGCGTCCTGCTCCCTCCCAGGTTCGGCATCGCTGCTCAGTCCACATAGCCGATGGTCTATGCGTACAGCGTGCATGACTGAGCGGCGTAGATTCACACTGACACCATCTTGATTCTCTCTTACAATGAACATTTCTATTGTAGATAGAGCATGTTCAATACAACATGTTTCTACAGAACAGTGTTTTGAATGAAGTCTGATTGAAGACAGGTTATAAAACCTTGCTGCAGAGGAGTGGCTATCATTAGTGAGGCAAATGCAATAGCTCTAGGACTGAGATATCTTAGGGCAGTACTTATTAAAACAAGTAAGTGCATTCTTAAACCATTTATCAGGGGGCTAGCCACTTCCTCCATTGACACTACCCACTACCACTGTAGACGACACTGCCAGCTCACCAAGAGCAGATGGCACTGTCTGTACAACCATAAAACCGCCATATTGCTCTCTCTAAACATACAAGCATTGGTAAAGCAAATAGGTTTGGTTTTATTGTACCGACACATGTAAACATGGCATTTACAACCGCTTAATGTGCAAATGTTGTTTATCATATTAAATCCTATCCTATTGACTTTACCAAATCTGAAAAAAAGCAAAAAAGGATTGCTGTCTGTAAAAAATTCAAATAGGAAATGCAAAATTAAATGTGACATATAGAATTATTATCAAGTATGCTTTTCTGATGTAAAGTAGTCCCTTATGCATTATAATGGAAGCACTTCCTGGAAGATTGGATGATGCACCAAATACCCAGCAGCATGAGGAGACAGAGTAAGGCTCTTGTGGGTGAAGCAAGAGCCCAATTTATAAATATTCATAAAGCTTGGTAACAATGCGTCTGCAGGCAGCTGTGCTGTCAAACAAGACCTAAAATTTACATTGAAAGTATAAAAGCAACCATTTGGATTGTACATTTGAACAATGCATATAACCTATATGATGTATCCTACTGTAGACATTGTAAACCAAAACAGAAGTCACATTGCACCAAATTTCCATCACATCACAGGTTCAGAGATACTGGTAAATCAGTATTTTATGTATTTTAATGTATTTATTTTACTTAGGGGCACAGAAAAACAGAAAAAGAGTCAAAGAGATCGCTAGAAATGTGTGAATAATCTCGCCTCTGACAAAAATACATCAGGAATGTATGAAAATTAGGCTAAAGAAAACATATCAAAGAAGAAAATACTTGTCCCATGTGTCTGCATAGTTTATCAAAAGTAAGGAAGATGTTTCTATAGTCTGGGCAAGTTTTGTCCGGTAAAGGGAATTGACGTTTCCTCATATCCTCTGTTCTTAGTTAGCAGCTTCCAGAACAATGCATGTCTTTTATCTCCATTACATCCCTGACTGGTCACTACCACTTTACAGCTTCCGGTTACAACTTTAAATGCATGCCTCACTCATTTAATTCTGGTTCTTAGCTCAGCCTAAGAATTTCATTAACTGATATATCATTCCCTATCATTTCTCCCCACCCAAACTTACGTTCTTGATCAAACCACTGGTAATTTTCAGTAGGCTAAGATAAAACCTCTTTACTAATCGATTAGAAAAAAACTGTCTATAGAAAGTTAAATAAGCACCAAAAAACAATTTACCAGAGTGTGTAGGGAAACTAGGCCCACACTGCCACAATTACTAGTAGAGGCGATGACACTCACCCTGCAAAACTGTAAGATGATAGGGCTTCATATCTTCACATGGCCAAAAGATGCAAGGCCACCCTAGGAGCAACATTACACAATCATTGAAGAGGGGCTGACTAGAATGGCACAGGCCATAGCATACCATAGGTGTCAAAGTTAGAAGGTCCCCATGGCACATAAGATATGTCAAATATGGAACAAAATCTGTAGATTTGGAGCAAAATAAGCAAATAACTGAGAAACAAAATCTTTGGTTGACTCAGTTTAACTTCAGAGACAAGATATTGTCAACCCAAGGGACAGTGAATGAAGTGGATTCGAGGACAGGAGACAGAAGACATGTGAGCATTGGCAATATTGTCAACTTTACTAAAGAGACACAAGAACAAATTGTGGATTTGTAATACTGGTCCAGGCGCAACAACGTGTGTCTACTGGGGCTGCCCTGAAAAATACAGTATAAATACTGGCTGAAGACATCCCTAGAAGATTGGATGCCTTTGAGACTCTGAAACACTTAAGGGTCTCCAAAGTGTTCATCACTTGTAAACTCGGCAGCTTCCAACGGCACTGAGCCCTGAATGAAAATTATACCGATATTTAATGAATGTTTCAATACAAGTTGAGACTCCTCACAGCAGCAAACAAGCAAACACAAATTATGTATGATTGAAGTTTTTTTCCCCAGATTTCAGTGTGAAGATGCAGGAAAAAGTGATCTACTTATAAAGGCGCGAATTATTAACTCTGATGCACCAATATATCAAACAAATATTTTATTTTCCAGAAAACAGAGGGTCTCAGATTCTGAAAATGAATTAGGTAAAAGTGATTGTAGTTTGCACACTTACTTTTACTGAATGCATTTGTATTTTATGATCTGACCTATGTATTAATAAGTAGGTTCACAAAATACAGAATCATTTCAATGTGACCTAACTCAGAAATATTAATGAGGTAGGTCATAAGTTGGACCCACTTTGATTGGCTACAATCACAGGCATACTGGCCTGCTGCGGTTAGTAGACAATCATGTATATGATTACTTTTCAATAAAGCAATGTTTTCTAAATGCAGCCACTTTTGGAAAAATATGAATGTTTTGTGACCATATTTTGGTTGTAAAACAAATACACCACAAGGAATGGATATTTGGAAGTGCCACCCTTAACACACCCCTTTGAAATACTATGGGTTCAATTCACAGAGGGCCTCTGCACTCATAGCAGATGCCCCAGAGTTATGGCAAGGGCCACACACATGTGGCAGGACCTTTGCACTACAGAATCCCATTGTGGCGGTCCTTTCATGACTGCGGGACCCCTGCCACAACTGCGGGGTCTCCAACATGACAGTGGATGCCCTTTGGTGTCCTAAACTAATTTAATAATTTGAAAAACCGTTACCAAATTGTTTAATGTTCTTTGCAGATTTTGAAAAGGGTTTTAGCATTTGCAAACCCCTATTGTTTACTAAGCCGGAAAATTAGCAAATTCTAAAACTGTAGGTACATGATGCCAAGAACCTCATAGAAATACAAAACAATAAGATAGAAAATATACAATACAAGAAAAGATAAAAATACAAAAATGTAAAAAGCAGCAAATAAAGCAGGCACATTTAATATTTTAAACAATAGGCATAAAAGGTTTTATCACTGCATTATTACTTTTTAAGGTGCTCAATTTAGGATTTCATTAAGAGTTGCAATTGTAGTACATGTATCGTCCATCTTATTATCAGCAGTATAAGACATTAAAAAGTTTTAGCAATACATTAAATCTTTTTAAAGAGCACAGTGGAAAAACCAACATGCATCAATCAAAAGATTTTCTTTTCTGGATTGACTTCATATAGCTAGCAAGTGTAACACCAATATCTAACGATTTTATTTTAAATAAAATGATTTGTGTATTCGAAGGAGTGAAATATTTATATTTTAATTATGTTGGGCACAATATATTTTGTATTTTCCTCCTAGAATAAGAGAAATTGAATGAACCCAGTGAGAGATATTGCGTTTAAGGCCCAGACTGTGAGTACAAAAACTATTGGTTGAATCATCTTTATCTCAGAGGCCCTTAATTCTCCAAATTGGATAAATACCAACTCTGATACTTAAAATGTGGCTATACATGTATTTGCATGGTATGTGAGATAAGTTGGGGAAATAGCCCATTATCTCTTATCCCATATATAAAAATTAGAGGTCAGGTGGTCTTTAGCTTGACTTTTAGGGGTTTCAGTGACCTTTTTGTTAACTACGTTTTAACTGTAATTAGTGGGATCAGATCTTCTATTTGTGAAATATCAATTGTAGGAAGATGGCTTTTTATCCAGTGCACAAAATTGAGATACTTTTAGACCTAGCATCTTTTGCCATGTTTCCCCTGTCTTTTTTGCTTCTGACCGCCTGTTTTGATGGTATGCTGGATTTCGTTTTTGCTGGTTTAGTGTCTTTGCACCCTTTTTCACTGCTGTTCAGTGCAAAGGTTTAACTGTTCCAGGGTGCAGTGTATGTGAAAGGTAGGACATTCACAAGTGTGTTTTACATGTAAACATAGTGAAATTCTGTGTATTTCATTTTTCACTGTTAAAAGGCTGTCTGTCCCATAGGCTATCTTTGGAGCTGCACTGTAACATTTTACATGTGTAACTTTCAATTGGGACAAGAGGGAAAAATGGAGTCTAGGCTCTATGCACTCAGAATTTAATAACACATCTTTTAGTAAAAGTGTTTTTTAAATAGTGTGTTTTAAAATGCCTATTTGTGTATTCACCATCTGGGTTTGGGGTGACAGGAGCTGGGAATGTGCATTCACACTAGACAGTCACAGAGGGGTCTGAGGTGTGTCCTGACTTTCCTGGGTGACTCACAGCCAGGCTGAATAGACCTTTCTGCATTTAGAGTGGTTGGGAGTTTTCACTAGTGCCTGAATAGACTGTGTTTGCCCTGCACAATGCTGTCTCGATCTCCTTTAGTTGAGCTGAATCAGGGAGGACCAAATTGGTTTCTACTGAACCCAGAGACTTTCTGCCTGAAACTTCAAAGGGAAAGCAGTATAAATATGGGGCCCCTGGCCCTAGAACTTTAGAACTCCTTGTACTAAGGAATCTGCCAAGATGAAGTGCTGGAGAAGCTGTGAGGAGTGACTATCACTATGCTGTGTGCTTTGCTGTGCTGGCCTGCAGTGGCTTCTTCTGTCTTGGGCAGTGATAGGACTGGACTGCACTTTCTGTAACTTATTTTCCAAAGTTTCTCCAAGTGTTTCAGGAAGAGCTTTCCCCCTGTTCAAGAAGTCTCAGGATCAGCAAAGCCTTCACCATCCTCTGGGTACAGGCTTCTGGAACTTCGGCCGTTACCGACCGGTATTTGGATTTTCAGATGTAGGGGCCATTATTTTACAGAATCTGTAAATTTACCGATTCGGTAAATCCAAATGTAGGTGACACTCCTGAGAGTGACACAGGCCCTTAAGAGTCGGTATTTTACCACATGATGCTATTGTGTGGTAAAATACCGAATCCAGGTGTGCATGCACATCTATGCATGCACACTGTGCAATGTGACACACAGACATGCCCTTAGGGCATGTATGTGTGCCACATGTCACACATGCCTTTACTTGGGGTGCTAGAGGGTGTCAAAGTGACACCCCCTGCACCGTTGCAACATTCGGTATTTACCGATTCGGTAAATCCACATTGCCTCTGAGATAAGCCTAGCGGCTAGTGTCAAGCTACCAAGGAGGTGTGCATGGATTATTTTAGAAGTGTAATCCCCTTATCTGGAATAGAAGGAAGGGTCCCTACTTTGACAAGGTACACACCTCTGCCTACTAGAGACCCTCCTTTCTAACAGGTACACTATGTAAAACGGCCAGATGACCCTTGTAGGCTTACAGGGCTTAAACAGATATTACCAAATGCTCTTTTTGTGGTAATGTCGGAGAGCAGCTAAGGCTTATTAGATGGTAGTGTTAAGCATTTATTGAACACACAGAGTAAATAAATGAGACACACTCTCAAGAAAAAACTCGAGACCAAAATAACATATAATTTTTATAGATTTTTAGACACCAAGAACTTTGTATTCGGTTAAGTAATTTAAATGTTATCTAATTTTACAGTAGAAAGAGTAGAAAATGACAGCTGTCATGTTTGAGGCATGAGCATCAAACCTGGTAATGTTATCCTAGTGGAGAAACATGCACTGCATAGGGTCTATTGCAAATGACTTACAAGACTGTTCTTGTAGACTTGAGGTGAGCAGAGGTCAAGGTCCAAGAAAGGATCAACAGTTCAGTTTTACCTGTGCTGGGGTGTCTGAGTGCAGAGGTGCTTTCAGCAGTGGTAGCTTCAGACACTGCATGCTGTAGTCAATAGGAAAAGTACCTGTAAAAAAGAGGCTGCATGGTTAAACAGGGGGGCTAGTCTGGCAGAATCCACAAGGGGGCTCTAGTATTGGGGATTAAGGCCACAGAAACACTGTCAGTTTCAATAGACTCAGGCTAGGGGGCTCAAGGGCATAGGTGTTTTGTCCAGAAGGTCATCGAGCTTGAGGTTCCCGCGGTTCTCGGTGCATCTGCAGAAGAAGAGCAGAAACATAGCAAGACAACTACTTGCATGAAGAAAATAGGTTTTAGAGATGAGTTTTATAGAAATTCTCTAGGAAAACATGACTTTAGAGAATACTGTATGAAACCCCTAGCGTGTAAAATACTGTAATATATGTGCATATATGTGTTTTACAATTTATGGAAAAGGTACGATCGGCGCGGTAAACAGCATCATTGCGATGTCCTGAATAAGAGCTAAAACAGAAAATAAGTCTGAAATATGGTTTTTAAAAGAATTTAGTAGAAAAATATGAGTTTAAACATGCTTTGAATGAAGTATGTATATAGTAATATGGGATCACTGAAATAATATCGACTGTCAAAATATCTACTACCCAAAATATCGAGAAAAAAATATCTACAGCCAAAATATCGAGTTTGTATGTACAAACAGGTAAGTACAAAAATATCGAGTCCAAAATATCGTTTACAAAAATATAGTTTTAAAAAATATCGACTTTATTAAAAAGTGTGTTAAATTAAATTAAAATTTAAAATTAATTACTAAAATATACTTGAAAATACTTACTTTAAATTATAATAATTAAATATTTAATTAAAATTATAAAAAAAATTGTAACAATCATATTTGTTAAAACATATATATATATTACCATAAAATAATTAAATAATATCCAATATTATTAACGTACAATAACAAAATGTAAAAAATACTATTCCCACTCCAGTGGGTGCAACAGTGAGGAAAGCGTTGGATAGCGTAGGGGTAAAAAATACTATTCCCACTCCAGTGGGTGCAACAGTAGGGAAAGCGTTGGATAGCGTAAGGGTAAAAATTACTATTCCCACTCCAGAGGGTGCAACAGTAGGGAAATCGTTGGATAGCGTAGGGGTTAAAATTACTATTCCCACTCCAAAATGTGCAACAGTAGGGAAAGCGTTGGATAGCGTAGGGGTTTAAATTACTATTCCCACTCCAAAGAGTGCAACAGTAGGGAAAGCGTTGGATAGCGTAGGGGTTTAAATTACTATTCCCACTCCAAAGAGTGCAACAGTAGGGAAAGCGTTGGATAGTGTTGGGGTAAAAATTACTATTCCCACTCCAGTGGGTGCAATAGTAGGGAAAGCATTGGATAGCTTAGAGGTAAAAATAACTATTCCCACTCCAGTGGGTGCAACAGTAGGGAAAGCGTTGGATAGCGTAGGGGTAAAAATTACTATTCCCACTCCAGTGGGTGCAACAGTAGGGAAAGCGTTGGATAGCGTAGAGGTAAAAATTACTATTCCCACCCCAGTGGGTGCAACAGTAGGGAAAACGTTGGATAGCGTAGGTGTTAAAATTACTATTCCCACTCCAAATAGTGCAACAGTAGGGAAACCGTTGGATAGCGTAGGGGTTTAAATTACTATTCCCACTCCAAAGAGTGCAACAGTAGGGAAAGCGTTGGATAGCGTAGGGGTAAAAATTACTATTCCCACCCCAGTGGGTGCAACAGTAGGGAAAGCGTTGGATAGCGTAGAGATAAAAATTACTATTCCCACTCCAGTGGGTGCAACAGTAGGGAAAGCGTTGGATAGCGTAGGGGTAAAAATTACTATTCCCACTCCAGTGGGTGCAACAGTAGGGAAAGCGTTGGATAGCGTAGAGGTAAAAATTACTATTCCCACTCCAGTGGGTGCAACAGTAGGGAAAAAGTTGGATAGCATAGGGGTTAAAATTACTATTCCCACTCCAGTGAGTGCAACAGTAGGGAAAGCGTTGGATAGCGTAGGGGTAAAAATTACTATTCACACTCCAAAGAGTGCAACAGTAGGGAAAGCGTTGGATAGCGTAGGGGTTAAAATTACTATTCCCACTCCAGTGAGTGGAACAGTAGGGAAAGCGTTGGATAGCGTAGGGGTAAAAATTACTATTCCCACTCCAAAGAGTGAAACAGTAGGGAAATGGTTGAATAGCGTAGGGGTAAAAATTACTATTCCCACTCCAGAGTGTGCAACAGTAGGGAAAATAATAAATAATTCATATATTATTTAAAAAAATATAAATTAATATCTATAACAAATTATTTTAAATTAATTACCAATTTATTTTAATATAACCATTAATCAATTAAAATTACAAATTAAAATTAATTATTATTATTTGTTACCCATTAATCCAAATTAATTACTAATTATTATTTATTTAATTAACAATTAAAACGTATCTATTATTTCAAATTAAATACAATTAAATAAATTGAATTATTTAATTAATTATAAATAAATTACTTCCCACCCTATTCCCCTATAAACCCAGAACCCGCTACTGAAAATAAATAAGTAAAATTAACATAATTAGCAATTAATCAATTAAATACATTTAATTGCAAATTAAAATGTAATTAATTACCCATAAAATTTTAATTAACAATTAATTCTAAAAAAATACCAATACATTTTTTTACATATTTAATTAATTTTAATTAAATTACTTCCCACCCAATTCCCCTATAAACCCACAACCCGCTATGGAAAATAAATTAGTAAAATTAACATAATTAGCAATTATTCAATTAATTAAAATTAATTGCCAATTAAAATTTAATTATTTACCAAATATAAATTAATTAACAATTAATTAAAAAATAGTACCAATAAATAAATTTACATATTTAATTAATTATAATTAAATTACTTCCCACCCTATTCCCCTATAAACCCACAACCCGCTACAGAATTTAATTACGCAAAAAATAAAAAAACTAATTTCATTATTTAACATTAATTATAACATAAATACACAATTTTCACACATATAATAACATAAAAAACATTTAAAAAAATTAGATACTATTAAAAATTAGATATTTTTAATTACCTATATTATATACTTTGATATTTTAACTGTCTATATTTTTAACATTCGATATTACATTACTTACCTTAAAAACGATATTTTATATTCTGTCCTGTCGATGTTTTGTCCAGCCTATATTTTGAACTTGATATTATGTCCAGTCGATATTTTGGAGTCGATATTATGTCTGTTTACCAGTAATATGTGTAGTGTAATGTTCAGAATGGATTTTTTTGCATATTATTTTTGGATTTGTTAGTTGCCATTGAATGTCTGCTTTTGTTTTCCGTTCTCGTGACGTATTTGTCGGGATCGCAACTTCATCACAAAAAAACCCCAAAACTGGGAAAAGGGATCTTTTTAAAGAAAATTAACAATGTTTCGGGTGCTAGGGTGGCTCTGAATTGAGCCTTTGTGTTGCTTGTATGTATATGGCTACTACACATTAAGACCGCATGCAGAGTTTCGGGCCACTGAATAACATCCTGTTGCCTTCATCTGTAAACTGCACTCCATCATTTCTATAAATTTCATGCATGTCAAAATGCAGATCATTGTTACAGATACAGCCCATGCAATGTTCGCTGAGGAATGCAGAAATAGTTTTAATAACATGTTTCCTAGCTTTGTCAATCTGTGGACAGAATTAATAAGACCACTTCCATTTCTGTATTTGGTATATATTAGAGTACACCAAGACAGAGTGAGGGAAAAGCGATGTCAGTTCTGCAAAGGTTTCTTTGATTAGGATTTCCAGCTCTACCCTTAGTCAAATTGTCTAGGTCATTGCCACCACAGTGCACAAACATGAGGTGAGGAGCTTGGGAATCCAAAATGGATTTAACCAAAGCCAGCAACTGATGAAGCTTTAGCCCTCTCTGGCCAAACCAAGTAATCTGCACATTCGGCAAACCCAAGTCTCTGTCAATACCTCTATTTTCACATTCTCTTTAGCCCAATTAATATCGCTGTGGCCCACAATCCATACTGTAAGCATTTTGAAGTGAAGGAGCAATAGTAATCATGAGAAGGTTGGAGCTGAATGAGGTAGTTTTCCAAAGAAAAAGCAGCTAAAATGGAGTTGTTATAAATATATTTATATATATTTCATTGGATGCTGTCAGCATGAAAGTGAATAAAATTAGTTAGTGTGTTGGATGCCTTAGCAAGAAGTATTAATATTAGCTGTTGTTTAAAAAAAATAAAAGTAATGCATAAATGGATATGCTTTTGACTCTGTGGAGTAAAGCACAGTATCTTATTTGGAAGTATCATGTTCCTTCTAGAATGTGCTGTGAACTTGTGACCTACTGATTCCACTGGGTTGCCAGGTACACTGAGCTAAAACTGTATTGGGGGAAGGGTGTTAAAAAGACAGATTTCTTTTTAAGTTGAGGAGTGATGACACAATTTAAGTAATACAAAAGGGGGTGGTGATGGACGGAGCATCTGAACCAATCAAAGACTCACACCCAGTCAAAAGATCTGGGTTTGATCCATCACCGTTCTTTAGCCCACTTTGCCACCCCAGTTCAGACATGGCTATATGCAAATCAGTCTGACCCTGTGCCTCATGGGAACAGTCCAGTCCGAACTGCCAAGCCATGCCTTCCCTGGACCGGAAACAAGCTTCCGAGGACCGGTTTCTGGCATTACAGCCGTCTTCAGCCCGGCTTGCTTGAATCCAGTGGCAAAGTGAGCAAGGGACTCACGTCTGAGCATACCCTGCCACACTTATGGCGGCCAAAGCGGTACAAAAGGGGGTGGTGATGGACGGAGCATCTGAACCAATCAAACACTCACACCCAGTCAAAAGATCTGGGTTTGATCCATCACCGTTCTTTAGCCCACTTTGCCACCCCAGTTCAGACATGGCTATATGCAAATCAGTCTGACCCTGTGCCTCATGGGAACAGTCCAGCCCGAACTGCCAAGCCATCCCTTCCCTGGACCGGAAACAAGCTTCCGAGGACCGGTTTCTGGCATTACAGGCGTCTTCAGCCCGGCTTGCTTGAATCCAGTGGCAAAGTGAGCAAGGGACTCACGTCTGAGCATACCCTGCCACACTTATGGCAGCCAAAGTGGTACAAAAGGGGGGTGGTGATGGACGGAGCATCTGAACCAATCAAACACTCACATCCAGTCAAAAGATCTGGGTTTAATCCATCACCGTTCTTTAGCCCACTTTGCCACCCCAGTTCAGACATGGCTATATGCAAATCAGTCTGACCCTGTGCCTCATGGGAACAGTCCAGCCCGAACTGCCAAGCCATGCCTTCCCTGGACCGGAAACAAGCTTCCGAGGACCGGTTTCTGGCATTACAGCCGTCTTCAGCCCTTTCTGCACCGCATCAAAAATTTGTCCGACTGGATTATTTTTTTGTCACCTCTGGTCTTTTAAGTAATATAGGCTACGAGACATTCCCTCGAATAATCTCAGACCATAATCCGATTTTGATAGAGATCAGAACAGACTCACGCTCGACATCAGATCCGACATTATGGTCATTTGAACGGAAACTCTTAGCAGATCCTTTATATATAGAGCACATGAATAAATGGATTAAGGAATTTTTTTATTTTAATCGAGGGTCTGCCTCCATTCAAAATGTTTGGGACTCTTTTAAAGCCGGTGTGCGTGGAGAGGCAATCTGGCAGATGCATCAAGTAGCCTTTTGCTATTCCTAAATAGCGATTTTTAAGGAATCGCTATTTAGGAATAGCAAAAGCCTATGCATGTAGGAATCGCTATTAAAATAGCGATTCCTTAACATTACTTAATTGCTACTCGCAAATTGCTAGTCGCAATTAAGGAATGCTGTCCCATTCATTCCTAAGGGCCTACAGGCCCATAGGAATGTATTGGAGATTGCATGAGCAATTTGTGAGTACCAGTAGGTACTCGCAAATTGCTCATGCAATTTCAAGGGTGCAAGGGTGTCAAAATGACACCCTGTTGCACCCTTGAAATTGACCTATGTACATATGTTGCACACACACATGCCATAAGGGCATGTGTGTGCGCAACATGAAACTTTGAAAATTGCACAAAAGTGCTTTTTTCTAAGTTTTAGCAAATTACCATGAAGTCCAACTTCATGGTAATTTGCACCCCCTATTAGCGAATTCGCTATTTATTTTACTTTCATGCATTGCATTTAAGGAATCTCAATTTGGGATTCCTTAAATGCAATCGCAATTTAAGGAATCTCAATTTAGAGATTCCTTAAATTGCGATTTTTGCATTTGGGATGATGCATCCCAAATGCAAACATACCGGGAGCAAAGGGGCAGATTCTGAGAATCTGCCCATTTGCTCCCGGTATTTACTTTGATGCATCTGCCAGTTTGTCTTTCTCCATACATAAGCAAAAAAAAGACCCGAAATACATTAGCCATTTATTACAAGGCAGTGCTGGACTGGGAAGCTAAATTAGGTAGCGCCATCAATTCTTTTCAAGATACTGAATACATTAAAGCTACCCATGCTATACACAAATCTAAGTTGTATGAGATCTTTGCGGCCAAGCTTGCAGAACAGGTGGCAATTTTTTGTTCACAAATATATGAAGTGGGGGAAAACTCTGTCTGGATCCTGTCCCAAAAAATTAGGCAAAAAGAGGTATACAATTCGATTAACAGCATTCAGGATGAGGCGGGTCAAATCTATCAGCACCATGAAGAAATCTTGGAGGTTTTTCGGCAGTTTTATAGCAAACTGTATGATGAGGACATATTATTCTATTCCGACAAATCTATTTTAGATTTCATCTTTCCTGACATCTTAACTAAATTAACTTCCGCTCAGGCGGCATTATTGGAGGCAGATATCACATGGGAGGAAACAGAGGCGGCTATACTTTCTCTTGCCATTAGCAAAGCAATGGGTCCGGACGGCTTACCGCTGGAGTTTTATAGAGTTTTTCGTAAGGTTCTAAAACAAGATTTGCTGTCCACTCTCCTGGAAGCCCAGAAAGGGATGGCTCCAATGTCCTGGAGACAATCGATAATAATGGCCTTTCTCAAAAAGGACAGACCCCCTCTTGATCCTGCCTCGTATAGGCCGATTTCTTTAATCAAAGCAGATAGAAAGGTTTTTTCAAAAATTCTAGCTTCTGGTCTTTCTGGGAAAATTTCTGTGTTGGTTTCACACTGGCAGCGCGGTTTCATTCCTAACCGTGATACCGCGGATCATGTCCGGTGAGTGATCGCCCTAATGGACTGGGCCCAGGGGACTAATACGGCACTTGGGATCACCCTGCTGGATGCCGAGAAGGCATTTGACATGGTGGCCTGGCCGTACCTCTGGGATCTCCTTTCATTGAAAGGCTTTGGTCCTCAGATGATCACCTCATTTTTTATTTTTTTTTGCAGAGTTATATATAGCGCTAACTTGACCCGAACCGAATCAGGTATCAGAGCGCTTTACACAGCACCAGTTACGTTACATGAGGACGGACACAAATTCATTTTAGGCACGGGGAGATTAAGTGATTTGCCCAGAATCACAGGAGGTTTTTTGGCGTCGTTACCGAGACTCAAACCCAGATCCCCAGGTCCGAGGTCGAGTGCCCTAGCCGTTAGGCCAACTCCTCTCGCATTAAAAGCATTGTATGAGTCACCAACTTCCTGCATTAAAATTGGGGGGAAAAAATGTGCTTTGTTTCCTATTTATCGCGGTACACGCCAGAGCTGTCCGTCATCACCACTTCTGTTTGCCCTGTACATCGACATATTCTTAAATAAATTGAATCAAGCGGAAGATATAGTCCCTGTGTATGCTGCAAATACTAACTATAGAGCTCTTGCTTACGCAGACGACATTGTGGTGACTACCACTGATATTGTAAAGGCATTACCAAAGATAGAACAGCTTGCAACTCATTTTGGTGCTGTTTCGGGCTATAAATTAAACCTGGCTAAAACCCAAATTCTATATATCGCTCCGCAACCTTTCGTACACCCGAATACTGTGTCAGTAGCGACATACTTGGGTATTAAAATTACAACTCCAGTGTCTGCAATTCCAGAGCTTAACTTTAATACACTCCTCAAAAAAGCTAATACCTCATTGGAACGTATTGATCACCTCCACCTATCCTTATATGGCCGAAATAACGTCTTAAAAATGCTGATACTCCCGAAATTTTTATATATGTTCAGAACAATTCCTCTTGAGTTTCCCTCTGGGCTTTCTCAAGCAATTAGATCGGATGTCTGCCAGATTCATTTGGGGGTATAAGCGCCTGCGCAGAGCATATAAGAAGATGATCCTCCCAAAGACAAGGGGTGGGTGGGGCATTCCATACTTTACGATTTATTACTTTGCTTCAGTTTTACAGTTCATTACCCCTTTGTTAATAGGTTCAAAGGCCCGAATCCCAGTGAGCCACTCACCATCAATATATGAACTCGCATTGGGAGTGGAGTCCAGTGGTTGCCTTTTAAAAAACGTTGAGCCTAGTTACTTTAAAAAAACTAAGTTCAAGATTTTGTAAGCGGCGTTTGGGGTATGGAAGCAGATTAGGCGCCACTTAGGGATTCAAAAAATCTCATTACATACACCCCTCTCATCCATTATTTTCCCCTCGATCTTTAGAGATCATATAATGATCAGATGGCAGAACTCTGGCATTTATTGTGTGGGCGATTTATGGCAAAATGATCATCTTATATCCTTTCCAGAGCTGCTGGCTAAATATAATCTTACACGTTTTGATCACTACAAGTATCTGCAAATATATAGCTTTTTTAATACTTTATGCCCTGAGGAAAGGTCTGGGCTCCAGAGGATTCCTCTCATCGATAGCTTGTACAGCAAAAAGAGAATAGGGTTTTTTTATAATCTATTAATTTCATCATGTTCAGATGATATAGCGGCTCATCAAGGGAGATGGGTGGCGAAGTTTGGCATCGATAACATTCTGATGGAGGAATATATTGCCCTGGCTAATACTATTTTGATAACTGGGAAATCACGCTCGCAACATTACATGGCTTTATTTGATTTATATTATTTGCCATCGAAAATTGCTAAATGGGGATCGACAAGGGGTACATCATGTAGTAGGTGTGGTCTGTTTGCTGCCGACGCAGCACATATGTTTTTCTCTTGTCCTCAACTAACTTTCTTTGTCTCTGCAAATCAAACTTTTTTATCACTCTTCCTGGGTTTTTCAGTTATTTTGACAAATGAACTAGTCTTAATTGGATTATCCTCAGAAATATTGTCAGAGGGAAACAAAATCTACTTTTTATATCTATGGCAATTATGCGTGCTTGCATTACAAAGGAATGGATCAGTCCAGAACCTCCTTCTTTTTTTACGTGGAGGGCTCGCCTCTTAGCTATGTATCATATGGAAATGGCTATGTATAGGACAAAGGGTCGTAAAAAAAGAGCCCTAGGTAGGAAGCTTTGGGCGCCGGTTCAGCACTGGATCCAAAGGGAGCTGGACTGATCCTGTCTCTGGTTTCAGTCTTAATAGCTGTTCATCTACGGTAGACTTTTGATTTGTCTCTCCTACAATGTTTCTTCTGTGTTTGTGGATCATTTTAACTATTTTTGTAATCTGTCCTGCTTGATGAAAAAAATAAAAATGAGTAAAAAAAAAAAATAGAAATTGGATTTCTGGTTAGCTAGGGCAAGAGCCTAAGCCAGGCAGAAACCACCACTGTGGTCAGGGCAAGGGAGTTACGCACCAAACCCCAGTTAAACACTGCTTACCCCCTTGGTAACTTGGCAGAGCAGTCAGGCTTATCCCTGCGGCAATGTGTGAAGCGTTTGCCCAACACACACGGCAGCAACACACTAGGCACACCACAAAAGAAACTCCACACAAGTTTATATGAAAAATACCCTTTGTATTACTTATACAACACATTAGAACATAATCACATATATACACTGTGCCACCTGGCACTTGGTATGACTTTACAGGGATTATGAACACTACGGGGCCAATCGGGCCACTGCCATAACTTCCCCTAAATAAAAGTTAGTGAAAACAACCAGGCGTTACTGGTAATAGGTCACTTAGCATAAACACATTATGCATAAATCATGAGGCATGAACATCATAGCACTTCCTGGTATAGCATGCTATGCAAAACATAATAAGTAGTAGAGCAGTACATCACCACAACACATCATGCCAATCATCATCAGTGCCCCCTAGTAAACACTTGTAAGGGGTGCACACACACTGGCCACTCTCAGGTCAGAAACTGCACAATAGGCGAACTTTACACCACATCAAATAATCATGTTATGTCCCACATAAATATAGGAGTGAACTTCAGGCCATCTGGCCTTAAACTCGGGGACCCATTCTGAGCATCCCTGCAATGCCCTTGACCAAAAGTCAGGGCACTCCCCACTCTGTGTGTCTATCAAGCAGCTGCCAGCGATCTGGTGGTGCAGCTGCGAACACCGTTTTTTGCCCCCAAACTTAGGGCAACATCAAAAGTGACTCAGGGCAGTCTCTGTCATCGAGCAGGGAGGAAAGCCTACACCTTACTCCCCCTCCGTTGCCCTGGCTCGAAATAAGTGATGCTCCCACCCTCACAGCGACCGGAGCTCAATGTGAGAGAACTCAATCCCACTCACCATTTCTTGGGGGCTGAGTGGTTCTGCGCACATATGTGCTCTGTAACACATGGGAGCCGGGAGGGGTCCTACCTCTTGTCGGCTCCGGTCTCAGGGTACTGCCTCTCTGGCAGGCCACTCACTAGAGAAAAGGCAGAAAGTGGCAGAAGTAAGCCAGCAAGGCTCCGGTCCTTCTTCAGTTTGTCTGGTGAGCCTGTGAGGCTCTGTCTCTTTTTGCCACCGGTCTCGCCCACCACAGGCTTGGCAAAATGCAGGGCAGAGCTGGGCCCCGGCAGGCCAGATCACAAGGCCCCCCCAGCAGAGCGGCAGTCCTTTGTGGCGGTTCCTCCTGGTGGATAATAGGTTCTCTGTGCACATTTAAAATAATCCGAAGTTAATCTAATGTCCAATTCTCATTCAGTGTTGCTCCATACGTCGCACTGCGTCAGTCAGTGCCTTTGAAATACCCAAAATGATCAGGTCAGGCATACCATTCCCCAGTGAATGTGCGCACTTTTTGATGGAAACCAACAAAATTCCTTATCCAAATTAATAACCGCCAAAAACTCAGTAAATGAGGCTGTGAGCTATATTTCTTGATATTTTACATCCTCTTTATTCTCAAAGGAATTTGATTATTTGACTTTTCACTTGAATTCATAACAATGTGTTGAACATCCAGTTCTGTTTAATCAATGTGTTTCACAACCCAATGCATTTCGGGTCACTGCCTGGACCCTTCTTCAGGGGTCTAAAAAATGAAATAAAACAAGATTCTAATCAGTCCATTCTTACACAACATGTTATCATTGCAAAACATAATCACATTAGGATCTCCATGTATTTCATAAACTCTGTTGAATAATGTCAAACCCAATATGTTCATAATATACAAACAGTCAGAATTATAAATATCAAAGCTGTTTCTCATGTGACTTATGCCGATTAACCCAATAAAACGATCGGCTCTAAAATCAGTCCAACAGCTGAACTATCAAGGTGCCTTGCATTCCTAGAACATATGAAATTGTTTCAGCCACTTAGTGGGTCTATCTGCATCACGATAGTGGCCGTATATACAATCCTATTGCCAAAAACTTAAACGTGATCTCTGGCTGTGTTCCCAATTATAAACTGCGAGAGTCATATGTATTTGCTTCCTAAACTAAGGTTATATTTTAGTTGGTACCTGCAGATCATGTGTCATAAAACCCCCTTTCTTAGTGGTGCCGCCTCACGCTACCTCGCATTTCACTCGCTCATATCAGTGAAAGCTGCTCAATCATATAGCTTCATATACGTGCTTAACTATTTGATGGCATAGCCATTACTTCCAATCTATATGCTTCGCCCAAACTTACTTTGTAAACCACGATACCAGCATGGAGTCAGTTTCCAAATACCAATGCTCGTAAACTCTAAGTGAATATCAATGCGCGCTGCGTGCCGCACCACGTGACAAGAGTCACGTGTGAGTTCCTCGCTATGATTTAAAAGGCAAATACGTTCTGTGGGATACCAAGAACAATAAAGTGTTTATATAAAAAAACTGACTCTATATTCATATGGATACGAGCTGCATAACTTGAAGGAACATCACTTGTAAGGTCCTAAACATGAGAGCCTGAATATTAGGATATAAATGCATTAGCAGTGTACATGAAATCAAATCATAGTACATATTGAAGTCATCTACAATGAATAAAAAACACAATAATGTTCAATGTGGTCAGAAGAATCTTAGAGAAAACATGCTAATTCAATCCGGTTGTTTAACCCAATCGGGTATGTCGAGTTCAATCTCTTAATCCAAAAGAATTCAGATCTCAAAAGCTGTTTGTGTGAATCCATGTCTGGACGAATTTTTAAAGTCTCCAAAATGGTGAATCTCAACTGAGACACGTTATGTCCTGCTTCCAACCAGTGCATAGCAACAGATGACTTTTAATTTTTCAATCTTATGTTGGATTTATGTTCTGTAAATCTTGTTTTAATCTTTCTTTCTGTGATCCCCACATACATTTTGCCACATGGACATTTTATAGCGTATACGACATTCTTAGTATCACATGTACTCGTGTGTTTGAGGCTAATCATGGTACCTTTTGATGGATGTGTAAATTCATTACCTTTGATGACATTATTGCAATGAGTGCAAATACCACAAGTTTGCATGCCTCTGAATTGAGTGGATCAACTTTTTGCAGGTTTTTTGGACAATAATAGTTATTTCAAATTCCGTGAACGTTGAAATGCAAAGATCACTTTGTTATTTGATATACATCTCAAGTCAGGTTCTGTCTCGATCAAATGCCAATGCGTTTTAATGATATTCTTTGTTTGACCAGCTTCAGTAGAGTGTTTCAAAATGCATATGTTAGTTGTTTCTTTTGTCGGGTTTTTCTGTTTGAGTAGAGTGGATCGCTCTAAAATTTTCACTTTATTAATAGATTAAGCGATCAATGTTTCAGGATATCCTCTATCCATGAATCTCCCAGAAAAGGTTTTAATAGATTCCATAGCTTCTTCCTGAACGCTTGTGATCCTTTTTAATCTTATAAATTGAGAGAACGGTAAGTGTTTTTTTAAAGAAAGTTGGTGAAAGCTTTTGAAGTGAAGGCTATTGTTCCGGTCTGTTGGTTTCATATGGACATTGGTTTTTATGCCACTACTTCCGATTTGTATTAGAATGTCTAAGAATGGAATCCTTTCTTTCTCGATCATGTAGGTAAATTTAATATGTTACTGACAGTGATTTAAACATCAAATGTTCTCAATGAGTACGTTCTGTTCCCCATTCCTAATCATAAAGATATTGTCAATATATCTTTTATATATGACAAGATTGTTCCTCCATGTTATGTCCTGTAAAATGTGATTGTGTTCAAATTTTGACAAGAACATATTCGCATAGGCCAGGGCCCTGGCAAAGCACATAGAAGTGCCATTACATTAAGAAAAAAATGTATCTTCCCATTGCCATTAAATTGAGAAAAAAATGTACCTTCCTATTGTTAATAGCTGTGGTACAACACAAAATGCATAAGTTCCAGTAATAGAATTTTATTTGCTCCTTTGCATTCATTGTTCAATAAAAACCATTCAATGGCTTCAAGCCCTTCATTGTGTGGAATTGAAGTGATTAGAGAAGTAACATCCACTATACACAACCTCCAGCAATGACTCTAGAAGGTTTAGGAAAGCTGTAGTGTCCTTAATATATGTACTCCAGTTTTGGACCAATGGTTGAAAAAATCGATCCAAATATTGACCTACTGCTTCAGAGATTGAGCCACACACTGACACTATAGGTCTAAAAGGAGGCTACCATAAGTTTTTATGTACCTTCGAAAACATATAAAATTGGGGACGTCGAGGAAATTCACTATCTAGGTGCGTGTATGTCTTCTCACTTATCCAACCCATTTCTAAAGCTTTGTCTAGAATTTGCCTGAGAACTTTTTGAAATTGCACAGTGGGATCTTTATCGAATTGCCTGTATATATTTTTACTTTAGCTGTTGGACTGATTTTAGAGCTGATCGGTTTCATTGGGTTAATTGGCATAGGTCACCTGAGAAACAGCTTTGATATTTATAATTCTGACTGTTTGTATATTATGAACATATTGGGTTTGACATTATTCAACAGAGTTTATGAAATACATGGAGATCTTAATGTGATTATGTTTTGCAATGATAACATGTTGTGTAAAGATGGACTGATTAGAATCTTGTTTTATTAAACTTTTTAGACCCCTGAAGAAGGGTCCAGGCAGTGTCCCGAAATGCATTGGGTTGTGAAACACATTGATTAAACAGAACTGGATGTTCAACACATTGTTATGAATTCAAGTGAAAAATAAAATAATCAAATTCCTTTGAGAATGTAAAATATCAAGAAATATTGCTCACAGCCTCATTTACTGAGTTTTTGGCATTTATTAATTTGGATAAGGAACCTTGTTGGTTTCCATCAAAAAAGTGCGCACATTCACCGGGGAATGGTACGCCTGACCTGATCATTATGAGTTCCTCCTGGTGCCCAGCAGTCCTTCAGTTCCAAGTAAGCACAATCAGTACACCTTACATGGGGCCATAGCCCCAGTATTTATATCCTTCAAGTCTGTACTGTCCTGGCACAGGGCCTTGTACCCAGTCCAAACCAGTTCTGGGGGCACTTGATAAATGCACAACCCTCCCCATTGTCAGTGTAGGCTCTCGCCCCAGACACACCACAGGGGGGCAGAGCCAGCATTGTGGAAGGCAGGCAGGCAGAGCCCTATTCAGGTTCAGGTGCTACTCCTTCCACTACTCCAAATGCAGATCAGGCCTATTCAGTCTAGCGCTGACTCACCCACGCTCTTTGGAGCAACTGCACCTCCCCAGCCCCTGTCATCCAGAGCCACACATACAATACACAACAGGAAGGCACAAAGACACATAGCACACAGAAATGCCCACTTCTAAAAATGGCATTTCTAAAATAGTGATAATAAATTTGCGAACACCATTATGCAACATTTATTGCCACTATTCGAAACATACCAAACTTGATCACGCCACCCCTCTCCTATCAGGAATTACTACAGAGAGGCATATCAGGGAAACCCCTATGCATTCCTATGAGAGGGCAGCCTCAAAGCAGTGAGAAACCAAATAGGTTGTTTGTCACTACCAGGACATGCCACAAAGTTAAGGCACATGTCCTACCTTTTACTTACACTGCACCCTGCCCATAGAGCTTTCTAGGGCCTACCTTAGAGGTGGCTGATATGAAGTAAAATGGGAGTCACAGACTTGGTGACCACTTTATGTGCCACGTCACAGCAGCAGTAAACTGCACACGCAGGCCCTGCAATGGCAGAGACCTAGGACAGGTTTGAAAGGCTACTTTGGTAGGTGGTGCAAGCAGCGCTGCAAGCCCACCAGTAACATTTAATTTACTGGCCCTGGGTATATGAGATACCACTTTACAAGGGACTGATAGGTAAATTAAATGCGCCAAATAGGTGTAGATCAATCTTACCAAGTTTACAATAGAGCGCACAGTATCACAGTGATATGAAAAAATGTATCAGATGAATTGTATCCATAAGAGGGTATGTGTTTAAGAGGTTAGTGCTGAATGTTTTGGGAAGTAAAAGAAAAATGAATTTGTGCCTCTTTATTACATTGTGTATTTTATTGAATAATAACAGTATAGTATTGTTATTCAATTACGCAGACACTACACATGTACTCTTGCAACCAGGCAGGTAGAAAATATGTAGTCATTCAACTATGCAGGCACTACCCATACATTCATCTAATCACTTAGGTACTAACTTTTGTACTTATGCAATTAACAAGGCTGTAACTATGCAATCATTATAAAATTTGCACAGAACCTATGCAGCCATCTTAACACCCACGTACAACCCATGCAGTCATTGAAATACTGAGGCACATGCATGCACTCATGAAACACCTAGGCACTACTCATGCACTCATCTAATTGCGTAGAGCGTGCCATTGTAGGAAACCTATCACCCATCCAGTACCTATGCAGTTATGTAATTACTGAGGCACTACTCTTGCACTAATACAATCACCCCAGCAGTACACTACTTTCATCCAGTCTCTAAAAATGGACTCATGCAGTCACTTAGAGACTAATCATCCACTCATCTAATCACCCCGGCACTACTGATACACTTATTCAATTATCTAGGCACTACCCATGTAGATATCTCAACACCCAGGCACTACCTGTTCACTCAACCAAAAACAAATGGGCAGCATCCAATCACTGAAACACTATTCATACACTCATTCAATAGGTTAGGTGCTATGCATGGACTTAAACAACCATGGATGCCCTATCCAGTCACTCATTTAATCATTCAGGCTCTACTCATACACTCATCCAAACACCTAGATACTAGTGGTATGTTCATGCAAACATGCAGTCAGTAACTATGCAGATATGGAATGACCATGGGGTTATGACATAGTCAGGGAATCACTAGCTACGTACATCCTTGGGGAATCACCTAGGCACTACCTATGCACTCATTCAATCATCAAGAGAGTACTGAGGTATTCAACCACAAACCCATGTGTTTAAAAGTACAGAGAAATATGTAGTCTTTTAGAACTATGTGCGGAATTATTTATGCAACCTGTCATACACTCTTTGCAAGTACTCAGAAGAATTAGCAAGCTATATAGTTGGATATAGATTAATGTGTAGTTTGTATTTGCAACATTTCCCAAAATGTTAATCGAATATATTTAAGTAGAAAAGTATTGAGATACTAAATACAACAGTGACACAGTGGTAGAGAGGCACGCAAATAGGTCTTGAGTATGTTTTTTGTTTTATAGTGTTGAGGTTGAGACAGTGTATGTACTTCTACACTTGGATAATGCAGCGCAGAGTTGCAAGCCATTTGGCCACACCTTGCTGCATTACTTTCAAAGCACAGGGATGCATCATAGTTACAACAATATGATGGAACCCTGAGCTCTCCCCTGTGCTGGTGCACAACTGGCTGTCATGTTCCAATGGAGGCACCCTTGCACTATGGTGCAAGGGTGCCTATGTTGTGGGCTGATTGTTTTTGTGCAGGAACAATCACAAGAGGTCTTTTCCTCTTTCTGTGTTGCTGCAGAATGCAGCACATATAGAAAGAGGAAAAAACAAGCAGTGCCTCCCTACACCTCCCCCGGGGAGGTGTGCAATTCTGACGCATTCCTAGGTGTATAAATCATTAAAAATCTGGGAATGCAGCAAAATGCATTGGTGTTGTGAGGGAACACCCAAAGCAACACCCATTCTGTAAATTGCTACATGAAAAGGGCTCAAATTTACAAGGCCACGAAAACCCTTGCAGAGTGGCTTTACATGGCCTTGTAAACATGGTGCACTACAATCACCTAGGCACTACCTATGCACTCATTCAATCATCAAGAGAGTACTGAGGTATTCAGCCACAAACCCATGTGTTTAAAAGTACAGAGGAATATGTAGTTTTTTAGAACTACGTGCGGAATTATATATGCAACCTGTCATACACTCTTTGCAAGTACTCAGAAGAATTAGCAAGCTATGTAGTTGGATATAGATTAATGTGTAGATTTTTGTTTGCAACATTTCCCAAAATGTTAATCGAATATATTTAAGTAGAAAAGTATTGAGATACTTAATACAACAGTGACACAGTGGTAGAGAGGCACGCAAATAGGTCTCATGTATGTTTTCTGTTTTATAGTGTTGTGACAGTGTATGTACTTCTACACTTGGATAATGCAGCGCATAGTTGCAAGCCATTTGGCCACACCTTGCTGCATTACTTTCAAAGCACAGGGATGCATCATAGTTACAACAATATGATGGATCCCTGAGCTCTCCCCTGTGCTGGTGCACAACTGCACTATGGTGCAAGGGTGCCTATGTTGTGGGCTGATTGTTTTTGTGCAGGAACAATCACAAGAGGTCTTTTCCTCTTTCTGTGTTGCTGCAGAATGCAACACATATAGAAAGAGGAAAAACAAGGAGTGCCTCCCTACACCTCCCCCGAGGAGGTGTGCAATTCTGACGCATTCCTAGGTGTATAAATCATTAAAAATCTGGGAATGCAGCAAAATGCATTGGTGTTGTGAGGGAACACCCAAAGCAACACCCATTCTGTAAATTGCTACATGAAAAGGGCTCAAATTTACAAGGCCCCGAAAACCCTTGCAGAGTGGCTTTACATGGCCTTGTAAACATGGTGCACTACACGACGCCAATGGTGGCTCAAAAACGTGACACTGGCAGTGCGTGGGGCTTGTAAATACGCTCCCTTGGCTTGATATTCATTTTAAAATTTACTACAGAAGGGATAAACTGGTATTTTACCATGGATAAGTTAGAAGTGAGATATGGTACGTCTGTGTTGTAGGACAGGCTGCTAAAATGTCAGAAGGTAACTAATAAATAAAGTTTAGTGATTTGCTTTGGGTTTACTATAATTGAAATGAGTGCATGTTGTAATATAGCTAGGTTCATATGTAGGCTAGGGTAAAAATTTAAATATACTTTTACAGAATAATATATACATAACTACACATCGTTAGAATGCCTACAAAAGCTCAGAGGAAAAATCAACAGAAGCAACTACAGTATATCTGCAGAAATGAGCTACAAAAGGGGCAAAATGAAGAAAAAGTGCTAAAAGAAAAAAGAGCTACTTGTAAGAGGACAAAGTAATTTCTAAAAAATATAAGAGGACATTTACAAAGATTACAAAATAAAGAAAATACCATTATGACTATGAGAAACAGCAAGAGTGGATAATGTGTACATTGGAAGAACAGAAAAGATTGGAGCAAAGATGGAAACAATATAACCAGGAGACAGAAGCAGTTTAAGGAAATCCGAGCCAGGATGTTTCGTAGTGGAGTGATTGTATATATAGAGACATTTAAAGAAGTGTAGAAGAAGGCAAGATGAAGTGAAACCAAAAAACGAGTTGGGGGAGTAGTTGATAAGGCCCTTGCTTTGAAGAGGAAGGTTTTCCTTTTGATTTTAAATAGAAGGAAGACTGTGTTGTGCATGAGGAGACAAAACCAGAAGACAAGATTAGTGAATAGAAACAACATTTTTACAGTTTTTAGTGGAGAACGGATACATAATTCTATTACGCAGCCTTTCTTTAATGAGCAAAGCTATCTCCAGGAAAACAGATTAGTTCATGCTATTGATGAAAGAAGACAATGTTATGAAATGAAGAATGGTAGTCCTATAGCAAAAGAGGTGATTGTGCCAAGAAATTTTGAAGAAGTTATTGCAGAAGAGGTACAAGGAAGGTGTAGTCAGGCTCCTGTATACAAATAGAATTGTAGTAGTGTTTGTAGTGTTAGACAGCAATCCATTGATATATTGAGAAAATTCCAACGTATCTTTCGAAAGCGAAGTTTAAAATACAAAATAAGTTATACCACTCAACAATACGAACTTCAGTTAGGAGGCTGTACTATGTGAAAACTCCTGATTTATGTTTAGGAGAAATGAATAGAGCACTTTTGCATGGTACTGTGGCAGACATAGAAAAGGTTTGTGGTGATGTGCAGTTTCGTTTCCTTGGTCCTGAGCACGATACTAAGGAAAATGAACAGTTGTTAAGAGGAGGAGTTGCAGAACAGGACACATATATTACAGTTTTAAAAAAGAGATTACAAAATTTAACACAGTGTTGTTCTAAAAAACAGATTATGTTTGTATATTTTGTTGATGCACTTACTAGAAGAGTTATACAAATACTGTTGGCTTATATTTAGCAAGCATTTGCAATGCAATCGGTCTTGCCTTTGGGACCTTATATGTATTTTCGCTGTGCAGCACACTAGCGTGGGTTCTTAAACATCTACTGTTCTTTAACATGGAGGGAAGGTAAGCACCAAACTGCGTGGCACGCAAGGTATGGGAACACATGGAAAGAAATATTGCCTTTCAGCAGGAAACAATAGTCAAAATCTCTGTTTTTAATATAAAATCAGGGCCTTCGGTAGTCAAATCACTAAAAATACAAGATTTAAAAAAAATACCATTGTCTACGGGTGCTTGGGGAAGACGATTTCCAGGGACTGGAATCTAGAGAATGCTAAAGTGATTCTAGTATTTTACTGACCTCTGCTGGTCGTTTTCTATCAAGAAAGTTAAATATAGGCAGTTGACAGAATTTTTGTTTTTAAAGTCCCTCAGCAGAAAGCACTTCTGGTGTTTTACCAACCTCTACTGGTCGTTTTCTATCAAGACAGTGAAATAGAAGCAGTTGAATAGAAATAAAAGTCCCTAAGCGGAAGCAGAAAAGTCCTAGGGCTGATCTCCAGAGCCCACAAAGTACATACACATATAAGTATATACTTAAGTATATACAAGAGGTCTCGAATGCTTGACCTAAAAAGTGAAAAAGTAAGTAATGATAACTGGCAAAAGTAATTTATTTTTAGAGGGACGCTTTGACTTGTCTATACGGCACGTCATATGTAAGTAGTGTTACAATAAATTAAAAGATAATGAACAACACATAGATATTAGATTCCCTTTTTGTAAGATAATAAAATGTCTGCTAATGTAGAAGAACTATGAAGGGCCCAAAAAAAATTAAAACATTTATCATTCTGTGCAGCATTGCAAAGGGCTCTTATGGACTGCTCTCCAGCACTCACTACAACTCAACAATCCATGCAGTATGATGCCATCAGGAAAAACCGTGGAGCCAAATCTGGAAGTTGAGATTGGCCCTCTGAAGGGAATCTCTGCCCCAGTGTTGTTGTGGCTGGTATTGAAATTCAGAGCCCTTCAGCTTTTTGTTGCCTTCTTTCTGCTTTTACACTATTCCAGCAGCGGTATGTGCGGGTAAGAGCAGTGCGGAGGTAGGGTCAGGTGGGGGGATTTTGACAGACGACGATGAGGAAAAATGTATTATTTGTATAATTTTCCCACGTGGTGGTTTGTTGAATCCCCCAAACCCGGCACACCACTCTTACCTGCACTGGCTGCTCCCACACTATTGCTTTGGTATGTTTTTAGATAGTAAAAATTGACCTAGTCCCGGTATTTTTATTTTTAATTTCTTCCTCTAGACAATGTCTTGTGCCATATTGTGCATTGTGCAATCCTGCTCACTAAGAACTCAATTTAAAGAATGTTCAAGATGGACAGATAGAGAAATGGCCGTGTTCTTCTTATTGTTTTAGTTGAAAAGCGTATTATCCAATTATATTTATTTATTTCTCTGTGACAACATTTTCTGTTTTGTTCTTGAATTTTGATTAGTGGTTTTGTAAAGTTGTAAAAAAGTTTTGTTAGTTTTATAGTTGGAGCATTTTCTATGTTAGGTTTAAGATGATAGAACATGGCTGTCCTCCCACATGAATATTTTTTCTTTGTTCCTCTCAAGTGGATCTTTCACATTGCATTCGATTGTACTACTTTTGGAGCAGTTTTTTTTATTCCTGGTGAGTTTGGGTAAGAAATGGTAGCTTGATGGATGTTTTGTAGTTATGTTCTATTCGTGAGTTCCGATGTTATAAGTTATTTTTGAAAAAAAATTTGGTTAAATGTGCTGTTAAAATAAAGTTAAACAATTATGTTTCTAAACAGCAAGGCTTAAACTGTGTGTAAAATATGTTCATATATCTTTTTTAAATATTGTCATTTGCATTTGTGACTACTGATTTCATTTCGACATCCAGTGTTGCTGTGAAGAAGGAAAATACATTTTTGATGGAGTTATTTTTGACAAATGATTACAAATGGGTGTTGCAGGGATTTCTGTTCCAATGCAGAACTATGCACAGAGACTTAGGGCCTTAGTAAATTAGGGTGTGCCAAAACTCACCTTAGTACCCACAATCCCCTACCAGACTAGCATCAGTGACTCATTGGTTCCTCGTCCTATAGCAAATACACCAATGATTAGTCAACCCAGAACATCCGACTTAGGATACCTCAGGTAAGGTGGAAAACAGAAACACTCTTTTGTTATACTATCATACCAGTCCAAAACAGGGAGCAATTGGAGACACGAGCTAGTTTGAAATGTTTATTTCTAACATCATGATCTCAGGCGCAGTACCTTAGCTAATACAAGCAGACATATAATGAGAAACAAGATTGTCAGCATAGTTACTATTCCATAGAATACAAAGGGAGAAAGCATGTTATAATGCTAACTGGAAACAGGTTTTACATATACTTAGATTTCACCCTCCCTTGCTAGTAGGTTATTTTATAACTATTAGAAGGTCTCATAGGCTTACATAGGCGGCCCCATACCTCTGGTATTTAGCAGAAGTGGATCACATCAGATTCTGCACAAGCTCTCAGCATAAGAATGTTCTCCAAGTGTGTGAGATCATGCCTACGCAGTGCATTATTAAACACGCCATTATCAGAGGTGGCCACAGCTACATATGTGTTATGGCTAGAACGTGCGCTGATCTATTAGAACAACAGCCACAGTGCCTAAGATAACCTTGACGGTCTCAGCTCACACTGTACAGACTAAACTATCGAAGCAGTTTAGAAATGCAGCAAAACAAGTTATTCTTATTTGAAGCAAAATACTCAGTGTTCTCTAAACAGGAAAGGAAAAATGGCGTTTAAACTTCCAATAAGCCCATGTCAAGTTAACACTGTATGAATGTATGGGTCATCCCCACGATACCCTCCCTTGATCGGAGCACGTGGAAGTAATAGGGTCAAATCAGGAAGGCAGAGTTCAAGTTCGAGAGGCAGAGTCAAGTTCAAATTTGCTACACTGGAAAAAACGGGAGCAAACTCCGAACTAGGAAATAGTTCCACCAAATGTATACTTCTCTCGGGACTTTATCAAAAATCGAAGGGAAACAAGAGAGAAAAAAATCCGCTGTTCAACACATGACGTCAGTCGTGGAAGAGAGAGAGAAAGGAAAAAACTGTCTCACTCCAACAGCGTATATGCACAATACGTTGCAACAGCCTCAAATAGGAAGTCATTGTTCTCATCTGAAAATATTTCAGCCATCCATTTCATTAATGGAAAAGAACAGACATGTTCCTCAATTACCGGAGCCTCTAGTACCATCAGAGGACAACTTCGGTTTCTTCAATGTAACTGGGTGCCAGGAAATCATGCGCCGCTGCAAACACATTCCAACGTCCCAAGACTCCATGCATCGCTGCAAAGGCCATAATCCCTCCGCCAGAACAAAGCAATTCTGGAGCAACTAAGGGGCTCACCAGCTGATCATAATCTGCATTGGGAGACACCGTACTGCAGAGACACAAATCCAGGGACCAGTCGAAATCGCAGCTCAGGCAATGAAAGACAGGCTGGACGCATGTGAAAAAGGAAAATCAAAACGATAATCCATAAGCCCCCCTCAATGTAGCCAGAGGCAGCGCCCCATAATAGCTAAGCATTCGGTTGCGCAGCAACAACAGTCGGGACATATTGTCGTGAACCACAGGATGTGCATTCATTTTTAAATAAAAAAAGTAACAGAAGCACTCCGGCCACCAAAGCGAGCATTAAGGAAAATCCACCAAAGAGGCTGGAAAAAATCGAATGAAAAAATGCCGGGAACACACCAAATATAGTTTGGAAGGAAGTGACAAGGCCACTACCAACAATTTTAGAAAAGTGTGCCAGCCCGGTGGTCGAAGAGGCATTAAAGATAGTGTGAATTAACTCCCCAAAATGCAAAGGCAAATGCGTATTTAAAAAAGCATGTACTTCTGTGCGGGTGTTGGCCACATTAAGGACAAATGTTTAACGAGCATATGTGAGGGCAACTTCTTTCTGGGACAATAGAGCTCTGATTCGACTCAGCTTGTTGAACTCTGCCTTCAAGGTCGGAATCGACGGCCAGATGGAAACATCCAGCTTCCCATGTGGAGGAGGAAACAAGACATTTTTACAACAAACTAGTCTCTCTGAAACCGTAACTATGTAAGGAATTCCTGAGACCATCCAACAACAGTCTTCATTATGTGATAGTAAATAGCTACCGTTTGCTAGTAATGTGAATGTTGGTGTGATAGCAGGTGTAGGTGTGCCTTTTAAAACACACGCCAGATTAGGCGCGTTCTGGTTGCAAGAGCCATGGATTTGAATATTCCTACACACTAATGAGCGGTCAGGTGTCGTTGTGCAATCCTCACCATTCAAATAAACCTCTTTACCCTCCCTCAGGCATCTGTATGTAAATGGCAGAGACCAAGCTTCATGGAGATAAGCGCTGCCTAAAGGTTCATATCTGCCTATGGCATAATACTTCATGCAAGCTTCAAACTCGAAAAGAGGGAAAGGGAGTGTGATCAATCTGTGGATAATTAACTATACACTTTTATGAAACATTTCAAAAAAATAATACATTCAATGTTTATAGTCACTGTTTTCAAACAATATTTTATATATGAAATGCAGACTAAACCATAAATCCAAACATTATTGTTGTCATTCACAATAAATTTAACTTTCAATGCATTTTTAACATGTTCAACAATGGTCCAAAAATTAAATCCACAAAAACATCATGGACGACTTTTCTTTTGCCCAATGCATTTCAAGCTCTCCGAGCTCTTCATCAGGGGCCTGTTAACATGAAAAGTAAGGTTTGATTAATCATATATATATGCAAGACATCACGTCTATCACAAGATACATGGCTTCCATACTCTGATGAAAATTGTAAAAAGCAAGCAACATGAAAACAGCCCAGTCACCTCACCCCTATGTGTAAAAAATAATAAATAAATGAACTCACTCGTCCAGAAGTTCGGAAATAACTTCAATCCTAAAAAGAAGGAAATTAAGCTTGACCCAAATTCGAGCAAATCTAATAGTTAAACTCCTCTAGAAGACACCTCCTCAGCCTTCTTACCTTGAAAAAAGCTTGCTACACGATTTACCACTCCTTGAAGGACTGCCAGCTAGCTCACTCGCCTCACTTAAGCATTTCTTCACAAATGTCATACCAGTACAAACTGACAAGGAGGAACCAGAAATGTTGGAATTTAGACCCAAATCAAAGTTTCAAGCTCCAGTGTCTCACAAAATTCTTGATGCTTTTGAAAACGCAGTGATTAATGATTTGGAGCGTCTTAATATGAAGAAATCCAAAAGGAAGAACATATCAGCATACGACAGAAGTATCTTGAAAGGACTTCAAGAAAATCAAAACATTTTTATTCAAAAAGTTGACAAAGGAGGAGCCATTATTGTAATGGACAGAACCATGTACAACCAAAAAGTTGATGAACACGTTTCCGACATATCAACTTATTTTGAACTTGAGAAAGATCCCATCGAAGATTTACAAAAGGTTCTTCAAGAGATTTTAACACAGGCACATGACCTAGGTTATATTTCAGCCACCACTAAACAATTCTTGACTGTTCAAAACCCGAGGAGGCCAAGTCTCTATATGCTCCCAAAGGTGCATAAGAACTTAAAAGATCCACCAATGCGTCCAATTGTGACCGGTTGTGGTACCCTTTTTGAACCACTCGGTCAATATATTGACAAAGTATCATCAAGATGAGAATCAGGAATGGTTTTCAATAAAGGACTCGAAATTGCAAGCATATCCAATGCCACATCAGGCCCGTTCCTAGGAGCCGGGACCAAAACAGAATTCCTCTGAAGTGCCGGACAGGAGACCGCAGGTGTCATGCTAAGAAGTATCAGCCACTCTGTGTAGTTTGACATTGTCAATGGAGATGTACCTTTTTTCTTTATGACCTGGAAGTGGTGTTAAAATGACTGTTCTTGTGCCCTGCACGCCAAGCACAGGAACTGTAGCCCGATACGAGGGTCCAAATTCTTTCTTGTTCTCGATCTTCTCTCGGACCAGTTCTTCGAATCGGGGTAGCCAGCCAACTACCGGGATATGCAACGCAGCATCAGATGTGGAGGGCAAGTGTCCCTTTGCAAGAATGTCTCTTGTCTGTTGTAGATTCTGTAAAACATGACAATGTTCGTCTACGTCAAAGGGGGAAGCAGCCGCCGCCTGGTCTAGACCTTCAAGGTCCATAACGAACATTTTGATACCAAAGAGCATTTCGTATTAGGTCCACCCACTCAGAGACCTTCTAGGGAGATTATTAAGTGCACGCTGAACGCTATTGAGATGGGCTAGCCAGTTCCTGCCAGTGCCTATAACCCTGGCTGTCAATGACTGCTTTAAATCACGGTTCATTTGCTCCACAACACTATTACCCTCAGGTCGGTATGGAGACGAAAATTTGACTTGGACCCCCGAGGAACTTATGGCATCCTTGTACGCCTTAGAGGCGAATGCTGGACCCTGGTCCGAATGGAAGGTACCACAGGCAAAAATTCCCACAAAGACACGCAAGTCTCTTATGACAGTTCGCGAATCCGCGCTGCAGTGTGGCCACACACAAATAAAGCGTGTGCAAGAATCAACTACAACTAAGATGTACTTATCCGCAGTATCCGAGGAAAATGGACCGCAGTGATCTAAGTAAACACACCCAAATGGTTTATTAGATATGTGCAACTGTGTCTGTGGCGGACGCGTAGCAGTCAAAGGCTTGATCTGCTGACAAATATCATATTGAAGGACATAATCACATGTCTGTTTGTACAGTCCCCGCCACCAGAAACGTAGTTGTAGCTGAGTTACAGTAGCCGAAACTCCTGCATGCGCGGACGCAACACCTTTGTGGGCAGCTGTAATCAGTGTGGGCCTGTGGTCTGCTTTGGGAGTCAATCTGTCACCAACGTTGGGTATTTTCACATAAGGAACTTTATCAGGACTTAAGTGATAAGTATACTTCGAAGGAAATCCCGTAGGACATTTACTTCCCATCTCAGTTGCGCCAATAGCTGCCAAGATGTCATCATCAATCTTACTTTTGGAACGTGTAACTGCTGCAACCAAATATGTTGATACTACTGACTTCGGGCCTCGTCGGCCAAACTGTTGCCAACAGCGTGAACTCCCACAGATGGCAATCATTCTTTCAGGTCAGCCACTCAGACCCAGATCATTTTATGTTTTATTGTGCTACCCTTGGAATCGCGATAATCATTTTGAATCCAAAAGAATAGATTGTCATTGTAAGACTGGACACAGTAATAAGAGTCACTCACAATAAGAGTAGTCACACTAGGATCTGCGTACTGCAATGCAAGCAATAGAGCATGGAGTTCTGCCAATTGGGCGGTACAGTCCCCTAATGTCTGTGTATGCACGACATCGGACTTGAACTCTCCATTTACCATAGTACCAACCACAATTGCGCAGGCAGAAACATACGCATGCTTAGACCCATGCGCAACTTGCGCAGAACCGTCAGTGTAAATGATACAATGGAAATCCTCCAGCGGACGCATAGACAAAGGATCTGGATGAACAAATTCACACTGCAAATACTCCTGCGACTGTAAGGAGGCATCAAAAATGAACCTGACATCCGGAGACGTCAATGGTGTGGTCCATTGTGTCCACTTTGGGTGCAAAGCTTTAGAATTAGGTACACTGGCTTTCGTCACTGCTTCCAGGGCAGGATACGGGGTAACAACCAACAGTGCGCGTTCCTTTAGAATCGCCATTTGCACTGCTGTCAAAACTTTTTCCACAGTGGAAAAACGCATTTCAGCCGAAGTGTACAAGTGTGACTTGTAAGCGATAGGTACTGTGTCACCTCGTTAAAAGTAAGGTACGTGAAACCCACCGTGCCAGGGACGATTCTTATCACCAGGTTGGTGTGGTTATCACGAGTTAGCAAGAATTTAGATTCTAGAAGATCAGCCTGCAAAGATTGCAAAAGGGCTGAATGTTCAGGCTGCCAGCACGATTTGGTAAAAGTTAGTTGTATCAAAGCATACAGCGGCTTGATACGCTGGGCATAATCAGGAATATAAGTACGGCAAAATGTTAAAATCCCAGCAAGGATTGTAATTTTTTCAGTGTTGTAAGAGCGAGCAGCTGTGTGCATTTCTCCAAGAGGTGAGGGCCTAATCCCCGACCTTCATTGTTGAGTTCATAGCCCAGGAACAACGCTGTGTACTCTGCAATGTGAGACTTTGCAAAGTTAAATTTGTAACTGAAGTCCGCAAAACAACAAATTATGCGGTCAACGCAACACAGATGCGCCCATATTTCGTTGTCTGTGAGATAAATGTCATCCACATACGAACACGCATCTGGGTCGACTCTCTCTAAGAGAGACACTATACGGGCGGCAAACACACTTGGACTATTCTTATAGCCCATAGGCAAGCATCGAAATTGGCGTTGTTTACCACCACTGGTAAAACTGGTCCACTGGGAACTTAGGCCAGTCAAGTTGTGGGCAAAAAAAACATTGGAATTGTCAAGTGTGGTTTTAAACCGTTTTCGCACAAGACCGTCCACTAAAGCAGGGCCGTGGGTATTCTGTACTGCACAGGTATCACAATGCAAGTTTAAATGCCGGTAATCCAATAACAAACGATACGAACCGTCAGGCTTGGTCACAGTAAAAAGTGGGTTATTCATCGGAGACACACAAGTTTCAATAACGCCTTGATATTGCAATTGTTCAAGGATCTGTGCCATGGAAGCCTTAGCTTCATGCCGCATGGGGTATTGGGGTTGAGGCCGTGGCATTGACCGTAAGGGAATCTCGTGTCGGGGGGGGGACTTATCCCAACCACAGTGAGTACGATACAAAGCTGGCACAAGGGCCTTAGCCCACTCTTCAGCAAAATTCAGCGCATGGTCTTTCGACACTGTGTGTGCGAAACTAGAGAGGATTACCTCCTCCCCTCTCGGAGCTGCGAGCACAAAAGGTGGGGGCCAGTCAGCCTCCGCCAACAAAATATCATATGTAGTTGTAACATTTTCCCAAAATACCCCTTTTATGGTACGTTGTATGTCCCCTTCTATTAAAAGGTCAATCTCATAAAGCCAATCGGGGGAGCTACTCTAGTGTCAGCTGTCTCAACAACAACAAATTTGTCAGTCGCTGTCACCCTCAGTAGTGGACGCAGGGCCTCTCGCACAATGGTACTCCGCGCCGCGCTGTCCAACAGCCTCAGGGCCCATGTCAGATTCCAAAGCTGCGTTCTCACTATCTGTGGCATATCTCGCTGTTAAAGAGGCACATTTGTTTTTCTGAAACTGGGGTCTTTTCTGTGAAGAATCGTCCTGCTTGCCTTTTCCGTCTATCGGGCGGGGCTGGTCACGACTCTGCTGGCCACCCCAACCTCTGCCGCCACCTCCACCACCGGACGAGGAGGCCGATGTGTCCTGTAAAGAACGAGGAGAACGTTGATCAGGAACCTGAAATCTATCAGACGACTTAATCGTAAAGCGTCTAACAGTAAATAGGGCAACCCACTATTCCCCAAGGAAATGGGTATAATCAATTCAATGGACAGCGATCCTTGAGGAATCATTTAACACAAACATTTCTTATTTATATATCATCATAATCATGAACAAATAATTTGGTATAACACAGGACAAGGTTGTATCAAAGATGTTTCCTTTATAAAAAAAGTTTTGTTTTTTTTATTTCCATTTTTGTAGTGCAAAACATTAATATATGTACAATTCATATAGGGCAACCAAATGCTGCTGTTACAATTTCTGTATCCACAGCAGTATCTTACACCCTCTGTACATTCGTATGGACTAGATAACATGAATTGTCATACAATATCATCAATTCAAGATATTTACAAATTTCTTCAGTTTTCATCAATGCTTTCTCTCAAAAAGGTGTAGTGGCGTCGACGTTTTGGTCTCACACACAATTAATTTAATGAGACCATCCTCAGGACGAAAGAGGTTGCTCCAAATCTATTATAAAACACAACATATACATTCAATATATACAATTCTCAACCTTCTCCGTATGTACAATAGTGATCGTCTGCTTACACCAAACCAAAACAAGGTGAACCATAATTAATTCAAAAGTGTTGCTGGAGGTAAGAGTGAGGGCTAAAGGTGTTGGTAGCATTTACTTACCTTCATTGACTCGGACATGGTTTGATGCTGGTGTATATTTTTATTTTTATATCTCCATTTCAGGATCGAGTGATGTAGTTTTGACTCGTCTCTCTAGTGAGTACTTATAGATAGGTGTTACACACTTGTGGTGTTCGTTGTGGTTAGTATAAACTTGTGTGATTGACATCACGTTAGTTGCTGTTGGATACACTTTCGGATTAATTATGGTTCACCTTGTTTTGGTTTGGTGTAAGCACCATCCACAGAATCTCTGACGTACCCTCTCATACCCTAATATAACCTTTTATACAACCACTCCAACTTCTACACTAGTATTTTCAAAACCATGGGTATACCCATGCCAGTATTTACACCCCCACTTACTGATTCATAAGTGTACACACACATACACTCAGTTACCCATAAAGCCACTTATACAACAACTCACTCACTAATACAGCCACAGATATATCCACTATCCATTCAGCCACTCACACACAGTCCCTCCTAGAGCTATTCACATACCACCCACTCACCTATAGAGTCAATCACACAGACATTTACTCACCTATACAGTTATACACACACCCACTATTCATACACATACTAACACATGTCACTAACCTACAGTCACTGACACAAGCCGACTCTCAGCCATACAGCCACTGTCATAATCAGTCAGTCACGCATACATTCACCCATATACTCCAACACTCACCTATACTGCCTTTCACATATGCAGTTACTCACCTATAGACCACTGACACAGCCATATACACACTCACTCACCCATACAGCCTCTGACACATACACTCACTAACTCATAGAGCTACTGACTCACCCACTCACTCATCCATACAGGCAGTTATGCACACCCTCAACCACCCACACTGACATTGAGAGACCCATACATGTACTCAGACAACCAGTCACTCGCCCACACAGAAACTCACGTACCCACTCACACACCTATACATCCACTTAGACACCAAGGGGTCCAGTAGGATGTCAGGCGGTGGCAGTCCCGCGGTGCCGGCGGTGCAGACAAATGATTTTTTCCACCCGCGAGCAGCGGAACTCACGTCCGCCATATTAGTATGGCCAAACATAGGCCAATTGCCATCTGCCGCGACGCGCACCGCCATCAAAGTGCACCCACCACCGCGGCTGTGAGAGCCAATGGAGACTTTCTGCCGTGCGGAATGACATCTGCCCCGCTACACAAATTAGGATGCCCCAAACAAGCAGACGCACCGCAGTGGAGACACCGCCCAACCAGAGACAGCGGAAGCTCAAGAGCGGAGTGCAAAACCAGACTCCCGATCCACACTACCCGGTCACGACCACCATGGACCCTGCCCTACATGTTTTTCCGGTGCTGTACCTGCTACATTACGAGCAACTCATGGACCCCTGCGGATGCCGCCGCGGGTGCGCAACTACACAAATACAGCACACAACAAACAGGCTGACACAGGGTCCAAGTCCACATCAGACACCCTGCTGGGGACAGGAACACATCCACAAGGGTACCCACACATGACCCACCTGCCACCAAGTCACCCCTCGGCATCCTGGACACACATCTTCCGCGACCATGCAGCAATGTCCCGGTCACGTCACAGCAGCGGAGACCACAAGGGAATACATGCGCACAAGAAAGGAGGCAAGGCCAGTCCATGCCATGGGCAGGGCACAAAGACCCCAGGGCCACACCTCCCCACCACACATGAGCACACCCCATGTAGGATCATGCCATGTTCCCATTCTGTGCACAACCATGCACAACAATAAGCCTGGCCAAACCACACCCTGCACCACACAAAAAACAACCAGGGAGACAGCCACAGCAGGAGTGGCTGCACAAGAACACACGACACACAGCACAGTAGCACAGGGCCAGGGAAACATACACACCACAACACCACCACACACATGGAAACAAACATGAGTAAAAGCACTAAATTAACATATACAAGGAACAAATGGACACACAGCCTGCATAGTCACACATACATACCACAGACACACACACATACACCGAATGCCAACAGCAATGGAGCCCAACAAATAGGAAAGCCAAAGTGGGGTGTACACAAATGGAAGGCCATGGAGACATACAACAAGCATGTGCACATCACATGCAAGACATGGAACACAGAACACCCCCCTCAGACCATCAAACCACACATGGCTGGTACAGTTAGTGGAGTCAAACCACAGGCACCACAGTGCAACAACACAGGGAGACAGCCAGGTAAACCAGGGAAAGGCGCAAGGAACAAAGGAAGGCCTGGAAGTCAAACAGGGAACAGCCACACATGCATACAACCACCTCACAGGAGTACAACAGCAGCACAACAGACAGGGCTCATTGACATACTCCATGACTGCCAAACACCAGGAGGAATGTACACACATACCCCCTCACACCAGCAGCACAAAACACCAGTGCCAAACACACTGAAGGCTGCTAATACTTGCCAGTCCATACACACACAAACAAACACACACCCTGGGTGCAGCCACAAACTTCACACACACACAAAGGGATGACAGAACATATATGTGCATCAAAACAACACACAAACACAAAACACAACTGAAACACACACATAACCCCTACAGAAACAGACATACCCTGTCAGCCAAACTGCGAAAGGCAATGGTAGCACAGACACAACAGGAGCGCACAACCTCATCACTCAGGAAAAAAACACACACAGTATACCACAAATCACACAAGAAGTGCACCATCACAGAACAACACAGCCACATCAAACCAACTACAGATGCACAGGCAAAAAAACAACAAACACTGCAGGGCATCAGGGGATGCACATCAGGCAATGACAAGGTTACGTACACATAGCACTGTACGCACAACAAGCAATGTGTGCACACCAAGCATAACAGTCACACACAGACATGAGTGACACAACATCAACCCACACAACACAAATCAGCACAGCACAAACACAACAGCACACCCAGAAAGTGAAGCAATATTACAGCCAACACAAATACATCCAACAACAGATGCACAAATCTGGGATACAAAGGAAGAACCATCTTGACAAGAGCACTGGGCAGCACACACAGCTGATGTGCACATGATAAACCATGACTGATAAACAGCACAAGAACATCTCATATAAGCCATTGGGGAAATGTCCTGAGTGGCACATTAATCCTGGCCAAAGAACTGCACCACAAAGCACAGTGTCACAAATGAAGTGATGGAGAGGCACATACACATGTAAACCAAAGGGACAGCTGACATCAAAGTGAAGTGTCTTGCACGTCAGTAGTGGACATGTAAGGATTGTACCATACACAAATAGATGGAGTGCAGACTCACAATGGGTAGGCATAAGAAGCACACATAGGGGACGGCATTACACCACACACACCATGCCACACAGTAGGATAAAAGGCACCATGGGACTGCAATGCATGAGAAACACAACCCCAGTGGCAGTGTGGAGCAGCAGGTCTGCACAGTCTACACAAGCAGACTCAAGATACATGGATGATCAAACAAATACAACACTGATGTGCTAGTCACACACTCTTCACACTCACAAGTGACTAAAACAACAAGTAGGAGTCAGACAGAACAGCATGGACACACCAACACACTGCACAGTCACAACAGACAACTCACACATATGCATACAACCACATCCACAGGGCAGAACAATCAAAACAACAGGCACACAACTCCTGGGTGACACGTGTGTGTTTGACAATCCAGGGGCACACACACATCAACACCCCCTACAAAGTCACACCCTTCACACTGCACACCTCTTGACTACCCAACAGAACACATCTCATGTAGGCCATGGGACCAGGAATACGGGCCATCACATGATGACGATACACATAGACAGCTGTGCAGCCATAAAGGAATAACACACATACATGATGACATTGCACAGCCTGCATGCAAAGCTGGGCACAGAATCACACCCTGTGCTGGCAGTTTCCCCCAACTTGACATGTGAACAATGTAGCCAACAATAGAAAACCATAAAAATGAGAACTGCGTTACAGGTAAAATTGACACCACAGATACCACAAGTATCAGTGTCTGGAAGAACTGAAGTCCCTGTCACCTCTGTGAAAAAAGATTAGGCGGGCAAAGACCATGGCAATGTAAAAGTGCCACATAGAGCATGGAGGGGTATAAATGCCGTCAAGGGGATTTATTCGAAGGACAATTGGTGGATCAAACTGATTTCAAAGGATATATTAATGATCCTTACAAGCAATCAATGCAGCAATAAAATAGATATTCACTTCAATACATAGCCTCTATTTAGTCAAAACATGTAAACAACATATAAACAACAGACACAGAGGTGTATCAGAAAATTAGAATTTATCAGAGGAAGTTTTTTAGAAGGTAAGTGATATCATATATACAGATGAAAATGATACAAAAATAATTAGGGCTGTAGGTACACAAATAAGTCAATTAGTAAGTGACTCAACAGAACCTAAAAACACCTATCCCAGAACAAAGTGAATAAAACAGAGTGGGGATGAGATGAAGGTCAACGTTTCGGTCTCCTAAATAACACTTTCTGAGACCATCTTCAGGACTGATGTCAATTATGCACTGTATATGACCACATGTAATCTGAAACAAAAATATTTAAAATTACATATATAGTAAATATTTGCATATTTACTACACCTTTGTGAAAAAACAAAACAGAGCAACAAAAAGGCACTGATCACAAAAACAGTAACAAGACAATGTGATACATACAAGAATAAACATGATCAAAATATCGTATTTTACACATTAGGAGCTAGTTTGTAATGTCTCTACATAGCAAAAGCATATATGCATTTCATGATACCACAAAAGTGTATCTAGAATCTAAAGACGCTGCTTCGGCAATTATTAACTAACTGCAAATAAATCATAAAGATAGGAATACATTAGACACAAAACTATTAGGTCTATTTTAGATTTCAAAGTAAATGAAATAGTCCTATGTCATATCTCATATACATGAAAGACCTTGAAACTGGCCCAGTCACCATATCGTAGTCAAAAAGAATTAGTGCATGATGTCCTATACATACAAAATATGGAGAGTTAATTCGTCTGAAAAATACGTTTGGAACCAAACTTAAACCATAAATAATCACATATAAGGTTAGACTGGAGCAGTAGGCACCTTTAAATTCAAGCGGATGCTTTACGAACACGGGGCAATTACTAAGCCCAATATAGATAAGATAATGTTACCTTGATTGCAATGCTAAAAGTCAAGCAAAGTCGTAACTCGATCAGGGTTTCGTGTGTAGCGGAGCTATTGGAACTATTCCTAAATGCAAGTGACATAATTATTCACAAATCGATAAGAAAGATTTAAATCTTAAATTCTGCAACCGAAATGCCTTGGCATGCCTTCCCTGACCATTTTTTACATAATGTATTCTGTTTGGTTTTGCACCATATACAGTGAAAATGTTTTTTGCAAAATTGTTACCTATTTGTATATACCATGTGATGTACCGAAGTTTTTTGATCAATGTCATTATATTGAAAAACTATAGGTCGCGGATGTTTTATGAACATATGAATGATCACATTACTTTTGTATTTCCTTTATTGCTCATATGCGACTGACGTAGCAGATAGATTGAGGGCCACATATTTATCATTTTTGATGCCCCTTACACGGTAATGGCAATAACAATTTATCTTATAATAGTGGCTACAATTACCACACATTCATTTCCGATGTGACGTAACATTGCCACGTCCAGGGAATATCATTTTTACGATGTCCATACTTAGGTGACTTAGGCTACTTACGCTAATTGTGTGACACGGTTGCGTATTAAATTTATGACTTTATAATTGGCATAGATATTTGGCTCTAGTGACTGTTTACTAGGAAATCTTGCCCTTTGTATTCTACTTAACCACCCGACCTTTCCAATATGGCGGCCACGCGTTTAGTCCTATTTTGCGCTCCAAACGGCGCTTGAAATATGGGCGGTGCAGCAATGATCCCCTTCCGCATCCAGCTTGCTGCCTGTCGTTTTCATCTCGAATCATTGTGAGATACCGGGTAAGCTACACTCCTCAGGCAGTTTAAGAGACAGCTTTTTTTCTATTTTCTTTTGCACTAAAAACTTTACTATGGCATGCATACTCTTACTCAAAACCTTGGATTGGCTTTTACACCTTTTTCTTTATTATCCTTCACGGAAACTGTGGTATCACAGGAGAATGCAAACCCTTAGGCTATAGCGGTATATACAAATCACTATGTGAAACGTATGTTATATTTCTGTAATGTCGATATTATGTACTTTTGTTGTAGATTCGGCATCTGAACCAGTCTGGAGCATCAGAAAGTTAAAAGCTTAAATGTACCCTTGAGAAAGGGTTCGGTAGAACCCGAAATGCATTGGGTTGTTTTGATTGGATGAAATTTTTTACTTTTATGAATTATAGATTTGTATTTGAACATCAGTGGATGAATTTATATTTTGCTTTAAGATAATCATGTGAAATATTTGAAATAAATGTGCTACATGAATGTGTTTAACACTAACTGATGTTGGTTTAAATGATGTACTAAAAATTCCTAAGGCATGTTTGCCAGACAGCTGTGCGTTGCTTAGTCCTTGTTTTCAAGTACTCTTTTTATACATTATACCTAGGGAGGGTGGTACCCCCTCTCATAGCTTCGCACGCATACACTAGATAACTTCTAGTCACAATCTTGTAAATAGTGATTACATTTAGGTGTGCAGATCCCCCCTCTTTTCACATTCTTACCTACTTGGTACCACTATTGTGGACCTTGCACCCTGCGAATATGTGGCAAGACATTTCAAGCATAACCACTAACCAAGCTGCAACAAAAGCATACTCTACTGATGAGGCCAACACTATATACGCCCTGGTGAAGGGAGTAAGAGAGTTTGGTTCAGCAACAGGATCTACAACTAATCAAATATGACAATTGGAATATCTAATGAAGAAGGAAATTAACCAGCGTTTACACGCAACTACTTTGATTGAATATCACAAGGTCAAACGGATCCCTCGAGGACTACGGATCGCCCTACGTCCAATGTTATTTAAATTTGACAAAGCATTTATGGCACGTTGGTACGCCATTCTCAATAAGTGCTCCCTTGATTTGATTCTATTGCTTGTTGAAGAAATATCGAATGTTCTGAAGGAACTGGAAATGGACATAGACAAACTTAAGGACGAATTATCCAGGAATTTAGAACAGGAGGACTGGACAAAAATTTTGGAAAACATCAATAAGACTTTGGATAATCATGCCCGTGAGGTACATGAACGCAAGACACGCAAGTTTAGAAGAGACACGATAGATTATAAATTAGATGAGGTCTATACGTGGGCCGAAAATTACGCTCAAAAAAGAACCTTTAAAAAATCAGGCACGGCCTCATCTGAAGAGAGTGTCGCAACGGATCAGGATCTGTCCATGCAGAGACCTAGTGCAACATCAGTAGCACAGAATCTAGCAAGAACAAGGGATGAGACAACGGCAAGTACATCTACAGGACAGCCTTTTTTAGAGGCAGGTCAAGGAGAGAAACTACCTCCGGACAAAACTACATCAGGAGAGGCAGGATCCGCAGGGGAAAAAATAAAAAAGGTGATACAGACAGAAACAGGGAGACCAAGGAGAGATACGAAGAAATGAGTCAAGATGAATCATTGGTGATCAACATTTCCCAGAAAATGTTAAACAAGACTGAACTTCGGATACTCAACAAAGGAGCATCTTTCGTACCCACATACACCACAAATCAGTTAGAGACCGAAGTGTCTCTCTTCAAATTCATGAGAAAACTTAGATTACGTTGGTTTTTTTCTACACAAACCACTGAAGAAACAGTACCCTCTTCAGAACATCAATTTAAACCAAAAAGTAAATTCATGTCTCCAATATCACATAAGACTTTGGATAATTTTGAAGTTCTAGTTAAGAAAGATTTGGAATTAGTAAGATATCAACCAACAGCACACTGTAACTTCACCTTACAGGAAAGAAGGACTCTAAATAAAATGAAACAAGACCCCACCATCACTGTTCAACTTGCTGATAAGGGAGGAGCACTGGTAGTACTCGACACTGAATTTTATCACCGAGGCGTGGACGCACATGTCCAGAATGAGGATACGTATATCCAGTTGACATATGATCCCACACAAGAATTTCAAAACATCTTATCAAAAATTTTGGACAAAGGTCTAGAGATGGGAGTCATCAATGAAAAAGAACGGCAATTTTTGTACAACCAACATCCTCAGATCCCATCAATCTACATGTTACCAAAAGTTCATAAGAACAGAGATAATCCACCATTTCGTCCAATCGTAGCCGGATGCGGGTCAATACATGAAGCTTTAGGATATTTCATTGATCATCACCTACAACCACTTGTGCAAACTTGGTCAACCTATGTAAAAGACACGACGGACTGTTTGAAAAAACTTGAAACTATGCAAGAGAACTTTCAGGAGGAGATACTATTGTGTACCATCGACGTAGTGGCGTTGTATACGTCTATTGCTCATGGGGAAGGACTAGAGGCAATAGAATGGAGACTATTGAATTCACAACTCTCAAGTGATAAGAGTGTGTTTCTACTTGAACTCCTACATTTTGCACTTTACCATAGCTACTTCAGGTGGCAAGACAAATTTTATGTGCAGAGGACAGGTACCTCAATGGGGTTCCCGGGGGCACCTGCCTATGCTAACACATATATGGCTTTCTTTGAGAATCAATACATATTGAGTCATCCTATATGGAAAGAACAAACCATGTTATTTATGCGATATATTGATGATATCCTTGTAATTTGGAAAGGATCTAGACAACAATTGGAACAGTGTTTGATTGAACTTAACACACATAACAGCAGAATCCAATTTACATCAGAGATTGACACACAAAGGATACATTTTCTGGATATTGAAATCTTGAAGACAGACAAAGGTTTGGAAACAAAAGTGTATCGAAAACCCACGGATGTGAACAGTGCCTTACATTTCTCAAGTGCTCACCCCTTAACCTTGAAACAGCACTTACCAGTCTCACAACTTATGAGGATTAAAAGAATAACTTCAGACAGTACAACATGTGAAAATGAGATTGAGCACCAAATAGAACAATACAAGAAGAGGGGGTACCCCGAGTCTATACTCAATGAGGCTAAGACAACGGTGTCTACTAGGAAAAGAGATGATCTCTTGAAAAAACAGAAGAAATCTTCGGTTAAAAGAGAAGTGTACGTCTTGAAACATTCCGTTCAGGCTCCTAAAATAAAGTCCATAATACGAAAGAGATGGGAACTGATAGAAAATGAGCCTGATTTTCAGAATATTTTCATGGAACCGCCATTGTTTGCGCATACTCGAGCCCAGAACTTACGAGAACTTTTAAAAAGATCTGGAACTCAGCAATGTAAAAAGACATTCAAGGGCATGAGGAAATGCCACAATTGTGGCCAGTGTGGAAATGTAATTACAGGAAAGGAGTTTCAACATCCTAAGACAGGGAAAGGGATACCTTTAAAACATACATCTGACTGTACAACAGAGAATGTGATTTATGCAATCAAATGTCCTTGCGGCCTAGTGTATATTGGAAGAACCAGTCGAAAAATCAAAACAAGGATTATAGAGCATAAAAGTCGCATTAGGAACAAAAACATGAATTCATCACTAGCTGCACATTGGGTTAGTGCCACACACACAATCCCCCAACTACGATTTACCATTCTAGAGCACGTCACCACACGATCCGGCATGGACATACATACCACATTGGCGCGTAAAGAAACAGAATGGATAAAAAAAATGGGGACCATAATCCCGGGGGGTCTTAATGACCATTATGAACTCCTATGTTTCTTGTGATTCATATAGATTGTACAGGGTAAAATTTGCATCCTCACGTTATACCTGGTTGAAGTGTTACTTTATTTAAATATGGGTTTTCTCTTTTTATATCACACTGATGCCTATCATAATCCTCACATGCCATATCTTTCTACACATGCATTATTTTCATTTGTCCACTTTCATTACTTAGAAGTCATAATTCAGCATTTGTTTTACATGGTGAAAGCATTTAGATAGTCTAGAACTCAGTATTGAGAAGATGGAGAGTACTCGTTAGGTTGACATGTTACTCCTTAGAGGATGTGCCTTTTGCTTGTTTATATACTACATTCAGATATTTGTCACTTTTTATTTGGAAGGTAATACAGTTTTAAAAATTTCCTCAAAAGTCCTCCTCCCTAAAAAACATTAGGATAGCCGAGAACACTGTAATGATTACATCGCGTCTTTCCGCCATGTTGGATCGGGTTGTTTTCAACCCGGAGTCCTTTTATTATGTTCATTTCCGGGTTTCATCACGTAAAAAATGGGAGGGATTCGTCAGCCTGAATGGAGTTTGTTTAACAGAACGTGGCAAGTTTGAAGATCGAGTAAAACTTTGGTCGGGAGGTAAGGGATGACGCCAGTTGTTTTATATCGTAGTGAGAGGCTATCTGCCCTATAGGAACAGTTTTCTGATAGTTACATTATTGTGTTTAGAGCATTAACACGGAGGCGCGAGAATTTCTTCTACAAACACGGAGAGAGAGGATGTGGCTCGAATGGGGCTGTTAGCGGTAAGCGAGGTTTTTATAATGTGGAATTTACGAGTATGGGTCAACTTCAACAGTTATTACATTGGATGATTTTGTGACTTTTTGTACAGTTGAGGATTCATGAAGTTCACCTAAGGGTATCCGGCACCTAATCAGCTGTTCTTTGGCTTTACAGAGACGGTAGGCACCTTAGCTTTTATTATTCCAGTATCTTAAGAACCGATACATGATTTAGATTTGGATTTATAATCAGGATGATTATATTATTTATAGAATCGCGTTATTTTTGAACGGACAACTCTTTTCACCAAACTCAGGCGGCTGAGTTATTAAGGTACTTTTGAGTTTGATATTTATTTTTGACACAGCAGTGGTTTCACCTTGTTGGGGTGGTTCACATGGAAACTTATAGAACAACATAGGTTGAGTATTACTCACGATGGGTCAGCTTTTTTTCTATTTTCTTTTGCACTAAAAACTTTACTATGGCATGCATACTCTTACTCAAAACCTTGGATTGGCTTTTACACCTTTTTCTTTATTATCCTTCACGGAAACTGTGGTATCACAGGAGAATGCAAACCCTTAGGCTATAGCGGTATATACAAATCACTATGTGAAACGTATGTTATATTTCTGTAATGTCGATATTATGTACTTTTGTTGTAGATTCGGCATCTGAACCAGTCTGGAGCATCAGAAAGTTAAAAGCTTAAATGTACCCTTGAGAAAGGGTTCGGTAGAACCCGAAATGCATTGGGTTGTTTTGATTGGATGAAATTTTTTACTTTTATGAATTATAGATTTGTATTTGAACATCAGTGGATGAATTTATATTTTGCTTTAAGATAATCATGTGAAATATTTGAAATAAATGTGCTACATGAATGTGTTTAACACTAACTGATGTTGGTTTAAATGATGTACTAAAAATTCCTAAGGCATGTTTGCCAGACAGCTGTGCGTTGCTTAGTCCTTGTTTTCAAGTACTCTTTTTATAGTTTAAGAGACAAGTCATTTTCTCTCGCTCTATATCGATGACAACTCTGTGTCTCCCTTCCTTTTGTTTTAGACTACTTACATTGAACATTTGAAGATTCGTTTGAGTTTGGTCTACTCTGCGGCTTAACTCGGTAATTGTCTTTCACTTGGCTTTTTCCGCCCGCACTTGAAACTCGATAGTTTTTTAACAAACAGGATGTAACCGATATTAATTTATTTTACAGACCCTCTGTTCATTTAATCCCTACGGCTTGTGAAGATCACACCACTCGTTTTTGGATTATATGTATTTAATATCGGGCAATAGGTAGGTGTCTATACCTTATTTGCACTCCCTTTGTGAAACTACTGCCAGTTCCATATACTGATGTTTTGCAAACCCGGTTTCTCTTTCAGATCACCGGTTGGTGGTACTTGAAATCCACAGCCCCTCTACCATAAGTCATAAAGGTGTGGGCTTTGCACGAAACTAGGTACATAACACTCTACTTACATTAATGTTTTAAATCACCTTTCTTATCGATTTGTGAATAATTATGTCACTCGCATTTAGGAATAGTTCCAGTAGCTCCGCTACACACGAAACCGTGATCGAGTTACGACTTTGCTTGACTTTTAGCATTGCAATCAAGGTAACATTATCTTATCTATATTGGGCTTAGTAATTGCCCCGTGTTCGTAAAGCATCCGCATGAATTTAAAGGTGCCTACTGCTCCAGTCTAACCTTATATGTGATTATTTATGGTTTAAGTTTGGTTCCAAATGTATTTTTCAGAAGAATTAACTCCTCATATTTCGTATGTATAGGACATCATGCACTAATTGTTTTTGACTACGATATGGTGACTGGGCCAGTTTCAAGGTCTTTCATGAATATGAGATATGACATAGGACTATTTCATTTACTTTGAAATCTAAAATAGACCTGATGGTTTTGTGTCTAATGTATTCCTATCTTTATGATTTATTTGCAGTTAGTTAATAATTGCCGAAGCAACGTCTTTAGATTCTAGATACACTTTTGTGGTATCATGAAATGCATATATGCTTTTGCTATGTAGAGACATTACAAACTAGCTCCTAATGTGTAAAATACGATATTTTGATCATGTTTATTCTTGTATGTATCACATTGTCTTGTTACTGTTTTTGTGATCAGTGCCTTTTTGTTACTCTGTTTTGTTTTTTCACAAAGGTGTAGTAAATATGCAAATATTTAATATATATGTAATTGTAAATATTTTTGTTTCAGATTACATGTGGTCATTAACAGTGCATAATTGACTTCAGTCCTGAAGATGGTCTCAGAAAGTGTTATTTAGGAGACCGAAACGTCGACCTTCATCTCATCCCCACTCTGTTTTATTCACTTTGTTCTGGGATAGGTGTTTTTAGGTTCTGTTGAGTCACTTACTAATTGACTTATTTGTGTACCTACAGCCCTAATTATTTTTGTATCATTTTCATCTGTATATATGAAATCACTTACCTTCTAAAAAACTCCCTCTGATAAATTCTAATTCTCTAATACACCTTTGTGTCTGTTGTTTATATGTTGTTTACATGTTTTGACTAAATAGAGGCTATGTATTGAAGTGAATATCTATTTTATTGCTGCATTGATTGCTTGTAAGGATCATTAATATATCCTTTGAAATCAGTTTGATCCGCCAATTGTCCTTCGAATAAATCCTCTTGACGGCATTTATACCCTTCTATCTAATCACCCAAGCCCTCAAGGGTATTTTGGGTTGCTCACCTTTTGGTGATCAACATAGAGCGTGGGGCACCGTCAACCATATGCACACACCAAAATAACTTTATTCAGTAAGGACACTGACAAAACAGACTACAGGAGTATCTGCCTTTATTCACATATTGCACAGATGTGACAGTAGATCAACAGTAGAGAAGAGCAAGGCACAAACTGCTTAGCATATGCATGAGAAACTGCAAGGGCAAGGTCAGAACAGGAAGGCCAGTGGGCATGGCAAAGTGCACAGCAAGTAAATGAGAGGCTGCACAGGGAAGTGTCCAACACAGCAGAGCAACAGGGCCAGTCTCCAGGGCAATGTGCACAGAAAGTACATGAGAGGCTGCACAGGGAAGAGTCCAACACAGCAAAGCAATAGGGCCAATGTCCAGGGAAAAGTACACAGCAAGTACATGAGAGGCTGCACAGGGAAGAGTCCAACACAGCAGAGCAATAGGGTCGGTGTCCAGGGCAAAGTGCACAGCAAGTACATGAGAGGCTGCCCAGGGAAGAGTCCAACACAGCAGAGCAACAAGGCCAGTGTCCAGGGCAAAGTACACAGCAAGTACATGGGAGGCTGCGCAATGAAGAGTCCAACACAGCAGAGCAACAGGGCCAGTGGGCATGTCAAAGTGCAGAGCGAGTACATGAGAATCTGCACAGGCAAGGGCAGAACAGGAAGGCCAGTGGGCATGTCAAAGTGCAGAGCGACTACATGAGAATCTGCACAGGCAAGGGCACAACAGGAAGGCTAGTGGGCATGTCAAAGTGCAGAGCGAGTACATGAGAATCTGCACAGGGAAGGGCAGAACCGGAAGGCCAGTTGGCATGGCAAAGTGCAGAGCAAGTACATGAGAATCTGCACAGGCAAGGGCACAACAGGAAGGCCAGTGGGCATGTCAAAGTGCAGGGCGAGTACATGAGAATCTGCACAGGCAAGGCAGAACAGGAAGGCCAGTGGGCATGTCAAAGTGCAGAGTGAGTACATGAGAGTCTGCACAGGGAGTGTGTGCGACTGTACCCTTCCATGGGCAACAACACAGTCAGGGGTAAACAATGGGCTAAACAGGCCCACCTGTGAGAGAGACAGGTGTGTGAGGGGGAGTAGCACTCACACTTGGCTGTCAGGCAGACTGGGAGCTGGCTGTGTGTCGGGGACAGCAGGAGCACCTGACTGGGGAGAGAGTGGGCCTGGTGAGGTAGGGCTATCAGTGGCTTGGCAAGCCGGAGGGCTGCTTGGACCATGTGGTGTAGTGGCACGTGGAGGTGGAGACATGCAGACCTGAGACACGGTGTGGGTGGGAGATGTTTGAGGGGTGTCTTTCCACTTCTTGGGGATTAAAAATGGCTTCCCTGTACTGGGGTTAATGGGAACTGGTGTGGACACAACAGGCACACAAAGCAACAGAGCCGCATCAGGTGCAGACACTGGCACTGCAAACACAACAATGATGGACAGAATGTGGATCAATGTCACACATTCACCCCAGTCCAAAGATCTGGGCCCAAATCCATCGTTTTTCCACTCCACACCACCCTGGGTTAGACAATGGCGATATGCAAATCAGCGCTGACCCTGTGCCCCATGGGAACAGTCCAGTCCGAACTACAAAAGCCATGTCTTTCCCAGAACGGAAACAAGCATCCGAGGACCGGCCCGGTTTCGAGGTAACACCTCTCTTCAGCCCGGCTAGCTTGATTCCAGTGGTGTGGAGTGCCTGGGACTCACGTCTGAGCATCCCCAGTACACTTAGAGCGGTAACTGCAAATACAACAATGATGGACAGAATGTGGATCAATGTCACACATTCACCCCAGTCCAAAGATCTGGGCCCAAATCCATCGTTTTTCCACTCCACACCACCCTGGGTTAGACAATGGCGATATGCAAATCAGCGCTGACCCTGTGCCCCATGGGAACAGTCCAGTCCGAACTACAAAAGCCATGTCTTTCCCAGAACGGAAACAAGCATCCGAGGACCGGCCCGGTTTCGAGGTAACACCTCTCTTCAGCCCGGCTAGCTTGATTCCAGTGGTGTGGAGTGCCTGGGACTCACGTCTGAGCATCCCCAGTACACTTAGAGCGGTAACTGCAAACACAACAATGATGGACAGAATGTGGATCAATGTCACACATTCACCCCAGTCCAAAGATCTGGGCCCAAATCCATCGTTTTTCCACTCCACACCACCCTGGGTTAGACAATGGTGATATGCAAATCAGCGCTGACCATGTGCCCCATGGGAACAGTCCAGTCCGAACTACAAAAGCCATGTCTTTCCCAGAACGGAAACAAGCATCCAAGGACCGGCCCGGTTTCGAGGTAACACCTCTCTTCAGCCCGGCTAGCTTGATTCCAGTGGTGTGGAGTGCCTATGACTCACGTCTGAGCATCCCCAGTACACTTAGAGCGGTAACTGCAAACACAACAATGATGGACAGAATGTGGATCAGTGTCACACATTCACCCCAGTCCAAAGATCTGGGCCCAAATCCATCATTTTTCCACTCCACACCACCCTGGGTTAGACAATGGCGATATGCAAATCAGCGCTGACCCTGTGCCCCATGGGAACAGTCCAGTCCGAACTACAAAAGCCATGTCTTTCCCAGAACGGAAACAAGCATCCGAGGACCAGCCCGGTTTCGAGGTACCACCTCTCTTCAGCCCGGCTAGCTTGATTCCAGTGGAGTGGAGTGCCTGGGACTCACGTCTGAGCATCCCCAGTACACTTAGAGCGGTAACTGCAAACACAACAATGATGGACAGAATGTGGATCAATGTCACACATTCACCCCAGTCCAAAGATCTGGGCCCAAATCCATTGTTTTTCCACTCCACACCACCCTGGGTTAGACAATGGCGATATGCAAATCAGCGCTGACCCTGTGCCCCATGGGAACAGTCCAGTCCGAACTACAAAAGCCATGTCTTTCCCAGAACGGAAACAAGCATCCGAGGACCGGCCCGGTTTCGAGGTAACACCTCTCTTCAGCCCGGCTAGCTTGATTCTAGTGGTGTGGAGTGCCTGGGACTCACGTCTGAGCATCCCCAGTACACTTAGAGCAGTAACTGCAAACACAACAATGATGGACAGAATGTAGATCAATGTCACACATTCACCCCAGTCCAAAGATCTGGGCCCAAATCCATCGTTTTTCCACTCCACACCACCCTGGGTTAGACAATGGCGATATGCAAATCAGCGCTGACCCTGTGCCCCATGGGAACAGTCCAGTCCGAACTACAAAAGCCATGTCTTTCCCAGAACGGAAACAAGCATCCGAGGACCGGCCCGGTTTCGAGGTAACACCTCTCTTCAGCCCGGCTAGCTTGATTCCAGTGGTGTGGAGTGCCTGGGACTCACGTCTGAGCATCCCCAGTACACTTAAAGCGGTAACTGCAAACACAACAATGATGGACAGAATGTGGATCAATGTCACACATTCACCCCAGTCCAAAGATCTGGGCCCAAATCCATCGTTTTTCCACTCCACACCACCCTGGGTTAGACAATGGTGATATGCAAATCAGCGCTGACCCTGTGCCCCGTGGGAACAGTCCAGTCCGAACTACAAAAGCCATGTCTTTCCCAGAACGGAAACAAGCATCCGAGGACCGGCCCGGTTTCGAGGTAACACCTCTCTTCAGCCCGGCTAGCTTGATTCCAGTGGTGTGGAGTGCCTGGGACTCACGTCTGAGCATCCCCAGTACACTTAGAGCGGTAACTGCAAACACAACAATGATGGACAGAATGTGGATCAATGTCACACATTCACCCCAGTCCAAAGATCTGGGCCCAAATCCATCGTTTTTCCACTCCACACCACCCTGGGTTAGACAATGGCGATAACCAAATCAGCGCTGACCCTGTGCCCCATGGGAACAGTCCAGTCCGAACTACAAAAGTCATGTCTTTCCCAGAACGGAAACAAGCATCCGAGGACCGGCCCGGTTTCGAGGTAACACCTCTCTTCAGCCCGGCTAGCTTGATTCCAGTGGTGTGGAGTGCCTGGGACTCACGTCTGAGCATCCCCAGTACACTTAGAGCGGTAACTGCAAACACAACAATGATGGACAGAATGTGGATCAATGTCACACATTCACCCCAGTCCAAAGATCTGGGCCCAAATCCATTGTTTTTCCACTCCACACCACCCTGGGTTAGACAATGGCGATATGCAAATCAGCGCTGACCCTGTGCCCCATGGGAACAGTCCAGTCCAAACTACAAAAGCCATGTCTTTCCCAGAACGGAAACAAGCATCCGAGGACCGGCCCGGTTTCGAGGTAACACCTCTCTTCAGCCCGGCTAGCTTGATTCCAGTGGTGTGGAGTGCCTGGGACTCACGTCTGAGCATCCCCAGTACACTTAGAGCGGTAACTGCAAACACAACAATGATGGACAGAATGTGGATCAATGTCACACATTCACCCCAGTCCAAAGATCTGGGCCCAAATCCATCGTTTTTCCACTCCACACCACCCTGGGTTAGACAATGGCGATATGCAAATCAGCGCTGACCCTGTGCCCCATGGGAACAGTCCAGTCCGAACTACAAAAGCCATGTCTTTCCCAGAACGGCACTCCCTCCGGTGATGTGCTGGATCCTGCAAAACGCGTTGTCTGGCTTTGCCTCTGGCCCTCCATCTCCTGTTTGCCAGGTGTACCCCCTACAGTGCCCTCCTTCCCCTGTTTGCCAGGTGTACCCTGTACAGTGCCCTCCTTCACCTGTTTGCCAGGTGTACCCTCTACAGTACCCTCCTTCCTCTGCTTAACTGGGCTTGGGATGGGAGTAGAGATTGTGGAGAAATGTGCCTCTGGCCCTTCCTAAGTGTACCCTTGCCATGCACCTCCTCCTCAGTGGGCACAGAAAGTGCATGCCTTGCTTTGCACGAAGCTTTAGGGATAGGAGAGTCCTTAGCTGGGGATGCCTATGAGGCATTTGAGGCTGAGGACTGCATCTTAGCTTTTTGGACCTTGCTTTTCCCTGATGGGCTTTGACTTTGCATTCTGGGCTGGCTTTGCTCTTCTGTGGGAATGGTGTCTGCGGGCGGGCCCGCTTGGGTTGTTTCTGCTGGGTGCTTCGTGTGCTGTATCATGACTGTGACGCATGTGAACCGTGGTCCCTATCATCAGACGTGGCCACTAACTGGGGTGTGGACAAAGGCCCTGGATCAGGTGGTGTAGTGGCATGTGGAGGTGGAGACATGCAGACCTGAGACACAGTGTGGGTGGGAGATGTTTGAGGGGTGTCTTTCCACTTCATGGGGAATCAAAATGGCTTCCCTGTACTGGGGTTAATGGGAACTGGTGTGGACACAACAGGCACAGATACCAACAGAGCGGTATCAGGTGCAGACACTGGCACTCCCTCCGGTGCTGGATCCTGCAGAACGCGTTGTCTGGCTTTGCCTCTGGCCCTCCATTTCCAGTTTTCCAGGTGTACCCCCTACAGTGCCCTCCTTCCCCTGTTTGCCAGGTATACCCCGTACAGTGCCCCCCTTCACCTGTTTGCCAGGTGTACCCTCTACAGTACCCTCCTTCCTCTGCATCACTGGGCTTGGAATGGGAGTAGAGGCTGTGGGGGAAAGTGCCTCTGGCCCTTCCTAGGTGTACCCTTGCCATGCACCACCTCCTTTGTGGGCACAGACACTGCATGCCTTGCTTTGCACGAAGCTTTAGGGACAGGAGAGTCCTTAGCTGGGAATGCCTATGAGGCATTTGAGCGTGGGGTCTGCATCTTAGCTTTTTGGACCTTGCTTTTCCCTGATGGGCTTTTGACTTTGCATTCTGGGCTGGCTTTGCTCTTCTTTGGGAATGGTGTCTGTGGGCGGGCCCGCTTAGGTTGTTTCTGCTGGGTGCTTCATGTGCTGTATCATGACTGTGACGCATGTGAACCGTGGTCACTATCATCAGACGTGGCCACTAACTGGGGTGTGGACAAAGGCCCTGGAGAAGGAATGGAAGTATGTGCCTGTTGAAGGGCAGACGTCACTTTGGACGACAAAGCCAGGACAGTACGGTGCAGCCTACACACGTCGGAGTGTATGCCCTTCATTTAGGCAACCACCTGGGCTAATTTTTTGTCATGGTCACTGAAGGGATTGAGTAGAGCTGTCTGGCCCACCCAAAGCTGGTGCAGAAGCTCAACAGACTCAGCACTGAGGGCCGCAGGGGTGACAGGTGCAGGGGCAGCGGTGCCAGGTGTGAATCAAACTCCCCCCCTATTACTGACACTGACAGCACCAGAGGAAGTGGATGGGAGGGTGTGCCCTGGCCGCTGTGTGGTAGAAGATGATGCAGAGTCTCCAATCCCTGTGCCCACCAACATGGATGACTCCTCGCTGCCATCAGATGATGTGGTACTTGGTATCTCAGGCATGGATTCCTCCTGCATACTCCGGTCACCCTCTGAGGCGCTGGTGACATCTGTGTCACTGGGCTCTTGCACAGCTGTAGTGCTAGTCTCACCCCCACTGGTGTCCGGCTCCTGTCTCTCCGGGGTCACTGGTGAATTTGCATGAGAGAGATATGCAGGGTCAGGTTAGTGGCAGCAACAGGACAAAGCAATACAATCAATGCAGAACAATAGAGCTCCAAATCTACCTGTTGCACACCACACTCTGCAATCACATTGCTGCAACTCACTACATAGACCCCAACAGTTCATTATCTCCGATTATCTGTCATGACTGAGCCATGTTAAAGCCACACAGCACAACACCCTGCCCATGGCTGAAATCTACCAGACACACAACTTGCTCTGCCCACACCTACGGACATGATGGGTGCACACCACTTGTTGCCACTGTCAGACCTGGATGGAACAGGAGGGGACAACCCAGACACCGATTACAACATGACAGTCAACAATGGTGAAGAGCCCATGCCAACCACCATGTTGCACTCGGGGGCCTAAAGACCAGTGCACATTGTTGTCAGATGTATAGGCCTCAACATTCATGGTGCATGCAATGGACGCATTGATGAGCTCACACTCAGATTGGGAACACTGATGTTGACTCCCAATTTGATTCCCCCGACTACCCGAATGCTGAAGAAAGTTGAAGATTGGAGAACCTGACCTTATGGGCCAGGCGGCGCAGGGCACGCTTAAGATCTCCGAGTTCACCTGCCTCGACCGACAGAGACACGAGACACTCTGTTAGGCGTAGAAAAGTAGTTTTATTAGCTGCAGCTAAGCACAGTTATCTAAGAAGTACCACACAGGTAGGTTCTCAAGAGACTGCCACTTCAATCCGTGGCGCACAGTCTATTATACAACACAAGTTTACAATGACAACTCCCAATATACACAAAACTGACAAATAGGAATAGTTCGAAAACAAGCTATCGGATGTCTAAAACACACCCTCCTTTCAGACCCCGTGTGCTCTCCTCCCCTCAGGTTAATCAACACTAGTGCCCGTAATTCAATTTGCAGGTGGCAAAACATGTGTAGAATGCTTCAAAAGAAGGGCTATGTAACAAGAGAACACACAAAGAGAATAGTGAAGGCCAGTTAAATAGGATAAGGTAGGGAAGAATGGTGGGACCCAAACAGTGGAGTAAGACATGGATTAATCAGTCTAGACACAGCTTTGCAAACTCGACCAGGCCCTGACATCAGTGTCGCACACAAGGACAAAGGTTGTTCTTCAATGAGAAAAACATGGAGCAGCTGCAAAAGGCAGAAAGACCATTTTACCGCGTTAGCCGTGCTGCCTGAGTGAGGCAACATAAATGGCGACTAAACGCAAAAATAGCGGCTGTAGCGAAGCGAGGCCGAAAACTACGTAACTTCAGACCCTCCTTTTGCCATACTCAGGCAATGCACAAAGGAACCCATGTTAATCTGAGTCAATATCAATGGTCATGAGGTCATTGAGGTGTTGCTGCACCATCATCTTAAGGTGTTCTGTCTGCTGTGCTACTGGTTTGGAGACACAGATCGTGGCACAAAGTCCACAAATGGCTGGATCACACTGTAGACAAAGACAGCAAGAAAAGACGAGTGCTAAAATCCCATAGCACTTTCCATCCCCAAGTGGACAGTAGTCCCCAAAACCATCCCATCACAGACCAATCTCCAGTATCTTGGTGAATAGACTCAGAGATGACATGTAGCTTAGAGATGGCTTGGTATACTGTAGGGGCATTGTCAGGAATATAAATGCAACAACTAGACCCAATCAGTTTACAGACTCCTCCTTTATCTGCAAGGACTATGTCCAAAACCATTCTATTCTGTAAAGTCATAAGTCGATCCGCCTGAAGCTCAGCAGTCAAATTCTTTAATGCTCCAGAAGTCACATTGATGGTAGCATCAACCACGCGGAACAACTGTCTGATATTTTTGCTGTTGGCCATCGGACCCCAAAAGGGAAGAAACCCTTTCAGAAAATCCCCTCCTTCTTGCCCTGCTGTATCTTCCGAATCTACAACTCCTCTAGCAACTCTCTTTTTATGATAATCAGCAGGAGCAGTATATGTAGGAGGGAGGAGAAAAGCTATATAACACGTCCCCGAGAAGTATGGGGGGAGCCATGTATAGGCTTTGTCATGACAGATAAAATATGTACCTTGTGAGGCCACCAATGGTGCGGGGGTAGAAGGAGTATAGACATAAGTATGGGAGCAATTGCTCCTCTCTTGCTTAGTTTTGGTATTGTGGCAAGTTATTTGCAAGCACAAACGACCTCTTTGGGGTAGCACCCAAATCGGTGTAGAACTCTGTTGCTTAAGCTTGTCAGTGAGGCTGAGAGTTATATTCCACCCATCATATGCTCTCTTCTCGTCTTTGGGAATCTTGATAATGTCAGCAATCTTTGCCATCATTACAATACCCTTTATCAAAGAACTGTGACTGAAATCCACTCCACCATTATAGGATCCACCAGAAGGATATCTAAGTAAGTTCTGGTAGCCATTGGAAAACATAGCCAGATAGGCCCAAGCAGAACCTTCGTATGAAAAGGGGAGGGCTAGATACGGCATCCCTCTTTGTGTGATATGTGGTATGAGACCACAGACCCAACAATCAGTAACATTTACTATCAATTGATGCTGGTGTAACAGTTGAATGAATGAATTATTAAGATATTCCATTCTTCTCATTTGCTCGTGGCCTGGGAGTGAGTAAAATGTATGCGGAGAAACAGTAGTGGAGGGAGTTAGAGGGGCAGAAGCGGGAACAGGTACCAACTGCAGGACGTGAATAAGCCATCCTATGCATGCTAATAAACTACATAAACATACCAAAACACATAGTGCTACGCCACAATGACCAAATAATAATTTCTTATAATGAGCTCTCTTCATCATTTTAATATCACTTCCTTTCCCTGTACTATCCATTACTCTAAAGGCGTTGCTCACGATAATCTTCCTTAATCACTTGGCTGTGATTGTTAGCCGTCCTATGACACTGCAAGTCCTGTTGAGCTAGTCACTATTCAGGTCACAGCAGCTCAAGACTCCTACCGTGACCCTGCAACTTGATGTATAAAGGGAGGAAAAAGAACGTTTCTTTAATAAACAGAATCAAAGGAAACCAAAATTAATTGTCTTTAAGCGATCTCTTTCTCAAATTGTATCGTCTCTCTCCAGGCATTGTTTGATCCTTGAATAAATGTTCGGGATCTGTAGTGTTGAGTCTTAGATGCACAGGTACAGCTTCTGTAAGACGTCATCGTACTCCTTCTCTGAGCTAGTCCAATCCAGGCGTGCACTGCTGAAAGGTATGAAACTGGGTACCTTCTCGCACTCACTATCACCGATACCTTCTCAGACCCACTGGTCATAAGGTAAAGGCAATGGTACCCTTTTGCAATGCTCGCCGTGGATCCAGTTCTTTTTTCCCAGGACTTTGACAGCTGTACGAGTTGTGAGTAACACTTGTCTTGGCGGCCCCCAGCGAGGTTCCAAGTTCTTCTTCCTCTAGAAGTTTTTCAGACACACCCAATCCCCAGGCTGGATGGTGTGTCCGGGATCTGAGGAGGCCTCCGGTAAAGCATTTTGGACCTGTTGACGAATAACATGCAATTTAGTGGTGAGATCATGCAAATAGTCAACCAACAGCGGGTATGGAATATCTGAGTACTTTTTGGGTCTGGGGACTCCCCAGACATTGGCTGGGCGTCCGAACACAATCTCGTATGGGCTAAGCCCCAAACGAGAATGAACAGTCGTTCTAGTTGAAAGGAGTGCCAAAGGCAAGGCATCAGGCCAAGAAAGGCCCGTGCTGGCCTGAATCTTTGCTAGCTTAAGTTTGAGAGTGCCATTATAGCACTCTACCAGACCTGCTGACTGAGGATGGTTTGCCGCATGGAATTTCTGTCTATTGCCTAGACCTACACACACCTTTTGCATAATCTGACCTACAAATTCACTTCCATTGTCACTCCAGACAATGCGCGGCAAACCAAACCTCGGGAAAAAATCTTTCAAAAGTATTTTTGCAGTGGACAAGGCAGGGTTGTCCTTTAGGGGGTAGGCCTCTATCCATCTGGAAAAGGCACAAACCACCACCAGGACGTACTTGAAGATATTAAAGCGTTCCATTTGGATATAGTCTATTTGCAGTACCTCGAATGGGTACGTAGGGGGTACAAAGTGACCTGCTGGAGTTGGAGTCACCTTTCCTGGATTGTGCATCAAACAAACAATGCAATGTTTCACCACATTTTCTGCACATTTAGAAATACCCTCATTCTGCCATACTGGAGCTAAAAGCTTACATATACCTCTTGCATTAATATGGGCTGGTCCAAGGGCCATAGTAAATACAGGCAGTACATACGCATCTGGTAGCAACCACCGTTGATGTTCTGACAATTCTGTCCAACATCCCGTACTGTCCAACATTCCCGTACTCTCTCTCCACGTACTTAATTCTTTCTCGGTGGCCTCCTTCTGAATCGCTTTCACACTTTCCACTGTGTCTTCACACATACCAGCTTCTGCGACCCATCTAGCGGGGCCCGCAACATACATGCGACTTTCAACATTCCTCGCTGTCTCCTTCGCTATCTCATCTGCAAAAGCATTTCCTTGACCCACGTCATCAGTAATCTTTTTATGCGCACTGCACTTCACAATTGCTATTTGAGTAGGCAAAGCAAGTGATTCAAGAAGGTCAGTTACCAACTGACCATGCTGAATCTTGGTGCCGTGGGAGGTAAAGAATCCTCTTTCCCTCCACAAACGACCAAAACTATGGGCAACGCCAAATGCATACTGACTGTCAGTATAGATAGTCACTCTTTTCCCTTTCGCCAACACACATGCTCTTGTCAACGCAATCAATCCTGCAGCTTGTGCTGAATTATGCGAAATGCGCGCAGTTTCTACCACTGTGTACAAAGTCGTTACTGCATAAGCAGCTGTGGTTTCGCCATTAGGAAGTTTGAAACAAGACCCATCTACCCATAGGATCCCATCCGGATCCACAAGTGGTGTATCCTTCAGATCTATTCTACCCTTCGTTTCTTCTTCAGTGCGAAGAAAACAATCTTGCTGATCTTGTACATTGTTTGCATCCAAAATAGGCAACAATGTTGCTGGATTCAGAACATTACATCTTTTTATATGTATATGGCTAGCTAGAAGTGTCAACTCATACCCAGACAAGCGAGCACTTGTTAAGAGCTGAGTTTTTGTCCTGTTAAGAAGAGTATCTACTGCATGTGGCACCATAACATTTAGAGTATGATCTAGCACTAGTCCAGCGGATTGACGGATAAAAATTGCCGCTGCTGCTGTTGCTCTGAGGCAACTAGGTAATTCTTTAGCTACTGGATCTAAGGTTGCAGAAAAATAGGCACACGGCCTTTGTTTGTCGCCAAATTGTTGTGTCAGTACTGATAATGCGCAACCTTCCCTTTCGTGTACATAGAGTGTGAAAGGTTTACTGTAATTTGGAGTACCCAACACAGGAGCAGAACACAAGGCAGTACGTAAATCTGAAAAACTCTTTGGACATTCACCAGTCCAAGGAAGAGTCTGGGGCGTATCTTTAAGTGTAAGTGCCAACAGAGGTTTAGCAAGTAGGGAAAAATTTGGAATCCACTGTCTACAGTAAGAGGTAATGCCTAAGAAAGCACGCACTTCTCTTTGTGTGGATGGTACAGGCATCCGTGCAATTGCGTGAATACGTTCTGGAGTCAATCGCCTTCCCTCCTTCGACAAGAGATGACCTAAATAGGTAATTTCTTGTCGGCAGTATAGTAACTTGGAAGATGATACTTTATGATGTAAATCAGACAAGTGTCGTAAGAGCGACACAGTTGCTTTTTTACAGACATTTTCCGAATCAGCAGCGATCAATAAATCATCCACATATTGGATAAGAGTAGCACCTGAGGGTAAAGAAAAGGTGTCAAGCTGAGACTTTAAAGCTTGACTATATATGGAAGGACTTTCACAATAGCCCTGAGGTGCACGCTTAAACCGGAAGCTTCGGCCTCCGAGAGAGAAGCCAAAAAGATCCCTACTTTCTTCAGCAATAGGAATGCTGTAGAAAGCATTCTTAAGATCAATCACCGAGAACCCGACTGCTGAAGCAGGAATCATAGTAAGCAAGGCTGTTATATCTGGCACAACAGGAAACTGAGGAACAACAATTTTGTTGACCTCTCGAAGATCAATCACAAAACGGTACACAGGTGGCTGAAAGGGATCAGTACGTTTGAGAATAGGTAAAACAGGACTATTGCAAACATTCCCTCTAGTCTCTTCAACCACACCCTTCTGAACCAAATCATGAACAATGGCCAACAAAGCTCTCTCACCATCACTAGATATTTTACATTGAGGAACTCGTGGCATCTTAACATTGTCTTTAACAGTAATCACGTATGGTGGAATTTGCAATAAGCCAACATCATTAGGACCCATTGCCCAAAGTGTAGCAGGAAGTGAACGCAACTCGGGTGGTAGCTGTTCTTTTGATACATACATTGGAGAAGTTGTTTTATAACCCAAAGTGAGGTGTACGCCAGAGGGTGAACAATACAGTGTAGCATGTAAACGTTTCAATAAGTCCAACCCTAATAAATTCTCTCCACGTCCTGTTGTTAAAAGGAGTGGAGCTTCCAGATCGTATGAACCAATGGAGATGGGCAAAGGGCAAGAAATAGGATTCGAAACTGGGGCGCCAGAGAATCCCACAGAAACGTTTGTTAAGCCCCACAAAGGTGCCCCAGGGAGTTTAGAATGAATTATGGAACTTCTCATAGCACCAGTATCCAAGAGAAATGGTTCTGTAACACCTAATGCCATAACATTAACATAAGGTCCTTCCTGATCTACGGGAACTGATACGACTCCCCTTACTTTGCCTATGGCTGTCCTAGCTAGTATGAAAATCAACGTTCTCATTATCGAAACAATAGTCATCATTGTAGTATTGTGCAGATTGAGAGTTCTGCTGATCAAAATAATTTGTAGAATCCTGAGGGGGAGAGGGACGTCGTTCCTGAGTCGACGCACCACGACCCCTACCTCTGGATATAGATCGAGAATCACCACGACCCCGTGGTGCTAATGGTCCACCATACCGCTGTAACAAAATTGGACAAGCATTCCTTAAAATGACCATCTTCCTTACAATAGGCACACTGATTAGGGCCCAATGGAGCTCCCGGAACTGAGGGAACTGGCTTCTGTAACAACCTCTGAAACTACGGGGGCTGTGGAAATTGGTGTTGAGCGGAACGAGGGGGGTAAGCCTGTTGCAGAAGAACCTTCGTTTTTAAGTCTTTAGTCTTTTTCTCCGCTTTCTCCTTATCTTCCTTATCCCTATTCTCATAGTATTGAGCAGTAGCCAACATCTGAGCAGTAGAAGAGACAGCCCACGAACTTTCCGATTGTTTTAGTTTATGCGATAATTCTGGAAGTAAATTAAAAACAAATTTGTCTACGAATAATCGCTGTCCACCTTCAGTACTCATGTCTTGCCCACTATGATCGATGAAAGTCTCCTTGAAACGAGTAAAGAAGTCGGAGACACTTTCATCCGTCTTTTGCTTACACTCCGCTAACTTATCCCAATTGACGCGCACCGCAGGCATCATAGTCTTCATCAAATCTATTATTCTTCCAGGTAATTCCGTAATCAAGACATCCGGTTTGGCACCACCTACTTGTCCTGCAGCCGCAGCTGTAATGGCAGCCCAATCACCACCTAAAGCTGCCGCATGATCCTGCCTACGAATCTTGGTCCATATTGCTTGTGGGACTATATTTCCCATAAGTAAGTCAATATCTGCCAGATTCATAATACAAGCGTCAACAGTCTGAGACAACTCTTTATAATACCCAGCAGGATTCTTACGAGGATCCGGTAAAGACTGTTTAAGTGCCAAAACTTCTGACCTTTTCCAAGGGTCATGTACCCATATACGCTGAAAATGAGCAGGAACAGCAGTATTAGCACCTGCTTGAGGAACCTCATCTCTCCATATCGGAGGAACTTCTCGCATAGGATATTGTGCCATTTTACGACGAACCGCGGGATCAGGCTCAAGAGAACTTTGAGAGATAAAGGTGGATCGAAAAGCAACAAGCTTCTGAACAGCATGCTCTACAGCAGGACCCACAATAATTCCCTTATCAAATTGATCCTGTATTTCGAATAAAGCCTGAGGAGGTGAGTCTAGATCCACGTCTCCCCATTCTTTAATCAGGGTATTGCACATAACATTAAATACGTATCTCTGTGTGGGCGCATTCCATGGCAGGAAAGTATCTAAAATATCACGTACACTATATTGTACACTACTCGTAATTCAATTCCTAACAAGAGAATCTAATTTAGTCCGTTCTTCCAAATCCGGAAACTGACTACGGGATTGTCTCCTAGACGACGCAGGAGAAAAATAAAGAGGCCCAAGAAAAGGCGACAAAAGACCTGAAACAGTATCGACTAAACGTTTTCGAGCTGTAGGGGAATCTGACACCAAAACAGGAGACAACGTATTCTGTAAAATAGACGAAGAATCTGTAGCAAAGGAAGCAACAGCTGGGAAAGGCTGAGGCTCAGGAGATTGGGGTACAGATATCGCTGGTAAAGGGGGCGGAGGTGGAATCACAGGAATAGGCAACTGTGCAGGAACTAAAGCAGCTGGATTAACAGCAGGCTGCAATGGCGGTGCATTAGCGCCTAACACATAAGGTGGAGGTAATGTCAACAAATGGGACATAAAGGAATCATCATCAGGCGTTTTACTCTTTGATACAGTAGGTAACACAGGATAGCATCTATCTATTGCCATACGATGCTGTCTTTCTGACACCTCAATCTCCTGCTCAGCTTTGTCATTTTTAAATTGCTGGGCAGCCTGTAGAATCGACATATTCTGCTCTTTCTTATCTTTCTTCATTTGCTTAATTTCTTTCTGTTTGTCTTCCTTACGCCATAGGTGAAAGGAGTCAAACATTGCCGGCCGGGCTTTTCTCTTGAATAGAATCTTTTCCAAATTATCTAATATATCGGGCTCAAAAGAACCATTTTGTGGCCACTGTAAAACACCATCTTTCTTGGTGTATCGGATCCATGTTTCGTTAAAGACAATAGGACCCAAACCATGCTTCGAATACAATTCGTAAGTAGGAGTTCCAACTGGAGGAATCGGACCAGAATCCTCTAGCCGGGAATCCCTAGCACAACCAAAACAACAAAATTGCTTAAACTAACTAAATCCAGGCATTTCGTAACAAACTGGACTTTCTTACAAACGTCATGGGATTTTCAGGCAATAGAGTCACAGCACGAGCGTACTTACCCCTTGGCTTCGGTTAGCGCGCTAATCGAATAACAAAATACAAAAACAAAGAGAGTGGGGGCTACCCACAAATACTTAACTAAATGCTTTTCTTACGCCAACAGATGTCCGTCTAACGTCTCGCGATACCAATCATCACCAAAGGGCCAAGGCAGGGCGACAGTCAGGGCAGCAGTCGTCAGCAGCCGTCGGGAAGGAGTAGTAACGCCTCAAAAGACCTTCGGTCCACTTCGACATGCAGGGGTCGCTCACGTGGTTCGCGAAATCCTCCGGAATTTTCTTGCGAAGCTCCTCACGACTCTCGGGCAAAACTACTACAGCTGAAGTCGCCCACACGTTGGGCCGCCAATTGGTGAACCTGACCTTATGGGCCAGGCGGCGCAGGGCACGCCTAAGATCTCCGAGTTCACCTGCCTCGACCGACAGAGACACGAGACACTCTGTTAGGCGTAGAAAAGTAGTTTTATTAGCTGCAGCTAAGCACAGTTATCTAAGAAGTACCACACAGGTAGGTTCTCAAGAGACTGCCACTTCAATCCGTGGCGCACAGTCTATTATACAACACAAGTTTACAATGACAACTCCCAATATACACAAAACTGACAAATAGGAATAGTTCGAAAACAAGCTATCAGATGTCTAAAACACACCCTCCTTTCAGACCCCGTGTGCTCTCCTCCCCTCAGGTTAATCAACACTAGTGCCCGTAATTCAATTTGCAGGTGGCAAAACATGTGTAGAATGCTTCAAAAGAAGGGCTATGTAACAAGAGAACACACAAAGAGAATAGTGAAGGCCAGTTAAATAAGATAAGGTAGGAAAGAATGGTGGGACCCAAACAGTGGAGTAAGACATGGATTAATCAGTCTAGACACAGCTTTGCAAACTCGACCAGGCCCTGACATCAGTATCGCACACAAGGACAAAGGTTGTTCTTCAACAAGAAAAACATGGAGAAGCTGCAAAAGGCAGAAAGACCATTTTACTGCGTTAGCCCTGCTGCCTGAGTGAGGCAACATAAATGGCGACTAAACGCAAAAATGGCGGCTGTAGCGAAGCGAGGCCGAAAACTACGTAACCTCAAGAGCACAACTCAGACTTCAATGGGAATGCACAGCATGGAGGCTTACTTTCGTAAGAACAGTTGCCCATATGCATTACACTGGCACCCAGCACAGCAGCCACTTACACGACACTGCACCACTCCATCAAAACTCATAGACCATCGCTGGCACAGGCCCAGTCCACATGCAGCTGCTCCCAGCAAAAGTCACCCTCACCAAATACTCACCCCTGCCTTGCTGCTGATGCTCCTTCAGACGTGCATCCAGTTCAGGATGAGTCACTGCCAAGATGCGGCCCATCAGTGGCGTCATGCTGCGGTGTGCCAACCGCCCAGTGCGAGGAAGCAGCCCCAAGGTCATCTCTGTCACGTTCTTTGCCAGCCAGCTGATGTCGTCCCACCTCGTGTGGCAGTGGGTGCGCCGTCGGTTAGATACCCCCAGAGCTTGCACCTTTGCTGCAATGGCCCTCCACAGGACCTTACGCGGGTGTACCTTGAGCTGCAGACAAGAGGGGGAAATGATCAGTGACACAGTGTGATGTACCAACATATATCAGTACAGTAGCAAGACACAAACTCATTACAAAATCTACTATCTGTCCATCCCACACTGGGGTACATCTCACATGGGCACTCTGCATGGGCTAAGCAGATGTGATTGCATGCAGTTGTGAGTGGGTACACATCTCACACACATGCAGGGTGCCAGCACTGAACCCCCTATATGGCTTGCATACATCTCCAGTCCTTTGCATGTCTGGGAACCACATACATCACATAACCTGTGTTTGGGAGTGGACTTACTGTGTGCAAGAGTGTGCAGCACTCAATGTTCATGCCCTGTGAATATCTCAATATGTCATGTTTGTGGCATTGAGGGACATGGACTCGCAAACAAAATATTTATCCACACAAGTATGGTTGTGTGCAATCTACTGGGCTAAGAAGGGGCATAGCTGGATTTGACTGTCAAAAATACAATAGTGAGGACACAGTAAGTGAAGTGATGTGACCTCGTCTCGGTGGGCAGGCACTGTGTGAGCATCTGGGCTCACACTGGGATGGACAACAGGGGCACACACAGCCATTCATCCAAGCAATCATTGTCCTGGCACCTCCATACTGTGTCACTGTATGGGTTACAATGCAACACACTTCACTCATACCTACAACTGCAGACAGGGAGACCTGTGACATTGGTACACACACTCCTTCCCCCTGGAGACAGCATGTTTGTCAGTGCATGACACAACCCCACACCCTCAGGCATGTTCTGCATCAGTCCAACTACGTGTGTGCCCCCCGCCCTACACATCCGTTTTTAATGACTTACCACGACATTTGAGGCACCATACAGACTTGGGTACTGTGCGAGCACCTCGTCCACCAGGACCTCCAGCTCCTCTCTCGTGATTGGACTGGCATGGATCTTCTCTGTCCTTGCCATCCCTGAGGACATGGAACACCTGTGGTGGAATTGGGTGGTGAGGGGTCTCAGGCAGCAGTCCATGGAGGCAGCAGCAGATGAGGGGTCTCAGGAAGCAGTTCCAGGAGGCAGCAGCAGGTCAGGGGTCTCAGGCAGCAGGCTCTGGAGGCCACAGCAAATGAGGGGTCTCAGGCAGCAGTCCCTGGAGGCAGCAGCAGGGCAGGGATCTCAGGCAGCAGGCTCTGGAGGCAGCAGCAGATGAGGGGTCTCAGGCAGAAGTCCCTGGAGGCAGCAGCAGGTCAGGGGTCTCAGGCAGCAGCCTCCGGAGGCAGCAGTAGATGAGTGATCTCAGGCAGCAGTCCCTGGAGTCAACAGTAGGTCAGGGATCTCGGGCAGCAGGCTCTGGAAGCAGCAGCAGATGAGGGGTCTCAGGCAGCAGTCCCTGGAGGCAGCAGCAGGTCAGGGGTCTCAGGCAGCAGCCTCCGGAGGCAGCAGTAGATGAGGGATCTCAGGCAGCAGTCCCTGGAGTCAACAGCAGTCAGGGGTCTCAGGCAGCAGTCCCTGGAGGCAGCAGCAGGTCAGGGGTCTCAGGCAGATGGCTCTGGAGGCAGCAGCAGATGAGGGGTCACAGGCAGCAGTCCCTGGAGGCAGCAGCAGCAGGTCAGAGCTCTCTGGCAGCAGGCTCTGTGAGCAGTGGAAATGTGAGGCTCCCTCATTCACATAAATAGCCCCCTGGGGTTGTTTCAAAGGTGCCAAGCTGCAGCAGTTGGTGGTCCAGGTCTGCCTCATTCAAAATCATCCAATGACTGCCTCCGCGGTGGCGAGCATGCCTACCACAATTTTCAAAATTGCATCATGCCACAGCAATCATCATTCCCATTGGCTCCAGGGCATGCTCCATGGCGGTTATACACTGCAGAGGCCAGGTGTGCGCTACCGCGATGGTGCATCTTTCAAAAGCATCCAATAACCGCCTCCGCGGTGTCGGAGCACGCCTACCACGATTTTTTAAATTGCATCATGCCACCACAATCATCCTTCCCATTGGATTCAGGGCATGGCGGTGACACACTGCCGGGAAGAGGTGGTAGCTACCGCGATTTGGGTGCCATACATACAATCACATGAGGCACCACCATTTGGGTGGCGGAGCATGCCTACCGCCATTTGGGCATGCCTCCATGCCAATGAGTACCGCACCTGTGTGAATGGGGGTGCTGGTGACACACCGCCGGGGACAGGTGGTAGCTACCGTGTTTTGGGTGCCATACAATCACATGAGGCACCGCAATTTGGGTGAGGGTGCATGCCCACCATCATTTGGGCATGTCTTCATGCCAAAGAGTACCACACTTGTGTGAATGGGGGTGCTGACACACCGCCGGGGACAGGTGGTAGCTACTATGATTTGTGGGGCATACATTGGCAAGGGACATCGTGCACACTTTAACAGTGCATAGTGGCCACATGATGAAGGGCACATCTTTGTGCTCACAATGCTAATGTTCCATTGACTCCCCTAGTGCCTACACATGCCATGGTTGTTTATGTGTGACATAGATTGGTTTGTAGTGCCTCACATGTCATGAATAAATCAGATGGTCGATGAGGCAGGACAGTGTTGTAGTGGACTCTACAATGTGTACACATATCAATGTGTTGAGGTGCAGTGATTACCTTGGCAATGCTGGTCTCACTATATGATGTAGTTACTTACATGCGCTCTTCTGTCTGCTCATACACGCAATTGTCAGTTTTCCGCCAACTGTGATCATTGTGTTGTGGATGTGTGCCAAGTTTGATAGATGCATTGAGGTGTGACAGGTACAGCAGCTAAGTATGAGACAGTGGTGTTGTTTTGTTACACATTGGCTGGATGCCACGTTTCCAGGCGTGCAAATATGAAATGTGGCCATATCATTATGTGCACTCACATTGACCTATGTGTCTTTGAGGGACTTGTGTATTGTAAATAGAGAGGTATGCACTTTGTATACCTCAAACGTCCACCCATGTAACCTGGTGTGTCACTCAATTATCAAGTCAGTCTTTGGATTTGCTGTGTCATCCAGAACGTGATATGCTGTGGCCCTCTCATGATGTATTTCATTGACATGTGTCCACTTTCATCTCAATTAGGAGGCGGCCAAACCAGCTTCGTCACTTGATAGTGCTGGAGGACATAAAGGATGTGGCGATCATTCGCAAATTCCGTCTTGATAGAGCCACTCTTTGTGATATGTTGGAGCCCCACCTGCAGCCTCGCCGGACATATCCAACAGCTTTCACCCCAACTTATAAAGTGATGGCAGCACTCCATTTTTTTGCCACTTGATAGTTCCTGGAGACAGTGGACAGCGCTGGTGGAATGTCTCAACCGATGTTCAGCATGGTGCTGCGTGATGTTCTGTCCGCCATGATGATATACAAGGACAGATATGTCCATTTGCCCAGGGGTGCTGAATTGGCAGCTGTGAAGGGGGACTTCTATCCCCTTGGGCAAATCCCCCATGTTGTTGTAGCCATTGATTGCACACATGTCGCACTTGTGCCACTACAGGCAAGTGAGCACATATTCCACAATCGTAAACATTATCACTCCATTAATGTACAAGTGGTGTGCCTGGCAGATATGATCATCTGGCATGTGTGTGAAAGATTCCCCGGCTCAGCCCATGACTCGTACATACTGCGTAACAGCATTGTGCCCCGGCTGATGGCCAATCTGCTTCCAGAGCGTGCATGGATTGTGGGTGAGTATGCCTAGTTGTATGGCATGCTGGTTGTATGACCTGCTGCCCTCTGCCTGTGCAACATTGCAATGTCTATTTGTCATACCTAGGTGACTCTGCATATCCCAACCGTTCATGGCTGCTGAGCCCACTGCGGAATCCCAGGACCCTGGCTGATATAAGATACAATGAGGCCCATGGGAGGACACGTCGTGTGGTGGAGCGTACTTTTGGTCTGCTCAAGTCATGTTTCCGATGCCTGGACAAAACAGGAGGTGCACTGGCATACTCGCCCAGGAAGGTGTGTCAGATCATAGTGGCATGCTGCATGCTCCACAACCTGGCCATTCGCAAGGAAATTCCCTGCTACTGGATGATGATGAGTCCCCAAGGCTCCCGCCTGCCCAACAACCTGAGTCCAGTGATGAGGACAGTGGAGAGGAGGGAGTTGGTGACATGCATCAACAGTTCATTACTCGCGACTTCACTTGAAGGTGTGTGACAATGTACAACATAACCATTGTCTGCTGATCTTGCTGTTGTTGTAAAGGGCTATGTTTGAATAGTGAAAACTGCCAGTTGTCAACTCAGCTGTGGGTGTATATGTTACTGTGACATGTCATCTGAGAACGTTTATGGGACGTGTATGTTGACACTTGTTGGCCTTTGTGTTGTCTGCATGTTGGCTTATGTAGATGGTCGGTGTTGTGTAATGTCTGTTATGCCACACTCACACCAGTGCATGCTGTTCTGTTTCCCTAGGTGCCTTGAACTTATCCTTGCCTACATACAGTACATACTTGTGACACATTATGGACATGTTGAAGACTGTACATCCTGCACTAAAGACAAAGATGACACAATAAAAGTTTGTAAGGTATTTTATTTACAAAGCTATGAGGAAGTATTCAATTTTACATAGAGGTGGTGGTGGAGCAGTGAGTTGACAGTCATGGTAAATGAGATGAAAGAGTAGATCCCACATTGATGTGGTGACCCAGTCCAACAGACAGATGCCATTCCCAAGGCAGTATGGGGAAGGACAGTCCAAACAGTCAATGCAGTGGGGAAGAGGGTTGCCATCAGGGCTGGAGGGTTGCCATCAGGGCTGGCTCCGTGACTGGCGTTTGGCAGGTGCCTTGCCTCCAGAGACTCCCAGGCTCTTCTTAGGATGGCCCCTTGGTCGTTTGGCAGGGGGGCCCTGCTGCAGGGCCAGTGGCATCTTTGGACTCACCCCTCTCTGTGGGCGCAGGGGAGGATGGTGAACTGTCATCCTGCAGCCCAACAGAGGGAGGTGGAGGTGTTGTTTGTGGCGCAGGCCTGTCCCTCAGTAACGCCACTTGCTGGCCCATGAGGTCCACCAGTTGTCCAATGCGGGTGTTGATGGACCTCATCAGCAGGATGAGCTCGCGTAAGAGTTCGTCTGACCGGCCACTTTGTCCCTGGGCCTGTTGGTATGCCCCAAGGACTCTGGTGATGTGGTCTAGGGATTCGCCCCCAGTCTCCTGGTGTCTTGGGGTGACCCTGGCCCTCCCACCTACCCTGCTGCCAAGGACCTGTCACCTTGCCACTGTGGGTCCCCGCACACTCTCCCTGCTGTCCTCAGTTGGTGGTCTGGGGTGGTCATCCTCTGCGACAGGTGGAGGTGTTGTTTGTGGCGCAGGCCTGTCCCTCAGTAACGCCACTTGCTGGCCCATGAGGTCCACCAGTTGTCCAATGCGGGTGTTGATGGACCTCATCAGCAGGATGAGCTCGCGTAAGAGTTCGTCTGACCGGCCACTTTGTCCCTGGGCCTGTTGGTATGCCCCAAGGACTCTGGTGATGTGGTCTAGGGATTCACCCCCAGTCTCCTGGTGTCTTGGGGTGACCCTGGCCCTCCCACCTACCCTGCTGCCAAGGACCTGTCACCTTGCCACTGTGGGTCCCCGCACACTCTCCCTGCTGTCCTCAGTTGGTGGTCTGGGGTGGTCATCCTCTGCGACAGGGAGGGTGTTGTAGGTGGCACTGGTGGTGGTGGTAGTGGTGGATGCACAGGCTGTAACAGCAGGGGTTTGCTATGCAATTGGTGTTGTAGCAGATGTGATAGTGGTGAGGATCTGGTCATGGGACCTGTTGTTCCCTGGCACACCAGATGGGATGCCTCAAGCTCATCGTCCTGAAAATCCTGAAAGTCTACATCCGAGAGTCCATGTACCAGGGGGGAGATGGGCTCTGCAGGTCATTGTTGTTGTTTTCTGCAGTAAGTTCTTGGTTACCTGTGGATTAGATGGGTAATGGTCATTGTAGTGCACTATGCAAGCATTGTGTTAGCTGTGTGTCATCCACTGTCTATACACTACACAATTGACTGATCTTCACATTGTTTACTATGTGCACTACTGTGCCTCCTAACATGATGCAGTGGTACATACATTATTTGTACATGGTGGGAGGTATCAATGCATGCCATGCAACTCGTGCAGGAATCATGTTCACAGGGACCTGTTGCCATGTAGGGACCAGCACACCCTTTTTTCATTGTTGCCGCCTTGTTGATTTGTCTACCCTGTCAGACGTCACATCTGGCCATGGAGTGGGCATTGTATTGTCCTGCATGCCTTTTTCCTGCCATATACATATCTTGATTTGTAACCCCACACATGCTTTCTCTTTTTTAAAATGGTCATTCTCGTTTGGGCCCCATGTCAATGGATTCATCAGTGTGTGCTGTTCATAATTGTGCCAATTTTTCCTTGTGCTTCTGCATTGGTTTGTGACTCGTTGGTAGCTTTGACAGCTCCCTTTGCTTACCTGTATGCACACTGTGCGTGGCAAGTGGGTTTAGTGAGCACATTTTTGCTATGAGAGGGCTGGTTTTGGCATATGGCGCCATTTCTTTAGTGACAAAAGTGTGGGTGCACGTACTGGCTACTTACCCGGAGAATATGTCTAGCTACCTAGTGATTTGGTTGAGGTGGTCCATTAGATGACACGTGAATCTTGTGGTATGGTGTGCTCCATCTTGCTGTACTGGGGAATAAGGGAGCATGGTGGGAGCATAATTGCAGGCCTCCCACCCCCAAACAGCCCTCCCAGGGAAGATGGCTACCAACCTGTTATGTCGTTTGGTGTACTGCAATGGTTGCCAAGTGCTACTGGGTGGGGTGGGGGAGGTATCCATCCTACTGTGGTGTGGGCCAGGGGGCATGGTGGGAGTAGTAGTGCAGGCCTCCTACCCCTAAACAGCCCTCCCAGAGAAGATGGCTACCTACCTGTTCTGTCGTTTGGTGTACTGTAAGGGCTGCCAAGTGCTTCTGAGTGGGGTGGGGGAGGGATCCATCTTGATGATGCTATGGGACAGGTTATATGGTCGGAGTAGTGGTACAGGCCTCCCACCCCCAACAAGCCCTCCCAGGGAGATGGCTACCTACCTGTTAGGTGAAGCTGAACAATGCAATGGCAGCCAAGTGCTACTGGGTGGGGTGGGGAGGGATTCATCTTGATGATGCTGTGGGACAGGGTGCATGGTGGGAGTAATGGTACAGGCCTCCCACCCCCAAACAGCCCTCCCAGGGAAGATGGCTACCTACCTGTTAGGTGAAGCTGAACAATGTAATGGCAGCCAAGTGCTTCTAGGTGGGGTGGGGGAAGGATCCATCTTGATGATGCTATGGGACAGGTGCATGGTGGGAGTAGTGGTACAGGCCTCAAACCCCCAAACAGCCCTCCCAGATGAGATGGCTACCTACCTGTTATGTCATTTGGTGTACTGCAATGGCTACCTAATGCTTCTGGGTGGGGTGGGGGAGGGTTTCATCCTGCTGTGGTGTGGGCCAGGGGCCATGGTGGGAGTAGTAGTGCAGGCCTCCCACCGCCAAACAGCCCTCCCAGGGAAGATGGCTACCTACCTGTTCTGTCAGTTGGTGTACTTCAATGGCTTCCAAAAGCTTCTGGGTGGGGTGGGGGAGGGATCCATGTTGATGATGCTGTGGGACAGGTTGCATGGTGGGAGTAGTTGTACAGGCCTCCCGTCCCCAAACAGCCCTGCCAGGGAAAATGGCTACCTACCTGTTAGGTGAAGCTGAATAATGCAATGGTTGCCAAGTGCTTCTGGGTGGGGTGGGGGAGGGACTCATCTTGATGATGCTGTGGGACAGGTTGCATGGTGGGAGTAGTGGTACAGGCCTCCCATCCCCAAAAAGCCCTCCCAAGGAAGATGGCTAGCTACCTATCAGGTGAGCTAAACAATGCAATGGCAGCCAAGTTCTTCTGAGTGGGGTGGGGGAGGGATCCATCTTGATGATGCTGTGGGACAGGGTGCATGGTGGGAGTAGTGGTACAGGCCTCCCACCCCCAAACAGCCCTCCCAGGTGAGATGGCTACCTACCTGTTATGTTGTTAGTGTACTGCAATGGCTGCCAAGTGCTTCTGGGTGGGGTGGTGGGAGGGATCCATCCTGCTGTGGTATGGGCCAGTGGGCATGGTAGGAGTAGTAGTGTAGGCCTCCCACCGCCAAACAGCCCTTCCAGGGAAGATGGCTACCTACCTGTTCTGTCAGTTGGTGTACTTCAATGGCTTCCGAATGCTTCTGGGTGGGGTGGGGTGGGGGAGGGATCCATGTTGATGATGCTGTGGGACAGGTTGCATGGTGGGAGTAGTTGTACAGGCCTCCCACCCCCAAACAGCCCTGCCAGGGAAGATGGCTACCTACCTGTTAGGTGAAGCTAAATAATGCAATGGCTGCCAAGTGCTTCTGATTAGGGTGGGACAGGGATCCATCTTGATGATGCTGTGGGACAGGGTATATGGTGGGAGTAGTGGTACAGGCCACCCACCCCCAAACAGCCCTCCCGGTGAGATGGCTACCTCCCTGTTATGTTGTTTAGTGTACTGCAATGGCTGCCAAGTGCTTCTGGGTGGGGTGGTGGGAGGGACCCATCCTGCTGTGGTGTGAGCCAGTGGGCATGGTAGGAGTAGTAGTGTAGGCCTCCCACCCCCAAACAGCCCTCCCAGGGAAGATGGCTACCTACCTGTTCTGTCATTTGGTATACTACAATGGCTGCAAATTGGTTCTGGGTGGTGTGAGGGGAAGGGATCCATTGTTGAGTGGCGTTTTAGGCTCCGAGTGAATTTTCCCGATTCATGCCCTTATATAGGTACAATTCACATTGCCCTAATATACGCATAGAAATCTAACCCTTATTTAGGCATAACCCATGCAAACCAAATACAGGCATGGCTACTTCCACCCATCCTAAACGTCACAACGATTTCTTGGAAAATCGGCTTAAGCAGTCAGGGAACTTTCCCTTATTGAATATTGATGTCTCCAAGAACTCAGTTAGTTTTACAATGAACAACTATTCCCAAGGGGTTCATTATGACGTTCTTATGCCCAACTTTACATCAAACTATGGCATTCCTAAACACCTTCAAGGTATAAATATACCTTCACTTGCTATAGCAAACTACAGTGGTTCGGAGCAGTTAGACTATCTACTTGCCCGATGCAGCTCGCTACAGCAAGTGCCGAAGGAAGCCGACTCTCCAGCTGACGCACTGATCAGGAAGCTGTCCCTTCTCATGCAGAGAATCCAGCTCCAGTGTTTCCGGCTCCCCTTGCGGGGTGTTGGCAAACCGAGTTCCGAGACTGAGATACCAGACCTCCTTCATTCTAATTAAGGTATGGAGCTGATTAGAACCTAGAGAAATCTTTGGTAGATTCTTGGAAGAGAAAACTAAAACCCATGCTACACAATACTTACTTCTTCTCGCATACTAGACTTAGGTTAGGTACATTGGGATAGGTGTATTGTAGAAGCACCAGTTGAGTATTTTAGTCTGTGTATGTATGTATTTTTATATGGCTTAGAAACTATACAATGATCTTACAGCAGGGCTCGAAAAATCCCAAAAAATTGTACTAGCCTAATAGGACTAGTGCCTTGAAAAATCTCCTCGACCTAACTGCAACCTACTTGACCTCTGTCTCTGAAAGCAGAGCAAATGTGACAAGATAACAAGATTAAATTGCATCTTTATTGTTCATTAACTTTGGGAGCAATAAAAATGCCTTTAAATCTTGTTATCTTGTCACATTTGCTCCGTTTTCACAGACAGAGGACAAAAGTTAGTTTGTCTTCCTACTCACCAGAAAGGGCGAGTAGGACCTAAAACAGCTTGACCTTGTTAAATTTTGCTCGCCTGTGTGAGGGGTCGAGTGGATTTTTCGAGCCCTGTACAGTATTATTTCATATTACTGTTTACGCTGTACGCATTATACTTTGCAGTCTGCATAACGGTTGTAACAGTTCACTTCTTTTGCATGAGAAAGAAGACTGTTCAATAAACCTTTCATTGAAAATGCTGTCTCTCTATTTCTCTGAAACTCTGTAGAAACGAAGCATGCACGATTGACTAAGTGAAATACTTATCTATTGTTTCCGCAACTCTGAGAGATATATTCTTATTCTTGGCAAACAAAGTTGTCATGTTTATGCGGTTGTCAGAAACTAATCTCTTCTTATGAATTCGAGAATGTTTCTAGTGACCTCTGAGTTAGCTGGCACACACAAAATTAAGTTTAGTATATTCGATGGAGACCTCGTTTACCTCAGTCCTACGTCAAATCTATAGGATATATTATTCCAATGCGCAGAGCCTATTGGGAATATAGGAACCACACTACATGGCGCCCAATGTTTGGGAAGGCACTAATTTAACGCTAGATATTAAAGTAACTCAGTCATACTTTTCTCAGAGACCCCCTTTTCCCGTAAAATACTCCAATAGATGTCTGGAGTGGGTAAAAGGATAAAATATCCGCCATAATTGAGTAGGAAGAAAATCCTATGTATTAGTTTTTGTTTTTTTCAACGTTGAAGGATACAGTGTTCCAAAATATTGTGCACCTTATCTTTGTTTCCTTGAAACTTGCTCTGCAACTTTCATTAAACAATGTCGATTACCAGCGACAATACCGCTACCGGTGGAGCTGCTGCAGATGCAGCCGTAATTTACAACAAGGGGTGGTGATGGACAGAGTCTCTGAATTAAGCAGAGTACTCTCACCCAGTCAAGAGATCAGGGCTAGATCCAACACCGTTTTTTAGCTCACTGCACCATCCCAGTTTCAGAACCTGGCTGTATGCAAATTAGTCTGTCCCTGGCCCAGTGCATCATGGGAACCGGGCAGACCAGACTACAAAAACCAATTCTTACACTGGGAAGGTAACAAGCTTCCGGGGACCGGTTTCTGCCATTTCAGGCGTTTTCGGCCCGGCTTGCTTGAATCCTGATGGTGCAATGAGCAAGGGACTCACATCTGAGTATACACTTCCACGCTTAGGGTGGACAAAATAATTTACAACAAGGGGTGGTGATGGACAGAGTCTCTGAATTAAGCAGAGTACTCTCACCCAGTCAAGAGATCAGGGCTAGATCCAACACCGTTTTTTAGCTCACTGCACCATCCCAGTTTCAGAACCTGGCTGTATGCAAATTAGTCTGTCCCTGGCCCAGTGCATCATGGGAACAGGGCAGACCAGACTACAAAAACCAATTCTTACAGTGGTAAGGAAACAAACTTCCGGGGACCGGTTTCTGCCATATCCGGCGTCTTCGGCATGCAGATGCAGCCGTAGCAACTTTAAACTTCACAGGTCTCCAAGAGACCGACGAAGATGCTATAATCATTCCAGAAAATTTAAGGAAAGCCATCACTATGAAACTTATAAGAAATGGCCTATCCTCGAGAGGTGGTAGGGTAATCTTTGTGATAGAGGCACATGAATATCATCAGACAGAGGTATTCTATTCATTGATTATCTTCCCCGAAGTCAATCCAGTAACTAAAGTGTTTCACTTTCACAAGGAAGATGAACCGCCAGAGGAATAAATTCCTTATGAGGATATTGAAATTCCACTAACTTACCAAGAGCATGCGCTCTGGTTTAAAGGCGCACTAAAACATATAAATCACACTTCCACGCTCAGTCCACTAGGTAGACCAGGAGCAACATGGCTAGCTATAGCAAATTACAGACCTGACCCTGACATTGAAGCAATGTCGGATGAACAAATACTTAGTAATATACAAAATTTAATAGAATTACACGGTTAAAGGTCTTTATTAAAAATACTTCTACTACTCTTAAAATGAAGTGGGAGAACACTAAACAAACTTCTAAAGAGAAGCATTCTCAATCCTGAGGTAGGTCTCCTCAAAAGGAGCCCTCTGAAAGGAGGTATAACCTCAGGAATTGGGATAATTTGAGAAAACCTGATAGATATCAAGATACTGATACATGTTTCTCTCGTACCTTTCAGACTTCGTCACAGAAATCCAAAAGAAGAGGATGGTCAGAACACAAGGAAGAACGTGTGAAGTCCAAAGACGATCAACACGTTCCAAAAAATAAGAAAACTCAATTCACCAAAAAGAAGGTAGCAGGTCTGAAAATCAGACATGCCGAGTATCTTGAGGACACAACTCAAGACCGGGGAATGGGCTCAAACAAGGTTGGACAGCGCAGCAGAAGTCACCATAGTTCACAATATCTTGAAGGATCATCTGGAGACAGTGGACTTTAATGAGTAGATCCAAATTGAAACTGCAGATACCAGGGTTAGTGTCCCACATAAGTTATATGAAGTAACACTCTGGATGGAGGGGGACATAACTAGAAAAATAAGAGCACTCTTTTGGGAGCGACGCTCTCAGGGTTATGACATTCTTCTAGCTGAACAAGACTGCCCACCTGAATTTGTCAGGGAGTGCCCACATGGTGAGGACATAATTATGCCAGGCTTCTCCAATCACATTCCAATTCATTTAAAATATACTTATGCCAGGAAATGGGCAGTTGCCCTGGCTCCTGCATTATACAAAAATCATGTAGGATGGGGTAAGGATTCTCGTCACCATAAAATCCAATTGAAAACTCAACCAACTGCACAAATGCAGTACCCAGTTAAGCAAAAAGCTAAAAAACAGGTCAGGGAGATCTTAGATCAACTTGAATACCAAGGTGTGATTGAAACATGCACCTTGTCCATGAAGAATCCTTTGTTTCCTGTCTCCAAACCAGACAATACATATCATCTAGTTTTGGATTACAGACATTTAAACTCTATTTGCAAAACTTGTGCAGTACAAAATGCACACAATACAGCACTAATGAATAACATTGTGCGTAAAAAGTATAAAACTACATTAGATATTTTTAACGCTTAATGAACCAAATCATTCCAGGAAGATGCGGATTCACGTACTTAAACTTTAATGAAGGAGAAAAAGTACCCATAGCTTACAAATCACACTTGTACACACAAGCTGAAATGAAATTCACTTTACAGAAAAAATTCTGACAGCGGTTCAAACTGCAGTAGCAAAAGAGAGAGCCCTCGCACAGGGTAAGCGCATAATGGTCGGTACTCCTGTACCTGCCTTAGGGGCAGAGACAAAAGCGAGCATTCCAAATGCAAAGGCTTTACATCCAAGATGGATACAATGGGTTAATTCTCTTGCTGCAACAGATGTTGAATACGTTTTTGACCCTTATTTGAAAACACAAGAATTTCTACAATACGAACAAGAATGTCCTCTGCCTACAGAAATTCTTCCTCTAGAGCAGTATGAATTTATAATTTATACTGACGGATCAGCACAGCCCGCTATTGGGGGTAAACAAGCTTATAGTGCTGCATGCGTAATCATTAAAGGTCGCTGGCGAGATGGCAAATTCCGATCTATGGTCACTAAAACGCAATCTCTAGGAGATTGTACAGCTCAGTGAGCTGTACTACAAGTATTCAAGAGGGCACTTGAAAATACTGATTGCGAATTCCCCACACTCATAGTGTGCGATTCCTAATATTACGTCCAATCTTACAATGAATTCTTACAGAACGGGATTCAAAACGTTTTGGCACAATCAAGCATAAATTGCTTTGGGAACAAGTAGTTCAGTTACGACAAGAACTACAAAAGACTCAGATGATACATACACTGAGTCATCAACGTGATGGCATTCACGTTGCAGGGAATTCATTGGCTGATGAAGCCGCGAATGCAGCTGTGCAAACGGGATCCGTAGCTGCAATCACTCGTTCAAAAACGAAAATAGACGGCAAAATAATGCTAGCTGTTAATGCCACAAGCAAAGGCAGCGGTGCAGCGTTACCTCAAAACTATCCACTTAAATACTGATATATAATTGATGCAAACTCCGTTTGTTTTGCTCGAATCCCTGGAGTGGGGGATAGAGTAATTCCAAACAGGAAACGTAGAGTAGTTTTGATACACAAAGCACATTTTAGAGAGGGTCTGATACATCAGGGGATCTCTAAATCTATACTAGAATTAAAAGAGACGTACTGGTGGCCAGTGATGAATGGTCACATTCACACATTTGCAATTAACTGCCATAAGATCGCAGCAGAGAACGCCGCCAGATACCTGACTATAGCATAGCCAGCCCAGTACAGACACCATTGTTAGACAGCATTAGACTATGTACACGCAGACGTCCCTATGGACGAATGCGGTCCCACAAATATTAGGACAGATTCATTTGGATGTGGCCTCAGTGCTCCGCTGAGGCTCAAACTGTTGTAAAAGATTTGCGAGTCTCTATCGGCACATACGCAGTCGGCACGCTACATTCTGACCAGGGTCCTGCGTTTAGCTCAAAAGGTTACAAGGAGGCCATGGCCAATCAGGGAGTTGCATTGCAGTATTCTAGTCCATTCCATCCTGAGGGAAATTCGGTAGTGGAGAGAAAAAATGGGACGTAAAGCAATCTATAAAAGCTAGGGTATTAGGCTCGGGTGACGGGTGGGTCAAACATCTAATAAATGTCCAACGTAGTCTTAGCAATCTGCCAAGAAGTTCTCTAGGGAGAATCACTCCATATGAAATCCTTTTTGGAACTAGAATGATTGTGCCGGACCTCGATTGTTACACTTTAGTGGTAGAACAAAAACCCTTTGATATCAAAGACCGTTTGGCTGTTTTGCAGGACTTCAATGAAATAAGAAAAAGACAAAGTAACGTGTTCATGAAGCCAACGACCACTGAGGAGAAACTTTCCGTCCCAGCAAGGCCTGTCTGGATTCCAAAGATTGGGGATCTAGTCAGAGAAAAGATTGCGGACAAGAAGAAATTTGGGCCTTCTTACAGACAACCAGTACCTGTCCTAGCAATCCACGGATCAAGAACAGTGATATTTCCGCCCCTTGCTGGTAAAAAGGAGAACAGGTTTGTGTCCATCGACCTGGTCAAACCACATCATGTGGCCGATCATAAGCAGTAGGCCAAGTGGACTCTAAAGAAGTAGCAGAGGCCCGAAACTGGCTACTATCCAAGAGGTTCAAACTGTGAGACTCATTACCTTTGAAGAATCTGCAGTGCGAAAAGAAGGACCCAAATAACAGTTCGTCAAGAAATGCCTGACTACAATGAAATAGCAACTGACTATACAAATGTAACAAGTGATCAAGTCGTTCCAGCGATTTCAACGAATCCTGATGCAATCCCTACAATTGACAGAACTGCCTCTGGCTATTTCATTAACTTTGATATGTTTTCCGAGGATCCCAGCGAACCTGAAACAACACCAGCAACAAGAACTTTCAAAGAACAAGCAACAGAACTTTTTCATCGCCTGGAAAAGACTTATCTGTTTTCACCATGGATTGAACTTTGGATTGCGTTGGGTGTACTTTTTCTTCTACTTTGGTTGACTCTTGTATTAACCTTGGGAATGCTGATTAATTGAAGATATGCTAAAAAAGACACAGCAAGTAAGAACATCATCTTACTCCTCAAAGCCACACAAATCATCTCATCGTTAACAAAGAGACTAGTCATCAGTGAATCACAGCTGTTCCTATACCAGGGGGTATAGCTTGGGACAGAACTGATTATGACATTTTTGGCCTGTCGGAGCTGTTGAAAATTCCACACCAATTCAAGAAGTTCTTGAGTGACTTTGTTTCATCTAGTACCTTTTCTGATGATTGGGACTTTGAGACTGTTAATAATATGATGTCAGACTTTGAAATGTCTGCAAAATATTCAAATCATGAATACTTAGAAGGTTCATCAGATTATGAACAAATGTATTGTTATAATCATTATGTCATCATTTATTGCACAAATCTGCAAATCCTAGAAATGTATTACTGTATAATCAATGGGAACATTGTCCTATGCCACCAAAGGGTAGCTCAGAAACATTTTATGGCAAATTTCCATACTTTTCAGGTTATAATGTTTCAAATCCAGAATCATTTTACTTTAAAAATGTTAATAAGACAGGAATAAAAAGTATGTTGACAAATACTAAGCACATTTATTCTGCAAACTTTTATGCTCAGTTGTCTACATTAGATTTTGACTTTTGGAAAGACAACATTGAGACAAAAACAGTCTGGGGCACAAAAGATTGGCAAGTGCAGGGGATAGAAGCTTTATTTCGAGCCTGTATCATCCCAGAGCAAATTATGTTTTTGAATGACACTGTCCAACAGACATCTTGTCTTGGGTTAGCCAAGATAAAAGATTTAAACAATCCGTCCATACCTACACTTGTATCTGATAGTAACAACACTATAGAGGGGGTGGTCGACGTACATACTACTTTGCATCACAACAGAACAGATCCAGATTGGAAAAAATGGTGAATCTGGCCCACAGACACAAACACATGTCAAGACAGATTCCTGAACAAAAGCCAGGGTTTCAAATTCACTAGGCCAGATCCAAGATATGTTCAGAGACAGCATCCAGGAATAGTAACATCATACAGTGTAGGGAAACTGCCTTGAGTGGTTACACAAATCTACACTAAAAGAAGTAAAACAACACTTATCTTTACTTAAAGATGACATTGATCTGAGGGACTTCTTACAAGGACCTACTAAACAGCGTCAAACGTTTTATATACGCCAAAAAAACAGCCAACCAAAGGAGCGTCTAAGTATGCGCCATATTCAAGCATCAAATCATGCAATTATTAAAGAACCCGCAACAAAGTTGAATGCAGGCTTCCTTCATCAATTTCTTTCTAGTTCTTTTATTGTGTTATTTCATTCCATTCGATTAAGAAATCCACCTTACGAATGTTCACAATATATTCACAAACACAAGTTGTAAGGCTTATACAAATTCCACAGCTACAGCCTACGTGTTTTGTCCCATCCGGGACATCAGGGCTGTGAAATAAAAACAATAAGTAGCCATTATAATCCAAACACTCTAAGTAAAATTTCTCTTCTATTACACACATAGTCAACCTGCCTATATACAATTCTATACCCAAACAAGTCAATAACCAGCCTATATCACAGTCTACATTGTTTTCATTTCAACACAGGACAGAATCCCCACAGGGTGGACTTGCGATCCCAATTCCCTTGGATATATCATTCCAAATCATCATTTATTCCCATTTTAAACTCAATACAGAAACTTGTACTCATACTCATCAACCAACAATCCTTACTTCATATCTCACCTTTTATTCTAAATCCAAGTTGATGATATATGTCGCCAATACATACTATTTCACATTCTTGATTCCAAAGACTCCTCGTAAATACCTATGATATTTCAACAAATAAAGCGAAAAAAACTTGCATTAAGATCTAATGCCCTTCAAAAGTTGACTTCGATCCTAAAAGATACCTGTATCCTTGACTCACCTATTTCTTCAAGTGCAAATTAAAATTTCAATTTACTCCCATACCAATCAGTATACTCCAAAGCTGAAAAGGGTGCTTATATTCGTAAAAACTTGTTCTAATAGAAAGAAACAAATCCCTGATTTCAGTACAATGACATTTGTAGTGTCATCAACCAAGTAGAGTTATTACCCCCTGCCAAATATTCTCACCTCGTCTAGGATCCAAAAATCCAAAATGAACTTTCAAGAATCCCAACATCGAACTAGTTTGTCGCCTGTAATACATCAAAGACAACATATCTTCTATGCCCTTATTGTAACATTACTTTGGCCCAATGAACCTTCTCATAGCTGCACCGTTGCTCAATCAAAGTGGATTAGGCACACCCCCAACAGAGCCGCCTATTGAACCATCTTATGATCAGTGTTACCTGCCGTGGTTGCATATAAACTTTCTAAATTCAAGTCTAATTCTGACTCAAGATCATTCATACTTGCGTAGTGTTTTTAATAAAGTTTCAAGTGGACCTGCTCCCTTACATTTCTAGCATATATGTACATCGCTCACCCTATTTATAAATTCACTCCAGTCACCATTTCAGTAAGCTCCACTGTGTCCCAAAAATTTCTAGTTATACAAATATCCTGCCCAGGTAGCCTATAAATGACCCAAGACAAAAGAATTCTATTAGCAATCACCGCTTCCCGAGTCCCCTACTACTGTTGATGTGACTGTCACAGAATCTCACCTTAAATTATCCCCGTTCTGGTAATGCGTCCTCACTTCATGACAGCCATTGTGATAAATCCCGCCATGACTTCAAAGCCTCAAACCCAGTTATTTATATTCCCTGTTGGCCAATCATCAAGCCCTGAATCTTCACCTGGAATATGCTCATCGCTCCTCCCCGGCTTCCCCGTGGTTCACACCCTTATTTAAATATATAAAACTGCCCATCCTCTAACTTGCGAAAACCGGAATCAATTTGATTAGTAACCTGTTGGCCGAATCAGCCAATCACAGGACTGTCTTTGCTTGCTCCATCCTCTGCATTCTACCTCGTGTTCTGTGTTTACAAAAGCCGGAAATACTTCAATTTGTTTCCTGTGAACAGTGTTCCCTCTCTGGTCCGACAACTGGAAAACAAATAGATAAAATCCTATACCCAAAATAAGCCAATCATAGGACAGTCTTTACTTTCTCTGTACGTGATACTAAATACTGGGAAAAAAATATTACTTTTTTTATATACACTTTGTTATCCATCAACAGCGATCCCTCTCAGGATACAGCCTTAGTTTGATCATTGCAAACAGTCCGCTTCACCAAAAACAGCAAGTTCAATCAATTTTTATAAAATTCCCATGTCAACTAAATCCACATTGCTCCCTGGTTTCCTCTCTGATCAGTATACAAATGTTATCCAATAACATCGACCTTTTCATGCATATCTATGCTATGTAACAAACAATGTTAGTCCCCTGTGTCATAGGGATAGAAATAACTTTTCTTTCCTCTTTTTCTATTTCATCATACTCCGGGTATTAATCAACCCGTCACATTTAGCCATTATGAGAACCAATTCACCTCAAATTACCCGGTATCATTTAATTGCGTACAAATACAATGAGTTAAATCAAACATCACCGTACTTGACTGGCTTCTCCTGAGCTATGTACACCACTCCAAAAACCAGTGAAGATACTCTACCATCAAATAATATAATCATTTCCAATGTAAATCATTAAAATATCAGAAAATGTAAACTTCATCTACCGGTATTGTTTTAAAATCTATCAAATCAATGGTGATGTCACCTCACCTTTCAGTCTCTCCCTTTAGACTATTAAAATTGATCCATCACAGGACCTGGGAATCTAAACTGTGATTACCATCAAATGACAACATTGCTGGCCATTACTATTTTATAAGTCAGCACAGATACCATCTTATTAGTCTAGGTTTCTAAAAACCTAGCATATTGGTATCTTACAGGCATCATTAAACAAACGTATATTCACATCTGCATCCAACTGTTTGTATATGAAGGATGACTAGCCTCCCTAACCCCCTTATTGAAATTCACTGTTAAAAACATATCCCCTTAGTCAGCTAGCATATGCCAGTATGGTCTAATAACCTCTCTGTGTGTCAACCCCAATTAATACTCATCAAAACAGCTTATCCCAATCAATTTATTATTGTAGGAAATAATTTAATTCTGAATCACTATTCAAACCCAACCTTACCGCTCTGCATCGGCTAATTCACCTAGCTTCTTGCTGTCTTATTTGTAATTCCCAATCCCCACCTCTACTTCTCTGTTCGATTTTCTGAATCCCATGGAACCTGAATTCCTTTTGTGAATTGTGATTCTCTTTAATATGTTGGAATATGGGTGATTTAGGATCTTGGTTCTGAATAGCTCGTTTGTGCTCTTGTATCCTGATTTTAAGATTTCTTTTAGTACTTCCAATATAAATCTTCGTACATGCACAAATGATTGCATAAATCACCCCTGTACTATTACAATTAATGAATTCCTCGATCTGATAACACCTCTCCGTATTATATCGAAATTCCTTAGTACGATTCATGCCCAAGTGGCAAATACTACAAGATCCACAGATAAAAAAGCCTGACGGTGGTGAGGGCATCCACCTGATCGAAGTGTTCTTTGGTGGTTCGATATAATTTCTCATGATCATATTACCTACAGTGGGGCTCCTTCTGTAAATTATTCTCGTTTTCTCCCCAATAATATCGAGTAAACCTGGAACCCCTTTCAGCATATGCCAGTTCTTTTTTAAAACCCTATAAATCTTATCCTTCTGAGAATTATAGGTTGTTACAAGCACTAATGGTTACTTTGTGTTTGTTTTAATCTTAGGCACTAGCGTAGTGTTTGTTTGAATCTGAGTAACTCTATTGGAAGCTTTAACCAAAATCTTATTCTGGTAGCCCCTAGTTCTAAGTCTTATATTTAGTTTGTACAATCCTGACCATTTCTCCAAATGGTATCCCATTGGTTACTGATGCCGGATGCGTGCTATCAGCTCTCAAAATGGAATTTGTAGTCGTACTTTTTTCTATAGAGTTTACTTTTGATAGAATCCCCTCAACAAACAGTTTCACATCCAAAAACTAAATTTTGTCTCTCTTGATAGTTCATGGTGAAGGTGACATTAAAGTCATTCACATTCAGAAATTGCAAATATTCTTTTAAATCCTGCTGGGTGCCCCTCCAAAGTACCAGAATGTCGTCAATAAACCGACCCCAGAAAAGAATAAAATCTGTCCATTTCGTGGCTCCACGGCTCCAGGCATGCTGCCTCTCAAACCAACCCATGAAAAGGTTGGCATAAGAGGGAGCAAACCTGGAACCTATTGCTGTGCCCCTTATTTGGTAAAAGCATTAATTCTGAAACAGAAAGAAATTATTTTTTAAATTGATAGAGCTCATCTCAATAATCATATCTGAATGCTCAATCAGACTGGCACTTTGGCACCCTAAAAAGTGCTTTGGTGCTTGTTCACCTTTCTCATTGTTAATACCCGTATATACCTGACTACGTCTAGTGTGAAAAAACTCATTCCTTGTTCCCATTTGACATTTTCTAATTTATTTAACAAATCCATAGTGTCTCGTACATGTGATGGTAAATTGCTCACTAAGGGTTTAAGGAATATATCCACATACTCGGATAAGTGTTCTGTCATGCTGCCTATACTAGAAACAATCGGTCTACCTGGTGGATTCGACCTTGACCTGTGTATTTTCGGTAATGTATAAATAAAAGGAAACAAGGGATTAGTTACTTTCAAGTATTTGAATTCTGCGTCATCCAATAGACCGGCTTCCTTCTAAGAGAATAAACGTTCTGAAATCCCTCTCAGGGCCTCAACTGTGGGATTACTCCTCAGTTTATTATAACAGTTTCGATCAGATAACTGTCTCCCGATTTCCTGACAATAGTCAACTTTATCTTGCACCACAATGTTCCCCCCCTCATCTGCTTCTTTAATGACTATACTTTCATCATTTCTTAGACTTTTAAGGGTACATCATTCCTGAGGTGTTAAATTGTCCTTCCGTTTTTTTCTTTTGTCACACTTTAATTCAAAATCCTCAACTCTATGAAACTCTTCCAATGTGTTCGGAACAAATATATCTATGGCAGCAAATTGTGGTCCCTGAGGTGTGAACTTAGAAGTGGGATGTAAACCACTAGTGCAACTATAATCAGTTTCAACACCCAGTAAACTTGCTACAGCATCAATCCCATACAGTTCCCCTTCAGTCAAGGACATCAATAATTGAACTTCATGTACATGTGAGATGGACATTTCAGAACTTTTAATCGCCGATTTGACATTAGCACCTTTGTCCAATACAGAAAAAAAAACTTTTCAATTTCAAAAGTCTTAAAATGTAAAAAAATCAATTTCCAGATCAGTGTAATTGCATGCATATTGTGGACAAAAAGATAAACCTTTTTTAAGTACAGAAATGTCATTAACATTCAAAGTTCTATGTGAAAGATCAATCACTTCCAGTTCCTTTTCAAGACTATCAATTTTAAAATATTCATTCACTGAATCCCCTTCTATTTCCTGAACTTGTCTTGGCTCCTGGTTCCCATCATTACATTTTCTGTGTTTCCTCCCCGTCTTGTACTCCTGGGATTTTTCTTTTGCCTCTCTTTATTCTGGTAATTTCCTCCAAAAAAGAGGAATTGGTAACTGGTGTTACTGTACCACCCGCCGCTCCAGGTTCATCAGTAGATGAGATGCTGGAGCTGCTGTAGTTCGCTGAGCTTAACTCACTTTGTGCACCAGTAGCTACAGTTTTCTTAGGTTTAATCACCTCATCAAATCCTTTTGCAAAGGTGAAAATTCTACCTTGTTTGTAATCTCTTTCATCACGACAAATTTTACTTAAATTTTTGTCTTTAATTTGAATTTGATGTCGGTTAATGACATCCTTCAAGATCGCATAATTTTTTTTTTCTTCTTTGAGATTCATTTCTTCAATCTCTTTCTCTAACTCAGCTATTTGGTTTTTGAGTTTATCTACCTTTCTTTCACAGTTTTTGATCAGAATGTTTATCGTTGTGAAAGATGAGGCATAAAGATTCTCTTCCCAATCTTTAAGGAGGTCTGGATCTAGAGCATCGTAAGTTGGAAAAATTTAAATTCTTAACCCTTTCGGTATTCTTTTTTGATCTAAATAATTTTTTTAAGTCATCCCGTCCCACCATTTTGAGAGTTCTGCTTTCCTTAGTCTTTCTAACTTCAAAAATGTATTATTCAGACCATCTGGGGTGTGAGGCACCCACTCACACCCCCATAGAACCTTTCATACACCCACTTCCACACAACCATTCACAAACCCATTAACAGACTCATATGAATACTTGCACACCCACTCTCTTATTCATAGATCTCCACACACATCCACTCACTCATCCATACAGCAATTCATACACCCACTCAGTCACTAATATAGCCACTGATATATCCACTGATATTCCCCTACAGCCACTCACACACTGCGTCAATCACCCACAGAGTTACTCACATACCTAGTCACTCACCTACACAGTCAATAACACAGCCACATACTCACCCATACAGATATATACACACACTCACTTACTCGTATAGATACTAACACATGACTGTGTTTGAGCGGCTGAATGGGTTTATGAGTGGGTATATCAGTGGATGTATTAGTGAGTGAGTTGTTGTATGAGTGGCTGTATGGTTAACTGAGGGATTGTGTGTGCGCACCTATGTGTGTATTGGTACGGGTTTGCCAATGTTTTGAGAATGCAGTATAGAATTTAGAGTGGGTGTATGCTGTATGTGACACATAGAACCCCAGCATCATGGAGAACACACACTCCCACTGGTTCAGGTAAACATCCAAGAGTGACATGGAGATTTGTGGTCGTCCTAGACAGTGATACAGCAAGTGGAATGAGGAAGGGAGCCCCAGTTCTCCAGGAAACTATGACGAGGGTAAGACTACAGGATTTGCCCAGGTAGCAGATGAAACAACAGAGAGTGAATTTGAGGCAGGGGCCAACCAAAAAGTACAAAGCAAAGCTCAGAGCGAAGGAAGCAAACCATTTGGGAGGAGGAAGAAAGGCACAAGCTAAGGAGAGCGAAAGAGCTTGGACCCAGGAACCACAGTCAAAAAACAGAGCAGCTTCCCCCAATAAGGAAAGCATGGTAGGTACAAGGCACCGATCGGAGAAGAATCAAAGTAAGAATTAAATAAGAGCTTGTGGCAGTGATCCAAGCCTCAGCAATCATTCAACCTAGGAGAGGGGCTGATTGGGAAATAAGATGTCAAGGAACACTGGTACTAATACAACCAAGATGCAGGAAAAATAGGATGGTACCTTTGTGCAGGCATGAGGGTGTCAGCAATAAGGATGTATGCTGCTCCACTGGAATGCACGAGAAGGACAAACTGTCCCCAAGGGTGATAGTAGCAAGAGAGGACGGCAAGATCGTTGTGCGCCCATTCAGCCACCTGGTAGTCTGCTGGACAAAGGAAAGAGACCAGTGCGATAGATATTGGCCGGAGGAAGGATCCTTCAGACCAGAGGACATGACTATAGCAGAAGATGCAGCCGACATGGGGGAGGAGATCCCAAGTGGAACTTCCATTATCTGCAGGAATTCCTAAAAAGATCAGAACGCCGGGTCAGAGCGAAACCCGTAAAGCTACCCATAGTAAGAATGTGCCTGTAACTACAGAAGGAAACGTTTGGGACTATCTATATGCCATGTGATCAGGTGGATAAAGAAGGGCTAAGGACAAAGTTACTGCCATTGTTGGGGGGAGTGTGGAAATTAATCTCATGCTTTGAGAAGAACACTGCAGGAATACACCTAGCGATAGGCGATATTAAGCGTCTGCTAAATACTCTTATTTGAGAATAGACTAACAAGGTGTTCAACCAAGCTCACATCAAAGCAATTACACTGACAAACACCAAGCATGACGGGGCCACATTCTATTCATGCAGGCACCAGAAATGGACAGTCCTGAGGGAAATGTTTCCTTACTACCCTGAGGTGGGAGGCTTAATGCAGACTATGAAACCAGGAGAGAGTATAACCGATTTTCTGGTTAGAAAGAGGGAACAATGGGAACAAGAGTCAGGACAGTTGTGGACTGATACATGCCACAGGTTCATTCTTTTACAAAATCCTCAAAAATGAGCTGCCCACCGAGATACAAAGCGCACTGGACAGCGTGGTTGGGTTAGACACCAAATCTTGGTGGAAGATACAAGTCTGTATATTACATTACCACCAAAAGAAGAAAGAAAAGGATAAAGAAAACAATGAGAAAGCCAAGAGAGACACTGCTAAATTGGTCCAACACAAATTGTAAAGGCCACCCTCCAGGGGGTTGCGTTGGCTGCGAAGCTTCACTGACAAAATATTGACAACTGAAATATCCCCATACCACAATATCGAGATATAAATATAGATTAAAAATATCGACAACCTAAATTTATATTGGTAAGTATAAAAATATCCCCCAAAATTTTTTGTCATAAATATAGTTGTACAAACTATCGTATATATATATATATATATATATATATATATATATATATATATACGAGAAGCGACAATGCTTCGAAACGCGTAAGGCCAAAGGAAAACAACACAGGACTTGCAAGCTGCATGTTTCTCGAATAAAGGTTTTGACAAACCGACCTGCGAGTGGTGAGCGGCCTCAATTCCGAGTGAATAGTTTGAATATATATATATATCTATATATATATATATATATATATATATAGATATATATATTACGCTCCAAGTTTTCCTCTCATTCGAAGAATACACGCAGGCTACTTCTGAATGCTTAAGTGTTTTTATTTAAGGCACAGAATCTGGTAGCTGCCTACGGACGCGTTTCGCCACTAAGGCTTGGTCACGGTAAAAATCAGTTTGTGCTAGGTGCTATTTACATACAAAATAGTTTGCATAGAAACAGGACTTATACAAGTTATTCAGCTCATTGGTTTTGGCAGACATCTTTGAATGGTAAAAGTCAATATACATCGATTGTTGCCATAATACCAAACAGCAATATACAATTTTGCAGTTATAAACGGTACCTCTCGCCCCAGTGGGCTAATATGCAATTATTCTACCCTACACTTCAAATATACATTTTTTGCAGCTCGAACCAAAAATTCATTGTCCTCAGTTGGTACACATTACATCTCGCCCCAGTGGGCTTATGTACAATTGATCAATTTTAGCCCAAGTGGGCACTCATGTCATGGACAACATTCAATCTTTTTACTATTCTACAATTCGATAGTATCCCAAGATGTTTCAATGGATCTTAGGTTCCTGTACAAACAAACTAAAACAAAGGAAATTAATAGCAATAAGTGTATGTGAAAATTTAAAAACTACTTATATTTACATAGTTAAAAGATCTTATTCAAAGAAGTTCTCGGACTAAATCTATTCTTCTATCTCAATTTCATCATAGATGGACTGCTAGCTCTTCATTACAATTCATCCCAATTGGCTGTAGTGTTTCAAAATCAATAATGTATCTTGATTCTAATGTTCTCAATTGGTGGAGTCTATCCCCCCCTCTCACGGATTGATTGACTGCATCTAACACCACATATTTGAGCAGGTTGTCATTCTGATCGTGATGTGTCTTAAAATGGCAGGCAACAGGATACTGTTCATTATTGTTCCTAATGGCTCTTTTGTGTTCCAATATCCTGATCTTTGCCCTGTGTTTCGTACTGCCGATATAATATTTTCCACATGAGCCAATGAGACAATAAACCCAAAATTCGGTGTTACAATCAAAGGGCCCTCTGATCGTGAACATTCTAGAACTGTTCGGTACCTTGATCTTCGTACAGTTTTTGCTACCTTTACAAGCTTTACATTTCATACAACACTCAAAACCTCCTGAGCCTAAGTTTTTTGCTTTAGTCTTTGATGTTATTGCATTTTTACTTAGTTCATCCTTCAATGATTTCCCCTTTCTAAAGGTAATCTGTGGGGTATCTTTCACATGTTGACTCAAAAAGACATCAGTTGTTAAGATTGGCCAATTCTTAGTCAGAATTTGGCGAACCTTAGAAGCCTGACCTGAGTAGGTGGTGATGAACCTCACCGTGTTTTCTTCTTCTTCTACCAACCTCTGTTTGGGTATCAATAAGTCAGCTCTTGGTATCTTGTTAACTCTTTCAATAGCTTGACTAATTGTCTTTTTTGTATACCCTCTCTCACTAAACCGGTCACTCATCACCAGTTTCTCTGCTTCAAATTCATCCATACTGCTACTATTCCTTTTTGCTCGTAGCAATTCTCCATAGGAATGCTTTGGATTAAACTGTAGGGTTGAGCACTTGAGGCAAAAAGGAGACTATTGCCCGCAGTTTCTTTTCTGTGGAGCTTTGTTAACAGTTTGTGATTTTGTACTTCTACTGTCACATCTAGGAATAGATGTGACAGTAGAAGTACAAAATCACAAACTGTTAACGAAACACAGGGCAAAGATCAGGATATTGGAACACAAAAGAGCCATTAGGAACAATAATGAACAGTATCCTGTTGCTCGCCATTTTAAGACACATCACGATCAGAATGACAACCTGCTCAAATATGTGATGTTAGATGCAGTCAATCAATCCATGAGAGGGGGGGATAGACTCCACCAATTGAGAACATTAGAATCAAGATACATTATTGATTTTGAAACACTACAGCCAATTGGGATGAATTGTAATGAAGAGCTAGCAGTCCATCTATGATGAAATTGAGATAGAAGAATAGATTTAGTCCGAGAACTTCTTTGAATAAGATCTTTTAACTATGTAAATATAAGTAGTTTTTAAATTTTCACATACACTTATTGCTATTTATTTCCTTTTTTTTTGTTTGTTTGTACAGGAACCTAAGATCCATTGAAACATCTTGGGATACTATCGAATTGCAGAATAGTAAAAAGATTGAATGTTGTCCATGACATGAGTGCCCACTTGGGCTAAAATTGATCAATTGTACATAAGCCCACTGGGGCGAGATGTAATGTGTACCAACTGAGGACAATGAATTTTTGGTTCGAGCTGCAAAAAATGTATATTTGAAGTGTGGCGTCGAATAATTGCATATTAGCCCACTGGGGCGAGAGGTACAGTTTATAACTGCAAAATTGTATATTGCTGTTTGGTATTATGGCAACAATCGATGTATATTGACTTTTACCATTCAAAGATGTCTGCCAAAACCAATGAGCTGAATAACTAGTATAAGTCCTGTTTCTATGCAAACTATTTTGTATGTAAATAGCACCTAGCACAAACTGATTTTTACAGTGACCAAGCCTTAGTGGCGAAACGCGTCGGTAGGCAGCTACCAGATTCTGTGCCTTAAATAAAAACACTTAAGCATTCAGAAGTAGCCTGCGTGTATTCTTCGAATGGGAGGAAAACTTGGAGCGTAATATATATATATCTATATATATATATATATATATATATATATATATATATATATATATATATATATATATATATATATATATTCACTGAAAAAACCATAGGTTATAGACCATATATAGTTAGGAATTAGCATTTACAAAACCTTGAAAATTCACTGAAAAAACCATAGGTTATAGACCATATATAGTTAGGAATTAGCATTTAAAAAACCTTATTTTACTCACACAAAACCATTGAAATTCCATATATAGTTAGTTGCACTAACTATATATCGCGCACCCGCAATCCACTGCTGATGATGTCACATATTACATCATTCATGACATGGTCAGTGACATCACTGATGACATCACTGATGACAACATCCAGTGATTATGTGTTTCTGTAAAGTTTAAATATGTTTTACATATTGAAGAATGAGTGGATGTATAAGTGTCTGAATGAAGGTTTTAGTAGGTGCGTGATTGACTGTATGAGTGAGTGATTAAATGCGTCTTACTGAATGCACGGGTTAGTGACTAAACTGTCTGAAAGTGTGCATCAGTATGTCTGTTGTTGTGCAAGCTGCTGCATGTGTTGATCAGTAGCTATATAAGTAGCTATATGGGTTATTGATTGGTTGCACAAGTATTTGTATGGGAGACTGAGTGTGTGTATGGCTGGCTGGGAGGTGTGTGACTCTGTGCAGATCAATGTGTACTTGTATCAGTGATTCTATAAGAGAGTAACTATGTGTTAGTATATGTTTCAAAAATGTAAGGTGTTCTGTGTTTAACTGTATAGATGAGAAAATGGAAGTGTGATTGATTCTTTTCAGGACTGACTAGGTGTGTGAGTAACTCCATGGATGAGTGGCAGAGTGTGAGTGTCTGTATAGGTGTATGAGTGCATATGATAGTGTTGTAAAGATGAGTGATTGTATGTATGAATGATTGTATGAGTGAATGTGTGTGTAGACATAGGAATCAGTGAGTGCGTATGTAGTAACTAGTATTGGTGTGTCAATGGTTTCAAAAATGATACTCTCTATTTAACACTGGGTGTAACGGAGGTTATATTAGAGTGTGAGGAGATGCATTGTATTATCACATGAATGATATCATCAGTGATGTGATCATTGATGTCAAGTGAGATGTCATCAGTGATGTCATTTGGGATGTCATCAGTGATGTCATCAGTGATGTCACTGACCATGTCATGAATGATGTAATATGTGACATCATCAGCAGTGGATTGCGGGTGCGCGATATATAGTTAGTGCAACTAACTATATATGGAATTTCAATGGTTTTGTGTGAGTAAAATAAGGTTTTTTAAATGCTAATTCCTAACTATATATGGTCTATAACCTATGGTTTTTTCAGTGAATTTTCAAGGTTTTGTAAATGCTAATTCCTAACTATATATGGTCTATAACCTATGGTTTTTTCAGTGAATTTCAATGGTTTTTTAATAGCAAATATCATAAGCTGTCGAATGTCAAGTACGTGGTAAGTAAAAACATTTTCGTGTTTATGCACACTGATCTGCTTTGAATGCTGCCCCCCACCCCTCATTTCTATTAGGAGTACTCTCTCTTTGCAGATAGTGAAGGGTAGTTAACGCAGCCCTTTGCCCCCTTTGTAATCCGTCGTGCCTGCTTCTCTCTCCATTTGATTGATTGTTCTCTTTGGTTCATTCTCTATTTACAAACAAGCACAGAGTCAAAATACTCTGTTTAGTCTTTGCAGATAGCGAAAAACCGTGTAAAAAAACAAAAGGAATCGAGCAAAATCAGTAGGCCACTAATGGGATCTCTTTTTGACCTCGCTAAAATAGAAACATTAGGAACAACCTGTTGAAAATAGCAATGCGTATGTACATAAGCGGCGTTCATTTGTGTTCACAGTACCCCTTGTTGATTGTTTGAATCGAGCATTGAATTGTTCGAAGTTGGTTCTCTTAAGGATCTTCTCTGCCTGCAAACGAGGAAGAATAGGAATATTCTCTCTCCCTTTGCAGATAGTGAAGGGTAGGTAACGCAAGCCTTTAACACGTCGTACCTATTTCATTCCTCATTGATTGATTGATTGTCCGAACATTGACTGTTTGGGAATTAGTTCTTTTTGGAGGTATTCCCTGTTTGCAAATAAACGTAGGAAAATCTTTGCAAGTAGTGAAAGGGTACGTAATGCGGACCTTTCTCCCCCGTTGTAATCTGTCATGCCTATCTACTCCCCACTGATTGATGCACCTGTTTCACCCGGACCATTTACTAGACATACGTCATCTGGCCCGACCAGAGAGCACCCCTAGTGAAAAGGACATATGCAATAATAACGAAGTGATCACTGTATCCTGTTAACAGAAACTTTAGCATGAAACAACCTGGAAAGAAAAGAATAGGAAATCGAAAATCAGTAGGCCACTGATGAACATGAACTTTTATTAAACAACGAACAAAGAAACGATAACATAACGTAATGATAAAACCTATTAATGTCCTAGAAACAAGAAAACGTTAGAAATATGCCAGTGGTGAGAGACCAGAAAAACAGTAAGAGAAACCAAATCACCCCTCGCTGTCCCACCGCCTGCCACGCCAAAAAAATCGATAGACTAGGGAAAATGCAAGTCAGTAGAACATCCGCCCCCACTCTGGAAACTTCCAAGGTGGGGCAGGGTTCCGGCTACGCCCAGCCGGGAGCAGCCCATATAAGGCAGGTCCTGCTGCCACGCCTCGGCCAGGAGATCCTAACGTAGGGTGTAGCCGGAGGAGAGGCCGAGACCAGCGGGACTCGGCCAGGGGATTGCCTTTACAACAGTTGCAGGGGGGGGGAATGTCTCCTCGACCCTCCCCTCTCTCTCCCAGTCCGGCCGCGGTGGCCCTTGAGAGTTGCAGGTAGTCCCGCCACATGCTCTTCCGGTCCGGCCACCAACGGTCGGGGGGCCGAGGCCGACGGGATCTGGCTGCAGCCGATAAACCAAGAAACCCGTTCATGGGGCCAGAGCCAGGGGCGTCCGGCCGACATCTACCGGAAGCCCGGCCCGAAGACGGACGGGACACTTCTTCTTTCTTGTATAATTGCTGCAACAACCCTGGGGGGGGATGTCTTGCACATGCCTCCGACCCCCCCCCCCTCGTCCTCATCGCCTGGTCCGGCCATAACAAATCTCAAGCGAGACGCCGTGGGGTGCACTGGGAGGGAGAGACGGTGCGAACAGGCCTCTCCCGCCTCCCCAGTGGAGGCTTCCCAGCTGCACCCTCAGCGCTCCAGGCGCCCGGAAAAGAGTTCTTCCACTGTGGCCATGCTGCAACGTCTCGCCCGGCAGGGTGCAGCCCGTCCGCTCATTTGACCCCGCGATCGCCAGTAGCTACCGAACTCTCAAAATGGCGGTCGACCTGGCAAGAGCGGGCCCAGCATAAAGAAATGGCCCGGTCACTGGTTGACTCCACCACCGTAGTCCTCCACGACCTTGAAGATTCTAGAGGAGCCGCGGGAGTCTCCGACCCCCGATGGGGAATGACTGCCATGATCACCCGTGGAGTGACGAAACTGTATCCGCGGGACGTCGGCGCCAGCCTCACTTTGAATTACTAGAATCCTGCAGACCTCACTTCCGGTGAAAGCACAGTGTGACCCGGTAGGAAAAATTGTTGCACCCCCTCCCCTTTTTGACTGATAGTTCAAACCACCGATCCTTTCCTTTGCCCTTTTAACGGAACTTTGGACTGCCTCCCCCTCTTTTACATTTTCTAGAGAAAACAAAACATTAACCACTACATTAGCATAGCAGTTGACACCAGAACTGTTTTCAAATTGAAAACCAACAACATCTTCAACAGAATCCTTTTTGTTTCTGCTGTGACCCTGCTACAGCACAGGCATTGTCCCCAGCAGTAATTCTGCATTGCCGGTAAGAATAGCTGTGGTGCCTACTGGACTCACTCACCCCCGCGGTGCCCCACGCCGTTATTTGCTGGGCGGCAACTTGCTAGACATCACTTTCGTGCCATCTAGATTTCAGCGCGTTCTGCTGCCTTGGAACTATTCGCACAACAGACCGCTACTGACAAGAATATTTCATTATTGGTGCTGTCAATTTCAATAAATCTATTGGATAATTCAAAAGAAATTGCCACGGTCTCTTCGTTGTTTAAATGTTTTTACTGTTTTTGTTTTGTTGTATATATTTATATGTTATTAAAGTTTTATATTCCTACTACTTTGTTGGAGTGCTATATATTTTTAATGTGACACATAATTGTAAAAACTTTGATGTACAAAGAGTCATTCCTGGAATCTTCCGCTTCAGGCTCGGTCCCCTCCCCAATCACAATACAGGATAGTTTTCAGATAGTAGGAACACGTGTGGTGTGACGGATCTCATCGGGTGTGGGCCTTGATCTACTATAACTCCTTTGAAGAGGGGTGATTCTTTACAGCTGGGGCCATAAACTACATCTGCAGGGCTAGCTGATAGCCTGGACAATCGGACACAGAGGAAGAGGAGTGTCAGAGGGTGCGGTAGTGAATAGGGCGAAAGGGAGGTGTCGGGCGGGCACAGTGTGATTCTCAGGGAAGAGCAGCGCAGATGGGAGGAGGTTTATTGCCCATGCATAAGACAGAGAGCGGGGGTGACCAGTGCCTGGGGAAGATGCTTGCGAGGGTGAGGAGCCATGCTACGAATCGACAGCGTGCAGAGAGTGGGTCTGGTCAAGACATCTAAAATGGCTGCCGTGCACGACAAAAGTGTGGCATTTCAAAAAAGGCAAGATGGCGCAGACAATGTTTTTCAACACTTCCTCATTTCCTTCGAATCGAACGTTAACAGACGTTGGGGCATATTACCAAAGTTAAGCGATATTTATCGCTAACGATGCTTACCAACAAATTTTTTACCGCTAAGCATCGTCAGAAATTATCGAAGATAAACCTTGCTATTATCAAGGTTTATCACAAATGCGATAATAAACGGCCGCAATGCATGAATATCGCTAAAAACTCAGCGATATTCATACATTACCGAGCTAATGCTCTTAGCCATGATATCCACTTCCCATTGGATAACATGGCTAAGAACTGCTCAGGGCAGGTGTTACTTTTTGGAGATATTCGCGCTTAGCGCGAATATCTCCAAAAGTTGGTAATAGGAGATAGATATCTTGCATGTTGTAATGCAAGTTATTGTGGTATATGGAACTCATACCATAATCTCTCAGGAAAGCAGAAACTGATCCTTTTGGGACCGCCTAAAAAGGCCTAGGGGGTGAGGAGTACTCTACTTTGCCCCCTTTTCACCTTCCGAACTATTTTATTTTACTCTCTTCTGTAATTACACAAAATAGCAGCGATAAGATGCATCGGAGACACACAGTGAGAGAAAGGAGGCCGGAGATGAAGAAGAGATGTCAAATACACATTGGAGATAATATAGTGGCAGAAGGGAAGTAAATATGAGTAAACTTACCATGTAACATAAAAATGTTGCACTCTATACTATAAGTCTCATTTTATACTACAATCACTTCGCTACAACCTCATAAATTAAAAATAAAAATGAATAATGTCTCAAACAATTTTTGATTTCTAAATATAAATTTATTCTTCAGAATTTTCTAAATTTGAAAGAACTAGTAACATGTCCTCATCAGCAATGTCCTCATGAAAAGTCTGCAATAATGATTCTTGTAACTCTATGGTCTCCAAACACTCGATAAATTCGCCATCAAGAGATTGATCAAAAAAATCATTCAAGTCATCTCCTCCTTCTGACAATATTTCATTATTGGTGCTGTCAATTTCAATCAATGTAGTGGAATCATTCAAGTCATCTCCTCGTGACAATATTTCATTATTGGTGCTCTCAATTTCAATCAATGTAGTGGAATCATTCAAGTCATCTCCTCCTTGTGACAATATTTCATTATTGGTGCTGTCCATTTCAATCAATCTAATGGAATCATACAAGTCATCTCCTCCTTGTGACAATATTTCATTATTGCTGCTCTCAATTTCAATCAACGTAGTGGAATCATTCAAGTCATCTCCTTGTGACAATATTTCATTCTTGGTGCTGTCCATTTCAATCAATCTAATGGAATCATACAAGTCATGTCCTCCTTGTGACAACATTTCATTATTGGTGCTCTCAATTTCAATCAATGTAGTGGACAATTCAAAAGAAATTGCCACGGTCTCTTCATTGTGAGCCATTTTATTTTGAAATTGCTTGCTGTAAATTGCAGAAAAAAATAATCACTTTCATTTATCGTTTTTAGTAATACATAATATAAAACTAACTTTATCAAGTATTTAGTATAACAGAAGGACTGCAAATAAATAACAGAAAACATTTTTCTAATTATCTTCAAGTGTACAACATAGTTCCCCTTACAAATTAACAACTCACCTTTTTAAAAGTAGGAAAAGTGTTAGTACTGTGTAAATCAAACACCAGAAATTCACCACCAAAAATTCCTCACAAATGTACCTCAGACAGTAGTATCACAAAATGGCTGTGGTTTCCTCTCATTTGACATATATACATAACCAATTAACTTTCATCACACACAAATACAAAACCAAAGTAACATTTTAATTGGTTCTAAATTTCAACACTTTCAAATGTGTTTTCCCCATGCAATTTTCCATAGGACATTTACATACGTCTACAGCCTGAATGGCTGAACGGAATTACACCAAACTTGGCAAAATGGTACATCAAACCTAAGAGGTCAGGAAGGATCTACTATGCCCCCTTATGGTCATTTCCCCCTTCGCTTTGACCTCCTCTTGTCTCTCAATCCTACCGAGAGACAAGATGGCGGCCGCTACGGACTGTTTGGAATGTTGACAGACGCCGGAGAACCAATCAGCTTCGCAAAGCTCCGTAACGCGAAAAGTACGCGAAGCGGAGCGCTGTTACAGATATATATCTTTTTTTGAACGTTAATTTCTCAAAATCCACTGGAGCACATATATTGAGACCTAGCAAAGGCACATCGGGCTACCAGTCCCTAATATTTTACCAAGTTTCGTGCAAATCCATTCAGCCGTTCGATTATTATTATTATTTTTTTTTTTTGCCCCGCGGGGCCCTTTTAAAACCTCCACATCAAACCTAGGGGGTCAGCGAGGATCTACTATTCCCCCTTATGGTCATTTGCCCCTTCGCTTTCGCCTCCTCTTGTCTCTCGATCCTACCGAGAGACAAGATGGCGGCCGCTACGGACTGTTTGGAATGTTGACAGACGCCGGAGAACCAATCAGCTTCGCTTCACAAAGCTCCGTTGCGCGAAAAGTACGCGTCCTGGGACGCTGCCCGGTCCGCTGTTACAGATATATATCTTTTTTTAAACGTTAATTTCTCAAAATCCACTGGAGCACATATATTGAGACCTACAAAAGGCACATCGGGCTACCAGTCCCTACAATTTTGCCAAGTTTCGTGCAAATCCATTCAGCCGTTCGGGCTAAAAGTGAGGCCAACCGCCCTATGGAAAACTCAATGTTAAAAACACGTTTTGGGACCCCCCTTTTTTCTCGACCCCCCCTGGACGAAACCCCCCCCAATTTTCAGGGGCTGCTCAGAAACAAAATGTGCCATTTTCCTGAAAATTTCAGCCAATTCCGTCCACAAACGCCAAAGTTATTAGACATAGAATTTTCAAAAATCCCATAGAGAAAAAATCCTAACTATATATACCTACTGGCGACCGCCAGTAGGTAATAGAGATATATATATATATATATATATATATATATATATATATATATATATATATATATATATATATATATTTATTTATAATAAAGTAATGAATATTAAATATACCAAAGAATAATATTAATTTAACAAAAATAAATTAAATTTAATATACATTCATTTTAACAAATATACCAAATACATTTATTTGAAAAAGGTAAACCCACATATATAATAACTATTAAAGTGTGGAGAAAAATAATCTAACAAAGATTATCAAAAAACATTGTGGAATCTTAAAATTAGATCCAGCCTTGTCAAAGATCATTGGTGACCATCCCGAAATAACATATCGCTGTGCAAAGAACATAGGTGATAGAATTGTTCATAGTCACTTCCAAGAAGCCCCAATCACAACGTTGCTGCAAAGGGAGGGCTTTTGGCCCTGTAAACATTGCAAAGTATGCAAAATTGCGGCACCCAGAAAAGAAATCAACATCAAAAATGGCACCGAATCGAAAATCAACAAACATCTAACTTGCAAAAGTGCTTATATAATTTACTTGGTAGAGTGCCCATGTAAGATGCGATATATTGGGAAGATGATCTTCAAAGTGAAGAAGAGAATTTTAGAACATATCCGTGTCACAATACATAAAGATCGGCCAAACGCCATTGCCAAACATATGAAAAAATATAATGAGAGAAAATGGTAGTCATTGAGATATTGTGCCCTGGAACAAATCCCAAATTCAGAAAGAGGAGGGGATTGCACACGGATCCTCCGATAGAAAGAATCAAGATTTATCATAATGTTCAGACCCCCACATCCCAGGGGCTTAAACCAGAATGAGGAACTTTATGTACGTCTTAAAAAGTGATGAATAGGCAACGAATCAACTGTAACATCTTTCATTGGATAAATGAATTACTCACCGGAGAGTAAGTGAAAACTGTATAAACGCTAAGAAAGTAAATCTTAGGAAGAGTACATTAAAGAACTGAGAACCGAAATAATGGCTCACTAGAGAGCACACAGTTTAATGAACATTGGCAAAAATAAGAATTTACAGCAGAAATGGCTTGACTAAATGGATATTCTTTTAAAATATTTTCACATAATACACTGAGCACATGGAAATAAGTAGAGCACATTAGTTTTTAGTCTACATATTGATTGTTTGTAAAATTGAGCACAAGTAAAGACTACACTAACCACAATGCACTTTGTTGAAATCAGGAAGTATTTGTGTGCTACTAGAAATAAAAGAAGTGTGTCTCTAGGCTTGTGTATCCCGTGATCAAGCCTTGTGGTAAGGCGAAACGCGCAAAGAGATCGGAATTAAAGCCTCTATAATTCCTGAAATCACGAGTGAGTGCGTTTTTTCAAATCGGATCCGACCTGTTGGAAAACAGTAGATCTACCTGTGTTAATTTACACTGGCGAATCGCTGCCGGAAAGGAACGCACCACCAAGAAGAAGAGCACCGGCGTCATCAAAGGGCAACTATACATATATATTTATATGTTTACTTAAAAACAATTATTAAACTAATAATTTTAATGTATTTTATAATAAATACATTATATATATATATTTAACAAATTTATATATATATATATATTTCGAAACACACAGTCCTGACTCCTTCGGACCGCTCCTCAATTAAGGGCACTCCAAGCCGTGTCACACAGCCATATTTATTTTCAGCGCTACAAAAACAAGTCAAACAAACGCGTTTCGGCGTCGCCACCTTCATCAGACACTGATGAAGGCGGCAACGCCGAAACGCGTTTGTTTGACTTGATTTTGTAGCGCTGCAAATAAATATGGCAATGAAAACTCTGTGACACGGCTTGGAGTGCCCTTAATTGAGGAGCGGTCTGAAGGAGTCAGGACTGTGTGTTTCGAAATATTGTACGCACCCCACTGTGCGTTAAGGAGGCACCCGAGGAGTAAAGAGGAGCGACGGTTGGTGGAAAGAGAGAAACGGATATATATATACATATATACATATATATATATATATATATATATATATATATAAAGCTATAACATAAAATCTATTTAAAAAACCATTCTATTGTAAATTAAAACATTAAACTATTTAAAAATCTTTAAACTTAAATTTCCCACTCCAGTCAGTTCAACAGTAGGGAAAGTGTTGGATAGCGGCGGGGTAAAAATTACTATTCCCACTCCAGTGAGTGCAACAGTAGGGAAAGTGTTGGATAGCGGAGGGGTAAAAATTACTATTCTTACTCCAGTGAGGGCAACAGAAGGGAAACTGTTGAATAGCGGAGGGGTAAAAATTACTATTGTCACTCCAGTGAGTGCAACAGTATGGAAAGGGTTGAATAGCAGAGGGATAACATGTACTATTCCCACTGCAGTTAGTGCAACAGTAGGGAAAGTGTTGGATTGCAAAGGGTTGAAAATGACTATTCCCACTTGAATGAGTGCAACAGTAGGGAAAGTGTTGGAAAGTGAAGGGCTAGAAATTACTTTTCCCACACCAATAAGTGCAACAGTAGGAAATGTGTTGGATAGCAGAGGGGTAAAAAATACTATTCCCACTCCAGTGAGTGCAACTATAGGGAAAGGGTTGAATAGCAGAGGGATAAAAGTTACCATTCCACTAGAGTGAGAGCACCCGTAGGGAAAGTGTTGGATAGTGGAGAGATAAAATGTACTATTCCACTCCAGTCAGTGCATCAATAGGGAAAGTGTTGGATTGCAGAGGGGTACAATTTACTATTCTCACTCTAGTCAGTTCAAAATGAAGAACAAACAAAATATCATTAACAAAATAAAAATATCTAAAAAATATATATAAATGTGTTAAAAAAAATGTAAATACAAATTAATTAAATTTTTTTTTTTCATCAGCTAATTATCAATTAATTAAAAATAAATCATTTCCCACTCTTTACATCTAAAAACTCCACAACCTAAATCTAAAATTAATTACACAATTTCCATATTTAATTGTCAATTAATTAATATCAATTAACAACCAATTATTAATGAATTACAAATAAATTAATTCCCACCCTTCACCCCTAAAAACCCACAACTTAAATTAATTATACTATTTCCATATTTATTTGTCAATTAATTAATATTAATTAACAAGTCAAAAGTCAAAAGAAACTTTATTTCGATTGATTTTACAATCATAAAAGTACATTATAGAAAATATTTGCAACAATTTGATAAAAATTTTCGTAAGTACAATATTAACTAATATATGGAAAAAATATTAAATTGAATTTTAAAAGAAATCGTCTGTACAATGTTGCCTCGATTAGCAAAAAGCTATATACACAAGAATTTTGCACATAAAATTTACAATGCAGAAACCGCTAGTTGAGATCGAATTTTCAAACATGCCTTTAAAAAACAAGCTATACATTTTGCGACAAATTGGGAGTCTAAAAACTGTAGTGCCAAAAGAGCGGGTCTACATCTTCTAAGACCTGTTTGTCGAAGAAGTGGGACCAACCACCGTTTACGCGGGGTCTCGTAGAAACTACAGAATAAAATGACATGCAATGTAGACTTGGGGGTACAGTCATCACAAGGACATCTAATTAATTCACGTTGCCAGTCTAAGGGCTCTGGAAACGAGACAAGACGATAAAAAGAATCAAAACGAAATCTTGTTAAAACATATCTGTCATAATTTGACAAATAATAGGTCAAATAAGGTTGTATGCCAGGAGAGGATTGAATCGCCACTAATTGGGTGTTTGATTGTTTACCAATTTCTGAGCACATACAAAGGTCTCTTAGATGGGTTACGCATAAATTCTTCAAGGTCTTTCTCATTAAAGTGGAAGGGTTGGTGAAGAAAGCTAAACAGTTAAAATCCTTCAAAAAATTACAAATATAAAATAACCAGGGAATCAATGACAAACAGTCAGTTATTAGTGACCGTGAAAGGTGACATTGCTCCTTGGTCCATATACGGTGCCAAAGGAGGATCGGTTGGAAACTAATGATGTCAGATAGATAATCCAAACCGAGCTCGATATGACTACCGTAATTAGGAGCGCTTCGAGGGAGAGCTAGTACATATTTCAAAAAGTCGTTTTCGATTACTTGGAGCTCTCCAACGGGAGCATAGCCCCATACGCCCGCTCCATACGTAGCCACACTCAAGCACTAACAACTAATTAGTGTGCCAGGGTGACTGACTCCGGAATCTGGGGATCACGGTTCGATCCCCGGCGCTGGTGGCAGATTAGCCCAGCAAAGAACAATATTCCCTCACGACCTACTAATTTCTGTACATAACAACTTTTGTGCTTTAAGCAAAATTATTTTCAACACAAGGTGGCTACATGTATTTTTTCATTTGAGATTTTTTATTATTTATTTTTTGTCATTTCTTTGTATTATTCCTTTGATTTATAACATTATTTTACAAAAAAGCACATACAATTCATATGGGCAATTAATATACAGATATCATACAGAGAAAACAAAACTAATACATATTTACCAAATTATCATACAACCACTTTCATACACACTGCATTCACTCTTCACTCTGTGTCGGAGGGATCACGTATTGTTGTGTGATCTATTACGCAAGGTCGACGCGTTTCGGTGGGCTACGACCACCTTCCTCAGGACCTCTTAGCAGAATAACCGATCTCCCCAAAGAAAATTAAATGTTCTGTATAGATATCCAGATAATGTCATCCGTTGATAATGACTTGAATCACATGAGGGAGTAGAGAACTGCAACCTTCAATGTGTTGGTCACAAACCCTCGCTTAAAGCACAAAAGTTGTTATGTACAGAAATTAGTAGGTCGTGAGGGAATATTGTTCTTTGATGTAATTTTGTTCCCCTCTTTCACTGACCTTTAAAGTATATTCAGAGGGGGTCCCATATTCATGTAAGCAGATTAGCCCAGCACCATGTGACTCTGGGCAATAGCTTGCTTAATCTTGTCGACAGCCCCCAGCGCCTAGAGACCCTTACGGGTGATTGTTTGCGCTTTACAAATGTGGATTATTATTATTATTATTAATTAATTAAAAATACATTTCTTCAACCCTATAAACCCTCCAACCTGCACCTAAAATATACGTGACAAAAAATTAAAAACAGTTAACATTATAAAGTCTCAATTAAATAAATTACAAATATTCATTAATTTATTATAATTTTATCACTTCCACCCTATTCCCCTATAAACCCACTACCCACTATAAAAAATAACATCACATACACATTTAAAATATATACTAAAATACATAACAGTAATAAAAAACAAATTGATATTTTAAAGAACTATATTTTTGCAAATGATTAATGACTTCTACATTTTTTACATCGATATTTCTTACCTTAAAGTCGATATTCTTGACTTCAAAAATCTTACTGTCGATATTTTTGTGTCACAATATTTCAAACTCAATATTAGTGTCAGTCGACATTTCCATCTCAATATTTTGACTGAATACCAGCTGCGAGAGTGCACATGGCACCAGTCTTAAAAGGATTTCCACTGTAAAACCTCAGAGGGTTTTAACCTAGCTATGGTGGCAGAGGCCAGGAGTTGGCAGCTACCAGACCTAAGGGAATGCTAGAGGCATACCGTGGCCAGAGATCGATGAGCCAGGGTCAGGCACCATAAAACCCTATGAATGTGCATCGACAAAGCCAAACACAGGGGAATGTGAATGCACCTTACGCTTACAGGACCGTCAGCCGCCTCTCTCCCGCAGCGGGAATCAGGTAGCTGGACAAACACGTGGCATCAGCAGCCACAGACAGAGTATTCAACTCAACAGGGACCAGGGTGAAAACCTTGGCAGGGAGGGATAACTGTCTTGGGAGGTAAGGCCTTCACACAAACACACAGTCCCAAAGTAAGGTAAGATGCACCCCTAGAATAAGTAACACCCATTCGCCCACATCCCACAAAAATTGAACCAAACATACAGAAGAACCAATGAGATAACATTGGGAATCCACACTTTTACTTGCAGTTAGGGATTCAGGGCTGCTGTATGTGCTCTGTTGGATATCTTCACAAAATTTCGCCACCAAGGGTACCTTCGGGAGCCAAGGCCCCTCTCTGCTTCTGATCCCCAAGGGTGAAGTTGGCTGGCCATACCTCAGGGGGATGGCAGTCCAACAAGAGGGCAGCTTGGCTCCAAGATAAAGTATTTAAACCCAGGCACCCAGGTCCCCATGTCCAAAAAGTCTATCAGGATGGTTTCTAATCCTCAGTGTCCACCAGAGCTACAGGCGAGAGTAGAACACTGAATGTGCTGAACCCTATGTCAGTCCTAGCAACTAATCAACGCACCAAGCCTCACATGTATTATCCAGGAAAGGCAGTAGGCTCGACCTCAGACACTACAACATGGCACAAAAATGGGTACATGGGGGCCATAGAACAAATTTCCTACTCCCTCTGCCTCATAATAAATGAGGCAGCTGATCAAGACCTAGGGAAATACCCAAAAACCATCAAAAGAAGCCCAAAGCTAGCCCGAAAGAAGACTCTAGAGGATGGGTGGAGTCACGATATCTGGTGCTATAAGGGAGGATCACATTGTACACCTCATGTCGTGAACTGATAGATGCACACATGTGGTCTCAGGGCACATTCCTACGACCAATAATACTTAATAGCAACACGCCCTCTTCTCGCACAGTCTCGCATAAGTATAAGTTGAAAGATGCAGCCCACACCGATGGTGCCACCATGCACATACTAGGAGAGACATGTTCTTGGAATGCCAGTGGTGCACATATAACCCTAACTAAAAACTGATGCAATCAATTCCTATGATCGAAAGACTATTCTGTAATTGTCTGCGCTAGTTCAAGCACCCAGTTAGGTACGAAGGAAGGGGGGGTAAAATGTCTCAACAAAGACATTCATCTGTCTGGTTACCAATTAGCCATGCCTCTAATTTTAAATGATCAAAAAGATACCGCAACCAGGGCCACCTTCCGGTGCCTCACCAAAATTGTGACTAGTGAAGTGTGGAGAACACACCCCTGAGGGTAGCACAGAAACCCAGGAAAAATCATTGACCTTTAATGTTTCTGAAATAAAAATATCTGCAAGTGCACCACCTCACAGCTGCCACATCAACACCGCAGCATGGATCCAAAGTGTACCAATCAAGATCACAAACTACCACTGCAAACATTTTGTTTGAATTGGTGTAATGGAAACCCCAGTCACCAGAGAACCACAGACACTTCCCCTGGATTCATACCAAGAGTTGCATTGTTCAATAATAAGTTATGTATTGTTATTATTTTTTTATAGAATTTTATATAGCGCAAACTAGACCCGAGACATCGGGTATAAGATCGTTTTACATGAGCACCAGTTTCATTACAGACGACACATTCATTTTTTTTTCTTTTGTTAGGCACGGGGAGGTTATGTGATTTGCCCAGGATCACAGGATGTTCAGCGTTGTTGCCGAGACTCAAACCCGGTTCCCCAGCTGCGTTTTCGACCGCTCTAGCCTTAAGGCTACATCCTCTCACTTCTATGTACCATCTGTCTACTTTAGGTGCTGCAGCACATATTCACTGCTAAAGAATTGACTGACAAAATGGTGTCCATTCAAAAACTCTCACAGCGTTTGTGCGGGGTCTCTCCCACGTTACTTATAATTACAGGAGCAGGATGATTGGAAGTGTTTTATGTCCCTGAGATTTCAATCAGGAGTCAAGCAAGCCAGCCATTGGAGTTACTCTGTTTCTGGCTAATAGAGATGCAGGGCCAGTCCTTCTCACTCCAAGGCAAGAGGGCAGTAGTTCAACACAGCAAAGCAGGAGTTGAGCAGAGTAGCATCTAGCAAAATGGCAGTCCTTGTAGTAGCACAGCTGTCCGATCACTTACAGAATATAGAATACAAGAATATCGACTTACCAAAATATCGATGTAAAAATATAGAATGACAGAATGTCAACTCCCAATCTACAAACAGGTAAGTGCAAAAATATCAACAACAAAAATATTGATGTTAAAAATATAGAATGCTGAAATATCAAATGTTTTAAATGTCTTAAAAGTAATATAACATTAATTGAATAATCAATATATTTAAGTAAAATAAACTCAAAATTAATTTTAAAAAGTCAGAAAAAAATCAATAAAAAATGTAATCTAAATAAATAAACATACTTATTTGTATATATATATATATATATATATATATATATATATATATATATATATATTAATTTAATAATATCAAAAACTAATTATTATTTATAATTTTAAAATGTTAAAAACATATTTTAAAATATAATGACATATATAAACCTATAATATATAAATAAATTATATATAATAAGTTAAACATTCAAAATATATATTTTTTAATTAATATTTTACAGTACATTAAAGATAAAATAGTCAAAACGTTGCATACCGTAGGGGATAAAATTACTATTCCCACTTCAGCGAGTGGTACAGTAGGGAAAGTGTTGGATAGCGGGATAGTAAAAATTACTATTCGGCTCCACCGAGTGCAACAGTAAGGAAAGTGTTGGATAGGAGGTGGGTAAAAATTACTATTCCCACTCCAGTGAGTGCAACAGTAGGGAAGTGTTGGATAGGGGTGGGTAAAAATGACTATTCCCACTCCAGTGAGTGCAACAGTAGGGAAAGTGTTGGCTAGCGGGTGGGTAAAAATCACTATTCCCACTCCAGTGAGTGCAACATCAGGGAAAGTGTTGGAAAATGGATGGGTAAAAATTACTATTCCCCCTCCAACGAGTGCAACAGTAGGGAAAGTGTTGGATAGCGTGGGGATATATTTTCTATTCCAACTCCAGAAAGTGCAACAGTAGGGAAAGTGTTGGATAGCAGGTGGGTACAAATTACTATTCCCACTCTAGTGAGTGCAACAGTAGGGAAAGTGTTGGATTGCGGGTGGGTAAAAATTACTATTCCCACTCCAGTGAGTGCAACACTAGGGAAAGTGTTGGATAGCGGGTGGGTAAAAATTACTATTCCCACTCAAACGAGTGCAATAGAAGGGAAAGTGTTGGATAGGGGTTAAAAATAACATACTTATAAATAAAAAAAAATTTGTAATTAAATAATGAATTATCATAAATAAACAATACATTAATTAAAAATACCAATAAATAAAAATGTATAATAACTTTAATAACATTAAATTACTTCCCAACCTATCCCCAATAAACACACAACCTACTCCACATACAATTTCACATAATTAATATAATTATCAATTAATCAATTAATATAAATGAATTACCAATTAATAAATAATTAACAATAAATTAATTATCAATACCAATAAATAATCAATATTAAAAATTACCAATTAATAATTCATACAATTAATATAAATATCAATTAATTAATTAATATAATGTAATTACCAATTAATAATTAACAATACCAATAAATAAAATGTAATCATTTCTTAATTACAATTAAATTACTTCATACCCTATAACCCTATAAACCCACAATCCTCTCATAAAAAAGTACACTTTTAAAATATTAACAAAGTAAATATTAATATTTAATATCAAATTAAAAACGATGTAATATGTTTTACACAATAAATAAAATTCCCAATAATATTAATATGTATTATTAATCAAAATATAATTATTTAATAATTAATTAATTAACACAATTAACAATATAAATTATGAAATGCAAAATTATGAAGTCAATAATTTATGAATGACTTGATTTAAATTAAATCACTTTCCACCCTATACCCTATACCCCTATAAACACACAACCCGCTATGGAATAAAATTACACAAACATTATTTAACATATAATTTATTAATTCAAATAAAATCTTAATGTATATATTATAATTAAATTACTTCCCACCCGATTCCCCTATAAATCCACAACCCACTACGGAAGTAAAATACCCCAAAATAATTTAACATAACATACATTACTTAAAAAAAATTCCAACATACATTACGAACATAATATATACTTTAAACACATATACTAACACTTAAAACACTAAAAATATATTATTTGTAACAACTATGGGGCCGATTAGGATGGCGGACGGAATGAACCCCCGCCACATTAGGATGGCGGGGAGTCCGCAGCGGACAGCAAGACCGTCCGCCGCTTTTCCGCCGGTCGCAAAGGCGACCGGCGGAAAAAAGTGCCTACATATGGTGGCAGTGTCTGCGAGACACCGCCAACCATATTACGATGCCGGCGGTCTTATGCCTTTCCACGGCGACATTGCCGCCGTGGAAAGGCATACGGTCTTTGCTTTGGGGACCCGTTGTGGGCTCCCGGGGTGAAGGGGGGGTGGGGGATGCTACCCCCCTGCGTTTCAAAGCACAACATGGCAGGCACCGCGCGGTGCCTGTCATGTTGTGCTTTGAAACGCACACCATGCATTTTTACAATTGCGGCGGATGGTGTTTTCAGCACCGGCCGCCGCAATGTTAAAAATGCAGGATAAACCTGCCACTCTGGCGGGTGCATCCTAATTTGCCGCATGGCACCTCTGCCCCTGTGACGGACAGTCCTATCTTACGAGGGGATGGCGGACGGACAAAGTCCCCTAAATTATGACTTTTGATATTACTAACTTCGATATTATTAAAAACGATATTTCTTACCTCGATATTCTGCACCACTATATTTTTGTAAGACGATATTTTGGCAACTGTATATTTAAAATTTGATATTTGGCAACTCAATATTTAAAATTCAATGCATCGACTGTTCACTCAGCAGTCCTTCCTCCCAACATTCTAAGCATGTGTGCCACATCTTGACTCCCCTAATCACCTGCATACTTGTGATGACCTACCCCCACCGTGATGGGCTGCTGAAAGAAGGACAGCAGCATGGGGGGGTAAGTTATTTTTGGGGGGGTTTGTCCTCATTTATGCGATGATTGAGGTTATGGTAGACAAGATCCCCCTTTCACCTTTCCTTTTGAGGAGATGAAGACCGCCCTCTTCATATTAAGCTCGGGTAATGTCCAAGAACTCTCAAATTCATTCAATTAATCAGTCATAGATCCACCATGCATATTCTTTTGAATTTGTTAGATCGCATAGGGTCAAATCATTGGACAACCCTCCCTAACATACCTCATCTTCTTATCCCAAAGTTCCAAGTGTTTAGTTCTACTACCCCTCCTCTAGGGTTATCAAGCATCCTAACTTCCTTACATAACAAAGCCATTCTATTCCTTTAGGAGGAGCAGCAAGAATTCAGTTTATACTTATCTCACGTCTGGATAATAAAATTAACATAAATAATAAGCATTTTTGATTTTTACTTAGTACAGTAACGGAATTATTGTTATACAAAATGCAGAAAATAATGATAAATGGGGTTACCTCAATGGTCGTATCTAATGCGTTATCAATAATCCTACCCACTTCTTCCCAGAAAGTTTAAAGTTGTGGACACAAGCAAAACACATGGATATCGTTCGCCCTTGATTCCCCACATTTTGGGCACTTTTTCACCACTTGATTATTCATTTTGGACAGCTTTTCCGGTGTTCAATATGACCTGTGTAAAGTAAAAAGGTGATTCCTCCTAAGAGGTGCAGTAACTATAATTTGCCATGAAAAGGTGCAGGATACTTGCCAATGATAATGCAAGTCTTGTGCTGGGAAGGTCTGTTTCCATACATTATCTTGGGTTGTAAATTATTCCTCTCCTATTTGTATCAAATGCCAATACCACTTCGATATATCCTTTCTTATTGGGTCACATTGAATTTCAGTCTCTAGTTGTTCTGTGGTTTCTGAAATTTTCTCTTGATCGTTTGACCAACTCAATAGTTGATAATATTTGAATCTAGATATTTTCCCCTGTGTGTCTTCAAGCATTGAGTTCCAGCTTCGTAAAGTACCAGAATCCAGCAGTGTTCCCCATTTTGTTATTCCTACTTCCCTCGACCCAACTGCTAAAGAATCTTTTAAGCAGTCAGGGGTTCCTGGGGACCTCCATATTGGTGCTAACTGACTGTAGTAGGGATTCTTCCACCTTCTTCTTATTTCGTACCATAACTTATATGCTGAGCCCAATACCTTTAATTTAATCTTTTCGAAGGTGTGGTGGCAGCATTTCCGAAGATCCGCTGAGCGCTGGGGGCAGACTGCGAGCTTGCGACATTGCGTGGAGCTCTTCTGCTACCCGTTCCTCTTCCCGCCATACACATTTTAAAATCGCGCTTCCCACCCGATATTTTTAGAACTCCTTCCCTCAATTCCCTTACTTGATTTTACTCCGGGCCAGACTGCGGGTGATTTAATACCCGTCCCTCCTGCAAGGTGTGCCTCCCTGCCCCGGTCCATCACGGCTGACGTGCCACTTGTTGTGGAGGGTAGGTGCCATCTTTGGTGAGGACCTGGACACCGGCAGTGACGTGCTCTGCGGTCTAGTTGGGGGTGGGGTTTCAACTTAAATTGGCCATTGGCGAGGGGCGTCCCGTGGCATTGGAAGGTGTGGTGGCAGCATTCCCGAAGATCCGCTGAGCGCTGGGGGCAGACTGCGAGCTTGCGACATTGCGTGGAGCTCTTCTGCTACGCGTTCCTCTTCCCGCCATACACATTTTAAAATCGCGCTTCCCGCCCGATATTTTTAGAACTCCTTCCCTCATTTCCCTTACTTGATTTTACTCCGGGCCAGACTGCGGGTGATTTAATACCCGTCCCTCCTGCAAGGTGTGCCTCCCTGCCCCGGTCCATCACGGCTGACGTGCCGCTTGTTGTGGAGGGTAGGCGCCATCTTTGGTGAGGACCTGGACACCGGCAGTGACGCGCTCTGCGGTCTAGTTGGGGGTGGGGTTTCAACTTAAATTGCAATGCATCCCCGGAAGCGCAGCGGGCGCGACGATGGCGTGCCGAAGGTGCGCCTAAGGTAAGCCCGTCTGCGCCCATCTGCGGCCGACCGGGGCAAGGGGCATGTCCCCCTGCCCGTTCGCTCGGATATTCGCCCTCTTATCCAACACATTTACACGCTAATTGGGCTTTGGCCCCTATTACTCGGATGAAGCTTGAATCACTGGGGCTATTTAGTGCTAGGGACTCTTTCCCTGAGATTACTTCTCCCCAAGCTCAAGTCTCTGCAACCACTTCTACCCTGTTTTCCCTTCCAGGCGCTAACACCTCCTTTATTAAAGAACCCTCTTCCCCGAAGCTTACAGTGAGCTACCTTAATACTCGCTCGCTGGTAAGATATCAACTGGAGATTTTTAAATACTTAGACTCTGTGAAACCCGACATATTGTTGCTGACCGAGACCTGGCTCAAAGCAGAGTCATCTCCAGATATCCTTGCTGCCATCCCCCCTGGTTATTATATCCTGCTAGCTAATCGAGTAGCGGGAAGGCCAGGTGGAGGAGTTGCAGCTATTATTAATTCTTCCATTAGGTTCTCTACCCTAACCACGATTCCTATCCCTTCGGTCGAGCACCTTGTGCTAAGATTGGATTCGTCAACTAGACCCCTCATCTGTGTATTAGCATATCGTCCCCCTCAACCTATGCCCAACTTTTCGACGCTGTTTGGCGACATGCTCTCTCAACTAATTATTAACAATTCCAATATCTTAGTTCTAGGAGATTTTAACTATTGGCCATCTGATGAGAAAGAGAGTGCTTGTTCCATTATGTTCTCGGATCTTTTATCTGACATGAACTGTCAGCAACATATAAATGCACGGACCCATATTAAAGGTCACGTCTTGGACCAGGTCTGGACGTCTAATGTGGAGATTTCTGTCCCCCTTATTTTTCCCTGCCTATGGTCAGATCATATTATAATTTCCTTTTCCCTCACAATCCTTTCCCACTCTAGTCGGGCCTTGGAGAGTAACTTTCGGGCTCGGAATTGGAATAGGGCTGACCTTGGGAAATTTGTCAACTTACTTAAAACCTCCCCCCCTCGGCAGCTAATCCTATCGACACCCAAGCTTTAGCTCTTACGCATTGGCTTGAATCGGCCAGTAACGCCGTCGCTCCGCTTAAACTGATTAAGCTCAAGCGCCTTCATGACGCACAAAGGTTGTTCACTGAGGAACTTAAATTCTTAAAGCTTGAGCTTAGGCAGGCCGAGCGCCGTTGACGGCGAGGCTATGCCGCAGATACCAAGCTGCGGTATATGATCTTGCTTAAAGACTATAAAATGGCAATTCTATCTGCCAAGACTTCCTATTTCTCACAAAAAATTGCTAACTCTGCCACCAAAACCAAAGACATCTTCTCCATTGTGGAGGAGCTATCACACCCAGATAGGGTTACTATTAAACCTCTCCCTTCCCAGGCGCTCTGCGACTCCCTTAACCAGTTTTTTGTGGACAAGATTGTCAACATTAAAAATAGTATCCCTTCTGCTGGCCTGTCCCTTTTTCCTAGGCCTGCCCCCTCCTCGCCATCTCCTAATCTGCAGCAATTAACCCAGATCCCCCCAATCTTGGAGGAGGAATTTTTGGCCCTCCTAGGTAAGGTCACTTCTGGGTCCCCCACTGATTGTTGTCCTCCCCTAATCCTTCGCAAGGCTTTTACAGCTTGCCCGCTTCCCCCTCTGAGCCTCCTGAATATGTCCTTGTCCTCTGGCCTGGTTCCCAGCTCCTTTAAAGTTGCTGAGGTCGTGCCCATTTTTTAAAAACCTACGGCAGACCCGACGGTTATGAGCAATTTTCACCCCATCTCCCTTCTCCCCTACCTCAGTAAAGTTCTTGAGTCTCATGTTACCAACACCCTGAGCTCATTTATTGAACTTTCCCAATACCTTGATCCCCAGCAGGCCGCCCACTCCACAGAGTCAGTTATACTTTCAGTTATGGAGGAACTGTGGAGAGGGGCGGACTCTAACATCAGCCAGGTTCTGGTGCTCCTCGATCTGCCGGACGCCTTTGACACGGTCGACCATGATATCTTGGTCGACCGTGTCGGGGAGGCTGGCATTCGGGGCACCGCCCTGGACTGGGTTCGCTCCTTCTTGATCAACCGCCACTAGGCGGTCCGGCTCTCTCAGTTTACTGCTGACAGGGTCGGCCTTACATGTGGCGTCCCGCAGGGTTCCTCCTTGTCCCCTCTTCTTTTTAATTTATATCTGACCCCCCTTATCCGGTCCCTGGGAGGTAACCATGTCACCGCGTTTAATTACGCGGATGACATTCAGCTGATTTTTAACATCGATGGCTCGGCTGAGTCTATCTTTAACTTTCAGTATACCCTCTGTCACAGAAGTGACTGGATGGGGATTAACCATCTTAAGCTTAACCCCGACAAGACAGAATTGGTTCTTGTCGGGGGAGCAGCCAATCCTTGGAAATCTATCTTTTGGCCTGCGAGTTTGGGCCTGCCTCCCAGCCCTGTTGACTCCGCAAAAAGCCTGGGGGTCATCATCAGTAATGACCTCACGATGAAGCCCCATAACAACGCGGTAGTCTCGTCCAGCTTTTTCCAGCTGCGGAAGATCCGGAAGATCGCTCGTTTCTTGACCACTGAGGCCCTTACTCTAGTCCCGTTAGCTTTAGTCATCTCGAGGATTGACTATGCCAATTCTCTCTATGCAGGTATTCCGGCCTACTTATTGAAGAGGCTGCAGTTTGTGCAGAATCAGGCTGCACGCCTCATTCATCATCAGCCAAGGCACTAACATGTCAGTCCCTTGTTAACGTCCCTCCACTGGCTTCCCGTGTCTGAGCGGTGTAAATTCAAGTTAGGTTGTACTATTTTCAAGTCCCTCACCGGTGAAAGCCCACTTTTTATCTCTTCTCTACTGCACCCCTATGTTCCTTCTCGCAACCTTCGCTCCTCTTACCCGGCCCTACTTAAGGTCCCGGTTTTTAGACGCAAGAAACATGGAGGATTGAGGTTTTCTTTCCTTGCCCCTTCCCTTTGGAACTCACTCCCTTTGAGCATTAGATCCGCCACTCCCTATGTACATTTTAGATCTCTCCTTAAAACTCATTTATTCCGCAATGCCTAGCATTAATGCTCTTATTCTGCGGACTGTTCTCCCCCATTGCTCGAGCGCCAAGAAACCGTCCGGTGTTAGTTGCGCTTAAGAAATAATTTTTACATTACATTACATCTGGGGTTGTAAATTCTTCCTCTCCTATTTGTATCAAATGCCAATACCACTTCGATATTTCCTTTCTTATTGGGTCACATTGAAGTTCAGTCTCTAGTTGTTCTGTGGTTTCTGAAATTTTCTCTTGATCATTTGACCAACTCAATAGTTGATAATATTTGAATCTAGATATTTTCCCCTGTGTGTCTTCAAGCATTGAGTTCCAGCTTTGTAAAGTACCAGAATCCAGCAGTGTTCCCCATTTTGTTATTCCTACTTCCCTCGACCCAACTGCTAAAGAATCTGGGGACCTCCATATAGGTGCTAACCGACTGTAGTAGGGATTCTTCCACCTTCTTCTTATTTCGTACCATAACTTATATGCTGAGCCCAATACCTTTAATTTAAGCTTTTTGAAGTATTTGGGATGTCCGAATTTTTATAGACAATAGTCTTCTTCTGTAGCAGCTTTCCAATAAGAAAAATAGGAGGCATGGGGTCTGAAAAGGATTCTTATGTTTTTAAATTGGAAAGCCCTAAAATAAGAGAGTATGTACGGGCTTGCTATGCCCCCTCGATGTTTCTTCTGGCATAGCTTTTTCCATGGTATTCTCACGCCTTTGGAGGTCCATATGAACCCATTAATTTTGCTTTGAATCTTTTTTAACCATTGGGTCTTGTATTATAGTGGTATTGTATGAAATAAAAAGGTAAACTTTGGTAGGATGGACATTTTGATAACATTCTAAGAGAGATATACAGTTCCATGATTTTAATAATTTCCTCATTTCCTTAACTTTTAAGTTCAAATTTACCTGAGCAATTTTGTCGATGTTTTTTAAAACCTCTATTCCCACGTTTTTAATCATGTTTTTGGTACAGCTATTGATGATTCTAAATTCCAGTACATTATTTCTGTTTTCTGAATATTAACTTGGTAACCTGAAATTTCTCCGAAATCAGTTAGCAGCTTTGTATTAATGGGAAAGGATTTGTTTAGATCACTTGTGTAAACCTTTAGATCATCGCCGTAATTAGCCACTTTATTGATCCATCCCTTAAATTGAAATGGGACTATTTCCTGGGACCTCCTTATCATATTTGCCAAAGGTTCTATATATAGGTTGAAACGGTGGGGTGATAACGAACAGCCCTGTCTCTTTCCTCTTTTAATTTGAAATGATTTTGATAAGCTGCCATTTATAAGTATTTTTGCTGCTGGGGCTGTATATATGTTCCCTACTGCTCTCGAAAAATTCCCTCCTAGGCCATAGTGAGATATAGCTTTCTGCAGAAATTACCAATTTATTCGATCAAACGCTTTGGCAGACTCAAAAGTAAGAACTGCCAGTGGGATCTTTTCTTGAGTTGCAATGTCAATAGCTCCAATAAGCTGATGAGTAAGGTCATGTAGTTGCCTCTCCCTTATGAACCCTCATTGATCGATATGTATAAGTTTACCTGTGATATTTCCTAATCGAGAGGCCAATATTTGTGTAAAGATCTTGTAGTCGTTATTTAAAGGAGATATGGGTCGATATGACTCACATTTAAGTGGGTCTTTCCCTGGTTTCAGAATCAGGCTAATAGTTGCATCATTCCAAGATTTAGGGAGTGCAAGTCTTTCCAAATAAATGTTATTAAACAGGTCCACTTGTCTAGGAGTCAATGTTTCTTTTAAAGCTACATAGAACTCATTGGAGATGGCATCCAGGCCTGCTGCTTTCCCTTTATTTGATCTATTTAGCGCATTCAGCACTTCCTCAGTGGTGATTCTTACATTTAATGTTTCATTAAACCCAAACTCTAACTTCGGAGTCAGGGAATTTCTTAAATAGGAGTCTACTTCATGATCTATGGGTACTAGATCCTCCTGATATAGAGATTGGAAAAATCTTCAAAGGCTTCTTATATTTTCATCTTATTCTCCACCTTTCCACCCGCCAGACAAATATGTATTGCCATAATTTTATTCCTGTTGGAGTCAGTTTTAATTTTTCATGCTAAGGGTTTCCAACTATTTTCCCCCTATTTATAATTTGACAATCTACTAGCTTCCCATCTTTTCCTTACCCTTCCCTCCAAATAGTTTGATAAGTCACATTTCTTTTTGGAAATTTCTTCTTATGCTGTCTCCCATTCTATATTAAAGGTTGTTGTCTCAAAATCCTATACTGATCTAAAATGTCTGATTCTCATTGACTTATTGTATGTCTATTCTCCTTGTTTCTTTGTTTCAGGAATCCCCTAACAACCGCATTATAGGCGTCCCTCACTACTTGCATGGGAACTTCTCCATTAGCATTAATTTGAAAGTATTCTTCTGTTATATCCTTCAACTTCTCCATGACTTGTTCATCAGACAAAAGTGTGCGATCTAAGGTCCACCTAACTCCTCCTTGAAGTTAACCTTGACTTATTTCTATTTGAACTAAAGAATGATCGGATAGGTGGGCAGGTACATGTTCTACTTTGGTTACACTTTTGCTTAACAATTTATCTATCAAGAAAAAATCGATTCTTGAGGCATGACCATATTTTTGATTTTTGTAAGAGAATCTATTATTTCAATCACCTTTACTCTTCCAAATGTCCACTTGACCCAGATCCTCTTTAAGTCTGGTCATCCATTCCCTCATTTTAGGGAGGTTTAAAGCTCTCCCTGGTGGGTGTCTGTCATTTATTGGATCTAGTAATAAGTTAAAATATCCACCCAAAATAATTGGAATGGATATGCTAATTAACTGAGTGTATAAAGACTGTAGGGGAGCTGGGTCATCCGTATTTGGACCATAGTACCCAAATACAAAAAGATAATTCTCCTATAATTTAATCTTAGCAGCTGCCCATCTGCCTTTCGAGTCAACATACTCTTCTACAATAGTTATTTTTGAAGGTTTTTTAACAATTATTTGCAATCACTCAATACAGCACATCTGTTTTCTAAAAACGTATTTATGAACCCATATTTCGTATTTTATCATTTCGGGCCATTCAGATTTTAAAAGATTGGTTTCCCATAAAAATATTACATCGCATTTTAACAATTTATGGTATTCAAAAAAAATGTGTCGCCTTCTCCTTTCTCTCAGCCTATTTAAATTCCAGGTTACAATCTCTATTTTACCCTCAGACTCAGTCATCTTTATTCCCTAATCTCTTCCTCATCGACCTTACAGATATTAGCTTGTTTATACAATTACCGGGATCTTGGCTTCTTTTTTTTTCTCTTTTTATTTTAATGTCCTCATTCGCCTTCAACTGCCTTAAACCAGCCGCCTTTTCGTAGCCTTACATTGATAGCCTGGGATATCCTTGGCTTTTTATATGGGGACTCTCTATGCCTCCCCCTGTAAGGGTACATTTTAGGCTGGAAGGCTATTACTCTACAGATAACCGAGGGGTGGTCGGATTCACTCCAGCAAGGTCCTTAAGAGCCTTGTAGACATTGTCGATAGCCTGGGAAAGCATACAATGATCTAGGGAGTATCCAAAAGGCTTAATCATAGGACCCACAACAAAAAAAATCACACCCACCGAATAAGCAGGTCCCAATATGCGAGTTTTTTTTTTAACTGCAAGTTCTAGACATGTCCATCTTGGATACTTCATATAATGAGGTCAGCCAATCAGAATGTTTGGGGGAGCTGGATCTACCCAGTGTTTACAAATTTGCCTCCTGGCCATTAGTATTGAATAGAATAGCAAAGATCTGGCAGGGCCTGCGATGTAACTATTAAGACCGAAGATTATCAAGGACATGTTTATATGAATTGGTACTCTTACGATACTCTTGAGTGTCTTCCGCACATCTTCCCAGAAAGAATCAATGAAGGGGCAGTCCTTAAACATATGTACATCCGATGCTTCAGCCAGTCCACATTTATTACATACTACTTGGGATCCTTTAAAAAATTTAGATAGTCTAAGAGGGGATACGTATGCCCTGTGGCAGTGAACAGGTAATTCCGCTTCAGCCAAACAGGTTTAACTAGTCTGAAGAGAGTTCTAAATGAGTCTTGCCATAGAGACTCACACAGTGTATTCGGGATCTGTTCACCCCATAGCTCGTCTACAAGCTTAAATTCCCCATGCACTGCCTCTTCAATAGCCCAATACCACAATGAAACCTCCCTCTTACCTGCCGGCCTTTCGATTAGCTGTTGTTCCAGGCTGCTGCCCCTACCAAAATGTTTTTTCTGACTTAACTGGGATTGTGCCCAGCTTTTTAGCTGGATGTACTTCTTGAAAGACCCGTCCCTGCTATCTTACTTAGATCTTCCCATGAGACAAATGTGTCCTCATTAATCAGATCTCCTCACACTTTTACCCAAGCTTCTCTTATTGTATTGCCAACTGTCCTGGAGGCACTCCAGCGAACATGGTTCGAAAAGTAGTTGAGTCCTACCATAGTTCTTAATCTGGCCCATGTTTTTGCTATTGTATGGAGGACCTTAAGTTTAACCTTTTTAAAAAATGTTTGGTCCCCAAATTTAAACATAAAGCCTTCTTCCGATATACCAGCACCCCTTAACATAGCCCGAAACATGTCTCCTCCCCCTGTACACACAGGCATTTTTAATAAAATTCGAGAATGTGAATGCTTGAAGGCCCAAGCATAGTATTGCAAGTCGGGTAGCGCCAGTCCTTCTTTCTCTCTCCTTCGCCTTAGTTTTTTCCAGGCTATCCTAGTCAATCTATATTTCCAGATGAAGGAGTTTATGTCTTGTTAAAATTTTTCGATCAGGGATTTGTCAAAAAAAGGGATGGATAAGGGGAGATGGGCCCATGACTTCATAATTTTCTGAAACTCCCTGAAAACTTGTGCTAAATTTGTTTCTGCGATTTTTCCTACTTCCCGCACTATTCTGACCCCCAAGTATCGCATACCGGAGCTGACCTGGAATTGGGTTTTTCAGTCTTCCCCGCATTTATTTCGTACCCAGATATTTGTCCCAATTCTTCTGCCGACAATATAAGGATATTGTCTGCATACAGGGCCACCCTCCTCTCTCCTTCCTCATATTTAAAAGAGATGATGTCAGGGTTATCTCTCAGCTTCTGTGCAAAGGGCTCTATATACATGTTAAAGAGTATGGCAGAGAGAGAGCAACCCTGTCTTGTTCCCCTAGTTATCTTGAATGCCTCAGTCAGAGTGCCGTTGAACAGCAGCCTGGCTGACGGTGCATGGTATAGCAGCTGGATGGTACGACGGAATTTATCTTCCAAATTAAATCTTGCCATGACTTCCGACAGGTATCCCCAATTTACCCTGTTGAAAGCCTTGGTGTCGTCCAGGGTTAAGGCTGCCAACGGGGGTGCATAGGTGTAGGGGATATCCACTGCACCAACCAGATCGTATGTTAGGTCCGCTAGTTGTCACCCTTTTACAAACCCTTTTTGGTCTGGGTCTGGGTGAAGGATGTCATTTGCCACCATCCCCAGCCTGGTTGTTAACATAGAAGAGAAAAATGTATAATCTGTATTGAAAAGTGGTATCGGTCGATATGAACCACAGTTAGCTGGATTTTGCCGGGTTTCAAAATTAGGACCACCGTAGCTTCATCCCAAGAATGAGGGGGGCTAACTCCTTCCAATAATATCTTATTATACAGTTGAGTAAGTACTGGGATTATCGCCTCCTGCAAGACACAATATATTTCTGCTGGTAGGCCGCCAGGCCTGGCCGCTTTCCCTCTTTTACCCCCTGCAATAACTTTCCTCCCCTCCTCTTCTGTGATAGCACATTCGAAATCTGTCTGTTGCTTCGGACTAATAGATGGTAATGTGGTCCCATCCAACCAGAGCTTCAGTTTTGCTCTGTCTTCTATGCAAGTATCCTTATAAATATCTTGGAAATAACCCATAAAACCTCGCCAATATCTTTATCTGAGGATAGGGAGGGTGCGTCCTCGTCCACCTTTATTTCTTTTATATGGTTCCGGATTTTGCCAGCCCCTTCCCCATACTCAAAATGGGCAATCTTGCTTGCCTCCCACCTATGCATAAGCCTCTTTTGAAGAATACTCTTCAGCTCTTCTTTTTATTGATCGAACTTTTCTAGATCTTCCTTCCGGCCAATGCCGGTCTGGCTGTTTTTTCCTTGACTGTCCTCATTTCAGCTTCCAGAGCTAAGGTCACTTCCCTATACTTTTTTTTCCTATAGATCGATCTGTTGGTAATACTGCCCCTTAAGAAAGCTTTGAGGGTGTCCCACACTGTTGTAATGTCGGCTGTACCTAAGTTGTTCTCTAAAAAGTGCTTAGTCTCAATAAGAAGGAAGGCAGTCTCTTCTTCTTCAAGCAGTGTTGTTCGATCGAATGACCATGTTCTAATCTGCTGTGACTGTATGCACTTAATAGCTAATATAACTCCTGAATGGTCTGAAAGGTGTGAGGGTGAGTATTTTATCTCTTTTACTCTATCTTTTAGATTACAAATAAGCAAAATATAGTTTATTCTCGACTTGTGTTTGTATTTAAAATTTCTAAAAGATACTCCTGGTTGGTCTCCGGATCTTTCCCTCCAAATATCGGATAGCCCCAAATGGGCCATCGTTGTCAACAGAGACAACCTGGATTTAGAAGGAACAACTGCTCTACAATTTGGGGATTTGTCCAGTTTAGGGTCCAGGACGATGTTAAAATCTCCTGCCCATATCACTGGCTCTGGAAAATCCAGGAGATGAGAGTGAATAGAATTTATATAGGAGGGATCGTCCTGATTTCCATAATATCCAACTAAGGTAAAGAGGATACCCATTAAGGTGATCTTCAAGATAAACCACCTACCGCTAAGATGTTCCCTGTGTTGTAAATCTGATCCTGCTTTTTAAAAAGGATCGACACCCCTCTAATATTAACCGTCTGGTCGGTGCATATGAATTCGTCCACCCATTTCTAAGTTTTTAGCAATTCTTTTGTCTCTCTCTTGAGAAGGTGAGTCTCCTGAATGACAATGACCTGCGCCGGGGAATCTCTCAGATATTGTAGGATTCTGGCTCTTCGTGCCCTCATGCGCAAGCCATTGACATTCCAGGACATAATCTGGAGTATTGTCATGCTATTTTAGAGTTAGCATTAGCATCTTCCACCCTAACTGGACAAAAACAAGGACATAACCTGAGAGACCTTCCAGCTTTCCCATTATTTCTACTCTTTAAAGTTTCTACATCTGGCCCGGTTGAGGTGAACAAGGAATTTTTGTTATTTATCCCCCTGTGCTCCCCTTCCCCCCACCCACTCCTCCCCCCTTGGGAAACCTTTCCCCCATTACTCTTGTATGGTGTTGACAAGCTATTGCATCCGTGAGCTACCCCTCCCCCTGTTTCTATTGTGTTTCTATTGTGTCTATATGTTACCCAGCCCAAAAAAAGGAATTGTTTACACATATATATATATATATATATCACAAACTTTGGCTCCATCGAGTCAAAAACGGCAAGCACGCTGGTATCCATTTCATAAATAGTTTTATTGAAAACCCCTCACCCCCGAAAGACGCGGTTCGCCTTGCGGCTTCGTCAGTGTCAGCCTGTGTGTATATATATTATTTTTTTTAAGTCCTATATACAACCTATATTCCCCTTTTCCCTGAGCATTTTAGAAAAAGGAAAAGATAAAGCTTGCCAATCCATAACATAGAGGAGGATAGGAAATAAGATAGGAGAAATAGGGTTATTCATGTAGCAGAGAAAGCTCAATTCACGTGTGTTTCTCTAATCTGACTTTTTCTCACAGTAAAGAGAAAAGACAGGGGTGACTCTGAAGGCTTTTGGAGGCCTGCTTGTTAATGGAATCGAGTAATTCATCTGCTTCTTGGCTCAATTTAATATTGTGCATCCTATTGTTGTACATAACTTTCAAGAAGGCCGGGAACATAAGCTGTACTACTGCACCAGCCTTCCTAAAGTTTTCCATTCTTCGGCCAAGTTCCCATTGCCTCTCCAGTGTGGCTTTAGAAAGGTCCAAACAAACCTCAAAGGAGAAGTCCCTACTTTTTAACGATTTTGCTTTCAAGGCCAGATTCAGGATTTTCTCTTTAATAGAATAAGTGAGAAATTTAATAAGAATCTTCCTGGGCTTTGCCCTATTAGGGTTATGGCAAAATGGGTCCCTATGAATTCTATGGATATCGCTTTCTAAGAGCTCTGTTGATTCTTCAAGTGATAGAGCCTCTTAATCATAAGCATTTTGATGTCTGCCCCTTCTTTCCCTTCTGGAATATTCATGTCAACAAATATATCTCTAGCTTTGTCGTATCTTCAGGCAGCCTTGACCCTTCCCAGTCAGGCTTTAGGCCCAAATATAGCCCAGAATCAGCCCTGCTAGAGGTCACAGACAACATCAGAATGACCCTAGACAAGAGCCATTCTATGATTCTGGTGCTATTGGACCTATTCACAATGTAAACAGGGGGGACTGATTCACTTGAGGGAAGTCAAGAGGCTGGAATCAAGGTACAATTGTGCAACAACAGCGTGCCTCTGACACCATAGATTCAACAAACTTTTCGGTACCCAAACGATTTTTTAATTAACGTTGGGATATTTGCATTTATCTTTTTTTCTTTTTCAATTTTTCAAAATACACAAACACAACCCAATGATGGGCATTAGAAACATTTCTTAATGTGTACAATCTAAACAAGGCAGTATATTCTGTAAATATATACAGTGAAAAACAACTTAAACATGTGATAATATATACATTAGAGACAAGTGTGTTCCAATAACAAAAAACATAAGGAAATGTTAAGAATATTTCAATGGTACAAATGGATGTAAATCTTTCCATCCATCGTTAGTCCTATTACTTTGCAAAAGAGCAACAAGGGCAGACTATAACTTTATACTGTCCTCAGGCTGATAGTACTCTTCTATGCCAGGGGAGAGGTCAAGAGAATTCTTTCCAACACGAGGGACAGAGAAAACCTGAGTTCAAGGCTGAAATTGATTCTGTTCAAAGTCTGAAATCTACTCGGTTAGCCTAATAACCTCTCTCAAAAATGGGCCAACACGTTTCGACCTTCTAGATGGCACTTCTTTTAGGTGAAGGTCTTCATCAGGGAAGCAAGTTCAAAAGAACAGGACTGGTGTAACTATGCAATTAAAAAAGAGATATCAATATCACTTGTGTGGGGGAGGTGAGGGTGACTAGAAACGTCTCCATGGTGTGGGACTAAAGAACATACCGTAGTTCTTGTTGTGGCCAGACCTGATGTTGGACAGGGGTCCTGTGATACTGTTTAGCTGTATCTTGAGCTGGATCGGAGGAGGGAAGAAGGGGGGAGGAGGAGGGAAGAAGGGGGGAGGAGGAGAGACAAAGGGAAGGAATGATTTGCTTTGTTTTCTGGTCTGGTGTTCAGTGCATGGGAACTGACTGTACATCCCATTCTGCACCAGGGTCCATGCAGGGGTAATCAGTATTTTGAAAGGGTATGTGTGGAGGAAACCATGGTGCTCGATCAAACTGGTGGTTCGCTACCCATTGGAAAACCCGGTGTGTTAGTGTTGTCCCAGGTGGTAGTGCAGGCTGTCTAATCATCTGCAGGCGTCTGTTCGGAGTTACAGGGCTCCGTTTGTTTTTCATGCTAAATCCTGTAAGTGGCAGACGCGGTGAGGGAGAAGGGTAGAAAGTAACACCCGTGCTGTCCCGGGGTGCCCCGGACTATATTTATGCACATGCGACAATGATTAAAAGGTGGGACCAAGGCATACCTCCTTCTTTAGTAGGGTCTAGACGTGCGCTGCTGGGAGCCAGCGTCAGGCGTCTTCTTTAGCCGTCTTGTCAAAGCGCGGACAAGTCAGCGTTATTAAATACCAGCGTGTCTTCTCTCTTCTTTTTGCAGCTGTATTCCTTCCGCAATGCTAACGAATGTCGGTAAAGGGATCCCCTATTTGCTGCATTCAACACTGTTTTCCACCAAATACTGCTTGGTAGGTTGAAGGAAGTGGGGTTAAGGGACTCTGCCTTCCGCTGGTTGGCAAGTTTCCTCTCCGGCCGGACTCAGTCGGTTACATTAGGTGCGTATCGCTCTGCACCCATGGGACTTACCAATGGAGTTCCACAGGGCACCTGTTTGAGCCCCACTTTATTTAACATCTATGTGGCTCCCTTGGCTAATGTTCTAAGAAAATATGGGTTTATTCCAATATCATATGCAGACGATACACAGCTGCTTTTCCCCTTTGACGCACTTACTCCGATGATCCAGGAGACCCTCTCTCGGGGCATGAATGCCATCTCACACTGGATGAGGAGCAACTTCCTCCAATGTAACATTGGTAAAACTGAGCTCCTACTTTTTGGAGAGGACCCAATACTATGGTCACCAAACTGGTGGCCCAATAATCTCGGAAAGCCCCCTATTCCTAAAATCTCTGTTAAAAATTTGGGAGTTTGGTTAGATCAAGCTCTTTCTTTTAAAGAGCATGTTGGTCAGACAGTCGGTGTTTGCTTTTACACCCTGGGCAAACTCCGACGAGTCTTTCCTTTACTTTCAGACACTGTCCGAAAGACTCTGACCCAGGCACTTATACTCAGCCGCCTAGACTATTGCAATGGTCTGCTGCTCTCTGTTAATGAAACATCAATTAACAGATTACAAGTGGTGCAAAACACGGTGGCTCATCTTGTCTTAAACATGCCGCCTAGATCTGCCTCCCGCCCTCTTCTCCTAAAATTGCATTGGCTCCCAATACGTCAACGAATAAAGTTTAAGATATGCTGCACCATTCACAAGGCACTACACAATCTAGGCCCCAGCTATCTATCTGAAAAGTGTATTCCTTACCATCCATTGAGAACCTTGCGCTCTAGCACCAAATCTCTGCTAACAGTTCCTAGAATCAGGAGAGTGAGATTGGGGGGTAAGTCTCCTTCATACCTTGGATCCAAGTACTGGAATGACCTCCCTCTTCCATTAAGAGAACGCTCGAACCATCTTGCTTTTAGAAAACTACTTAAAACCACTCTCATTTGTTTCTAAATAAGCAACAATCCCCTCTGGAATAATACGCATCCACTTAAGCGCAGAGATACTCCTCCGAGTCGATTCTGGCGCTGTACAAACCCAATAATAATAATAATAATAATAATAATAACCCGCAGGTTGTTCCTGCGGGTATTATTTTCCAATGTCTCCAATCTGTCCCGCTAAGCAACTTGACATCTCTCTAGGCTTTGTATCTTTTCCTCTGCTGACCCCAAATTCGTCTTGAGTTCCTCAACTGAACTCTCTAAGGATTCAGTCCTGGAATTTAAGAGGTCGACTTTCCTCTCCAAAGTCTCACACACATTTCTTATCTCACTTTGGTTATCTGCAGAAACTGCAAAGCCCTGTTTTATATCTTCCTTTAATGAATTAAACAAGGGTTCAATCGAGGCCTCTGAGAAATGATTGGCAGCTTCTCCAGGATTCTGAGCTTCTGACTCCGCTCTCTCCCCTGACTGTGATTCAGACCTCAATTCAGGAGCTACTGTAGGTAAACTGATAGGTAAAGCACGCTGGCTGGAAGGGCCCCCATTAGAATCCATGTTAACCCGAGAGACCCCAGCTACAGAGCCAGTGGAGCCAATAGAGTAAATTTCAGAGCCCCCCCTGCATTTTGACAGTCAGGACCTCCGTTTGCACCCTACAAAATGACCGGATTGAGGGGGTAACTTTCACTTTACAATGCGAAGAGACACTCTTGTTCCTACTTTTATACTCCTTCCCTTAACCTGATAGTTCTGGAAGGCTGTACCTTCGTTAGAGGGTATAGTGCTATTGTCCCTCGTATTCTCTAAAGCATGGCTCCCCTCAAATTGTAGCTCTAGTGTCCCACTATCTTTTCCTTTAATGCTAGTTTTCCTCCCGCCAGCCTCCCTCTGCCTACAATTTCCTCTGTTCTTTCCATCTTTTTTGTTTAAGACTACCACCAGGCTACCTGGGTTGTAGGACACCCCTTCCCCTTCTGCATACTTGTGCTCCTCCTTTGAAGTGGCTGTAACAAATTCTGCCTCTTGCGCAGGGGATGCCACGCTCTTACCACCAGTGATGTTTCTAGGAGCAGCTGGAAGAGGAAAAACACCCGGGCCGACAGCACCAAGTTTTCCTCCAAGTCAAGCCCCACTTTGTTTCGGGCACAACCAGCAGCTGGCGCAGGTCTTACTCTCTCACCAGCCATCGCCCTGAAGAATTGGCTGATGCTGGTGCTGCCGCTGCTAACCCGGAGGAGACAACGGACCGCCGCTCTGAGACCACGCCTCAACTCCAGGGTGGCTCCGTACCAGCGTGGGAAGGGAAGCGGGTGGGTTGGGCGCGAAACACCGGAAGCCTGTACAAAGGACCCAACACACATTCAACCGGTGAACGCGCACACAGATATCTCAGAAGCGGTACCCTTCAAAATCTCCATAAAGCTCCGCAAAGCTCTGTGGAGCTCCGATGGGCAGGAAAATCACTCCATTACTGGTAACATGATGGTATCATAATCCATGGGGTAGAGTGTGCTCTCCGGACGCGCGCTCTGCTCAGCTAGGGGACGCCATGTTTCCCCCTCGGGGATCTTGGCCTCCTTGTATTTTGTATATCGGACAATTTTCGGGGGGGATTTTCTCCCCAATTGCTCCCCACCAAAAAAACGTAAACTTGTGCTCAAAAGAAACAATAAAATTGCACCCATCATCCACCCCTGGAGAATCCTGATCGCCCTTTTTGAGCTCCGTCTTTATAAGGCTTTATATCATGTCATATCTTATTTGGCCCTATTTTTTGCTTCAATTTGTTCAAGTAATAGCTCTACTTCTTTCGGATGCCTAATATTGTATGTCTTGTTATACCACATGATCCGTGATAGAGTTGGGAACTTCATCTGGACTGTGACTCCGAGTGTTCTCAATTCTTGCAAGTTGTTCCCAAGTGCCCACTGTCTATCTAGTGTAGCTTTAGATATGTCAGATCAAATTTAAAAGCTGTGGTCACCCCTGGAGAAAGTACCTACTTTTAAGGCCTTACTTAAAATGTTTTCTTTCAAAGTGTAGGTTTTAAAGCTTACGAGTATTTTCTGGGCGTTTTTCCGTAATTTGTTCTAAAAGGGTCTCTATGTACACTTTGAATATCTTCATCTAGAGTTTTCTCTTCTAGTTCCTGAAAACATTCTTTCAACAGAGTTACCACAAAAAAGTTTAGATTCTGTCCTTCTAAACCTTCCTGAATATTTAATATTCGTATATTATTTTTCCTTGAATTATTTTCCAAAGTCTCAATCTTATCTCTAAGCTCTTTTTTGCTTGTTCTTAGTTTGTCTATATCACCCTGACAAGTTTTCACCTCTTGTCTGGTTTGCTCTACTTTATTTTCCATATCTGATACCTGGTCTATTATGGTGTTAACTCTAGACTCCAATGCCTCACAAGATGCCTGTATAGTTTCCTGATTATTTTCAGATTTGGCAAAACCCAGTTTCATTACTGTCATTAGTGCCCCCAACAAGTTGCTTGCCCCACCCTGCAATGGAGACTCCAGGCCTTTGCCCTGGTCACTGGAAGGCATATTTTGATATAGATTGCCTTCCATCCCTTCGCCTCAACATGTGATCTATTTTTCTCTACATGGTCTTTTGACATAAGGACGTGGAAGCGGTTTGAGGATTCCACACTTTTGTCACCAGAAAGAGATATTACTTTCTGCATTTTTTTAACCCCTCTGTCATTGCTTTCTTCCTTGTGTATTGTATTTTTAATTTCCAATTTTTCTTGTACTTTAAAGAAGGAGTGAAGAGAGGGCGTTATTTTTAGATTAGCCCCTTTGCTGGCTTGTTCCATTTTAGCAGCCTTAACAGCTCTATTTGATACAACTCCTGTAGTTCTGCCCTTTGTTTTCTGACCCCTTTGCTTCTTATTTGTATGTTTTGTTGCATCTTCACTTGGGGTGATTACTTGTTCTTCCCCTGTTAAAATGTGACCCGTCTTCCCTAAAGGGTCCAGTGTAGAGTGTCTGTTCCTCAGGGAATAAATTGTTTCTTGACTACCACTTATAGTGGTTTCTTTATTTGAAAAGTCTTTTAGTTCTGTTTCACCCTCTTTTATGGAGTTTAATCCTCGAACTGCTGCTTGCACTTGTGTCAATTTTTCCTGCGGTAACTTAGCTTTACCGATTGGAACAGCCCCTCTCTTAGCCCTTCATGGCCTCCTTACCGGATTCATACACACTGAGTGTGCCGGCTCTTCATTCTTGTCTTCCTTCCCTTTACACCTTCCCTTTACACCATCCTCATGAGTCCACAAACCATGTGAAGGAGATGCTCGGCGGACCTCTGAAATTCACTCTCGCCAATACTCTCCTTCGCGTCTAGAACCCGGCTGCTGATTCCGCCTAAACACCTCCCCAGCTCGGCAGGTAGGGACGTAGCTTCTCACAGGGCCGGGCCCCACCTCCGCCTCATATCCAGCGTTGCACTGACCTGGAAGCCATGGTAGCCGGTTTTGAATCTTTGGCGTTCCTCTCATAGAAAAGCCCCCAGGAGTCACGAACAAGGACGGAGTACTAATACGGGTAAAAAACTAACCCAAATGCTCTTAAAATGTTCTTTAAAGTTTCCCGTCTCAATTACGGGCAAGGATCATATCGTCTAAGGGACATAACCATCATTTTTGTATGTCTCTATAAGAGCTCACGGCTGGACATCCTAGCCGCCCGCCATGTTCTCCCTCTGACCCTCGTGGGTAAGTTAGTTTTGTGTTTTTCATTTTTAGATAACTATTGTTTGATACAGCAATAGTTTTTGCCTCAACGTGAAGGTTAGCACATGACCAAAGCACATGAAGAGTTCTGAAGTTTTGCTCAAGGTGTATCATGAGGTTTTCTTTTTAATAAATTATTAGAATTGATACCATATATTTCTGATCACTTACAAATGGCTGTTTTAAGCATGCACATGCCTTCCTAAAATACATTTAGCATGTTTCTGTTGGATTTTATAAGGGACTGTTGTATCAAACAGGCGAAAGGTTTTTTTGTGTCAGGTGTGACGCTCCGTCCAATTGTGAAGGATGTAACATTCCCTCTATTACAAGTGACAGAATAAAATGCACTTATGATACAGTGGATTTCCCAAATTTCAGATTTGTGATATAGTATTATAGACAAATAATGTAAACATGTCAGCAAAAATGACGAAAAACATACGACTCAATGTCTAAAATTTAAAAGATTAAACACATATAAAATAAATGTTTTGAATATAAAAAATTGTAATTTATGCTAAAAATGACAATTTTGCATGATGTCTTACTCATTCACAAATTTGCCTGTAAGTCTGTTTGATTATTAATTCTAGAGCCATACATTTTTTTAAAAAACAGAGAAATGTGAACATATTAGCGACAGAGTAAATCATACAAAAAACATTAATTTCATGTCCTTTTTCATGTCCATAAGATAAATCAATAATGAACAAACATTAAATATTTAGAGGTACTTTTGCAGATGGATTGTCCGGTCGCAAATGAAACAGATATTTTGTCCAACCTATTCCAAGGGCAATATGTTATAATTCACTCAGAATTTGATGGATGGGAATTTCATCACATATATGTTGGAGTATCCCATCGGCAAAACTCAAACTCAGGCACAAAAAGTGACTAATTTAGAAAAATATTGAAATGCATCAAATTATAAAAAATGTAAATTGCATTTTTGTTTTTATTTTTATGAACATATATGAATCAATGTGTTTAAAAAAGTACTGTAATGTTGTATCAATTTTTAACTAAAGCTGAAAGCCACAATGATAATTTTCACAATTGTAACAAACTAAAAATAAATTAAGATATTTCAGAGTAAAATCAAACAAATTTGATATTTTTACTAAAGTGGATAAAAAATGTATCAATCCCTATGTCTTTACTTGTGCTGTAGAAGTAATTTAAATTTAACAAAAATATTTTTGGATTTCTTCAACAGCATAGAGAAATAAATAGAGCATGTTATATTAATCAGCAACGTAAGCACTGAATCAATAAAATTAATTTGAACATTTAAAAAGTACTTAGGTTAACTAAAGCATGTTTTACCATTGCCCAAAATACCAGGCTTTTAGTTTATAAAAATATTGGTAAATACCAATACATCGATTCATATTTTTAATTTCAACAATAAAAGAAATTAGGTTGTTTGTCTTTTACATTGCTTTATGTTATTTTTTTTGTTACACAAGTTCACGATTCAAAAAAGCAAATCGGACCCATTCAGATCTGTAAAATAGTTCCTGGAGAGAAATAAATTAAGAGAAATAATATTACAAAACTGTGACAAAATGGTTTCAGAATATGTACCCTACATGCAGGAGATAAAAATAAAAATAAACCAATGTTTAGGAGACTTGAAGCAGGTGAAATATAAAAATGTAGATAATGTTTTGAGAAAAAACAAAAAATTCAGTTATATTTATACAGAAACAATAAAACTATTGTATATGTCTTTACAGCATCTTCAAGAGCAGGCAAAGGAGATATTGGCCAAAAAGACAGATAAGCAGCTGGCCACTGTGCATTGAGTGGGTAAACATCAGAAACTGATGGACACCGTGGCATGGAGGGTGGGAGGGCTGGAACAAATGCCTCCACATCATCATCTTAATTGGAGGCCTCCACTGTGATCAGTCCCTAGTGGTGGTGAAACCTACCGGAACTGTAACAACATCATCCTTGTTTACCATCCAGAGACACATCTCCACCCTCCCTCTTTCTCTCGCCACCAGTTGGCCAAACCCAAACTCCTTAAATGGCTAGGGTATCCCTTGCCAAAGGCACCTCACCGCCTCCCCCTGCCCCACCCCTGTCACCCGAGTTATGCTGAATGAGAAGGTTATTGACCTATTACGCAGCATCTGTAGAGGTCAGACTGTAATAGTGAATAGCCTCCAGGGGCTAACTTGCCAAATGCAACATATGGTTACATTTCCGGCATGAAGAGATTGCTCTCCAAAACAGCAGCCTTGTCACTCACCCCAGCCTCCCAAACAGCCCAAACTTCATGCCCAACTCAGGCCCCTTCCTCAACCCAAATCCAAACTCCCACCTGAATCCCAAGCACACTCACTTCTTTGCAGACACCCACTCCAACAGACACAAGCTGCTCAATCATCTACCCATATAAATAAAAATACACACAAAAAACGAACACCCAAACAACATACATACTATTAAAACTATACCCACATGCACAACACCCATAGCCACCCCAACCACCACCACACCCATCACCACTACAACCACCATCACACCCACAACCATCACAATTACTACAACGTCCACAAGTATCACAACCCCACCACACCCACAAGCACCGCCACCACATCTTCAAGTACCACAACCACCACCACATCCACAAGCGCCACAACCACCAAACCCACAAACACCACCATACCCACAAGCACCTGAACCACACCAACCTCCACAACACACTCACACAAAAGCACACTTAGACATAAAACAACACCAACCAAAAGCAAACATGGCACATAAAATCTCTAGAGAAGGACCTTAAACTAGACCCAGACAAAACTCTAAATCAACTAATGAATATTAAAAATGAGTATATAAAAATGTAGGCAATAAAGCATACCTCATTGAACATTTTGTGGAAAAAATAAATGGGTAAAAATGGTAGCATCATATCTTAAATAAATCTGCTGTCGATCTAGGATAGCCTCCATCACTAATGAAGAAAGCACACCTTCCCCCAAGGAAAAGGATATACTTGCCACTTTTGAATCCTTTTACTGCAGCTTTTACTCTAGAAGCGACCAGACTCCCTACAAGACCTGCCTACAATACCTTAACATGATTCCCATCACAAAAATAGACAACAAACAAAATCCTCACTAAAGAAATCCATTACGCAAGGTGAGATTACAAATGTGATCAAATCAATTAAAGCTGGGAAGGCACCAGAGCCTGACGGCATCCCTGCCTCCATATACCATATGAATCACACCGCTGGAAGATCTTTTCTCTCATTTCGCATATACAGGAACAGTCACAGGGACCCCTACAGAAGCCACAATAATAGTCTTCCCTAAAGATAGTAAGGACCCATCTGTTCCAAGAACTACTACCCAATCTCCCCAATAAACAATGACTGCAAAAATTACATGAAAATCCTCACCCTCAGAATGCAACACATCCTCCAAACAATAATACACCTGTCACTTTCTGCATTTATTAAAGGAAGGTTCACTGTGGGCAATAAAAGAGTATTTAGTCAAGTCATTGAGAAAGGCCAGTATCTGAAACAAACCTCTTGCGCGACTGCATTAGATGCCGAAAAGGCTATAAACAAGGTCTGATGGGCTTTACTACACGCTACCATTTCTGTATTAAGTTTCAGTCCAAATCAATCTAGAATGATTCTCACAGTATTTAAAGAACCTAAGGCTAGAATTATTACTAAGGGAACCCTGTCAAACAGCTGCAAACTTCAACAAGGCATTAAACAAGGTTACCCCCTTTCCATACTACTACTTCTTGAACTCACCATGGAACCACTCCTTATACAAATATTGAGAACCCCTTTACCCCAGTATCCCATTCTCTTCTTGCCCATAAAAAGTAGCTGCAGATGAAGTTGGCATTCTTCTTTTCACAACTCAGGCTGAGTCTGACATACCAAACATCATATCAACAATCAAAGAATATGCCCAAGTCTCAGGTTACACTCTTAACAAGGACAAATGGAGGTCCTGCCCCTGAATGTCCACTGCAATTGCTCATTTAACGGGGGCTACAGTTTCAAATGGGCTCCAGACAAAATAAAATGCCTAGGGATTTGGTTTAGCCAAAAACCTTGAGAATTGTTTGACCACAACGAAAAAACAACCCCATCCGAAATTACAGATATACTATTTAAATGGTCAACCAGATTCCCCACTTGTTGAAGATGTTTAGAAACCATTAAAATGATGATCTCGCCACTCATCAACTTCTTTTTTTTTAATTTTTTTTTTTTATTGAGGTTTATGTCAGCAAACAGATACATGATAGCTCAAACAGTGATCTTTTAGTATAAACATTACAAAGCAATTACACAGAATTACGAATATCTTATGAGCAATCCTCACTATTACATGGGAACATAACTTTCTTGTGGCTATATCTGGAGAAAATCATAAGATGTCTTCTTTTATTTCCAAGAGTTCATGAGATTATAAACCTAACCACATTGCAATGGGGTACCATAATTTAATCCCCACTTCTTTCCTTCTAATGCCCCTAGTTCTATACAGTGCCATTTCGAGATGGTATGTGGAGATTAATCTAGTTTGCCAATTGATAAAAGTTGGCGGTGACTCATCCAACCATTGAGAGGTGATACATAAGCGGAGAATGGCCATACAAATAAAAACAAATCCCTGCTCAGCGGGAGACCGGTCATTTAACATATTCTCTTGACAACCAAATATCACCAATGTTGGTGAGATTTGAATTAGTATCCCCAGCTTGTCAGTAATAAAAACTCCTACATCTTTAATAAATTTGAAAAGTTTAACACAGCTGAAAAACATATGAATAGCATCAGCCGCAAATAAACCGCAGCGACTACAGCTGGTCCCCCTTCCTGTATTCCACTTGGCCAGTTTCCCCGGTGTATAGTATAATCCAAAAATTGACATAAAATGCTGTGATTTTAGGGGACCATTATAAAGAACATTCGTTGCTAGGTCAATACTTCCTATCAGGTTAACCCCTACCAGCCCTTTATTCGTCCATTTGCTCTCACATACTTCTAAATCATCCTCCACTTTAGCTATAAACAGCTGATAAAGAAGGCCCATTTTAGCTCTTGATCTAAGTGCTTCCACAATCTCGATTTTATTCACTATAATCTCGTTCTTCTTTAATTTCTGTTCACAAAAGCTACGGACCTGGAGGTATTTAAAAAAATCCCTTCAATCTAGTTTATAAGTCTTTTGCAAAAATTCAAATGAGACAAAATGAGTCCCCTGAAACAAATCCCCTAAGTGCTGAATACCCATATTTTGCCATCTTGTCATTACATAATCGCGAAAGATCCCCGGTAAAAAAAAAGAATTTTGGAGTGGAGTATAAGCACTCAAATCTGAGCCTATGCCTAGCTTCTTTTTTGTTTTTCTCCATATTGTATACGCTGCTAGAACAGCCTTAAATTTAGTTTTTTTAAAGTAACTTGGCTCGATTATACGATTCAAACACTGCTTTGCTTCTGTTCCTAAAAGCATCTCATATATTGAGGGGGCAGCAAAATCTAATGTCGGATCTTCCGGCAGAATTAACACCCCCATATGTTGCAGTATGGCAATCCAATGATACAATTGGAAATTGGGTATCGCCCATCCTCCTCTCTCTCTAGGTAAAAAACACCATTTCATAGCTCTTCTAGCTCGATGGTAACCCCAAAGAAACCTTGAACACATTCTCTCAATTCGAGCAAAGAAAACGGCAGGAATTAAAAATGGGATGGAACGAAAAACATACAAAAATTTTGGAAAGATCAGCATTTTTAAAACGTTACTACAACAATACAATGAAAGGTGTAAGTTATTAATCCTTTCTAAGGTTTTGTTAGATGAGCTGATGATGGGATCGAGATTTATAGCAATAATATCCTCTACCTTGGATGTGATTTTAATGCCAAGATAAGTTGCCTCGGTCTCAAAAATCATGCTTTCAGGGCAGCCAATTTGTGAATGGAGCATTTGGGTTTTGGTGATATTTAATTTATAACCTGAAAATTTCCCAAAGATTCTCGCCTCCTCAACTATCCGGGGTAAGGCCTCTTCAATATTTGACGTTATCACAGCAATGTCGTCTGCATATGCGAATACTTTAAAAGAGCCAGTGTTTATTCGTACTGGTTTTATTATTCTATCTCTCTCTAGAATAACTATAAAGGGATCAATATATAAGGCGAATAACAAGGGGGAACAGGGACAACCTTGTCTCGTCCCCCTTGCAATCGCCACTTCTCTAGAAACTTCCCCACTTACACGAATTACAGCTGAAGGATGAGAGTACAGAGTCTGTATTGCTGTGATAAATTCTATTGGAAATCCCTTCCAAACCAAGACCGCCCACAGAAACCGCCACCAGACCCTGTCGAATGCCTTTTCGGCATCCAACAGGGCCACGCCAACGGGGGATCTTTTACTTTGTGACCAATCCAATATGGAAATAATCCTTTTAATATGGTCGGTAGTGTCTCTGCGCTGAATGAACCCATGCTGCCTCAAAGAAACTAAGCCGGGAATCAAATCACACATCCTATTCGCCAAGATTTTAGAATATATCTTGCTATCTGTATTCAAAAGCGAAATTGGCCTATATGAACCCAGTTCAGTTTCTTTTTTTCCTTTCTTTTTGAAAACTACAATTATTGCTTTTGACCATGAATCTGGTGCTCTGCCTAAGTAAGCCTGTTGACATACTTCCACTAGTTCGGTCTTTAGTGTATTCCAAAAGTACGATAGAATTCTAGCGGGATGCTATCGGGGCCCATAGCCTTACCCTGTGCCAGAGCTAAAAGTGCTAGTTCCACCTCTGAAGAATCCAAAGGGATAGATAATGTTAATTTGCTATGGTCTGATAATGTCTCGGAGGTCAGATTGCTAAAATACTCTTTTTCTTCCTCAACACCCAATCCAAGCCCAGTATCAGATCCAAGAGTGCTATATAAAGTTTGGTAAAATCCTTGGAACGCCTCAAGAACCCCTGCCTTAGTATCCTGCAAATTCCCTTGTAGGTCCACGATTTTTGAAATATCATTATACACAGCTCTCTCCCTTAACCTCTTTGCCAATACCCTGCCGGTATTTTCACCAAATTCATACACTTCTTCTTTGTATCTTATAAATTTATCAGCAATCTGATCCGCAATATTAGAATATGCAAACGATCTTGCAATAGTAAGATCCTGCTGGGCCTTTTGGACTAAGGCAGGCTCCCAGCCAAGTCGTATTGAGTCAGCTAGTTTACATTCGGCAATGATCACCCTTTCAAAATCTTGTTGGTGTTTCCTTAAAACTTTCCTACGTTTAAATTTAGAGAAGCTAAGTGTTTCTCCTCTAACAATTGTATAAATGTATCCCATACAATCTCCTGTGAAGCTGTCCCCTTATTTATAGCAAAAAATTCCTTGATGACCTTGCTCATAAATTGAACATACTCTTTATCCACTAATAACTGCCTGTCAAAAGTCCAAGGTCGAGGACCTAGTTGAAACCTTGAATCCAAAGCCAGCTCTAAAACCAACGGGTTATGGTCTGATACCAATTTAGGATGAATCGAGATATTGACTTTCGATAACAGGGCTTCCTCAATGAAAAAATAATCTAGACGGGCAAATTTGGAATGGGGGGCAGAAAAAAAAGTAAAACCAGAATTATCGGGGTGTAATACCTTCCAAACATCATGCAACCCGTGTTCTATCATTAAACCCCTTAATGCAGAATACATTAACTTCTTTCTACCTGTATAAACACGGGTTGATCGAGCATTAAATCCAGCAGCAATATTTATGTTAAAATCACCGCACATTATCACAGGATGTGGCCATTGGGCTATTTCAAGATTAATGAAATCTAACAATTCCGCATCGTTTAAATTAGGACCATAAATATTACAGAGGGTAAGTGTCTGTTCCCCAATCCTAAATTCCCCAATAGCCCAACGGCCCCATCTATCTGCTGCTGCCCCAATACAACTGCTAACTCCCCGTTTTATCAAAATAGTAACCCCTCTTTTCACCCCTGATTGTTTAGAGCATACTGCCAAATCTAAACCTAAATTCTTCAAGAGCCCCCTATTCGCCCAAGCAATATGCGTCTCTTGTAAGCAGAGTATATCAATGTGTAATATTTGCACAACTTTGGCCAATACCTGTCATTTTTTAGAGTCATTAAGGCCACATATATTCAACGAGCAAATTTTTATTTTCCTATCCATTATCATCAAAAAGGAACGTAGACAATTTATCTAGTGCGACCTCCACCACTAGAGTTACCACACTCTTAAGATGTATAATTTTCCACCATCCATTGTTTAGAGCTACATGCTTTGTTTCTGCTGCTGACTTTTCACCCGCCCGCCACCTTCCCACCAAACCCAGCCCCCCCCCCCACTCCCACCCTCAGAACCCGCCCTCCCCTCCCTGTCTCCCTACCTAACACATGAGGCCCAGGGATCATCAATCCCTGTAAAATATGGAGTGCCGTGTCCTCCCTTCTCCAGAACTCTCCGAAAAGAGAAATATAAAATTAAAACAAACAGACTTGTCAGAATACTAAATACTTTTATAACATTTTCCCCAGTCGTTCTCTATTTTATACCCTCAAGATATTCTCTAGCCTTAATTTCAGACATGAAAAATTTTGTTTGCCCCTTAAACATAACTTTCAGTTTAGCCGGATTCTGCAAAAACACCACTGCCCCCTTCTGTTGAAAGTCAGGTATCAATTGGCGCAGATGCCATCTTTTAGAGACAGTGGCCTGTCAAAAATCTGGTCTAACAAAAAAATTACAGTCTTTAGCAGATGCTTTCTTATCCGGTCGTGCTCTCGTAAAGATATCTTCCCGAGCTAAGAAATTATTGAAACAAACAAGGATTGCCCTGGGAAGGTCTTCTTCTCCTTCACGTAGCTGTCTCTTTTTAAAAGGAAAACGATGCGCCATTTGTATTTCCTTTGTCCAATCCCATGTTGTCAGTTCGGGAAAAGCTTCTCGTAGTAATTCTGCAACAAATTTCCGTATATCAGAACCCTCCTTGTTTTCAGGTACACCTATAAAACGTAAGTTATTTCTTGGGGTATAATTTTCTATCTCAGATAGTTTATGACTAAGATCATCCCGATGGGCTTTAACTAGCTCCAATTCTGTCTTCTGAATGACAGCCTCATCCTCCAATACTGAGATTCTGGCCTCAGCTTCTGTGACTCTGTCACCAGTTTCTGCACATGTTTTTATCACTTTTCTAAGAGCATTCTTAACTTTGCAGCAAGTAGCTTGAGTGCGTAAATTCTCTGCTTTGCTCTCTGCTCTATGATTCATCATTGTGTCGTAAATTGTGGCCAGAGTGATCTCCAGAGGGGCAGATTTGTCTTTATCCAAACTCTCTATGTGCTTAACGAGTGTTCCTGCTTCTCTTTCTAATTCTGTTAGTCCTTCTGTTTTTTTAGCCTGTAACTGTAACTGTAACGCTCTTTTCTTGCGTTTCTTAACCGTTGCAATACTTGGGCTTGGAGAGTCTAAGTTTCCTCTAGCATTCTGCGTTGATGCACTGTCATCACTATCCTCTACCCACTCTCGACTGCCATTTGCGCTCTCATCAGAGGAGGGGTCCGACATAGAATAGAATTTTTCGCCAATCTCATATGTAGGTTTTAAGCCCTGCCCAACTTCAACTGAATCAGGTAGATCGAGCTCTATGCCTTGTTTCATTGCATTTGCCAAGTCTTTCTTGCTGCCTAGCAAAGTCTGTTTAGTACACTCCACAGTTCCATGACAAACTCCGTCTCCCATGACGCCATTCTCCTCACGACTCAGGCTAAGATTCAGAACAGTCTGGATTTCCGTAGTTTCAGTTGTTCCTGTTATTTCTATTAACCTAACATTATCCTGTCCAGTCCTAGCCTGAGGAGTTATATTTACAGGGGGGTCTGTTGTCGTTGAGAGAAATGGATCACCAACATCACCCACCAAGTTAACGCTACCATCAAGCATACTGCTATCAGGGACTAGAATACCTGGTGTGGTTATTGTAGTTAATGTGCGCGATGCTACTGCTTGAGTTTCTAAGTTCTTCAGAGTTTGACGCTCAAACATTGCCTTTAAATTTAGTGAGCCTTGCTGTGGTGATTGAAGGGCTGTAGCATTATAAGAAGACAAAGCAACGCCCTTATGAACATTACTGGGAGTAGTAATTTGTGAGCTCTCACCTCCTTCGTCTCCACCGGCACTCTCCAACGCCCCTGACACCGCAGGTAAAGTCCCAGCTTTACCGCTACGTGTGACGACTTTCGCCGGCGGTTTGGGGGGCATTTTCTTTTTGCGCGCCACAGCGCCTCCACTATCGGGGGCAACACGGGAGTAAAGACCCAGCAACAATGCCGGAAAACGCCAAAGACAAGCTCGGTAACCGCTATAATATATCCCGCCGAGCATCAGCATCGACCCGCTCACAGTCGGGAGAGGTGTCCGCTCTGTCTGTTACCGCCTCCAGTTGACGGCGTGCAGTCTCCGAGTCACGAATGCGGAATGCAGAGTTTTCGCCAGGTGTAGCCAATCGCAATAGGACCGTGAGCTCGTACTCCGTCGTGGTTTAACTCAGCTCCAGGCAGTTTCTCGCTCTTTGAAAATTCCTTCGCCTCGCTACTTTGTTGCCACGGCGTATTTTCACTCAGAGTCCTAAGCGCAAAACAGACTTTTCGATCAGCCGGCAGAGGAACAGTCAGGTGAGGGTATAAGGCCAGTCCCTTCTCGGAGAGTCAGGAGGGAGAGTTTCGAGCTGCTACACAGCCCACACCACGGCCGCCATCTTGCCTCACTCATCAACTTCTTAATTAGCATGTCACTAACACACATGTAGGACACCATTTTTACCAAAATAGATCTCCTACTTAATGATTTGTTTTGCCAATGCAAACAACCGAGATGATTCTGTCAGTTTAAAGTACCTACTTGCTGTAATAAGAAGGGTGTTTGTTTGGTTTGGAGGCACAAGGACCTATTTTAGACCAACCCAGCTTTAGGCAAAACTATCAAAACTTCCCTTAAGTCAATCTTAAAACCTAATAAAGGGCCAAGATCGTCAAGTCTCCTTACTATTGCACTAACAATCAAATGGAGCCCATATTCTGGCAGTCAGGCATGTATAAGACAAAACTACAACTCAAAAGCCAGGAAAGGTGAAGTGTGGAGCTGGTTGCTACAACCCTCTTTAAGGATACCGCCGTAGCATAGAACCAGCCCATTTCAATCCAGTCTGGTGCTGCTCCAACTTCGCTTTTGGTGCTCTTGTGGAATGTTGCAGGCCAGGCAAGGTTATTGTCAGATGAAGATACCTGGGGGCATATAACCAACTAGCGATATTTATAGCTAAATGGGCTAAGCAAGTTTTTTTTTTATGGCCAAGCATCGCCGGATATTAGCGCAGTGATAACGTGCTATTAGCAACGTTTATCTCTAAAGCGATAAAATATCCGGCGATAGCGGCGAAATGCGTGAATACAGCGATATTCACACATTAGCACCAATAGAGTCTTAGCCATAATATCCACCTCCCATTGGATATCATGGCTAAGAACTGGTCTGAGCAGGCGTTAGCTTTTGGAGATATTCGCGCTTAGAGCGAATATTTCCATCGCTACGACTGCGTTGATAATAGGCGATAGCGATGTTAGCATATGTGTATGTATGTTTTTAGTCGCTAACAGGTCGGGTACGCCCACTTTGCATGTCATTAGCGATAAATATCGCAGACATGCAAAGCGGGCCCAAACCGCTCGCTATCACCTAAAAGCTGTCGCTAACTGATGTTAGCGACAGCTTGCTAATAAGGCGATGAAATTATCGCCGCTTAGCGGGCGAAAACGGCCGCTAATGCGGCGATAATTTCATTTCGCCCGCCTTGATAATATGCCCCTTGATCCTTTGCAAAGACGTCATATGTATAGAGAAATCATGGTGCAATGCCCCATTCCTTGTTTAGTGTTTCGCAGTTACCTCGTAAATGCTAGTAATGTAAAGTACAGAAGGGCAGAGCCAAGGGTGGCTTGTGCATCGGTGCATCAAACACCCTCAACTACACGGTAAACATTATTGATCGAGTTTTTGACAATCTGCAGGCACTGCATCTCGTGTGGTAAGGCCCAGATGGGTAGGAACTTGCATTTGTTTCTCCTAATGAATCAATATTGTTAGCCTACTAATAAGTCTAAATAAAACAATACACAAATTTTGATTTTGTCATTAATCTTACTCCATGAGGACAAAAGGAAAGTGTGTACTATATGAACTGGGGTGCCCGATTAACAAAGGTAAAGTTAGACAAAAGTATAACTTTACAACTTTCGGTATACACATGGGGCATTTACTACTCGTAAATGCCCTTAGTGAATACCGAAAGTCAGTCAAACTTTACGACTTTCAGTATTCGCAATGAGCATTTACGAGTAGTAAATGCCCTTTGTGAGACCGAAAGTGGTATATTTAGTTAGACTCTCGTCTAACTTTACCTTTGTGAATCGGGCTCTGGATGTTTAAGTTGGCGTGAACTTTAATAGGTAAGGTTTCCTTTGAGTACAAAGACTCCATATGGGGCATCCTGGTTTTTTGCTTTCCTGGGCAGTTTCAAGCAGGGCTACAATCTGCTGAGTACTTTACATTTTGTTATCCCTACGCTTTCTGACTGACAGGATCTTCTTAACAAACAGGCACATGAACTACACAAGCTGCTCAAACCAACAAAACAAGGTACTAAATTACATATTTGTATGTAGCTTTTTACAGTGTTAGAAATTATATCAAGAATAGAAAGGGATCCAGTAGTTCAACTGCTACAATTACCACATCACCCAGTGACATATCAAAATCTCCGAGTAATTGGAGAACTCAATGACTACCACCACGTGGCCTAAGATAAATTCCGACAAATAAAAATAATGCCTTATTGCATACGGCTCCTCAGTCTGATCCTGACCCTTCTGAAGCAGAGATCCTATCTAGGAAACAGCATTACTGCTTGGGCACACATCACAAAGGTATTGCCTAGCCCCAACTGCAAGCCGAGCACCACTAGACCTCCAGCTAGGGGCAAAACACATAAAAGTTGGTATACATAGATGCTGACACAACAGAAAAGCTTATAAATAGCAAGTTAGGGAGCACTAGTATTCTCACCTTTAACTCTACTCCAGCAAGAGTGTGGCCAGAACCTTAAGGAAATGATACAGCAGGTTTGGAAAGCCCAGAGGGTCCATACAGAGAACGAGTAGTTAAGAATAACTCAAATCTGTGGATCTGGGGCCTAAAAACATTCTGGCAATTTGTAACCGCCTCAGCACCCAACACTTAAATGAGCTGGGCAACTGGAATACTGAAGAAAGCTAGACTAGTCACATTGAAATGTTATAGGTGGATCGCTTAGCTAGGTGGCAGTCTCCTTTTGCCCAATCCCTTCCTCAACAACGTTTTGCCCTAGCCTCTTGTGAGCATTATTAAGTGTTATAAATCAGATGGCGCTGCGAAACATCCTCCTCATATATAACACAGACTTTTGCACCTCCGGTCTATTGCTACTTCACAGTAATCTTTCTGAATGTCAGATAGTCCCGCATTCTTGGCAAGGCTCCATACTGCACACAATACTTGGAAAATGTACCCGTCATTGGCACCAAACAACAAAATTATTGTATTTCTAGATGCAGATGTAAAAATACTTACAATATAACTTGAATCTTGACTTTAATTAAATAATCTAATCCCAGTGACACAAACAGCAAGACATCTGAACAGCAATTCTTGGTATAATACCCTTACCTTATGTATGCTAACAAACAGTGAAAATCAAAAAATGTAATCTGTTTGTGTGATTTATAGACTATAGCATGGCTTTCAAAAAGAGGCACTATAAGACAGAGAAAAAAGTGCCATACTTTGATCGAAGTTAGCAAAATATAAAATTTCCCATCGCTCCTCTGAAAAAAAGATCTGGTAATAAGAAAACTGACAACAGATTCATTAAAGTTTCGACTGGTTTTAGCCTTTCCTTAGCGATGCAGGAATCCAGGACAAGGCCCTTGACTGGATCCGCGCCTTCCTCTCCAGCAGAACGCAGTGGGTCAGACTCCGCCTTTCCTCTCGGACCCTACACCTACCACCTGCGGGGTCCCCCAGGGCTCCTCCCTCAGCCCGAAGCTCTTCAACGTCTACATGGCTCCACTCGCCCCCATCGTCAGAACCTACGGACTCAACATTGTGTCATACGCAGACGACACCCAACTCCTCCTCTCCTTATCCAACGAACTCAACACCGCCAGACACAACTTTCGAGAAGGCATGGAAGCTGTCGCCAAAAGGATGAAAAACAGCTGCCTACAACTAAATAGCAACAAAACTGAAGTAGTCATCATGGGCCCAAACCCCGACACCTGGAGCCACACCTGGTGGCCCCCGCCCTCAGAAATCCGCCAACCCCCACGGACCATGCACGAAACCTGGGAATCAACCTGGACTCCGAGCTCAAAATGACCCATCAGATAAACTCTGTCACGTCTTCCTGCTTCTATGCCCTCCGCCTCCTTCGTAAGACCTTCAAATGGATTGCCCTCGAACACCGAAATACCGTCACTCATGCCCTGGTCACCAGCAGACTCGACTACAGCAACACACTCTATGCCAGAATTTACAAAAATCTTACCCGCAAGCTACAGAACATCCAGAACACCGCCGCAAGACTGGTCCTCAACCTGCCAAAACACTGCCAAGTTTCCCAGCCAGCCGCGGTGGGCAGTAGGAGTTCCTGCAGGGCTGTGACGTGGGGAGAGGGAGGGGCAGAGTGGGGGGTAGTAATGTATGGATTACGGAGTTTAACAGGTAAGTAAACATATAAATAAATAAAACAAATTTTGTTGCGCGCACTGCATCGCATTTGGTGACTGAGTTATGGGACCTAGACAAGCAACAACCACAGTCCTAGTCACGGTAAAAAGTAGGCAACCCTAAATTAAACTGTGCTTGCCCTCTAGAAGCGTGGCATAGAGCAGTAAGCCTTAAATTTAGAGGCAATGTGTAAAGTATTTGTGCAACTCTTCAAAAAGTAAATCCATTCCATTTCAACAAACGTTATCTCAGTCATTAAAGGCAATAAAAAGTAGAAATTCATATACAATATAGCATTGATAAACAAATTCTGACAGTTCATTGTTTAAATATTGCAGTACATCCCAAAAAGACATTTAAAATGTCCAAAGTCTTTATGCCAATTAAAAGCAGGAATAATTAAAACCAAATAAAAACTGTTACAATTTAGAGGCCAAAAAGGACAAAAGTGCAGAAAAGTTTTTTTTACAATTGAAAAAAAGACCTGGTAAGAAGAAAACTGGCAACAGATCCATTAAAGTTTCGACTGGTTTTAGCCATTCCTTAGCAATGCAGGAATTCAGGACATCCATTTCCTACTGAAATGTGTTCAAAAAAGGCCCTTCGCCTGTGCCACATGGAATTAAGGAAACTAGACACGTCAAAGACTATAGAGGAGTGCTTATCAGATTTTAACCTTCTATACGCCTCCAAACACTGTGTGCATCCCATGGTTCTGCATAATGGTATAAGACAACGCTGTCTGGCAGATTTATAGCCTGGGCAGAAAAAAAGAACGTGAATGTCGGTCTCGTCAGGGCTGTTGCAGGCAGGACAACCTACAGAAGGATCCATTTGTTCACAAAAGCATTGACTGGGAGGATCCCTGTTCTAAATTGAACATGAAAAGATTCCACACCAGGTTATAAAAATAGAACGTAATTTAATAAATACAACAAGGCTAAAATGACAAAAATCCAATAGGTAGAAGTCGAGGTACTGAATTTCAAAGTTTTTATGTAAAAATAGCACCCAGAAACAAAAAAAGCGCTATTCTAGCTATCTGTGTGCACCGGACCGGAACAAAGTCAAAAGTTCAGGCCAACCGTGATAAAGGGTCTGCTGGATACAGGGAATCAGTGAGACCCACAGAACTAAAGTAGCTTAATCATGGGTGCTTTGATGTCGAGAATGTGTTGGTGGCAATCCAGGCAGCGGCGGAGGGGCGCTGGTCCTGATCCCTGCAGCAGCAGCGGCTCCAATGAGTGGTGAATTGCGATGCAGAGGTTCATCGTTATCCTTGAGGCTGCCGCAGACTGAGATGTGAGGACCTTGCATCAGGAAGAGCGTAGCGCAGTGGTGGTTCTGAGGGCGACACATTGGGTCTGATTTGCGCAGCAGCGGGGATGCTTCATTTCAGCTGCAGGGTGCGTCAGTTGCACTGGATCAAGCATCTTAGTTCCCCTTCCAAGAGTCCGGGCCGGGGTGGCACCATTTGGCAGGGCAGACTCACAGAGGGCAGAGTCCAGGTGCAGTAGTAGTGCGGTTGGAAGTATTTCATGTCCCCGAGACTTCAGATCAGGAGGCCAGCCAGCTAGCCAAGTGATGCAAGTCAATTCCTTCACACCCATGCAGGGGAACAGCAGGCAGCAGGGTAGCACAGCACGGCATGTGTCCAGCAAAGCAGCAGCCCAGCAGAGTGGTAGTCCTTCAGCACCACAGAAGTCCTTCTTTGTAGCAGGGACTTTTCAGGTCCAGATGAGTACTGAAGTGGTGGTATCAGTGGTCCAGTACTTATACCCAGCTGTTCCTTTGAAGTGGGGGATACTTCAAAGACATGCCCTTGAAAGTCATAAAAGTTCTCCCCTTCGTCTCTGGCTCCAGACCCACTGCAGGCGGTATGCAGCCCTTTATGTGGGGACAAGACACAGCCTATTCAGGTGTAAGTGAGTGTGAGTCCACCTCATCCGTCCCATCCTTCTAGGATGACCCATCAAGTCAAGCCTAAGCTCCCATTGTATGTGGCTGGCTGATTAGGGGGAGTACACAAAGCATAGATGTCACCCAACCCCATACAAGTGATCAGAGGGGAAACAGACTTCACAACGCAGTCGTTACATCGCGTTCCATAACAACGCGTCGTCACAACGACTGCGTTGTTGCAACACAATGCCTTTACAACGCAAGTCATTAGATCGGCTTGCTCTAGATGGCGCTCCAACCTAAGGAATAGTATAATTGACTATTCCAACACTTTCCCTACTGTTGTGCAGGCTAGAGTTGGAATAGTAAATTATACTATTTCTAAGGTTGGAGCACCATCTAGAGCAAGTCGATCTAATGACTTGCGCTGTTAAGGTATTACGTTCTAACAACGCGGTTGTTGTAACAACAGCGTTGTAATGGAACGGAACATGATGGCATGCATTGTGACATTCTATATTCGATCAGAGAAACAAAAAGCTAAATTTAAAAAATTCCAACTTTCTAAAAGTGACATTTTACGAATAGTTTTTTTAAGATTCGACTTCACCATAATTTAGGATTTTAAATTAGGATTCAAGAAACACTAGGCTTGGGAGGGTTTTTATCTCTTCCAAATTAGAAATACTATGCTTTGGGAGAGTTAAGTCTTCCAGTAGTGAAAAACATCTTTGGGAATTTTTCACTATCAGGGCATGTAAAACTTAAAAGTACATGTCCTGCCTTTTAAATACATTGCAGGCAGCCCTCTGTCTTTTCCAGGGCTACCTTATGGGTGGATTATATGTATAAAGAAGGAAGGTTTGGGCCTAGACAAAGGTTTTTTTGCCTGATAAACATGGCAGAGTACACTGTGCACACAGGCTCTGCAATGGCAGGCCTGAGACATGATTAAAGGGCTACTGAAGTGGGTGGCACAATCAGTGCTGCAGGCCGACTAGTAACATTAAATTTACAGGCCCTAGGTACAGGGAGTACCACTTTACTAGGGAATTATAAGTAAATGAAATATGTTGAATGGATAAAGCCAATGTTACCACGTTTTAGGGACACAGCACATGCACTTTAGCGCTGGTTGGCAGTGGTAAAGTGTCAGAGTTCTAAGGCCACAAAAACAAGATTAGAGAAAATGGAAGAGAAAGGCAAAACATTTGAGGGTGACCCTGCAAAAAAGGCCATTTCCAACACCATCCGATTTCAAAGAAGCCTCCAACGGGTACTCTGACTGATTTTGCACAAAAAAATCTGAACAATATTTCCAATGTGTTGGGCACTAGCTTTGGGAACCAGGGATTCTATGCTAAGAGGACACCAGCCTTCCAGTCCTGGAATTCAATTCAAAAGATCTGCTCACACAGAACAGTTTACATCAAGCAGCCAATTGAGTTGTTTAACATACCCGAAAACAATAACTAGAACCAGAAAGGTCCACTGCTGGAAAAGTAGTGAAAGTAAACCTCCTGGTTGTGTAGATCTAGTCGATTAGAAATGTGCTTGCTGGTAGGGTTTTTGTATTTTTTGGTCATAACATCAGTTTGCTCCTGTTTCCGTTTTCTCAAGGTCACAAAGAAATGGCTCAATGGAGATAAATAACTACACCGTCATCAGTGAGTTCATCATTCTGGGACTTTCTGATCTCACAAATGTACAGCTCCTTCTTTTTGTTGTGTTTTTTTTAACATACATTGGAGCCATCCTAGGAAACTCTATCATTATTTTTGCGGTGTGCGCTGAACCTCACCTACAGAGGCCCATGTACTTCTTCCTCGTCAACTTATCTTTCATGGAAATTTGTTGTATATCAGTAACAGTCCCTAAAATGCTACAGATGCTCTTGTTTCACATAAAAGTTATTTCATTTTGTGCCTGCATCACTCAAATGTACTTTTTTCTACTCCTCACAGTTGTGGAGTTGTATCTTCTCTCTGCCATGGCTTATGACAGGTACGTGGCGATCTGCAACCCGTTGCGTTACACAGTCATCATGAACAAGACTGTCTGTCTGGTGCTTGCAGTTGGAAGCTGGCTTATGGGTTGTGTAGTACCTTTAACCCACACCATCCTTTTATCACAAGCAACTTTCTGTGGAACTAGAACAATTAATCATTTTTTCTGTGATCTGTCTGCATTAACGAAGGCATCTTGTTCTGATACTGCCCGTATTGATACATTCAGTTATATCTATGGAACAATATTTGCGCTCAGCCCCTTCCTGTTGACGCTTACGTCCTATGTGTTTATCATCACCACTATACTGAGGATTCGCTCCACATCTGGGAAATGCAAGGCCTTCACCACCTGCTCCTCCCATCTCATGGTTGTAGTTTTGTTCTGTTCGTCCATCCTGGGCATCTACATGCAGCCAAGTTCTACATCTTCCATGGACAAAAACAAGCTCGCGAGCGTTGTGTATCTTAATGCTACCCCTCTATTGAATCCACTCATCTATGGTTTACGGAACAAAGAAGTGAAAAAAGCCTTGCTAAGATCCTCCTGGAAGCCAAAAGGTGCCTTTCTTTTAAGACAGATACAACCCACCACTTAGCTTCATGAAACATTCTGCAAAGAGATAATGATTAGACATTTGCAACTAACTGACTCTTTTGAACCGGTTCCCATTAAAATACATATGAATATGTATTTGTAAATTGTACATTTCCGTTAAATATGAGTTTCCTATACAGGCAACACAAAACAATTACAGATCAGAGGCGCCTGAATATAGAAATAAAAATTGTGTCAGTCATTCACCTCAAAGTCAACTTGAGCACATACTTTTGCACTTTCTCCCTGCTGCGCCTGGCAGCAACCCCCAGTTTCTTTTGTATTTATTGTATATATTTTTTTCATTCAAATACGATGTGAATAAATTTACGATTTGTGTTGCCATATCAGAATCGTGTTTAATACAATTTTTGGGTACTGTGAAATTACTCTTGCATTTGGCTTTCTTGTGCTGTTCATTCAATTGCAGGATTTAATCGCATACCAGTAATATTAATTTGTTTCATTCAATGTGATATATTGAAAAATTACGTCTAGGACCGCCTTTGTGGACTTTACCGTTTGATACCCAGGTCCTTTGACTATCTCTGGGTCTAACCCCATTACTTTAATAGTCATTCACCTCAGTCATGTATATCGATGGGATGATTTCATGGCCTATTATAACAATGTAGACTTATTTTCCATTTCAGTTTTTGTTTCATACTACCACATATTACTTACAATGTCTGTCCCAGAAAGTTTTAACTCTTGATTTGACCAAACAACTCTGCAGAGGAATACAATTTAACTCCTGAGTATTCCAGTGGCGGCTGACACAAAAAAAAGGGTGGCGGGACAGGTGGAGGAAGCAAGGTTTAGGTCGCGCTCGGGGGCGCGGGGAGTGTTGATTATAATTTTTTTTAAATGGAGCTTAACTTAAACTGCTGGCTGCCTCCCGCGTCATGCCTCCATGTGCTCTTCTTGGTCCCAGCAGACACTGGGACAGACTCCCTGTACAATCCAAATGCTGGTCTCATGCTATGGGAGCAGCTCAGGGATTGGCCTGTGTGGGCTGAAAAGACGCTCCTCTAAGGACAGGGAGTCTGTGCAGTTTCGCCAGCCCAGCTGTACAATACGCGGTACTGACAAAGTGGTCCCAAATGAACAATCAATAATAGCAAAATTCAAAGCTCATACACAAAATATTTATAACAACATTGTTTTTAATCACAACGTGTAGTATACAAAATCTTTTTTTTTTAAATCCCTGCACAGTCAAAAGCATACAATGCCCCAAGGGGATGGGTTCAAGGAAGGGTAGTGGTGGGATAGTGAAGGTATGGGAATTACACACATTGGTCGATAGTACCCAAATGCAGTAAACATACTGGAAGGAAACAAATCAAATATAAATGACGTAATCATGCCTCAACGTAAAAACACAAATTAAATTTCATAAAGGAGGCTGAACACAAAAAGAAAATGTCGACGTTTCGACCCAGGTAAGTGCAGGCGTGTTTAAAACCTTGCTAGGGGGTCTTCATCAGGACGGGGGTAAGGAGAACGGGGCAATCAATTAGTCTGATATGCTCGTGTCGTTAAAGTATCTAGAATGTCACTGGACACCAGGATCCGGCTGTATCTGGTATAGAGGTGGTATTCTCGGCGTCTTATTATCGCAACCTGCAGGGATAAACCCGCTGGCAGAGGTTCGGAAAACTTTCAAAGCAACACAGCGTTATGGCCGTGGCCGAGGATTCGTGTTCAAAAAGCGCCTCACAGTCTGCAGCTAGAAAACAATAAGAGCGTATCGGGGATTTTTCAAACGGCATCAAGACAGCCAGGCTGCCGTTTGAAAAACCCCCGATACGCTCTTATTGTTTTCTAGCTGCAGACTGTGAGGTGCTTTTTGAACACGAATCCTCGGCCACGGCCATAACGCTGTGTTGCTTTGAAAGTTTTCCGAACCTCTGCCAGCGGGTTTATCCCTGCAGGTTGCGATAATAAGACGCCGAGAATACCACCTCTATACCAGATACAGCCGGATCCTGGTGTCCAGTGACATTCTAGATACTTTAACGACACGAGAATATCAGACTAATTGATTGCCCCGTTCTCCTTACCCCCGTCCTGATGAAGACCCCCTAGCAAGGTTTTAAACACGCCTGCACTTACCTGGGTCGAAACGTCGACATTTTCTTTTTGTGTTCAGCCTCCTTTATGAAATTTAATTTGTGTTTTTACGTTGAGGCATGATTACGTAATTTATATTTGATTTGTTTCCTTCCAGTATGTTTACTGCATTTGGGTACTATTGACCAATGTGTGTAATTCCCATACCTTCACTATCCCACCACTACCCTTCCTTGAACCCATCCCCTTGGGGCATTGTATGCTTTTGACTGTGCAGGGATTTTTAAAAAAAAGATTTTTTATACTACATGTTGTGATTAAAAACAATGTTGTTATAAATATTTTGTGTATGAGCTTTGAATTTTGCTATTATTGATTGTTCATTTGGGACCACTTTGTCAGTACCGCTTATCTGCCCAGGTCCCAGTGATTTCTTGGGTTAACCCGTGTCTATACAGCACAGCTGTACAATACAGCCTGGTTGGTGAAACCTAAGTGTGCATGTGTGTTTGACCGGCCTGAGAGAGCCAGCCAAACATACATGCACACTTAGATAGTGCACATAGCCCTCCTCCTCACCCCTCTCATCCTCCGGCCTGCCCCTCCTTGCACACGCTGGTTCAGAGGGGGCAAATGAAAAATAAAAAGATGAAAGAACATTATTTTATTTTTCACCTGCTGTCTCAGAGCCAGTGGGGAGACATTTCTCCGCCATTGTGGAGGAGCCGCCCCTGGAGTATTCCCTTGTAAGTCTTATCTCATGTTCTCTTGAACTACAGCCCAACTCCAATTAAAAATGCTCAGTGCATCAACAAGCCTGACATAGTGACATTTCCCTGACTCACTTATTCTTCTCCTTTTGCAGACTAAGCAGAAATGAGTGCTAGTATCTGTTAGACGGACCGGGAGGGTCGGCCGAGGATAAGGGGAGAGGTCTCCGGGGAGAGCCGTCTCCAGTGAATCGTACAGACAAGTAACTCCCCCCCCACAGACGGACACCACACAATGATAAAGTTCAACGATACTTTATAGGCAATTCTTCAAGTACGGTAGAATGGTACAAGGAGGTCTGGACTCAGGGGTCCCCTCTATTCTGGTCTCTGTTTGGGAAAAGGGTAGCGGGACAGTCTTGTTACCAAAGCGATGGAAATAGCTCTCAATCCTCGAGCTCGGTGGTGTAGATGAACGGGCCGCGGACAGAGCTACGGCAGCGCCAGTAGTCCGTCAAGGATGAGTTCTTCTTTGCGTCTCTCGACTCCAAGATACAACTGCCGTCCGGCTCTGGAGCTGCCCCAGTTATAGGGCTGGTGTGCTTTGATGTCCGGACCCTCGCACTTGGAGGTCGGGAGGTCCGGGATGAGGGGGTTCAGACACCCAGCAGGGGGGTGGAGCCAGCGCCCGGGGAGGCGATGGGCGAGCGGTACTTGGCGGGGGAGAGCCATCGACACCTCTTGCTCCCATTGACTGACCAAGTAGCCCGCTCACCTCCTGGGTGGATGTTGGTGCCGGAATGTCTGAGGCCTGGCCAGGCCCAGGGTTGAGGTCGATCGGGGGCCAGGCGGCCTCGTGGTGGAGTGTCCAAGATGGCGCCCAGGATGGGCGCGCAGGCACGTGCTTCACTGTCCATAACAGCGCACACAGGGTCGCCTAGGTGGGCTTCAATGCGAGGTAAGAGAGGCAATTGCAGCATCTGGTTTCTGAAACGGTTTGCAAGCATTCACCATGTTGTCTCAGTGTGTAAACCTGGGAGATAGAGTGGCCGAGTGGGGTGACTTGTCAGTCATTTCCTTCAGTGAGAGCCTGTCCTTGCCGCTCAGCAGTTGTACGGGCAGTCGTTCCCTGCAGAACCCTTCCACATGGGCTGAAATACACAGCATGCCACCCTGGAATCTGGATGCAGGTCAGGGATACTACTTGTTCATTAAGGGAGGGGAGAAGCAATTCATCAGAGTGGCCCATTGTGTCTAGGGCACAGTGTCAGTGTCACGTTAGCTGGTGGGGCATCTCTGAAGGGCTCTACTCACTGAGCTTAGTGTGGTTGGAGAGATCACTCCTGGTTATGGACCCCTGATGCCACTGTGTTAAGTCACACCTCAGGGCCGTACAGTGCACTTTAATGTTTGGGAGACAGAAATGGAACAAGCCTCATGATAATGTTTGAACTCTCTATGCCTACCCACTGCCAGGGTTGAGTTTGTCTTGGCCATCTAGACAGGGGCTCCGTGCTCCACAATTTGATCAGCTGGTCCTGGTTATCTGTTTCCGATTCAGGCAATGTTTTTGCATGACATGGCTCTTCCTCCTCCATTCTTAGAATGCAGTAACAGTCTTTTTCCCTAAGTCCTAAAGATATATTCTCCACTCTATCAGAGGAGACTGGCAGGGTTTCCTGTCTGCAGTTTAATTTTTTCTTATGTGTACAGAGCTCTAATCAAGGCAAAATGTGTACCCTGAATGAGCCAAGGAGTTTAGCAAAGAATCAGACACATATACTGTCGAGCTACACCCATCCAAGCACTCAGACTTGAGGTTGTCCCCAAAAGTCTGGAGGGCATTTCCTGGAGGTGTGCAGCTCCATTGCCACCAGGTCCAATGGGGAATTCTTATTATGATTTTAAAATTTGGAACTAGACAAGCTTTGTTCAGTCAGGGTTGGCCCTGTGTCCTGTCTTCCTGGCCAGAGCAAGGCAGAGGATTCTACAGCTGGGCAGGCGCCCCTTCTTTTTGTATATGTCTGTGATTTCAGTCATGCTCTTGTCCATAGTTCTCTCACGTGTTACACCTTTCAGTCCTTAGGGTGACCTGTCCTGGTTGACTTGGAACACAAAGGGTCAGTACTGCTTCATTAAAGTTTACGTTATTTCAAACCAGACATAAATATTTTACAATGGATTTGGCAGGGATGTAGGTATAGAGGAGAGCAGAGCAATCGGACATGGAGAGGCAGCACTGACTACCATATTCTTATGAAGCACATTACAACCTTTAGGGTTACATATTTAGAGGAGCATCTCACTTATGGGTTCCCCATCCCTCGTGTATTAAAACACTACTCTTGTACACCTTTAATACCAATGGAGAATTCAGAGCCTGAGTCATAACAGACTAACATGATATACCCCAAGTAAATTGTATGAACATATATTGCCAACAAAAATAGAGGCAAAATATACACAGTACACAAATACAGACTTTAAATTCTTTGTTTATAAGTTAAAACTATTGACAAAAAAATTATAGAAGATTATGATCGTGAAGTATATTATATTTTAAACATTATACATAATATTAGCTCTAAAGTATCCACTAACTATACCTAAAAATAGTACATTACATTTAAAATCATAATATTATATTCTCAAATTTGTATATAAATGTATGACTTCCAAAGAAAATATTATGTACTTAAAAATAATCTATTAACAACATAATATTCTAAAACACAAAACTTATTTAAACATATATAAAAAGAACATACTAATAATTAATTGTAATTACAAACACTAGATATTAAAAACTTTAAAAGTATATATAATAAATTTAAAAACTTTAAAAGCATATACAATAACATTAACGTAAACAAAAAATAATACAATATTAACACTACAAAAAATAATAAATACAATGTACACAATAATAACTTTAAAAAATAAAAAATATATTACAATACTTTTTAAAAATCACATCAATGAATAGACTTAGAGTGGTGAAATTCAGCTCTCCCATTCAAACCAGACCAACAGAGTAGAACATGTTGGCCTTTGAAGAGGTCAGATTTACTATTACAACTTCAATGTAAGCAACAGTAGGGAAAGTGTTGGGCTTGGCAGGGTGGAAATGTATTACTGACACTTCCGCCTGAGCAGTAGTAGATAAACTGTTGGGCTTTGGAGGGGTCAGATTTACTATTCCCACTCCAACAAAGCAATAGTAGGGAAAGTGTTGGACCTTGAAATTGTCAGATTCACTATTTGATCTCGGATGTAAGAAACAGTAGGGAAATTGCTGGACTTTGGAGGAGTCAGATTTACTATCCCTACTCCTACATGATTAATAGTCTGGAAACTATTGGACTTTGGAGGGGTCAGATTATCTGTTCCAAGTCCAACAAAAGCAACAGTAGGGAATGTGCTTGATTTTGGATGAATCAGATTTACTATTCCATATAACCACTAAAACACAAAATTATTTTCTTCATTTTAATTTTTTTTTTTTTTTTTCCATAGCCATTAGTATGACAAAGTACCAAACTGAAGAAACAAAGAGAAAAACATGAGCTTCACACACATGTTAGAAATGATCACATGATTCTAAATCAATAAGCTAGTCCATTATAGCCAGAAGAAGAAAAAAAAAGAGAGAAAAAAAGGGAATATAAATGATCGGGAGACCAAAAAAGAAGAAAGACAAGGAACAGAAAAAAACAGAAAACAGAAAAAACAGCAGCTGTATTATGAACAAGGGGGAACAATGGCAGAGTGCATAGATTAAAGTGACAATGCAGCCTTAATCCCATTAGAGACTAGACCAGATCCTTTTAAATTTTATCTAAGAACAGGGAACTCTGGCCTTAGCTATAGCTAGTTCCAACTCATACACATGTCTAAGTATAGCCCAAACTTTGTTAACATTTGGGCTAGTATTATTTATCCAGGCTCTGGAAATACATAAGTGGGCACATGCGATAATAATAGTGGCTAATAGGTTCTCACAACCAGCTACCTCGCATTTAATCCCACAGAATATTTCATTTTCAGTGAGATGGAAATTACAGCCAAGGTGTAGTATGAGAATAGAGGAAACATCAAATATGTTAAGCCTCAGGCAGTCAATAAACATGTGCCTCTAGTCTGCAGCAAAAAGTTGACATTTTGGGCAGAATGATTTGACCGAGGGTTGAGATGTTGCCCACTTGGCGGACAGTCCAGCATAAAGACTGTCCAATGCTGTTATAATTTCAAGTTGACAGAGGCTTCTACTTGGTCTAGAGTACCCATTGCCTCTTGTATTTCCTCGACTGTTATATCCATTTTAGGAATACGGCTTAGTTTTGTAGGGATCTGCAAGCTGTCATCACAAACAACTGCAAGGAATTTCTGGTAGGCTGTGCCAATAGCGCCTCGGACGGAGTTCTCGTATATATATATCAGACAATATTTCCGATGGGCTTGGCATTTCTAGTAGCCTCCACCCCCGTAAAAAATAGTCCCTTTTTTGTAAGTATTTTAAAACGGTACTCTGCAGCAAAATATCGAAACCACCATCCATCATACAGTTGTCCTAATCGGTTAATGCCCTTACCCTGCCAGCCTCCTCCGATGTGGTCTTGAAATATATCTGGCCCCAGAAAGAACAATGACATTGCCCTGGATCTAAAGGAACTGAATTGGCGTCCTTATGAGGCAAGAGTGCAGCTAAAGATTGCACTCATGACACACAAAGCCCTGCACCTCAATACACCAAAGTATCTTGCCAATAAACTTGAATTAGTAGGCAATAGCAGAACTCAGCGTTCCACCAGGTCTCCCGATATAAATGGTGCCTCACTCATGTGGGAGGCCCAAGTACCCGTGACAGGCAAGGGCCCAAAACATTTTTTGATAGGCAATTTTGATGTCGCTTCAATACGTTTTGGGCCCTTGCCTGTCGCAGGTACTTGGGCCTCCCACACGAGTGATGCACCATTTTTGTCAGGAGACCCCCCTTGCAAAACTAGGTTGTTTTGTGATAGGCAATTTTGATGTAGCCTCAATACGTTTTGGGCCCTTGCCTGTCGCTGCTACTTGAGCCTCCCACATGAGTGAGGCACCATTTATACCGGGAGACCGGGGGAAACACTGGGTTGTAGGAAATTTGTGTCAGCCCAGTGATGTCACAACTTTCCCACACAAAAATGTGTGGATAAAGTGATTTTTTGTCAGCTAAATTTGAGGTTTGCAGGGTAGTCTGGGTAAGAAAACATTGGGGGAATCCATTCACACCACCAGGCACAAAACAAACACATTACAACATTCACAAAAAGGGACAAGGTACACCCTACTTGTAAAAGACAGAAAAGACAAATATTTCTGCACAACCACCTATTATTCAAGCACGCAGACATACTGGTTGGATTTCGCACGAGGTTGAGTGATGATTCAGTAAATACAGTTGTATTAACCAGAGATTTCACAAAAATGAAATGCACTGTTAATAATTGAAAGGATGAGAAACTGAACCATTGACTCACAGCCAGGACAAGGCACCAACCGCTTTACAGGCCATTAATACACCTTTCATACGTGTGACACATACAAAACCATTCACGCCGCCAGCCGTGGGCCCAGCACATTACAACACTCACACCAGTAGACTGTGCCTTTCAAGGGCCCATCACTTTCACACACCCACATTCCTGACACAGCAACAGCACCAAATCACGGATTGCAGGGAGTGGCGTTTAGCTAACAGTGTCTGTAGTGACCAGCAGCAAGCCACTACTCACACACCACCAGCCAAGCGCCCATCCACGCACACCGCCAGCCAAGCGCCTGTCTACGCACACCTCCAGCCAAGCACCAGTCCACGCACACCTCCAGCCAAGCGCCAATCGACGCACACCACCAGCCAAGCACCAGTCCACTCACTGCCAGCCAAGCACCAGTCCATAAACACTGCCACCCAAGCGCCAGTACACCCACACCGCCAGCCAAGCGCCAGTCCACACACCGCCAGCCAAGCACCAGTCCACGCACACCGCCAGCCAAGCGCCAATCTACGCACACCACCAGCCAAGCGCAAGTCCACTCACCGCCAGCCAAGTGCCAGTCCACACACACCGACAGCTAAGCACCAGTCCACACACACCACCAGCCAAGCGCCAGTCCACGCACACCGTCATAATGTTTTTTTTAACAAGAAAGAAAACCCAAACCAATTGCAACTAAATACAAAACTATATCTACAAAAACAACAGCAGCAACTAAAGACATAATTCTATTGCCAAACGTTAAACTGAACAACTATATAAAACAATGCAGACGTGGCAATACTCTATTAGACTCACGGTTGCTCCCTAAAACTCTTTTGAGTGTGATACAATCTGAAACATGTGGGCACACAAAGCCCAGGTTTAGAAGGACAATCGGCACAGTGCATACGACTCTCCTTCCGCGCACCTCTTCGCAAGCAGACTCTACATCTATTACAGGGATTGTTGTTTTTTGGGCGTGGAAAGAATTAAATCAGGAAAGTAGCAATCTTTCAATTTAGCCACATCCTCCACCACTCCAACTTTAGGAAAACTTGCCTGTTCCACAACAACAAGGCTGCCTATCACAGACTCCTGAAACTGAACAAAAGTCAACTTTGACGCAGGGGAACACTCCTTGTACATAACAAAAGCATTGAAAGTTGCTAATTTGAAGAGATGGATGGCCAACTTCTTATACCAAATGTAAGCCTTACGAATAGCAGTGTAAGGTTCTAACCTCTGATCTACTCTATCAACACCACCCATGTGCTTATTGTAGTCTAAAATGCACACAGGTTTGCGCACTTCTGCAATCTGACCCCAAACAGACACAGGTAAAGTACTCATCATGGATGGTAGTCAGCATGTACACATCCCTCCTGTCCACAAATTTCACAGCTAGTAGTTCATCATTACGCAAGGAACTGCACTGTCCCCTCTGAAGCTTTTTGCAAACATGCTCTTTTGGATAACCTTTACGATTAGAGCGGATTGTGCCACAAGCAAAAGTGTCCACTTTGAACAATTCCTTAAACAATTGTACAGCAGTGTAGAAGTTATCAAGGTGCAAATGGTGGCCTCTGTTAAACAGTCCTCTAGCAAGATCCCACACAATTTTCTCTGAAACTCCAAAAGTGGACGGACAACCTAGAGGGGTCAATAGTAGAATCCCTACCAGTGTACATCTGGAAATTATAGACATATCCAGTCCTACTCTCAGACAACATATACAGCTTAATTCCATAACATGCCCTCTTGCTAGGAATGTACTGTCTAAAAATCAAATGACCCTTCAACAGGACCCAAGATTCATCAATAGCTATTTCTTTCCCTGGAGTATGGATCTCTGAAAATTGATCTGAAAATTGATCAAGAACAGGTAGAATTTTAAAAAGACGGTCACACTCAGGATGATCTTGTGGCAACGCCGAAGCATTATCAACAAAACGCAGCATCCGAAGCAGAAGCAAATACCGATCACGACTCATATTTGCAGGAAATTTGGCAGTTACCATCACTGGACTAGTAGACCAATATGAAGCAATGGACGGCTTCCTTATCAAACCCATCTAAAAAGTTGAACCCAAAGGCTTCTTCATCTCATCCAGATTTGTGGGAGTCCACTGAGTAACTCTAGAGTAGGGCCTAAGTCTTTCACTGTTGTCCCTCAAATACTGTTCTGCAACAATCTCAACCAAAAATACATCATCTATAAACAACTGAAAAAACTGTATAGGAAAAAAAAATTCACAATTTACTCTACACCCTGCATCACCAGTAAAGGCAGGAAACACCGGCTGCACCATGTTTGGATCAACCCAGAGTCCAGTTCTTCCAGTAGGAAGCCTAGCAGCCTCAGTCTGCAATCCAGATGACTCTTGCTGCACCATCGGCACATCAGTGTCCTCCTCTAAAACAGGCACTTCATCCGCACTGAGAGTAGCTTTATCCTCACTGAGACTAGATTCATCATCTGATGATTCCATGTAGAGAGACAACTCACTGCCTGAATCTTCCCCTCTCTACTCTCCCTCAGTCTCATAATCCTGCTCAGAGGAAGATTCAAAAAGCATACCAACCACCTGCTGAGCAGTAATTCTGCAGCTAGCCATAATCCTTACTAGCAAAGGTAACGTGTCAAACAAGTCAACAACAACAAACACTTTATAAAAACCCAATAAACAAAATGTGGCTTTATCACAAAGACCTATATACTCCAAAACGTTACCACTTACTTGTCAGAAGGAGATAGACTCACCACCTACTCTGCACAGTCACAGCAAGGACCAACAATATCCCACTAAAAAAGAAAAAGAAAAGAAAATTACACATAAGACAACGCAAAAGACATTGCAAAGAATTTCACACTCCAAAAACAAACTAAATATGCTGCTGTTTTGATACCACTTACTAAAAATTCACTCATGCAAGACAATAATACTCATTTGGAGTAAACGTAACAACAAACGTTTTTCTTACCAAATAAATGCAACTACGCAAAACTGCAGAAACTGCAAACAAGAGGAGAAATAAAACATTACAATCACATAAGCAAATAATGAACCAGTCCACACACAATCTACCAGCCAAGATGGCGGGTAGGTGGGTCTAAAAGCAAAAGGCCAACCCCAAGGGGTCAGAAACAGCTGAAATATTCAACCCCATAAAGGGGAGCAACCCTTGTCAATGGGGACGCTCCCCACAATCATCTATTTAAAAAAATAATCCTTGGAGGTCTATTGGGCCATCTGAAATTATTTTGGGTCAACCCCCCCTCTATGTGGTTTTGTGTATACAAAGGTTCTGTCGGGTATGTAACCTGATCACTTCAAAATATGCATACATTATTCAACATATACATTTAGCCATAGTTATATCAATTAGCATGTCCCTTAGAACAAATTATTGAAATGTAAATCCACACAAAAAAAATAAGGCGTCCAGAGGGTCGAAACGTCGACGATACAATACAATTGGACCTGTTATAAAAATCCAGTTAAGATAAGCCAATTGATGTGGCGCACTGGACTGAACAGTTACTGAATACCAAAACTGGCCTTACAGAAACTTTCTTTTTCCCCCTTCTCTCCCTTACTGACTTGCATATAAATCATCATTTTTATGTCACTTGTGCACAATATGTCACATTGCACCCACTGTACTGGATGTGCCGTTCATTATAAAGTACTCTTTTGCTGCGGAGATTTTAATATCAGTCGACCGGCAAATATTGAGCTACAACTGAGTCATTCCTATACGGGGAGGAAGAAAAGGGTGCATAGGGCGATAGTAGATATGGCCTCGCATAATGCTCTTTCAGATGTTTGGGCTAATTTGCACCCGCAGATAGATGGCGATACCTTTTTCTCTGCTCCTCACAATATAACAGTAAGGTTGGATTATTTTTTAATTTCCAATGTCTTGATTTATAATACGCAGATTAAGAAGTTACCTCGTTTGGTCTCTGATCACAACCCTCTGTTATTGTCACTTAGTTTAAATGGGTTAGGTAGAAAAACATATAAATGGTCATTTGAGCGAGCTCTGTTACAAGATGAGGGTTATTGTAAGCATGTGGAAAAGTGGATCAGTGAGTTTTGGCTTAATAATGCGGGGAGCACTAGTAGTGGTTATATCTGGGATGCCTTCAAAGCAGGCGTCAGGGGAGAGACAATTAGTTTTTCAACATATAGACGGAAAAAAGAAAGAGAAATGATCGATCAACAAGTTAATTCCCTTCTGAACGCTGAGGCTGAGTTAAGTAGGTTAATTATGAGGGGCCTCCCATTGGATCAACAATTGTTGGAAATTATGGTTTTAAAGGCGGAAATAGCGGAAAGAATCACTAATAAGACAGCAGTTAGTTATTTAGCAAAGAAGGAGCAGGCTTGTGAGTTTAGTGAGCGGGTCGGTCATATTCTTGCTGTTAGGACCAGACAAAAAGTTAATGCAGGGGACATTAAAAATATAGTAGACGATTCAGGCAACTTGATCTCTGACTCTGCTGGAATAAGGAATGAATTCTGGAAGTTTTATTCTGGATTATATGATAGGGAGACTGAGGTAGATATGGACAAAGTTAGGGATTATTTAGGAAACAGTCAACTTAATAAACTAGATTTGGAGGAAAAAAATATACTTGATGCCACTATAACATTAGAAGAATTGACACTAGCCCTATCAGATCTCCCATCTTCAAAGGCTGCAGGACCAGATCTGCTACCGATCGAATTCTACAAAACTTTTATATCAGTTCTTAGAGTGGAGCTATTGGATACACTCATTCAAGCCCAGAGAGAAATCTCAATCCCAAAATCATGGGGCGGGACGGAAATTATAGTTATCCTGAAAAAAGGTAAACCCGCCACAGCTCCTGGGTCATATAGACCTATTGCATTAATGAACGCAGATGTGAAGCTCTATTTCAAAATTCTGGCAACAAGGTTGTCAGCTGTCATAGAAAAATTAGTCACCCCAGTACAACACGGATTCATCCCGGGGAAAGGGACTACAGAACATGTTAGGACTGTGATCACCTGTTTTGATGCCATGGAGGCTTCTGGCGGCCCTGTCGCGGCTTTATTTTTAGACGCCGAGAAGGCTTTCGACACTTGGGAGTATTTGGGGTGCTAATGAGAACTTTTGGGTTCGGTGACAATTTTATAAGAGCAATTCAGGTTCTTTATAGGGATCCAACGGCTAGAATTAAAATCAATCGGGAATTAACAACGGCGGTGCAGATTAAAAGAGGAACAAGGCAAGGTTGTCCTAGCTCTCCTCTTTTATTCGCACTGTATATGGATCCCTACTTACGCAATCTTAATCTTAATCCCAGTATTCCCCCCATGTGCGTAAATGAGATAGAAGTTAAAGTGTTGGCATACACAGACGATGTCGCGATAATTACTCCTGATCCTGTAATGGCAATTGGTGAGATAGAACAAGAGGCCCTAAATTTTGGCAATATCTCTGGTTACAAGCTTAATAGAGCCAAAACACAGATTATTAAAAACATTGTAGCTCAATGTAATGATTCACGAGTGGTTTCGGCAGCAGTTTATCTTGGGGTCGAAATTTCTCCTAACTTAGGGACAGTAGTTGATCGTAACATCTCCCCCTTACTGAGGAAAGTAAGTTCGGACCTGATGAGGATAAATAATCTTAGGCTTAGGTTAGTGGGCCGCACTAACATTATTAAAATGATTATACTTCCCAAATTTCTTTACCTTTTTCGTACAATTCCTCTTTTGTTTGAATCAATTTGGTTTAACAAACTGGAGTCGATTCTTAATAAATTTATTTGGTCGTATGGGAAGACAAGACGGGCATACAAATTTATGACTTTGCCAAGGGACAGGGGAGGTTGGGGGGTTCCTGATTTTAGGTTTTACTATTGGGCATCGGTATTGCAATACATTCAAGGCTTGATCGGAGCAAATGAAGGGGATCTGAAAGTTAAAGCTGTCTCAACTATGATTTATTCAATTGTATTGGGTTTAGATTCAGTAAATGCTTTCTTAAATTGTACAGATTCATCATATTATAAACGTACACGATTCAAGACAGTTGCCGCAGCTTACAATGTATGGTCTGCTGTTGCGAAAAATTGTGGATTAGGGAGATTTAACAGGTATACTAGATTGTATAGGAATAAGTCCCTACCCCCTTTAATTTTTTCTGATACCATTATGGCAGACTGGGATAGAAAAGGTATTAAAAAAATAGGAGATATGCTAGACTTAGATGGAAATATACTTCAATTTTCAGATCTGATGGCTAAATTTAATATAGCAAGATATAGTTTTTTTAAGTATCTGCAGATTAGGAGTTTTTTCTCTAAGAAAAAAGGAGGTGTGGGAGGATTTAATTCAAGTAACATTATGGAAGCAATAGCGCAAAGTGGGGTGTGCTCCATTCGATATTTCTATGCCCAGCTGGCTGAAACGAAGAAGGACGACACTGACAAATTTGGTAATAAATGGGCTGGAAAATTAGGGATATCATGTGAGGTTTTTCTGAAGTCCTTGGAGTTAGGTTGTTCAGCCTTTTATTCTGCCCCACTCCAAGCTCAGCATTTCAAAACGCTGTATCAACTTTACCATACGCCAGATCGCATAGCACAGTGGGGTGCTACTACAGGGATTAATTGCTGGCGTTGTAATGCTCTGGCCGCAGACAGTATTCATATTTTTGCGCTCTGTCCCAAATTAAGACCCTTATTGAAGGGTATTGAGGAATTTATGGCCCATACACTTGCTTTAAATGTGACTCTAACACCGACAGTAATTATGTTAGGAGTTAGGGGTTGCGAAGGCGACCATAGTGAATTTATATTCGTAGCGATGGCGGTTCTCAGGTTGTTGATTGCTAGAGTCTGGCTGGACCCCCTACCCCCGGGAATACAGCAGTGGATTGCTTTATTATTGGGGACGTTTAACCTTGAAAAGGGTATATTTGGGAAAAAAGGTAAAAGGGTAAAAAGGTGGGGAAGGAGAATTTGGGAACCGGTACATCGATGGAAGGAAAGGACAAATGCAAGTGTAGTCTGATGTATCATTATATTTGATTAATAGCTTTCTTCTTCTTTTTTCTTCTTTTTGTGTCGAAGGTGATGTTTAGTACTATATTGTTTTTCTGGATAGTAACCTTGGTTCATTATATGTATTAATTTTATTTGTATTCTGTGTTATGTGTGTGCCAGAAAACTCCTTTGTTTTACAATAAAAATATTTAAAAAATAAAAAAATAAAAAAATAAAGTACTCTGAATACTGATTTATTACTGATGCATTATAACAGGGTTTCTATGAATGAAAAAAACAATTCAGTGATTAAAACCCACATGTACCCTGTTTGTTTTTCTTTTTTTGATTTGTTCTTTGATCTTTGTTGTTTTTGTGTGGATTTACATTTCAATGATTTGTTCTAAGGGACATGCTAATTGATATAACTATGGCTAAATGTATATGTTAAATAATTCATGCATATTTTGAAGTGATCAGGTTACATACCCGACAGAACCATTGTATACACGAAACTGTATTGCCCAGGTTCTGAGGGATACTGGGTTATCCCCTCTATGTGGGGCAGACATGGCCAGACTAAATTTCCCTTGCCCAAGGGGCCAAAAAAAACGAAGACAAAAACATTGCTGGTGGTCCAGTAGTCCATCTAAAATTCATTTGGGCCGATCTGCCACCCCCCCGGGGGCATAAACTGACAAATAATATGTCTTCCCAAAGGGGAGTGACACTTGCCCAAGGGGCTGCTCCCCGCATGCAATACAAAAAAAATAGACTAAAACAAAAAAATCCATGGTGGCCCAGTGGGCCTGCTAAAATATTATTTGGACCGGTCTCCCCCCCTAAGGGGGCAGAAACAGCCAAATAATATGTCTCCCAAGCGGCCGCTCACCACATGCATTACAAAAAAATAAACTAAAACAAAAAAATCTATGGTGGCCTAGTGTGCCATCTACAAAAATGAGTTGGCCCGATCTGCCATAAACGGCCAAACAATATGTCCCCCAAAGGGGAGCAACCCTTGCCAAAGTGGCCTCTCCCCGCATGCATTACATACAGAAAAAACCAAACTACAACTAAAAAAATCTCTGGTGGCCCAGTGGGCAATCTAAAAAAAATTTGGGCCGATCTCCCTCCCCCAGGGGGCAGAAACGGCCAAAGAATATGTCCCCCAAGGGGAGCGACCCTTGCCCAAGGGGCCTCTCCCCGAATAGATTGCATAAATTGAAAAAATTAAACTAAAATAAAAAAATCCCTGGAGTCTAGTGGGCGTTCCTGCTGCACAATCGAGCGATCGTACAGCAGGAATGCTCAAAGAGACATCGGAGGAAAGGAAAACCCTTTCCTTTACCCCAATGCCTCTTTGTTTGAAAAAAAAAAAAAACCTCCGCGAGGAGAAACTCACCTTCTCCTCCTGGACGTGCTGGAAGCAAATGGCTTCCACCGCGTCCAGTTTCATCTAATAATGTTGGTGCGCAATGCACACTGACATCATCAGATGACATGGAGGAGGGGGCGAGGGAGGGTCAGGGGGGCAGCGGTAGGCCTTCTGCTGTCCTCCCCGGTGGGGGCAGCTAGATCAGCGGTCCACGGGGGAGCGCCAGCTTTCCCCTAGGGAGTGGGTGCCAGGACGGCCCGGAGCCGTCGTGAGCACACGCCCACCGTGCCTCATGACAGCTCCCAGCTGTCCAGAGCACTGAAGGGGTTTATGGCAAGGGCCTCTCTTTCAATTTGGGCATATTGTGTTTTGACCTGCATGAGGCCTTCGCAAAGGCCAAAGGTGTCCGCCTTCCGGGTTCTAGTTCTTGAGTGAGTACAGCTCTGAGGCCTACAGGGCTTGCATCGACTAGCTGTTCTGTCTTTTTATTTGGGTCAAAATAGGCTATCATTACTTAAAAGGGCTGGCTTCATCGTTTGGAATGCGCCTTCTGCGTCCAATATTTAGTCTCCCCTTTCCAGCCAAAGTTGCTGAGGAAGCTATGAAACCCCAATTAGGGTTAAAGATATGGCCGTATTCCTTCTTTTCTGAGTGATAGATCGCAATCCATAGCTTTTCTAGGTTTTACTTCATTTGCCATTTTGCTGCCATGCAAGATCCCTGAGGGCTCGTCTTTGAGCCCGACTTTGTTTAATGTTTATTTTCCCCCCCTGGCTAGTTTAGTAAAGTCATTTGGGTTTGGGTCAGTTACAATGACATCCTAAATATGGCGGAAGAATTTTGTAATTGCATGAGGGAAGTCAGCGATTGGATGAGCAAGAATTGCCTAAAGCTAGTAAATTTAACCAAAACGGAGGTCATGCTTTTTAGGAATGATGTGTCTTTTTGGTCTCCCATCTGATGGCCACAAGAGTTAGGGAATCTACCTAAACCAAAAAGTAAGGTGAAAAATCTGGGCGCGATGATAGATGACAAATTACTTTTCAACACATAAGTTAATACTGTGGTCTTAACCTCTTTTTATATTTAAGAAAAAAAATTAAGAAGACTGGATAGCTGCTCTCCTTTGACCTGTTAAAAAACGGTGGTCACCGCGCTTTTCTTGGCACAACTAGACTATTTTAATGGACTCTTGCAAGGTCTCCAATTCCCCTCACTGAAAAAACTTCAGACATCGGAAAATACAGCAGCAAGTATGCTTTTCAATATTCCTCGGTCAGAATCTTTGTCCCTATCTCTAAAACAATTACAATGACTTCTAATTGAAAAGGTATCACCTTTAAGGCACTATGTCTTACACACCAAACTCTGTATGGAACTGGTTGAGACTATTTAAAATGGAACCTAATGTGGTATGTTCCAGTTACATTCCTGCGCTCTAGCTCTCAAAAGAACCTGGAAGTTCCCTCCTACAAGCAGATGTCCTGGGGTGGTAGCGCTTTATTAGAAATGCTGCCACAAAATGGAATGGTCTTCCCCAATCACTGAAGTCTATAATTAAGCTGTTAGTTTTAAGGAAGGCGCTAAAAACATGGCTTTTAACCAATTACGAATCCTCTCTTATTGATCACAGGCAGCGCTGAGGAGCCTCCGGGTATATGTTGTGCTTTATAAATATATTCAATATCAATGTCAATATCTTCCTTTTGGCCCCAGGACTAGGGGGCTTCAACCTTGGTGAGGGCCTTCAGAGGCTCAGCCATTGTTGCAAGATTGAGGATGAACCTACCACAATATTTGGCCTTCCCGAGGAAACTACCTACTTCGGATGCGGTGCTTTATGCTTGGGCTTGTTTGATTCCCTGTGATTTGCGGGAGTTAACCTGCACACCTTCTTGGTTAAAAACGTATCAGAAAATCTCTATGGATGTCTGGAAGATGTAAATTTTTCCTTATGGAGGGTGACCCTATGTTCCCAAAGACTTTTGAGGGTAGCTCTGAGGTGTGTGGTGGTTGCGAAGTAGATTAAATGTCATCTCTCTCATTCTTGTCACCTTGGAGCCTTCACAGAGTCTTGTATAGCGTCTTGGAATACCTCCTCCGCTGAAGATATGCCAAAGTTTAGCCTTTTGCATCTACGTAGCCCAAGGTGCGTGGAGTAGCTAACCATATTCTACTTTCAGATCTATCTTTGAGAACCATTCCGGCCATCTATTGTGGGCGGGATGTGTATCTCTTGCTTTATTGCTCTTCAACATCGTGAAGGAACTCTCCAACCCCAGCTCCAACTTCAAGGACATCCTGCCTTCGTAAGACTTCTGCGACTCCCTAACAACCTTCTTGTGATGTGATGTGAGGAAGCATTTCTATAGCGCATCTATCACTCCAAGGAGCATCTTGGCACTCAAAGACCAGAGACAGATGTAAACTGGTCATACTGCTCTTATCCATGGGGTCCAACACTCAAACTAACGCTTTGCACGCTGTGTCCGCAAGACTATATATCCAGGTCTTAAGTAATTTTATGAACCGTGTTTCAGAAGGAATTTCACGTAAATGGGGGGGAGTTTGTTCCAGGCCCTGGACCCAATCCCTGCCAGGGATTTCCCTCCCTGGATGTGGAAGAGGTGTGGCGCCGCGGCCAGGGCGACTGACGCTGAAATCTGGGGACCACGGTTCGATCCCCGGCTCCGGCGGCAGGTTAGCCCAGCACCATGTGACTCTGGGCAATAGCTCGCTTAATCTTCCCGACGGCCCCCCAGCGCCTAGAGACCCTTACGGGTGATTGTGCGCTTTACAAATGTGGACTTTACTTTACTTGGTAACAAGCCTAAACTTGGGGATAATTAGCAGATTCGCATTTGAGGATCTGAGGTTGCGCGATGGACAATAGCACTTAAAAGCTTTCTGGAGATATTTTGGTCATTGAGAATGGAAGTCTCTAAAAGTGATGACTAATAGTTTGTGAATAGGTAGTCAATGAAAAGCGTCCAGCGCTGCAGAGGCAGAGTACTTCCTGGGCCATCTAAGCACTAGGCGAGCGGCTGCATGCTGGACCATCTGCAGCCTATGTAGGACCGCTTTATTCGATCCCGCATAAAGGCTGTTACAATAGTCCAGTCTCGATGTTATCAATGCAACCACCATCGTTCGTCTAGCTGCTAGTGGGAGAAGATCAAAGAATTTTCTCAATCCCTTTATGATGTTAAAGCAGGTTCCTGCCACAGCCAACGCCTGTTGCTTAAAAGACAAAGTGTCATCAGACTTAATTTCCAAATTGCGGGCGGCACTAATAGTATTGGGGGGCGCTTCTGCATCATCAGGCCACCACTGTTTCGGGACAAAAAGATTATGTTTTCCAAACGGCAGGATTTCAGTTTTACCAGAATTGCACTTCAGGTGGTTAGTTCTCATCCATTCAAAGGTGGCTGAGAGACAATTTTTAAGGTTTTCTTCAGCATTCACCATGTCTTTGTCAAGGACTAGGATCAGCTGCGTGTCGTCCGCATAAGCAATATTACTAATCTTAAAGGACGAAATTAGTTCGATCAGGGGGACCATATAAAGATTAAAAAGCATTGGGCTCAGACTGGAACCCTGAAGTACCCTGTCGTCAGATCTTTTTCTTCTGAACAAAACTGTCCTAGGATAGTCACTTGACGCCTATACTTCAAAAATTCTTAAACCACTCCAATACGACTCCTGCTATGCCAGATGTTGTTAGGGGATCTATAAGGATAGCATGTGAGACCGTATCAAAGGCCGCCAATAGATCTAATAAGATCAAGACAGCCTTCTTGCCCTGATCCATGGCGGCCCGTAGGGTTTCTGCCTTGAACAGGAGGGTGGACTCAGTTGAGTGTTGGGCTCTAAAGCCCGATTGATTAGTATGCAATATGTTATTGTCCTCCAGAAACATAGTGAGCTGCCTATTAACAGAAATTTCCATTAGCTTATAAAGTGCTGGGAGAAGTGAGATGGGCCGTAGATTCGAGAGGATAGTAGGGTCTGCTAGTTGTTTTTTCTGAAGCGGCTTTTTTGCTGCGAGTTTCTATTCCATCGGGATTTTGGCAGAGGCCAGTGAAGAGTTAATAATACTATTAATAATGGGGTTAGCCGTGTCCACCATTGCTTGTAACAGCATAGGGGGGCAAGGATCAAAAGGGGATCCCGATTTAATAGATAAGATGGCCTGGCGGGTTTCCTCCAGACTGATAGGACAGAAGGTCCTCATACAGGCAGTATGTGTAGCATCATCCATAGCTCCTCCATCAAAGATAGAAGAAACAGGATGGGGGAAATCTTTAGTGAGGACCTGTACCTTCTGATCAAAGAAGTCAGCTATGGTGTTGCACAGGGTCTGGGACGGTGGGATTTCTTGCAGCAGTATTTTGCGGTTCCTAAAAACATTTACAATCTTAAAAATCTCTTTCTGATTGTTGTTAGTAGCTTCAATGGCTGCCGTATAGAAATCAGCTTTTGTGCGTTTAATCAGGGCATGGTAATGTCTCCTAGCCGTTTTATAGGTGCTAAGATCATTGTTATCATAATTTCGGCGCCATCTATGTTCAAGCGCCCTGACTTCGCCTAGTTTTTCTTTTAAGGACTGTGAGAACCAAGGTGCAGACATTTTCTTACGGCGAGATAAGGTATCTAGACCTGAATGGCCCGCCTGCTCACTAAGTTCACAGATCCAATCCCCAAAACATTGATTGTCTATTATGGTGTTTCCTGTCATAGTGGGTTTACTTTCGTTAGCTCTCCTCGGGAAATCAGGGTGCTCTATGACCTTTTTCCAGCTAGGTTTCCTCAACCGATCGGTGTTCGCAATGCTTTTACCTGTGACCTTACATTCCACTAAGAAATCAAAAGGGATGAATTTGTGGTCTGACCAAGTCTGCATAAGCGGGGGTTTCACTATCAGCGTGTCTAAGTTAGAACAAATGCAGTCCAGGGTGTGGCCAGCTCTGTGTGTAGAGTAAGGGGAGGGTAAGTAATGTTAGTCCAAGGACATTCAACAAGTCCCTAAAGCAGATTACACCTGGGTCTGTGGTTGCATCCAAATGGAGATTTAGATCGCCTAATAGCTTAAAATTGGAGAACCTGAGAGTGAGGTTACTAAGCACCTCCCCAATGCTCTCCAAGAACTCTTTTTGCTGTCCTGGCGGGCGATAAACTAATGCTCCTGAAAAAGTGAAGGACTCATGAGCCTGTAGGCAGAAGCCCATGCTTTCTGCCCCTTTGATATCCGGAAGTTCATTGATAATGCATTTCATGGAGTCTCGGGAGACAATTGCGAGGCCCCCACCACGTTGTTCGGGTATATCTACCCTTTGGATTAGATAGCCTGGGGGGAGGGCATGCACAATACCCGGGTTGCACCAAGCCTTCAACCATGTTTCAGGGATAAAGAGACAATTAAGTTCCCCCTCCACTATTATGTTATGTTATGTTATGTTATGTTAAAATGGCTTTTGTAGAGCGCACGGCTACTCAAAAAGAGTGTCCCGGCGCTTTTAATTAACGAAGGCTGCAGTAAAACTAACATAACACATTAAAAAGAGAGAATTACAGATACAGAGAAAAAACAACACACACAGGGGGCCTACTGGGAGAATAACCACGTTTTAAGGTCCTTTCTGAAGGCTAATAAACTAGTGGCTCCCCGAAGTGACAGGGGCAGAGAGTTCCACAGTTGGGGCGCCAGCAATCCAAAGGAGCGACCTCCCAGACGTGCTCGCTTCACTCGTGGAACGGTCGCCAGAAGTAAGGATTCTGACCTCAGAGAGCGCGCCGGTTGGTAAAAGGTGAGTCTCCTCTGGAGATACTTAGCCCCCGTCGCATGAAGAGCTTTGTAAGTCAGAGTTAAGGTCTTAAAGGCGATCCGCTTACGGATTGGAAGCCAGTGCAAGGTCTGGAGCAGAGCCGTGGCACTGGCACGTCTGTTCAATCCATAGATTGCTCGCGCCGCAGCGTTCTGCACAACTTGCAGCCGCTGTAACAGGTACTCTGGCAGGCCCAGGTATAGAACGTTAGAATAATCCAACCTGGAGCCTATCAGGGCCTGCACAGTCAGCCTCCTGTGCTCCTCCGATAGTAGGGGAAGAAACCTCCGTAGCATCCTCAGGAGGCCGAAACACATACCCGACACTCCGAGAATCTGGGCCTTCATTGTTAACCCGTGTCCATCTTCACACCCAAGTTCTTAGCCAGTTGGGATGAACACAAAGGGGGGGACATATTAATGGGCCACCAGGCCTGCCACTCTGGTTCCATATCGCACCCGAAGAAGAGTACCTCAGACTTATCGGGATTGCACTTGAGGCTGTGTAGATGGAACCATTGAAACACAGCCCCAAGGCAATCCCGGATACTCTCCCCCTCGAAGTCCTCTCCTCTCTTACAAGAGAAGAGGAGCTGGGTATCGTCGGCATACGATACGATCCGGGCCCCAAACGACTCCGCCAATGCCGCCAAAGGGGTCATGAAGATATTAAAGAGGGTCGGGCTCAAGATAGAGCCCTGAGGGACCCCGACTCCCAGAGGCGGCATCACGGCGGAATCCGGAGCGGCCCAGACCGTTTGCCGGCGGCCAGCTAGAAAAGAAGAAAACCAGCTGAACACCGTTCCCCGAAGTCCTATCTCATGGAGTCTTGTGAGAAGACCATCATGGGGAACGGTGTCAAAAGCCGCCGACAAGTCCAACATCACCAGCATGGCTTTGCCCCCTGAATCCAAGATCCCCTTGATTGTTTCGGAGACCTCGAGGAGCGCAGTCTCCGTACTGAGACCCGGGCGAAAACCTGACTGGGTGGCATGCAGAATCTCATTCGACTCTAGAAAGTTGGAGAGCACCGTCTGCACGTGCTTCTCAACAACCTTCGTAAGAGCCGGCAGCAGAGAGATAGGCCGATAGTTGACAGGGGCCTTAGGGTCCAGGCCAGGCTTCTTAAGCAGCGGGATGACCATTGCCTGCTTCCAAGCCTGCGGAACCACTCCCTGGCTCAACGAGAGATTCAGCAGCGGATTAGCCAATGGATTAATAACCTCAGCCAGTTTCGCCAGAATCTTAGCAGGGCAGGGGTCCAGGGGCGAGCCGGACTTCAAGTTGCTCAAAAGTGCTAAGGAGACGGGCGCCAAAATAGGTGGAAATGCGCTCAATGTGGGGCCCGGCAGCGCCGGGGGCGATCGAATGGCCTCACTGACAGTCCGCTCCTCTGGGATGATCGCCGGGAAAGAGGCCTGTATCAGTTGGATCTTGCTGGTAAAAAAATCAGCAAGATCTGCAGCCCACGCATCAGAGGGCCTCTCCTCAACAGTGTTTATCCGGGGCGATGTAAACTCCCTCACTATAGAGAAGATCTCCTTGCAGGAGTTGGAGGCAGCATCAATCCTCCCTGCCAGGTAGGTTTTCTTACCTAGGCGGATATCTCGGTGATACTCCTTGACCATGTTCTTAAAAGCCACCTTCGCCTCCACGTCGTATTTTAGCCGCCAAGTTCTTTCAGCTACCTTGCACTGCTGCCGCTTAGCCGACAGTGCAACGGTAAACCAAGGGGCGGAGACTCGTTTGGGAGTCAGATGGGGGACTAATTCCGGGGCCAGGTCATTAAGCCTATCAACCAACCACACCTGCAAGGACTCCAAATCCTTCGTCAGATCTCCGGAGAGAGGACAGGGATGATCCAGAGCTGCCTGAGCCAACATCTCAGGGGTCACTCGATGGTACGCCCTATGGGGTTGGCCATGTCGCTGTGGGGCGGCAACAGCCAATTTAGCAGTGCCTTTGATCAAAAATTTAGCCAGCGAATGGTCTGACCATAGAACCGGGACAATCTCTAACACCTCTAAAGGAGAGGTCGAGAAAACCTGATCAAGAGTGTGCCCCTTATTATGCGTCGGCTCATGTAAATAGGGAAGCAAGCCCAATGGAGCCGTAGCCTCAAAGATTTTGATTGCGGCCGCGTCCGAAGGATCGTCCATCCGGAAGTTAAAATCCCCGGCCACAATGCAGTGTTCTGCTTTCAGGGCCAGTCTCAGTAAGGCGGAATCTAGATCTTCAAAAAACATTCCGGGAGGGCCAGGCGGTCTATAAACTAATAACCCCTTCACAGATTGGTGCGGAGCCAGAGAGATAGAAAAAGCAAGGGCCTCCGAACCACGAATATCCTCCACTGGCAGGATCGAACATACCATGTCCTTCCTCACCACAAGTGCCACTCCACCGCCCCTTCCCCCAACTCTGTCCTTCCTGAATACATTGTAGTCAGGTGGGATTGCCATAGCGACATCTGGATTCGATGAATCTCCCCACCATGTCTCAGTAAGCATGAGACACAGTGGCTTAGCCGTGTCCAGAAGCTCAAAGATGTCTTGAGCATGTCTGCATGCCGATCTAGTATTTAGTAGCATGCAGAGATATCGTACACTGGCGCCAGTATTGCCAGGAGGCAGTGACAGAGTACGCGAGGGACGCCAACCGCAACCGGGGCAGATGGACTTACCGCGGTGACGCCCAGGGAAGACAGTGCAGCAACCACCGGTGGCAGGGAGGAAAGCACGAAGCTCCCCAGCAGTGTAGCGCCGCACAGAGGAACCTACTCGGCACATAATGCAAAACCGAGTCCGCCGCTACGCCCCGCGCGCCTCCGGGTCGCTGACGGGCGCAGACGGGCAGGACTCTGGCTTGACTCAGGCGCCGACCAGGCGCTACCGCTGCGCGTCACCGCTGCGCGATTCCTGCGAGCATTAAGTAGGGTCCAGCTGAAGATGGAAGAAAGCGCTAGAGCGCTCCACCAGTGACCCACTCGCCACTAGCCCCCCCCAAGATGGCGGCCTCGCGCCAGAAACGCTAGCACACAGGTAACAAATCCGCTCAAAGAGCGGTGCGGGGCACTCTTTACATGCAGGTATGTGGGCGCTACTGGTACAATTAGGTCCAAGATGTGCAGTGCATTTTTGCACATTGATCTAGCGTTTATGAGTCCCCCACATAGGCTCTTAGGCACATCTTTTCCCTTAGTTACTTGTTTAGGATCAAAAACTGCTTTGCAGTGGTAACAACTGATTGGTCCCACCCAGGTATCCACATTAAGGGCCTGATGGCATATAGGATGTTTATTTAGGGACAATATGATATCTCTCGTCAACTGTTGTTTTAGATGCAATCGGGCAGCGTGTCTGGCCTCGGCCCAGCCGCGGCGAGGACGGACGCAGACGGGTCCGCCTTTGGCGCGCCTTTGGTGACCAAGCGGCACGCACGCACGCACGCACCACGTCGGGGCCATGTGAGCTTTAAATAGGAGGTTGAGACCAGTCCTAGTGCAAACACTAGACCGTCACCTCCTCCAAGATGGCCTCCTCCAATGTGCTCCCGGAAGTGAGTATCCTTCACTTCCTGTGTACCGCGCTATCTGCCTCCCTCCACACAAACAGCACAAGCAGGTAACTTAGGCTATAAGAATGAAAAATACAGGCACTGTGCAGAATCGTCATTCATTCAGCAGACAGTCACAACGGTGATTTAAAAGTACAAATGTACAAGCCAGTGCTTCAGTAGAGTGTCAGGAACTTCTAAGGCAGTAATACTGCAGCGCGTCGATTCCGCGCCCACTAAATAGAAGGCTGAGACCGGTCCTAGTGCAAACACTAGACCGTCACCTCCTCCAGGATGGCCTCCTCCAATGTGCCCGCGGAAGTGAGTATCCTTCACTTCCTGTGTACCGTGCTATCTGCCTCCCTCCACACAAACAGCACAAGTTGCGGTGGACCGGGGAGAGAAGCGGTGCCTAGGACGGTAAGTTCCCCTAGTAAATATTAAAGTACTAATGTGGCAGGTAACTTAGGCTATAAGAATTAAAAAATAAAGGTACTGTGCAGAATCGTCATTCATTCGGCAGACAGTCAAAATGGCGATTTAAAAGTACAAATGTACAAGCCAGGGCTTCAATAGTGTGTCCTCCGCAAGGTCGCAGACATCCACGACAGCTTCAACAACCAGGCCCCCCCAACAGACACCGACACCCCAGACTCACCGCTCCCAAGCCAGACGCCCCCCTGCTTCCCTGGACCCACATCACGACACCATCAAAATCATGAACACCATCCACTCTGGCTTACCATCAGACCCCTGCCCGCCCCACATCTTCAACTAAGCAAGCTCCACCATCGCACCCCATCTTCGCAAGATCATCAACAACTCCTTCAAGACTGCCACCTTCCCGGAGAGCTGAAAGCACGCCGAGATCAACGCCTTACTCAAGAAGCCCAAGTCAGACCCCAAGGACCTCAATAACGTCCGGCCCATCTCCCTACTCCCATTTCCGGCGAAAGTCATCAAGAAGATTGTCAATAGGCAACTGACCTCCTTCCTCGAACATCTTGGACCAGTCCCAATCCGGATTTCACAGCAACCACAGCACCAAAACGGCCCTCATCACCACCACCAACGACATCAGGGCCCTGCTGGACAACGGAGAAACCACGGCCCTCATCCTCCCGGACCTATCGGCTGCCTTCGACACCATCTGCCACCACACCCTATGCACATGCCTCCACAACGCAGGGATCAGCGACAAAGCCCTGGACTGGACCACCTCCTTCCTCACTGGCAGAACCCAGAATGTCCGCCTCCCTCCTTTCCGATCTAAAGACACCAAGATCATATGCAGCAATCCCCAAGGATCGTCCCTCAGTTCGACACTCAACGTCTACATGGCACCGCTCACCAACATCGTCCGATTGTACGACCTCAACATCATCTCATACGCCGACGACACCCAGCTGATCCTCTCCCTCACCAAGGCACCCACCACTGCCAAAACCAAACTCCACGTAGGAATGAAGGCCATCGCCGAATGGATGAAGAACAGCCACCTGAAACTGAACTCGGACAAGACGGAGGTCCTCATTGGCGGATCCACCCCCTCCACCTGGGACAACTCATGGTGGTCTGCTGCACTGGGAGCTGCACTGACGCCCACTGACCACGCACGCAACCTGGGGTCATCCTGGACTCATCGCTGTCAATGACCCAGCAAGTCAACGTCATCTCCTCCTCCTGCTTAAACACCCTCCGCATACTCTGCAAGATCTACAGATGGATCCCCACTGGAACCAGAAGGAGGGTCTCCCAGGCCCTCTCCAGCAGCAGGCTGGGCGATGGCAACGCCCTCTACGCAGGAACCTCAACCAAACTCCAGAAACGACAACAACGCATACAGAACGCCTCTGCACGCCTCATCCTCCACATGCCCCGCCACAGACACATCACAGCCCACCTGAAAGACCTGCACTGGCTCCCGTCAACAAGAGGATCACCTTCAAGCTCCTCACCCATGCCCACAAAGCACTCCACAACACCAGACCAGCGTACCTCAACAAATGACTCACCTTCTACACCACGAACCGACAGCTTCGCTCTGCTGACTTCCCCCTCACCACCGTCCCCCGCATTCCGACGAGCGACCGCCAACGGCAGATCATTCTCCCACCTCGCCACCAAGACTTGTAACACCATCACCGTCCGCCTATAACAGACCCAGGACCTGCTGACCTTCAGGAGACTTCTGAAGAACTGGCTGTTCAAGTAGTAGTAGCACCCCGCCCCTCCCAGCACCTTGAGACCCTCACAGGTGAGTAGTGCACTCTAAAAGTGGATTGATTGATTGATTGAGTGATATTGATTGATTTTGGAGGTGCATATCAATGCATAATCATATCATTTCTGGCTGTTTTTGCTTCTCTGCGATTACCATGGGTGATACTTAGGGCGCTGGTCTAGACACCTTTTCTTCTACCCCTTGGCTTTTGAAGCGCTGCGAGGCCTCCGGGTAGTTATGCGCTATAGAAGTGTAATTTTTCATTTCATTTCATTTCATTTTGAGCTTGATGAGTTCTTGCCCATACCCATCGGTAGACAGAGGGGCACAAGCCAATGGTGTAAGCCGATTGACTTCCCTGATTTATTGATGAGCAGTTTTATAGGAGGGGTCTTCAGCCACTTAGGCTGCTGAAAAGTCCGGTCAATTGGCTCAGTATTTCATTGATCTGGTACCCTTTCACATTTCCTGCGAATGACACTAGCCCCAGGTCTTCTGCAGAGTGAATTCCTAGGAGTGTATTGGCTTCCTTGTCAACTACATGAAATGTTGTGAGAATCTCTGAAATTCGAGCACTCGCTTACAGTCTTGAGCACTTTTATGGTAGTGGAGATTTACTCCTTCAAGTTAATATCTTGGTGTTGGATGGAACTAGTGTTGGCTTGGGTTGGAGGCATCAGCATTGCTGGATGCCCATGACATTATCTGATGTGGTGGTGACTGTGAGGGCCTTGACTTCTCACCTGGCAAATTCTACCATGAATGTGGACTGCGGCCATCTTTGCCTTATTAGGTTGGTGGTGAATGAGTCTTCTTCTTCATCTTCCACTGACAAGTCTTCTAAACAGTGCCTGTGTCATTGTGGGTATTTGGTGGTTCCTTGTGGTTCTGGTTTGTCAGGAACAGTTGCCAAACTGCTCTTGTGGAGGTTTGTCTAGCTCTGGCCCCTCTCTCTCGGAGCCCTCCTTGGCACACTGTCACAAACTGATTGATTTTGCCACAATTGGAGCATGTGCAGCCATATACTGGACAGTCATCCTATGCTTGCTCTTCGCGGCCAGAGTACTTGCTGTGATATCCTGTTTGTGAGGGGGCAGGTATTATGTACCTGTTTGGCTTTCCCCGTATGTGTATCAAGTCAGCTCATTCTGCTTTTATAAGTGGGGCCTTTTCGGGGTTCTGGGTTAGGGCAATATCCATTTTATAGCTCTTGCACCCGATAGGTTGTGGGGCCTCGCCATGATAAGAATGCCATCTAGAATGATGTTTGGGTTTCTTAGGATGAGGCCTTTGAGTGTCATTTTGTGGCACCCCTGGATAATCTGTGCTTTCGGTTAGTCATCAGATGTGCATGTGCTGGATAGTCCTCTCTGGTGTGCTTAGAACACATCTATGGATTTTCCCTGCCGCTGGCGAGCTTGGCATAGTTTGAAATGCTCAAAAGTCCGGGTTTAATTGTCGCATTGAGAGCTCTTACTTCTGCGTCGTAGTCGTCTGCCAAGCCGGTGCTGGAGAGGTACTCGAAAAGTTTATAGATTTTGTCTCCTCAGTAGTGACGTAAGAGTTAGCATTTTACAGCCCCATTGTTTTCTCTGGTGGCAATAAAGGAATTTACTAGCCTCCCTACCCACATTTATCAGCGGGGTGATGCTGCTGCAGGGTTGGCTAACTAATTGATTGAAGCACACCAACGAGTGCATGTTGTGTGGAAAACTGGCTCTGCATCTGTGACTGTAGTGGGGCTACAGGTGGGTCATTGGCTATGACTAGGCATGGTGTGAGATGCTCAATGGAGTTGTGATGAGCTGCAGGGCTCAAGGCTGTTAGTGCCCTGTGTCGATCTTTTATTGGCCTATTTTACAGCCTCCTGTCTGCTCTGGTATTAAGTGGTGTTTCACTCTCTCTCGTTTGATTTATATATATATATATATATATATATATATATATATATATATATATATATATATATATATATATAATACACGGCTGCCTCGTCGTGAAGGATGCACCGCCATTAAATGATGGGTCTGCATGGTTGGGACTGGACTTAACCTGTCTGCAGCATGAGAAATAAAATAAGTAAAAGAAACCGGCGCGCCTTTCTGAGGCCCACTGGAGGGCTTGAAAAACAACCGAATAATTAACACTGCTTTAAAAATTATTATCTGCAAGCAAATACACAGACCCCACTGGTGGGGAAGAATTGGGCACAGCACAAAGACTTCCAGCCCCAGAATGCACACGAATTTACACACCTGATAAGGCGAGGCCTCTGGGGAGGTTAATTGGAGAAAAAAAGAAAAAAACGAATTGAAGGCTGGAGAAAGTGCTGTGCAGACCTGTGGCTGACAGATGGTGTTTTCCCTTTGAAAAAGAAGCTTGTGGCTTTGAAATGCATCAGGGAAGGTAATGAACAATTGGAAAGCTGAGCTGGTTTCACAAAATAAAGGGTTCTGTGAACTTATTTTTCGTGGAGTGGCGTCCTTAAGCAGAAGGTACTTTTGTTGAGATTTAAATACACGGCTGCCTCGTCGTGAAGGATGCACCGCCATTAAATGATGGGTCTGCATGGTTGGGACTGGACTTAACCTGTCTGCAGCATGAGAAATAAAATAAGTAAAAGGAACCGGCGCGCCTTTCTGAGGCCCACTGGAGGGCTTGAAAAACAACCGAATAATTAACACTGCTTTAAAAATTATTATCTGCAAGCAAATACACAGACCCCACTGGTGGGGAAGAATTGGGCACAGCACAAAGACTTCCAGCCCCAGAATGCACACGAATTTACACACCTGATAAGGCGAGGCCTCTGGGGAGGTTAATTGGAGAAAAAAAGAAAAAAACGAATTGAAGGCTGGAGAAAGTGCTGTGCAGACCTGTGGCTGACAGATGGTGTTTTCCCTTTGAAAAAGAAGCTTGTGGCTTTGAAATGCATCAGGGAAGGTAATGAACAATTGGAAAGCTGAGCTGGTTTCACAAAATAAAGGGTTCTGTGAACTTATTTTTCGTGGAGTGGCGTCCTTAAGCAGAAGGTACTTTTGTTGAGATTTAAATACACGGCTGCCTCGTCGTGAAGGATGCACCGCCATTAAATGATGGGTCTGCATGGTTGGGACTGGACTTAACCTGTCTGCAGCATGAGAAATAAAATAAGTAAAAGGAACCGGCGCGCCTTTCTGAGGCCCACTGGAGGGCTTGAAAAACAACCGAATAATTAACACTGCTTTAAAAATTATTATCTGCAAGCAAATACACAGACCCCACTGGTGGGGAAGAATTGGGCACAGCACAAAGACTTCCAGCCCCAGAATGCACACGAATTTACACACCTGATAAGGCGAGGCCTCTGGGGAGGTTAATTGGAGAAAAAAAGAAAAAAACGAATTGAAGGCTGGAGAAAGTGCTGTGCAGACCTGTGGCTGACAGATGGTGTTTTCCCTTTGAAAAAGAAGCTTGTGGCTTTGAAATGCATCAGGGAAGGTAATGAACAATTGGAAAGCTGAGCTGGTTTCACAAAATAAAGGGTTCTGTGAACTTATTTTTCGTGGAGTGGCGTCCTTAAGCAGAAGGTACTTTTGTTGAGATATATATATATATATATATAAATATATATATATATATATATATATATATATATATATATATATATAACTGCTCCAAATTGACCATCCGGTCAGGAACGCACTCGGACCCCTTCACACCATTTAGCCATTTATTTGGAACAGCAGCATACCAATTCAAATGACAGCTTTCTTGTCGTTTATAAACCTGACGTGTTTCCGAGCTGAAAGTGCTCCTTCCTCAAAGGTTCGACAGTCCTAAAAACGTGCGCGCTCTGACACTCCCCATATTTGCATAATTAACCGCTCTCCAATGAGCTCCTTAAATAAGGTCTGCACGCTGAATTCTGGGTTTTGTAGTTTGTGTCAGTTATTCAAAGCTCCAAATGGATGCACAAATTTCTCACTGTTGCAAAGTTCCAAGCCCTTTGGATGGGCCTCAGTATGCCGTTACGTTTAATCCTTTATATATATATCCCCTTGGGTCTCTGTTCTTCTTTATTCTGAAGGAGTTTCTTTGCACATACCCCCGCGTCAGCCTGAGACGCTTTACAGACTCCCCGCCTCACCCTGGGCTTGGACATCACAGGTTCGAACTGTTATAGTTCTTCGTGTATGCCAAAGGTATTTGGATGGTCCACAGCCCGCCTCGGAGCCCAGGAAGAAAAGTTGGCAGTCGCGAGGTTAGCCAAACCTCGCTCTGGGCAGCAGACACTGTCTTTGCAGCCCCTGCGGCATGGACCCCTGGAATCAGAGGCGGAGGCGTTACAGGGGAATAGAGGAGGTTTTATTGTAGACAGCAAAGCTGAGAACGTACCATCACTTTTTTGGTTCATGGCACACTTTGCTTTTATTCCCGTACTAACGCACAAGGTGTGTGACATCACTCTACCCCCCAGCAACAACCCCCAAAGACCTTCTACAGGGGACTCTGGGACTTGTAGTTTTCCCAGGATATACAGGACTCTACACAGGTCACTGGGGGCGGTGCGGACTTGCTACGTCGAGTTCAAATAGAGGCGGGATCTTGAGCAAAGTGCCTATTCACCCGTGGAGGCTTTGGGCGCTGACGAAGGCAAACAACTGCCAGAAATGTACCCACCATTGATCACATTTAAGCCTCCAAATGTTTCCCCTTGGGTCACTGATCTTCTTTGTTCGGAAGGAGTTTCTTTGCACATATATATATATATATATATATATATATATATATATATATATATATATATATATATATATATATATATATATATATATATATGAAAAAGCAATCCCAACCCGTCAGTGGATGACAGGCAACATCAGGGTGCAGACCTCATTACGCCTCAGCAAACAGTCAAAGCAAAGCTCACAAAGGATCCAACTCGAGTGTATTACCTACTGGTGGTCGCCAGTAGGTAGTTATAGTCAGGATTGTTTTCCATAGGGAAATCGCAACATCCTATTGGGAATAACTTTGGCGCTGGTTGAGGAATCTTCCTGAAATTTTCCTTAACTTTGCCTCGCGGTGCTCCGCTCCTTCCCTGAAAGTTTGGGGGGGATTTGTCAAGCGGGGGCCGAGATAAAAGGGGGTCCCAAAACGTGTTTTCTCCATGTTAATTTCCATAGGGCGGTTGGACTCACTTTTAGCCCGAACGGCTGAATGGATTTCTACCAAACTTGGCAAAATTGTAGGGACTGGTAGCCTGATGTGCCTTTGCTATGTCTCAAAATATGTGCTCCAGTGGATTTTGAGTAATTTAGGTTAAAAAAAATATATATATCTATAGCCGCGCACCGGGGAGCGCTCCAGGCGCGCCACGCGACTTGCGCACGGAAAGCTGATTGGCTCTCGGGTGTCTGTAAACATTCCAAACAGTCCAAAGCAGCCGCCATCTTGTGTCTCGGTAGGATCGAGACACAAGAGGTGGCAAAAACAAAGGGGGGAATAACCAAAAGGGGGCAGGGTAGACCCCCTTGACCCCCTAGGTTTGATGTGGGGGCCATAAAAGGGTCCCGCGGGTAAAAAAAAATGTTTAATTTTTTTTCGATTTTAGCGGGGGGAGCGCCCGGTACGCGCACCGGGGAGCGTACCAGGGAGCGTACTTTGGTGAAAAATAGTGAAAATAATAGTGTAAAATAATCATTTTGAGTGATTAGTGGTAGGGTAGGTCTGAAAAGAGCTTTTGGGTTCTGTGGCTGTTTTAGGTACCTACAAGTACGTCCCACACACACCCACATGCACACAACTCCACACCCCCACACCCACACACTCCCCAGACACACCTCACATACGCACACCTTCACCCACACCCAAACACCCCACACCCCCACACCGACACCTTACACATCCACACCCACACCCACACATCCCACACACCCACACTCACACACACCTCACCCCCCAACACACACATGCACACACAGATACCTCACAGACACACCCCACACCTCCCACACACACACGTCCTCCCCCCCAAACACACACACACACACACACACACACACACACACACACACACACACCTCACAGACACACCCACACATTCCACAAATACACACACATCCTACACACATACCCCCTACACCCACACACCCCCCACACACACCTCACACACCCACACCCCCACCTACACCCAAACACCTCACACACCCACACCCACACTCACACACACACCTTACACACCCACATCCCCACCCACACCCACATACCCCACACACCTATACATACCTATACATCTCACCCCCCCAGACACACACACACACACACACACACACACCTCACAGACACACCCCACACATCCCCCACACACACCTCCCCCCACATATGGGGAAAACTCAGTGAAACAGTAAATTAATAATTTAAAGTGCTTGGAGGTAGGGTAGCTCTGAATAGAGATTTTGTGTTGTGTGGGTGATTTAAGTACCAACATGTAGGTACCTATGCAGAGTCTTAAATTCAATGTACACCGTTTTTTCTGTAGATATCTTGCATGTTGTTACAGAAGTTATTGTGGAATATGGAATCCATACCATAGTCTGTCAGGAAAGCAGAAACAGATCCTTTAAGTACTCCCTGAGAAGACCTAGGGGATCATGGGTAGTCTACCCTGCTCCCTTATGATGTTTTAAAATTGCACAATATACTGTAAGTTTCACTTTATACTATAATATAAACATAATCATTTTGGTACTAGTTCATGAATTACATATAAAAAAGAATAATGTCTAGAGCAATTTTTAATTAATAAATAAAAATGTATTGCTCTGATTTTTCAAAATTTAATAACACTTCCAACATTATTTCGTCATAAATGTCCTCATTTTCAGTCCATGATTCGATTTCTTCCACATAATTAACTAATTCTTCGTCTAGAGACTGATCCATAAAGTCCAAGTCTTCCTCAGGATTGTTTTGAAGAACTATTTCGAAAGAAATATTTGCTTCTCCTTCCATTTTCTTGCTGTAAATTGTATTAAAAATAAATATATCAGTAGAGTTAGGGCAGTGCTGGGTTTAATTTCAGACAGGTAGTTCTGATTTTTTAACAGTGAAGTTAACTTTGGGCAGTGTATGGTATCAGGCAGGAAGTAGAAATATAAAAAAGTGCCTGTGAAGAAGTGTAAGTAAATTCATAATTATAGCAGAGAAGCCTAAGTTAATCAATAAATATAACAGAGGAGCCTATCTCTATCTATAACTATAGCAGAGTGACAGTAAATAACTATCAGAAAACGTTTTTACAAATTAACTTAAAGTGCCCCTTACAAATTAACAACTTACTTTACAGAGAGGTGAAGAAGAAAAAATGCGAAAATCCTTTCAAGATGTACCTCAGGTAGTTGTAGTCAAAATGGCCGTGTTTCCCTCTCATTTTTCATTTATATTCATGTACATAACCAATCAAATGTCAGGGAAAAAAAGTAGCAAATGAAAGTAACATTTTAATTGGTTGTAAATTCTAACACTTCAGATGTGTTTTTGTTATGTAATTTACTTCAGGATATTTAGACAATGCTACAGCTCAAATGGCTCAATGGAATTCCACCAAATTTGGGAAAATGGTAGGGATTGGTATGTAGTAGGGCCTATTCTATATTTGGTGAAAGTGTCTCCAGTGGTTTTTATGTAAAATAACTTTTACATTTTTTTGGGAGCGCTTCCCAGTGCGCGCCCCGGTACGCGTACCGGCAGCGCTACGGGAGTCCTCCATCTTGTGTTCGGAAGAATTGAGACACAAGATGGAGGACAAACAACGTTGGGAATGGGTAAAAGGGGGCACGGTAGACACTCCCTGACCCCCTAGGTTTTCTGAGGGGGGCTTAGGAGGCACATACAGGCCCGACAAAATTTTTTTTTTTAATTTTCGCGGGGGAAGCGCCCGGTACGCGCACCGGGAAGCGTACCGGGGAGCGTACTTTGGTGAAAAACAGTGAAAAAAGTTAGAGAAAAATAATCATTTTGAGTGATCAGAGGTAGGGTAGCTCTGAAAAGAGCTTTTGGGTTCTGTGGCTGATTTAGGTACCTACAAGTAGGTTCCAATGCACAGTCTTATATTCAGGAGGAATATTCTATTCCCCTCATCTGAGAAGTGTAAACCATCTCCTCTGTAGATATCTTGCATGTTGTAACGCAAGTTGTTGTTGTATATTGAACCCATTCCATAGTCTCTCGTGTAAGCAGAAACAGATTTATTCACATGTTTTCGTGCTTTCTCAAATTGTGAACAAAATTGGTTGGACCACTTCCATTTGTGTCTTTGGCATATATTGGAAAATACCAAGGCAGTTTGAGGAAAAAGTGCCATCAATTGTTCAAAGGTGTCCTTTAAAAGCATTTCCAGACCTACCCCAGTCAAAGTGCCTAAGTCATTTCCACCACAGTGCAGAATTATGAGGTGAGGGTGTGGCAGATGCAAAAAGGTTTTCACCAATGGTATCAATTGATGACATCTCAATCCTCTCTGGCCAATCCATTTAATGTTCACATTTGGTAAATCAAGGCTGTGAAAATTTCTGGTAGCTGCATACCTTTGAGCCCAGTGGATGTAGCTATGTCCAATAATCCAGACAGAATACATGGTAAGAGGAGGTTCTGGTGCAGTCAGATGAAGTGTGGGAATGAAATGGCAGTTGGAACAGTAGGAGTTTGCACAAAAAAAAACTGTGGAGTTTCAGTGCAATGATTGGTGGATTCAGAAAGTTGAAAACTGAAAGTTAGGGTGCATGGTTCTGTTCTGTGAAAGAAGTAATTTGAATGGTTAAGAAAAAGTCATTTAAAGAAACATTGCACCTCATAAGCTGGGGTATTGAGATGTCAAACATCCTTGCTGAGTTCATTTGCAACATTGTAGAATAAACTTTTAACCCTGAGAGCTCAGTGAGAAGGGAGTTGCTATGGTAACAGGTAGAAAGGGCTGAGGGGAGGGAAGGGTGTTGGTTTGAAAATAGAGAGGGAAGAGTTTTGATTGGTTACCATGAGCAATATGTATGTAGAATGAGAGGTTTTCTGTGCCATTAATGGTTGCAGTGCCTGGAGAACATACCTTTTGCTCTGCTAAAGAAATATTGGTGTGTGTATCTGACACTGTTCTCAATCTCCCAAAGCATTTGTAAAGGTGAGTTATGATTCATTCAATATAGAAAGAGAGTTCAGATTAAGAAGCACATTGAGTTTCTTTGCTGTTGGTTTCTGTGATGCTTTTTGAAAATGCATGGTTTCAATATTTGCAAGATAGAGGATTTGTATTTTGTGAAATAGTCATGTTTCAGTAGTGACGTTGAATGGTTGTACATAGGATCTGTGCTCTGTTCCTAAAATGTTAATTGAAAAACGATTTTAGGGCAAATCAATGGGTTTCAGTAGTGAAAATGAATGCTTGTACATAGGACCTGTGTTCTGTTCCTAAAATGGTAATTGAAAAACGATTTTAGTGCAAATCAATGGGTTTCAGTAGTGAAAATGAATGCTTGTACATAGGACATGTGCTCTGTTCCTAAAATGTTAATTGAAAAACGATTTTAGTGCAAATCAATGGCTTTTACATTTTTAAGAAGGAATAAATAGTGTGTGCATAATTACATAAAAATATTTGAATCTTTTACAAACATGTCACCTGTGTTACCTCAGATTGGGAAATAGACTGAGTTTCTTTGCTGTTGGTTTGTTTCATTTTTTGGGTAATGCTTGGTAGGAATGTTTGCAAGAGAGAGGAAATGTATTTTGTAAAATAGTGAGTTTTCAGTACTGAAATGGAATGCTTGTACATAGGATCTGCACTCTGTTTGTAAAATGTTATTCAAAAAACGATTTTGGGGCAAAGCAATTGGTTTTAGATTTTTGAGAAGAAATAAATAGTGTGTGCATGATTACATAAAAATATTTGAACCTTTCTCAATCATGTCACCTGTGTTACCTCAGATTAGGAAGCAGACTGAGTTTCTTTGCTGTTGGTTTGTTTCATTTTGTGGGTAATGCTTGGTAGGAATGTTTGCAAGAGATAGGAAATGTATTTTGTAAAATAGAGACTTTTCAGTACTGAAATGGAATGCTTGTACATAGGACCTGCACTGTGTTTCTAAAATGTTATTGAAAAATCGATTTTGGGGCAAAGCAATTGGTTTTAGATTTTTGAGAAGGAATAAGTAGTGTGTGCATGATTACATAAAAAAATTTGACCCTTTCACAATCATGTCAGCTGTGTTACCTCAGATTAGGAAGCACACTGAGGGCCTTATTTATGAAAACATCGATGCGTCATTTTTCACTGCGCACTCCTTGTGACACCAATGATGCGTTATATTTAATGTATGACGCATCATGTTGCAAGGACTTACAGATAAGTCAGTATTTCTGATGTATCTGTAAGCGCAAAAGTGACGAATTGCTGGAGTGTGTCACAAAAGTGACGCAACTCCAGCAATGCATCCTTTCACATGGGGAAAGCCCCATGTGAAAGCGTTTGCCTCAGTCTTACGCCTGCTGTGAGGCAGGCGCAAGATTTTGACGTAATAGTTTCCTAAAAGTGACGCAGTGAAATCTCATAGATTTCACTGTGTCACTATTACGAGGCTTTTTGCGGGGGAGTGCCCCCTGTGTGTACATTACACCTGACAGAGGTATAATGTGACGCAGAGGTTTAAAAAGTGACGCATCTACCTACATGCGTCACTTTTTAAATATGGCGTAACCAGGCACATGTTTTATGCCTCTGATGCGTCACAAAAAGTGACGCATCAGCAGTACAAAACTGACGCAGGGCCTCATAAATGAGGCTTATCTTTTTTTGCACACTACTCCAGTTTAGTCTTGTCCACTGCACTCTTGGACACAGGTGTCAATTTGACCCTTTTTTTCACAATGATGTTACCTGTGTTAACTCAGTGTAGGAAGGACATTGAGTTTGTTTGCATAGAGGAATTGTATTTTGTAAAATAGTGAGGTTTCAATAGTGACATGGAATAGTTGTACATAGGACCTGTGCTGTGTTTCTTAAATGTGATGTCAAAAACGATTTTGTTGAAAATGAATGGCTTTTAGATTTTTGAGAAGGAATAAATAGTGTGTGCATGATTAAATAAATATATTTGAACCTTTCACAATAATGTCACCTGTGTTACCTCAGATTAGGAAGTAGATTGTGCAGTTGAGGTGAGGCATGTCCAGAGGTACAGAGGAGGTGAGGCCTATGTTCAAGACTGTAGTGGGAGAGAGGCCTTTTCTGGGAAGCATAGGTGGTGAGGCCTGTGTCTAAGAGTGCAGTGGACTAGACTTCATGAAGCCTATCCCCTACTGCACTCTTAGATACAGGTCTCACCTCTTCTGCACCCCTGGAGAATCCTCACCTGATCTGTAACCCTGAATAGACCGTTTGCTTTTTGTCATTGCTTTGATGTTTGGTAATAGTGGTCTATAATGTGCTATTTTTTTTCTTTAACACAGATTGAAATCAAGATTTCAAGAGTAAGGAAAGATGCCCTCAAGGGAAAGGAGAAGAAAAGATGATAAGCGCCAAAAAACAAAAACAGCAATGGAATTACAGCACTCTTCCACAACAAATACTTCAAAAAACAGGAAAAGAGCTCCTGGTAAGACAACTAAGTCTTTCTTACGGAACATATGTAGATAAAAAAAAAATGTTGGACAGCATGTAGAAAAAGAGAATGAGAGAGTAAATTTGAAAAGGAAGGAGATACCCTAAAAAATAGTACTACTGGAGCAGGAGAGAATAATATGTATAGGAATAGAAGGCAGAATCAGTTTAGAGACATTCGTAAATGAATGTTTCGCAATAGGGTGGTTTTAAATTTGTTAAAAAACATTAGGAAAGGTAAACAGAGAGCTGCTTTTTATAAGAAAAAGAAAAGTGTCGAGAAGATTGTTGATCAGGCTTTTGAAGTTAAGAAAAAATTATTTATTTTAATAATCAATAGAATTAGGACCCTTAACAAGGCAATTGATGTTTTCAAATCAAACAGTAGATGGAAAAGAGTAATTAATCTGACTAATTTTTGTAAAGTTTTTGCAGGAGAATGGATGCACAGTTCAAGTTGTGAGCCATTTTTAATGAGGAGAGTTACTTCCAGGAGAATGATTTAGTGCATGCAGTTGACACCAGTGGTCGAGCATATGAGGTGAAAGACGGTTGTCCGATTGAAAAAGAGAACCTTGTGCCTAGAGAACCAGAAGAGGTGTTAACTGATGAAGTTTTAGGGAGACGTACTAAGGGTCCTGTGTACACTTGGAAGTGTAGTAGTATTTGGAGTGTGCGACAGGAATCAATTGATTTGTTTTGTAATTTCTTACGTACATATAGTAAGAAAAGTCTAAAGCAGAAAATGAAGTTGTTGCAAGACTTAGATCCTTGCAGAGTGAGAGAAAACACAGGTTTGCAAGGGCATTCACTGGCTTGTCTTTCTAGAAAAGTCTGTCAGAGTGTTTTTCATCATTTTAGGATGTTAGCAGTGCATCATACCAAAATGAGGAAATTAGTGAGAATGTTGTATTATGCAAAAAGTCCAGCACTTAAGCTTAAACAATTAAACAGTGCTCTTTTGCATGGAACTGAATTAGACGTGAAGAAGATTTGTGAAGAAATTGAGATTTCTTATTTTGGTGAAAAAGAGGACAGTGTAGAAATTGACACAGAAATTCAAGGTAATGTGGAAGACAATGTACAGATTTCAAGTACAGAAAAGTTTGACCAGGAAATTACCAGGTTTAAGGTGAAATCAAGTGAAAGGCCGAATTTTACTTGTGTGTGTTGTCGACGAACTCATTATAGGCATCAAACTAGATTAGTTGATTTATACGTAAAAAGTGAAAAGATAAATAATTATGAGTGGAAGGATTTTGCAACTTATTGTGGGTGGAGAATTGTTTTGATTTGAGTTCTGATCAGTGTATTTGTAAATATTGTTATGATAAATTGAATCAAAACAGAATGCCTGCTAGAGCTGTTCATAATATTCTGGAGTTGGTAGACATTCCTCCTGAATTGATGGATTTAAATACATATGAGTCTATTTTGATTCAATGTGTCCATCCTTTTCAGGCTATTGTTCGCATGGAGCCTAAGATAGGGAAATTGCCTCCTTCAGATTTACAGAGAGGATTAAAGGGAAGAGTTGTTTATTTGCCTCTAGATTGCAAGAAAAATATTGATACCATTGGTGTAGAGAAAGTGGAAGAGGAACCTCAGGTTATTCTAGTTAATGGGGTTCCGACAAAGAGTAAGAAAATCTGGCAAGATTTAGTGGATGTTAGGAAAGTCAAAAAGGCAACGTTGTATTTGGTCAAAAACAATGAGTACTATAAACATGTATGTGTTGAAGCAGAGGAAACAGCTGCAGATGAAGACAGTGATTGTTCAGCTGGCCAAATTGAAAAAGTTGATGTGTCTAGAAGTGAAGAAATATATGAACATTATACTGTTCATCCTTTGCATTCCAAAGAAGTGATGGGGAATGCAATTGACTTGTTTCAAATGAAAGCAGCAAAAGGAAGTCCCATTAGTGTATGGGAAGAAAGTTTGGAAGCTCGTTGTTTTCCACATTTATTTCCAACAGGTCGAGGTGGATGATATGACGATCGACCACTTCAAATTCCTGCATCTGAATATCGAACTGTAAGATTATATGCATTCCCTATTTGTTTCATCTACTGTATGAAGGTGACTTGTCTGGGCTTTCTTACGCAGTAAACCATATACTGAGAAGTGGAGCACATCTGCAAAATGTTTCGGCGAGGGACTTTATGGAGAAAGTGAATCTGCAAGATAATATTTTGGAATCTCATTTAATCAATCTCATGGCATGTCAGCGTGGTACAAACGAGTATTGGTACCGTCGTCATTGGGAATTGAAATGTATGCTAAGAAACTTAGGAACTCCTACATGGTTCCTCACTCTTAGCTGTGCCGAGTATGCATGGGACGACTTACTTCAATTTCTACGAGAGGCAAATGCAAATATACAAAATACAATTCAAAACACCTGGAGAAGTGTGTTCTTTGGATCCAGTGAATGTATGCAGATATTTTAATCATAGATTTGAAGCTATGATGTCTTTTATTACCAACAAAAAAAATCCTCCCCTTGGAGAGGTTTTGGATTTCTTTTGGAGAAAGGAGTATCAAGCGAGAGGTGCTCCTCATATACATATGTTGTTGTGGATTAAAGATGCACCCAAATTTGGAACGCATTCGGACGAGACAGTGATGAGCTTCATTGAAGAGTATTCAACATGTGCTGTTCCGAAAACTACCGAAGAAAACAGTTTAAGGCAACAAGTTTTACGCTTTCAATCCCATCGTTGTGGAAAGTACTGTCATCGAAAATTCAGAAACAAGGACAAGTTCTACACAAAATGTTGTTTCAGCTTTCCACGGCCAGTGATTTCTAAAGGAAGAGTCAATAATTTGATGTCTTCTCTACGACATACTGTGACGAGGAAATCACCCAAAAATACATACAATTTAAAAAGAAACGAAGAGTCCAAGTACATCAACGACTACAACCCAGTGATTTTGTCCATGTGGAATGCTAACATGGATATTCATTTCGTTGCTGACAACTCTATTGCTGTGGCTCGATATGTGACATCTTACATCACAAAAAAAGAAAAGACAGAACTGAAGGAAATGTGGGAGGACATTTCACATGAAAAGAGTCTAAGCAAGAAATTATACAGTTACAGTCTGAAGATGTTGTCGCATTGAGAAATTGGAGCACATGAATGTTCTGATCGATTGTCATCAGCAAGTCTCTATGCCACATCTAGAACCATCATTTGGATAAGTCTAGGTCTTGCTGCAACACGAAACCGAGTTTTGAAATCTGTACAAGAGATAGAGTATTTGGCGGAGAAAGAACCAGAAAGTACAGATATTTTGAAGACAAACATGTTGGATACATACTATCCAAATAGAAGTCCTCACCTTGAGAACGCTTGTCTCTATGAAGTTCTTCAAAGCTATATTTATAAGAGGAACATCAGAGAAGATATCAATAATGGAATATATGCTGTCATTGGATGTGAAGGATTTCTAGTGAAACAGAGAAAATGTCATTTGATTGATCACCAAAATTGAGTTGTGAAAATCCAGATAAAAGAGAATTTTACTATTTGGCTCTTTTGCAACTCTTTAAACCATGGCGTACAGAAGAGGAACTACTTGGAGATTTTCTCTGTTATGAAGACTCTTTTAATGCAACGAAGGATACCATAGAATGTCCTGTTTTTCCAAATTATCTGCAAATGTTGAATGAAGAAATAGAGCAAGAAACAACAATTGCTGCAGAGATTGCGAGAGACAGTTCTCAAGACAGTCAGAGTTCTGCTTCATTGAGTCAGGATCCACTAGGAGGACCAATTATCCAAAATGAAGCTGCCACTGCCATGGATGAGGTGGAAAGAGCTATGGAGCAAGCTCAAGAGGATGTAATTAATTTAGAAGATTTGGTGAAACAATTAAACCTTGAGCAGAAACAAAGTCACAGAACAGGTTGAACATGGATTGAGTCATGAGAAGAAAGAGTGCTCATGTACATAATTTAAGCCTGTCCGACTATACGTGAGTGGAGAAGAGGGAACTGGAAAAAGTTTTCTGATTAAAGCAATTGCAACTTATCTGCAGAAAAGGACTGAATCACCGCTGTCTTGTGTTGTTACCGCTCCAACTGGGCTGGCAGCACATAATATTAAAGGGATTACTTTACATCATTTACTGATGCTGCCAGTGGAGCATGATAACAAATTGCAATACCACAAGCTATCTGGAGATGCGTGTTCTGAAGTTTCCAGAGTCCTGACGAAAATGAAACTTCTTATCATTGATGAAGTAAGCATGGTCTCAAATCTAATGCTTGCTTTTGTGCATTTAAGAATGCAAGAAATTCTTAGAACAGACTATGATGTCTTATTTGGAGGAAAACACATTATTGTTTTGGAGATCTACTGCAGTTGACTCCAGTGAAAGGTCAACCAGTGTTTAAAATGGTCAGGCATGAAGATACCAGGAAGTGCCTAGGAAGCATTGGAAACGTTAATATATGGTTAAATTTCAAATATGCAGAACTACTCAAAAATAGGCGGCAGGCAAAGGATGAAGATTATAAAAATATTCTAAAAGATGTAAGAATCGGAAAAATAAGTCAGCATGGGAAAGAAGCTTTACATGGACGATTAATTTCAAATTTGTACCCAAATGAAAACATTCTTCCAGAGAATATTTTTAAGAAAATTAACGAGAAGAAATCTGGCATATGTTTGATGCCTACTCTGAAAGAATGTTCCATGTTCAACAACAAAATGTTAAAGTTAGAAAATGAAGCGATAGTGAAACTGGAAGCTATAGATAAAATAGAGCATATGGGAGCAACAATTATTTTGTCAGAAAATTTGAAATCAAAATTGGATTCATTAGAGAAGACTATATCTAAAACTGCTGGTTTTGAAAAGACTCTGAATGTGTGTTTAAATTGTCGTATCATTTTGAGAAGGAATTTAAATGTAGAAAGAGGTCTGGTAAATGGAGCAATGGGTCATGTTGTTGGTTTTGTGAATTACAAAAATAGAGATGGAATTGAAATTTTAAAAATTAAGGGGCATATTATCAAGGACGGGCGATACATTATCGCCGCTTTTATCGGCAGGAAACTGCCGATACAGCGGCGATAATGGGCTTGATAATATGCTCTATGAATTCCTATCGAAGCCCATGTTATATATGAAGACATCTAACATGGGCTTCGATAGGAATTCATAGAGCATATTATCAAGCCCATTATCGCCGCTTTATCGGCAGTTTCCTGCCGATAAAAGCGGCAATAATGTATCGCCCGTCCTTGATAATATGCCCCTAAATTTGATGGCATTGACGAAATAGAACAAATTTGTCGTTGTTCAGCTAGATTTTTGCTTGTGAAAGACATATATGTTCGCCAAAAACAGTTTCCTGTTTGTTTGGCATATGCAGTGACAATTCATAAATCTCTAGGTTTAAGGGTAGATAGTGCTTTGGTGAACATTGGAAGTTCTGTGTTTAAAGAGGGTATGGCATATGTGGCATTATCACGAGTCAGAACTTTATCAGATTGTACTTGATTGAGAGTGATGAAACAAAGATTTGTGCTGATCTAGATTGTGTTAAAGAATACAATAGGTTAAGAAGAGAGTATGCTCCAAATTTACCTCAATATCCTCTGTTTGAAAAACGTGAGGTAGGCCGAAAAAGAAGAAATGAGAATAATTGCAGTGAGGTACTAGCAAAAGGACAAAAAGTAGATGAAACTGTAATTGTAAGGAGAAAGAAAAAGGATTCTGTTGAAGATGTTGTTGGATTTCAGTTTGAAAACAGTTCTGGTGTCAACTGCTATGCTAATGTAGTAGTTAATGTTGTTTATTTTCTTCAAAATTTACAAGAACAGATTGTTGAAAATCGGGACCAAACATTCTGCTGTTTATTGAATTCTGTGTTTGAGAAATGTAGCAGTGATAGAGCAAACAAAGAAAGTGTTTCAGAAATTAGAAATCTTCTAGACATATGTTCTGGTCAAAATCAATTTTCACAGATAATTTAGCAGGATTGTCAGGAATTTTTAATGTATATGTTTGATGTATTGGAAGATGAAGGAGTAGATATAAAACAATCTTTTTAACCTTTCTTATCAATGGCAGCATGACTGTGATAACTGTACTTTATCAAGTAGTATTAGAATAGACACTGAAAGATTTATATATTTGAGTTTACCAGACTGCAAATCAGTGCCTTTTAATAATCTTGTTAAAGCAGCTGATCACAATATGGTGTGTACCCAATGTAAGTCTGCAATGCTGTCCACGTTATTTCTACGAAGTTATGGTCACTATGTCATTTTAATGTTCCAACGATGTAGACCTGATGGAACGAAATTGACAACTTCTATTAAAAATATTGTGGCTTCTCAATTATCAATTTCAGGACGAACGTTTGCAACTGTAGCTATTATTTATCATGACGGTCCTTCAACAACATCAGGGCATTACACATGCTATTTAAAAAGTTGTAAAGGTTGGACCCTTTGGAATGACACTCATTTGACTTTCAAACAACGTTTGCCTTTTGACTTCAAAAATTCATATCTAGTGTTTTTACAACCAAAAATTAAGTAAAGGTAATTGGCCTATGAAGACAGGAGCAGTTAATAAAGGTTAGTTTGCTGTTTACATTTATATTCTGAGTAAAAGTGATCAAGATAATATAAAAAATTGAGTTGTCATATAGGTACTGTAAGTGGATCTCATAGTAAGTGATATCAGTATTATAGGAAATGATGAACATGAGTGAGTCAGAGATAGAATTACGAAAATTTAAATATTGTGAAAATGTTGTTTGAGTCTTTCTTTCAGAACGTCGGAAAAACTGTAATTTTAGAGTTTGTTTTAAGTAATTTGAAAATATACTGATACATCTGACACTATTTGGCCTTAAGGAATGGTGAAGGAATGAGTAAAGAGTCATGACTGAAAAAAGGAGTATATGAAAATAATGAAAATATTTCAGATGTTCTTGGAGCTTTTCTTCTAGAAAGTCGATGAAATGGATTTTTTAGTGAACAGCAGAGTACTTTCCAACGAGAAAAGGACCTTCATGATATAGTATTTGGCCTAAAGGAAAAGTAAGTGAATCAAAGAGTAGTGTACATTTGTCATTTGTCAGTATCTAAGTTTTTTTTTAAAACACAATCTTTTAGATTGTGGTTTTTTTTCCCGCTGTCATATGATGAGTAATTTGAACTCACTGTTTTAAGTGAAATTCAATATATTCTGAGAACAGCAAAAATAAACTATGTAACATGTTGTACAAGTTATTCTATACTTTGGATTGTGTAAATTAAATTGTATTCCCATTGTCTGACACTCACTTTATTTTTTCTATCCTCTTTCAGCTCTTTTTTCTCACTTATAATGTCTTTCTCTCACTTTCTGTAACCCCCGTTCCTTTACTCCACTTCGTTCACAACCCCTCATTCTCATTTCAACTGTCTGCATCCCCTCTCTCCCTTGCATAACATTTCAGCTTTCAGTCTCTCTGCTTTACTTCCCTTTTCCGTATTTTCCTCCTTTGCTCTTTTAGTAATTCCTCTTTACTCACTCAGCAGTATTGTCGCATTCTATCACTATAAATCACCCACTCTCCCTCGCTTATCTTGGTTTGCTCTTTTCTTTTGACCTCTTCTCTCTATTTTTCGTTCACTACCTCTATGTCCTCAGTGCCTCACTCTCCTTGTGTTATGTTCACTTGTGTTTATCTACCTTCTATCATTTCTTTTATAACAACTTCACTGCTCCTCTCTCATCGTTCTTCATCCCATTTCTTTTAGTCTGGTTCCATTACTATCCCTCATTTCCTTTCTTTCAATGTCCTTCTCTTTACTTTCATCACCAAATTATTTTCATTCAGTACCACTGTTTTAGTCGTCTTCTCCTCTGTTTCCTTTTTTTGCTCCCTTACTCATTTCCTTTGCTTACTCATTGTACTCCACCTCACTCAGTTTTTCTCTTAGTGTGTCTGTCTACTAACTTCCTCACTCCATTTCCCTCAATCATTGTATATTATCTTCTCTCCCTTCATCCCTTCACTCTATGACTGTTCGTCAGTTACTCTCAGTTATCTTCTATTCCTCATTCTTCTAAATGCATCCTTAATTAGACTCTTTTCCGTCTCTGTCATTATCTTTTTACTTACTACTGTTTCCTGACTTAGTTTTGCTAACTCACATTCTTTTAGTATCTTTCTTACCTTCAGTTCATTTTTCTCTTCTTCTCTTCCTTTCTGTCAGTGAATCTATATGCCTTACTCTTAGTAATTTGCTCTCCTTCTATTTCTTTTTCCCTCTTTTTGTCCTTCTACCTTACTTTATTTCCCTTTCTGTGTCCTTCACTCTTACTTTATTTCTAAATACACTGTTATGATTTTTAACCTCTTCATTTGTATCTTTTATTTTAAAATACATATTTTACTAATTATAACTTATTTTTTCTTCTCTCTTTCACAGATACAAAGTGTAACATTTATTATATGGTAAGTGTGACTAAAAAAATGTAGTTTGTCATCACCCTTTGCTTTAAGCTCACTAATATTTTCTCAACCAACCTCACTCCTGTTTCTTTACTCTGCTTCCCTCACTTATTCTTATTCTCCATGTTTACTCCAATTTCCCTATTTCCCCTCTCATATTCAACTTCTTTCAGTCCCTATTCTTTACTTCACTTACCCTCTGTTCCCTTCCTTTGCTTCTTCACTCATTCTGTTTTTCTTAATTATTTACATTTACTCCTACACACACACCTCATCCCCCTTCCAACACATACACACACCTCTAACATACACCTCACACACACACCACACACACACCTCATACACACAAAAAATCCCCCCACATACACTCCTCACACACACACACACATTCCATACACACACATACATCCCACACATATACACCCCACACTCATACACCCCTCACACATATTTCTCACGCCCTCACCTCCACCCACACCGAAACACCCCACACACCCACACCCACAGACACACCTTACACACCCACACCCCGACCTACACCCACTGACTCCCTATAAGTCACACACACTGCATTACTTACCTTTCTTTGCTATTTCACTCAAACCCATTCAGGCAGTGTTTCCTTTACTCTCTTTGTCCTTTCTCTTTGTCACTCCCCATGTCTTATCCTAATTCAATTTTTCACCCTCTTTCACCCCTCTTTACTTACACTAACTGGTCTTTTCTCACCCTCGTTCACCGTTCTTCATTTATCCCGGTTCCGCCACTACCCTTCATTCTCCATTTTTTACTGTCCTTTCTTTTTCTTTCAACACCCACTCACATTCACCCACTATCTCTACTTTAGTCTTCTTCTTCTCTCTTCCTTTCTTTCGCTCATTTAGTCATTTTACTTTTCTCACTTTCACCCTATTACACCTTCTCTGTTTTTTACTATGTAATAAACAATAACTCTGTGTTTCTCCCTGTAGCTCTCTTTGTCTTAACATTACTCTCTTTGTGTTCTTCCCTCATGCTAACTCCTTCATTAATTTTTTTTTATTTTTTTTGGGTGTGCGCCCCGGTACGCGTACCCAAAGGAAAAAAAATTAACAGATATTCTTTAAAAATATAGGTTTATTTGTATAAATTAAAGGTAGTTCTAAAAAGAACTGTTTTATTTCTTCTTTTTGTTGTTTTATTTTTTTTAATGTTTTTTTGAACATTGTGTACTTTTTTTGGTTTTTCAAAACAGTTTTATAATTTTTTTGTATTTTTTATGGGGAGAAACCAAAAAAAGGGAATTGAAAATGGCTCAACTGGAGCAAAAAACAAAAAACGGAAAAAATTAGGGTTTTTTGGGGCAATTGTGATTGTCACCAGCAAGGACGATGAGCTTTACGCTCTTTTCACCATAGGAGATGAGTTTGCCACAATGAATACATGTTATTCTAAAATCTTCAAATCGTTGTTGAATACAAGGCATCGTCTCCGTTGTTTCTGGTCCCGATGGAGTGGGTTGCTTTCTTTTGGAGGTGGTCCTTGAAGACTGGGGGAGGTTACTGGCCAGTTCCCTGATCTCTGCACGAGAATAGTTGTTTGGATGCTTGCGGGTCATATGTCTAATCATGGTATTATTACCAAAATAATATTTTTTGTTTGGGTTGCCCCTTGAGAGTTCCATGCCACAGATTAGGCAAGTTACCTTGGCCGCATTGACTTTTTTCTTGCCCTCTGGGATTGAAAAAAACTCCCATACAATGTGTGGCCTTGGCTGGTATGGGGTATTGTCTTCAGCCAGCCATCTTCTCCTCTCCTCCTTTTCCTCTTCCTCCTCCTCCTCTTCTTGACCACCAATGTACTGTTGTGGTGGTCCTCTTGGTGGTGGTGGTGGTGGTGGTGGTGGTGCAGATGCTCCAGCTGCTGCTGCTACTGTAGCCATTTTAAAGTACAAAATAATTCTCTTTGTTGTTGAAACAGGTCTTCCTCAGTCAAAGGACAAAGTCAGAATAAGGAAAAAAGGTGGAGTCTTTCATCATTTGGAAAACAGAACTGTTCTTGACCAATGAAAAGTGTTATTTTCAAGTCACATGATCCGGGCTTTCATCATTTGGAAACGAAAACTGATCTGCACCAATGAAAAGTGTTATTTTCACATCACATGACCCGACGCGCTTACGCTACGCGCCCCGGGGCGCGCCCGTAGTCGTGCCCCGGGGCGGTAATCGGTAATTACCGAATCGGCAATTACCAAATCTTACCTATTATTATTATTATTATTATTATTAAAACAGTTTTGTATAGCGCGTGGTTACCCTAGAGCATCCCAGCGCTTCACCAAACAGAGTAACAGATTAAAAGAGAGAGAAGCACAGCGGTTAACAAAAGAGAAAGGTTTTCAGTTGTTTACGAAAACGCAGAAGGCATGGCTCCGAGCGTAGACCTAGGGGGAGTGAGTTCCAAAGGGTTGCAACCCTTACGGAGAATCTCCTCCCTCCTGAGCGGGCCTTTTTGACCCTGGGGATCATAAGTAAGTGTTGTTGGTCTGAGCGTAGTGTTCTACTTGCCTTATATGAGGTCACCAGTTTTTGAAGGGCAGGAGGGCCTTTGCCTTGCAAGATTTTATATGCAAGGCAGAGAGACTTAAATTTCACCCTTTCTCGCACTGGCAGCCAATGCAGCGCCCTCAATGCGGGTTTGGCCGATCGTGACATAGGGATGTTGTGGAGCATTCATGCCGCCGCATTCTGCACTTGCTGAAGTTTGTTCAGAGTGATCTCAGGGGCACCCAGATAGATTGCATTACTGAAATCTAATCTAGATATAATCAGGCCCTGGATCAAGAGCTTCCGGGATAGAAATAGAAGCAGAGGCAGCACTTTGCGCACCGATCGGAGAAGGCCGAAACAGACACCAGCCAGTTTGGTAGCCTGGGTCCTGAAGGAAACGTCTTGCTCCAACCAAATACCCAGGCTCTTGATCTCAGACTTGGGTTTGGGGGGGGATCCCAGGCAGCTAAGCACGGCCGACCGGGGGAGTGAGGGACTTTTCATCCCCATCAGCATTATCTCGGTTTTAGAGCCGTTCAGCTTTAGTGCTGATTCCCCCATCCAGGTGTGGACTTTGGATAGGCAAGAATGTAGTACCTGGGTATTTTCCGTGGCCTGGGAGAGGGCAAACACCAGCTGGGTGTCATCGGCATAGCTCACGATTTTGATGTTAAATGGAGCCACCACATCCTCCAAGGGGGCCATGTACACATTGAATAATGCGGGGCTCAGGGAGGAGCCCAGGGGCACTCCACAATGGAGGTGGGTGGATGCCGATCATGCGCCCCCTTCCCAGACCTGGAAGGTCCGTTCGCTAAGAAATGACCTGAGCCATTTCAGCGCTGTCCCCCTCACTCCAGCATCTGACAGTCGCTGAAGTAACACTCGATGGATAACAGTGACGAACGCTGCACTAAGGTCCAGGAGGATCACTGCCACTGATCCTCCTGAGTCCAAAATGCAACGTGCCTCTTCCGCGACTGCCAACAAGGCGGTGTCAGTGCCTTGACCCGGGCGGAAGCCTGTTTGGGAACTTCTCAGCACACCGTTGGACTCAAGGAAGTTGGATAGCTGGGAATTAACCAACTTTTCCGTGATCTTACTGAGTCCCAGAAGTAGCGAGATGGGCCTGTAGTTCGCCATGTCAAGGGGGTCTAGGCTAGGTTTTTTTAGGAGGGCTTTTACTATTGCACCCTTCAAATTGGGTGGGACCACACCGCCACCTAGCGAGGCATTGATCACCTCCGTGATAGGCTCCACAATGGAAGGGGCAACCTAGAAACGTCTAGAGCTCCCCCTCATGGATAGTGTTTGAATTTCCTTTCTACCTGTCTTGGTCCCAGGCTGCCTGGGGGCAGTAAAGGCTAGTATGAAGCTCTTTGTGTGGGGGCTGAGATAGGTTCTTTGAAGTGCAAGAGGGGCTGTGTACAGCTCCGGCACTCACATCCTGACAGGATGGTCTATCCTGCCAACACCCGGTCTCCCTCTTGTGTGACTGTTCTGGAGGAATATACAAATGCCTACTGCCAACTACACCTAATCATGAGACCCAGGAAACAGGCTTGAGGTGGCAAATGGTAAGAAAATGCAAAGATTCTAAAAGTTGCATTTTCAGAATGTTGAACAAAAAGCCAACTTTACAAACCTGCTCCCGAACAAATATTATCACTTATACAATGTAATAAGGTTACCTAATGTGCTCCTGTGGGAGAGTAGGACTCACAGTAGTGAAACCTAATGTGTAAGTCTTTCACTACCAGGACAAGTGAAACTTAAAAGTTCATGTCACACTTTTAAAATCTGCTGCACTTTGCCCTTTGGGTCATTTAGGACCTACCATAGGGGTGACTTTTATGAAAATAGTTTAGGTCTGGGTGAGGTTTATTGGTTAAATTGACCATTCATACCTGCACACAGGCTGCAATAGCAGAGAGGAGATCTGTTTAAAAACTGCTACTTAAGTGAATGGTACAATAAGTCCTCCAGATTCCAGTAGTAGCATTTAATTTACAAGCCCTCTACACATGCAGTACCAATCTACTAGGGACTTATAAGTATTTTAAATATGGAAATAGTATGTGAGTCAATTTTACCATGTTTAAAGGCGAGAGCACAATTAGTTTACCACTGCTTAGCAGTGGTGTGCAGAGTCCTAAGGCCAACCAAAAAATCCTGCAAAACAACAGGAGCCAAGGCCAAAAGCTTGGGGGAAATCCACGCCAAGGATGCCAGGTCTAGCATGTGCTCCCCAGAAGAAAGTGAGGAGAAATTCATAACCTCGTGGTAATTCTCATCACTAAGGTGGAAGAATCTGAAAATACTATCAGCACTGGTGTGGTCAGTTCCATACCGTATAGTCAATATCCTGTAGGTAGATGGACCTACTAAAAAATGTGTGATTCTCACACCTCATCATCATAAGCCTGTGGTCTATGTGAACATGGTAGTGAGTCCCAAGCAGATATTGTTTCTATTTCTTTAGTGTCCAGACCACAGCAAAAGTTTCTCGCTCAACAGCACTCCCCATCTGTTACCTGGGGAGTAACCTTCTGCTAATAAATTCTCTGAAGCATCCGTCTTCATTGTGATCTCCTGGGAGAAGTCAGAGGGCTTGAGCACTGGTGCCGTACACGACTTCCTTGAGACCTCCATCCAGATCATCTTCTTGGGCTGCTTCTTTGAAGTCAGCTCAGTCTAGGGGGCAACAATTGTGCCATATCGTTTGAAAAACCTGCTCTAATATCCATTTGGAAACTAGAAGGCCCTCCCCTCTGTCTGAGGTTTTGGAGGTTCCCACGCCAGGGTGGCATATTTCTCGGCTTGGAGGAGCTGCATATTGCCTCTGCCCACCAGGTGTTGTGGATACACCACTAAGCCCTGTCCTATCTGGCACTTGCTGGCCATATAGGTTAGGCATGCCAGTTTCAGGACCTGAAATACTTCCTGGAGGTGAAGCAGGTGTTGCTTCTAGCTGGTGGTGAAGAAAACTATGTTGGTCACCACTGGAGTCCTTTAGGGCTCTTCCCTCAGTCCGCTGCTCTTTAACATTTATGTTACCCCTCTTTTATATCTGGCAGAGGAGCTCGGGGCTAAGGTGATGGCCTATGCTGACGATACGCAGCTGTTGTTCACCTGGTATAAGACTTCCAGCTCAGTCTCAGCAGCCCAACAGTGCCTAGTTTCCATCTTTAAATGGCTCGCTGATGCGCAGCTGAAATGTAATGAACATAAATCTGAGATATTACTCTTCTGCACATTTTCGGCTGACTTTCGTGAGCAGTTGTGGCCCCCTGACTCCCCGCTCCCCCCTATGTCAGGACAGCCGGCAAAATACCCGGGAGTATGGTTCGATGAGAGCCTCTCCTTTTCTGCCCATATTAACCGCATGCGTGCGGGCGGAATTCCGCTTGCACGCTGAGATTTGCGGAACCGCATGTTACGTGACGAGCTGGGCTCGTCATGAGCGTGCGAGGAGGCTACCTCATGATGAGCCCAGCTCGTCATGAGCGTGGAAGGGGTTAAGAAACTTGCTGGCTGTTGCTTTGGTCTCCTTAAGACCTTGCAGACCTTTTTCCCGCTTCTTCCCCAAGCGGCCAGAGAAACCGTCACTTGCGCCCTGATCCTCTCACGACTGGACTACGCCAATGCTCTCCTTGCTGGGTCCCCTGGTTATCTGCTTAAAAAACTCCAGGTTGTCCAGAATACGGCCGCTAGACTGCTACTGGGCCTCTCGGTAAGGAATAGTGTGACTTCTCAACTCCGCTCTCTGCACTGGCTTCCTGTCCCCAAAAGGGTCAGGTTCAAATCCTTAGTTTTGGCCCATTGTGCCCTTCATGGCCTTGGTCCCCTCTATCTTCAAAAGCGGTTTTCCTTCTATACCCCGGGTCGTGCTCTTCGATCCGCGACCCAATGTTTTGCCCTGGTGCCTCGTTTTAGGCTTCAGAGGATGGGGGGTAGTTCCCTCGCCGTGAAGGCTAGTACAGCTTGGAATGCCTTTCCCTCTCCTTGTGGTCTATTCAGAACATTGCCATCTTTAAAAAGAAACTGAAAACTCACCTATTTGCTTACTAATCTCTTCTTGTGATATGTGTCTTGCCATTTTATGAGGAAATATACGACCGATTCATTAATCTCTCTTCTTTATTTGTTATTTTCCTCTTGTTCCCTTCAGGCTCGGCGCCGGGACACTCATGAGTATCCGTGCACGTTACAAGTGGACATAACATAACATAACATATGTCAATCAGGTAAGCAGCATACAATATTTCAGTCTCACCCAGGACCATGTTGACCAACCTCAAAGGTAGCAGGGACATAATCAACCCAAAAGGCATCACCTGTAATTGGAAGTTGCCACCTGGAGTAGAAAAAGCAGACCTCTCTTTAGCCCCCTCAGCTAGGCCAATCTTACAGTCCCATGACGTCATGTCAAAGGTACTAAGGAACTTGTCAGTTCCTAGCCTTTCCATTAGCTCATCAGCTCAGAAGATGGGGTGAGCCTTCATTTTGGTGACTGAATTGATCCCTTTATAATCCACACAGAAGATGAGTCCTAGGGTCGCACCCAGGTGACGCGGCTTTGGGTACTAGCACTACTGGACAGGGACTATTGGAATGCTCAGTTACCTTGATGCTTGCCCCAACCATGGGTGATAGTCTTTACATTGTATTATTTACAGGCAAGTTGTCCCCTGTGTCAATGTCATGGGTATGCAGGTGTGTGAGCCTAAAAGTGAAGAACAGGGAGGCAAACTACCCCACCAACTGGAAACAGCCCCTCTGCTGTTCTGGAGTCAAAGTAGGGGAGAGGTTGACTTTTACCACTGACCCCTCCTGCTCCTTGGAAGAAAGTAGGTGAGGGAAAGGTTCAATCTTCTCTTTCACCCCATCATCTGTCACCATGCGCATGATGACTTCAGACCTCTCGTAGTTGTTGCACGCCACTCACATGAACTCCAGGATATTCCGATGGGGTGACGTTATTCCCCAGATCCTGCTGAGATCTGACGTGGCAGCAATAAACTGGAATAATGCTACCTTGCAAGTTCCCAAGGGAAAAAGGGGTTGGGAGAGTAAGAGAGAGAGAGAGACAGAAATACTGGCTTCCAGTGATGTGACATCAGGAGCACTGAACCCTGGGCTCAGGATATGGCACTGTCTGATGTTTTGGAGTCTGAGTTTCAAACAGGAAGTAACACTGGGAATTCTGGACAGCATTAGACAATTCACATGAGCGTCTGCAACAAGAGACTACTCATTAACGTACTGTGATGTCAAGATTTTATATGAACAATCAGTATGTGTAACAGCATTACATACACTAAAACCTTTAGTTGACCCTTATATCAAGATGTCTTTCTTTGGACTGCTCTCTGTTCCTAAGAATACATTTAGTTATCACTTTTAAATAATAACTGTTATTTTGCTTATAATAACTGCTTACTGTGCACAAACAACCAACAACTTATACATTCCTAAATTGCTTCACAGGTTGCTCCAATGAAGATTAAACTATAACTGTTCTTGGCAGTGTGAGTCTCTAGTTTTTTAAAGAGAAATACAATCTCTACTGAATAATGATGCACAGCATAGAGTCCATTTAAATAGTTTGTAGTTTGTCACAATTGTCTTTAAGCTATAATATGACTGAACTTCAAAGTCCTTCCAGAAGGTGGTGCTAATGCCTAAAATTTCTATTTACCTTGGCTTTTGCAGATTTCAGAAGAACAAGTAAGACATTAAAAAGAGTTCACCTTTGTGTCATGCTTTTCTTTTCCAGGAGCTACAGGGAATTCTAGAAATGCTGAGCAGAGCAACAGAGGCTGGTCTCCAGGGGCTTAGCTGATCCAGAAGGCAGGACTACTTAGCTGGAGTCAGGGAGTAGAAGTCAGCAACAATGTACCAAGCAGTAACTAGAAGCACAGTGCAGCTTTAAATAGACAGAGATGTATACCTCTGTTCTTGTCAGTTGAGCCACGGGTTGAGAAGGAGCAATTGTAAAACCAAATTAGATAGCCCATGTTTGCAATACTTTACATGGTGGCACGTTGATCATTAAGCTAATGAGGAGTTGCACGTTTCTAACTTTGACAGTTGAAAGGCTGCCTCCATGTATCTTGATTTAAACTGTGTTTACCATTTATTGCAGTATTATCCTTATACCTGTGTATGGTACCCTTTTGTAACTTGCGCACGTCACTTTTCTCTTGTAACACACTGTTTGCTACCTCTCACATTTTGTTTGCTTTAGATACTTGCACAAGTGCCACCATTGCCTACGTAACGTTTGTTCTTGTACTGGAGTGTCTGCCATTTGTTGCAGCATTATACCTCTACTTGTACTTTGTACGCTTTTGTAACCTGCACACATAGCACTTTTTCCTCCTGTAATGTACCGATTGCTACCTCATGTATTTTGGTTGCTCACTATTGTCACTTTTGATTCATGTAACTTAACGTTTGCTTTTGTAATTTGTTCACTTGTAATTTTCTCCTCATGTATCATTACTGCTCCTATTGTGAAGTGCTCTGACACCTTCGGGTAAAGTCTGCACTATATAAAATCGCATAAATAATAAAAATAAATAAATAAAAAGTTGGCACAAGTTCCACATGGTGCCTAGTCATTACATGAACAACAAGCATTGGCAATTGCAAAGTCAGTACATGAGAAACAAACATTGGCAACTGAAAAACCAAATACTGAATGACACATGAGAAACAAGCATTGGCATTAGCAAACCAAATACTGAATGACAACAATGAACGTAACCCAAAGTGCGCAAGGATACTCATGAATTATTGCTTGATTCAATGAATCATACATAATGCCGTTTTCATTAGATTACATCATGTGCCTTAAGCGTACCCATGACAGTTCTCCCCCTCAAAGGTGGCCTCACAGGGCGAGGCTTAGTAGAATTTAGCATAGCAAAACCCCACACCAGGCCAAGGGCATGGACAAAAGATTCATCGTATCCTTTACAATCAATAAAATATTAAAGCCTACCATGCATGCATTTAGCATCTAAGATGTGGCAGACCTGGTATTCCTGATGGGCATTTACAATCACAGGAGGAGGTGGGGAGTCAAATCTAGTGTTTGGGTTGTAGGGTTTTAGCAAGGAAACATGAAATACTGGATGTATGAGTTGCATGGATTGCATGTGAAGATAGAACAAATCCCGGAGCAAGAATTAGGGCAGGTTTACATCCACTGACTACTGCAAAAAATCACCACCTGACATATTGCCTTGAAAAATCCTGCATAGAAAATTGGCTTTGAATTAAACTACCCACGCAACACCGGCACCACCAGCAACTCTCCCGGTCCAAGGGGGAGGACTACAGCCCCCAGACTGCTCCCTATTGCTGCCGCTGACATCATCACGTGCCAGGAGACGCATAAGTTTCCTCGCAACACAAGCACCACCAGCAACTCGCCCGGTCCGCGGGGGGAGGACTACAGCCCCCAGACTGCTCCCTGGGCTGCCGCTGACATCATCACGTGCCAGGAGACGCATAAGTTTCCTCGCAACACAAGCACCACCAGCAACTCGCCCGGTCCGCGGGGGGAGGACTACAGCCCCCAGACTGCTCCCTGGGCTGCCGCTGACATCATCACGTGCCAGGAGGCGCTTAAGTTTCCTCGCAACACAAGCACCACCATCAACTCGCCCGGTCCGCGGGGGGAGGACTACAGCCCCCAGACTGCTCCCTGTGCTGCCGCTGACATCATCACGTGCCAGGAGGCGCATAAGTTACCTCGCATCTCCTGCTTCGCGGGACACGCCCGGGCAAAGCCCAGGCCAAGGGTAGGCCCGTCCTTGCCCATCATTGCCAGGAAGGGCAGGGCAGGGCCCCCCCTTTTTCAGTGGCGGTTCGTCCATTGGGGGCGTTGGGGCGTTGCCCCTCTAGCCATGGCCCATGGATGACCGTCACGTCACTGACACTGCGCAGCGCATACCAAAAATTTGAATTACGAGCGCAGCGCGGCCAGCACCGACAGTCATAATGATTTATTTTCGGAATGAGTCACTAACTGTAGTGACCGCATCGCGATCGCGGAAGGGTGGGGGGCGGGCCTGTGGCAGTGAGTGGCAGGCTGGCAGATAGCAGCGTGGCAGGGAGGGCAGCAGTGTGTGCGCATTTAGGACAAGTCATTTTTTTTTTACTTGCCCACGCATGCGCGCACACGCAGTAGCCCCTTCCCTCCTCCTCCTCCTCTAGCAGGAACACAGGCAGAGACCCGGGGGAGCCGGGTCTCATTATGGGCAGTATAAGCCCAGCTCTTTAACCAATCCTGGCGCAGTGGCGATGTTATGCTGCGCCAGGATTGGCTGAGTAACCGCCGCGCGAGCCCTAGAATTTAAACTAGGCCCACCACGGGCACGAGGAGCGCTGCGGCCGCATCTCCAGCGCTGGGTGTCCCACAGCATCAGCGATGCCCGGAAGATTGCTGCGCCTGCGAGTGTCAGTCAGTGAGCAGCTCATGAAAGCTGCCCTGCAAGACCACCGTGACCAGAATAGTCTGAGGAGGCCACCACCAGGATGAGCGACAGGGCACCGATGTGGCACTGAAGTTAACAACTAAAAAAAAACAAAGCCAAACTGTACTCCCCGCGGCCCCGCCTAAACTCTCTGAGTACGTACCGGTAGAGCTGCCAGCTGGGTGAGATCTGACCTAGTCTCCTCTCCTGCCTTATAATGAGGGCGGGTCACGGGAACTGTTAAGGAAAGCTGAGAGAATGGATGAGCGCTGTAAGTGTATGCCCCCCTGGGGTCCGCCACCCAGATGTTCTACTCGGGCAGACGGGCATGCTGTCGGACTCGGGGAGGAAGGAGGCCGAGATCAGGGAGCAAGTAGCAACAGAGAAGGATAAAGAAGTTGGTGCAGTTCATGCACAATTACAATGACTCAGCCGACCTGCTGCCTTTGGACGGGCTGAAGAAACTGGGGACATCAAAGCCGGTAGCCGGATACTGTGAGCATTTACTAATTACATCCCTCCCTCACCCTTACTTTTACTTAGGAACATCTCTCGTAACGTAAACGTACACCTTTTCCTCCCATCATGGGGCCTCATTTATGAGAAATGACGCATCCCTGCGTGAAAGCAGCGGTGCGTCACTTCTCAGTGCGCACTCCTTGCGACATACCTGATGCGTCATATTTAATGTATGACGCATCATGTCGCAAGGAGTTACAGATACGTCAGTATTTCTGACGTATCTGTAAGCGCAAAAGTGACGCATTGCTGGAGTGTGTCACAAAAGTGACGCAACTCCAGCAATGTGTCCATTCACATGGGGCAAGCTCCATGTGAAAGGGCTTGCGTCAGTCTTACGCCTGCTGTGAGGCAGGCGCAAGATTTTGACGCAACGGTGTCCTAGAAGTGACGCAGTGAAATCTCATAGATTTCACTGCGTCACTTCTACGACCCTTTCTTGCGTCAATACGCCCCCTTTGCATACATTATACCTGGCGCAGGTATAATGTGGCGCAGGGGTTTACAAAGTGACGCATCTACCTAGATGCGTCACTTTGTAAATATGGCACAACAAGGTGCATTGTTTACGCCACTGGTGCGTCACAGAAAGTGACGCACCGGCGGCGTAAAAGTGACTCAAGGGCTCATAAATGAGGCCCAGGGTGTGCAGTGGGTAAACGTAATGTTCAGGTGGGTCTTCTGGGGTGGTTTATTTGCTGGGTTATTTCATCAACGCCTGCCTGCAGGCACTCCAATGCCCCATGCGAGCTGTCGGTGTTCCCCCAGTTAAATCGGACTACCTTTGCACAGTGCACTTATCCTCCTGTGCAGGGCCACAAGCAGATTGTCTTCACCCCGATGACGTGGTCTGCTGTCTTGGCAGATTGTCTTGTTGCCTGAAGTGCACAGTGGAACGCTACCTGGAATGACCACTTTGGCCTATGTCTTCATTATGGGTCTTTTTAGGCGGTGCAGTGTAACTGACCTCAAACTCCTGTGTCACCCAGGTCACTTCGCAGTGTTCATTGGGTTCTGCCCATTACTTGTCCCAGAGCTCTGTAGGTGCCTCAGTCATCTCTCTGGGTGCCTTGAAGTATTGTGGTGTAGTCCGCTCAGCACCGAAGACGTGATTTGCCGCAGTGTCGAGGGCATGCAAGTGGAGCGGGTGGAGGGAGAAGGGAGAAAGCCCCCTCATTAGACGGAGACATGCTGCAATGTGTTTGGTGGCCTGCGCGCACATAGCAGGCCTCTGGTATTCCAGTCTGTGTGCCTGTAGCCCTTCTGCAGTCCTCACCATCCTGGGCCTCTAGGCTCCTGACTATTCCACCCACCCTCCTTCACTTTCTCGGAGACGCTCCCAGCTTGCCCCAGCACTCACAGGTGGTAGCAGCAGCAGCACATCATCACCGGTGCTCCAGACAAAACTGTGACCTCCCGACTGTCAATAAATGTTGTGACTGGAGTGGGAAAAGGACGTGTTCAAGGTGAGTGAGCACGCAATAATTATTTATACAGAGAGAGAAGAGGTAGTAGCATCCTATATGAAATGGGGGGAAATTACTCTTTCATTCGTTTTGTCCCCTCCCCCCGATTCTCTTTAGTGGGATATTTACAACAGCAGCCCTTAACCCTAGAGGGAAGTACGGCATGATTATTATATGTTTTAATAATTATAGTACTGCTGTGCCTGTGTCGAAGTTTTATAGATTAAGCTTTTGTTTTTTATAATTTTGTGAAGTGTCACCATCCATCCATGTCGCAGCATAGCACTCAATTACGAATCTTTTACTTGCTTTGTGGGACACCGCATTATCGCATCAGTTTATTGAAATGCAGCCTAATCTCAAGCATACTAATGTAGTCTTACTTACACATGAGTTTAAAGAAACACCACTTGACTAGCAGGTGGCTTGACAGTACAAGGCAGCAAATTCGACATTCCAGTGCTTTGAGTCTCCGCCACAGGGCATATTTTTCCACAGAAATTGTACAAAGTCCATAGGGGAAAACGGAAATGCTAATTTGTGACTATTTAGAAACATATCTAAAATGAGTTCCCACATTTTAGAATTAGCCTGGGTGAGTGATGTCTGTGAGAGTGCAGGTTGAGCTGTGTGCCTGTGTGAGTCCAGGGTGAGTGATGTCTGTGTGAGTGCAGGGTGAGCAGTGTGCCTGTGTGAGTCCAGGATATGTGATGTCTGTGTGAGTCCATGGTGAGTGATGTCTGTGAGAGTGCAGGGTGAGCAGTGTGCCTGTGTGAGTCCAGGGTGAGTGATGTCTGTGAGAGTGCAGGGTGAGCAGTGTGCCTGTGTGAGTCCAGGGTGAGTGATATCTGTGTGAGTGCAGGGTGAGCAGTTTGCCTGTGTGAGTCCAGGGTTAGTGATGTCCGTGTGAGTTCAGGGTGAGCAGGGTGCATGTGTGAGGCCAGGGTGAGTGATGTGGATGGGTGAATGCTGGCTTAGTGATGTGTCAGGGAAGGGTGAGTAATGGGTCTATGAGTGGAGGGTGACTGTGCCTATATGGATGCAGGGAGAGAGATGTATCTTTGGAAGTGTAAAGAGACTTGTCTGGCTACTCCCAGAGATGTATTCGCCAAGCCACCTCTTTCTCAAATGTGCTTGAGAATGCACCATTTGCCCACTTTTTTCAAAATGTTCTCGTGGGAAAAGCCCCGACCCCCATAGGTGGTTCGGTCTTACTCGCTGCGCTGCGCTCGCTCGCCACAGTGCAGTATTTACGCCTCACCACTTTCAAATGTCACCAGCCGCCACTGCCCTTTTTGCTCATTGTCCAGTTCTGGTCTGACTGGTAGACTGCATTCCTAACAAGGTACTGTTTGGTGACATTTGCCATCCGCTACCCATACTGTGGTAACATCTGACACCTGACAACTGTCCACTGCCTATTAGAGTTTAACTGTGCAGATCTCACTAAGAACTAATACTATCAAGCTATGTTATGTTATGTTATGTTAGGGCTATTTGTATTGCGCACGGCTGCTCCAGCGAAGGAGCGTCCCGGCGCACCGACAAGGTGGCGAACACAACACAACAGAAAACAGAAAATATTATTTAAAAATGGGGGTATGGATTTTAACATAACTCAGAGAACAGAAGGGTTTTAGCGGCCTTGCGGAAGGAAAGCAAGTCGCCAAGGGTCCGGAGTTTCAAGGGGAGAGCGTTCCAGAGCGCGGCTGCCCGCACCCTAAAAGAGCGACCCCCCGCCCGACTGAGTTTGAACCGAGGGGCTGCCGCTAGTTCTTGGTCCAACGAACGCAAAGTGCGGCCCGGGATGTAAGAGCACAAAAGTTGGCACAGTAAGGGAGGCGGTAGGCCCTTCAGAATCTTGAAAGATATGCACAGTACTTTAAAATGGATCCGCTGCCTAACGGGTAACCAATGCAAGGCTCGCAAGGTTGGACCGGCCGAGCAAAACCTAGGAAGACCTACGATTGCTCTGGCCGCTGCGTTCTGCACTCTTTGAAGTCGGGTTAGCTCGGCCTGGTTTAACCCTATGAAAAGGGAGCTGGCATAGTCCAGCCGAGCCAAAACCGTTGCTTGTACCACAAGTTGACGGGTTGCGGCATGAAAATATTTAAGGGCAGGTCGCAGATTGCGCAAGATGCCAAAGCAGCACGCCGCCGTCCTTTTAGTGTGACCAACAAAGTTGAGGGAAGGGTCCAGCCAGACACCAAGATTTTTGATCTCCGCAACCGGAGTGGGGGTGGGACCCAACTCAGGGGGCCACCAGGTATCTCCCCAAAGGTCCGTCCGCTTCCCAAAGACCATCACCTCCGTTTTTTTGGCGTTAAGTTGGAGACAGTTGGACGTCATCCAACCAGCCACCGCCCTAAGTCCTTCTCTGAATCTTGGGGCATCCACCCCAGAGTCCCCGCTGATCGTGACCAAGCAGTGATGAGGAAAAGAAAGACCATGGAAGGGGGGGGGGGGGGGGGGGGGGTAAAACTCACAAAGAGAAAAAGGCCAGGAACGCACCTAAAAATCAGCAAACAACTGTGTTTTAGATCGTATTGACAAACTCATAAAGGAATGTGAGTATCTACTAGTGAGGGAGCCAAATCTGCATGTGATGGACAAGTCCCTGATTAGCATAGTGCACTCTACCAGGAGTAGCCCAAACAACTGCCCCGTGATCCCCAATATGTTCCTTAAGCCCAAAAAGGGTCCTAAGGGGTGCAAGGATGAGAGTCAAATAAGTTCTGTTAGGCAGTCAACTCCCATTGTCATTGTCCCAACCCCCTGGAAACTGATGGTACCCAGTCCTTACTAATCGATCTTTTAGTTACCTGTACCAATAGATATGCCATATTGTCCAACTCCCAGGGGGAGGGAAGCACACGGGGTACTGAAGCACCATTGGTTAGAAGTGCAGAGCAGGCTGTCAATCAGGTTGGGAATCATATTCCAGACACACAAGAGGTTATTCGGGTAGTCCACTCGCTACAGACTGAATTAGGGTCTTTGAAGCATGGTGAAATTAACAACTATGTTTAAGCATTTGACACAAGGAAAGTCTCCCAGCACTCATTGTCCAACCTGCAGCAGCAATATCTCTTGCAACCTGCCACTAGCCCAGGCAAAATTATCCACCCCTTGAGCCAAGTTGATATTGAGTAAAGCGACCCACCCTATGTAGTAAGGTGGCAAAGCAGAACATTTCCTCTACAGTGATCCCTACTGGAAGTAATGCACCGCCCAACACCAGAACCATTACTGGCTCTCTGCTTAATCAAACATTGAGTAAGCAGCTACAGCTACAGCAGGGTAGGAGCACAAACACTGGCACACCCTTAACCAGGCAGTGTGTTAATTAAGAAGAGAGGGGGGATTGTGCAAATTCATAGAATTTTCAAGGTGAATGTACCGAAACTGGGGCAAAATAAAATAGTGCAGATTCACTGACCAATAGGGTCATACTCTGGATACAGCATGTAAGGGGCTGCGGCTCAGTAATAAGGGATGACGTCGTGAAAGTGGGTAGGCTCACTTCTCCCACCAACCCCCATGGATTGCATTGAATGAACTTTACAGAGCGAAGTTTTAGTTGAAAACTTATTGGCACTTGAATATAGAACCTGTTCCCCTGACGACTTGTCTATCCAGTTTAGGCAGTCTTCGCTTGCCAGTAACATTAACAACTACCTTGCATGACTGGCAACTAGAATAGGTAGTTCCACTCTTGAATTTAATGTTGACTGACTGGTGTGCACATATCACGCACTGGTAGTGGTTAAGACCTGCGAACAACTAGGGAAAGCGATCCATTGATGACTTGGTCTTACAGAGTTCATAACAGGCCGATAAAGTCCGTCCAAAATTTAACCTTACATGCACCTGACCCTGTGGTTCCAAAAAAGTCTAGCAATCCCCCCATAGAGAATTACATAGACTTAACACCTAGCACCCAAGATTTAAAAGGGATACCCTGTTATCGTGCAACATTGCAGGAATCGGTCCCGAATTACTATCTCCAGATTGGTTAGCTTTCATTGACCTTTTTGATATTTGTTGCTTTCAAGATACATGGCTTTTAACTGCACAACATCAGACTATTATGTGCCAGCAGTAAATGGGGCAAAAGGTCGTCCCTTGGGTGGTTTGACCATATGAGCCAGCAATCGTTAGGTATCAGTATCAAGGAACTTCCTTCCAATAGCAACAACATCCAAGCACTAAGATTACATTTGGGATCACTAGGTAAAGTTGATATCTTCAACTTCTATGTGAGGGGGACTAGAGGGGGAGGCCTCAAGTTTTAGCGGCTTTAAATGATCTCCTCGACTCCCACTCTCAAGATAGTAAAATAGTTATAGCAGGTGATTTTAACACAACATTTGAGCCACTTGCCAGTGAGGAATGGCTCCTCACTGAAGTGGAAGATGCTCAGTGTGGAATACTAAAGCTGGAGCTTGTTCCCATGAAGAAATGGGCAGAGCCGGTAATGCAGATACATTCTGTCTGCTTAGAGAAGGGGCTCAGGGCACTAAATGGTAGGACTCCCCAAGATAAGCTAGGGTTCAACACATTTAATAACGGGTCCAGTAAAAGCAGGATTGACTATATACTCGTGAGTATGAAACTCTGGCATACCGTCGATGACATGGAGGTGAGGGATCGACTTGAAAGTGATCACAATCCTCTGTGTGTAGCTTTAAAATTGTGTCTGCCTGACAAGTGTACTGTAGAGAGGTTGAATTACACTCCCATGATGCATTCCCTACGAATGATATGAGACGTCTCAAGTGGTCGAGCATAGTTGAAAACCCAGGGGCTTTGGATAAAAATGCAAAGGAGGTTGACCATGCCCTAATAACGTTGAATAGCATATGTTTTAATAGCATAGGTTGGGAGAACATCACCCAGTCCCACAACAGTTCTTTTTTACACTTGATAACCTATTTTATCAAACCACACATGCCAAAGAAAGTAATACACCAGAATTCCTGCCGCTGGTACAATAGTGATTACCGGCGGACAAGAGCTCTTCTTGGGAAGGCCATTAAAGGTGGTGAACCAGCCGCAGTTCGTGTAGTCAGGCAGGCATACAAAAACTCCATGGCTGCAGCAAAATGCTCTTGGGACAAAAAATGGTGTCAGGAACTTAAAGAGGCCAGTAATAGGAAGGATAGTAAACATTTCTGGAACATTATTAAGTGGGACAGAGAGTGTACTCCTGAATCTCCAATTAATCATGTTTCAAAGGAAGAGTGGGTTAGACATTTTAAACCACAATGTGCATGTAGCCCTTTAGAGTCGACTGTGGGTGGGGCAAGCTATGTATTTTATGTAGATGAGGCTTTTAATATCACAGACGTTGAGATAGCCCTTGGTACAGTTGTTGGAGGGAGAGCTCCCGACCAAGATGGCATCCCCGCTGATGTGTTCCTTCACGACAAAACCAGATGGGGAAAATATACTATGCTACTGGCTAATGCAATTGGGCGAGGAGCCCCCACTACCGGACTCCTGGAAAGGAGCCAAAATAATCCCAGTGTATAAAAAAGGTGATAAATCATCGCCCGGGAACTATTGTCCCATTAGCCTGATCGACTCATTACAAAAAATACTGGGGAGACTAATCCTTAGTAAGATCCAGGACTGGGCTGAGAAGTATAGCATACTGTCATCTTTGCAAGCTGGCTTCTGTGCATACACAAGCACCATCGATCAGGTGTTTTGTTTTGTTTTACTACACTGGAAGGTGGTGGTTCTGGGCATACATGCTGCCTTTGTGGATCTAAAATCGGCTTTCGATCTTGTCCCTCGCTCTAGGCTGTGAGTGACCCGTCAAGAATTAGGGTTGCCTACTGACCTTCTGGCGCTTTTAAAGAGATTGCATGAGTGCAACTACGCAACAATACATTGGGGCTCCCAGGGCCAGGTGACTGATTCTTTTCCCGTTGAGCGAGGTGTGCACCAGGGATGCGTTATGGCCTGACCTTGTTCACTGTCTTAATTAATGGGATAGTTGGTTGTATTGTAGTGTAGTTCCTATTATCCCAATAGGCTCTGCGCATTGGAATAATACCTTCAATAGTATAGGCCTAGACCAGACGTTAACTAGGTCTTCTATTGTCGATATTAGACTTAAAGTTTTGGGTTTGCCAGCTAGCTCAGAGTTCACTAGAAACTTTCTCGAATAGGCAAGGAGGAGTTGAACCTCCCTGGATAGACAAGAAGGGATTTAGTTTCTGACAACCATAGAACATGACAACTTTGCTCTCCCCTAATCAAGAGTGTATCTCTAGAGTCGTGTGAAAACAAAAGACAACTTATTTTACTCAGTCAGTACGTGCATTCTTAGTCTCACCAGATTGTAGAGAAAAGGAAGAGACGGGCGTGTTCAATAAAAGATGGTATTTATTGATCAGTCTCTTTTCTCGTACAAGAGAAATGGATCGATATTATCGCAATACTTATGGTTAAGTAAAGTGCATACAATAAAAGTAGAAGTATAAAATAATACTGTGAAAACATTTATATGGTTTCTAAGCCATATGCAGGTTTAAAATGGATAAAATATATATATACATACACATTTGACTAATCATACTCAACTGGTGCTTCTAACTACGCCTACCCCGGTGTACCTGACCTAAGCCCAATACGTGGGCGGGAATAGAAAGTAGCAGTTTAAGTTAAGTTTGTTTTGCCAAGTGACTGACTCAAGAATTCTCTGCGAGGGGTTATTCAGTTCTGTACCTGGAATTTAGGATGAATGAGGGATGGTATCTCTCGTCTCTGGTCTCGATATTCCAGGCTGCCTGCGAGGGCTACCCGGAAGCGCCGGAGCTGGATTTCTCGGCAGGAGAAAGCAGCGTCTCGTTCTCAGCGCGTCAGGAAGGCGGGGCTGCGCCAGCGGGGTCTGCTCTGCTCTGGCTTCGGCAAGTCTGGCTGCTCCGATCTCGTCACCACCGCGTGTGTTTGCTTAAGGCAATACCGGTAATATTTATACCTATAAGGTGCCGAGATTGACGTAAGGATGGACATAGATACGTCAATAAGGATGTCATACGACTTGGTCGTTAGCACATTCTTTTGCTGAAGTTCTCGATGAAATCAAAACAATGGCCGCAGGGTTTTTCCCGGGGTGTCATAGGTTTGATTTGTTTTGAGAACTCCGTATGCCTTATCAGGGGCTGGAGGAATATCGCTTGTCTAATTAGATGGCAAGCGTTATGACATAATCAGATAACACGTTCCTGTGCCGTGGTGTGGCTTAATCAGATAACGGTTTCTGCATCATGGGATGGCTGCTAGTTAACTTGTTAACCAGAACAGGGTCAGGAATAGGGGGATCGATACAGAACCTATAGGAATACATCACACCCACTCCACGCTAACTATGGCCATGTTTACGAATCTAGGCATAGTAAAACATACTGTAGAGTATTGTGTATACCTTACCACCCCAAAATACATATAATGCATTTCGAATTTATCTAATATACGAAAAAATAGTCACATGTATTATATGCACTCAAGCTGTAGAATAATGCCAAAGTAATCAAGCATATGTATACATTATTACTAATCGAATATGAGAATTACACATGAAATGGCTCTTAATACAGAAGAAAAAGTTCGAGACCATTCCATCACAGAATAAAATAATTATGAACATACCAGCGGGCAGCTAATGTCTATAAAGTATCTAAAAATAGAAATTTTTGTTCTCTAAGAATAGTTCTTACTTTAAGCAGAAGATAAGTGTCCCGAAAAAATCGTAAAAATATTTTGGGGCTGCTGAAAAAATTGTTGTCCGTGAACTGGAGGGAAAATTGTTCATGGTATTCTGTTATTAAAGTTGAAGGCCAAATTCAGGGAACGCCTTGTGCTAGCTTGCTCAAAAGTCTCTATTTCTGCTCTGGAGAGAACATCATATCATTTAGACTGTCGAAAAAGCTGTCAACAGCTTCCTGTGAGAGTTCCACTAACTCGGAAAAGGATGTAACTATGCATTCATGCGCATGATTGTCTCCATTGACGTTTTGATTAATATTGCTGACAGAAGGTCGTACCTGATCGATGCTGCTTTCATCTTGAACTTCACTACCCCTTAATCGTAGCGGCGAAGTCTCCACGAATGCCGTCATCAGGATTGGCAACCGTTGAGGGCAGCACAAAGCATGAGCCTTTATTGGGCTCAACAATGTTTCTGCATCCATTGGCGCATCCGATTGTAGCGTCAGACAGGTGTCCAACACGCATTCTTCTCCACACAGCATGCACCTTAATACAGGTAAAACACATCGATGCCACATTGGTCGAAATGAAAGAAACCAAGTCATGTTCAGGTCTCTAAGCCGGGTTAGTCCCAGGATTTTTGATATCCGGTCCCGGTATCCAATGGCTCGGATTGTTTCTTCCCTGTGTCGCAGGTGTTTTGTCTGTGACACGGTTTGCCATAACGAAATATTAGGACCAAGAATAGGATTCCTGCATTTAGTCCCAAAATGAGGGGAAGTCCGCCAAAAATCGAATGGACGAAGTCTGGAAAAATACCCAGTATGGCTTTGAATGGTGTTAATGCCATTGAAAATACTGTCTTAAATACTTTTGAGACTCCACTGGTATCAGAAATATTTAAGATTTCATTCAGGATTTCTGCGAAATGTATGGGGGAATTAGTTGATAACAATGAGTGAATCTCTGCAGTCGTCCTTGCGACTAGGAGATCATACGTTTCTTTTGATGACGTGAGCCTGGTTGGCGTCTGAAGAAGCACTGTTTTCATTCTGCTTAAAGTGTCTATTCGAATAGAAGTAATTTTCAAGTTGGGCCATGCCCTTGCCTCCCTGTCTGGAAAGGAGCTGGGGAACAATAAGCGTCCACAGCACTGGACCTTCGCAGTCGTAGTTACGAGATAAGGAGTCCCGGGCATAAGACTACAGCATCTGCGGTCCACAATTAGAATGTAACTCCCATTATAGAGTCTTTGAAAAAACGGTTCTATCTCTGTTGCAGGTGTGCCTAGCTGGTGACATGAAAGGTTATTTGAGTTCCCTTCACAGGCTCCATGCAAACTAATTCCATTACACAGAAGTGTACCGCTTAGTGACATCGCACAATTATTGCCACTAAGAAACACTTTCTGTCCTTTATTACTGACACATGCATGTGAATAGGGCAAGTTCCATGTTGTCTTAATGTACCCTTTTCCCAATTTTTCGTACATGCCAGCCTGTATATATTTTTGGCAGTATTGAAACCTGAAGGTTGATATTGGAATATTAATTATCCCATGTATTATCCATTCACTGACAGGTCGTTCTGACATTGTCACTGGTAATCTCTCGAGTTTCTCAGTGCTCAGGATTGTATAATCAGCACCCTTTTGTGCCATACTGATTTGTTTATCAGTAAGGTTAAAGGTATTGAATAGTGACGTTGTGTTGATTAAACGCCAAGGCACATAGCCTGAACGCAGATTTTGTAACGTCCAGCCAAGCTGTACAATAGAACGCAATTGAGACTGACCGTGTTGTAACAACAGTAGGTCTTGCGATAAAATGTCGATTGCTGAAGACACAATGCTGTCCAAAGAAAAAATTCTGGAGGACAGAGTCATTAACCCATTGTCCACTACAGAAAGTGATTTTTCCAAATTAATACGGTCAATTTCCCGTATACTTTCTGCTGTCTCAATTTGAGTCACCTTCCAGGCCTCGTTGTAAGCTGCATACACAGAGGCTGCTATGAAACGTTTCTGACGCTGTTTGCGCGGTCCCATAATGAAATCACGCAAGTCAGCACCATCAGTAAGTAAAGTTAGGTGTTGCTTAATTTCTGTCAGTGTGGAAGTTTGTAGCCATTGAAGGCATAATTTGCCCACACTGTAGGTGGTTATTATCCCTGGGTGTTGTCTTTGGGAATATCTAGGGTCTGGCCTGGTCAATGTGAACCCCTGTGTTTTGTTCAGGAATCTATCTTGACAGTTATTAGTATCTGTGGGCCAGATCAACCATTGTTTCCAATCAGGATTTGTTCTGTTTTGGTTTAACACATAGTTTACGTCTATCTCTTCATCTGTAGAGCTATTCCTGTCCATTGTTGGTTTTGGAATAGACGGTTTATTTAAGTCTTTGATTTTGGCTAAGCCAAGACAGGTGGTTTGTTGAACAGTGTCATTCAAAAATATAATTTGTTCTGGGATCATGCAGGCTCTAAACAATGATTCTATACCTTGTACTTGCCATTCTTTTGTACCCCAAACACTTTTTACTTCAACATTTTTGTCCCAATAATCAAAACCAAAAGTATTCATTTGTTCAAAAAATGAGTCTGAATATATCAATTTCGTGTTTGTTAGCATGATCTTTGTCCCTGTCTTATTTGACAATTTGAAATAAAATGTTTCAGCATTACTTGTGTTGAACCCTGAAATGTATGAATATTTGTCGTAAAAGGTTCTTGAGCTTCCCTTTGGAGGGGTCGCACAATGTTCCCATTGATTATAATTTAAAACATTTCTAGGTTGTGCAGATTTATGTAGAAAATGGTTACCATAGTGGTTGTAACAGTACATACTATCATAATTAGTCGAACCCTGCAAATAATCATGTTTGGTAAATTTAGCAGACATCACTAAATCAGACATCATATCATTTATGTTTTCAAAGTCCCAATCATCAGCAAATGAGCTTGGTTTTACAAAGTCACTTAACGAGATCTTAATTTGGTGTGGATATTTCAGGATTTCAACCGGACCATAAATTTCGTAGTCAGTATTGTCCCATGCTACCCCACCTGGTATAGGATTGGCTGTGAAGTTGACTGAAGAAAGTTCTCTTTTCTCGACGTGTGAAGATGTGTGTGGCTTGAGGATCAAGTTGATTTTCTGACTTGTTGTGTCCATTTTAGCATATTTTCCCTCAATGAAGCGTCCCAAAGTTAGTATCATGATGAGCCAAAGTATGAGGATAAATGCACCAAAGCCCACCCAAAATTCAATCCATGGAGAAATTAGATATGTTTCTTTTAGTTGTTTCAAAAGTTCTTTAGTTTTATCTTTAAAGGTATTTGATGATGGCTGTGTTTTTGATTCACTTAGGTCTTCAGAGGAATCTTCGAAGTTTATGAAGTAGCCGGATGCAGTTCTGTCAATTGTTCCAATTGCTTCAGGATTACTGTTTCTTGCATATTCGTTTGTTACTTCATTGTAGGTCGGTGTGTCTCTACTAAATGTTTTTATTCGGGTTGTTAGAGGTCTGAGTTCCAATGCATTGTTGCATAGTCCTTGTTGTTGTTCTGTAGGCGAATGTGATTAGCCTCTTAGTTTGGACCTCTGTATTTGTAGCAAACCTTGGTGTTCTGCTACTTATCGGGAGTCCACTTGGCCTACTGTTTGTTATCGGCCACATGATTGTGGTTTTACCAAGTCGATGGATACAACTCGGTTCTCCTTTTTACCAGCAAGCGGCGGTAGTACAACTGATCTTGTCCCGTTGATAGACAAGACAGGAACAGCTTTTCTGTAAGAAGGCCCAAATTCCTTCTTTACCGCGATCTTTTCTCTGACTAGATCCCCGACTTTTGGAATCCAGACAGGTCTTGCTGGGACAGGTGGTGGTTCTTCAGTGGTTGTTGGCTGCTGTTTCAACTTTATGTTGCTCAGGTCTTTTCTTGTTTTGGTTAAGTCCTGCAAAATAGCCAAACGATCTTTGATATCAAAGCTTTTTTCCTTCACCACTGAAGTCTGACTGTCAAGATCTAAGACTAACATCCTAGTTCCAAACAATAATTCGTACGGACTGAATCCCTTCAGAGAATTTCTTGGCAAGTTATTTAGACTACGTTGGACACTTATTAGATGTTTGACCCACCCAGCTCCCGAACCTAATATCCTTTCCGTTATAGATAGCTTTATGCCTTGGTTTTTTCTTTACACCATCCCGCATCCCTCAGGAAGGAAGTGAGAAGAATCCCGCTATGCTATGCTCATTTGGCCGAGCTTTCCCACAAGCTTGAGGGCTAAAGTGAAAACATTGGTCAAACGTAGCATGCTCCTAGCGTATATGCCATTTAGACTCGCAAATCTTTGTATAACAGTCCAGACGTCAGCCGAGTGCTGGGGATCTACATTATAGGTGGAAACTAGCCTGTATATGTTAATCGGACCCTTTGCTTTTTACTGTCGATTCTTTCTGGAGTGAAACGCCAAGGTAGTATACCGTTTCTCTCGCCACAGCGATCTCTGTTGCAGTCCGGGCATTTTTTTACAAAAATGTCATGCTGCAGGCTCATGCCTGGCCACCAGTACACTGATTGTAGTTCTTCCAGAGAATCTTTTAGTTTGAGGTGTCTGAGACCCTCGCCTATGTGTGCGTCTACAATTAACAAAGTTCTCCTGTCCATGTTTGGAATTACTCTATCCCCCACTCCAGGGATTCGAGCAAAAGGAACGGAGTTTGCATCGATTATGTATGTATAATTGAGTGGATAGTTGATCGGTAGCGCTGAGCAGTCGCCTTTTGATGACGTTTTCACCGCCAGCACTGTTTCACCGTCAATGTATTTCATTGTACGCTTTTTCCTAGCTACGGAAGCCGATTCAGTTGCTACCGCTGTGGCTGTCTCAGCCAATGAATTCCCTGCAACGTGAACGCCATCACGTTGATGACTCAGTGTATGTATCACGTGAGTCTTTGGTAGTTCTTTTTGTAAAAGAACTATTTGTTCCCAAAGCAGTTTTTGCTTTATTGTTGCACCTGTGTCATCTTTGTAATCGTTTTGAATCCATTTCTGCAAATGGTTGTTATATGATTTGACGCAGTAATATGAATCGGACACTATAAGTGTCGGGAATTCTCGATCCGCATTATCTAGCGCCATTTTCAATGCTATTATTTCAGTCTGTTGTTCTGAATTAGTTTCTACTGAGTGTGTTTTTGTTAATAGAGGTCTTAGTTTACCTCTGCGCCACACTTCTTTTGTAATCTCACATGTGGGGTTGTATGCTTGTTCTCCCCAAACGGAGGGTTGAGCATGTCCGTCTGTATAGATTACACAAGCGTACTGTCGTAATGGCAGAATGTCGGCTGGCAGAGGGAATATTCTTTCATATTCTAGATTTTTTAATTCCTTTAGTTCTGGATCAAAGTAGTAGTATACTTTGTCCGTTGTAATTGAATTCACCCATTGTATCCACTTTGGATTTAATGCTGTGGTTGGTAAATTACACGGGGTTGTTAATGCCTCAAAGGCTGATTCTGCTGTTATGACTGTGATGTGTCTACCGTCAGCTTTATCTTTTTCTTTAGCTATTGCGGTTTGAACTGCATGAACAATGTTTTCTTTAATGCTGAATTTCTTTTCAGCTTCTGTGTACAAGTGTGATTTGAATGCAATTGGTACCTTTTCTCCCTCGTTAGAGGTCAGGTATGTGAATCCGCATCTTCCTGGGATGACTCGAATCACAAGATTGCGTGTGTTATCACGTGTTTCTAATTTTGTTTTAATTAACATGTCTGTTTGTAAGGATCTCAGAATTTCTGTGTGTATTTGAGTCCAATTGGTTTTTTTAAAATCTGGTTTTATTAGATCATAAAGGGGTTTGACCCTTTCTGCGTAATTTGCAATGTATGTTCTTCCGAAATTTAGGAAGCCTAGAATTGACTGTAGGTTTTTTAGTGTTTTAGGTGCTTGGATTACGGCACATTTCTCTAGGAAATTGTCAGCCAGGCATTTGCCTTCACTTGATAATTCATATCCTAAGAACAGGACTGTTAGATGGGCAATTCTGGATTTTTTGAAGTTGAATTTGTAACCCTCTGCTGCGAACCCAAGTATTATGGTGTTCACTCTCTTCAAGTGAGTATCCAAGTCATCATCTGTTAGGTATATGTCGTCGACATAAGATAATGCCTCTTCGTCATATGTTTGTAATAATTCTGTTACTCTCGCTGAGAATAATCCTGGGCTGTTCTTGAACCCTTGGGGTAACCGACAGAATTGTTTTTGAGCGCCATTTTTTGAGAACGCGGACAAGTATCTGCTCTCTGGTGCTATATTTTGACAGAAGAATCCATTAGAGATGTCTAATGTTGTTTTGTATTTTTTGCGCACTATGTTATTCATTAGTGCTGCACTATGCGAGTTTTGTACTGCAAAAGTTTTGCAACATGAGTTAAGGTGTCTGTAATCCAAAACTAGACGATATGAATTGTCTGGTTTGGAGACAGGAAACAAAGGGTTGTTCATTTGTGAGGTGCAAGTTTCAATCACCCCCTGGTATTCTAATTGGTCTAGGATTTCTTTTACCTGTTTTTTAGCTTCTTGCTTAATTGGGTACTGTCTTTGTGCAGTAGGTTGTGATTTTAACTGGATTTTGTGAGGAGGAGAGTCCTCATCCCATCCTACATGATTTTTATATAAAGCAGGAGCTTGAGCTACTGCCCACTTTCTTGCAAGTGTATATTTTTTATGAATTGGGATATGATTTGAGAAGGCAGGCATAATTATTTCTTCGCCATGAGGGCACTCCCTGACAAACTCTGGTGGCCAGTCTTTTTCAGCTAGAAGGATGTCATAGCCCTTGGAGAGATTATCCCAAAATAGTCCCCTTATTTTTCTAGTCTTATCCCCCTCTATACGTAATGTTATTTCATATATTTTGTGAGGTTTGCTAACTCTGGTGTCTGCAGTTTCCACTTGAAGGTATTCATTCGTGTCCACTGTCTCCAGATGATTCATAAGGACTTTGCGAGCTATGCTCACTTCTGCTGCGCTGTCTAGCATTGTCTGAGCCCACTCTCCGTTTTTCAGCTGTGTCCTCAGTATTCTCGGCATTGTTGAATACTTTAATACTGGCTACCTTCTTTTTGGGAAATTGTAATTTCTTATTTGGAGGAGCAGGTTCCTTGTCTTTGGACTTGACGTGCCCTTCCCTGGGTTCCGATCGTCCTCTTCTTTCCGATTTCTGCGAGGAAGTCTGAAAAGATTGAGAGGGACGTGTATCAAAATCTTGATATCTATCCGGTTTCTTTATATTATCCCTATTTCTAAGGTTGTATTTTTTCCCAGAGGGCTCACTTTGGGGAGACCTGTGTCCTTGGTTTGGAGATTTTTCTCTCCGCCGAGGAGACCTTCCTCTGGACTGGAATCTCTTTTCTTTCGGATTGGATTGTTTGTTTCCATCCCAGTTCTTCTTTTGTGATGTTAAATTATTTTTAATAAATATTTTTTCAGGACTTTCAATCAGTTGGGGTTTTACTGGTATTTCACCTAAACTATCTCTACCTAGTTCCTCATAGGATTTTTCTATGATTCAGGCAATTTCAGCTGGTTGGTCTGCTATATCTGTTTCTTTTAACCTCTGGCGGATAGCCACGTTTGCTGCTTCTCCCTTTATATTGGCTAGTAATATAGCCGAGACCTGCTTGAAGTCTTTCAGTAATTTCATACCAAGAGTTAAAGCGGGTTCTGGACCGTATTCGTCTTGAATTTGTTTTAGCACATCTGGTATTACCGAGATGGATGGAACACCATGCGTTTTTGTGTAAATGGAAGTAAAGACTGTACCCCAAGTGTCACAGTCCTCCACGTGTGGTGCGATTCCCATTGGAAGACAGATAGTCAGAATCCTGTGTTTATCCACAGGAGTGGTGTCTGGAAACACCGCCTCTATTTGGGTGATTTTTTGTGCTAACCAGAATGGTATTTGTTCCCTTTTAGCTGGTACCTTACCTAGGCAGGACTGTATGTTCTGTGGTGTAATTTTATTTGTGTTCCCCTGATGAGGGGTCAGCTGTGGAATTTTAATTGCTGGTTGGATTGTTGAAGTCCGCATTACATATTGGACTAATTGTCTATGTATTTTTATTAATTGCTTTAATTGTATTAAAAGATTTGCTGCAGACATCCCATCGATGTCTGGATGTGGTGTGTATTCGGCTAGGACCGGCCACGTTGCTCCTGGTCTACCTAATGGACCGAGCCTGGTGATGTGATTGTTGTGTTTTAGGGCGCCATTAAACAAGAGCAGGTGCTCTTGAAATTTAAGTGGTACTTCCACCTCCTCGAAAGGAGTGTAGTCTTCAGGAGGTTCCTCTGTTTTGTAATGGTGGAAGACCTTTGTTACAGCGTTTGCTGCTGGAAAGTGTATCCATGAATAGAACACCTCTGTCTGCCGATATTCGTGTGCCTCTATTACGAATATGACTGTGCCACCTCTAGGTGTCAGTCCATTTTCTATAAGTTTTAAAGTTATAGATTTCCTTGTGTTGACCGGGATGAGTATTAAATCCGGGTCTGCTTCTTGCAAAGTAAGATCAGCTGCTACGAGTTCAGTTGCTACTCTAGCTATCTCTCTTTCTTCTTCAGTCTCTGACATTCTACTGTCAGGAAGGTTATTTTGTTTGTTTGCAGATCAGGTTTCTTATGGAAGCAAAGATTAGATGCACAATATTTTGGAACAGTGTATCCTTCAACGTTGACTAAACCAAGAACCATACATAGGAGTTTCCTCCTGCGAGGTTTGGCGGATATAACCTTTCACCCACTCCAGACGTCTTTGGAGTATTATGTGAAAAAAAGGGGTCTGAGTGAAAAAGCACGACTGAGTTACTCTAAATGTCTTGCGTTAGTTTTATCGCCTTTCCAAACGTTTGGGCGCCATGTAGTGTAGTTCCTATTATCCCAATAGGCTCTGCGCATTGGAATAATACCTTCAATAGTATAGGCCTAGACCAGACGTTAACTAGGTCTTCTATTGTCGATATTAGACTTAAAGTTTTGGGTTTGCCAGCTAGCTCAGAGTTCACTAGAAACTTTCTCGAATAGGCAAGGAGGAGTTGAACCTCCCTGGATAGACAAGAAGGGATTTAGTTTCTGACAACCATAGAACATGACAACTTTGCTCTCCCCTAATCAAGAGTGTATCTCTAGAGTCGTGTGAAAACAAAAGACAACTTATTTTACTCAGTCAGTACGTGTATTCTTAGTCTCACCAGATTGTAGAGAAAAGGAAGAGACGGGCGTGTTCAATAAAAGATGGTATTTATTGATCAGTCTCTTTTCTCGTACAAGAGAAATGGATCGATATTATCGCAATACTTATGGTTAAGTAAAGTGCATACAATAAAAGTAGAAGTATAAAATAATACTGTAAAAACATTTATATGGTTTATAAGCCATATGCAGGTTTAAAATGGATAAAATATATATATACATACACATTTGACTAATCGTACTCAACTGGTGCTTCTAACTACGCCTACCCCGGTGTACCTGACCTAAGCCTAATACGTGGGCGGGAATAGAAAGTAGCAGTTTAAGTTAAGTTTGTTTTGCCAAGTGACTGACTCAAGAATTCTCTGCGAGGGGTTATTCAGTTCTGTACCTGGAATTTAGGATGAATGAGGGATGGTATCTCTCGTCTCTGGTCTCGATATTCCAGGCTGCCTGCGAGGGCTACCCGGAAGCGCTGGAGCTGGATTTCTCGGCAGGAGAAAGCAGCGTCTCGTTCTCAGCGCGTCAGGAAGGCGGGGCTGCGCCAGCGGGGTCTGCTCTGCTCTGGGCTTCGGCAAGTCTGGCTGCTCCGATCTCGTCACCACCGCGTGTGTTTGCTTAAGGCAATACCGGTAATATTTATACCTGTAAGGTGCCGAGATTGACGTAAGGATGGACATAGATACGTCAATAAGGATGTCATACGACTTGGTCGTTAGCACATTCTTTTGCTGAAGTTCTCGATGAAATCAAAAGAATGGCCGCAGGGTTTTTCCCGGGGTGTCATAGGTTTGATTTGTTTTGAGAACTCCGTATGCCTTATCAGGGGCTGGAGGAATATCGCTTGTCTAATTAGATGGCAAGCGTTATGACATAATCAGATAACACGTTCCTGTGCCGTGGTGTGGCTTAATCAGATAACGGTTTCTGCATCATGGGATGGCTGCTAGTTAACTTGTTAACCAGAACAGGGTCAGGAATAGGGGGATCGATACAGAACCTATAGGAATACATCACAGTATGACTCGTGTGAACACAGAGTTTAGCAGGGATTAAAATTCCGATTTTAATGTTTGTGGACGACACATTGATAATTTCGAAGACTGCGAGTGGGCTCCAACGAGCTCTGACAGTATTTGAGGAATTTTGCTCTGCTTGTGGTCTCGAAGTCAATGTGTCAAAAATGAAACATGACTTTTAACCAACATAGAGTTTTTAAAGGTGGCATTTTAATGAATAATCATCCACTGGAGCAAGTTAGGGAGTTCACATATTTAGGGATGAATAAACTAGAGCGACCTAAAGTGGAACCATCAGATTGACATGGCCATACTGAAACATCGGCAATTGTTGGGGGTCATACGTCTTGAGCATAACAGGTCTCTCACGAAACCTATTAGACCAGTGCTCCAAGTATATGACACAAAAGAGGTAAGCTCTGCACTATATGCTGCAGAACTATGGGGGTTAGAGAACTTGTCTAAACTTGGCGTGTCTGAAAACAAGTTTCTGCAAGGCATTTCCAATCTCCATCAAAGTACACCACTGTGTCCGCTATTCCATGACCTCTGGAGGAAATCCCTTCTTGACACAGCTAAGCTATGCACTATGTTGTATTGGCGCAGATTGTGGATAACACCAGAACTGGCACCATATGCCGAGGCTTTATGGATATCATAAAAGCTTACACTTTCCACAAAATCAGTTGGCAGCGTGGCGTTAAAGACATCCTAGCTAAAATTGGAATGTCAATGCTCTGGGATGAACCTACTATAGCTTGTTTTCCAACAAATAAGGTTCTCAAAGAAAAATACTGGGAGATGGTTACACTCAATGCCCTTAGTGTCAGTGATGCATCCTCATTAACAGGAAAATTTTTGGAATTCAAACTCATCTCGAGTAATGAACCATACTGGGACACTGTCACCAGGCCTCTAGACAGGAAGCTCTACTTTCAGCTGAGAGCGGGTACGTTGCCCTTAAGGTTTTCACATCAAGGTGGAATAAAGTATGTGAAAGTAAATGTCCTAGGTGCTCGGCCTGCAATGAATCAGTTGCGCACATGTAATTCGCCTGCCCAGCCTATGAAACCCCTCGCAGAGTATGGTTGAGGCCTGTATGTAAACTCTTGGGGACAAGAAGTACTCTGGCAGCAGAAAAAATCCTGCATTCGAATACCTCATCCCCTATGTTTTTAGCAGTTGCCAAAATTCTAGGGTGGATGTAGTTAATCAGGTCGAAATACAACTCTATTTAAAACATGTATGTAATACTGTGTTAAAACATTTCTCTGGTTTAATGATTTTAGACAACCATATCCATCCCCATATCACAGTGTTCCCCAATAGTATGAATTCCCATTTATAGTGCTTTTTATGATTTTTTTATATATACTGTTTTATGAAATGAGATGTCTGTGTTAGGTTTGATTAACTGTTATAGTAGGGAATGCTTCTGAAAACCATGAATCATTGTTGGTTCATAAAATATGTATAATTGCCCATTGGCCGAACAGGCTTTTTGTATATAATTGTGTATGACATTTTTATTGTAAATATTATATATATTTTTATTTATTATTTTAATGACTATGTGTCAAATAAAGCTTGTTTGGAATTGGATGTATGGTGTGTTTAAGGCGTAGCTGTAGACGGACTGTAACAGGTCCTGAAAAGTATGTAATCTTGAATGTGCCTAAAAATCGTGGCTGTAGTTTTGTGGGGCCTTCTGAAGGAGAAACAACCTTAACAGAAAAGTAAATACATTGCGTTTCCTATACAACGCGGTCGTTACAACGACCACGTTGTTACATCGCAGTAAATTACAACGCAAGTTGTTACAATGACTTGCTGTAGATGGTGCTCTAAACTAAGGAATAGTGCAATTTACTATTCCAACACCTTCCCGACTGTTTCACACACTGGAGATGGAATAGTAAATTATACTATTCCTAAGTCCAGCGTGCCATCTAGAGCTAGTAGTTGTAATAACTTGTGTTGTAAAGTACTGCGATGTAACAATGCTGTCATTACAACGCATGTGATGTTCCGAGTGGAGAGCCAAACGAGATCCTCAACCTTGTAGTAGGGTGGTTCAGGGCGCCTGTGTTTATCTGCCTGTACTTTCATTTGGACTTTGTGTTGGGCCAAACTGCATTTTGCTTTCCCCTGAATGTCTTGTAGGATGCTTAGCCGTTCAGTGACTGAGGGAACAGAAGTGGTAGTATGTGATCGTATCACTGGGAGGCTATGCTTATGGATACCAGTGATAGTAAAATGGTGAACACCCCAATCTGGAGTGCACTGTGTTGGTATATGCAAATTCCACAAAAGGAAGGGCCTGATCCCAAGCACTTGTTAATGTGGAGGGAAACATCAGAGGATTTGCTCAAGTGTTTGGTTAACTTTCTCTGTCTGACCAGGATGTACGTCATTACAAGGCATGCTTTTACAACGCATGTCTTTACGACACAGGTTTTACAACGCAAGTCGTTACAGCGACTTGCGTTGGGGGCCGCTGGATAGTGAATAGTTAAATTTACTATTCCAACTCCAGTCCCCGTGGATAGTAGGGAAGGTGTTGGATAGTAAATTAAAACTATTCCCTATCCTAGAGCGCCCCCCAGCGCAAGTCATTGTAAAAGTTGCATTGTAATGGTTGCGTCGTAAAGGTACTTGTTGTAAAAGTTGCGTTGTAAACGCTGTTCCCTGTCTGGCCATCCATTTGGAGGGGAAAAGCGGTAGATACGGTGATCTCTATACCAAGTAAGGAACTTTCACGGTCAGAGATGATTTTTCTTGGTATTCCTTGTAATCTGACTATGATGTGTAACAAAGAGTGCTGATTTCTGCATCTGTGGGTAATATCTTGAGAGGTATAAAGTGTTCCATTTTGGACAACATGTCCACTACTACTAATACAGTGGTATATTTGTTGGATTCAGGTAAATTTGTAATAAAATCCTTGCTCAGAATGTGCCAAGGTGTTGGAAGAATACGCAAAGGTTGAAGAAGGTCATAGGGATAATATGTGAGGACTTATTACGGGCACATGTAGGGCATGTATTAACATATTGGTGTACATCTTGGCGAATAGATTCCCACCAAAAATGTCACAAACATTTTCCAAATGCTTTGTGTACAAAGATGACCATTAGGAGCAGAATCATGATTCCAGCTTAACACTTGATGTTGTGGCTTCGCTTTCTGTTGCAAGCCACTCACCTTATCTCCGGGATGTTCTAATGGGTTAACGTTATTCCCCAGATCCTGCTGCTGAGACCTGATGTGGCAGCTATGAACTGAAACACTGCTACCTCACAAGTTCCCAAGTGGAAAGGGGGTTGGGAGAGGGAGAGGGAGAGGGAGAGGGAGAGGGAGAGGGAGAGGGAGAGGGAGAGAGAGAGAGAGAGAGAGAGAGAGAGAGAGAGAGAGAGAGAGAGAGAGAGAGAGAGAGAGAGAGAGGGAGAAATAGTGAGAGAGAGAGAGAGAGAAATAGTGAGAGAGAGAGAGAGAAATACTGGCTTTCAGTGATTTGACGTCTGGAGTACTGGACTCTGGGCTCAAGACAGGATCTAGCACTATCTGATGTGCTGGTCTCTTAAACAGGAAGTAACACCGGAATTTCTGAATAGCATTTGAGATTTCACATGAAGTAGCATAAGTGTCTGCAATAATAGAAAATATCATTAATGTGATGCCAAGAATTATTAATGAACAATCAGTATGTATAACAGAAATACGTACATTATAACCTTTAGTTGACTCTTATACCTAGATGTCTTTCTTTGGACTGTTAAAATAAATCATCATTGTTAGATACGAACTTCTATCCTGCTTATAATAACTGCTTCCTGTGCACAAACAACCAACAACTTATAAACATACTAAAATCGATTCACAAGTTGCTCCAGTGAAGATCATACTAGAGCAGTTCTTGACTGTGAGTCTCTAGGTTTTTTAAAGAGAAATATGTCTTTCTCTACTGAATAATTATGCACTGCATGGTGGCTATTTAAATAGTTTGTAGTTCGTCACAATTGTCTTTAACTCGTTGGCTGCGCCGCCGATTTTGCGGAAGTGCGGCACTTCCGCAAAACAGGCGGGGTTGCGTCGGCCATTGGCCGACGGCAGCACCAGCGAGGTAGTGCTGCCGTCGGCCAAAGGCCGTCGGCAGCATTGAAGGGGTTAAGCAATTATGTGCCTGAACTTCAAAGTCTTTCCAGAAGATGGAGCTGTTACCTAGAATTGCTATTTACCTGGTCTTTTGCAGATTGCAGAAGACCCGGAAATAAATGAAAAAGAGTTCACCTTCCTGTCATGCTCTTCATTTCCAGGAGCCACAGGGAATTCCAGAAATGTTTAACAGAGCAGCAGAGGTCTGGAGGGGCCTATGGGATATGGAAGGCAGGACTGTTTAGCTGGAGTCAGGTGAGTAGGAGTCAGGAACGATGAAGCCAAGCTGTAACCAGAAGTACAGTGCAGCTTTAAATAGATCGAGATGTACACATGTTTTCCTGTCAGTTGAACCACAGGCTGAGAAGGAGCAATTATAAAACCAAATTAGATTGCGCATGTTTGCAATACTTTACACGGTGGCACGTTGATCATTAGGCTAATGAGGATTTGCAGGTTTCTAACTCTGACAGTTGAAAGGCTGGCTGCACATGTATTGATTAAAACTGTTGGCACAAGTTCCCCATTACATGAATAACAAGAATTGGAAATTGCAAGTCAGTACATAAAAAACAAGCATTGGAAATTGCAAACCAAATAGGGAATTACATGAAAAAGCACTGGCAATTGCAAACCAAATACTGAATGATTGTAACCCCAAGTGAGCAAGGATACTCATGAATTTTTGCTTGAACCAATGAATCATATAAATAATGCAATTTTCATTAGACAAAATCATGTAGCTAGGCAGTACCCATGACAGTAGTGTGGCTTGAGGCTATTAACATGGAGTACTGTGCAACTGTCATAATAATTGCATAACTAATTACCACCTGGATTTAAAGAGTTGTTGAAGCATGAAAAAAAATCAATACTGTTGTTCCCACAAAACAATTGCATGTATATTCCTCCAATGATCTAACAACAGTAGACCCTCCAGGATTTCGCGCGTTGCCGCGAAATCGGCACTTTTGGAAAAATGCCGCGATTTCTACAAAAGTGCCGACGATTTCTACAAAAGTGCCCGCAAAATCGGCACTTTTGTAGAAATTGCGGCATATTTTTACAAAAGCTAATGCATGCCGCTATATCCTGGGGGGTCTGAATAGTGAAGCAAGATAAATGTTCAATGATGGCATATGAGGAGGTCATGGATTGCATCATGTCTTCTTCCTCGACCATCACCATACACCTTATGTTTACAGATTTATTAAAATGCCGGGAAATGAATGATATCCTCTTTGTTTCAGAAAGGGAAGAACCTGGTCACATCTCTTTACGCATTGCTGATTTCTTGCTTGTAGCATTAGTGTAGAAGCTTAATCTGCTGAGGAATTCTCAAAACTGAAGGATACTTGTTTATTTTACAGATCATATAGTTGACAATCTGCAAAGCCGGCTTTAAAAGCACTGCACTGGCTCCCGGTGCGGGAGAGGATTAAATTTAAATCCCTCTGTACGGCCCATAAAATCCTTCATGGGAAGGGACCTCCTATCTTGGTTAATATGGTGCTCCCTTACAAGGCTACTAGAGCCCTGCGCTCTGACCATAAATCCCTGGTACAAGTGGTCAGAGTTAAAAGAGCCCGGATGGGTGGTAGGAGATTTTCAGTGAACGCAGCCAAGTTATGGAATGCGCTACCTCTTAACTTGCGGACTGAGGCTTGTATTACTCGGTTTCGGAAGTTACTTAAGACTCACTTGTTTCCCGCCTAGTGTTGTCCTCCTTGCCTGATTTCCTTGAGATATAAAGAGCGCTGGGATGCCCTAGGGTAACCACGCGCTATACAAAACTCCAAATAATAATAATAATAATATAGTTGCTCTTGAACTTATTAGGCAAACAGTGTTTCCGGTAAGGAGAGGCCAAAGACATGCCAAAGTTGGAGTCTTAATGCAAACCTTCCACGGTCATTGATCTTTATCCACAAGACAAATATCTATGCTTAGTAATACGGTTTTCCGTAGCTTGTATCAAACCACAAAAACATCTCTTAGAAACATAACATAATTTAATGTGCCCTAACCTTCCCAGCAATTGCCCAGATGACTTAGTTTATCAGGGCGTAGTTACTGAGCTTTCATGGTTGTGGTTCTAGTTTACCATCTTGGAATGGGAGCCTCAACGGTGAACTAGAATTAGGAACTAGTTTAGTTAGAGGTAGCATGGGGTGTTGGTATATTAAGTTAATTCAGGGGAAAAGATGAATGAGAAATTAGGCATCCAAGGCCTTTTGCCTAGCTGCGGGACAGTCAGCAGTTACGGGACAGTATACATGGATGTTTGCCACTGGTGTCCTAGGGTGTTATTTACAACTAAAGGTCAATTATTCAGATTTAGCAAAACAAATTGTTCATTAAGTTACAAATAATAAATATGTAATCAGCAAACACAAAACAGGCAGAAAACGACAGACACTCTTAAATATAGAGGTAAAATGCTGGACAAGAACACTTTTTATATCACAAACCACTAAGATCCATGCTCCTGCATTGGCCTTGCACTCATACCGCTAGGGAACCCTTCCTGGTTTTTCCCCATGAAATGTCCACTCCTGGGCATCCCCAGGGTGCAACCAGCATCCCTAGCACTGTAGGGGGCCATTGTGGAGACTAAGCAAGCTATTGCCCAGAGTTGCAGCATGGGACCCATGCTTAGAGTAGGCACCGAGGCGAGAAATCAGGTCCGAGGAATTATGAGCCCAAGATCCGCCGAGACCAGCCAAGGCAGGAATAGAATCCTGGTCCCGGGCCAGACCTCTGCTTTAGGGTCTGACGCTCTAACCATTGAGCTACACTTCTCCACGCACTTGGGTCACTCCAAGACTTCATGGATAACAATGGCTACCACCAGGACAGTTTCCGTGATGTAATACTCTTATTGACAGCCTATACTTTGGGTCCACAGGGTTGAACCCACGTACATTATCTGAACCCCAGGTGGTTGCGCTGTGCATACACACAAGTCACCGTTAGTAGGTAGATATAGTTAGGACCTAGTTTCCATAGGAAATCTGCAACATTCTATTGGGAATAACTTTGGCGCCGGTTGATGGATCTTCGCAAATTTCTCAAAGAAATGGCCCGCTTCTTCCCTGAAAGCTTTGGGGGGGTTCGTCGAGTGAGGGCTGAGGAAAAAGGGGGGGTCCCAAAACGTGTTTTCCCCATGTTATTTTCCATAGGACCTTTAGACACAGCTATAGCCCGAACGGCTGAACGGAATTACAAGAAATTTGGCAAAATAATAGAGTCTGATTCGCAGATCACGCTTTTGCTTAAATGGTGTAAATCCCTCCAGTAGTTCCTGAGAAAATCAAAAGAGAAAAAATATATATATCTATATGCGCACACCGTACGCGTACCGTACCCGTGCGGTATGAGCACCTTTGCAGAAAAAACAAACGCATAGAACTCAAAAAGGGGGCAGGGTAGAAGCACCATGACCCCCTAGGCCTGCTCAGGGGGTCCCACAAGGACCACCAAGGCCCCCAAAATTTACCCTGCGATTTTTGAACAAAAAATTATATTTTGGGGGCCTTGGGGGTCCTTGTGGGACCCCCTGAGCAGGCCTAGGGGGTCAGGGTGCTTCTACCCTGCCTCCTTTTTGAGTTCTACACGTTTGTTTTTCTGCTTTCTTGTGCCTCCGTCTACGGAGGCACAAGATGGCTGCCAACAATTTCTGTTTTGGAGTGTTGACAGACAGTGGCAGCCAATCAGCATGCAGCTCGTGCACACGAAGGTACGCGAACGGTACGCGTACGATACGCGTAAGGTGCCCGTACGGTGCACGCACGTTGCGGGCTTATAGATATATATATTATTTCTCTTTTGATTTTCTCTGGAACTACTGGAGGGATTTACACCATTTAAGCAAAAGCGTGCTCTGCGAATCAGACTCTACCATTTTGTTAAATTTCTTGTAATTCCGTTCAGCCGTTCGGCTGTAGCCGTATCTAAAGGTCCTATGGAAAATAACATGGGGAAAGCACGTTTTGGGACCCCCCCTGTTTCTCAGCCCCCCAAAACGTTCAGTGAAGGAGCAGAGCGGTGCGGGCCATCTTCTTTGAAAAATTCGCGAAGATTCATCAACCGGCGCCAAAGTTATTCCAAATAGAATGTTGTGGATTTCCTATGGAAACTAGGTCCTAACTATATCTACCTACTGGCGACCGCCAGTAGGTAATATATATATTTATATAGGACACAAATACTGACTTTAAATTCTTTGTATGTAAAGTTTAAACTATTGACTACAAATTTATAGAAAATCACAATAGGGAAGTATAGGGAAGTATAATGAATGAATGAATATGAAACTTTTAAAGTGCGGACTTAGCCCAAGGGCTTTAAGGCGCTACACTACAGATCAACATGCACGCTAAATCGATTTCCTACTCAAACCCGTCTCTCAGGAAGCAGCCACGTCTTGAGAGTCTTTCGAAAGATTGAGTGTGCTCGTTGCCCCGAAAGAAAATTAAAAGGCCCTCCTGCCCCATCTCATTTTTTTGACCCTGTTACCAAAAGGAGGTTCTTTTTTTGCTGACCTCAGGTTCCTGGAGGGCACATACTGTTGAAAAATGGTCTTAATGCCCAAAGGGCCCAGGCCATTGTATGCGCTGTGAGTGAGGCAGAGGGTCTTAAACACAATTCTGCGATCCACCGGGAGCCAGTGCAACGAACCAAGAGAAGACAAAAGCAAATGATGTTTGGGTAGATCCATCACCAGCCTTGCAGCAGCATTTTGCACCAACTGCAGGCGGCGCAGCTGCCCTTTGTTGATGCCTAAATACAGTGCATTGCAGTAGTCCAATCTAGACAATATTAATGCTACCACCACTCTTTTGCATGCTTCGAATGAAAAGAACCGAGAAATTTTCCTTATAATCCGAATATGCCCAAAGCAGGTGGCCACTGTCCTAGAGACCTGCAAATTCATGGAAAAGGAGTCATCCACCACCACTCCCAGATTTTTACCATGGGAGACGGGCGTTGGAAAGGCTCCCAGGGAATCAGGCCACCACTCCCTAGACCAAATGTTAGACCTGTCCCCATAAATCAAGACTTCTGTCTTCTCCCCATTCAATTTTAGCTAGTTTTGTACCATCCATGACGAGACTGATAACATGCAGTTCTTAAAGTTCTGCCAGTAGTCCGTGGCGTTTTGCGTGATTGTCACCATGATTTGGGTGTCGTCCGCATAGGACAACACTTCCAGCCCAAATGACTTAACCACCCTTGCAAGCGGGCCACATAGATATTGAATAAAGTAGGGCTCAGAGAGGAGCCCTGAGGCACTCCACAGACAAGGGGGGTACACTCCGAATAGAAGCTTCCCAGTTTGACACCGCTCATCCAAAAAGGAAGCCAGTAGGTCCAAGGCCAAGCCCCCAACCCCTATCTCCCTGAGACGCTCCACCAATCTCTGGGGAGACAGGGTATTGAATGCTGCGGTGAGATCAAGTAAGATCAGGAGGGTGGTATGACCTGCATCCACCTGGACTTGTATGTTACCAAAACCGCAGTGAGGGCAGTCTCCGTGCTATGAGACCTTCTGAATCCGTGTTGAGAGCCATCCATAATCTGATGCTCCCTCGGGTAAGCATTCAAATGAAAGTTCAAGTGGGATTCTAAGATTTTCGCTGGGACCGGCAGAAGGAAGATGCTAGCCTCCCCTGTTCCAGAAATGTGCTTTGAAGAAAAACAAGCCATACTTTCTGCTTATTTATCTTAAGCAACTAACAACTATTGACAAAGTCCTAACTTGTTGTAGGTATGATTTACTTGTATCATATATCTAGATGCAATGACAGAAACAGCAAAATACTAGCCGGGCGGCACACTAAACTAAGCACAGATTTTTAGCTGGTGTTTTAAGCCACATCCATAATTACTTTGGCCGCGCCCCTTTGAGAGCCCACCTAGTTTTTTCATCTCACTTAAAGCCCTGCATAACATCTACTGCACTCAGTCACCTCAGAGCCAGAGTACCGTGACTTTTCAATAGAACTTCTCTCCTGGCCTTGTTCTGCCACATGGTCACTGGTTTGTAATATCCCTACACAAAGGGGGTAATTTATCTTCTATAAAACATATGCTTGGAAGTCTGAGACAGGGACAACTGCTGTAGTCGGGTAGTAGAAGAACAGTTACCTATCCAACTGTTGACCAGCGTTTTGATAATATTAAAAAAATAATGATTTTAACTTTATATGGCAGTGGATTCGAACTGTGAATAAATGCATCACGATGGATTGATCACTTAAAAAAGTGTTTGTGAGGCCGGAGGTATGTATACACTACAGCCTGGAACCTACTTCATAGATGACGTGTATGAACATCCTTTTGAGTTGCTTTGTGTTTACAGATATAAATATATATATTTATCAGCTTATTGTGCCTGTGTCCCTGAAAGGCTAGATTTTATCCTGGGAGTTTTGCCGTGACTTTGACGTCCTATGTAGGGTTAACGGAGATATATTGATGATGTCGCTGCGACAGGAACCCAGCCAAGTCCTTGCTCGTCCCTGCAGCCCAGAGCAGCGTCCCTGGCACCGGCCTGGCTGCCCCGTTTGAATCACTGCCTCGGCTGATGGGTGGAGATGTCAAGGATGGTAGGGTGGACCTATCTTGAGGGGGCACAGGGAGAAGAGGAGGGAGGGGTGGACGGACACACATGAGCCTCTAAGGAGCAGCCCAGTGTGGAAAGACTCACGCAACACCTATAGGATAAGCTGCAAGCAGGACTCAAGTGCTCACAATGGCATAATAGCTTGTTTAGTTTGAAAGCACCTCATACCGCACTTCTAAGCGATATAAACGTCAGGCATTTATTTTAACCATGATAATCCTTAACCAATTTAAGGGAACTCAATTCACTGACTTGATGAAAGGTTAGATGCTGCACCCTTGAGTACAGCAGGTGCAACTTCTTGGAAGGTGTGCAGAGCACTGCCGCAGGTACAGTCCGCCGAGCTGGAGCAGAAAGGCAATTTGGGAACTCTCTAACTCTCTTCCAGGGATGCCTCCCCCAATGTACACACCTCTCCCTCGACTGAATCTATGGGCTGGTATCAGTCTGGTGACACGTGGCTACAGCCTCTCATTTACCCAAATAGGAAAACAGGAAACTGTGAGGGGGCAAGCTGAACTCAGGCATTGGGGCCAATCACAGTGAGAAAGAAGCCCATGTATATGGTAACCAGAGGAGGCGGCCTCCGATACGCCCAGATAACAAGATGAAAACAAACATATTTAACTCTGGAAAGATTTAGTTTGCAGAATGAGCTGGCCTGCACAACTCTATGCACTGTGAGATTAAGCACGCTGTTAGCTCTAATTCCGCGCGAGGTGGTGGAGGGGGAGAAGCGGGAGTTGTGTGCACAAGCAGCAAATGCGCCTAGCGCGATCGCAAAAACAAACAAAAAAAACGCGAGTGGTGACGCACGTGGTGTGCACGTGCGTCACCGCAAATGCTACATTGCCGGTGATCAGCTTGCTATTAAGCGCATGTGCATCCGCGCTCTTGTGCGCGTTCTAGCAAGCTGATCGCGACCAAGTAGCATTTCTTAGAGCCCTACTAAATGTCTCGGCCGAGTCCAGCGCATGCGCTGGATCAGGCCAAGACCTAAAAATGGGGAGACTTAGATAGATGGAAAGCCAGGTGGACAAAGAAAAAGGAAGAAGCACAGGCGAATCGAACTGTATATGTAATGAAAGAAACAGAAAAGGTTGAAAGGTTGTGCCCAATAAGAGAAGTTCCAGGAGGAGATTATGTACATGTCCTTGGGTCCCGACAGGATATTTTATCATTTACAAATGATTTCCCAAAGCTTAGAGAAAAGCCAATAGAATGGTACAGGCAAGTTGAAACGTTTGTAAAGGTTTCAAAAGTGCTGCTAAAAGATCTAGATGGTTTGTTTGACATGGTTGTTCCAGTTGACTTATGGACAGAATGTAAAATTTCAGTAGATTGGCCTAACAATGAGTACCCAAGAGATGCAAAAACAGGAGCCCCATCAGACGATGTAATGAAAAAATATCTTCAAGTAATAATTTATTTGAAGGGACAGGTTCCCCCAAAGGAGACAGATTTGGTAAAAATAGACAGAACAACCCAAGAAAAGGATGAATCTGTACATGCATATTATGAGCACCTATTACAGGTATTTAAACAGTACAGTGGGTTAGAAAACATCGATGATAATAAAGACATGACACACTTTGTATTTCGTTTGGTGAGTGGATTAAGGGCAGATATATCCCAAATGATTAAGGAGCATAAGTTGTGCTGGCAGGCCAAACCTATCGATGAGATCCTCAAGTATGCAAAATACTGTGGGGATGAAATTGATAATAGACGAAAGAAATTAGAAGAAAAGGTAATGTGGGCCCAAGTAAAATTAGCAGAACAACAAGAAATCCAGCTGAATAATCAGGCAAATATTCAAGGAAAAGAAGAAGGACAAGGTGAAGGTAGTGGGGGCAAACCAAGAGGGCGAATGAGTAAAAGAAGAGGCAAAGAAAAAGTTTCCCTGTCACGGGCGCGGAAAATTGGGGCATTGGAAAAATGAGTGTAAACTTATACAGAATAATAATGTTCAAAATCAAAATTTAAATCCACAGAAGCAGAATGAGGTGTTAATGAGGCAACTGCAACAGGTAATACAGAGTTAATTGCCACCTGCCCCTATGCCAGATTTTGTGAGTCAAGCCAAGTACAGTGTGGACAACAGATTCCGGGAGGGAAGTGGTAAAAAAATTCTGTAACCCAACGGTTTCTTTTACCGGACACATTTTTTGATGAGGAAACTTTATGATGGTGCCTGGGAGGGGGGGAAGAGAAATGCGTACTTGCCGCATCCCTACCAGTAGACCAGTCAGGCCCATACATAGAAAGCAAAGTTGAGGGAAATGACATCACCTTTTTTTTGGACACTGGTGCTACCCATTCTAGTGTGAGAACAGCAGACATCCCAAACCTACCCCTCTCAGGAGAAGCAATCCAAGTAGTGGGTGTTTCTAATAAACAGATTAGGACCCCTATCACAGAACCAATGGAGGCATGTATTGGCAACTTTAAAGAAATGCACAAGTTCGTAGTCTGTGACTCGAACCCTGTGAACCTGTTACGAATGGATTTATTGTGCAAAATATGTTGCTCACCAGAGGGTGTTGAAATTCAGACTCCTGATGAAGACAGAGTTTACAAAATAATGTTAGCCAGACAGGGAGCTACAGATGACCCCAGATTACCAGAAGAGGTCCAAATTACCGTAAATCCTGATGTGTGGGTTTTTACTGGAAAAGAAGTAGGATTAATGGCAAATGTAGACCCAGTAAAATTTCCTGTAAAGGAAGGTGCAGTTTACCCAAATACCCAACAATATAAGATGAGCCCGGAAATAAAAGCAGGTGTTGCAGCCAGAATTGAACGCTTGGTTAAACAAGGCATATTGAAAGAAATCATGAGTAGTCCCTGTAATTCACCTATACTTGGCATAAAGAAACCAAACGTAAAATATAGAGTGGTTCAAGATCTACGCAAAATAAATAAAAGAATTGTACCCTGTTGCCCAATAGAACCGAATCCAGCAGTGATCTTATATCAGAACCCATGGAGTGCAGGATGGTTCACTGTAATTGATTTATGTCATGCCTTTTTCTCCATCCCATTGCATCCAGCCAGTCAGTTTTTATTTTTATTCAGATTTGACAAGCATGTTTACATTTGGAATTGTGTTCCACAAGGGTACACAGGAAGTCCATCAATCTTTAATCAGATTTTGAAAAAGTGTCTTAAATCTCTGGTGTTGCCCAGACAGTCCGTCTTGGTGCAGTACATTGACGACTTACTAGTTGCCTCAAAGATCTGAGATGATTGTGTCATTGATTCAATTGCATTGTTGAATCACCTGGCTGAAGGCGGACATAAAGTGTCACCTGAGAAATTACAATTCTGTTCCACTTCAGTCAAATATTTGGGCCACCAAATAGAAAGAAGGGTCAGAAGAGTGACTTTGGAAAGAATCAAAATAATCAGAAATATAAATTTACCCCAAACCTCGAAAGAAATCAGGATGTTTTTCGGAGTTGTAGGATATTGCAGGCAGTGAATTGTGGGATTTGCAGTACATGCAAAAACATTAATACAAATGACAAAGAAATGAGCAAAAGATCCAGAGATTGGGATGATGAAAGCATGACAGCCTTTGTGAAATTACGCAACTGTTTGTGCGAAGCACCTGTGTTAGGGATGCTAGACTACTCCAAAGAGTTTGCATTGTTCTGTGATGCAAGAGACAATTGTGCTCTCTCAGTCCTAACACAGACATATGGCCTAATGCAACTTCCTGTGGCATATTTTTCTGCCCCTTTGGACCCAGTGGCATCTGCATTACCAGGGTGTCTAAAATCTGTGGCTGCAACTTGCATGAGTTTGGAACAAAGTGAATTCGTTGTAATGGGACACCCTGTAACAGTGTATGTCCCACATGCAGTTGTGATTCTGTTAACACAGACTCATACCCAATATCTTACTCCTAGTCGGCTGACTAAGTATGAGGAAGCTATACTAGGTGCAGAAAATATAACAATAGTCAGATGTACTGTCTTAAACCCATCAACTCTGTTGTCTGATTCACCTTTTAAGGAAGTAAAAGATGAGGTTGAACTTGAATGCCTTGCTGTTACTGAGCTAAGTTCCAAACCATGCCCAGATATACAGGAAGAACCTTTAAAAGATGCGGAACATGAGCTGTTGGTAGATGACTCATGCATGTGTCATGAGGAAGGAGGATTGAGTGCTGCTTATGCTGTGTGTACATTGGCAGGAAAAGTCGAAGCATCCTATTTACCAGGAGTCAAGTCTGCACAAATAGCCGAATTGGTAGCTTTAATTAAAGCTTGCAAAATTGGGAAAAATTAGAAAGTAACCATTTACACTGACAGTCAGTATGGTTACGGGGTTATGCATATCTTTGGCCAGCTCTAGATGAAAAGGGATTTCATGACTTCTTCAGGAACCCCTATTAAAAATTGATATTATGTGAAGAAATTGATTGAAGCAATTCAATTGCCAAAAGAAATGGCCGTGGTCAAGTGTGCTGCTCACCAATCTGGAAACGATAAAGTGACAGCTGGTAATCATTATGCTGACCAAGTGGCCCAACATTGTGCAAAATACAAAATAGCAGTAAACAAGAAAATTGATGCATGTGGAATCAGCTGCCAACGTATGCTTCTTGGTGGCATAGGAACATGGGAGGAAGTAAGAGAATTGCAAAATGAAGAAGAAACAAAAGAGAAAGAGGAATGGGGGAAAATAGGTTGACAGAGAAGAACTGATGATGGTGTAATAATGTATTTAGATGGGAGACCTGTGTTACCAGACTGTATGCTTGCGCCAATGGCTAAAATGTATCAAGGAGACACACAGATTGGCAGAGATGCAATGATTCGACTTTTCCAACAAGATTGGTTTAATGTAAGGTTCAGGAATATCGCAAAGAGTCCTTGCCAGAGATGCTTAATTTGTCCACGAATGAACCCATGTAGAAAAACTGTAGTTTGCCCAGGAAAAAATGGAAAAGCTGAGGGTTCATTCATAAGACTTCAGATTGATTTCATTCAGTTACCTGTTTGCCGGGGATTAAAAAATGTCCTTGTCATTGTTTGTTTATTTTCCAAGTGGGTGGAGGCATAACCGACCAGAAGAAATAACAGTTTTACTGTGGCAAACTTCTATTGAGAGAACTCATTTCTAGTTTTGGTTTTCCAGTAACGATAGAGTAAGACTGAGGGTCTCATTTTAATAATGAAATAATTTGGTAAATTTGTGAAGCATTTAAAATTGAGCAAAATCTGCACTTTGCATACCGCCCAGAGGCTTCTGGAGTGGTCGAACAATTGAATGGCACAATCAAGTCAAGACTGGGAAAGGTGTGTGCATCCACCCCACTGGAGTGGCCTGATGCTTTTCGCCATGTCCTGATGGGACTCAGAAGCATTCCGGACAAAAATACAGGCTTCAGTCCCCATGAGATACTCATGGGAAGGGCAACGAGGCAAGCATGTATACCAGGACATAAGCTGTTGAATATATTTGGTACTGGAATATTGCAAAGAGTTGGCTGACCAAGTGCGTTCTATCTCTAACCAGGTTGAGGAAGATGCTGTTACCAGGCAGCCGCACCATGCAAATGATCTGAATTCTGGTGATTGGGTAGTAGTGAAAGAGCTCATTCGAGAATCTTGCCTAGCACCAAGGTAGTAAAAGCCGCATAGGGTTATATTGGTTACGACAACAGCTGTAAAATGTGCAGGATTGCCTAATTGGATACATGCCAGCCACACAAAGAGGATACTAGCACCTGTTGAAATTGAATCACAACAAGCTGAAGTGGTTGAAGGGGCTGACGGTTGTGCAGCTGAAGAATCACAGGCAATAGATTCTGAAGTAGCTGATCAAGAACAACCTAGCACTAGTCTGAATGACTGGATCCCAGTAGTGGATATACCTGAAATCATCGTAAGAACCAGAAGTCCAACTCATTTAGAAAGTCAGAGTGATAGTGAGGATGAGACCGGAATAGAAGAACGCACTCAGATTACAGAAAATAAAGCAAACAGCAAATCTGAGGAGAATCAGATAGGGAAAGAGCAATGCACTCAGACGGAAGAAAATAAAAACAGCACACATGAGTCTCAGGAGGGACAGATAGGCACTAGAAAAAACGCCCAGGCGGAAGACAATCAAGAAATTCAAAGACCTAAGCAGGACCAATTAGGTAAAGAGAAACAAGTTCAGGGAGAAGAAGGGAAACAAAGTCAAATCAAATGAACTCCTGGACAGGGTCAGAGTAGTATAGAAGAACCCATCCAGGCAGAAACAACAAAGGTAATAAGCCCGGGACAAGGGAAGATAGAGAGGAAATCTGAAGACAGAAATAATCAAATTGTGCCACAAATCAACAAAAACAAAAGAGCATTTGGAGAAAGTGAAAGCACAGTGCCAGCTAAAAGACTCAGAAAAGGTGATACTTGGCCTAGTATTATTAAGAGTCTGAAACATCCCCTTAAAACAATAAATGAAGAACCAGATCAAGTGAATGAAATAACAAGTCAACCCGGACCATCAACAGAAAAACCTAAAAGGAGAAGTCCATGCTTGAAAAGACTGAATAATAAATGTAAGGGTCCTGAATGGACATATGTGATTCTTGAAGACTCTGAGAATCTAGGGGCATATTAGCAACAACTTGCGATAATTATCGTAAACCGCGCTTAGCGTAATTTTTTTATCGCCTCCTATCGCTGGATTTTATCACGGAGATAACGCAGTATTACCAACGTGTATCTCCACAGCGATAAAAAATGCAGCGATAGCGGCAAATCCTATCTTTAACATGAGATTTCCAGCCATAAAAATCCTATCGCTAAGGAAAATCTCGCTAATACGCAGGTGGGGAATTAGCCGTAGAATCCACCTCCCATTGACTGTTATGGCTAAGTCAGGTTTTTCCCAGGTGTAAAATCCTGGCGCTAATCGCGGTTAGCGCACTAGTAAAATATTGTTATAAATGTTCTTTCTGCGATTAATTTATAAGAAAGCCACCTTTACCAAAAAGAATTATATGTGCGATTATCAATACCACCGCGATGAAGTCGGTAGTGCCGAAGAGCGCGTGGTTTATACAAAGTGTAAAACATATTTATAGACATATTCTACAGTATATTTAACAGTAGAGCTTTATTAGTGTACTTTTCAAACTCTTTTTTGCAGTGAGTTTCCAGAATAATTGTCTGCAAACACTATTTTCCATTTCCACAAATACAGCAGAAGTTGTGATGACGTCAGTAAACGCAGATAGCGAGTGTTTTCAACAACTACAAAACATATATCTAGACATATTGTGAACAAGTTTAGTATAGCTGCTTACGATTATAGTATTGAAAGCTCTAGTTGTCTTTCCATTTTTAAGAAAACTACTTTAAACTTGTATTTTGCACTTCCGCTTCACCAGAGTAACCACAACTATTTCGATTACCATGACTATCACATGACAGAGGAAGCAAGAAATATTATTGGATAATATACATTTTACCAAAATCAACAGGAAGTACACACCCACTCTTCCTTCTTGATTCTTCTATCATAGAACTTCATTCTGAGCAGGTGAATTCATTTTGCTCTGAAAAGTTGTTGGCCTTTTTTTCTATCAGAAATGGGAGCACATCAAGGAGATGGGTGACACATCAAGGAGAAGAGAGTCAGCAGGAACAACAGCTGCACCAGGATGTGCTGGAGGTGGAATCTCATGGTTTTGGAAAAAGAGGAATGTCTGCAAAAGAGAGCAAATGTGGCATGGGATCTTTTTACAATGCCAATAGGCGAATCAAAAACAGCTGCCAAAATTGTGCAATGCGCAATCTGCAAGATGCCCCTCTCTAGAGGGACAGCCAATATTCATGTGGGACAACGTTCATGTTATACCATCTAAAAACCTATCATAAAAAACGTCTCCGACTGAGATCAAGCAGACAGAAGCTGGAGGTCCATCTACTTCAGTTGCAGCAATAACAATTCCTGGCCAGAAAGTCCCTTCTGAGGTGCAGACTACTGCAACATTTGTGGCTCCAGAGTTGTCAAGAATGGCCACGTACTGCATGGACTGTAGAGTTGTTATAATTGCTGGTAAGCAGTGTCTTGCAGCTATTTACAATGCTGCAAAACAGCACACATGCTATTGTTTCCCCTCGTTATATGTTTTGCAAATTTTTCAGCACCTGTGTACTTCAATTCCTGGTGTTCCAGTTGGCATTTTTTTCATTATAAAAAAAATGCACAACTTCACAAAAGCATTAAAATAAATAAATATAAATATATAAATATATATATATATATATATATATATATATATATATATATATTCACTGACAAAAACCATAGGTTATACACCATATATAGTTAGGAATTAGCATTTAAAAAACCTTATTTTACTCACACAAAACCAATGAAATTCCATATATAGTTAGTTGTACTAACTATATATCACGCACCCGCAATCCACTGCTGATGATGTCACATATTACATCATTCATGACATGGTCAGTGACATCACTGATGACATCACTGATGACATCTCAAATGACATCACTGATGACATCACTGATGACATCTCAAATGACATTACTGATGACATCACTGATAAAATCATTCATGTGATAATACGATGAACCTCTTCAGACTCTAATATAACCTTAGATACACTCAGTGTAAACACAGACTCACAGATTGTCACTCATCCATGAAGTTACACACACACCTAGACAGTCATGCAAACAATCAATCACACCTCCGTTTCCTTAACTATACAGTTAAACACACCTTACTTATTCAAACATATACTAAAACATATTTACTCACTTATACAATCCTGGATACAAGTTCACAATGATCCATACAGCCACTCACACATTCACTGGCTCTTATGCACAGTTATTTATATATGTCAACTCTCACATGTACTGTATTTTACATATGTACTTAATTTGACATGTAGCACTGAGATATCTATTCACTCACCAATACAGTCATGCACACAGTCAACCGCCCATACAGCTGTTTCCAACATGCACTTTTGAATCCATACATCTATGCACAGAGTCATACACTTCCCAGCCACCCACACACACACTCAGTCTCCCATACAAATGCTTGTGCAACCAATCAATAACCTATATAGTTACTCATATAGCTACTGATCAACACATGCAGCAGTTTACAGAACAACAGACATAATGATGCACAAATTAAGACAGTTTAGTCACTAACCCATGCACTCAGTGAGACACATTTAATCACTCACTCATACATTCAGTCATGCACCTACTAAATCCTTCGTCCAGACACTTATACATCGACTCATTCATAAATATGTAAGACATATTTTAACTTTACAGAAAAATACAGTCACTGGATTTTGTCATCAGTGATGTCATCAGTGATGTCATTTGAGATGTCATCAGTGATGTCATCAGTGATGTCACTGACCATGTCATGAATGATGTAATATGTGACATCATCAGCAGTGGATTGCGGGTGCGTGATATATAGTTAGTACAACTAACTATATATGGAATTTCATTGGTTTTGTGTGAGTAAAATAAGGTTTTTTAAATGCTAATTCCTAACTATATATGGTGTATAACCTATGGTTTTTGTCAGTGAATTTTTAAGGTTTTGTAAATGCTAATTCCTAACTATATATGGTCTATAACCTATGGTTTTTTCAGTGAATTTCATTGGTTTTTTAATAGCTAATATCAAAACCTTTACAATGTATTATTCTTTAAAAAGAAAAATATTTTTTACATGTTTTTTATACAATTTTTTTTTTATTTTTTTTTGTTTCGCTCCCAGTACGCGTACCGGTTAGCTTCCCGTTAGCTCAATCCGGAGGCGCGACCCGGTACGCAAACTGGTAAACGTTCCTTTTGCGCACCTCTCGCGTTACAAAACAACATCGTGACGCTTCGCGTCAGCATGACGTTTCGCGTTCTCGCGTAATACGTCATATTACGTGCTACGTTCGCGTACCCGGAAGCGCAGCGGTACGCGAACCGGAAGCGATCCGCGGCGCGGCGCCGACCGCGTAACGTAAACATAGCAGGTCATGTGACTCGGTAATAACACTTTTCATTGGTTCATTTCACTTTTGGTTTCCTAATGATGTAATACAAGGTCATGTGATCTAAAATGGACACTTTTCATTGGTTTAGAACTTTTGTTTTTCCCAAATGATGAAAACCCCTCCTTCTTTCATCACTCTGACTTTCATCTTGGTGAGAGAAAGACCCTTTATTGAGACTTTGAGATGGCTTCATTAGTAGCTTCAGCTGGTGCTAGCCCACCACCTCCACCAAATCCAAGAAAGAGAGGACCACCTGCAGAAGTAATTTTGCAAGAAGAGGAAGAACAGGAAGAGGAGGAAGAGGAGGAAGAGCATGAGTTTTTGCCAGAGGAGCCCAGGAGGTACAATCGAAAGGAGAATTACATCTGGCAATTCTACAGAATTCCTGAGGGGCAAAAGAAAGTGAATGCACGTTACGTGTTTTGCCGCATATGCGGTGATAGATTGTCAAGGGGCACTGATAAAAAATACAGTTATGGCAATCATACTATGCATCGGCATATGAGTAGGTGGCACCCAAATAATTATAGTGCTGCCCAGCTACGTGACGAACAACAAAATCCCCTCCCAATGGCAAGAAGATCGGTGGTTCCAGAGGTGTCGGGACCAGAGGCGAGGGAGATGATCGCAAACATCCAAATGTTGTTTGGGCACGTAAAGCAAGTGTGCGTGGAATGTGGCACTTTCATCTGCTACAGAGAAAGTAGCATCACTTTGATTTTGCGAGCAATTCAAAATCATATTAATGTTTGTACGAAACGCACCAAAAAATAAATTCTTTTTTTTTTTTTTGCTCCTGTTGAGCCCTTTATAATGGATCGTTTTTGTTTCCCCCCCCCCAAAAAAACCAAAAAAAATTTAAAAACGTTCAGAAAATACAAAAAAAGTAAAAAAATGTTCAAAAAATACTAAAAAAAATATAAAACAACAAAAACATAAAAAAAAAGTTCTTTTCAGAACTAACTCCCCATTATAAAAAAATTGGTAGAATATTTGGAACTCTGCCAACCTCTATTTCTCTTAGTTCGCTCCCGGAGCGCTACCCGGTACGCTTACCGGAAGCTAACCAAAAAAAATATTTTTAAAAAAAAAGAACAGTAAGTATAAGGTAAGCAAACAGACAGTTATGTTAAAAGAAAGACAGCTCTAGGGAGTAAACTAAGGATACTGTTACCTACAATCCACTGCTGATGATGTCACATATTACATCATTCATGACATGGTCAGTAACATCAACAGCAGTGGATTGTAGGTAACAGTATCCTTAGTTTACTCCCTATAGCTGTCTTTCTTTTAACATAACTGTCTATTTCCTTCCCTTATAGTTACTGTTCTTTTTTAAAAAACATTTTTTTGATCAGTCATAAACAGTGACATTAATAGAAACAGAGAGAGTGAACAAGAGTGAAGAACTATGGTCCTCCTCAGCCACCCTCAGAAAACCAAGGGGGTCAAGATACATCTACCGTGCCCCCTTCTACCCATTCTGAACATTATTTGCCCTCCATCTTGTATCTTGATTCGACCGAAACACAAAATGGTGGACTGCCATAACGCTGCTGGTTTGCGAACCGGGCAACTTCCCGGGAAGCGGTCCAAAAAAAAAAAAGTTGGGAAAGTAATTCACAGACACTAAGAGTAATAGAGATGGAGTGAGTGAACAAGACTGAGGAACTATGAGAACAGAGGGACTGAGAAAAAGAGTGGAAGGAGTTGAGTAAATAGGTAATAGAGAAAGGAATGAGGAAAGTAGCAAAGGCAGGAAACTGAGGATTAAAGAAGTGAAGCAGTGGATCTAATAGTAGGTGAATGTGATAGAAATGTAACGAAAAGAGTACAACTATTTACCTTGTAATTGCCGTTAAATTAATCACATTTTATTTCTATACTTTCAATCTGTGAAAGAGAGAACCAACATTTGAAAAAAATTAAAATATGTATTTAAAAATTACAAAAGACAAGGGAAAATATTGAAGGACAAATAGTTTTTCAACAACTTTGACACTGACAGAAGCTTCTGCTTCTCCAGGTCCTCTACACAATCCTAAAGATATACATTTTAAACTAACAGTATCTTGATGCAGATGAAGTGAGGCCTATCTTAAAACATGGTGCATCTTTTGCATTGCTCTTGTTTCAGAAAAGTGTCGCTTCAGTATGCCAATAACATGTCTCCTATCCAGAGATTTGTTTGAGGTGAGGCCTACTCAGAGTTCAAGATGAGATTTACACTTGTTGAAGTGTACAGAGGAGATAATATCTGTGAAAGTCTACTAATGAAGTGAGTCATGTCCACTGCACTCTTCAAGAAAGTAGAAACCTCCTATGTTTCCCTGGACAGACCTAAACTTGATCTGCACAATGTGATTCGTAATGATAGGAAACACAGGTGATGTAATTGAAATATGTGCAATTTATTTTGCTCATTTCACAATCACATCACTTGTGTTTCCTTTGCTTAGGTATCTCATTGTGCAGATGTAGTCCAGCATATGAAAGAATACGTAGAAGTGCAGCACTGCATACAATAAATTTAACACTTACAGAAAACTCACCTTCTCCATGCCTCCTACACAGTTCTACATATACATCATAAATGCAAACAGTACAGAATTAATTATACATGTTAAATGGTTTATTTTTGCTGTTCTCAGAATGTATCAAAATTCACTAAAAACAGTGACTTGAAGGTATTCATCATGTAACAGCGGGGAAAAAAAAACACAATCAAAATGATTGTGTTTAAAAAACCCATACAACATCAGAAATTAAAATTCAGAACTCCTTAAAGTTAACTTACTTTCCATGACGTCCAAGGATGTCCTATGAACAGCTTACACTCTTTTGTGCTGTTATTACTTTCAGCCCGCCACTTTCTGAAAGAAAACCTCCATCGTTTTTAAAAACACGTTACATGCAATAAATGACTTCTTGCTCTCTACCACTATTTTCCACAAGGCCAAATCTAGTCAGAGATATTTATAACTCTTGGATTTCTTGTAAGCCAATCCCATCATTTGGCATTTCCGCAACTTTCAGAATTAAAATGTTGAAGATCATTTTCACAATCCTGGAATAGTAATATCTTCCCCTTCTTGCTCAGTCATGTTCTACATTTCCTATGACACTGATACTGCTTAATATGAAGCAGACTTACACTACCTCTATGAGTACTACAATTATTTAATTCTCTACATCACTTTTAATCACAAAGCAATGTAAAACAGTAGACAGCATTGCAGACTTACATTCCCTCTACTCCATGTTTTGATTGGCTGCTTCAATTAGCTTATGAAAAGAAACAGTTTTTCTGAACTCATTTAAAGTGCACATACATCTCCATGATGTCCAATCCTATGATTAGAAGTTATGTCTCTGAACTACACTTATCCTCAAGGCCAAATTGTGTAGGAGCCATTAGAACTTCTTGAAATTCCACAGATCATATCCCGAGATTATTTTCCTAAAATTTTGGTTTTAAAAACACCAGGTAAGAGTTTTTAAGGTCATACGGCAATTTTTTTTTGAAAATTAAAACAGAATCATTGCAGAATGACCAGCCATTTCTAGACTTTAAATAAGCTGTGTAATGTCCTGATGATATTGAAGGGCCGTCATGATATATAATTGCTGTAGTTACAAAAGTCCTTCCTGATATTGACAACTGCGAAGCTACAATTTTTTTTATTAAAGTTGTCAATTTTGTTCCATCAGGCCTACATCGTTGGAACATTAAAATGACGTACTGGCCATATGTTCGTATAAATAATGTGGACATCATTTCAGATTTACATTGGCTACACTCCATGTTGTGATTAGCAGCTTTTACTAGCTTATTAAAGGAGACTGATTTACTGTCTGGCAAAGTTAAATATATAAATCTTTCTGAGTCTACACTAGTAGTACTTGATACCATACAGTTCTCGCAGTCATGCTGCCATTGATAAGAAAGCCCAAACAGCTGATCTACATCTACACCTTCAGCATGTAATACATCAAGCATATACATTAAAAACTCCTGACAATCTTGCTGAATATTTTGAGAGAATTGTGTTTGGCCTGAACATCTATCTAACAGATTTCTAATTTCAGACACACTTTCTATGTTTCTTCTATCAGTGGTACATTTCTCTAACACAGAATTTAACAAACTGCAAAATCTTTGATCAGAATTGACCACAATCTCTTCTTTTACATTTTTTAGAGAAAACAAAACATTAATTACTACATTAGCATAGCAGTTGACACCAGAACTGTTTTCAAACTGAAAACCAACAACATCTTCAACAGAATCCTCTTTGTTTCTGCTTGTAATTTTAGGTTCATTCACTTTTTGTCTTTTTGCTACAACCTCCCCAGTATTGTTCTCATTTCTTCGTTTCCGGCCTACCAGACGTTTCTCAAACAAAGGAAACTGAGGCAAATGTGGCGCATACTCTCTTCTTAACCTATTGTATTCCTTAACACAATCTAGATCTGCACAAATGTTTCTGACATCACACTCAATCAAGTACAATCCCGATAAAGTTCTAACTCGTGACAATGCCACATATGCCATACCCTCCTTGAACACAGAACTGCCAATATTCACCAATGCAGTGTCTACACTTAAACCTTGCGATTTATGAATTGTCACCGCATATGCCAAGCAAACAGGGAACTGCTTACGGCGAACATATAAGTCTTTTACAAGCAAAAATCTAGCAGAACAACGAGCAATTAGCTGTACTTCCTCAATGCCATCAAATTTAATTTTTAAAAATTCAATTCCATCTCTATTTCTGTATTTCACAAAATCAACAACATTACCCATTGATCCATTTACCAGACCTCTTTCAACATGTAAATTCCTTCTTAAAATTATACGGCAGTTCAAGCACACATTCAGAGTCTTTTCAAAACCTGCAGTTTTAGATATACTCTTCTCTAATGAATCCAATTTTGTTTTCAGATTCTCAGACAAAATAATTGTTGATCCCATATGCTCTACTCTATCAATAGCTTCCACTTTCACAATCTCTTGCTTTTCTAAATGCAAAATTTTGTTGTTAAATTTGGCACATTCTGCAAGAGTTGGCATCAAACATATTCCAGATTTCTTATCAGTAATTTTCTGAAAAATATTCTCAGGCACAACATCTTGTTCTGGATATAAATTTGACAGTAATCGTGCATGTAAAGCTTCTTTCCCATGCTCGGTCACTTTTCCAATTCTAACATCTTGTAGAATAGTCTTGTAAACTTCATCCTTTGCCTGACGCATATTTTCATGCAGTTCAGCATAATTGAAGTTTAACCATATATTGACGTTGCCAATGCTGCCTAGGCACTTCCTGGTATCTTCATGCGTGAGCATTTTGAACACAGGTTGCCCTTTCACTGGTGTCAGCTGCAGAAGATCTCCGAAAACAATGATGTGTTTGCCACCAAATAACACATCATACTCTGTTTTGAGAACTTCTTGCATCCTCAAATGCACAAAGGCAAGCATGACATTGGAAACCATGCTTACTTCGTCAATGATAAGAAGTTTCATTTTCCTCAAGATTCTTGAAACTTCAAAACAAGCATCTCCAGATAGCTTGTGATATTCTAATTTGTTGTCATGCTCCACTGGCAGCATCAGTAAACGATGTAAAGTAATCCCTTTAATATTATGTGCTGCCAGTCCAGTTGGAGCAGTGACAACACAAGACAGCGATGACTCTGTCCTTTCCTGCAAATAGCATGAAATTGCTTTAATGAGGAAACTTTTTCCAGTTTCCGCTTCTCCACTCACGTACAGTCGGACAGGCTTCAACGACGTACATGAGCACTCTTTCTTATCATGACTTAATCCATGATCAATTTGCATGGTAACTTCGTCATATATTTTCCTCTGCTCAACGTTGAGTTGCCTTTCCAACTCTTCTAAGTTAACCGCATCCTCTTGAGCATGTGCCATGGCTCTTTCCACCTCATTCATAGCAGTGGCAGCTTCATTTTCAATAAGAGGTCCTCCTAGTGGATCCTGACTCAATGAAGCAGAACTCTGACTGTCCTGAGAACTGTCTCTGGCAATCTCGGCTGCAATCGTTGCTTCCTGCTCAATTTCCGCATTCAACATTTCTACATATTTGGGAAAAGCAGGACATTCTATGGTCTCCTTGGCGGCATTGAAAGAGTCTTCGTAACAGAGGAAATCTCCAAGCAGTTCCTCTTCTGCACGCCAAGGCTTGAAAAGTTGCAAAAGTGCTAAATAGAAAAACTCCTTTTTTTCAGGAGATTCGCCACTCAATTTTCGATGGTTTATCAAGTGGCATTTTCTTTGCTTGACCAGACATCCCTCACTTCCTATTACAGCATACACTCCTTTCTCAGTATCTTCTTTGATGTTCCTCTTGAACATGTAATTTTGCAGAACCTCATACAGACAAACATTCTCTAGGTGACTGCTTCGATTTGGATAATATGTATCCAACATGTTTGTCTTCAAAATGTCGGTACTGTTTGGCTCCTTTTCCGCCAAATACTCAATTTCCCGCACAGGTTTGAGAACTCGATTACGCGTTGCAGCAAGACCAAGACTCGCCCAAACGATACTCCTGGACTTGGCATAGAGACTTGCTGAAGACAACCGGTCAGAACATTCGTACGCTCCGATTTCTCGATGCGACAACATCTTCAGACTGAAACTGTACAACTTCTTGCTGAGGCTCTTTTCATGGGAAATGTCCTCCCACATATCCTTCAATTCTGTCTTCTCTTTTTTGGTGATGTAAGACGTCACATACCGAGCCACAGCCATACAGTTATCAGCCACAAACTGTATATCCATGTTAGCATTCCACATGGACAAAATCACCGGGTTGTAGTCGTTGATGTACTTGGACTCTTCGTTCCTCTTCAAATTGTAAGTGTTTTTAGGTGATTTCTTCATCACATTATGTCGCAGCGAAGACATCAAACTGTTTACTCTTCCTTTAGAAATCACCGGTCGTGGAAAGCCGAAACGACATTTGGTGTAGAACTTGTCTTTGTTTCGGAATTTACGACGGCAGTACTTTCCACATCGATGGCTTTGGAAACGCAGAACTTTTTCTCTTAGGCTTTTCTTCTCCTTTGCGTTTGGAACAGCACACGTAGAATACTGTTGGATGAAACTCATCACTGAGTCTTCTGGATCCGTTCCAAATTTAGGTGCATCCTTGATCCACAGCAACATATGTATATGAGGAGCACCTCTTGCTTGGTACTCCTTTCTCCAGAAGAAATCCAACACCTCTCCAAGAGGTGGATTCTTCTTATTCATGATGAAAGACATCATAGCTTCAAATCTATGATTGAAGTACCTACATACATTGACTGGATCCAAAGAGCACAGTTCTCCGGGTGTCTTGAATTCGATGTTTTCTACGTTAGCATTTGCCTCTCGTAGAAATTGAAGTAAGTCTTCCCAGCCATACTCGGCACAACTCAGAGTGAGGAACCATGTGGGAGTACCTAAGTTCCTCAGCATACATTTTAAATCACCATGACGACGGTACCAGTACTCATTAGTACCACGCTGACACGCCATGAGATTAATCAGGTGAGAATCCAAAATACTATCTTGGACATTCACTTTATCCATAAAATCACTTGCCGAGATGTTTTGCATGTGTATACCACTTTTCAAGATGTGGTTCACTGCATATGACAGTCCAGACAGATCGCTTTCAAACAGGAGATGAAACAAATAAGGAATGCATTGTCGAAACCTAGCATCTCCTGCATACAATCGCAAAGTCCGGTATTCAGAAGCAGGAATTTGATGAGGTCGCTCATCATATCTTCCTCCCTGACCTGTTGGAAAAAGCTGTGGGAAACACCGAGCTTCCAAACTTTCCTCCCAAACACTAATGGGACTCCCTTTGGCTTGTTTCATTTGAAACAACTCAATAGCATTCCCCATGACTTCCTTTGAATGCAAAGGATGAACACTATAATGTTCATATATTTCCTCACTAGTAGAGGGTTCTACTTTCTCAATTTGACCAGCACACAAATCGCTATCCTCTTCCTCACTTACTTCCTCTTCTGCAACATATACATTCTTATAGTATTTATTATTTTTTTTCAAATACAATGTTGCCTTTTTAACTTTCCTAACATCTACTAAATCTTGCCATATTTTCTTATTCTTTGTCGGAACCCCATTAACTAAGATAACCAGAGGTTCCTCTTCCACTTTTTCTACTCCAATTGTGTTAATGTTTTTCTTGAAATCTAGAGGCAAATAAACAACTCTTCCCTTTAATCCTCTCTGTAAATCTGATGGAGGCAATTTCCCTGTCTTTGGCTCCATTCTTACAATAGCCTGAAAGGGATGGATACTTTGAATCAAAATAGATTCATAAGTATTTAAGTCCTTCAATTCAGAAGGAATCTCAACCAATTCCAGATTATTATGAACTGCTCTAGCAGGCATCTGGTTTTGTTTTAATTTGTTACAACAATAAGTACACACACGTTGATCCAATCCCAAATCAAAACAATTTTCTACCATCAAGTATGTTGCAAAATCCTTCCATTCACTATTATTTTCCCTTTCACTTTTTGCATATAAATCCACTAACTTAGTCTGATTCTTATAATAAGTGCGTCTACAACACACACAAGTGAAATTAGGCCTCTCACTTGATTTCATGTCAAACGTCGCAATTTCCCTCTGGAAATTATCTGTACTGGAAACATGTACACTATCTTCCAAATGACCCTCTACTTCTTGCTCAATTTCAACATTCTCCTCTTTACTTCCAAAGTAACAAAACTCAATTTCTTCACATATATTCTTCACATCTATTTCAGAACCATGCAAAAGAGCAGCGCATAATTGTTTCAGCATAATTGCTGGACTCTTAGCATAATACAACAGTCTAACTAACTTCCTCACTTTGTTATGATGCACTGCTAGCATCCTGAAATGATGAAAAACACTCTGGCATACTCTCCTGGAAAGACAAGCCAGTGAATGACCATGCAAACCTGTCACTTCTCTCACTCTGCAAGGATCTAATTCTTGCAACAACCTTATTTTCTGCTTCAAACTTTTCTTGTTAAATGTCCGTACAAAATCACAAAGCAAATTGATGGAATCCTGTCGCACACTGCAAATACTACTACACTTCCAGGTGTACACAGGACCCTTAGCACGTCTTCCTAAAACCTCATTACCTAACAACTCTTCTGCCTCTGTTGTCACAAGTTTTTCTTTTTCAACTGGACAACCATCTTTCACTTCATAAGCACGACCACTGATGTCAACTGCATGCACCAAATCATTATCCTGGAAATAACTCTCTTCATTAAAAAATGCCTCACAGCTTGAACTATGTATCCATTCTCCAGAAAAAACTTCACAAAAATTACTACGATTAACTATTCTCTTCCATCTACTATTTCTTTTGAAATCAAAAATTGCCTTGTTTAGCTTCCTAATTCTATTGATTATCAAAATAAATAACTTACGTTTAATTTCAAAAGCCTGATCAATAACTTTCTCAACTTTTTTTTTTCTCCTATAAAAAACTAATTTCTGTTGACCTTTCTTAATATTTTTTAACAAATTGCAAATTATCCTGTTACGGAACATTCGTTTACGAATCTCCCTAAACTGTTGTTTCCTTCTACTATCATGCACAGATTTATCTCTTGCTCTAGCAGTAACATTTTCATTTGTCCTTTTCTTTCCATTTGATTTACTTCTCATGTTATGGATTGAAACATTTTCTGTACTAATATTTTTTTTATTAGAAATATTTCTTATGAAATATTTAGAGCTCTTACCCGGTGCTTTCTTCATGGCTTGAGAAATCTTTTTGTTAGAGGACTGCTGCGTTTTTTTTTTCTCCTGCTGTCTTTGACGTTTTGCAGCCTTTATCTCTCTTATTTTTGTAGGCATATTGAAATCTTGAAATGATCTGCAGTTGAATCTGAGGAAAAATATAATAAAAAATGTTATTAAACATTATTATCAAACAGTAAATCAGTAATAGTGATCAAAAACATAACACACTACTTGACATTTTAATTTGAAGATTTTTTAGTCATTGCCATTTTTACAATACAGAAATACCAGAAAAGAAATGACATTTATATTTATGTTACCTATGCTATTTTATATGTGAATCTGATCTAATTTTATGAGCATATTTTAATATTTTATTGAAGACACTACACATAACCTGTTTTTGAAGGTGTCTTTATTTTTAAATTAAACGGTTTACCTTTTTACTTTTTATTGATTATAAATTTTAAAAATAAATGTTTATAATTCCAAAGGCTCAAGCAGGTCAGCTTCCCATCCTATATCATATAATTCGGACAAATCTGCATCCTCATCACGCTCTTCTTCATCCTCAGGATTTAAATCATCCAATGGATCAACATCCACTGATGTTTCAATTACAAGTTCAATGATGAGGTCAAAATCAACTGATTGCAGATTGTCGCTCATGTTGAGGTTGTCTTTATCTTTAAAGAAAGATAACAACAATGAGATGTTGCAGAGTAAGAGACAAATCTCACAGATTATAATAGTAAAATTATTTAACAAGAGTAACATTTTGCAGCTATTATTTAGCCATGTCCAGCGATGCTGAGCAGATGAAGCCTATGTCTAATTTTTCACTGAACAGGACTCATCTGTTCTTAACCTTGGATAAGCCTCAACGACTCTGTGTCCCCTGCACATACTCAAATGTTAAAGTGCAGATTTATATTAAATGGCACATCCCCAGGCATGCACCAGTTAATGTGCACCACTGCTTTACCACCCATGGTGTGCCGCATTTACAATCAGATAGGAGAAAGCTGCTTCAAAACCCTGCGCCTGCTTGAAGCTGGCATAGGTCTTGACGCAGCATTGTATAGATGGGGCACCCCTGAGCCTTGCTGGAGCTGCATCGCACTTACGATACAACTCCAGCAATGCGCCACCTTTACGGCACAGATGCGTCACGCATCTGTGCCGTTTTTGCCCCATGCTGCGCCGCATTGTAAATGCAGCACAACATGGGTGGCGGAACAGTGGCGCAGGATGACTGTCACATCCCTGGTGATGCGCCACTCATCATAAATCTATCCCTAAGCTTCTTATCTTGTTACAGATGAACTGCAATATGTATCATCAAAATATTTTACATATTATAAATAGCAAATTTTAAGGAATAAATAGCGATTCTTTACTATTCCTAATTTGCAATGAGCAAATTGCTAATTGCAAATTACCCATTCATTTCCATAGGCTAGGAGGCTCATAGGAATTAATGTTGCAAGTTGTGATTAGCAATTAGCTCATCACAAAATAGGATTTTTTTCAAGCGTGCAGGGGTATCTCAAGAACACCCTGCTGCACCCCTGAAAAAGAAATTTGGGAGCACATGGCACACCTACATGCCCTAATGGCATGTATGGGCGTCATATGGGACCTTTTTTTTTTTTTTTTTTAAAATGCTTTTTGAAAAGAATTCGCAAATTACCACAAACTAGAAGTTGGTGGTAGTTTCCAAATCCTTAATATCATTTTTTACATATTTTTTTTTGATACATTGCATTTAAGGAATCACAAATTTTGAATTATTGACATTTTAAGTAATTTCCACATGTGCAGTGTTTTCAAAATATAATTTGAAAATCGTTTTTGGGGAAAAGTAATGGTTTGCAAATTTATGACAAGGACATAATGGTGTATGCTTCTCTATAAGGCATTTCAGTATCTCTAATGTCATTTTTCCCATATTACATTATAAGACCTTTCCCCATGAAGCACATTCCTTGTAAATATGCTCCCACCTGTGCATTGCAAATTTAGATTTTGACTGTTTCAGACACATAGCCATGTTGAAAGTGACCCAAAAAAATTGCAAACGTTTTAAAAAAAAACATTCATGTGTCTTAATGACATTTTAAGTCATTTCCCCATGGACAATGTTTTCTAAGTGGCACAAAAGAGGTATACACCTATCATAAATCTGTCCCTAGCATTATAAATGATTAAATCAGGATGACAATAAGATGTGGCCTATCCAGAGGTTTGTTTAAGGTGAGGCCTACTCAGGATTGCAGATTAAAGTTACGCTTGATGAAGAATACAGAGGAGATAATTTATTGTAAAGGCCTACCAATGAAGTAAGTGATTTCTACTTCATTGCACCAGTCATCATAAATGTATCCATAAGCTTCTTATCTTGTTAGACATCAACCGCCATATGTATCATATAACTATTTTGCATTTCCAAAAAAGCGAATTTTAAGGAATAAATAGCGATTCTTTACCATTCCAAATTTGTTTGAGAAAATTGCTAATTGCAAATTACCCATTCATTTCCATGGGCTAGGAGGCTCATATAAATGAAGGTGCAATTTGCGATTAACAATTTGCTCATCACAAATTAGGAATTTATTCCAAAGGTGCAGGGGTGTCTCAAGAACACCCTGCTGCAACCCTGAAAAAGAAATTTGGGGGCATATGGCGAACATAAATTTTAACAACATTCCTTTACCTCAAAAACGATTTTCAAATCATAACTTCAAAACACTACACATGGGAAAATTACTTAAATTGTCCTTAAGACACATAAAAGCGTTTTTTGATTGGCTTTCCTGCATGGTAGGGTCACTTTTAACATGGCTATGTGACATAAACATTCAAAATAAAAATTTTCCATGTACAGGTGGGAGCATATTTACAAGCAATTTGCGCCACAAAGAAAGGTCTGACATTAAAATGGGAAAAATAACATCAGGGACAGTCAATTGCCTTATAAAGAACCATACACCATTATGTCCTTCTCATGAATTTAAAAACAATTCCTTTTTCCCAAAAACGATTTTCAAATCATAATTTCAAAAAACTGCACATGAGAAAATGACTTAAAATGTCATTGAAACACATGAAAGCGTTTTTTGATTGGCTTTCCTGCATGGTTGGTTCACTTTTATCATGGCTATGTAACACAAACATTGATAATTAAAATTTTCATGCACATGTAAGAGCATATTTACAAGCAATTTGCGCCACAGAGAAAGGTCTTACACTAAAATGAGAAAAATAACATCAGGAACAGTCAATTGCCTTATAAAGAACCATACACCATTATGTCCTTGTCATGATTTTATAAACAATTCCTTTTCCCCAAAAACGATTTTAAAATCATAATTTCTAAACACTGCACATGGGATAATGACTTAAAATGTCATTAAAACACATGAAAGCGTTTTTTGATTGCCTTCCCAGCATGGTTTGGTCACTTTTAACATGGCTATTTAACACAAACATTCAAAATCTAAATTTTCCATGCACATGTGAGAGCATATTTACAAGCAATTTGCGCCACAGAGAAAGGTCTTACACTAAAATGAGAAAAATAACATCAAGGACAGTCAATTGCCTTATAAAGAACCATACACCATTATATCCTTGTCATGAATTTAAAAACAATTCCTTTTCCACAAAAACGATTTTCAAATCATAATTTCTAAACACTGCACATCAGAAAATGACTTAAAATGTCATTAAAACACATGAAATCATTTTTTGATTGGCTTTCCAGCATGGTTGCGTCACTTTTAACATGGCTATGTAACACAAACATTCAAAATCAAAATTTTCCATGCATATGTGAGAGCATATTTACAAGCAATTTGCGCCACATAAATCATAATTTTCTCCTTAAAGCACACTATTCTCTATCTAAAGTAAAGAAATATTTTCTCACCTTAGCAAATACTTTGAGTTTGAAAACAGTCTAAGAAACACACCAATTTGTCTTCAGCAGAGCAAAAGGTATGCACTCCAGAGTCTGCAGCTATCAAAAGCACAGAAATGGTGTAATTCTTCACACATATTTCTCATGTCACCCAATCAAAACTCTTCCCTCACTTTTTTTCAAATGAAAACCCTTCCCCCTCTGCCCTTTCTGCCTATTTTCCATAGCAACCACCTCTTGGAGAAACTCTGGTGTTTGCAAATTCACACAACAATGTTGCAATTGAACTCTGAACTCTCAGTGCACCTGCATATCCAGTGCTTTCTTTCATTTAATGATTTTTTATTGACCACTCAAAATACATCTTTCAAACAACACATCTGTACACCCTAACTTTCTGTTTTCATCAATCAAAATCCACCAATCACTGTTACTACTTCATGAACACAGAAACTCCACAGTTTTTTTCATTTCAAACTCACATTTTTTCAACTGCCATTTCATTGCCACACTTCATCTGACTGCAGGAGAACCTTCTCTCACCATGTTTTCTGTCTGGATTGTTGGTCATAGTTATATTCACTGGGCTCAAAGGTACGTTGAAAGCAGGAATTTACCTAACCTCAATTTACAAGATGTGGAAATTAAGTGGTTTGGCCACAGAGGATTAAAATGTCACCAATTGATACCATTGGTGAAAACCTTTATGCATTTGCCAAAACCTGACCTGTTAATTGTGCACTGTGGAGGTAATGACTTGGGCACTTTGACTGGTGTAGGTCTGGAAATGCTTTTAAAGGACACCTTTGAGCAATTAATGGCACTTTTTCCTCAGACTGCCTTGGTATATTCAAATATATGCCAAAGACAGAAATGGAGGTGGTCAAACCAATTTTGTCCACAAATTGAGAAGTCGAGGAAGCATGTAAACAAATCTGTTTCAGCTTACATGAGAGACCATGGAATGGGCTCCCTGTACAACAATAACTTGCGTTACTACATGCAAGATATCTACAGAGGAGATGGAGTTCACTTCTCAGATGAGGGCAACAGAGTTTTCACTCTGAATTTAAAAATGTGCATTGGTACCTACTTATAAGTACCAAAATGTACCATAAACCCAAAAGCTCTTCTCAGAGCTACCCTACATCTAATCACTCACAATTATTATTTTACTCTAACTTTTTTCACTAATTTTCAACAAAGTACACTCCCTGGGGCGCTACCCGGTACGCGTACCGGGAGCTAACCTCGCGAAATTTTTTAAAAAAATGTTTTTTTTTCGCACATATAAACCTCCTCAGCCACCCTCAGAAAACCTAGGGGGTCAAGATAAGTCTACCGTGCCCCCTTCTACCCATTCTGAACATTATTTGCCCTCCATCTTGTATCTTAATTCGACCGAAACACAAAATGGTGGACTCCCGGAACGCTTAAGGTACGCGAACCGGGGCGCTCAACGGTTCGCGTACCGGGTCGCTCCCTGGGAAAAAAAGGTGGGAAAGTAGTTCACAGAAAAGCCACTGGAGACAATTTCACCAAATATAGATTAGCTCATACTACATACCAATCCCTACCATTTTCACAAATTTGATTGGAATTCCATTTAGCCATTTAGCCTGTAGACCTCTCTAAATACCGTGAGGTAAATTACTTCACAAAACACATCTGAAATGTTGGAATTGACAACCAATTAAAATGTTACTTTCATTTTCTACTTTTTTTACCTCACATTTGATTGGTTATGTACCCGAATATATATAAAGGAAGAGAAGGAAACACAGCCATTTTGACTACTACTTCCTGGTGTACATTTCAATAGGATTTTCATTAATAACTTCAACTTCTTTTTAAAGGTAAGTTGTTATTTTTAAAACTGAAGTATATTGTGCACTTTAAGTTAATATGGCAAACTTTTTCTGTTAGTTATATACTATCCCTCTGTAGTACTTATAAATTTAGATACACTTTTTTATATTCCTACTTCCACTCTGATACTATACACTGCCCAAAGATAAATTCTCTGTTAAAAACTGCCTATCTAAAATTAATCCCAACAGTGCCCTACCTCTACTAATATATATTTTTTTTATGCAAATTTCAGGAAAAATGGAAAGTGAACAAAACATTTCATTTGAAATTGTCCTTCCAGAGTCCAACACAGAAATCATTGATCCAAATGAGATTGAATTTATGGATGAAACTTGGGACCAAGAACTACTGCAATGTGTACAAGCAGTAGATAACCTCCTTGCAAATGAGGACATTTTACAACCTCAGAGACTACAATCTATATTCCATGATTATTATGAAATTTCTGACAATGAAATGTTAGAAAGTTTAATAAATTATGAAACACAATAAAAAAAGCTTAAAAAAAAAAACAAAAATAAATAATCAACAAAACCAACAATCAATTAACATACAGCATTTGAAAAGTCTATCATTCATTTTTCATTGTGATACGCTCCCCAGAACGCTTCCCGGTTCGCGTACCGGGCGCTAACCACGAAAAAAAACAAAAAAAAATTTTTTTTTTTTGCTTAGCGGGGCCCCTTTAAAGCCTCCACATCAAACCTAGGGGGTCAGGGAGGATCTACTATGCCCCCTTATGGTCATTTCCCCCTTTGTTTTGTCCTCCTCTTGTCACTCGATCCTACCGAGAGACAAGATGGCGGCCGCTCCGGACTGTTTAGAATGTTGACAGACACCGGAGAGCCAATCAACTTCGCTACGCGAAGTTCCGTTACGCGTCAAGTACGCGTACCGGGGCGCTGCCTGGTCCGCGCTTACAGATATATATCTTTTTTTGAACGTTATTTTCTCAAAATCCACTGCAGCACATATATTGAGACCTACAAAAGGCACATCGGGCTACCAGTCCCTACAATTTTGCCAAGTTTCGTGCAAATCCATTCAGCCGTTCGGGCTAAAAGTGAGGCTAACCGCCCTATGGAAAACTCAATGTTAAAAACACGTTTTGGGACCCCCCTTTTTTCTCGGCCCCCCCTGGACCAACTCCCCCCAAATTTCCAGTGGCTGCTCAGAAACAAAATGTTCCATTTTGCTGAAAATTTCAGCCAATTCCGTCCACAAACGCCAAAGTTATTAGACATAGAATTTTAAAAAAACCCATAGAGAAAAAATCCTAACTATATATACCTACTGGCGACCGCCAGTAGGTAATATATATATATATATATATATATATATATATATATATATATATATTACCTACTGGCGGTCGCCAGTAGGTATATATAGTTAGGATTTTTTTCTTATGGGATTATTGAAAATTCTATGTCGAATAACTTTGGCGTTTGAGGACGGAATTGGCTGAAATTTTCAGGAAAATGGAACATTTTGTTTCTGAGCAGCCCCTGAAAATTTGGGGGTGTTTTGTCAAGGGGGGCCGAGAAAAAAGGGGGGTCCCAAAACGCGTTTTTCCCATGCAGTTTTCCATAGGGCGGTTGGACTCACTTTTAGCTCGAACGGCTGAATGGATTTACACGAAACTTGGCAAAATTGTAGATATTGTTTGGCCGATGTGCCTTTGCTAGGTCTCAATATATGTGCTCCAGTGGATTTTGATAAATTAACGTTCCAAAAAATATATATATCTGTAACAGCGCTCCGGTTAGCGCCCCGGTTCGCGTACCTGACGCGTAACGGAACTTCGCGAAGCAAAGCTGATTGGCTCTCCGGTGTCTGTCAACATTCTAAACAGTCCGGAGCGGCCCCCATCTTGTCTCTTGGTAGGATCGAGAGACAAGAGGTGAAGAAAAACGAAGGGGGAAATTAATGAAATGGGGCAAGGTAGACCACTCCTGACCCCCTAAGATTGATGAGGGGGCAATAAAAGTTCCCGCGGGACAAAAAAAAAAAAATCCGTTTTTTCGCGGTACAGGCGCGCCCCGGTTCGCGGACCGGGAAGCTAACCGATAGCGTAACGGGAGTCCGCCATCTTGTGTTTCGGATGAATTTAGACACAAAATGGAGGATAAAGAATGTTGGGAAAGGGTATAAGGGGGCACAGGAGACGTATCCTGACCCCCTAGGTTTTCTAAGGGTGGCTGAGGAGACTCATATATGTCGAACCGGGTAGCGCACCGGGAAGCGAACAAAAGTGAAAATTAGTGAAAAAAGGTACATTTGACATTTTTAAAGAGTAATCATAGTTAAGGTAGCTCCGAAAAGAGCTTTTGGGTTCTGTGTAAGTTCTAGGTACTTATAAGTAGGTACCAATACATAGTCTTAAATTCAGGATGAAAATTCTGTTCCCCTCATCTGAGAAGTGAACTCCATCTGCTCTGTAGATATCTTGCATGTAGTAACGCAAGTTATTGTTGTAGATGGAGCCCATTCCATGGTCTCTCATGTAAGCTGAAACAGACTTATTTACATGCTTCCTCGATTTCTCAATTTGTGGACAAAATTGGTTGGACCACCTCCATTTCTGTCTTTGGCATATATTTGAATATACCAAGGCAGTTTGAGGAAAAAGTGCCATCAATTGCTCAAAGGTGTCCTTTAAAAGCATTTCCAGACCTACCCCAGTCAAAGTGCCCAAGTCATTTCCTCCACAGTGCACAATTAACAGGTCAGGTTTTGGCAAATGCAAAAAGGTTTTCACCAATGGTATCAATTGGTGACATCTTAATCCTCTGTGGCCAATCCAGTTGATTTCCACATTTTGTAAATTGAGGTTGTGTAAATTTCTGTTATCAGCATACCTTTGAGCCCAGTGGATGTAACTATGTCCAACAATCCAGACAGAAAACATGGTGAGAGGAGGTTATGCTGCAGTCAGATGAAGTGTGGGTATGAAATGGCAGTTGAAACAGTAGGAGTTTATAATCAAAAAAACTGTGGAGTTTCTGTGCTAATGATTCAGTAGCAGTGATTGGTGGATTTTGATTGCTGAAAACAGAAAGTTAGGGTGCATGGATGAGTTCTTTGAATGATGTAATTTGAATTGTCAAGAAAAAATAATTTTATGAAAGATTGCACTGGATATGCAGGTGTACTGAGAGTTCAGAGTTCAATTGAAACATTGGTGTGTGAACTTGTAAACATGAGAGGTCTTTCAGGAGGTGGTTGCTATGGAAAAAAGGCAGAAAGGGCAGAGGGGGGAAGGGTGTTGATTTGAAAAAAGTGAGGGAATAGTTTTGATTGGGTGACATGAGAGATATGTGTGATGAATTACAGCATTTCTGTGCCATTGTTGGTTGCAGCCTCTGGAGTGCATACCCTTTGCTATGCTAAAGAAAAATTGGTGTGTGTCTGAGACTGTTTTGAAACTCAAAAAGTATTTGCTAAGGTGAGAAAAGATTCATTTAATTTAGATAGAGAATAGTATGCTTTAGGGAGAAAATTATGAAGAAAGTTGTGTATTTAAAATGTTGCTTTGTGTCAAGTGTTTTACAAATAGATTTTGTTTCTTTGAGTTACATAGCCATGTTAAAAGTGACGCAAAAATGGTGCAAGGGCCTTAAAAATACGCTTTCATGTGTGTTAGGGCATTTTAAGTCACTTCCCCATGAATGTGGGTGAATAATTGGTTTACTTGATGTGTTTAAAAACGTTTCTTGAAGTAAATTAGGTTTCTTGATATGTACTGCTAGAGTTTCATAGGCTGCTTGGGGCATATTTACAAGGCCTTTGAGTCACTTTGACGTTATTTTCCCCATTTTAATTTAAGTCATTTCCCCGTGGTGCAAGGTCCTTGTAAATACGCCCCCATTTGTGCTTGGCAAATTTAGATTTTGTTTCTTTTAGTTACATAGCCATGTTAAAAGTGATGCAAAAATGGTGCAAGGGCCTTAAAAATACGCTTTCATGTGTGTTAGGGCATTTTAAGTCACTTCCCCATGAATGTGGGTGAATAATTGGTTTACTTGATGTGTTTAAAAACGTTTCTTGAAGTCAATTAGGTTTCTTGATATGTACTGCTAGAGTTTCATAGGCTGCTTGGGGCATATTTACAAGGCCTTTGAGTCACTTTGACGTTATTTTCCCCATTTTAATTTAAGTCATTTCCCCATGGTGCAAGGTCCTTGTAAATACGCCCCCATGTGTGCTTGGCAAATTTAGATTTTGTTTCTTTGAGTTACATAGCCATGTTAAAAGTGACGCAAAAATGGTGCAAGGCCCTTAAAAATACGCTTTCATGTGTGTTAGGGCATTTTAAGTCACTTCCCCATCAATGTGGGTGAATAATTGGTTTACTTGATGTGTTTAAAAACGTTTCTTGAAGTAAATTAGGTTTCTTGATATGTATTGCTAGAGTTTCATAGGCTGCTTGAGGCATATTTACAAGGCCTTTGAGTAACTTTGACGTTATTTTCCCCATTTTAATTTAAGTCATTTCCCCGTGGTGCAAGGTCCTTGTAAATACGCCCCCATGTGTGCTTGGCAAATTTAGATTTTGTTTCTTTGAGTTACATAGCCATGTTAAAAGTGACGCAAAAATGGTGCAAGGGCCTTAAAAATACGCTTTCATGTGTGTTAGGGCATTTTAAGTCACTTCCCCATGAATGTGGGTGAATAATTGGTTTACTTGATGTGTTTAAAAACGTTTCTTGAAGTAAATTAGGTTTCTTGATATGTACTGCTAGAGTTTCATAGGCTGCTTGGGGCATATTTACAAGGCCTTTGAGTCACTTTGACGTTATTTTCCCCATTTTAATTTAAGTCATTTCCCCGTGGTGCAAGGTCCTTATAAATACGCACCCATGTGTGCTTGGCAAATTAAGATTTTGTTTCTTTGAGTTACATGGCCATGTTAAAAGTGACGCAAAAATGGTGCAAGGCCCTTAAAAATACGCTTTCATGTGTGTTAGGGCATTTTAAGTCACTTCCCCATGAATGTGGGTGAATAATTGGTTTACTTGATGTGTTTAAAAACGTTTCTTGAAGTAAATTAGGTTTCTTGATATGTACTGCTAGAGTTTCATAGGCTGCTTGGGGCATATTTACAAGGCCTTTGAGTCACTTTGACGTTATTTTCCCCATTTTAATTTAAGTCATTTCCCCGTGGTGCAAGGTCCTTGTAAATACGCCCCCATTTGTGCTTGGCAAATTTAGATTTTGTTTCTTTTAGTTACATAGCCATGTTAAAAGTGATGCAAAAATGGTGCAAGGGCCTTAAAAATACGCTTTCATGTGTGTTAGGGCATTTTAAGTCACTTCCCCATGAATGTGGGTGAATAATTGGTTTACTTGATGTGTTTAAAAACGTTTCTTGAAGTCAATTAGGTTTCTTGATATGTACTGCTAGAGTTTCATAGGCTGCTTGGGGCATATTTACAAGGCCTTTGAGTCACTTTGACGTTATTTTCCCCATTTTAATTTAAGTCATTTCCCCATGGTGCAAGGTCCTTGTAAATACGCCCCCATGTGTGCTTGGCAAATTTAGATTTTGTTTCTTTGAGTTACATAGCCATGTTAAAAGTGACGCAAAAATGGTGCAAGGCCCTTAAAAATACGCTTTCATGTGTGTTAGGGCATTTTAAGTCACTTCCCCATGAATGTGGGTGAATAATTGGTTTACTTGATGTGTTTAAAAACGTTTCTTGAAGTAAATTAGGTTTCTTGATATGTATTGCTAGAGTTTCATAGGCTGCTTGAGGCATATTTACAAGGCCTTTGAGTAACTTTGACGTTATTTTCCCCATTTTAATTTAAGTCATTTCCCCGTGGTGCAAGGTCCTTGTAAATACGCCCCCATGTGTGCTTGGCAAATTTAGATTTTGTTTCTTTGAGTTACATAGCCATGTTAAAAGTGACGCAAAAATGGTGCAAGGGCCTTAAAAATACGCTTTCATGTGTGTTAGGGCATTTTAAGTCACTTCCCCATGAATGTGGGTGAATAATTGGTTTACTTGATGTGTTTAAAAACGTTTCTTGAAGTCAATTAGGTTTCTTGATATGTACTGCTAGAGTTTCATAGACTGCTTGGGGCATATTTACAAGGCCTTTGAGTCACTTTGATGTTATTTTCCCCATTTTAATTTAAGTCATTTCCCCGTGGTGCAAGGTCCTTGTAAATACGCACCCATGTGTGCTTGGCAAATTAAGATTTTGTTTCTTTGAGTTACATGGCCATGTTAAAAGTGACGCAAAAATGGTGCAAGGCCCTTAAAAATACGCTTTCATGTGTGTTAGGGCATTTTAAGTCACTTCCCCATGAATGTGGGTGAATAATTGGTTTACTTGATGTGTTTAAAAACGTTTCTTGAAGTAAATTAGGTTTCTTGATATGTACTGCTAGAGTTTCATAGGCTGCTTGGGGCATATTTACAAGGCCTTTGAGTCACTTTGACGTTATTTTCCCCATTTTAATTTAAGTCATTTCCCCGTGGTGCAAGGTCCTTGTAAATACGCCCCCATTTGTGCTTGGCAAATTTAGATTTTGTTTCTTTTAGTTACATAGCCATGTTAAAAGTGATGCAAAAATGGTGCAAGGGCCTTAAAAATACGCTTTCATGTGTGTTAGGGCATTTTAAGTCACTTCCCCATGAATGTGGGTGAATAATTGGTTTACTTGATGTGTTTAAAAACGTTTCTTGAAGTCAATTAGGTTTCTTGATATGTACTGCTAGAGTTTCATAGGCTGCTTGGGGCATATTTACAAGGCCTTTGAGTCGCTTTGACGTTATTTTCCCCATTTTAATTTAAGTCATTTCCCCATGGTGCAAGGTCCTTGTAAATACGCCCCCATGTGTGCTTGGCAAATTTAGATTTTGTTTCTTTGAGTTACATAGCCATGTTAAAAGTGACGCAAAAATGGTGCAAGGCCCTTAAAAATACGCTTTCATGTGTGTTAGGGCATTTTAAGTCACTTCCCCATGAATGTGGGTGAATAATTGGTTTACTTGATGTGTTTAAAAACGTTTCTTGAAGTCAATTAGGTTTCTTGATATGTATTGCTAGAGTTTCATAGGCTGCTTGAGGCATATTTACAAGGCCTTTGAGTAACTTTGACGTTATTTTCCCCATTTTAATTTAAGTCATTTCCCCGTGGTGCAAGGTCCTTGTAAATACGCCCCCATGTGTGCTTGGCAAATTTAGATTTTGTTTCTTTGAGTTACATAGCCATGTTAAAAGTGACGCAAAAATGGTGCAAGGGCCTTAAAAATACGCTTTCATGTGTGTTAGGGCATTTTAAGTCACTTCCCCATGAATGTGGGTGAATAATTGGTTTACTTGATGTGTTTAAAAACGTTTCTTGAAGTAAATTAGGTTTCTTGATATGTACTGCTAGAGTTTCATAGGCTGCTTGGGGCATATTTACAAGGCCTTTGAGTCACTTTGACGTTATTTTCCCCATTTTAATTTAAGTCATTTCCCCGTGGTGCAAGGTCCTTATAAATACGCACCCATGTGTGCTTGGCAAATTAAGATTTTGTTTCTTTGAGTTACATGGCCATGTTAAAAGTGACGCAAAAATGGTGCAAGGCCCTTAAAAATACGCTTTCATGTGTGTTAGGGCATTTTAAGTCACTTCCCCATGAATGTGGGTGAATAATTGGTTTACTTGATGTGTTTAAAAACGTTTCTTGAAGTAAATTAGGTTTCTTGATATGTACTGCTAGAGTTTCATAGGCTGCTTGGGGCATATTTACAAGGCCTTTGAGTCACTTTGACGTTATTTTCCCCATTTTAATTTAAGTCATTTCCCCGTGGTGCAAGGTCCTTGTAAATACGCCCCCATTTGTGCTTGGCAAATTTAGATTTTGTTTCTTTTAGTTACATAGCCATGTTAAAAGTGATGCAAAAATGGTGCAAGGGCCTTAAAAATACGCTTTCATGTGTGTTAGGGCATTTTAAGTCACTTCCCCATGAATGTGGGTGAATAATTGGTTTACTTGATGTGTTTAAAAACGTTTCTTGAAGTCAATTAGGTTTCTTGATATGTACTGCTAGAGTTTCATAGGCTGCTTGGGGCATATTTACAAGGCCTTTGAGTCACTTTGACGTTATTTTCCCCATTTTAATTTAAGTCATTTCCCCGTGGTGCAAGGTCCTTGTAAATACGCCCCCATGTGTGCTTGGCAAATTTAGATTTTGTTTCTTTGTGTTACATAGCCATGTTAAAAGTGACGCAAAAATGGTGCAAGGCACTTAAAAATACGCTTTCATGTGTGTTAGGGCATTTTAAGTCACTTCCCCATGAATGTGGGTGAATAATTGGTTTACTTGATGTGTTTAAAAACGTTTCTTGAAGTAAATTAGGTTTCTTGATATGTATTGCTAGAGTTTCATAGGCTGCTTGAGGCATATTTACAAGGCCTTTGAGTAACTTTGACGTTATTTTCCCCATTTTAATTTAAGTCATTTCCCCGTGGTGCAAGGTCCTTGTAAATACGCCCCCATGTGTGCTTGGCAAATTTAGATTTTGTTTCTTTGAGTTACATAGCCATGTTAAAAGTGACGCAAAAATGGTGCAAGGGCCTTAAAAATACGCTTTCATGTGTGTTAGGGCATTTTAAGTCACTTCCCCATGAATGTGGGTGAATAATTGGTTTACTTGATGTGTTTAAAAACGTTTCTTGAAGTCAATTAGGTTTCTTGATATGTACTGCTAGAGTTTCATAGACTGCTTGGGGCATATTTACAAGGCCTTTGAGTCACTTTGATGTTATTTTCCCCATTTTAATTTAAGTCATTTCCCCGTGGTGCAAGGTCCTTGTAAATACGCACCCATGTGTGCTTGGCAAATTAAGATTTTGTTTCTTTGAGTTACATGGCCATGTTAAAAGTGACGCAAAAATGGTGCAAGGCCCTTAAAAATACGCTTTCATGTGTGTTAGGGCATTTTAAGTCACTTCCCCATGAATGTGGGTGAATAATTGGTTTACTTGATGTGTTTAAAAACGTTTCTTGAAGTAAATTAGGTTTCTTGATATGTACTGCTAGAGTTTCATAGGCTGCTTGGGGCATATTTACAAGGCCTTTGAGTCACTTTGACGTTATTTTCCCCATTTTAATTTAAGTCATTTCCCCGTGGTGCAAGGTCCTTGTAAATACGCCCCCATTTGTGCTTGGCAAATTTAGATTTTGTTTCTTTTAGTTACATAGCCATGTTAAAAGTGATGCAAAAATGGTGCAAGGGCCTTAAAAATACGCTTTCATGTGTGTTAGGGCATTTTAAGTCACTTCCCCATGAATGTGGGTGAATAATTGGTTTACTTGATGTGTTTAAAAACGTTTCTTGAAGTCAATTAGGTTTCTTGATATGTACTGCTAGAGTTTCATAGGCTGCTTGGGGCATATTTACAAGGCCTTTGAGTCACTTTGACGTTATTTTCCCCATTTTAATTTAAGTCATTTCCCCATGGTGCAAGGTCCTTGTAAATACGCCCCCATGTGTGCTTGGCAAATTTAGATTTTGTTTCTTTGAGTTACATAGCCATGTTAAAAGTGACGCAAAAATGGTGCAAGGCCCTTAAAAATACGCTTTCATGTGTGTTAGGGCATTTTAAGTCACTTCCCCATGAATGTGGGTGAATAATTGGTTTACTTGATGTGTTTAAAAACGTTTCTTGAAGTCAATTAGGTTTCTTGATATGTATTGCTAGAGTTTCATAGGCTGCTTGAGGCATATTTACAAGGCCTTTGAGTAACTTTGACGTTATTTTCCCCATTTTAATTTAAGTCATTTCCCCGTGGTGCAAGGTCCTTGTAAATACGCCCCCATGTGTGCTTGGCAAATTTAGATTTTGTTTCTTTGAGTTACATAGCCATGTTAAAAGTGACGCAAAAATGGTGCAAGGGCCTTAAAAATACGCTTTCATGTGTGTTAGGGCATTTTAAGTCACTTCCCCATGAATGTGGGTGAATAATTGGTTTACTTGATGTGTTTAAAAACGTTTCTTGAAGTAAATTAGGTTTCTTGATATGTACTGCTAGAGTTTCATAGGCTGCTTGGGGCATATTTACAAGGCCTTTGAGTCACTTTGACGTTATTTTCCCCATTTTAATTTAAGTCATTTCCCCGTGGTGCAAGGTCCTTATAAATACGCACCCATGTGTGCTTGGCAAATTAAGATTTTGTTTCTTTGAGTTACATGGCCATGTTAAAAGTGACGCAAAAATGGTGCAAGGCCCTTAAAAATACGCTTTCATGTGTGTTAGGGCATTTTAAGTCACTTCCCCATGAATGTGGGTGAATAATTGGTTTACTTGATGTGTTTAAAAACGTTTCTTGAAGTAAATTAGGTTTCTTGATATGTACTGCTAGAGTTTCATAGGCTGCTTGGGGCATATTTACAAGGCCTTTGAGTCACTTTGACGTTATTTTCCCCATTTTAATTTAAGTCATTTCCCCGTGGTGCAAGGTCCTTGTAAATACGCCCCCATTTGTGCTTGGCAAATTTAGATTTTGTTTCTTTTAGTTACATAGCCATGTTAAAAGTGATGCAAAAATGGTGCAAGGGCCTTAAAAATACGCTTTCATGTGTGTTAGGGCATTTTAAGTCACTTCCCCATGAATGTGGGTGAATAATTGGTTTACTTGATGTGTTTAAAAACGTTTCTTGAAGTCAATTAGGTTTCTTGATATGTACTGCTAGAGTTTCATAGGCTGCTTGGGGCATATTTACAAGGCCTTTGAGTCACTTTGACATTATTTTCCCCATTTTAATTTAAGTCATTTCCCCATGGTGCAAGGTCCTTGTAAATACGCCCCCATGTGTGCTTGGCAAATTTAGATTTTGTTTCTTTGAGTTACATAGCCATGTTAAAAGTGACGCAAAAATGGTGCAAGGCCCTTAAAAATACGCTTTCATGTGTGTTAGGGCATTTTAAGTCACTTCCCCATGAATGTGGGTGAATAATTGGTTTACTTGATGTGTTTAAAAACGTTTCTTGAAGTAAATTAGGTTTCTTGATATGTATTGCTAGAGTTTCATAGGCTGCTTGAGGCATATTTACAAGGCCTTTGAGTAACTTTGACGTTATTTTCCCCATTTTAATTTAAGTCATTTCCCCGTGGTGCAAGGTCCTTGTAAATACGCCCCCATGTGTGCTTGGCAAATTTAGATTTTGTTTCTTTGAGTTACATAGCCATGTTAAAAGTGACGCAAAAATGGTGCAAGGGCCTTAAAAATACGCTTTCATGTGTGTTAGGGCATTTTAAGTCACTTCCCCATGAATGTGGGTGAATAATTGGTTTACTTGATGTGTTTAAAAACGTTTCTTGAAGTCAATTAGGTTTCTTGATATGTACTGCTAGAGTTTCATAGACTGCTTGGGGCATATTTACAAGGCCTTTGAGTCACTTTGATGTTATTTTCCCCATTTTAATTTAAGTCATTTCCCCGTGGTGCAAGGTCCTTGTAAATACGCACCCATGTGTGCTTGGCAAATTAAGATTTTGTTTCTTTGAGTTACATGGCCATGTTAAAAGTGACGCAAAAATGGTGCAAGGCCCTTAAAAATACGCTTTCATGTGTGTTAGGGCATTTTAAGTCACTTCCCCATGAATGTGGGTGAATAATTGGTTTACTTGATGTGTTTAAAAACGTTTCTTGAAGTAAATTAGGTTTCTTGATATGTACTGCTAGAGTTTCATAGGCTGCTTGGGGCATATTTACAAGGCCTTTGAGTCACTTTGACGTTATTTTCCCCATTTTAATTTAAGTCATTTCCCCGTGGTGCAAGGTCCTTGTGAATACGCCCCCATTTGTGCTTGGCAAATTTAGATTTTGTTTCTTTTAGTTACATAGCCATGTTAAAAGTGATGCAAAAATGGTGCAAGGGCCTTAAAAATACGCTTTCATGTGTGTTAGGGCATTTTAAGTCACTTCCCCATGAATGTGGGTGAATAATTGGTTTACTTGATGTGTTTAAAAACGTTTCTTGAAGTCAATTAGGTTTCTTGATATGTACTGCTAGAGTTTCATAGGCTGCTTGGGGCATATTTACAAGGCCTTTGAGTCACTTTGACGTTATTTTCCCCATTTTAATTTAAGTCATTTCCCCATGGTGCAAGGTCCTTGTAAATACGCCCCCATGTGTGCTTGGCAAATTTAGATTTTGTTTCTTTGAGTTACATAGCCATGTTAAAAGTGACGCAAAAATGGTGCAAGGCCCTTAAAAATACGCTTTCATGTGTGTTAGGGCATTTTAAGTCACTTCCCCATGAATGTGGGTGAATAATTGGTTTACTTGATGTGTTTAAAAACGTTTCTTGAAGTAAATTAGGTTTCTTGATATGTATTGCTAGAGTTTCATAGGCTGCTTGAGGCATATTTACAAGGCCTTTGAGTAACTTTGACGTTATTTTCCCCATTTTAATTTAAGTCATTTCCCCGTGGTGCAAGGTCCTTGTAAATACGCCCCCATGTGTGCTTGGCAAATTTAGATTTTGTTTCTTTGAGTTACATAGCCATGTTAAAAGTGACGCAAAAATGGTGCAAGGGCCTTAAAAATACGCTTTCATGTGTGTTAGGGCATTTTAAGTCACTTCCCCATGAATGTGGGTGAATAATTGGTTTACTTGATGTGTTTAAAAACGTTTCTTGAAGTCAATTAGGTTTCTTGATATGTACTGCTAGAGTTTCATAGACTGCTTGGGGCATATTTACAAGGCCTTTGAGTCACTTTGATGTTATTTTCCCCATTTTAATATAAGTCATTTCCCCGTGGTGCAAGGTCCTTGTAAATACGCACCCATGTGTGCTTGGCAAATTTAAGTACTGACAGGGTGTGCTTCTACATAGGAGCTGTGTTGTGTTTTCAAATTATGACCAGAAAATAGTTTTTTTTTTTAAAGAAATGCTTTTCACATTTATGGGAAGGTCATAATGGTGTCTGCTTCTTTAAATAAATATTTTACTTTCCACCATGAATATGTGAGAATATTTTTCCTTGTTTGCCGGTTTAAAAACACGTTTCTTGAAGTCATTAAGGTTTCACAATATGTTCTGCAAGAGTTTCATAGTCACTATGATGATAATGATATACATTTAGAACTGTGTAGGAGGCATGGAGAAACTGAGGCTTCTGTAAGTGTCAAGGGAGGTGAGTAATGTACATTGCTCTGTTGCATACAGTCCTCATCTTCTGCGTACTCTTGGATATGCTAGACTACATCTGCACAATGAGATACCTAAGCTGAGGAAACACAGGTGATGTGATTGTGAATTGAGCATAAATATTTGCACGTTTTTCAATTACATCACCTGTGTTTTCTAACATTACGAATCACATTGTGCAGATGAGGTTTACGCCTGTCCAGGGAGACAGAGGAGGTCTGGCCTTTGTTCAAGAGTGCAGTGGACATGACTCACTTCATTGGTAGACCTGCACATGTATTATCTCCTCTGTACTCTTCAACAAGCCTAAATTTCATCTGCAACCCTGAGTAGGCCTCACCTCAAACAAACCTCTGGATAGGCCACACCTTATCGTCATCCGGAATCAATCATTTAAATTGTTAGGGGCAAATTTATGATGGCCGTGTGCCTCTTTTGCGCCGCTGTTGCGTCACTTTTGTGACGCAGCAGTGGTGCAAAAGATGCACCATGTTGCAAGATAGGCCTCACTTCATCTGCAACAAGATACCGTCAGTTTAAACTGTATACATTTAGGACTGTGTATGGGGCATGGAGAAGCTGAATCTTCTGTAAGTGTCAAAATTGTTGCATACAGTGCTCACCTTCTGCGTATTCTTTGATATGCTAGACTACATCTGCACAATGAGATACCTAAGCTGAGGAAACACAGGTGATGTGATTGTGAATTGAGCATAAATATTTGCACGTTTTTCAATTACATCACCTGTGTTTTCTAACATTACGAATCACATTGTGCAGATGAGGTTTACGCCTGTCCAGGGAGACAGAGGACGTCTGGCCTTTGTTAAAGAGTGCAGTGGACATGACTCACTTCATTGGTAGGCGTGCACATATATTATCTCCTCTGTACTCTTCAACAAGCCTAAATTTCATCTGTAACCCTGAGTAGGCCTCACCTCAAACAAACCCCTGGATAGGCCACACCTTATCGGCATCCTGAACCAATCATTTAAAATGTTAGGGGCAGATTTATGATGGCCGTGTGCCTCTTTTGCGCCGCTGTGCGTCACTTTTGTGACGCAGCGGCGGCGCAAAAGATGCGCTATGTTGCGACATATTTACAACTTGATGCATCTAGGCAGATGTGTCACGGTGTAAAGTCCTGTGCCACATGAAACCTGCGTCAGGTTTCATGTGGGCGTTTTGTTGCAGGGTGGGCATTCATTTGCATGAAATCCCTGTAAAACCAACACAGTGAAATTTAGAAGATTTCACTGAGTCAGCTTTATGGCATTGCTGAATCAAATCCTTACGCCTGTTTGAAACAGGCATAAGGAGTGATGCACCATGCAATGTGTGGCTTGCCCCTGTGCATTGTAGTAGACATGTCGCGCTTACGACGTGATTCCTGCAATGCGCCGCTTTTGCGGCACAGATGCGTGACGCATCTGTGCTGTTTTTGCTCAATGGTGCTCCACATTGTAAATGCGGCACATCATGGGTGGCAGAGCAGCGGCGCACGTTAACTGGTGCATCCCTGGGGATGCGCCAGTTAACATAAATCTGCCCCTTTACATTTAAGTTAGCATGAGCGCAAAATCCGCTCCGCTCGCGGATTTTGCGGATTTTCGGTAAATTCGCGATCCGCGAACTCTCGCGAATTTACCGAAAATCCGCAATCCGCGAGCGGCGGATTCCTCGGTCAAAAGTTCAAGCCTAATTTACGATGGCGCCGGCAAGCTGCCAGCGCCATCCTCAAATAGTTACTTAATTAGCTTCAACAGGAAGCTCTAATAGATAAGATAAAGCAGGGGCTCGAGCGCCTGCTTTATTTTACCAATTGGAGCTTCCTGTTGAAGCTAATTAAGTAACTTTTTTACGATGGCGCTGGCAGCTTGCCGGCGCCATCGTAAATTATTTACAGCAGGGGCACAAAACGGTGGTGTCTTCTTGAATAAATATGAAGGGCAGGGTTCATTCTGGCACGACGGTCCTGGCACAAAAATTAAACCTCAACAGCAACCTGTGAATGCGTTATGCCACAAAAAACAGTCTACAAAACAATGATTAGTAATGAGGACCTGGGCAAGAGGCGATGGAACTTTAAGACGAGAATGGCGCACTTCTATTAGTTTTGACTAACAGGTTATATGTTGATGCTTTCATTTAATGGGGGAGTTGGCCAGCAAACTAAATAGACAGTGTTGCGAGTCCCTAAGCACAGCAACTTTAATAATTCACTTCAAAATCAGCAAAGCAGAGAATCCTGCCTGTAGCTCTTTGTATTTCACATGACCACACAGAAGAATGCAATTCGGATGAGAACTTCCTTATAGAATTCCAAAAAAGACCAATGGTTGCTGTGCTGTCAAAGGTTTTTTTTTCTTTAAGGGATTTTACACATCTTTCTAGGTTTTGCTATTTGTGTAGTGCACCAAACACTGTTGCCTGGTGAAGAAGCTCGCTCGTAAATAACAAAAAGGTTTTAATCCCCAGGAATTCCTCTCATCACAAATGGGATTATGGAATGATAAAACCATTCATCGCTGAGTATTTACCGCGTGCACTTATGGTCTAGGAGGCTGTGCTCTTACTTCTTAAAGGCGCAGCACCGTAAATCTTTCTCCCATGTGGCACAGGTCAGATGCTCTATGCCTAGGGCACAGAAGAGGATGTGATAGGGTTGTAAGCACGGATTGCAAGTGACATCATAAACAACATTTTTTCTATAAGCTTCACATTTCAAAGTAGGAGCACGCAATGTTTTATTAGTGCAACTGAAAAGATTGGCAAACAATTGAAAATGAATTTGTATAAAAAATGAAGATATGTTCACTGCTGCTCTGATCGGTCTCTGACCTTTTATACACACAAGAGGCATGTGCACTCGCATGGAAGCCCGTCCGTTTGGCCCCGCCCACACACTCGACGAAGCCCCGCCCCAAATCCGCCGATCCGCAAAATCCGCGGATTTTGCGTATCCACGATCCGTGAATTCGCAAATTCGTGAATCGTGGATCCGCAAAATCCGCCCATGCTTACATTTAAGTATGAGCAGGGGACACAGAGTTGGTGAGGCTTATCCAAGGTTAAGAAGAGATGAGTCCTGTTCACTGAAAACTTGGACATAGGCCTCACCTCCTCAGCATCGCTGGACATGGTTAAATAATATCTGCAAAATGTTACTCTTGTTAAACAATTTTACTATTATAGTCTCTGAGATTTGTCTCTTACTCTGCAACATCTCATTGTTGTTCTCTTTCTTTAAAGATAACGACAACATCAAGCATGAGTGATAATGAGCAATCTGTTGATCTCGATCTTATCATTGAACTTGTCATTGAAACATCAGTGGAAGTAGATCCCTTGGATGATTTAAATCCTGTGGATGATGAAGAATGTGATGAGGATGCCGATTTGTCAGAATTGTATGACATAGGGTGGGAAGCTGACCTGCTCGAGCCTATGGAACTATAAAGACTTAGTTTTAAAAGTTACTGGAAATGAAAAGTAACCATGTTAACCGTTTCATTTAAAATTAAATACAACTTCAAAAACAGCTTGTGTGAAGTGTCTTTAATAAAATAGTGAAATATGCTAATAAAATTAGTTCAGATTCACATATAAAAGAGCAAAGGTCAAATGTAGAAGCATTCCATTTCTTTGCTACTATTTGTGAGTTTTAAATTTGCCAATGCACTAAAAATTATTGTATGTAGAATTGACAAGTAGTGTGTTAATTTTTTTTACTGTTTGGTAATAGTGGTTAATAACATTTTTTATTATATTTTACCACAGATTCAACTGCAGATCATTTCAAAATTACACAATGCCTTCGAAGCAAAGATGGAGAAAGGCTACAAAATGTCAAACACAGCAGCTTACTACATGCTTGCAGCAGTCCTCTACAATAAAAACTTGTCAAGTCACCAAAAAAGGTCCGGGTAAGAGAACGAAATCTTTCCTAAGAAACATTTCCAGAAAAAAAAGTATCACTACAGAACATGTTTTAGTCCAGAAAAAGAGAGCCAATTTAAACGGAAAGGAAAGGCCACTCAAAAATGTTACTGCTAGAGCAGGAGATAACTCTGTGCATGGTAGTAGAAGGAAAAATCAGTTTAGGGACATTCGTAGACGAATGTTCCGCAACAGGATAATTGGCAATTTGTTAAAAAATATTAAGAAACGTCAACAGAAAGTGGCTTTTTATAAGAGAAAGAGAAACATTGAGAAAATTATTGATCAGGCATTCGAAATTAAGCGAGTTATTTATTTTGATAATCAATAGAATTAGGAAACTAAACAAGGTAATTTATAATTTCAAAACAAATAGTAGATGGAAGAGAACAGTTAATCGTAGTATTTTTGTGAAGTTTTTTCAGGAGAATGGATGCATAGTTCAAGTTGTGAGGCATTTTTTAATGAGGAGAGTTATTTCCAGGATAATTATTTGGTGCATGCAGTTGACACCAGTGGTCGAGCATATGAGGTGAAAGATGGTTGTCCGGTTGAAAAAGAAAAACTTGTGTCAACAGAGGCAGAAGAGGTGTTAGGTAATGAGGTTTTAGGAAGACGTCCTAAGGGATCAGTGTACACCTGGAAGTGTAGTAGTATTTGCAGTGTGCGACAGGATTCCATCAATTTGCTTTGTGATTTTGTACGGACATTTAATAAGAAAACTTTAAAACAGAAAATGAAGTTGTTGCAAGAATTAGATCCTTGCAGAGTGAGAGAAGTGACAGGTTTGCATGGTCATTCACTGGCTTGTCTTTCCAGGAGAGTATGCCAGAGTGTTTTTCATCATTTCAGGATGCTAGCAGTGCATCATAATAAAGTGAGGAAATTAGTTAGAATGTTGTATTATGCTAAGAGTCCAGCAATTATGCTTAAACAATTATGCACTGCTCTTTTGCATGGTTCTGAAGTAGATGTGAAGAATATTTGTGAAGAAATTGAGTTTTGTTACTTTGCAAGTAAAGAGAAGAATGTTGAAATTGACCCAGAAGAAGAAGGTAATGTGGAAGAGAGTGTCCAAGTTTCCAGTACAGATAATTTTCAGAAGGAAATTGCCACGTTTCAGGTGAAATCAAGTGAGAGGCCTAATTTCACTTGTGTGTGTTGTCGACGCATTTATTATAAGAATCAGACTAAGTTAGTGGATTTATATGCAAAAAGAGAAAGGGAAAATAATAGTGAATGGAAGGATTTCGCAACATACTTGATGGTAGAAAATTGTTTTGATTTGGGATCGGATCAACGTGTGTGTTGTAACAAATTAAATCAAAACCAGATGCCTGCTAGAGCGGTTCATAATATTCTGGAATTAGTTGACATTCCTTCCGAATTGAAGGATTTAAATACTTATGAATCTATTTTGATTCAAAGTGTCCATCACTTTCAGGCTATTGTACGAATGGAGCCAAAGACAGGGAAATTGCCTCCATCAGATTTACAGAGAGGATTAAAGGGAAGAGTTGTTTATTTGCCTCTAGATTTGAAGAAAAACATTAATACAATTGGAGTAGAGAAAGTGGAAGAGGAACCTCTGGTTATCTTAGTTAATGGGGTTCCAACAAAGAGTAAGAAAATCTGGCAAGATTTAGTGGATGTTAGGAAAGTCAAAAAGGCAACATTGTATTTGATGAAAAACAATAAGTACTACAAGAATGTATATGTTGCAGAAGAGGAAGTAAGTGAATAAGAGGACAGCGATTTGTGTGCTGGACAAATTGAGAAAGTAGAAGCCTCTAAAAATGAAGAAATATATGAACATTATAGTGTTCATCCTTTGCATTCCAAGGAAGTCATGGGGAATGCTATTGAGTTGTTTCAAATGAAACAAGCCAAAGGGAGTCCTATTAGTGTTTGGGAGGAAAGTTTGGAAGCTCAGTGTTTTCCACAACTATTTCCAACAGGTCAAGGAGGAAGATATGATGAGCGACCTGATCAAATTCCTGCTTCTGAATACCGGACTTTACGATTGTATGCAGAAGATCCTAGGTTTCGTCAATGCATTCCCTATTTGTTTCATCTACTGTTTGAAAGCGATCTGTCTGGACTGTCATATGCAGTGAACCACATCTTGAAAAGTGGTATACAGATGCAAAATATCTCGGCAAGGGACTTTATGGATAAAGTCAATGTGCAAGACAGTATTTTGGATTCTCACCTGATTAATCTCATGGCATGTCAGCGTGGTACTAATGAGTACTGGTACCGTCGACATGGAGATTTAAAATGTATGCTGAGGAACTTAGGAACTCCCACATGGTTCCTCACTCTCAGCTGTGCCGAGTATGGCTGGGAAGACTTACTTGAATTTCTACGAGAGGCAAATGGAAACATTGAAAATATCGAATTCAAGACACCCGGAGAACTGTGCTCGATATTGATAAAGGAGTGTATGCTGTAATTGGAACTGAGGGAGGTTTGGTCAAGCAAAGAAAATGCCAATTGGTAAATCATCGAAAATTGAGTGGCGAATCTCCTGAAAGAAAAGAGTTTTTCTATTTAGCTCTTTTGCAACTTTTCAAGCCTTGGCGTGCAGAAGAGGAACTGCTTGGAGATTTCCTCTGTTACGAAGACTCTTTCAATGCAGCCAAGGACACCATAGAATGTCCTGTTTTTCCAAAATATCTAGAAATGTTGAATGCGGAAATCAAGCAGGAAGCAACAATTGCAGCCGAGATTGCTAGAGACAGTTCTCATGACAGTCAGAGTTCTGTTTCATTGAGTCAGGATCCACTAGGAGGACCAGTTATCGAAAATGAAGCTGCCACTGCCATGATTGAAGTGGAAAGAGACATGGCACATGCTCAGGAGGATGCGGTTAACTTAGAAGATTTGGAAAGACAACTCAACGTTGAGCAGAGGAAAATATATGACGAAGTTACCAACCAAATTGATCATGGATTGAGTCATGAGAAGAAAGAATGCTCATGTATGTCGTTGAAGCCTGTCCGACTGTACGTGAGTGGAGAAGCAGGAACAGGAAAAAGTTTCCTCATTATAGCAATTTCATGTTATTTTCAGAAAAGAACTGAGTCATCGCTGTCTTGTGTTGTCACCGCTCCAACTGGACTGGCAGCACATAACATTAAAGGTATTACTTTGCATCGTCTACTGATGCTGCCAGTGGAGCATGATAACAAATTACAATACCACAAGTTATCTGGAGATGCTTGTTGTGAAGTTTCAAGAGTCTTGAGGAAAATGAAACTTCTTATCATTGACGAAGTAAGCATGGTTTCCAATGTCATGCTTGCCTTTGTGCATTTGAGAATGCAAGAAGTTCTTAAAACAGAGTATGATGTGTTATTTGGTGGCAAACACATCATTGTTTTCGGTGATCTTCTGCAGCTGACACCAGTGAAAGGACAAACAGTGTTTAAACTACTTACACATGAAGATACCAGGAAGTGCCTAGGGAGCATTGGCAACGTTAATATATGGTTAAACTTCAATTATGCTGAACTGTGTGAAAATATGCGTCAAGCGAAAGATGAAGATTATAAGAATATTCTACAAGATGTTAGAATCGGAAAAGTGACCGAGCATGGGAAAGAAGCTTTACATGCACGATTACTGTCAAATTTGTATCCAGAAGAAGACGTTGTGCCAGAGAATATTTTTCGGAAAATTACTGAGAAGAAATCTGGAATATGTTTGATGCCAACTCTTGCAGAATGTGCCATCTTCAACAACAAAATGTTGAATTTAGAAAACCAAGAGATTGTGAAACTGGAAGCTATTGACAGAATAGAGCATATGGGAGCAACAATTATTTTGTCTGAGAATTTGAAGTCAAAATTGGATTCATTAGAGAAGACTATATCTAAAACTGCTGGTTTTGAAAAGACTCTGAATGTGTGCTTAAATTGCCGTATCATTTTGAGAAGGAATTTACATGTTGAAAGAGGTCTGGTAAATGGATCAATGGGTAATGCTGTTGATTTTGAGAAATACAGAAATAGAGATGGAATTGAATTTTAAAAAATTAAATGTGATGGCATTGAGGAAGTACAGTTAATTGGTCGTTGCTCTGCTAGATTTTTGCTTGTAAAAGACTTAAATGTTCGCCGTAAGCAGTTTCCTGTTTGCTTGGCATATGCGGTGACAATCCATAAATCGCAAGGTTTAAGTGTAGACAGTGCATTGGTGAATATTGGCAGTTCTGTGTTCAAGGAGGGAATGGCATATGTGGCATTGTCACGAGTCAGAACTTTATCGGGATTATACTTGATTGAGTGTGATGTCACAAACATTTGTGCGGATCTAGATTGTGTTAAGGAATACAATAGGTTAAGAAGAGAGTATGCACCACATTTGCCTCAATATCCTTTGTTTGAGAAACGTGTGGTAGGCCGGAAACGAAGAAATGTGACCAATAGTAGGGAGATTGTAGCAAAAAGACGAAAAGTCGATGAACCCGAAATTATAAGCAGAAAGAAAATGGATTCTGTTGAAGATGTTGTTGGTTTTCAATTTCAAAATAGTTCTGGAGTCAACTGCTATGCTAATGTAGTGGTTAATGTTGTATTTTCTCTAGAAACTTTAAAAGAACAGATTGTGATCAATTCGGATCAAAGTTTTTGCTGTTTACTGAACTCTGTGTTAGAGAAATGTAGCACTGATAGAACAAAAATAGAAAGTGTGTCTGAAATTCGAAATCTGTTAGACAAATGTTCAGGTCAAACGCAATTCTCTCAAAATATTCAGCAAGATTGTCAGGAGTTTTTAATGTATATTCTTGATGTATTGCAAGATTAAGGTGTAGATGTAGATCATCTGTTTGGCCTTTCTTATCAATGGCAGCATGACTGTGAGAACTGTAGGGTTTCAAGTACTACTAGTGTAGACTCAGAAAGATTTATATATTTAACTTTGCCAGACAGTAAATCAGTGTCCTTTAATAAGCTACTAAAAGCAGCCGATCACAACATGGAGTGTAGCCAATGTAAGTCTGCAATGCTGTTCACATTATTTATACGAACATATGGCCAGTATGTCATTTTAATGTTCCAACGATGTAGGCCTGATGGAACAAAATTGACAACTTTAATTAAAAATGTTGTGGCTTCGCAGTTGTCAATATCAGGAAGGACTTTTGTAACTACAGCAATTATATATCATGACGGTCCTTCAACAACATCAGGACATTACACAGCTTATTTGAAGTCTTGAAACGGCTGGTCATTCTGCAATGATTCTGTTTTAACTTAAAAAAAAAAATTGCCTTATGACCTTAAAAATTCTTACCTGGTGTTTTTACAACCAAAATTTAGGGAAAGAATCTCGGGATTTGCTCTGAGGAATTTCAAGAGGTTCTAATGGCTCCTACACTATTTGGCCTTGAGGATAAGTGTAGTACAGAGTAATAAGTTATTTTTGAGTTTTAAGTAGTTCCTGAAAAAAAAGAAGGTTTTCTTACAGAAAGTGGTGGGCACGGATTAGTTAAAGGACAACAGAGTATTTCCCAAAGCAAACGGTGTTCTTACCATAACACTTGACGTCATGGAAAAATAACTGCACTTTGAATGAGTTCAGAAAAACTGTTTCTTTTAATAAGCTAATTCAAGCAGCCAATCAAAACATGGAGTAGAGGTAATGTAAGTCTGCAATGCTGTACACATTATTTGTACAAACTTTTGGTTATAATGTCATTTTAAAATTCCAACTATATAAACCTGATGAAAGTAAGTTTTCAACTTTAATTACAAATGTTGTGGCTACACAGTCGTTGATTTTAGGAAGAACATTTGTAACTGCAGCTATTATATGACATAATGGTCCTTTGACAACATCCGCTTATTACACAGCTTATTTAAAATGTAAAAAAAGCTGATGTTTCGGAAATGATTCACATTTGACTATGAAACAATGTTGCCTTTTGACTTAAAAATATTCTTACTTTCTGTTTTCAGAAGAGAGAATTTTAGGTAGGTAACTGGCCTATAATGATTCTAGGAGTTGATATAATTTTATGTACTGTTTTAAATTGCTTTGTGATTAAAAGTGATGTAGAGAATTAAATAATTGTAGTAGTCATAGAGGTAGTGTAAGTGTGCCTCATAGTAAGCAGTATCAGTGTCATAGGAAATGTGGAACATGAGTGAGCAAGAAGGGTGAGATATTACTAGTACAGGATTGTGAAAGTGATCTTGAACGTTTTCTTTCTGAAAGTTGCAGAAAATGACGGGATTTGCTTAGAAGAATTCCAAGAGTTATAAATGGCTCTTACACGATTTGGCCTTGAGGAGAAGTGCGGTAGAGAGCGAGAAGTCATTTATTGTATGTAACATATTTGTCAAAACGATGGAGCTTTTCTTTCAGAAAGTGGCGGGCTGAAAATAATAACAGCACAACAGAGTATAAGCTGTTCATAGGACATCCTTCGACGTCATGGAAAGTAAGTTACTTTTAAGGAGTTCTGATTTCTGATTGGTTATGTTATATGTTTTTTTTAAAAACAATCATTTTGATTGTGGTTTTTTTTCCCCGCTGTTATATGATGAATACCTTCAACTCACTGTTTTTAGTGAAATTTGATATATTCTGAGAACAGCAAAAATAAACCATTTAACATGTATAATTAATTCTGTACTTTGTATAGTGAATTTCAATTTGTACTCGTCTTATCTCATGCTCACTCATCTTTTACTACCTTCTATCAATCCTCCTTACATACTCACATTGCCTTTTGTTTTATTCTCTTTCACCCTTGCTATCTAACTCCACTTATCTTTCAACCTTTGTTTCCCTAATCCAACTCTGCTTTTTTCTTTTCTCCCTTGCACCATTTTTCAGCTTTTAGACCTTCTGCTTCGCTTGTCTTTTCCATCTTTCCTCCCTTTGTTTTCTAAATTAAATATTTTTGGGTTCTCCTTTTTTGGTGCAATCAGTTACTATAACTCACCCTCACTCATTTATCTTTCTTTGTTGCCTCACTCAGTCTGTATCTGACACTCTTTCCTTCACTTCCTCTGTCTCCTCTCTCACTCACTCTCTTTTCCTTATTCACCCTTTCCTTATATAGTTTACATTACTCACTTTCTTTTAGTAGCTTACACAACTTCAATTTAGTTTTCTCTTTTATCCTTCTTTTCTGTCACTGAAAGTATCTTCCTTTTTTTTCTCTTACTAATTTACTCTATTACAATTTCTTTTTGTCTCTGACTGTCTATCACCGTTTCTTTCTCTTTTTTTCTGCATGTTTATCTCTAACTTTATTTCTTTGTAAAATTGGATGATTTTCAATCTTTTCCCTTGTCTTTTCTAATTTTTAAATACATGTTTTAATATTTTTCAAATTTTTGTTCTTTCTTTCACAGATTGAAAGTATAAAAATAACAAGTGACTAAGTTAACGACAATTATAAGGTAAGTGTTTTGTACTCTTTTCGTTACATTTCTATCACATTTAACTTCTATTAGTTCCACTGCTTCATTTCTTTAACCCTCAGTTTCCTGCCTTTGCTACTTCCCTCATTCCTTTCTCTATTACTTACTTACTCTACTCCTTCCACTCCTTTTCTCAGTCCCTCTGTTCTCATAGTTCCTCACTCCTGTTCACTCACTCCGTCTCTAATACTCTTACTGTCTCTGACTGATCACTCTTTCACTAGTTCATTATGCTTTCTCCCTGTAGTTCAAGCACACTATGTTATTTACATTTCTTTGCTGTTTCAATTATTCCTTTTCTCTCACTTCTTCTTTTCTGCTTTCTGTTTTTTCTCTCTGTTATTCCACATGTTTTAACCTTAGTCACTGTCATACATCTTGTTTTATTCCTATTTACTTTCACTCACTCTTTTCTTAACACTTTCCCTCAGGGTTGTTCTTTTAGTCCGGTTCTATCCCTACATCTCATTCCACATCCTTTACTGTTTTTCTTCTTAATTTGAACATTCACTCATATTCTCCAAGAAACTCTTGTTTATTATTCTTCTACTCTCCTTTTTTTCTTTCACTTCCTTATCTATTTTGTGTTTCTCAATTATACCCTCTTACATCTTTTCTTTGGTAAATAGATGTATTAAACAGTATCTCTGTGTTACTCCCTCTAGCTGTCTTTCTTTTAACATTACTCTCTGTTTCCTTCCCTTATGCTCACTCTTCCTTTTTAAAAAAAAAAAAATTTTGTTTCGCTTCCGGTTCGCGTACCGGCGCGCGAACCGGGAAGCGAATCAAAAGAAATAGAGGTTGCCAGAGTGCTAAACATTCTAGCAATTTTTTATAAAGGGGAGGTAGTTCTGAAAAGAACTTTTTTTATTGTTTTTGTTGTTTTATATATATATATTTTTTTTTCTGTACATTTTTTTACTTTTTTTGTATTTTTTGAACGGTTTTATATTTTTCCGGGTTTTTTTTTGAGGGGGGAAACGAAAATCATTGATTATAACGGGCTCAACAGGAGCAACAAAAAAAAGATAATTTACTTTCTTGGGCGTTTTGGACATTTATGATTTTCAATTGCTACGTTGATCAAATTTATGCTACTCTCCCTGTAGCAAATTAATTGACCGCAATAAATGCACACATGATTCACTTCCCCAAACTTCAACTGGATGTTGGGGACCATCTCTCTCGCCTCTGGTCCCGTCACTGCCTCTCCAGATGATGTACTGGCCACAGGAGGGGGGGTTTCCTGCAGGTGACGTACCTGCGCAGCACTATAATTTATAGGGTGCCACCTCTCCATATGCCGATGCATAGTGTAATTGCCATAGCTGTACTTCTTATCAGTCCCTCTGGACAGATTTTTTTTACAGATGAGACAAGTAACGTAGCGGGCATTAACTTTTTTTTGGCCCTGGGGAAATGAGTAAAATTGCCAGATGTAATCTTCTTTTACATAGGACCTCCTTGGTTCTTCAGGCAAAAACTGCCTCCCCCCTTGCTCCTCTTCCTCTTCTTCCTCTTCTTCGTCCTCTTGATTGAGGATTACCTGAGGAGGTGGTCCTCTCTTCCTAGGAGGTGGTGGTGGTGGTGGGGGTGCACCAGCTGCAGCTACTAATGAAGCCATTGCTTATTAGTCAAAATAGGTCTTCCTCTCACAAAGTTGAAAGTCAGAGTGAGAAAAAAGGTGGGGGCTTTCATCATTTGGGAAAAAAAATGTTCTAAACCAATGAAAAGTGTTATTTTTAGGTCACATGACCTAGCCATACATCATTAGGAAACCAAAAGTGAAATGAACCAATGAAAAGTTTTATTAACAAGTCACATGACCTGTTACGCTTACGTTACGCGCTGCGTGCCGCGCCCCGGATCGCTTCCGGGGAGCTGCGCTTCGCGCCTCGGTTCGCGCTCCGGAGCACTTCCGGGTGCGCTAACGCGGCGCGTCATAAGCCGCATTACGCGAGAACGCCATACGTCGCGCTTACGCGACGCATCACGATGTTGTTTTGTAACGCGGCAGTTGCGCAAACGGAACGTTTACCGGTTCGCGGACCGGGTCGCGGCACCAAATTGAGCTAACGGGAAGCTACCCGGTACGCGGACCGGGAGCGAAACAAAAAAAAATACATAAAAAAATTGTATTAAAAACATATAAAATATATTTTTCGATTTAAAGAAGAATACATTTTAAAGCTTTTGATATTTGCTATTTAAAAAACATTGAAATTCACTGAAAAACCATAGGTTATAGACCATATATAGTTAGGAATTAGCATTTACAAAACCTTGAAAATTCACTGAAAAAACCATAGGTTATAGACCATATATAGTTAGGAATTAGCATTTACAAAACCTGATTTTACTCACACAAAACCATTGAAATTCGCATATATAGTTAGTTGTACTAACTATATATCGTGCACCCGCAATCCACTGCTGATCATGTCACATATTACATCATTCATGACATGGTCAGTGACATCACTGATGACATCACTGATGACATCTCAAATGACATCACTGATGACATCACTGATGACATCTCAAATGACATCACTGATGACATCACTGATGACATTACTGAGCACATCACTGATGACATTATTCATGTGATAATACGATGAACCTCTTCAGACTCTAATATAACCTTAGATACACTCAGTGTAAACAGACACTCACAGACTGTCACTCATCCATGGAGTTACTCACACACCTACTCAGTCATGCAAAGCATCAATCACACCTCCATTTTCTCAACTATACAGTTATACACACCTTACTTATTCAAACAGATACTAACACATATTTACTCTCTTATACAATCCCTGATACAATTTCAGAATGATCCATACAGCCACTCACACATTCACTGGCTCGTATGCACAGTTATTTATATATGTCAACTCTCACATGTACTGTGTTTTACATTTGTACTTACTTTGACATGTAGCACTGAGATATCCATTCACTCACCAATACACTCATGCACACAGTCAACCGCCCATACAGCTGTTTCCACATGCACTTTTGAACCCATACATCTAGTGAATCAACTGCTCACACATCTATGCACAGAGTCATACACCTCCCAGCCACCCATACACACACTCAGTCTCCCATACAAATACTTGGGCAACCAATCAATAACCCATATAGTTACTCATATAGCTACTGGTCAACACATGCAGCAGTTTACAGAACAACAGACATAATGATGCACAAATTAAGACAGTTTAGTTACTAACCCATGCACTCAGTGAGACACATTTAATCACTCACTCATACAGTCAGTCATGCACCTACTAAATCCTTCATCCAGACACTTATACATCCACTCATTCTTCAATATGTAAGACATATTTTAACTTTACAGAAATACACAGTCACTGGATGTTGTCATCAGTGATGTCATCAGTGATGTCATCAGTGATGTCATCAGTGATGTCATTTGAGATGTCATCAGTGATGTCATTTGAGATGTCATCAGTGATGTCACTGACCATGTCATGAATGATGTAATATGTGACATGATCAGCAGTGGATTGCGGGTGCGCGATATATAGTTAGTACAACTAACTATATATGCGAATTTCAATGGTTTTGTGTGAGTAAAATAAGGTTTTGTAAATGCTAATTCCTAACTATATATATGGTCTATAACCTATGGTTTTTTCAGTGAATATATATATATATATATATATATATATATATATATATATATAACGCTCCAAATCCTTTCAAGCTTGCAGAAAAGAACAAACAGCACTCGAAGATGGAGGTTTCAACACGCTTAGATTTTATTCAGCGGGGGGGTGCACACAGACGCGTTTCGGCGGTCTGCCTTCGTCAGTGTGTGATGCACTGTGTTTACTGCCGACATTGTTTTAAACATTATTTTGTATCGTTCACTCCCACATTCAGTAAGGCATAAACATCGACAAGGGGACTCTCACCATGCATGGAATAGCGGCGGCCATCTTACAGTGTGTGTTTTTTATACCACTGAATAACAACAAACAAGATAGCATAATAGCATAGATGTTTAAGCCCACAGATGGGCAGCCACCTTATTCTGCACATGGTATATCATTTCTAAAGATCTTAAAATAGACAAAAACATATAGCCGTGGATCGGCTGGTGTCCCCTAGTACAATAAATAGTCAAAATGTTTATAACCAAAAAATAGAAGACTTTCAATTCAACAACATTGTGATGAGAAAGAATTGCAAATGAAATGCGGGATTTCTCTAATGAGATGCATCGCATGCAGCAACAAAGGACATGTGCGAATATTTCTAAACTGTACTTCACATTTCAATAAAGGTCAATCTGTAAGAAAGATATAGTGAAAATCAAAATTATGTACACACAGTGGAAAAATAAATTGACGAGAGTCTCTTATAATGAACCCATAGGTTAATCCAATCCTAAATAGACATTCCTTCAATCTAAAGCACGAAATGCATTCCAGATTCATATTCAGTTCATATGAAAGAATTCCAAAGAGAATCAATACTATGGGTCATATGACATAAAAACATCTCTCACATAATTATATGGGTATGACATAGATCAAAACAGATACATCAGAATTTTTCAAAATTTGCCCACATTTTTCAAAATGTTCTAGAGCTATTATGTACAATGGTCTACAGCTGTTCATAGAAAATGATACTCAGAAAGTTCTAATTACAGTTAATTCAATGAGCTATCATTCTGGATTTATGTAGACCTAGTGTTTTTTTCAGATCTTATACACTATTTTCCAAGATGAAAAGCCATCTCCTCCCCACTATTCAGACCCTTGGGATGTTTCGTAGAAAGGTCTATAATATATCGGGACTCAAGTCTCCTTAATCTGCGTAGGCGGTCACCACCACGTATATTTGGCGGTACAACGTCTAGGCCAAAATATTGGAGCTTGCTCCGATCTCGATTGTGGGCCTCCGCAAAGTGACGAGCCACCGGATACGCCTGGTCTACTTTATCGATGGCTCTCATATGCTCGAGTATTCTGAGCTTGATCTCCTTAATAGTGCCTCCTATATAGCGTAAGCCACAGGGGCACTGTAGACAGTAGACGGCATATTGCGTACTACAGGTAATGAATTTGTTAATATTCATTTTCCTGCCAGTATCCATGATGACATAGGAGAGGACCCGTTTACTTACTGCGCACGCTTTGCAGCGGCCGCAGGGGTAAAAGCCTCTTTGCTCCCTTAGGGTATTACTTTTCTGGGGCATTTTCTCAAGATGACTAGTCACCAACATGTCGCCTATTGATCTGGCTTTGCTGAAGGTTAGGAGTGGCTGGGTAGGTAAATCTTTTTTGAGTACATTGTCGGTTAGAAGAATATGCCAATTCTTCTTTAGCATAGCTCTGAAAGTTTCTGCTCCTGATGAATAGGGGGTTATAACTCTAAACTTGCCCTTATTATCACCTGGTATACCTCTGCGATTCCCTTGTTCTGGATTATTAGTCAGAAGAAACTGTCGATCTATTCTTCTGACTCTATTGAGGGTATTGTTTAGTAATTTCTCACCGTACCCCCTAACCCTGAACCGGGATATGCATTCCGAAGCGGCCGCTTCGAAATCAGATGGTTTAGAACAATTTCTGCGAAGTCTCAACAATTCCCCGTAGGGGAGACTGTTGATTAGTTGTGGAGGATGGCTGCTGCTGGCATGCAGTGTTGAGTTACCAGCAGTCTGTTTCCTGAATAGATTTGTGTGGAGGTGACCTTCTTCTACATATATTTTAAGGTCGAGATAGTCCGCTGCCACCGGACTTACTGTTCCCGAGAAGTGGAGATTGATGTTATTTCTATTCAGGACATTGATGTATTCGTGTGCTGTTTCCGAATTACCTTTCCACACAAGGAAAAGGTCATCAATGTATCGATGCCAACAGATGACCTTTCCTTCTTCCTCTCCTAATACGCAGCTCCTGGGTACCTGCTCCTCCCACCAGCCAACGAACAAGTTCGCGTAACTGGGGGCAAAGCAGGTACCCATCGCTGTCCCAGACTTCTGAATGTATAATTGCTCTTCGAACAGAAAAATGTTATGTGTCAGGCAGAATTCTACGAATTCGAGAATCATTATATTGTGTCTCGAAAATCGTAGCTGGCGTTGTTCTAATGCCCATTTCACAGCCTCTAATCCGTGGTGGTGTTCAATGATTGTGTAGAGACTAGTGATGTCTAATACCATCAAAAGGTATTCCTGTTCCCACACCAAATTCTGTAACTTCATCAGAAAGTCTTTTGTGTCTCGCACATAAGAATCCAAGGTGGATACCAAAGGAAATAAAGTGTGGTCCACCAAGCGAGACATATTTTCTGTAAGACTCCCAATAGAAGAAATAATTGGGCGACCAGGTGGACAGTCACGATTTTTGTGTAGTTTTGGGAGGTGGTAGAATGTGGGGGTCATAGGGCAGTTTGTACGTAGGAACAGTTGTTCGTCGCTGCTCAACATCCTTTGATCATACCACTTAGCAATGAGCTTATCATAATCTTTAATGCTTTGCTGGTAGACCTCATTCGTACATGGATTGTAAAAGTTCTCATCTGAGAGCTGCCTTAATGCTTCTTGTTTATAATATTCCCGTGTCATTAAAACCACATTCCCGCCCTTATCTGAGGGCTTCACAATTAGTTTCGGGTCTGTCATTAGTATTTTCAGGGCTTGTCTTTGTGATTCCGTAATGTTCTGATTTACGTTGTGGTGTTTGGCTCTACGATATTTCAATAGATCATCGTTCATAGCTTCTGAAAACACATCTACAGCATCCCAAGGGGACTGGGGAACAAAGATGGACACTGGTCTAAATCCACTCGTGTCTCTTTCTTGTTCGATACCTTGCATTTCTGCTCTTTGTGCTGTGTCTAATTGTGCAAGGTCCTGGGTTTGCTCCAGTTCTAGATCACTTAGTATTTCTACTGGACGTAGATCTCTTCCGCTTAGGGCGTCCGTAGCTGTTATCCTGCATCCTTGGTTCTCTTTATTCTGTAGGTGTGGTCGCAATTTGAAATGTTTGTGCAATTTCAGCTTGCGTGTGAAGCGGAACAAGTCTATCTTTGTCTGAGTGTATTCCAACTCATTGTTGGGGCAAAAGGTTAATCCGAGGCTCAGCACTTGCTCTTCCTCATTCGTGAGTTCCCTGTTGGTTAGGTTGACTACCGTTAAGTTTATTTCCTCATTACCGGTATTAAGGGTTTGAGAGGTATCTATGATTTGATTTATTCTTGCAGAGTTGGTGGTTGAAGATATTATTGTTTCTTGTTGGGGCGCTTCCGATTCACCCAGCGAGATGGTTGCGCACCGCCTCTGCCTCTGCCTCTTGTTCCCCCCACCTGCCCTTCTGGTTCTCCTTCTTTTTCTGCTCCTTGGGTACTTGCATCTGGTGGCTTGTTCTTCCCGCCCCGGAGCCATGAACTTTTTATTATCTCGTACTCCTCCTGAAAAGGGGTCTTCTTACTTTTCTCTGCTGCTTTCGACCCTCTGTTGGTTCTACGTTCTTCTGCATCAGACTGATTTCCTTCTGATTCATTCTCAGTTATATCAGACTCTGATGTCACTTCCCCAGCTTCGCTCGTTATCCCCACACCTTCTTTTCTACTTTTCTGGAGGGCCTTGCGTGGAGCGTCGAACTTCTTTGCATACGTGAGGACGCGTCCAGTATGGTAATCATTTGCGTCTCTCTCATATTTCTCCTGTTTCCGGAGTCTTATTTTGGCTTCATATTTTACTAGCCTAGCTTTCATCTGTTCTTTCATCTGTCCAATTGTTGTTATTAGGCTAGAGTCAGTTTCGCTTTCCAATTCGTTGTCAATTACAGCGATATCAGCCAATGCCCGTTCTCTGTCGCTCCACGCATATTTTACGAGTATTTTCAGTGTGCCCTCGCAATATTGGGCAGTGTGTTCGAACCAGTCTGTGAGCAGTTGTGGGTCCGGATTCTCATAGGAGGGAACGGTATGGACCCTCAATCCTCGTGGCACCCTTTCTTCTTCAATATAGTTGGTGAGACTCGTTGCCTCCCACCATTTACGGATCTCCATTTCATGGAGACGCTCTAAATTTGTCATAGTCATTAATAATGGATTGTTGGGTGTTTCCACTGTTGGCAGTTCAGTTATTCCTTGCGTTCTTTCAAGTCTTTTGAACATGCCCTTCGCCGCTGCATGCCGTTCCGCATCAGAGAACATGTCGGATTTGCACGAGTCCTGCACAGTGTTAAGCTACTGCTGTGTCTTATGGGCTCGTACATGCAGGTAGTGCTACCTCCCCCGCAATTCACAGCGTGTTTACTGTTCCAATCTTCTATCGCCTAACCAAACAGTTCCAAAGATCCCTGACATGCAGAGGTGGGAGTACACGGTTAAAGGCAATGATTTATGCTTACCGGAGACGTCTTCCTCGGGAGACGCTTGGCAGCAGCTTCGCGCACTCCTCCGTACTCCGTACTCAGGCTCGAACTCCCATTTTGGAAAAGGTGGTGCGCAGCCGTACACTTCAAAACGCTCCTTTCCCAAGAAAACGGCTGCTCACTCGTCGGCGGGTGCTGTCGGCGGCTCGTGGACACCGCCACATATAACGCTCCAAATCCTTTCAAGCTTGCAGAAAAGAACAAACAGCACTCGAAGATGGAGGTTTCAACACGCTTAGATTTTATTCAGCGGGGGGGTGCACACAGACGCGTTTCGGCGGTCTGCCTTCGTCAGTGTGTGATGCACTGTGTTTACTGCCGACATTGTTTTAAACATTATTTTGTATCGTTCACTCCCACATTCAGTAAGGCATAAACATCGACAAGGGGACTCTCACCATGCATGGAATAGCGGCGGCCATCTTACAGTGTGTGTTTTTTATACCACTGAATAACAACAAACAAGATAGCATAATAGCATAGATGTTTAAGCCCACAGATGGGCAGCCACCTTATTCTGCACATGGTATATCATTTCTAAAGATCTTAAAATAGACAAAAATATATATATATTCACGCTCACGGGGAGTGACCAAAGCGGGAGGAACTCGTACACCACAACAGCTTTCCCCAACAGCCTTTAATGGATACAGAACGCTGCTTGCACCGGTAAATGGGCTGCTTCGACCGGACGCGTTTCGGGCATCTCCCTTCCTCGGCGGCAAACAGTCCCTGAAACACCATAAAGCTCCGCCTCCATATGAAGTCATATCGCAAGCCAGGAATGGGCTGATCTGGATGATCAAATTGCGTTGCTTTGTGGGAGGCGTAGTCAGTTATTGCATGGTGTTCAATTGCACTGATTCAAAGCTCCAATGAGCCCCAGCGTAGGCAGCGTGATAACGTCCTTGTTGCAGTGTCCCACAAGTGAAGCCACTGGATGTAGCTTCGTGGCCTCCTTCTCTTGAGTGGTGCCTTCCCAGCGGCAGGACGGCCGCTAATTTATTCACGCTCACGGGGAGTGACCAAAGCGGGAGGAACTCGTACACCACAACAGCTTTCCCCAACAGCCTTTAATGGATACAGAACGCTGCTTTCACCGGTAAATGGGCTGCTTCGAACGGACGCAGTTCGGGCATCTCCCTTCCTCGGCGGCATACAGTCCCTGAAACACCATAAAGCTCCGCCTCCATATGAAGCCCTATCGCAAGCCAGGGATTGGCTGATCTGGATGATCAAATTGCGTTGCTTTGTGGGAGGCGTAGTCAGTTATTGCATGGTGTTCAATTGCACTGATTCAAAGCTCCAATGAGCCCCAGCGTAGGCAGCGTGATAACGTCCTTGTTGCAGTGTCCCACAAGTGAAGCCACTGGATGTAGCTTCGTGGCCTCCTTCTCTTGAGTGGTGCCTTCCCAGCGGCAAGACGGCCGCTAATTTATTCACGCTCACGGGGAGTGACCAAAGCGGGAGGAACTCGTACACCACAACAGCTTTCCCCAACAGCCTTTAATGGATACAGAATGCTGCTTTCACCGGTAAATGGGCTGCTTCGACCGGACGCGTTTCGGGCATCTCCCTTCCTCGGCGGCATGCAGTCCCTGAAACACCATAAAGCTCCGCCATTGCGTTGCTTTGTGGGAGGCGTAGTCAGTTATTGCATGGTGTTCAATTGCACTGATTCAAAGCTCCAATGAGCCCCAGCGTAGGCAGCATGATAACGTCCTTGTTGCAGTGTCCCACAAGTGAAGCCACTGGATGTAGCTTCGTGGCCTCCTTCTCTTGAGTGGTGCCTTCCCAGCGGCAGGACGGCCGCTAATTTATTCACGCTCACGGGGAGTGACCAAAGCGGGAGGAACTCGTACACCACAACAGCTTTCCCCAACAGCCTTTAATGGATACAGAACGCTGCTTTCACCGGTAAATGGGCTGCTTCGACCGGACGCGTTTCGGGCATCTCCCTTCCTCGGCGGCATACAGTCCCTGAAACACCATAAAGCTCCGCCTCCATATGAAGCCCTATCGCAAGCCAGGGATTGGCTGATCTGGATGATCAAATTGCGTTGCTTTGTGGGAGGCGTAGTCAGTTATTGCATGCTGTTCAATTGCACTGATTCAAAGCTCCAATGAGCCCCAGCGTAGGCAGCGTGATAACGTCCTTGTTGCAGTGTCCCACAAGTGAAGCCACTGGATGTAGCTTCGTGGCCTCCTTCTCTTGAGTGGTGCCTTCCCAGCGGCAGGACGGCCGCTAATTTATTCACGCTCACGGGGAGTGACCAAAGTGGGAGGAACTCGTACACCACAACAGCTTTCCCCAACAGCCTTTAATGGATACAGAACGCTGCTTTCACCGGTAAATGGGCTGCTTCGACCGGACGCGTTTCGGGCATCTCCCTTCCTCGGCGGCATACAGTCCCTGAAACACCATAAAGCTCCGCCTCCATATGAAGCCCAATCGCAAGCCAGGGATTGGCTGATCTGGATGATCAAATTGTGTTGCTTTGTGGGAGGCGTAGTCAGTTATTGCATGGTGTTCAATTGCACTGATTCAAAGCTCCAATGAGCCCCAGCGTAGGCAGCGTGATAACGTCCTTGTTGCAGTGTCCCACAAGTGAAGCCACTGGATGTAGCTTCGTGGCCTCCTTCTCTTGAGTGGTGCCTTCCCAGCGGCAGGACGGCCGCTAATTTATTCACGCTCACGGGGAGTGACCAAAGCGGGAGGAACTCGTACACCACAACAGCTTTCCCCAACAGCCTTTAATGGATACAGAACGCTGCTTTCACCGGTAAATGGGCTGCTTCGAACGGACGCAGTTCGGGCATCTCCCTTCCTCGGCGGCATACAGTCCCTGAAACACCATAAAGCTCCGCCTCCATATGAAGCCCTATCGCAAGCCAGGGATTGGCTGATCTGGATGATCAAATTGCGTTGCTTTGTGGGAGGCGTAGTCAGTTATTGCATGGTGTTCAATTGCACTGATTCAAAGCTCCAATGAGCCCCAGCGTAGGCAGCGTGATAACGTCCTTGTTGCAGTGTCCCACAAGTGAAGCCACTGGATGTAGCTTCGTGGCCTCCTTCTCTTGAGTGGTGCCTTCCCAGCGGCAAGACGGCCGCTAATTTATTCACGCTCACGGGGAGTGACCAAAGCGGGAGGAACTCGTACACCACAACAGCTTTCCCCAACAGCCTTTAATGGATACAGAATGCTGCTTTCACCGGTAAATGGGCTGCTTCGACCGGACGCGTTTCGGGCATCTCCCTTCCTCGGCGGCATGCAGTCCCTGAAACACCATAAAGCTCCGCCATTGCGTTGCTTTGTGGGAGGCGTAGTCAGTTATTGCATGGTGTTCAATTGCACTGATTCAAAGCTCCAATGAGCCCCAGCGTAGGCAGCATGATAACGTCCTTGTTGCAGTGTCCCACAAGTGAAGCCACTGGATGTAGCTTCGTGGCCTCCTTCTCTTGAGTGGTGCCTTCCCAGCGGCAGGACGGCCGCTAATTTATTCACGCTCACGGGGAGTGACCAAAGCGGGAGGAACTCGTACACCACAACAGCTTTCCCCAACAGCCTTTAATGGATACAGAACGCTGCTTTCACCGGTAAATGGGCTGCTTCGACCGGACGCGTTTCGGGCATCTCCCTTCCTCGGCGGCATACAGTCCCTGAAACACCATAAAGCTCCGCCTCCATATGAAGCCCTATCGCAAGCCAGGGATTGGCTGATCTGGATGATCAAATTGCGTTGCTTTGTGGGAGGCGTAGTCAGTTATTGCATGCTGTTCAATTGCACTGATTCAAAGCTCCAATGAGCCCCAGCGTAGGCAGCGTGATAACGTCCTTGTTGCAGTGTCCCACAAGTGAAGCCACTGGATGTAGCTTCGTGGCCTCCTTCTCTTGAGTGGTGCCTTCCCAGCGGCAGGACGGCCGCTAATTTATTCACGCTCACGGGGAGTGACCAAAGTGGGAGGAACTCGTACACCACAACAGCTTTCCCCAACAGCCTTTAATGGATACAGAACGCTGCTTTCACCGGTAAATGGGCTGCTTCGACCGGACGCGTTTCGGGCATCTCCCTTCCTCGGCGGCATACAGTCCCTGAAACACCATAAAGCTCCGCCTCCATATGAAGCCCAATCGCAAGCCAGGGATTGGCTGATCTGGATGATCAAATTGTGTTGCTTTGTGGGAGGCGTAGTCAGTTATTGCATGGTGTTCAATTGCACTGATTCAAAGCTCCAATGAGCCCCAGCGTAGGCAGCGTGATAACGTCCTTGTTGCAGTGTCCCACAAGTGAAGCCACTGGATGTAGCTTCGTGGCCTCCTTCTCTTGAGTGGTGCCTTCCCAGCGGCAGGACGGCCGCTAATTTATTCACGCTCACGGGGAGTGACCAAAGCGGGAGGAACTCGTACACCACAACAGCTTTCCCCAACAGCCTTTAATGGATACAGAACGCTGCTTTCACCGGTAAATGGGCTGCTTCGACCGGACGCGTTTCGGGCATCTCCCTTCATCGGCGGCATACAGTCCCTGAAACACCATAAAGCTCCGCCTCCATATGAAGCCCTATCGCAAGCCAGGGATTGGCTGATCTGGATGATCAAATTGCGTTGCTTTGTGGGAGGCGTAGTCAGTTATTGCATGGTGTTCAATTGCACTGATTCAAAGCTCCAATGAGCCCCAGCGTAGGCAGCGTGATAACGTCCTTGTTGCAGTGTCCCACAAGTGAAGCCACTGGATGTAGCTTCGTGGCCTCCTTCTCTTGAGTGGTGCCTTCCCAGCGGCAGGACGGCCGCTAATTTATTCACGCTCACGGGGAGTGACCAAAGCGGGAGGAACTCATACACCACAACAGCTTTCCCCAACAGCCTTTAATGGATACAGAACGCTGCTTTCACCGGTAAATGGGCTGCTTCGACCGGACGCGTTTCGGGCATCTCCCTTCCTCGGCGGCATACAGTCCCTGAAACACCATAAAGCTCCGCCTCCATATGAAGCCCTATCGCAAGCCAGGGATTGGCTGATCTGGATGATCAAATTGCGTTGCTTTGTGGGAGGCGTAGTCAGTTATTGCATGGTGGGAAGGCACCACTGAAGAGAAGGAGGCCACGAAGCTACATCCAGTGGCTTCACTTGTGGGACACTGCAACAAGGACGTTATCACGCTGCCTACGCTGGGGCTCATTTGAGCTTTGAATCAGTGCAATTGAACACCATGCAATAACTGACTACGCCTCCCACAAAGCAACGCAATTTGATCATCCAGATCAGCCAATCCCTGGCTTGCGATAGGGCTTCATATGGAGGCGGAGCTTTATGGTGTTTCAGGGACTGTATGCCGCCGAGGAAGGGAGATGCCCGAAACGCGTCCGGTCGAAGCAGCCCATTTACCGGTGAAAGCAGCGTTCTGTATCCATTAAAGGCTGTTGGGGAAAGCTGTTGTGGTGTACGAGTTCCTCCCGCTTTGGTCACTCCCCGTGAGCGTGAATAAATTAGCGGCCGTCCTGCCGCTGGGAAGGCACCACTCAAGAGAAGGAGGCCACGAAGCTACATCCAGTGGCTTCACTTGTGGGACACTGCAACAAGGACGTTATCACGCTGCCTACGCTGGGGCTCATTGGAGCTTCGAATCAGTGCAATTGAACACCATGCAATAACTGACTACGCCTCCCACAAAGCAACGCAATTTGATCATCCAGATCAGCCAATCCCTGGCTTGCGATAGGGCTTCATATGGAGGCGGAGCTTTATGGTGTTTCAGGGACTGTATGCCGCCGAGGAAGGGAGATGCCCGAAACGCGTCCGGTCGAAGCAGCCCATTTACCGGTGAAAGCAGCGTTCTGTATCCATTAAAGGCTGTTGGGGAAAGCTGTTGTGGTGTATGAGTTCCTCCCGCTTTGGTCACTCCCCGTGAGCGTGAATAAATTAGCGGCCGTCCTGCCGCTGGGAAGGCACCACTCAAGAGAAGGAGGCCACGAAGCTACATCCAGTGGCTTCACTTGTGGGACACTGCAACAAGGACGTTATCACGCTGCCTACGCTGGGGCTCATTGGAGCTTTGAATCAGTGCAATTGAACACCATGCAATAACTGACTACGCCTCCCACAAAGCAACGCAATTTGATCATCCAGATCAGCCAATCCCTGGCTTGCGATAGGGCTTCATATGGAGGCGGAGCTTTATGGTGTTTCAGGGACTGTATGCCGCCGATGAAGGGAGATGCCCGAAACGCGTCCGGTCGAAGCAGCCCATTTACCGGTGAAAGCAGCGTTCTGTATCCATTAAAGGCTGTTGGGGAAAGCTGTTGTGGTGTACGAGTTCCTCCCGCTTTGGTCACTCCCCGTGAGCGTGAATAAATTAGCGGCCGTCCTGCCGCTGGGAAGGCACCACTCAAGAGAAGGAGGCCACGAAGCTACATCCAGTGGCTTCACTTGTGGGACACTGCAACAAGGACGTTATCACGCTGCCTACGCTGGGGCTCATTGGAGCTTTGAATCAGTGCAATTGAACACCATGCAATAACTGACTACGCCTCCCACAAAGCAACGCAATTTGATCATCCAGATCAGCCAATCCCTGGCTTGCGATAGGGCTTCATATGGAGGCGGAGCTTTATGGTGTTTCAGGGACTGTATGCCGCCGAGGAAGGGAGATGCCCGAAACGCGTCCGGTCGAAGCAGCCCATTTACCGGTGAAAGCAGCGTTCTGTATCCATTAAAGGCTGTTGGGGAAAGCTGTTGTGGTGTACGAGTTCCTCCCGCTTTGGTCACTCCCCGTGAGCGTGAATATATATATATATATATATATATATATATCAGCACAAATCTTCAAACCTCCACTGCACAGCGGCGAAAGAAGAGACAGACCCCACGCGTTCCAGGCAAGATGTTTATTCAGTCCTTGTGCCTTCCAAAATGCAACGTTTCGACTACTAACGTAGTCTTGTTCACACACCACATTGCACAAAGTTGAAACTTTTTTTATATCAACTGCAGTGAGGACACACCCATCCGGGTCCCACCTCCAAACGTGAGTCACATGGTTTGACATTTAAAACAACCGAACCAAAACCTAAATTAAAGGCACAGTGCACTGTGACGCCATATAAGTATAACATGGTTGCAATCCAGAATACAAACATTCATGTAAGCCTATTAATGTGCTCACATTGATTACTCTGTGGGTCTGTACATATAATTGAATATACGGTGGCATTATCACTGAATGTTAGAAATAAAAGCATGAATGCGTAAAGAATTTCTTATGGAGGTTACTGAAAACAATAATATGCATGAATGCTGGTTATTGGATACAGAAGTACCCCATAAATTACACGCAGGTAATTATATATACCATGTTGCTTTGCCTAGAAGTTCAAAAATAACCGCATGAATGCGAAGAAAGTCTCATAGGGTTGACCTGAGAATGATAATGTGCATAAATGCAATGTAAATTTCACAGAACTCCATAAGAAAATATCTGATTGTTTAACTTTCATGGATTTGCAACACAAATCTATTCAATCAAATCGTGGCGGTGCCGTGCAGTTCGTTGTTATAGCATAAAACAACCAAAATATTGACTTTAAAACACCAGAACAGCACCTAAGTGTACTACACAATTGTAAACACATTATAGTTCTAATTTCCTATATATGAAAAAATATATATATATATATGTATATCTGTACATTGTTCATTTGTACAATATCATAATTATATAAGAACTATTTACATCAAAATTGTGTGTAAGAAAAAAAGAGTGCTTGTCTAAATAACCAGTGTAGTGAAAATTACCAAAAAAAGAAATTCCCAAGTGTTTGTTTTAAAAAACTGTGCTGTCTAGAGAACTAAACAGCCAGACCTTAACAAGACAGGACTACAGAATACCTAAAATTAGGTGCTATAATACAGGATTTCATATATATACACACTATGTACAAATTGATTCATTGTACTCACGTTGTATCCACTATGTAAATTATCAAGCAGAATGTTTGCGCAAAGTGTATGTTCCTACAGAAAGTTGTGCAAGTCCTCCGTCGCATTCAATCCATTGGGTTGTTTGCTGTCGAGTTTAAAGATATATTGCGTTTCCAACCGGCGCAACATTTTGTCACGATCGCCTCCTCGTCTGAGGGGGGCCACGGCGTCAATGACATAATAGGTAAGGCATGACAAATCCCTATTGTGCCTGCTGTTGAAATGACGCGCCACTGGGTATGCCCCATCATGGTTGACTATGGCTCTAAGGTGCTGCAGTATTCTGACATGCACCTGTGCACCAGTACTGCCCACATAACGTAGGCCGCATGTACAAGTTAAGACATATACCGCAAACTCCGTGCGGCAGTTGTAATTGCCTTGAATACAAAATTCAGTATCAGTGAACGGAGTGCGATAATGGGTGGTATTTTGTCCAAACTTGCATGCCCGACAGGAGGAACATTTGTGGAATCCCTTTCTTCCAAACCATTGATCCATCCTAGGCAGTTCAGGGCTGGATTGTGATAATTTGCTGCGCATGCTAAACGCACGCCTGAATGTAATTGTAGGCTTATCAGGAGTTAGATCACGTAAAACTCCATCTGTTTTTAGGACTGCCCAATGTTTATTTACTATGGATTTGATTTTGCGGTGCTGCTGACTATAGGTTGTTATTAGTCTGCTGGAATTCGAGGTCAAATCACTCTCAGGGGGTTTAGATAATAACAAAGAGTCTCTAGTTCTTTCACCGCTCTTCCTCAATGCAGTGGCAAGACAGGATTTACTGTATCCTCTTGCCTCCAGTCTTGCAAGCATTGCGGATGCCCCTTCCTCAAATTTAGCCTGGGTGTTGCATATTCGCTTAAGGCGTAGCAATTCACCCAGCGGGATGCTCATAATGACATGTTGTGGGTGGCCACTGCTGGCGTGAAGAATACTATTGCCAGCAGTGGACTTTCTGTGGAGGGCAGTGATGATCTGTTTGTTGATGATATTAATAGATACATCAAGAAATTCAGCAGTGCTTTCACTGATGTTAGAAGTAAAAAATAAGTTGGAATGATTTTTGTTAAGTGCATCAACAAAAGTCCGAGCACTGCTAATGTCACCCTCCCACACACAAAAAATATCATCAATAAAGCGCATCCAATATTTAACACGTTCAAATCCAGCAATGCCAGGTAGTTCCTGCTCCTCCCACAGCCCGACGTGCAAGCACGCGTAGCTGGGCGAGAAGCAGGAACCCATGGCTACACCACGTATTTGCTTCCATATGTCCTTTCCAAACAAGAAAAAGTTATTGTTTAAGCACCACAAAAACAAGTTACAAATCATTTTGTTGTGGCTGTAGTATGCACATGACTTACGTCCCAGGAAATGCTTTATACCCTCGATTCCTTTGTGATGCTCGATACACGTATATAAAGATTCAATGTCCAGGGTTATTATACACCAGTCCTTTTGCCGTGGTATGGCTTCCAATTTGGATAAGAAATCACCAGTGTCTTTGATGTAACTAGGTAATCCCTGGACATGTTCTTGTAAATAAAAATCTATGTATCGAGAAACATTTTCGCCCATGCTGTTGATTGCGGAGATGATGGGTCTCCCGGGAGTTGGATTTTGTCTCTTGTGCACCTTTGGGATTAGGTACATATGCGGAATGACTGGATGTTCCTTCAGTAAGAATGCACATTCAGTGGAGGTAATTAGGCTATCTCTTTTGTAGCCTAACAGCAATTTTTTGATGCTCTCCTTTGCTTGTTTGTATTGAACGCCGTTGCTAAGTACATAACAATTTTCGTTGTCCAACTGACGTTTAGCTTCCGCAATGTATTGCTCCTTTTGCCACAACACTATGTTCCCCCCCTTGTCTGAGGGAGAATATATATATATATATTACCTACTGGCGGTCGCCAGTAGGTATATATAGTTAGGATTTTTTCTCTATGGGATTTTTGAAAATTCTATGTCTAATAACTTTGGCGTTTGTGGACGGAATTGGCTGAAATTTTCAGGAAAATGGAACATTTTGTTTTTGAGCAGCCCCTGAAAATTTGGGGGGGGGGGTCGTCAAGGGGGGGCCGAGAAAAAAGGGGGGTCCCAAAACGCGTTTTTCCCATGTTAATTTCCATAGGGCGGTTGGCCTCACTCTTAGCCCGAACGGCTGAATGGATTTGCATGAAACTTGGCAAAATTGTAGGGACTGTTAGCCCGATGTGCCTTTGCTAGGTCTCAATATATGTGATCCAGTGGATTTTGATAAATTAACGTTCAAAAAAATATATATATCTGTAACAGCGCTCCGGGTAGCGCTCCGGTTCGCGTACTTGACGCGTAACGGAACTTCGCGAAGCGAAGCTGATTGGCTCTCCGGTGTCTGTCAACATTCTAAACAGTCCGGAGCGGCCGCCATCTTGTCTCTCGGTAGGATCGAGAGACAAGAGGAGGCCAAAACATAGGGGGAAATGACCATAAGGGGGCATAATAGATCCTCCCTTACCCTCTAGGTTTGATGTGGAGGCTTTAAAAGGGCCCCGCGGGGCAAAAAAATAATTTAAAAAATCGTTTTTTTTGGCGTGGGGAGCGCCCGGTACGCTTTTGTGCAATGGGCGGTGGTAATCTAAATGATGAGGGGGGGGGGGGCAGCGTTCAAAGCACATCAGCGTGCATAAACACGAAAATGTTTTTATCTACCACGTACTTGACTTATCTCTCTGAGATGCATTCCCTTGTGTTTCGGCAATGGTAGTCTGTTCATTACATAGATCGCCCGAGGGCGGTAGTACAGACCGCGCGTAGGAAAGGGTCAAAAGCCAGGGGTATAGGAGTATGTAACAAGCGAGCCATTTAATTGAAAAAACTAAACGTGACAAACGGTTGCAGGATCAGTGAAGGTTGATTTTATAATTGAAAGTATAACAGGATCAGTTACAATAAAATCGTCCATTCGCTCACCATGGGCGAGTATCATGGGTAACATTATTTCGAAGCTTTATTAATACAATAATCAATAATGAAAAATCGACATCAATAGGGTTGTCCGTATTCCTAGTCAGTACCCTTCCCCGCCCGCCATGTGCACAAAGACCGCATACATTCCCCATAACGTCAAGGCTAAGTAACTAGAACGTCATAAGGAGTTGCAAGTCGCTCCCATACGGGCGCCATTTTGGTCGAGGCCAGGCAGGTTCAGAGTATAGTTCAATGTCTCCAATAAGTAGCGGCAGGAGCAGAATCCCTTTCGGCAGTTCTGGCTTCGTCAGTACGAGCCCTAGAAAACAAGACATTCTGGGCAATACCACCCTTGACGCAGCCCTTTATTCTACAAGATGGTGTCTTTCAAAAGCAAAGGGGTATAGGAGTATGTAACAAGCGAGCCATTTAATTGAAAAAACTAAACGTGACAAACGGTTGCAGAATCAGTGAAGGTTGATTTTTTAATTGAACGTATAACAGGATCAGTTACAATAAAATTGTCCATACGCACACCATGGGCGAGTATCATGGGTAACATTACTTCGAAGCTTTATTAATACAATAATCAATAATGAAAAATCGACATCAATAGGGTTGTCCGTATTCCCAGTCAGTACCCTTCCCCGCCCGCCATGTGCACAAAGACCGCATACATCCCCCATAACGTCAAGGCTAAGTAACTAGAACGTCATAAGGAGTTGCAAGTCGCTCCCATACTGGCGCCATTTTGGTCGCGGCCAGGCAGGTCCAGAGTATAGTTCAATGTCTCCAATAAGTAGCGGCAGGACCAGAATCCCTTTCGGCAGTTCTGGCTTCGTCATTACGAGCACTAGAAAACAAGACATTCTGGGCAATACCACCCTTGACGCAGCCCTTTATTTTATTTTATTTATTTCCATTTATATAGCGCATTATCACCCCGAGGTCTCTAAGCGCTTGTACATAAAAGGAAATCAATGCAACCGAAACCAGATGTCTACTTTATAGCACTCCCCATGCTTCCCGAAAAAGTATTGTTTTTAATGTTCGGCGAAAGAGCAATAGGTTTGACTCCTTGCGGAGACTGATTGGCAGTTTATTCCACGCTGCCGGGAGCAGAGTGGAAAGAGCACGCCCGCCCATGGTGGACAGGCGAAAACGTGGATTAGCCAAAAGAGTAGCTTCAGAGGAACGAAGCGCCCTACCAGGGGTGTAACCAGTAAGTCTGGTCTTGATGTAACTGGGCGCATTACCATAGAGTGCTTTGTGTGAAATACACAATCCTTTGAACAGCGCCCTCTGTCTCACTGGGAGCCAATGCAACTGATGCAGGAGAGGGGTAGCACGCGTTTTCCTTGGCATCTTAAAAATTAATCTCGCGGCATCATTCATTACGATCTGCAACCTCGCAAGTTGCCGCTGGGGAAGTCCTAGGTATAACACATTGCCGTAGTCCAGACGCCCCAAAATCATAGCTGACACAACACTTCTTAAGGTGGAAAAAGACAGCAGTGCAGAAATCTTACGAAGCTGTCTCAGAAGACCTACACAAGTGCCAACCACTACGGACACCTGTTTGTTCATGGACAGGTTACTGTCAATGTGAATACCCAAGCTTTTCACCACGGTTGCTGGTTCTGGTGCCCTGCCCAACTCCTTGGGCCAAAAACCATCATTCCAGGGGCTGCCCGAGGTGACTATGGGCAGCACCTCAGTTTTATCCGGGTTGATCTTCAAGGAGTTGGCGGACATCCAATTTACTGTGTACCTTAAGATGTTGTGCAACCTGGTTTGTGCCCCTGGAGAATCCCCTAGTTGGATAATAATCTGCGTGTCATCAGCGTAGTTAAAGATTTGACACTCCATCTGATTCAGAGCAGAAATCAGTGGCTGCAAGTAGATGTTAAAGAGGAGTGGTGAGAGGGCCGAGCCTTGCGGTACTCCACAGGTGATAGCAGAAGATGTTGAAACTAGGTCAGACAGCTGCACCTTCTGCGATCTATCTTGCAGAAAAGATGCAAGCCAGCCTAGTACGGGGCCCCCTATGCCCAAGTCTCTCACGCGTGCCAACAATTGACTATGACAAACAGTGTCAAAAGCCGCGGAGAGGTCGAGTAGCACCAGGGCCCCCGGGAGCCTCTTATCAGCTCTGCACCTCAATTCGTCTAAAATAGACGCCATAACCAACTCTGTGCTATGATATGGCCGGAAGCCAGCCTGATTTTGCTCTAGCAGATCATTAACCTCCAGATGCTTAGAGAGATGGGATAGCACGTGTTGTTCCAAGACCTTTGCTAAAAAAGGTAATTGGGAGATAGGCCTAAAAAATTTTACGTTTTTCATATCCACCCCTGGCTTCTTTAGCAGCGGAATTAGCCGAGCCTCCTTAAACATAGCCGGGACTTGTCCAGTTTCCAGAGATTTGTTGAGGAGGTTGATGACATCCTCCTCCAGCCCTGGCATAGCTAGCTTGAAGACTTTCGGGGGGCAGGGATCTCCTTGAGAACCTGACTTTACCCTCCCTACCAAGCTTACTAGCGACTCTTTTGTAATCAAGGAGAAGCTATTCAGGGGAATATCCACTTTAGGGGTAAGGGGCTTCACTTGAAGCGAGCATTCCAGCACAGGAGTGCAAGAAATTTCTGACAAGAGATCCTCAATTTTCTTAACAAAGAAGTCCTGGAAGCTTTGACAGTCCTTCTGTGAAAAGTCAGGCCTCTGCTCCTTAGTTTTTCTCAGCTCCGAAAGCAGCTTAAAGATTTCTTTCTGGGGATTTTGGGCAGTTGCAATCCTTGTCTCAAAAAACTCGGATTTGCGGGCTACAATAGCCTTTTTGTACGAGGCCAGCTCCTGCTGATATAGACTCCGTGCCTTCGTATTATAATCCTGCCTCCAGGCTCTCTCAGCCTTCCGCAGGGCCTGTTTCTTTGACCTCAAAAAATCATTGTACCAGGGTGCTCCTGCGCCTTTATCCACTATTTTCATTCTTTTGGCCGGTACCACTAAGTCAATGGACAATTTTAATTTGTCCACTACCCTCTGGCATGTGACCTCTATGTTATCGTCACATGTAGTAGGTGCGGCGGAATTCAGTAGGTTTCCCACCAGATCTTTTTCGTTGATGGAATTCCATCGCCTCACTGTTCTCCATGATGGCCTAGCTTTCCCTCCATGTTTTGGTACTGCCTTCTGTCCCCTAATCAGATAGTGGTCTGACCATGCACATGGACTGCCAGCCATCGGCCCAACTCCGGGATCGGTCGACCACACCAGGTCTAACGTGTGGCCCTTATCATGCGTAGGACCAACTACATGTTGAGTTAGTCCAAGCGTTGTTAAGGCTTCTTCTATATGACTAGCATGCCCTTCTTTGGGGAATAGCTCCCAATGGAAGTTAAAATCTCCCATGACCACTAGATCCTTATAACGAGAGCTTAGATCGTGGACCAACTCTATAAAGCCTTCTACAAAATCGTGGGTAGCCCTAGGGGGGCGGTACACCAGTAGAATGACAAAACAGGCCTTATCCGCCCCGAATTTGACCCCCAAAATATCTGCTCCACCCAAGCATTCAACACATACTGTTTCCACCTTCCAGCAGCTTTTATATAAGAGAGCAACTCCCCCTCCTCTCTTGTCACTAGCTCGATTCAGACAGATGGACAAATAGTTAGGAGGTAGGGCGGCCACTACATCTGGTATGGAGGAATCTTCCAACCATGTCTCTGTAACCCCTAAGAAGTCAAACTCCCCACATTGTAATAGTGTAAATATTTCAAGGTTGTGTTTCTGAAGTGATCTGGTGTTTAAAAGCCCATAGCTCAAAAGCTTTCCAGCTGCCTTAACCTTCTGGTTCTTCAGCTCCCCCGCCGCTTTGAGTAGACCTTTATTCTACAAGATGGTGTCTTTCAAAAGCCAGGGGTATAGGAGTATGTAACAAGCAAGCCATTTAATTGAAAAAACTAAACGTGACAAACGGTTGCAGGATCAGTGAAGGTTGATTTTATAATTGAAAGTATAACAGGATCAGTTACAATAAAATCGTCCATACGCACACCATGGGCGAGTATCATGGGTAACATTATTTCGAAGCTTTATTAATACAATAATGAATAATGAAAAATCGACATCAATAGGGTTGTCCGTATTCCTAGTCAGTACCCTTCCCCGCCCGCCATGTGCACAAAGACCGAATACATCCCCCATAACGTCAAGGCTAAGTAACTAGAACGTCATAAGGAGTTGCAATTCGCTCCCATACTGGCGCCATTTTGGTCGAGGCCAGGCAGGTCCAGAGTATAGTTCAATGTCTCCAATAAGTAGCGGCAGGACCAGAATCCCTTTCGGCAGTTCTGGCTTCGTCATTACGAGCACTAGAAAACAAGACATTCTGGGCAATACCACCCTTGACGCAGCCCTTTATTCTACAAGATGGTGTCTTTCAAAAGCCAGGGGTATAGGAGTATGTAACAAGCGAGCCATTTAATTGAAAAAACTAAGCGTGACAAACGGTTGCAGGATCAGTGAAGGTTGATTTTTTAATTGAAAGTATAACAGGATCAGTTACAATAAAATCGTCCATACGCACACCATGGGCGAGTATCATGGGTAACATTACTTCGAAGCTTTATTAATACAATAATCAATAATGAAAAATCGACATCAATAGGGTTGTCCGTATTCCCAGTCAGTACCCTTCCCCGCCCGCCATGTGCACAAAGACCGCATACATCCCCCATAACGTCAAGGCTAAGTAACTAGAATGTCATAAGGAGTTGCAAGTCGCTCCCATACTGGTGCCATTTTGGTCGAGGCCAGGCAGGTCCAGAGTATAGTTCAATGTCTCCAATAAGTAGCGGCAGGAGCAGAATCCCTTTCGGCAGTTCTGGCTTCGTCATTAGGAGCACTAGAAAACAAGACATTCTGGGCAATACCACCCTTGACGCAGCCCTTTATTCTACAAGATGGTGTCTTGCAAAAGCCAGGGGTATAGGAGTATGTAACAAGCGAGCCATTTAATTGAAAAAACTAAATGTGACAAACGGTTGCAGAATCAGTGAAGGTTGATTTTTTAATTGAAAGTATAACAGGATCAGTTACAATAAAATCGTCCATACGCACACCATGGGCGAGTATCATGGGTAACATTACTTCGAAGCTTTATTAATACAATAATCAATAATGAAAAATCGACATCAATAGGGTTGTCCGTATTCCCAGTCAGTACCCTTCCCCGCCCACCATGTGCACAAAGACCGCATACATCCCCCATAACGTCAAGGCTAAGTAACTAGAACGTCATAAGGAGTTGCAATTCGCTCCCATACTGGCGCCATTTTGGTCGAGGCCAGGCAGGTCCAGAGTATAGTTCAATGTCTCCAATAAGTAGCGGCAGGACCAGAATCCCTTTCGGCAGTTCTGGCTTCGTCATTACGAGCACTAGAAAACAAGACATTCTGGGCAATACCACCCTTGACGCAGCCCTTTATTCTACAAGATGGTGTCTTTCAAAAGCCAGGGGTATAGGAGTATGTAACAAGCGAGCCATTTAATTGAAAAAACTAAGCGTGACAAACGGTTGCAGGATCAGTGAAGGTTGATTTTTTAATTGAAAGTATAACAGGATCAGTTACAATAAAATCGTCCATACGCACACCATGGGCGAGTATCATGGGTAACATTACTTCGAAGCTTTATTAATACAATAATCAATAATGAAAAATCGACATCAATAGGGTTGTCCGTATTCCCAGTCAGTACCCTTCCCCGCCCGCCATGTGCACAAAGACCGCATACATCCCCCATAACTTCAAGGCTAAGTAACTAGAACGTCATAAGGAGTTGCAAGTCGCTCCCATATTGGCGCCATTTTGGTCGAGGCCAGGCAGGTCCAGAGTATAGTTCAATGTCTCCAATAAGTAGCGGCAGGACCAGAATCCCTTTCGGCAGTTCTGGCTTCGTCATTACGAGCACTAGAAAACAAGACATTCTGGGCAATACCACCCTGGACGAAGCCCTTTATGCTACAAGATGGTGTCTTCCATTCAGAAAATATTGTTGGCAGCATTTTGAAAGGAAAGATAAACGGCCGTTCTCCTAGTGAGTCTCACATTGTTACATTTATGAAGAATGTTGAAGAGTAGTATGTTGAAAATCTGAAGCCATCGTTCTACAAACTCTCAACCAGTCTTGGATGGAAAAATCCTGAAGAATGTACAAACTGAAAACCAGTTTTTGTCTGCATAGCATCAGCAGCAACACTTGAGTCAGCTTTGTGTGAAGCCGCCATCTTGATCCAATCAATACCGTCCCCCTGCACACATTCAGGGACCAGGCCGCATTGCAAGGGCACCGCAAGACGTGTCTTCAGGTCAAACGGATTGTGGGACAAGGTCCAGAATGAAGAGTCACCAAAAGGCAAAAAGTTCCGCCGGACCCCGGGAGCCGGCCGCCTATGTCGGGGGCGATCTCAGGCCACACCAGGGCAACAAGACTTGGGGAGGGGGCAGGAGCCAAGCGCCCCCTCTGAGTCTGCGCCGCCACACCGCCCCTCGGGGGCCTCCGTCAAGCGGTTCAGGGAGGCACCGCAGGCAGCGGTTCTTCAGATCAGTGGCTCTCACCGGCAAGGCTCCCCTCCGTCAGCAGCGATAGTTGGCGCTGTGGTTGCGGCCGGAGGCCCCGCCTAGTCAACGCCCCGGCCTCTCCATGTCGTAGGCCGCAAGAGTGGGCGCAACTCAGCGGGATGGCGGGTGAGACGCTGTAGCCGCAAGAGTAGGCGAAACTCAACCGGCCGAGTGAGGCACTGTGCCGCAAGAGCGGGCGGAACTCAGCTGGTCGAGCGAGGCACTGTGCCGCAAGAGTGGGCGGAACTCAGCTGGCCGAGCGAGGCACTGTGCCGCAAGAGCGGGCGTAACTCAGGTGGCCGAGCGAGGAACTGTAGGTCTTCCTCTCACAAAGATGAAAGTCAGAGTGAGGAAACAAGGAGGGGGTTTCATCATTTGGGACAAAAAAATAGTTCTAAACCAATGAAAAGTGTCATTTTTAGGTCACATGACCTAGCCTTACATCATTAGGAAACCAAAAGTGAAATGAACCAATGAAAATTTTTATTAACAAGTCACATGACCTGTTATGCTTACGTTACGCGCTCCGCGCCGCGCCCCGGATCGCTTCCGGGAAGCTGCGCTTCGCGCCTCGCTTCGCGCATCGGGTGCGCTAACGCGGCGCGTCATATGACGCATTACGCGACAACGCGATACTACAGTGTTTCTGGATGTTTCGGACTGAAGCTGGCGTCAGCATGAGAGCACCCCGTGGCTACGTCGTGACCGTTCCGCGAGCAATCATGGCAGTCGCTCCCCACCGGAAGTCTGCGGGAGTCGGGGGCCCCGGTGACTCTTGTAGAATCTTCAAGGCTGAGGGGACGCTTTTGGGAATGGGGCCCATGCCCTAGCAGTCAAGCATCCGAGTTCCAGGGTTGCCCAGAGCCATCCTTGCAGGCCAGGCCCAAGTCTGTGGAGCCGACCGCCATTTCGTGAGCTCCGTGGCAGCCGTCTGTCGCTGTACCGCAAGAGTGGGTGCAATTCAGCCGGATGGCGGGTGAGACGCTGTAATAGCAAGAGCAGGCGCAACTCAGATGGACGAGAGAGGCACTGTGCCGCAAGAGTGGGCGTAACTCAGCTGCCGAGTGAAGCGCTGGGGTGCAGCTGAGAAACCTCCACCTGGGGAGGTGGGGGAGGCTCGTTCGCGCCGCCTCTCCCTTCCAGTGCACCCCACGCAGTCTCCTGGCGCAGGTATATGTGATGGTCGGACCAGGGCACCGCAGGACGTGTCTTCAGGTCAAACGGATTGTGGGACAAGGTCCAGAATGGAAGAGTCACCAAAAGGCTAAAAGTTCCGCCGGACCCCGGGAGCCGGCCGCCTACGTCGAGTGAAGCGCCGGGGTGCAGCTGTGAAACCTCCACCTGGGGAGGTGGGGGAGGCTCGTTCGCGCCGCCTCTCCCTTCCAGTGCACCCCACGCCGTCTCCTGGCGCAGGTATATGTTATGGTCGGACCAGGGCACCGCAGGACGTGTCTTCAGGTCAAACGGATTGTGGGACAAGGTCCAGAATGGAAGAGTCACCAAAAGGCAAAAAGTTCCGCCGGACCCCGGGAGCCGGCCGCCTATGTCGGGGGCGATCTCAAGCCACACCAGGGCAACAAGACTTGGGGAGGGGGCAGGAGCCAAGCGCCCCCTCCGAGTCCGCGCCACCACACCGCCCCTCGGGGGCCTCCGTCAAGCGGCTCAGGGAGGCACCGCAGGCAGCGGTTCTTCAGATCAGTGGTCTCACCGGCAAGGCTCCCCTCCGTCAGCAGCGATCGTTGGCGCTGTGGTTGCGGCCGGAGGCCCCGCCTAGTCAACGCCCCGGCCTCTCCATCTCGTAGGCCGCAGAGTAGTCGGGGAGAAATCCCGGGAACGGCGGCATGTATTTGGATCGATGTTGCAGCAGGCTGCCATGTAAATAGTTATTTAATAAAACGTTTTACCCTGTTACTTTGCTGGTGTGTTGTATATATTTATAATATTTGCATAGGGTTTGTCGTTATTTTGGGCGGGGTGGGCGGCGGTGCCGAGCTGTCTTGCAGCCATCATAGCGTCAAGCTCGGTTCCTCTCACTAGTTTCATATTTCTCATGAGGGGTTGTTCCTAATGTTTCTATTTTAGCGAGGTCCAAAAGAGATCCCATTAGTGGCCTACTGATTTTGCTTGATACCTTTTGTTTTTTCTAACGATTTTTCACTATCTGCAAAGACTAAACAGAGTATTGCGACTCTGTGCTTGTTTGTAAATAGAGAATGAACCAAAGAGAAGCAATTCCAAAACAGTAAATGCTTGGATAACAATCAATCAAATGGAGAGGGAAGCAGGCATGACGGATTACAATGGGGGCAAAGGCCTGCGTTACCTACCCTTCACTATCTGCAAAGAGAGAATACTCCTAAAAGAAAAGAGGGGGGGGCAGCGTTCAAAGCACATCAGCGTGCATAAACACGAAAATGTTTTTACCTACCACGTACTTGACATTTTAAAGCTTTTGATATTTGCTAATAAAAAAACATTGAAATTCACTGAAAAAACCATAGGTTATAGACCATATATAGTTAGGAATTAGCATTTACAAAACCTTGAAAATTCACTGAAAAAACCATGGGTTATAGACCATATATAGTTAGGAATTAGGATTTACAAAACCTTATTTTACTCACACAAAACCATTGAAATTCCATATATAGTTAGTTGCACTAACTATATATCGCGCACCCGCAATCCACTGCTGATGATGTCACATATTACATCATTCATGACATGGTCAGTGACATCACTGATGACATCACTGATGACATCACTGATGACATGTCAAATGACATCACTGATGACCCAGTGTTAAATACAGAATATAATTTTTTAAACCATTGACACACCAATACTAGTTACTACATACGCACTCACTGATTCCTACGTCTACACACACATTCACTCATTCACCCATACAATCATTCATACATACAATCACTCATCTTTACAACACTATCATATGCACTCATACACCTATACAGACACTCACACTCTGCCACTCATCCATGGAGTTACTCACACACCTAGTCAGTACTGTAAAGAATCAATCACACTTCCATTTTCTAATCTATACAGTTAAACATAGAGTACCTTACATTTTCAAACATATACTAACACATACTTACTCTCTTATACAATCATTGATACAATGGGAGAAGTGTGGCTCAGGGGTTAGAGGCAGCAGACCCGGAAGCTGAGATCGGTCCTGGACCAGGGTTCAATTCCCCGCCTCAGCGGGTCTTGGGCTAAAAATTCCACGGACTCGATAATTCTCGCCCCGGTGCCTCCTCGACTCACGGGTTCACACTCTGCGACTCTGGGCAATAGCTTGCTTAATCTCCACAACGGCCCCTCGCGGCGGGATGCCTGACTTTCACCTAGTGGATACCCTGCTATCTCACAGGGGAATACCAGGAAGGGTTCCCTAAGCAAGCGCCGGGAAACCCACTGCGGGTAACTGTGCGCTATATAAGCTCAACTACATTTACATTACAAGAACACATTGATCTGCACAGAGTCACACATCTCCCAGCCAGCCACACACACACTCAGTCTCCCATCCAAATACTTGGACAATCAATCAATAACCCATATAGTTACTCATATAGCTACTGATCAACACATGCAGCAGTTTACAGAACAACAGACATAATGATGCACAAATTAAGACAGTTTAGTCACTAACCCATGCATTCAGTGAGACACATTTAATCACGCACTCATACAGTCAGTCACGCACCTACTAAATCCTTCATCCAGACACTTCTACATCTACTCATTCTTCAATATGTAAAACATATTTAAACTTTACAGAAACACACAGTCACTGGATGATGTCATCAGTGATGTCATCAGTGATGTCATTTGAGATGTCATCAGTGATGTCATTTGAGATGTCATCAGTGATGTCATCAGTGATGTCACTGACCATGTCATGAATGATGTAATATGTGACATCATCAGCAGTGGATTGCGGGTGCGCGATATATAGTTAGTGCAACTAACTATATATGGAATTTCGATGGTTTTGTGTGAGTAAAATAAGGTTTTGTAAATGCTAATTCCTAACTATATATGGTCTATAACCCATGGTTTTTTCAGTGAATTTTCAAGGTTTTGTAAATGCTAATTCCTAACTATATATGGTCTATAACCAATGTTTTTTTCAGTGAATATATATATATATATATATATATATATATATATATATATATATATATATTCACTGAAAAAACCATAGGTTATAGACCATATATAGTCAGGAATTAGCATTTACAAAACCTTGAAAATTCACTGAAAAAACCATAGGTTATACACCATATATAGTTAGGAATTAGCATTTAAAAAACCTTATTTTACTCACACAAAACCAATAAAATTCCATATATAGTTAGTTGTACTAACTATATATCGCGCACCCGCAATCCACTGCTGATCATGTCACATATTACATCATTCATGACATGGTCAGTGACATCACTGATGACATCACTGATGACATCTCAAATGACATCACTGATGACATCACTGATGACATCTCAAATGACATCACTGATGACATCACTGATGACATCTCATTTGACATTACTGATCACATCACTGATGACATCATTCATGTGATAATACGATGAACCTCTTCAGACTCTAATATAACCTTAGATACACTCAGTGTAAACAGACACTCACAGACTGTCACTCATCCATGGAGTTACTTACACACCTAGTCAGTCATGCAAAGAATCAATCACACCTCCATTTTCACAACTATACAGTTATACACACCTTACTTATTCAAACATATACTAAAACATATTTACTCACTTATACAATCCTGGATACAAGTGCACAATGATCCATACAGCCACTCACACATTCACTGGCTCTTATGCACAGTTATTTATATATGTCAACTCTCACATGTACTGTATTTTACATATGTACTTACTTTGACATGTAGCACTAAGATATCTATTCACTCACCAATACAGTCATGCACACAGTCAACCGCCCATACAGCTGTTTCCACATGCACTTTTGAACCCATACATCTATGCACAGAGTCATACACCTCCCAGCCACCCACACACACACTCAGTCTCCCATACAAATGCTTGGGCAACCAATCAATAACCCATATAGTTACTCATATAGCTACTGATCAACACATGCAGCAGTTTACAGAACAACAGACATAATGATGCACAAATTAAGACAGTTTAGTCACTAACCCATGCACTCAGTGAGACACATTTAACCACTCACTCATACAGTCAGTCATGCACCTACTAAATCCTTCATCCAGACACTTATACATCCACTCATTCTTAAATATGTAAGACATATTTTAACTTTACAGAAAAATACAGTCACTGGATGTTGTCATCAGTGATGTCATCAGTGATGTCATTTGAGATGTCATCAGTGATGTCATCAGTGATGTCATTTGAGATGTCATCAGTGATGTCATCAGTGATGTCACTGACCATGTCATGAATGATGTAATATGTGACATGATCAGCAGTGGATTGCGGGTGCGCGATATATAGTTAGTACAACTAACTATATATGGAATTTCATTGGTTTTGTGTGAGTAAAATAAGGTTTTTTAAATGCTAATTCCTAACTATATATGGTGTATAACCTATGTTTTTTTCAGTGAATTTTCAAGGTTTTGTAAATGCTAATTCCTAACTATATATGGTCTATAACCTATGGTTTTTTCAGTGAATTTCATTGGTTTTTTAAAAGCTAATATCTATAGCTGTAAAATGTATTCTTCTTTAAATCCAAAAAGATATTTTATATGTTTATTAATAATTTTTTTTAAATATTTTTTTTGTTTCGCTCCCGGTCCGCGAACCGGGAAGCTTTCCGTTAGCTCAAATTGATGCCGCGACCCGGTCCGCGAACCGGTAAGAAATCAACATAGTGACGGTATCGCGTTGCCGCGTAATGCGTCTTATGACGTACTGCGTTAGCGCACCCGTAAGTGCCCCGGGGCGCGGACCGAGGCGCGAAACGCAGCTCTCCGGAAGCGATCCGCGGCGCGTCGCGAAAGCGCGATGTATCGCGTTGCCGCGTAATGCGTCTTGTGACGTACCGCGTTAGCGCACCCGGAAGTGTCCCGGGGCGCGGACCGAGGCGCGAAGCTCAGCGACCCGGAAGCTAACCGGGGCGCGTTCCGCAGCGCGTAACATGAGCGTGAGAGGTCATGTGACTTGTTAATAAAACTTTTCATTGGTTCATTTCACTTTTGGTTTCATAATGATGTAAGGCTAGGTCAGGTGACCTAAAAATAACACTTTTCATTGGTTGAGAAGTATTGTTTTTCCCAAATGATGAAAACCCCTCCTTCTTTCCTCACTCTGACTTTCATCATTGTGAGAGGAAGACCTTTATTACTATATCAGAAATGGCTTCAGTAGTTGCTTCAGCTGGTGGACCCCCACCACCACCTCCACCTCCTCATGGGAAGAGAGGACCACCTCCCCAGGTGATGACCAACACTGAGGAGGAAGAGGAAGAAATGGATGAAGAGGAGGGAGAAGAACCACAGTTCTTAGAAGAAGTGCCCCGGGTTTCCCATAAGAAAGCCAGTTTCATCTGGCAGTTTTATTCGATCCCTCCTGGCCAAAAAAAAGTGAATGCGAGGTATGTCACCTGCCTCATCTGTAAAGAAAAATTATCCAGAGGGACGGATAAGAAATATAGTTATGGCAACCATACTATGCACAGGCACATGACAAGGAAGCATCCACTCAATTATAGCCGGGCGGAAATACGGGATTTGCAGGAAAATCCAAGATCAACTCCTGTGGCCAGATCAAGAATATCCATTTCATTGACACCAGCAGAGGCACGGGAAACTGTGCCAAACATACAAGAAAATTTTGGCCACATGATCCACACTTGTATGCACTGTCGTGCGTTGTTAGCATGTGGCAATATGAGCATAAATGCTATCAACCTGGCGTATGAACACCATAATTGCCCTAACCGCCCCCAGTAATTTTTTTTTTGCTCCTGTTGAGCCCTTTTCAATGCCTGTTTTTTGTTGTTTCCCCCCCCCCCCCAAAAAAACCAAAAAAATATAAAATCGTTCAAAAAATACAAAAAATAAATAAATAAATAAATAAAAAAAATATATAAAACAACAAAAATATAAAAAGAAAAGTTCTTTTCAGAACTACCTTCCCTTTCAAAAAAAATTGCTAGAATGTTTAGCACTCTGGCAAGCTCTATTTCTTTTGGTTCGCTTCCCGGTTAGCTTCCCGGTACGCGGACCGGGAGCTAACCCAAAATTTTTTTTTTTTTTAAAAAGAGTAAGTATAAGGAAAGTAAACAGAGAGTGATGTTAAAAGAAAGACAGCTATAGGGAGTAAAGAAGAGATACTGTTTAATAGATCTATTTACCGAAGAAAAGACGGAAGAGGGTATAATTGTGAAAAACAAAATAGATAACGAAGTGAAAGAAAAAAAAAGAGAGTATAACATTAACAAAGAAGAGTTTCTTGGAGAATGTGAGTGAATGTTCAAAATAAGATTAAAACATGAGGAATAACAGAGAGAAAAAATAGAAAACAGAAAACAAAAAATAACAGAAAAAGATTAATTGAAATAGCAAAGAAATGTAAGTAACATAGAGCCATATCATCAACATAGGCAATAAAAGTTTTGCAGCTTTTATTGGCAGAAATGTGTCGCTAAAGCTGCTTTTGCGGCAGTAAACTGCCGCTAAAACCACTTTTGCACCAGTTTTCTGCCAATAAAAAGAGCAATAATTGTATTGGCTGTGTTCATAATATGCCCCTTAGTGTGCTTCAACTACACAGAGAAAGCATTATGAACAAATAGTGATAGAGTGATCAGTCAAAGACACTAAGAGTAATAGAGACGGAGTGAGTGAACAAGAGTGAGGAACTATGAGAAGAGAGGGACTGAGAAAAAGAGTGGAAGGAGTTGAGTAAGTAGGTAATAGAGAAAGGAATGAGGGAAGTAGCAAAGGCAGGAAACTGAGGGTTAAAGAAATGAAGCAGTGGAACTAATAGAAGTTAAATGTGATAGAAATGTAACGAAAAGAGTACAAAACATTTACCTTATAATTGTCGTTAAATTACTCACTTTTTGTTTTTATACTTTCAATCTGTGAAAGAGAGAACAAACATTTGAAAAATATTAAAACATGTATTTAAAAATTACAAAAGACAAGGGAAAAGATTGAAGGACAAACAGTTTTTCAACAACTTTGACACTTACAGAAGCTTCTGCTTCTCCAGGCCCCCTACACAGTCCTAAAGATATACATTTTAAACTAACAGTATCTTGATGCAGATGAAGTGAGGCCTATCTTAAAACATGGTGCATCTTTTGCCTTGCTGTTGTCTCAGAAAAGTGTCGCAAGACACTAAAATTTTAAATAATTGCTTCAGGATGCCAATAAGATGTCTCCTATCCAGAGGTTTGTTTGAGGTGAGGCCTACTCAGGGTTGCAGATGAAATTTCGAGTTGCTGAAGAGAATAGAGGACATAATATATGTGAAGGTCTACCAATGAAGTGAGTCATGTCCACTGCACTCTTGAACAAAGTCCAAACCTCCTATGTTTCCCTGGACAGACCTAAACTTGATCTACACAATGTGCTTCGTAATGATAGGAAACACAGGTGATGTAAATGAAATACGTGCAATTTATTTTGCTCATTTCACAATCACATCACTTGTGTTTCCTTTGCTTAGGTATCTCATTGTGCAGATGTAGTCTAGCATATGAAAGAATACGCAGAAGCGCAGCACTGCATGCAACAACTTCGACACTTACAGAAGCCTCACCTTCTCCATGCCTCCTACACAGTTCTACATATACATCATAAATGCAAACAGTACAGAATTAATTATACATGTTAAATGGTTTATTTTTGCTGTTCTCAGAATGTATCAAAATTCACTAAAAACAGTGACTTGAAGGTATTCATCATATAACAGCAGGGAAAAAAAAACACAATCAAAATGATTGTGTTTAAAAAACCCATACAACATAACAAATCAGAATTCAGAACTCCTTAAAGTCAACTTACTTTCCATGACGTCAAAGGATGTCCTATGAACAGCTTACACTCTGTTGTGCTGTTATTACTTTCAGCCCGCCACTTTCTGAAAGAAAATCTCCATCGTTTTTAAAAACATGTTACATGCAATAAATGACTTCTTGCTCTCTACCACAAGTTTCCACAAGGCCAAATCTTGTCAGAGCCATTTATAACTCTTGGATTTCTTGTAAGCCAATCCCGTCATTTGGCATTTCTGCAACTTTCAGAATTAAAATGTTGAAGATCATTTTCACAATCCAGGAATAGTAATATCTTCCTCTTCTTGCTCAGTCATGTTCTACATTTCCTATGACACTGATACTGCTTACTATGAAGCAGACTTACACTAACTCTATGACTAGTACAATTATGTAATTCTCTACATCACTTTCAATCACAAAGCAATGTAAAACAGTAGACAGCATTGCAGACTTACATTCCCTCTACTCTATGTTTTGATTGGCTGCTTCAATTAGCTTATAAAAAGAAATAGTTTTTCTGAACTCATTCAAAGTGCACTTATTTCTCCATGACGTCCAGTCTTATGGTTAGAAGTTATGTCTCTGAACTACACTTATCCTCAAGGCCAAATTGTGTAGGAGCCATTAGAACTTCTTGAAATTCCACAGAGCACATCCCGAGATTATTTCCCTAAAATTTTGGTTTTAAAAACACCAGGTAAGAGTTTTTAAGGTCATACGGCAATTTTTTTTTTTAAATTAAAACAGAATCGTTGCAGAATGACCAGCCATTTCTAGACTTTAAATAAGCTGTGTAATGTCCTGATGTTATTGAAGGGCCGTCATGATATATAATTGCTGCAGTTACAAAAGTCCTTCCTGATATTGACAACTGCGAAGCTACAAAATTTTTAATTAAAGTTGTCAATTTTGTTCCATCAGGCCTACATCGTTGGAACATTAAAATGACATACTGGCCATATGTTCGTATAAATAATGTGGACATCATTTCAGATTTACATTGGCTACATTCCATGTTGTGATCAGCTGCTTTTACTAGCTTATTAAAGGAGACTGATTTACTGTCTGGCAAAGTTAAATATATAAATCTTTCTGAGTCTACACTAGTAGTACTTGATACCATACAGTTCTCGCAGTCATGCTGCCATTGATAAGAAAGCCCAAACAGCTGATCTACATCTACACCTTCAGCATGCAATACATCAAGCATATACATTAAAAACTCCTGACAATCTTGCTGAATATTTTGAGAGAATTGTGTTTGGCCTGAACATCTGTCTAACAGATTTCGAATTTCAGACACACTTTCTATGTTTGTTCTATCAGTGCTACATTTCTCTAACACAGAATTTAACAAACTGCAAAATCTTTGATCAGAATTGACCACAATCTCTTCTTTTACATTTTCTAGAGAAAACAAAACATTAACCACTACATTAGCATAGCAGTTGACACCAGAACTGTTTTCAAATTGAAAACCAACAACATCTTCAACAGAATCCTTTTTGTTTCTGCTTGTAATTTTAGGTTCATCGACTTTTCGTCTTTTTGCTACAACCTCCCCAGTATTGGTCACATTTCTTCGTTTCCGGCCTACCACACGTTTCTCAAACAAAGGATACTGAGGCAAATGTGGCGCATACTCTCTTCTTAACCTATTGTATTCCTTAACACAATCTAGATTCGCACAAATGTTTGTGACATCACACTCAATCAAGTACAATCCCGATAAAGTTCTAACTCGTGACAATGCCACATATGCCATACCCTCCTTGAACACAGAACTGCCAATATTCACCAATGCACAGTCTACACTTAAACCTTGCGATTTATGGATTGTCACCGCATATGCCAAGCAAACAGGAAACTGCTTACGGCGAACATATAAGTCTTTTACAAGCAAAAATCTAGCAGAGCAACGACCAATTAGCTGTACTTCCTCAATGCCCTCAAATTTAATTTTTAAAAATTCAATTCCATCTCTATTTCTGTATTTTACACAATCAACAACATTACCCATTGATCCATTTACCAGACCTCTTTCAACATGTAAATTCCTTCTTAAAATTATACGGCAGTTCAAGCACACATTCAGAGTCTTTTCAAAACCTGCAGTTTTAGATATACTCTTCTCTAATGAATCCAATTTTGTTTTCAGATTCTCAGACAAAATAATTGTTGATCCCATATGCTCTACTCTGTCAATAGCTTCCAGTTTCACAATCTCTTGCTTTTCTAAATGCAACATTTTGTTGTTGAATTTGGCACATTCTGCAAGAGTTGGCATCAAACATATTCCAGATTTCTTATCAGTAATTTTCTGAAAAATATTCTCAGGCACAACATCTTGTTCTGGATATAAATTTGACAGTAATCGTGCATGTAAAGCTTCTTTCCCATGCTCGGTCACTTTTCCAATTCTAACATCTTGTAGAATAGTCTTGTAAACTTCATCCTTCGCCTGACGCATATTTTCATGCAGTTCAGCATAATTGAAGTTTAACCATATATTGACGTTGCCAATGCTGCCTAGGCACTTCCTGGTATCTTCATGCGTGAGCATTTTGAACACAGGTTGCCCTTTCACTGGTGTCAGCTGCAAAAGATCTCCGAAAACAATGATGTGTTTGCCACCAAATAACACATTATACTCTGTTTTGAGAACTTCTTGCATTCTCAAATGCACAAAGGCAAGCATGACATTGGAAACCATGCTTACTTCGTCAATGATAAGAAGTTTCATTTTCCTCAAGATTCTTGAAACTTCAAAACAAGCATCTCCAGATAGCTTGTGATATTGTAATTTGTTGTCATGCTCCACTGGCAGCATCAGTAAACGATGTAAAGTAATCCCTTTAATGTTATGTGCTGCCAGTCCAGTTGGAGCGGTGACAACACAAGACAGCGATGACTCTGTCCTTTCCTGCAAATAGCATGAAATTGCTTTAATGAGGAAACTTTTTCCAGTTCCCGCTTCTCCACTCACGTACAGTCGGACAGGCTTCAACGACGTACATGAGCACTCTTTCTTGTCATGACTTAATCCATGATCAATTTGCATGGTAACTTCGTCATATATTTTCCTCTGCTCAACGTTGAGTTGTCTTTCCAACTCTTCTAAGTTAACCGCATCCTCCTGAGCATGTGCCATGGCTCTTTCCACTTCATTCATGGCAGTGGCAGCTTCATTTTCGATAACAGGTCCTCCTAGTGGATCCTGACTCAATGAAGCAGAACTCTGACTGTCCTGAGAACTGTCTCTGGCAATCTCGGCTGCAATCGTTGCTTCCTGCTCAATTTCCGCATTCAACATTTCTACATATTTGGGAAAAGCAGGACATTCTATGGTCTCCTTGGCGGCATTGAAAGAGTCTTCGTAACAGAGGAAATCTCCAAGCAGTTCCTCTTCTGCACGCCAAGGCTTGAAAAGTTGCAAAAGTGCCAAATAGAAAAACTCCTTTTTTTCAGGAGATTCGCCACTCAATTTTCGATGGTTTACCAAGTGGCATTTTCTTTGCTTGACCAGACATCCCTCACTTCCTATTACAGCATACACTCCTTTCTCAGTATCTTCTTTGATGTTCCTCTTGAATATGTAATTTTGAAGAACCTCATACAGACAAACATTGTCGAGGTGACTGCTTCTATTTGGATAATATGTATCCAACATGTTGGTCTTCAAAATGTCGGTACTGTTTGGCTCCTTTTCCGCCAAATACTCAATTTCCCGCACAGGTTTCAGAACTCGATTACGCGTTGCAGCAAGACCAAGACTCGCCCAAATGATACTCCTGGACTTGGCATAGAGACTTGCTGAAGACAACCGATCAGAGCATTCGTAAGCTCCAATTTCTCGATGCGACAACATCTTCAGACTGAAACTGTACAACTTCTTGCTGAGGCTCTTTTCATGGGAAATGTCCTCCCACATATCCTTCAATTCTGTCTTCTCTTTTTTGGTGATGTAAGACGTCACATACCGAGCCACAGCCATACAGTTATCAGCCACAAACTGTATATCCATGTTAGCATTCCACATGGACAAAATCACCGGGTTGTAGTCGTTGATGTACTTGGACTCTTCGTTCCTCTTCAAATTGTATGTGTTTTTAGGTGATTTCTTCATGACATTATGTCGCAGCGAAGACATCAAACTGTTTACTCTTCCTTTAGAAATCACCGGTCGTGGAAAGCCGAAACGACATTTGGTGTAGAACTTGTCCTTGTTTCGGAATTTACGACGGCAGTACTTTCCACATCGATGGCTTTGGAAACGCAGAACTTTTTCTCTTAGGCTTTTCTTCTCCTTTGCGTTTGGAACAGCACACGTAGAATACTGTTGGATGAAACTCATCACTGAGTCTTCTGGATCCATTCCAAATTTAGGTGCATCCTTGATCCACAGCAACATATGTATATGAGGAGCACCTCTTGCTTGGTACTCTTTCTCCAGAAGAAATCCAACACCTCTCCAAGAGGTGGATTCTTCTTATTCATGATGGAAGACATCATAGCTTCAAATCTATGATTGAAGTACCTACATACATTGACTGGATCCAAAGAGCACAGTTCTCCGGGTGTCTTGAATTCGATGTTATCTACGTTAGCATTTGCCTCTCGTAGAAATTCAAGTAAGTCTTCCCAGCCATACTCGGCACAGCTCAGAGTGAGGAACCATGTGGGAGTACCTAAGTTCCTCAGCATACATTTTAAATCACCATGACGACGGTACCAGTACTCATTACTACCACGCTGACACGCCATGAGATTAATCAGGTGAGAATCCAAAATACTGTCTTGGACATTGACTTTATCCATAAAGTCACTTGCCGAGATGTTTTGCATGTGTATACCACTTTTCAAGATGTGGTTCACTGCATATGACAGTCCAGACAGATCGCTTTCAAACAGGAGATGAAACAAATAAGGAATGCATTGTCGAAACCTAGCATCTCCTGCATACAATCGCAAAGTCCGGTATTCAGAAGCAGGAATTTGATGAGGTCGCTCATCATATCTTCCTCCCTGACCTGTTGGAAAAAGCTGTGGGAAACACCGAGCTTCCAAACTTTCCTCCCAAACACTAATGGGACTCCCTTTGGCTTGTTTCATTTGAAACAACTCAATAGCATTCCCCATGACTTCCTTGGAATGCAAAGGATGAACACTATAATGTTCATATATTTCTTCACTAGTAGAGGGTTCTACTTTCTCAATTTGACCAGCACACAAATCGCTATCCTCTTCCTCACTTACTTCCTCTTCTGCAACATATACATTCTTATAGTATTTATTATTTTTTTTCAAATACAATGTTGCCTTTTTAACTTTCCTAACATCTACTAAATCTTGCCATATTTTCTTATTCTTTGTCGGAACCCCATTAACTAAGATAACCAGAGGTTCCTCTTCCACTTTTTCTACTCCAATTGTGTTAATGTTTTTCTTCAAATCTAGAGGCAAATAAACAACTCTTCCCTTTAATCCTCTCTGTAAATCTGATGGAGGCAATTTCCCTGTCTTTGGCTCCATTCTTACAATAGCCTGAAAGGGATGGATACTTTGAATCAAAATAGATTCATAAGTATTTAAATCCTTCAATTCAGAAGGAATCTCAACCAATTCCAGATTATTATGAACTGCTCTAGCAGGCATCTGGTTCTGATTTAATTTGCAACAACAATAAGTACACACACGTTGATCCAATCCCAAATCAAAACAATTTTCTACCATCAAGTATGTTGCAAAATCCTTCCATTCACTATTATTTTCCCTTTCACTTTTTGCATATAAATCCACTAACTTAGTCTGATTCTTATAATAAGTGCGTCGACAACACACACAAGTGAAATTTGGCCTCTCACTTGATTTGACCTGAAATGTGACAATTTCCCTCTGGAAATTATCTGTACTGGAAACCTGTACACTATCTTCCACATTACCCGCTTCTTCTTGGTCAATTTCAACATTCTCCTCTTTACTTCCAAAGTAACAAAACTCAATTTCTTCACATATATTCTTCACATCTATTTCAGAACCATGCAAAAGAGCAGCGCATAATTGTTTAAGCATAATTGCTGGACTCTTAGCATAATACAACATTCTAACTAATTTCCTCACTTTATTATGATGCACTGCTAGCATTCTGAAATGATGAAAAACACTCTGGCATACTCTCCTGGAAAGACAAGCCAGTGAATGACCATGCAAACCTGTCACTTCTCTCACTCTGCAAGGATCTAATTCTTGCAACAACCTTATTTTCTGCTTCAAACTTTTCTTATTAAATGACCGTACAAAATCACAAAGCAAATTGATGGAATCCTGTCGCACACTACAAATACTACTACACTTCCAGGTGTACACAGGACCCTTAGCACGTCTTCCTAAAACCTCATTACCTAACACCTCTTCTGCCTCTGTTGTCACAAGTTTTTCTTTTTCAACTGGACAACCATCTTTCACTTCATAAGCACGACCACTGGTGTCAACTGCATGCACCAAATCATTATCCTGGAAATAACTCTCCTCATTAAAAAATGCCTCACAGCTTGAACTATGAATCCATTCTCCAGAAAAAACTTCACAAAAATTACTACGATTAACTATTCTCTTCCATCTACTATTTCTTTTGAAATCATAAATTGCCTTGTTTAGCTTCCTAATTCTATTGATTATCAAAATAAATAACTTACGTTTAATTTCAAATGCCTGATCAATAACTTTCTCAACTTTTTTTTTTCTCTTATAAAAAACCACTTTCTGTTGACCTTTCTTAATATTTTTTAACAAATTGCCAATTATCCTGTTGCGGAACATTTGTTTACGAATGTCCCTAAACTGTTGTTTCCTTCTACTATCATGCACAGAGTTATCTCTTGCTCTAGCAGTAACATTTTTGATTGGCCTTTCCTTTCCATTTGAATTGGTTCTCTTTTTATGGACTGAAATATTTTCTGTAGTAATATTTTTTTTACTACACATATTTCTTATGAATGTTTTTGTACTCTTACCCGGTGCTTTCTTCGTGACTTGACAAATCTTTTTGTTAGAGGACTGCTGCTTCTTTTAATTCACCTGCTGTCTTTGACGTTTTGCAGCCTTTCTCTCTCTTTCTTTCGTTGGCATGGTGAAATGTTGAAATAATCTGCAGTTGAATCTGTGGTAAAATATATTAAAAAATGTTATTAACCACTATTACCAAACAGTAAATCAATAACAGTGATCAAAAACTTAACACACCACTTGACATTTTAAATAGAAGATTTTTTAGTCCTTGGTAAATTTACAATACAGAAATAGCAGAAAAGAAATGGAATTTATGTTCATGTTACCTGTGCTATTTTATATGTGAATCTGATCTAATTTTATGAGCATATTTTAATATTTTATTGAAGACACTACACATAACCTGTTTTTGAAGGTGTCTTTATTTTTAAATTAAACGGTTTACACTTTTACTTTTTATTTATTATAAATTTTAAAAATAAATGTTTATAGTTCCATAGGCTCAAGCAGGTCAGCTTCCCACCCTATGTCATATAATTCGGACAAATCTGCATCCTCATCACGCTCTTCTTCATCCTCAGGATTTAAATCATCCAAGGGATCAACATCCACTGATGTTTCAATTACAAGTTCAATGATGAGGTCAAAATCAACTGATTGCAGATTGTCGCTCATGTTGATGTTGTCTTTATCTTTAAAGAAAGATAACAACAATGAGATGTTGCAGAGTAAGAGACAAATCTCAGAGATTATAATAGTAAAATTGTTTAACAAGAGTAACATTTTGCAGCTATTATTTAGCCATGTCCAGCGATGCTGAGCAGGTGAAGCCTATGTCTAATTTTTCAGTGAACATGACTCATCTCTTCTTAACCTTGGATAAGCCTCACCAACTCTGTGTCCCCTGCACATACTTAAATGTAAAGGGGCAGATTTATGTTAAATGGCACATCCCCAGGCATGCACCAGTTAACGTGCACCGCTGCTCTGCCACCAATGGTGTGCCGTATTTACAATCAGATAGGAGAAAGCTGCGTCAAAACCCTGCGCCTGCTTTAAGCAGGCATAGGTCTTGACGCAACATTGTGGAGATGGGGCACCCCTGAGCCTTGCTTGAGCTGCATCGCACTTGCGATACAACTCCAGCAATCACTACCTTTACAGCACAGATACGTCACGCATCTGTGCCATTTTTGCCCCATGATGCCCCGCATTGTAAATGCAGCACACCATGGGTGGCGGAACAGCGGCGCAGGATGACTGGCACATCCCTGGTGATGCGCCAGTCATCATAAATCTATCCCTAAGCTTCTTATCTTGTTACAGATGAACCGCCATATGTACCATCAAACTATTTTGCATTTCCTAAATAGCGAATTTTAAGGAATAAATAGCAATTCTTTACCATTCCTAATTTCCAATGAGCAAATTGCTAATTGCAAATTACCCATTCATTTCCATGGGCTAGGAGGCTCATAGGAATGAAGGTACAATTTGCGATTAGCAATTAGCTCATTGCAAATTAGGAATTTTTCCAAGGGTGCAGGGGTGTCTCAAGAACACCCTGCTGCACCCCTGAAAAAGAAATTTGGGGGCATATGGCGCACATACATGCCCTAAGGGCATGTATTGGCGTCATATGGCACCTTTTGTTTTTTGGAAAAAAAGCTTTTTGAAAAGAATTCGCAAATTACCACAAACTAGAAGTTGGTGGTAGTTTCCAAATCCTTAATGTCATTTTTTACATATTTTTTGTTTGATACATTGCATTTAAGTAATCGCAAAATTTTCAAATCCTTCAGTGCAATCGCAAAATAAGGAATAGCAAATTTTGCTATTCCTTATTTTGCATCAAACTTGTTTGATACATACCATTTGTCTAATTAGCATTCGCAAAGGCCGAAATTCGCAGAATTTTGATCTTTGCGAATGCTAATTAGCTTCATACATATGGCCCCAAGTGAGGCCTGTCTTGCAACATGGTGCATCTTTTGCATCACTGCTGCATCGGTTTCATGTGGCACGTTTTTTTTACACCATGACACATCTGCCTAAATGCATCAATTTGTAATTTTGTCGCCTCATAGCAAATCTTTTGCACCGCCGCTGCATCATAAAAGTGACGCACAGTGGCGCAAAAGAGACATACACCTATCATAAATCTGTCCCTAGCATTTTAAATGATTAATCCAGGATGACGATAAGGTGTGGCCTATCCAGAGGTTTGTTTATGGTGAGGCCTACTCACAATTGCAGATTAAAGTTACGCTTGATAAAGAATACAGAGGAGATAATACATGTAAAGGCCTACCAATGAAGTCAGTAATGTCCACTTTATTGCGCCAGTCATCATAAATGTATCCCTAAGCTTCTTATCTTGTTACAGATGAACCGCCATATGTACCATCAAACTATTTTACATTTCCTAAATAGCGAATTTTAAGGAATAAATAGCAATTCTTTACCATTCCTAATTTGCAATGAGCAAATTGCTAATTGCAAATTACCCATTCATTTCCATGGGCTAGGAGGCTCATAGGAATGAAGGTTTAATTTGCGATTAGCAATTAGCTCATCACAAATTAGGAATTTTTCCAAGGGTGCAGGGGTGTCTCAAGAACACCCTGCTGCACCCCTGAAAAAGAAATTTGGGGGCATATGGCACACATACATGCCCTAAGGGCATGTATTGGCGTCATATGGCACCTTTTGTTTTTTGGAAAAAAAGCTTTTTGAAAAGAATTCACAAATTACCACCAACTAGAAGTTGGTGGTAGTTTCCAAATCCTTAATGTCATTTTTTACATATTTTTTGTTTGATACATTGCATTTAAGTAATCGCAAAATTTTCAAATCCTTCAGTGCAATCGCAAAATAAGGAATAGCAAATTTTGCTATTCCTTATTTTGCATCAAACTTGTTTGATACATACCATTTGTCTAATTAGCATTCGCAAAGGCCGAAATTCGCAGAATTTTGATCTTTGCGAATGCTAATTAGCTTCATACATATGGCCCCAAGTGAGGCCTGTCTTGCAACATGGTGCATCTTTTGCATCACTGCTGCATCGGTTTCATGTGGCACGTTTTTTTTACACCATGACACATCTGCCTAAATGCATCAATTTGTAATTTTGTCGCCTCATAGCAAATCTTTTGCACCGCCGCTGCATCATAAAAGTGACGCACAGTGGCGCAAAAGAGACATACACCTATCATAAATCTGTCCCTAGCATTTTAAATGATTAATCCAGGATGACGATAAGGTGTGGCCTATCCAGAGGTTTGTTTATGGTGAGGCCTACTCACAATTGCAGATTAAAGTTACGCTTGATAAAGAATACAGAGGAGATAATACATGTAAAGGCCTACCAATGAAGTCAGTAATGTCCACTTTATTGCGCCAGTCATCATAAATGTATCCCTAAGCTTCTTATCTTGTTACAGATGAACCGCCATATGTACCATCAAACTATTTTACATTTCCTAAATAGCGAATTTTAAGGAATAAATAGCAATTCTTTACCATTCCTAATTTGCAATGAGCAAATTGCTAATTGCAAATTACCCATTCATTTCCATGGGCTAGGAGGCTCATAGGAATGAAGGTTTAATTTGCGATTAGCAATTAGCTCATCACAAATTAGGAATTTTTCCAAGGGTGCAGGGGTGTCTCTAGAACACCCTGCTGCACCCCTGAAAAAGAAATTTGGGGGCATATGGCACACATACATGCCCTAAGGGCATGTATTGGCGTCATATGGCACCTTTTGTTTTTTGGAAAAAAAGCTTTTTGAAAAGAATTCACAAATTACCACCAACTAGAAGTTGGTGGTAGTTTCCAAATCCTTAATGTCATTTTTTACATATTTTTTGTTTGATACATTGCATTTAAGTAATCGCAAAATTTGCAAATCCTTCAGTGCAATCGCAAAATAAGGAATAGCAAATTTTGCTATTCCTTATTTTGCATCAAACTTGTTTGATACATACCATTTGTCTAATTAGCATTCGCAAAGGCCGAAATTCGCAGAATTTTGATCTTTGCGAATGCTAATTAGCTTGATACATATGGCCCCAAGTGAGGCCTGTCTTGCAACATGGTGCATCTTTTGCATCACTGCTGCATCGGTTTCATGTGGCACGTTTTTTTTACACCATGACACATCTGCCTAAATGCATCAATTTGTAATTTTGTCGCCTCATAGCAAATCTTTTGCACCGCCGCTGCATCATAAAAGTGACGCACAGTGGCGCAAAAGAGGCATACACCTATCATAAATCTGTCCCTAGCATTTTAAATGATTAATCCAGGATGACGATAAGGTGTGGCCTATCCAGAGGTTTGTTTAAGGTGAGGCCTACTCAGGATTGCAGATTAAAGTTACGCTTGATGAAGAATACAGAGGAGATAATACATGTAAAGGCCTACCAATGAAGTAAGTAATGTCCACTTTATTGCGCCAGTCATCATAAATGTATCCCTAAGCTTCTTATCTTGTTACAGATGAACCACCATATGTACCATCAAACTATTTTGCATTTCCTAAATAGCGAATTTTAAGGAATAAATAGCAATTCTTTACCATTCCTAATTTGCAATGAGCAAATTGCTAATTGCAAATTACCCATTCATTTCCATGGGCTAGGAGGCTCATAGGAATGAAGGTGCAATTTGCGATTAGCAATTAGCTCATCGCAAATTAGGAATTTTTTCAAGGGTGCAGGGGTATCTCAAGAACACCCTGCTGCACCCCTGAAAAAGAAATTTGGGGGCATATGGCGCACATACATGCCCTAAGGACATGTATTGGCGTCATATGGCACCTTTTGTTTTTTGGAAAAAAATGCTTTTTGAAAAGAATTCGCAAATTACCACAAACTAGAAGTTGGTGGTAGTTTCCAAATCCTTAATGTTATTTTTTACATATTTTTTGTTTGATACATTGCATTTAAGGAATCGCAAAATTTGCAAATCCTTCAGTGCAAACGCAAAATAAAAAATAGCAAATTTTGAATTAAGGACATTTTAAGTCATTTCCACATGTGCAGTGTTTTCAAATTATGATTTGAAAATCGTTTTTGGGGAAAAGGAATGGTTTGCAAATTTATGACAAGGACATAATGGTGTATGCTTCTCTATAAGGCATTTCACTGTCTCTGATGTCATTTTTCCCATATTACATTATAAGACTGTGAGCCGGCATCCCACCACCCCCGACCTGAACCCCGCCCTATCGCACCCTTACCTCTCCCGCTACCCCAGGGACTGTGTCCCCGACCTCAGCACGCCAGCATGGGGACCCGACTCGGCACGCCAACGGAAGCCCAGAGAGTCACGCCCTTCTTTTCCCCACAGGGACCAACCAGAACATCGGGCCGGACAACCTTAAATCACCCGGACCCCGGAAGCCCCGCCCCTATGGCAGCGACAGCACAGGATAAAAGAGGGAACCAGGAAGTGGAAGTCGTCGGAGATTTGTGGCAGGAACCTCGGACTGGCGGACGTGAAGGAGAAGGAGCAGGAGACGGAGAGCAGCTGGCTGAAGCAGACGAGTGGAGCGAAGAGTGGTGGAGTCCACAGGAGGTGGCTGTAGAGCGGCCGTAACTCAACGGGAGAGTTACGGCGGACCGCGTGAGTGCCTTTAACCTCACTATTTCCCCACTTGTTAGGAGCCCCCTGTATAGTCCTTGTAAAGAATTCCCTTCTCTTTAGTATCACGTCCCCTGCACTGTGTAATAATTGTATAGCACTGCACTGTGTGCCCCGCCGTTTCCCTCACGCCCCGACCAACAACTCTTTCTTCTCCTCGCCCCTTACTCCCTCCTCCCGGTACCTTCCTTTCCTCACTGTCTCTTTTCCGCTCCTTCCCCCACACGCCCCGGGTGTCGGTGACGGTTGCTGAGATCCTGAACTAGGATAGGACTAACGGTCCCTTGTTTTCTCTTTTGCACCCTGCCCTCCGTGGATACACCACGTCACCGGAACCGCCGTTGGAGCCGCGGAAGACCACAAGCTGCACCCCAGACCCGGCGTGGATCCAGTACCCTGACGCCCTCCTTGTTTTTCCTGTGTTCTACCTCTGTGACTTTGAAATAAACCCCTACTATAGCACACTATATACGGCCTCCTCGCTTGCTTTTCCGGCCCGCTGAACACCCCCTCCCACAAAGACCTTTCCCCATGGAGCACATTCCTTGTAAATATGCTCCCACCTGTGCATGGTCAATTTAGATTTTGACTGTTTGAGTCACATAGCCATGTTAAAAGTGACCCAAAAAAATTGCAAACGCTTTAAAAAAACACATTCATGTGTCTTAAGGACATTTTAAGTCATTTCCCCGTGGACAGTGTTTTGTAAGTGGCGCAAAAGAGGCATACACCTATCATAAATCTGTCCCTAGCATTTTAAATGATTAATTCATGATGACGATAAGGTGTGGCCTATCCAGAGGTTTGTTTAAGGTGAGGCCTACTCAGGATTGCAGATTAAAGTTACGCTTGATGAAGAATACAGAGGAGATAATACATGTAAAGGCCTACCAATGAAGTAAGTGATGTGCACTTTATTGCGCCAGTCATCATAAATGTATCCCTAAGCTTCTTATCTTGTTACAGATGAACCACCATATGTACCATCAAACTATTTTACATTTCCTAAATAGCGAATTTTAAGGAATAAATAGCAATTCTTTACCATTCCTAATTTGCAATGAGCAAATTGCTAATTGCAAATTACCCATTCGTTTCCATGGGCTAGGAGGCCCATAGGAATGAAGGTGCAATTTGCGATTAGCAATTAGCTCATCGCAAATTAGGAATTTTTCCAAGGGTGCAGGGGTATCTCAAGAACACCCAGCTGCACCCCTGAAAAAGAAATTTGGGGGCATATGGCATACATACATGCCCTAAGGACATGTATTGGCGTCATATGGCACCTTTTGTTTTTTGGAAAAAAATGCTTTTTGAAAAGAATTCGCAAATTACCACAAACTAGAAGTTGGTGGTAGTTTCCAAATCCTTAATGTCATTTTTTACATATTTTTTGTTTGATACATTGCTTTTAAGGAATCGCAAAATTTGCAAATCCTTCAGTGCAATCGCAAAATAAGGAATAGCAAATTTTGATTTAAGGACATTTTAAGTCATTTCCACATGTGCAGTGTTTTCAAATTATGATTTGAAAATCGTTTTTGGGGAAAAGGAATGGTTTGCAAATTTATGACAAGGACATAATGGTGTATGCTTCTCTATAAGGCATTTCACTGTCTCTGATGTCATTTTTCCCATATTACATTATAAGACCTTTCCCCATGGAGCACATTCCTTGTAAATATGCTCCCACCTGTGCATGGTGAATTTAGATTTTGACTGTTTGAGTCACATAGCCATGTTAAAAGTGACCCAAAAAAATTGCAAACGCTTTAAAAAAACACATTCATGTGTCTTAAGGACATTTTAAGTCATTTCCCCGTGGACAGTGTTTTGTAAGTGGCGCAAAAGAGGCATACACCTATCATAAATGTGTCCCTAGCATTTTAAATGATTAATTCAGGATGACGATAAGGTGTGGCCTATCCAGAGGTTTGTTTAAGGTGAGGCCTACTCAGGATTGCAGATTAAAGTTACGCTTGATGAAGAATACAGAGGACATAATACATGTAAAGCTCTACCAATGAAGTAAGTAATGTCCACTTCATTGCGCCAGTCATCATAAATGTATCCCTAAGCTTCTTATCTTGTTAGACATCAACCGCCATATGTACCATCAAACTATTTTGCATTTCCTAAATAGCGAATTTTAAGGAATAAATAGTGATTCTTTACCATTCCAAATTTGCAATGAGCAAATTGCTAATTGCAAATTACCCATTCATTTCCATGGGCCAGGATGCCCATATGAATGAAGGTGCAATTTGCGATTAGCAATTAGCTCATCGCAAATTAGGAATTTTTCCAAAGGTGCAGGGTTGTCTCAAGAACACCCTGCTGCACCCCTGAAAAAGAAATTTGGGGGCATATGGCGCACATACATTTTAACAACATTCCTTTACCTCAAAAACGATTTTCAATTCATAATTTGAAAACACTGCCCACAGGGAAATTACTTAAAATGTCCTTAAGACACATGAAAGTGTTTTTTGATTGCCTTTACAGCATGGTTGGGTCACTTTTAACATGGCTATGTAACACAAACATTTAAAATCTAAATTTGCCATGCACAGGTGGGAGCATATTTACAAGCAATTTGCGCCACAGAGAAAGGTCTTACATTAAAATTGCAAAAATAACATCAGGGACAGTCAATTGCCTTATAAAGAAGCATACACCATTATGTCCTTGTCATAAATTTAAAAACAATTCCTTTTCCCCAAAAACGATTTTCAAATCATAATTTCAAAACACTGCACATGGGAAAATTACTTAAAATGTCCTTAAGACACATAAAAGCGTTTTTTGATTGCCTTTGCAGCATGTTTGTATCACTTTTAACATGGCTATGTAACACAAACATTCAAAATCTAAATTTTCCATGCACAGGTGGGAGCATATTTACAAGCAATTTGCGCCACATAATTCATAATTTTCTCCTTAAAGCACACTATTCTCTATCTAAATTAAAGAAATATTTTCTCACCTTAGCAAATACTTTGAGTTTGAAAACAGTCTCAGAAACACACCAATTTGTCTTCAGCAGAGCAAAAGGTATGCACTCCAGAGTCTGCAGCTATCAAAAGCACAGAAATGCTGTAATTCTTCACACATATCTCTCATGTCACCCAATCAAAACTCTTCCCTCACTTTTTTTCAAATGAAAACCCTTCCCCCCTCTGCCATTTCATGCCTTTTCTGCATGGCAACCACCTCTTGGAAGACTTCTGGTGTTTGCAAGTTCACACAACAATGTTGCAATTGAACTCTGAACTCTCAGTGCACCTGCATATCCAGTGCATTCTTTCATTTAATGATTTTTTATTGACCATTCAAAATACATCTTTCAAATAACTCATCCATGCACCCTAACGTTCTGTTTTCAGCAATCAAAATCCACCAATCACTGTTACTGCTTCATGAACACAGAAACTCCACAGTTTTTTTCATTTTAAACTCTCCTTTTTTCAACTGCCATTTCATTGCCACACTTCATCTGACTGCAGGAGAACCTTCTCTCACCATGTTTTCTGTCTGGATTGTTGGACATAGTTATATCCACTGGGCTCACAGGTATGCTGAGAACAGAAAATTACCTAACCTCAATTTACAAGATGTGGAAATTAAGTGGTTTGGCCACAGAGGATTAAAATGTCACCACTTGATACCATTGGTGAAAACCTTTATGCATTTGCCCAAACCTGACCTGTTAATTGTGCACTGTGGAGGTAATGATTTGGGCACTTTGACTGGGGTAGGTCTGGAAATGCTTTTAAAGGACACCTTTGAGCAATTAATGGCACTTTTTCCTCAGACTGCCTTGGTATATTCAAATATATGCCAAAGACAGAAATGGAGGTGGTCAAACCAATTTTGTCCACAAATTGAGAAGTCGAGGAAGCATGTAAACAAATCTGTTTCAGCTTACATGAGAGACCATGGAATGGGCTCCATGTACAACAATAACTTGCGTTACTACATGCAAGATATCTACAGAGGAGATGGAGTTCACTTCTCAGATGAGGGCAACAGAATTTTCACTCTGAATTTAAGACTGTGCATTGGTACCTACTTATAAGTACCTAAATGTACCATAAACCCAAAAGCTCTTCTCAGAGCTACCCTACATCTGATCACTCACAATTATTATTTTACTGTAACATTTTTCACTAATTTTCAACAAAGTACGCTCCCTGGGGCGCTACCCGGTACGCGAACCGGGAGCTAACCTCGCGATTTTTTTTTTAAAAATGGCTTTTTTTCGCACATATAAGCCTCCTCAGCCACCCTCACAAAACCTAGGGGGTCAAGATAAGTCTACCGTGCCCCCTTCTACCCATTCTGAACATTATTTGCCCTCCATTTTGTATCTTAATTCGTCCGAAACACAAAATGGTGGACTCCCGTAACGCTTAAGGTTCGCGAACCGGGGCGCTCAACGGTTCGCGTACCGGGTCGCTCCCTGGGAAGCGCACCATCAAAAAAGGTGGGAAAGTAGTTTACAGAAAAGCCACTGGAGACAATTTCACCAAATATAGATTAGCTCATACTACATACCAATCCCTACCATTTTCACAAATTTGATTGGAATTCCATTTAGCCATTTAGCCTGTAGACCTCTCTAAATACCCTGAGGTAAATTACTTCTCAAAACACATCTGAAGTGTTGGAATTGACAACCAATTAAAATGTTACTTTCATTTTCTACTTTTTTTACCTGACATTTGATTGGTTATGTACCTGAATATATATAAAAGAAGAGAATGAAACACAGCCATTTTGACTACTACTTCCTGGTGTACATTTCAATTGGATTTTCACTAATCACTTCAACTTCTTTCTAAAGGTAAGTTGTTATTTTAAAAACTGAACTATATTGTGCACTATAAGTTAATATGGTAAACTTTTTCTGATAGTTATATACTATCCCTCTGTAGTAGTTATAGATTTAGATAGACTTCTCTGTTATAGTTATGGATGGAGTTAGGCTTCTCTTTTATAATTATGAATTTACTTACGTTAAATCACATACACTTTTTTATATTCCTACTTCCACTCTGATACTATACACTGCCCAAAGATAAATTCTCTGTTAAAAAATGCCTATCTAAAATTAATCCCAACAGTGCCCTATCTCTACTAATATATATTTTTTTTGTCCAAATTTCAGGCAACATGGAAGGCGAACAGAAAGTTTCATTTCAAATTGTCCTGCAAGAGAGCAGCCAAGAATTAATTGATCCAAATTATATAGAATTTATGGATGAAACTTGGGACCAAGAACTACTGCAATGTGTGCAAGCAGTGGATGACCTCCTTCAAAATGAGGACATTTTACACCCTCATAGATTACAAGCTATGTTCAATGAAAATGACGACATTTCAGACAGTGAAATGTTAGAAATGTTATTAAATTTTGAAACACAATCACAATAATAAATAATTGCTTAAAAAATAAAAATAAAATAAAAATAATCAACAAAACCAACAATCAATTAACATACAGTATTTGAAAAGTCTATCATTCATTTTTCATTGCAGTACGCTGCCCAGAACGCTTCCCGGTTCGCGGACCGGGCGCTACCCACGCAAAAAAAACAAATTTTTTTTTGTTTTTTTTGCCCCGCGGGGCCCTTTTAAAACCTCCACATTAAATCTAGGGGGTCAGGGAGGATCTAGTATGCCCCCTTATGGTTATTTCCCCCTTTGTTTTGGCCTCCTCTTGTCTCTCAATCCTACCGAGAGACAAGATGGCGGCCGCTCCGGACTGTTTAGAATGTTGACAGACACCGGAGAGCCAATCAGCTTCGCTACGCGAAGTTCCGGTACGCTTAAGGTCCGCGGACCGGAGCGCTGCCCAGAGCGCGCTTACAGATATATATCTTTTTTTAAACGTTAATTTCTCAAAATCCACTGGAGCACATATATTGAGACCTACAAAAGGCACATCGGGCTACCAGTCCCTACAATTTTGCCAAGTTTCATGCAAATCCATTCAGCCGTTCGGGCTAAAAGTGAGGCCAACCGCCCTATGGAAAACTCAATGTTAAAAACACGTTTTGGGACCCCCCTTTTTTCTCGACCCCCCCTGGACGAACCCCCCCAAATTTCCAGGGGCTGCTCAGAAACAAAATGTTCCATTTTCCAGAAAATTTCAGCCAATTCCGTCCACAAACGCCAAAGTTATTAGACATAGAATTTTCAAAAATCCCATAGAGAAAAAATCCTAACTATATATACCTACTGGCGACCGCCAGTAGGTAATATATATATATATATATATTACCTACTGGCGGTCGCCAGTAGGTATATATAGTTAGGATTTTTTCTCTATTTGTTTTTTGAAAATTCTATGTCTAATAACTTTGGCGTTTGTGGACGGAATTGGCTGAAATTTTCAGGAAAATGGCACATTTTGTTTCTGAGCAGCCCTTGAAAATTTGGGGGGGGTTCGTCCAGTGGGGGCCGAGAAAAAAGGGGGGTCCCAAAACGTGTTTTTAACATTGAGTTTTCCATAGGGCGGTTGGCCTCACTTTTAGCCCGAACGGCTGAATGGATTTGCACGAAACTTGGCAAAATTGTAGGGACTGGTAGCCCGATGTGCCTTTTGTAGGTCTCAATATATGTGCTCCAGTGGATTTTGAGAAATTAACGTTTAAAAAAAGATATATATCTGTAACAGCGGACCGGTTAGCGCTCTGGTTCGCGGACTTTTCGCGCAACGGAGCTTTGTGAAGCGAAGCTGATTGGTTCTCCGGCGTCTGTCAACATTCCAAACAGTCCGTAGCGGCCGCCATCTTGTCTCTCGGTAGGATCGAGAGACAAGAGGAGGTCAAAACAAAGGGGGAAATAACTATAAGGGGGCATAGTAGATCCTCGCTGACCCCCTAGGTTTGATGTGGAGGTTTTAAAAGGGCCCCGCGGGGCAAAAAAAATTAATAAAAATAATAATTGAACGGCTGAATGGATTTGCACGAAACTTGGCAAAATATTAGGGACTGGTAGCCCGATGTGCCTTTGCTAGGTCTCAATATATGTGCTCCAGTGGATTTTGAGAAATTAACGTTCAAAAAAAGATATATATCTGTAACAGCGCTCCGCTTCGCGTAACGGAGGTTTGCGAAGCTGATTGGTCATTCTGTCACTGGGCTATAGTTGGGCTACATCTGGCTGATATTTGGGCTACATTTGTTTTTTTGTGTGTCTGGCGGCCATCTTTGGGCTACATTGGGCTACATTGGGCTTCATTGGGCTACATTCGGCTAATTAGCAAATAGCTCATCGCAAACTAGGAATGTTAAAGAATCGCTATTTATTCCTTAAAGTTCGCTATTTAGGAAATGCAAATAACTTTGATGATACATATGGCGGTTCATCTCTAACAAGATAAGAAGCATAGGGATAGATTTATGATGACTGGCGCATCACCAGGGATGTGTTAGTCATTCTGTGCCGCTGTTCCGTCACCTATGGTGTGCTGCATTTACAATGCGGCGCATCATGGGGCAAAAACAGCACAGATGCGTGATGTATCTGTGCCGTAAAGGTGGCGCATTGCTGGAGTTGTATCGCAAGTGTGATGAAGCTCCAGCAAGGGTCGGGGGTGCCCCTGTCACAGGGTTTCTGTTCTCACACAGAACTGTGGACAGAGGATTGGAACCTCGGCGAATTAGGGTGTCCCAAAACTCACGTTAGTAATCAAAAACTATTTAGCAAGCTAGGTACAGTGTCACATTGGATATAACAAACTCTCAATGTTTAGACAATCCAGAATATGAACTTATAGTACCTCAGGATATGTGGAACTCATGAACAGTCGGTCGTTATATATTTCTTAGAAACCAGAACATGGAGTTAAGAAGAACACATGTGTATTTGAAATGTTTATTTACTAATGCCGTCTTCTCAGGCGTAGTACCTTAGATAATAAAAGTACACATATTATCAGTAGCAAAATTACCAGCATAGTTACTAGTACATAAAAAGTGAATGGTGATAGTATGTTAACATGCTGTAAATGAATAAGAGTTAGCAACACTTATAAGCAGCCGCGGGCCGTGGAGGGAGTTACGGTGAGGCAGGGAGGCGGGGAGGGGGAGAAGCAGGGTGGAGAATACAAGTACACATATTATCAGTAGCAAAATTACCAGCATAGTTACTAGTACATAAAAAGCGAATAGTGACAGTATGTTAACATGCTGTAAATGAATAAGAGTTAGCAACACTTATAAGCAGCCGCGGGCCGTGGAGGGAGTTACGGTGGGGCAGGGAGGCGTGGAGGGGGAGGGGCAAGGTAGAGAGGGCTCCACCCTGCTTCTCCCCCTCCCCGCCTCCCTGCCCCATCGTAACTCCCTCCACGGCCCGCGGCTGCTTATATCTCACCCTCCCTAATACACATATTATATTATTTGCTAAGAAGGTCTCTTTGTGTTGGTTTAGGGCGTGTCCATACTTTAGTGTCTTAGATTTGAAGGAATCACATCAGCATACACCAGCTCTCTCTTCATGTGAACCGCATCAACTGTTGTGTATGTGTGTTCGGCAAAGCAATATAAAACCCGCCTCATGCCCAGAATTGGCAGAAGTTGCACTTATGTTATGAGTATGAAGTCGTGGAGATCAGACCTCATAACAATTCTGTATCGTGTTGTTCTTGAAACTTTAGCACTCGCTGTACAGATATAGTTTAACAAGTAAAGCAGATAGTAGACCAATAACATATTATTCTCATGTAAACCACGATGAACTACTAGGTGGAAAGCTAAAGCAACAACTAAGTGTCGTGTGCAGAAGTTGCAAAAAAGGAAAAATGGCGTTTAAACCGGTAATGAGCCCATGCTAACTTAACACGGTGTAAAGATATCCAGGACCTAGATGACACCTCCTCATGATCCGGAAACGAACTGAATAAGATAATAGAAGTGCCATCTCATGAGAGCAGATTGCAAGTTTATATGTGGACGGTCCGCAAGGTAAAGCATTAAAAACTAGGAAAATTCAATGCTAAAGAAAAATAAAACAGCCAAGTACTTTATCGAGTCTTAAGCCAATAGGCAAGGTAAATAATAAAAACTTGACAAATAAGTCAATGAATTGTCAATGAAATGCTAGTACTCAGCATATCAAACATGAAAAAGGTCTATGACATAACTGTGTATGCAAAATAAGCTGCAACAGCCTCCAATAGGAAGTCACCGTCTTCATCCGAAAACAGTTCAGCCATCCAATTTAAAAGCGGAAAAGAACATACGTGCTCTCCCAGCACCGGATCCTCTATCACCATCAGAGGACAGCTCGGTGGGTTTTCAAGAAAGCTGTGTTCCAAGAAAGACTGTGCTGCCGCCAGTAAATTCCAGGGACCAAGTAGTCCATGCATCAATGCCACAGCCATAATCCTTTCGCCAGGACAAATCAACTCGTGAGTAATGATAGGAGTCATCAGCTGATTAAAGTCGACGTCAGGAGAAACCGGTCCGCAGAGACACAAATCAATGGCCCAATCGAAATCACAGGTCAGGCAGTGAAATACAGGCTGGACACAGGTGAAGTAGGAGAACCGAAAAGATAATCCATATGCCGTGCTTAATATCGCCAACGGCATTGTGCCATAATATTCTAGCATGCGATTGCGGAACAGTGTCAGCAGCTGCAGGGTCGGAGGTTGCATAGGAGGGACATCCATATTTAAAAATGTAAAAAAGCACAAGAGCGTCCGCTGGTAATGCAAGTAAAAATGCAATCCACGAACCAGAGTGGAGAAAATGGAATGAAAGGGAGCAGGGATGACTCCAAAGATTTTCTCAAATGAAGTCACGAGACCACTGGTAACAACTTTAAAAAAGTGTGCCAGGGATTTTGTGGAGGATGCGTTAAAGATAGTCGGAAACATGTTGCTGAAATTGAAAGGCAAACCTGTGTACGGGTGTTCGCTATGTGAAGTACGAAAGTTTCACGGGCCGAACTCAAGGCCACCTCTCTCTGAGACAAAAGAGCTCTTATTCTTGTCATGCCGTTGAAACGTGTCCCAAGGTTGGTATTTGTGGCCAGATTGAAAACTCCCTATGTTCATGTGTGGGAGGAAATAGAACATTTCTGCAGCAAATAACCCGTTCACTTACTGTTACGATAAAAGGAATACTTTTAATTAACTCAGAACAATCTTCATTATTGAGCATCAAATAACTACCATTTTCCAACAACTTGAACGTGGGGATGATAGCAGGAACTGGCGTGCCTTGCAACACGCAAGCCATATTTGGTCGGTGTTTGTTGCATGAATCGTGTAACTGTATGTGCCTACACATTAGTGAATGATCTGGCGTCTCAGTGCATTCCTCTCCATTCAGATAAACTTCTTGATCATCTTTGAAACATCTGTATGTGTATGGAAGCGACCAGACCTCATGAACAAAAGCACTACCTAAAGGTTCATAAAGACCTATTGGTATATATTTCATACAATTTGAAAACTTATATAAAGCAAAAGGCAGCGTTATTAAACCGTGGATAAGGCATGTTGCCAAAAAACCCGCAATCCTCTGCTGATGATGTCACTGAGCATGTCATGAATGATGTAATATGTGACATCATCAGTAGTGGATTATGGGTAATAGTATCTCTAGTTTACTCCCCTATAGCTGTCTTTCTTTTAACATAAGTGTGTGTTTCCTTCCCTTATACTTACTGTTTTTGGTTCGCTTCCAGTTCGCGTACCAGCGAGCGAACTAGGAAGCGAACTAAGAGAAATAGAGGTTGGCACAGTTCCAAATATTGTACCAATTTTTTAATAACGGGGAGGTAGTTCTGAAAAGAACTTTTTTTTTTATTTTTCTGAACATTTTTTTACTGTTTTTGAATTTTTCGGAACAGTTTTATATTTTTTTGGGTTTTTCTTGGAGGGGGCAATGAAAACGATTCATTGTAAAGGGCTCAACAGGAGCAACAAAACAAAAAAAAGAAGTATTTATTATTTTGGGCGTTTCGGACAAACTTGCATATGATAGTCAATAGCTCTGTTGATCAGAGTGATGCTTCTTTCTCCGTAGGAAATGAATCCATCGCAAAATACGCAGGTGTGTTTTACTTCACCAAATCTCATTTGTATATTTGGCACCATCTCCCTGCCCTCTGGTCCCGTTACTTCCGGTACAACAGATCTTCTGGCCATAATAGGGAGATTATCTAGGTCGTTCCGAAACTGTGCAGCACTGTAGTTGTTAGGATGCCACCTAGTCATATGGCGATGCATTGTGTAGTTTCCGAAACTGTATTTTTTGTCGGTCCCTCTGGACAGTCTATCTTGACATATAAGGCAAGTTACGTATCTTGCATTTACTTTTTTCTGACCTTTGGGAATTTTAAAAAATTGCCAAATGAAGTTTTCTTTCCGGTGAGACGTCTTGGGCTGCTCAGGCAAAAACTGCCTCTCTTCGTGCTCGTCCTCCTGTTCCTCTTCTTCTTCTTCTTGTTGAATTACAACTTGAGCAGGTGGTCCACTCTTCCTTGGATGTGGTGGAGGTGGTGGGGAAGCACCAGCTGAAGCTACTAAAGAAGCCATTGCTCAGTGATCACAAAGGGTCTTTCTCTCACAATGATGAAAGTCAGAGTGAGGAAAGAAGGAGGGATTTTCATCATTTGGGAAAAACAAGAGTTCTCAACCAATCAAAAGTGTTCATTTTAGATTATATGACCTAGTCTTACATCATTAGGAAACCAAAAGTGAAATGAACCAATGAAAAGTGTTATTACCAAGTCACATGACTTGCTGTGTTTACGTTAAGCGCTTTGCAGGGCCTCCCGGTTTGCTTCCAGAAACCTGCGCTTTGGCACTCGCTTCGCGTACCAGTTCGCTAACGTAGCACGTCATATGACGTATCAAGCGACAACGTGGAACGTCATGCGGACGGGAGGCGTCACGATGTTGTTTTCTAACGCGGCACTTGCGGTAAAGAAACGTTTACCGGCTCGCGGTCTATTTCGCGGCATCAAGGTCAGCTAACGGGAAGCTTCCCGATTCGCGAAGCGGGAACGAAGAAAAAAAAATATTTAAAAAAAAAATTATTCATAAACATATAAAATATATTTTTGGATTTAAAGAAGAATACATTTTACAGCTACAGATATTAGCTGTTAAAAAACCAATGAAATTCACAGAAAAAACCATAGGTTATAGACCATATATAGTTAGGAATTAGCATTTACAAAACCTTGAAAATTCACTGAAAAAACCATAGGTTATAGACCATATATAGTTAGGAATTAGCATTTAGAAAACCTTATTTTACTCACACAAAACCATTGAAATTCCATATATAGTTAGTTGCACTAACTATATATCGCGCACCTGCAATCCACTGCTGATGATGTCACATATTACATCATTCATGACATGGTCAGTGACATCACTGATGACATCACTGATGACATCTCAAATGACATCACTGATGACATCACTGATGACAACATCCAGTGACTGTATGCTTCTGTAAAGTTAAAATATGTCTTACATATTGAAGAATGAGTGGATGTATAAGTGTCTGGATGAAGGATTTAGTAGGTGCATGACTGACTGTATAAGTGAGTGATTAAATGTGTCTCACTGAGTGCATGGGTTAGTGACTAAACTGTTTTAAATTGTGCATCATTGTGTCTGTTGTTTTGTAATCTGATGCATGTGTTGATCATTAGCTATATGACTAACTATATGGGTTATTGATTAGTTGCCCAAGTATTTGTATGGGAGACTGAGTGTGTGTGTGGGTGTCTGGGAGGTGTATGACTCTGTGCATAGATGTGTGAGCAGTTGATTCACTAGATGTATGGGTTCAAAAGTGCATGTGGAAACATCTGTATGGGCGGTTGACTGTGTGCATGAGTGCATTGGTGAGTGAATGGATATCTCAGTGCTACATGTCAAAGTAAGTACATATGTAAAACACAGTACATGTGATAGTTGACATATATAAATAACTGTGCATAAGAGCCAGTGAATGTGTGAGTGGCTGTATGGATTATTGTGAACTTGTATCAGGGATTGTATAACAGAGTAAATATGTGTTATTATATGTTCCAATAAGTAAGGTGTGTATAACTATATAGTTGAGGAAATCGAGGTGTGATTGATTCTTTGCAAGACTGACTAGGTGTGTGAGTAACTCCATGGATGAGTGACAGTCTGTGAGTGTCTGTTTACACTGAGTGTATCTAAGGTTATATTAGAGTCTGAAGAGGTTCATTGTATCATCACATGAATGATGTCATCAGTGATGTGATCAGTAATGTCAAATGAGATGTCATCAGTGATGTCATCAGTGATGTCATTTGAGATGTCATCAGTGATGTCATCAGTGATGTCACTGACCATGTCATGAATGATGTAATATGTGACATCATCAGCAGTGGATTGCAGGTGCGCGATATATAGTTAGTGCAACTAACTATATATGGAATTTCAATGGTTTTGTGTGAGTAAAATAAGGTTTTCTAAATGCTAATTCCTAACTATATATGGTCTATAACCTATGGTTTTTTCAGTGAATTTTCAAGGTTTTGTAAATGCTAATTCCTAACTATATATAGTCTATAACCTATGGTTTTTTCTGTGAATACATATATATATATATATATATATATATATATATATGTATATATATATATATATATATATATATATATATATATATATATATATATATATATATATATATATATATATTCACTGAAAAAACCATAGGTTATAGACCATATATAGTTAGGAATTAGCATTTAAAAAACCTTATTTTACTCACACAAAACCATTGAAATTCCATATATAGTTAGTTGCACTAACTATATATTGCGCACCCGCAATCCACTGCTGATGATGTCACATATTACATCATTCATGACATGGTCAGTGACATCACTGATGACATCACTGATGACATCTCAAATGACATCACTGATGACATCACTGATGACATCTCATTTGACATCAATGACCACATCACTGATGATATCATTCATGTGACAATACAATGCATCTCCTCACATTTTAATATAACCTCTGTTTCACCCAGTGTTAAAAACAGAGTATAATTTTTGAAACCATTGACACACCAATACTAGTTACTACATACGTACTCACTGATTCCTACGTCTACACACACATTCACTCATTCACCCATACAATCATTCATACATACAATCACTCATGTTTACAACACAATCATATGCACTCATACACCTATACAGACACTCACACTCTGCCACTCATCCATGGAGTTACTCACACACCTAGTCAGTCCTGTAAAGAATCAATCACACTTCCATTTTCTACTCTATACAGTTAAACATAGAGCACCTTACGTTTTCAACCATATACTAACACATACTTACTCTCTTATACAATCATTGATACAAGTACACATTGATCTGTACAGAGTCACACACCTCCCATCCACCCACACACACACTCAGTCTCCCATGCAAATACTTGGGCAATCAATCAATAACCCATATAGTTACTCATATAGCTACTGATCAACACATGCAGCAGTTTACAGAACAACAGACATAATGATGCACAAATTAAGACAGTTTAGTCACTAACCCATGCACTCAGTGAGACACATTTAATCACTCACTCATACATTCAGTCATGCACCTACTAAATCCTTCGTCCAGACACTTATACATCCACTCATTCTTCAATATGTAAGACATATTTTAACTTTACAGAAACATAGTCACTGGATGTTGTCATCAGTGATGTCATCAGTGATGTCATTTGAGATGTCATCAGTGATGTCATCAGTGATGTCACTGACCATGTCATGAATGATGTAATATGTGACATCATCAGCAGTGGATTGCGGGTGCGCAATATATAGTTAGTGCAACTAACTATATATGGAATTTCAATGGTTTTGTGTGAGTAAAATAAGGTTTTTTAAATGCTAATTCCTAACTATATATGGTCTATAACCTATGGTTTTTTCAGTGAATTTTCAAGGTTTTGTAAATGCTAATTCCTAACTATATATGGTCTATAACCTATGGTTTTTTCAGTGAATTTCAATGGTTTTTTAATAGCAAATATCATAAGCTGTTGAATGTCAAGTACGTGGTAAGAATTATTTTTTTTCGTGTTTATGCACACTGATCTGCTTTGATTGCTGCCCCCCACCCCTCATTTCTATTAGGAGTACTCTCTCTTTGCAGATAGTGAAGGGTAGTTAACGCAGCCCTTTCCCCCTTTGTAATCCGTCGTGCCTGCTTCTCTCTCCATTTGATTGATTGTTCTCTTTGGTTCATTCTCTATTTACAAACAAGCACAGAGTCGCAATACTCTGTTTAGTCTTTGCAGATAGCGAAAAATCGTGTAAAAAAACAAAAGGAATCGAGCAAAATCAGTAGGCCACTAATGGGATCTCTTTTGACCTCGCTAAAATAGAAACATTAGGAACAACCTGTTGAAAATAGCAATGCGTATGTATATAAGCGGCGTTCATTTGTGTTCACAGTACCCCTTGTTGATTGTTTCAATCGAGCATTGAATTGTTCGAAGTTAATTCTCTTAACGATCTTCTCTACCTGCAAACGAGGAAGAATAGGAATATTCTATCTCCCTTTGCAGATAGTGAAGGGTAGGTAACGCAAGCCTTTAACACGTCGTACCTATTTCATTCCTCATTGATTGATTGATTGTCCGAACATTGACTGTTTGGGAATTAGTTCTTTTTGGAGGTATTCCCTGTTTGCAAATAAACGTAGGAAAATCTTTGCAAGTAGTGAAAGGGTACGTAATGCGGACCGTTCTCCCCCGTTGTAATCTGTCATGCCTATCTACTCCCCACTGATTGATGCACCTTTTTCACCCGGACCATTTACTAGAGATACGTCATCTGGCCCGACCAGAGAGCACCCCTAGTGAAAAGGACATATGCAATAATAACGAAGTGATCACTGTATCCTGTTAACAGAAACTTTACCATGAAACAACCTGGAAAGAAAAAAATAGGAAAACGAAAATCAGTAGGCCACTGATGAACATGAACTTTTATTAAACAACGAACAAAGAAACGATAACATAACGTAATGATAAAACCTATTAATGTCCTAGAAACAAGAAAACGTTAAAATATGCCAGTGGTGAGAGACCAGAAAAACAGTAAGAGAAACCAAATCACCCCTCGCTGTCCCACCGCCTGCCACGCCAAAAAAATCGATAGACTAGGGAAAATGCAAGTCAGTAGAACATCCACCCCCACTCTGGAAACTTCCAAGGTGGGGCAGGGTTCCGGCTACGCCCAGCCGGGAGCAGCCCATATAAGGCAGGTCCTGCTGCCACGCCTCGGCCAGGAGATCCTAACGTAGGGTGTAGCCGGAGGAGAGGCCGAGACCAGCGGGACCCGGCCAGGGGATTGCCTTTACAACGCTGAACAGTTGCAGGGGGGGGGAATGTCTCCTCGACCCTCCCCTCTCTCTCCCAGTCCGGCCGCGGTGGCCCTTGAGAGTTGCAGGTAGTCCCGCCACATGCTCTTCCGGTCCGACCACCAACGGTCGGGGGGCCGAGGCCGACGGGATCCGGCTGCAGCCGATAAACCAAGAAACCCGTTCATGGGGCCAGAGCCAGGGGCGTCCGGCCGACATCCACCGGAAGCCCGGCCCGAAGACGGACGGGACACTTCTTTCTTTTATAATGGCTGCGACAACACTGGAGGGGGATGTCTTGCACATGCCTCCGACCCCCCCCTCGTCCTCATCGCCTGGTCCGGCCATAACAAATCTCAAGCGAGACGCCGTGGGGTGCACTGGGAGGGAGAGACGGTGCGAACAGGCCTCTCCCGCCTCCCCAGGTGGAGGCTTCCCAGCTGCACCCTCAGCGCTCCAGGCGGTGGCATCCTAACAACTACAGTGCTGCACAGTTTCGGAACGACCTAGATAACGGTTCTTCCACTGTGGCCATGCTGCAACGTCTCGCCCGGCAGGGTGGAGCCCGTCCGCTCATGTGACCCCGCGATCGCCGGTAGCTGCCGAACTCTCAAAATGGCGGTCGACCTGGCAAGAGCGGGCCCAACATAAAGAAATGGCCCGGTCACTGGTTGACTCCACCACCGTAGTCCTCCACGACCTTGAAGATTCTAGAGGAGCCGCGGGAGTCTCCGACCCCCGATGGGGAATGACTGCCATGATCGCCCGTGGAGTGACGAAACTGTATCCGCGGGACGTCGGCGCTCCCATGCTGGCGCCAGCCTCACTTTGAATTACTACAATCCTGCAGACCTCACTTCCGGTGAAAGCACAGTGTGACCCGGTAGGAAAAATTATTGCACCCCCTCCCCTTTTTGACTGATAGTTCAAACCACCGATCCTTTCCTTTGCCCTTTTAACGGAACTTTGGACTGCCTCCCCCTCTTTTACATTTTCTAGAGAAAACAAAACATTAACCACTACATTAGCATAGCAGTTGACACCAGAACTGTTTTCAAATTGAAAACCAACAACATCTTCAACAGAATCCTTTTTGTTTCTGCTGTGACCCTGCTACAGCACAGGCATTGTCCCCAGCAGTAATTCTGCAATGCCGGTAAGAATAGCTGTGGTGCCTACTGGACTCACTCACCCCCGCGGCGCCCCACGCCGTTTTTTGCTGGGCGGCAACTTACTAGACATCACTTTCGTGCCATCTAGATTTCAGCGCGTTCTGCTGCCTTGGAACTATTCGCACAACAGACCGCTACTGACAAGAATATTTCATTATTGGTGCTGTCAATTTCAATAAATCTATTGGATAATTAAAAAGAAATTGCCACGGTCTCTTCGTTGTTTAAATGTTTTTACTGTTTTTGTTTTGTTGTATATATTTATATGTTATTAAAGTTTTATATTCCTACTACTTTGTTGGAGTGCTATATATTTTTAATGTGACACATAATTGTAAAAACTTTGATGTACAAAGAGTCATTCCTGGAATCTTCCGCTTCAGGCTCGGTCCCCTCCCCAATCACAATACAGGATGGTTTTCAGATAGTAGGAACGCGTGTGCTGTGACGGATCACATCGGGTGTGGGCCTTGATCTACTATAACTCCTTTGAAGAGGGGTGATTCTTTACAGCTGGGGCCATAAACTACATCTGCAGGGCTAGCTGATAGCCTAGGACCGGCCTGGACATTCGGACACAGAGGAAGAGGAGTGTCAGAGGGTGCGGTAGTGAATAGGGCGAAAGGGAGGTGTCGGGCGGGCACAGAGTGTGATTCTCAGGGAAGAGCAGCGCAGATGGGGGAAGGTTTATTGCCCATGCATAAGACAGAGAGCGGTGGTGACCAGTGCCTGGGGGAGATGCTTACGAGGGTGAGGAGCCATGCTACGAATCGACAGCGTGCAGAGAGTGGGTCTGGTCAAGACATCTAAAATGGCTGCCGTGCACGACAAAAGTGTGGCATTTCAAAAAAGGCAAGATGGCGCAGACAATGTTTTTCAACACTTCCTCATTTCCTTCGAATCGAACGTTAACAGACGTTGGGGCATATTACCAAAGTTAAGCGATATTTATCGCTAACGATGCTTACCAACCAATTTTTTACCACTAAGCATCGTCAGAAATTATCGAAGATAAACCTTACTATTATCAAGGTTTATCGCAAATGCGATAATAAACGGCCGCAATGCATGAATATCGCTAAAAACTCAGCGATATTCATGCATTACCGAGCTAATACTCTTAGCCATGTTATCCACCTCCCATTGGATAACATGGCTAAGAACTGCTCAGGGCAGGTGTTACTTTTTGGAGATATTCGCGCTTAGCGCGAATATCTCCAAAAGTTGGTAATAGGAGATAGATATCTTGCATGTTGTAATGCAAGTTATTGTGGTATATGGAACTCATACCATAATCTCTCAGGAAAGCAGAAACTGATCCTTTTGGGACCGCCTAAAAAGGCCTAGGGGGTGAGGAGTACTCTACTTTGCCCCCTTTTCACGTTCCGAACTATTTTATTTTACTCTTTTCTGTAATTACACAAAATACCAGCGATAAGATGCATCGGAGACACACACTGAGAGAAAGGAGGCCGGAGATGAAGAAGACATGTCAAATACACATTGGAGATAATATAGTGGCAGAAGGGAAGTAAATATGAGTAAACTTACCATGTAACATAAAAATGTTGCACTCTATACTATAAGTCTCATTTTATACTACAATCACTTCGCTACAACCTCATAAATTAAAAATAAAAATAAATAATGTCTCAAACAATTTTTGATTTCTAAATATAAATGTATTCTTCAGAATTTTCTAAATTTGAAACAACTAGTAACATGTCCTCATCAGTAATTTCCTCTTCAATCATCTCATCTGGAATCTCCTCATTAAAAGTCTGCAATGATGATTCTTGTAACTCTATGGTCTCCAAACACTCGATAAATTCGCCATCAAGAGATTGATCAAAAAAATCATTCAAGTCATCTCCTCCTTCTGACAATATTTCATTATTGGTGCTGTCCATTTCAATCAATGTAGTGGAATCATTCAAGTCATCTCCTCGTGACAATATTTCATTATTGGTGCTCTCAATTTCAATCAATGTAGTGGAATCATTCAAGTCATCTCCTCCTTGTGACAATATTTCATTATTGGTGCTGTCCATTTCAATCAATCTAATGGAATCATACAAGCCATCTCCTCCTTGTGACAATATTTCATTATTGGTGCTCTCAATTTCAATCAATGTAGTGGAATCATTCAAGTCATCTCCTTGTGACAATATTTCATTCTTGGTGCTGTCCATTTCAATCAATCTAATGGAATCATACAAGTCATGTCCTCCTTGTGACAATATTTCATTATTGGTGCTCTCAATTTCAATCAATGTAGTGGACAATTCAAAAGAAATTGCCACGGTCTCTTCATTGTGAGCCATTTTATTTTGAAATTGCTTGCTGTAAATTGCAGAAAAAAATAATCACTTTCATTTATCGTTTTTAGTAATACATAATATAAAACTAACTTCATCAAGTATTTAGTATAACAGAAGGACTGCAAATAAATAACAGAAAACATTTTTCAAATTATCTTCAAGTGTACAACATAGTTCCCCTTACAAATTAACAACTCACCTTTTTAAAAGTAGCAGAAGTGTTAGTACTGTGTAAATCAAACACCAGAAATTCACCACCAAAAATTCCTCACAAATGTACCTCAGACAGTAGTATCACAAAATGGCTGTGGTTTCCTCTCATTTGACATATATACATAACCAATTAACTTTCATCACACACAAATACAAAACCAAAGTAACATTTTAATTGGTTCTAAATTTCAACACTTTCAAATGTGTTTTCCCCATGCAATTTTCCATAGGACATTTACATACGTCTACAGCCTGAATGGCTGAACGGAATTACACCAAACTTGGCAAAATGGTACATCAAACCTAAGAGGTCAGGAAGGATCTACTATGCCCCCTTATGGTCATTTCCCCCTTCGCTTTGGCCTCCTCTTGTCTCTCAATCCTACCGAGGGACAAGATGGCGGCCGCTACGGACTGTTTGGAATGTTGACAGACGCCGGAGAACCAATCAGCTTCGCAAAGCTCCGTAACGCGAAAAGTACGCGAAGCGGAGCGCTGTTACAGATATATATCTTTTTTTCAACGTTAATTTCTCAAAATCCACTGGAGCACATATATTGAGACCTAGCAAAGGCACATCGGGCTACCAGTCCCTAATATTTTGCCAAGTTTCGTGCAAATCCATTCAGCCGTTCGATTATTATTATTTTGTTTCTTTTTTGCCCCGCGGGGCCCTTTTAAAACCTCCACATCAAACCTAGGGGGTCAGCGAGGATCTACTATGCCCCCTTATAGTTATTTCCCCCTTTGTTTTGACCTCCTCTTGTCTCTCGATCCTACCGAGAGACAAGATGGCGGCCGCTACGGACTGTTTGGAATGTTGACAGACGCCGGAGAACCAATCAGCTTCGCTTCACAAAGCTCCGTTGCGCGAAAAGTCCGCGAACCAGAGCGCTAACCGGTCCGCTGTTACAGATATATATCTTTTTTTAAACGTTAATTTCTCAAAATCCACTGGAGCACATATATTGAGACCTACAAAAGGCACATCGGGCTACCAGTCCCTACAATTTTGCCAAGTTTCGTGCAAATCCATTCAGCCGTTCGGGCTAAAAGTGAGGCCAACCGCCCTATGGAAAACTCAATGTTAAAAACACGTTTTGGGACCCCCCTTTTTTCTCGGCCCCCACTGGACGAACCCCCCCCAAATTTTCAAGGGCTGCTCAGAAACAAAATGTGCCATTTTCCTGAAAATTTCAGCCGATTCCGTCCACAAACGCCAAAGTTATTAGACATAGAATTTTCAAAAAACCCATAGAGAAAAAATCCTAACTATATATACCTACTGGCGACCGCCAGTAGGTAATATATATATATATATATATATATATATATATATATATATATATATATATATATATATATATAAGGTTCCTGTTGGAACCACCTTTTACAATTAAAAAGAATAAAGCATGTATATATGTTGAAATGAGTGTATGACTTGTGTATAAATTATTGAATGAGTGCACAGCTGGCACATAGATGTTACTTTGAGTGCCGCAGTGGTGCCTGAGTATATGTATGAGTGCATATGTAGTGCCTAAGTGATTGGGTGAGTGCAATGGTAGTGATTGGGCGCTTGCATGTGTGCATCAGTAGTGCCTGGGTGAATGGATGAGTGCCTGTGAAGTGTCTGAGTGAATTGAAGAGGGCAACTGTAGTGCCTAATTGGATGATTGAGTTCATGGATAATGGCTGGGTGAATTAAGGTGTGCATGGGTAGTGCCTGGATTATTGGATGAGTGGAAGGGTAGTGCCTGGGTGATTGGATGTATGCATGGGCAGTGCCTTCGTGACTAGATGAGTGAATAGGTAGTGCCTGAGTGAATGGATGAGTGCATGAGTGAATGGATAAGTTCATCGGTAGTGCCTGGGTGATTGAATGAGTGCATGGGTAACGCCTGAGTGGAATGGATGAGCGCATGCATAGTGCCTGAGTGAATAAATACGTGCAAGGGTAGTGCCTGGGTGATTGGATGTGTCCATGAGTAGTGCCAGGGTGAATGGATGATGACACAGGTAGTACCTGAGTGAATAGATGAGTAGATGTGTACTGGCTGAGTGATTCGCTATGTGCATGGTTAGTGCCTGAGTGAATGCAAGAGTGCATGGTAGTGCATGATTGAAAGGATTAGTGCAAGTGTAGTGAATGGGTCATTGGGCAAGTGTATAGATAATGGCTGAGTGAATAGAAGAACAAATGAATAGTGCATCAGTGAATGGATGAGTGCATGGATAATGCCTGCGTGAATAAATGAGTGCATGGGTAGTGACTGGATAGTGACTGGGTCATTAGATGAGTGTATGGATACTACCTGAGTGAATGGATGATTACATATGTACTTCCTGAGTGAATGGACTGAGTGCACCGGTAGTGCCTGGGTGATTGGATGTGTGCATGGGTAGTGTATGGGTGAATGGATGAGCGCATGGATAATGCCTGAGTAAAGGGATGAGTGCGTAGGTAGTGCCTTAGTGAATGGATGAGTACAAATATAGTGCCTGTGGGGATTGTGTGAGTTCATGAATAGTGCCTGGGTGATTACAAGATTGTATGAATAGTGCCTGAGTGATTGGGTGAGTGCATGGTTACTACCTGGGTGATTGGATGAACACATGAGTAGTGCCTACATGAGTAGATTAGTGCATAGGTAGTGCCTAGGTGAATGGGTTATTTGATGGGTTATGCCTGGGTGAATAGATGTGTGTGTGGGTAGTGCCAGGGTGAATGGATGAGTACATGGATAGTGTCTGAGTAAATGGATGAGTGCAGAGGTACTGTATGAGTGAATGGATGAGTGCAAGGGTACATCCTGTATGATTGTGTGAGTGCATGGATAGTGCCTGGGTGATTTCAAGAATGTATGAGTAGTGCCTGGGTGATTGGATGAGTGCATCAGGACTGCCTGGGTGATTGGATGAGAGCATGGGTAATGCCTCAGTGAATGGGTGGGTGCAAGGGTAGTGTATGGGTAAATGGATGAGTGCACAGGTACTGCTTGGGTGATTGGATGAGTTCATGGGTAGTACCTCAGTGAATGGATGAGTGCATATGTAGTGCCTCGTGAATGGATGAGTGCAAGGGTAGTGCCTCTGTGAATGGATATGTGTATGGGTAGTACCTGGGTCATGGGGTGAGTATTTAGGCAGTGCCTGAGTGAATGCATGAGTGCATGGTAGTGCATGAGTGAAAGGATGAGTGCAAGTGTAGTGAGTGGATGATTGGGCATGTGTATAGATAGTGCCTGAGTAAATGGAAGAACAAATGCATAGTGCCTCAGTGAATGGATGTGTGCATGGGTAGTGCCTGAGGGAATGGCTGAGTGCATGGATATGCCTGAGTGAATGAATGAGTGCATGGGTAGTGACTGGGTCATTATATGAGTGTATGGATACTACCTGAGTGAATGGATGATTACATGTGTACTGCCTGACTGAGTGGACTGAGTGAACCGGTAGTGTCTGGGTGATTGGATGTGTGCATGGGAAGTGTATGGGTGAATGGATGAGAGTATGGATAATGTCTGAGTAAATGGTGTACTTCCTGTGTGATTGTGTGAATGCATGGATAGTGGAAAAACAACTGTCAGAAGGAGGGCCTAGGGGACTATGTTTACCGACCATTCAAATTAATACCCCTTACAAACTATACTTTAACAATGGAAACTTGAAGGTCTCCAAGGGTGAGTAAGAAAAACACCAAAGGAGAGATACACCATAAACAGTTACCACCTGTGGTGGAGGAACATCAGGTACGTAAATAAGTCATATCAGCCCATCCATCTGGCGGAGCATCGTCATTTAGGACCTTTTGAACGGGGTCTATGTGTCCAAGCCCAAAAGTAGTGGCTTAGTATCTTTAGACCATTGTTCAAAGGATAGATGTATCCTCACCGCAAGTGGTGCTGATAGAGTGCAGTGCTCAAAAAAGGAATATGTAGTGGTGATTAAAATGGCGGTCAAGGTAAAAAAAATATGTTTATTGATATCCACCTTGACGTCAGATTTAAAAACAGTGCAATGACAGTGTGAAAGTATCACTGTACAGTATGCTTGGGAGTTTTTTAGCGTTTGAAGTGAGGCACAAGCCTGTGCCGTACTAGAAAAATAGAGGAAGGTTGTGAGAGAGGGTGCAAAAGAGAAGACAGTTTACGTCAGGCAAAGAGAGAGTTTGAGCAAAACTGGATACTGCTTAGAATTCAAATAGGCAATATTCCACAGTGGTACATACATATAACAATATTTATAAATCAACTGTATGTCTACTGAGCAAAGTCGACGGCGTTTCGATCCCGTGCTCAAAATAATGGGATCATCATCAGGACTTAATAGTTGCCTGGTATAACAAAGAAAAATTTGCCTGTAAAGGAAACAGGAGAAACAGAAAAGCAAATAATTTTAGTCGCTATTCTGTAGTAGAAAATTCGAAGTCAACTGAGTCACACTCTAAACTTAACATATTCGGAATCGCAGTGCAGTGAAAAGTGCCAGTAATGGTAGAGATGGTCTAAGTGCTGCCAGTGAGTGACTGTCCTGGCGAAACTATTTGAATTGTCACTGTGATAGGAAAGTGCATATTGTTGTCAACCGATGCCATTTTTGTGAGCGTGAGGAAAATGGCAACGTGTGCATTTAGACACTATGCGAGGGTTGGGCTGGTGAAAGATTCGATCGTCAAGTGCCGAAATTTATATTGCTAGAAAATGCCGGTGAGGCAGAGGTCGTCTAGTGGTTAAGGTTTGCGGCGAAAGCGTACCCTCGGTGCTAGAATGATCCGAGTGGCGCGTAAAATGATTTCCAAGAAGTCAGATAGGTGGTGGCTGGATCCTGGTAGCTATGGGGGAAACAACAATAATTATAATTGGTCTTTACGGATGCTGGGGACCAGACCTCCTGTGTCAACGTGACTTACCAATTCCTAAAAATGGTTAATGGCGCAATTGTTCGAGGAACCAGGTAGCTCGAGTGGCGCGTGAAATGGTTTCCAAGAAGTCAGATGAGTGGTGGCTGGATCCTGGTGGCTATGGGGGGAAGGCAATAATTATTAAAAATGATCTGGACGGATCATGGGGACCAGACCGCCTATGTCAACGTAACTTACCAATTTCCGAAATTAGGTAATGGCGCGATTGTTCAAGGAACCAGGCAGCCCCGTGTGGGTGCCACGTTGGTTGTTTTTGTTTTAGACCAGCGTTCGATTTGATATTCGATCCGCTGAAAAGAATTAATGGCGGAAATAACATTAGTGAAGGTGGTTATTAGTTAGCCTCGGTGAGGGTTACGAGTGGGGATAATCTCACCGTTTTGATAGGAGCCTGTCCGTTGGTGCGGTCGGTGAAATACGCGATCCGCTGTAGAGAGGAATAAGTGAGGGTTAAGAAAAACATCTTGGCGCTTTGAGACGAGTCGCAGAGTAGCCAAGACGGTTTGGGGCTTAGGGGGTTCTTACCTAAGGAAAAATGGTCAGGCAGTTGGCCGATGCACAGGCTCCTCGTAGGTAACGCTGCTTCCTGGTCAGATAGCGCGTCCACGAGATTAAGGGAAATGCGGTCACATGACGGAGGTCATGTGATCGCGGATCAAACCGCGGCGGCCATCTTGGAGTGGGTTGGGCAGGCTAGTGGGGTGGTGAATAGACCGGCGCAAGTGCAGTGATATTAATCCTGGAAGGTCCCAGGGTGAAAAATAGTGACATAATTTTCGTGAAAACATTTACAATTCAGAAGAATAAATGTACAGATTATTTAAAAAATAACTGTGAACAAATTATTTTAAAACAACATTATGTTTTGAAGCCATGAGAATTTGTTAGGTTTATATTGATGGTATATACAATACCCAGGTACATTTTCAAACATAGAACAAAGGGCTGGTGCAAGAATGCAAGTTGGTGCCCAGTATATATTGGAAGTAATGGCATGAAGGAAAAAAGTTTTTGGTGTATTTTAAGTTCAGAGCAGGTTTGTCCAGTCCTCGCTTCTGTTTAAACCAGTCCGGATAGTGTTCAATTGAATTATGGATTTAAGTTCTTCTCTGTTTATTAACTGGGAAAGATTTCCACCTCTTTGTGGAAGTTTGATAGCTTTGAGAATTGTCCATTGAATATCATCAGCTGTGTGGTTCATCTCTGTGAAGTGTTCCACCATGGGAGCATTGGGCGTTCTGCATCTGATTCTGCTCCGGTGCTGGCTGATGCGTGTCTTGGCCTTTTGACTGGTTTGTCCTATATACATTTTCTGGCATGGACATAATACCGCATAAATGACATTACAGGTATTACAATTTGTAAATGATTTCATCTCGAAATTAATGCCATTATGGCAAATATTCTGTGCTTCAAATGTGAATTCACAAACAATGCAGTGCCCGCATTTCACATGACCTGATAATGGTGGTAATCCCCAGTTAGAATCAAGTGTGGTTCTGGGAGCGGGAGTCGGTAAAGCTGCCCTGACCAGATGGTCTTTCAAGTTCTTGTTTTTACGAAATGCGAAGAGAGGTCTCTCGAGATTGAGGGCACCAGCATTTACAACAGACCAGTGTCTTAAGATTGATTTGCGGATTTTGTTGGATACTGGGCAGAATGTAGTCACGCATGCTATTCTTTCTTTATTGTCCCTTTGCTTGGGTGTCAGTAGGACATCACGTGGACAATACCACGCCCTTTTTAACGCTGCCTTGACTATTCTTTTGGGGTAGCCACGCATTTTAAGTTTGTCAGACAAAATAGTGGCTTCCTTGAAGTAGTCTGTTTTATTCGAGCAATTACGCCTTATTCTAAGGAACTGAGAATAGGGTAATGAATCTTTCAAAGCTCTAGGATGACAACTATTGTAGCTAAGCAGGGTATTGCGCTCCGTGGGCTTTCTATATAGCCGCGTTAGTAATTTGCCTTCTTGACTGTATATTGTCAAGTCAAGGAAAGCGATCTGGGTTTTACTGTGGGTCAAGGTAAAGGTTAGATCCGCACAATTATTGTTCAGCCAGTGAAGAAACAGGTTCAATGTTGCAATGTCATGGTTCCATACTAAGAAAATGTCGTCTATGTAACGACGCCACAGGGAAATTCCTGCGAAAAATGGGTTGCTGTCAGTTAAGATGACGCCAGTTTCCAGTGCATCCATGAATAAAATGGCTAAGTTGGGGGCAAAAATAGCCCCCATGGATGTCCCCTTGATTTGTTGGTAATATTTGCCTTCAAAAGAAAAAAAGTTCTTGGAAAGACACAGTTCAAGTAATTGAAGGATAAAAATACTTGGAACCCTGTGTGGACGTGGCCGTGTGTCTAAGATTCTTTGGATCACCAATAGGGCCGCTGTTTGCGGGATATTCGTGTAGAGGGACTCCACATCCATGGTACATAGTGTGTTGATGGCGGGATCAAAGGGGTAGTGTTCTATCAAATTTATCATCGCCATGCTGTCCCTAACATAGCAAGCAGGGGTGGGTACAAAATCTTTTATAAAGAAGTCCACATAGGACCCTAAGGGTTCTAGGATCGAGCCGCAGGCTGACACAATGGGTCTGCCAGGCGGTTGGGTGATGTTCTTGTGGACTTTGGGTAAGGTGTAAATCACGGGTATGCGTGTGCTCTTCACATTAAGAAAGCAATGTTCTTTCTTGCTTAAGAAACCTTCAATCTTAGCGTTAGTAGTGAGTTCCATTATGGTGGCTTGAATCTCTCTGGTGGGGTTCCCTGGGAGACACAGGTAGTGATCAGTGTTCCCAAGTTGCCGGAGGACCTCCATTCTGTAGGTTTCAATGTCCTGGAGTACAATGCCCCCACCCTTTTCCGCGCTTTTGATTATAAGCGAAGAATTCGCTTTCAGTGTGCTGATGGCATCTTTCTCAGATTTTGAGATATTGTATGGTATATACAGTTTTTTCTCCTGTAGTTCAACCAGATCTTTTATGACTAATTTCTCAAAAGTTACGATTTCTGATGGGATCATGCTGGCGGTGGACAAAAAAGTGGATGGTGGGCGGAACGGAGTGCTTGAACTAATGGAAGGGGAAGGATGTGGCTGAAAAAAAGCTTTAAGGCGAATTAATCTGAAAAATTTCAATAATTCAGCTTGTAAATCCATAAAGTTTGCTCGGACAGTGGGTACAAATGAGAGTCCTTTCTTGAGGAGTTCAAGCTCGGGGCCACGTAGAGTGTGTTGGAATAGATTGAAAATAGGAATTACCTCAGAGGGAGGTTCAATGATGGTCATATAATCTACCATTGGTAAAAGTTGTTGCGGGTCTTGCGTTCGCCCGGAGCATTGAACCAGCGCTGTGATTTCTTCACCCGCCCTCGTTGTGGGGTGTTTGGTTGGCCTCTCGATAAAAAATGGGGCTGGACCCCGCCTCCTCTTCTAGAATTGCTTCCACCCTCCCCAGGATCTGAGCTATCAGAGGATTCTCCCGATGTATCGGAGAAGCCTACCAAGTTTTGTCGTTTATTGTATCTCCCCCAGGGTCTAGTGTTAGGGTTGAAGTGTGGTTTATTTGTATAAAAGTCTTTCTGTAGATACGGATAGGTGTTTTCAATATTGTAAGATTTTATATCTTTCTTGACTTTATTAGACTTTTTATTCTGTTCAATCCTGTGAAAGTCAGACACAGTTTTCTCTACTTGCTCCAGTAGTTTTTTACACTCTTCGGTGGGGTCAGACTCATTTATTTGTTTGAGAACCTCTGCAATTTATTTTTCGAGAGATTCCAATGTTTCTGACGCTATATCTATCCCTAGTGCGAGCCAGTGCCTAGAGCACGTGGTTCCGATATAGCTGAAATTTGTTGTGTATTTTGGATTATCCGTAAAAATGCCCGGAATGTTATGGACCTGAAGACCTAGAGGTATAACATCTGCTTTTAAGTAGTCTGTCAGCATAAGAACCATTAGTTGCAAGCGAACCTGTTTCTTTTTTAGCTTTTCAAGTTGGTCAGGCAAGGAACTATTAGTAGTTGTCGGGACATCAGGGGTCTCAGATAGTAGAGACGGTTTGGAGCATAAGTGTTTTAAGTAATCCGCAGTATAGAGTGGAACATGGGTTGACATTACTTAGGAGATTGGAAGATAAAGGATTGGGTAGCAAGAAAAAAGGAGATAGGAGTACTAAGGACACTAGGGTGGCCGTCCTCGTAAGACGAGGTATGAGGTTTGAGGAAACCCCTGCAATCCAGCAATTGCGCTCACGTTTTATCAAAAAACAAGGGGACCCACTAAATGGCTTGGGACCATGGGTATCAATTATTTTCAGAAAACAACGGTCCTAAGCCTAGAACATTATTTCAACGCAATGTCATATAGACCACAATTGGACACTATATGTACTTTTCTTATACCCAGCCGGGCAAAGAATTTATTTCAAACAATTATTCAATATATAAGTTACAATCAAACAACAAACATTTGGCGTTTGGAGTGAGGCACAAGCTTGTGCCGTACTAGAAAAATAGAGGAAGGTTGTGAGAGAGGGTGCAGAAGAGAAGACAGTTTACGTCAGGCAAAGAGAGAGTTTGAGCAAAACTGGATACTGCTTAGAATTCAAATAGGCAATATTCCACAGTGGTACATACATATAACAATATTTATAAATCAACTGTATGTCTACTGAGCAAAGTCGACGGCGTTTCGATCCCGTGCTCAAAATAATGGGATCATCATCAGGACTTAATAGTTGCCTGGTATAACAAAGAAAAATTTGCCTGTAAAGGAAACAGGGGAAACAGAAAAGCAAATAATTTTAGTCGCTATTCTGTAGTAGAAAATTCGAAGTCAACTGAGTCACACTCTAAACTTAACATATTCAGAATCGCAGTGCAGTGAAAAGTGCCAGTAATGGTAGAGATGGTCTAAGTGCTGCCAGTGAGTGACTGTCCTGGCGAAACTATTTGAATTGTCACTGTGATAGGAAAGTGCATATTGTTGTCAACCGATGCCATTTTTGTGAGCGTGAGGAAAATGGCAACATGTGCATTTAGACACTATGCGAGGGTTTGGCTGGTGAAAGATTTGATCGTCAAGTGCCGAAATTTATATTGCTAGAAAATGCAGGTGAGGCAGAGGTCGTCTAGTGGTTAAGGTTTGCGGCGAAAGCGTACCCTCGGTGCTAGAATGATCCGAGAGGCACGTAAAATGATTTCCAAGAAGTCAGATAGGTGGTGGCTGGATCCTGGTAGCTATGGGGAAACAACAATAATTATAATTGGTCTTTACGGATGCTGGGGACCAGACCTCCTGTGTCAACGTGACTTACCAATTCCTAAAAATGGTTAATGGCGCAATTGTTCGAGGAACCAGGTAGCTCGAGTGGCGTGTGAAATGGTTTCCAAGAAGTCAGATGAGTGGTGGCTGGATCCTGCTGGCTATGGGGGGAAGGCAATAATTATTAAAAATGATCTAGACGGATTATGGGGACCAGACCGCCTATGTCAACGTAACTTACCAATTTCTGAAATTAGGTAATGGCGCGATTGTTCAAGGAACCAGGCAGCCCCGTGTGGGTGCCACGTTGGTTGTTTTTGTTTTAGACCAGCGTTCGATTTGATATTCGATCCGCTGAAAAGAATTAATGGCGGAAATAACATTAGTGAAGGTGGTTATTAGTTAGCCTCGGTGAGGGTTACGAGTGGGGGTAATCTCACCGTTTTGATAGGAGCCTGTCCGTTGGTGTGGTCGGTGAAATACGCGATCCGCTGTAGAGAGGAATAAGTGAGGGTTAAGAAAAACATCTTGGCGCTTTGAGACGAGTCGCAGAGTAGCCAAGACGGTTTGGGGCTTAGGGGGTTCTTACCTAAGGAAAAATGGTCAGGCAGTTGGCCGATGCACAGGCTCCTCGTAGGTAATGCTGCTTCCTGGTCAGATAGCGCGTCCACGAGATTAAGGGAAATGGCTGGTTCCTTGAACAATCGCGCCATTACCTAATTTCGGAAATTGGTAAGTTACGTTGACATAGGCGGTCTGGTCCCCATGATCCGTCCAGATCATTTTTAATAATTATTGCCTTCCCCCCATAGCCATCAGGATCCAGCCACCACTCATCTGACTTCTTGGAAACCATTTCACGCGCCACTCGAGCTACCTGGTTCCTCGAACAATTGCGCCATTAACCATTTTTAGGAATTGGTAAGTCACGTTGACACAGGAGGTCTGGTCCCCAGCATCCGTAAAGACCAATTATAATTATTGTTGTTTCCCCCATAGCTACCAGGATCCAGCCACAACCTATCTGACTTCTTGGAAATCATTTTACGTGCCACTCGGATCATTCTAGCACCGAGGGTACGCTTTCGCCGCAAACCTTAACCACTAGACGACCTCTGCCTCACCTGCATTTTCTAGCAATACAAATTTCGGCACTTGACGATCGAATCTTTCACCAGCCCAACCCTCGCATAGTGTCTAAATGCACACGTTGCCATTTTCCTCACGCTCACAAAAATGGCATCGGTTGACAACAATATGCACTTTCCTATCACAGTGACAATTCAAATAGTTTCGCCAGGACAGTCACTCACTGGCAGCACTTAGACCATCTCTACCATTACTGGCACTTTTCACTGCACTGCGATTCCGAATATGTTAAGTTTAGAGTGTGACTCAGTTGACTTCGAATTTTCTACTACAGAATAGCGACTAAAATTATTTGCTTTTCTGTTTCTCCTGTTTCCTTTACAGGCAAATTTTTCTTTGTTATACCAGGCAACTATTAAGTCCTGATGATGATCCCATTATTTTGAGCACGGGATCGAAACGCCGTCGACTTTGCTCAGTAGACATACAGTTGATTTATAAATATTGTTATATGTATGTACCACTGTGGAATATTGCCTATTTGGATTCTAAGCAGTATCCAGTTTTGCTCAAACTCTCTCTTTGCCTGACGTAAACTGTCTTCTCTTCTGCACCCTCTCTCACAACCTTCCTCTATTTTTCTAGTACGGCACAGGCTTGTGCCTCACTCCAAACGCTAAATGTTTGTTGTTTGATTGTAACTTATATATTGAATAATTGTTTGAAATAAATTCTTTGCCCGGCTGGGTATAAGAAAAGTACATATAGTGTCCAATTGTGGTCTATATGACATTGCGTTGAAATAATGTTCTAGGCTTAGGACCGTTGTTTTCTGAAAATAATTAATACCCATGGTCCCAAGCCATTTAGTGGGTCCCCTTGTTTTTTTATAAAATGTGAGTTTTTTAGGCCAACATGTTTCTGCCGTGTTGGTGGAGATTCACCGGCATTCTTCAGGGCCAGGCTGGAAAATATTGCTACTGCAAAATACACCTTAGTAAGTGTCAAAAAGAACTTAAGAAAAATATTAATCAGAACAGATAAACATTTCTGAAATGGACGGATGTGGCCAATTTGACCACCCTACCGTGTCCTCGTGAATTACTGTATAACGAGGAGTTCTTTCCTGTAAACATCAAAGAAAACTTTTATCAATATCTAGTTGATTATGGTGTAGTTATGTGATAACAATCATGTAACCTCAATTTTTGGCAAATACCATCACTCAGCTGGCCAGTCAAGATTTATGACGGCATTAATATAACTGTGCGCTCTAATGGTCGCATACAGCTAATCTGTTTAAATAATAGAAAATGCACTTACCCAGCTCTATGTGGGAAGAAGGCCTCACCTCACCCGGCAACGGCTCGGACAATGGGGCCCGGCTCTATTAGACATATGAAGAGGGACAATTTCAGGGAATGATAACTATCACTCTAAAGATGTGTTCTATATGGTTTACTACAGAACAAATTAACTTGGTTGTTAAAATAAGCCCCTAAGGTCTGTAACGCGATGTACAACACAAGACTGGCTGCATCCAATTTAAAAAGATCTATAGCTCAGTTCCAAGATAGAGCCAACAAGGTCTATGTCTAGTTAGAAATCTCTAAATGAGACATCTAGGCAGGTCATGAGAAAAAGCTAACAGAAAGAGTTATCTTTTTGTAATTCAAGGCAAAAAACCAGAGCGCGGCTTGGAACAGAGCCGCTGGGCGCCAACGCATAGAAGTCAGAGCGGGCGCTTGAGTCCTTACCTGTCCGTCGGTACCTCCAGGAGTGTTCCTGAGCCGAAGGGGAGGTGCCGATGTACGGAAGGAAGAGCGTTTTTATACCGTCACTAATTGGTAGATTGCCAGTTAGTTGTTTTCACCTGGCCCGGACGTCCGTAGTCTGTCCAGAGCTTCCAGGTGATGAAAGTGAAAGTGTCTCGCTAATGAGCATGCGCACCTCTATTCGCCAACTGTCTAGCTGGGACGTCGGCTGTCTCTGTGACACGCATGCGTATCTAACGCGCCTGTGCTATGAAACACTACTCCGGTGTGTCTCTGTGGCTAAGAGTTCTAGCACGATTATTTCAGATCTTATAATCGTTTTTCGTATATATTACAGGTAGAGTCTATAATACAGAGAATAGACCATTTGTTTCAAACTGCAACATATTAAAGGGAGGTCAAATCATACTGCTAGTTAGTGATCTAATGGGCATAAGGTCACGATGGTATTTTTGTGTCCTCTTAATGTATCAGGAGTGTGAGAGAACCTGTGTCAAGGGGGTGCATAACTGGATATCATATAACCACAGGCAACTCCAAAGGAGAATGCCAAGTAAATTAGGAATGCACTCATCTGTGCCTGTTGGTCATAAAAAGAGAACACTACATTGATAGGTGGGATGAATGGCTGTTCTAATACTACCCACTTTAATTTGTCTGCCTTATGTTTAAATTCCAAAAAGTGATTTGTTAGGCAGGTCGATTGTTTGTTGCACCGAATGGTGCTTTTATGTTCACTGATGCAGAGTTTGATCTTTCTAGTAGTGTGGCCAATATATGTAAGCATACATGGGCACGTAATCATGTAGATCAGCCTCTCTGAGTTGCAGTTTGTGTGGTTATTCAAGGGCCATGGTCTGTTAGTCCCGATATCAATCGTCAGGGTTTTGCATGTCTGAGGACAAGCAGTGCAACCTCCACACGGATAATGACCCCGTACCGGGTCGGTATTCCATAGAGTATTAGTGATTTCTCTTCGATGGTGTTTTGGTCTGGTATGTACTAGGTTGTCTCTAATACTGGGGCCCCTCTTGAAAGCAAAGAGGGGACGTGGGATGTCTCCCGACACTGTATTCAGTATTTTCCAGTGTTTCAGGACAATTTTCTTGACCCCATTAGAGAGGGTGCTGAAAGTGTGCACCATAGTCATACGATCTTGTGATGTTCTTGTTCGTTTGTGTTCAATTAGCGCTTCCTGGTTGGTATTCGACGCTCTTTTGCACGCTCGTCGCACAAGGTGGTGCGGATAGTGTTGTTCTCTTAACTGCACTGACAGTTCTTTTGCGTGTTGTTGAAACAGAGTGTTAGAGGAACAATTTCTTCTGACCCTCAGAAACTGTCCAACTGGTAAATTATCCCGGAGTGACTGAGGATGGAAACTACGGTAGGACAGCAAAGAATTGCGTGACATCGGTTTCCGATATAATTCGCTTTGTAAACCACCCCCTCCTGGGAATATCAAGATGTCCAGGAATGGAAGCCTCTCCTTGCTGCATTCCATCGTGAATTTCAGATGTCGATTTTGTGAGTTAAGCCAGTTGTGAAAAGTTTCCACATCGTTACTGGAGCCTCTCCAGATCACTATCACGTCGTCAATATATCTCCTCCACAGCAACACCTGGTGGAGAAACGGGTTGCTGTGGTGGAGGACGTGGTCTTGCTCAAATTGGTGCATATACAGATTGGCAAGACTTGGGGCAAATACACTCCCCATCGAGGTCCCCGAGACTTGTAGGAATAATTCATCCTCATATTGGAAAAAGTTTTCCATCATGGCCAGCCTGGCACATTCCCTGATGAACCCCACCGGGGCGATGGTATCCAATTGTCTCGATTCTAGGAGACCTCTGATGCAATCCAGTGTTGCTTGTTGTGGGATGCATGTGTATAGAGACTCGACGTCAAAACTGACCAGAAGGTCAGTAGTGACGTCGAACTCTACCTCTGCCAGCAATCTCAGCACATCACCAGTGTCTTGTAAGTACGTTGGTATTTCACTTACAATTGGTTTTAGGAAAAAGTCCACAAACGTAGACAGTGGCTCCAATAGTGAGCCTATTCCCGAGATAATTGGGCACCCAGGTGGTGGTCTTATCTCTTTATGAATCTTCGGGAGGCAGTAGAAGTAGGGTGTTATCGGATGTGCTGTAATTAAATATCTAGCCTCTTGGGGGGTAATCCAGCCTTCTACAGATGCCTCCTCAATCAGAGTCTTGATTTCATTTTTGATCCTGGTAGTTGGATTCTCTGTGAGGCGGCGATAAGCTCTTGTATCATTCAGCTGCCTCCTACACTCGACTTGGTAGATGTCTGTGTCCTGGAGCACTATCGCTCCTCCCTTATCAGCGGGTTTTATAGTAAGGGTAGTGTCTTTGGCCAGATCTGCAAGGGCATTTTTTTCAGCTCTCGTGATATTGTAGTAAGATCGTTGTTTAGTTTGACTTAAATTCATGATGTCGTGGGTCACTGCTTGTTCAAAAGCGATGACCCGTGCTGGGACTTGATTGCTCAAAGGCATGTAGGTGGATTTAGGTTAAAAGCCAGTATTGCGATCATTTGGTTCTTCAATATTGGTCGTCTCTTTGATTGAATTAAAGAAAAAGTGGAGACGTATCTTCCTATAGAAGTTCTCAAGTTCACATCTCAGGTTGAAAGGATCACACTCGTTAGTTGGAACGAAGCCCAATCCTTTGTTAAGGACAGATTTCTCATCGACCGTCAGTATCCGAGTACTGAGATTTACAACTAGGTCGCTGTCCCTGTCCTCGGCGTGCTCATCTGTTGTTGGCCTCCTCGGCTGTTTGTGTTTGGGAGAGTAGTTTCTGGTGCCCAGGTCACCGTCTGTTGTCCCCTCCTTCTCCCCCGACTCCTGCCCTGACCCTGCCCTAAAAAAGACTGGTCATAGTAGAATTGTGGATGTGGTGGGAAATTGGGGGGAAAGTGGCCCATTGGGGGTGGTCCCCTTGGTGGTGGTTGGTAACCCCAAGGTGGTGGAGGCCACCATTGACCTGAGTTTGGATAGTAATTCACCATTCCTCGCCCTCTATTGGACCTTCTTTGGGATCCTCTACCCCTCCCTCTATTTGGAACCCCTGTGTGGGAATTACCTGGATCACTAGAACCAGAGTCTGAGCCAGAAGAAGAATAATTAGACCCATACTTTCTCCCTTTGGAGTTAAAGTCTGGAGCTACATAGGAGTCACTGAGATAGGGATAAGCGTGTTCCATAGAAAACCGAGCTAGGTCCTTTTTAAACTTGTCGATTTTACTCAACAAGATGTTGTCTCGGTAATCTTTATTTGTTTTGTTAGTCTCATCCATGTTCTTTTTGAAGATCACAGGTCTAATAGCAGTATTGATTTGACCCTCCAAAATTTGGATCTCAATGAGCACGGCGTCTGCGGCTTTCTTCGCTGTTTTAATTATTAAAATCAGCCAATCGCGCGTGCAGCGCCACGCTATAAAAGCCCAGTCACGTAAGAAATCTTTATCTGTGAGAAAAAGCCTGGGTATGTTGGTCACAATCAGGCCTGACGGTGCACATTTACCATGCAAGTACTCATTCATTATCACGCCATGTAAAGAGATGCGAGAATGGTTCTTTTTTAAATTCAACAGAGTTACCCAATCATCCTGAGTGGTATTGGATGTCGTGGGCAAGTCCTCTGGAATGCTTGGATTGTTACTGAGGATGTTGTTTAGATCTTCGTCATCGAATGCTAACCCACCAAAGTCAGCCATCGCGAGGAGACCTCCAGGGCAAAGGAATCAACCAAGTGAGCGGCTAAGGAAGCTACCTTTAAGTGTTAAAAATGCTTCAAGATTAAGACCCGCAGCCGAAGCTGCTCAAAACTGGAAAAACAACTGTCAGAAGGAGGGCCTAGGGGACTATGTTTACCGACCATTCAAGTTAATAGCCCTTACAAACTATACTTTAACAATGGAAACTTGAAGGTCTCGAAGGCTGAGTAAGAAAAACACCAAAGGAGAGATACACCATAAACAGTTACCACCTGTGGTGGAGGTACATCAGGTACTTAAATAAGTCCTATCAGCCCACCCATCTGGCGTAGCATCGTCATTTAGGACCTTTTGAACGGGGTCTATGTGTCCAAGCCCAAAAGTAGTGGCTTAGTATCTTTAGACCATTGTTCAAAGGATAGATGTATCCTCACCGCAAGTGGTGCTGATAGAGTGCAGTGCTCAAAAAAGGAATATGTAATGGTGATTAAAATGGCGGTCAAGGTAAAAAAATATGTTTATTGATATCCACCTTGACGTCAGATTTAAAAACAGTGTGAAAGTATCACTGTACAGTATGCTTGTGAGTTTTTTAGGCCAACATGTTTCTGCCGTGTTGGTGGAGATTCACCGGCATTCTTCAGGGCCAGGCTGGAAAATATAGCTACTGCAAAATACACCTTAGTAAGTGTCAAAAAGAACTTAAGAAAAATATTAATCAGAACAGATAAACATTTCTGAAATGGACGGATGTGGCCAATTTGACCACCCTACCGTGTCCTCGTGAATTACTGTATAACGAGGAGTTCTTTCCTGTAAACATCAAAGAAAACTTTTATCAATATCAAGTTGATTATGGTGTAGTTATGTGATAAAAATCATGTAACCTCAATTTTTGGCAAATACCATCACTCAGCTGGCCTGTCAAGATTTATGACGGCATTAATATAACTGTGCGCTCTAATGGTCGCATACAGCTAATCTGTTTAAATAATAGAAAATGCACTTACCCAGCTCTATGTGGGAAGAAGGCCTCAACTCACCCGGCAACGGCTCGGACAATGGGGCCCGCTCTATTAGACATATGAAGAGGGACAATTTCAGGGAATGATAACTATCACTCTAAAGATGTGTTCTATATGGTTTACTACAGAACAAATTAACTTGGTTGTTAAAATAAGCCCCTAACGCCTGTAATGCGATGTACAACACAAGACTGGCTGCATCCAATTTAAAAAGATCTATATCTCAGTTCCAAGATAGAGCCAACAAGGTCTATGTCTAGTTAGAAATCTCTAATCGAGACATCTAGGCAGGTCATGAGAAAAAGCTAACAGAAAGAGTTATCTTTTTGTAATTCAAGGCAAAAAACCAGAGAGTGGCTTGGAACAGAGCCGCTGGGCGCCAACGCATAGAAGTCAGAGCGGGCGCTTGAGTCCTTACCTGTCCGTCGGTACCTCCAGGAGTGTTCCTGAGCCGAAGGGGAGGTGCCAATGGATGGAAGGAAGAGCGTTTTTATACCGTCACTAATTGGTAGATTGACAGTTAGTTGTTTTCACCTGGCCCGGACGTCCGTAGTCTGTCCAGAGCTTCCAGGTGATGAAAGTGAAAGTGTCTCGCTAATGAGCATGCGCACCTCTATTCGCCAACTGTCTAGCTGGGACGTCGGCTGTCTCTGTGACACGCATGCGTATCTAACGTGCCTGTGCTATGAAACACTACTCCGGTGTGTCTCTGTGGCTAAGAGTTCTAGCACGATTATTTCAGATCTTATAATCGTTTTTCATATATATTACAGGTAGAGTCTATAATACAGAGAATAGACCATTTGTTTCAAACTGCAACATATTAAAGGGAGGTCAAATCATACTGCTAGTTAGTGATCTAATAGGCATAAGGTCACAATGGTATTTTTGTGTCCTCTTAATGTATCAGGAGTGTGAGAGAAACCTGTGTCAAGGGGGTGCATAACTGGATATCATATAACCACAGGCAACTCCAAAGGAGAACGCCAAGTAAATTAGGAATGCACTCATCTGTGCCTGTTGGTCATAAAAAGAGAACACTACATTGATAGGTGGGATGAATGGCTGTTCTAATACTACCCACTTTAATTCGTCTGCCTTATGTTTAAATTCCAAAAAGTGATTTGTTAGGCAGGTCGATTGTTCACTGATGCGGAGCTTGATCTTTCTAGTAGTGTGGCCAATATATGTAAGCATACATGGGCACGTAATCATGTAGATCAGCCTCTCTGAGTTGCAGTTTGTGTGGTTATTCAAGCGCCACGGTCTGTTAGTCCCGATATCAATCGTCAGGGTTTTGCATGTCTGAGGACAAGCAGCGCAACCTCCACACGGATAATGACCCCGTACCGGGTCGGTATTCCATAGAGTATTAGTGATTTCTCTTCGATGGTGTTTTGGTCTGGTATGTACTAGGTTGTCTCTAATACTGGGGCCCCTCTTGAAAGCAAAGAGGCAACGTGGGATGTCTCCTGACACTGTATTCAGTATTTTCCAGTGTTTCAGGACAATTTTCTTGACCCCATTAGAGAGGGTGCTGAAAGTGTGCACCATAGTCATACGATCTTGTGATGTTCTTGTTCGTTTGTGTTCAATGAGCGCTTCCCGGTTGTTATTCGACGCTCTTTTGCACGCTCGTCGCACAAGGTGGGGCGGATAGTGTCGTTCTCTTAACTGCACTGACAGTTCTTTTGTGTGTTGTTGAAACAGAGTGTTAGAGGAACAATTTCTTCTGACCCTCAGAAACTGTCCAACTGGTAAATTATCCCGGAGTGACTGAGGATGGAAACTACGGTAGGACAGCAAAGAATTGCGTGACATCGGTTTCCGATATAATTCGCTTTGTAAACCACCCCCTCCTGGGAATATCAAGATGTCCAGGAATGGAAGCCTCTCCTTGCTGCATTCCATGGTGAATTTCAGATGTCGATTTTGTGAGTTAAGCCAGTTGTGAAAAGTTTCCACATCGTTACTGGAGCCTCTCCAGATCACTATCACGTCGTCAATATATCTCCTCCACAGCAACACCTGGTGGAGAAACGGGTTGCTGTGGTGGAGGACGTGGTCTTGCTCAAATTGGTGCATATACAGATTGGCAAGACTTGGGGCAAATACACTCCCCATCGAGGTCCCCGAGACTTGTAGGAATAATTCATCCTCATATTGGAAAAAGTTTTCCATCATGGCCAGCCTGGCACATTCCCTGATGAACCCCACCGGGGCGATGGTATCCAATTGTCTCGATTCTAGGAGACCTCTGATGCAATCCAGTGTTGCTTGTTGTGGGATGCATGTGTATAGAGACTCGACGTCAAAACTGACCAGAAGGTCAGTAGTGACGTCGAACTCTACCTCTGCCAGCAATCTCAGCACATCACCAGTGTCTTGTAAGTACGTTGGTATTTCACTTACAATTGGTTTTAGGAAAAAGTCCACAAACGTAGACAGTGGCTCCAATAGTGAGCCTATTCCCGAGATAATTGGGCGCCCAGGTGGTGGTCTTATCTCTTTATGAATCTTCGGGAGGCAGTAGAAGTAGGGTGTTATCGGATGTTCTGTAATTAAATATCTAGCCTCTTGGGGGGTAATCCAGCCTTCTACAGATGCCTCCTCAATCAGAGTCTTGATTTCATTTTTGATCCTGGTAGTTGGATCCTCTGTGAGGCGGCGATAAGCTCTCGTATCATTCAGCTGCCTCCTACACTCGACTTGGTAGATGTCTGTGTCCTGGAGCACTATCGCTCCTCCCTTATCAGCGGGTTTTATAGTAAGGGTAGTGTCTTTGGCCAGATCTGCAAGGGCATTTTTTTCAGCTCTCGTGATATTGTAGTAAGATCGTTGTTTAGTTTGACTTAAATTCATGATGTCGTGGGTCACTGCTTGTTCAAAAGCGATGACCCGTGCTGGGACTTGATTGCTCAAAGGCATGTAGGTGGATTTAGGTTTTAAGCCAGTATTGCGATCATTTGGTTCTTCAATATTGGTCGTCTCTTTGATTGAATTAAAGAAAAAGTGGAGACGTATCTTCCTATAGAAGTTCTCAAGTTCACATCTCAGGTTGAAAGGATCACACTCGTTAGTTGGAACGAAGCCCAATCCTTTGTTAAGGACAGATTTCTCATCGACCGTCAGTATCCGAGTACTGAGATTTACAACTAGGTCGCTGTCCCTGTCCTCGGCGTGCTCATCTGTTGTTGGCCTCCTCGGCTGTTTGTGTTTGGGAGAGTAGTTTCTGGTGCCCAGGTCACCGTCTGTTGTCCCCTCCTTCTCCCCCGACTCCTGCCCTGACCCTGCCCTAAAAAAGACTGGTCATAGTAGAATTGTGGATGTGGTGGGAAATTGGGGGGAAAGTGGCCCATTGGGGGTGGTCCCCTTGGTGGTGGTTGGTAACCCCAAGGTGGTGGAGGCCACCATTGACCTGAGTTTGGATAGTAATTCACCATTCCTCGCCCTCTATTGGACCTTCTTTGGGATCCTCTACCCCTCCCTCTATTTGGAACCCCTGTGTGGGAATTACCTGGATCACTAGAACCAGAGTCTGAGCCAGAAGAAGAATAATTAGACCCATACTTTCTCCCTTTGGAGTTAAAGTCTGGAGCTACATAGGAGTCACTGAGATAGGGATAAGCGTGTTCCATAGAAAACCGAGCTAGGTCCTTTTTAAACTTGTCGATTTTACTCAACAAGATGTTGTCTCGGTAATCTTTATTTGTTTTGTTAGTCTCATCCATGTTCTTTTTGAAGATCACAGGTCTAATAGCAGTATTGATTTGACCCTCCAAAATTTGGATCTCAATGAGCACGGCGTCTGCGGCTTTCTTCGCTGTTTTAATTATTAAAATCAGCCAATCGCGCGTGCAGCGCCACGCTATAAAAGCCCAGTCACGTAAGAAATCTTTATCTGTGAGAAAAAGCCTGGGTATGTTGGTCACAATCAGGCCTGACGGTGCACATTTACCATGCAAGTACTCATTCATTATCACGCCATGTAAAGAGATGCGAGAATGGTTCTTTTTTAAATTCAACAGAGTTACCCAATCATCCTGAGTGGTATTGGATGTCGTGGGCAAGTCCTCTGGAATGCTTGGATTGTTACTGAGGATGTTGTTTAGATCTTCGTCATCGAATGCTAACCCACCAAAGTCAGCCATTGCGAGGAGACCTCCAGGGCAAAGGAATCAACCAAGTGAGCGGCTAAGGAAGCTACCTTTAAGTGTTAAAAATGCTTCAAGATTAAGACCCGCAGCCGAAGCTGCTCAAAACTGGAAAAACAACTGTCAGAAGGAGGGCCTAGGGGACTATGTTTACCGACCATTCAAGTTAATAGCCCTTACAAACTATACTTTAACAATGGAAACTTGAAGGTCTCGAAGGCTGAGTAAGAAAAACACCAAAGGAGAGATACACCATAAACAGTTACCACCTGTGGTGGAGGTACATCAGGTACTTAAATAAGTCCTATCAGCCCACCCATCTGGCGTAGCATCGTCATTTAGGACCTTTTGAACGGGGTCTATGTGTCCAAGCCCAAAAGTAGTGGCTTAGTATCTTTAGACCATTGTTCAAAGGATAGATGTATCCTCACCGCAAGTGGTGCTGATAGAGTGCAGTGCTCAAAAAAGGAATATGTAATGGTGATTAAAATGGCGGTCAAGGTAAAAAAATATGTTTATTGATATCCACCTTGACGTCAGATTTAAAAACAGTGTGAAAGTATCACTGTACAGTATGCTTGTGAGTTTTTTAGGCCAACATGTTTCTGCCGTGTTGGTGGAGATTCACCGGCATTCTTCAGGGCCAGGCTGGAAAATATAGCTACTGCAAAATACACCTTAGTAAGTGTCAAAAAGAACTTAAGAAAAATATTAATCAGAACAGATAAACATTTCTGAAATGGACGGATGTGGCCAATTTGACCACCCTACCGTGTCCTCGTGAATTACTGTATAACGAGGAGTTCTTTCCTGTAAACATCAAAGAAAACTTTTATCAATATCAAGTTGATTATGGTGTAGTTATGTGATAACAATCATGTAACCTCAATTTTTGGCAAATACCATCACTCAGCTGGCCTGTCAAGATTTATGACGGCATTAATATAACTGTGCGCTCTAATGGTCGCATACAGCTAATCTGTTTAAATAATAGAAAATGCACTTACCCAGCTCTATGCGGGAAGAAGGCCTCAACTCACCCGGCAACGGCTCGGACAATGGGGCCCGCTCTATTAGACAAATGAAGAGGGACAATTTCAGGGAATGATAACTATCACTCTAAAGATGTGTTCTATATGGTTTACTACAGAACAAATTAACTTGGTTGTTAAAATAAGCCCCTAAGGCCTGTAATGCGATGTACAACACAAGACTGGCTGCATCCAATTTAAAAAGATCTATATCTCAGTTCCAAGATAGAGCCAACAAGGTCTATGTCTAGTTAGAAATCTCTAATCGAGACATCTAGGCAGGTCATGAGAAAAAGCTAACAGAAAGAGTTATCTTTTTGTAATTCAAGGCAAAAAACCAGAGCGCGGCTTGGAACAGAGCCGCTGGGCGCCAACGCATAGAAGTCAGAGCGGGCGCTTGAGTCCTTACCTGTCCGTCGGTACCTCCAGGAGTGTTCCTGAGCCGAAGGGGAGGTGCCAATGGATGGAAGGAAGAGCGTTTTTATACCGTCACTAATTGGTAGATTGCCAGTTAGTTGTTTTCACCTGGCCCGGACGTCCGTAGTCTGTCCAGAGCTTCCAGGTGATGAAAGTGAAAGTGTCTCGCTAATGAGCATGCGCACCTCTATTCGCCAACTGTCTAGCTGGGACGTCGGCTGTCTCTCTGACACGCATGCGTATCTAACGTGCCTGTGCTATGAAACACTACTCCGGTGTGTCTCTGTGGCTAAGAGTTCTAGCACGATTATTTCAGATCTTATAATCGTTTTTCGTATATATTACAGGTAGAGTCTATAATACAGAGAATAGACCATTTGTTTCAAACTGCAACATATTAAAGGGAGGTCAAATCATACTGCTAGTTAGTGATCTAATAGGCATAAGGTCACAATGGTATTTTTGTGTCCTCTTAATGTATCAGGAGTGTGAGAGAAACCTGTGTCAAGGGGGTGCATAACTGGATATCATATAACCACAGGCAACTCCAAAGGAGAACGCCAAGTAAATTAGGAATGCACTCATCTGTGCCTGTTGGTCATAAAAAGAGAACACTACATTGATAGGTGGGATGAATGGCTGTTCTAATACTACCCACTTTAATTCGTCTGCCTTATGTTTAAATTCCAAAAAGTGATTTGTTAGGCAGGTCGATTGTTTGTTGCACCGAATGGTGCTTTTATGTTCACTGATGCGGAGCTTGATCTTTCTAGTAGTGTGGCCAATATATGTAAGCATACATGGGCACGTAATCATGTAGATCAGCCTCTCTGAGTTGCAGTTTGTGTGGTTATTCAAGCGCCACGGTCTGTTAGTCCCGATATCAATCGTCAGGGTTTTGCATGTCTGAGGACAAGCAGCGCAACCTCCACACGGATAATGACCCCGTACCGGGTCGGTATTCCATAGAGTATTAGTGATTTCTCTTCGATGGTGTTTTGGTCTGGTATGTACTAGGTTGTCTCTAATACTGGGGCCCCTCTTGAAAGCAAAGAGGCAACGTGGGATGTCTCCTGACACTGTATTCAGTATTTTCCAGTGTTTCAGGACAATTTTCTTGACCCCATTAGAGAGGGTGCTGAAAGTGTGCACCATAGTCATACGATCTTGTGATGTTCTTGTTCGTTTGTGTTCAATGAGCGCTTCCCGGTTGTTATTCGACGCTCTTTTGCACGCTCATCGCACAAGGTGGGGCGGATAGTGTCGTTCTCTTAACTGCACTGACAGTTCTTTTGTGTGTTGTTGAAACAGAGTGTTAGAGGAACAATTTCTTCTGACCCTCAGAAACTGTCCAACTGGTAAATTATCCCGGAGTGACTGAGGATGGAAACTACGGTAGGACAGCAAAGAATTGCGTGACATCGGTTTCCGATATAATTCGCTTTGTAAACCACCCCCTCCTGGGAATATCAAGATGTCCAGGAATGGAAGCCTCTCCTTGCTGCATTCCATGGTGAATTTCAGATGTCGATTTTGTGAGTTAAGCCAGTTGTGAAAAGTTTCCACATCGTTACTGGAGCCTCTCCAGATCACTATCACGTCGTCAATATATCTCCTCCACAGCAACACCTGGTGGAGAAACGGGTTGCTGTGGTGGAGGACGTGGTCTTGCTCAAATTGGTGCATATACAGATTGGCAAGACTTGGGGCAAATACACTCCCCATCGAGGTCCCCGAGACTTGTAGGAATAATTCATCCTCATATTGGAAAAAGTTTTCCATCATGGCCAGCCTGGCACATTCCCTGATGAACCCCACCGGGGCGATGGTATCCAATTGTCTCGATTCTAGGAGACCTCTGATGCAATCCAGTGTTGCTTGTTGTGGGATGCATGTGTATAGAGACTCGACGTCAAAACTGACCAGAAGGTCAGTAGTGACGTCGAACTCTACCTCTGCCAGCAATCTCAGCACATCACCAGTGTCTTGTAAGTACGTTGGTATTTCACTTACAATTGGTTTTAGGAAAAAGTCCAAAAACGTAGACAGTGGCTCCAATAGTGAGCCTATTCCCGAGATAATTGGGCGCCCAGGTGGTGGTCTTATCTCTTTATGAATCTTCGGGAGGCAGTAGAAGTAGGGTGTTATCGGATGTTCTGTAATTAAATATCTAGCCTCTTGGGGGGTAATCCAGCCTTCTACAGATGCCTCCTCAATCAGAGTCTTGATTTCATTTTTGATCCTGGTAGTTGGATCCTCTGTGAGGCGGCGATAAGCTCTCGTATCATTCAGCTGCCTCCTACACTCGACTTGGTAGATGTCTGTGTCCTGGAGCACTATCGCTCCTCCCTTATCAGCGGGTTTTATAGTAAGGGTAGTGTCTTTGGCCAGATCTGCAAGGGCATTTTTTTCAGCTCTCGTGATATTGTAGTAAGATCGTTGTTTAGTTTGACTTAAATTCATGATGTCGTGGGTCACTGCTTGTTCAAAAGCGATGACCCGTGCTGGGACTTGATTGCTCAAAGGCATGTAGGTGGATTTAGGTTTTAAGCCAGTATTGCGATCATTTGGTTCTTCAATATTGGTCGTCTCTTTGATTGAATTAAAGAAAAAGTGGAGACGTATCTTCCTATAGAAGTTCTCAAGTTCACATCTCAGGTTGAAAGGATCACACTCGTTAGTTGGAACGAAGCCCAATCCTTTGTTAAGGACAGATTTCTCATCGACCGTCAGTATCCGAGTACTGAGATTTACAACTAGGTCGCTGTCCCTGTCCTCGGCGTGCTCATCTGTTGTTGGCCTCCTCGGCTGTTTGTGTTTGGGAGAGTAGTTTCTGGTGCCCAGGTCACCGTCTGTTGTCCCCTCCTTCTCCCCCGACTCCTGCCCTGACCCTGCCCTAAAAAAGACTGGTCATAGTAGAATTGTGGATGTGGTGGGAAATTGGGGGGAAAGTGGCCCATTGGGGGTGGTCCCCTTGGTGGTGGTTGGTAACCCCAAGGTGGTGGAGGCCACCATTGACCTGAGTTTGGATAGTAATTCACCATTCCTCGCCCTCTATTGGACCTTCTTTGGGATCCTCTACCCCTCCCTCTATTTGGAACCCCTGTGTGGGAATTACCTGGATCACTAGAACCAGAGTCTGAGCCAGAAGAAGAATAATTAGACCCATACTTTCTCCCTTTGGAGTTAAAGTCTGGAGCTACATAGGAGTCACTGAGATAGGGATAAGCGTGTTCCATAGAAAACCGAGCTAGGTCCTTTTTAAACTTGTCGATTTTACTCAACAAGATGTTGTCTCGGTAATCTTTATTTGTTTTGTTAGTCTCATCCATGTTCTTTTTGAAGATCACAGGTCTAATAGCAGTATTGATTTGACCCTCCAAAATTTGGATCTCAATGAGCACGGCGTCTGCGGCTTTCTTCGCTGTTTTAATTATTAAAATCAGCCAATCGCGCGTGCAGCGCCACGCTATAAAAGCCCAGTCACGTAAGAAATCTTTATCTGTGAGAAAAAGCCTGGGTATGTTGGTCACAATCAGGCCTGACGGTGCACATTTACCATGCAAGTACTCATTCATTATCACGCCATGTAAAGAGATGCGAGAATGGTTCTTTTTTAAATTCAACAGAGTTACCCAATCATCCTGAGTGGTATTGGATGTCGTGGGCAAGTCCTCTGGAATGCTTGGATTGTTACTGAGGATGTTGTTTAGATCTTCGTCATCGAATGCTAACCCACCAAAGTCAGCCATTGCGAGGAGACCTCCAGGGAAAAGGAATCAACCAAGTGAGCGGCTAAGGAAGCTACCTTTAAGTGTTAAAAATGCTTCAAGATTAAGACCCGCAGCCGAAGCTGCTCAAAACTGGAAAAACAACTGTCAGAAGGAGGGCCTAGGGGACTATGTTTACCGACCATTCAAGTTAATAGCCCTTACAAACTATACTTTAACAATGGAAACTTGAAGGTCTCGAAGGCTGAGTAAGAAAAACACCAAAGGAGAGATACACCATAAACAGTTACCACCTGTGGTGGAGGTACATCAGGTACTTAAATAAGTCCTATCAGCCCACCCATCTGGCGTAGCATCGTCATTTAGGACCTTTTGAACGGGGTCTATGTGTCCAAGCCCAAAAGTAGTGGCTTAGTATCTTTAGACCATTGTTCAAAGGATAGATGTATCCTCACCGCAAGTGGTGCTGATAGAGTGCAGTGCTCAAAAAAGGAATATGTAATGGTGATTAAAATGGCGGTCAAGGTAAAAAAATATGTTTATTGATATCCACCTTGACGTCAGATTTAAAAACAGTGTGAAAGTATCACTGTACAGTATGCTTGTGAGTTTTTTAGGCCAACATGTTTCTGCCGTGTTGGTGGAGATTCACCGGCATTCTTCAGGGCCAGGCTGGAAAATATAGCTACTGCAAAATACACCTTAGTAAGTGTCAAAAAGAACTTAAGAAAAATATTAATCAGAACAGATAAACATTTCTGAAATGGACGGATGTGGCCAATTTGACCACCCTACCGTGTCCTCGTGAATTACTGTATAACGAGGAGTTCTTTCCTGTAAACATCAAAGAAAACTTTTATCAATATCAAGTTGATTATGGTGTAGTTATGTGATAACAATCATGTAACCTCAATTTTTGGCAAATACCATCACTCAGCTGGCCTGTCAAGATTTATGACGGCATTAATATAACTGTGCGCTCTAATGGTCGCATACAGCTAATCTGTTTAAATAATAGAAAATGCACTTACCCAGCTCTATGCGGGAAGAAGGCCTCAACTCACCCGGCAACGGCTCGGACAATGGGGCCCGCTCTATTAGACATATGAAGAGGGACAATTTCAGGGAATGATAACTATCACTCTAAAGATGTGTTCTATATGGTTTACTACAGAACAAATTAACTTGGTTGTTAAAATAAGCCCCTAAGGCCTGTAATGCGATGTACAACACAAGACTGGCTGCATCCAATTTAAAAAGATCTATATCTCAGTTCCAAGATAGAGCCAACAAGGTCTATGTCTAGTTAGAAATCTCTAATCGAGACATCTAGGCAGGTCATGAGAAAAAGCTAACAGAAAGAGTTATCTTTTTGTAATTCAAGGCAAAAAACCAGAGCGCGGCTTGGAACAGAGCCGCTGGGCGCCAACGCATAGAAGTCAGAGCGGGCGCTTGAGTCCTTACCTGTCCGTCGGTACCTCCAGGAGTGTTCCTGAGCCGAAGGGGAGGTGCCAATGGATGGAAGGAAGAGCGTTTTTATACCGTCACTAATTGGTAGATTGCCAGTTAGTTGTTTTCACCTGGCCCGGACGTCCGTAGTCTGTCCAGAGCTTCCAGGTGATGAAAGTGAAAGTGTCTCGCTAATGAGCATGCGCACCTCTATTCGCCAACTGTCTAGCTGGGACGTCGGCTGTCTCTCTGACACGCATGCGTATCTAACGTGCCTGTGCTATGAAACACTACTCCGGTGTGTCTCTGTGGCTAAGAGTTCTAGCACGATTATTTCAGATCTTATAATCGTTTTTCGTATATATTACAGGTAGAGTCTATAATACAGAGAATAGACCATTTGTTTCAAACTGCAACATATTAAAGGGAGGTCAAATCATACTGCTAGTTAGTGATCTAATAGGCATAAGGTCACGATGGTATTTTTGTGTCCTCTTAATGTATCAGGAGTGTGAGAGAAACCTGTGTCAAGGGGGTGCATAACTGGATATCATATAACCACAGGCAACTCCAAAGGAGAACGCCAAGTAAATTAGGAATGCACTCATCTGTGCCTGTTGGTCATAAAAAGAGAACACTACATTGATAGGTGGGATGAATGGCTGTTCTAATACTACCCACTTTAATTCGTCTGCCTTATGTTTAAATTCCAAAAAGTGATTTGTTAGGCAGGTCGATTGTTTGTTGCACCGAATGGTGCTTTTATGTTCACTGATGCGGAGCTTGATCTTTCTAGTAGTGTGGCCAATATATGTAAGCATACATGGGCACGTAATCATGTAGATCAGCCTCTCTGAGTTGCAGTTTGTGTGGTTATTCAAGCGCCACGGTCTGTTAGTCCCGATATCAATCGTCAGGGTTTTGCATGTCTGAGGACAAGCAGCGCAACCTCCACACGGATAATGACCCCGTACCGGGTCGGTATTCCATAGAGTATTAGTGATTTCTCTTCGATGGTGTTTTGGTCTGGTATGTACTAGGTTGTCTCTAATACTGGGGCCCCTCTTGAAAGCAAAGAGGCAACGTGGGATGTCTCCTGACACTGTATTCAGTATTTTCCAGTGTTTCAGGACAATTTTCTTGACCCCATTAGAGAGGGTGCTGAAAGTGTGCACCATAGTCATACGATCTTGTGATGTTCTTGTTCGTTTGTGTTCAATGAGCGCTTCCCGGTTGTTATTCGACGCTCTTTTGCACGCTCATCACACAAGGTGGGGCGGATAGTGTCGTTCTCTTAACTGCACTGACAGTTCTTTTGTGTGTTGTTGAAACAGAGTGTTAGAGGAACAATTTCTTCTGACCCTCAGAAACTGTCCAACTGGTAAATTATCCCGGAGTGACTGAGGATGGAAACTACGGTAGGACAGCAAAGAATTGCGTGACATCGGTTTCCGATATAATTCGCTTTGTAAACCACCCCCTCCTGGGAATATCAAGATGTCCAGGAATGGAAGCCTCTCCTTGCTGCATTCCATGGTGAATTTCAGATGTCGATTTTGTGAGTTAAGCCAGTTGTGAAAAGTTTCCACATCGTTACTGGAGCCTCTCCAGATCACTATCACGTCGTCAATATATCTCCTCCACAGCAACACCTGGTGGAGAAACGGGTTGCTGTGGTGGAGGACGTGGTCTTGCTCAAATTGGTGCATATACAGATTGGCAAGACTTGGGGCAAATACACTCCCCATCGAGGTCCCCGAGACTTGTAGGAATAATTCATCCTCATATTTGAAAAAGTTTTCCATCATGGCCTGCCTGGCACATTCCCTGATGAACCCCACCGGGGCGATGCTATCCAATTGTCTCGATTCTAGGAGACCTCTGATGCAATCCAGTGTTGCTTGTTGTGGGATGCATGTGTATAGAGACTCGACGTCAAAACTGACCAGAAGGTCAGTAGTGACGTCGAACTCTACCTCTGCCAGCAATCTCAGCACATCACCAGTGTCTTGTAAGTACGTTGGTATTTCACTTACAATTGGTTTTAGGAAAAAGTCCACAAACGTAGACAGTGGCTCCAATAGTGAGCCTATTCCCGAGATAATTGGGCGCCCAGGTGGTGGTCTTATCTCTTTATGAATCTTCGGGAGGCAGTAGAAGTAGGGTGTTATCGGATGTTCTGTAATTAAATATCTAGCCTCTTGGGGGGTAATCCAGCCTTCTACAGATGCCTCCTCAATCAGAGTCTTGATTTCATTTTTGATCCTGGTAGTTGGATCCTCTGTGAGGCGGCGATAAGCTCTCGTATCATTCAGCTGCCTCCTACACTCGACTTGGTAGATGTCTGTGTCCTGGAGCACTATCGCTCCTCCCTTATCAGCGGGTTTTATAGTAAGGGTAGTGTCTTTGGCCAGATCTGCAAGGGCATTTTTTTCAGCTCTCGTGATATTGTAGTAAGATCGTTGTTTAGTTTGACTTAAATTCATGATGTCGTGGGTCACTGCTTGTTCAAAAGCGATGACCCGTGCTGGGACTTGATTGCTCAAAGGCATGTAGGTGGATTTAGGTTTTAAGCCAGTATTGCGATCATTTGGTTCTTCAATATTGGTCGTCTCTTTGATTGAATTAAAGAAAAAGTGGAGACGTATCTTCCTATAGAAGTTCTCAAGTTCACATCTCAGGTTGAAAGGATCACACTCGTTAGTTGGAACGAAGCCCAATCCTTTGTTAAGGACAGATTTCTCATCGACCGTCAGTATCCGAGTACTGAGATTTACAACTAGGTCGCTGTCCCTGTCCTCGGCGTGCTCATCTGTTGTTGGCCTCCTCGGCTGTTTGTGTTTGGGAGAGTAGTTTCTGGTGCCCAGGTCGCCGTCTGTTGTCCCCTCCTTCTCCCCCGACTCCTGCCCTGACCCTGCCCTAAAAAAGACTGGTCATAGTAGAATTGTGGATGTGGTGGGAAATTGGGGGGAAAGTGGCCCATTGGGGGTGGTCCCCTTGGTGGTAGTTGGTAACCCCAAGGTGGTGGAGGCCACCATTGACCTGAGTTTGGATAGTAATTCACCATTCCTCGCCCTCTATTGGACCTTCTTTGGGATCCTCTACCCCTCCCTCTATTTGGAACCCCTGTGTGGGAATTACCTGGATCACTAGAACCAGAGTCTGAGCCAGAAGAAGAATAATTAGACCCATACTTTCTCCCTTTGGAGTTAAAGTCTGGAGCTACATAGGAGTCACTGAGATAGGGATAAGCGTGTTCCATAGAAAACCGAGCTAGGTCCTTTTTAAACTTGTCGATTTTACTCAACAAGATGTTGTCTCGGTAATCTTTATTTGTTTTGTTAGTCTCATCCATGTTCTTTTTGAAGATCACAGGTCTAATAGCAGTATTGATTTGACCCTCCAAAATTTGGATCTCAATGAGCACGGCGTCTGCGGCTTTCTTCGCTGTTTTAATTATTAAAATCAGCCAATCGCGCGTGCAGCGCCACGCTATAAAAGCCCAGCCACGTAAGAAATCTTTATCTGTGAGAAAAAGCCTGGGTATGTTGGTCACAATCAGGCCTGACGGTGCACATTTACCATGCAAGTACTCATTCATTATCACGCCATGTAAAGAGATGCGAGAATGGTTCTTTTTTAAATTCAACAGAGTTACCCAATCATCCTGAGTGGTATTGGATGTCGTGGGCAAGTCCTCTGGAATGCTTGGATTGTTACTGAGGATGTTGTTTAGATCTTCGTCATCGAATGCTAACCCACCAAAGTCAGCCATCGCGAGGAGACCTCCAGGGCAAAGGAATCAACCAAGTGAGCGGCTAAGGAAGCTACCTTTAAGTGTTAAAAATGCTTCAAGATTAAGACCCGCAGCCGAAGCTGCTCAAAACTGGAAAAACAACTGTCAGAAGGAGGGCCTAGGGGACTATGTTTACCGACCATTCAAGTTAATAGCCCTTACAAACTATACTTTAACAATGGAAACTTGAAGGTCTCGAAGGCTGAGTAAGAAAAACACCAAAGGAGAGATACACCATAAACAGTTACCACCTGTGGTGGAGGTACATCAGGTACTTAAATAAGTCCTATCAGCCCACCCATCTGGCGTAGCATCGTCATTTAGGACCTTTTGAACGGGGTCTATGTGTCCAAGCCCAAAAGTAGTGGCTTAGTATCTTTAGACCATTGTTCAAAGGATAGATGTATCCTCACCGCAAGTGGTGCTGATAGAGTGCAGTGCTCAAAAAAGGAATATGTAATGGTGATTAAAATGGCGGTCAAGGTAAAAAAATATGTTTATTGATATCCACCTTGACGTCAGATTTAAAAACAGTGTGAAAGTATCACTGTACAGTATGCTTGTGAGTTTTTTAGGCCAACATGTTTCTGCCGTGTTGGTGGAGATTCACCGGCATTCTTCAGGGCCAGGCTGGAAAATATAGCTACTGCAAAATACACCTTAGTAAGTGTCAAAAAGAACTTAAGAAAAATATTAATCAGAACAGATAAACATTTCTGAAATGGACGGATGTGGCCAATTTGACCACCCTACCGTGTCCTCGTGAATTACTGTATAACGAGGAGTTCTTTCCTGTAAACATCAAAGAAAACTTTTATCAATATCAAGTTGATTATGGTGTAGTTATGTGATAACAATCATGTAACCTCAATTTTTGGCAAATACCATCACTCAGCTGGCCTGTCAAGATTTATGACGGCATTAATATAACTGTGCGCTCTAATGGTCGCATACAGCTAATCTGTTTAAATAATAGAAAATGCACTTACCCAGCTCTATGTGGGAAGAAGGCCTCAACTCACCCGGCAACGGCTCGGACAATGGGGCCCGCTCTATTAGACATATGAAGAGGGACAATTTCAGGGAATGATAACTATCACTCTAAAGATGTGTTCTATATGGTTTACTACAGAACAAATTAACTTGGTTGTTAAAATAAGCCCCTAAGGCCTGTAATGCGATGTACAACACAAGACTGGCTGCATCCAATTTAAAAAGATCTATATCTCAGTTCCAAGATAGAGCCAACAAGGTCTATGTCTAGTTAGAAATCTCTAATCGAGACATCTAGGCAGGTCATGAGAAAAAGCTAACAGAAAGAGTTATCTTTTTGTAATTCAAGGCAAAAAACCAGAGCGCGGCTTGGAACAGAGCCGCTGGGCGCCAACGCATAGAAGTCAGAGCGGGCGCTTGAGTCCTTACCTGTCCGTCGGTACCTCCAGGAGTGTTCCTGAGCCGAAGGGGAGGTGCCAATGGATGGAAGGAAGAGCGTTTTTATACCGTCACTAATTGGTAGATTGCCAGTTAGTTGTTTTCACCTGGCCCGGACGTCCGTAGTCTGTCCAGAGCTTCCAGGTGATGAAAGTGAAAGTGTCTCGCTAATGAGCATGCGCACCTCTATTCGCCAACTGTCTAGCTGGGACATCGGCTGTCTCTGTGACACGCATGCGTATCTAACGTGCCTGTGCTATGAAACACTACTCCGGTGTGTCTCTGTGGCTAAGAGTTCTAGCACGATTATTTCAGATCTTATAATCGTTTTTCGTATATATTACAGGTAGAGTCTATAATACAGAGAATAGACCATTTGTTTCAAACTGCAACATATTAAAGGGAGGTCAAATCATACTGCTAGTTAGTGATCTAATAGGCATAAGGTCACGATGGTATTTTTGTGTCCTCTTAATGTATCAGGAGTGTGAGAGAAACCTGTGTCAAGGGGGTGCATAACTGGATATCATATAACCACAGGCAACTCCAAAGGAGAACGCCAAGTAAATTAGGAATGCACTCATCTGTGCCTGTTGGTCATAAAAAGAGAACACTACATTGATAGGTGGGATGAATGGCTGTTCTAATACTACCCACTTTAATTCGTCTGCCTTATGTTTAAATTCCAAAAAGTGATTTGTTAGGCAGGTCGATTGTTTGTTGCACCGAATGGTGCTTTTATGTTCACTGATGCGGAGCTTGATCTTTCTAGTAGTGTGGCCAATATATGTAAGCATACATGGGCACGTAATCATGTAGATCAGCCTCTCTGAGTTGCAGTTTGTGTGGTTATTCAAGCGCCACGGTCTGTTAGTCCCGATATCAATCGTCAGGGTTTTGCATGTCTGAGGACAAGCAGCGCAACCTCCACACGGATAATGACCCCGTACCGGGTCGGTATTCCATAGAGTATTAGTGATTTCTCTTCGATGGTGTTTTGGTCTGGTATGTACTAGGTTGTCTCTAATACTGGGGCCCCTCTTGAAAGCAAAGAGGCAACGTGGGATGTCTCCTGACACTGTATTCAGTATTTTCCAGTGTTTCAGGACAATTTTCTTGACCCCATTAGAGAGGGTGCTGAAAGTGTGCACCATAGTCATACGATCTTGTGATGTTCTTGTTCGTTTGTGTTCAATGAGCGCTTCCCGGTTGTTATTCGACGCTCTTTTGCACGCTCGTCGCACAAGGTGGGGCGGATAGTGTCGTTCTCTTAACTGCACTGACAGTTCTTTTGTGTGTTGTTGAAACAGAGTGTTAGAGGAACAATTTCTTCTGACCCTCAGAAACTGTCCAACCGGTAAATTATCCTGGAGTGACTGAGGATGGAAACTACGGTAGGACAGCAAAGAATTGCGTGACATCGGTTTCCGATACAATTCGCTTTGTAAACCACCCCCTCCTGGGAATATCAAGATGTCCAGGAATGGAAGCCTCTCCTTGCTGCATTCCATGGTGAATTTCAGATGTCGATTTTGTGAGTTAAGCCAGTGGTGAAAAGTTTCCACATCGTTACTGGAGCCTCTCCAGATCACTATCACGTCGTCAATATATCTCCTCCACAGCAACACCTGGTGGAGAAACGGGTTGCTGTGGTGGAGGACGTGGTCTTGCTCAAATTGGTGCATATACAGATTGGCAAGACTTGGGGCAAATACACTCCCCATCGAGGTCCCCGAGACTTGTAGGAATAATTCACCCTCATATTGGGAAAAGTTTTCCATCATGGCCAGCCTGGCACATTCCATGATGAACCCCACCGGGGTGATGGTATCCAATTGTCTGGATTCTAGGAGACCTCTGATGCAATCCAGTGTTTCTTGTTGTGGGATGCATGTGTATAGAGACTCGACGTCAAAACTGACCAGAAGGTCAGTAGTGACGTCGAACTCTACCTCTGCCAGCAATCTCAGCACATCACCAGTGTCTTGTAAGTACGTTGGTGTTTCACTTACAATTGGTTTTAGGAAAAAGTCCACAAACGTAGACAGTGGCTCCAATAGTGAGCCTATTCCCGAGATAATTGGGCGCCCAGGTGGTGGTCTTATCTCTTTATGAATCTTCGGGAGGCAGTAGAAGTAGGGTGTTATCGGATGTGCTGTAATTCAATATCTGCAAACACAACAGTGATGGACAGAATGTGGATCAATGTCACACATTCACCCCAGTCCAAAGATCTGGGCCCAAATCCATCGTTTTTCCACTCCACACCACCCTGGGTTAGACAATGGCGATATGCAAATCAGCGCTGACCATGTGCCCCATGGGAACAGTCCAGTCCGAACTACAAAAGCCATGTCCTTCCCAGAACGGAAAAAGCATCCGAGGACCGGCCCGGTTTCGAGGTAACACCTCTCGTCAGCCCGGCTAGCTTGACTCCAGTGGTGTGGAGTGCCTGGGACTCACGTCTGAGCATCCCCAGTACACTTAGAGCGGTAATTGCAAACACAACAGTGATGGACAGAATGTGGATCAATGTCACACATTCACCCCAGTCCAAAGATCTGGGCCCAAATCCATTGTTTTTCCACTCCACACCACCTTGGGTTAGACAATGGCGATATGCAAATCAGCGCTGACCCTGTGCCCCATGGGAACAGTCCAGTCCGAGCTACAAAAGCCATGTCCTTCCCAAAACGGAAACAAGCATCCAAGGACCGGCCCGGTTTCGAGGTAACACCTCTCGTCAGCCCGGCTAGCTTGACTCCAGTGGTGTGGAGTGCCTGGGACTCACGTCTGAGCATCCCCAGTACACTTAGAGCGGTAATTGCAAACACAACAGTGATGGACAGAATGTGGATCAATGTCACACATTCACCCCAGTCCAAAGATCTGGGCCCAAATCCATCGTTTTTCCACTCCACACCACCCTGGGCTAGACAATGGCGATATGCAAATCAGCGCTGACCCTGTGCCCCATGGGAACAGTCCAGTCCGAACTACAAAAGCCATGTCCTTCCCAGAACGGAAACAAGCATCCGAGGACCGGCCCGGTTTCGAGGTAACACCTCTCGTCAGCCCGGCTAGCTTGAGTCCAGTGGCGTGGAGTGCCTGGGACTCACGTCTGAGCATCCCCAGTACACTTAGAGCGGTAATTGCAAACACAACAGTGATGGACAGAATGTGGATCAATGTCACACATTCACCCCAGTCCAAAGATCTGGGCCCAAATCTATCGTTTTTCCACTCCACACCACCCTGGGTTAGACAATGGCGATATGCAAATCAGCGCTGACCCTGTGCCCCATGGGAACAGTCCAGTCCGAACTACAAAAGCCATGTCCTTCCCAGAACGGAAACAAGCATCCGAGGACCGGCCCGGTTTCGAGGTAACACCTCTCTTCAGCCCGGCTAGCTTGACTCCAGTGGCGTGGAGTGCCTGGGACTCACGTCTGAGCATCCCCAGTACACTTAGAGCGGTAATTGCAAACACAACAGTGATGGACAGAATGTGGATCAATGTCACACATTCACCCCAGTCCAAAGATCTGGGCCCAAATCTATCGTTTTTCCACTCCACACCACCCTGGGTTAGACAATGGCGATATGCAAATCAGCGCTGACCCTGTGCCCCATGGGAACAGTCCAGTCCGAACTACAAAAGCCATGTCCTTCCCAGAACAGAAACAAGCATCCGAGGACCGGCCCGGTTTCGAGGTAACACCTCTCGTCAGCCCGGCTAGCTTGACTCCAGTGGTGTGGAGTGCCTGGGACTCACGTCTGAGCATCCCCAGTACACTTAGAGCGGTAATTGCAAACACAACAGTGATGGACAGAATCAAGCTAGCCGGGCTGAAGAGAGGTGTTACCTCGAAACCGGGCCGGTCCTCGGATGCTTGTTTCTGTTCTGGGAAGGACATGGCTTTTGTAGTTCGGACTGGACTGTTCCCATGGGGCACAGGGTCAGCGGTGATTTGCATATCGCCGTTGTCTAACCCAGGGTGGTGTGGAGTGGAAAAACGATGGATTTGGGCCCAGATCTTTGGACTGGGGTGAATGTGTGACATTGATCCACATTCTGTCCATCATTGTTGTGTTTGCAGTTACTGCTCTAAGTGTACTGGGGATGCTCAGACGTGAGTCCCAGGCACTCCACACCACTGGAATCAAGCTAGCCGGGCTGAAGAGAGGTGTTACCTCGAAACCGGGCCGGTCCTCGGATGCTTGTTTCTGTTCTGGGAAGGACATGGCTTTTGTAGTTCGGACTGGACTGTTCCCATGGGGCACAGGGTCAGCGCTGATTTGCATATCGCCATTGTCTAACCCAGGGTGTTGTGTTTGCAGTTACCGCTCTAAGTGTACTGGGGATGCTCAGACGTGAGTCCCAGGCACTCCACACCACTGGAATCAAGCTAGCCGGGCTGAAGAGAGGTGTTACCTCGAAACCGGGCCGGTCCTCGGATGCTTGTTTCTGTTCTGGGAAGGACATGGCTTTTGTAGTTCGGACTGGACTGTTCCCATGGGGCACAGGGTCAGCGCTGATTTGCATATCGCCATTGTCTAACCCAGGGTGGTGTGGAGTGGAAAAACGATGGATTTGGGCCCAGATCTTTGGACTGGGGTGAATGTGTGACATTGATCCACATTCTGTCCATCATTGTTGTGTTTGCAGTTACCGCTCTAAGTGTACTGGGGATGCTCAGACGTGAGTCCCAGGCACTCCACACCACTGGAATCAAGCTAGCCGGGCTGAAGAGAGGTGTTACCTCGAAACCGGGCCGGTCCTCGGATGCTTGTTTCCGTTCTGGGAAGGACATGGCTTTTGTAGTTCGGACTGGACTGTTCCCATGGGGCACAGGGTCAGCGCTGATTTGCATATCGCCATTGTCTAACCCAGGGTGGTGTGGAGTGGAAAAATGATGGATTTGGGCCCAGATCTTTGGACTGGGGTGAATGTGTGACATTGATCCACATTCTGTCCGTCATTGTTGTGTTTGCAGTTACCGCTCTAAGTGTACTGGGGATGCTCAGACGTGAGTCCCAGGCACTCCACACCACTGGAATCAAGCTAGCCGGGCTGAAGAGAGGTGTTACCTCGAAACCGGGCCGGTCCTCGGATGCTTGTTTCTGTTCTGGGAAGGACATGGCTTTTGTAGTTCGGACTGGACTGTTCCCATGGGGCACAGGGTCAGCGCTGATTTGCATATCGCCATTGTCTAACCCAGGGTGGTGTGGAGTGGAAAAACGATGGATTTGGGCCCAGATCTTTGGACTGGGGTGAATGTGTGACATTGATCCACATTCTGTCCATCATTGTTGTGTTTGCAGTTACCGCTCTAAGTGTACTGGGGATGCTCAGACGTGAGTCCCAGGCACTCCACACCACTGGAATCAAGCTAGCCGGGCTGAAGAGAGGTGTTACCTCGAAACCGGGCCGGTCCTCGGATGCTTGTTTCTGTTCTGGGAAGGACATGGCTTTTGTAGTTCGGACTGGACTGTTCCCATGGGGCACAGGGTCAGCGCTGATTTGCATATCGCCATTGTCTAACCCAGGGTGGTGTGGAGTGGAAAAACGATGGATTTGGGCCCAGATCTTTGGACTGGGCTGAATGTGTGACATTGATCCACATTCTGTCCATCATTGTTGTGTTTGCAGTTACCGCTCTAAGTGTACTGGGGATGCTCAGACGTGAGTCCCAGGCACTCCACACCACTGGAATCAAGCTAGCCGGGCTGAAGAGAGGTGTTACCTCGAAACCGGGCCGGTCCTCGGATGCTTGTTTCCGTTCTGGGAAGGACATGGCTTTTGTAGTTCGGACTGGACTGTTCCCATGGGGCACAGGGTCAGCGCTGATTTGCATATCGCCATTGTCTAACCCAGGGTGGTGTGGAGTGGAAAAACGATGGATTTGGGCCCAGATCTTTGGACTGGGGTGAATGTGTGACATTGATCCACATTCTGTCCATCATTGTTGTGTTTGTAATTAAATATCTAGCCTCTTGGGGCGTAATACAGCCTTCTACAGATGCCTCCTCAATCAGAGTCTTGATTTCATTTTTGATCCTGGTAGTTGGATCCTCTGTGAGGCGGCGATAAGCTCTCGTATCATTCAGCTGCCTCCTACACTCGACTTGGTAAATGTCTGTGTCCTGGAGCACTATCGCTCCTCCCTTATCAGCGGGTTTTATGGTAAGGGTAGTGTCTTTGGCCAGATCTGCAAGGGTATTTTTTTCAGCTCTCGTGATATTGTAGTAAGATCGTTGTTTAGTTTGACTTAAATTCATGATGTCGTGGGTCACTGCTTGTTCAAAAGCGATGACCCGTGCTGGGACTTGATTGCTCAAAGGCATGTAGGTGGATTTAGGTTTTAAGCCAGTATTGCGATCACTTGATTCTTCAATATTGGTCGTCTCTTTGATTGAATTAAAGAAAAAGTGGAGACGTATCTTCCTATAGAAGTTCTCAAGTTCACATCTCAGGTTGAAAGGATCACACTCGTTAGTTGGAACGAAGCCCAATCCTTTGTTAAGGACAGATTTCTCATCGACCGTCAGTATCCGAGTACTGAGATTTACAACTAGTTCGCTGTCCCTGTCCTCGGCGTGCTCATCTGTTGTTGGCCTCCTCGACTGTTTGAGTTTGGGAGAGTAGTTTCTGGTGCCCAGGTCACCGTCTGTTGTCCCCTCCTTCTCCCCCGACTCCTGCCCTGACCCTGCCCTAAAAAAGACTGGTCATAGTAGAATTGTGGATGTGGTGGGAAATTGGGGGGAAAGTGGCCCATTGGGGGTGGTACCCTTGGTGGTGGTTGGTAACCCCAAGGTGCTGGAGGCCACCATTGACCTGAGTTTGGATAGTAATTCGCCATTCCTCGCCCTCTATTGGACCTTCTTTGGGATCCTCTACCCCTCCCTCTATTTGGAACCCCTGTGTGGGAATTCCTGGATCACTAGAACCAGAGTCTGAGCCAGAAAAAGAATAATTAGACCCATACTTTCTCCCTTTGGAGTTAAAGTCTGGAGCTACATAGGAGTCACTGATATAGGGATAAGCGTGTTCCAAAGAAAACCGAGCTAGGTCCTTTTTAAACTTGTCGATTTTACTCAACAAGATGTTGTCTCTGTAATCTTTATTTGTTTTGTTAGTCTCATCCATGTACTTTTTGAAGATCACAGGTCCAATAGCAGTATTGATTTGACCCTCCAAAATTTGGATCTCAATGAGCACGGCGTCTGCTGCTTTCTTCGCTGTTTTAATTATTAAAATCAGCCAATCACGCGTGCAGCGCCACGCTATTAAAGCCCAGTCACGTAAGAAATCTTTATCTGTGAGAAAAAGCCTGGGTATGTTGGTCACAATCAGGCCTGACGGTGCACATTTACCATGCAAGTACTCATTCAGTATCACGCCATGTAAAGAGATGCGAGAATGGTTCTTTTTTAAATTCAACAGAGTTACCCAATCATCCTGAGTGGAATGCTTGGATTGTTACTGAGGATGTTGTTTAGATCTTCGTCATCGAATGCTAACCCACCAAAGTCAGCCATCGCGAGGAGACCTCCAGGGCAAAGGAATCAACCAAGTGACCGGCTAAGGAAGCTACCTTTAAGTGTTAAAAATGCTTCAAGATTAAGACCCGCAGCCGAAGCTGCTCAAAACTGGAAAAACAACTGTCAGAAGGAGGGCCTAGGGGACTATGTTTACCGACCATTCAAGTTAATACCCCTTACAAACTATACTTTAACAATGGAAACTTGAAGGTCTCGAAGGCTGAGTAAGAAAAACACCAAAGGAGAGATACACCATAAACAGTTACCACCTGTGGTGGAGGAACATCAGGTACTTAAATAAGTCCTATCAGCCCACCCATCTGGCGGAGCATCATCATTTAGGACCTTTTGAACGGGGTCTATGTGTCCAAGCCCAAAAGTAGTGGCTTAGTATCTTTAGACCATTGTTCAAAGGATAGATGTATCCTCACCGCAAGTGGTGCTGATAGAGTGCAGTGCTCAAAAAAGGAATATGTAGTGGTGATTAAAATGGCGGTCAAGGTAAAAAAATATCTTTATTGATATCCACCTTGACGTCAGATTTAAAAACAGTGTAATGACAGTGTGAAAGTATCACTGTACAGTATGCTTGTGAGTTTTTTAGGCCAACATGTTTCTGCCGTGTTGGTGGAGATTCACCGGCATTCTTCAGGGCCAGGCTGGAAAATATAGCTACTGCAAAATACACCTTAGTAAGTGTCAAAAAGAACTTAAGAAAAACATTAATCAGAACAGATAAACATTTCTGAAATGGACGGATGTGGCCAATTTGACCACCCTACCGTGTCCTCGTGAATTACTGTATAACGAGGAGTTCTTTCCTGTAAACATCAAAGAAAACTTTTATCAATATCAAGTTGATTATGGTGTAGTTATGTGATAACAATCATGTAACCTCAATTTTTGGCAAATACCATCACTCAGCTGGCCAGTCAAGATTTATGACGGCATTAATATAACTGTGCGCTCTAATGGTCGCATACAGCTAATCTGTTTAAATAATAGAAAATGCACTTACCCAGCTCTATGTGGGAAGAAGGCCTCACCTCACCCGGCAACGGCTCGGACAATGGGGCCCGCTCTATTAGACATATGAAGAGGGACAATTTCAGGGAATGATAACTATCACTCTAAAGATGTGTTCTATATGGTTTACTACAGAACAAATTAACTTGGTTGTTAAAATAAGCCCCTAAAGTCTGTAACGCGATGTACAACACAAGACTGGCTGCATCCAATTTAAAAAGATCTATATCTCAGTTCCAAGATAGAGCCAACAAGGTCTATGTCTAGTTAGAAATCTCTAATCGAGACATCTAGGCAGGTCATGAGAAAAAGCTAACAGAAAGAGTTATCTTTTTGTAATTCAAGGCAAAAAACCAGAGTGCGGCTTGGAACAGAGCCTCTGGGCGCCAACGCATAGAAGTCAGAGCGGGCGCTTGAGTCCTTACCTGTCCGTCGGTACCTCCAGGAGTGTTCCTGAGCCGAAGGGGAGGTGCCGATGGACGGAAGGAAGAGCGTTTTTATACCGTCACTAATTGGTAGATTGCCAGTTGGTTGTTTTCACCTGGCCCGGACGTCCGTAGTCTGTCCAGAGCTTCCGGGTGATGAAAGTGAAAGTGTCTCGCTAATGAGCATGCGCACCTCTATTCGCCAACTGTCTAGCTGGGACGCCGGCTGTCCTGTGACACGCATGCATATCTAACGCTCCTGTGCTATGAAACACCACTCCGGTGTGTCTCTGTGGCTAAGAGTTCTAGCACGATTATTTCAGATCTTATAATCGTTTTTCGTATATATTACAGGTAGAGTCTATAATACAGAGAATAGACCATTTGTTTCAAACTGCAACATATTAAAGGGAGGTCAAATCATACTGCTAGTTAGTGATCTAATGGGCATAAGGTCACAATGGTATTTTTGTGTCCTCTTAATGTATCAGGAGTGTGAGAGAAACCTGTGTCAAGGGGGTGCATAACTGGATATCATATAACCACAGGCAACTCCAAAGGAGAACGCCAAGTAAATTAGGAATGCACTCATCTGTGCCTGTTGGTCATAAAAAGAGAACACTACATTGATAGGTGCTTGTTTTAGATCCAGCTATGACAGGTCTTCTGAGTAATATGTATATTTCTCAAATCGAAACCCATGGTATGTTATCATTTAGACCCCTAACATCGGTCTTAAGTTTAAAAATCCAACGTTGTTCTCTCAAAAACAAAAAACTTGACACATCAGTTACATGAGGGGGGATGAATGGCTGTTCTAATACTACCCACTTTAATTCGTCTGCCTTATGTTTAAATTCCAAAAAGTGATTTGTTAGGCAGGTCGATTGTTTGTTCCACCGAATGGTACTTTTATGTTCACTGATGCGGAGCTTGATCTTTCTAGTAGTGTGGCCAATATATGTAAGCATACATGGGCACGTAATCATGTAGATCAGCCTCTCTGAGTTGCAGTTTGTGTGGTTATTCAAGCGCCACGGTTGATATCGGGACTAACAGGCCGTGGCGCTTGAATAACCACACAAACTGCAACTCAGAGAGGCTAGAAAGATCAAGATAAACATAAGGCAGACGAATTAAAGTGGGTAGTATTAGAACAGCCATTCATCCCCCCTCATGTAACTGATGTGTCACGTTTTTTGTTTTTGAGAGAACAACGTTGGATTTTTAAACTTAAGACCGATGTTAGGGGTCTAAATGATAACATACCATGGGTTTCGATTTGTGAAATATACATATTACCCAGAAGACCTGTCATAGCTGGATCTGAAACAAGCACCTATCAATGTAGTGTTCTCTTTATATGACCAACAGGCACAGATGAGTGCATTCCTAATTTACTTCTATGCGTTGGCGCCCAGAGGCTCTGTTCCAAGCCGCGCTCTGGTTTTTTGCCTTGAATTACAAAAAGATAACTCTTTCTGTTAGCTTTTTCTCATGACCTGCCTAGATGTCTCGATTAGAGATTTTTAACTAGACATAGACCTTGTTGGCTCTATCTTGGAACTGAGATATAGATCTTTTTAAATTGGATGCAGCCAGTCTTGTGTTGTACATCGCGTTACAGACCTTAGGGGCTTATTTTAACAACCAAGTTAATTTGTTCTGTAGTAAACCATATAGAACACATCTTTAGAGTGATAGTTATCATTCCCTGAAATTGTCCCTCTTCATATGTCTAATAGAGTGGGGCCCCATTGTCCGAGCCGTTGCCGGGTGAGGTGAGGCCTTCTTCCCACATAGAGCTGGGTAAGTGCATTTTCTATTATTTAAACAGATTAGCTGTATGCGACCATTAGAGCGCACAGTTATATTAATGCCGTCATAAATCTTGACTGGCCAGCTGAGTGATGGTATTTGCCAAAAATTGAGGTTACATGATTGTTATCACATAACTACACCATAATCAACTTGATATTGATAAAAGTTTTCTTTGATGTTTACAGGAAAGAACTCCTCGTTATACAGTAATTCACGAGGACACGGTAGGGTGGTCAAATTGGCCACATCCATCCATTTCAGATATGTTTATCTGTTCTGATTAATATTCTTCTTAAGTTCTTTTTGACACTTACTAAGGTGTATTTTGCAGTAGCTATATTTTCCAGCCTGGCCCTGAAGAATGCCGGTGAATCTCCACCAACACGGCAGAAACATGTTGGCCTGAAAAACTCACAAGCATACTGTACAGTGATACTTTCACACTGTCATTACACTGTTTTTAAATCTGACGTCAAGGTGGATATCAATAAACATATCTTTTTACCTTGACCGCCATTTTAATCACCACTACATATTCCTTTTTTGAGCACTGCACTCTATCAGCACCACTTGCGGTGAGGATACATCTATCCTTTGAACAATGGTCTAAAGATACTAAGCCACTACTTTTGGGCTTGGACACATAGACCCCATTCAAAAGGTCCTAAATGACGATGCTCCGCCAGATGGGTGGGCTGATAGGACTTATTTAAGTACCTGATGTTCCTCCACCACAGGTGGTAACTGTTTATGGTGTATCTCTCCTTTGGTGTTTTTCTTACTCAGCCTTCGAGACCTTCAAGTTTCCATTGTTAAAATGCATGGATAGTGCCTGGGTGTTTGTAAGATTTTATGAGTAGTGCCTGGGTGATTGGATGAGTGCATCAGTACTGTCTGGGTGATTGGATGAGAGTATGGGTAATGCCTCAGTGAATGGGTGAGTGCAAGGGTAGTGTATGGGTGAATGGATGAGTGCACGGATACTGCTTGGGTGGTTGGATGAGTTTATGGGTAGGGCCATAGTGAATGCATACATAGTGCCTCAGTGCATGGATGAGTGCAACGGTAGTGCCTCTGTGATTGGATATGTGTATGGGCAGTACCTGGGTCATGGGGTGAGTATTTGGGCAGTGCCTGAGTGAATGCATGAATGCATGGTAGTGCATGAGTGAATGGATGAGTGCAAGTGTAGGGCCTGGGTCATTGGATGAGTGTATGGATAGTACCTGGGTAAATGGAACAATGCATGCATAGTGTCTCAGTGAATGGATGTGTGCATGGATAGTTCCTGGGTGAATGGATGTGTGCATGGATAATGCCTGAGTGAATGAATGAGTGCATGGGTAGTGCCTGGGTCACTGGGTGAGTGAACGGATGAGTTTGTGGGTAGTTCCTGAGTAAATAGAAGAATGGATGGGTACTGGCTGAGTGATTCAATATGTGCCTGATTAATGCACAGATCTTTTGACTGGGTGTGAGTGTTTGATTGATTCAGATGCTCCGTCCATCACCACCCCCTTTTGTACCGCTTTTGGCCGCCATAAGTGTGTCAGGGTATGCTCAGACGTGAGTCCCTTGCTCACTTTGCCACTGGATTCAAGCAACCCGGGCTGAAGACGGCTGGAATGCCAGAAACCGGTCCTCGGAAGCTTGTTTCCGGTCCAGGGAAGACATGGCTTGGCAGTTTGGGCTGGACTGTTCCCATGAGCCACAGAGTCAGACTGATTTGCATATAGCCATGTCTGAACTGGGGTGGCAGAGTGGGCTAAAGAACGGTGATGGATTAAACCCAGATCTTTTGACTGGGTGTGAGTGTTTGATTGATTCAGATGCTCCGTCCATCACCACCCCCTTTTGTACCGCTTTTGGCTGCCATAAGTGTGGCAGGGTATGCTCAGACGTGGGTCCTTTGCTCACTTTGCCACTGGATTCAAGCAAGCCGGGCTGAAGACGGCTGGAATGCCAGAAACCGGTCCTCGGAAGCTTGTTTCCGGTCCAGGGAAGACATGGCTTGGCAGTTCGGGCTGGACTGTTCCCATGAGTCACAGGGTCAGACTGATTTGCATATAGCCATGTCTGAACTGGGGTGGCAGAGTGGGCTAAAGAACGGTGATGGATTAAACCCAGATCTTTTGACTGGGTGTGAGTGTTTGATTGATTCAGATGCTCCGTCCATCAACACCCCCTTTTGTACCGCTTTTGGCCACCATAAGTGTGGCAGGGTATGCTCAGATGTGAGTCCCTTGCTCACTTTGCCACTGGATTCAAGCAAGCCGGGCTGAAGACGGCTGGAATTCCAGAAACCGGTCCTCTGAAGCTTGTTTCCGGTCCAGGGAAGACATGGCTTGGCAGTTCGGGCTGGACTGTTCCCATGAGGCACAGGGTCAGACTGATTTGCATATAGCCATGTCTGAACTGGGGTGGCAGAGTGGGCTAAAGAACGGTGATGGATTATACCCAGATCTTTTGACTGGGTGTGAGTGTTTGATTGATTCAGATGCTCCGTCCATCACCACACCCTTTTGTACCGCTTTTGGCCGCCATAAGTGTGGCAGGATATGCTCAGACGTGAGCCCCTTGCTCACTTTGCCACTGGATTCAAGCAAGCCGGGCTGAAGACGGCTGGAATGCCAGAAACCGGTCCTCGGAAGCTTGTTTCCGGTCCAGAGAAGACATGGCTTGGCAGTTCGGGCTGGACTGTTCCCATGAGGCACAGGGTCAGACTGATTTGCATATAGCCATGTCTGAACTGGGGTGGCAGAGTGGGCTAAAGAACGGTGATGGATTATACCCAGATCTTTTGACTGGGTGTGAGTGTTTGATTGATTCAGATGCTCCGTCCATCACCACCCCCTTTTGTACTGATTAATGCATGAGTGCACTAGTGAATGGATGAGTCAAGTGTAGTGCCTAGGTCATTGGATGAACATATGGATAGTGCCTGAGTGAATGGAAGAACACTTGCAGAATGCCTCGGTGAATGATGTGCACATGGGTAGTGCCTGGATGAATAGATGAGTGCATGGATAATACCTGAGTGAATGGATGAGTGCAAGAGTAGTGCCTGGGTGATTGAATGAGTACATGGGTTGTGCCTGAGTAAAAGGATGTACGCTTACGTAGTGTGTGAGTGAATGGATGAGTGCAAGGGTAGTTCCTTGGTGATTGTGTGAGTGCATGGATTGTGCCCGGGTGATTGCAAGAATGTATGAGTAGTGCCTGGGTGATAGGATGAATGCATTAGTACAGTCTGGGTGTTTGAAGGAGTGTATGGGTAATGCCTCTGTGAATGGGTGAGTGCAAGGGTAGTGTATGGGTGAATGAATGAGTGCGTGAGTACTGCTTGGGTGATTCGATATGTGCATGGGTAGTGTCTGGGTGAAAGGATGAGTGCAAAGGTAGTACCTGGGTGATTAGATTTGTGCATGGTTAGTACCTGGGTGAATAGATGAGTGCATAGGTAGTGTGCAAGAGAATGGGTCAGTGCAAAGGTAGTGCCTTAATAAATGAATGAGTGAGTGGGTAATGCCTGAGTGATTTGGATGGGTGCAAGAGTAGTGGGTGATTGGGTGAAAGAATGCTTAGTGTCAGCATGATTGGGTACGTTCATGAATAGTGCCTGGGTGATTGGATGACTGCATGGGTAGCACCTAGGTGAATGGATGAGTGCATGGGTAGTGAGTGAGTGAATAGATGAGCACATGCATGCTGCCTGAGTAAATGGATGTGTGCAAGGTAAGTGTATGGATGAGTGCATGGATAATGGCTGGGTGAATGAATGAGTGTACAGGTAGTGCCTAATTAAATGGCTGTTAAGTGGTAATGTCTCAGTGAAATGAGTGCAAAGGTAGTGCCTGAGTGAATAGATGAGTGCATGGATAATGGCTGGGTCAATAGATGAGTGCACGGGTAGTTCCAGAGTGAATGGAAGATTGCATGGGTAGTGCCTGGGAGGTTGGAAAATGTGCATGGTTAGTGTCTGGATCATTGCATAGTGCAGGGGTAGTGGCTGAGTGAATGGATGACTTTGAGCAAAGTGTCTGGGGGATCGTAAGAGTACATGGGTAGTACCCGAGTGATTTGATATGTGCGTGGTCAATGCCTGGGTGAATGAATTAGTGCATGGGAAGTGTCTGGGTGATTGGATGTGTGTATGGATAGTGCCTAATTGAAAGGATGACTGCATGAATAATGTCTGATTGAACAGATAAGTGCATGGGTAGTGCTTGAGTAAACGGATGAGTGCAAAGGTAGTGCCTGGGTGATTGTGTGAGAGCATAGATAGTGCCTGGGTGATTGGAAGAATATATGAGTTGTGCCTGGGTGAGGGGATGAGTGCATGGGTATTACCTGGGTGATTGAATGAGTGCATGAGAAGTGCCTGGGTGAGTGTCTGAGTGTATGAGTAGTGGCTCAGTGAATGGATGAGTGTAAGGGTACTGCTTGGGTAATTTGATTAGTGCATGGGTAGTACCAGGTTGATTGTACGAATGTTGAGTAGCATGTAGGTGACTGGATGAGAGCAAGAGTAGTGCCTGGGTGATTGGATGAGTGCAAGGGTAGAGCCTGGGTTATTGCATGAGTGCAAGGGTGATTGGATGAGTGCACGGACAGTGCCTGGGTGGTTGGGTAAATGCATGGATACTACCTGCATGATTGGGTGAGTGCATGGATAATACCTGGGTTATTCGATGAGTGCATGGGTACTGACTGGGTCATTGAATGAGTCCATGAGAAGTGCCTGGGTTAGTGTATAGGTGCATGGGCAGTGCCTTAGTGAATGGATGAGTGCATACATTGTATACGGGTGTTTGCACAGTGCATGGGTAGCGCTTGGGAGATTGGATAAGTGTCTGAGTAGTGGCGGGTAGATTAGATGAATTCAAGTGCAGTACCTGAGTGATTGGATGACTGCTTCTGTAGTGGCTGGACGAGTGGTTAAGTGTACCTGTCGTGCCTCGGAAATGGGAAGAGTACATGAGTAGTAATTCAATAAATTCACCTCTAGATTAGCGATTTGACACACGTAATATAACTCGACCTCCCCCCACTACAAAAAAATGTATTAGAATATAATTTTGAATATTAGGCAACCAAACAACATACAATATTTTTTGTGAGGAAAACTTTAATTCAACATAGACAAATGTTTTACTGTTTTTCCAGTTTGCAGCTTTCATACTTGTATACTTTCAACAGTGCTTCGTATGAAGACCCATCAGGAAACAGTGGGAAAAAAATCTATTGATTGTAAATAAAAACCAAATGGGCTCAGTAGATAGGTTACTATCTTAATGAAAGCAACTATATGGTAAAACTATTTCTATAATGTTCATATATTTCTTCTGTCCTGGACTGATCCACCTTCTCAATCTGACCTGTTGATGGAAATGTCTGATCCCCCATATGTCTGATATCTTGGAGGCTTTCCACAATTCTATAGTAAACATTGTTTTGTACCAGATATAACGTTGTTTCTTAACTTTGGTAACATCACTAACTCCCCCCATATTGTCTTTTTCATGGTAGGCACACCAAGTATAAGAATTACTAGTCCTTTCTCTAAATCTCCATCTAACCCTACCATTTACATGTATTTCTTGCCATCTAATGGCAAATACACTATTCTACCTATTAAATATTTTTGCAGCTCTGTTGGGTGTAACTTGCCTGTCTTTGGCTCCATTCGTACTATAGCCTGAAATGGATGTATAGTTTGAGTAGGAATGGACTCATAAATATCTCAAACCTTGAAGTTCTTCTGGAATGGGAACCAGTTCCACCTTGTTAAGCACAACTGTAGCAGGCAGTTTATAATCCTCTAATTTATTGTAGAAGTACTTACATATAACTTGTTGTGTGGACAAGTCAAAGCTTTCGTCCACAAATATGTACAGCACAAACCTTTGCCAATTCTCATTATTCTCTATTTAACTTTTTAAATATAAGTCAACAATCTGCATGTGATTCTTGTAGTGAGTGTGTCGACAGCATATACAAACAAACTCTGGTTTTTCTACACATACTGTCTTAAATGTTGTAATCTCTTCTGGAAAACTATCAACTGTAGTACCTGTGTGCTGTTCTATAACTCCTCCTGTTATCAATTCTTCAGTTTCTCTACAATCCTGTTCTGGCCCAAAGAAACAAAACTGCACATCATCACAAACCTTTTCTACCTCTGCCACAGTACCATGTAAAAGTGCACGTATCATTTCTCCTAAACATAAAGCAGGAGCTGTCAAGCAATACAGCCTGAAAACTAAAGTATGCATTGCTGAGTGGTTTCCAGCTAACATCCTAAAATGATTAAATTTGTTTTGGCACACTTTCTTTGATAAACCAACTCGTGAGTGTCCCTGCAAATGTGTATGCTTTACAGCTTGCAAGGATCCGAAATTTGTAAAGTACTTATTTTGTGTTTTATACTTCGCTTTGGAAATATACGTGGGAATGTCCTTAATATATCAATGGGCTGCTATCTAATACTACAAACACTACTACATATCCATATGTATACAGGGGCCTGGATACGCCTCCCTTATACCTCTACTGCAAATACTTCTTCTAAATTTCTAGGTACCATCCCCTATTTTGCTATAAGACTGCCATTCTTCTTTTCATAACATCGCCTGCTTTCATTAATAGTATGAACTAATCTGTTATCCTGGAGATAGTTTCTTCATTAAAGAAAGGCTCTGTACTAGAAGTATGGATCCATTCTGTGGTGTACACCGCATAAAAAATGAACACAAGGATGAGTAGGAATAGTACATGCTCTTTATTCACCTCTTCCATCTCCAATCCATCGGTAACTGCCACATTCGGAATCTCTGCACGTAGAATTACAGGAAGAGTCTAATTGTGACATATCACACATTCTCTAATACAAACTGTACAAAAGGGATTTCTCTTCACTAATCTTTTCTTCTGGTTTTGTCTCCTCATGTTCAACACTATTTTGTCAAGAGTCTTCATTCTATTTAGAATAAAAATGAAGCGCTTCCTCTTCAAAGCACAGGCCTTCCCAACTACTTTCTCAACTCGTTCTTTCTGTTGCAGTGCCTAACTCCTTCTTCTATACTTCTTCATGGATCTCTATAGATTTATAACCACTCTATGACAAAACATTCTGGCTCTGATTTCCTTAAACTGCTTCCGTCTATCTGTTTAAGGTGCGCCCATGTGTTTTTACAATCTTTTCTGTTCTTGCAATCTACAGTTTGTCCTCTCTTATTGTTTCTCATAGTCATAATTTCATTTTCTTAACTGTGCAATCTTTGCAAATGTGTGCATATATTTTTTCCTCCTACTAGTAGTTCTATATACTTAACCACATTTTCTGCATTTAGCCCCTTTTGTAACTCATTTCTGCAAACATGCTCTAGTTTCTTCTGTTGCTTCTTTTGCTTTTTCGTCCAAGCTTTTGTAGGCATTTTAACTAGATACTGTTCTTGAAAAAAAAAGTATATTTTCATTTTTACCCTAGCCAATCTGCCAACTACTTTACCACTGACGTACACATAATACAAAAACATTTTTCATGTTATGTTGCATTTTTAAATCCACAGATGAACCTAGAAATATTACTACATGCACTTCAATATAACAAACCCAGATCAAAACCCAAATCTTTATTTATTAGTTACCTTTTCACATTTTAACACCCTCTTGTACAACACAGCTATAGCATATCTCACTTATAGATGGTGAGAGAACAGTTTATCCCTTCTGTTGTAAATTTTAAAATGAACATCAGGACAAGGAGGCACATTTATAAGCCCATGTACCTTTTGACACCCTGGCGCTGTAATGTGGTGCCCCATATTTGCAAAGCCATGCAAAGCCACTCAACGTGGCTTTTCATGGCCTTATATATACAGGCACTTTTCAAGTAGCACTTCGCGTAAAAGAAGAATGCCATGGGTGTTGCTGTGAGTGTTCCCATGCAATGCCCATGGATTCTGCCACATTCCCAAATTTAAAACAATTTGCCAACCTGGAAATGCATCAGAATCCTACACCTCCCCAGGGTAGCCGTAGGGAGATGCAACAAGAACAAATATTTCTCTTTCTCCTCTTTTTTCCTGTTTCTCTGTGTGCCTAGAGGATATACCCCTCATGATTGTTTTTTTACGGGAAGATGTCCCTTCCTTCACGAAAAAAATCATCCCCACTACACAGGCACCTTTGCACAATAATGAAAGGGGGCCTCCATTGGTGCATGGCAGCCAGTTGTGTGCCAGTACAAGGGAGAGCATAGGGATCCATCATATTGTTGTAAATATGAAGCATCCCGGTGCTTTGAAAGTAATGGTGCAGCCAAAAGGCTTGAATCACTGCATTACTTTCTTCTAAATCCAGCCCCAAGTGTACAAGTATATACAGTGTCTCAAAACTATAAATAAAAAAACACAACATTGAAGCTACTGGATGCCTTGCTACCACTGTGTTAGTGGTCTATTTACTATATGAGCACTGTTCTCCTTAAATGTATCAGATTTACATTTGGGGATCGGTGCATATAACAATCTGCATGTTAATGTCTATCAAAGCATATACCTCACTACTTCTTCCAACTACATGCAAAGACTATGTCACAGCTTGCATATATAATTCACCAGAGTGTTCTAAAAGACTACTTATTCCTCAGTAAAACGTGTAAAAACATGTGTTTGTGGTTGAATGCATGATAACTCGCTGGATGATTGAATTGGTGCATACAAAGTGCCTAGGGGATTTTTTGAGGAGAGAGGTACTGCCTAGAAGATCCCATGAGTAATCAGAAATGTATGGGTCGTTTCAGATCTGCATAGTTACTGCCTGCATGTTTACATGTGTATATCACTGCTATCTGGGTGTTTAATTGAGTGCATAAATAGTACCTAAATGATGCATGACTAATGGCTCAATAATTCAATACATGTATAGATACTAGTTGGATGAGTGCAACTTTAGTGACTGGATGATTGAAGGACTACTTAGATAGTATGTAGATGATCTATAGAGTGCATGGATAGTGCATACATGATTGTTTAAGTACATGCATAACACCTAGCAGATTGGATGAGTGTATGCATAGTGTTTCAATGATTGCATGACTACTTGGCTGTTGCTTATGTGTTTTTGATTCACTGAACAGGAAGTGCTTAGGTGCTTAGATAACTACGTGGGTAGTGCCTGGATAATTCAATGAGTGCATCAGTAATGCCTGGCTGATTACATTTGTGCATGAATAGTTTCTGAGTGATTGCATGATTTAATGTGTGTGTCTCAGTATTGCAATGACTGCATGGGTTGTAAGTGAATGCTTAGATGACTGCAGAGCTTCTGCACAAGTTTTACAATGATTGCATAGTTACATCCTTGTTAATTGCAAAAGTAAATGGTTCCTCTCTGAGTGATTAGACGAATGTATAAGTAGTGCCGCCATAGTTGAATGACTACATAAATTCTGCCTGCCTGTTAGCAAGAGTACACATGTAGTGTCTAAGTAATTGAATAACTCCATGGATACTGGATCACTGATTTGATGACTGCCTCACTAGTGGTTGGGTGATTGACTGAGTACCTGACAACTCCCTGACTGACTAATAAAGTATCTTATAATACTGTTGGATACATAACAGATGTGACTATATATCTGACTCATTGGTTATCTCCTTCCGTCAGTATCAAACTACCTGTTGTTTTACTGTATATATGCTTTTCTACTGAGCTATGTGTGACTGAATACTAGATATCACACTTGGTATATAATTGCATACATGGCACTCCAGGAGCATACATTGCTTTGTTACTGAGCATCCACATGTTTCAGTAAGATTTTAAAAGAAAAAACAACATTTAAAAAATGTTCAAAGCACAAAACCTTTGTGAAAGGTATAGCTAAATTATTTCTCAAATATGTCTTCTGCTTCTAAAACATATATTCAGCATTTTACAAACAAAATTTACACTCCAAATGAAGCTAGCACAAGAAGTCTCAAGGCATTCTGCACTATTAATCCTTCTCAATTTTTAACAAACCATATTTAAAGAAAAAACACCACCCTAACCCTATACGTGACATTTTCATCAGCCTTACTGAACATAGATCACCTTGTAAACAAATATGCGATTCCTTATTAGATGTAAACCTTCAAGCCATCTTTCTAAAAATATATTCCTCTTCCCCTCTTTAACTAAACTCAAAGGTCCCACTGTATATATAGCTATCTGCATTAACCAGAACAATATCTCACCATCTAAGCACATGCTAAGTGATCATATAAGTTAAAAAACACAGTGAAAAACACTTCTCACTACATACCTAGTGTTACTTCTTTCTAACTCATATACAGGCGACATGTTCTCTTCTTTTATTTGTGACTACTCTACTCCTGTTTAATAATGTAACTAAAAGTACTATAACTCCCAGAATGCAAATGACAGATGTATCTCATTTGCACATGATATTTAGACATTTAAAACATTCTTAGTTCCTCATTGCAACTCTCAACAATACTATACTATTATTTTTCAATAAACAGCACAATGCAATAAATATGCACTAATTATTTTTCCTCTTACTTCCCAAACATTCACTACTAAGCTCTTAAACACATACCCTCTAATACATTCAGTTCATCTGATATCATTTTTCATATCACTGTGATACTCTTTTTTTAATCAAACTCACATATTCCTAAAGTAATTTTTATGAAGGACTAACGAGTTATGTTTATGCCAGTGAATTCAGTTTGTAGATCATAGTGTGGTTTTAGCTTTTTTCTGGATAGTTTTGACACTACTAGGACTTTAAAAACTAAGCACAAGAATGGTACACCACACTCATACAAAACAACCATGAAATGGCAACCTCTTCAACTTTGCACTCTGTAATCATGAGAAAGGCAGCTAATGAAATCATGTCTTTCATTTTAAACTGCACTATCTCCACTTGTGAATGGTTAGTATCTATTAACCCTTTCTCCCCTTTCAAAAAGCGCTTCCTATCTATGCGTGTGCTTGATGTATATGCGATGATAGCAGAGGAATCGCAAAAAAAACAAGAGTTCAAACCTATATCTAGCTTAATTTTTAAATCATTAAAATACTACACAACAGTTTATTAAATAGTCCTGAGGTGGAATATAAAGCTTGCCATTACTTACATTGTGTCATCACTCCTCAACTTTTAAAAAATATTCTGTCACTTCAACACCCTTCCCCTCCAATACACTCTTAGCTCAGTGAACCTAACAACCCAGTGGAACCAGTAAGCCACAAGCTCACAGCACATTCTAGAAGAAACATGCTACTTTCAAATGAGATACAGCAGGTGTGGTGTACTCCACAGATTCAAAAGCATATCAATGTCTGTATTACATTTCTTTTTTTAAACGACGCCCAATAATAAGACTTGTTCCTGAGCCATCCAACACACTATATCGTTTTATTCACTTTCATGCTGACAGCATTCAATGAAATAGATATATAGATATAGAGCCTTTTGAAAAAACCTCAATTTTAACTGTTTTTCCTTTGAAAAACTACTTGATTCAGCTCCAGCCTTCTCCTGACTACTTTTGCTCCTTCACTTCAAAATGCCTAAAGTATGGATTGTAGGCCACAGCTATATCTATTGGGCTTAAGAGGCTGCGAAAAAGAGAGGTATTGACAGGCACTGGGGTTTGCCAAATGTGCAGAACACTTAATTTGGCCAGAAAGGATTAAAGTTTCATCAGTTGCTCGCTTTGGTTAAATCCATTGTGGATTCCCAAACTCCCCACCTCATGATAGTGCATTGTGGTGGCAATGATCTAGGCACATTGACTGGGGTAGGGCTGGGAATCCTAATGAAGGAAACCTTTAGAGAACTGATGTGTACTCTAATATATGTCAAAGACAGAAATGGAAGTGGTAAAATCACTTATGTCCACAGATTGACAAAGCCGGGAAAAGTGTTAATAAAACTGTTTCTGCCTTCCTCATAGACCATCGCATGGGCTTGAACTACAACAACAATCTGTGTTTTGAAATGCATGGAATTTAGAGAAATGATGGAGTGCACTTTACAGAAGAAGGCAACAGGGTATTTCTAAGTAACCTGAAACACTGCATCTGGTCTTATGTGTAACAGCCATATACACGCAACCAATGCGAAAGCTCTTGTCAGAGCCACCTGAACACCAGAAATATTGTGAAGTTTTTTTCTAAAGGTTTTTTTTCTTTCGTTTTTTGGATCTTCACAACAACAATGTGTTCTCCGCAGACATGTCACGAAAAGAACAGGAGGTTGTCATCAGGCAGGAGGGACCCTGCTAGCCCATTGGCACCAATACAATTTCTTAAGAATTTTGTGACAAACTGGGACCCATTTCCACCTCAAATCTTCAAAAAACATTATTCTGCCATCTTCAGCAGCCATCTCAGTCAGAACACTCATTAACAACTCCTGAATGACAATTTTCCCAGAAGACCTAAATAAGACATACATACACCCTTTATTAAAACACATCTAACCTGGACAATCAATATCCAGACATTTACAGATCCATGGCAAATTGCCATTCCTGGACAAATTTATAGAAAGAGCAGTGTTCTCCCAGATGTCACAATTCCATACTTTTAGACTTCCAATTGGATTCCACCCATGAAGAGTAAGGTAATCAGGTCTAATCCCCATCAGGGAGGCACTTAAAACACAGTAGTTTATGACACAGGGGAGAAAGATGCACACATCCAAACACTTGAGGACACCAGAATAGAGGGCTCAGCTCCCACTTGGATTACATTGTGCCTACATACTAGAGCAACTAATATGCATAATCTACAGTTGTTTTCTGAACCATATAGTATTAAAGAAGGAGTCCATCAAGGCTTAATTATCTCATCTATGCCTTTCAACCACTCCATGAAATCACTACCATTGATCAGACTGCCTGTCCAATGCTCCTTAGCAGCTGCCTTTAGCTGCTCCATTTTTAATCCTCCATTATTGTATCGGGGCAGCTCCTTTATTGTGCTGCTCCCTAACAAGCTAGCGGCATCAGATACAGTGCTATTTAATCAGGAAAAGTCAATAGTCAAAGTGGGTGGAGGGATCTGAGAAGCCCAACGTGCCCCTATTTTTTTAATTTTAGAAAAACAGTTCCCCTACTTTTGTGAAAGATTACTGTCTTGGGATGGATAATTCTGACAGTAGAAATGCTTCGGCTGCAGTGTAAGGCAAGAAGTCTCCTGTGCTGTAAAACAAAGGAGGAGCAGACAGCTAAATAAGCCTTTTGCCAGGATGTCTGCTTCTCTGAAAGAAATGTAAATGTGCTCAACTAGTCAATAGGCAAATGTAAAGGTTGGTTGGAAGCTGGTATTGGCTTTAATTGATGGAATTCCTTGAATCTTCCCGATGATGCACATTTTGTTTGAGTGGTGTTGTAAGAAAGCTACACGCTAAGCTGTGAAATGTGTGCATTTAAAGACAGTTTCAAATAACAAGGCACTAGGTATATTTAGCATCTTACTAAAGCCTATTTTGTGGAAGCACTTTTTTTTATCTTAAACCTTTTCGCTCATTTTGTAGTCGCATGTTTAAAATAATGACTTACATGTTAGCAGTGCTTGCTTGTCACAGAATGAGACCTTGTAGCACTAAACATACACAGGTCTATATTCTCAACTACACCAGCAGGATTAAATTATGGAGCACTCTGATGCAGTCATTAACTAATAAAGTTTTCATTTAAGCTCTACATTATTTCATAACATAGAGTTACCTGAAAGTGAAAAACCTAAAGAAGTTACATAATATATATATTTATTTTTAGACAAACCTTTGACCATGCCCCCACTCTTATCCACCCCGCCCCCATTCCATTCAACACTAGTTTGCATGCTATTTTTAATGTATTCAACCACTGGGAAAAGTAACCTTGACCACCCTGCCCTTCCAATTAAGCCTTGCCCTTTAAGGCGCTCGCGTAAGAAGCCCTGTCTTGACCACAGGAAAGTCCATATTTCAGTACAACAGATGGTAGCTATGAGCTAACATGTCATTCTCAATAACCGTTGACTGGATAATCCAGGACAATGTGCAGAATATGTACCTCATGGACTTTACATGAGGGCCCCTTCTCAATGCAGCAGTTGCCAGCTGTTACCTCCACGCAGTACTGACATCCATAAGATGACACATAAACAGACAAACTTGTATGAGAAGGTTACTGATATTTCAAAGAAAGAGGGATAGGTGACCCGGACTCCTCCGCATTACACTGATTTCATCTTCACCATTAAGACAAACAGGTTTCATGAGTGTAATGTTGTCTGTTGGCAAGTCAAAAGGAGTTCATGTGTGAGATGTGCAATAGTCAGGTACATAATGTTGGTCATTTGTGCTTTCCTACCCATGAAGTCACAAAGCTCATTTTTAAATGAGAGAATACAGATTTCTTATGTCCATCCTTTGAGTGTCCTCTGTTTGCTTGCCCTATTTCCAACATCATGATAGTACTTAGCTGACATCCTAACCTCATATGTCAAACACTCACCTATACATGTGAATACAGTAGAAGAGGAGGCAGGCAGAATGCAACATTTGGGTATGATCCCACATTGCGGCTAAGTTGTGAAGCTTTTATGCTTTCCTCCTGCACTGGATTTGTGTGTTGCTTTTCAGGCAAGTGATTTGAAAATTTAACTGCATGAAGATTCACCTTAGCTGCCCATACACCCATTTCAAAGGTACACAACTGGCATCAGTGTGAGCCTCATCCATACCAATTTCAATATGATTTTACCATAGATATTTTTGCTAAGGAGTTATGATATCATTGAATTGCAAGCCAGAAGTGGACACTTCATATGACACATTGTACTATTTTATGTCCATTCTGCACTCACTTGGCATACATTTGGTTTAATCCTTTTAGTAGCCACCAAGGTCTGATCTGGTATGTTGTTAAATGCCATATGTGAGCATATTTTGATGCAAGGCAATAGTGTTGTACAACACATACAACACACAATGGAGATTAAAGGCATATTTAATGAGCATTCATGTACATTATTCTTGGGTTTACTTACCATGGCCCAGCACCGGCCCAGTGTGCGGTCGCTGACCAGATGTCACAGCCAACCTTGTAGCAGAAGTCAGTGTGTGTTATTGATTCTGGGAGGACCTAATTTTACCAACAATGATAAGTGTGTTTGCAACTTAACATTTCTGCTGCCACATGTGATGCACTCAATTTCAGGCCAAAAGGATAAGCACAAGCAGTTGTGGGCACCACCGTTTCAGAAGTGTGTAGCACTTAATATCATGAGTGATCCCAGATATTACTTATTATGGGCCCACTACCTAGAAGCGACGTATATCAAAATGACATGACTACGAATCCTGAAGTGAGGTCCACTATCGTGTTTTGTTGATGGCCAAAAAACAAGCCATCCAATGTAAAAAGTACATGACCAGCTGGGTTGACTGGGCAATTTCATGTATAGTGAAAACATTCTCAGTTGGACAGTGGATGCATTGTCAATACTACTGACAGTGGTACCTCACTTCTTGTTCATCATTGTCATATTTGTCAACATTGGATTTCTTGATTAGGTCTACAGAAACTATTCCAATATAGTAGTGACACCCTTTTGACTTGTTGTGGCACTCAATTCCAGGATTGAGTTCCCAGGTCTGGGACTGTTGGTGGAATACATGTTATGTTCCCCAATTACAAAGGTATGATGCGTTAGGACATAATATATTTTGTCTTTCGCTATTCATATATGTCATTTGCTAAAGCTGAATGTCCATTGACAGCTCCAATAGTTATTAAGCTAGTTTTTCATCTCTGGTTACCTTTCATATTCGCGCACTATATGTCCGTCTGCTGTCTCCTGACAATGTTTGCATTTTGACCATCTCCTGACCAGTTTGACTTACCAGATTGTGAGGGTGGTATGCTTTGCCCTAGATGATGTTGTCTCCTCCCAGACGATGCAGGGACCTCTGCTACTGCGGTTGTCTGTGCTCTGGCTGAGTGTGTCACTAGGTGAGAAGAGAGAAAAGTAGCCAAATGGGAAATGTACATGTGGAACTTGTCAGGCATTTCCCCATATCTTCTGCATGCTAACAGTGTTGTGGGAATACTGCCGCAGATGGGAAAGGTAGTACCAGTGAGGTGTTGGGCATGTAATGGCGTGGCAGGGTGGGAAATGAACGAGGGAATATGTGAATGACATATTTTGATCTGAGGATTCTCTCACCTTCTGCTTTGTGATTTTGGCTGGCACAGGGTGAGTTACTTCATGGTTAATTTGTGGCAGATTTACAGGCCCCTTGCAAAACCATTTACGCCGCAGTTGCTTCACTTCTGTGACGCAGCGGCGGCGTAAACCATGTGCCACATTGCGACTTACTTACAATGTGACGCATCTAGGGAGATGCGTCATGTTCTAAAGCCCTGAGCAACATTAAACCTGCATCAGGTTTAATGTAAGCATGGTGGGTGTTCCTTTGGGAAATACCTTGTAAAAGTCACGCAGTGAAAACTACACGATTTCCCTGAGTCACTTTTCAGAGGCCGCTCCGAAGAAACCTTATGCCTGCTTGAATCAGAAATAAATAGAGGTGCAGCACATTAGGTGTGGGCGGTCCATGAACATTGTTGGATTTGCCTCGCACTTGCGACACAACTCCAGCAAAGCGCGGCCCTTACGACATCAGATGCGATACACATCTGTGTATCCCTGCACCACTGTGCGCCGCATTGTAAAGGCGAAGTATCCGTGGTGGCGCAAGGGTAGTATACCAGAATAGAGGGCTCAGCTCCCACTTGGATTACATTGTGCCTACATACTAGAGCAACTAATATGCATAATCTACAGTTGTTTTCTGAATCATATAGTATTAAAGAAGGAGTCCATCAAGGCTTAATTATCTCATCTATGCCTTTCAACCACTCCATGAAATCACTACCATTGATCAGACTGCCTGTCCAATGCTCCTTAGCCGCTGCCTTTAGCTGCTCCATTTTCAATCCTCCATTATTGTATCGGGGCAGCTCCTTTAGAGTGCTGCTCCCTAACAAGCTAGCGGCATCAGATACAGTGCTATTTAATCAGGAAAAGTCAATAGTCAAAGTGGGTGGAGGGATCTGAGAGGCCCAACGTGCCCCTATTTTTTTAATTTTAGAAAAACAGTTCCCCTACTTTTGTGAAAGATTACTGTCTTGGGATGGATAATTCTGACAGTAGAAATGCTTCGGCTGCAGTGTAAGGCAAGAAGTCTCCTGTGCTGTAAAACAAAGGAGGAGCAGACAGCTAAATAAGCCTTTTGCCAGGATGTCTGCTTCTCTGAAAGAAATGTAAATGTGCTCAACTAGTCAATAGGCAAATGTAAAGGTTGGTTGGAAGCTGGTATTGGCTTTAATTGATGGAATTCCTTGAATCTTCCCGATGATGCACATTTTGTTTGAGTGGTGTTGTAAGAAAGCTAAGCTGTGAAATGTGTGCATTTAAAGACAGTTTCAAATAACAAGACACTAGGTATATTTAGCATCTTACTAAAGCCTATTTTGTGGAAGCACTTTTTTTTATCTTAAACCTTTTTGCTCATTTTGTAGTCGCATGTTTAAAATAATGACTTACATGTTAGCAGTGCTTGCTTGTCACAGAATGAGACCTTGTAGCACTAAACATACACAGGTCTATATTCTCAACTACACCAGCAGGATTAAATTATGGAGCACTCTGATGCAGTCATTAACTAATAAAGTTTTCATTTAAGCTCTACATTATTTCATAACATAGAGGTACCTGAAAGTGAAAAACCTAAAGAAGTTACATAATATATATATATATTTTTTGACAAACCTTTGACCATGCCCCCACTCTTATTCACCCCGCCCCCATTCCATTCAACACTAGTTTGCATGCTATTTTTAATGTATTCAACCACTGGGAAAAGTAACCTTGACCACCCTGCCCTTCCAATTAAGCCTTGCCCTTTAAGGCGCTCGTGTAAGAAGCCCTGTCTTGACCACAGGAAAGTCCATATTTCAGTACAACAGATGGTAGCTATGAGCTAACATGTCATTCTCAATAACCGTTGACTGGATAATCCAGGACAATGTGCGGAATGTGTACCTCATGGACTTTACATGAGGGCCCCTGCTCAATGCAGCCGTTGCCAGCTGTTACCTCCACGCAGTACTGACATCCATAAGATGACACATAAACAGACAAACTTGTATGAGAAGGTTACTGATATTTCAAAGAAAGAGGGATAGGTGACCCGGACTCCTCCGCATTACACTGATTTCATCTTCACCATTAAGACAAACAGGTTTCATGAGTGTAATGTTGTCTGTTGGCAAGTCAAAAGGAGTTCATGTGTGAGATGTGCAATAGTCAGGTATATAATGTTGGTCATTTGTGCTTCCCTACCCATAAAGTCACAAAGCTCATTTTTAAATGAGAGAATACAGATTTCTTATGTCCATCCTTTGAGTGTCCTCTGTTTGCTTGCCCTATTTCCAACATCATGATAGTACTTAGCTGACATCCTAACCTCATATGTCAAACACTCACCTATACATGTGAATACAGTAGAAGAGGAGGCAAGCAGAATGCAACATTTGGGTATGATCCCAGATTGCGGCTAAGTTGTGAAGCTTTTATGCTTTCCTCCTGCACTGGATTTGTGTGTTGCTTTTCAGGCAAGTGATTTGAAAATTTAACTGCATGAAGATTCACCTTAGCTGCCCATACACCCATTTCAAAGGTACACAACTGGCATCAGTGTGAGTCTCAGCCATACCAATTTCAATATGATTTTACCATAGATATTTTTGCTAAGGAGTTATGATATCATTGAATTGCAAGCCAGAAGTGGACACTTCATATGACACATTGTACTATTTTATGTCCATTCTGCACTCACTTGGCATACATTTGGTTTAATCCTTTTAGTAGCCACCAAGGTCTGATCTGGTATGTTGTTAAATGCCATATGTGAGCATATTTTGATGCAAGGTAATAGTGTTGTACAACACATACAACACACAATGGAGATTAAAGGCATATTTAATGAGCATTCATGTACATTATTCTTGGGTTTACTTACCATGGCCCAGCACCGGCCCAGTGTGCGGTCCCTGACCAGATGTCACAGCCAACCTTGTAGCAGAAGTCAGTGTGTGTTATTGATTCTGGGAGGACCTCATTGTACCAACAATGATAAGTGTGTTTACAACTTAACATTTCTGCTGCCACATGTGATGCACTCAATTTCAGGCCAAAAGGATAAGCACAAGCAGTTGTGGGCACCACCGTTTCAGAAGTGTGTAGCACTTAATATCATGAGTGATCCCAGATATTACTTATTATGGGCCCACTACCTAGAAGCGACGTATAACAAAATGACATGACTACGAATCCTGAAGTGAGGTCCACTATCCTGTTTTGTGGATGGCCAAAAAACAAGCCATCCAATGTAAAAAGTACATGACCAGCTGGGTTGACTTAGCAATTTCATGTATAGTGAAAACATTCTCAGTTGGACAGTGGATGCATTGTCAATACTACTGACAGTGGTACCTCACTTCTTGTTCATCATTGTCATATTTGTCAACATTGGATTTCTTGATTAGGTCTACAGAAACTATTCCAATATAGTAGTGACACCCTTTTGACTTGTTGTGGCACTCAATTCCAGGATTGAGTTCCCAGGTCTGGGACTGTTGGTGGAATACATGTTATGTTCCCCAATTACAAAGGTATGATGCGTTAGGACATATTATATTTTGTCTTTCGCTATTCATATATGTCATTTGCTAAAGCTGAATGTCCATTGACAGCTCCAATAGTTATTAAGCTAGTTTTTCATCTCTGGTTACCTTTCATATTCGCGCACTATATGTCCGTCTGCTGTCTCCTGACAATGTATGCATTTTGACCATCTCCTGACCAGTTTGACTTACCAGATTGTGAGGGTGGTATGCTTTGCCCTAGATGATGTTGTCTCCTCCCAGACGATGCAGGGACCTCTGCTACTGCGGTTGTCTGTGCTCTGGCTGAGTGTGTCAATAGGTGAGAAGAGAGAAAAGTAGCCAAATGGGAAATGTACATGTGGAACTTGTCAGGCATTTCCCCATATCTTCTGCATGCTAACAGTGCTGTGGGAATACTGCCGCAGATGGGAAAGGTAGTACCAGTGAGGTGTTGGGCATGTAATGGCGTGGCAGGGTGGGAAATGAACGAGGGAATATGTGAATGACATATTTTGATCTGAGGATTCTCTCACCTTCTGCTTTGTGATTTTGGCTGGCACAGGGTGAGTTACTTCATGGTTAATTTGTGGCAGATTTACAGGCCCCTTGCAAAACCATTTATGCCGCAGTTGCTTCACTTCTGTGACGCAGCGGCGGCGTAAACCATGTGCCACATTGCGACTTACTTACAATGTGACGCATCTAGGGAGATGCGTCATGTTGTAAAGCCCTGAGCAACATTAAACCTGCATCAGGTTTAATGTAAGCATGGTGGGTGTTCCTTTGGGAAATACCTCGTAAAAGTCACGCAGTGAAAACTAAACGATTTCTCTGAGTCACTTTTCAGAGGCCGCTCCGAAGAAACCTTATGCCTGCTTGAATCAGAAATAAATAGAGGCGCAGCACATTAGGTGTGGGCGGTCCATTTACATTGTTGGATTTGTTTCGCACTTGCGACACAACTCCAGCAAAGCGCGGCCCTTACGACATCAGATGCGACACACATCTGTGTATCCCTGCACCACTGTGCGCCACATTGTAAATGTGAAGTATCCGTGGTGGTGCAAGGGTAGAATTTCGTGTCGCATCGGTACTGGCGCATCCCCGCTAATATGCAGGGACGCGCCAGTCCTTGTAAATCTGCCCCCTTGTATTTTCCCAATTCATTTGTCAGTTGATTTTCATATGCTCCACAACCCTTTACATTTTTGACTGACTCAGCCGCATCTGGATGAGTGGAAAGGGCACTTTGTCAGTTGGTACTGTGCCCATGTTTTCAATAGTGGTAGAGGGATTTGCCATTCCAAATACAAAGGATTCTAGGACTTGTGGTGCAATATACAGAGGGTAACACATGAGTCTCTGACTGACTATGTTTTATATACACTTTGGACAACTTCCTTACTCATAATGGCAGTGCAACACAGACAATCTTTTCATACACTTTTTCTTGTCATCCCATTTACCTGGTGCCACGGTGCGGACATCGCTCAGAGGCAGCCCATGGACCATTTGTGGATGGATTGTGGGGAGGATATCCTCCGCTAGTGGGGTGAGATGGAGATGGGGTCCAAAGTGTGGGGCAGGGAGGATCCTGTTCAATTCGATCCCGGAGTACTTCTCCTTCACCCTCTGCTTTTCATCCTGCCACTTCTTCTTGATGTCCTGGACTGTGCACCTCTACTGCCCCAATGCTGGGACAGCAGTGGCTAATTTCTGCCATAGAGCTGCCTTCTGTGTGCCACTGGTGCATTAAGGTGGGAGACCAAATAGGTGTTTGTGGAGCCTCACTATGGACTCCACAAGCATGGTGGTCTCCTCAGTAGAAAAGTTCTTCTTACTCCTCATTTGATCCATTTTCCTCTGGCAATGTACAGTGATTGTGAACACGGACTCTCTGTGTACAAACCTGTTCCTTCAAATGTGTGCTGCTTTTATATGTTTTGTGGTGCTGGTCTTGCAGTTAGTGATAATTGACTTCAGTTGGAGCATGGAGGGGGATGGTAGGCACTTGAAAAGTTCATCAGGCCAAACTGGAGGAATTCAGGCACAAAATCACGAGTTCCAGGCAGGAAGCGAAGATTCCGGCTCAAAAGAGATTCCGGCTCAAAAGCGGAGATTTCAGCTCGGGAGTGGAATTCCCACTACGGTTGTGGGAATTCCGGTCCGAGTGCAGACGTAAAGTTAGTAGTAGTAAGTGCATTCTGCGAATACCAAAAGTAGTAAGTGCATTCTGTGAATACCAAAAGTAGTAAGTGCCTTCTGTGAAAACAAAAAGTAGTAAGTACGGTCTGTGAATACCAAAATGGTAGTAAGTTTAGGATTTTGTCTTAAGTTAGTTCTGTGAATTTAGAAAAGTGAACAAAACTGGGAACAATTCGGCGCTTGGTACCGCAGTCCCTTCTACTAGAGGGGGATATTTTGCTTACCTCACAATAATTTTATCGGGGATATGGAGTGTGCCAAAGGAAATATCTGTCCCGTAGTAAAAGCAACAACGGTGCATATTTTCAGTGTGCGCTCCTAGTCAAGACACAAATTGGAAGCTGAACCAACACTCTAAAATGAGCTCTCACGATCAAAAGAGCTTTGCACATGCTTAAGTAATACTTACTGCTAAACGTAATAAGCGGTACCTTAAATTCCTTAACTATCTAGTGAAGGTCGCACCCGCGAACCAAAAACTGGCAGGTTCATATAAAGTAAATATCCCCAACCCCGAGTGTGGCCGGGAACGCCTCTATTTTGAATGTCACTTAAAACATGCTGAAGGGAGATATGATGTGGACAGCAGCCCACTGCACCGAGAACCAGCATGTCTCATTAAGTGAGAATGTAATGACGCCACCTGCATCTTCTGAGTAGTTTACACTAAAGGGATTACTGCCTATTTTAAACACGTGAATATGTAAATACCAAAATACTAGAAAATGCCCAAATTGGTACAGTTTAAAAATTGTCTTTCAAACAAAATCATGTGAATAATACTATCATGCCAAATAGCAGGAGAAAGGGACAAGAAAGGCTAAAACATACCTAAGCCCAACATGAATGATTGCCCAGCATCTGCATCAAAAATATGAAAATAATAGAATAGAAAAATCAACCAAAGGGTAATTTAAAGTTGGTAAACATTGCTTCACAGAAAAAACAAATATATGAATGACCATGGAACACACTTTGTTACTATAAATAAGTTTCAGGGGATCAAACACAATATGAATGCAGAAATAGTTCAAGAAAAACATAAATGGTTAAAAAAACAATACATGTCATGACAAACAAATTTGTGGTATGCTGATCATCTAGCAAATCATCTATTGGGGGTGGGTTTGCACTCCGCCCACCCCCAATAGATGTTTTGTACTAATTAGCCCTGGGGTTTTGCACCCAAACTAAACGGTAAAAGTAGCAAAAACCAAGTTGGTTACATCACATTCCACAAGTGAGACGGAACAACCGAGTTTGTAAAGTATGTTTATTTTAGAGAAACAACACATCACTGAAATCAGAAACAATGTTGAACTCTGTACATTTATACCGTTTAATACAGGCTTTCAGCAAATTAGCATATTTGTAGTGAGAACGTAGATATTTAGCATAAATCAAGGGCACCTAGTTATGTTTAGAAAGGAAATAATGCACTATGGGAGTATGAGTGTTCACAACGAAAACGAGAAATAGTGGGAGGTCAGGTGACATCCACGCAATCAACATGGGACCAGACTGGGTACTAAGGGCGTGATTAAGGTTTAAATACGGTCAGATTGTAGAGCTCATGATTATGCATCGGCAAGTCAGTGAGGAGAAAGACGTTTTTTAGTACAATGAAGGAGCGCCAGCAGGTACGTTAGAGACATTGATTCAAAGAGGGCAATGCAAGCACAGTGTCTATAATAGAAGGAAGGTTCACGTACAAACAAAGTGCACATATTGATTTAAAGAGTGTAAATAACAGCATGAGGGTTTTCGAATAATTAGAACAGGGTTGCTTTTTGAAACGGTGCAACACTAGTGGGGAAAAGAAATATAAATGTTCACCGGTAGAAATATGTTAATGAAGTTTTTAAGGTTTTAACTGATGAGAGAATGTAAAAAAATGTAGTAGAGATTCAGATAATAATAAGATGGTACACTAATGTATGTATATATTGTAATTTTCAGTGACCCCTGACGAAGAGCCAAATTGGCTGGAAATGCATTGGGTGCAAATAAACTGCTTTTTAAAGAACCTGGCTTTAGCACGTGTTTTTGAAAGAGGTTCGGATGGCCCATCGTTAACATAAGAAACTTGGAAAATTGCCATAATTCTCACCTGTGGATTGCGACAGAGTACATATGGAGTTGGAATAATGAGACGATGAAGAGTGATGAAAGAGTTGAGAAATGAAGAAAATGGATTAAAAGTAAAAAATGGACTGCCAATTCGGCATTTTGCTGTGCCAAGGTTTTGGGACATAAAGTTGTTCCATTTATGTTGTTTGATCATCTAGCAAATGACATATTACCATACTGAATATATACAAATAAAGGGTGAATATCTCATCCAATGAAGACAAAAGATACATTAGTCATTACAAATGGAAAAATCAAAAACCATTCTTCTCTTATAATACAATATATACAATGCATCGCACAGCATGAATTAGGCCATGAGGTGTTATTGTGATAAGGGATCCAATACATATTATGGACTGTATAGATCTAGAAAGGCATTTTTACAGTGGTAGTTGGTAGGCAATGGTTTCGGGGAGGTGGCTAGAAAATACAAAAATACATGAAAAAAAGAAAACTTACCTCGTCCTCGCATCTCCAGCCACTGCCTCTCCTCCCCCTCTCCTCCATCTCAAGATGAGTTTAGGCGCTACGACCTGCAACAACCTGACCTCCTTCTGGGGGCTTTTTCTTCAGATTAATCATGCCCAAGGCTTGAGCCATACTGGGACATCATTAAGAAGCCCCGGAACCGTAAACGTTATTCGAATTTAGATCTGGATCTCTGCCCCTGAAGTGTTTTACATCTAAATTGTCTCATATTAGGGATAACAAGTATCACATATGCACCACACAAGTAGAATCATTTGCACACATGCTTTTTGTTTGTCCTGCTTATGCTGGCCCACGAAAAGCCTGGCTGGCTCAGCTTTGTAAGAACCTGGGTACAAGATCTCATAACATAGCCCTACAAATTCTCTGCACTGATCCATCGGGTTTCCTGCTAATCATAAGGCTGAAATGTAGTATTTTGATTGGTTCTCCTAAGCTAACCATACCTCTGCAATGCAGCATTGTGATTTGTCAGAGCACCTTGGTTCGGTGCTCAGATCGGGACAGGGAGCCTGGGCATGTTCCCCACCGGGCAATTTAATGCAGACTGGTGGGGAAGATGTAAAGTACGCAGTACTGTTTGGCCAGGCCAAGACGGCTGGCCAAACAGTCATGCTCACTAAGAGTGTGCTCACCACTCCGCCCCCTGGTCCCTGCCCTGGCCAGCCCCACCCTCCCCGCATCTAGGATATGATAATAACGTCCCGTTATTATAACTTTATATGTCCTCTGCACTGCCCTGAAAGCAGTAGGGAGACGCTCCCCTGACTTAACGGAGGAGCTGTCCCTGCATTTTTAAAGAAACATTAAAACACTTCTTTTAAAGAAACTCACAACAAACCTTCTATGACCCAATGAATGCCCATAGTACATTATTTTCATTAAGACCATGTTCATGAGTGTGATATTTAGTGATTAGCTATGCCTCAATCTAGAGCACTAATGTTTCCATTGTTCTGCCTCATTGATCTGAGGAGGCTACAAAAGGTACAGACCATTTAAAATAATCTTCAGAATGTTGTTTCTCAATGGTAATGTTCAACTAAAGATGCTCCTATAGTTCTGCATCGGATCCTTGATCTATGTTGCAGGGTGACATTTTTTTATAGACTGAGTCGTTTGACCTATATGACATTTGTCATATGGACACTGGCTCGAAGGGTGTTCAAAACTTTCACCCAGGTTCTTCGATCCTTGATGATCCTGGTTGATGGCCTGAATTGCCGTTTTGTAGCCAGTCATTTCGGGCTCATGCGTACATTGTTCTCTGTGCACTGGGCATTTGCAGGCACGGTATCATAGGGTGGTGGCGACCATCCTGAATGGATGGGGATCATGTCTCTTCTGGATCTATTGTGACCAGAGAGGGTACTATGTGGTGCAATGTGGCGTCCTCTGTATTCCCATTGGAATTGTTGGAGACTGAGTTCGGGATTGGTCCTCTCCACTGTGTCAATCCAAAGGTCCTTGTTCAGGGTGCAAATGAAGTGTTCGGCCTCTCTGTTCATTTGTGGCTACTGGGGCATGATTCAGGGGTTTCTTATTCCCAGATGTTCTCGAAGTTCTTTAAATTAAGATCCATGGAAAAGAGGCCCGTTATCTGTCTTGGTTTCTTCTGGGAGCCCGAACAGTGCAAAGACCTTTTCAAGTACTGGTGCTACATTGGTGAATGCGGTGGAGTTCCCTACTTCAACCATCAGATATTTTGAATAGACTTCCACCAGTAAGATAGTGACTCTTCCATCTGGGAAGCTCCCAAAGTCTAGACTCACTTTGGACCGGGAGTGGTGCAAGGTTCTTCAATTATGATGGGTGCCTGGACCTCTTGGGAGCTACTGAGTTGGCAAGCAAGGCATTGTGGCACCAGTTCATCCACCATGGCCTCTAGGTGGGGGAGACATATTTCCCTCCACATACACAGCTTCATCTTTGCGGTGCCTTGATGCCCTGCATGGGCCAACGTGGTTACTTGATGTTGTAGGCTTTTGGGGATCACCAGCCATTGACCCCGCAGTATGACACATTCTATTGTGGCACTGAGGTGATTGTGTGCTCTCCAGAGTTTTGTGAGTCTCTCTTTAGTAGGTCCCAACCAGTCATTGGCATCACATAGAAAGCCCTTCTTTTAGGTCTTCTGCAGGGGGGTCTTTTACCTTCACTAGCACTTCGTCAGTGGCTGTGGCATCTTTGATTTAGTGCAGCCTGAGCACCTTCGGGCCGCCTCCTTGTGACATCATACAGGCACATTCTTTTGCAGCTGTCAGTGTTCTCTTCAATTGATTGGGACTGAAGGAGTGAGAGGAAGTGTGGTGGATTTTTAAAACCTGGCCGATAGACTACGTCCATGCGGTTCTGTTGTCATTGGTTGGCCCAGCTTTCGATTCATGGTGGAGGGTGAGGTTCAGTGCCCCGGAACAGTGGAAAGAGTGAAAAACAACTAATCCTGAGCACTACTCTTTGTGTATTAGTGAAATTAAAGTCCAATCCGTCTTCTTTCGATTCCGTTGTTTATTCTTGAGATAGAGATATTTTCATCACAGGACAATATCCGTTCCTCCTTTACTCGTCACAATTTTCTTCAAAATAGCAACAATAGCCAACACGTGTTTCGTCAGATCTGACTTCATCAGGGCTATGGAAAAATTGTAGACAACATATGTCTGAGTCGCACTCGAAATGTTGAATGCGATCACTTCCACCATGTCACACATGTGTTCAGCGATCTCAGAGTGATTTATGTAAACTCAAACATGATAACACAAATTGTCACATAAACGACCTTAATACTGGACATATCACCGAAAGAGGGAATTGAATAAAATGCATTACATGTTACATAGAAAAACAAAAATGTTCTTACTGAGGCAGCACATCTCCAATTATTTCACTGACAACTGGGACACAGCCAGGTGTGAATTTTGATTGGTTACATAGGCCTGTGTCTGCTGTGGTTGTGTCCGTCTTGTTCATGTCCAGCATCTAGAAAAAGGATCTCAGACGTAATTTCCGAAAGAAGGTGTGTAATTCACCAGTGAGTGTAAACGGGTCCTCTCTGGGAGTGGGAACAAAGCCTAGTCCACCCTGTAGGACTGATTCTTCTGTTGGTGTTAGGGTCCTTTTAGACAGGTTTACTCCTAATTTTTCTTAGTTTGACTCCTTGTCCTGCGTTGTTCCTTGTCTTCTGACCATTGCACTTGTGTTTGCTCATTTTTTCACCTGCCCCTCTGCCCCTGCCTCTGTTTCAAAAGGAGGGCGTTGTGGTTGATGGTAGAAAGGGTGAGGTGGCGGTGGACCATGGTAGCCAGGATACCATGGTTGTGGTGCTACTGAGTTACCTGGCACTGGGTAATTGAACATCGGTAGAGTTGGTAGGATTCCTAGGCCACCTTGATTGTTCTTCCAGCTTCCATTGCTGGAATTGCTACTTGATCTCTTTGATCTGGCGGAGGTACTTGATCCATCGTCAGATGAGGTAGACGCGGAGCACACTCAGCCAATACTGTGATCACTTCCTATGACCATTAGTACAAGCAACGCCATCTTACCTCAAAGACACAAAAGAAACCATCAACCTAATTGAGCATATAAGGACACCGGGGGAAATCACCCTGCTAGTAACCCTCGACATGGAAGCGTTATATACCAACATTCCACAAGAAGCTACACTGAGAGTAGTTAAAAAAAGTCCAAGGAACCATGACTTGGCCACACCACAACCGGTAAATGTTATCCTGGAATGTGCAGAACTAGCCCCAAAGAATAACTTTTTTAAGTTCCAAGATCGATACTACCAACAAATGCATGGAACTTGTATGGGCAGCACTTTCGCTCCAAGCTTAGCATGCCAATACATAGCCAATTTTGAGGCAGAACACATCCACCAGCTTACAACCCCATAAAACCAGAAATAAAAGAGTGGAAACATTATATAGACAACATACTCATGTTATGGACAGGCACAAAAGAATGCTGCATGGAATTCCACACCTGGATTAACAAACAGGATCCTTTCCTAAAATTTACACTGACCGCCTCAAGTTAAGAGATCCCTTTTCTGGACCTAATAATCATCCTACAAGATGGAAATCTTTTCACCAAAACATGCAAAAGACCTACAGACCGAAACAGTTTACTAACCTACGACAGCTATCACACAAAAACCTTAAGACAGAATCTTCCATTTTGACAGTTTCTGAGGCTCAGACGAAACTGCAGCAATACCACAGATTACGAAACACAAACTGCAGAACTAGGCAACAACCTGGAACAGAGGAACTACCCGCAGAGAATCATAATGAAAGCGCAGAAACGCGCACCCTACATTTACCAGGAAGCATTACTAGAAACTCTTGAAAAACCAAATGATGAGACTATTAGATGTTTGACAACCTACACACCACAACAAAATCAAGGAAAGAAAATCCTACTAAAATACTGGAACATCCTGCTCGTAGGAGGGATGAAACTGGAGCGACCAAGATCTGCCTTCAGACGTACACAGAATATTAAAGACATGGTTGCGCACACAAGTCCACAGGGTAAAAAACTGTACAATCAGGGGGCACTGTGGAACCTCCCAAAAGTCAAAGGGCATTATCCATGCGGATACTGCAATATTTGCCCCCTACCAACACATGCCACAACTCTACAACTAAACAACCAGGAGTGGACACAGAAGAAACATACAAACTATAATACTAAAAACTGTGTGTACATGGTAAAATGTCCTTGCAAACTCCTCTATATAGGAATGATAACCAGAGCCGTGGGAACGAGAGTGAACAAACACAGAAGTAATATACGGTGCAAGAAAAACACCACTAAAATGAGCAGACACTACATCGAAACCGGACATACACCAGATCAAATGACCTCGACTGTCATAGAGTCCAATCCTTCATGGTCTAATAGGACACTATTTCAAAAAGAACAAAGATGGGTCTACCACCTACGGACAAATACACATGGTCTAAACGATGAAATACCGTGAAGTGAGGTAGTGTAGCCCAATGACCACCTCACCATCAACCTCTTCTCGTCCCAATTCTGAAAACAAAGTTACAAAATTATTTGTAAACTATTGGGACACACAAAACACAAAATACACATATGTGGTTTTTTCAGAATGCAGGCCACCTCAGACACTCCGCTTGAGGACAAAACCATGTATGTTGAATATTAGAAATGGGGCTCGACTATTCACACATAGTGAAAAATAACATATCACGATACCACTCAAAGATGGCACCTATGGTCAGACAATTGACCTACCAACTACACCACTCAAAGATGGCGCCCGTGCCCTATAAACCCATCTGCTTAGATCTACTAGTAAGTTTTTACTACCTGCACCACCAACCATCACACTTAGAAAAATGAAGAATTCATTATACGAACTAGCTGGTAACAATAGCTTGATAACAATAGATATCAAGAACTATGTCTACTCAAACACCCCATTACAAGATGGCGCCCACACATCACGTAACGCACTCTCCCATTAACATGTAATTAACTCATTGACTGACAACACACCTCCACTATATAAGGGAGAGGGGCCAACCTTCCCATTACCGGCGGAGACAGGGAGAGGCACGCAGGTGGATCTGCCCTGCTACTTTGGGAGAACAGTAAGTAAAATAGAAAGGGAAAACTGTTTCAGTATGTGAGGCAACATCTCTCTGGCTTTATTAGCACCTAGACTTTAAACAATTGTTTCTTGAAAACAAAGTCTCATTAATACATTACTGTCTTTTTTGTGTCAAACCTGCTAAAATGCAAGTAAGATCTGGTTTTATGCATAGTTCACTGAACCCACTTCCTGATAAGTGGGGCCCTATGAAGCCGTATACGTCTATGCAGAGCAGTGTGCCCACGGGCCTCCAAAACCATTAAATCATAAATCATAACGAAATGCGACAATTCTGTGCACTGTCAACTCCACCTAACTATACTCGGAAAATTTTCTAGCATGCGGGGATCGTCCCTGGACTCTGTATAGCAGCTATTAAGTTTTTTTTAGTCTTCAAAACAATGCAGTTTTATTTTTCAACAACAAACTTTATTGACAACAACAGCGGGATACAACAAAACCTTTTGACACTATTTTCTTTGCCTTCTCTCATTTCACAGGTCCTGAGTGCCCTCACTGATCTCATGAGGTCCTGACTCAAATATTAAGGGGTGATAAACATGATGTATTTTGTAAAAAACAAGGCAACGGTGTCTAGAGGTTTGCCATCAATGGTGGGGCATACTTTGCGGTATTTTCTACCTAGACAGCTATGGTTTATATAGTTACCTTATGAATGAACCCTTTTATAGAGTTATATCAACCTGGGTACTTTACCTAGGGGCACAGTATGAACGACAGAGTAAACATATGGATATAGAACTACATTGGCAAAATCTAATTATTGATCTTAAAACTATTAATGTATGTTTGTCAATATGCTGAGAACAATCATTTTGATTATTCACATCACTGTTATTATACATGCACCTATGCCAACCTATAGCGATAATACTCACGCTAAGGGTAAAGCACATCAGGCCCTCCAATGGAGGACAACCTATCATGACAAGATATTAACCATACTATACTGTTGTGCTACGCTTTCTCTCTTTTCAGAGACACTACTCCCTTCTACAAAATTGGTGGCACTGGTTATTTTAGGCTTCCACTGATACTGAAATTGACCTTCCTTTAGTCCTGAAGAAGCGCTTTGAATCTCCTTTTGAGGCCACATACAGCGGGAAACATGTTGACCGTTATATATGTCCATTAGGGACATATATCCAGCTACAGAGGGACATAATATCCTCTAGAACCCCACTACACACTTTGTTTTAGCAATGACAGAGCGATCACCCTAATAAATAGTACCCACTCTCCCTCCAGTCATTTCTTAACACACCACTTCAGACTTTACTGACACCCAAACTGCTTCTCATCAAAAGATCTCAAATAAAGAGACCCTTTGGGGGACCGGAAGGGCATTGCAGTGATAGCCCGGCGAGGAGCAAAGCCCAAATGATGAAGCATGAGATCCTTCGGCGTGGGTGAGGGCATTATGATGAGTACTCACTGTCCCCCACAGAATAAATAGCACACAAAAAAAGTTTCTTCCTCTTTCATCCTTTACAAGGAACAGTGACTCCCTTTATGTACTAGCAACAACAATGTAGGCTGCAGTCACCATTTGTGGCCTTGGGGTTGCTGCACACTACACGCAATGTGTATGCGAACACAGTTTCCCTGCCTGGTGGCTGTAGGTATGCCATAAGGGTGCGACCACAGGGTATCAAGAAGTTAAGTCACAGTGTGGCAAGGACTGACCCCTAGCCCTGATGAAGTTACCCATAAGTATTAACAGGCAATGAAACATGTTGGCTTCATGAAAAAGACGAAGTACGACAGTGGTTCTTTGTTTTTAATGTTAGCAAACATACAGCAGTGAATACATTTGGAAACAGTTCTAGTGTTTGTTTAGCTCATTTTTAGTGGGTTTGAGCTACACAATTGATGTTGGTGGCTCTTACTCTGGGGTCGGGTTTTTTCACCAATTTAGTTGGGCACATTTGTTTCACATCATTTTTGATTTTAGTAGGAAGGTTACCAATGATGATAAGTGGAACACACTGATGAGTACCTGTCAGTAGTTCCCTGGTGGTTGTTTCCATGAGGTACCTTCCCACGTCCTACAAACTTTTTTAGTGGTGGGGTTGTAGGAACTTGTGGCCAAGAAACATACATAGGATATGTTCTGGAGAGATAGAGACAGACTAGAGTGCTTTTAAAGGAAGGGGATAGTAACACCCTGTAAGTACAGCAAAGTGTTGCTAGTACGGGAAGTATTCTCAACATTATGGGGGCGGGGGATGTTCAAGTTGTCCACTCTTTTTATACACCAAAATCCTATTTTTTTCAGGCATAGTGTGTCTGTACTCAGCCAAAACTAGTTCTGTCCTCACTGGTGCAGCTTCCTGGCAGGAGGTGGAGCCAGCATTGTTGAAGGTAGACCAGATCCATTCAGGTGAAAGGAAATCTCCTCTCCCTACTCTAAATGCAGCCCAGGTCTATTCAGCCCATCCCTCATCAGACATCTGCGGCCGCTGCCCCTCTCCAGCCCCTGTCATCCAAAAGCCAGACATGCAATACACAAACCTAGCAGAGGCACCCTGGATGGTTAGGCGAGAAAATACTTACTTTCTAAAAGTGGTATTTTCAAACACAGAATGTAAAAATCACCCACACTAAAAGATGCACTTTAACATTCTGAGTTTAGGCATACTAAACTTTATTTTTCTACCTGGTTCCGAGGGCCAATTACGTTTATAAGATGTTATAAACAAACTCTCCATTGTGTCCTATGGGAACAGGTAGCCTTTCAATAGTGAACATCTAAATTGGCAGTATTTCACTATCAGGTTCTGTCACACTCATCAGGGCATGTCCTAACTTTCACTTACAATGCGACCTGCCCACGGGGGTACCTTGGGCCTACATTAGGGGTGACTAATATGTAGTAAAGGAAAGGTTTAGGGACTGGCAAGTGTGTGCACTTGCCAAGTCGACATGGCAGTCCCAGACTGCACACAGGCTCTTCAATGGCAGGCCAGAGTTACAGTTTACAGGCTGCTTCTGTGGGTGGCACGATCAGTGCTGCAGCCCACTAGCAGCATTTGATTTACAGGCCCTGGGCACACAGTGCACTATACTAGAGTCTGACAAGTAAATCATATATGCCAATCATGAAATCATTAATCCACAACAACAATTTACAAAGGGAGCACTTGCACTTTGGCACTGAACAGTAGTGGCAAAGTGCCCGAAGCATCTAGACCAGCAACACACAGCAAAAACCCAGGAGGCAACAGAAAAAATGGAAGGGAGACCCACGCCAATGGTGCCAGGTCTAACAGTCCTCATTTATTAGCCTCTCACCATTCACTCACCCTACTCTGCTGAAGGTCTACTAAAAGTCATTTGACAAACTAGCGCATTCACATATTCAAACACACGATCCATCTACTGGCTAACGCCTCATATATTCCCATCCAGCATCCTAACTTACACAACTGGTGTATCCCCCTGACATACTCACATCCACATCTCAGTTCCATGTTCCATATCTCTATTAACTTCTGCATATTAACAACTACCTTTCTCAGTAAATCAGCCCTATCACAGCCATCTCCCACTGTAGTACTACAGACTTCAGCTCTCATCTCCCACCAGCCTCTAACCTTGTCTAGCTGGTTCTACCTCAATCACATCTATCTATACCTAGCATACCTCACCCTGGCTTTAACATGTTTTTCAAGCTTCTACACTCTGATATCCATACCTCAGCATTTAAAGCAATTCCCATTGTAATAATGAGGATACTCTACGTATCCTATACAAGCAATACCTTTGACGTTAACTCCTCCATTCCAATCTGATCTAAATTGTAACATGATCTGCCCCTATTATGTATGAGTCTCCCCTCCATGTACACAATGGAAACACAACTCACTTTCACCTCTACCCTTGTTTATCTAGATCAGGCGCTCCAACATTAACCTCTCCAAAAACATGTGCAGGTATGCCTCACATTTCAACAACCATCACTTCCCTTGCCTGTCAATTTCAAACATGTGTAACACAGGCTCCTTACCACCTGCACAGCAGACGTGCCAACAACACTTCTGTGGTCTCACAGTCAGAGATAAGGTTATCTCCATGCACATGTTGTTCTCATGCATTATGCTTACAATAGCATGGCACTTCTGTCAATACCCTGACCATTTATTCCTCACATGTCCCTGATGAAAGGAGCATAACCATGCATCTAATTATTCTGGTGCGTATGCATCTTTAAACACTGAACAGTGGTTTTGTGTGTCTCACAACCTAAAAAAGGGGCAGCAGGCTAAAATACTTGCACATGCATGGGTAGATAGGTTGTGCGACAAGGCATATATTCACCCCTCCTTGCTGCTGTCTGGCTTTTAACTGCCCAGCCTGGTCAGGGAAGACCACCTCAAGGATGTGCCACGTTAGGGCTCAGGGTGCGGCATGCGCCCCTCTTGCCTGCAGGTGAAAGGCTCAGCTGGGCTCTCGCGATCTTCCAGGTCCAGCCTCTCAAATCCTGCCACCGTTTCCTGCAGTGGGCACTGCACTGACTTTTAACCCCCACGAAGCGTACCTTAAGAAAGATGGTCTTCCACAGGTAGACCTTCTGATGGGCGTTGACCTGTAAGGATGACATTGTGACAGTCCCTTGGTTCACATACAGCATATACATAAACAAATACTGATAAACATAGGTCATGAACAGCTTGCCCATACTGTCTAAGCAATAGCAAAGTGATATTCTGTGCACTTCCCCAGTGTTCATTGATGACTCTCTCCCATGAGAATAGTCATATGATGTTAAAACCAGAACATACACTTCTGTAGCAATGTACTTGCCCAGAACAGTTACATACACGCTTTGCAAGTTTTAAAATCATATTTAAATATTTGTCTCTAGAATTCCTAATGCCAAAAGTGCATGATTATTGCACATGTAAACTGTCAATGCTTTCTGATCAACACTTATCTGCTCTTCTGGTTTGCCATAGAGCTGCCTGTACAGGGGCAGGTGCGTGTCCAGGTGCATCTGGTCTTTCTCAGCTGTGAAGGCTGGGGCCCTGCACCCTGTACCGCGATACATAGTAGCTCCTACAGGATGTGAACAGCAGTCAAGAGATGGGTAGGTCCTGCAATCATGCAGTTAGTGCAGGCAAGTGAATTCTCTAGGTAACTGCCAGACGTTTATCTAGACAACATAGGTAGTCTTCAGTCCATGCGGTCCAAGCAATTCATTGACGTTGGTTGCATTTGCTGAAACCATCCAATGCATTCCATTGCTTTCTGGCAACACGTCTCTTGCACGGTTAAAAAAAGTATCACCGAACCGCAAGTTACTTTGATACATGACTAATGGAATTTTACCACATCGGTTTACACATGATGCGGACACAAACTGAGATCCGCACCTGTCACCATAACAACTGTCAGCCAATGGCTGTGTCCGATTCGATTATGATGCGCCTACCGCGACCTTTGATAAGTTGGCCTGGGATGCAAATACTTTTGTAAATGTTGTGGGTTTAGAATATTATGTGCCTGGATGCAGCATTTTTTCTGCTGAAAGGGACATCTAACTGAAACTTGTACACTCCCAAGATGACCTAACCTTGAGGGCCACCTAACACAGTGATTGGTAGGTAGGCTAATCCCAGCATGAATAAAAAACGACTCCATTTTGCCTCTTAGGGTTGTTCCCAGTCAATATGCATATTTGGTGCATTCCAAGTACAGTGTTTACCTAGTTGCTGCATTACAGGACACTGTGACCCAGTGTGCAATCTGTGTGATATGAGCCTGGAAAGGTGGTGTGTGTTTCAAGTCCTGGATACTACATTTCCAGAGGAATGATTACACCGTGGCATTAAGCAGCCACATAGGCTTAGCTCTGATATGTGAGTTTCGAGGGTATCTTTATGTGGTACACTTAAGTGTACAATTGCATTTTCTGGAACTTCTACATTGTAAATGGTTTGTGTATGTAATTGTTTGTGTTATGCAGACATGTCAACATGACTGTGTCCCCCTGTGACATTAGCGTGCATAATTTACATTGTGATACTCTATTTGTATGTGGTATCCCAGATGTCAAGCATTACATGATCCTATTGTGTGTACAGATCAACCATATAATTGATCTCACATACATAAGTCTAGGCTTTTTGGCATGTGAGATTTCAAGTATGTCCTGCTTGCTTAACCAATCGCAGGCACTGCTGAAGATTACCCAACTACACTCTAATTGCTGTGTCACCAAACCTTTCAAATCTGTTTACCAATGACCTGTGTGCTGTGATATGTATCTAAGGTTACCATTGTTAATTGAAATGTGTCTCTTCAGTGATATGGAGCTTTATGTGTGGTTAATTTCTCTTTACTGTTGGTCTAAGTGCCTGTTACTTGGTACATTGTGAACTAACACCAACTGTGTATAACTCTACACATAGGTATTGCAGATGAGGCAGCAGACAGCCTCCTGTGTACAGGCCAGTTACAGACCTGCAAACATTGGAAGAGCAAGATATCATCAAGAAATACCATCTCACAAGGGCAACAATTGATGAGTTGTGCCAGCAGTTGTCACCTCATTTACGGCCGCAGTGCAGTTATCCAAGAGCACTAACCTCCAAAGTGAATGTGATGGTAGCACTGCATTTGTTTGCCACAGGAACATTCCAATACACAGTGGCAACATCAGGTGGGGTGTCCCAGCCCATTTTCAGTAATGTTCTTCAGGATGCGTTGCAGGCATTGACCCATTACGTGGACTACTACATCAAGTTTCTTAAACCTAGAGAATTGACCAACATCAAGGGGGATTTCTATGCATTAGGACAGATACCCCATGTAATTGGATCTATTGATGGCATTCATGTTGCGTTGATACCAACACAGGCCAATGAACAAGTGTATCAAAACAGGAAATATTTCCACTCCATCAATGTCCAGGTGGTGTGTTTGCCTGATGTGCATTTTACACATCTGTGCCCATTTCCCTGGTTCTGCACATGATGCATATATCCTGCGTAACAGCTTCAACCCACATTTGATGAGTCAACTTGCACCTAACCTGGCATGGCTTGTTGGTAGGTGATGTTGTATATGAATGTTGTAGTGTGTGTTTGTATGTCAGATAGTGATATGTTGTTTGACAACTGAAACTTTTTCTGTGTTTAATGTAGGCGACTCTTGATACCCCAACCAGCCATGATTACTGACACCGCTGCGAAACCCAGTCACCCCAGCAGAAGTGCACTTTATTAATGCCCATGGCTGAACCAGGCGGATAATGGAGCAAATGTTTGTCCTCCTGAAGTAAAGATTTTGCTGTCTGGACAAGACGAGAGGAGCCCTCCAATATGCCCCAGGAAAGGTATATCAGATAATGCTGCTTGCTACAGAACATAGCAATACATAAGGACATTCCTCCTATAGTGGAAGAAGGGGACAAGAAGGTGCAACCAATGAAGGATCCAGGACTGGGCAATCATGACAGTGGTGATGCTGATGATGGTGAAGGAGTGGATTTGAGACAACAGTTTATCCACAACTTTTTCACATGACTGTAAGTATGCATTTTGAGTAGGTGACTAACCCCCATTGCTTGGAGTTGTGTAGCTAGTGGACAATGTGTATGAATGCTTGAGAGTATTGGATAAGTGTCCTGAAGTTTTTTCAAAGAATGGTTTAAGAAAAGTTTAGATATACATTGACATTGTTTCAGTGAAGCCTGGCTAGTGTTAACAATCACATTGCTGTGCTTGAGATGTCATACTTCTTCGACTTGTGTTACCTTATTTCTAATTGCTAAACTCTGTTCTTTATGCTTTTTTACCAGGGTACATTGGCATGTCATCTACAGAGTGGACTTGTAGAGTTGTGACCTCATCAGATGATTCTGTGACAGACGCCGACACAGAAATTTTGCTGAACTCCCTGGCACACACTTCCTTCAGACCTGATTAGTGCCACTCAGTACTGTATGACATAATCCAAGTTTTTAATCCTGCATCATGTTGGATCTGGCCAACAAAAATGTGTTCCACATTGAGGTGTGAAAACACAAGGAGATGATGGACAGTACACTGAAACTTTTCAGACACTCACCCCAGGCACAGATCTGGGTTGAATCCATCATTATTCTTTAGCTCACTTTGCCACCTCAGTTCAGACCCAGCTATATGCAAATCAGTCTTGACCCTGTGCCTCATGGGGACAGTCGACCCTGAACTGCCAAGCCAGGTCTTCCCTGAAACAAGCATCCTGGGACCATTGAGGTGTGCCTTGCCTGATAACACACATTCAAACAAGTTCAAATCAAAGTCTGACCATGATGAACTAGTTGGCTAACAATGATTGTTTACTGGGCTGGCAAGCTGTGATAGCTGTGTAAACAATTGACTTCCAGTGAATATGTCCCATATACTACAGTATGTCTGATAGCCTGGTTGTGCATATCAATCTTGATGTGCAAAAGTTAATTTACTCACTGGCACTTGGCACTTAGTTTTCTACTTATAAGTAATTGATTACCTAGGTTGTTGACACTTTCAGCCGTATGATTAGATGGGTGATGACAATATTTACATTTTGAAGTCCAAGTCCCAACATGAACTAGTATTGCTGTGTAAAGTGGTTTATTTATGAAAACATAGTGCAAATTTGAAGCCACACAATGGTAATGTGCTCATAACAAAAAATAAAGTGCAGATTGGAGTTGGTGGTGTTTGTTGATTAAATTCATTATAGACAGCCACAGGTATTCAAGTCCAAAGTTAAACTTTGACCCCCCATCAGATGTGGGACAGGTATTTTGGACAGTCAACAAAGTGAACACTTGCAACACCATGGGTGATATCAAGGGCACCTTTTTCACTTCCTGGGGGTGGTGTATTGCCATCCGACTGTCACAGATCTTTCCTCGGACGCCCCACCCCATGGTTGGATGGGGGAACCACAGCTGCAGGCTCCTGGGGCACTCTCCGTCTGACTCAACATCCCAAGTGTGGCTTGTGTAGATATAGTAGCAACATATGTAGAAGGCACACAGAGAGGGGTACTTAGGTGAGTAGCTATCTGGCGGAGGCTGGTATCAATTTCCAGCAGCACCCCAGTAAGGTTGTCCATTTGGTCATTGATCAGGCCCGTGCTTTGTTTAGCTCAGCCTGCAGGTGTTTGCTGTTTCTGAGGATTTTGATTGCCTGGCCCATTTCTCCCTGGTACCTCTCATAAGCATTGAGTACCCAGGAAAGGTTCGAGTGATCATCAGCAGCACCACCTGCTCGACAGCATGGATCCACATGACCCCTCCCATCAGTCGTACCTCCATGAGCATGCACAGTGGGAGGTGGCACAGTCAACCCTGAGCCTCCTTCCTCATTGACTGTGGTGTTGTCTTCAGTCAACTCCAGAGTGCTCTGGGTTGCTGTGCTGTTGTCATTGGCTGTGGCTGCTGTGTCTGTCAGGGTTGGGGTCAGATGGCTGTCGGTAGCTGAGGCAGGCATAGTCGCATTGGATCCTGCTGAGCTGCTGGTGCTGTCTGCTGACCCAAACCTGATGGGCCAGGTTGCTCCTCCTCATTCGAGGATGATTGAGAGTCATCAATGCCGGGGAGCTCATTGTCAGCTGGAGTTTGGGACTGGCTGCCATCATTGGGCACAGCAGTGTATTTTACTTGACCACGACTCCCATCAAGGCCTTGTGCTCCAAACACCATGGAGCCATTTTGACAGGGCATTTCCAATCACTGTCAGGTAGCCATAGGCCCAGATGAACAGGTTGTACTGGGTGGGAGGACGAGTCTTTGCTGTCATATGTGAATTCCGAGCCGGGGAAAACACAGAGCATATTGAGTTGCCTCCTGTCCAAGAGGAGGTGGACTGACAACGATTGATTTGTTGCCAAATGGAAACAGAGGCCCGGGTTGTTTTGATGGTGTGCACCCTTTAAGGTAGCACTTTCTAAAGTGCAAGTACCGGAACACTGAAGGATTGGTTTTGACTCTGAGTTAGAGATCCATTGATGAGAAACAGGCGTTGAGATATTTCTTTACCCTTGTCCCGAGGACAAGCTAAAAGGGTCCACGTTGACAGCTTTTTTGATAGAGGAGTCCCATTAATACAAGTGTGTTAAATTATTCTAAGCACATTTTTGAAAAGATAGAGAGGTGTGATACCTCGTGTGCCAGAAGTACTACCTTCAAGTGCATCACTCAGATAGCATGAGTGAACACTAGTGTTGTACATTTCTTGTTAGGGTATTGGAGAAACTGTGTTGTGTGTATATATATGCATATTTGTATGTTTTTATGTAGGTATATGTATATATTGTTGTACGTTTTTTGATCAAATTATTTTTTAAGTGAATGGAGGGCCAGAGACTGGTCCAATGGCATGTGTGTGAAATTAAATCATTTGAAATTTGTGTTTAAAACCAAAAGACAACTTTAGGGTAATTAATTGTGCCTAAGTCGAAAATAAATTTGAGATTCATCCCTCCGTACTTTCTTGTTATTCATCTATTTGATGTCCTTTGCCCAGGTATAGGAGGGTCATTTGGGCATACCCCTGTTTGCTTCCTTTGTCACTATAACTCCCAGCATGCCTGGTCCCACATACTCTTCACAACCAGCCCATCAGGAACAGTGGTTTCCGGATGGCGAGGGAAAGTGTACCGGCAAGATGGCTGACACTGGTGCCCGGTGTCTGACTTGACACTGACTCCCATCAAGGCCTTGTGCTCCAAACACCATGCAGCATTGTCAGCCATTTTGATAGTACATTTCCACCAACTGTCAGGTAGCCATTGGCCCTTGATAAACTGGTTGTGCTGGGTGGGAGGGATAGTCTTTGCTGTCACAACAAATCCAATCATGTGTGATCCCACACACACTGTTCCCACCCAGCCAAACCAGCCCACCAAGAAGAGATGTTTCCTGACAGTTAGGGGAAGTCGAGCGGCTAGATGGCTGACACTGATGCCTGGTGTCTGAGTTGACCACAACTCCCATCAAGGCCTTGTGCTCCAAACACCATGCAGTAGTGTCAGCCATCTTGCCAGTAAATTCCAACTCAATGTCAGGAAAGAAGAGTTCCAGGTGGACCGATTGGGCTGAGTGGGAGGAGGATTGTTTGATATCACTACATCTCTCAGCAGGCCCTGTACTACACACACTCTTCCAAGCCTGCTCAACCAGGCCATCACGTAGAGTGGTTTCCTGACAGTGAGGGGAAGTGTACTAGCCATATGGCTGACACTGATGCCAGGCGTTTAACTTGACTATGACTTCCATCAAGGCCTTGTGCTCTACACACCATGCAGAAGTGTCAGCCATTTTGGTAGTACATTTCCTCTCTCTTTCAGTTAGCCATAGGCCCAGATGAACTGGTTCTGCTGGGTGGGAGGAGGAGTCATTGCTTTCACTACAACTCCCATCATGACTGGTCCCACACACACTCTTCCCACCCAGACCAACAAGCCCACCAGGAAGAGTGGTTTCCTGACAGTGAAGGTAAGTGTACTGTCAAGAGGCTGACACTAATGCCTGGTGTCTGAGTTGAGCACAATTCCCAGTTGTTTAATGGAAACATAATTCAGATATAATGGTAAATTTTACTACTGAGATACATGTACAAAGTGTTGCATCGGAGATACGTTGAGAATTACAGTGATGATTAAGTGGACTTATTCTGTCCAGTTGTAAAGAGTTGGTGTATTGTGGACTATTCAATGCACTGAACATAAGTCGAATTGAGCTATTTTATGTGACTTAAAATTAACATTGTGAGGACGTCTCAGGGCACAAGTAGGTCTCTAGGTTCCAGTTTTGTACATTTGTCCTAAGGTTGCCATAGTTGACAATATAGACTATCCTCTGCCGGTTCATCTAGAATCTACAGCTTGGATTTAGAGGCAATCCAATAACAACCAGGGACATTAAGAGGAAGGGATGCTTGTGCAGATCAATCATTGATGGTAGTGAGGTGAAATTGTGTAGCCACAAAGGTCAGCTGACATTTCACATGCCAAAACATATATTGACCTCTTGCGTGATATTGGGGTGTTCATTATACAAGGATGTTCAAGTTAGAAAGTAACAGTTGGTGGAACTAAGGGGCATATTACCAAGGGTGGCGATAGGCCATTATCGCCGGTTTAGTGGCCGTTTTCGGCCGCTAAGCGGCGATAATTCTATCGCTCTATTAGCAAGCTGTCGCTAACTGATGTTAGCAACAGCTTTTAGGCGATAGCGAGCTGTTTGGGGCCCGCTTTGTAGGTCAGCGATATTTATCGCTAATGACATGTAAAGTGGGCGTACCCAACCTTTTAGCGACTGAAAGCAGTCGCTAACGTCGCTATCGCCTATTAGCAAGGCAGGCGTAGCAATGGAAATATTCCCGCTATCGCCAAAAACCAATGCCTGCTCAGACCAGTTCTTAGCCATGTTATTCAATGGGAGGTGGATAACATGGCTAAAAACATTTCAGCGCTAATGCGTGAATATCACTCAGCGATATTCACGCATTTCGCCGCTATCCCTGGATATTTTAGCACAATGGAGAAAAACGTTGCTAATTGCATGTTTTCTCCGCTAACATATCCAGCGATAGGCAGCGATAAAAAAATCGTCGCTAAGCCTATTTGGAGATAATTATCGCTACTTGTTGGTAATATGCCCCTTAGTCTCCAAATGTTTGTAAATGTACATCTATCCCTAGATTGGCCGTCTTGATTATGAAAATGTGTTCATTACTACACCCGATTACTGACAATATTTTTCTTTTTCACTTTAGTTGATCGTTTTCTATATTTTGAGGGTTTCTTCACAGTCCAAGAGCCTCTCTGTGTTAAAGCCCGTACTTTGCACCCAGCCCACCTCATAGGTGTCATTTAACCCAATATTGTAATGTTATCTGTCAAAACTTTCTGGACTTCTATGTTACTTTTCTTCGATAACTAGATAAACTCCTGCAATTAAATAACTCCTTTTACAAATTACTTCGGGTCCATATGTTGTCGGCCTCTAGTGCCTGCAAAGTTTTGATGAATAAGAAGGGTAGGGGCAATGGAGAGATCCTTTAGAGAGAATAAAGTAAGATCGATGAAGTAGTGCCTCAGGAGAAATCTGAAGACAGACTAAAGTAAGAATTATGAAATTGTGCCTCAGGAGTCCAAACCATTGACTTTAAATAACGCAGCTCCAGTGATCACTCTTGGTCCTCTGAAGAAGAAAGCACATTACAAATGTAAGTAACCACCAACTCCTTATCTTAGCTTCTGTATTTAGAGCAATGTAATGTCCTATTAAGAGCAGGAACCTAATGTATATGTAGTTTTGCTTATTAGATCCCCTAAACTGTAGTCTTTCGTCAGTTCACTGTATCTGAGAGTTAAATAAAACATTCACTAAAATTCACTTGGACAAAGTCAATCATCATCTATAGGTTATCATTTTCTGCAGTTACACACGTGTCCTTTTTCTGGTCTCAGTCACAGTATTATTAGGAGGCAGACATGTGGAAATAATATCACTTCTCGCAAAAAATAGATATAATTGCTATTAGATGACAGTAGACCAAAAACGTACATTTTGTGAATATTTAATTTCATAAGCCTGTCATAAAGCTATGCCTGACATCGTCGTTTAAAAAAATAAGAAAAAAATGACACCTTTGACGCTTTTGTCTGCCATGGTTTAGGGGTCGGACTGTATATGTATTGCACCAATAGCAATGATATTTGAAGGGACACTCACACCAACTGACGTGCAAAATGACTTCTACACCAAGCGACCTGAGCAGAGAGAACTTTTGTACAGCTGGTGGAAAATGCCAACAGTGTGAAAATTTACTTTCGAAACTGTATCTGTGAGATAGCCATAATCCAGAAATTCAGATACAAAACTAAAATTGTGAAATCAATGCAAACCAGTCAAAGGTGAGGATGTCGGTGTTTGATACTGAGGCATTGACAAAGTGCCTGAAAACAAGTGATGTTGTCAAGATTCTGCATCATTTTCTTGAATATTCCCCTCAGAGTCCGAAATCAATGTTATAAACTGGGAATAGACACTAACTCCAAGCTTCCACTCCATCCTCTGGGTGATGCAACCTATGGGGATTTACGAGATTTCTAAAGCAGGACCTGTGGTGCATTCAGGGTCACAGCATTTTATTTGTTTGCTTTATAGCTGTAAATATAAACAGATAAACCATACATTTAAAAGTGAATATGAAAAGAATACATAACCCGTAGCATTTACATACTCAAAATTGCATACAAAATCCAACATTGTATTAATCTAAAATGAGTTTAAACAGCTATAACTGTTAAACAGTGGCTTAATTATCTAGGAAAGTAGGCCAAATGTGCAGTGCATCTACATCTCAAATCTTGAATTATTTCCATATCCGACCTAGTTCATATTAGGACAGTTTAAGATTAAGATATGTATACATCGAGTGCTCAGCTGTGCGAAGCTAATGTACAGTCAAAGGCACTGGAAGCAGAGGTGCGGAGGGTGCAGCTGCACCTCCTAAATAACCATCCTGAAGTTCAAGAGGTGAATGAGCAACGAAGAGGCCTTCATATTTTGTTTTGATCTTGTCACGTTCGTTATGAGTTCAAAGACAAAGGTCAAATGTCAGGTGATCTTCTGATTAACTTTTTATTCGGCTGTTTTGCTGTTTTTTCTCTGACTGAGAAGTGAGAGGATTTTGTAAAATGAAATATATCTTGGTGTGGTACAGGAGTGTGAAAGAAAAGGCTGTATGTGGGTGTCAATTTCATTCTAGCACACAAGAACACTCAAATATCTGGAAATCAATTGTACAAATATTTTAAAATATATCAAAGTATATCAGCCATTAGGAATGCAAATATGAGGCATGTTTCTTTTGTAATTCCTAATTGTGATGGAAACAAAGGGGTATATTTACTAGGAAACTGTTGGAGTGCAGCGTTCAGCCAAGAATTCTAACGCCGCGCTCCGACAGTTTCCAAATGCAGAGATGCGCCCTATTCACAAGAATACAGCACACCCTTCCCTTTTCCTTAGCGCTGGCGCTAAATGTAGCTGCCTGGCGCCACAGCAGGTACTCTTGCACCATTGTGCAAGGCTGCCTGCGTTGCAGGGAAAGATTATTTAAGGTGTAGAAAGCTGTCCCTTCCTGCACATAAACAATCATTAATGGTGGTATGTAACTCCTATGCTGCTGCACACATAGAAGCTACTACTCATAATTGTTTGTTTATGAATGTTTATGTGAGGGAATGGACGCCTTCCTGCACATAAACGATCAATGCCGTTTTGCACAATGCAGCACACACAGAAACATCAAAAATGAGGAGAGATAAAGCATTTCTCCTCGTTTCACCATGTTAAGACCAGGTGTTCCTTGGTATCAATCGGTGTTTCGGCAGAATGCCCACCGCAACACCCATTGCCCACCCCTTTCAGACTAAGTGTAGCGTGAAAGGGAGCCTTATTCACAAGGCGGCGTTTGTCGCTAACAGCTGCCTTGTGAAAATGGCAAAGCCCCTATCGCCACAGAAACATCGGAAACAGTGATGTTTCTGTGGTGATAGGGGCTTGTAAATATGCCCCAAAAATATTAATAGAATGAAAACAAAGCAAGACACTTTTCGTACTGATGTGTAAAATATCAATATTTACTGACATCCTGTTTCCATAGATTATTGTTTATGCACTATATAGTATTATCAGCAAAACTGCTTGCATGTGCCAATTCAGTGTCCCTTTCAATGCAAATTGTGCTGTCTCTAAACTACAGTGCGCTACTAAACCACGCTTTAACAATATATATGCAACAGTGTGCTACAAATGCACCAGCAGCTACATACCACCCTCCTGCTGAATGGGCGTGTCTCATTTCCTACACCTATTTCGTGTGTGATGCTTGGATTTTTCAAAATCCCTATGACTTTAGTGAAGTAACATTGATGGCAGCACCCCCACTCTGAAAATTGTTCCAGCACCACTGTGTACAATTGATTAAACCAGTGTATAACATTGAAAAAGAAGTACATAGTTAATCAATACATGATTACATTGTAGACTGCTATTTATAATAATGCAGCATCTGCATCATTTTGGGTGTTGTATGTCAGAATATTGTGGACATATATATAGTGCTCCAGTAATACCGCAGCAAAAATATTAATCGCCAAAATATTGTCAATTAAGTCAAGTCAAGTCAGAGAATTTGTATAGCGCACTACCTACCCAGAGGGTCTCAAGGCGCTTAGACAGGGGAGGAGGATTACTTGTCAAATATCCACGTTTTAAGTTGCTTTCTGAAAGCTAGGTGGTTCTGGGTAAGGCGAAGGTAAGCGGGGAGTGAGTTCCATGTTTTGGCAGCCAGGTATGAGAAGGATCTGCCTCCCATGGTGGTCTTGTTGATGCGAGGTATAGTGGCGAGAGCTTGGTTGGAGGAACGTAGTTGGCGGGAGGGGGTGTAGAAGGACATTCGTGAGTTGAGGCATTCTGGTCCGATGTCGTAGAGTGATTTGTGTGTGTGGGTTAGCAGTCGGAAAGTGATCCTCTTATTGACGGGTAGCCAGTGGAGGTCTTTAAGGTGACCAGAGATGTGTTCGTTGCGTGGGATGTCTAGTATGATCCTGGCTGAGGCGTTTTGGATTCGTTGGAGTTTCTTCTGGAGTTTAGCGGTAGTTCCCGCGTAGAGGGTGTTTCCGTAGTCCAGTCGGCTCGTGACCAGAGCATGGGTGACTGTTTTCCTTGTTTCGGTGGGGATCCAGCGAAATGTTTCTCTGAGCATGCGAAGGATGTTGAAGCAGGAAGAGGATACGGCGCTGACTTGTCTGTTCATTGAGAGTGAAGAATCCAGGATGACGCCTAGGTTCCGTGCGTGGTCTGTCGGGATGGGTGCTTTTCCGAGGGCTTCCGGCCACCAGGAGTCGTCCCATGCAGAGGGGGATGTCCCTAAGATGAGGACTTCTGTTTTGTCTGAGTTCAGTTTCAGACGGCTTTGTTTCATCCATTCGGCAACTTCTTTCATTCCTTCGTGTAGGTTAGTTTTGGCGGTGCTGGGGTCATTGGTGAGAGAAAGGATTAGTTGAGTGTCATCCGCGTAAGAGATGATGTTGAGGTTGTGTTGGCGGGCGATGGCCGCGAGGGGGCTCATGTATACGTTGAAGAGGGTGGGGCTGAGTGAGGATCCTTGTGGTACGCCACAGATGACTTCAGTGGCCTTGGACTTGAATGGTGGGAGGCGGACTCTCTGGGTTCTTCCGGTGAGGAACGAGGTGATCCATTCAAGTGCTTTTCCTTGGATTCCGATGTTATTGAGACGTTGTAAAAGGGTGCTGTGGCAGACCGTGTCGAATGCTGCAGAGAGGTCGAGGAGGATGAGGGCGACTGTGTCTCCATTGTCCAGCAAAGTTCGAATGTCGTCTGTTGCTGCGATGAGGGCGGTCTCAGTGCTATGTTTTGCTCGGAAGCCAGATTGTGAGGAGTCGAGGGATTGGTTGGCTTCGAGGAAGGCGGCGAGCTGGTTGTTGACCGCTTTCTCGATGACTTTGGCCGGGAAAGGAAGGAGTGAGATGGGGCGGTAATTTTTGAGTTCGGTGGGGTCCGCTGTGGGTTTTTTCAGAAGGGCGGTGAGTTCAGCGTGTTTCCAATCTTCCGGGAAGGTGGCGGAGTTGAAGGAGCAGTTGATGACGTCTCGGAGGTGCGGTGCTATGACGGAGTCTGCTTTGTTGAAGATGTGGTGAGGACATGGGTCTGTGGGGGATCCTGAGTGGATGGAATTCATCAGGCGGATTGTGTCCTCAGTGGAGATTGGGTTCCAGTTGTTAAGGGTGTTCATGGGGGGAGAATGTTCAGCAAATGGTCGGGTGTGTTGGTCTCCGGGTTGGTTGTCGAAGCTGTTGTGGATGTCTGCAATCTTGTTGTGGAAGAATGAGGCTAGGGAGTTGCAGAGGGCTTGGGAGGGGGTGATGTCGTTGGAGTTAGCTGAGGGATTGGTAAATTCCTTGACGATGTTGAAAAGTTCCTTGCTGTTGTGGGCGTTGTTGTCAAGTCGATCCTTGAATGCTGTTTTCTTGGCCTTTCGGATAAGTTGGTGGTGAGTGCGGGTGGCGTTTTTGAAGGCGTCCTTGGTGCAGGTGGTTGGGTCTTTTTTCCAAGCTTTTTCAAGGGAGCGGCAGAGTTTCTTGGACTTCTTAAGATCATCGTTGAACCATGAGGCCTTCTTGCTGCCAGGTTTGCTTTGACGTTTTTTCAGTGGTGCTAGGATGTTGGCGGTGTTGGATAGCCATAGGGTGAGGTTGGCGGCGGCTTCGTTTGCGTTAGAAGAGTGGACTGGAGTGTTTAGAAGGAGTGATGTGGAGATCTGGTCCGTGGTGATTTTGTTCCAGTTTCTCTGCAGAGTTGGTTGGAGGTGGTTGATGGGTTTCGGCTTGTTGTAGGTGAAGTGAACGCAGCTGTGGTCAGTCCAGAGGAGATCCGAAGTGTGGCTGAAGGAGACGTGATTGCTGGAGGTGAAGATGGGGTCGAGTGTGTGACCTGCGATGTGGGTGTACTCAATTAAGTATGCATAGAAAAGTACAGGTGAACTATTCTTAACTTTACATCTATGTTCCTTGTATAAAGATGTGGAGTTAAATTAAGTAAACCCATACATACCTATATATAAGTACCCTGACTGTGTTTTGGTAGTGAATATCTTTTTCAAGATTTTTGTTGCACCATATTGATTCCATGATATTCTGATGCAACAATGTTTTGGTCACAATATTCCACAACATATACTGATAGTGCCCAACATCAATCAAAAGACTGGATGTCTTTGATCATCACTATCTGTATTCTGAGGTTTGAAAGGATTGTCTGAGTGCAGCACACTCTGCCATGGCGCGTCCCATCACGTGCATGGAATAGTTTACTGTAATGACAGAGCAGCTGTGTGTGGAGAGGCGAACAGTGAGGGACTCTTTTTAAAGGCTGGGCTCTGCTCTGTGGAGCAAGAAATGTCCTACTGCCTGACTAAAATCAATAGGCAACTGTTGGCAAAATACTAGTGGCCTCGTGTAAGAAAAAAGTATTGAGTAAAAGTGGTTGCAAATTGCTCACTGACGTTTACAGAATCTCTTTTGATTTTGCAAACTTACCTGTGTAATATTAGGTAGTTTCGCAAAATACAGAATTATAGTGGGTTGCAATTCAACCTTCCTCATCAATATTCATGAGCGGATGGCGACCTGCTGGGGTCAGAAAAGTGCCATTTCTGTGATTGCTTTTAAATAAAGCAGTCATCTTTTGCCTCTCGATTTTCTTGAAGGAAAAAGGGATGCTATTAAATAACAAGCATTAAAAATGCAATGGTTCTCGCCTTTTATTAAGTTAAAGCCATTTGCTTAGCTGTACAATACCATTAGCAAAGCAAATGGCTTTAACTTAATCAAAGGCAAGACCTATTGCATTTTCAATGCTTGTATGTTTCTTAGGCACGGGGAGATTAAGTGATTTGCCCAGAATCACAGGATGTTGAGCATCCTAGCCGAGACTCGAACCCGGTTCCCTCCACCTGTGTATTTTTGGTTCTCAATGTTCTTATTGACACCTTTCTCTCTCCCTTCTGCCCCGTCAGTGCCACAGATGCTCCTGGCACCTCCTGTACTCACCACTCACCCCCACCCCAGTGTGCATTTACAGTTGTTGGAGCCTGTTCTGTGAGAGGCAGGTGGTCTGCTGTACACACAGCGTGGTTTGGACGCGTGTGCGGCATCCACCTAGCCAGGCCGTCACGCGCACGCAGGGCCATGGGGGCTGCCCCCTATTTTCTGGAGCATCCATAGTGAGTGAAAAGCCTTGTAATGAGCAGGGGGTCTCCCAGCCCTTGTCATGCCACCTGTGGCGGCTTCCGTGGACCATAGCGGCGGGGCTATGTAAAGGGGCACATATGACCGAGCCACCCCTCCCCCACTTCATGAAGTGGTATGTCCTGGGTTACTGTAAGGGCAGGGGGCATCTGTCACTCCTGGCATCTCTAGGAATGTAGTTACCGTAAACTCTGCATGCCAGGTAGCTCCCACTTACGCATGCATGCAGCTTCAGTGAGCTTTGGCAGACACTGAGTAGGGTGCCTCCTCAGTCCCACCCCTAAAGAAGTGTAGTGACCACTCACTGTAAACGGTGTCTCTCAAGGAACTCCCTTTCACACCTGTGTGTGCTATGCCATGGAGAGCGTCAGTGTAACCGCTTACTATAACCTCCGGCTGTCATGATGCAAATTTGTAGTGCAAAGCTGCACAGCAGCCAAAGTTTCTGCGCCGCATTGTTCTAGGGGGAGAGAGCAGGGTAGTGTCGTATCTACTAAGATCTCTCTCCCACCGCTGGTGCACAACCAGGGTGCCTAACGCTAAGCACGTACCTTTGCACCACAGTGCCCCATAGTGCAGTGGTGTGAGGTGCGTGCGGGCCACTGCACACAATAATATGCCCAGAAAAACTTTAAAGCGTTTTACACATTGGATGCATTGTAAAGTACCGCACACATGCAGAAATTAAAAAGTTTAAGCAATTTAACACCAACAACGGTGTGTAGTGAATCTTCCATTATGATGCTGGCATTTGTGTAGCGCATCGTCTTGCATTAGTGTGCCTCACAGCGCTCTCGGCTCTCTGGGATGCCTTTCCACAGAGTTCGAAGGTTCCCACCATGGACAGGAGTCTAGGAGGTCCAGGGAAGAAATGTTGCATGTATTGTGCCCTAACCACTCGCTAGATTGGGTGCCAAAGTTTCATGTAATTAATTTAACCCCTTCGCTGCTAGGCCTTTTCCCCTCCTGTGCTAAGGCTTTTTTTGGCGTTTTGTGGTAGTGCGCGCTTAGGCCCTTGTAACTTTTTGACCACATAAGGTATCCACGCCAAATTTGCGTCCTTTTCTTCCAACATCATGTGGATTCTAAAGGCGCCCAGGGTTTGTGGATTCCCTTGGAGGGGTCCCAGAAATTAACCAAAATTTTGTTTTTTTTAGAGAAATGGGAAAAACCGGCTGCAAATGAAAGCCTCTGAGTTTTTTCCTGAATATGTTATCAAAAAAGGGGTTGTGGGGCTGAAATCTCCATTTTCTCAGCTTTTAGGGTGCTTTCCACCTCCTTCCAGTTAATGGTAGAAATGAGTTTGAAAGCAATAATGAATCCTGGAAAGCTGTACATTTTCGAAAAGTAGACAAAATTCTGAATTCAGAAAGGGGTCATTTGTCTAAATCCATGAAGGTTTCTTTATGAAAATGACAGTTAAATATTGGAATAATTGAAAATTTGTCCAAAAAAAACAGCCTTTTGTCTCAACGTTTTCACCTATAACTTTTTCTAATTTTGACAGCTCTTGGAAAGCAATATACCGTTACATCCGTTAGACCTTCCTGGTTGCGGGGCTACATAGGACTTGTAGTTTCACCAAGAACCCGACGAACCCAGATCCAAAAACTGAGCAGCAACTTGCAATGGTATTTTTTCATTTACTGGGTATAGAGCACTTTGTCTTGGAAAATGTATACATGGAAAAATCTGCATGAAAGACACCTATGTATTTCTGAATTGGGTACAAATTATAAAGTTCAGAAACAGTATATAATTGCACATTTTCAAAATTGGGAATACTCATACTAGCATGAGAATTATTGGTCATTTTTCAAAAAGATTTTTTTTTTTACACAATGTCTTTCATTGAAAGGGAGAAATGCATGAACGCTCAATTAGTAATAACAGTTGATTTACAAATCTGAATTACCCCAAGTGTCCCAATAAAAACGGTACCTCACTTGTGTGGGTCGGCCTTGTGCCTGCGACAGGAAACGGCGCAAAATGCAACGTGGTCACACCTAAATTTTGCAGTTACAAATTGACCCTTTTTTGGCAAAGTGCCTACCTGTAGTTTTTGCACCCTAGCTCTGCTGGCACCTAGGGAAACCTAGCAAACCTATACATTTTTGAAAAGTAGACACCCAGGGGAATTAAGGATGGGGTGACTCGACTGCCTACCACCAGGTTTTGTTACCCAGAATCCCTTGCAAAGCTAAGAATTTGACCAAAAAAAACACATTTTCCTCACATTTCTGTGGTGGGAAGTTCTGGAATCTGCGTGGATCAACAAATTTCCACCCACCCAGCGTTCCCCCAGGTCTCCCAAAAAAAATGGTACCTCACTTGCGTGGGTAGGCATAGTGGCTGCGACACGAAACAGCGCAAAACGCAACGTGGTCGCACCTCAATTTCCCAGTGAAATCTTGTGCTCTTTGGACAAAGAGACTACCTTTTGTTTTTGAGCCCTAGCTCTGCCAGCACCTAGGGAAACCTAGCAAACCTATAATTTTTTGAAAAGTAGACACCCAGGGAAATTCAGGATGGGGTGACTCGACTGCCTACCACCAGGGTTTGTTACCCAGAATCCCTTGCAAAGCTAAGAATTTGATAAAAAAACTAATTTTCCTCACATTTCTGTGGTGCAAAGTTCTGGAATCTGCGTGGATCAACAAATTTCCACCCACCCAGCGTTCCCCCAGGTCTCCCGAAAAAAATGGTACCTCACTTGCGTTGTTAGGCATAGTGGCTGCGACATGAAACAGCGCAAAACGCAACGTGGTCGCACCTCAATTTCCCAGTGAAATCTTGCGCTTTTTGGACAAAGAGACTACCTTTTGTTTTTGCGCCCTAGCTCTGCCAGCACCTAAGGAAACCTAGCAAACATATACATTTTTGAAAACTAAACACCCAGGGCAATTCTGGATGGGGTGACTCGTCTGCCTACCCCCAGGTTTTGTTACCCAGAATCCCTTGCAAAGCTAAGAATTTGACCAAAAAAACCACATTTTCCTCACATTTCTGTGGTGGGAAGTTCTGGAATCTGCGTGGATCAACAAATTTCCACCCACCCAGCGTTCCCCCAGGTCTCCCAAAAAAAATTGGTACCTCACTTGCGTGGGTAGGCATAGTGGCTGCGACACGAAACAGCGCAAAACGCAACGTGGTCGCACCTCAATTTCCCAGTGAAATCTTGCGCTTTTTGGACAAAGAGACTACCTTTTGTTTTTGCGCCCTAGCTCTGCCAGCACCTAAGGAAACCTAGCAAACATATACATTTTTGAAAACTAAACACCCAGGGCAATTCTGGATGGGGTGACTCGTCTGCCTACCCCCAGGTTTTGTTACCCAGAATACCTTGCAAAGCTAAGATTTTGACAATAAAAACACATTTTCCTCACATTTCTGTGGTGGAACGTTCTGGAATCTGCGTGGATCAACAAATTTCCACCCACCTAGTGTTCCCCTAGGTCTCCCGAAAAAAATGGTACCTCACTTGCGTGGGTAGGCATAGTGGCTGCGACATGAAACAGCGCAAAACGCAACATGGTCGCTCCTCAATTTTCCAGTGAAATCTTGAACTTTTTGGACAAAAAGACTACCTTTTGTTTTTGCGCCCTAGCTCTGCCAGCACCTAGGGAAACCTAGCAAACCTATACATTTTTAAAAACTAGACACCCAGGGCAATTCAGGATGGGGTGACTCGTCTGCCTACCCCCAGGTTTTGTTACCCAGAATCCCTTGCAAACCTAAAAATTTGACAAAAAAAACAAATTTTCCTAACATTTCTCTGATGGAAAGTTCTGGAATCTGCGTAGATCAACAAATTTCCACCCACCCAGCGTTTCCCCAGGTCTCCCAAAAAAAATGGTACCTCACTTGCGTGGGTAGGCATAGTGGCTGCGACATGAAACAGCGCAAAACGCAACATGGTCGCACCTCAATTTCCCAGTGAAATCTTGCATTTTTTGGACAAAAAGACTACCTTTTGTTTTTGCGCCCTAGCTCTGCCAGCACCTAGGGAAACCTAGCAAACCTATACATTTTTGAAAACTAGACACTCAGGGGAATTCAGGATGGGGTGACTCGTCTGCCTACCCCCAGGTTTTGTTACCCAGAATCCCTTACAAAGCTAAAAATTTGACAAAAAAAACACATTTTCCTCATATTTCTGTGGTGGAAAGTTCTGGAATCTGCGTGGATCAACAAATTTCCACCCACCCAGCGTTCCCCCAGGTCTCCCGAAAAAAAATGGTACCTCACTTGCGTCGGTAGGCATAGTGGCTGCGACATGAAACATCGCAAAACGCAACATGGTCGCACCTCAATTTCCCAGTGAAATCTTGCACTTTTTGGACAAAAAGTCTACCTTTTGTTTTTGCGCCCTAGCTCTGCCAGCACCTAGGGAAACCTAGCAAACCTATACATTTTTGAAAACTAGACACCCAGCGAAATTCAGGATGGGGTGACTCGTCTGCCTACCCCCAGGTTTTGTTACCCAGAATCCCTTGCAAAGCTAAGATTTTGACAAAAAAAAACATTTTCCTCACATTTCTGTGGTGGAAAGTTCTGGAATCTGCGTGGATCAACAAATTTCCACCCATCCAGCGTTCCCCCAGGTCTCCCAAAAAAATGGTACCTCACTTGCGTGGGTAGGCATAGTGGCTGCGACATGAAACAGCGTAAAACGCAACATGGTCGCACCTCAATTTCCCAGTGAAATCTTGCACTTTTTGGACAAAAAGACTACCTTTTGTTTTTGCGCCCTAGCTCTGCCAGCACCTAGGGAAACCTAGCAAACCTATACATTTTTGAAAACTAGACACCCAGCGGAATTTAGGATGGGGTGACTCGTCTGCCTACCCCCAGGTTTTGTTACCCAGAATCCCTTGCAAAGCTAAGATTTTGACAAAAAAAACACATTTTCCTCACATTTCTGTGGTTGAAAGTTCTGGAATCTGGGTGGTAGGACATTTGTGCCGGCAGCGAGATCCCACCCAAAAATGTATGGAAAAGTGGGTTTTTTAACCTAAATTTAGGGTTTGCAGGGATTTCTGGGTAGGAAAACATTGGGGGACCCACGCATGCCATACCTCCCTGTCTAGTTTTCAGAACTGTTTGGGTTTGGCAGTTTCCAAAGATGCCCGCCAAGCCCCGGGCCAAAAACTCATGGGAACCCCCTTGCAAAACCAAATTGTTTTGAATGAATTAAGTTTTCAGATGGAGAACGTGCGATTCAGGGGACAATATCGCATGAAAATTGTGACAGACAATTTCAAGTTTGCAAGAGATTGTGGACAAAAAACAACAATAGAATTCACCAGAAAGACATGACCATATACTACCATGAATTACCAATAATATCTAAATTTAGAAAGTTATTTATAGCTATAATATACACCATAACTGAGTTACTCAAAAGACAAAGAATCAAGCATGGCTATCTATTCTTCAAAGACACACACATACAGGTTGGATTTGGCACGAGGGCAAGTGATGGTTCAGTACATAAAATGTTATTGACATGATATTTAAAAAAAAATGAAATACTCTGTTAATAAATAAATGCATAAAAACCGAACCAGTGACTCGCAACTCGTGAGCTGTAAAGCCACGACAAGGCACCAACCGTTTTACAGGCCATTCACGCACCTTTCATACCTGATACAAACCAGACCACTGAGACCATCTGGAAGGAAAAGCAACACATTACAACAATCACAATAAGGGACAAGGTACACCCTACTGCAGAAAGAGAAAAAAAAATTACTGCACAGCCATCTAATCCGCAAGCACACACACATACTGGTTGGATTTGGCATGAGGGTGAGTGATGATTCAGTACATACAATTGTATTCGCATGTAATTTCACAAAAAATGAAATACACTGCGTATAATTGAAAGTATGATTAACTGAACCACTGACTCACAGCTCGTGAGCTGTAAAGCCACGTCAAGGCACCAACCTCTTTACAGGCCATTCATACACCTTTCGTACGTGTGACACATTCAAAACATTCACACCGCTAGCCGCGGACCCATCACATTTCAACACACACACCAGCAAACAGCGCCATTCAAGGGCCCATCACTTTCACACGGCCACATTTCTGACACTGCAACTACACAAAATGATGGACTGCGTGGAGTGTCACTCAACTAGCAGTGTGTGTAGTGATCAACAGAAAGTAACTGCTCACACACCGCCAGCCGAGCGCCAGTCCACCCACACCACCATCCAAGCACCAGACCATGCACACCACCAGCCAAACACCACTCAGCGGACACCACCAGCCAAGCACAACTCCGTGCACAGACAGCCAAGTACCACTCCACACACACCACCAGCCAAGCGCCACTCCACACACACCGCCAGCCAAGCACCACTCCGTGCACAGACAGCTAAGCACCGCTCCACGCACACCATCCAGCCAAGTACCACTCCACACACACCGCCAGCCAAACACCACTCCACACACACCACCAGCCAAACACCACTCCATGCACAGACAGCCAAGTACCACTCCATGAACACCACCAGCCAAGCGCCAGCCAAGCACCACTCCGTGCACAGACAGCCAAGTACTACTCCAAAAACACCACCAGCCAAGCACAACTCCACACACACCGCCAGCCAAGCACCACTCCACACACACCGCCAGCCAAGCACCACTCCGTGCACAGACAGCAAAGTAGCACTCCACGCACACCACCAGCCAAGCGCCACTCCACAAACACCACCAGCCAAGCACCACTCCGTGCACAGACAGTCAAGTACCACTACACACACACCACCAGCCAAGCGCCACTCCACACACACCGCCAGCCAAGCACCACTCCGTGCATAGATAGCCAAGTACCCCTCCACGCACACCGCCAGCCAAACACCACTCAGCGCACACCGACAGCCAAGTGCCACTCCACACACACCGCCAGCCAAGCACCACTCCACGCACACCGCAAGTCAAGTGCCACTCACCGCCAGCCAAGCATCGCTCCACGCACACCATCCAGCCAAGTACCACTCCACACACACCGCCAGCCAAACACCACTCCACACACACCACCAGCCAAACACCACTCCGTGCACAGACAACGAAGTACCACTCCACGCACACCATCCAGCCAAGCACCACTCCACACACACCACCAGCAAAGCAGCACTCCATGCACAGACAGCCAAGTACCACTGCATGCACACCATCCAGCCAAGCGCCACTCCTCTCACACCGCCAGCCAAGCACTACTCCTTGCCCAAGGGGTCGCTTCCTAAAAACAAAATTTAAATTCCCTGGTGCTAGTGGGCATTTTCTGCCCCCCCCCCCGGGGGCAAAACGGCAAAAAAAGGGCCGATTTGCCCCCAGGGTGGACAGAAAAACTAAAACACAATCATGGCCACCTGGAAGCGACCCTTACCCAAGGGGTCGCTTCCCAAAACTAACACATTGCCCCAACAAAAATCCCTGGTGCTAGTCGGAAATTTCTGCCCACCCTGGGGGCAAAACGGCTGAAAAACGGGCCGATTTGCCCCCAGGGGGGGCAGAAAAACGAAAACATAGTCACACCCCGCCTGGAAGCGACCCTCGCTTCCTATAAACTAAAATGAAATCCCTGGTGCTAGTGGGGGCATTTCCGCCGCACGATCGCGACGCTGTGCGCGATCGTGAGGTAGAAATGCCCTGCAAAGAGACATCAGGGGAGAGGAAAATCTCTTTCTTCTCCCCTGATGCCTCTTCGCTGCCCCCAAACCGCCGCCAGCCACGAGAAACCCACCTTCTTTCCAAGCGCGCAGGAAGCAAATGGCTTCCCGAGCGCTGGGAATCCCTGATGATGTCAGCGCGCGTTGTGTGCGCTGACGTCATCGGGGATTCCCATGGGGGGCGGGGGCGGCTGCCGCCCCCAGCAAAACAACGAAGATCGGAGACCCTCGGGGGGAGCGCCAGCGCTTCCCCCGAGGGTGGGGCTGATGACGAGCTGGCCTTGTCATCAGCGCACGACCGGTGTGCGCCATGACGAGCCCAGCTCGTCATTAGCCCCGAAGGGGTTAATTACTTGGCTGCATGAGCGCTATAAAAGATGTGTGGCCAAGACGGAAGGGTGGGACCCTGTAAGTAAAGAGCTACAAATCTAGTACAATTGCTCAGAATTTTCCAGAAATTTCTAAAACTGCCACAACCGCTCTAAACAAACAGAAGGTTCCCTAATCCTACAATGATATGAAAAAATGAAAATCCTTATTCTTCCATTAGTGTTGCGAAGTTTAGGAGATTTAGGAGACCTTGGGCGCTATATGAAACTGCCAAACAAATAGATACGGCTTCCATTGAGTAATTTCCATAAACTTTTTATATATGGACAGGACAAAAGGCCGCTAAATGGATTAGAATTTGGTAACGTTTAATAGTAAGCTGTATAGTGATAGAGCTGACTAGTGTCGATTTTAAAAAAACGACACAGGGTCGTGACTCCGAACCAGTAAGGCTGACCCCAAATAATCTAAACAACAACACAACTGCCAATACTGGGTATTGCTTGGCTATTTCTGGAATGACCTCTATGAACAAAACATAACGGTCCGTTTTTTAATTTGCGTCACTAGTTTATTTATTTATTTTTGCACTAGTGGATAAAGAATTATCTTCATAAACAAACAATTTTTATGTGTATGTACAAAAATACAATAAGCCATTACAGATAGAAATATACTGTACAAAACAATTTACAATATTTACAACACATCCAAACTTTCACTCTGGCCAAACCTTTCATCCATCTACAATCATATCACAAAGCAGAAAATACTTAGGGCCTAATGTCAAAAAATATATAGGTTCTTTATACATATAAACACTCTCTGGAGATGATAATTAATGTGCTAAATGTAATTACAGCAGTATTAATCCTATTTAGTGAACACTATTTGTGAAAATTTCAATTTGAGAGAAGCGCCCAAAAACAGGTTGACGTGTTTTAAACTCCCCAATGCGGAGTTCTCCTCTGGACCAACAGTCTACAAAAACAAACACTCATTAAGATATTAAGTCCAAAAACCAATACTTTTACTGCCAGTGCCAACCCTGTAGTCCATCTCTAGCCATACCTTATTATAAGAAAGAAAACAATCCTCTTAGTAGATGGCGTGCAGCTGAAAAACAACTGTAGATAAGGGAAACATGACAAAGAATTTGAAGTTAGCCACCGGCACACACATTTTGCACATTTAGTTTGTGTTATATAACAGTTTGCAATTGAGGGCTTACCTATTGCAGGGCTCATATAATTTTATCTGAAGAAAAGAAATAATTTGGTCAGGATATGGGGACTAGACTTGTATAGCAGTGATATCTGCTTTACATTAAGGAAACAAGCGTGCAGAAGAGCGGCTTGCAGTTGGCTTACCGTGTGTGTAAACAATTCATCCCCCAAAGAATGATCGTCAGGCACCTGTTAGAATAAATCACTGGCGTCCTCCTAGCATTCTGTAAAAGAGGAGCCGGAGGTTGCGGGTTAGTCCAGAGGAGACAACGGGTCTCAAATCAAATGCATGGTGCTAAGAACTGGTAATCCCCTTACCAGCAGTACCGTCTTTTCTCGTCCGTAGTGGAGCTTCCGTAGCCTGTGTTCAGGACGATTGAATGCACCGCCTGTTCTAATTGGATGAAAAAGCCGCCACGTGATCGCAAGTTCCGTGTAGCAAGGAAAAGATTTAAAGGGACGGTACTACTCAGCATGTATTCACGCAACTTTATTGCCCGGACATATGGAATTGTATGTAACCAACAGCATGGTCACAAGTCAGGGGTCAAAACAACGATGAATAATTATGTGTTACCTATTACCTACCCAAACGAATTGGGTGTGTTTCCTCCTGGGGTGTTAAACCAATTATTTACAACCCGGGCAATGTTAGACTGCTAAGAATGCTAGCTTTCAACTGGTATTCGGGAACACAATTGGCGGACATCTATTTCATGAGATCTAACCCATTCGGCAGATGACAGAACGTGAATTCCAAGGCCCGCTCCATGCAACCCCCATCAATGGATGGAACAAACCATATTGGTCACTTCTTGGACGACATGTCTGTAAGGGGCCGGAGCTTGAGTCAAGTGAATTTATAGTTCGCACAATAATCAACACACCACCGCAAGTTTCCCAAGGACTAAAAAATGTCTAGAATAAAAAGATCATGTAATTTTACATATCCATCCTCATAATCTCAGAAAATTCATTAAGTCCTGTAGTTGCAGTATTGAATTTCATTTTTAGGAGAGCTTCACGTTGGTTTAATCTGCCTTCAACATCTTCTCCACGGATGTCATTCTCAATTTTCGAGATAATGGTCCACCGTAGGTCTTCTTCTTTATGTTGTTTAGTAATCCAATGATGTACTAAAGGCGCGTTCGGTGTCTCCTTCCTGATCCTGGACTTATTTTGTGTAATCTGGTGGCGGATCTCCTGGGTAGTTTTCCCTATATACAGTTTAGGGCATGGACATGTGACCCCATAGATCACAATTTTAGTCAAGCAGTTGGTGAATGTATTGTGTTTCCAATATATTCCATTGAATACAAATACCGATCCTTCGTTAGTTTAAGCACAACAAGAGCAATTTCCGCACTTGTGGTGACCTTGTATTGGGGGGAGGCCCAACATGACTCTAAGCGATGTTTTAGGATCTTGGGGCAATGACGCTCTAATGATATGTTGTGTGTTTTAAACGCAAAAAGCGGAAGTTCATTGAGCTCGCTGCTTAAATCCTTAATCAAATGCCAATTTCGAGTCACCAACTTCCGCAATGAATTTGCATGAGGACTGAATGTAGCAACACAAACAATTCTTTTTTGTTCCCGATGTATTTTCTTTTGAAGCAATATCCACCATACGCGTTTTAGTGTATGCTTCAAAAGTTTTTTGGGATAGCCTCGTCCTGATAGTCTCTGCACTAGTTCATTAGCATGGAAGAAAAATTCCTCCCTGTTTGAGCAATTTCTCCTGATGCGAAGAAATTGCCCAAACGGGAGATTTTCTTTTAGGCTTCTGGGGTGGTGGCTAGTGTAGTGTAAAGCCTTATTCCGGTCTGTAGCTTTCCTGAACAATGTAATTCCCAACACGCCTTCCGAGGCATAAACTTTAACATCCAAAAATGTGATGGCTCTATTGGATGAACAATGGCTAAATTTGATGTCTTCCATCCTATGATTAATCCAAATCATAAATTCTTCCAGTTTCTCTTGTGTGCCTGTCCAGATAATGAATACATCATCAATGTATCGGAGATACTTTGTGATGTACTCAGCGTATGGGATTTCATTGTAAATGAACTTGTTTTCATACAACCCCATGAACAATACTGCCAATTCCGGAGCAAAGGGGCAGCCCATGGCCACCCCCTTGATCTGGAAATAGAAGTCCTTGTCAAATATGAAATCATTTTTTTGTAGTGCAAATTTAGCTAACTGAACAATGAAGGATGTAGGGACTTGTGTTGGTTGTTCCCTTTGATCCAGAAAGTAGGTAAGGGTTTACAAAGCTTGTTCTTGCGGTATTTGAGTATATAACGCGGTTACATCCATAGTTACCAATAACTGCCTTGATTCGTCAAAAGGAACCGATGTTATCTGGTTTAAAAAGTCTGTGGTATCCTTTAGATGTGCCGGAACACCTGCAACAAGGGGTTTAAGGAAATAATCTATGTATTTTGAGACTGGCTCAATTAATGACGCACATCCCGAAATAATCGGGCGGCCAGAGGGGTTGTTTTGGTCCTTATGTAGTTTTGGAAGAACATAGAACAATGGTGTTCTCGGGTGTTTATTTCGAAGGAAAGAAAATTCCTTAGGGCCAAGGATACCCATATCAAAACCTTCCTGGAGAATCGATAATAGTTCTTTTTGTAGGTCATCAATAGGGTTTTTATTAATCACCCTATAGCATCTTGGGTCATCCAATTGACGTTTGGCTAAAACTTTGAGTGGAGGTGCCAGGATTTTAAACTGTTACCTTTGGGTTACACACTTCTGCAGGTGAAGCTCAAAACTTTTGTAGCGACATCAAAATTAACTTCCCTTTTGCACTTAAACAGCAAAAATATGTATTACCGCAGTCACTGTAGTCTGGTCAGCTTGGGGGGATGAACTGCCGACCCACCCCCAACCTTGTTCTGCGCCTCCATGGGTTACCCAAAGATCACTGCAGTTGGCGCTCAACCCGCTGAGTTGTCTAGCAGCCTATTAAACCGGGTTCTGAGCCGTGTCAGATCTTCAGAAGTCACGCAGATGTACACAAACACCCCTTGATCGGGTACCTATGTTTCGAGTAGACAGACATTCCCCACACAACACACTCATGATGCACACAGCCCAAAGATGCCCATAGAACACAACGTCACGAAGCACAAGCCCCCGGGATGCCCAGAACACACAAAGTGGCGAAGCACACAGCCCCTAGTACATTCCTGTGTGATTCTTAGAGTTTATCCATTTGTATCTCTGTCTTGAGTGACTTTACAACTTGTATATTTGCACCTTTTTTCTGTTTGTATCTTTTATGTAACTCATGTAATCCTAAGTCCCTATGTATCGCAACTGGTTCTTATGTAAAGCGCTCTGACACCTTCGGGTAATGTTAGCGCTATATAAAATCTCATTAAATAAAAATTTAAAAAAACGGCACAGGCCGTGTAACAGACCCATTCCCATGCACTGAATGTGGAGCGATGTGCCGTGCCCGTCAGCCACACGCCAGCCAATCACCGCTCGGGCTTTGTGTGTACAGAGAGACAAAGTGATGCTCGCCTTTTCACCAGAAGTTACTTTTTTGTCAGCGTGGAATCGAGTGTTCAAGGCAACATTCACTGGGTCACGTCATCAGTTTACAAAATATAATAAGACAAAGTGATGCTCGCCTTTTCACCAGAAGTTACTTTTTTGTCGAGCATGGAATCGAGTGTTCAAGGCAACATTCCCAAGTCAAAAAGGAAGATCATCCTGGAGTCATTCTGAAGCCATCAGATGACTTCAGCCAGGCTATTCCTGCAATTATCTGGGGACGTCATCCCAAGCCATCCTGAAGTATGCCTATAGGGCAAAATATTTAAATGAGATGACTCTAGAGCAGGCCTGCTCTAGAGTCATCAGGGAAACTGTTCTAGGATTAGTTCCTGATGACTTCAGTGGAAAACATGTGATCATTTACTATTGCAAGATGATACTGGAATAATTTCAGTATTGGCATGGATTACTGCAGGATGGGTTCCTGATTACTTCAGTGGAAAACATGCGATGATTATTTACCAATGCATAATGATCCCAGGGTTACGGTAGATTACTCCAAAATGATCCTAGGAGTATTTCAGGATGGAACTGTGTTATTACTGAATGATCTTGTGATTCCATAAAAATGAGGCTGCGTTACTCAAGGATGATCCCAGGATAAATTTAGAGCTGTATTAGTCGATAATGACTTCATAGTGGGGATGTACTACCTCAAGATAGGATCTGGCTGTATTACTCCATGAGGATTTAAAGATAGGCATGTAGTACTCTCAGAGGATTTCACGTAGTAGTTGGTAAACATTGTTTGGCATACTGTGGAAGTTAAGAATTCCATTTTTATTTTTTGCATAGTCAGCAGAGCAGATCATTGCTACAAAAAACCACAAACTACTGCTTCATGACTGTCCCCAAATTAAAAGAAAAGTGGATTCATAGTCCGAAAAGAAGAAAACAACTCACAGGCTATTCAATGCAGGTATGCGCTGCCCATTGTTACTCTAAATGGGTATCTAGCATCTAATCAGAAGGGTCTAACTATAGAGAACTATTCTGATTGCCTAAAAGCAGCAATTTATAATTTAAGAAAAGGCTGTCGTTAGACCCTCCTATTTGACTTGTAGAAGACATTCACATCACCACTGTCCTTACTGGTCAGTCACAGACTATGATCAGAGGGATGGGCAGGTATTCTCTCAGCAGTTCATGGATCACCATGGCAAACGTTTAGCTGTTCACTGTGTTGTGTGCACAGAAAACAAGAAACAGGAAATTTGGCTTGGAATTTAATCCAGGTTACCACAGAAAATGTACCCAGCCTTACCTGTGAGGACTTCAGGACATGGTTAGGTTACTCCAGAACAATTTCCCAATTACTACCCATTATGTGTTCTGTGATCAACTTAAAACTACAGGTGTATTGAGTTATTACTCAGAGATGCACTCACATTATTGCACTCCTTTTAATCCCACCTCACCTCGATTATTTCATTTCAATTTTTGTCACTTCAATCAAGAATTTTTGGTAATGGAATATGTACATCAGTCAAAGGGTAGGGGTTAGCACCCATTAGTGAAGGAGTGGTTTTGAGTGAGTAACTGTGTATGCATGAGGCGGCTGAAGATATTGCAGTGGAATGTCTTTAAGTAAGCCTCTAAGTAGGTTTTGAGTGGTCAAGGGAGTACTGTAGTTTAGTGAAGGTGTGAGTTGGTCTTGTGGTTGAGAGCTGTAGAGGTTGTTGATTGTGCATGGTTTAATCAAATAATGTAAGCGGCCATGGAATCTGTAGGAAGAGAATGTATTGCATTGTGTGGTTAAGGAGTATTTGGAGTGCTTTGGTATGTTGAGTTCTGATACCTAAGAGGTCCTACATATGTGTGAAAGGCAGCTTCGGTTTAAACAGGCTTAGAATGATTATATGGGTGGAGGTGAGCAATTTCTCAACAGTCAGTGATATTCTGAGTGGGTGCTGTGAGTGACTGCAGGTAACTAGTGATACTTGATTATGTTAGGAGTGTAGATTAGTAGTGCAGTGAGTGTGGGGGTAGAGGGTTTTGAGTATTGTGAATGGCTCCAGGAATGTTGCCTGGGATATTGCAACTGACTGAATAACATAGCTAAGGGGTTGTGTAGTGAAGGACTTGTGTAATTAATTAGTGTTGTGGGCTGCAATTGATGTGAAGAAGTGAATGAGAGTTGTAAGTTGCTGAGTTGTGAGTGACTTCAGGTTGTGATGTGAAAGAAAAGTTGTGAGTGGCTTGATAATGCTGTGTTAGGCAAACAGGGTTACACAGAGATGCAACTATATGGCGAGAGCAAGTTAGACATTGCGTAAGTGGAAGTAGTTCATTGCTGTTGTTAGCAAAGCATGTGATTGTGGCCAGTGTTGCTGCCACGTGATGTGAATGACTGTCATTTCTGACTAGCCGAGAATGAATGATGCATGTACCTGAGTAATGCGATGCTTGGTAAAGTTAGTGGTTGAGATGAGAGAAAGTTGTGGGATCAAGTTATCCTGCATCTGGGTGATAGTGTAAATGGTTGGTGCTGAAAGGAAGTGCTGATGCAACTGCCTAAAGGCAAGTTAATGGCTTGAGTAACTTGCAGAAAGTGGTGCCATTTGTCATAGTGGTGTTATGAAAGGATGAATGGTGCTCGGTGCAACAGAATGTGTGTTGTGGGGTGTTTGATGAGGAAGGTGCTACTGCATCATGTATGCCTTTAGTATCAACTCGTGTAATTGGATGATGGGGAGTCAATGGTGTAAATCAGTGCTGGTAGTGGGTTATCAGTTTTGCTAATGTTGCTGTGTAGTATTGCAAGTGGTTGAATGGTGCTTTGCGAGGGTGTTATGGTGTATGAGTGATTAGTGTTATGAGAGTAATATGAGATGTGTTATAAATGAATGTAATGTGGTGTTCGCATGTGATGACTGAGCTTTGTTGCGCATGGCTAACGGAAGTTAGGGGGGTAACTGCCTTGAGCAGGTGGTTGTGTGTACAGTTATAATGAAGGTGTGTTGTAGAAGACTGATAAGTGAATTTGTACACAATTAATTTTGTAAGGGGTGGGCACAGAATGTAGTGTTGGGACAAATGATGTTGCCTAGTTGTGCTGCATACGCAGAGTTGTGATACTATTGGCTCTGCTTGAAAAGATGGCTCGGCCAGTAGGTTCTGAATGGTATTGAGTGACAAATAGCATGTAAATAGTGTAGCTGTTGAAATTAGTAGATCATGAGCCTAAGTAGGAGGTAACACTAATTAAATGATTAACGGCTGGTCCTCTGCTAAGGTGGACAAACGTCACCCCAACGCTCTGTGAGCAGTCTAAAAAGGAAAAATAGAATGATGATAATGCAGTGTTAATATAATTTTTTTTTGTTCCTTCTTAGGTGTTGTGCAGGGCTGAGCAGGCCAGAGCAGGGGGAGGAGTGGTAAGCACACTAAGTGTGCATGATGGTTTGGCCAGCCAAACAGTCATGCGTACTTTCAATGTTCTCCACCTGCTGTATTGCACAGCTGGGTGGAGAACACAGACAGCCTGCCAGTCCCTTTCTGAGCGCTGATCCACAGCGATCAGACCAATCATAACTCTGCTGTGAGACCGCATTGTGATTGACTAGGGGAGTCTGAGAGCCTGTGTTCTTCCTGGTTCCTGCTCCTGGAGCCTGCAGGTAAGTGTTTTTTTTTTAATTTATTTCTCCTTCATTTACTCCCTCCACACACCGTCCAACCACCACGTTAAGTAGCGGCCACCACTGTGAATGATGAGGGCGAGCAGTGTCAAGAGGGAACACATGTTTCACAGATGGTGAGTGAGTAGTCATGGGAGTGCGGTAAATGCTGCTGTTGATGCAAAAATGTGTGGCTGACTGGTGTAAAGAAAGGGTAGTGTTGACAGGATAGTGGCAAGTAATCGGAGCATCTTAGGAGTTGTGCCTGATCACATAACACACATGGTGAGCACTGCATGGTTAGTGATAGCATTTTGGGTGTGAGGTGTGAATAATTGCACTTGAGTCTGTGAGGGGTGTTGTAACTGCTGGGAATGTGTGTGGATGAATGCGGTAGCGAGCGAGAGGCTGTGAAAGATGCCATTGTAGTGTTCCTGCAATGAGTACTGATTGGAATTTTGTGTTGTGAAAGTTGACTCATTATGAGTGAGGAATATAACTGACTGTGGAGAATATGTGATGGATGTAAGTGATGTGTAAAAGAAGCAAGGAGCAGGCTGGAAGAGAACCAGGAAGATAGAAGAGTGTGGTAAGAGGACAGGGGCCTGCCATGAAAGGACAATGCATTGTTTTGTGTACACACTAGTGATGGAAGTGTAGGGAGCAAAGTATATATGCCAAGGATGTTGCAGCCTTTTTACGCTCCTGATGCAATTCTTTAAGGAAAAAACAGTTGTTCAGCAGTAGACTGCTTGTATGGCCAATTTTCAGTAGTATAATTTGGGGAAATAGGTGGGGGGCAGATGGACCCCACACATGCCTACAGCAATTGACCACATGAACTACCTATATGCAAAACCTAGGTCCAGCTGTAAAAATCATTTTAACAGTCGCAAATTGACCAAATCAGTATTTGCAACAGGTAACATGCTTTTTTTAATGTACTAATGTCATTTTAGGGCTCAGAAAAGATTTTTCAACTCATAAAATGGCATTATGAATGGCAAAAGGATACAGATTCAGTATCTGGAAGGTACGTGCTGTAGGCACCTCTTCCAAACACTAAATCAGTATCTTATGTGTCAGTATCTTCCCAACAAACGTGGTTGCAAAACCTGTAATAAAAATGGCAGAATGTTCTACATTTGTTTTTAACCCGTTGGCTGCTTCCGCTTTTTTGCGGCAGTGGGGCCGTTTTAAAAACGGGCGCGGTCGTGTCGGCCATTGGCCGACGGCAGAACCAGCGAGGTAGTGCTGCCGTCGGCCAATGGCCGACGGCAGCAGCCAACGGGTAAAAGGCAACCACAGACATAGCAGCCTCATGATTGCAGCATGACAACCTACCAATGATGGTCTCCAACTGGAGTGAGTCATAATGTGCAACCTACCTCATGAAAATTGAGGTAACTGATCAGATTACGTTCCACTCAATCTGAATTTTCTGAACCAACAGTTGTACATAGGCCATTTTCAGAAAATTATTTGCTGGTCACAAAAATACTGGCTGAAATTTGCAACCATTATTTAGCGAGCAGCAAATAGTACATGTGGCCGCTGCTAATTGAAGTGGTAGGTTACTGCTTTTCATTTTCCCCTACTGCCTACAGTTTTTACACTTCCATCCTAAAGCTTTTCTTGAGGACAGTGCAGACCTTGCCAATACTATCATTTATGTATGGGGTCAAAACATTAAAAGCAAAGTTTAGTAGAGCCCAATATAGAGGTCTGTCACCAGATGAGATAGTCAAAGAATCTAGCCACTGGAACTGGTGAATGAGCCCATTGAATAGAAACTTTGCGAGGGAGCTTCTTGAAGTGTGATGGAAGTATAATGGAAGTATATAGAGGTTATCATAAAGACAGTCAACAACCATGCATGTCTTAAAGCTACAGAACTAGGTATGGTGGCACTCTGAAGTGCTTGTTCACACACAAGTCCCAGCTTAGTGGTGCTTACCCCGTACAGTGTTAATGAAAAGGCACAGATATGTCCTGGAGCCACAAGTCTACTTGTGCTCTTTGATATCCACCAGCTCCCGAGCTCTTCAGCCATGCACCTCAGCTCTCCATCTTTGGATGTTCTAATGGAAGAATCCTTTTATTTCTCAATGCTGCATCAACTTTGTATTGTAAAGTGTGAAAGGTGGAAAATATTTTGATCAGAGATGGAAACTGGACATTTTTTTTAATTGCTGCAAATGAATAGAAGAACGCCCTGAAGTTGTCATAACTTTACAGATTACATATGAATTCATGCTACATACCTCTGCGGCAGCCATTTCCCCAGACTGTTTGCCATGCCTTATAGCCACCCCACCATCAATTACTGTCCTCTGCTGCCACTAATACTAGCCAGTTCAGATCACTCACTCCAGTCCTACCTCAGTCTGTCTCTCTCCTGACACCAAACAGTTTCCATCCTGTGATGTCACCAATCTGTGATCCTGTCTTGGCACCAAAACCACTTCCCTTTTAAACTTATTTGTCAACTCTTCTTTTACCCTTCACTTAGGTCACCCAACTCCATCTTCACTTGCCCTACATCCACTCCTCCCACCTGTCCCTATTCTCAACTATCCTCATCATGCATCTCATGTCCTTTCCTGCCACCCAGGCACTGCACCTCCCATCTGTCGCCCCTCAGTTCACCTTCTGTTAACCATCAGCTATAAAACACACTTTCCGCCTATTTCCTGCTTCCACCTATGGCGTATCCCCCGGCTGCCCTTTGTGCCTATTCCCTGAATTCACAGCCCTCTCCCATTTAATGAAAATAATCTCTCACCAAGCGACTCACTCCTTTGCTCATCTATAATTTATTGCTACTGTGACCTGTCCCAGCGACATATATTAACATTTCACCAAACATCTACCAGAGGTCACTGTTGCCTTATCCACTTCTGTGAATCAAACTGTCACGTTTTGCCACCAATCCCACCCTCTTCCAACAAGCATATATTCAAAATATCCATACCTGTCCTCCTACGTCATAATCCCCTCTCGTGTCACAATGTCACACTCACTAGGTTGTCCACACAGCTGTCAGTCTACCTTTTTTCCAACACCAGCAAGTGGCCCAGTGAGGTAAATACTCCTAGAATTTCAGAAATCCGTAGGTCAATGAATTCAAATCCCTCCAACGCAAATTTAGTCCTCCACTCTTCTGAGATTGGCAAATGGAGTAAGATGAAGCAGTGTAATAGTGACAACGTTTAAAAAAAAAATTTATTGCGCAAAAAAAACATGTTATCAAAGTCAGGAAAGCAGAGATTGGAGCGGAAGAAATTATGATGAGAAAGAAAAGAGGGGAAAGGAAAGGGGGAAAGGGGAGGAAATAGGACCTAGAAAAGAGAGCGTAAAGGGGGAAAGAAAGGAAAGTGGAAGGCAAAGACAGAAAAGCGAAAAGCAGTTAGTGAGGGAAGAGCAAAAGCAGAGAGAGAAGAAAAGAGGGTACAGCCTGAAATTAGAATGGAGAGTAGGAAATGAGGGAGGTGAGAAGGGGAGGAAAAATGCAGATATTCAGGGAGAGTAAGAAAGTGTGGATATCCTTGCTTCATAATACATACAGTAATAAAATATGTAACGTTGAGGGATGACAGGGCTGTAAGATTACCGGGCCATCTTGGACCTACAGGCACATGCACCAATGTAGGCTTTTGCAATGCCTTAATTGCGATTATTAAGGAATCGCAAAAGCCTATGCATGTAGGAATCACTATAAAATTGTCGATTCCCAAACATTCCTTAATTGTGACTTGCAAATTGCGAGTCGCAGTTAAGGAATGCCTTCCCATTCATTCCTTTGGGCCTACAGGCCCATAGGAATGAATGCGAGATTCCATGCGCAATTCGCGAGTACCAATAGGTGCTCGCAAATTGCGCATGCAATTTCAAGGGTCCAAGGGTGTCAAAAGGACACCCTGTTGCACCTCTGAAATTGATCTGTGCACGCATGTTGCGCACACACATGCCCCAAGGGCGTGTGTGTGTGACCTACAACTTTGAAAAATGCACTTTTTGCAAATTACCATCAAATACAAATGGACGGTAATTTGCGCCCCGCCCCCTATTAGCAAAATAGTAATTTGCGATTCCATCATGCATTGCGTTTGAGGAATCACAATTTGCTAGTCATTAAATGCAATCAGAATTTAAGAAATCTCAACAATTTGCGATTTCTTAAATTGCGAGAGTCTGACAGCTTGATGTATCGTAGAAGCCCTTTTTGCGGGCGCAAACGGGCGATTTTTGCGAATTGCACCGTTTGCGCTCACAAAAATGGTTGATGCATGTGCCTGCTAATGTATTGCTCTGCTTTCCAAGACACACAATGTCGATTATTTTAGTGTGCTAGGGTTTTCTGCCAACAAAGGATGTTTTCCTGGCATTATAAGAGATGATAAAGTGTCAGTTATCCCATCTGGATTTTTGGTGGAGAATCACAAGGCTTTCAGACGAAAAAACCCACTGCTGCCTCTTTTAAAATGTAAACCCACATTCAGAAAGGCTCCCAAACACTCGCACTTTTCCAATAACAAAGCATGACATTCGACTGATTCATTCTGCTGTTCTGGTGTTTAGAGGTGAGCTCATACAAACCCTTAATAGTGATGGGAGTGCCACGTAGTTTTGAGCGGGCTCAAGTTAAATGCCAGTTCTGGCTCAGGTCAAAGTCCTCTTGATACCTGGTCCACAAAAGGAGCTGAGGTTTCACAGGAGATGTGGTTAAATTACCAACCCTGGTATGTGGGGAACTAGCAGTGGCGGAGCCAGCGTGTCATGGGCCCTAGTGCAAGGAATGGAGTGCCCCCCTTCCCCATGGCTGCTGTTTGAACGTGGTTTAACTGTCACCCATGCTCTAATTACATACAGCAACAATTAAAGTTAAGGCATTAGTTTTGATGGGAAAAAGAGATAACCATCTAGAGGCTGAATTGCACAGTGTGAAATTATGAAACCGGAATCAATCCCGGCTTCCCCACTTAAACAAATTGTGTGAAACCTGAGCAAATCCCTTTTGCTCATTATCACATATTATCACATATGAGAGAGCCCACCGCCAAATACTGGATTAGTGCAGCACAAAAACACTCCTGTTTGATTGCCGCAGTCGCTGGATATTGCCGAGTGGTGTGTGGCTGTTTTTCTCCAACCGGGACCAGCATAGCGGCTAGATTGGGGCTGAGGACCTTGGATTCTGCGGGACTGCGAGTCCCAGAGGTGATTGCAGCGCACAACCGGCCGCACCTGGACACTCTTCCCGCCCCTCCTCGCAGCTCCTTTTCACGACTCGCGGCCCCCGCTCCGCGGGAGCCGCTTGCAGTCGCTGGACATTGCCGAGATGTGTGTGGCTGTTTTTCTCCAACCGGGACCAGCATAGCGGCTAGATTGGGGCTGAGGACCTTGGATTCTGCGGGACTGCGAGTCCCAGAGGTGATTGCGGCACACAACCGGCCGCACCTGGACACTCTTCCCGCCCCGCCTCGCAGCTCCTTTTCACGACTCGTGGCCCCCGCTCCGCAGGAACCGCTCGCAGTCGCTGGACATTACCGAGTGATGTGTGGCTGTTTTTCTCCAACCGGGACCAGCATAGCGGCTAGATTGGGGCTGAGGACCTTGGATTCTGCGGGACTGCGAGACCCAGAGGTGATTGCGGCGCACAACCGGCCGCACCTGGACACTCTTCCCGCCCCGCCTCACAGCTCCTTTTCACGACTCGCGGCCCACGCTCCGCGGGAGCCGCTCGCAGTCGCTAGACATTGCCGAGTGGTGTGTGGCTGTTTTTCTCCAACCGGGACCAGCAGAGCGGCTAGATTGGGGCTTAGGACCTTGGATTATGCGGGACTGTGAGTCCCAGAGGTGATTGCGGCGCACAACCGGCCGCATCTGGACACTCTTCCCGCCCCGTCTAGCAGCTCCTTTTCACGACTCGCGGCCCCCGCTCCGCGGGAGCCGCTCGCAGTCGCTGGACATTGCCGAGTGGTGTGTGGCTGTTTTTCTCCAACCGGGGCCAGCATAGCGGCTAGATTGGGGCTGAGGACCTTGGATTCTGCGGGACTGCGAGTCCCAGAGGTGATTGCGGCGCACAACCGGCCGCACCTGGACACTCTTCCCGCCTCCACCTCCCCCAATATAATTCAGCACATACCTGCGCACGCGGGACGCGCGCGGGCAGCGCAGGGCGAAGCCCGGGCCAATGGCGGGCCCGTTCTAGCCCGTTACAGACCGGGCAAGACCGGACCGGGCCACCCCTCTTGGCCCTCTGATTGAACTGAACGTCGATTATCCTGCTAGTGAAAAGTCCTTGTAGGAGGAAACCCTTGCTGGATTGTGGGGAATGACATCCCAAGAAACAAGGAGCAGAGCCCCAGCTTCCAGTGCAAAGGTGGCAGGTACTTTGGATAATTTTCTGCTGAGAGCAAATTCCCTAGTGACTAATGAACTTACCATCATTGAAAGACGTTTATCAGAGGGAATTGAAAATGTTAGAAGATCTTCTTTGGGCCTACTAGCCAATGCCAAAACTCCTGAAAAATCTGGGGGTTCTTCTATTTCATTATTGGACAGTATAGATCGAACTATTTCAATGGTACTACAGGACCTTAGGGATAGTCCAGATACACAGCGAGAGCCATTGGCACTCATATCTATCCCTGAGGGTCCGCTTGTGCAGAATATCCCTAGAATTGGTAATAATGTTTCATTAGTAGACAATATAGATTCCAATGTACTTCAGCAGAAGGGAATTCGAGAAGGGGCAGTCCCAAAAAGGAAGCGTGGGGCCCAGGCAAGGGGTGGTAAAAAGCCGAGATTAGAAAGTCGCCCCGCTAGCAAGGAGGCTCCAGGTCCTAATGTCGATAGGATGGCCCAGCAAGCAACTAGCTCTAGAACTATTCCTCTAACCAATTTTGCTCCCACTAGGACCTCTACTGCATTTAGATTTGGGGAGTTGCCATCTGCGGGGGGTGATCAGGATATTTCTGCAATAACAAATATTATGAAAATATTGTTAGATCCCCTTGTTCTTAGACTCCATCGCATAGACTCCAGGTTGCAATCTTTAGAGGCGACCACTGAAGTTATGGCAGCACAGCTGAAGCTTACTGGGACAAGGCCCAGGGAGTGTGGAGGTACAGACGGGTGTGGTTTGCCATCTAATATCCCTCCACCAGACAACAGACAAGTACGAACAACTGCAACCATTCCCATAGAAAACAAAGAGGCTGTGGCACCAGCAAATTCCAACCGGCTGACCGGGGAAACCGCTGTAACAAATGAGCTGATCAACAGAGACATAAATAGAGCCAGGGGGAAGAAAATAGTAAATTTCCCCCTTGAGGCTGCCCCCCATGTAGTAGTTCTCACTGGCGTCCCTGAGCTAACAAATCCTGCAGCCGAAACATATGTATCTCTAAAAAACAAAGTTGTTAGTTAGCTGAATATCTATAGGCCGCTCCCTCCACATATTACAAGTGAAATCTTAATGGTTAGAAGAGTCCCACGGCTAGGCTACACAAATAAAACCATCAAGGGCGACTGTATCCTAGTAAACTTTAGAAATCCTGGGACTGTCCTGCATGTCTGTAACTGGTTGTCCGGTGATACAGATACTGCAATCCAGACCCTACCACTAGCTTTCTTTTACCCGCCAGCCAATAATAAGCTAGAATCTGACCTAGAGGAAGGCTGGATGCAGGTGGGCAACAGGGGCAATACTAGAGGGCGCAGGTTTAAACAGCACGAGATTAACTGGCCAATTAACTACGCACACTACAATAGGTATAGTTGCCTGGATCAGGTAGACTGACTGCACTGTGAAGGCAGCCCTGGCGGCCTGGGCGTGATGAAGACGGGATAAATAACAGCCCCCTTGTAACTATGGAGACTATGCTACCCAGCCCTGGTGCCAAAAGGAAACCTATGGAGTCGGGTGACTCCATTACTGTATCTCCCCCAAACCCCAGAGTGGAAGCCATCCCTGACCCGACCATTTTAAGAATTCTTTCCTGGAATGTTGCAGGCCTCTGTAATAAGGTTGCTTGCCCTGATTGGGGATCTTTCATAGATGCGAACGATCTCTGCCTTTTCCAGGAAACGTGGGCCAGGGATGATCTACACAGAGCTGGTTTTGCCTGCTTTTCAGTCCCCGCAAGGTGGGGGGGGAAAGGGCAGACCGTCTGGTGGCTTAGCAGTTTGGGTTCGTGTACACCTGGGCTGTAGTGGTAGGGTGATGGACACACACTCAGTGTATGGTCTTGGAATGGCAGAATGGCGCAAGACTCGCATTGGTCAATATCTACTCCAGACCTGTGAGTATTCCTGCTGAGTCCCAAACTATAAATGAGCTGTCGGATTTTCTAAACGAGATCCCTGTGGGCACCGCAGTTGTGAAAGGGGGTGATCTCAATTCGCATTTCGAGCCCCTTGTGGGATTATTGGATGGAGTAAGAGACCATGAGGATGAGCATTGGAAAATCCCTCAAGTGGTGGGCCCTTCACCGAGGTCATGGGCGCCTCTGGCCTTACAGATCACGGCCATGACCTTGAGCCATTCAATCAGGGCATGCAATGGCCGCACAAAATCAGATACTCCTGCCAAATGCACCTTTAATAAACAAGGGCAAGAATCACGCCTGGATTATATCTTTGTCGAGAGCCGGGAGTGGCACAAGGTCCAAGACTTCAGGGTAGTATCCAGGGGTGACAGCGACCACAATGCACTGAGGCTAGATTACATATCACCTAGCAATCGTAAAGACATGTGCGGTGCCGAGGGTGGAGCTGACGACAGGTTGCTCCTATCAACCAACAGACGCAGGGTCAGCTGGGATAGACTGGTCACAAAGCCTGAGCAAGTGGCAGAGCTATACGGCCAAATAATACCAGTATTGGAGGCAGTTGCCGGATTAGATTTCGAGATCCCATCTCCAGTAGTATTCCTGAAGCTAGGAAAGCTTAACAATATTCTAGCTGAAATTTTAAACCCTATAAGGTCTACTGCGCGCAGAGACAGCAATAAACCCATGTGGTATAATAGGGCCTGTAGACAGGCCAAAACGGAACTTCTTGCGGCCCTGAAGCAAAACTCCAGTAGGGCGAGCATCAAGGAAAAAAGGCTAGCATATCGTAAATTAATTTACCATGCTAAGCTCGAGTGGGGAAACGAGAACTGGGCTAAACTTTTATCCGCACTCGCAACAAGAGATGCGCGGAAATTTTGGTTAGTTGTCAATACGGGATCGGCCGAATCAGTTGTGGCTGTAACTCCAAACATCTCTACGGAAGTGTGGGAGGAACATTTTAAAATTTTGTACCAAGGGAAGCTGAAATCGACTATCGGGTGCGTGGGTGTTCTTCACTTCCGCAAAACTTTACCCCCGAAATTCCCGAACTTGAATTTACAGAGGGAGAGGTGAAGACTGCGATCTCTAGACTCCAGTCAGCCAAAGCACCAGGGCTTGACAAGGTGCCTGGGGACCTGTTCAAGCACGAACCGAGCGTGTGGGCTACCTACCTAATGGCCATCTACAATGCTATCTTGGGAGACATGGCGGTCCCCCGTACTTGGCTGGGCGCAGAGATAGTCCCGATCTTTAAGAAGGGCTCACCTCTGCTCCTAGCCAACTACAGACCTATAAGCCTCATTGACGTGTCACAAAAGCTCTTTACGAGGCTGATCCTAGACCGTATCCTAGACTGGATAGAGGAATGTAACATCTTAAGTCCCTACCAAGCTGGGTTCAGGAAAAATGTTTCCACGGTGAAGCAGATATTTATCGTTTGATGCTGCTCTGTTGGAAAACAGTCAGGATCGAAGGAGGTTCACTCTATACTGTCTTTGTTAACCTCCGTGCTGCATTCGACCTCGTTCCGAGGGAGACATTGTGGCACGTGCTGGAGGTACTGGGCATGCCACCGGCTCTGCTGACTATGGGAAGCCATCTGCATGAAAATAATTACGCCCAGGTTAGGTGCGGAAAAGACGGTTTCTTGTCGGGTAGATTCCCCGTTGGCAGGGGGGTGAGACAGGCTTGCGTCTTGGAGCCCACCCTGTTCTGCCTCTATGTCAACGGGGTAATATCCCGACTGCACGCAGTCCCTAACAACGATGCCCCAAAGCTTGCTGGAAATGGCATCTCTGCGATTATGTTCGCTGATGATACCCTACTTTTATCCAAGTCACCAATGGGTATCCAGCGAGTTCTGGATGACTTTGTGTCCTTTTGCCAGGATCGAGGGTTGGAAATTAATACTATGAAGACGAAATTTATGATTTTCAACCCTCCAAAAACCTCGCATTCGTGCCCTGTGGTAGGAGGTGTACACCTTGAAAGAGTCCAGACCTTCGAGTACTTGGGCATTACACTAAACAAAACCATGTCCTGGGGACAACACCAAGTAAAATCGCAGCTCAGGCTCACACAAAAAGTCGGGGGTATCCTCAAGCTCCTAGGAAAAGCACTAGTGAAACCATTGGGCCCACCCCTTGAAATTTATAAATTACAGGCTCGGGGGGCTGTAACTTATGGAGGTGAATTGTGGGGACACAAATGTACCCCCACTATTATCGCCGTGGAGAACAGATTTTTAAGGCAACTGACAGCTCTTCCATCAAGCACACCACTGTTCCCGCTCAGGCTGGATTTAGACCTGAGACCTATTAACGAAGAACTTGGTCTCAAGCCTCTAGCCTTCTGGAGGAGACTCTGGGTTACCCCGGAGCTGAAGGGCTATAGGCTCGAGCTCCTGGATGTCTTAAGACTTCCCAATGCACGAAGCATCCCCTGGCTGAAATACATAAGGGAAGAGCTAGAGAGACTTGATCTCTCGGCCCTATGGTCCGACCCACAGAAGGCATGTAGTAAGGTATCGCGTAAGATGTTGGCCAATTTGTATTATGGGAAAAACCTAAATGCCCGTATATCGAACACCCAAACTGGGGTTTTAACTAGCAATTTTTTAACGCTCAAAGATTGTTATAAATTTGAAAGTGTTTTCGATGATGTTAGTCTGGTTATTTTTAGGAAACTTTATTTGCAATGGAGGTATGGGTCACTACCGATCAGAGAATTTACAAGTAAGTGGTGCCCACTATCTCCAAAGAACTGTCCTGGTTGTAAAGCGAATATAGAAAATGAACTGCATGTCCTATTCTTTTGTACGGCTTATGTAAAGGCCAGGAAAAAGTGGATCATTCCTATCTATAAGAACTTGGGCATGAACCAGTGTATGCAAGCACCCAGAATTTTCAAGACGGATTTGCCCCCAGCAATTGTGTTTGCACTCACGAAATATCTAGGAGCAATGTGGGACATTAGCAGGAATCTAGTGAAGAATGATTAAAATCGGTCTTGGCTTAGATATCCACCTAGCTGCTTGGGGTTAGGACAAATACCTCCACAGAGACTCCTAATTGAATGCACACGTAATTTTCCTAAGCAGATTGCAACTGTTGATACAAGATGCATTCTATTTTAGTGTACTTTAGGTTACAGCCTTTGTATTCCTTCTCCCGGGACAGACGCAAACTCCAATTTCTCTTTTTATATTTGTTTTTAAAGAAATGTATATATTGCGATATGTGTGTAAATAATTGTGTGCTCTTTTAGGACAACATTGTCGAAATTAAGATATTCTGACTGACTGACTGACTGATTTAATTAAATTCCGTGTTGCCGCATGTGTAATAAGAATCAAGGTCACATACATATAGGGTGCACATGACAAGAGTCTTGCCTCATAGCTCCCTAATAGCATTGTTATCAGGGTGTAGACTGGGAGTTTTCTCCGTTAATGTCACTTTTAATAAATACTCATCTATGCAATGATATTTATGCAGGGATGTTCTAATGCTAAATGTTTACGCATGTTAAAGAAATACACATACTTGGAATTTGAAAATACTTTAATCAGATTGAAACATCAATGTTGTCGGATTTACATGTACAATATTTTCAAGGCAGTTCTCGTTTATGCGGTTTAAGAGCTAGACCACCTCCGGTCTCAACTGGGTCGACTCTCTCTTTGCTAGCTCGCCTGTCTCCACCCCTCGATGGAAGTGCCCCGTTTAGCAGTCTGTGCAGGGCTCCAAACAATGTCTCACATGCAAGTCCACATTGTTATATGTTAGCAGTCTAGTAGCTGGGTGGGCGGAGCTAGGTGGTCAGGGACAGGAAGAGGCGGAGTAGGGACAGGATGAGGGCAGTTAGTGTAGGGACAGGGTCGAGATAAGGTGCACATAATAAAGCTCCTAAATATAAGTGTCTGTGGTTCTTTGTAGCACGACGCTACAACTGGCGACGAAGATGGGATGTGCATGATTGAAGCTTGCAGAACCCCCATCAGAACACCCTGTCCCCTGCAGCGTCGAAAAGAAGAATCCGCTGCTGTGTGATGCTGCCAGGTGAAAGAGGAGACCAGCAGCAGGTGACCCTGCCCCCCCTGTGATTGTGGGAGCCCAGAGGGAGCCGCTACCACGAGCGCTGAAACGCTCGAGAAGAAGGAGCCCTTCGCGCCGAAAGCGCGAGTCCCGCCCGATGCGTGAGCTTTAGCACGCTATCGGCGCTGAAGAGCGGGAACCGAGGAAGTGAGTTGGGAGCCTACCCCAACCTCACCTGATGACTGCTGTGGCCGGAGAGTAGTGAATTCCAGTGTAGATTACCCCCACGAAGGTCTGCTGTCAAGCGCTGCTGAGTGCGGTGAGCCGGATGACCGAGCGAGTTCCGACGTCGGTAAACCTCACGCCGGATGCGTGAGGTTTGGCATGCTGCCGCCGAAGGACCCTGCAAAGTAAGGTGGGAGCCCACCCCAACCTCACCTGCCTGTAGCAGTGACCAGAGGGAGCTGAATCAGGAGGGTGCTGCTCCTGAAAACGACTGCTGGTGAGTCCTGTGTGAAGAAGAGGAGTTTGAATGAAGAGAGAGAAAGTAGTGCCTGCAGACAACCACGGCGGCCATCTTTGAGTCAGGCAACTTTTGGGACACCTTCCCTGAGCAAATTGTAGGCGGCCATTTTGAAGTCAGGCATAAGGACAGAAACAAGCATTGTCAAAAGCAAATAAACAAGCATTGGCAAGAAGAAAGAGACGAGCATTGACAAAAGCAAATAAACAAGCATTGGTAAGAAGATAGAAACAAGCATTGATAAAAGCAAACAAACAAGCATCGACAAGCTTCCAGCATGGCGCTATCGCCGCAACGAGAGGACGTCAAGCCCCTCTTTGCAGGAGGATCACATTTGAGGGCCCCAGAGCCAGTCTCCATAACTACAGGTGGAAGCATGGGCCCCAAGTGGCAGGAATGGCTCGAAGACTTCGAGGACTACCTCGAAGGATCCAAAGTAACCGTCGACAAAGACAAGCTGATAGCTCTCCGGAATCTAGCTGGACGTGAAATCAGCAAACTGATCAAGGATCTCCCTGCCGCAGACACCGGCACGTACGACAAAGTGCGCGACGCACTTAACAAGAAATTCCTCCACAAAAAGAACGTGGACTACGAGCGCCATGCCTTCCATCAGGCACGTCAAGGAAAAGACGAGGCAATGAGCACATTCATCACCCGCCTGCGGCGGCTATCGAGACACTGCGACTTCGACAACTTTTCGACCGACGCCGCCATCAAGTCCCAGATCATAGAGGGGTGCCACTCAGAATCACTCAGGAGACGGCTGCTGAGAAAGCCGCAAGAACTAGATGACATTGAGGAGCTGACTCGCGTTTACGATCAGGCTGAAGAGCATGCTGCCACCATTGAATCGGGACGCAGAGTGAGCCATGAGCAAGCGCATCGAGTTCAAGATCGAGGTGGTGGGCGAAGACGTTCGAGAGACAATCAGTGGACATCGCGACCGTCGTCTCGCTCGAGGCGCTCAGATCACAGGAGGTGGGAAACCGGCAGAAGAGAGAAGAGACCAGAGAGAGCAAGGAAGTGCTTCAGGTGCGGCTATGATTACCCTCATGTGGATGTCTGCCCTGCCATGGGCCAGCGGTGCAGAAAGTGTGGTCGTACAAACCACTTCGAAGCAATGTGTAGCGAGTACAACAAAGAAAGGCGAAGTGGAACTGGGAGGTCGTCCCGATCGGACACCAGAAAGCACCATGTTAGAGCTGTCAATGACACAGATGCAAGGTCCTCTAGCTCAACTCATTGCAGCAGGGAGTCGCACAGATCGCGATGGGACCGCAGATCCCCGTCCCGGAGCTCCAGATCTTCATCTCGAGGCTCCGAATACACGAAGCACTATGCAAACATGATCGCAGACCCAGATCAATTGAAGAAGTACCCTTGGTTGCACATCAAAGTAGGGAATCACGACACCAAATTCGTGATGGACAGCGGAGCTTCGCTGAACTACATCCCTGTCACCGAGTATGAGAGGATGCGCCCCAAGCCGTCGCTTGCTCATGCACCTGTACGCGTCTACACCTGGATGTCGAAGAAACCCCTGCAATGTCTTGGCAAATTCCCGACTACACTTGCACACGACAACGTCACTATTGATGCAGTCATTCATGTCATCAAAGGACCCGAGGCTGACTGTTTGCTCAGCCTGCCGACTGCGGAACGTCTCCGTCTCGTGGAGATCCTCTTCAAAGTCTGTGATGACCAGAACATCGTCAACCGCTTTCCTCGCCTTTTCATTGGGCTAGGGAAACTGAGGAACCGTCAGATACACCTACATGTCAACAAGCAAATCAGGCCTGTTGCTCAGCATCCCCGGCGTGTTCCCTTCCACCTTCAAAAGGCTGTCGAAGAAGAGATCAATGACCTCCTGTCGGCTGACATCATTGAACGCACGGACGGACCGACCCCGTGGGTTTCGCCGGTAGTCGTGGTACCAAAAAAGGGCAACACCAGCAAGGTGAGACTGTGCGTCGACATGCGCATTCCCAACACTGCGATAGAACGTGAACGCCATCCAGGGCCACTTCTATGCGACATGATTTCAGCACTGAACGGCGCCAAGGTATTTTCCAAATTGGACCTAAACAAGGGCTATCACCAGCTAGAACTGGACGCCCAGTCACGCCCCATCACAACTTTTGCTACGCACCTGGGACTCTTTCGATATAAGAGACTAAGCTTTGGGGTGTCTTCAGCTGCTGAAATTTTCCAAGAGGCAATCAGACAGATCATCCAAAACATCCCCAATACGCTCAACTACAGCGATGACATCCTTGTCTATGGCTCCGACACTCGTGAACACGACATTGCACTCAACCGCGTCTGTCATGCCCTGCTTGACGCGAACTTGACTCTGAACAAAGACAAGTGCGAATTTCACCAATCTACACTGAAGTTCTTTGGTCACATCTTCTCAGGAGCGGGAATGAAACCTGACCCGGAAAAAGTGGCATCCCTGAACAACACCAAGTGTCCGCAGGACGTCAGCGATCTGAGATCTTTCCTGGGAATGGCCAGCTATTGCGCCCGGTATATCCGGGACTACGCAACCATCAGCCACCCGCTCCGCACTTTGACCAAGCAAGGGCAACCCTTTGAATGGACTCCCCAGTGTGAGCAAGCATTCACAGAAATCAAGAGGGCCGTGGAGTCGGCCGATAACCTTTCTTACTTCAACCCCAGACGCATGACTGAAGTCACCGTGGATGCCAGCCCCGTAGGGTTGGGGGCTATCTTAGCGCAATATGACCATGACTCTGACCAGAGATGTATTGTTGCTTATGCTAGCCGCAGCCTGTCCGACCCCGAGAAGGCGTACTCACAGCCTGAGAAGGAGAGCCTGGCTGTGGTCTGGGCATGTGAACATTTTCATGTCTTCCTCTACGGCAAGCACTTTACCCTGATCACGGACCACCAGGCGCTAGTCACCATCTACGGCAACCCCCGAGCCAAAATGCCCCCCAGAATTGAGAGGTGGGGCCTGAGGCTCCAGGAATACACCTTCACGATTGTACATAAGCCGGGAAAGTCTGAAAATCCAGCAGACTACATGCCTCGACATCCGCCAGCATCAACGAGCTCTCACCCTTCGATTGCAGAGGAATACATCCACTTCGTAGCTGACCAGGCGCTACCTCCCGCCATTCCAATGGACGTGATCCGAGACGCCACCGCGCAGGACACCATCCTGCAAAAGGTTCTCAGCAAGATTCGAACCAACAGGTGGAGGCATGACCCTCAGGATGAAGACATTGAGCTGCACACCAAACAAGAATTGCAGGCATTCCGGCACGTTCATGAAGAACTGTAAATAACCTCAGACGGAATCATACTGCGGGTACAACGAATCGTGATCCCCAGAACTCTATAGAAAGGTGTCATTGATCTTGCTCATGAAGGCCACCGGGGAGTTGTGTCCACGAAGCGAGCACTCAGAGAGCGTGTATGGTTTCCTCTACTAGACCAAATGGTGGAATCCACCCTGAAAGACTGCCACCCATGCCAACTGACAAGCAAAGGCGATCCCCCGGCTCCACTGCAAATGACCCCCTTGCCGGCGGGAGTATGGCAAGAAATTGCCGTGGACTTCTACGGACCACTGTCTTCCGGCAAGTATGTGATAGTCATAGTTGATGAGTACTCTCGTTTCCCATTCACGCAGTTCGTACCCTCCACCGGTGCCCCCAGTACTCTTAAGGTGCTGGACGGATTATTTGCCACCTGGGGTGTCCCTAGAGTAGTAAAGACGGACAATGGTCCTCCCTTCAATGGACATGACTTTGAAGCATATGCCCGACACTTGGACTTCCATCATAGGAAAGTCACACCCCTGTGGCCACAAGCAAATGGCACCGTTGAACGCTTCATGGCCACAATCAAGAAAACATTTCAGCAGGCCTGTGCCGAAAGGAAGGACCTAGAGATTGCTCTCAACGAGGTCCTCAGGGCCTACAGGACAACTCCCCACTCGACCACCGACCAGTGTCCTGCCACGCTGATGTTAGGTCGTCCCATGAGAAACCGGATCCCAACCTGGGATGGAGCACTGCCAGCCATCTCACCCACCCACAACCATCTAGAAATGGCAGAGATGGACAAGAGAAAGAAGGACAAGATGAAGTCGTATGCCGACACCAAGAGAAGAGCAAGGTCACCTTCTGTGCATGAAGGAGATTACGTGTTAGTGAAACAAACCCAACAGAAGAAAACAGACTGTCAATTTCGCGATGAACCACTACTGGTCACTCGGCAGAAAGGCACCATGCTGACGGCGGAGTCTGACCACCGCCGAATTACGCGAAACGTGTCTCACTTTAAGAAGTGCTCTCAGGACTCGACCGGATCATTGCTTGACCCCACTGTGGCACCAGATCCTGGCACTCCTGATCGAGACAACCCACCAACTCTGGATCAATTGGATGTACCCCAGACGGAGGAGAACACTGTCGAACTGAACGCAAGGCCGCGCCGTAATGCTCAGCCACCAAAGAGACTCATTACAGAGATATGATTGATTATGTTATCAGTTTTGTTAAGAAAGGGGGAGATGTTATATGTTTGCAGTCTAGTAGATGGGTGGGCGGAGCTAGGTGGTCAGGGACAGGAAGAGGCGGAGTAGGGACAGGATGAGGGCAGTTAGTGTAGGGACAGGGTCGAGATAAGGTGCACATAATAAAGCTCCTAAATATAAGAGCCTGTGTCTGTGGTTCTTTGTAGCACGACGCTACACACATGTTCGAGGGGCCCATTTCCCAACTCTTAAAAAGAAAGCATAATTGCTAACGATCACAATGGAGAAGCAGACCTTCTGAATACATTAAAATCAGTATCCACCTCTCCCACCACATAAAACACTATCCCCCAGATTCATCCAGGTCACATTCTGCGAATTCCAAATTGCGATAATTACCGAATCGCAAATTAGAATTCGCAGAATGGGATTCATGAAAAAATGCGATAAAAAAAGCGATCGCAATCGGCAGCAATTGGTTTGGGTTCTCCTTAAATTGCGCCTCGCAAATAGCGATTTGTTTTTTTTTCCCTAATTGTGATTTTTCATGAATTTGGTTTGCGAATAATTAGCGATTTCGCAAATGAAATCGCAGAATCATTGGAGTCTCGCTAATTCCGATACGCAAAGGGGGTTCCAGATAGATTCTGCGATTTTATTTGTGATTTCGCAAAATCTATTTTGCGAATTCACATAATTGTCAATTTTCTTTTCATGAATTGCGGTTCTTTGAATTGCGATCACAATAGCTAATTCGTAGCTATTGCGATCGCAATTTTGGTTGATGAATCTGGCTGTAATTTTAATTGCTGCATTTAAATTGCGGGTATTCAATGGGTCACGTCACCAGTTAACAAAATGTAATAGGAGGCAGACACAGGAGCCAGGGACAGGTCGAGACGTTGACAGGAAATCAACCTGAAGGGTGATTGACAACCAGAGGTCACCCACCCAAACCAAAGGTGCACAGTACCCAGTTGCACCAGTCCAAGCCTGCACTTAGCAGGGGCTGTCTTATGACTAACTTCTTCAGAACAGATATTACAAGGATCGTTAAACATTCATTCTCAATGGGAGCTGGTACTACGTGATTTAAGGCATCTGAGGTAATGGACAGAGAGGTATGACAAGCACATGACCGGCAGACAGGCATACCAGAGAATCATTACAGGAAGATGTGTATCTGTGCGGAAATGCAGTGTTGTTTACTGAGATAGATATGCCTAGCAGAGTGGAATTGAGCTGAGAGATTGGTGATGTCTTTAAGGAAAACAAGCATGCATAGAACTTGCAAAAGAGAAACTGGTATCTAATATGAAATTACCTTGAATCACCTTATCGACCAGTGGCACATGCAGGCAAAGCAAACAACTGTTTGTAAATCGAATAAATCCTTTACTAATTAATAACTCTTTAAGTTGAATTACTACCTTTGGCAAACTCACAGGCAATCAATTGAGCCTATTTGATAATGCATGAATGCCCTTTTACTTCAAAGACCTATCAGGCAAAGGTGCAATGATTTAATAACGCGAGCTCAACCTGGTTGATCTACCTTCATCAGTGGCCGCGCACCGACTAAAGTCCTAGCCCTGTGTGCGCACATCCACTCACAGAACAGAGCCCAGAAAGGCGTCACCATGTTGGGAGAAAGTACACACACGATTAGCCCCCACAACACAAATTTATAGTTCTTTTCTATCCATAGCGTTGATGAGACGTTCTGTGGGGTGAGTAGTTCATCGAGGAGTTTTGCCCCAGTCTCTGATACGTCTTTTATCATGGCGGAGCCCAAGACTAGGGTAGCAGAATCTGAAGGTATCGCTATTCCTAAATCTGCTATGATTCTGGTAGCATATTCTTTGGGGGTTGGGTTGGAAGGTAAATTACTAGAATCTAGCAGTCCTTCTGTTCCATTTTTGCCTTTCAGCTGTCGCTTCGGGATTCAATTACCTCAGGTTGTATGGAGGCGCAGTTTTCCTTTAAGGTGGTAGGCGTTTGATTAGGGTTCAGGCTCCTTTGTGTTTCTAATAGTGAGCTATCAGGTTCACTCTCAGGGGGGAGTGTGGAATCTAGTGTAATGCCTGGTATGAGGGATGGTGCTTTAGCAGAATATTTTTTTACAATAGACGGTTGGGAGTCTGCGCCTTCTCTTGTAACACCTTCCCCTTCCCCCCCCTCGAGTCTCTCCATAGTTTTTTTGAAGCTGTTGGCCTCCCATTTACCTCTGGTTAATTGTCCGACGTCGCAGCGTCTTCGAGAACAGCGCTGACTTGGGCGGGTTGAGTTGCCTTCTTCTAGTTTCCTTTGCTGCTTTTGGCGCCCTCGGTCGACATAGTCGAGCTCCACTGTCGTCTTCTCGCCGGTCGTAACACAAGCTTAAAAGTGATTTAAAGAATGTCTGTGATGCTCTTCATAGAGCGAACACCCCGCAAAGTTTATCAGCATCTGTGACGATCCTAACAGGTTGGAAATGGAGACTAATCACTTGCGTTCTGCTCCCTCCCAGGTTCGGCATCGCTGGTCAGTCCTCATAGCCGATGGTCAATGCGTATGGCATAGGGTGACCAACTGGCATTGGTGCAAATTCAGGACGGTGAGGGTAAAAATTCAGGACAAAGGGTCAAAATTCAGGGCACAAATTCAGGACAGGAGGTCAAAATTCAGGACAAAACTTCAGGACAATTGGATACGTTTTACAGACACATCAGAGGTCGCGCAATAGTATATAAGTAAGCCCAGCCACATCTAGACATATTCAGCCATTTGCAAACCTATCTATCATGTATCCTTCCATCTATCATTTCACTCATCCATCCCTTCATCCATCCTTTCACTCATCCATCCAATATCCATCCATCCGCCCTTTCACCCTATCCATCTGTACACTCATCCATCCACTCTTCTACCCATTGTGGTAAATAAATAAATTATTACCGGATCTATTTTTGACTATAATCAATAAACAGGTAGCTCAATAAATAAGAGTCAAGATACGAGGTAGCTGAAGTTGACAGGCTTTAATCAGGCATAAAGGACAGGAACAGGACAGCCTGTACGGGAATAGGATGGCAGGGCCCGACAGCTGTCGGGCAGGATCTGGGAATTGGCTAGCAAACTTTAATATCCGTGCACAATATTTATAGTTAAACAAAATACATTGCATTCAATACAGTAGGCGTAGCAGTAGGCGGGGTTTGTAGCAGTCGCGAAAGATAAGGGCAACATGATGTAACAAGAAGGCGTGTACAGGGCGTATACATAGACATGTGGTGCAGACGTAACAGAATATGTAATAAAAAGGGGCGGAAACATGGAGGGGGCTACCTGAGCAGCTGGGACCTCTAACCTAGTGGTGCGCGCAAACTGGCAATGACGTGTTACCAGGGGAACTGGGGGGCTATGACTTCTGCGCTGGAAGAGGAGACTAAAGTCTGGAGTGTCAGAGCGACATGTACCCAGGCATATCTAGTATCTAGTGTTTAGAGTACATGTTGATAGAATCCAAAAGTTATCAGGGTAAAGGCTAACAGGCATTAAGACTGGTGCATGCATTACTCTACATGTAGTGCGTGTGCGAGGAATATTCTATAAATATTAATACAGTATTTCTCTTATATGGAGACATAAAGGCTAGACCATGACGGAAACTATTGATGCGATTCAGTAGCTTAGGAATGCAGAGAAGGAGGGCTGGACTGATAACTAGAATCATAACATACTTTTGGCAGACTGGGAGGCAGAGCCAGGCCGAGCCGGGCACTGCGAGGCATGAAAGTAAGCTAAGGGTCAGGGATACAGGTGGGGGCTGTATCGCTCCTCGGAGAGGGTTCAGGAAACAGGAGCTGAATCTGAGTCCGGGCCCTTTTGAGGCCTAGAAACGGGGACAATTCAATGAATTAACGTGCACACTGTGAAACGTGGCAACGTAGGATTACATAGGCCTAATATTCGTTGTATTTACGAGGACTGGAAACTGACATACAGGAGATGGACACAACTATAATTGCGTCTTTAATCGATCAGAGGGGGATACATGCATATCGATCATGCACATATAACATAACATGGGGAACACGTAGGCACATACAACATGGCAAAATTTACTTTTCCACATTCCCTCCTTGTGCCCTACGTTTCCATCAGGAAACATCTATATTCATGATACCATCTATCATTTCATACAGCATCATTTGTTCGTCTCGAATTGTCTTAGAACGGGACTTAGGACTAGGAATACAAGAGGTAGCGCACATGCCGCAAATCGCAGGGCCACATTGTATACAGAGGCAGCAACTGAATATGATCATTACTGCAATACCTAGGAATGACAATACTTTCCATCCCCAGGCAGATATGATACTCCAGAGCCAACCGGACCATGTCCAGGTTCCTGGATTCTGGTGTAACTGATGGCAATTTTATGAAGTCTGGTTATAGCTGAATAAACAGACGGCGCGTTATTAGGAATGAAAATGCAGCAACTAGATCCGATGACTCTACATGCTCCTCCTCTATCGGCCAGTATGACGTCAAGAACGAGACGATTTTGGAGCACGACAAATCTCATAGCAGATTGCTCTTCGGTTAAGTTACCTAGAGCAGAAGTAGTCTCATTCACTACTGCTTCAAGGGTTCTGGTTAATCTACGTATTAACTTACTATTCTGGACAGGTCCTATAAAGAAGAAGAAGCCTTTATTAAAGTCTGTATACTGTTCTAGAGCAGTTTCAGTTTGATCGACTATTGGGGACTCGATCTCCCTTCTATGTCTGACGTGTACTAGATGTGTGTTTCTGTGATAATCAGATGGGGCTAGAAAAACTGATGGCAGTAGGAAGGCAATGTAACATGTTCCATCCCAGTCTAGGGGCAGACGAACATATGCTGTCTGGCCACAAACAAAATAAGAATGACGTGAGGCTTTGAAAATAGATTTCCCACTGTCACTATACTCGACAGTAGTAGTACAATCACTATGTCCTACATGTGCGGAACCATTATTTCTGACACATAATTCGCCTTTGACTGGTAGTACTGAAATAGCAGGTAAATCTGGAGTAGTATCAGACTGAACATTCAGGACCATAAAATTCGAGGAATAATTACCTAAATCATATACTTCATTTTCTAGATCTAACCCTGTTCTATGGGAGAGACCTTGCTTGTCTGGAAAACATGTTCTATTCAGAAGAGACATATCATTGGAGGATGACGTTAACGTGGACCATGCTCCACACGAACCATTATGTGAAAACGGATAAGGAAAGAGTGGCAGAACTCCCTTCGGTGTCTGGAAAGGGGGGAGTCGACCACACACCCAACAATTAGTGGCATTGCTGGTCTGGTGTGAATAGTGTAACATTCTTATAAATGTATTATTTCTCATAGCAAGACGATAGGATAACTCGTGAGGAGGCAGATCACTAAATGTGTGCTCTACTGTAGCATTAGAAAACTTATTTACATGAGAAATTGGAAAACATAAATGTAATGCATAACTTGTGCAAGTAACCATCAAACTTAGAAACAATAAGAAACTTAGAAAAACGATACATCGTATAGAGTTATGACTAACTCTCTCACTATGGGGGTCTATCTCATACATGTCAGATACCTGTCTAACCGTTTCACCCGAGAGGGACTTAGACAATTAAACTGGCTGACTTATTTTATTAGACCGGAGCTTTAACTTATACTCCTGTTGCGGAGTTTTCTCTAACAGAGGAACTTTCAGTTCAGGATTCAGATCAAAGTCTGGTTTCAGGCAGTCTTTAGAAATGGAACAGTCCTTAGAAAATGTTTTTTCTCGAACTCCATGAAACTTCTTGATATGGGACAGATGGACCCACCCCTTGCGGCCCTCCAACTTCACGGCCGTGCGGGTGGTCAGAAGGACAAGTCGCGGCTCTTTCCAACGAGGCTCCAGCGGACTTGAACGATCAAAGTTCCTTACAAGGACAAGGTCGCCTGGAATGACCTCATGCGGTTTCACTTCGGTATTGTCGGGAAATGCAGCGGCAACCTGTGAACGACAAGAGTGTAGGGCAGACATCAAGGAAGCTAGGTAATCTGTCAACATATTACTGGAAACATCTGTAATACTGCGGGGTCTAGGTGTACCCCACATGTTTGGGGGGCAGCCGAATACGACCTCATAAGGGGACAGACCTGATCTGGAATGTGCAACCATCCTCATGAAGAATAGAGCAACTGGCAGGGCAACTAGCCAGTCTACACCTTTCTCTTTACATGTCTTGGCAATACGGATTTTCAGGGTCTGATTATGTCTCTCTACGAGACCAGCTGCTTCAGGATGGCGCACACAATGGAACTTCCACTGGTACCCTAACAAAAGGGAAACATGTTTCATTAACTCAGATGAGAATGGCTGGCCGTTATCAGAATACACGACCCTAGGGAGTCCATAGCGGGGAAAGAATTCACGAACCAACTGCTTGGCAGTGGTCGCGGCTGTGTAATCTGGAACTGGATATGCTTCTGTCCACCTGGACAAAGCGCATACAACTACAAGAACATACTTGAAACCTCGACATCGCTCCATCTGAATATAATCCATCTGGAGGACTTCAAAAGGGTGGTCAGGGGGTTGGAATCCACCTTGTTCCACCGGGACACTTTTACCTGGATTGAACTGGCAACATATCATACAAGTACAGACTTTCTGCTTGGCTGCAGCTCGTAAATGCCTGTTGAACCAAAGGTTCTGTATACTGTCTAACATAGCTTTTTCTCCTAGATGTGCTGGACTATGTGCGGTATTAATAATGACTTGAACCATAGAGTCGGGGAGAAACCATGTGGCTTTTTCCTTCGTCAACCATCCCTGATCTGTCTGGACCCCTCCTTGTTCGGACCATTTCTTGATTTCTTCAGGAGTAGCATGTAACTGTATGTCTATGACATCTTGTGTAGGGTCCTTAACTGTCATACAAGTAGTCTGTTCTGGAATGAATGTCTGTGTCTTGTTAACTGGAATGTCTGGAGTCTGAGCTGTAAGCTTGGCTGTTCGATCTGCTAGATCGTTACCTTGGGAAATGATGTCAGTAATTTTCGTATGTGCTTTGCACTTCATGATAGCGATAGCTGTCGGTAAATGTATTGCATCTAACAGAGCTTGAATGAGGAGACCATGCTGAATCTTGGTTCCATGAGAAGTCATGAAACCTCTCTCCTGCCACAGTACTCCGAAGTCGTGTACAACTCCGAATGCGTAACGTGAATCTGTGTATATGTTTACTTTCAGGTTCTTGGCACGTATGCAGGCTTGGGTCAGAGCAACTAGCTCTGCTGCTTGAGCAGACAGGGTGTCAATACGGTGTGTTTCAATAACTTCAGTTTCAGTAGTCACTGCATACGCGGCTACTAGTTCTCCTGTACTTGTTCTCATACATGAACCATCCACATAAAGTGTCAGGTCGGGATTAGGTAATGCAATGTCTGTCAGGTCTTGTCTTGGTTTAGTCATAGTGTTAATAACTTCCACACAGTCATGTGTGGCAGGATTTGAAATAACTGATGGTAACAGTGTAGCAGGATTTAAAACGTTGCAGCGTCTGATTTCTATGTGTGGCTGGAACAGTGTCAGTTCATAACCTGTTAAACGTGCAATTGTCAAGTGTTGAGTCTGTGTTCGGTTTAAAAGAACTTCCACGGAATGTGGAACTTGTACTGTCAAGGAGTGTCCTAATACTATGGAATCACTTTGTCTGATTGCTAGAGCTGTGGCTGCAACTGACTTGAGGCACGCAGGCAGAGCCTGGGCTACTGGATCTAATGTGCTCGAAAAATAAGCACAAGGCTTGTATTGTCCTGCTTGATCTTGTGTGAGAACAGATAATGCAGTACCATCACGTTCTGTGACAAAAAGTGTAAAAGGCTTACTGTAGTTCGGTGTAGCTAGAACAGGTGCTTGGCATAAGGCTTTCTTTAATTCATTAAAACTAAGTGTATGTTCCTGGGTCCAAGGGAGGACAGTCGATACGGCTGCCTCCTGTGTCGTTAACTGTATCAGTGGCTTTGCTAGAAATGCATACTGAGGAATCCATTGTCTGCAATAAGAAGTGAGGCCAATAAAAGCACGTACCTCCTTCTGTGTCTTGGGCTGTGGAAGACTCGCTATAACTGGATACGGTCTGGTGTCAACTGCCTACCCCACTTGGACAGTAAGTGGCCTAAGTAGATCACTTGCTGGACACAGAATTGTAATTTGGAAGGGGACACCTTGTGCCCCTGCTCGGCCAGAAAATACAGGACTGTAAGTGACGCTCGCTCGCAGTCACGTTCAGAACGGGCTGTGATCAGTAGATCATCGACATACTGGAGCAGGGCAGTGTCAGTTGGCATGTGAATATTGTCTAGTTGTCTTTTAAGTGCTTGACTATAAATACTAGGACTTTCTGTGAAACCTTGAGGAGCTCGTGTGAATTTATAGCTCCTTCCATTTAAACAAAAACCGAAATGTACTGGCTGTCTGGATGAATGGGGACACTGAAAAATGCATTCTTGAGGTCTATAACAGTAAAAAATGTAGCTTCAGAATCAATAGCTGTCAATAGGGATGAAATATCTGGGACTACTGGGTACTGGGGTATGATACATTTATTAAGTTCTCGAAGGTCAATCACTAATCGATATACTGGAGGTGCATTTGGATCAGTACGTTTCATGACTGGAATGATAGGAGAATTACATACATTGGAGTCAGTTTCTACAACCACTCCTTTAGCAATGAGCTCGTCAATAATTATGGATAAGGCTGCTACAGCCTCAGGTGGCAATCTGTACTGTCTGATTCGTGGCAAGACTATACCTTGCTTGAGAGTCACACGATGGGGTGTAATTTGCATAAAACCTACATCAGTTGGACCTTGCGCCCATAAATGCTGCGGTACATTCAGTAGTCTGGGATCAAAATCACGTAATACATAGTGACCTTTAAAGTCTCTCAAAAACAAACGGATTCCTTCTGGGGAGCAGCAAATTACTGCACCTAATTCTTTCAATGTTTTAATGCCTAACAAATTTTCTGGACATGACTTCGTAAGTAACAAATCAGTAGTTCGGGACAATGGACCAACTTCTAGAGTAACTGGCTTTGAAATCTCGTTAACAATAGGCTTTCCTGAAAATCCAAGGGAAACATTTTTAGAGCCTGAGAGCGGAGCCCCTGGAACCTCGTCATGACTGATAGTAGTCCTACTTGCCCCTGTATCAATCAAAAACTTTCTGTCTTTCCCTAATACTTGACTGTGTACATAGGGACCCTCTTGATCTACAGGTATCTCGATGAGAGGCAAGCCTACCTCCCTCTCTAGGCTGTTTCATGAATACTGTTGATACTCTGGGTACTCTGTCTGGGCATACTGGTACATTTGCTGTGTAACATGCTGTGTTGCAGCGATAGGCTGCGGTGTTGGAACTGTCTGTTGTGCATTCTGTGGTGACTGAGAAGTCTGTGAAACTTGTTCTTGTCTAGGCGGACGTGGTCTTTCTTTAGTCTTACCAGTTGCTATGTTATGTTTCAGAACTGCACACTCGTTTATAAAATGACCTGGCTGTTTACAATAATTGCAAGTCCCTTTAACGGGAGCTGCAGGATGACTGACTTGATTCGGACCCCTCTTCTGACTGTCTTGTGGAACAGATTGTGCAACTAATACTTTCATTTTCGTATCTTTCATACGTCTCTTTTCGTGTTCTTGCTCTTCCCTGATTCTGTTCTGGTGATACTGGAGCATCTGTAACATTTGTGACGGGGTACTAGCTTGCCAACTACTTTCGACTTTCAAAACTCGATTTTTAACTTGTGGACTTGAATTCTCGACTAATTTAGTAACAAAAAGATGAGGGTACGACTCGCTACTCGTCTTCAAACCACTGTTAATAATAAAACATTTTTCAAATCTAGAATAAAAATCACTAGTGTCTTCATCCTGTTTCTGTTTGCATGCTGAGATTGCATCCCAATCTTCCTTTTTCGTGGCTAGTAACCTTGGCAAGAACCTGAATCAATAACTCGGGCAATTCTTTACATTTGTCCCCAAGACCGGTACCTGGTACTCGTACTTTATCTTCAGCTTCTAAAGCTGTCCAATCAATCTTTTTCTCTCCCACCTCCCATTCTTTTTCCTTGAGTTTTTCATATACCCCTGCGGGCAACAGGACCTTTAACATTTTAATAATATCTGGATACGTGTATTCTCCCATACGGAGTATGTCTTTTAATTCTCGATGGAACCCTGCTGGGTCTTTGTCGTGACAGGGAATTAATTTCTTCATCTCTAAGAGTTCCATCTTTGTGATAGGGGTGTAAACAAATACTCGTTGCATTTCACCACCCGGTGTCCTAACTGGGTGTACTTCTCGTAACGGATTCTGTCTATCCATGTAGAATGGTTTACTTTCTGGAGGTGAGACATGAACAAAATGCGGATTCAGAAACGTTCGATATTTTTCGCGTTGTTCTAGAATGATATTAATTAAATCGGTACCTAAACCTCTCCATCTATACTGGAGTAACTCGTTGAAGACATCATGTAACGGACCTGGATCAGAATGCTGACCCTCATACAGTGTAATGAGGTGCTGGATCATATACATACCCACCAGTCGCTGCTCGGCTGGGGGCAGTTTCAGAAACATTTGTGCCACTATTTCATCTGGAAAAGTGGTAGAATCAGTAATCCATCGGACTGCTGATCGGGCTAGTTCTTGTTCATGCATGGTACTAAGTTCACTATAACCGATTCGTGATTTCAGAATGTGATCGGTAGCTTGAAATACTTGCTCAAGATTCTCTTGTTCTAGTGCTGGAAGGAGAAAAACTTTCTTGTGTTCTAGACGAGAATGTCGGTCTGGAAGTCTAGATTTACCTACATACGCTATTCTGGCGGTATTCTCGTCTTCTACCTCTTCAGTAGGAGAGTCGTCTTCTTTCTCGGACACTTGTGCTGCTAGGCGTTTCTCGTGTAACCTTATTATTTCTTTATGAATTTTCTTGTACATACTCTCTATACTACTGAGTGTCTTGTGTCTTCCCTCGGCTATATGATCACTCCACTTTGTCAGAACTCTCATTTCGATCGGATCTTTATCTGGATAATCTTGTTCCCTTATTAAACAATTAACTAGAAACTTTAATAGCATGAGCTGGGTCTCAACTTTCCTTAGAGACATGATTTCGCCAATACTTTCTGGATCGTCTCCTGTACGGATGAAACGATATATTCTGTCTAGATCTTCTTTCATATTCGGTAGGGTGTCCAAATACTCGGTCACCCGTCTTACACGCAATGAATATATAACCATATTATCATCGCCTGGGACTGGATCATAACGGCATTCGGTAAGAGCTCGTCTGATATATGCAACGGACTGATATTTGGGCGTACGCTGTAACGCACGTTCATGTAACTCGACTAACGTTACACGTTTGTGTGGCGGCGGGGTACCAGGAGGACCTCCCCCCGCGGCCCCTAAACTGGAATCGTCGACTGATACTCTTCGTGCTGGCAGAGCGACCGATGTAGCGGGCACTTGTACTGTAGGCTGGACCGGGGGTACCGTAACAGGTGCTGTAACAGGTGCCCTGGTGGCTGGAGGAACAGGAATTACATTATTTACAGGAGCTGGCGGAACAGGATTTGCATATTCTGGGACTGTGTCGTCCAAATAGGACGAGAGAAAAATATCAGCTGCGGTCGGTTTGTGACGTAGCTTAATCGGAACTAATGGCGGCGGAAAATTACATGGTGCTTCCGGGGTTGCTTTTGGCAAGCCCTCGGCAAGAAGAGGATACATACCCTTAATAAGGGCATTTCTCTGTCTGTCTGACTGTTCGGCTTTTACTTGTTCACCTACTTCGATTAATTCCCTTTCTTGGGCTCTTTCTGAGGATTCTCTACTTAATTCTGACTTTCTGATTTCTTTTTCGGTTCTTTTATGAGATTCTTTGCGCCATAACTCGATGGCATCTTTCTGGGACTGTCTGGCTTTCTTTTTCCATAATGCTTCTTCTACTCGCATGATGCACTCGGCATCCCACGTACCTGATACGGGCCATCTATACTTTTCTTCTAATTCTTTGGTGTATTCCACCCATAAATCTAGATATAATATGGCACTTATGCCATGCTTTTGATACATAAAATGACCTGGACTGTCCCTCGGCGGGACAGGAACTGCTTCCTCGAGCAGACCTTTTCTGGTTTTTAACTGACGTAATTTCGAGAACAGAGGCATAACTTAGACTGGAATCTGGACACAATACAATACACGATAAACACAATAATAACTTAAGAAAACAAATCACTCATACCACGACATTGAAAACACATGGAATAACATTTAAAACAACAGTTCGGACAGAATATTACCTGGAATACTGAAAACAGAATACATGAATTTCTCGAGAACAGAACTTACTGGAATGACTAGATGCACTGCTAAAACAGTACGAAACTTACCGGTCCCATAAAGAGACACGTCAGGACCCGCGTCCACCTAGGTGAACACTTCATGTTGGATCTGTGTACCCAAACCCACGGACCAGAGACAAATTAATTGACCCTGTCTAGATACTACCCCAGCAACGGTACTCACCGGGCAGCAAGAACGGAAGGCCTCGGACTGGACTGGACTGCTACGACGACGGACGGACGAACTTCGGACTTCAGTTACAGGTGGGCCTCCGGATACCTCGGACCTTGGACTCTCGGCTTGGGCTCTGGTCGGGACTCGCCGTGTTCCTCCACCGCCTCGTCTGGACGCTGGACCGCAACCTCCGTCTCCTCCGTGGGCCTGAGGGATACTTGAAGCAGAAATATCTGCACGTGCACGGTATGGTTCCGTCACGGCTGCAGAGGATCAGGGGGCCTGCGTGGCTTCTCCGGCGCGTGGGGAAAGGGCAAGTCCCTATTCGGGCGCCATTATGTGGTAAATAAATAAATTATTACCGGATCTATTTTTGACTATAATCAATAAACAGGTAGCTCAATAAATAAGAGTCAAGTTACGAGGTAGCTGAAGTTGACAGGCTTTAATCAGGCATAAAGGACAGGAACAGGACAGCCTGTACGGGAATAGGATGGCAGGGCCCGACAGCTGTCGGGCAGGATCTGGGAATTGGCTAGCAAACTTTAATATCCGTGCACAATATTTATAGTTAAACAAAATACATTGCATTCAATACAGTAGGCGTAGCAGTAGGCGGGATTTGTAGCAGTCGCGAAAGATAAGGGCAACATGATGTAACAAGAAGGCGTGTACAGGGCGTATACATAGACATGTGGTGCAGACGTAACAGAATATGTCATAAAAAGGGGCGGAAACATGGAGGGGGCTACCTGAGCAGCTGGGACCTCTAACCTAGTGGTGCGCGCAAACTGGCAATGACGTGTTACATGGGGAACTGGGGGGCTATGACTTCTGCGCTGGAAGAGGAGACTAAAGTCTGGAGTGTCAGAGCGACATGTACCCAGGCATATCTAGTATCTAGTGTTTAGAGTACATGTTGATAGAATCCAAAAGTTATCAGGGTAAAGGCTAACAGGCATTAAGACTGGTGCATGCATTACTCTACATGTAGTGCGTGTGCGAGGAATATTCTATGAATATTAATACAGTATTTCTCTTATATGGAGACATAAAGGCTAGACCATGACGGAAACTATTGATGCGATTCAGTAGCTTAGGAATGCAGAGAAGGAGGGCTGGACTGATAACTAGAATCATAACATACTTTTGGCAGACTGGGAGGCAGAGCCAGGCCGAGCCGGGCACTGCGAGGCATGAAAGTAAGCTAAGGGTCAGGGATACAGGTGGGGGCTGTATCGCTCCTCGGAGAGGGTTCAGGAAACAGGAGCTGAATCTGAGTCCGGGCCCTTTTGAGGCCTAGAAACGGGGACAATTCAATGAATTAACGTGCACACTGTGAAACGTGGCAACGTAGGATTACAGAGGCCTAATATTCGTTGTATTTACGAGGACTGGAAACTGACATACAGGAGATGGACACAACTATAATTGCGTCTTTAATCGATCAGAGGGGGATACATGCATATCGATCATGCACATATAACATAACATGGGGAACACGTAGGCACATACAACATGGCAAAATTTACTTTTCCACACCATCCATCCATTCACTCATCCATCCAGCCATTTACCCTTTCACCCATCCAGCCATCCTTTCACTTACTCATCCATCCACCCAGTCACTCATCCTTCCACCCATCCACCCTTTTAGTCATCCATCATCCTCCCTTTCTCTCTCCATCAACTCTTTCACTTAGCAATCCTTCCTTCCATCCATCCACCCAACCATCCATTCATCTACTCATCCACTCATGAATCCATCCATTGACCCTATCACTCATCCATCCTTTCTCTTATCCATTTATCCTTTCACTCCTTCACTCATCTTTTCATCATTTTGTCCATCTACCTTTCCTTTCACTCACTCATCCATCCTTACATCCACCCTTTCACTCATCCGTCCATCCATTCGCCCTTGCACTTATCAATTCATCAATCCATCTATCATTTCACTCATCCATCCACCCGCTCACTCATCATTCACCTATTCACTCATCCATCCTTTCACTCATCCATCCACCCTTTTACCCATCCAGCTACCCTTCCACCCATACATCCAGCTATTTCCCTTTTCTCTCTTCCATCTTTCCACTCACTCATCAATCCTCTCCCATTATCCATCTATTCAATCTTTCATTCATCCATTCACCCTTTCACTAATTCATCCAGCCATCCCTTCACTTACTCACTCGCCCACCTTTTCATATTAATTTTGAGCTGAGCCTTTTTGAGAAGAGGCCCATCAAGAACTTCACCCTCGCTGCAGGAGCCATTCCAGGACTCGGACAGAAGCCACCCAGGGCGGAGACATGATCCACCACAAGGGGGGACAGGAGCCATCACAGGCGGGGGGTGGGGGGACAGGAGCCACCACATGGTGGAAACAGGATCCACCTGGGTGAGCATAGGGGTGGGTATGCAGTATTCTAGTATCATCTTGGTCTCTTCCAGGGTGGCGGAGGGCTCCTCACCCCCTCCTGGACAAGGCAATGAGAGGATAGGCTCCGTTTCCAAAATTTTAGTTTTGCCCCCCTCCTCCCCTCCACACTGATATACAGTACTGAAAGGAGAAACTCCAAGAGAACTGATTTAACTGATTGTCCTCCATATTTTGTTAATCAGTTTGGGTGCGATTGTGCCATTTCTTTTTTTCATTACAATATTGACTGCATGTTTGAAGAATCGAGGTTTGTTTGCAATTTAGTGACAGTAATTAAGCTCTGTGAAGAGAACCACATGCTGCCTCGGCCGGTTCTAGGATGTTTGGGGCCCTGGGCCGAAAGGGGGAATGTCTCACACCAATTGCAGATACAAGATGCATTCAGGGCTGTTTGCATCTGAATAGATGCCCCTGCTCCTGAAGCTGCACCCCCCCCTCTCTGTCACCTTCAAGCACCTCTTAACAGCTCATCAAGGGCTGAAGGTGTGAGGGTTGCCATCCGCTGTGCCTTTCCAATGCTGCTGGGTATCTGAGCTTTCGTACAGCATCGGAGTCAGTTACACCCGACTTCAACAGTATTAGATTCAAGAAGGGAGGTGGGGGCCAGCTGTGCCGGTTGTGCGACCAGTTAAAATGACGGACAAATGGTGTCCTTTAAAGAATCCTTCACGGACAACAGACAGATGGCCGAAATTACGGACTGTCCGTGAAATTTACGGACGGTTGGTCACCCTAGTATGGCATGCGTACGGCGGCTGTGCGGCGTAGATTCACGCTGACACCATCTTGCTCCTGTCCTACAATGAACATTTCTATTGCAGATGGAGCATGTTCAACACAACATGTTTGTACAGAACAGTGTTTTGAATGAAGTCTGATTGAAGGCAGGTTATAAAACCTTGCTGTAGAGGAGTGGCTATCAGTAGCTAGGCAAATGCAATAGCTCTAGGACTGAGATATCTCAGGGCAGTACTTATTAAAACAAGTAAGTGCAGTTTTAAACCATTTGTCGGGGGCTAGCCACTTCCTCCATTGACACCACCCACTACCACCTTAGACGACACTACCAGCTCACCAAGAGCAGATGGCACTGTCTGTACAACCATCAAACCACCATATTTCTATCTCTAATCATACAAGCATTGGTAAAGCCAATAGGTCTGGTTTCAATGTACCAACACATGTAAATATACCATTTACAACCACTGAATGTACAAATGTTGTTTATCATATCAAATCCTATCCTATTGACCTTACCAAATCTGAGAAAAAAAGAAAAAAAGGATTGCTCTTTGTAAAAAATTCAAATAGGAGATGCAAAATTAAATGTGACAAATAGAATTATTATTGAGCATGCTTTTCCTATGTAAAGTAGTCCCTTATGCATTCTAATGGAAGCACTTCCTGGAAGATCAGATGATGCACCAAATACCCAACAGCATGAGTAAGACTCTTGTGGGTGAAGCCAGAGCCCAATTTATAAATATTCGTAAAGCTTGGTAGCAAGCGTCTGCAGGCAGCTGTGCTGTCAAACAAGACATAACATTTACATTGAAAGTATAAAAGCAACCATTTGGATTGTACATTTGAACAATACATATAACCTACATAATGTATCCTAATTTGAGTTGAGGACAAAATGACAGAAGACTGAGCATTGGCAACTTTGTCAACTTTACTAAAGAGACACAAGAAAAAATTGTGGATATGAAATACCGGTCCAGGCGCAACAACATGTGTCTACTGGGGCTCCCCTAAAAAATACAGTATAAATATTGGCTGAAGACATTCCTACAAGATTGGATGCCTTTGAGACTGAAACACTTTAGGTTCTCCAAACTGATATAGTTCATCACTGGTAGACTCGGCAGCTTCCAATGGCACTGAGCCCTGAATGAAAATTAGACCAATATTTTACAAATGTTTCGATGCAAGGTGATACTCCTCACAGCAGCAAACAAGCAAACACAGATTATGCATGAATGAATTGTTTTACCCAGATTTTTGTGTGAAGATGCAGGAAAAAGTGATGTACTTATAAAGGCGCAAATCATTAACTCTGATGCACCAATATATCAAACAAAGACTTTATTTCCCCAAAAACATAGGGCCTCAAATTCTGAAAATGCATTAGCTAAAAGTGGTTGTAGTTTGCACACCTACTTTTACTCAATGTATTTGTATTTTTTTAACTGACCTATGTACTAATTAGTCAGTTCACAAAATACAGAATCATTGCAATACGACCTAACTCAGAAATATTAAAGAGGTAGGTCGTAAATTGGACCCACTTTAATTGGCTATAATCACAGGCATTCTGGCCTGCTGGGGTTAGTAGACAACCATGTCTATGATTACTTTTCAATGAAGTAATGTTTTCTAAATGCAGCCACTTTTGGAAAAATATGAATGTTTTGTGACCATATTTTGGTTGTAAAACAAATACACCACAAGGAATGGATATTTGGAACTGACACCCTTAACACACCCCTTCTAAATACTATGGGTTCAATTCACAGAGGGCCTCTGCACTCATGGCAGATGCTCCACAGTCATGGCGAGGGCCACACGCATGTGGCACGACCTTTGTACTGCAGAATCCCATTGTGGAGATCCTTCCATGACTGGGGGGCCCCTGCCACAACTGCGGGGCCTCCGGCATGACCCTTGCCCTTTGGTGTCCTTAACTAATTTAATAATTTCAAAAACCTTCACCAAATTGTTTAATGTTCTTTGCAGATTTTGAAAAGGGTTTTAGCATTTGATAACTCCTATAGTTTACTAAACCGGAGAATTTTCAAATTCTAAAACTGTAGGTACGTGATACCAAGAGCCTCATAGAAATACAAAACAATATGATAGAAAATATACAATAAAATAAAAGATGAACATCCAAAGTAAAAAAAGCAGCAAATAAAGCAGGCACATTTAATCTTTTGAAGGTGCTCAATTTAGGATTTCATTAAGAGTTGCAATTACAGTAAATATATCGCCCATCTTATTATCAGCAGTATAAGACATTAAAAAGCTTTAGCAATACATTATATCTTTTTAAAGAGCACAGTGAATAAACCAACATACACCAATCGAAAGCTTTTCTTTTCTGGGTTGACTTCATATAGCTAGTAAGTGTAACACCAATATCTAATGATTTTATATTAAATAAAATAACTTGTGTATCCGAAGGAGTGAAAGATTTATATTTTAATAATGTTGGGCACAATTTATTTGATATTTTCCTCTTAGAATAAGAGAAATTTAATTAAGCCAGTGAGAGATATTGCGTTTAAGGCCCAGACTGTGAGTACAATGACTATTGGTTGAATCATCTTTATCTCGGAGGCCCTTAATTCTCCAAATTGGATAAATACCAACTCTGATTCTTAAAATGTGACTATACATGTATTTGCAAGGATTAAGAGATAATTTGGGGAGGTAGCCCATATCTCTAAACCCATATATAAAAACTAGAGGTCAGGTGGTCTTTAGCTTGACTTTTAGTGGTTTCAGTGTCCTTTATGTTAACTATGTTTAACTGTAGCTATTGGCATTGGATCTTATAGTTGTGAAATATCAATTGTTGGAAGATGTCTTTTTATGCAGTGCACCAAATTGAGGTACTTTTAGACCTAGCATCGTTTGGCGTTTTCCCCTGTCTTTTTTGCTTCTGACCGCCTGTTGTGATGGTATGCTGGACTTCGTTTTTGCTGGTTTAGTGTCTCTACACCCTTTTTCACTACTGTTGAGTGAGAAGGTTTGAGTGTTTGTACTGTAAATTGCGTTATGAATGGTTTTGTATGATTGGGATATTTGATTTAACAGTAAGTCTCTAGTACAGTGCACTGTGTGTGCCCAGGGCCTGTAAATAAAACGCTGCCAGAGGATCTGCAGTACTGGTTGTGCCATCCAAAGAAGTAGCCTTTCAAATGTGTCTCAGACCTGCAGTGTTTTTTTGCAGTTTTTACTGCCTTGTTGACCTGGCAAGTGCCCTCACTTGCCAGGTCCTACCTTTCCCTTTTATTACATATAAGGCACCCCTCAGGCAGGCCCAAGGTACCCCTGTGGGCAGGATGCAGTGTATGTGAAAGGTAGGACATTCACTGGTGTGTTTTACGTATAAAGATAGTAAAAGGCTGTCTATCCCATAGGCTATCATTGGAGCTGCACTGTAACATTTTACATGTGTAACTTTCAATTGGGACAAGATGGAAAAATTGAGTTTAAGCTCTATGAACTCAGACTTTAACACATATTTTAGTAAAAGTGGTTTTTAAATGGTGTGTTTGAAAATGCCTATTTGTGAATTCACCATCTGGGTTTGGGGTGACAGGAGCTGAGAATGTGCATTCACACTAGACAGTCACAGAGGGGGTTGAGGTGTTTCCTGCCTTTCCTTGGTGACTCACAGCCAGTCTGAATAGACCTTTCTGCATTTAGAGTGGTTGGGGGAGTTTTCACTAGCACCTGAATAGACTGTGTCTGCCCTACACAATGCTGTCTCCATCTCCCGTAGTTGAGCTGGATCAGGGAGGACAAAATTGGTTTCTACTAAATTCAGAGATTTTCTGCCTGAAACTTCAAGGGGAAAGCACTATAAATATGGGGCCCCTGACCCTGGAACTTTAGAACTCCTTTTACTAGGGAATAAGCCAATATGCAGTGCTGGAGAAGCTGTGAGGAGCAACTACCACTTTGCTGTGTGCTTTGCTGTGCTGGCCTGCAGTGGCTTCTTCTGTCTTGGGCAGTGATAGGACTGGACTGCACTTTCTGCAACTTATTTTCCAAAGTTTCTCCAAGGGCTTCAGGCAGAGCTTGCCCCCTGTTCAGGAAGTTTAAGGAACAGCAAAGCCTTCACCATTGTCTGGGTACAGGCTTCTGAAACTGAGTGTTTTAGTTACCACAGAGGAAAAAGCAACTTAACATCACCTAAAAACGCCGCTGCCAGCTCGGTGTCCTGTTGGACCGACCAAGAACAGCGACCGCTTTGCACCGCAACCCTGGTCTCACCGATGACAATGACCAACGACCACACTGAGCCATTGCTTGCACCATGACCTGAGGGCATCGCACTTCAAAACCGCCTTGCTTCACATCACTGCCCCAGTATCCCTGCCAACAACGGTCTACACCAACATTGACGCTGCTGTCTACACCGTGGCCTGAGGGCACCCCTTGTAAGTTACTTTATCGGTCCCACACCGCAGCCTTGGCCTACTGATGCCTGTGCCATTGACTCTAGATCATCTATCAACAACAGTGCTTCATCAACGATGAAGACGCTGCTTGAATCATGACCTGTCAGCATCGTGATGAGCATTGTCTCTCTTCCACCCCAGCCCAGGTCTCATTGGCACCGCTGAATGCCATCACCGAGCAGCTGCCTCCACCGCGACCTGAGGGGACCGCACGTCACACTGCTGCTCTTTGCACCATAGCCCCGATGCCTGCCAATGCCGGCCCTTCTGACTTCAACTCACTGAATTCGATATGCAACACATGTGACTTCAAGGGCTAAACAGCTCCTGCACTGACCTCCGAGACTGACGTCAGCCGTTGCCGCTTCTTTCAGGGTTTATTCCAAGGATCACGATGCCCTGTATTTCCAATGTGCCTGCGGCATCACAGTCAGCCTGAACAGTCGGATTTGTTTGTCCACATCGCTGTGATAGCCCCGGACGAAACTAACGAATTCAAGGAACTATATTTGTAGATTATTTCTTCAATATTTGTATTTTGGTTAGTGTATGTTGGGTTTTGTATGGTTTTGGTCTTCATATAAATATTGACTATTTTTCTAAAACTGGTGTGGTGGTATTTTGTAGTGTTTTCAAGTTATTACTGTGTGTTATATGCAAATGCTTTCCACATTGCCTCTGAGATAAGCCTGGTGGCTATTGTCAAGCTACCTAGGGGGTGTGCTTGGATTATTTTAGACGTGTAAGCCCCTTATCTGGAATTGAAGGAAGGGTGCCTATTTGGACAAGGTACACACCTCTCCCTACTAGAGACCCTACTTTCTAACAGGTACACTATGTAAAACGGTCAGATGACCCTTGCAGGCTTACAGGGCTTAAACAAATAATCCCACATGCTCTTTTGTTTGGTAGTGTGGGAGGGCAGTTTAGGCTTATTAGATGGTAGTGCTATTTATTAAACACACAAAGTAAATAAATGAGACACACTCTCAAGAAGAAACTCAAGACCAAAATAACATATATTTTTATAGTTTTTTAGACACCAAGAACTTTGTAATCGGGTAAGTAATTTAAATATTATCTAATTTTACAGTAGAAAGAGTAGAAAATGACAGCCGTCATGTTTGAGGCATGAGCATCAAACCTGGTAATGTTATCCTAGTGGAGAAACATTCAATGCATAGGGTCTATTGCAAATGACTTACTAGACTGTTCTTGTAGACTTAAGGTGAGCAGGGGTCAAGGTCCAAAAAGCATCAACAGTTCAATTTTACCTGCACTGGGGTGTCTTAGTGCAGAGGTGCTTTCAGCAGTGGTAGTCTCAGACACTACATGCTGTAGTCAATAGGAAAAGTACCTATAAAAAAGAGGCTGCATGGTTAGACAGGGGGACAAGTCTGGTAGAATCCACAAGGGGGCTCTACTATTGGGGATTAAGGCCACAGAGACACCGTCAGTTTCAATAGACTCAGGCTAGGGGGCTCGAGGGCATAGGTGTTTTGTCCAGAAGGTCATCGAGTTTGAGGCTCCCCGGGGTTCTCGGTGAACCTGTAGAAGAAGAGAAAAAACATAGCAAGACAACTACTTGCATGGAGAAAAAAGGTTTTAAAGATGATTGTTATAGATATTCTCCAGGAAAACATGACTTTAGAGAATACTATATGAAACCCCTAGCGTACTGTATACATGTGCGTATATGTGTTTTACAATTTATGAAAAAGGTACAATCGTCACGGTTAATGGCATCATTGCGATGTCCTGAATAACCGCTAAAACTGAAAATACATCTGAAATATGGTTTTTAAAGGAACTTAGTAGAAAAATATGAGTTTAAACATGCTTTGAATGAAGTATGTATATAGTAATACGTGTAGTGCAGTGTTCAGAATGGATTTTTTTTGCATATTATTTTTGAATGTGTTGGTTGTCATTGAATGTCTACTTTTGTTTTCCATTCTCGCGACGTATTTGTGGGGATCAAAACTTCATCACAAAGGACCCCAAAAACTGGAAAAAAGGATCTTTTTAAAGAAAATTAACAATGTTTCGGGTGCTAGGATGGCTCTGAATAGAGCATATGTGTTGCTTGTATGTATATGGCTACTACACATTAAGACCGTATGCAGAGTTTCGGGTCACTGAGAAACACCCTGTTGCCTTGATCTGTAAAGTGCACTCCATAATTTCTATAAATTTCATGCATGTCAAAATGCAGATTGTTGTTACAGATACAGCCCAGGCGATGGTCGCTGATGAATGCAGAAACTGTTTTAATAACATGTTTCCTGGCTTTGTCAATCTGTGGACCGAATTAATATGACCACTTCCATTTCTGTATTTGGTATATATTAGAGTACACCAAGACAGAGTGAGAGAAAAGCGATGTCGGTTCTGCAAAGGATTCTTTCATTAGGATTTCCAGCTCTACCCCAGTCAATTGGTCTAGGACATTGCCACCACAGTGCACAATCATGAGATGAGGAGCTTAGGAATCCAAAATGGATTTAATGAAAGCCAGCAACTGATGAAGCTTTAGCCCTCTCTGTCCAAATCATGTAATCCGCACATTTGGCAAAACCAAGTCTCTGTCAATACCTCTGTTTTTCACACCTTTTTAGCCCAATAGATATAGCTCTGGCCCACAATCCATACTCTAAGCATTTTGAAGAGAAGAAGCAATAGTAATCATGAGAAGGTTGGAGCTGAATGAGGTAGTTTTCCAAAGAAAAAGCAGCTAAAATGGAGTTGTTAAAAATATCTTTATATATATTTATTTGGATGCTGTCAGCATGAAAGTAAATAAAATGAGTTAGTGTGTTGGATGCCATAGCAAGAAGTATTATTATTAGCTGTTACTTTAAAAAAAAGAAATATAATACAGACATGGATATGCTTTTGAGTAAAGCACAGTATCTTATTTGGAAGTACCGTGTTCCTTCTAGAATGTGCTGTGAACTTGTGACCTACTGATTCCACTGAGGTGTTGGTATTGGGGAAGCACGCTGAGCTATGGGGAAACCAGTGGTGGCCACCAGAGCTGGGTGTTATTCCAATTCCAGCTGCTGGAGTGAAAAATCTAGGCATTTGGCTGGACCCCGCGCTCACTTTCACAGACCATACTAAGAAGGTGGCGGCCACGTGTTATGGTATCCTGCGAGGCATAAGGCCGGTCTTAAAATACTTCGATCCCCCCACCAGACAGCTCGTGGTCCAGGCATCAATTTTATCGCGGCTGGACTATGGGAGTGCACTGATGTTAGGGTTGAATCAGGCAGAGGCCTCTAGGCTCCAAAGGGTGCAAAATGCTGCGGCACGGGCCATTGTGGGCCTCCCCAGACACTGTTCTGTGTCTGGCACCATCTCGGCCCTACACTGGCTTCCGGTCAGACAGCGGATTAAGTTCAAGGCGCTGTGCATGGCCTTTAAGATTCTGAAATTTTCTTCGCCGCCGGCACTTGCCAATCTACTTATACCTTACATCCCCCTGAGATCATTGAGATCAGAGGCTCTTCATTTGGCAGTCTGCCCACGTTTTAAACTGAGTAGAATGGGTGGCCGCTCATTCCGGGTGCTCGCAGCAGGGTTATGGAACTCGCTCCCGGTGTGCACTCGAGCTCTTAATGACTTACTCGCCTTTAGGCAGGCGATTAAAACCTTCCTGTTTCCCGCCCCAGAATAGTCATCCCTTTTTCCTTTAATGTGTGTTATGTTGTAGTGCCTGTCAAAGCGCCAGGACGCCCCTTTGCTGGGGCAGCTGTGCGGGATACAAAAATAAATAACATAACATAACATAACTGGGTTGCTAGGAACACTTAGCTAAGACTGTACTGGGTTAAGGGTGTTAAAAACACAGATTTTTTAAGTTGAGGAGTGATGACACAATTTAAGTAATGGCAATTTTTAATTTTCAGTTTAGGACTGTATAAAGAACTGTTGTTCAGTATTTGAAGTTTCAAAAAATGAAGCAAGCTATAGGTTTGAACTCACGTTTGTGTTCGCAATTACTCTGCGATCATCGTGAAAACACGCCAAAAGGAACCTCGTTTTGAAAGAGAGGGAAAGGGTTAACAGATGCTAACCATTCACAAGTGGCAATGCAGTAGTCGTAATTGAAATACATGATTTCAAATGCTGCCTTTCTTATGATGATAGAGTAGAAAGTTTAAGAGGTTGCCATTTGCATGAGAGTGGTGTACCATTCTTGTGCTTAGTTTTTACAAATCCTAACAGTGTCAATAAGAGAGCTAGAGCTACAATATAATCTATGAACTCAGTTTACTGGTATGTACATAACTTTTTAATCATTTAAAAAAAACTACATTAGAAATGAAGATGTGTGTTAGAAATGGGATTTCTGGTTGGCTAGGGCAAGAGCCTAAGCCAGGCAGAAACAACCACTCTAGTCAGGGCAAGGGAGTTACACACCAAAGATAGCCCCTGCTCACCCACTTGGTAACTTGGCAGAGCAGTCAGGCTTATCCCTGAGGCAATGTGTAATGGGTTTGTGCAACTCAAACACAGCAGCCATACACTAGGCACACAACAAGAGAAACCCCGCACAAGTTTCTATCAAACATACCCTTTGTATTACTTATAAAACACATTAGAACATAATCACATATATACACTGTGCCACCTGGCACTTGGTATGACTTTACAGGGATTATGTACACTACAGGACCAATCGGGCCACTGTCATAACTTCACCTAAATCAAACTTAGTGAAAGCAACCAGTAGCTATCGGTAATAGGTCAATTAGCATAAACACATTATGCGTAAATCATGAGGCATGAACATCATAGCACTTCCTGGAATAGCATGCTATGCAAAACATAATAAGCAGTAGAGCAGTACATCACTACAACACATCATGCCTATCATCATCGGTGCCCCCTAGTAAACACTTGTAAGGGGTGCACACACCCTGGCCCCTCTCAGGCAGAAACTGCAAAATAGGTGATCCTTACACCACATCACCTAATCATGTTAGGTCCCACATACATATAGGGGGAACTTCAGGCTGTCTGGCCTTAACCTCGGGGACCCATTCTGAGCATTCACACAATGCCCTTGTCCAAAAGTCAGGGCTCTCCCCACTCCTTGTGTCCATCAAGCAAGAGTACATGATCTGGTGGTGAAGCTGCAAACACCGATTCTTGCCCCCAACCTTAGGGCAACATCAAAAGTGACTCAGGGCAGTCTCTGTCATTGAGGGGGGAGGAAAGCCTACACCTTACTCCCACTCTGCTGCCCTGGCTTGAAATAAGTAATGCTCCCGCCCTCACGTCGACCGGAGCTCAATGCAAGAGAGCTCAGCCCTACTCTCCATTTCTTGGGGGCTGAGCGGGTCTGCGCACAGCTGTGTGCTGTAGCACATGGGAGCCGGGTGGGTTCCTACCTCTCGTCGGCTTCAGTCTCAGGGGACTGCCTCTCTCCGGTGGGCCACTCACTAGAGAAAAGGCGGAAAGTGGCAGAAGTGAGCCCTCTAGGTTCCGGTCCTTCTTCAGTTTGTCTGATGAGCCTGCAAGACTCTGCCTCCTTTTGCCGCTGGTCTCGCCCACCACAGGCTTGGCAAAACGCAGGGCAGAGGTGGGCCCAGGCAGGCCAGCTCACAGGGCCCCCCAGCAGAGGGGCAGTCCTTTGTGGTTGTTCCTCCTGGTGCCCAGCAGTCCTTCAGCTCCAAATAGACACCAACAGCAAACCTTACATGGGGTCACAGCCCCAATATTTATATCCTTTGAGTCTGTTTTGCCCTGGCACAGGACCTTGGACCCTGTCCAAACCATTTCTGGGGCCACTCGACAAGTGCACAACCCTCTCCACTGTCAGTGTAGGCTCTTGTCCCAGACACACCACAGGGGGACAGAACCAGCATTGTGGAAGGCAGGCAGGCAGAGCCCTATTCAGGTTTAGGTGCTACTCCTTCCACTATGCCAAATACAGATCAGGCCTATTCAGCCTATCGCTGATTCACCCAGGCCCTTTGGAACCACTGCACCTCCCCAGACCCTGTCATCCAGAGTCAGACATACAATACACAACAGACAGGCACAAAGACACATAGCACACAGAAATGCCCACTTCTAAAAGCGGCATTTCTAAAATAGTGATAATAAATCTGTAAAAACCATTACACAGCATTTATTGCCACTATTCCAAACATATCAAACTTGATCACGCCACCCCTCTCCTATCAGGAACTACTACTGCAAGACATATCAGGGAAGCCCTGATGTATTCCTATGAGAGGCCCTGCAATGGCAGAGGCCTGAGACAGGTTTGAAAGGCTACTTGGATAGGTGGTGCAAACAGCACTGCAAGCCCACCAGTAGCCTTTAATTTACTGACCTTGGGTAGATGAGATACCACTTTACAAGGTGCTGATAGGTAAATTAAATATGCCAAATAGGTGTAGACCAATCTTACCAAGTTTACCATAGCGTGCACATGCACGTTAACGCTGAACAGCAGTGATAAAGTGCCCAGAGTCCAAAAACCATCAGCACAAGGTCAGAAAAAGAACCATAGGAAGGCACAAATGTCTTGGATGACCCTGCAAAAAGGGCCAAGCCCAAATATGTGTATGGGAGTTTGATAGAAAAAAAAGAGTATCACAGTGATGTGACCAAATGTATCAGATGATTTGTATCCATTAGAGGGTATGTGTTTAAGAGGTTAGTGGTGAATATTTTGGGAAGTAAGAGACAAATAAATTAGTGCCTCTTTATTACATTGTGTATTTGATTGAATAATAACAATATAGTAGTGTGGAAAGTTACAATGAGGAACTAAGAATATATAAAATGTTTAAGCATCATGTGCAGAATAGGTACAAATGTTATTTGCCTTCTGGGAGTTGTACATTTAGTAACAATACTAAACAGGAAAAGTGTAGTGAGAAATAAAAGGTGGAGCATGTTGTCCGCCTGTATATGAATTAGAAAGAAGGACTTTGAGTTTTCTTAAAGATGGAGAGAGGTATGTATTTTTGGAAAGATTACTTCAAGATGTTCATCTAATAGGAATTTGCATATATGTTTACATAGTGATCTATGTTCAGTAAAGCTGATGTATATGGTGAGGGTAGTGTTTGTTCTATAAACATGGTTTGTTTAAAATGAAGGAGGATTAGTGCAGAATTCCTCAAGAGTTCTGTGCTAGCTTCATTTTGAGTGTAACGTTTACTTGAAATATGCTGAATATATGTTTTAGAAGCAGAAAAATATTTGAGAACTGATGTTGATACTCGATTCGCGAAAGGTTTTGTGCTTTGAAAAATGTTAGAATGTGGGTTTCTGTTTTAGAAACTCACTAATGCATGTGCACGCTCAGTAACAAGGCAATGTATATTTCAAGAGAGTCATGTATGTATTTATATATTAAGTGTGATATCTAGACTTCACTCACACATAGATCAGAAGAAAAGCATATATACAGTAAAACAGGTAGTTTGATACTGACAAAAGGAGTTAACCAATTAGTCAGAGATATAGGCACAACTGTTATGCATCTAACTGCAATGAAGTTACTTTCGCAGGCAGTATTCAGGCAATTACCCAGCCACCAGTCAGGGAGCTATCAAATAAGTGATTTACTATCCATGTATCCATGGAGTTATTCAATTACCCAGACACTACACATGCACTCTTGCACTCATGCAGGTAGAACATATGTAGTCATTGAATTATGCAGATACTACCCATACATTCATCTAATCACAAAGGTACCAACCTTTTACTTATGCAATTAACAAGGCTGTTCCTATGCAATCATTATAACATTCGCACAGAACCTATGCAGCCATCTTAACACCCACGTACAACCCATGCAGTCATTGAAATACTGAGGCACGTGCGTGCACTGATGAAACACCCAGGCACTACTCATTCATTCATCTAATTTTTACAGAGGCATTTGTAGTCTTTTAGAACCATGTGTGGAATTATATATGCAATGGTGTCATACACTCTTTGCAAGTACTCAGAAGAATTAGTAAGCTATAAGGTTGTATATAGATTAATGTGCACATTTGTATATGCACAATTTCCCAAAATGTAAATCTGATACATTTAAGTAGAAAAGTATTGAGATGCTAAATACAACAGTGACACAGTGGTAGAGAGACATGCAAATAGGTCTTATGGTGTGTTTTTTGTTTTATAGTGTTGAGACAGTGTATGTACTTCTACACTTAGATAATGCAGAACAGAGTTGCAAGCCATTTTGCCACACTGTGCTGCATTACTTTCAAAGCACAGGGATGCATCATAGTTACAACAATATGATGGATCCCTGGGCTCTCCCCTGTGCTGGTGCACAACTGGCTGTCATGTTCCAATGGAGGCACCCTTGCACTATGGTGCAAGGGTGCCTGTGTTGTGGGATGATTGTTTTTGTGCTGGAACAATCAAGAGGTGTTTTTCTCTTTCTTTGTTGCTGCAGAATGTAGCACACATAGAAAGAGGAAAAAATGAGGAGTGCCTCCCTACACCTCCCATGGGGAGGTATACAATTCTGGCGCATTCCTAGATGTATAAATCATTGAACATATGGGAATGCATCAAAATTCATGGGTGTTATGTGGGAACACCCAAAGCAACACCCATTGCAAATTGCTGCATGAAAAGGGCCCATATTTACTAGATCACGAAAAGCCTTGCGGAGTGACTTTACATGGCCTTGTAAACATGGTGCACCACACTATGCCAATGGTGTCTCAAAAAACGTGATGCTTTGGCAGTGCATGGGGCTTGTAAATACGTTCCCTTGGCTTGACGTTCATTTTAAAATTTACTACAGAAGGGATAAACCAGTCTTTTACCATGTATAAGTTAGAAGTGAGATATGGTGCAGCTGTGTTGTAGGACAGGTTGCTAAAATGTTAAAAGGTAACTAATAAATCTGTACTTTGCTTTGGGTTTACTAAATTGAAATGAGTGCCTTCTATTATGGAGCCTTTCCTTAATGAAGAAAGCTATCTCCAGGAAAACAGATTAGTTCATGCTATTGATGAAAGAAGACAATGTTATGAAATGAAGAATGGTAGTCCTATAGCAAAAGAGGTGATTGTACCTAGAAATGTTGAAAAAATCATTGCAGAAGAGGTACAAGGAAGGCGTAGTCAGGCTCCTGTATACAAATAGAATTGTAGTAGTTTTTGTAGCGTTATACAGCAATCTATTGATATATTAAGAAAATTCCAACATATCTTTCCAAAGCAAAGTTTAAAATACAAAATAAGTTATACCACTCAACAATATGAACTTTAGTTAGGAGGCTGTACAATGTGAAAACTCCTGCTTTCTGTTTAGGAGAAATGAATAGAGCACTTTTGCATAGTACTGTTGCAGACGTACAAACGGTTTGTGGTGATGTGCAGTTTCGTTTCCTTGGTCCTGAGCACAATTCTAAGGAAAATGAAGAGTTATTAAGAGGAGGAGTTGCAGAACAGGACACATATATTACAGTTTTAAAAAGAGATTACAAAATTTAACACAGTGTGTCCTAAAAACCAGATTATGTTTGTATATGTTGTTGATGCACTTACTAGAAGATTTATATGTATAATGTAGGCTTATATTTAACAAGCATTGCAATGCAATCGGTCTCGCCTTTGGGACCTTATATGTTATTTTGGCTGTGCAGCACAGTAGCCTGGGTGCTTAAACATCTACTGTTCTTTAACATGGAGGGAAAGTAAGCACCAACCTGCGCGACACACAAGGTATGGGAACACATGGAGAGAAATATTGCCTTTCAGCAGGAAATGGTATAGTCCAAACCTCTGTTTTTAATATAAAATCAGGGCCTTCAGTGGTTATATCACAAAAACTACAAGATTTGAAAAAACTATCATTGCCTACGGGAGCTCGTGGAAGATAATTTCTATGGACTGGAATCTAGAGAATGCTAAAGTGATTCTAGTATTTTACTGACCTCTGCTGGTTGTTTTCTATCAAGAAAGTTCAATAGAGGCAGTTGACAGAAAAAATAAAAATAAAGTCCCTCAGCACAAAGCACTTCTGGTATTTTAATGACCACAACGGGTCGTTTTCTATCAAGACAGTTAAATAGAGGCAGTTGAGCAGAAATAAAAGTCCCTAAGTGGAAGAAGAAAAGTCCTAGGGCTGATCTCAAAAGCCCACAAAGTATATGCAAGAGGTCTCGAGTGCTTGACCTAAAAAGTGAAAAAGCAAACAATGATAACTGGCAAAAGTTAGCTGTGCATTTATTTGCAGAGGGATGCTTTGACTTGTCTATACGGCAAGTTATATGTAAGTAGTGTTACAATAAATAAGAAGATAATAAAATGAACAACACATAGATTTCCTTTTTGTAGGATAATAAAATTGCTGCTAATGTAGAAGAACTATGAAGGACCCAAAAAAAAAATTTACATTTATGATTCTGTACAGCATTGCAAAGGGCTCTTATGGACTGCTCTACAGCACTCACTAAAACTCAACTATCCATGCAGTATGATGCCATCAGGAAAAACTGTGGAGCCAAATCTGGAAGTTGAAATTGGCCTTCTGAAGGAACTCTCTGCCCTAGTGTTGTTGTGGCTAGTATTGAAATTCAGAGTCATTCAGCTTTGTGTTGCCTTCTTTCTGCTTTTACACTATTCCAGCACCGGCATGTGCAGGTAGGAGCAGTGCGGAGGTAGGGTCAGCTGGGGGATTTTGACAGACGACGATGAGGGAAAATGTATTATTATTCGTTTCATTTTTCCACGTGGTGGTTTGTCAAATCCACCAAACTCGGCCATACCACTCCTACCTGCATTGGCTGCTCCTGCGCTATTCCTTTGGTATGTTTTTAGATTGTAAAAATGGACCTAGTCCCCGAATTTCATTTTTTATTTCTTCATCTAGACAACTTCTTGTGACATATTTTGCATTGTGCAATCCTGCTCACTATGAACTCCGTTTAAAGAATGTTCAAGATAGATAAATGGCTGTGTTCTTCTTATTGTTTTAGTTAAAAAGTGTATTATCCAATGATATTTCTTTATTTCCCTATGACAACATTTTCGGTTTTGTTCTTGAATTTTGTTTAGTGATTTTTGTAAAGTTGTAAAAAAGTGTTGTTAGTTTTATAGTTGGATCATTTTCTAGGTTAGGTTTTTAGATGATAGATTTTGTTATTCCTCTAGAATGGATCTTTCACATTGCATTCAATTGTACTACTTTTGGAGCCGTTTATTTATTCCTGGTGGGTTTAGGTAAGAAATGGTAGTTTGATGGGTGTTTTGTAGTTATGTTCTATTCATGAGTTCCGATGTTGAAAGTTATTATTTGGAGAAAAAAAATTGGGTTAAATGCGCTGTTAAAATAAAGTGAAACAATTATGTTTCTAAACAGCAATACTCAAACTGTGTGTAAAATATGTTTATATATCTGTTTTAAATATTGTCATTTGCATTTGTGACTACTGATTTCATTTCAACATCCAGTGTTGATGTGAAGAAGAAAATGCATTTTTGATGTAGTTATTTTGACAAATGATTTCAAAGGGGAAAGTTAAATTAGTATCTTACTAAATAGCTACACTGAAATTTTATGTAAAATATGTCTATATCTGTGTTTTACACTTCGTCAAAAACACCTGGGATTCTCAGGGTGTCCTTGACAAATGCACTCATAGGATCTCACAGGCACTGCCTGTGCAATCATAAAGGATTTCCTTTCTCCACCACTCTGCAACACTACTAGTTGGAGGATGAAGTCTCCATGCCTATTGAGGGTCATCGGGGACCAACTACCACTCCTGTTACCTCCAGCAAGCCCCACACTGTGAGTTTCCTAAGAGGTCTTCGGAAGCCATGCCCCCTTTCCCTTCCACTCTGCAAACATGTCTCTTGGCACACTACTTGTTGGGGAAGTAAGTTCTCTTGGATGCTAAGGGACCTTGGGGACCAAGAAGCGCTCCTGGTACTTTCTGTAGCTTATACACAGCCAGATTCCTGAGAACTCATCAGAGGGTCCATCCCGTTTCTCCACCATTCTGTAAAGATTGTTCTTTCTTAAAAATAAACATAGAAATTCACTGAAAGAATAAAGGTTACAGGGACATTATAGTCAGGAATTTGCATTAAAAAAAAACTTAAATATCCACTGAAAAATACAAAGGTTACAGGGAGGTGATAGGCTGACATTTCACAGATACAAAACCAGAGAAATTCAGTAGTCATAGTTAGCTGAGCAACTATTACTAGCACACCGCAATGCACTGCTTATGACCTCACATATTACATCACTCATTACATGGTCAGTAACATCACTGATGACAACTCAAATGACATTACTGATGACACCATCCACAGAATCTCCGATGTACCCACTAATACCCCAATATAACCTTTTATACACCCACTCCAACTTCTACACTAGTATTCTCAAACCATGGGTATACCCATGCCAGTATTCACACACCCACTTTCTGATTCATAGGTGTACACACACATACACTCAGTTACCCATACAGCCACTTATACAACAACTCACTCACTAATACAGCCACAGATATATCCACTCATACAACCATTCAGCCACACACAGTCACACTTAGATCTACTCACAGACCCACCCACTCACCTATAGAATCAATCACACAGCCATTTACTCACCTATACAGTTATACACACACCCACTATCCATATACATACTAACACATATCACTCATCAATACAGTCACTGACACAAGCAGCCTCTCAGCCATATAGCCACTGTCACAATCAGTCAGTCACACACACATTCACTCATATGCTCCAACACTCACCTATACTGCCTTTCACATATGCAGTTAATCACCTATGTACCACTGACATATCCATTTATTTATTCGGGTGTAATGATTCTATCTAAACCATGATTTTGCACAGTAGTTCGGAGCTTAACTGATAAATGGGGCAGATGGGCCATTGTGGAATTAAGGATTGGGGGCTCTCAATGTACCTTATGTTCCATCTATGGATCTAATCTGGATGAAGCTGAGGTTTATGAGCACTTAAATATTGAATTAGCTACCTGGGCTACACCTTTGATAGTATGTGGTGATATGAATATTAATCTAAACACATTGGAGTTAGCAGGAGCCATGGAAAATTATGAGGGGTGAAAACCCCGGGTGTTTAAAGCCATATATAATCTCTTAATGGATCATGGTTTACTGGATACTTGGAGTAAATTGCATCCAACCTCCCCGGGGCACACCTATTACTCGTTCCCCCACAAAAAAATGGTTTGATTAGATTACTTCTTTGCTCCTTTGTCATTAATAACCGGGGCCAATTTTCAACTATTTCCCAGAATATCTTCTGATCACGCCCCAATTTTATTAGAATTACCTCATCTAAAGATTAAGCATACTCGAAGAGGCTTCACTTTTGATAGAAAATTATGCTTAGATGATCAATTTAAAACATATATGTCGAAGGGAATTTGTTAATAATAATATGCACTCTGCTAGTATCAATATAGTATGGGAGTCTTTTAAGGTTTGTTTCAGAGGGGAGGCTTTGAGTTATGGGTATTACCATCAGAAAAAGTTACGGGGAGAAATACGTGATCTTTATGCCGCATTAACAGCCGCAGAGGTGAACTTGACAAAGGAAATTCTGAAAACTAATAACCAAGAGAACATAATTAAATCAGAGGAGTTATTGGCCTGTTGCCGGGCCAGGATATCGGGGATTTGGAGCAATGAGATTGCGAAAAAGTATTTGGTACACAAGCGACATACCCATGAGTACGGGGAAGCTATTGGGCGATCCTTGGCGTTAAGACTAAGGATGCAGGCAACTTCAAGATATATTGTTAGTCTAAAAGATAACCAAGGTAATTTACAATCTGATCCGGAGAGTATACTCGATATTTTGCATCAGTTTTATACAGAACTATATACCAAGCAGTCAGTTCTGGATGCAGATATATCAGTAGACTTTGGCTGTTCTATACAATTGTGTGAGAGTGACAAGGAGCGGTTGGGCCGCCCGGTTGCCATGGATGAATTAGAACTTGTCATAAAAAGTCTAGTGAAGGGGAAGGTTGCAGGCCCGGATTATATTCCAGGAGAAGTTTATAAACTCTTTTTTGACCAATTAAAATATATTATGCTTAATACTTTTAGAGCTGCACAACTTGGTAAGGCACCAAAATCATGGGAGGAGGCTACTATTGTTGTGTTTGCTAAAAAGGATAAGCCCCCAGAGATGCCTGGCTCATATCTCCCGATTTCGCTTCTCAACTGCGATAGTAAGCTTTATTTCAAGATACTCGCCAATCGTATATCTAAAGTGATCACTCCACTCGTTTCACTAAATCAACACGGATTTATTCCTAATAGAGCAACTGTCACACATATAAATAAAGTCATTACTTTATTTGATATTCCTCAAGCAGAAAATCGAGAATTAGGACTGATCCTATTAGACGCTGAGAAAGCGTTCAACCGCGTTGAATGGCAGAATTTATGGGAGATCATGTATCGATTAGGATTTGGAGATACATTTTTGAAAGCAATTCAAGTGCTATACTCTGAGCCAAATGCACGAATTGCTGCTATGGGTTTGAAATCGGCAGTGATCACAATCACACGTGGGACCAGGCAAGGTTGTCCCTATTCTCCGTTACTTTTTGCTTTGTTTGTAAATCTCTTTCAGAATAGACTATCCAACAGCCTGCTTATTAAACCATTTTATGTACAAAATATCCCGCACTCAGTATTCGCTGATGCGGATGATATTGCGGTGGTGACAGTGAATCCGGCTGAGGCCTTAGTAGAGATTGAGCGACTGGCCAATGAATTTGGTTCAGCCTCAGGATACAAATTGAATTCTTCAAAAACTCAAATTCTGTGTACAGATAATATCCAAATCATTGACCCCAGAGTTGTTTCGGAAGTAGTGTATTTGGGGGTTAAAATAAAGACATCTATGAAAGATATAGTAGACGTTAATTGGGCCACTACACTACAACATATTAAACAGTCCCTAGACAGATGGGGACGTCTTCAATTAACAATCATTGGGAGAGGCAATGTTATTAAGATGAGTACCTTATCTAAAGCACTTTATTTATTTAGAGCAATTCCTTTGGAGATTCAGTTAAAATATTTGCAACAGCTACAAGCTTTATGTGCGAGATGTCTTTGGGCCCCGGGTAAATCGCGCCGGGCGATGAGATTGATGACACTTCCTGTTGAAAGAGGTGGTCAAGCAATTCCTGATTTTCTGTTGTACTTTTATGTATGCTTCTTGCAAAGAATGCGCCTGCCCCTAATGGGGGAGGAGATAGAGGATCCGGCTGAAACACCATCTATATTTTATTTACTTTTGGGGAATTATGCTCGGAATTGCTTATTTAACGAATTGGAAAGGAACTACTACAAATGAACTCGATTTAAAGTTTTGGAAGAAGGTATCCAGAATGATAAAGATAGGGAAGGTCGCATATTATACACCCTTTGATGCGGATAAAATACTTCCTTCAGTATTCTGGGATCGGGTGGCCAGAAATTGGTCTCATAGGGGCATCACGCGAATTGGGGATCTGTTTGAGCCTAGTGGTCTTAAACTAACATATGTAGATTTGGTACAAAAATACCAGCTGGCTAATACGTCCTTTTTAAAATATCTTCAAGTGTGGGACTTTTTAACCTAAAAACACATTCAACCAGTGTCTAATGCGGTAATCGAGGCTATCTGTTCTCAGAAAAAAATTGGTATTGTATATAAAATATTGATGGATTATCGACCTGATGATTTGCAGAAACATAACACGTATTGGCAGGTTCAGCTGGGGGAACCGGATTTGTCAATTGATGATGCGATTTTGTTGTCTAAAGAAACTTTTTTGTCTGCTAATTTAAAGGCTCAATTTTTTAAAACTTTATTTAGATTATACTACACTCCAGAACGGTTGATCAAATGGGGCGTACAATATGATGGTAAATGTTTCCAACTAGTATTGAAAGGTTTTTAATTATGATTATTCATACTACGGTTAAGATCTCACCAGTACTTATGTTATTAGGTGTAGGGCAAAATGTGGGAATTGGTACCGCTTTATATAAACATTGCACTTTTTATTTATCGCCATGACTGCTGCACGTTTGTGTATCGCATCAGAGTGGTTACAAGTGGAACCTCCAGCGTTCGAATTTTGGCGTTCTAAACTATATAATTTTTATGAACTAGAATGGAGTCTCTATGCCACAAAAGGGGTTAAAAACGTAGACCTGGCATGCTGATTTGGGAGGCAATGAAAGAATATTTAGAGATATAACATAGAGTACTGCTTATAGTGTCAATTGTGTTAACTTTTTCTTAACTACATGATTTGTCTAGTTCTACATTTCTTTGTGTTATCAACTTGTTCTTACTGTGGAATAATAAAAAAAAAAAAAGACATAACCATTTATTCACTGACACAGCCATCTATACACATACTCACCCATACAGCCTCTTACATATACACTCACTAACCCATAGAGCTACTGATTCACCCACTCACTCATCCATGCAGGCAGTTATACACACCCTCACCCACCCACACAGACATTGAGACACCCATACATATACTCAGACCACCAGTCACTCTCCCATACAGAAATTCACAGACCCACTCACACATCTATACAAACATTTAGACACCAAGTTTTGTATTTTACTAACAGACAGGTAGAGACATGCACACAAGTCACTCAACCAGACTTTCACAAAGATACCTAATTACTCACATACAGCCAGTCATGTACCCACAAAATCATCCATAAAGGTACTCATACACCCACTGAATCACCAATACACCTTGCTATATATATTTAACACTCATAAACTTTTTAAAAACACTTGCAGGCACTGGCTGATGTCACCAGTGATGTCACTGACCATGTCATCAGTAATGTACATGTGAGGTCATGAGCAGTGCATTGCAGGGGCACAAGTTATATTTGGCTCAGCAAGCTAAAACTGCTCAATTTCTTTGGTTTTGTATCAGTGAACTGTCAGCCTAACTATAATTTTTCTGTAACCTTTGTTTTTTTCAACGAATTTGTAAGGTTCTCTAAATGCTAACTCCTAACTACAAAGTGCAAGTAACCCTTGTTTATAAAAAAATAAAAGGCTCCAGGGATGATATAGTTAGGCTCAGATTTTACTCGTACAAAACCAGAGAAATCCAGCAGTTATAGTTAGCTGAGCAATCACTATAACTCACACCCTCGCAATGCACTACTTATGAACTCACATATTGCATCACTAATGACATGGTCAGTGGCATCACTGATTAAATCATCCACAGAATTAGTGAGGCACCCACTCACACCCTATAGAACCGTTATTATACCCACTCCCACACAACCATTCACAAACCCATTAACAGACTGATAGGAATTCTTACATACCCACTTTCTTATTCATAGATCTCCGCACACATATACTCACTCATCCATACAGCAATTCATACACCCACTCAGTCACTAATACAGCCACTGATATACCCTCTCATACACCCCTACAGCCACTCACACACTGAGTCAATCACCCACAGAGATACTCACATACCTAGTCACTCACATACACAGTCAATAACACAGCTACTTACTCACCAATACAGATATACACACACACACACACTCACTTACTCATATAGATACTAACACATGACTGTGTTTGAGTGGCTGACTGGGTGTGTGAGTGGGTATATCAGTGGCTGTATTAGTGAGTGAGTTGTATGAGTGTCTGTATGGCTAACTGAGAGAATGTGTGTGTACACCTATGAATCAGTGAGTGGGTATGTAGCTCTTGGTATGGGTGTGCCAATGGTTTTGAGAATGCTAGTATAGAAGTTGGAGTAGGTGTATGGCGCATCTGACACATAGAACCCCAGCATCATGGAGAACAAGCACTTCCACTGGTTCAGGCAAACATCCGAGAGTAACATGGAGATTTGTGGCAGTCCTAGACAGTGATACAGCAAGTGGGGTGAGGAAGGGAGCCCCAGTTCTCCATGACACTATGACGAGGGTAAGACTACAGGATTTGCCCAGGTAGCAGATGAAACAACAAAGAGGGAATTTGAGGCAAAAAGAACAAAGCATAGCTCAGAGTGAAGGAAGGAAACCATTTGGAATAAGAAAGAAAGGCACGAGCTAAGGAGAGCGAAAGAGCTTGGACCCAGGGACCACAGTGAAAAACAGAGAAGCGCCCCCCCCCCCCCCAATAAGGAAAAGCATGGTAGCTACAGGGCACCGATTGGGGAAGAATCGAAGGAAGAATTAGATAAGAGCTTGTGGCATGGATCCAATCCGCAGCAATAAATCGACCTGGGAGAGAGGCTGATTGGGAAATAAGAGGTCAAGGAACCTGGTACTAACACAAACAAGATGCAGGAAAAATAGGATGGTACCTGTGCGCATGCATGAGGGTGGCAGTGACGAGGATGTACGCTGCTCTACTGGAACAGACGAGAAGGACAAACTGTCCTCAAGAGTGATAGTAGCAAGAGAGGGCGGGCAGATCTTTGTGCACCCATTCGGCCAACTGGTAGTCTGCTGGACCAAGGAAATAGACCAGTGCGATAGAGAGGACATGGCTATCGCAGACGATGCATCCGACATGGGGAAGGATATCCCAAGTGTAACTTCCTGTATCTGCAGGAATGCCTAAAAAGATCGGAACGCCAGGTCAGAGCGAAACACGTAAAGCTACCCAAAGTAAGAATGTACCTGTTACTACTGAAGGGCATGTCGGGGACTATCTATATGCCATGTGCTCAGATGGATAAAGAAGGGTTAAGGACAAAATGACCGCCATTGTTGGAGGAAGTGGGGAAAATAATCTCATGCTTTGAGAAGAACACCACAGGAATACACCTAGCGATAGGCAATATTAAATGTCTGCTAAGTACTTTTATTTGAGAACAGACTAACGCTAGGTTTCCAACAAAGCTCACATCAAAACATTTACACCGACAAACACCAAGCATGACGGGCCACATTCTATTCATACAGGCACCGGAAATAGACAGTCCTGAGGGATATGTTCCCTTACTGCCCTGAGGTGGGAGGCTTAATGATGGAGACTATGAAAGCAGGAGAGAGTAAAACCGATTTTCTGGTTAGAAAGAGGGAACAATGGGAACAAGAGTCTGGACAGTTGTGGACTGATACAGGCCACAAGTTGCATTCTTTTACAAAATCTTCAAAAAAGGGCTGCCCACCGAGGTACACAGCGCACTGGACAGCGTGGTTGGGTTAGACACCAAATCCTGGCAGAAGATACAAGCTCGTATATTATATTACCACCAAAAGAAAAAAGAAAAGGATAAAGAAAAAAATGAGGAAGCCGAGAGAGACACTGCTAAATTGGTCCAACACATATTGAAAAGGCTGCCGTTCAGGGGGTTGCATTGGCTGCGAAGGTTCACTGACGAAATATTGACAACTAATATATCCCCATACCCCAATATTGCAATATAAATATAGATGTAAACAATATCGACATCCTATATTTATAATGGTAAGTACAACAATATCCCAAAATATTGATGTCATAAATATAGTTGTACAAAATATCACATCGAGAAAGGCTGTATGCCGAAATGCGAACGCGTCTGTCAGTTGTTAAGAGAATAAATAACCTTTTGGATATTACCCCCGTGAGTGCGGATAATTCTTTGGCAGTGGAAAGAATTCGGAGCGTAAAAAATATATATATATATATATATAAATATATATATATATATATATATTTAAATATATTACCTACTGGCGGTCGCCAGTAGGTATATATAGTTAGGATTTTTTCCCTATGGGTTTTTTGAAAATTCTATGTCTAATAACTTTGGCGTTTGTGGACGGAATTGGCTGAAATTTTCAGGAAAATGGCACATTTTGTTTCTGAGCAGCCCCTGGAAATTTGGGGGGAGTTGGTCCAGGGGGGGCCGAGAAAAAAGGGGGGTCCCAAAACGTGTTTTTAACATTGAGTTTTCCATAGGGCGGTTAGCCTCACTTTTAGCCCGAACGGCTGAATGGATTTGCACGAAACTTGGCAAAATTGTAGGGACTGGTAGCCCGATGTGCCTTTTGTAGGTCTCAATATATGTGCTGCAGTGGATTTTGAGAAAATAACGTTCAAAAAAAGATATATATCTGTAAGCGCGGACCAGGCAGCGCCCCGGTACGCGTACTTGACGCGTAACGGAACTTCGCGTAGCGAAGTTGATTGGCTCTCCGGTGTCTGTCAACATTCTAAACAGTCCGGAGCGGCCGCCATCTTGTCTCTCGGTAGGATCGAGAGACAAGAGGAGGCAAAAGCGAAGGGGCAAATGACCATAAGGGGGCATAGTAGATCCTCCCTGACCCCCTAGGTTTGATGTGGAGGCTTTAAAGGGGCCCCGCTAAGCAAAAAAAAAAAAATTTTTTTTTGTTTTTTTTCGTGGTTAGCGCCCGGTACGCGAACCGGGAAGCGTTCTGGGGAGCGTATCACAATGAAAAATGAATGATAGACTTTTCAAATGCTGTATGTTAATTGATTGTTGGTTTTGTTGATTATTTTGCTTGCACACATTGCAGTAGTTCTTGGTCCCAAGTTTCATCCATAAATTCAATCTCATTTGGATCAATGATTTCTGTGTTGGACTCTGGAAGGACAATTTCAAATGAAATGTTTTGTTCACTTTCCATTTTTCCTGAAATTTGCATAAAAAAAATATATATTAGTAGAGGTAGGGCACTGTTGGGATTAATTTTAGATAGGCAGTTTTTAACAGAGAATTTATCTTTGGGCAGTGTATAGTATCAGAGTGGAAGTAGGAATATAAAAAAGTGTATCTAAATTTATAAGTACTACAGAGGGATAGTATATAACTAACAGAAAAAGTTTGCCATATTAACTTAAAGTGCACAATATACTTCAGTTTTAAAAATAACAACTTACCTTTAAAAAGAAGTTGAAGTTATTAATGAAAATCCTATTGAAATGTACACCAGGAAGTAGTAGTCAAAATGGCTGTGTTTCCTTCTCTTCCTTTATATATATTCGGGTACATAACCAATCAAATGTGAGGTAAAAAAAGTAGAAAATGAAAGTAACATTTTAATTGGTTGTCAATTCCAACATTTCAGATGTGTTTTGTGAAGTAATTTACCTCACGGTATTTAGAGAGGTCTACAGGCTAAATGGCTAAATGGAATTCCAATCAAATTTGTGAAAATGGTAGGGATTGGTATGTAGTATGAGCTAATCTATATTTGGTGAAATTGTCTCCAGTGGCTTTTCTGTAAACTACTTTCCCACCTTTTTTGATGGTGCGCTTCCCAGGGAGCGACCCGGTACGCGAACCGTTGAGCGCCCCGGTTCGCGTACCTTAAGCGTTCCGGGAGTCCACCATTTTGTGTTTCGGTCGAATTAAGATACAAGATGGAGGGCAAATAATGTTCAGAATGGGTAGAAGGGGGCACGGTAGACTTATCTTGACCCCCTAGGTTTTCTGAGGGTGGCTGAGGAGGTTTATATGTGCGAAAAAAAAACATTTTTTTAAAAAATTTCGCGAGGTTAGCTCCCGGTACGCGTACCGGGTAGCGCCCCAGGGAGTGTACTTTGTTGAAAATTAGTGAAAAAAGTTAGAGTAAAATAATAATTGTGAGTGATTAGATGTAGGGTAGCTCTGAGAAGAGCTTTTGGGTTTATGGTACATTTTGGTACTTATAAGTAGGTACCAATGCACATTTTTAAATTCAGAGTGAAAACTCTGTTGCCCTCATCTGAGAAGTGAACTCCATCTCCTCTGTAGATATCTTGCATGTAGTAACGCAAGTTATTGTTGTACAGGGAGCCCATTCCATGGTCTCTCATGTAAGCTGAAACAGATTTGTTTACATGCTTCCTCGACTTCTCAATTTGTGGACAAAATTGGTTTGACCACCTCCATTTCTGTCTTTGGCATATATTTGAATATACCAAGGCAGTCTGAGGAAAAAGTGCCATTAATTGCTCGAAGGTGTCCTTTAAAAGCATTTTCAGACCTACACCAGTCAAAGTGCCCAAGTCATTACCTCCACAGTGCACAATTAACAGGTCAGGTTTTGGCAAATGCATAAAGGTTTTCACCAATGGTATCAATTGGTGACATTTTAATCCTCTGTGGCCAAACCACTTAATTTCCACATCTTGTAAATTGAGGTTAGGTAAATTCCTGCTTTCAACGTACCTTTGAGCCCAGTGAATATAACTATGACCAACAATCCAGACAGAAAACATGGTGAGAGAAGGTTCTCCTGCAGTCAGATGAAGTGTGGCAATGAAATGGCAGTTGAAAAAATGTGAGTTTGAAATGAAAAAAACTGTGGAGTTTCTGTGTTCATGAAGTAGTAACAGTGATTGGTGGATTTTGATTGATGAAAACAGAAAGTTAGGGTGCACAGATGTGTTGTTTGAAAGATGTATTTTGAGTGGTCAATAAAAAATCATTAAATGAAAGAAAGCACTGGATATGCAGGTGCACTGAGAGTTCAGAGTTCAATTGCAACATTGTTGTGTGAATTTGCAAACACCAGAGTTTCTCCAAGAGCTGGTTGCTATGGAAAATAGGCAGAAAGGGCAGAGGGGGAAGGGTTTTCATTTGAAAAAAAGTGAGGGAAGAGTTTTGATTGGGTGACATGAGAAATATGTGTGAAGAATTACACCATTTCTGTGCTTTTGATAGCTGCAGACTCTGGAGTGCATACCTTTTGCTCTGCTGAAGACAAATTGGTGTGTTTCTTAGACTGTTTTCAAACTCAAAGTATTTGCTAAGGTGAGAAAATATTTCTTTACTTTAGATAGAGAATAGTGTGCTTTAAGGAGAAAATTATGATTTATGTGGCGCAAATTGCTTGTAAATATGCTCTCACATGTGCATGGAAAATTTTGATTTTGAATGTTAGTGTTATATAGCCATGTTAAAAGTGACGCAACCATGCTGGAAAGCCAATCAAAAAAGGCTTTCATGTGTTTTAATGACATTTTAAGTCATTTTCCCATGTGCAGTGTTTAGAAATTATGGTTTTAAAATCGTTTTTGGGGAAAAGGAATTGTTTATAAAATCATGACAAGGACATAATGGTGTATGGTTCTTTATAATAAATTGACTGTCCTTGATGTTATTTTTCTCATTTTAGTTTAAGACCTTTCTCTGTGGCGCAAATTGCTTGTAAATATGCTCTTACATGTGCATGAAAATTTTAATTATAAATGTTTGTGTTACATAGCCATGATAAAAGTGAACCAACCATGCAGGAAAGCCAATCAAAAAACGCTTTCATGTGTTTCAATGACATTTTAAGTCATTTTCTCATGTGCAGTTTTTTGAAATTATGATTTGAAAATCGTTTTTGGGAAAAAGGAATTGTTTTTAAATTCATGAGAAGGACATAATGGTGTATGGTTCTTTATAAGGCAATTGACTGTCCCTGATGTTATTTTTCCCATTTTAATGTCAGACCTTTCTTTGTGGCGCAAATTGCTTGTAAATATGCTCCCACCTGTACATGGAAAATTTTGATTTTGAATGTTTATGTTACATAGCCATGTTAAAAGTGACCCTACCATGCAGGAAAGCCAATCAAAAAACGCTTTTATGTGTCTTAAGGACAATTTAAGTAATTTTCCCATGTGTAGTGTTTTGAAGTTATGATTTGAAAATCGTTTTTGAGGTAAAGGAATGTTGTTAAAATTTATGTTCGCCATATGCCCCCACATTTCTTTTTCAGGGTTGCAGCAGGGTGTTCTTGAGACACCCCTGCACCTTTGGAATAAATTCCTAATTTGTGATGAGCAAATTGTTAATCGCAAATTGCACCTTCATTTATATGAGCCTCCTAGCCCATGGAAATGAATGGGTAATTTGCAATTAGCAATTTTCTCAAACAAATTTGGAATGGTAAAGAATCGCTATTTATTCCTTAAAATTCGCTTTTTTGGAAATGCAAAATAGTTATATGATACATATGGCGGTTGATGTCTAACAAGATAAGAAGCTTATGGATACATTTATGATGACTGGTGCAATGAAGTAGAAATCACTTACTTCATTGGTAGGCCTTTACAATAAATTATCTCCTCTGTATTCTTCATCAAGCGTAACTTTAATCTGCAATCCTGAGTAGGCCTCACCTTAAACAAACCTCTGGATAGGCCACATCTTTGTCATCCTGATTTAATCATTTATAATGCTAGGGACAGATTTATGATAGGTGTATACCCCTTTTGTGCCACTTAGAAAACATTGTCCATGGGGAAATGACTTAAAATGTCATTAAGACACATGAATGTTTTTTTTTAAAACGTTTGCAATTTTTTTGGGTCACTTTCAACATGGCTATGTGTCTGAAACAGTCAAAATCTAAATTTGCAATGCACAGGTGGGAGCATATTTACAAGGAATGTGCTTCATGGGGAAAGGTCTTATAATGTAATATGGGAAAAATGACATTAGAGATACTGAAATGCCTTATAGAGAAGCATACACCATTATGTCCTTGTCATAAATTTGCAAACCATTACTTTTCCCCAAAAACGATTTTCAAATTATATTTTGAAAACACTGCACATGTGGAAATTACTTAAAATGTCAATAATTCAAAATTTGTGATTCCTTAAATGCAATGTATCAAAAAAAAATATGTAAAAAATGATATTAAGGATTTGGAAACTACCACCAACTTCTAGTTTGTGGTAATTTGCGAATTCTTTTCAAAAAGCATTTAAAAAAAAAAAAAAAAAAAGGTCCCATATGACGCCCATACATGCCATTAGGGCATGTAGGTGTGCCATGTGCTCCCAAATTTCTTTTTCAGGGGTGCAGCAGGGTGTTCTTGAGATACCCCTGCACGCTTGAAAAAAATCCTATTTTGTGATGAGCTAATTGCTAATCACAACTTGCAACATTAATTCCTATGAGCCTCCTAGCCTATGGAAATGAATGGGTAATTTGCAATTAGCAATTTGCTCATTGCAAATTAGGAATAGTAAAGAATCGCTATTTATTCCTTAAAATTTGCTATTTATAATATGTAAAATATTTTGATGATACATATGGCAGTTCATCTGTAACAAGATAAGAAGCTTAGGGATAGATTTATGATGAGTGGCGCATCACCAGGGATGTGACAGTCATCCTGCGCCACTGTTCCGCCACCCATGTTGTGCTGCATTTACAATGCGGCGCAGCATGGGGCAAAAACGGAACAGATGCGTGACGCATCTGTGCCGTAAAGGTGGCGCATTGCTGGAGATGTATCGTAAGTGCGATGCAGCTCCAGCAAGGCTCAGGGGTGCCCCATCTATACAATGCTGCGTCAAGACCTATGCCAGCTTCAAGCAGGCGCAGGGTTTTGAAGCAGCTTTCTCCTATCTGATTGTAAATGTGGCACACCATGGGTGGTAAAGCAGTGGTGCACATTAACTGGTGCATGCCTGGGGATGTGCCATTTAATATAAATCTGCACTTTAACATTTGAGTATGTGCAGGGGACACAGAGTCGTTGAGGCTTATCCAAGGTTAAGAACAGATGAGTCCTGTTCAGTGAAAAATTAGACATAGGCTTCACCTGCTCAGCATCGCTGGACATGGCTAAATAATAGCTGCAAAATGTTACTCTTGTTAAATAATTTTACTATTATAATCTGTGAGATTTGTCTCTTACTCTGCAACATCTCATTGTTGTTATCTTTATTTAAAGATAAAGACAACCTCAACATGAGCGACAATCTGCAATCAGTTGATTTTGACCTCATCATTGAACTTGTAATTGAAACATCAGTGGATGTTGATCCATTGGATGATTTAAATCCTGAGGATGAAGAAGAGCGTGATGAGGATGCAGATTTGTCCGAATTATATGATATAGGATGGGAAGCTGACCTGCTTGAGCCTTTGGAATTATAAACATTTATTTTTAAAATTTATAATCAATAAAAAGTAAAAAGGTAAACCGTTTAATTTAAAAATAAAGACACCTTCAAAAACAGGTTATGTGTAGTGTCTTCAATAAAATATTAAAATATGCTCATAAAATTAGATCAGATTCACATATAAAATAGCATAGGTAACATAAATATAAATGTCATTTCTTTTCTGGTATTTCTGTATTGTAAATTTGACTAAAAAAATCTTCTATTTAAAATGTCAAGTAGTGTGTTAAGTTTTTGATCACTGTTATTGTTTTATGATAGGTGTATACCTCTTTTGTGCCACTTAGAAAACATTGTCCATGGGGAAATGACTTAAAATGTCATTAAGACACATGAATGTTTTTTTTTAAAACGTTTGCAATTTTTTTGGGTCACTTTCAACATGGCTATGTGTCTGAAACAGTCAAAATCTAAATTTGCAATGCACAGGTGGGAGCATATTTACAAGGAATGTGCTTCATGGGGAAAGGTCTTATAATGTAATATGGGAAAAATGACATTAGAGATACTGAAATGCCTTATAGAGAAGCATACACCATTATGTCCTTGTCATAAATTTGCAAACCATTACTTTTCCCAAAAAATGGCAATGACTAAAAAATCTTCAAATTAAATTGTCAAGTAGTGTGTTATGTTTTTGATCACTATTACTGATTTACTGTTTGATAATAATGTTTAATAACATTTTTTATTATATTTTTCCTCAGATTCAACTGCAGATCATTTCAAGATTTAAATATGCCTACAAAAATAAGAGAGATAAAGGCTGCAAAACGTCAAAGACAGCAGGAGAAAAAAAAAACGCAGCAGTCCTCTAACAAAAAGATTTCTCAAGCCATGAAGAAAGCACCGGGTAAGAGCTCTAAATATTTCATAAGAAATATTTCTAATAAAAAAAATATTAGTACAGAAAATGTTTCAATCCATAACATGACAAGTAAATCAAATGGAAAGAAAAGGACAAATGAAAATGTTACTGCTAGAGCAAGAGATAAATCTGTGCATGATAGTAGAAGGAAACAACAGTTTAGGGAGATTCGTAAACGAATGTTCCGTAACAGGATAATTGGCAATTTGTTAAAAAATATTAAGAAAGGTCAACAGAAATTAGTTTTTTATAGGAGAAAAAAAAAAGTTGAGAAAGTTATTGATCAGGCTTTTGAAATTAAACGTAAGTTATTTATTTTGATAATCAATAGAATTAGGAAGCTAAACAAGGCAATTTTTGATTTCAAAAGAAATAGTAGATGGAAGAGAATAGTTAATCGTAGTAATTTTTGTGAAGTTTTTTCTGGAGAATGGATACATAGTTCAAGCTGTGAGGCATTTTTTAATGAAGAGAGTTATTTCCAGGATAATGATTTGGTGCATGCAGTTGACATCAGTGGTCGTGCTTATGAAGTGAAAGATGGTTGTCCAGTTGAAAAAGAAAAACTTGTGACAACAGAGGCAGAAGAGTTGTTAGGTAATGAGGTTTTAGGAAGACGTGCTAAGGGTCCTGTGTACACCTGGAAGTGTAGTAGTATTTGCAGTGTGCGACAGGATTCCATCAATTTGCTTTGTGATTTTGTACGGACATTTAACAAGAAAAGTTTGAAGCAGAAAATAAGGTTGTTGCAAGAATTAGATCCTTGCAGAGTGAGAGAAGTGACAGGTTTGCATGGTCATTCACTGGCTTGTCTTTCCAGGAGAGTATGCCAGAGTGTTTTTCATCATTTCAGGATGCTAGCAGTGCATCATAACAAAGTGAGGAAGTTAGTTAGACTGTTGTATTATGCTAAGAGTCCAGCAATTATGCTGAAACAATTATGCGCTGCTCTTTTGCATGGTTCTGAAATAGATGTGAAGAATATATGTGAAGAAATTGAGTTTTGTTACTTTGGAAGTAAAGAGGAGAATGTTGAAATTGAGCAAGAAGTAGAGGGTCATTTGGAAGATAGTGTACAGGTTTCCAGTACAGATAATTTCCAGAGGGAAATTGCGACGTTTGACATGAAATCAAGTGAGAGGCCTAATTTCACTTGTGTGTGTTGTAGACGCACTTATTATAAGAATCAGACTAAGTTAGTGGATTTATATGCAAAAAGTGAAAGGGAAAATAATAGTGAATGGAAGGATTTTGCAACATACTTGATGGTAGAAAATTGTTTTGATTTGGGATTGGATCAACGTGTGTGTACTTATTGTTGTAACAAATTAAAACAAAACCAGATGCCTGCTAGAGCAGTTCATAATAATCTGGAATTGGTTGAGATTCCTTCTGAATTGAAGGACTTAAATACTTATGAATCTATTTTGATTCAAAGTATCCATCCCTTTCAGGCTATTGTAAGAATGGAGCCAAAGACAGGGAAATTGCCTCCATCAGATTTACAGAGAGGATTAAAGGGAAGAGTTGTTTATTTGCCTCTAGATTTCAAGAAAAACATTAACACAATTGGAGTAGAAAAAGTGGAAGAGGAACCTCTGGTTATCTTAGTTAATGGGGTTCCGACAAAGAATAAGAAAATATGGCAAGATTTAGTAGATGTTAGGAAAGTTAAAAAGGCAACATTGTATTTGAAAAAAAATAATAAATACTATAAGAATGTATATGTTGCAGAAGAGGAAGTAAGTGAGGAAGAGGATAGCGATTTGTGTGCTGGTCAAATTGAGAAAGTAGAACCCTCTACTAGTGAGGAAATATATGAACATTATAGTGTTCATCCTTTGCATTCAAAGGAAGTCATGGGGAATGCTATTGAGTTGTTTCAAATGAAACAAGCCAAAGGGAGTCCCATTAGTGTTTGGGAGGAAAGTTTGGAAGCTCGGTGTTTCCCACAGCTTTTTCCAACAGGTCAGGGAGGAAGATATGATGAGCGACCTCATCAAATTCCTGCTTCTGAATACCGGACTTTGCGATTGTATGCAGGAGATGCTAGGTTTCGACAATGCATTCCTTATTTGTTTCATCTCCTGTTTGAAAGCGATCTGTCTGGACTGTCATATGCAGTGAACCACATCTTGAAAAGTGGTATACACATGCAAAACATCTCGGCAAGTGATTTTATGGATAAAGTGAATGTCCAAGATAGTATTTTGGATTCTCACCTGATTAATCTCATGGCGTGTCAGCGTGGTACTAATGAGTACTGGTACCGTCGTCATGGTGATTTAAAATGTATGCTGAGGAACTTAGGTACTCCCACATGGTTCCTCACTCTGAGTTGTGCCGAGTATGGCTGGGAAGACTTACTTCAATTTCTACGAGAGGCAAATGCTAACGTAGAAAACATCGAATTCAAGACACCCGGAGAACTGTGCTCTTTGGATCCAGTCAATGTATGTAGGTACTTCAATCATAGATTTGAAGCTATGATGTCTTTCATCATGAATAAGAAGAATCCACCTCTTGGAGAGGTGTTGGATTTCTTCTGGAGAAAGGAGTACCAAGCAAGAGGTGCTCCTCATATACATATGTTGCTGTGGATCAAGGATGCACCTAAATTTGGAACGGATCCAGAAGACTCAGTGATGAGTTTCATCCAACAGTATTCTACGTGTGCTGTTCCAAACGCAAAGGAGAAGAAAAGCCTAAGAGAAAAAGTTCTGCGTTTCCAAAGCCATCGATGTGGAAAGTACTGCCGTCGTAAATTCCGAAACAAAGACAAGTTCTACACCAAATGTCGTTTCGGCTTTTCACGACCGGTGATTTCTAAAGGAAGAGTAAACAGTTTGATGTCTTCGCTGCGACATAATGTGATGAAGAAATCACCTAAAAACACTTACAATTTGAAGAGGAACGAAGAGTCCAAGTACATCAACGACTACAACCCGGTGATTTTGTCCATGTGGAATGCTAACATGGATATACAGTTTGTGGCTGATAACTGTATGGCTGTGGCTCGGTATGTGACGTCTTACATCACCAAAAAAGAGAAGACAGAATTGAAGGATATGTGGGAGGACATTTCCCATGAAAAGAGCCTCAGCAAGAAGTTGTACAGTTTCAGTCTGAAGATGTTGTCGCATCGAGAAATCGGAGCGTACGAATGTTCTGACCGGTTGTCTTCAGCAAGTCTCTATGCCAAGTCCAGGAGTATCGTTTGGGCGAGTCTTGGTCTTGCTGCAACGCGTAATCGAGTTCTCAAACCTGTGCGGGAAATTGAGTATTTGGCGGAAAAGGAGCCAAACAGTACCGACATTTTGAAGACAAACATGTTGGATACATATTATCCAAATCGAAGCAGTCACCTAGAGAATGTTTGTCTGTATGAGGTTCTGCAAAATTACATGTTCAAGAGGAACATCAAAGAAGATACTGAGAAAGGAGTGTATGCTGTAATAGGAAGTGAGGGATGTCTGGTCAAGCAAAGAAAATGCCACTTGATAAACCATCGAAAATTGAGTGGCGAATCTCCTGAAAAAAAGGAGTTTTTCTATTTAGCACTTTTGCAACTTTTCAAGCCTTGGCGTGCAGAAGAGGAACTGCTTGGAGATTTCCTCTGTTACGAAGACTGTTTCAATGCCGCCAAGGAGACCATAGAATGTCCTGCTTTTCCCAAATATGTAGAAATGTTGAATGCGGAAATTGAGCAGGAAGCAACGATTGCAGCCGAGATTGCCAGAGACAGTTCTCAGGACAGTCAGAGTTCTGCTTCATTGAGTCAGGATCCACTAGGAGGACCTCTTATTGAAAATGAAGCTGCCACTGCTATGAATGAGGTGGAAAGAGCCATGGCACATGCTCAAGAGGATGCGGTTAACTTAGAAGAGTTGGAAAGGCAACTCAACGTTGAGCAGAGGAAAATATATGACGAAGTTACCATGCAAATTGATCATGGATTAAGTCATGATAAGAAAGAGTGCTCATGTACGTCGTTGAAGCCTGTCCGACTGTACGTGAGTGGAGAAGCGGGAACTGGAAAAAGTTTCCTCATTAAAGCAATTTCATGCTATTTGCAGGAAAGGACAGAGTCATCGCTGTCTTGTGTTGTCACTGCTCCAACTGGACTGGCAGCACATAATATTAAAGGGATTACTTTACATCGTTTACTGATGCTGCCAGTGGAGCATGACAACAAATTAGAATATCACAAGCTATCTGGAGATGCTTGTTTTGAAGTTTCAAGAATCTTGAGGAAAATGAAACTTCTTATCATTGACGAAGTAAGCATGGTTTCCAATGTCATGCTTGCCTTTGTGCATTTGAGGATGCAAGAAGTTCTCAAAACAGAGTATGATGTGTTATTTGGTGGCAAACACATCATTGTTTTCGGAGATCTTCTGCAGCTGACACCAGTGAAAGGGCAACCTGTGTTCAAAATGCTCACGCATGAAGATACCAGGAAGTGCCTAGGCAGCATTGGCAACGTCAATATATGGTTAAACTTCAATTATGCTGAACTGCATGAAAATATGCGTCAGGCAAAGGATGAAGTTTACAAGACTATTCTACAAGATGTTAGAATTGGAAAAGTGACCGAGCATGGTAAAGAAGCTTTACATGCACGATTACTGTCAAATTTATATCCAGAACAAGATGTTGTGCCTGAGAATATTTTTCAGAAAATTACTGATAAGAAATCTGGAATATGTTTGATGCCAACTCTTGCAGAATGTGCCAAATTTAACAACAAAATGTTGCATTTAGAAAAGCAAGAGATTGTGAAAGTGGAAGCTATTGATAGAGTAGAGCATATGGGATCAACAATTATTTTGTCTGAGAATCTGAAAACAAAATTGGATTCATTAGAGAAGAGTATATCTAAAACTGCAGGTTTTGAAAAGACTCTGAATGTGTGCTTGAACTGCCGTATAATTTTAAGAAGGAATTTACATGTTGAAAGAGGTCTGGTAAATGGATCAATGGGTAATGTTGTTGATTTTGTGAAATACAGAAATAGAGATGGAATTGAATTTTTAAAAATTAAATTTGATGGCATTGAGGAAGTACAGCTAATTGCTCGTTGTTCTGCTAGATTTTTGCTTGTAAAAGACTTATATGTTCCCTGTTTGCTTGGCATATGCGGTGACAATTCATAAATCGCAAGGTTTAAGTGTAGACACTGCATTGGTGAATATTGGCAGTTCTGTGTTCAAGGAGGGTATGGCATATGTGGCATTGTCACGAGTTAGAACTTTATGTAAATGTATAGGCATTTATATAGCGCACTACTTACCCGTAGGGTCCCAAGGCGCTTCGACCGCTGCGAAACCCTTCCTGGCTTCCCTGAGAGATGGTCCCTTAATGGGTATCTCCAGGGTGAGACCAGGCATCCCCGGCGGTCTGGTGGGGCCGTTAGTGAAGATGAGGCAAGCTAATGCCCAGAGTTGCCGAGTGTGATCGCTGATCAGAGTGGGCACCGAGGCGAGAGAATTATCGAGTCCGCTGACCCTGGTCCAGAAACCTTATCGGGATTGTACTTGATTGAGTGTGATGTCAGAAACATTTGTGCAGATCTAGATTGTGTTAAGGAATACAATAGGTTAAGAAGAGAGTATGCGCCACATTTGCCTCAGTTTCCTTTGTTTGAGAAACGTCTGGTAGGCCGGAAACGAAGAAATGAGAACAATACTGGGGAGGTTGTAGCAAAAAGACAAAAAGTGAATGAACCTAAAATTACAAGCAGAAACAAAGAGGATTCTGTTGAAGATGTTGTTGGTTTTCAGTTTGAAAACAGTTCTGGTGTCAACTGCTATGCTAATGTAGTAATTAATGTTTTGTTTTCTCTAAAAAATGTAAAAGAAGAGATTGTGGTCAATTCTGATCAAAGATTTTGCAGTTTGTTAAATTCTGTGTTAGAGAAATGTACCACTGATAGAAGAAACATCGAAAGTGTGTCTGAAATTAGAAATCTGTTAGATAGATGTTCAGGCCAAACACAATTCTCTCAAAATATTCAGCAAGATTGTCAGGAGTTTTTAATGTATATGCTTGATGTATTACATGCTGAAGGTGTAGATGTAGATCAGCTGTTTGGGCTTTCTTATCAATGGCAGCATGACTGCGAGAACTGTATGGTATCAAGTACTACTAGTGTAGACTCAGAAAGATTTATATATTTAACTTTGCCAGACAGTAAATCAGTCTCCTTTAATAAGCTAGTAAAAGCTGCTAATCACAACATGGAGTGTAGCCAATGTAAATCTGAAATGATGTCCACATTATTTATACGAACATATGGCCAGTACGTCATTTTAATGTTCCAACGATGTAGGCCTGATGGAACAAAATTGACAACTTTAATAAAAAATTTTGTAGCTTCGCAGTTGTCAATATCAGGAAGGACTTTTGTAACTACAGCAATTATATATCATGACGGCCCTTCAATATCATCAGGACATTACACAGCTTATTTAAAGTCTAGAAATGGCTGGTCATTCTGCAATGATTCTGTTTTAATTTTCAAAAAAAAATTGCCGTATGACCTTAAAAACTCTTACCTGGTGTTTTTAAAACCAAAATTTTAGGAAAATAATCTCGGGATATGATCTGTGGAATTTCAAGAAGTTCTAATGGCTCCTACACAATTTGGCCTTGAGGATAAGTGTAGTTCAGAGACATAACTTCTAATCATAGGATTGGACATCATGGAGATGTATGTGCACTTTAAATGAGTTCAGAAAAACTGTTTCTTTTCATAAGCTAATTGAAGCAGCCAATCAAAACATGGAGTAGAGGGAATGTAAGTCTGCAATGCTGTCTACTGTTTTACATTGCTTTGTGATTAAAAGTGATGTAGAGAATTAAATAATTGTAGTACTCATAGAGGTAGTGTAAGTCTGCTTCATATTAAGCAGTATCAGTGTCATAGGAAATGTAGAACATGACTGAGCAAGAAGGGGAAGATATTACTATTCCAGGATTGTGAAAATGATCTTCAACATTTTAATTCTGAAAGTTGCGGAAATGCCAAATGATGGGATTGGCTTACAAGAAATCCAAGAGTTATAAATATCTCTGACTAGATTTGGCCTTGTGGAAAATAGTGGTAGAGAGCAAGAAGTCATTTATTGCATGTAACGTGTTTTTAAAAACGATGGAGGTTTTCTTTCAGAAAGTGGCGGGCTGAAAGTAATAACAGCACAAAAGAGTGTAAGCTGTTCATAGGACATCCTTGGACGTCATGGAAAGTAAGTTAACTTTAAGGAGTTCTGAATTTTAATTTCTGATGTTGTATGGGTTTTTTAAACACAATCATTTTGATTGTGTTTTTTTTTCCCCGCTGTTACATGATGAATACCTTCAAGTCACTGTTTTTAGTGAATTTTGATACATTCTGAGAACAGCAAAAATAAACCATTTAACATGTATAATTAATTCTGTACTGTTTGCATTTATGATGTATATGTAGAACTGTGTAGGAGGCATGGAGAAGGTGAGTTTTCTGTAAGTGTTAAATTTATTGTATGCAGTGCTGCACTTCTACGTATTCTTTCATATGCTGGACTACATCTGCACAATGAGATACCTAAGCAAAGGAAACACAAGTGATGTGATTGTGAAATGAGCAAAATAAATTGCACATATTTCAATTACATCACCTGTGTTTCCTATCATTACGAATCACATTGTGCAGATCAAGTTTAGGTCTGTCCAGGGAAACATAGGAGGTTTCTACTTTGTTGAAGAGTGCAGTGGACATGACTCACTTCATTAGTAGACTTTCACAGATATTATCTCCTCTGTACACTTCAACAAGTGTAAATCTCATCTTGAACTCTGAGTAGGCCTCACCTCAAACAAATCTCTGGATAGGAGACATGTTATTGGCATACTGAAGCGACACTTTTCTGAAACAAGAGCAATGCAAAAGATGCACCATGTTTTAAGATAGGCCTCACTTCATCTGCATCAAGATACTGTTAGTTTAAAATGTATATCTTTAGGATTGTGTAGAGGACCTGGAGAAGCAGAAGCTTCTGTCAGTGTCAAAGTTGTTGAAAAACTATTTGTCCTTCAATATTTTCCCTTGTCTTTTGTAATTTTTAAATACATATTTTAATTTTTTTCAAATGTTGGTTCTCTCTTTCACAGATTGAAAGTACAGAAATAAAATGTGATTAATTTAACGGCAATTACAAGGTAAATAGTTGTACTCTTTTCGTTACATTTCTATCACATTCACCTACTATTAGATCCACTGCTTCACTTCTTTAATCCTCAGTTTCCTGCCTTTGCTACTTTCCTCATTCCTTTCTCTATTACCTATTTACTCAACTCCTTCCACTCTTTTTCTCAGTCCCTCTGTTCTCATAGTTCCTCAGTCTTGTTCACTCACTCCATCTCTATTACTCTTAGTGTCTGTGAATTACTTTCCCAACTTTTTTTTTTTTGGACCGCTTCCCGGGAAGTTGCCCGGTTCGCAAACCAGCAGCGTTATGGCAGTCCACCATTTTGTGTTTCGGTCGAATTAAGATACAAGATGGAGGGCAAATAAAGTTCAGAATGGGTAGAAGGGGGCACGGTAGATGTATCTTGACCCCCTTGGTTTTCTGAGGGTGGCTGAGGAGGACCATAGTTCTTCACTCTTGTTCACTCTCTCTGTTTCTATTAATGTCACTGTTTATGACTGATCAAAAAAATGTTTTTTAAAAAAGAACAGTAACTATAAGGGAAGGAAATAGACAGTTATGTTAAAAGAAAGACAGCTATAGGGAGTAAACTAAGGATACTGTTACCCACAATCCACTGCTGTTGATGTTACTGACCATGTCATGAATGATGTAATATGTGACATCATCAGCAGTGGATTGTAGGTAACAGTATCCTTAGTTTACTCCCTAGAGCTGTCTTTCTTTTAACAAAACTGTCTGTTTGCTTACCTTATACTTACTGTTCTTTTTTTTAAAAAATATTTTTTTTGGTTAGCTTCCGGTACGCGTACCGGGTAGCGCTCCGGGAGCGAACTAAGAGAAATAGAGGTTGGCAGAGTTCCAAATATTCTACCAATTTTTTTATAATGGGGAGTTAGTTCTGAAAAGAACTTTTTTTTTAATGTTTTTGTTGTTTTATATTTTTTTTAGTATTTTTTGAACATTTTTTTACTTTTTTTGTATTTTCTGAACGTTTTTAAATTTTTTTTGGTTTTTTTGGGGGGGGGGGAAACAAAAACGATCCATTTTAAAGGGCTCAACAGGAGCAAAAAAAAAAAAAAAAGAATTTATTTTTTGGTGCGTCTTGTACAAACATTAATATGATTTTGAATTGCTCGCAAAATCAAAGTGATGCTACTTTCTCTGTAGCAGATGAAAGTGCCACATTCCACGCACACTTGCTTTACGTGCCCAAACAACATTTGGATGTTTGCGATCATCTCCCTCGCCTCTGGTCCCGACACCTCTGGAACCACCGATCTTCTTGCCATTGGGAGGGGATTTTGTTGTTCGTCACGTAGCTGGGCAGCACTATAATTATTTGGGGGCCACCTACTCATATGCCGATGCATAGTATGATTGCCATAACTGTATTTTTTATCAGTGCCCCTTGACAATCTATCACCGCATATGCGGCAAAACACGTAACGTGCATTGACTTTCTTTTGCCCCTCAGGAATTCTGTAGAATTGCCAGATATAATTCTCCTTCCGATTGTACCTCCTGGGCTCCTCTGGCAAAAACTCATGCTCTTCCTCCTCTTCCTCCTCTTCCTGTTCTTCCTCTTCTTGCAAAATTACTTCTGCAGGTGGTCCTCTCTTTCTTGGATTTGGTGGAGGTGGTGGGCTAGCACCAGCTGAAGCTACTAATGAAGCCATCACAAAGTATCAATAAAGGGTCTTTCTCTCACCAAGATGAAAGTCAGAGTGATGAAAGAAGGAGGGGTTTTCATCATTTGGGAAAAACAAAAGTTCTAAACCAATGAAAAGTGTCCATTTTAGATCACATGACCTTGTATTACATCATTAGGAAACCAAAAGTGAAATGAACCAATGAAAAGTGTTATTACCGAGTCACATGACCTGCTATGTTTACGTTATGCGGTCGGCGCCGCGCCGCGGATCGCTTCCGGTTCGCGTACCGCTGCGCTTCCGGGTACGCGAACGTAGCACGTAATATGACGTATTACGCGAGAACGCGAAACGTCATGCTGACGCGAAGCGTCGCGATGTTGTTTTGTAACGCGAGAGGTGCGCAAAAGGAACGTTTACCAGTTCGCGTACCGGGTCGCGCCTCCGGATTGAGCTAACGGGAAGCTAACTGGTACGCGTACTGGGAGCGAAACAAAAAAAAATAAAAAAAAAATTGTATAAAAAACATGTAAAAAATATTTTTCTTTTTAAAGAATAATACATTGTAAAGGTTTTGATATTAGCTATTAAAAAACCAATGAAATTCACTGAAAAAACCATAGGTTATACACCATATATAGTTAGGAATTAGCATTTAAAAAACCTTATTTTACTCACACAAAACCAATGAAATTCCATATATAGTTAGTTGTACTAACTATATATCACGCACCCGCAATCCACTGCTGATGATGTCACATATTACATCATTCATGACATGGTCAGTGACATCACTGATGACATCACTGATGACATCTCAAATGACATCACTGATGACATCACTGATGACATCTCAAATGACATCACTGATGACATCACTGATGAAATCATTCATGTGATAATACGATGAACCTCTTCAGACTGTAATATAACCTTAGATACACTCAGTGTAAACACAGACTCACAGATTGTCACTCATCCATGAAGTTACACACACACCTAGACAGTCATGCAAACAATCAATCACACCTCCGTTTCCTTAACTATACAGTTAAACACACCTTACTTATTCAAACATATACTAAAACATATTTACTCACTTATACAATCCTGGATACAAGTTCACAATGATCCATACAGCCACTCACACATTCACTGGCTCTTATGCACAGTTATTTATATATGTCAACTCTCACATGTACTGTATTTTACATATGTACTTAATTTGACATGTAGCACTGAGATATCTATTCACTCACCAATACAGTCATGCACACAGTCAACCGCCCATACAGCTGTTTCCAACATGCACTTTTGAATCCATACATCTATGCACAGAGTCATACACTTCCCAGCCACCCACACACACACTCAGTCGCCCATACAAATGCTTGTGCAACCAATCAATAACCTATATAGTTACTCATATAGCTACTGATCAACACATGCAGCAGTTTACAGAACAACAGACATAATGATGCACAAATTAAGACAGTTTAGTCACTAACCCATGCACTCAGTGAGACACATTTAATCACTCACTCATACATTCAGTCATGCACCTACTAAATCCTTCGTCCAGACACTTATACATCGACTCATTCATAAATATGTAAGACATATTTTAACTTTACAGAAAAATACAGTCACTGGATGTTGTCATCAGTGATGTCATCAGTGATGTCATTTGAGATGTCATCAGTGATGTCATCAGTGATGTCATTTGAGATGTCATCAGTGATGTCATCAGTGATGTCACTGACCATGTCATGAATGATGTAATATGTGACATCATCAGCAGTGGATTGCGGGTGCGTGATATATAGTTAGTACAACTAACTATATATGGAATTTCATTGGTTTTGTGTGAGTAAAATAAGGTTTTTTAAATGCTAATTCCTAGCTATATATGGTGTATAACCTATGGTTTTTTCAGTGAATATATATATATATATAATAAAGTGATAAATATTAAATATACTAAAGAATACAATTAATTTAACTAAAAGAAATTAGATGTAATATAAATGTTAACAAATATACCAAACACATTTATTTAAAAAAGGTAAACTCATATATATAATACTTATATATATAATAACTTATATATATATAGTTATTATATATGTGGGTTTACCTTTTTTAAATAAATGTGTCGCCAGTAGGTAGTTATAGTTAGGACCTATTCTGCATAGGAAATCCGCAACATTCTATTTCTAATAACTTTGGCGCCGATTGATGAATCTTCGTGAACTTTTCCAAACTTTTGGTCAGCTCTGGTCGGCTCCTATCCCGAAAGTTTCGGTGTAATTCGTGAAGTGGGGGCCAAGAAAAAAGGGGGGTCCCAAAACGTGTTTTCCCCATGCAATTTCCAATAGGACCTTTAGCCACAGCTACAGCTCGAATGGCCTAATTTGGCAAAGAGGTAGTCCTCAGTTCAGACTTGTTCCTTTTGCTGATATGGTGTCAATCTGTTCAGTAGTTTCTGATAAAATTACAGTTAAAGTCATTTATATATCAATGGGAGGGGTGGATCCACGGAGTGTTCGAGGACTGTCATCGTACCATAGGCGCACCCTTGAGATCACGTGCTGAATGACTAATTGGCTGTCAAGTGGTTGTCAACATTCGAAACCAGGAACTGTTGGCAGACATTTTGTGCCTCGAGGCTGAGGAAGTCAGTGGAATATGTGTACAAAACGGAGAAAGGGGGCAGGTTAGAAATAATTTTACCATCTAGACCTGCTTAGGGGGTCCCAGAAGGACCCCAAGGGCCCACAATTGTTTGTTTTTAAAAAACCTGGCAGGTACTTGTAGAGTGCGCGGACTGTGCCGTAAAATAAATAAAATAAAACAGAGGTTTTTTTATAATTAGTCCCCGGGGGGGTTAAATACCAGGGGCAAAATTATTAAATTGTATGTGGGGCCCAGAGGGGCACCCCAGCCTCGGGGATCGTCACCCCCTGGGGTTAAAAAGAAAAAATTGGTAGGGGGAGTGGTCAAAGGTCCTCAAAGCCGCGGGGACCACAAACCCCTGGGGCTTTATGTATTGTGGGAGGGGGTCTGTATGCCCCCCCTCCTGGAACACTCAAATGCCCGATTATACCCTGGGGCTACAAAAAAAACATGGCTGGGGGCTGTAAGATCTTCAAAGCCCCGGGGACCACCATTCCCTGGGGGTTCATGTATTGTGGAGGGCCGGCTCCTACAGTGTCCCGGGGTGTCCATCCCTCCCTCCCATAGCAAGGAAATCTGTTCTCTCTTTCAAAATCTAAATCAGATTGATTTTCCACATGGTGAGCTGCATGTTAGTAGCTCCCCTTGTGGAAAAGCAATGCTGGCTCCCAAACGCGTAGAAGTTGTGCACCAAAGGCGCTGGAGTCGCGCACCCTACAGAGTAGGAGTTGTGCATCCAGCGCGTGCACACCAGGGGGCCGCACTCAACGCTGCACGCACGACTTTTACTTTTACCATAAAAAGTAGCCCCTATCAGTAATTTCTAATATTCTAAATACTCCCGGGGACCGTATTCCCCGGGTCTTATAAAAAAATGTTGGGGACAGAGGGGGGAGCCACAATGGCCCCACGGTCCCGCCGGCTCCCCACGTCCTTCGGGAGCCGGCATTGCTTTTCCACATAGGGAGATGCTAACTTGCACGTGGAAAAGTTATCTGGTTTGTATTTTGAAAGTGAGAACAGATTTCAGTGCTCTGTCTTTAAAAATGCAAACCAAGTTTGCTATGGGAGGGCGATAGCCGCGAGACTCCCTCCCTCTCATAGCAAACAACAGTGTCCCAGGGGTAGGCACCCGGGGACACTGCAGGAGCCAGCCCTGGGGGGGTGGAGGTCCCCAGGGCCCTTGAGGGCTCCAGGCGGAGGGCCATGCAGCCTCCCTCCCACAATATGCAAAGCCCCGGGGGGGGGTGGTTCCCGGGGCTTGAGGGGGGTTGTTGAGGCCCTTTCACTTCTAATTTTGCAGGGGGGGCCTTGGAACCCACTCCAACCATTTATTTTATAGCTCTGGGGGGTGGCTCTCACTGTTGCATAGCAAACAGCAATGTTGAGAAAATCCTCCGGTAAGATAACAAAGGATTTTGAAGTCCATTTTCAGCGTTTTTGTTGTAGGTTGCTGCCGTTAAAGCGGCAACAATTGTAACGCCTTGTTTGTAAATATGCCCTTAAGTTTTGTGATGTTGACAATATTGTCTCCCATTTAAATAGGCACAAAGTATTTTTTGAAGTGCATTGTGAATCGTGAAGCAATACTGTCTAATTGTGCTCGATAAAGAATTGAAAGAGTTGTGTACTTCTATCGGGAAAACAACAATGCTGATTATTGCTGCTTTTCTTTGATATAATGTGGAAAAATGTTTATTTATTAGGCAGTGTTCACTTTTGTTACGGATAGAGTCACTTTGTTACAGGAAATGTATTAATATGTAGGACGGCGTGTTCTGTATGTGTGCAAGGAACAAATTTAACGTTTAATTGGCTAAGGTGTTCCAACAACAAGCTTAATGTTCATTGGGTGCGAACTATTGAAAGTAGAAGTGTTTTCTGCAATTCACTTCTGCTCCAGAGCATAGCAAGGACATCTAATTGGCTTACATGTTGCAAGGAGGACTTTCCTGAGCTTTATGTTGGTTTGTTGCGAACTATTGAAAGTAGAAGTGTTGCCAGCCATTCACTTCCTCTCTGCGGTGTAGGAGGGACATCTGATTTGCTGACGTGCTCCAAGGAGGACTTTCCCAAGCTTAATGTTGATTGGCTGTAAACTGGTGAAAGTAGAAGTGTTGACAGTGATTTCTTCCCTCTTCGCGGAGTATTAGGGACATTTCCTTGGGTAACGTGTTCCAAGCGGGACCTTACAAAGCCTAATGTTCATTGGCTATGAAGCATTAAAAGTAGAAGTTTTGCCATTCCTTCCTCCTTTGCGGAACAACATGGACATTTTATTGGCTAAAGTGTTTCGAGCACAAGTTTACTCCTTATTGGGTGGGAACAGTTCACTGTTGTCAGTGATTTTGTGATGCGCTTCCAAAGGAGTATGGGAAAAGAAAGTAGTAGAGGGGAGGTTAGGAACACTATTAACTCAGTACAGTGGTAACAAGGTGGTGGACAGGGATCATGAAGGTAAAAATTGGTTTTATATGTTTTAAGGGCCATTTATACAAGTGCTGTGTGCTGTGCAAATCACGGCGGAAAAATGACAGTGTCTTGGGGTTTTTTTTTAATCAAGTTTGCGGGTGGAATACTTCCCAGGAGCACTATTTACATATAATGTGGTGTTTACTTTACTAATGGGAAGGTGTGGTTAGGTGCAGCAAAAATTTCAGTTTTATTTAGCAAATACAAATAAACTTTCTTCAGACACTGATGCTGCATATATATGAAAGGGGTGACAATTAAAAATGCCAAAATCTCATAGATTTCACTGCATCACTTCTACGACCCTTCCTTGCCTCAATAAGCCCCCTTTGCATACATAATACCTGGCGCAGGTATAATGTGGCGCAGGGGTTTACAAAGTGACGCATCTACCTAGATGCGTCACTTTGTAAATATGACTCAACAAGGTGCAATTTTTACACCACTGGTGCGTCACAAAAAGTGACGCACTGGTGGTGTAAAAGTGACGCATGTCATCATAAATGAGGCCCTCAGTCTTCTACTCTCACTTTTTCTTTCACTTTCTCTGTCTCTTCACTCCCTTACTCACCTTGTCTCACACTCACTTGTCTTTATCCAGCCTGTATCTCCACTCTTTCCTAAACATTAGTGCTCTTTTCTTACCCTTCCACACCCCCGTTCCTTTACTACATTTTCTTCACTTATCCTCATTCCCCATGTTCACTCTCCTTCTCCTCACTCTCCTTACGCACACTCACTTTCTTTCAGTCCCCCTACTTCACTTCCCTTCCCCTCTCATCCCTTGCTTTGCTTTATCACTAATTGTCCTCTTCTCTCTCACTGCACTTCAGTTACTCTTTTTCATTTTTTTAAGAATACAGCTCTTTTTTGAGAATTGGAGGTAGTTCTAAAAAGAACTTTTTTTTCTTCTTCTTTTTTCGTTTTTTTCTCAACAAAAACAAAAACAGGGAATGGCAAACTGCTCAACAGGAGCAAAAAAACAAATTCAAAATTAGGGCTGGGAATGGCAGCGGTGGTTCTCTATTGCTCGAGCAATCATCAAAATACTTTGTTCCCCGTAACAAAGTAGTGCATCACAATGTTTGTCATAGTGCTCTTTTCTTACCCTTCCACACCCCCGTTCCTTAACTACATTTTCTTCACTTATCCTCATTCCCCATGTTCACTCTCCTTCTCCTCACTCTCCTTACGCACACTCACTTTCTTTCAGTCCCCCTACTTCACTTCCCTTCCACTCCCATCCCTTGCTTTGCTTTCTCACTAATTTTCCTCTTCTCTCTCACTGCACTCCACTTCAGTTACTCTTTTTCATTTTTTTAAGAATACAGCTCTTTTTTGAGAATTGGAGGTAGTTCTAAAAAGAACTTTTTTTTTCTTCTTTTTTCGTTTTTTTCTCAACAAAAACAGGGAATTGCAAACTGCTCAACAGGAGCACAAAAAAAATCAAAATTAGGGCTGGGGACGGCAGCGGTGGTTCTCTATTGCTCGAGCAATGATCAAAATACTTTGTTCCCCGTAACAAAGTAGTGCATCACAATGTTTGTCATCTCTCTGTTAGCCTCATTCTCTCTGTCCCTTTAGTCTCTCACTCCTCTTCTGTCACACTCACTCCCTATAACTCAGCCATACTCCCACACTCACATTCTTTCAGACCTTAACCTTTCCTTTCCTTCCTGTCTCTTTCCTTCTTTTGCTCCTTCACTCTTTTCTCTTCCCTTACTCACCTTACTCCACTTCACTAACTCCTTCTCTTACTCCCAATGTCCTCTTAGTTCTACACTCCCCTTCCCTCTTTCTCTCCCTCTCACGTTCACCAGGCGCCATGAAACCGCCTGGTGAACGTGCGCTCTATAAATGTTTTAAACTCAAACTCAAACTCAAACTTTGATTCAGGCCTCATTAAAAACAGGCTGAATATTTGGGATCAGCTGTTCTGGTCCCCCCCTCACCGATGCAGTTGCTCCTCCAGTTGAAGTAGAGGCACCATCCCTTGGAGCCTCTCGTGCCAGAGCCCTGACACTCTCCCGGGCATAGTTCTGGGGGTGTCTCCTCTGGACGTGCCGAATCATAGTTGAATTACCAAAACTGTACTTCCTTCTGGGGTCTCCTCGGGAAAGTACAGAATGGCAGATCTTACACTCCACCTTTTGAGCATTTACTTTTTTAAGTCCCTCAGGTATAGAAAAAAAATTCCAAATGAAATGTTCTTTCACCTTCGGCTGAGGAGGCTCTTCATCTATGAAACCATCTGACTCCTCACTGCTGCTGGATGCTCTGGCAGCCATTCTATCCACAGATTGTTAGCACAGAAAAAAAGAGGTCTTGCTCTCACCAAAGTGAAAGAAGAAGTGAAGGAAAAGGGTGGGGTTTTCATTCTTTGAAAAAAAAACTGTTATAAACCAATGAAAATTGTTATTTTAAGGTCACATGACTTGACGCGCTTACGCTACACGCACCGGAGCACTTCCGGGGGCGCTTACGCGGTGCGAACGTAGGCCCTTCCGGGGGCGCTTACGCGGCGCGCCTGAGTGACGTTTTGGTAGCTTTACGGAAATGCTAAATCATTTTCATTCGGAAAATCAAAAATACTGCTTTTATAAGTATGGTACAGAATGTCTTGCATTATTATTTAGTTTTCATACATTTTTTTTTACGAACGCAAAATTAGCGCTCTCGCTGCGTTCTCGGGAGAGCTTACCGGTGCGCGCACCCTGAGCGCTCCAAGTCAAAATGATATGGGTAAGCTTACCGGTGCGCGCACCCTGAGCGCACCAGGAAAAAATGATTACAAAAATATATACGTTGAACAAATAATTTAAAAATATATATATATATAATTAATAGTTGTAAAAAACAGCTAATAAAAAAAAATCGTAGGTTACAAAGTCGATATACAAAGGAATTAGATTTTAAAAAAACTATGAAATTCACTGAAAAAACCATAGGTTTCACAAACGTTATAGATAGAAATTAGCATTTAAAAAACCTTTGAAATTCACTGAAAAACCATAGGTTTCACACTTGTTATAGTTAGGAATTAGAATTTAAAAAACCTTTGAAATTCACTGAAAAAAACATAGGTTTCACACCAGTTATAGTTAGCTGAACATTTTACTCATACAAAACCATTGAAATTCCCACGTTATAGTTAGTTGGACTCACTATAACTCGCGCACCCGCAATCCACTGCTGATGATGTCACATATTACATCATTCATGACATGGTCAGTGACATCACTGATGACATCACTGATGACATCTCAAATGACATCACTGATGACATCTCAAATGACATCACTGATGACATCACTGATGACATCATCCATGTGATAATACGATGCACCTCCTCACACTCTAATCTAACCTTTGATACACCCAGTGTTAAATACAAACTACCATTCCTGAAATTATTGACACACCAATACCAGTAACTACATACGCACTCACTGATTTCTAGGTCTACACACACATCCACTCATTCACCCATACAATCACTCATACATACAGTCACTCATCAATAGAACACTATCATATCCACTCATACACCTATACAGACACTCACACGCTGACACTCATCCACAGAGTTACTCACACACCTAGTCAGTTATGCAAAGAATCAATCACACTCCCATTTCCTCAACTACACAGTTTTACACACTAAACATTACTTATTCAAACATATACTAACACATACTTACTCTCTTTTATAATCACTGATACAAGTACACATTGATCCATACAGTCACTTACGCAATCACAGGCTCTCATGTATCGTCATTTATATATGCCAACTCTCACATGCACTCTGTTTTACATATGTACTTACTTGGACATGGAGCACTGAGATAGCCATTCATTCACCAACACACCCATGCACACAGTCAACCACCCATACAGCTCTTTCCACATGCACTCTTGAACCCATATACCAAGTGAATCAACTGCTCACACATATATGCACAGAGTCACACACCTCCCAGCCACCCACACACACACTCACCCTACCATACAAATATTTGGGCAACCAATCAATAACCCATATAACCACTCATATAGCTACTGATCAACACATGCAGCAGCTTACACAACAACAGACATACTGATGCACACATTCAGACAGTTTAGTTACTAACCAATGCATTCAGTAAGACACATTTAATCACTCACTCATACAGTCAGTCACGTACTTACTAAATCCTTCATCCAGACACTCATACATACACACATTCTTCAATATATAAAACATATTTTTACTTTTCAGAAACACACATTCACTGGATGATGTCATCAGTGATGTCATTTGAGATGCCATCAGTGATGTCATCAGTGATGTCATTTGAGATGTCATCAGTGATGTCATCAGTGATGTCACTGACCATGTCATGAATGATGTAATATGTGACATCATCAGCAGTGGATTGCAGGCGCGCGAGAAATAGTGAGTCCAACTAATCATAACCGTGAATTTCAATGGTTTTGTATGAGTAAAATGTTCAGCTAACTATAACTGGTGTGAAACCTATGGTTTTTTCAGTGAATATATATATATATATATATATATATATATATATATATATTCTTTTTTTTTCACCAAAGATGCGGCACTCAAGGTTTGAATTTTGCAGCACACATTTATTTCAACTTCTCTAGCTCAGACCGACGCGTTTCAGCCTTACACAGGCTTTGTTGACCAAAGCCTGTGTAAGGCTGAAACGCGTCGGTCTGAGCTAGAGAAGTTGAAATAAATGTGTGCTGCAAAATTCAAACCTTGAGTGCCGCATCTTTGGTGAAAAAATTGTGAATTGGGTCAGGATCCGACCCCTGTGTAGAGCACCCACAGCTGAGCGCGCGAGGTCGAAGGATCACTTTGGAAAGATATATATATATATATAAATATATTGACGAGTTCTGTTTCCGCATCTAGGCTCGCTCGCTACAAGCGCCCTCCCAAGCAGCACAGACACGGACCTCGAATTTAGTGCTGATCTTTATTGTAGAAGTTGCGTGCTAGTCGCCATAACGTTCCGGCTCACCCGACAACGTGAAAGTGCATATTGCTCCCTTATGTACGTCACAAAGCCCCTTACACGTGACAGGGGACTTCATAGCCATAGAAAACAGACAATACGGCATCGGTGGTACATTGGTAATAAAATCAAAAGCGATTGGTTTTCAATACAGGTTAAAAATAGAAATATATAATAATAAATAACCACATGATTGCATTAGAGAAAACCATACTTGATTTAAGACAATAAGCCCTGCATATCCAATATTATCAGGGCTTGGAATTCATCTTAAAAACCATCTAATCTGAATAAGTTCTAGATGCTTATAAGTAGCTAATTTCATAAATTGCATTCATATTAATAAATGAAAACAAACATCAATGCATATAAAACCAATGTAAAGTGCATTATTACCATTGAATTAACTTATCCATTGCTGACTAAATATAAACTTCATGTAGGATGTCTGTTGAAATGTGAAATATTGGGATGAATCACTAAATAATCATCAATGACTTGTCTAATGTCCACTGCAGATCCCTGCAGATGGAAATACATAGAGGGAGTGCAAAAATGTGCAGTAAAGTGCTGAGTGATAAATAGTGCAAAACATAATCAAATGTTTAAAATATATCAGATAAGCAGAAGGAATCAATTCTTAGGGGGTCCGCATGGTCGGACTGAGCCCAGTCACGTCCATTAATGGAATCCCTAGTTTTTCAATACTCATATACATTAATATGAGCATACAGGTGTAAAAAAGTATTCAGTGCATAAAAGCAATCTTCACAGGTTATAAGAGAATTCGGGTCACAACACAATAGTTCTATAAATGCATTACATCACACTTTGCAAAAATCATAATGTTGTTGAATAAAACATCCTAAGATAATAAATAGTACATACCATGATTAAAACCATAATTTCCAAATGATAAAAACCATTTAAAAATAACAGAGAAAACCAACTTCATATATGTACAGAAGTTCGCATTTAGCCATCGTTTATCAGACTAGAACTATTATGTGAATGCAAGCATTTGTTCAACTAATCATCCCAACACAGTATACAAATCCTCAGTGACATTTAAACCTACCGGGGCCTTAGAATCTAAGCGGAGTATGTATTTAGTTTCTAATCTGCGGAGCGCAGCCTCTCTATTGCCCCCTCTCCTGCTTGCAGGGACAGCATCAATCACAAAGAATGTTAAATCTTTATTATTGCTTTGATGGCCTCCTTAAAATGACGAGCCACCGGGTAGGTATTATCTTGATTTGATATTGCCCTCAGGTGCTGTAAAATACGTTTGTGCACCTCTAACTTTGTGCTACCAACATACCTGAGGGCACCAGGGCACTGGAGTACATATACAGCGTACTCTGACTTGCATGTTAGGACTTTGTCAATTTTGTGTTTCCTGTCACTAAAACCATCCTTATATGTTTTGGTATTGACCCCATGTGTGCAAGATTTACAAACTTTACATTTGAAAAAACCACCATTGTTTTGAAACCAGGTAGTTTTAGCCATAATTTCAGGATTGGTGTCAACTAATCGGTCCCTCATTGAAGGTGCTCTGTTAAAGGTTAGGGTAAAGTAAAGTTGGATCTATAATAGGGTCACTAATCAAGATCGCCCAATTGCGATTAAAGATCCGATATAAATCGCGATGTTGCTTATTAAAGCCAGTTATAATTCTGAAATCATTGATTTCAGAGGCTTCATTGGGAATCACTGCACTTGAGATTGACTGGTCATATTTGGCCAAAAGATCCTGTCTCTTCCTCAAGCGTGACTTAGCTATAGCATTGTCGATCATTACCTCAGAGTACCCACGCTGCAGGAATCTAATCTTGCTGGATTTTTGTGCCCCCACTAGTTCTGATTCAGTGCTGCACACTCTGCTTAATCTTAACATTTCCCCATAGGGGATACTGGCTATGAGATGGTGAGGGTGTCCGCTAGCCGCATGCAGTATGGTATTACCGGCAGTCTTTTTTCTATATAACCTGGTTTCAATCTTGCCCTGGTCAATATATACTTCAGTGTCCAAAAACGTGACACTCGTCTGACTGATGGTGACTGTGAATTGAAGGTTAAGTTTGTTAATGTTAATAGCATTGACAAATTCCTCAGCTGATTCTTTATCGCCTTGCCATACTATGAACAAATCGTCAATATAACGCATCCAAACAATGATGTTAGAATCCATCTCCTTTTTGAATTGCGTTTTGAGGACCAGTTCCTCCCAAGCACCCATATGTAAACAGGCGTAGCTTGGAGAGAAACTGGCCCCCATAGCAACTCCTTGTAACTGACGATAAATCAGGTTGTTGTACATGAAAACATTATTATGTAAGCATATTTGTAGCAATTCCAAAATCATGGCAGCATGATCATTGTAATGTTCCTCCCTTTGGGACAGATAGTACTTTACCGCCGCCATGCCATCCTCATGTAAAATGCTAGTGTACAATGCTGATACATCTAGGGCAAGCATCCAGTAGTCATCCTTCCATTCAAGGGCTTGTAATTTAAACAGGAAGTCCCCAGTGTCCTGAACATAGGACTCCAAAGACTTAACTGCCCCCTGTAATAAATAGTCTATATAGACAGATGTTTTCTCCAGTAATCCTCCCCTGGCGGACATGATAGGCCTACCAGGGGGATTCTCCATGTCTTTGTGGATTTTAGGAATGAAGTATATCAGGGGCATCACTGGATGATCGTTCCTGAGATACTTATACTCCTTATCAGTCAACATGGCTTTCTTTTTCCATTTGGATAGTTTTTTGTAATAATCCATTTGCATTGTTTTTGTGTTTGCCATATTACAACGTGTATAGTGGTCCAGATTGTTGAGTTGGGAATAAGCTTCCTTATCATACATAGTTCTTGTCATTAAGACGATGTTTCCGCCTTTGTCACTGCCCCGTACAATAGTTTTCCTATCTTTGCTCAATTTCAAAAGGAGTGACTCATATTGCATATTTCTCGTGTAAAACCTGGATTTTCTTTGGCAATTACGTTTGTGCATATATATATATAGTGTGGTGTATTCACTGTTTATTGCCTTTCACTCGGTACCTAAGAATTTACTAGCTTCAGTGACTTATTGCCTTTGCCTACGATATTAATAAAGCTAATTGTTTACTTTCAGAGGAGTGTTGGAGTTTCTGTGTGAGTAAGTGGTGTGCTTAAATTCAGATTACGCAAGTAGGCAAAGCAGTACATTTTGGCGTAGTCAGTGGCAGGATTCGTAAATTACGCGGGGAGGAACATGTTTAAAAAGACAAAAGGTGGTTTTGATTCTTTGGCACCGAGTGAAATCCCTTTAGCCCCCATGCAAATTCCAGGATGGGAGGCGAAGCCATACTCCGCGCTGGCGCGTGAATATGCTAAAAGCTCAGGATTAAGTGAGGGCTGGTTTGACTGTTTAGGCAAAGAACGCCAGAAGATGTTTTAAATTGTTTACTGAGGGTTCCTGTGGAGAAAGGTAAAGAATTATGTACAGTGTGTCGCAGAGGTTGGGCTCTGTTGCATGCCTACCGTCAAGTTTTTGACAAATGTTTATCTCTGCAGTGGGAACAGTTGAGCTTAGAAAAATAATTTATTGAAGCTAAGAATATTTCTACGATGCTTTCCTGTCAGAATAAGTTATTACAAGATAAGTTAGAAACATATCAAACTATAGCAGAACGGGCTGCAGTCCGTGTCGCTGAACATAGATACAGGAAAAGGAGGTGGCGAGTGAGCAAGAGGAAAGTCCACTTAGCAATTGCCAAAGCAGGCTTAGATTTCGATCTATCTACCTGGGACTTCAACATCTGGGAATCATCAGAGTTCTCCTCAGAAGGAGAATAGCCCTTACAGGAAGAGAGACAGGACAAGGAGGGAAAAAATTTTAAGAGAGTGGAAGTGCAGCCCATTCTTAGGCGGAAACTTCAAATCGCTCCAGGTAACCCGGATGGAGTAATGCTAAATAGCCTGGAGGATTTTACTCAGCAGGAAATAAGTGATCTTTTAGTGAGGTTTAGACAGAAGCCTGGCGAGACGCTATTAGCTTGGATGGTGCGCCTCTATGATCACGGCGCTTCTGGGGTCATGTTAGACGATGGGAATGCTGCCAAATTTTGTACTCAGTACTGATCCCACTGTGCAGGCATACTTCTGGACTTTCCATGGTGATGACCAAACTACCCTGTTGCAGCTAGCGGCGCTGGGGTGTGGTCACAGGTACCCCACAGATTCAGACTGGCCTGGGAATGAAAAACCATGGTTCACCGTAAGAGATGCCTCGCAGAGAATTAAGGAGGAGGGGATGAAGCTGGCTGTTCTTGTAGGTGAGGCGCATAATTTGATGGGTCAGTTAATGACCGTGTCGATGCGGAACAAAATCATTCGTTTGGCGCCCCTGCATACAAAGCGGTGATAATGACTTTGTTTATTAATCAAACAGGTAATACCATAGGAGAAGTAGTCGAGGCGGTATGTGAGCTGGGAGAGGTTGGGGAATGGGCCACGCCAGATAGGGCTGCACGCCCAGAGCCCCCCACTGATAACAATCGAGTGAATTGTCGTGATATGTTTTTGGCGCTGTTAAAGGATGGGGTGTCAAGGAGTGACATTGATGGTATTGAGACCAAAAGCATTTGGGAAATGTACCATAAGCAAGGACTGGATAGGAAGGAGGGGAGTAGGTCTGTGAATAGAAAAGATAACAAGAAAGTGAGTCACAGGGAAGTGGAGCCTGAGGAGAAGCACGAAACAGCAGGTCAGGAGAGAGAGAGAGCGAGGGAATCTCATGTGATAGTGACAAAAGAGAAAGGTTGGGACCGAGATTGCACAGATTCAGATGGGGACTGGGAAGAGGAGGAGTTGTTCCCTGAGGGTTACCCAACATTGTATTCAGATCTGTGCCTGGACTTGCACCGGGCAGATGCAGAGCTGCGCAGGCGAAATTTAGATTATGAAATGGGCCAAGCTCTGGTGCAGGGATGGGCTCGCAAAGATAATAGACCACATGTGAGGGTTGAGATCTATTGGAAAAATAGAAATGTTCAGGAGGTGTGGGCTTTGGTAGACACCTAAGGACAGTATTTTACTATCACAGGTTTGGGTGGACAGGGAACACCAGCAATACAAACGGTAATTCAGATGAAGATAGGCAGACTTCCCAAGAGAGCAAACACTGTTTTGATTATGCCTATTCCCGAGTACATCATTAGCATTGACATTCTGAAAGGTATGACCCTATATTTAGATGATAGATGCTATCAGTTTGGGTCAAAGCAGTACTTCTTGGTGGCTGCTGTGAGGGTGGGGCTTTTGAAGATTCCGCCAGTGAAGGTGCCCCTAGCAACAAAAGTAGTTTACATAAAGCAGTACAGAATTCCAGGGGGACATGATGAGATTACCGCAACCATACGGGATTTGGTGGAGGCGGGGGTGGTGAGACCGGTTACCACGGCGTGGAATAACCCTGTGTGGCCCTTATGCAAACTGCATGGGAGCTGGTGCATGACAGTTGATTACCACAACCTTAATAAGCATACGTCCCCGTTGACAGCTGCGGTCCCCTACACCATCACTTTGATTGGAAAAATTCAGAAACACAATGGGACATGGTATGCTGCACTTGATATTGCCAATGCTTTCTCACGATTCCAATTGCCCCCCAGTCCCAGGAACAATTCTTGTCCTCATGTGATGGTAGGCAGTTCATGTTTACATCCCTGCCTTAGGGGTATTTACGTAGTCACACGATCTGTCACCGGCTGGTGGCAGAGCATTTGGATGAGGTGTCAGTTATTCCTGGAGTGCAACTTTGTCATTACACCGATGATGTGTTGATTCAAGGAGAGACCCAAGAACAGGTGCAGGCTCAACTAGACAGAATTGTGGAGCACTTACAAAGCAAAGGGTAGGTGATTAACCCTGAGAAGGTGCAGGAACCGTCCCAGAGTGTGAAGTTTTTAGGCATTCAGTGGCATCAGGGACACAGAGAAGTGCTGCCACAGGTGAGCCAAAATATTAGAGAGTTTGCAGTGCCCCGAAACAGGAAGGAGGCGCAGCGTTTCAGTAGATTGTTTGGTTTCTGGAGACAGCACATTCCCAATTTGAGTCAGATTTTGGCCCCTCTGTGCAAGGTTATGTGAAAGAAGCATGAGTTTGAGTGAGGGGAGGCCCAGCAACAGGCGTTTGTGTCAGCAAAGGAGGCTATACTGCATTCCTTGGATTTATGGCCCTTACGAGAGGGAAGCATTGATTTAAATGTAACTGTTCAGGATCAGTATGCAACCTGGAGCCTGTGGCAAAAGCAGGGGAGACAGAAGGTGCCCCTAGGATTTTAGACAAAGAAATTACCTGATGCTGTAGAGCGGTACACTCCTTTTGAGAAGCAGTTATTGGCATGTTTTTGGGCTCTGGTGGATACCGAGCAGTTGACCCTAGGGCACAATGTGTGTTTGAGACCTGAGATACCTATCATGCAATGGGTGATGAGCTCACCCAAGACACACAGGATTGGGCATGCACAGGAGGCTAGCGTCATAAAGTGGAAGTGGTACATACAAGACAGAGCACGAGTTGGTCCTAAAGGTACGGCAAGGCTGCATGAGCAAGTGGTGCAGACTCCCATAGCAGATGCAGAAATGTTGCAAGATGTATCAAAAGTGCGAGAGTCCCCAGTGAAATGGGGTGGGCCTTTTTCAGAGTTGTTCGCGAAGGACAAAAAGCATGTGTGGTTTACAGATGGCTCAGCCAGATATTTGGGGAAAAAGAGACATTGGAAGGCAGTATCATACAATCCTGTGACTAAAAAGTTGTTGTCGACTACCGGAGAGGGAAGAAGTAGTCAGTTTTCAAAGTTGTAAGCAGTTTGCCAGGCGTTAAAGCAAGAGCTCCCTGGCACATGTCACAATTACACTGATTCATGGTCTCCGGCCAATGGGCTAGCCACTTGGCTTCCCACATGGCATGCTCACAATTGGATGACCCACAACAGGGAGGTTTGGGGAAAGGAGTTGTGGCAGGAAATTTGGGATTTGTTTTCCCAGAGTACAGTCACAGTTTATCATGTCGATGCTCATTGCCCGACTGACTCATTAGAGAGTTGGTGCAATTCCTTTGCAGACCATGAAGTGAAGATTTGTGAAGCTGAGGTGGAGACACAGGATTCTGACTTGGTGGGCATGGCTAAATGGGCGCATCAAAAAAGCGGACATTTGGGCGCGCGAGCCACTAGCAGGTGGGCTGAAAGTAGATGGATGTATATTACCCTAGATTTGATTAAGACTGCGATCATTCAATGTCCTGTTTGTCACCATACTCAGCATAGACCAGTTCCACAGATAGTGAGAGGCCAGCTAGGCAGAGGGAAGTTGCCAGGGCAAATATGGCAAATTGATTTCATCTGGCCAATGAGTTGAGGATGTCAGTATGCATGCATGGTGGTGGATACCTATTCTGGCTATCTCATCGCCTTTCCATGCAAGAGAGCAACCCAGTCTCACACTCTGAAAACGTTGAATTTGTTGATCTTGTATTACGGAATTCCATTGCAAGTTCAAAGTGACAATGTGTCACATTTTAAAGGGAAAATGGTGCAAGATTTTTGTGTGCAGCATATCATTGAGTGGATCTATCACATACCCTATTACCCACAGGCAGCAGGTTTGATTGAGAGAATGAATGGTTTGCTGAAAGGGCAGTTGAAAAAATTGTCTGATGGGTCAGAGGGATCACTTGCCTGATGCATTGCAGATTTTGAACAACCGACCCCTTGCTAATGCAGAGACTCCTTTGATGCACATGTTGGTCCCAGCTTTGCAGATTAAGCCCCATGTGGCCACAAACACGATTTTGTATTGAGAGACATGTCCCGGAGCTTTGGCTCCATATCGTGCCACACCAGAGGCTGCCGGTCTTGATTTACATGCCTTGAAACTTTATCGATTGCAACCACGAGACATTACCTTGATTGAGACAGGAATTGGAGTTCAAATTCCCCCAGAGCATTTTGGGCTGATCGCTCCTCGATCTGGGCTTGCCCTTAAAGGCATCCAGGTTTTGGAAGGGGTGGTTGATGCCAATTACCAGGGGGAGATCAAAGTTATTCTATTGAACAGTGGAGACAATAGTCTGATTGTGCAACCCGGTGATCCAGTTGCCCAAATGGTCATCATGCCGGGTTATGGAGGAAACGTCTTGAAGGGGACGGCACCAGCCCTTCCAACCGTGCGAGGAAAGGGCGGGTTCGGATCTACTGACAAGAACCCGGGGAAAAATTGTGGGTAGAGTCCCCAAACAAACCTCCTGAACCTGCAGAATGGATCGCTAAGGGCAAGGATAATATCCTAGTGATCATGAAACCCGGACAGGAAAAGTGGGAAAATGTACCTACTGAAAATGTTATTTGCAAGAGTGATTATACCAGTTTGTTTTCTGTTTCTAGATCACACTATAGCTTGCCGCTCCGATGCTTGCTCTGTGTGGTCGGTGTTTGGGCGTGTCCGGAGGTGTCTGGGAGGGTCAGGAGATGCCGAAGGTGATCAACCGCCCGAGTCAGATGGCAGCATTGTTGCAGCAACCGGATAACATCTGGACCTACTTGCCGAGAATGTGCTGAACATTTCCCACTTCTGTATGAGAAATCTTCAGAGTACAGCTGATATAATATCAACTTGTCTCATAGCCGTACCTACCCCTGCAAATGTGCTTCTGCACATTTTCAACCAAACTAACTTTAATGGAGTAGTGGAGGAAATTGATGTTCAAACACATCTGAGTCTTTATGAGTACTGCCGCTTTTGCCTGGAGGTTACAGATAGCCTCTGGAGGAACATGACGAGTATTGTTACCTACAATATCTCTACTGGAGACGTTTGCTATCAACTAACTTGCGACCCTGCCAAAATTGGCAAATGTGGCCAATTGAAACTAGAGAAAAGCAAACAATTGACCCCTGATCAACAAACATTATGTCAGTGACGACATGACAGTTTTTGTAGTAATGTTACCAATTATATGGTTTGTAATCACATAGTATTAGCCGCTAGCCATGTTAACCATGTGAAATTACCTAAGGGATGGTTGTTCTTGTGTGGCAATATTTCATACACTTGCATACCAGCTAACATAACTGGAGGACCTTGTGCCTTATCATGATTAAGTCTTATGCTTTTCCCCATACATTCTGTCACACGTATTCGCTCTTCTAGAGCCGCTGTTCATTTATCTGAGGATTGTGACTCCAATATTGATTTGCTTTCTAGAACAGAATACACTAGTTTGGCTATTTCTATTGTAGGAGTGCCAGGACTGTCCGTTTATAATGCAAAAACTATTGCGAAGCTTGCCTGTTTAATTGTGAAGAATCTCAGTCACACTTCTGCCGCTTTAGCTGAATAATTATTAGATGTTCAAGGAACAAGAAAAGCTGTTTTGCTAAATAGGGCCGCTGTGGACTATTTGTTGCTAAAGCACAACCACGGTTGCGAGGACTTTGATGGGCTCTGTTGTTTCAATTTATCTCATCATTCTATGTCTATCCATGCGCATATTAATGCCTTAAAAGATTTAGTGAAAGGGGTTACCCAAGACGTTGACCAAGGATGGTGGGATTGGTTGTTTGAGTGGCTACCTAATTTTGGACAGCTTTGTTATATCTTGGGTGTTATTATAGTGATTATTTGCGTTTTTATCTCATTATGTTGTTGCATTCAATGCATTCCTAAACTTCTCTCCCTTTTTTGTCCCAGATCCATGGTAGGCCAATGGGGTATGATGGGTGAATCGAAGGTCATGGGGTGGAATGTACTGCATTTGCCATTTTACACGTGCTAAATTACATGTTGACCTTGATTCCATGCAATGCTCTGACCTTCCATTTTGTTGCATCGCATTTCCATTTTGTGCTGCCTTGCCCTGTAGTTACACTTCAGCAGTAACATAAACATGTTTTCACGTAAACTAGTACAAGCTGGTGCGAGGCATCTCAAGAGGTTATGTTGTACCTTCAGCTTGTTTTTGTGCATTCTATGCTTATCTCTAGGACAGAGGGAGGATGTGCTGTGCAAAACTCTCCAATGCCGGAGATAGGGAATGGATTGTCTTTTGCCTCGGCGCACCCAAACAGAATCTGGCCAAGTCTGTATGGGTGGATCTGATGCAGAGATGGGGCCAGCACCTGTGAATAGATGGGCGAGAGCACCTGCTTGAGGCTTCTGGAACATGTTAATTTAAACTATAAAAAGCGGTGTCCGTGGGGTGGAGCTCAGGAACTTAGTCTTGGAATGGATGCATTCGCGGGAAAACTTTGGTGCCCGGAGAGATTACTTTCTGTGCCCCAGTCTCTACAGGGTTCCCGACTTGGTGTTTTCGGCGCTTGGCCAGGGATGCTGAAGGCTCCAGTGCAGACGCATCTGGTGAGGTGCTTTGTACATTAAATGTTCATATACCTGTATTCACAGTTTCATATTTATTTATATTACCTACTGGCGGTCGCCAGTAGGTATATATAGTTAGGATTTTTTCTCTATGGGATTTTTGAAAATTCTATGTCTAATAACTTTGGCGTTTGTGGATGGAATTGGCTGAAATTTTCAGGAAAGTGGCACATTTAGTTTTTGAGCAGCCCCTGAAAATTTGGGGGGGTTTCGTCAAGGGGGGGCCGAGAAAAAAGGGGGGTCCCAAAACGTGTTTTCCCCATGCAATTTTCCATAGGGCGGTTGGCCTCACTTTTAGCTCGAACGGCTGAATGGATTTTCACGAAACTTGGCAAAATTGTAGGGACTGGTAGCCCGATGTGCCTTTGCTAGCTCTCAATATATGTGCTCCAGTGGATTTTGAGAAATTAACGTTCAAAAAAATATATATATCTGTAAGCGCGCTCCGGGCAGCGCCCCGGTTCGCGTACCTGACTCGTAACGGAACTTCGCGAAGCGAAGCTGATTGGCTCTCCGGTGTCTGTCAACATTCGAAACAGTCCGGAGCGGCCGCCATCTTGTCTCTCGGTAGGATCGAGAGACAAGAGGAGGCCAAAACAAAGGGGTAAATGACCATAAGGGCGCATAGAAGATCCTCCCTGACCCTCTAGGTTTGATGTGGAGGCTTTAAAAGGGCCCCGCGGGGCAAAAAAAAAATTTTTGTGTGTTTTTTTTGGGGGGGGAGCGCTCGGTACGCGCACCGGGAAGCGGTCTGGGGAGCGTACTATAAGGAAAAAAGAATGATAGACTATGATATTTTGAAATATTGTATGTTTATTGATTGTTCTTTTTGTTGTGCTTTTTTTTTTTTTTTTTTTTTTTGGTTGTACTTCATGAATTAGATATAAAAATGAATATTGTCTCAACATTTTTTAATTATTAAATACAAATTTATTGGTCAGAATTTTCATAGTTCAATAAAACTTCCAGCATTACATCATCTGGAATCTCCTCAAACATGTATGTTTCTATGTCTTGTAAGCATTCAATAAATTGTTCATCCAAAGACTGATCCATAAAATCTTTTTCAACAAAATCTTCATTAAGAATCTCCTCATATGTAATCTCAAAGGAAACATTGATGTTTTCTTGCTCCCCTTCCATTTTTTTGCTGTAAATTGCATAAAAAATAACTATATCAGAAGAGTTAGGGCACTGTTGGGTTTAAGTTCAGACAGGTAGTTTGGATTTTTTAACAGTGAATTTATCTTTGGGTAGTGTATGGTATCAGACTGGAAGTAGAAATATAAAAAAGTGTATGTGATGAAGCCTAAGTAAATTCATAATTATACAAGAGAAGCCTAAATCCATCCATAACTATAACAGAGAAGTCTATCTAAATCTATAACTATTACAGAGTGATAGTATAAAACTATCAGAAAAAGTTTTCCAAATTAACTTTAAGTGCACAATATACTTCAGTTTTCAAAATAACAACTTACCTTTCAAAAAGCAGTTTAAGTTCTCAGTGAAAATTTTCTTGAAATCTACTTCAGGAGGTGGTAGTCAAAATGGCTGTGTTTCTCTCTCTTTCTTTATATATATTCAGGTACATAACCAATCAAATGTCAGGTAAAAAAAGTAGAAAATGAAAGTAACATTTTAATTGGTTGTCAATTCCAACACTTCAGATGTGTTTTGTGAAGTAATTTACCTCAGGGTATTTAGAGAGGTCTACAGGCTAAATGGCTAAATGGAATTCCAATCAAATTTGTGAAAATGGTAGGGATTGGTATGTAGTATGAGCTAATCTATATTTGTTGAAAGTGTCTCCAGTGGTTTTTCTGTGAATTACTTTCCCACCTTTTTTTGAGCGAGCGCTTCCCGGTGCTCGCCCCGGTACGCGAACCGGCAGCGTTACGGGAGTCCTCCATTTTGTGTTTCGGTAGAATTGAGATACAAGATGGAGGGCAAATAATGTTCAGAATGGGTAGAAGGGGGCATGGTAGACGTATCCTGACCCCCTAGGTCTTCTGAGGGTGGCTGAGGAGGACCATATGTGTGAAAAAAACCCATTTTTTTTCAAATTTTCGCGCAGTTAGCGTCCGGTGCGCGTACCGGGTAGCGCTCCGGGGAGCGTACTTTGGTGAAAATTAGTGAAAAAAGTTAGAGTAAAATAATAATTGTGAGCCATCAGATGTAGGGTAGCTCTGAAAAGAGCTTTTGGGTCCTGTGGCTGATGTAGGTACCTACAAGTAGGTACCAATGCACAGTCTTAAATGGAGGATGAAAATTCTGTTCCCCTCATCTGAGAAGTGAACTCCATCTGCTCAGTAGATATCTTGCATGTAGTAACGCAAGTTATTGTTGTATATGGAGCCCATTCCATGGTCTCTCATGTAAGCTGAAACAGACTTATTTACATGCTTCCTCGATTTCTCAATTTGTGGACAAAATTGGTTGGACCACTTCCATTTCTGTCTTTGGCATATATTTGAATATACCAAGGCAGTTTGAGGAAATAGTGCCATCAATTGCTCAAAGGTGTCCTTTAAAAGCATTTCCAGACCTACCCCAGTCAAAGTGCCCAAGTCATTTCCTCCACAGTGCACAATTAACAGGTCAGGTTTTGGCAAATGCAAAAAGGTTTTCACCAATGGTATCAATTGGTGACATTTTAATCCTCTTTGGCCAATCCACTTGATTTCCACATTTTGTAAATTGAGGTTGTGTAAATTTCTGTTATCAGCAAACCTTTGAGCCCAGTGGATATAACTATGTCCAACAATCCAGACAGAAAACATGGTGAGAGAAGGTTCTGCTGCAGTCAGATGAAGTGTGGCAATGAAATGGCAGTTGAAAAAATAAGAGTGTATAATGAAAAAAACTGTGGAGTTTCTGTGGTAATTAATCAGTAGCAGTGATTGGTGGATTTTGATTGCTGAAAACAGAAAGTTAGGGTGCATGGATGAGTTCTTTGAAAGATGTAATTTGAATGATCAAGAAAAAATCATTTTATGAAAGATTGCACTGGATACGCAGGTGTACTGAGAGTTCAGAGTTCAATTGAAACATTGTTGTGTGAACTTGCAAACATGAGAGGTCTTTCAGGAGGTGGTTGCTACGCAAAAAAGGCAGAAAGGGCAGAGGGGGAAGGGTGTTGATTTGAAAAAAGTGAGGGAAGAGTTTTGATTGGGTGACATGAGAGATATGTGTGATGAATTACAGCATTTCTGTGGCATTGTTGCTTGCAGACTCTGGAGTGCATACCTTTTGCTCTGCTAAAGACAAATTGGTGTGTGTCTGAGACTGTTTTGAAACTCATAAAGTATTTGCTAAGGTGAGAAAAGATTCATTTAATTTAAATAGAGAATAGTATGCTTTAAGGAGAAAATTATGAAGAAAGTTGTGTATTTAAAATGTTGCTTTGTGTCAAGTGTTTTAGAAATAGATTTTGTTTCTTTGAGTTACATAGCCATGTTAAAAGTGGCGCAAAAATAGTGCAAGGGTCTTACAAAAATGCTTTCATGTGTCTTAGGGCATTTTAACTCACTTCTCCATGAATGTAGGAATATAATTGCTTTACAATATGTGTTTAAAAACGTTTTTTGAAATCAATTAGATTTCTTGATATGTATTGGTAGAGTTTCATAGGTTAATTGGGGCATATTTACAAGGCTTTTGAGTTCATTTGATGTAATTTTTCCGATTTTATTTTAAGACATTTCCTTGTGGTGCAAGGTCCTTGTAAATACGCCCCCATGTGTGCTTGGCAAATTTAGATTTTGATTCTTTGAGTCACATAGCCATGTTAAAAGTGACCCAAAAATGGTGCAAGGGCCTTAAAAAAACGCTTTCATGTGTCTTAGGGCATTTTAAGTCATTTCCCCTTGAATGTAGGTATATAATTGATTTAGATGATGTGTTTAAAAACGATTTTTGAAATCAATTAGGTTTCTTGATATGTAGTGCTAGAGTTTCATAGGTTGCTTGGGGCATATTTATAAGGCCTTTGAGTCTCTCTGATGTTATTTTTCCCATTTTAATTTTAGACCTTTCCCTGTGGTGCACGGTCCTTGTAAATTCCCCCCCATATCTGTGCTTGGCAAATTTAGATTTTGATTCTTTGAGTCACATAGCCATGTTAAAAATGACCCAAAAATGGTGCAAGGGACTTAAAAAAACGCTTTCATGTGTCTTAGAGCATTTTAAGTCATTTCCCCTTGAATGTAGGTATATAATTGATTTAGATGATGTGTTTAAAAACGATTTTTGAAATCAATTAGGTTTCTTGATATGTAGTGCTAGAGTTTCATAGGTTGCTTGGGGCATATTTATAAGGCCTTTGAGTCTCTCTGATGTTATTTTTCCCATTTTAATTTAAGACCTTTGCCTGTGGTGTAAGGTTCTTGTAAATACGCCCCCATGTGTGCTTGGCTAATTTAAGTACTGATAGGATGTGCTTCTACATAGGACCTGTGTTGTGTTTTCAAATTATGACCAGAAAATCTTTTTTTTTTTTTTAAACGCTTTTCACATTTATGAGAAGGTCATATTTTGTGTGCTTCTGTAAATAAATATTGAACTGAGAAATATTAAACTGAGGCTTCTGTAAGTGTCAAAGGAGGTGAGTAATGTACATTGCTCTGTTGGATACAGTCCTCATCCTCAGCGTACTCTTGGATATGCTAGACTAAATCTGCTCAATGAGATAACTAAGCTGAGGAAACACAGGTTATGTGATTCTGAAATGAGGAAAAGAAATTCCACATTTTTCAATTACATCACCTGTGTTTCCTAACTTTACGAATCACATTGTGCAGATGAGGTTTAGGCCTGTCCACGGACACAGAAGAGGTCTGGCCTTTGTTCAAGAGTGAAGTGGACATGACTCACTTCATTGGTAGGCCTGAACATGTATTATCTCCTCTGTACTCTTCAACAAGCGTAAATTTCATCTGCAACCCTGAGTAGGCCTCACCTCAAAAAAAACTCTGGATAAGGCACACCTTATCGTCATCCTGAATCAATCATTTAAAATGTTAGGGACAGATTTATGATAGGTGTGTGCCTCTTTTGCGCCACTGTGCGTCACTTTTGTGACGCAGCGGCGGTGCAAAAGATTTGCTATGTGGCAACATATTTACAACTTGATGCATCTAGGCAGATGTGTCATGCTGTAAAGTCCCGTGCCACATGAAACTGATGCAGCAGTGATGCAAAAGATGCACCATGTTGCAAGACAGGCCTCACTTCATCTCCAACAAGATAAGAAGCTGAATCTTCTGTAAATGTCAAAATTGTTGTATATAGTGCTCAACTTCTGTGTACTCTTTGATATGCTAGACTCCATCTGCACTATGAGATACCTAAGCAAAGGAAATACAGGTGATGTGATTGTGAAATGAGGAAAAGAAATTCCACATTTTTCAATTACATCACCTGTGTTTCCTAACTTTACGAATGACATTGTGCAGATGAGGTTTAGGCCTGTCCAGGGACACAGAAGAGGTCTGGCCTTTGTTCAAGAGTGAAGTGGACATGACTCACTTCATTGGTAGGCCTGCACATGTATTATCTCCTCTGTACTCTTCAACAAGTGTAAATTTCATCTGCAACCCTGAGTAGGCCTCACCTCAAACAAACCTCTGGATAGGGCACACCTTATCGTCATCCTGAATCAATCATTTAAAATGTTAGGGACAGATTTATGATAGGTGTGTGCCTCTTTTGCGCCGCTGTGCGTCACTTTTGTGACGTAGCGGCGGCGCAAAAGATGCGCTATATTGCGACATATTTACAACTTGATGTATCTAGGCAGATGTGTCATGCTGTAAAGTCCTGTGCCACATGAAACCTGCGTCAGGTTTCATATAGGCGTTTTGTTGCAGGGTGGGCATTCATTTGCATGAAAGCCCTGTAAAACTAACACAGTGAAATTTAGAAGATTTCACTGAGTCAGCTTTATAGCATTGCTGAATCAAATCCTTACGCCTGTTTGAAACAGGCATAAGGAGTGATGCACCATGCAATGTGTGGCTTGCTCCTGTGCATTGCAGTAGACATGTCGCGCTTACGACGTGATTCCTGCAATGTGCTGCTTTTGCGGCACAGATGCGTGACGCATCTGTGCTGTTTTTACTCAATGGTGCTCCACATTGTAAATGCGGCATACCATGGGTGGCAGAGCAGCGGTGCACATTAACTGGTGCATCCGTGGGGATGCGCCAGTTAACATAAATCTGCCCCTTTACATTTAAGTATGAGCAGGGGACACAGAGTCGGTGAGGCTTATCCAAGGTTAAGAAGAGATGAGTCCTGTTCACTGAAAACTTGGACATAGGCCTCACCTCCTCAGCATCGCTGGACATGGCTAAATAATAGCTGCAAAATGTTACTCTTGTTAAACAATTTTACTATTATAGTCTCTGAGATTTGTCTCTTACTCTGCAACATCTCATTGTTGTTCTCTTTCTTTAAAGATAACGACAACATCAACCATGAGTGATAATGAGCAATCCGTTGATCTCGATATTATCATTGAAATTGTGATTGAAACATCAGTGGAAGTAGATCCCTTGGATGTTTTAAATCCTGAGGATGATGAAGAACATGATGAGGATGCCGATTTGTCAGAATTGTATGACATAGGCTGGGAAGCTGACCTGCTTGAGCCTATGGAACTATAAACATTTATTTTTAAAAGTTACTGGAAATGAAAAGTAAACATGTAAACCGTTTACTTCTGGGATAAGATAAAAGAAACACAAAAAATCTTGCCCTTTAAACAGCGAGCACTTTACAAAGTGTTAACAAACACGTGTTGCTGCCTGTTTCTTTTCGTGCTGCCCATGGCCGTCTTATATTAATCGATTACATCTCTATGCCGTGTCCTGTAATATTGGCAATGTGGACTTCATGCAAGTTTACTGAATTCGAGTGTGCCATTGCTGGGGGCTACTGTGGAGGGTTGATTCGAACCACTCATTCCGGCCTTATATTGATGGTATCTGTGGAAATGCATGAGATTTATGACTTAGACTATGTGCGGAGCTTATGTTGTAGTTCATAGACACCGATATTTATATTGATTGATTCCCTAGGTTACTGCCTAAAATAATTGGAAACTGTGAATCATATTGAGAAAATAGAAGACATTATCTAAGGTAGGTGACTTACATTGCCAATGTTTTAAACGAGCCTCTGACTGGCATGAAAATAGACATACTAATAATGTAGAGTTTTAAGTATATACTGCAATGGAATTAGCTATATCATGAATATATATAATTTTTTTAGGGTAGTACCCTTAAGACAAGCATCTAACAATATCAAGAATGAGGATGGAGAGATAGGAATAATTTCCGAGGAACATACCCTTCAAAATCGTAAGGTAGAGAATCATATTGATTATACACTTTACTTTGTGGATAACGCAGACAAGATCTTTATGAAGTATATGTGTTTGTAGGAAAAGGTGGGATCGAATAGTGCCCTTACATGTATTCTCACTTGATATAATTCTAGGTGTATTTCACATTATAAATACATTTGGCGAAATAATTGGCAAGAAACTATCTGATATACCAATAAGAGAGTTAACACCTTTAAATCTGGATCAAGCCCGCATACAAATTACTCATATTGAGGGTACTTACTCGTGTCCCAATCGTGATACTGTGATTTGGAAGATCAAGACGCCTGACTACACTTATTGCGGTAGGGGGAACTTGTGTTTCCTATTCCTTTCCTTTTTGCAATTCGCATGTGTCTCATTATGTAATCATGATAAATTGATGTGGAGGGGGTCGCTGTTCTTTCTGTGTGGCCGGGCCGGCTCTAGTTGTGGCTGGGACAAAGAGGTGTCCTATACAGGTGGACTTCATGCAATAGGTTCCAAGCACTGTCCATAATGGGGATAAAATCAAAAAGGGTCCCCTAGGACCATGTGGTCATACAAACATTACTGATATTAGTAGTTTACAAAGCTGGTCTAGATATGCTAACATGTGGTGCAGAGTTGTGTTTGCAGGTCTATGTTTAGACTTGGACGATCAGAATAAGAATGACGCTATTTCCGTTAATCAAATGCAGAAACCCTTGTGGATTAGTGTTTTAATAACTAATTTTTAACATGTGACCTAAAGAATGGATATGTATATATATTTTTTTTCTTCACTTTCGCTTTTTGCTAACTGTCTTTGGACTATGTGAGTGTGTACAATAATAATGTCAATGCATTCAATCGTGGAATATTAGTACCCAAAGAAAGGGAGAAAATAAGGTGTTAGTACATGCTGCAACTTTTATGTGAACAGGATGTTTTTAAATTGGGTATTGTTTTTGGTATATGTTACGTTTATTTTTTATGTTTTCTGTATAATGTCTCACGAGTGTATTTATGTTAATTTGAAGTAATTCACTGGGGTCTTTTGTATGTTTTATTCTCTGATTTACAGCCCTGAAGAAGTTCCGCTTGACGGAACGAAACGCGTTGGCTGGCATTTCAATTGGATCATTAAAGGAATCTTGAACTTTTTTGCATTTACGGATACAGCGTCCTTTAATTTGAAATATTTACTGCTTCTAGACTTTACTAACCACATATGGTGGAGATTGAAAACTTGTTGGCGGTGCTTTTCAAAGTTTGGCAAAACATATAGTCTCTGAGATTTGTCTCTTACTCTGCAACATCTCATTGTTGTTCTCTTTCTTTAAAGATAACGACAACATCAACCATGAGTGATAATGAGCAATCCGTTGATCTCGATATTATCATTGAAATTGTGATTGAAACATCAGTGGAAGTAGATCCCTTGGATGTTTTAAATCCTGAGGATGATGAAGAACATGATGAGGATGCCGATTTGTCAGAATTGTATGACATAGGCTGGGAAGCTGACCTGCTTGAGCCTATGGAACTATAAACATTTATTTTTAAAAGTTACTGGAAATGAAAAGTAAACATGTAAACTGTTTCATTTAAAATTAAACACAACTTCAAAAAACAGCTTGTGTGTAGTGTCTTTAATAAAATAGTCAAATATGCTCATAAAATTAGTTCAGATTCACATATAAAACAGCACAGGTAAAATGTAGAAGCATTCCATTTCTTTGCTACTATTTGTAACTACTAAATTTGCCAATGCACTAAAAATTATTCTATGTAAAAATGAAAAGTAGTGTGTTAAATTTTTGACGACTGTTATTGATTTACTGTTTGGTAATAGTGGTTAATAACATTTTTTATTATATTTTACCACAGATTCAACTGGAGATCATTTCGAAATTAGAGAATGCCGTCTAAGGGTAGAATCCGAATGGCTACAAGACGTCAAAGACAGCAGCTTAAAAAATTGTTGCAGCAGTCCTCTACAATAAAAACTCGTCAAGTCACCAAGAAAGCTCCGGGTAAGACAACGAAATCATTCATAAGAAACATTTGTAGAAAAAAAAGTAGTACTACAGAAAATGTTTTAGTCCAGAAAAAGAGAAGCAATTTAAACGGAAAGGAAAGGCCAATCAAAAATGTTACTGCTAGAGCAGGAGATAACTCTGTGCATGATAGTAGAAGGAAACAACAGTTTAGGGACATTCGTAGACGAATGTTCCGCAACAGGATAATTGGCAATTTGTTAAAAAATATTAAGAAAGGTCAACAGAAAGTGGTTTTTTATAAGAGAAAAAAAAAAGTTGAGAAAGTTATTGATCAGGCATTTGAAATTAAGCGAAAGTTATTTATTTTGATAATCAATAGAATTAGGAAGCTAAACAAGGCAATTTATGATTTCAAAAGAAATAGTAGATGGAAGAGAACAGTTAATCGTAGTAATTTTTGTGAAGTTTTTTCAGGAGAATGGATGCATAGTTCAAGTTGTGAGGCATTTTTTAACGAGGAGAGGTATTTCCAGGATAATGATTTGGTGCATGCAGTTGACACCAGTGGTCGAGCTTATGAGGTGAAAGATGGTTGTCCAGTTGAAAAAGAAAAACTTGTGACAGCAGAGGCAGAAGAGGTGTTAGGTAATGAGGTTTTAGGAAGACGTCCTAAGGGACCTGTGTACACCTGGAAGTGTAGTAGTATTTGCAGTGTGCGACAGGATTCCATCAATTTGCTTTGTGATTTTGTACGGACATTTAATAAGAAAAGTTTGAAGCAGAAAATGATGTTGTTGCAAGAATTAGATCCTTGCAGAGTGAGAGAAGTGACAGGTTTGCATGGTCATTCACTGGCTTGTCTTTCCAGGAGAGTATGCCAGAGTGTTTTTCATCATTTCAGGATGCTAGCAGTGCATCATAATAAAGTGAGGAAATTAGTTAGAATGTTGTATTATGCTAAGAGTCCAGCAATTATGTTTAAACAATTATGCACTGCTCTTTTGCATGGTTCTGAAATAGATGTGAAGAATATTTGTGAAGAAATTGAGTTTTGTTACTTTGGAAGTAAAGTGGAGAATGTTGAAATTAACCCAGAAGAAGAGGGTAATGTGGAAGATAGTGTACAGGTTTCCAGTACAGATAATTTTCAGAAGGAAATTGCCACGTTTCAGGTGAAATCAAGTGAGAGGCCTAATTTCACTTGTGTGTGTTGTCGACGCACTTATTATAAGAATCAGACTAAGTTAGTGGATTTATATGCGAAAAGTGAAAGGGAAAATAATTGTGAATGGAAGGATTTCGCAACATACTTGATGGTAGAAAATTGTTTTGATTTGGGATTGGATCAACATGTGTGTACTTATTGTTGTAACAAATTAAATCAAAACCGGATGCCTGCTAGAGCGGTTCATAATAATCTGGAATTGGTTGAGATTCCTTCTGAATTGAAGGATTTAAATACTTATGAATCTATTTTGATTCAAAGTATCCATCCCTTTCAGGCTATTGTAAGAATGGAGCCAAAGACCGGGAAATTGCCTCCATCAGATTTACAGAGAGGATTAAAGGGAAGAGTTGTGTTTTTGCCTCTAGATTTGAAGAAAAACATTAATACAATTGGAGTAGAAAAAGTGGAAGAGGAATCTCTGGTTATCTTAGTTAATGGGGTTCCGACAAAGAGTAAGAAAATATGGCAAGATTTAGTGGATGTTAGGAAAGTCAAAAAGGCAACATTGTATTTGAAAAAAAGCAATAAGTACTATAAGAATGTATATGTTGCAGAAGAGGAAGTAAGTGAAGAAGAGGTTAGTGATTTGTGTGGTGGTCAAATTGAGAAAGTAGAACCCTCTAAAAGTGAAGAAATATATGAACATTATAGTGTTCATCCTTTGCATTCCAAGGAAGTCATGGGGAATGCTATTGAGTTGTTTCAAATGAAACAAGCCAAAGGGAGTCCAATTAGTGTTTGGGAGGAAAGTTTGGAAGCTCGGTGTTTCCCACAGCTATTTCCAACAGGTCAAGGAGGAAGATATGATGAGCGACCTCATCAAATTCCTGCTTCTGAATACCGGACTTTACGATTGTATGCAGAAGATCCTAGGTTTCGACAATGCATTCCGTATTTGTTTCATCTCCTGTTTGAAAGCGATCTGTCTGGACTGTCATATGCAGTGAACCACATCTTGAAAAGTGGTATACAGATGCAAAACATCTCGGCAAGTGACTTTATGGATAAAGTCAATGTGCAAGACAGTATTTTGGATTCTCACCTGATTAATCTCATGGCGTGTCAGCGTGGTACTAATGAGTACTGGTACCGTCGTCATCGTGATTTAAAATGTATGCTGAGGAACTTAGGTACTCCCACATGGTTCCTCACTCTCAGCTGTGCCGAGTATGGCTGGGAAGACTTACTTGAATTTCTACGAGAGGCAAATGGAAACATTGAAAATATTGAATTCAAGACACCCGGAGAACTGTGCTCTTTGGATCCAGTGAATGTATGCAGGTACTTCAATCATAGATTTGAAGCTATGATGTCTTTCATCATGAACAAGAAAAATCCACCTCTTGGAGAGGTGTTGGATTTCTTCTGGAGAAAGGAGTACCAAGCAAGAGGTGCTCCTCATATACATATGCTGCTGTGGATCAAGGATGCACCTAAATTTGGAACAGATCCAGAAGACTTAGTGATGAGTTTCATAGAACAGTATTCTACATGTGCTGTTCCAAACGCAAAGGAAGAGAAAAGCCTAAGAGAACGAGTTTTACGCTTCCAAAGCCATCGTTGTGGAAAGTACTGTCGTCGTAAATTCAGAAACAAGGACAAGTTCTACACCAAATGTTGTTTCGCCTTTCCACGACCGGTGATTTCTAAAGGAAGAGTGAACAGTTTGATGTCTTCGCTGCGACATAATGTGATGAAGAAATCACCTAAAAACACATACAATTTGAAAAGGAACGAAGAGTCCAAGTACATCAACAACTACAACCCAGTGATTTTGTCCATGTGGAATGCTAACATGGATATACAGTTTGTGGCTGATAACTGTATGGCTGTGGCTCGGTATGTGACATCTTACATCACCAAAAAAGAAAAGACATAATTGAAGGATATGTGGGAGGACATTTCCCATGAAAAGAGCCTCAGTAAGAAGTTGTACAGTTTCAGTCTGAAGATGTTGTCACATCGAGAAATCGGAGCTTACGAATGTTCTGACCGGTTATCTTCAGCAAGTCTCTATGCCAAATCCAGGAGTATCGTTTGGGCGAGTCTTGGTCTTGCTGCAACGCGTAATCGAGTTCTGAAACCTGTGCGGGAAATTGAGTATTTGGCGGAAAAGGAGCCAAACAGTACTGATATTTTGAAGACCAACATGTTGGATACATATTATCCAAATAGAAGCAGTCACCTCGAGAATGTTTGTCTGTATGAGGTTCTACAAAATTACATATTCAAGAGGAACATCAAAGAAGATATTGATAAAGGAGTGTATGCTGTAATTGGAAGTGAGGGATGTCTCGTCAAGCAAAGAAAATGCCACTTGGTAAACCATCGAAAATTGAGTGGCGAATCTCCTGAAAAAAAGAGTTTTTCTATTTAGCACTTTTGCAACTTTTCAAGCCTTGGCGTGCAGAAGAGGAACTGCTTGGAGATTTCCTCTGTTATGAAGACTCTTTCAATGCCGCCAAGGAGACCATAGAATGTCTTGTTTTTCCCAAATATCTAGAAATGTTGAATGCGGAAATCGAGCAGGAAGCAACGATTGCAGCCCAGATTGCTAGAGACAGTTCTCAGGACAGTCAGAGTTCTGTTTCATTGAGTCAGGATCCACTAGGAGGACCAGTTATCGAAAATGAAGCTGCCACTGCCATGATTGAAGTGGAAACAGCCATGGCACATGCTCAGGAGGATGCGGTTAACTTAGAAGACTTGGAAAGACAACTCAACGTTGAGCAGAGGAAAATATATGACGAAGTTACCAACCAAATTGATCATGGATTAAGTCATGAGAAGAAAGAGTGCTCATGTACGTCGTTGAAGCCTGTCCGACTGTACGTGAGTGGAGAAGCGGGAACTGGAAAAAGTTTCCTCATTAAAGCAATTTCATGTTATTTGCAGAAAAGGACTGAGTCATCGCTGTCTTGTGTTGTCACCGCTCCAACTGGACTGGCAGCACATAACATTAAAGGTATTACTTTGCATCGTCTACTGATGCTGCCAGTGGAGCATGATAACAAATTACAATACCACAAGTTATCTGGAGATGCTTGTTGTGAAGTTTCAAGAGTCCTGAAGAAAATGAAACTTCTTATCATTGACGAAGTAAGCATGGTTTCCAATGTCATGCTTGCCTTTGTGCATTTGAGAATGCAAGAAGTTCTCAAAACAGAGTATGATGTGTTATTTGGTGGCAAACACATCATTGTTTTCGGTGATCTTCTGCAGCTGACACCAGTGAAAGGACAACCTGTGTTCAAAATACACACGCATGAAGATACCAGGAAGTGCCTAGGGAGCATTGGCAACGTTAATATATGGTTAAACTTCAATTATGCTGAACTGCGTGAAAATATGCGCCAGGCGAAGGATGAAGATTACAAGAATATTCTACAAGATGTTAGAATCGGAAAAGTGACCGAGCATGGGAAAGAAGCTTTACATGCACGATTACTGTCAAATTTGTATCCAGAACAAGACGTTGTGCCTGAGACTATTTTTCAGAAAATTACTGAGAAGAAATCTGGAATATGTTTGATGCCAACTCTTGCAGAATGTGCCATCTTCAACAACAAAATGTTGTATTTAGAAAACCAAGAGATTGTGAAACTGGAAGCTATTGACAGAGTAGAGCATATGGGATCAACAATTATTTTGTCTGAGAATTTGAAATCAAAATTGGATTCATTAGAGAAGACTATATCTAAAACTGCAGGTTTTGAAAAGACTCTGAATGTGTGCTTAAATTGCCGTATAATTTTAAGAAGGAATTTACATGTTGAAAGAGGTCTGGTAAATGGATCAATGGGTAATGTTGTTCATTTTGTGAAATACAGAAATAGAGATGGAATTGAATTTTTAAAAATTAAATTTGATGGCATTGAGGAAGTACAGCTAATTGGTCGTTGCTCTGCTAGGTTTTTGCTTGTAAAAGACTTATATGTTCGCCGTAAGCAGTTTCCTGTTTGCTTGGCATATGCGGTGACAATCCATAAATCGCAAGGTTTAAGTGTAGACAGTGCATTGGTGAATATTGGCAGTTCTGTGTTCAAGGAGGGTGTGGCATATGTGGCATTGTCACGAGTTAGAACTTTATCGGGATTGTACTTGATTGAGTGTGATGTCACAAACATTTGTGCGGATCTAGATTGTGTTAAGGAATACAATAGGTTAAGAAGAGAGTATGCGCCACATTTGCCTCAATATCCTTTGTTTGAGAAACGTGTGGTAGGCCGGAAACGAAGAAATGTGACCAATACTAGGGAGGTTGTAGCAAAAAGACGAAAAGTCGATGAACCAGAAATTATAAGCAGAAAGAAAAAGGACTTTGTAGAAGATGTTGTTGGTTTTCAATTTGAAAACAGTTCTGGTGTCAACTGCTATGCTAATGTAGTGGTTAATGTTTTGTTTTCTCTAGAAAATGTAAAACAAGAGATTATGGTCAATTCGGATCAAAGATTTTGCAGTTTGTTGAATTCTGTGTTAGAGAAATGTAGCACTGATAGAACAAAAATAGAAAGTGTGTCTGAAATTCGAAATCTGTTAGACAGATGTTCAGGTCAAACACAATTCTCTCAAAATATTCAGCAAGATTGTCAGGAGTTTTTAATGTATATGCTTGATGTATTGCATGATGAAGGTGTAGATGTAGATCACCTGTTTGGGCTTTCTTATCAATGGCAGCATGACTGCGAGAACTGTAGGGTATCAAGTACTACTAGTGTAGACTCTGAAAAATTTATATATTTAACTTTGCCAGACAGTAAATCAGTGTCCTTTAATAAGCTAGTAAAAGCAGCTGATCACAACATGGAGTGTAGCCAATGTAAGTCTGAAATGTTGTCAACATTATTTATACGAACATATGGCCAGTATGTCATTTTAATGTTCCAACGATGTAGGCCTGATGGAACAAAATTGACAACTTTAATTTAAAATGTTGTGGCTTCGCAGTTGTCAATATCAGGAAGGACTTTTGTAACTGCAGCAATTATATATCATGACGGTCCTTCAACAACATCAGGACATTACACAGCTTATTTAAAGTCTAGAAACGGCTGGTCATTCTGCAATGATAACTTTAAAAAAAAAATTGCCTTTTGACCTTAAAAATTCTTACCTGGTGTTTTTAAAACCAAAATTTTAGGGAAGGAATCTCGGGATTTGCTCTGAGGAATTTCAAGAGGTTCTAATGGCTCCTACACTATTTGGCCTTGAGGATAAGTGTAGTACAGAGTCAAAAGTTAATTTTTAAGTTTTAAATAGTTCCTGGAAAAAAAGAAGGTTTTCTTACAGAAAGTGGTGGGCACGGATTAGTTAAAGGACAACAGAGTATTTCCCAAAGCAAACGGTGTTCTTACCATAACACTTAACGTCATGGAAAAATAACTGCACTTTGAATGAGTTCAGAAAAACTGTTTCTTTTATAAGCTAATTCAAGCAGCCAATCAAAACATGGAGTAGAGGTAATGTAAGTCTGCAATGCTGTCTAGATTATTTGACCTAACTTTTGGTTATAATGTCATTTTAAAATTCCAACTATATAAACCCGATGAAAGTAAGTCTTCAACTTTAATTACAAATGTTGTGGCTACACAGTCGTTTATTTTAGGAAGAACATTTTTAACTGCAGCTATTATATGACATGATGGTCCTTTGACAAGATCCGCTTATTACACAGCTTATTGAAAATGTAAAAAAAAGCTGCTGTTTCGTAAATGATTCCTATTTGACTACGATACAATGCTGCCTTTTTACTTAAAAATATTCTTACTTTCTGTTTTCAGAAAAGAGAATTTAGGGTAGGTAACTGGCCTATAATGATTCTAGGGGTTGATATAATTTTATCTACTGTTTTAAATTGCTTTGTGATTAAAAGTGATGTAGAGAATTAAATAATTGTAGTAGTCATAGAGGTAGTGTAAGTCTGCTTCATAGTAAGCAGTATCAGTGTCATAGGAAATGTGGAACATGAGTGAGCAAGAAGGGTGAGATATTACTAGTACAGGATTGTGAAAGTGATCTTGAACGTTTTCTTTCTGAAAGTTGCGGAAATACAAAATGACGGGATTTGCTTAGAAGAATTCCAAGAGTTATAAATGGCTCTTACACGATTTGGCCTTGTGGAAAAGTGCGGTAGAGAGCAAGAAGTCATTTATTGTATGTAACATATTTGTCAAAACGATAGAGCTTTTCTTTCAGAAAGTGGCGGGCTGAAAATAATAACAGCACAACAGAGTGTAAGCTGTTCATAGGATATCCTACGACGTCATGGAAAGTAAGTTACTTTTCAGGAGTTCTGATTTCTGATTGGTTATGTTATATGGGTTTTTTAAACACAATCATTTTGATTGTGTTTTTTTTCCCCGCTGTTATATGATGAATACCTTCAAGTCACTGTTTTTAGTCAAATTTGATAAATTCTGAGAACAGCAAAAATAAACCATTTAACATGTATAATTAATTCTGTACTTTTTGTATTTATGATATACATTTAGAACTGTCTAGGAGGCATGGAGAAGCTGAGGCTTCTGTAAGTGTCAAAGTTGTTGCATACAGTGCTCACATTCTACGTAGTCTTTCATATGATAGACTACATCTGCACAATGAGATACCTAAGCAAAGGAAACACAGGTGATGTGATTGTGGAATGAGCAAAAAAAATTGCACGTTTTTCAATTACATTACATGTGTTTCCTAACATTACGCATCACATTGTGTAGATGAGGTTTAGGCCTGTTCCAGGAGACAGAGGAGGTCTGACATTTGTTCAAGAGTGCAGTGGACATGACTCACTTCGTTGGTAGGCCTGCACATGTATTATCTACTCTGTACTCTTCAACTAGCCTAAATTTCATCTGCAACCCTGAGTAGGACTTACCTGAAACAAATCTGTGGATAGGCCACACCTTATCAGCATCTAGAAACAATCATTTAAAATATTAAGGACATATTTATGATGGCCGTGCGCCTCTTTTGCGCCACTGTTCCGTCACTTTTGTGACGCAGCAGCAGTGTAAAAGATGCACCATGTTGCAAGATAGGCCTAAGTTCATCTCCAGCAAGATACCGTCAGTTTAAAATGTATATAATTAGGACTGTGTAGGGGGCATGCAGAAGCTGAGGCTTCAGTAAGTGTCAAAGTTGTTGCATGCAGTGCTGCACTTCTGCGTACTCTTTCATATGCTGGACTACATCTGCACAATGAGATACCTAAGCAAAGGAAACACAAGTGATGTGATTGTGAAATGAGCAAAAGAAATTGCACGTTTTTCAATTACATCACCTGTGTTTCCTAATATTATGAATCACATTGTGCAGATCAAGTTTAGGCCTGTCCAGGGACACAGAGGAGGTCTGGTCTTTGTTCAAGAGTAAAGTGGACATGACTCACTTCATTGGTAGGCATGGACATGTATTATCTCCTCTGTACTCTTCAACAACTCTAAATTTCATCTGCAACCCTGAGTAGGCCTCACCTCAAACAAACCTCTGGATAGGACACACCTTATTGGCATCCTGAAACAATCATTTAAAATGTTAGGGGCAGATTTATGATGGCTGTGCACCTCTTTTGCGCTACCGTTGCGTCACTTTTGTGAGACAGCAGCAGTGCAAAAGATGCACCATGTTGCAAGATAGGCCTCACTTCATCTGCATCAAGATACTGTTAGTTTAAAATGTATATTTTTAGGACTGTGTAGGGGCATGGAGAAGCAGAGGCTTCTGTGTCAACGTTGTTGAAAAACTGTTTGTCCTACAATCTTTTCCCTTGTCTTTTCTAATTTTTAAATACATGTTTTAATATTTTTCAAATGTTTGTTCTCTCTTTCACAGATTGAAAGTATAAAAATAACAAGTGACTAAGTTAACGACAATTATAAGGTAAATGTTTTGTACTCTTTTCGTTACATTTCTATCACATTTAACTTCTATTAGTTTCACTACTTCATTACTTTAACCCTCACTTTCCTGCCTTTGCTACTTCCCTCATTCCTTTCTCTATTACTTACTTACTCTACTCCTTCCATTCTTTTTCTCAGTCCCTCTCTTCTCATATTTCCTCACTCTTGTTCACTCACTCCGTCTCTATTACTCTCACTGTCTCTGACTGATCACTCTTTCACTACTTGTTCATTATGCTTTCTCTCTGTAGTTCAAGCACACTAAGGGGCATATTATCAACACAGGCAATAAAATTATCGCTGCTTTTATCGGCAGAAAACTGCCGCAAAAGTGGCTTTAGCAGCAGTTTTCTTCCGCAAAAGCGGCTTTAGCGGCAGTTTTCTGCCGATAAAAGCAGTCATTATCGGTAGAAAACTGCCGCAAAAGCGGCTTTAGTGGCAGATTTCTGCCGATAAAAGCAGCGATAATTTTATCACCTATGTTGATAATATGCCCCTATGTTATTTACATTTCTTTGCTGTTTCAATCATTCCTTTTCTGTTACTTCTTCTTTCCTGCTTTCTGGTTTTTCTCTCTGTTATTCCACATGTTTTAATCTTATTTTGAACATTCACTCACATTCTCTAAGAAACTCTTGTTTATTATTCTTCTACTCTCCTTTTTTTCTTCCACTTCCTTATCTATTTTGTTTTTCACAATTATACCCTCTTCCATCTTTTCTTCGGTAAATAGATCTATTAAACATTATCTCTGTGTTACTCCCTATAGCTGTCTTTCTTTTAACATTACTCTCTGTTTCCTTCCCTTATACTTACTCTTCTTTTTTTTTCGCTCCCGGTTCGCGTACTGGCCAGCGAACCGGGAAGCGAACCAAAAGAAATAGAGGTTGCCAGAGTGCTAAACATTCTAGAATTTTTTTTATAAAGGGGAGGTAGTTCTGAAAAGAACTTTTTGTTTATTATTTTTGTTGTTTTATATTTTTTTTATTTTTTTTATGAACATTTTTTTACTTTTTTTGTATTTTTTGAACGGTTTTATATTTTTGGGGGGGTTTTTTGGGGGGGGGAAACGAAAACGATTCATTGTAAAGGGCTCAACAGGAGCAACAAAAAAAAAAATTATTTTCTGGGGCGTTTTCGACAAACATGATTGTCGATAGCTCTGTTGATTAGAGTGATGCTACTTTCTCTGTAGCAAATCAACTCATTGCAACGCACGCACACTTGTTTGACTTCCCCGAACCTCATCTGTATATTTGGGACCGTTTCCCTCGCCTCTGGTCCCGTCACTTCCTCTACAACTGATCTTCTGGCCACAGAAGGAGGATTATCTTGCTGGTCACGTAACTGTGCAGCACTGTAGTTGATAGGGTGCCACCTCTCCATATGGCGATGCATTGTATAATTGCCATAACTATATTTTTTATCTGTCCCTCTGGACAGATTATCTTTACATATAAGGCAAGTTACGTACCAGGCATTGACTTTTTTTTGGCCCCGGGGATATTTAAAAAATTGCCAAATAAAGTTTTCTTTGACATGAGACCTCCTGGGCTCCTCAAGCTAAAAACTCCCTGTGTTGCTGCTCTTCCTCTTCTTCCTCTTCTTCCTCCTCTTGCTGAATGATAACTTCAGCAGGTGGTCCTCTCTTCCTAGGAGGTGGTGGTGGTGGTGGGGATGCACCAGCTGAAGCTACTAATGAAGCCATTGCTCAGTGATGACAAAAGGTCTTCCTCTCACAAAGATGAAAGTCAGAGTGAGGAAACAAGGAGGGGTTTTCATCATTTGGGAAAAACAAAAGTTCTAAACCAATGAAAAGTGTTACTTTTAGGTCACATGACCTAGTCTTACATCATTAGGAAACCAAAAGTGAAATGAACCAATGAAAAGTGTTATTAACAAGTCACATGACCTGTTGTGTTTACGTTACGCGCTCCGCGCCGCGCCCCGGATCGCTTCCGGGAAGCTGCGCTTCGCGCCTCGCTTCGCGTACCGGTTCACTTCCGGGTACGCTAACGCGGCGCGTCATATGACGTATCACGCGACAACGCGATACGTCACGCTGACGCGACGCGTCACGATGTTGTTTTCTAACGCGGCAGTTGCGCTAACGGAACGTTTACCGGTTCGCGGACCGGGTCGCGGCACCAAACTGAGCTAACGGGAAGCTGCCCGGTTCGCGGACCGGGAGCGAATCAAAAAAAATTATTAAAAAAAAATACATAAAAAAATTGTATTAAAAACATATAAAATTTATTTTTCGATTTAAAGAAGAATACATTTTAAAGCTTTTGATATTTGCTATTAAAAAACCATTGAAATTCACTGAAAAAACCATAGGTTATAGACCATATATAGTTAGGAATTAGCATTTACAAAACCTTGAAAATTCACTGAAAAAACCATAGGTTATAGACCATATATAGTTAGGAATTAGCATTTAAAAAACCTTATTTTACTCACACAAAACCAATGAAATTCCATATATAGTTAGTTGCAATAACTATATATCGCGCACCCGCAATCCACTGCTGATGATGTCACATATTACATCATTCATGACATGGTCAGTGACATCACTGATGACATCACTGATGACATCTCAAATGACATCACTGATGACATCACTGATGACATCTCATTTGACATCAATGACCACATCACTGATGATATCATTCATGTGACAATACAATGCATCTCCTCACATTTTAATATAACCTCTGTTACACCCAGTGTTAAATACAGAGTATAATTTTTGAAACCATTGACACACCAATACTAGTTACTACATACACACTCACTGATTCCTACGTCTACACACACATTCACTCATTCACCCATACAATCATTCATACATACAATCACTCTTCTTTACAACACTATCAAATGCACTCATACAGCTATACATACACTCACACTCTGCCACTCATCCATGGAGTTACTCACACACCTAGTCAGTCCTGTAAAGAATCAATCACATTTCCATTTTCTAATCTATACAGTTAAACATAGAGCACCTTACATTTTCAGACATATACTAACACATACTTACTCTCTTATACAATCATTGATACAAGTACACATTGATCTGCACAGAGTCACACACCTCCCAGCCAGCCACACACAAACTCAGTCTCCCATACAAATACTTGGGCAATCAATCAATAACCCATATAGTTACTCATATAGCTAATGATCAACAAATGCAGCAGTTTACAGAACAACAGACATAATGATGCACAAATTAAGACAGTTTAGTCACTAACCCATGCACTCAGTGAGACACATTTAATCACTCACTCATACAGTCAGTCACGCACCTACTAAATCCTTCGTCCAGACACTTATACATCCACTCATTCTTCAATATGTAAAACATATTTAAACTTTACAGAAACACACAGTCACTGGATGATGTCATCAGTGATGTCATCAGTGATGTCATTTGAGATGTCATCAGTGATGTCATCAGTGATGTCACTGACCATGTCATGAATGATGTAATATGTGACATCATCAGCAGTGGATTGCGGGTGCGCGATATATAGTTAGTGCAACTAACTATATATGGAATTTCATTGGTTTTGTATGAGTAAAATAAGGTTTTTAAATGCTAATTCCTAACTATATATGGTCTATAACCTATGGTTTTTTCAGTGAATTTTCAAGGTTTTGTAAATGCTAATTCCTAACTATATATGGTCTGTAACCTATGGTTTTTTCAGTGAATATATATATATTTATATATATATATATATATATATTACCTACTGGCGGTCGCAAGTAGGTATATATAGTTAGGATTTTTTCTCTATGGGATTTGTGAAAATTCTATGTCTAATAACTTTGGCGTTTGTGGACGGAATTGGCTGAAATTTTCAGGAAAATGGCACATGTTGTGTCTGAGCAGCCCCTGAAAATTTTGGGGGGGTTCGTCAAGGGGGGGCCGAGAAAAAAGGGGGGTCCCAAAACGCGTTTTTCCCATGTTAATTTCCATAGGGCGGTTGGCCTCACTTTTAGCCCGAACGGCTGAATGGATTTGCACGAAACTTGGCAAAATTGTAGGGACTGGTAGCCCGATGTGCCTTTTGTAGGTCTCAATATATGTGCTGCAGTGGATTTTGAGAAATTAACGTTTAAAAAAAGATATATATCTGTAACAGCGGACTGGGCAGCGGCCCAGGACGCGGACTTTTCGCGCAACGGAGCTTTGTGAAGCGAAGCTGATTGGTTCTCCGGCGTCTGTCAACATTCCAACAGTCCGTAGCGGCCGCCATCTTGTCTCTTGGTAGGATCGAGAGACAAGAGGAGGTCAAAACAAAGGGGGAAATAACTATAAGGGGGCATAGTAGATCCTCGCTGACCCCCTAGGTTTGATGTGGAGGTTTTAAAAGGGCCCCGCGGGGCAAAAAAAAATAATAATAATAATAATCGAACGGCTGAATGGATTTGCATGAAACTTGGCAAAATATTAGGGACTGGTAGCCCGATGTGCCTTTGCTAGGTCTCAATATATGTGCTCCAGTGGATTTTGAGAAATTAACGTTCAAAAAAAGATATATATCTGTAACAGCGCTCCGCTTCGCGTAACGGAGGTTTGCGAAGCTGATTGGTCATTCTGTCACTGGGCTATAGTTGGGCTACATCTGGCTGATATTTGGGCTACATTTGTTTTTTTGTGTGTCTGGCGGCCATCTTTGGGCTACATTGGGCTACATGGGGCTTCATTGGGCTACATTCGGCTAATTAGCAAATAGCTCATCGCAAACTAGGAATGGTAAAGAATCGCTATTTATTCCTTAAAGTTCGCTATTTAGGAAATGCAAAAAACTTTGATGATACATATGGCGGTTCATCTCTAACAAGATAAGAAGCATAGGGATACATTTATGATGACTGGCGCATCACCAGGGATGTGTTAGTCATTCTGTGCCGCTGTTCCGTCACCTATGGTGTGCTGCATTTACAATGCGGCGCATCATGGGGCAAAAACAGCACAGATGCATGATGTATCTGTGCCGTAAAGGTGGCGCATTGCTGGAGTTGTATCGCAAGTGTGATGAAGCTCCAGCAAGGGTCGGGAGTGCCCCTGTCGCAGGGTTTCTGTTCTCACACAGAACTGTGGACAGAGGATTGGAACCTCGGCAAATGCATTGCTGGAGTTGTATCGCAAGTGTGATGAAGCTCCAGCAAGGGTCGGAGGTGCCCCTGTCGCAGGGTTTCTGTTCTCACACAGAACTGTGGACAGAGGATTGGAACCTCGGCGAATTAGGGTGTCCCAAAACTCACGTTAGTAATCAAAAACTACTTAGCAAGCTAGGTACAGTGTCACATTGGATATAACAAACTCTCAATGTTTAGACAATCCAGAATATGAACTTATAGTACCTCAGGATACGTGGAACTCATGAACAGTCGGTCGTTATAGATTTCTTAGAAACCAGAACATGGAGTTAAGAAGAACAGATGTGTATTTGAAATGTTTATTTACTAATGCCGTCTTCTCAGGCGTAGTACCTTAGATAATAAAAGTACACATATTATCAGTAGCAAAATTACCAGCATAGTTACTAGTACATAAAAAGTGAATGGTGATAGTATGTTAACATGCTGTAAATGAATAAGAGTTAGCAACACTTATAAGCAGCCGCGGGCCGTGGAGGGAGTTACGGTGAGGCAGGGAGGCGGGGAGGGGGAGAAGCAGGGTGGAGAATACAAGTACACATATTATCAGTAGCAAAATTACCAGCATAGTTACTAGTACATAAAAAGCGAATGGTGACAGTATGTTAACATGCTGTAAATGAATAAGAGTTAGCAACACTTATGAGCAGCCGCGGGCCGTGGAGGGAGTTACGGTGGGGCAGGGAGGCGGGGAGGGGGAGGGGCAAGGTAGAGAGGGCTCCACCCTGCTTCTCCCCCTCCCCGCCTCCCTGCCCCATCGTAACTCCCTCCACGGCCCGCGGCTGCTTATATCTCACCCTCCCTAATACACATATTATATTATTTGCTAAGAAGGTCTCTTTGTGTTGGTTTAGGGCGTGCCCATACTTTAGTGTCTTAGATTTGAAGGAATCACATCAGCATACACCAGCTCTCTCTTCATGTGAACCGCATCAACTGTTGTGTATGTGTGTTCGGCAAAGCAATATAAAACCCGCCTCATGCCCAGAATTGGCAGAAGTTGCACTTATGTTATGAGTATGAAGTCGTGGAGATCAGACCTCATAACAATTCTGTATCGTGTTGTTCTTGAAACTTTAGCACTCGCTGTACAGATATAGTTTAACAAGTAAAGCAGATAGTAGACCAATAACATATTATTCTCATGTAAACCACGATGAACTACTAGGTGGAAAGCTAAAGCAACAACTAAGTGTCTTGTGCAGAAGTTGCAAAAAAGGAAAAATGGCGTTTAAACCGGTAATGAGCCCATGCTAACTTAACACGGTGTAAAGATATCCAGGACCTAGATGACACCTCCCCATGATCCGGAAACGAACTGAATAAGATAATAGAAGTGCCATCTCATGAGAGCAGATTGCAAGTTTATATGTGGACGGTCCGCAAGGTAAAGCATTAAAAACTAGGAAAATTTAATGCTAAAGAAAAATAAAACAGCCAAGTACTTTATCGAGTCTTAAGCCAATAGGCAAGGTAAATAATAAAAACTTGACAAATAAGTCAATGAATTGTCAATGAAATGCTAGTACTCAGCATATCAAACATGAAAAAGGTCTATGACATAACTGTGTATGCAAAATAAGCTGCAACAGCCTCCAATAGGAAGTCACCGTCTTCATCCGAAAACAGTTCAGCCATCCAATTTAAAAGCGGAAAAGAACATACGTGCTCTCCCAGCACCGGATCCTCTATCACCATCAGAGGACAGCTCGGTGGGTTTTCAAGAAAGCTCTGTTCCAAGAAAGACTGTGCTGCCGCCAGTAAATTCCAGGGACCAAGTAGTCCATGCATCAATGCCACAGCCATAATCCTTTCGCCAGGACAAACCAACTCGTGAGTAATGATAGGAGTCATCAGCTGATTAAAGTCGACGTCAGGAGAAACCGGTCCGCAGAGACACAAATCAATGGCCCAATCGAAATCACAGGTCAGGCAGTGAAATACAGGCTGGACACAGGTGAAGTAGGAGAATCGAAAAGATAATCCATATGCCGTGCTTAATATCGCCAACGGCATTGTGCCATAATATTCTAGCATGCGATTGCGGAACAGTGTCAGCAGCTGCAGGGTGGGAGGTTGCATAGGAGGGACATCCATATTTAAAAATGTAAAAAAGCACAAGAGCGTCCGCTGGTAATGCAAGTAAAAATGCCAATCCACGAACCAGAGTGGAGAAAATGGAATGAAAGGAAGCAGGGATGACTCCAAAGATTTTCTCAAATGAAGTCACGAGACCACTGGTAATAACTTTAAAAAAGTGCGCCAGGGACTTTGTGGAGGATGCGTTAAAGATAGTCGGAAACATGTTGCTGAAATTGAAAGGCAAATCTTAATTGAAAAGGGTGTGCACCTCTGTACGGGTGTTCGCTATGTGAAGTACGAAAGTTTCACGGGCCGAACTCAAGGCCACCTCTCTCTGAGACAAAAGAGCTCTTATTCTTGCCATGCCGTTGAAACGTGTCCCAAGGTTGGTATTTGTGGCCAGATTGAAAACTCCCTATGTTCATGTGTGGGAGGAAATAGAACATTTCTGCAGCAAATAACCCGTTCACTTACTGTTACGATAAAAGGAATACTTTTAATTAACTCAGAACAATCTTCATTATTGAGCATCAAATAACTACCATTTTCCAACAACTTGAACGTGGGGATGATAGCAGGAACTGGCGTGCCTTGCAACACGCAAGCCATATTTGGTCGGTGTTTGTTGCATGAACCGTGTAACTGTATGTGCCTACACATTAGTGAATGATCTGGCGTCTCAGTGCATTCCTCTCCATTCAGATAAACTTCTTGATCATCTTTGAAACATCTGTATGTGTATGGAAGCGACCAGACCTCATGAAGAAAAGCACTACCTAAAGGTTCATAACGACCTATTGGTATATATTTCATACAATTTGAAAACTTATATAAAGCAAAAGGCAGCGTTATTAAACTGTGGATAAGGCATGTTGCCAAAAAACCCGCAATCCTCTGCTGATGATGTCACTGAGCATGTCATGAATGATGTAATATGTGACATCATCAGCAGTGGATTACGGGTAATAGTATCTCTAGTTTACTCCCCTATAGCTGTCTTTCTTTTAACATAAGTGTCTGTTTCCTTCCCTTATACTTACTGTTTTTGGTTCGCTTCCGGTTCGCGTACCGGCGAGCGAACTGGGAAGCGAACTAAGAGAAATAGAGGTTGGCACAGTTCCAAATATTGTACCAATTTTTTAATAACGGGGAGGTAGTTCTGAAAAGAACTTTTTTTATTATTTTTCTGAACATTTTTTTACTGTTTTTGAATTTTTCGGAACAGTTTTATATTTTTTGGGGTTTTTCTTGGAGGGGGCAATGAAAACGATTCATTGTAAAGGGCTCAACAGGAGCAACAAAACAAAAAAAAGAAGTATTTATTATTTTGGGCGTTTCGTACAAACTTGCATATGATAGTCAATAGCTCTGTTGATCAGAGTGATGCTTTTTTCTCCGTAGGAAATGAATCCATCGCAAAATACGCAGATGTGTTTTACATCACCAAATCTCATTTGTATATTTGGCACCATCTCCCTGCCCTCTGGTCCCGTTACTTCCGGTACAACAGATCTTCTGGCCATAATAGGGAGATTATCTAGGTCGTTCCGAAACTGTGCAGCACTGTAGTTGTTAGGATGCCACCTAGTCATATGGCGATGCATTGTGTAGTTTCCGAAACTGTATTTTTTGTCGGTCCCTCTGGACAGTCTATCTTGACATATAAGGCAAGTTACGTATCTTGCATTTACTTTTTTCTGACCTTTGGGAATTTTAAAAAATTGCCAAATGAAGTTTTCTTTCCGGTGAGACGTCCTGGGCTGCTCAGGCAAAAACTGCCTCTCTTCGTGCTCGTCCTCCTGTTCCTCTTCTTCTTCTTCTTGTTGAATTATAACTTGAGCAGGTGGTCCACTCTTCCTTGGATGTGGTGGAGGTGGTGGGGAAGCACCAGCTGAAGCTACTAAAGAAGCCATTGCTCAGTGATCACAAAGGGTCTTTCTCTCACAATGATGAAAGTCAGAGTGAGGAAAGAAGGAGGGATTTTCATCATTTGGGAAAAACAAGAGTTCTCAACCAATCAAAAGTGTTCATTTTAGATTATATGACCTAGTCTTACATCATTAGGAAACCAAAAGTGAAATGAACCAATGAAAAGTGTTATTACCAAGTCACATGACTTGCTGTGTTTACGTTAAGCGCTTTGCAGGGCCTCCCGGTTTGCTTCCAGAAACCTGCGCTTTGCGACTCGCTTTGCGTACCAGTTCGCTAACGTAGTACGTCATATGACGTATCACGCGACAACGTGAAACGTCATGCGGACGGGAGGCGTCACGATGTTGTTTTGTAACGCGGCACTTGCGGTAAAGAAACGTTTACCGGCTCGCGGTCTATTTCGCGGCATCAAGGTCAGCTAACGGGAAGCTTCCCGATTTGCGAAGCGGGAACGAAGAAAAAAAAAATTATTCATAAACATATAAAATATATTTTTGGATTTAAAGAAGAATACATTTTACAGCTACAGATATTAGCTGTTAAAAAACCAATGAAATTCACAGAAAAAACCATAGGTTATGGACCATATATAGTTAGGAATTAGCATTTACAAAACCTTGAAAATTCACTGAAAAAACCATAGGTTATAGACCATATATAGTTAGGAATTAGCATTTACAAAACCTTGAAGATTCACTGAAAAAACCATAGGTTATAGACCATATATAGTTAGGAATTAGCATTTAAAAAACCTTATTTTACTCACACAAAACCATTGAAATTCCATATATAGTTAGTTGCACTAACTATATATCGCGCACCCGCAATCCACTGCTGATCATGTCACATATTACATCATTCATGACATGGTCAGTGATGTAATCAGTGATGTCAGTGACATCACTGATTACATCACTGATGACATCTCAAATGACATCACTGATGACATCACTGATGACATCTCAAATGACATCACTGATGACATCACTGATGACATCTCAAATGACATCACTGATGACATCACTGATGACATCTCATTTGACATTACTGATCACATCACTGATGACATCATTCATGTGATAATACGATAAACCTCTTCAGACTCTAATATAACCTTAGATACACTCAGTGTAAACAGACACTCATAGACTGTCACTCATCCATGGAGTTACTCAGACACTTAGTCAGTCATGCAAAGAATCAATCACACCTCCATTTCCTCAACTATACAGTTATACACACCTTACTTATTCAAACATATACTAAAACATATTTACTCACTTATACAATCCTGGATACAAGTTCACAATGATCCATACAGCCACTCACACATTCACTGGCTCTTATGCACAGTTATTTATATATGGTAACTCTCACATGTACTGTGTTTTACATATGTACTTACTTTGACATGTAGCACTGAGATATCCATTCACTCACCAATACACTCATGCACACAGTCAACCGCCCATACAGCTGTTTCCACATGCACTTTTGAACCCATACATCCAGTCAATCAACTGCTCACACATCTATGCAGAGAGTCATACACCTCCCAGCCACCCACACACACACTCAGTCTCCCATACAAATGCTTGGGCAACCAATCAATAACCCATACCGTTAATCATATAGCTAATGATCAACACATGCAGCAGTTTACAGAACAACAGACATAATGATGCACAAATTAAGACAGTTTAGTCACTAACCCATGCACTCAGTGAGACACATTTAATCAGTCACTCATACAGTCAGCCATGCCCCTACTAAATCCTTCATCAAGACACTTATACATCCATTCATTCTTCAATATGTAAGACATATTTTAACTTTACAGAATTATACAGTCACTGGATGACGTCATCAGTGATCTCATCAGTGATGTCATTTGAGATGTCATCAGTGATGTCATCAGTGATGTCACTGACCATGTCATGAATGATGTAATATGTGACATGATCAGCAGTGGATTGCGGGTGCGCGATATATAGTTAGTGCAACTAACTATATATGGAATTTCAATGGTTTTGTGTGAGTAAAATAAGGTTTTTTAAATGCTAATTCCTAACTATATATGGTCTATAACCTATGTTTTTTTCAGTGAATTTTCAAGGTTTTGTAAATGCTAATTCCTAACTATATATGGTCTATAACCTATGGTTTTTTCAGTGAATATATATATATATATATATATATATATATATATATATATATATATATATATATATATATATATATATATATATATATATTGTGGTGTATTCACTGTTTATTGCCTTTTACTCGGTGCCTAAGGATTTACTAGCTGCAGTGACTTATTGCCTTTGCCTACGATAATAATAAAGCTAATTTTTTACCTCCAGAGGAGTGTTGGAGTTTCTGTGTGAGTAAGTGGTGTGCGTAAATTCAGATTACGCAAGTGGGCAAAGCAATACAACTTGAGTGACAACAGTTAGTCTTTCAGTCATGAGTGCATATTTATCAGTAAAATAAGTGTGGAACTATGCTAATTTCAGATTCATTTTTTTTACTAAATTCGAGATATATATTGGTAAATACACATACAATTATTAAGTTATACTAAGAAATTATCTTTTAAAAAACCTTTGAAATTCACTGAAAAAAACATAAGCTTCAGGCAGGTTATAGTTAGGAATTATCATTTAAAAAACCTTTGAAATTCTGTCAGAACCAGTCTTTTCTGCTGGCAGTGACACAGGAGCTGAACGACGTAAGCTCCCAATTCCTCCCCAGAACTCCCCAGCCACACACGAATTTTAAATGCGTAGCCAGAAGAGCCCCGACGGGGAAAGGGGAATTGGACAGAGAAGAGAATGCACACAATTGTAGTCTTCTTTTCGTCTTTTTCTTTGACTACTCTTGTTCTGCTCTGCTGACTTGACAATGCTGTAAAATAAAATCACATATAATTCTCCCTGCTCCTTCTTAACTACGCTATTGATTCTCTAGTTAAGTAGTGACCTACCCAAAGAGCTGTGTGCTTGTTCCTCTCTTCTATTCTGTTGTTCTTCTGTTCTGAGTTGTGAATCACTGTAAGGAAATGTACTGTGTTTATTAAATCTCTTTCTTTCCTTAAAACCCTCTTATCTTTCTTTTATTTCTTGGGGCTCACCTACAGAACAGTGAACAACTGCCTTGTAATTATTCTTCTTGCTTCACCTTTTTATTTTCTCTGTAGTTGCTTCACTACTCGAAATTTCTCCTAAACTCTTACTCTTGTTTTGTCGAACTTCTTGTTTATTCAGACTTAATCTTGTATCACACTCTAGTCTCTTTAACGAGTTATGTAGGTTAATTGGTAGTTCTGAAAGTTCTACAGTACTTCTATGAATACAGGAATGTACACCACTTCTCGATAAAACACTGCGCTCTAAGCATTACTCGCATGCCTGAGAAACATACTGTCTTATGGAAATGAAGAGTAACGTTTTCTTTTAGCTTACTAACTCGAGTCACGTATTAATTTTCTAGAACCTGGAACCGTCTTACTTGAATTCAGTTGATACGCTAATCTTCTGTCACTCTGGAAAGAACTCGCGACGCGTTTATTTTTCCCTGACTAAAACGCGACGCGCAGATACACCCCCTACTCCTCTCGATGATCAGGTGAAGTGCGCAGTTCTCCGCGCGCCTCACCGACATCACTCGAATCCTTCTGGCGGACTAGAGCGCTAACCTGTCCTCCTTTTCGGAACATCTTGCCGCCATTTTGCAGTCTGCCCTGCGCCCAATGCTGCTTCCACAACTTTGATAAGGCTGCTATTACCATTCCTCTAGAATTCTTCAGAACTAGCTTCTTTTTATTGGATCGACAGACTGGGGACCTGACAGTACTCTCCCTCAAAGGTCTCTTTTCACTCTGAATCTTGTGCGGGAATCTTTTGTGAAATTCTGCAATTAATTGTGGGGCATTCACTTCAGACTCCGGTTCCCAAGACCTTTCCTCTGGACCATAACCTTTCCAATCTAACAAGTAATATAGCTTCCCTTTCTTCAGTTTTGAGTCTAAAATCTGTTGAATTTCAAACTCTTCTCCAATTTCAGTTTGGATTGGCTCTGGAGTTTTACCTAGTCTAACTTCTGGATCGGCCTTTTTTAACAATGAAACATGAAAGACTGGGTGAACTCGTAAACTCTTGGGTAACTGTAACTTGTAATTTAATGCACTTAATTTTTTCTCAATGAGGTAAGGTCCGATAAATCGTGGTTGAAACTTTCTAATTCCTTTCAGCCTAAGATTCTTGGAATTTAGCCAGACCTTATCTCCTTCAACTAGATCTGGTCCTTTCCTTCTCTTTTTGTCTGCATAATGTTTGTAATGAGCTTTAGCTACAGTCAAATTTTGAATGGCCTTACTATGTACTAATGTTAGTTGCTCCACTAAATCTGATACTGCAGGAACATCTATTTCTTGGAAGTTCAAGGAATGCTGTGGATGTCTCCCTGCATTTAAAAAGAACGGAGTGTAACCAGTAGATGCATTAGTAGTATTATTATGTGCAAATTCTGCTGCCCATAGATAATCTGGCCAGTCCCCCTCCTGTTCTAATAAACACATCCTTAAGTACTGTTCTAATTCCTGATTGGTGCGTTCAGTTGGTCCATCAGATTCTGGGTGGAAACTGGTGGAGTATCTATTTTCTATATACAAACGCTTAGTGAAAGCTCTCCAAAAATGGGACAAAAACTGGGAACCTCTGTCAGACACCAAAACCTTGGGTATACCGTGTGCTCGAACTACATGTTGACTGAAAGCATGTGCTAAAACCTTGGCAGATGGTACACCTTTTAGAGGCACAAAATAGGCCATCTTTGTAAAAGCGTCCACACATACAAGAATGGTATCAAAACCTGAGCTAGAAGGTAAATCTACTATAAGATCTAATGTGACGGTATGCCAAGGGTATGGAGGGGTGGGTAATGGTTGTAAAAAACCCTGTGGAAGTCTCCTTTCTGGTTTACCCCTTGCACACGTCTCACAAGTAGCTACATATTGATGGATATCCTTGATCATGTTTGGCCACCAGAAACGTCTGCGCACCAATTCTTTAGTCTTATTGATGCCCTTGTGTCCGGCTAGGATGCTATCATGACATTCTCTTAAGGCCTTCAACTGCATCTCTGATGTGGGTAAGTACAATGCTCCATCGTGATAGGGTAACCCTTCTCGTATTTCTCTTTTGGAATCTTCTTTTACCCAATTTCTCAGTTCTTCTTCTTTCTTTAAGTCTTCGGATTCCTTCGAAGATTCTTTGGTTTCTTGCAATACCGCACTTATTATCTTTTCTGCTGGAATAATTGTCTGATCCACAATCTTTTCCGTAGTTCCTTCTGTCTCTAACCTGGACAAGGCATCTGCCTTTCCGTTTTGCGTTCCGGGTCTATAGGTAATGACAAAGTCATATTCAGAGAAATACAAGGACCAACGGAGTTGCCTCGGGGTTAAGGTTCTGGCTGATTTTAGAAATTTTAGATTTCGGTGGTCAGTGTAAACAGTTACAATATGTCGAGCCCCCATCAGATAATGTCTCCACTCCTTGAAGGCATCCTTGATGGCCAACAGTTCCTTCTCTGTGATTGTATAATTGATTTCTGGAGGTGTTAACTTTCTAGAACGAAATGCCACTGGGTGCAATTGGCCTGTAGTCTTGTGTCTCTGCGATAACACTCCTCCCAAGGCGAAATTGGAAGCATCTGTTTCCACAAAGAATGGTTCTGCTGGATCTGGATGCAACAGAATTAGGGCTGAGGTGAAATCCTTCTTTAATTGTGCAAAAGCGGCCTCCGCTTCTGTGCTCCACTGGAAAGGTACTCCTTTTTTCAATAGGCGAGTGATTGGGATTAGCTTCTTGGAGAAATCCTGGATAAATCTTCTATAGAAGTTGGCAAATCCGATGAAACTTTGGATTTCTTTTACAGAAGTTGGGGATTTCCACTCAATCACTGCCTTTATTTTATTGTCGTCCATGGTGATTCCCCCTGGAGCAAGCACAAACCCCAAAAACTCTACAGAGGTCACATCAAAAGCACACTTATCCAATTTGACAAATAAACCATTCTCACGAAGTCTTTGTAACACCTTCTTAACGTGACTCTCATGAGTTTCCACTTCAGTAGAGTAGATCAAAATATCATCGATGTATACTATCGCGATTTGGTCAATACAATCCTTCAACACATCCTTTATAAAATGTTGAAAGGCTGCAGGAGCATTGCATAGCCCATATGGCATCACTTGGTATTCAAATAGACCTTGTCTTGTTCTGAATGCCGTCTTCCAATCGTCTCCCTCTCTAATCCGGACTAGATGGTATGCTAGTTTTGTGTAGATTTTGGCTTCTTTTACTTGGTCTAGGAGAGTCGATATCAGGGGTAATGGGTATCGATTCTTGACTGTTATCCGATTTATAGCCCTATAGTCAATGCACGTGCGTAATTCCCCATTCTTTTTCGGAATAAAAAATAAAGGGGATGAAACTGGGGACTGAGAAGGTCGAATGAAACCGTTCTCCAAGTATTCTTCCAGATAGCTCTTCAAATGTTTATCCTCTTGTTCGGTTAGGGCATAAATTCTGCTGCAGGGTAAATTTACTCCAGGTTCTAAATCTATTTTACACTCATAATCTCTGTGAGGTGGTAATTTCTTTGCTTCTGCTTCATTAAAGACATCCTGGAATTCTTGGTACTTTTCTGGCAGAGTCACCGTGTCAATCACGCAAACAGAATTTTCATTTTTGCTCAAATGATAGGCTGGTGATGGATCTCCTTTGTTTTCTCCATCCTTAAAACAGTTTTCTTTGCAATAAATTGAATTCATGTTTATTGTCCTTGCTGCCCAATCTATGGTGGGGTTATGCTCCGTGAGCCAAGGTAACCCTAAGATCAACTGAAATTGCGGGGCATCAATTAGATTAAACTGCAAATTTTCACAATGTCCTTCTGCAGTTTCTAAATGTACTAACTCAGTGGGACTGACAATCGGGCCAGAAGACAGATTTGTACCGTCAACAGCTCTGACTGGCTCACTTTTTTCTTTCCGGATTGCTTGCAACCCTATTTTGTCAGCAAAACGTAAATCGCAAAAGTTGCCCGTTGCCCCGGAGTCTATCATCACGGCAACCTGTTCTCTTCTGTAATCTCGATAACTCAGGGTCACAGGTATCACCAAATGTGGGGCAGCAGATTGTAAAGTATTTGCCACTGCGTGATTCTTTGGAGCCGAATTTGTTTCTGCAACCACCAGTCCAACCCCAACTACTGGTGGCGCAAGGCGTTTTCCGCCGGCGAAGTCTTGGGTCTTTTAGAGCAATCCCGAACGAAATGTCCACTCCCTCCACAATAGAGACACAGTTTATTATTCCGCCTCTTTTCCTTTTCTTCTTTTGTAAGAGGCCCTCGTATCATTCCTATTTGCATAGGCTCCACTCCACGACTAGAATCATGTTCCTTGTGAGGTTCATATCTGGCTCTATCAAAACGTGGTACACTGGGTCTATAATCCCGCTTCTTCTCACCTCTTCTTTCGCTCTGACGAAAATCTATTTCCAACACAAGATCCACTAAGGCGGAGACATCAGTGGGACGATTGGGAACTTGTGCTAAGGCGTCTTTGAGTTCGTCTTTTAACCCCCGATAAAATACTGCTGCTCGTTTATTCTCTGGCCATTCAGTTTCTAACACCAGTTTGTTAAATTGCGCCAAATATGCTACTAATTCTCTATTTCCTTGTCGAATCTCTAATAGTTCATTGTCAGTAGCTTGAGACACTTTTCGTCGATCAAATATCCGCATAAATTCTTTCTTGAAATGTTCTAAATTGAATAGCACAGGATCGCTTCTGGTGACCAAGGGCATTGACCATGCTGCGGCATCTCCACTTAAATAGGATAATATGAATGCTACTCGAGACTGTGCATCAGGAAACAGTGCAGGTCTACACATAAAGTGCAGCGAGCATTGGGTTAAAAAGATTTGCGCCTTTTGAGGGTCTCCACTAAAACGTTCAGGGGGGGCCAGAGGAATCACAGGGGACAAGGAGTGTATTACTTGTGTGTTTACTTTCGACTGAGATGACGTTGACTCCTCAAATGGACCCAAAACTGGGGAAGACATTTTGAACCCTTCTCCTGATACTAAATTCCCTATTCGATGGGCCAACTCTGTGGTGTCTTTCTTTAGTTCCCTATTCTCTGTTCTAACTGCTATTAACTCGTTTTGTATTTCATCTAAAATGTTTCCTAACTTCTTTATATCCAAACTTTCCGCCATTCTGCTCAGGTGCCACTATATCGTGGGCACTTCACTCTGTCAGAACCAGTCTTTTCTGCTGGCAGTGACACAGGAGCTGAACGACGTAAGCTCCCAATTCCTCCCCAGAACTCCCCAGCCACACACGAATTTTAAATGCGTAGCCGGAAGAGCCCCGACGGGAAAAGGGGAATTGGACAGAGAAGAGAATGCACACAATTGTAGTCTTCTTTCTTCTTTTCGTCTTTTTCTTTGACTACTCTTGTTCTGCTCTGCTGACTTGACAATGCTGTAAAATAAAATCACATATAATTCTCCCTGCTCCTTCTTAACTACGCTATTGATTCTCTAGTTAAGTAGTGACCTACCCAAAGAGCTGTGTGCTTGTTCCTCTCTTCTATTCTGTTGTTCTTCTGTTCTGAGTTGTGAATCACTGTAAGGAAATGTACTGTGTTTATTAAATCTCTTTCTTTCCTTAAAACCCTCTTATCTTTCTTTTATTTCTTGGGGCTCACCTACAGAACAGTGAACAACTGCCTTGTAATTATTCTTCTTGCTTCACCTTTTTATTTTCTCTGTAGTTGCTTCACTACTCGAAATTTCTCCTAAACTCTTACTCTTGTTTTGTCGAACTTCTTGTTTATTCAGACTTAATCTTGTATCACACTCTAGTCTCTTTAACGAGTTATGTAGGTTAATTGGTAGTTCTGAAAGTTCTACAGTACTTCTATGAATACAGGAATGTACACCACTTCTCGATAAAACACTGCGCTCTAAGCATTACTCGCATGCCTGAGAAACATACTGTCTTATGGAAATGAAGAGTAACGTTTTCTTTTAGCTTACTAACTCGAGTCACGTATTAATTTTCTAGAACCTGGAACCGTCTTACTTGAATTCAGTTGATACGCTAATCTTCTGTCACTCTGGAAAGAACTCTTGACGCGTTTATTTTTCCCTGACTAAAACGCGACGCGCAGATACACCTCCTACTCCTCTCGATGATCAGGTGAAGTGAGCAGTTCTCCGCGCGCCTCACCGACATCACTTGAATCCTTCTGGCGGACTAGAGCGTTAACCTGTCCTCCTTTTCGGAACATCTTGCCGCCATTTTGCAGTCTGCCCTGCGCCCAATGCTGCTTCCACAACTTTGATAAGGCTGCTATTACCATTCCTCTAGAATTCTTCAGAACTAGCTTCTTTTTATTGGATCGACAGACTGGGGACCTGACAAATTCACTGAAAAAAACATAGGTTTTAGGCAGGTTATAGTTAGGAATTATCATTTAAAAAACCTTAGAAAATCACTGAAAAAGCCGTAGGTTTCAGGGGTGTTATAGTTCACTGGACATTTCGCTCATACAAAACCATTGAAATTCCTCCGTTATAGTTAGTTGTACTAAGTATAACATCTCGCGCCCGCAATCCACTGCTGATGATTTCACATATTACATCATTCATGACAGGGCCAGTGATACCACCGATGACATCACTGATGACAACTCAAATGACATCATATGTCATGTGATACCAATAAATTTCGGATCACTTACAAAGGACTGTTTTAAGCAGACACATGCCTTCCTAAAATAAATGTAACATGTTTCTGTTAGATTTTATAACGGACTGTTGTATCAAACTGGTCAAAGGTTTTTTGTGTCAGGTGTGATGCTCCATCCAATTGTGAAGGATGTAACATTCCCTCTATTTTTTACAAGTGACAGCATAAAATGCACTTAAGATACAGTGGATTTGCCGAATTGCAGATTTTTTATTTAGTATTATAAACAAATAATGTAAACATGTGAGCAAAAATGACAAAAAACATAAAATTAAGGGGTCCATTATGATGTCGGGCGGATTTCCACCGCCAGGTTGGCGGTGGCTACCGCCAGCCTGGCGGAGGAAATCCGCCCGACATCATCAGCACAATTCCCCTCCGCCATATTAGGATGGCGGAGGGGACCGTGGCGGTGCGAAACACCGCCCGCCTGTTTTCCGCCCCGGTCGCCTAGCGGCCGGGGCGGAAAACCTGTAACATGGTGGCGGTGTCTTGTAGACACCGCCCGCCATATTACAATGTGCATTTCACCTTGCATTTCCGTGGCGGCAATGCCGCCACGGAAAGGCATGCGGAGACTCCCTGCGGGGGCCCGTTGCGGGCCCCCTGAGAGTCGTGGCTTGGGGGGTTGCACATGGGGGGTACCATAGGTTCCCCCCATGTGCAACCCCCCAAGCCACGACTCTCAGGGGGCCCGCAACGGGCCCCCGCAGGGAGTCTCCGCATGCCTTTCCGTGGCGGCATTGCCGCCACGGAAATGCAAGGTGAAATGCACATTGTAATATGGCGGGCGGTGTCTACAAGACACCGCCACCATGTTACAGGTTTTCCGCCCCGGCCGCTAGGCGACCGGGGCGGAAAACAGGCGGGCCTGTCATGTCATGTCATGGCCCATGTCGCGGTGCCTGTCATGTTGCACTTTGAAATGAAAACGTGCACTTTTAACATGGCAGCGGGCGGGGATTTCTGCTCCGCCCGCCGCAATTGCACCCGTACAGGATGCGCCCGCCTGTCTGGCGAGCGCATCCTAATGCCCTGATCGGGACCCCCGCCCTTAAGGCGGGCGGTCCCGGGTCCCGATGTGATGGCGGGCGGACTAAGTCCGCCCGTCATCATAATGGACCCCTAAATGTCTAAAATTTTCATTAAACATGTATAAAATATAAGTTTTGAATACAAACATTCTTTTATTTATGCTAAAAATTCCAATTTTGCATGATGTTTTACTCATTCACAAATGTGCCTGTAAGTCAGTTTGATTATTGAAAATGAATTCTAGAGCCATACATTTTTTTAAAAATCAGAGAGAAATGTGAAAATATTAGCAACAGAGTAAATCATACAAAAAACAGTAATTTGATGTCCTTTTTCATGTCCATATGATACATCAATAATGAATAAACATTGAATATTTTGAGGTACTTTTGCAAATGGAATGTTCGGTCACAACTGAAACAGATATTTTGTCCAACCTATTCCATGGACAATATTTGATAATGCACTTGGAATTTGATGGATGGAAATTCCATCACATATATGTTGGAGTATCCCATCTGCAAAACTCAAACTCAGGCAAAAAAGTGACTAATTTAGAAATATTTAAAATGCATCAAATTATCAAAAACATTAGATACATATATAAGTCAATGTTAAAGGACTGTAATTTTGTATCAGTTTTTGACTAAACTGAAAGCCACATGTTTATTTGCACCATGGTAACAAACTAAAATAAATTAAGATATTTCAGAGGTAAATAAAAAAAATGATATTTGTACTAAAGTAGATTAAACATTTATCAATCCCTATGTCTTTACTTGTGCTGTAAAAGTCATTTAAAAGTAACAAAAAAATTTTGGGATTTCTTCAACAGCATAGGGAAATAAAAAGAGCATGTTATATTAATCTGAAACTTAAGTACTGGATTGATAAATTTAATTTGAAAATTTCAAAACTACTTAGGTTAACTAAAGTATGCTTTACCATTGTGAAATGCCCAAAATACCAGGCTTTTAGTTTATAAAAATATTGGTAAATACTAACACATTGATTCATATTTTTAATTTAAACAAAAAAGAAATCAGGTTGTGTGTCTTGTACATTGCTTAATATAACATTTTTGTTACACAAGTTCACTAGTCAAAAAAGCCATTCAGATCTGTAAAACAGTTCCTGGAGAGAAATAAATTAGGAGCAATAATACAAAATACAAAACTGTGACTAAATGGTTTCAGAATATGTCCCCTACATGCAGGAGATAAAAATAAAAATAAACCAATGTTTAAAAGACTTGAAGCAGGTGAAATATTAAAATGTAGATACTGTTTTTTTTTTTTTTTTTTTTATTTCCAACACCTTTATTGGGTCACTAGATAATACACAGCTCAACGCCCACAACCCAGAGGCCGGCAGCCATCCTACAGTATTCAAGAACACGGCTTTTTGGCCAACAACCTCGGAGGCAGGCAGCGTGTCTGTCAATATCAAGAATTTGCACAAGATGCACTTGTAGATAGTATAGTGCAGTACGAAACATCAGGAAACTCAACATGCACACCACCAAAACCAACCACATTAAATTACAGATAGCAGTAGTTCACATATAGCTTCTCTTCTCTCCCCAAATTGTCTGTCCCTGTGTCACTGTGCAATAGCACGTTGTGTCTCTCGCAGTAACCCTCTGCTGTGTGAGTATAGACGTCAATGGTCGGCAGAGTGAGAGCTATTCTGATTGGAGGTCTGCTCCTCCTAGCCGGAGCCAGTCTGCAAATGGGGACCATATATCCGCAGGCCTAGAGCCACCCCGCATCTGCTCCCAATATCCCTCAAGCTGGTTCTTGCAATATACAACCGCTTTTATCCAGGCCGCCACTGCCGGCGGCTGTCTCTTCCGCCAGTGGATAGCCACCTGTCTCTTAGCCAGCAGCATTGCAGCAAGTCTGCGTCTTTTCACTGGGATATCTCTCACAAATCCCAGCAACGCCAGTCTAATCGATTTCTCAATGGTGGTACCTATTATACGCTCAATGTGTCCAAAGATCTCCCCCCAAATATCATGAGACCTCAAAACAGCCCCAAGCCATATGTGTGAAGGTGGCTGTGTGTACATTGCATCTCCAGCACCTGTCATCCTCACGTAACCCCATGCGGTGCATCTGAGTGGGCGTGCGGTATAAACGGTGCAGGTAATTAAAGTGGATAAGCCGGAGCCTGTAGTTTGGCGACAGGTACTCCAGCTGAGTACAACAATAGCTCCATTGCCCTTCAGTGATGTCTAAAGACACCTCGCCATTCCAGGCCTCTCGCGACTTGATACTCGTGAGTGGGTTTTCTTTTTGTGTTATACTATATATACGTGTAACCAGTTTGCAGGGCGAAGCATTAGCTAGTATGTTCTCTAACACTGGCAGCATAGGTGGCTCCTTGGGGAAGTCTCTATAAGTGGCTCTGCAGGCAGCTCGTAACTGGTAGTAAAGCAAGGTATCAGATGCCGTGGGGGCCTCCGAGCCACACATAGTTTGTAGCATTAAAAATTCTCCTGCCGGGTACAGGTCTCCCCCTTTGTGTAAGTTGTGTGTCTGTGCTCTTTTCGCTATTGCCTCATCTGTCAGAAGTGTGAGTAGTGGATTCCCTTTTAAGGGCATTGACGGGCATATAGTGCAGTGACATGCGCTCTCTTCGCTATCTTACCCCAAGCCCATCTTTTACTTTCAACGGTGTCTATATCTTGATGGGGGTGCTTATAGGGCTGAAAGACAGCAGTGTTTAGGGGGAGAGGGACAACCCTGTCAATCTCGATCGCTACATGCGGCTGGTAGGGAACCGGGTGCTGCCAATAATGCAGGAACTGGGCCTGTGCACTGTAAGCATATAATTCGAAATCCGGTGCTCCCAAGCCACCCTGTGCAAAGGGCAGAGTCAGCACCTGCCAGGAAACTCGAGGCTGTTTGCCCGCCCATATCAGGACCAGCACCGCGGTGCGTAGACGTGTGAAGAAATGTGAGTTCAGTGGCATGGGAAAATTTACGAAAATATATAATAGCTTGGGCAGGATTATCATCTTAGCAATGGCTATGCGCCCTGTCGGAGATAGCGGAAGGTTCTTCCACCGCATCACTTTACTCTCGATCCATTCTATCACTCTACCATAGTTCAGTGTCCACAGCTCTTGTGGTGTGCGGCTCAATTGAATGCCCAGATATCGCACTTCTTCAGTCGCCCAGGTTATTGGAAATTCGGAATCAATCGGAGCCGTGTCATCAGTTAATGGGAACATTGTCGATTTGGCCCAGTTAATCTGTATGCCTGTCAGACCGTTGTATCTAATGAACTCTCGCATTATCGTATCAAAGTTGTCTCGAGGGTTATTTAGATAAACAGTGATATCATCCGCATAAAGCGAGATGAGGATACCGCGTGTGGTGAACCCTATGCTTCTGTGGGCATGCTGTTGTCTGAGTTTGGCCGCCAGCGGTTTTTTTGCAATAGCAAAGAGCAGGGGGGACAGTGAGCACCTCTGTCTGGTGCCTCTGGTTATGTTGATGGGCTCAGATGTACGACCATTCACTCGGACCCTGGCAGTGGGCGCAGTATATAGTATTTGAATTTGTTGTAGGAATAAAGGGCTGAAACCCAGACGACGTAACAAGGTAAACAAAAAATCCCATTCCAGGGAATCAAACGCCTTTGTGGCGTCCAGCAGGGCAGCCGTCGCCCGCACATGGGGGGCCAGATAATGGAGTATCCCAAAAAAGGTTCTCAGGTTATGCGCAGTAGATCTGCCCGAGACAAAACCTGACTGATCTGTCAAAGCAATTAATGGTACCATAGGCGTTAATCTATCAGCGAGCAATTTAGCATAAATCTTTGCATCAAGGTTTATAAGGGACAGCGGACGGTACGAATCTGTCTTAGTGGGGTCTTTATCTGGCTTCAAGATTGTGATGATTGTAGCCTCCCGAACGGTGGGCGGCAGCTTACCTATCTCCAGTGCCTCTTGGTACATACGATGCAGCCAGGGAGCCAGCACGTCAGCATATTCCTTATAAAAGGCAGCTGTCAGTCCATCTGCCCCCGGAGCCTTGTCGCCCGGCATGGCGCTTATAACCTGTTTTATATCCTCTACCGTGAACGGCTGTTCCATGTACTGTTGCGCGCCGTCATTAAACCATGCAAGGCATATTTCGTCTAAGTAGTTAGTCAGATCCGTCTGCGAGGGGGATAACTTAGAGGTGTAGAGCTCAGAGTAATACCCAGTAAACTCCTCTAGTATATCTGGGGGCGTGCGCAGCACCATACCAGCAGACGTCTGTATTTCAGCTATATAAGAGTGGCCCCTGGGCGCCCGGAGTAAATTTGCAAGCGTCCTGCCAGGTCTGTCACTTTCGCCATATCTCCTCGCTTGCGCGTGTTTATGTAGATATTTTACCTCCCTCTCCGCCTCAGTTTGATATTCAGTGAGTTTAGACCTTATGTGTGCAAGTGTGTCATGTGATGGCCTAACCACCTGCTGCCTCTCAAGGTCCTGAATCTCTTGCTCCAGCCTCTATAAAGTGTTCCGAATATCTCGTAATACCCTAATCCTTAAGGCTATGCAGTCCCCTCTCATTTAGAGTGAAGTAGTCCTCGATTTTGTCTCTAAGGCCCTCACGGAAGACCTGATCTCGCAAGGCTCCAGACGGGAACCTCCATGTAAAAGGCTGGGTGTATGCCAGGGGTATTCTAATGTTAATCTGTGCAGGGGCGTGGTCCGACAGGGTGCAAGCGAGGTGCGAGGCCTCAGTCACCCAGGCTTGCAAATCTCTTGTAAGCAGCCAGTAGACCAATCGCGACCAGGCGTTTCTGTGATGCGTTATGCAAGTACCCTCCCTGCATGTCGGATGTGTGGCTCTCCAGGAATCTATCAGGAGGGGGTCATCAATTATCTCATGTAGGAGTTCAGCTGCTTTAGGGTGATGCGCGCGCGAGGCCCCATGTCTGTCAAGCTCCGCAGATAGAGGAACATTAAAATCTCCCCCCATAGAATTGCCACAGGGCCTGGTTTTTGAAGCTCGTGCCATACCATGGAGAAAAAGTCAGGGCTGTCAGTGTTAGGTCCATATATGTTCACTAGGGCGACAGGTGTGTTATAAAGCGCTCTCACCAGTATGATATATCTGCCGTCCTTGTCTATAATCGTGTTATGTGTGCGCCAGTGTAGGCACTTTCTTAACATGATCGCCACCCCTCTGGAGTAGCTAGAGAACCCAGCTGCAGCAATTATCTCCCACCGCCTGTTCCTGAGAGTGGTAGTGTCAGTGCCTTGCAGGTGTGTTTCCTGTAAGAAACAAATATCAATGTCGTGTCTCGCCAAGTATGAGTGTGTAAGTCTGATTTTTCGACGGTCATTAAGGCCCCTCACATTCCACGTGAGGCCTTTCAATGTGTGTGTAGAATGTGCGTCAGTGTTCCTTGCCATCACACAGGCCAAGTAAAAACATCTGCTGGCGACTTCCACCAATACTGTAGCTGCTGTGTGCACATGCCGAAGTGCATCTCAGGAGGTCCGCACTCAGCTGACAGCAAGCCTAGGCCATACATCCCAGACATTCTCAGTGTTCCATCTTGTGGACGTGCATGGTGACCCAGTAAGTAACAATAAGGCAAAAAATAACAACTGGCTTCCCACCCTCCCCCCACCTACACCAAGCCCCCAACTAGGTTGTGAACCCCCACCTCCCCTCCCTTCCACCAAATCCCAACGTGTCATAGAGTAACTATCACAGGGGATCGATGCAACGGGTGCAGAACCTACGGAAATCATCCCAACGGGTACGCAGGATGACCACCTCCTTACCCTGTACTTGTGACAGGGTGACCAAGCGCAACTACGATCACTGCTTCTCCAGGACCCACCTGAACCAGACAGTACATTGTGTCAGATATTATGTCTAGCTCCCACTTCAACGCCGCTGCGCGCCCCATATCTCCGCAGTACCGCGCCCTATTCATCAGATCTAGTTAGTGCATGAAAAGTTTATATACATTATTCAATGTCACTTAGCCTGTCTGATGTTTCCTGTTCTTCCGGTTTAGGCCTTTGGTTCTGTTATTTTGCCAGTTGCTTCGCATATTGAAGTGCTGCTTTTGCATCAATGAAAAAGGTTGGTTTTCCTGGACCTTGTACTCTAAGCTTTCCCGGATAGATTAACGCATATTTCGTGCCCGTCTGTTGGAATATCTTTTTTGCAGGTATAAATTCTCTGCGGTCTGCCTGCACTTGCAGAGTAAAGCCTGGAAACATTTCTATGGTATTACCTTTATATTGTATCTTGCCTTTGTCCCTTACCATCCTCAATATCGCATCTCTGTCCCTGTAATTTAGGATCGGGGTCAATATCGGTCTTGGTGGGGCTCCTGGTTTTGGTTTAGGCCCTAGTGTTCTATTCGCCCTTTCCACGAGGAACATGGGGGACAATCCGTCACCAAAGACGTCTTTCAACATGGTCTCCATATAGCGCTCCATGTTCGGTATATCCGTGGATTCCGCCATGCCCGTGACACGTATATTGTTCCGGCGCGATCTCGCTTCCAAATCCTCATTCTTTTGTTGGACTATGTCCAGAACTTTATCCATGCCTCCTATGTTCTTCTCCAACTCCGTCTGGCCTTCCTCTGTTTCAGTTACACGTGTTTCCAGCATACTCACCCTGCCTTCCTGCTTGTCCATGCGCCTCGTGAAACCATCCATTCGAGCAGCCAGGGTGTCCATCTTAGCATCTATGGCTTGCAGGCTCGTCTTTAAGTCCTGAAACATGTGTCGAAATTCCTCAGCTGGAAACTGTTGTGCGCCTTCCCCACCCGCGTCCGTCTCAGAGTGATCTTGATTAGTAGCCTTCTGTTTCGTTTTTATCAAAGGTGATTTTTGGTTGCCTCGTGTCCGGCTTTCCCATGGTGTCCCAGACGGCAGTCCCACACCACGTGGGGCAATTAACGACAAGGTGTGCTCCGTTTGGTGACTCAAGCAATCTCCTTGCCAGGTCTGGCTGGATTTGCTCCAGGCACGCAGGTGGCACGCTTCAGCTGTCAAGAACCCCACCATGCACACTGGGCTGGCACACACACCTCCACTCGCTTATCTTCGGACTATATTCGTTGCTTCCACGATATGGACCTGTGCACAGCCCACGTATGGCCACCAATACCGCTGATCCGTGCGTAGTATTGGCGATCAGCCCGAGCCCTGGCCTGCGCAAGTCCGCTCCGTCGTCCTGTAGTGAAGGGACGTGGGGCCAATGGGTCCGGGGTGCAGTGCACCACACGCCGTTATGCCTCACCTGCAATCCGCCCAGTCAACATCGACCAAGCACCACCATCTAAGTTCAGGGGTGGTCCCGCTTTCGCCTCGAGTCACCCAAGGAGGCCGAAGTCGGGCAGCGGGAGGGCGGAACAAGCTGGCTCTTTCCAAAATGGCGGTTCCGGGTAATGCACTACACTTATAATGCATCTGACCCGGTGGCAGCTGCCACGGCGTTGGAGCCCCCAATGATGTGATGGTAGGGCTCAGTGATATTCCGAATCAGGTTCGGAGTGCCTCTTCCCCGGTCTCAGAGTCCGGTCCCGACCACTGACCGCATGCGGTATCTGCCCGATGGAGCACCGCACGTCTCGCTTTTCCTACGCGGCAGCAGCTCTGCACAGATCTCCCCGGCTCTCCAATCTCAAAGTCAGCGGCGGCGTCACTCACCCAGTCGGGACCCGGCTGCGGGGATCAGCACACCGGCGGATAGTTATGTCAGCCGCAGTCGCCAGCGGGCTCCGGGCGAGCCCACACCTCTGCCGGGCCTCCGCACGTCACTCCCCCAGGCTGGGCAGAAATCCAGACACCGGCTCGTCTCTACACACAGGCCGCACCTCTGTAGTTAGCGCTCGTCCGTTGCAGCCGTGGCCACGCACCTCGGGGCACTGATTCTTCTGGGGAGCAGGTCGGAAGGTCTACAAGGTGGGTAGGAGTGTTGTGAGTCCGAAATGCAGCTTCGGATGAGCGGATAAATACCGGATTTGTAACTTGGTCGGCGGAGCTGCTAAATTAGGCAGCCATTCCGCTTGGCAGTCAAGCCAAGCATCAAAATGTAGATAATGTTTTGAGAAAAAAACTAAAAGATCAGTTATATTTATACAGAAACAATAAAACTATTGTATATGTCTTTACAGCATCTTCAAGAGCAGGAAAAGAAGATATTGGCCAAAAAGACAGGTAAGCAGCTGGCCACTGTGCTTTGAGTGGTGAAACATCAGACACTGATGGACACAGTGCCATGGATGGTGAGGTGACTAGAACAGAGGCCCCCACATCGTAATCCTCATTGGAGGGCTCCACTGTGACCAGTCCCTAGTGATGGTGGACCCTTCCGGAACTGTAACAACATCATCCTTGTTTACCATCCAGAGACACAGCTCCACCTTCCCTTTTTCTCTCCCCACCAGGTGGCCAAACCCAAACTCCTAAAATGGCTGGGGTATCCCATGCCACAGGTACCTCACCACCTCCCCTGCCCCACCCCTGTCACCCCAGTTGTGCTCAATGAGAAGGCTATTGACCTATTACACAGCATCTGTAGAGGTCAGACTGTAATCGTGAATGGCCCCCAGGGGTTAACTTGCCAAATGCAACATATGGTTACATTTCCGGTATTAAGTGATTGCTCTCCAAAACAGCAGCCTCATCACTCACCCCAGCCTCCCAAACAGCCCAACCTTCTGCCCCAACTCAGGCCCCTTCCTAAATCAAATCCAAACTCCCACCCCAATCCCAAGCACACCCACTTATTTGCAGACAACCACTCCAACAAATACAAGCTGCTCAATCACATACACATATAAATACAAATACACACCAAAAAACACCCTAACAACATACACACTATTAAAACTATTCCCACACGCACCACACCCACAGCCACCCCAACCACTACCACACCCATCACCATTACAACCACCACTACAACCACAACCATCATAATTACTATCACATCCACAAGTATCACAACTCCCACCACACCCACAAGCACCACAACCACCACCACATCTTCAGCACAACAACCGCCACCACATCCACAAGCACACCAAACACACAAACACCACCATACCCACAAGCACCTGAACCACACCAGCCTCCACAACACACTCACACAAAAGTAGCCTTAGACATAAAGCAACACCAACCAAAAGCAAACACAACACATAAAATCCCTAGAGAAGAACCTTAAACTAGACTCAGACAAATAACTCTTAAATCAACTAATGAATATTAAAAATGATTATAATAGAATGTAGGCAGTAGTAGTAGAAAAGCTTTATTCGATTTTAAAATCATAAAAGCAGCAACACCAAGAAATCAATACATATTGTGCATGATAAAACAGAACTTAACACATATATATCATTACATTTAAAAATTAGCTGTAGGTACTGTGATTAAAGAACACATTAAACTTTTCCTTTTTCTGAAGATGCTCTTTAAAAAGCCGACCATAGTAGCCACACTCAATTCATCATGTAACAAAATTTTAGCTGAGACTATAAACACCGTCGACCTACTAGGGGTAAAAGTTACCTCGAATAACTCCTGTCTCATTATCCTAACAGTATACTGTCCACCCCAAAGTACCTCCATGTTCAATGATCTTTTTATTCCCATTATTTCAGATTTAAGCACACGTTATAAAAACATCCTGGTAACGGGTGACTTGAATGTCCATTGGGACAAAAGCGATCAAATTCCGGCTGTCCAGACATTACAGACCACCATGACCGCCCTTGGATTGTTACAACTTGTGGAAGCTCCAACCCACATAAAAGGCCATATCTTAGATCTCATCTGGTCCTCGATACCAAAAGTAGTCCTCACAAGTATCTCACCTTGTATTTGGTCGGATCACCACCTTATCTCGTACGATCTACCGCACAATATCTATCAGGCCAAACTACCGTTAAAAACAAAAAGAGTACGCCAATGGAAGAAAGTAAATTCCGAGACCTTAACCAAAGTCCTGCCCAAATACAAACAGAATTCCACTACCCTTGTTGATGGCACCAACTTGGACTCAAAGTATGATGCAATAATAACCACCCTTGGGCAATCAATCAATGAGCTAGCCCCTGAAAAAATACAAAAAGTCAAAGGTGCAGAGAAAGGAGCCCCCTGGTTCACCGAAGGCTTACGTGTACAAAAAAGGAAACTTCGCTATCTTGAAAGATGTTGGAGGAAATCCAAAATGGATACCGACAGGGAATCATACAGATTACTCTTTCAATCATATAAAAAGCTTATCATATCAGCCAAGAAGGATTATTATGAGACACGCATCAATAACGCTACCAACATCCAGAGAGAGACCTTCCAAATCCTGAAAGAGCTGAGTAAGAAGGAAGAAAAGGCAGATATCCTGATTGGGTGTGATACCTTTCAGGGTTATTTCCTTGAAAAAGTAGCGACTATCCTGTCTGATATTAAGAAGGATAACCCAGTCTCCTATACTGAACCATCGCTTCCTTCACGTCCTCCATCCCCTGTCCTCACCAGTTTCCCCGAAATTGATTCCACCATTCTGAGACAACTTGTATCATCCACCAAATCAGGCTCCCCCGCCGATCCCTGCCCACCTGACATCCTTTGGCTGGCAATACCGATCCTAGAAGACCAAATCTTAGACCTTTTAAACACCTCATTGGCCACTGGAACATTACCATCTACCTTCAAAGAGGCACGTGTCAGACCCCTGATAAAAAAGCCTGGAGCAGATCCAACTAACTTGAAGAACTACAGGCCAATTTCTCAGCTGCCATTTCTGTCAAAGGTACTTGAACAGCATGTACTAAAATCACTGTCATCCTTCCTGGAATCTCAACATCTTCTCCAGGAGCGGCAGGCTGGTTTTCGTGCCCACCATAGCACAGAGCTCGTAATGCTGTCGGTACTAGATGAGCTAAGATGCATGGCTGACGGTAAAAAGCCAAGTGCCCTGATTTTATTAGATCTTTCAGCGGCATTTGATACCGTCAGCCATGCACTCCTCCTGGACAGACTGGCTGGGTTTGGGATAGGAGAGCAAGCCCTTAAATGGCTAACAGCTTTCTTGACAGGAAGGACGCAGAGGATCCAGTTGGCAGACCAGGTCTCAGAGGTGGGCATGTTGGCCTGTGGAGTCCCGCAGGGTTCGGCACTCTCCCTGCTTTTATTCAACATGTACCTACAACCATTGATTGAGTCCCTGGCAAATATGAACTGTAAAGTCTTCAACTATGCCGACGACACTCAGCTGTTGCTGAGTGTCGACAATACACCATCGGCTCAGTCCTTGGCCCAAAGCATTCTACGATTTACAGTGAATTGGATGTCGTCCAATCTGCTGAAAATCAATCCAGATAAGACGGAAGTGCTCGTAGTTTCAACTTCTACTTCCCCCTGGAATGATCTGTTTTGGCCACAAGAATTAGGTCCTACCCCTAAACCGTACCCTTGTGTAAAGAGTCTTGGCATGAAAATTGACCAGGAGCTCTCGATGGTCAACCAAGTATCCACCGTAGTTGGTTCCTGCAGCCACCTGATCAGGCAACTACGTAAACTCGCCCCCTTGCTCTCGAGAAACATGCTGCGAACCATCGTGTCAGCCACCATAGTGTCTAGAATAGACTACGGCAACGCTTTGTACCTCGGCCTTCCAAAGAATTCCATCAACCGTCTTCAGGTTATCCTGAACGATGCAGCACGCCTGATCTTTGGATTGCCGAGGAGGACTCATGCCTCCCCTCTGCTCTATAGGCTACACTGGCTGCCGATAGCGCAGAGAGTTGAATTTAAGAGCATGTGTATCTGTCACAAAGCAGTCCACGGACAGGCGCCAGCCTATATAAAAGAAAGGCTCAAGTTATACGAACCAAAGCGCGCCCTGCGATCGTCCGGATCTTTTCTGTTATCCTGTCCACGCTTCAAGTTAACAACAAAAGGAGGCAGATCTTTTTCAGTTCAGGCCCCTGCCATCTGGAATAAGTTACCGGAGGCGCTTCGCAGAGAACCTAACCTCCTTCAGTTTAGGAAGTCCCTGAAAACCTTACTTTTCAGGGACGCTTTTCCATCCCAATAGTCGGCTACTAGATCAGACACTTTCATACTCTTATCCCATCTTTGTTGCTGTACTTGGTCAGTAGCGCTTTGAGACCTGTCGGTGAGTTGGCGCGATACAAAACACAGTTACAGTTACAACTGGAGATACAGTAAGGCTGGGCGGCACTGGTACCATGTCCCGCTATTTTTCAGAAAAGGTTTGATCCATCGGGCTCTCTCTTTACAATAAAATCTACAAAAGCAAATCACATGAAGGGTTGATTGTTCGGCCAGCCCATCACAGGGGCACTTACAAAGCATTTTAGCCCAATCGTTGGTTTTGGGAAATGAAACAAGGCGAAAGAAAATATCAAATCTAAACCTTGTGAGTAAAAACCTGTTGAATCCCTTGGTACACCAATTCAAGTAGGGTTGCATGTTAACAGATACTAGCGACATTTGATGCCGCACGACCGATCCCTTATTGAGCTCGACCCCGAGCCGCTGGGATTCCAGATGGAACCAACAGTTATTCTTTAGATCTTTCCTCGTGATCTTACATAACCCCTCTGGTGCAGTAAAGAACTCAGCATTCCCCATATCTTGGCAAAACTTTTAGACATAGGTTAGCCAAGCTATTTTGTTTGATTTGTCCAGTGCCATAACATCACGAATAATCTCTCTGTTCAGCTCCAGATCAACTGCAGTCCAAACCCTGTGCCAGAGTAACAGTGGTTGAATCGCTATCAGATCACTGATATGACGAACACCCAGCTCAGCGTGACAGTTATACACAGATAGACTAGAAGGTACAGCTAAACTGAACCTAAGAAAAGCATTTTCTACTATTTGAATTTCCCTCGTATCTTGGATGCCCCAAACACCAGCACCGTATATGGCTGTACTAACACATTTGGCCAAATAAATTTTAAGTAAAATTTCGGGGGGTCTTTTACCCATCTTACGTGAAAAAGACATAAGTGCCTCAATCGCTTTTTTAAAGGACAAGGTCCTGCTCCTAATAGCCGGACCCCAATGCCCCCCACCATCAAGAACAACTCCTAAATATGAAAAGGATTTAGTTGCCTGCACTTTCTCCCTACATGCAAATAACTTGCAAGTTTTGGTTTTGCCCCTGGCGCACGTCATCACGAAGGTTTTTTTAACATTCAGTTTCAGGCCCCTAGAGTCCATGAAATTAATATAGGCGTGTAGGGCTGTCTGCAGACCTCTCTCTGTCCTAGCCATGATGACGGCATCATCCGCATATAATAGGGATACCACTTGTTTAAAATTAATTCTGGGTGAATCAATAACTTTGGACACCAAAACATCCTCTAAATCATTAGTATATAAGTTAAAAAGGAGAGGCGCGAGAACGCACCCTTGCCTCACTCCACGCTTCACGTGGAAGGGCTTGGTGCACTCTCCCCCGGTTCCAAATCTCACCCTGGCCCTTGCCCCTGCGTAGAGTTGCCTTAAGAATAAAATGATGGCCTCCTCCACATTGAGATCTTCTAACACCTTTCACAGGCGCTCGTGCTTAACACAGTCAGAAGCAGCACTCAGGTCAACGAATGCTGCATAAAGTTTGCCCTCCTTAGCCTGAACATATTTCCCTTGAAGAAGTGTAAAGTTCAGGACCTGTTCAATGGTGCCCTTCCCCTCGCGAAAGCCGTACTGGACCGGGGACAACACTCCTGCTTCTTCTACCCAAGATAGTAGCCGTTTCAGGACAACCCTCCCCGTTATCTTCATGAAAGAGTCAAGAAGGGAGATAGGGCGATAACAAGAGGGGCTCTCCCTATCTCCCTTCTTGAAAATAGGGACAATAATCAAATCAGACCAGGTCTTGGGAAACCCCCGTTCGCAGCTTGCATCCAGTACTCTTTTCAAAATTGGGGACCATAGGTCACCCGAATGTTTAAAAATGTCAATAGGAACCCCATCTAAACCTGGAGCTTTACCCCTCATACTCTGCTCAATAGCAGCGGATACTTCACCAATTGAAATTCCCAAATTGACTTGCCTCCTTGTCCATATCCTCTATATCAGCTAACTTTGAAATCCCCTCCGGGTTGTAGACATCTGAAAAAAAGCCAGAATAGGGCACTATCCTTGGATGGTGCGGCATTGGCCAGATCATTCCAAGCCGCAGCTTTGATGTTGTTCTTACAGTTAAACCGTGCTAAGCGATAAGCTTTCCTGCACATAGCCACCTCTACCGGATCCCTAACCTTATTGTGTAGCGCGGCTTTGAGGCGAGAATGCGCCCTAGAACAGGCAGCATCAAACCAGGAATTAGTAGACGACCTAGAAATATGACCTCTCCCCGGACGGGACAGACTGTCACGAATGGTCCGCGTAATGTCCTCGAAGGCTGACAGGGTATCCTCATTAGAGGTCTCTAAGTCAAGACACCTTTCAATTGAGGCAAGGGATCCCCTAACTATCTTGGTATGCAAAACCTCCGGGTCTATCCGATTCCACTTAATAACATAGCCATTTTGTCTAGGCATATCACAGATTTTTAACCAAGACAGTCTTTCAGTCAGTGAACCATGTTTTGCATGTGGTAAAATAATGGCAAAGGAGAGGGGAAGATGATCACTAAAGCCTACAGAATGAGTGGTGTAGTCCGCAAACCAGGTGGCGTGACTTTCGGAGGCAACAATAAAATCAATAATAGTACCAAGCCCTCTCCCCACAAAAGTTGCACTGAACTCTACACAAGGGGTGCACACCCTGTTAACAAAATCTAGATTAAAAGATGCCAGCATGCCATTCAAAGATTCACCCCCATTCAAGTGGGAGAAGTGTGGGGACGCAACATCCACATCCGCCCTTATGGATCCACAACCCCCCGATCTTGTCCACACAGATTGTGGTTAAAATCCCCCCCACAGACAATTATGCAGTCCCTCCCCCTTCGGGGTTATAATCCCGTGAATGTCATTAATCATAGAAGAGACCAGGTCTGAAACAAGGCGTTTAGGCAGATTGTTGTAAATATTAATCAGAATGATGTCAACCTTGGAGACCAACCGAATTAGTAAAATCTGATAACAGTTTCCCATCTTAATTACCTTAATGTCCTCCACACCCATCAGATTCGAAACATAAATACAGAGTCCACCCATATTCCTCCCACGTTTAGAGTGTAAGGCTGCAGCATGAAAGGTTCTGTACCCATTTAGGTGAACAGGCTCAACGGACCAGGTCTCTTGGAAACACAAAACGCCAAAGGGACTTACAAACTCCAGCCAAGAAGAATCTAACACCCTATCCTTAATCCCTGAAATGTTCCAGAATAAGAACTCGATCTTCCCATGGGTCCTATGCTTGACAGCTGATACATTGTTACTTGATCCATCGGGAAGATCACAGTTCTGCCTTGCACTACAAGGTTCAGGGACTTCAAGATAGTCAGTGCCTAGACTACGGGTAGAAACAGAGCCGGAAACATGGCGCGGCCTGGGATCGGTAGCTGGGTCACTGACATTGCATACTGTAGAAGTAGTATCTATCGGAAGAATAGAATGTAGGCAATAAAGCATACCTCATTGAACATTTTATGGGCAAAATAAATTGGTAAAAATGGTTGCATCTTATCTGAAACAAATCTGCAGTCGATCTAGGATAACCATGGGGAGCGGCGGCGCAATCTAGGCAGAATGGCGGATGTCTAACCAGGGCACAACCGTGTCAATGGAGTTAGCATCACGGCCCCGGCTCCCATGAGGCACACAATGCTGTGAATTCGAGTTTTACCTTTCTTACATTGGACGAAAGGACACCAACTGTAAGTACACGGTTAGGTTTCTGTGATCGAGGGTTGGGTACACCTTAGCGTGTGTACACCGCCCAGGTCACGCACACCTGGCAATTCCTTCTACAGGTTGAAACATGTAGACTTTTTTTAGCACTATTTCTTCACTTTATACGGATACTAGTGGTCAATTAAACTGATACAAGTATCTAAGCAATTTTTTTAACATTGTCCAGTAGCTCCAGAATAAAGTTTTTCCCGCGAGTTATATCTAGACAATTTTGAAATCACTTTTTAACCCGCTCCACTGTCGCAGCACACCCGGATGGCATTCGGCTGTTCGGGTAGGGCCCCAATGGTGAAGCATGTCACCAACTAGGTTGGTGAGTGAGGGGTCTTCTTAAGAAAGGATAATTTCCTTTCTTGTACATCGTCTCCCCACATTTTGAGACCCTGACAGGTCTTGTGGTGGTACTCCTCCTCCTGTTTGTTTACTTGATCTAGTATAACCTCCATCACTAATGAAGAAAGCACACCTTCCCCCAAGGAAGAGGATATACTTGCCACTTTTGAATGCTTTTACTGCAACTTTCACTCTAGAAGCAACCAGACTCCCTACAAGACTTGCCTACAATACCTTAACATGATCCCCATCATGAAAATAGACAACAAATGTGATCAAATCAATTACAGTTGGGAAGGTACCAGAGCCTGACGGCATCCCTGCATCCTTATACCATATGGATCACACGGCTGGAAGATCTTTTCTCCCATTTCATATACAGGAACAGTCACAGGGACCCCTGCAGAAGCCACAATAATAGTCTTCCCTAAGGATGGTAAGGACCCATCTGTTCCCAGGAACTACCACCCAATCTCCCCAATAAACATTGACTGCAAAAATTACATGAAAATCCTCACACTTGGAATGAAACACATCCTCCAAACAATAATACACCTGTCACTTTATGCATTTATTAAAGGAACATTCACTGCAGGAAATATAGGGGTATTTAGCAAGTCATTGAGAAAGGCCAGTATCTGAAACAAAGCTCTTGCCGAAAAGGCTATCAACAAGGTCTGATGGTCTTTTCTACACACTACCATTTCTGTATTAAGTTTCAGTCCAAATCTATCTAGAATGATTCTCACACTATTCAAAGAACCTAAGGCAAACATTATTGTTGAGGGAACCCTTTCAAACAGCTTCAAACGTCAACAAGGCACTAAACAGGGGTACCCCCTTTCCCCACTACTTTTTGAACTCACCATGATACCACTCCTTATAGAAATTAGAGTGAACCCCTTTACCCCAGTATCCCATTCTCTGCTGGCCCACACAAAGTAGCAGCAGGCGCAGATGGCATTCTTCTTTTCACAACTCAGGCTGAGTCTGCCATACCAAACATCATATGAACTATCAAAGAATAAGCCCAAGTCTCAGGTTACACTATTAAAAAGGAAAAATTGAGGTCCTGCCCCTGAATGTCCACTGCAATAGCTCATTTAGCGGGGGCTACAGTTTCAAATGGACTCCAGACAAAATAAAATGCCTAGGCATTTGGTTTAGCCAAAACCTTGAGACTCTATTGACCACAACGAAAAAACAACCCCTTTTGAAATTAAAGCTATACTATATAAATGGTCAACCAGATTCTTCACTTGTTGGACATGTATAGAAACCCTTAAAATGATGATCTTAATATTCATCAATTTCTTAATTAGCATGTCACCTCCCCCCCTGTCGGACACTTTTTTTACCAAAATAGATCTCCTACTTAATGATTTGTTTTGCCAATGCAAACTGCCAAGATGATTCTGTCAGTTTATAGTACCTACCTGCTGTAATAAGAAGGGTGTACATTTGGTTTGGAGGCACAAGGAACTATTTTTGACCAACCTAGCCTTAGGCACAACTATCAAAACTACCCTTAAGTCAATCTTAACCTAATAAAGGGCCAAGATCATCAAGTCTCTTTACCATTGAACTAACAATCAAATGAAGCCCATATTCTGGCAGTCAGGCATGTATAAGACAAAACTGCAACTAAAAAGCCAGGAAAGATGAACTGTGGAGCGTGTTGCTACAACACTCTTTAAGGATACCTCAGTAGCACAGAACCAGCCCATTCAATCCAGTCTGGTGCTGCTCCAACTTCGCTTTTGTTGCTCTTGTGGAATGTTGCAAGCCAGGCAAGGCTATTTTCAGATGAAGATACCTGATCCTTTTTGCTTTGCAAAGACATATAATGTTTACAGAAATCATGGTGTGATGCCCCATTCCTTGTTTAGTGTTTCGCAATTACCACATAAATGCTAGTAATGTAAAGTACAGAGGGGTAGATTCAAGGGCAGCTTGTGCATTGGTGCATCAAACACCCTCAACTACACAGTAAACATTATGGATCTAGTTTTTGTCAACCTGCAGGCACTGCAGCTCATGTGGTAAGGCCCACAAGCTGCTCAAACCAACAAAACAAGGTACTAAAATAAATATTTGCTTCTGCACAGTACTTTAGATTTTTACAGTTTTAGAAATTATATCAAGAATAGAGAGGGATTCAGCAGTTCAACTGCTACGATTACCACATCACCCATTAAGATATCAAAATCTCCGAGCAATTGGAGAAATCAATGACTACCACCATGTAGCCTAAAATAAATTCAGACAAATAAAAATAATGCCTTATTGCATACGGCTCCTCAGTCTGATCCAGACCCTTCTGAGGCAGAGATCCTATCTATGAAACAGCATTACTGCTTGGGCACACATCGCAAAGGTTTTGCCTAGCCCCAAATGCAAGCCGATCACCACTAGACCTCCACCTAGGGGCAAAACACATAAACGTTGGTATACATGAATGCAGACACAACAGAAAAGTTTATAAATAGCAAATTAGGAGATCTAGAAATCTCACCTTTAATTCTGGTCTAGCAAGAGTGGCCAGAACCGTAAGGATATGATACAGCAGGTTTGGAAAGCCCAGAGGGTCCATACAGAGAACGAGTAGTTAGGAATAACCCAAATCTGTGGGTCTGGGGCCTAAGAACATTCTGGCAATTTGTAACCGCCTCAGCACCCAACAATTAAATGAGCTGGGCAACTGGATTACTGAAGAAAGCTAGACTAGTTTCTTTGAAATGTTATAAGTGGATCGCTTAGCCAGATGGCAGTCTCCTTTTGCCTACTCCCTTCCTCCACAACGTTTTGCCCTAGCCTCTTGTGAACATTATTAAGTGTTATAAATCGGATGGCGCTGCGGAACCTCCTCTCCATATATGACACTGACTTTTGCACCTCCAGTCTATTGACACTTCATAGTACTTTCTTTGAATGTCGGATAGTCCTGCATTCTTGGCAAGGCTCCATACTGCACGCAATACATGGAAAATGCACCCGTCATTGGCACCAAACAACAAAATGTTTGTATTGCTGGATGCGGATGTAAAAATACTAACAATATAACTTGAATCTTGACTTGAATTAAATAATCTAATCCCAGTGACACAAACAGCAAGAAATCTGAACAGCAATTTTTCTGATAATACCCTTGCCTTATGTATGCTAATCAACAGTGAAAATCCAAAAATGCAATCTGTTTGTGTGATTTATAGACTATAGCATGGCTTTGAAAAAGAGACACTATAAGACAGAGAAAAAAGTGCCATACTTTGATCGAAGCTAGCAAAATAGAAAATGTCCCCATCACTACTCAGAAAAAAAGACCTGGTAAGAAGAAAACTTGCAACAGATTCAATAAATCTTCTACTGGTTTTAGCCATTCCTTAGTGACGCAGGAATCCAGGACAAGGCCCTTGACTGGATCTGCTCCTTCATCTCCGGCAGAGCGCAGCGGGTCAGACTCCCTCCTTTCCTCTCGGACCCTACACCTAGGGTCCTCCCTCAGCACGATGCTCTTCAAAGTGTACAGGGCTCCACTCGCCCCCATCGTCAGAACCTATGGACTCAACATTGTGTCATAAGCAGATAACACCCAACTCATCCTCTCCTTATACAACAAACCCAACACCGCCAGACACAATTTTCGAGAAGGCATGGAAGCCGTCGCCAAATGGATGAAAAACAGCTACCTACAACTAAACAGCAACAAAACAGAAGTACTCATCATGGGCCCAAACCCCGCCACCTGGAGCTACACCTGGTAGTCCCCCGCCCTCGGAAATCCGCCGAACACCACGGACCACGCACGCAGCCTGGGAATCATCCTGGACTCTTGTGGTATATAAATAAATAATACCGGATCTATTTTTGTCTAGGCATAGCAATAACAGATAGCTCAATAAATAAGAGTCAAGATTCGAGGTAGTAGGAGTTTTGCAGGTTTAATACAGCATAAAGGACAGGAACAGGACAACCTGCATAGGAATAGGATGACAGGGCCCGACAGCTGCCGGGGCAGGATCTGGGATGAGCGCGCTAGCATTTAATAACAATACACACGCATATATAGTAAAACAGTTGCATTACAGTACATATGATAGGCGGAGCAGTGGGTGGAGCAAAGGGTGTGACGCGTAGCAGTCGCGAAAGATAAGGGTGAAAGTAGGTGTAACAGGGCGTATACATAGACATGTGATGCAACGTAACAGAATATGTCATGAAATGGGGCGGAAACAATAGAGGGGGCTACCTAAGGAGCCGGGACCTCTAACCTGGTGGTGCGCGAAAACTGGCAATGACGTGTTACTAGGAGAAGCTGGGGGCCACGAACTCTGTGCTAGGAGCAGAGACTGAAGTCTGGAGAGTCAGGGCGACATGTACCTAAACCCTATCTAGTATCTGATGTTTAGAGAACATGTTGATAGAATCCAAAAGTTATCGGGGTAAAGGCTAACAGACTCTAAGACTGGAGCATGCATTATTCTACATGTAGTGCGTGATGAAGAATATTAAATGACCATTAATACAGTATTTCTCTTACATGGAGCCGTAAAGGCTAGACAATGACGGAAACTATTGATGCGATTCAGTAGCTTTAGGAATGCAGAGAAGGAGGGCTGGACTGATAACTAGAACTCTTGGCAGACTCGTAGGCAGAGCCAGGCTGCGCCGGGCACTGTGAGGCAGGAAGTAAGTGAAGGGTCGAGGATACAGGTGGGGGCTGTATCGCTCCTCAGCGAGGGCTTCAGGAGACAGGAGCTGAATCTCATGTCCGGGCCCTTTTGAGGCTTAGAAACGGGGACTTTTCAATGCATTAACGTGCACACTATGAAACGTGGCAACATAACTTTACATAGGCCTAACATTCGTAGTATTCACGAGAACTGGAAACTGGCATACTAGAGGTGGACACAACTGTAATTGCGTCTTTAATCGAACATGGGGAATACATATGCATATTAATCATGCACACATAACATATGATGGAGGACGCGTAGGGACACAGAACATGGCAGAATTTACTTTTCCACATTCCCTCCTTGTCACTACGTTTTCCATCAGGAAACATCAATATTCATGATACCATCTATCATTTCATACAGTATCATTTGCTCGTCTCGAATTGTCTTGGAACGGGATTTAGAACGGGACTTGGGACTAGGAATACATGATGTAGCACAAATGCCGCAAATCGCAGGGCCACATTGTATACAGAGGCAGCAACTGAATATGATCGCTACTGCAATACCTAGAAAGGACAATACTTTCCATCCCCAGGCGGAAATTATATTCCAGAACCAACCGGACCATGTCCAGGTGCCTGGATCTTGGTGTAACAGATGGGCAATTTTATGGAGTCTGGTTATAGCTGAATAAACAGACGGCGCGTTATTTGGAATGAAAATGCAGCAACTAGATCCGATGACTCTACATGCCCCGCCCCTATCGGCCAGTATGACGTCAAGGACGAGACGATTCTGGAGCACAACAATTCTCATAAAGGATTGCTCTTCGGTTAAGTTACCTAGAGCAGAATTAGTCTCAATCACTACTGCTTCAAGTGTTCTGGTTAATCTACGGATTAGCTTACTATTTACTACAGTACCTAAGTAGGGGAAAACACCTTTATTGATATCTATGTATTGTTCTAGAGCAGTTTCAGTATAATCGACAATCGGGAGGTCTCTCTTGTGTCTAGTATGTACTAGGTGGGAATTCCTATGGTAGTCAGGTGGGGCTAGGAAAACAGGTGGCAGTAGGAAGGCAATGTAACAGGTTCCCTCCCAATCGAGGGGCAGACTAACATATGCGGTCTGACCACAAATAAAATATGAATGACGTGAAGCTTTGAAAATAGATTTCCTACTGTCACTATACTTGACAATAGTAGTACAATCACTATGTCCTACATGTACGGAACCATCATTTCGGACACATAATTCGCCTTTGACTGGTAGTACTGAAATAGCAGGTAAGTCTGGAGTAGTATCAGACTGAACATTCAGGACCATGAAATTTGAAGAATAATTACCTAAATTATAAACTTCATTCTCTAGATCTAATCCGGTTCGGTGGGGAAGACCTTGCTTGTCTGGAAAGCATGTACTGTTAAGAAAAGACATATCTGTTGAGGATGACGTTAACGTGGACCATGCTCCACACGAACCATTATGTGAAAAAGGATAAGGAAAGAGTGGCAGAACTCCCTTCGGTGTCTGAAAAGGGGGGAGTCGACCACATACCCAACAATTAGTGGCATTGCTGGTCTGGTGTGAATAATGTAGCATGCGAACAAAAGAATTGTTACGCATAGCGAGGCGGTAAGAGAGTTCATGAGGGGGCAGATCACTAAACGTGTGCTCTGTTGTAACATTAGAAAACTTATTTACATGAGAAACTGGAAAATACAGATAAAATGCATAACTGGTGCAGGAAATCATAATGCTGAGAAACAAAACGAAACTTAGAAAAACGATACATCGGATTGAGTTTTGACTAACTCTCTCACTATGGGGGTCTATTTTATACATGTCAGAAACAGTCTAACCGTTTCACCTAGGGGAGGACTTAGACAATCAAACTGGCTGACTTATTTTACTAGACCGGAGTTTCAACTTATACTCCTGCTGCGGAGTTTTCTCTAACGGGGAGGGTGCAGTATCATTGTTCTTTGCGGGACAGTCCTTGAGAATAGTACTTTGGCAGTCTTTCAAATCCTGGGAAATGTTCTTTGAAACGGGTTTCAATCCATAAAACTTCTTGATGTGCGAAAGATGCACCCAGCCTTTGCGTCCCTCCAACTTCACGGCTGTACGGGTGGCGAGGAGGACCTGTCGGGGCTCCTTCCAGCGAGGCTCCAGCGGACTTGAGCGGTCAAAATTGCGCACTAGGACCATGGATCCGGGAACGATTTCATGTGGTGCCACCTCGGTATTGTCTGGAAATGCGGCGGCAACCTGTGAACGACAAGAGTTGAGGGCAGACATCAAGGAAGCTAGGTAATCTGTCAGCATATTACTTGAAACATCGGTAATACTTCGAGGTCTGGGTGTACCCCACATGTTAGGGGGGCGGCCGAATACGACCTCGTACGGGGACAGACCTGATCTAGAATGTGCGACCATGCGCATATAGAACAAAGCGACTGGCAGAGCTACTAGCCAGTCCACACCTTTCTCTTTACATACTTTGGCGATGCGGATTTTCAGGGTCTGGTTATGTCTCTCTACGAGACCTGCTGCTTCAGGATGGCGTACACAATGGAACTTCCACTGGTACCCTAACAAAAGGGAAACGTGTTTCATCAACTCGGATGAGAATGGCTGGCCGTTATCAGAATATACGACCCTAGGGAGTCCATAACGGGGGAAGAACTCACAAACCAACTGCTTGGCAGTGGTCGCGGCTGTGTAATCTGGGACTGGATATGCTTCTGTCCACCTGGACAAAGCGCATACAACTACGAGTACATACTTGAAACCTCGACATCACTCCATCTGAATATAATCCATCTGGAGGACTTCAAAAGGGTGGTCAGGAGGCTGGAATCCCCCTTGTTCCACCGGGACACTTTTACCTGGATTAAACTGACAACATATCATACAGGTACGGACTTTCTGCTTGGCTGCAGCTCGTAAATGCTTGTTGAACCAAAGGTTCTGAATACTGTCTAACATTGCTTTTTCTCCTAAATGTGCTGGACTATGTGCGGTATTAATAATGACTTGAACCATAGAGTCGGGGAGAAACCATGTGGCTCTACCCTTCGTCACCCATCCTTGATCTGTCTGGACCCCTCCTTGTTCGGACCATTTCTTGATTTCTTCGGGAGTAGCATGTAACTGGATATCTATGACATCTTGAGTAGGGTCCTTAACTGTCATACATGTAGTCGGATCTGGAGTGTGTGTCATGTTAACTGGAATGTCTGGAGTCTGTGCTGTGAGCTTGGCTGTGCGATCTGCTAGATCGTTACCTTGAGAAATAATGTCAGTAACTTTCGTATGTGCCTTGCATTTCATGATAGCAATGGATGTCGGTAAGTGTATTGCATCTAACAGAGCTTGAATAAGGAGACCATGCTGAATCTTGGTTCCATGAGAAGTCATGAAACCTCTCTCCTGCCAGAGCACTCCAAAGTCGTGTACAACTCCAAATGCGTAGCGTGAATCTGTGTAAACATTAACTTTCAGGTTCTTGGCGTGTATGCAGGCTTGTGTCAGAGCAACTAGCTCTGCTGCTTGAGCGGACAGAGTATCGATGCGGTGTGTCTCTATAACTTCGGTGTCAGTAGTCACTGCATACGCGGCGACTAGTTCTCCTGTACTTGTTCTCATACATGAACCATCCACATAAAGTGTCAGGTCGGAATCTGGTAATGGAATATCTGTCAGATTTTGTCTTGGCTTAGTCGTAATGTTAACTACTTCCACACAGTCATGTGTGGCCGGATTTGAAGTAACTGATGGTAACAGTGTAGCAGGATTTAGAACGTTGCAGCGTCTGATTTCTATGTGTGGCTGGAACAGTGTCAATTCATAACCTGTTAAACGTGCAATTGTCAAGTGCTGAGTTTGTGTTCGGTTTAAAAGAACTTCCACGGAGTGTGGAACTTGTACTGTCAGAGAGTGTCCTAATACTATGGGATCACTTTGTCTGATAGCTAGTGCTGTAGCTGCAACTGACTTGAGGCACGCAGGCAGAGCCTGGGCTACAGGATCTAATGTGCTCGAAAAATAAGCACATGGCTTGTATTGTCCTGCTTGATCTTGTGTGAGAACAGATAATGCTGTACCTTCACGTTCAGTGACGAAAAGTGTAAAAGGCTTACTGTAGTTCGGTGTAGCTAGAACTGGAGCTTGACATAAGGCTTTCTTTAATTCATTAAAAGCAAGGGTATGTTCAGATGTCCAAGGGAGAACAGTCGATACGGCTGCCTCCTGTGTCGTTAACTGTATCAGTGGCTTGGCTAAAAATGCATACTGAGGAATCCATTGTCTGCAATAAGAAGTAAGGCCGATAAAAGCACGTACCTCCTTCTGGGTCTTGGGCTGAGGAAGACTCGCTATTAACTGAATACGGTCTGGTGTCAACTGCCTACCCCTCTTGGACAGTAAGTGTCCTAAGTAGACCACTTGCTGGACACAGAATTGAAGCTTCGAAGGGGACACCTTGTGCCCCATCTCGGCTAGGAAATACAGAACCGTCAGTGATGCTTGCTCGCAGTCACGTTCAGAACGGGCTGTGATCAGTAGATCATCGACATACTGGAGCAGGGCAGTGTCAGTTGGCATGTGAACATTATCAAGTTGTCTCTTAAGTGCTTGACTGTAAATACTAGGACTTTCTGTGAAACCTTGAGGAGCTCGTGTGAACATATAGCTCCTTCCATTTAAACAAAATCCGAAAAGAAACTGGCTGTCTGGATGAATGGGGACACTGAAAAATGCATTTTTAAGGTCGATTACAGTAAAGAACGTGGCTTCGGAATCAATGGCTGTCAAAAGGGAAGAGATATCTGGAACAACTGGGTACTGAGGAATAATACATTTATTAAGTTCTCGTAGGTCAATCACTAATCGATATACTGGGGGTGCATTTGGATCAGTACGTTTCATGACTGGAATTATCGGAGAATTGCATACATTGGAGTCAGTGTCTACAACTACTCCTTGAGCGATGAGCTCGTCAATAATTTTGGATAAGGCTGCTACAGCCTCAGGTGGCAATCTGTACTGTCTGATTCGTGGTAACACTACACCTGGCTTGAGAGTCACACGATGGGGTGTGATTTGCATGTAACCTACATCAGTTGGACCTTGCGCCCATAAATGCTGCGGAACATTAGACAATCTGGGATCAAAATCTCGTAATACATAGTGACCCTTAAAGTCACGTAGGAACAATCGTATTCCCTCTGGGGAGCAGCATATAACTGCACCTAACTCTTTCAGTGTTTTAATGCCTAATAGATTTTCTGGACATGACTTAGTAAGTAACAGGTCAGTAGTACGGGACAATGGACCTACTTCTAGGGTAACTGGCTTTGATATTTCATTTACAATGGGTTTTCCTGAAAATCCAAGGGAAACATTTCTTGAGCCTGAGAGCGGAGCCCCTGGAACTTCGGCGTGGCTGATGGTGGTCCTACTTGCCCCTGTATCAATCAGAAACTTTCTATCTTTCCCTAATACTTGACTGTGAACATAGGGACCTTCTTGATCTACAGGTATCTCGATGAGAGGCAAGCCTACCTCCCTCTCTAGGCTGTTTCATGAATACTGTTAATACTCTGGATACTCAGACTGTGCATACTGGTACATCTGCTGTGTAACATGCTGTGTTGCAGCGATAGGCTGCGGTGCGGTAACTGTCTGTGGTGCATTCTGTGGCTGAGGAGTCTGTGAGACTTGCTCTTGTCTAGGCGGACGTGGTCTTTCTTTAGTCTTACCGGTAGCTATGTTGTGTTTCAGAACTGCACACTCGTTTATAAAATGACCTGGCTGTTTACAATAATTGCAATTCCCTTTAACGGGAGCTGCAGGATGATTGGCTTGATTCGAACCCCTCTTCTGACTGTCTTGAGGAACAGATTGTGCAACTAGTACTTTCATTTTCGTGTCTTTCATACGCTTTCTTGTTCTTCTCTGATTCTATTCTGGTGGTATTGGAGCATCTGTAACATCTGGGACGGGGTATTAGCTTGCCAGGTACTTTCGACCTTCAAAACTCGATTTTTAACTTGAGGACTTGAATTCTCGACTAATTTAGTAACAAAAAGATGAGGGTATGACTCACTACTGGTCTTGAGGCCACTGTTGATGCTAAAGCATCTCTCAAATCTAGAATAAAAATCACTAATGTCTTCGTCTTGTTTCTGTTTACAGGCTGAGATGGCATCCCAGTCTTCCTTTTTAGTTGTTAGTAATCTGGGTAAAACTTGAATCAATAATTCAGGTAATTCTTTACATTTCGCTCCAAGACCGGTACCTGGTACTCGTGCCTTATCTTCAGCTTCTAGAACTGCCCAATCGATCTTTTTCTCTCCCACCTCCCATTCTTTTTCCTTGAGCTTTTCATACACCCCTGCGGGCAACAGAACTTTTAACATTTTAATTATATCTGGATACGTGTATTCTCCCATACGGAGCATGTCTTTTAATTCTCTATGGAACCCTGCTGGATCTTTATCATGACAGGGAATTAATTTTTTCATCTCTAAGAGTTCCATCTTTGTGATCGGGGTGTAAACAAACACTCGTTCTAGGTCGCCACCCGTTCCTCTAACTGGGTGGACTTCTCGTAACGGATTCTGTCTTTCTATGTAAAATGGTTTACTCTCTGGGGGTGAGACATGAACAAAATGCGGGTTCAAAAACGTTCTATGTTTGTGGCGCTGTTCTAGAATGACACTAATTAAATCGGTACCTAGACCTTTCCATCTATACTGGAGTAGCTCGTTCAGGATATCATGTAACGGACCTGGATCAGAATGTTGACCCTCATACGGAGTAATGAGGTGCTGGATCATATACATACCCACCAGTCGCTGCTCGGCTGGGGGCAGTTTCAGAAACATTTGTGCCACTATTTCGTCTGGAAAAGTGGTAGAATCAGTAGTCCATCGGACTGCTGATCGGGCTAGTTCTTGTTCATGCATGGTACTTAATTCACTGTAACCGATTCGTGATTTCAGAATGTGATCGGTAGCTTGAAATACTTGTTCTAGAGAACCTTGTTCTGGTGCTAGATGATGAAGAACTGACTTGTGTTCTAGGCATAAATGGCGATCTGGAAATCTAGATTTTCCTACATACGCTATTCTGGCGGGATTCTCGTCGTCTACCTCTTCAGTATCAGAGTTACTTTCTTTCTCGCTTACTTGTGCTGCTTTACGTTGTTCGTGTAACCTTATTATTTCTTTACGGATTTTCTTGTACATACTCTCCATACCACTGATGGTCTTGTGCTTACCCTCGGCTATATTATCACTCCACCTTGTCAGGATTCTCATTTCGGCTTGATCTTTGGACGGGTAATCTTGTTCTCTTATTAAACAATTAATCAGACACTTTAGTATCATGAGCTGGATCTCAGCTTTCCTTTGAGACATGGCTTCGCCAATGCTTTCTGGATCATCCCCTGTACGGATGAAACGATATATTCTGTCTAGATCTTCTTTCATATTCGGTAGGGTGACTAGATACTCGGTCACCTTTCTTACGCGCAATGAATATAAAACCATATTATCCTCGCCTGGGACTGGATCATAGCCGCATTCGGTAAGGGCTTTCCTTATTTCTGCAACAGACTGATGTCTGGGCGTACGCTGTGACGCTTGAGCATGTAATTCGACTGACGTTAAACGCTTGTGTGGCGGCGGGGTTCCTGGAGGACCTCCTCCTGCGGCCCCTAAACTAGAATCATCGACTGATGCTCTTCGTACTAGCGCGGCGGGAAATTGAAATGTGGGCTGAACTTGTATGGCGGGCTGAACCTGGGGGACCGTAGCAGGTACTCCGGTGTCTGGAGGAGCGGGAAGTGCCTGATTTACAGGGACTGGCGGAGCGGGAACAGGATTTGCATATTCTGGGACTGTGTCGTCCAAATAGGACGAAATGAAAATATCAGCTGCGGTCGGTTTGTGACGTAGCTTGGTCGGAACTAATGATGGCGGATAATTACTGGATGCCTCCGGGGTCGCTTTTGGCAAGCCCTCGGCAAGAAGAGGGTACATACCCTTAATAAGGGCATTCCTCTGTCTGTCTGATTGTTCAGTTTTAACTCGTTCAGCTATCTCGATTAATTCCCTTTCTTGGGCTCGTTCTAAGGATTCTCTACTTAATTCTGACTTTCTGATTTCTTTTTCGGCTCTTTTATGAGATTCTTTGCGCCATAACTCGATGGCATCTTTCTGTGACTGTCTGGCTTTCTTTTTCCATAATGCCTCTTCTACTCTCATGATGCACTCGGCATCCCACGTACCTGATACGGGCCATCTATACTTTTCTTCCAACTCTTTGGTATACTCTACCCATAAATCTAGATATAATATGGCACTTATGCCATGCTTCTGATACATGAAATGACCTGGACTGTCCCTAGGCGGGACTGGAACTGCTGCTTCCAGCAGACCCTTTCTAGTTCTTAACTGACGTAACTTAGAAAACAAGGGCATGACTGAGCTGTAACTGAGACACAATACGTAATTTACACAATAAACACGATAATTACTTCACACTCATACCACGACATTAAAATACATGAAGGACATTTAGAATAACAGTTCGAACAGAATGCTACCTGGAATACTGAGGACAGAACACATGAATTTTCTCGAGAACAGAACTGACTAGAACAGAAACTAGTTGCACTGCTGAAACAGTACGAAACTCACCGGTCTCCTAAAGAGACACGTCAGGACCCGCATCCACCGAAGTGGACACTTCGTTTGTGGGTCTGTGTACCACCAACCCACGGACCAGAGTCAATTAGATTGACCCTGTCTAGATACTACCCCAGTAACGGTACTCACCGGGCAGCAAGAACGGAAGGCCTCGGACTGGACTGGACTGCTAGGACGACGGACGACGAACTTCGGACTTCAGTTACGGGTGGGCCTCCGGATACCTCGGACCTTGGACTCTCGGCTTGGGCTCTGGTCGGGACTCGCCGCGTTCCTCCACCGCCTCGTCTGGATGCTGGACCGCCTCCTCCATCTCCTCCGTGGGCCTGAGGGATACTTGAAGCAGAAATATCTGCACGTGCACGGTATGGTTCCGTCACGGCTGCAGAGGGTCAGGGGGCCGGCGTGGCTTCACCGGCGCGTGGGGAAAGGGCAAGTCCCTGTTCGGGCGCCATTATGTGGTATATAAATAAATAATACCAGATCTATTTTTGTCTAGGCATAGCAATAACAGATAGCTCAATAAATAAGAGTCAAGATTCGAGGTAGTAGGAGTTTTGCAGGTTTAATACAGCATAAAGGACAGGAACAGGACAACCTGCATAGGAATAGGATGACAGGGCCCGACAGCTGCCGGGGCAGGATCTGGGATGAGCGCGCTAGCATTTAATAACAATACACACGCATATATAGTAAAACAGTTGCATTACAGTACATATGATAGGCGGAGCAGTGGGTGGAGCAAAGGGTGTGACGCGTAGCAGTCGCGAAAGATAAGGGTGAAAGTAGGTGTAACAGGGCGTATACATAGACATGTGATGCAACGTAACAGAATATGTCATGAAATGGGGCGGAAACAATAGAGGGGGCTACCTAAGGAGCCGGGACCTCTAACCTGGTGGTGCGCGAAAACTGGCAATGACGTGTTACTAGGAGAAGCTGGGGGCCACGAACTCTGTGCTAGGAGCAGAGACTGAAGTCTGGAGAGTCAGGGCGACATGTACCTAAACCCTATCTAGTATCTGATGTTTAGAGAACATGTTGATAGAATCCAAAAGTTATCGGGGTAAAGGCTAACAGACTCTAAGACTGGAGCATGCATTATTCTACATGTAGTGCGTGATGAAGAATATTAAATGACCATTAATACAGTATTTCTCTTACATGGAGCCGTAAAGGCTAGACAATGACGGAAACTATTGATGCGATTCAGTAGCTTTAGGAATGCAGAGAAGGAGGGCTGGACTGATAACTAGAACTCTTGGCAGACTCGTAGGCAGAGCCAGGCTGCGCCGGGCACTGTGAGGCAGGAAGTAAGTGAAGGGTCGAGGATACAGGTGGGGGCTGTATCGCTCCTCAGCGAGGGCTTCAGGAGACAGGAGCTGAATCTCATGTCCGGGCCCTTTTGAGGCCTAGAAACGGGGACTTTTCAATGCATTAACGTGCACACTATGAAACGTGGCAACATAACTTTACATAGGCCTAACATTCGTAGTATTCACGAGAACTGGAAACTGGCATACTAGAGGTGGACACAACTGTAATTGCGTCTTTAATCGAACATGGGGAATACATATGCATATTAATCATGCACACATAACATATGATGGAGGACGCGTAGGGACACAGAACATGGCAGAATTTACTTTTCCACACTCTGAGCTCAAAATAGACTGCCAGATCAACTCTGTCTCGTATTCCTGCTTCCACACCCTCCGTCTCCTTCGTAAGATCTTCAAATGGATCCCCATCGAACACTGAAAGACGGTCACTCATGCCCTGGTCACCAGGAGACTCGGCTACAGCAACGCACTCTATGCCAGAATAAACAAAAACCTCAGCCGCAAGCTACAGAACATCCAGAAAGCCGCTGCAAGACTGGTCCTCAACCTGCCAAAACACTGCCACATCACCCAGCATCTGCACACACTCCACTGGCTCCCCGTCGAGGTGAGAATCACCTTCAAGATACTCACCCACACACACATGGCCCTCCACGGCACCAGACCAGCATACCTGAACAGCCAACTCAAATTCCACGCACCCCAAAGGACCCTACGATCAGTCCAGTTCTCCTACGACGTGGTCCCAACCACCAGAAAGACCAGATCGGGAGGGCGCTCCTTCTCCTTCCACGTGGCCAAAGCATGGATCACCCTTCTGTTCCACCTCAGACAGACACAATCGCCATCATTGCTAGAAACCTCAAACCTGGCTCTTTGACAGATCCCCTCCTTGATCGAATGGAACCTTCCCCGTCCCCTAACCTAGAGTTGTTGCACTTTAACAAACCCATGATTGATTAATGAAGCACAGCAATGATGACGAAGTCATGCGTAGCACTTGGTGTTGCAGCAACCATAAACCTTGTCAGGGTGAACCACAACAACCACAACATTAACCTGTTCTTAACCCTCCTGTAGCTTGGCACGCAAGCTGCTAGGCTGAACATAGAGGCAAGATTTTCAGTATTTATTTAGCAGTTAAACAGTTATAAAGTTAAGACACAGCATAAGATAAACCCCATACTAATTTAGAAAGATTGAGTAAAATGTAATAAATTATTTTACAACAAAACAATAAATATCCAATCAGTAGAACCAGAGGTATGCAATTTCATATATTTAAATTAGTACTGCACCAAAAAGCTCAAAGCCACTCCTGGTTATCTTGTCTTGCTACATTGGGGTAAAGTCATAAGTTCAGGCAGACAGGGATGGAGTGTGGGCTGAATACAGAGGTCAGGTTAGTCCTGCTGAAAAAGCTTGCTTCTCAAAGACCACCACGTTGAGTCCAGTTCACCATGGAGGAGGCCACAAGAAGTAGGGAGAGTTTTGTGAATAGTCATCACTGTAGTGTGAAGAGCCACCCAGGCATCACGGGAGGTCTTCTCTGTAGGACAAAGATCATTACAGGCATTGCAGACAGTCATTGCTAGAGCTTCGCTCTAGCACAAAGTGCAGCACTGATGTCACCAGTCATCGTTGTACTGCAAATAGTCGGGTTCACCATAGCTTTATCTTGGTGGTCAGAGTAGGAGGCATGATTTTGGTGTGAACGGGCCAGTTCACGGTCATGAAGAGCCCCAAACTTCAATAGTTCTCCTTTTCTTCCAGGAGGACTCAAATGATGCCAAACCAAGGGGCCCGGGCCTGGGAGGCACCTCTTGGGGATCAGGAACTACCTTCAGCAGAGGCCAGAGGGGCTCAGGAAGGTCCTGTTGTAGGACCAGACAGGTTCAATGCTGGAGGTCTCCTGGACAGGTGCAGGGAGGCCTCTGAGCTTGTTATGTTCCAATAGTTCTGAACATGTGGTCAGTCAGCTGACCTTTGGAATAGCTTCAGGTAGCCTGAGAATAAGGGAACAGGCCCAGCATTCCATCTCAGATAGCAGGGCATGCCTCCAGCAGCAGGACAGTCCTCTGGCTGCAGGGCAGTTCTTCTTTATTTCCAATATGTTATTATTTAAGAGTTTTATATAGTGCATCTTCACCGCAAGTAGTATTTGAGCTGTTTACAGTAAGCCTAAATGAAAATATTACCACAGTAGATAAAAGCCTATAAAGAAGGGTAGAATAACATGGTAGCAGCCATTTTAAAGTAAAGAATATTTTGATACTGTTAGAAAATTCTAATAATTGGGCCTTGAACTCTAAGTACAGTGTCTCATGTCAGAAGACAGCCAAGGTACAGTAGCATCCTTTCCAAAAGCAAGATTATGAAATAGTCACTAACTAGGAAAGATGGGTACATAAAATGTGTTGTTGATTTACATGTTCTGGAGAGTAAATTAATTCAGGTAAAAGTGGGAGAGGTGTGTTCTTAAGGGTTGGCAAATGATGAGAAGGAAGGGTTTGGTTATAGCATTAGGGGGAGAGAGTTCTAAGCTGGGTTTGCAGCATGCGAGATGTAATGATTCTGTGCATGGGCTTTGAGAGGAGGTCATTTAGATTGTATGAAATGTCAAATTTTGACGTCGCTGTGGCTGCATGGGATAATGATGAGGTTGCCTAGGTATGAGGGTTCCTTCAGTTGTAAGGATCACAAGTGAGGGAGCCTAATCAGATATTGGTTCATTTTAGTAATGGTAATCAATGTAGGTCACATAGTATTGGTGTGGTATTGTTGATTGGTTCACAGTCTTTGGTAGGTCTAGCTGTGAAGTGTAGTATTACTTTGAGCAGTTCAAGTGAGGATTGGTGAGCACCCCCTAAGATGGCATCTCTGAAGTCAGATCTTAATAGGATAAGACCTTACACCAATGAAGTTCTTCATTTTCTGAGTAAGTGGAGAAAGACATTGAGAAAACACTTAGCTAATCGATTAATATATGTCATGCAGGTGATGTTTGGGTATAGAGTACAGACTATGGATTTTACAGAAGAAGAAAGTGATAGTGAAAAGCCTTCTGTTGTCAATTTGTTTAATTGAGAATATTTTATTTGGTACTTGTGTTTGGGGAAATAAATCAGACATTGTTTGGTGTGAGTTAAGCATAAGGAAATGTTCTGACATCGATGAATGGAGTTTATGTAGACATGACCGGAGATTGGGGATGTTTTTCCAGAGCATAAAGATGAATGGAGATGAGGCTATCTTCAATCATCAAGTACAGAGGTTTTAAATAAAGGCTGAACAAAGCAGGGGCTATGTACAAACCTTGAAGGACATTATAGAACACTGCAATCATTCCTGAAACTAAGTTCTCCATCTTCGCCGCTTTAAAGAGATTGCGTACTTTTACTGCTGTGTTCGAGAGATCAGGATCAATGGACAGAATTTGAACTGAGTGGACCTAGCCAGTCTATGTGAGGTTCTGCCAGCTAGAAAATGTTACCTTCTGATTAAAAGATTTAAAGGAGTTGATCCAAGGCCATGTCCAAAATGGGTTTCACAGCTTCAAATTAGATCAATGTGACCTTTTTGAGACAATAACACAAAAAAAAGAAAAGGCTTCAAGCGGAAGAATCTGCCTTCAAAGACCAGGTCTATATCGTTAATGGAAGCATGTCACAGTCTAAATATGGTTCCACCGCCTTTGATCAGTTTGGTAGAAGCTTAGAGTGAGAAGTTTTTATAGGGTAAAACGCTATGAGTGACACTGTGCACTGCTGGAGGCCAAAGAAGGTGTAGATTACTCTAATAAGGTCTGAACTTTCTTCCAGCCATAATAGTTAAGTTGCGCAAATCAAATTGTGCAGGTCAGGCTTTATGAATTTTTGATTTTAATAGTAGCACATCACTTTTTCTTAGTACCAGTGCACTTACAACAACTTCCAAACCTTTATTGATCCTGACGGCAACAGCTCAATGACTCATATGAGCTCTTCTGTTGGACAATCCAAAAGAATATTTGAGCTGAACTGGTGACTCCTTAGTTCCCTTATGGCTTGAGGTACCATGTACTTCAGCCAGAAAGCACTGTATCTTTAGAGCTCTAACAAACTTGGTGTCAACACATGAAAGTCTTAGGATTCATTTGACAGACCAAATATCCCATTATTGTCCTAGACAATATCAGAGTCTGGCTTGGTGGAGATTCCAAGCTAAAAAACACACCATTATGTGATGTATGGGGACTGGTCTTCCTTAGCCTCATGTAGTGAAAGTCAAAATTGGCCACCAGCAGAATTCAAGGATTACTGTTCCCTGATCATTGCAAAAACACTACAAACAATCCTCTGGCCAGCCAATAATATAAGTTCAGATTAAGCAAATATATAGAGGAGCTTATCAGTATTGTTCTGTTTATTCATTTGAATCTACTTGCAACCCTACATAGAAACTGAAGTGTAGGCTGACTGGGGTATGAGACCTAGACAAGCAACAACCACAGTCCTAGTCACGATAAAAAGTAGGCAACCCTAAATTAACCTGGCTTGCCCTCTGGTAGCTTGGCAAAGAGTGGTTAACCTTAACTTTAGAAGCAATGCCTAAAGTATTTGTTTAACTTTTCAAAAAGTAAATAAGTGAAAATACCACACAAAAAGATTCCACACCAGGTTATAAAAATAGAACTTAATTTAATAAATACAACAAGACCAAAATACCAACAATCCAATAGGTAGAAGTCAAGATACTGAATTTCAAGGTTTTTATGTAAAAATAGCACCCAGAAACAAAATGCACTATTCAAGATATCTGTGTGCATCAGACCGGGACAAAGTCAAAAGTTCAGACCGACGTGATAAAGGGTCTACTAAATACAGGGACTCAGTGAGACCCCCTAAACAAAAGTGCCTTAATCATGGGTGCTTTGGTGTTGAAAATGTGTTGGTGCCAATCCACACAGCGGTGGCTAGGCGCTGGTCCTGATCCGTGCAGCAGTGGTGACTCCGTTGGGCGGTGAGCTGCATTGCAGAGGTTCATCGTTATCATTATGGCTGCCGCCGACTGAGATGTGAGAACCTTGCACCGGGAAGAGCGAAGGTCATTGGTAGTTCCGAGGGCGATGCATTGGGTCCGATTTGAGCGGAGGCGGGGATGCTTCAGTTCGACAGCATGTTGCGTCAATTGTACTGGAACAAGCACCATAGGTCCCCTTCCAAGAGTCCGAGACTGGGGTGGTCCCATTTGACAGGGCATACTCACAGACGGCAGAGTCCAGGTGCAGTGGCAGGGTGGTAGGAAGTCTTTTATGTCCCTGAGACTTCAGATCAGAAATCCAACCAGCTAGCCATAGGAGTCACTCTACGTTCAAATGATGCAAGTCCAGTCCTTCACACCCATGCGGGGGAACTGCAGGCAGCAGAGCATCACAGCAAGGCAGATGTCCAGCAAAACAGCAGTCTAGCAGCAAAGAAATCCTTCTTTATGGCAGAGACTTCACAGGTCCAGATGTGTATTGAAGGGGTGGTGTCAGTGGTCCAGTACTTATACCCAGCTGTTCCTTTGAAGTGGGGGGATTTCAAAGACATACCTTGAAGGGCACAGAAGACCTCCCTTCTGTCTCTGGCTCCAGACTCACTACAGGGGGGTATGTAGCCCTTTATGTGAGGACAGGTCACAGCCTATTCAAGTGTGAGTGAATCTTAAGTCCATCTCATCCCCCCATCCTCCTAGGATGACCCATCAAGTCAAGCCTAAGCTTCCATTGTGTGTGGCTGGCTGTTTAGGGGGAGTACAGAGAACACAGATGTTATCCACCCCATACAAGTGATCAGAGACAGGCAGCAGGAAACAAATGGCTAAATTAAGAAAATTCCATCTTTCTCAAAGTAGCATTTTCAGAATCGTTTTTTAAGATCCGACTTCACCATAATTTAAGATATTAAATTAGGATTCAACACTAGACTTGTGGGGTCTTATCTCTTCCAAATTAGAAATTACACTTATGAAATGTAATAAACTAATATAAATGCCATTCTTTGGGAGAGATAGGTCTTCCGGTAGTGAAAATATTCTTCAGGACTTTTTCACTATCAGGACATGTAAAACTTAAAAGTACATGTCCTGTCTTTTAAATACATTGCACGCTGCCCTCTGTGTTGTCCAGGGCATACCTTACAGGTGAATTATATGTATAAAGAGGGAAGGTTTGAGCCTGGAAAAAGGTTATTTTGCCAGGTCGACATGGCAGGGTAAACGGTGCACACAGGCTCGGCAATGGCAGGCCTCAGACATGGTTAAAGGGCTACTGAAGTGGGTGGCACAATCAGTGCTGCACGCCACTAGTAGCATTTAATTTACAGGTCCTGTGTACAGGGAGTATCCGTTTACTAGGGAATCATAAGTAAATTAAATCTGCCAATTGGGTAAAGCCAATGTTACCATGTTTTAGGGACACAGAGCATGCACTTAAGCACTGGTTGGCAGTGGTAAAGTGCTCAGAGTTCTAAGGCCAAACAAACAAGGGCAGAAATAATGGAGGAGGAAGGAAAAAAGTTTGAGGGTGACCTTGCAAAAAGTGTCATTTCCAACACTTTGAGCCCGATTCACAGAACTAACTTACTACAAAATCCTAAGCGTACTACCATTTTGGTATTCACAGAAGGCACTTACTCATTTTGGTATTCACAGAAGGTACTTACTCATTTTGGTATTCACAGAAGGCACTTAATCATTTTGGTATTTGCAGAATGCACTTACTCATTTTGGCATTCACAGAATGCACTTACTCAATTTGGTATTCACAGAATGCACTTCCTCATACTAACTTTATGTCCGCACTCGGAATCTCTGTCACTGGCCGGAATCTCCACCACTGGGCGGAATCTCCACCATCAGGCCGGAATCTCCACCATCAGGTCGTAATCTCCACCATCGGGCCGGAATCTCCACCTCCGGGCCAGAATCTACACCACCGGGCCGGAATCTCCGGCCCGAGTGCGGACATAAAGTTAGTATGAGTAAGTGCATTCTATGAATACCAAAATGAGTAAGTGCATTCTGTGAATACAAAAAATGAGTAAGTGCCTTCTGTGAATACTAAAATGAGTCAGTGCCTTCTATGAATACCAAAATGGTAGTGAGTTTAGGATTTTGTAGTAAGTTACTTCTGGGAATCGGGCCCTATCTGATTACAAAAATCCTCCAAAGCGTACTCTGACTGATTCTGCACAAGAAAATCTAAACAATATTTCCAGTGTGTTGGCACTAGCTTGGGGTATCAGGGATTCCATACCAAGAGGACACCAACGTTCCAGTCCTGGAATTCAATTCAACAGATCTGCGCACTCAGAATAATGTAGTCTCAGTTTACATCAAAAAGACAATTGAGTTGCTTACATACCCGAAAACAAAAACCAGAGAATTTTTTCGTCATAACATCAGTTTGTTCCTGTTTCCGTTTTCTCAAGGTCACGAAGAAATGGCTCAATGGAGATAAATAACTACACTGTCAGTGAGTTCATTATTCTGGACAGGTGCAGGGAGGCCTCTGAGCTTGTTATGTTCCAATAGTTCTGAACATGTGGTCAGTCAGCTGACCTTTGGAATTGCTTCAGGTAGCCTGAGAATAAGGGAACAGGCCCAGCATTCCATCTCAGATAGCAGGGCATGCCTCCAGCAGCAGGACAGTCCTCTGGCTGCAGGGCAGTTCTTCTTTATTTCCAATATGTTATTATTTAAGAGTTTTATATAGTGCATCTTCACCGCAAGTAGTATTTGAGCTGTTTACAGTAAGCCTAAATGAAAATATTACCACAGTAGATAAAAGCCTATAAAGAAGGGTAGAATAACATGGTAGCAGCCATTTTAAAGTAAAGAATATTTTGATACTGTTAGAAAATTCTAATAATTGGGCCTTGAACTCTAAGTACAGTGCCTCATGTCAGAAGACAGCCAAGGTACAGTAGCATCCTTTCCAAAAGCAAGATTATGAAATAGTCACTAACTAGGAAAGATGGGTACATAAAATGTGTTGTTGATTTACATGTTCTGGAGAGTAAATTAATTCAGGTAAAAGTGGGAGAGGTGTGTTCTTAAGGGTTGGAAAATGATGAGAAGGAAGGGTTTGGTTATAGCATTAGGGGGAGAGAGTTCTAAGCTGGGTTTGCAGCATGCGAGATGTAATGATTCTGTGCATGGGCTTTGAGAGGAGGTCATTTAGATTGTATGAAATGTCAAATTTTGACGTCGCTGTGGCTGCATGGGATAATGATGAGGTTGCCTAGGTATGAGGGTTCCTTCAGTTGTAAGGATCACAAGTGAGGGAGCCTAATCAGATATTGGTTCATTTTAGTAATGGTAATCAATGTAGGTCACATAGTATTGGTGTGGTATTGTTGATTGGTTCACAGTCTTTGGTAGGTCTAGCTGTGAAGTGTAGTATTACTTTGAGCAGTTCAAGTGAGGATTGGTGAGCACCCCCTAAGATGGCATCTCTGAAGTCAGATCTTAATAGGATAAGACCTTACACCAATGAAGTTCTTCATTTTCTGAGTAAGTGGAGAAAGACATTGAGAAAACACTTAGCTAATCGATTAATATATGTCATGCAGGTGATGTTTGGGTATAGAGTACAGACTATGGATTTTACAGAAGAAGAAAGTGATAGTGAAAAGCCTTCTGTTGTCAATTTGTTTAATTGAGAATATTTTAATTGGTACTTGTGTTTGGGGAAATAAATCAGACATTGTTTGGTGTGAGTTAAGCATAAGGAAATGTTCTGACATCGATGAATGGAGTTTATGTAGACATGACCGGAGATTGGGGATGTTTTTCCAGAGCATAAAGATGAATGGAGATGAGGCTATCTTCAATCATCAAGTACAGAGGTTTTAAATAAAGGCTGAACAAAGCAGGGGCTATGTACAAACCTTGAAGGACATTATAGAACACTGCAATCATTCCTGAAACTAAGTTCTCCATCTTTGCCGCTTTAAAGAGATTGCGTACTTTTACTGCTGTGTTCGAGAGATCAGGATCAATGGACAGAATTTGAACTGAGTGGACCTAGCCAGTCTATGTGAGGTTCTGCCAGCTAGAAAATGTTACCTTCTGATTAAAAGATTTAAAGGAGTTAATCCAAGGCCATGTCCAAAATGGGTTTCACAGCTTCAAATTAGATCAATGTGACCTTTTTGAGACAATAACACAAAAAAAAGAAAAGGCTTCAAGCGGAAGAATCTGCCTTCAAAGACCAGGTCTATATCGTTAATGGAAGCATGTCACAGTCTAAATATGGTTCCACCGCCTTTGATCAGTTTGGTAGAAGCTTAGAGTGAGAAGTTTTTATAGGGTAAAACGCTATGAGTGACACTGTGCACTGCTGGAGGCCAAAGAAGGTGTAGATTACTCTAATAAGGTCTGAACTTTCTTCCAGCCATAATAGTTAAGTTGCGCAAATCAAATTGTGCAGGTCAGGCTTTATGAATTTTTGATTTTAATAGTAGCACATCACTTTTTCTTAGTACCAGTGCACTTACAACAACTTCCAAACCTTTATTGATCCTGACGGCAACAGCTCAATGACTCATATGAGCTCTTCTGTTGGACAATCCAAAAGAATATTTGAGCTGAACTGGTGACTCCTTAGTTCCCTTATGGCTTGAGGTACCATGTACTTCAGCCAGAAAGCACTGTATCTTTAGAGCTCTAACAAACTTGGTGTCAACACATGAAAGTCTTAGGATTCATTTGACAGACCAAATATCCCATTATTGTCCTAGACAATATCAGAGTCTGGCTTGGTGGAGATTCCAAGCTAAAAAACACACCATTATGTGATGTATGGGGACTGGTCTTCCTTAGCCTCATGTAGTGAAAGTCAAAATTGGCCACCAGCAGAATTCAAGGATTACTGTTCCCTGATCATTGCAAAAACACTACAAACAATCCTCTGGCCAGCCAATAATATAAGTTCAGATTAAGCAAATATATAGAGGAGCTTATCAGTATTGTTCTGTTTATTCATTTGAATCTACTTGCAACCCTACATAGAAACTGAAGTGTAGGCTGACTGGGGTATGAGACCTAGACAAGCAACAACCACAGTCCTAGTCACGATAAAAAGTAGGCAACCCTAAATTAACCTGGCTTGCCCTCTGGTAGCTTGGCAAAGAGTGGTTAACCTTAACTTTAGAAGCAATGCCTAAAGTATTTGTTTAACTTTTCAAAAAGTAAATAAGTGAAAATACCACACAAAAAGATTCCACACCAGGTTATAAAAATAGAACTTAATTTAATAAATACAACAAGACCAAAATACCAACAATCCAATAGGTAGAAGTCAAGATACTGAATTTCAAGGTTTTTATGTAAAAATAGCACCCAGAAACAAAATGCACTATTCAAGATATCTGTGTGCATCAGACCGGGACAAAGTCAAAAGTTCAGACCGACGTGATAAAGGGTCTACTAAATACAGGGACTCAGTGAGACCCCCTAAACAAAAGTGCCTTAATCATGGGTGCTTTGGTGTTGAAAATGTGTTGGTGCCAATCCACACAGCGGTGGCTAGGCGCTGGTCCTGATCCGTGCAGCAGTGGTGACTCCGTTGGGCGGTGAGCTGCATTGCAGAGGTTCATCGTTATCATTATGGCTGCCGCCGACTGAGATGTGAGAACCTTGCACCGGGAAGAGCGAAGGTCATTGGTAGTTCCGAGGGCGATGCATTGGGTCCGATTTGAGCAGAGGCAGGGATGCTTCAGTTCGACAGCATGTTGCGTCAATTGTACTGGAACAAGCACCATAGGTCCCCTTCCAAGAGTCCGAGACTGGGGTGGTCCCATTTGACAGGGCATACTCACAGACAGCAGAGTCCAGGTTCAGTGGCAGGGTGGTAGGAAGTCTTTTATGTCCCTGAGACTTCAGATCAGAAATCCAACCAGCTAGCCATAGGGGTCACTCTACGTTCAAATGATGCAAGTCCAGTCCTTCACACCCATGCGGGGGAACTGCAGGCAGCAGAGCATCACAGAAAGGCAGATGTCCAGCAAAACAGCAGTCTAGCAGCAAAGAAGTCCTTCTTTATGGCAGAGACTTCACAGGTCCAGATGTGTATTGAAGGGGTGGTGTCAGTGGTCCAGTACTTATACCCAGCTGTTCCTTTGAAGTGGGGGGATTTCAAAGACATACCTTGAAGGGCACAGAAGACCTCCCTTCTGTCTCTGGCTCCAGACTCACTACAGGGGGGTATGTAGCCCTTTATGTGAGGACAGGTCACAGCCTATTCAAGTGTGAGTGAATCTTAAGTCCATCTCATCCCCCATCCTCCTAGGATGACCCATCAAGTCAAGCCTAAGCTTCCATTGTGTGTGGCTGGCTGTTTAGGGGGAGTACAGAGAACACAGATGTTATCCACCCCATACAAGTGATCAGAGACAGGCAGCAGGAAACAAATGGCTAAATTAAGAAAATTCCATCTTTCTCAAAGTAGCATTTTCAGAATCGTTTTTTAAGATCCGACTTCACCATAATTTAAGATATTAAATTAGGATTCAACACTAGACTTGTGGGGTCTTATCTCTTCCAAATTAGAAATTACACTTATGAAATGTAATAAACTAATATCAATGCCATTCTTTGGGAGAGATAGGTCTTCCGGTAGTGAAAATAATCTTCAGGACTTTTTCACTATCAGGACATGTAAAACTTAAAAGTACATGTCCTGTCTTTTAAATACATTGCACGCTGCCCTCTGTGTTGTCCAGGGCATACCTTACAGGTGAATTATATGTATAAAGAGGGAAGGTTTGAGCCTGGAAAAAGGTTATTTTGCCAGGTCGACATGGCAGGGTAAACGGTGCACACAGGCTCGGCAATGGCAGGCCTCAGACATGGTTAAAGGGCTACTGAAGTGGGTGGCACAATCAGTGCTGCACGCCACTAGTAGCATTTAATTTACAGGTCCTGTGTACAGGGAGTATCCGTTTACTAGGGAATCATAAGTAAATTAAATCTGCCAATTGGGTAAAGCCAATGTTACCATGTTTTAGGGACACAGAGCATGCACTTAAGCACTGGTTGGCAGTGGTAAAGTGCTCAGAGTTCTAAGGCCAAACAAACAAGGGCAGAAATAATGGAGGAGGAAGGAAAAAAGTTTGAGGGTGACCTTGCAAAAAGTGTCATTTTCAACACTATGAGCCCGATTCACAGAACTAACTTACTACAAAATCCTAAGCGTACTACCATTTTGGTATTCACAGAAGGCACTTACTCATTTTGGTATTCACAGAAGGTACTTACTCATTTTGGTATTCACAGAAGGCACTTAATCATTTTGGTATTTGCAGAATGCACTTACTCATTTTGGCATTCACAGAATGCACTTACTCAATTTGGTATTCACAGAATGCACTTCCTCATACTAACTTTATGTCCGCACTCGGAATCTCTGTCACTGGCCGGAATCTCCACCACTGGCCGGAATCTCCACCATCAGGCCGGAATCTCCACCATCAGGTCGTAATCCCCACCATCGGGCCGGAATCTCCACCTCCGGGCCAGAATCTACACCACCGGGCCGGAATCTCCGGCCTGAGTGCGGACATAAAGTTAGTATGAGTAAGTGCATTCTATGAATACCAAAATGAGTAAGTGCATTCTGTGAATACAAAAAATGAGTAAGTGCCTTCTGTGAATACTAAAATGAGTCAGTGCCTTCTATGAATACCAAAATGGTAGTGAGTTTAGGATTTTGTAGTAAGTTACTTCTGGGAATCGGGCCCTATCTGATTACAAAAATCCTCCAAAGCGTACTCTGACTGATTCTGCACAAGAAAATCTAAACAATATTTCCAGTGTGTTGGCACTAGCTTGGGGTATCAGGGATTCCATACCAAGAGGACACCAACGTTCCAGTCCTGGAATTCAATTCAACAGATCTGCGCACTCAGAATAATGTAGTCTCAGTTTACATCAAAAAGACAATTGAGTTGCTTACATACCCGAAAACAAAAACCAGAGAATTTTTTCGTCATAACATCAGTTTGTTCCTGTTTCCGTTTTCTCAAGGTCACGAAGAAATGGCTCAATGGAGATAAATAACTACACTGTCAGTGAGTTCATTATTCTGGGACTTTCTGATCTCCCAAATGTACAGCTCCTTTTGTTTGTTGTGTTTTTTTTAACATACATTGGAGCCATCCTAGGAAACTCTATCATTATTTTTGTGGTGTGCGCTGAACCTCGCCTACAGAGGCCCATGTATTTCTTTCTCATCAACTTATCTTTCATGGAAATTTGTAGCATATCAGTAACAGCCCCTAAAATGCTACAGATGCTTTTGCTACAAATAAAAGTTATTTCATTTTTTGCTTGCATCACTCAAATGTACTTTTTCTTGCTCTTCACAGTTGTGGAGTTGTATCTTCTCTCTGCCATGGCTTATGACAGGTACGTGGCGATCTGCAACCCGTTGCGTTACACAGTCATCATGAACAAGACTGTCTGTCTGGTGCTTGCAGTTGGAAGCTGGCTTATGGGTTGTGTAGTACCTTTAACCCACACCATCCTTTTATCACAAGCAACTTTCTGTGGAACTAGAACAATTAATCATTTTTTCTGTGATCTGTCTGCATTAACGAAGACATCTTGTTCTGACACTGCCCGTATTGATACAATCAGTTATATCTATGGAACAATATTTGGGCTCAGCCCCTTCCTGTTGACCCTCACTTCCTATACGTTTATCATCACCACCATACTGAGGATACGCTCCACATCTGGGAAACGCAAGGCCTTCACCACCTGCTCCTCCCATCTCATGGTCGTAGTTTTGTTCTGTTCGTCCATCCTTGGCATCTACATGCAGCCAAGTTCTACATTTTCCATGGACAAAAACAAGCTCGCGAGCGTTGTGTATCTTAATGCTACCCCTCTATTGAATCCACTCATCTATGGTTTACGGAACAAAGAAGTGAAAAAAGCCTTGCTAAGATCCTCCTGGAAGCCAAAAGGTGCCTTTCTTTGAAGACAGATAAAACCCACCACTTAGCTTCATGAAACATTCTGCAAAGAGATAATGATTAGACATTTGCAACTAACTGACTCTTTTGAACTGGTTCCCATTAAAATTCATATTAATATGTATTTGTAAATTGTATTACATTTCCGTTAAATATGAGTTTTCTATACAGGCAACACAAAACAAGTACAGATCAGAGGTGCCTGAATATAGAAATAAAAATTGTGTCAGTCATTCACCTCAGTCATGTATATCAATGGGATGATTTCATGGCCTATTATAACAATGTAGACTTATTTTCCATCTCAGTTTTTGTTTCATACTACCACGTATTACTTACAATGTCTGCCCCAGAAAGTTTTAACTCTTGATTTGGCCAAACAATTCTGCAGTGGAATACCATTTTACTCCTGAATATTCCAGTGGTGGCTGACACAAACAAAGGGTGGCAGGACAGGTGTAAGAAGAAAAGTTTAGGGAGCCCTCGGGGGTGTAGTGATCCAGCGGGTTACCAACCTCAGGTATTCAAACACTATATACTCACCTGGGCCCATAAACACATACACTTTCACATAGGCTAGCAAATACCGCTGGCGGTCAATTTTTATAAATGCCTTTTTATGAGATTAGTTACTTGACTCTCTTAACTAATCTTTCACTGATCAAAACGTTCTTTCCTCTGCCAATGGACCTATTAGTTGGAACTAGTTGATGGTGAAATGACATAGATTTATATTTCTTATTATTTGGAATAACCACAGACTCTGGAAAAGTTTAAATATTTGATCTAGTTCATTCACTTGGAGCCAAACAAGAATACAATACGAATTCCGTTTTCCCAAGGAAGGAAGAATCAATTAATTCATTAATCAGTCACCTAAATTAAAATGAGTTTTCACAATGACAATACTCAGAAAAGAGAGGATAGAGAGAGCAGTACAATGACATATTACACAGAATTATTTTTACCTAGAATGGTGTGGAAACCAAGCCCTTGGCCAATGAACTGGAAGGGTCCTCTTAGATAGAATCAGGTGACAAAGACTTCAGGAGAGGCAATCTTCTTCTAATTATTTTGCTAAAATTCCAAGTCTGCAAGCCGATTCTTCTTCAGCATTGGCTCAGCTCTCAGACAGCAACCCGGTCTCTTAGCATCTCAGCATCACTTCATGTGTCATGGCTAACTGAACTACCTCAATTATACCTTTCATTGCTCATGTACCACCCATTAATGTTTCAACTTTATCAAACTCCTAATTCTGATTGGGCAGGCAAGGGGGAATGATCATCACACCATGCTAAGTTTTAATAATTTTCTTTGATTCTTTGTTTAATGTCCCCCCTTTAATTCTTACTCCCAAGCTTTATTTCCCACCCGTATTCATATCTTTCTCAGACAAATGTATAAATTTGTTGTACATTTTCATTCAGCTTTCAGGATGTCCATCAGGTTCCCAGGCCATGTATCAATGATGATCTTGGACGGGTTTCAAGTACTACATCTTGGTTTTCCGGCCGGGTATTACTGCGCCTGTACGAAAGTCACGCGTGACATGGACTTCTGTTTCAGTCAGAGTCCCAAATACGAAGTAATAGAGAGGTCAGAAAGAAACATATTAATTTCAAAATAAAATGATTTCACTGTATACCACCTATCTCTACTCTAATCCCATTTACTTATAAAAGCTCTCACAGCATTAGCAATTAGTAAATAGCTTGTTTTAGTTTCGGCAAAGCAGATTCTTAGCATGTGAGCTTACAAGCAGCCATATTAGATGCGACTGCACAGGTGCAGAAATTTCCCTCCAAGCGAAAGAGCGTCATTCTACGTAGATGCAGTTGACTCATATGAAGTACAGTTTCCCACGTTAGCAGCCATTTTAAATTCCACTCGGGTTACTTGTTAGTAAAACACTTAAACAAGCTTCATTTTTACTAACATGTGTATTGAGATGCATATTAATTTTTACAATATTTTATTAATACAGTTTTACGAGTTCTATGAGAGGATTGTATCCGAGCAAGCCTCTTTCAAACGAGTCCATCAGTGGGGAGTGTTTATTATAGTTTTTAAAAAATGGAACTTACCTTAAACTGCCGGCTGCCTCCGATGTCACGCCTCCATGTGCTCTTCTTGGTCCCAGCAGACACTGGGACATTCTCCCTGTGCAATCCCCATGCTGGTCTCATGCTCAGGGATTGGCCTGTGTGGGCTGAAAAGATGTTCCTCTAAGGACAGGGAGTCTGTGCAGTTTCTCCAGCCCAGCTGTAAAATACAGCCTGGTTTTAGGAACCTAAGTGTGCATGTGTGTTTGGCCGGCCTGAGAGAGCCAGCCAAACATACATGCACACTTAGATAGTGCATATAGCACTCCTCCTCACCCCTCTCATCCCCCAGCCTGCCACTCCCTGCACACGCTGGCTCAGAGGGGGGAAATGAAAAATAATGGTGATAGACCATTGTTTTATTTTTCACCTGTTGTCTCAGAGTCAGTGGTGCGACATTTCTACGCCACTGTGGAAGAGCCACCCCTGGAGTATTCCTTTATAAGTCTTATCTCATGATCTCTTGAACTACAACGCAACTCCAATTAAAAATGCTCAGCGTATTAGCGAGCCTGACATAGTGACATTTCCCTGACTCACTTTTTCTTCTCCTCTTGCAGACTAAGCAGAAATGAGTGCTAGTATCTCAGTTCAGATTTTGCACAACAGTGGTATTTCTTCAATGACATATCTCTACCCGCTCTTTATTTTCTTAAGACATATACTTTGGAACAAAGGTCAATAGTCCAGGTAAAGCCAGTGATGTACACATTGACAACGCAATTTTCTTTATCTGCTGCTCACGCCTCTTTGTGTACAACCTTATGGTTCAGAGAGTACTCTACGCATTACGTGCTTCACTGCCCATAACAGCACACACAGTGTTTCCTAGGTGGGCTTCAATGCGAGGTAAGCTAGGCAATTGCAGCATCTGATTTCTGAAACGGTTTGCAAGCATTCACAATGTTGTCTCAGTGTGTAAACCTGGGAGTTAGAGTGGCCGAGTGGGGTGACTTGTCAGTCATTTCCTTCAGTGAGAGCCTGTCCTTGCTGCTCAGCAGTTGTACAGGCAGTCGATCCCTGCAGAGCCCTTCAACATGGGCTGAAATACGCAGCATGCCACCCTGGAATCTGGATGCAGGCCAGGGACACTACTGGTTCATTGGGGGACAGGATAAGCAATTCATCAGAGTGGCCCATAATTTCTAGGGCACAGTGTCAGTGTCACGTTAGCTGGTGGGGCATCTCTGAAGGGCTCTACTCACTGAGCTTAGTGTGGTTGGAGAGATCACTCCTTGTTATGGACCCCTAATGCCACTGTGTTAAGTCACACCTCAGGGCAGTATAGTGCACTTTGATGTTTGGGAGAAAGAAATGGAACAAGCCTAATGATAATGTTTTAACTCTCTATGCCTACCCACTGCCAGGGTTGCGTTTGTCTTGGCCATCTAGAGAGGGGCTCCTTTCTCCACAATTCGATCAGCTGGTCTTGGTTGTCTGTTTCTGATTCAGGCAATGTTTTTGCACGACATGACTTTTCCTCCTCTATTCTTAGAATGCAGTAACAGTCTTTTCCCATAAGTCCTAAAGATATAATCTCCCTCCACTCTATCAGAGGAGACTGGCAGGGTTTCCTGTCTGCAGTTTCATTCTTTCTTATTGTTCAGAATAATTTTATTGAAGTTTCAAAAGAGAATGACATAAAAAGACACTACAAAAAAGAGGCATTACATAGCAAAAAAATCCAATCAATTGAGCAATATAAAATATAAAGAGGTGAGAATGGACTAATAAATCAGCATAAAAGAATAATCAATCAGAGTAAAAGAAAAATAAGAACAGGGGAGGAAGGAGGAAGGGAAGAGGGGGAGAGGAAGGGTACATATTATATCATAAGACTAAAAAAGTATAGTTACTATAAGCATAACAATATAAACTGCAAACAAGTTGTAACTAGATAATCAGACTAATTATAAAAGCAGCAATTATAACATCATGTAAGAATCTATGGGTGACCAAAAAGACTGAAAAGAAAGCAAATTATGGTTAACTCCCTGAAGCGATAGCTGAGCACCTCTTCTTGTGAGTATGATCCATGACCACCAAGCATGAACAGAGAGTGAAGAAGCATCTTTCCAACAAAAAGTAATTGATTTTAGGGTGGCTGAAATCAAAAAGTTAAACAATTTTGCCTGAGAATCAGGAAGAGAATGTGTAAGTACAATTGATTTACAAATTAACAATTCATAAGAAAGAACATCATGGATTGGTAATATTTTCAATATTATGTCCCAAACTTCAGACCAAAATTTCAATATGATAGGGCAGTCAAATAACATGTGACATAGTGAACCAGGGTGTAAATTACAATGCCAACAAAGATTTGAGGGTAATAAGTTGGCATTTTGCAAACGTGTTGGTGACCACAAGGAATTAAACAAAATATATGCATTTGTTTGATAAAGAGACACTGGCAGCCAACCAGAAATGTTATTGAGCCAAATAACTTTCCAAGAATCATGAGAGATAGAAATTGAAAGCTCAGCATTCCAAAATGTTGATAGTCCATCGATATTGGTGCCGATAGAAGTAGCAATTTTTTTATACAAAATAGAAACAGCCTTGGAAGATGCAGAAACAACATGAAGATAACGAATCAAATCAGTTGTAAGTGTAGAGGGAATACCATTTGGGAAGGAGTCTAAAATTGAGTTACATAACAATTGATATTTCACCAAATCAGCATTAGGCAACTTAAACTGTAATTGAAGGTGATCAAAGGGGATAAAGGTATCATTACAAAATACATCTTTAAGAAAGAATATACCCGCCTTAATCCATGAAGACCAGAAAGTTATCTTCCGATTTAATTTAATAAGGGTACTGTGCCAAAGTGACAGTTCCATAGTAGAACTTAGTGGTAAAGCAAAACTGAGATCTAAATCATTGAGTATCAATCTTGAGGATTTGATTATGGAAGATCGATGTACAATAGTGGATTTATGAGACATAGTTAACAAGGAGGAGAGAGGGAAAGGAGCAACAATAGATTTTTCTATATCAAACCAAATAGGGGGTTTAAGTAGAGGGGAAATATTAAACCATAGGGAACTTTGTTTAAGTATAAAAGCTTTATGATTAAGATAAAAGTCAGGAAGGCCGAAACCTGCCTGACATTTGGGGATTTTCAACTTTTTGTATGCAATTCGGGGCGGCTTATTGTTCCAAAGAAATTTGGATAATAATTTATCAACGTCTTTATAAAATGTTTGAGGAAACTGAGTGGGAATCATTGCAAGGGAGTAAAAAAAATTTGGGCCAATATTCATTTTTATGGATTCCATTCTCCCCCACCAAGTAAGATTAAGAGAAGACCATCTGGAAGTCTTGCTTTTAACATATTCAAGTAGGAAATTACTATTCAATTTTAATGTGGACAATAAGGATGAGGAAAATAGAATGCCTAGGTATTTAAGTTTACTTTTTTGCCAAATAATATCCGATACTGGTAACATATCAGAGGTACAAAAAACATTTAGAGGGAAAAATTCTGTTTTAGTAACATTAAGTTTATAGCCAGAAACTACCGAATATTTGGCAATAATGTCTAATAAGGATGGGACAGAGGAAATTGGATTACTAATAAATAATAACACATCATCTGCATAAGCTAAAGTTTTAATAGTAACATTGTTAATTGTAATACCATGAACATCATCACAATTACGTATATAATTAAGAAAAGGCTCTATTCCCAACAGAAATAAAAGTGAAGAAAGGGGACAACCTTGTCTGGTACCTCTTAAAAGGGAAAATTGAGAGGAAATTTGGCCATTGATAAATAAACGGGCAGACGGAACATAGTATAAGGCAGAGATCATACGAATAAAAGAGGAGCCAAAATTAAATGACAATAAAGTACTAAATAAAAATTGCCAGTGAATTTTATCAAAGGCTTTTTCCGCATCTAAAGCCATGACTCCTGCAGGGTCAGAAAGGTTAGAGCTCTGTCCAATAACATGTAACAGGGTTCGTGTGTTGTTAGCAGAATATCTATTTTTCATAAATCCTGACTGTTCAGGATGAATAATAGAGTGAAGAACGGGGGCTAATCTAGTGGCAAGGATTTTAGCATATAATTTACAATCCTGAGGAAATAGGTCTATAATTAGAGACTAAAGTAGGATCTTTCTCAGGCTTAGGAAGGACAACAATTAAGGCTTCCGCAAAGGATCCTGAAATGGTTCCAGAAGAACTAAAAAAGGAAAAAAGTTGAAATAAATAGGGCAGAAGGTGAACTTGAAATTCTTTATAAAATTCAGCGGGATACCATCAGGTCCTGGAGATATGTTTTTGGGAAGTGACTTGATAGCCGTTAGGATTTCATCATTAGTGATGGGTGAATCTAATCCAAGTCTGTCTGAAGGAGAAATTTGAGGTAATGCACATGAATTTAAAAATGCATCAATTAATGAATTATCACAAAAATCTGGTTTGTTAGATAAGGTGGAATAAAACTGTAAAAATTGTTCAACAATATCATTATGGGACAATGCTATCTTACCCTCAGGACCATGAATAGAGGTAATCTGCGTTTTATCCCTTTTAATACATAAGTAGTTTGCAAGGAGTTTCCCAATCCTATTAGAGTTAAAACGGAATCGAGCATTAGAGTTAGCAAGTTGAACCCCAGCTATTTTACTAAGGATAGCATTGAATTCGTATCGAAGCTTTTGTAGCTTGAGTTTGTATTGGGGATCATTGGATGTAATGAATAATCGTTCAAATTTTGCAATTTGCTTCTCTAGATGTTTAATGTTAGTATTGAACAGCTTATTCTCATGAGCCATAATAGAAATTGTAGTACCTCTAATATAAGCTTTAAAAGCATCCCATCTATTAACAACTGAAGTAGAATCTTCTGGATTAAACAAAAAGTAATCTTGAATAGCCTGCAACAATTTAGGTTTATGTTTTTCATTGAGAACAATACCAGTATTCATACGCCACCTAGTTATTTTTAGGGAAAGTAGAAGAAACATTTAAAATAAAAGAAATTAAAGCATGATCTGATATATCAATAGTACCAATGACTGGGGTAGTTACAGATTGAATAAGACATGGGGAAATTAAAAAATAATCAATCCTGGAGTGGGAAGCATGAGGATTGGAAAAGAAGGTAAAACATTTTTCAGTGGGGAAGTGTAAGCGCCAAATATCTGCTAATTTTGTGGTCTGAAGAAAAGCCTTAAATGCATGGAACACTTTGGGAGGACGAAATCTAGTGGCAGATAACCTATCCAACAACGGGTCTGCAATAACATTAAAATCGCCCCCAACAATCAATGGGACGTTACCCAATTTTAAAACTTCAGTAGTGATAGTGGACCAAAACGCTGGATCATCTGCCGTAGGATCATAAATATTGAGCAAAAATAGAGTAGAATCATGAATTTTAATTTTGGCTATAATATATCTGCCCTCAGAGTCCGAAATTTTACTTAAAATCTGGCAGTGCAATCGTTTAGCAAAGAAAATTGCAACCCCATTTTTCTTTCCCTGAGCAGGAGAAAATATAATAGTGTCTACCCATTTTTTACTCATATACTGTAAAATCTTATCATCAACATGCGTTTCTTGAACAAAACAGATATCAGCTTTGCAACTACCTAGGTAATCTAAAAAATTTGTGCGCTTAACTGGGTGCCGCAAACCTTTCACGTTAAGAGAAGTAATTTTAATATTGTGAAGATTAGCCATTGGAAATAAGAAGCAAGGAAGAAAAAGGATAGAAACAAGAAGAGATGAAGAAAAACATGACTAGAGTATAAATAAAGATAGTAACTCTATATGAGAGAGAGGAACAGGAGACAATGAAAAGAAGGAAAAAGGAACATAAATAGAAACATGGAAATGCACAGCGTTCCGCAAGCATGGCCAGAAACCGTTGGAGCCCATGAACATAAGATTAGGCATGTATGTGTCAAGGGAAGTCAAATGAGAAAGACTCAAGTATTAGGGTTATGAGTATCCATGGATGGTGAAGCTTGTTGGTCAAGAAATTGCCGTAAATCTTCAGGACGTTGAAAAGATTTGGAAAAATTGTCTTTCCAGATGCGCATCGTGGAAGGATCAAAGAGACCATATTTAAATACAAGGCTTCTCAGCTGTGGTCGATAAGCAGAGAATTCTTTACGAATAGCAACTGTTTCCTTAGCAAAGTCCTGATGAATAAAAATGTTGTGACCATTCACTAAAAGTGAAGGAATTTCTCTCGCAGCCTTCCTGATTAACACCAGATGATGATGACGTAGAACTTTGAATATCATTTGCCTGGGTTTGGTATGTCGAGGATTACGATGTGAGGGGACTCTATGGGCTTTATCCACCTCAAATTTTTCTGGAAACTTAATACTCAGAAGACCAGGAAGTAAAGATTCCAAATATAAGCGACAGTCAGACCCTTCAGCTTCTTCAGGCAAATTAAAAATACGAAGGTTGTATTGCCTATTGCGATTTTCCATGTCTAACAGCTGAGAATGCATAGGAGATATTTTAGCCACTAGAGGCGTCAAGTTTATTTTTGTTATCCTAAATTTTGATAGAATTATCAGACAATTTCATCGATATAGAAGCCATCTCTTTACAAATATGTTTAACTTCTGAGGCAATAGTGTCAGTATTCAGACGCAATGCTTGAAGTTGTTGCAACATTAATGCAAGGGAAGGCTCAGATGACTCCACCACTTTAGATTTATTTGGGGGAGGAAAACTTGTTGCTTTCGTTTATTAGTAGCTGGATTTTTCGTTTCCATTTTGAGGTGATTAAATTCACAACTAGGTGTGAATAATACACAAAATGCAAAAAATAGCACCAAAATACAAGAGAAATTAGGTAATTATAGAAAAAAACAGGAAACATCTCTTCAAAACAAGTGGTGCAGCAGCTAAATTGGACTGTGGGCGTGGCTAGGCCCAAGCCAGGCCTTTTCCTGAAGAATACTCCGCCCCTAAAGCACTCAAAGCTGGCTGTACCTGAAGGGGAGGCTGGGAGCAGGAACCATGGAGCCAAAAAGGAGACTTCCGCCTATCGAAATTGCTTAGAAATCCCCTCCTAGGTAAGATTCAGCAAGAGCAGGCAAGCGCTGTCATTTGCACCGAGATTTTGACACTGAATTCGTCGTATAATGTAAAAATGGGCCGTTTCAGTCACGGAGCTCCGGTGGCGGCGGCCATCTTGGCTGACGCGCTCGCGCGTCTCCAGTTTCATTCTTTCTTATGTGTGCAGAGCTCTACTCAAGGCAAAAGGTGAACCCTGAATGAGCCAAAGAGTTTTGCTAAGAATCAGACACAAAGACTGTTGAGCTACAGCCATCCAATCACTCAGATTTATGGTTGTTCCCAAAAGTCTGGAGGGCATTTTCTGGAGGTGTGATGCAGCTCTATTGCAACCAGGCCCACTGGGGAATTCTTATTATGATTTTAAAATGTCTTGGAGGCCGCACCTGTGTAAATTGTTGATGGTCCATAAGCATACGTCAGGTGCAGTGGTCAAAGAACATCACCTTTCCCACACCTGTATCCCCAGCCCTCCAGATATACAACGCAAAGGTGGTCAGTGCTGCCCTATATGGCGACGAAGTTTGGGGATATGATCAATTGGATGAGCTCTCCATAGCAGAACACAAATTCCTAAGAGATCTAGTGTCAGCTCCAAAATACATCCCCCTTACTCCGCTATTTCTGGACATGGGTAGGCGGTCGATAAGCGATATAACAAGGTTGCGCCCTTTACTAATCTGGGCCCACATTAGGAGGACACCTGAGCTCTCAACATACGCAGAGGCACTCACTGAGGTCATTAGGCTTGATATCAGGGGGGAAAATAGGCTGGATATGCGACACTAAAAAGATGCTTTCAGCAATTGGGCTCAGTGGTTGTTGGGCCAGCCAGGAACCCCCAAGGAGAGAGGAACTTATACGCCTCTACTGGGAATGGGTGGACCAACGTGATATTAGAAGAACAAATATGGGTAAATTGACAACAGAGTTCTACTTACATAAGCAAAGTATATACTTTGAACCCTACCTGGATTTAATTAAAGGGCCGAGAGATAGAATACTCTATATGCACTTCAGATACGGTTCTCTCCCAGTAGGGGAGTTAACAGCAAATAATGGAAGAGATTGCCCCAGCTGTCTGGCCCCTGTTGAAAGCATTGCACATATCCTGTTTGCCTGCCCGGCATATAAATCTTCGTGGGAAAAATGGTTGAGCCCGCTATGCCGGTAGCTTGGAACACGGGATCATCATGTTGCACTTCGCATTCTCAAAACTGACACTAGACCTTTTATATCTTGTTGTATGGCAAAGTATCTGGGCCAAGCGTGGCTTATACGAAGAAAAGCACTTGTAAAGAAGATGTAGTCGTTTTATCTGTTCAGCCAGCAGCCAATTTTATAAACTATTAAAATTTTACTGCTGAAAATATTAGCAGCACAAGTACTTTATTTTTTATCTGTTTAAATATTGGTAATCCTCCCAGCACTTTGAAGTTTTCTCTGCGTATTTTAAAGCTATGAATTATTCCCCAGTTTTACTCGATTTTATGATGATTAATTGTATTTGTGCCACTGTAACTTTTTTACTTCTTAATCTATACGTAGTTTTGTGGTTGCGTCATCTTTGTTTTTAAAATTTGGAACTAGACAAGCTCTGTTCAGTCAGGGTTGGCCCTGGGTACTGGCTTCCTGGCCAGAGCAGGGCAGAGGATTCTACAGATGGGCAGGGGCCCCTTCTTTTTGTATATGTCTGTGATTTCAGTCATGCTCTTGTCCATAGTTCTCTCACATGTTACACCTTTCAGTCCTTAGAGTGACCTGCCCTGGTTGACTTGGAACACAAAGGGTCAATCCTGCTTCATTAAAGTTTATGTTATTTCAAACCAGACATAAATATTTTACAATGGATTTGGCAGGGATGTGGGTATAGAGGAGAGCAGATGAATCAGACACGGAGAGGCAGCACTGACTACTATATTCTTAGGAAGCACCTTACAACCTTTAGGGCTACATATTTAGAGGAGTATCTTACTTATGGGTTCCCCATCCGTCATGTATTAAAACTCTACTCTTGCACACCTTTAACACCAATGGAGAATTCAGAGCCTGAGTCATAACAGACTAACATGATATACCCCCAGTAAATTGTATGAAAATATATTGCCAACAAAAATAGTGGCAAAATATACATGGTACACAAATACAGACTTTAAATTCTTTGTTTATAAGTTAAAACTATTGACTACAAAATTATAGAATATTGAAATCGGGAAGTATATCATATTTTAAACATTATACATAATATTAACTCTAAAGTATCCATTAACTTTAAAATACTTACACATATTACATAACATTTCAAATCACAATATTATATTGTCAAATTTGTATATAAATGTATAACTTCCAAGGAAAATATTATATACTTAAAAATAATCGATTAACAACATAATATTTTAAAACATATAACTATTATTTAAACATAAATAAAAAGAACATACTAATAAATAATTGTAAATACAAATACCAGATATTAAAAACTTTAAAAGTATATATAATAAAATTACATTTCAAATACTATATAATCAAAACTTTAAAAGTATATACAATACAATTAACATAAACAAAAAAATAATAAAATATTATTACTACAAAAAATAATAAATACAATGTTCACAATAATAACTTTTAAAAATAAAAAAATATATTACAATAATTTGTAAAAATTACATAAAAGGATAGACTTGGAGTTGTGAAATTCAGCTCTTCCATTCAAACCAGACCAACAGAGTATCAATCACGGACATTTATAGAGCGCACTACTTACCCGGAGGGTCTCAAGGCGCTTGGGTGGGGGGGTGCTGCTACTGCTCGAACAGCCAGGTCTTCAGCTTCTTCCTGAAGGAGAGGTGGTCTTGGGTCAGGCGCAGGTCTGTCGGGAGGGAGTTCCAGGTCTTGGCGGCCAGTAGAACAAGTTTGCCTTTGAAGAGGTCAGATTTACCATTACAACTCAAATGTAAGCAACAGTAGGGAAAGTGTTGGGCTTGGCAGGATGGAAATGTATTACTGACACTTCAGCCTGAGCATCAGTAGATAAACTGGTGGGCTTTGTAGGGGTCAGATTTACTAGTCCCATTCCAACAAAGCAATAGTAGGGGAAGTGTTGGATCTTGAAATGGTCAGATTTACTATTTGATCTCTGATGTAAGGAACAGTAGGGAAATTGCTGGACTTTGGAGGAGTCAGATTTACTATCCCTACTCTCACATGATTAATAGTCGGGAAACTATTGGACTTTGGAGGAGTCAGATTATCTGTTCCAAGTCCAACAAAAGCAACAGCAGGGAATGTGCTGAATATTGGATGGATCAGATTTACTATTCCCATATAACCACTAAAACACAAAATTATTGTCTTCATTTATATTTTTTTAATTTCTTTTATTTTCGATAGCCTTTAGTATGACAAAGTACAACACAGAAGAAACAAAGAGAAAAATATGAGTTTCACACACATGTTAAAAATGATCACATGATTCTAAATCAATAAGTTACTCCATTATAGCCAGACGAGAAGAAGAAAAAAAAGAGAGAAAAAAAGGAAATACAAATTATCGGGAGACGAAAAAAGAAGAAAGACAAGAAACAGAAAAAAACAGCAGCTGGATTAACGTTAAGGGGGAACTACGGCAGAGTGCATAGGATAAAGTGACAATGCAGTGTTAATCCCATTAGAGACTAGACCAGATCCTTTTACATTTTATCTATGAACGGGGAACTCTGGCCTTAGCTAGAGCTAGTTCCAACTCATACACCTGTCTAAGTATAGCCCAAACTTCATTAATATTTGGGCTAGTATTATTTAACCAGGCTCTGGCAATACATAAGCGGGCACATGCGATAATAATAGTGGCTAATAGGTTCTCACAACCAGCTTTCTCACATTTAATCCCACGGAATATTTCATTTTCAGTGAGATGGAAATTACGTCCGAGGTGTAGTGTGAGAATAGAGGAAACATCACTCCAAAATATTTTAAGCCTCGGGCAGTCAATAAACATGTGCCTCAAGTCTGCAGCAAAAAGTTGACATTTTGGGTAGAATGATTTGACTGATGGTTGAGATGTTACCCACTTGGAGATAAGCTCCGGCGTATAGTACAGCATAAAGACTGTAAATGCTGTTATACTTTCAAGTTGACAGAGGCTTCTACTTGGTCTGGAGTGCCCTTTGCCTCTTGTATTTCTTCAACTGTTATATCAGTTTTAAGAATACGGCCCTAGTGTTGTAGGGATCTGCAAGCTGTCAACACAAACAACTGCAATGAATTTCTGGTTGGCTGTGCCAATAGTGCCCCGGCCGGAGCTCGTATATATTTCGGACAATATTTCCGATGGGCTTGGCATTTCTAGTAGCCTCTATACCCGTAAAAAATCGTCCCTTCTTTGTAAGTATTTTAAAAAGGTACTCTGCAGAAGCCCTTACTCATCTGTTAATGCAGCAAAACCCTCATCGGGCGCTATATAAAACTCTATAAATAAAATTAATTTCCAACCACCTCTCGCAGGTACGTGGGCCTCCCACACAAGTGAGACACCATTGTTATCGGGAGACCCGGGGGAACGCTGGGTGGTAGGAAATTGGTGTCAGCCCATTGATGCCATGACTTTCCCACACAAAAATGTGCGGGAAAAGTGATTTTTTCCAGCTAAAGTTGAGGTTTGCAGGGGATTCTGGGTAGGAAAACATTGGGCAATCCACATAAGCCATACCTCCCTGGAATTCCCCAGGTGTCTAGTTTTCAGAAATGTATGGGTTTGGTAGGTTTCCCTAGCTGGCCGCCAAGCACGGGCCAAAAACCCAGGTGACCCCACTTGCAAAACCAGGTAGTTTTGTGATAAGCAATTTTGATGTTGCCTCAATATGTTTTGGGCCCTTGCCTGTTGCGGGTACTTCGGTCTCCCACACGAGTGAGGCACCATTGTTATCAGGAGACCCGGAGGAATGCTGGGTGGTATGAAATTGGTGTCAGCCCATTGATGCCATGACTTTCCCACACAATAATTGTGGAAAATTGATTTTGTTTAGCAACATTTTGAGGTTTGCAGGAGATTATGGGTAAGAAAACATTGGGGGATCCACACAAGCCATACCTATCTTGAATCCCCAGGGTGTCTAGTTTTCAGAAATATGTGGGGTTGGTAGGTTTCCCTAGCTGGCCGCCAAGCACGGGGCCAAAAACCCAGGTGATCCCACTTGCAAAACCAGGTTGTTTTGTGATAAGCAATTGTGTTGTTGGCTCAATACGTTCTGGGCCCTTGCCTGTCGCGGGTACTTGGGTTTCCCACACGAGTGAGGCACCATTTTTATCGGGTGTCAGCTCATTGATGCCATTACTTTCCCACACAGAAATGTGTGGAAAATTGATTTTATTTAGCTAAATTTGAGGTTTGCAGGAGATTATGGGTAAGAAAACATTGGGGGATCCACAAAAGCTATACCTCTCTTGAATTCCTAGGGTGTCTAGTTTTCCAAAATGTGTGGGTTTGGTAGGTTTCCCTAGCTGTCAGCTAAGCACGAGGCCAAAAACCTAGGTGACCCCCCTTGAAAAACCAGGTTGTTTTGTGATAGGCAATTTTGATGTCGACTCAGTAGGTTTTGGGCCCTTGTCTGTCACGGGTCCTTGACCCACCCACGCGAGTGAGGTACCATTTCTATTGGGATACTTGGAGAAAGGCAGGGGATAGGAAATTTGTTGTTACATTCTGCAGCGTGAACATTTTGGGACAATAATGCAAGGAAAATGTGACAGACACATTTCGAGGTTTGCAGGACATTGTGGGTAAGATAACTTGTTGGGATCCACAAGAGAGACATCACCATGTATTCCCATGGGTGTTTAGTTTACGACAACATCTACACTTGGTAGATTATTCTTAGATGGAATGTACACCTTGGCAGAGAGATTAAAAAGACAAAGATGCACAGCCATCTATTCCTCTAGCACACACACATACTGGTTGGATTTGGCACGAGGGCGAGTGATGGTTCAGTATATATAATTTTATTAACAAGAGATTTCACAAAAATTAAATGCAGTGCCAATAATTGAAAGGAAAAAAACAGAACCAGTGACTCGCAGCTCGTGAGCTGTAAAGCCACATCAAGGCCGCAACCGCTCTACATGCCATTCACACACCTTTCATACATAATACACACAAGACCATTCACACCACCAGGCATGAAACCAACAAATTACAACATTCACAAAAAAGGACAAGGTACACCCTGCTTGAGAAAGACAGAAAAGACAAATATTTCTGCACAACCACCTATTCTTCAAGCACACAGACATACTGGTTGGATTTGGCACGAGGGTGAGTGATGGTACAATATATACAGTTGTATTAACCAGAGATTTAACAAAAATGAAATGCACTGTTAGTAAATGAAAGGATGAGAACTGAACCATTAACTCACAGCTCGTGAGCTGAAAAGCCACGACAAGGCACCAACCGCTTTACAGACCATTCATACACCTTTCATACGTGTGACACATACAAAACCATTCACACCGCCAGCCGCGGGCCCAGCACATTAGAACACTCACACCAGCAGACAGTGCCATTCAAGGGCCCCTCACTTTCACCCGCCCACATTCATGACACAGCAACCACACCAGCTCACGGATTGTATGGAATGGCGTTTAGCTATCAGTGGGTGTAGCAACCAGCAGCAAGTCACTACTCACACACCGCCAGCCAAGCCCCCGTCCACGCACACCGCCAGCCAAGCACTTGTCCATGCACACCGCCAGTCAAGTGCCAGTCCACACACACGGCCAGCCAAGCGCCAGTCCACGCACGCCGCCATAACATTTTTTTTAACAAGAAAGAAAACACAAACCAATTGCAACTGAATACAAAACTATAAGTACAAAAACAACTGCAGTAACTAAACACATAATTCTATTGCCTAACATTAAACTGAACAACTATATAAAACCAGAACCGGCAGTACACAATTAGACTCACGGTTACTCCCAAAAACTATTTTGGGTGTATTACAATCTGAAACATGTGGGCACACACAGCCCAGGATTAGAAGGACAATTGGCACAGTGCATTCGACTCTCCTTCCGCACACCTCTTCGCAAGCACTCTACATCTCTTACAGGGATTGGTTTTTTTGGGCATGGGAGGAATTAAATAAGGAAAGTGGCGATCTTTCAATCTAGCCACATCCTCCACTACTTCGACTCTAGGAACACTTGCCTGGTCCACAACAACAAGGCTGCCTATCACAGACTCCTGAAACTGAACAAAAGTCAACTTTGACGCAGGAGAAGACTCCTTGTACACAACAAAATAATTGAAAGTTGCTAAATTGAAGAGATGGATGGCCATCTTCTTATACCAAGTGTAAGCCTTAGGAATAGCAGTGTAAGGTTCCAACCTCTGATCTACTCTATAAACACCACCCATGTGCCTATTGTAGTCTAAAATGCACACAGGTTTGTGCACTTCTGCAATCTGACCCCAAATAGCCACAGGTGAAGTACTCTCATCATGGATGGTAGTCAGCATGTACACATTCCTCCTGTCCACAAAGTTTACTGCTAGTAGTTCATCACTACGCAAGGAACTGCACTGTCCCCTCTGAAGCTTTTTGCAAGCAAGCTCTTTTGAATAACCTTTAGGGTTAGAGCGGATTGTGCCACAAGCAAAAGTTTCCACTTTGAACAATTCCTAAAACAATTGCACAGCAGTGTAGAAGTTATCAAGGTACACATGGTGGCCTCTCTTAAATAGTCCTCTAGGAAGATCCCACACAATTTTCTCTGAAACTCCAAAAGTGGACGGACAACCAGGGGGGTCAATAGTGGAATCCCTACCAGTTTACACCTGGAAATTATAGACATATCCTTTCCTACTCTCAGACAACATATCTAGCTTAATTCCATAACGTGCCCTCTTGCTAGGAATGTAGTGTCTAAAAAGCAAACAACCCTTGAACAGGACCAAAGACTCATCAATAGCTATTTCTTTCCCTGAAGTATTGATCTCTGAAAATCTATCTACAAAGTGATCAAGAACAGGTCGAATTTTAATAAGACGGGCACACTCAGGGTCATCTCGTGGCAAAGCAGAAGAATTATTAACAAAATGCAGCATCTGAAGCAGAAGCAAATACCGATCACGACTCATAATTGCAGGAAATATGGCTGTTGACAACACTGGACTAGTAGACCAATATGAAGCAATGGACGGCTTCAAACCAATCAAAAAAGTAAAACTCAAAAACTTCTTCATCTCATCCAGATTTGTGGGAGTCCATAGAGTAAATCTAGAGTAGAGCCTAAGTCTTTCACTGTTGTCCCTCAAATACTGTTCTGCATACAAATTAGTCTGCTCAATAATCTCATCCAAAAATACATCATCCATAAACAACTGAAAAAAATGTATAGGCAAAAAGATTTCACAGTGCACTCTACACCCTGCATCACCAGTGAAGGCAGGCAACACCGGCTTCACCATGTTTGGATCAACCCAGAGTCCAGCACTTCCAGTAGGAGGAAGCCTAACAGCCTCAGGCTGCAATTCAGATGCCTCTTGCTGCAACATCGGCACATCAGTGTCCTCCTCTAAAACAGGCACTTCATCTGCACTGAGAGTAGCTTCATCCTCACTGAGAGTAGATTCATCATCTGATGATTCCATGTGGAGAGACAACTCACTGCCTGAATCTTCCCCTCCCTCCTCTCCCTCAGACGCACTGTCAGTCTAATAATCCTGCTCAAAGGAAGATTCAAAAAGCATACGAACCCCCTGCTGAGCAGTAATTCTGCGGCTAGCCATAATCTTTACTAACAAAGGTAACATGTAGAACAAGTCAACAACAACAAACACTTTGTAGATAAACTAATGTACAAAATGTGGCTTTATCACAAAATCCTATATACTCCAAAACTATACCACTCACTTGTCAGAAGGAGATAGACTCACCACCTATTCTGCACAGACACAGCCAGGACCAACAATAGCCCACTAAAGAAGAAAAAGAAAAGAAAATTACAAATAAGACAACGCAAAAGACATTGCAAAGAATTTCACGCTCCAAAGACATGCTGCTGTTTTGACACCACTTTCTAAAAATTCACTTGTGCATGACAATAATACTCATTTGGAGTATATGTAACAAAAAATGTTTTCTTACCAAATAAATGCAACATTGCAAAACAGCAGAAACTGCAAACAAGAACAAAAAGCACTAGAAAAAAATGAGAAATAAAACTTTACAATCGCATATGCAAATAATGAACCAGTCCACACACAATCTACCACCCAAGATGGTGGGTAGGTGGGCCTAAAAGCTAAAGGCCAACCCCAAGGGGTCAGAAACAGCTGAAACATTCAACCCCATAAAGGGGAGTGACCCTTGTCCATGGGGCCGCCCCCACAATCATCTATATAAAAAAATTAATCTCTGGTGGCCTAGTGGGTCATCTGAAATAATTTTGGACCAAACCCTCCCCCCTCAATAGGGCAGAAATGGCCAGACTAAATTTCCCTTGCCCAAGGGGCCAAAAAAACTAAAACAAAGAAATTGCTGGTGGCCCAGTGGTCCATCTAAAATTCATTTGGGCCGATCTGCCACCCCCCGGGGGCAAAAACAGACAAATAATATGTCCTCCCAAAGGGGAGCGACTCTTGCCTAAGAGGCCGCTCCCCGCATGCAATACAAAAAAATAAAACTAAAACAAAAAAATCCATGGTGGCCCAGTGGGCCTGCTAACCAATTATTTGGACCGATCTGCCCCTTTCAAATAATATTTCCCCAAAGGGGAGCGACCCTTGCCCAAGGGGCCGCTCCCAGCATGCATTACAAAAAAATTAACTAAAACAAAAAATTCTAAGGTGGCCCAGTGGCCCATCTACAAAAATTAGTCGAGCCAATCTGCCCCCCCCCCAAGGGGGCATAAACAGCAAAACAATATGTCCCCAAAAGGGGAATGACCCTTGCCTAAGGGGCCGCTCCCCGCATGCATTACATACAGAAAAAAACAAACTAAAACAACAAAAAAAACTGGTGGCCCAGTGGGCAATCCAAAAAAAATGCTGGCCCGATCTGCCCCCCCACAGGGAGCAGAAACGGCCAAAGAATATGTCCCCCAAGGGGAGTGACCCTAGCCCAAGGGGCCGCTCCCCAAATAGATTGCATCATTTGCAAAAATCAACTAAAATAAAAAAATCTCTGGTGTCTAGTGGGCATTCCTGCTGCACTATCAAGCGATTGTGCAGCAGGAATGCTCAAAGAGACATCAGAGGAAAGTAAAACCCTTTCCTTTCCCCTGATGCCACTTTGTTTGAAAAAAAAAAACCTCCCCGAGGAGAAACTCACCTTCTCCTCCTGGACTCGCTGGAAGCAAATGGCTTCCACCCCGTCCAGTTTCATCTAATGATGTTGACGCGCAATGCCTGCTGACATCATTAGATGATGTGGAGATGGGGGTGGGGTGGTTGGGGGCAGCAAAAGGCCTTCCGCTGTCCTCCCTGGTGGGGGCAGCAAGATCGGTGGTCCACGGGGGGAGCGCTATCGTGAGCACATGCCCACCGTGCCTCATGACAGCTCCCGGCTGTCCAGAGCAATAAAGTGATTAATGGCAAGGGCCTCTCTTTCAATGTGGGCATATTGTGTTGCGACCTGCATGAGGCCTCTGCAAAGGCCAAAGGTGCCCGCCTTCCGGTTTCTATTTCTTGAGTGAGTGCAGCTCCGAGGCCGTCAGGGCTTGCATCGACTAGCAGTTCTGTCTTTTTATTTGGGTCAAAATATGCTATCATTGCCTTACTTAAAAGGGCTGGCTTCATCGTTTGGAATGCACCTTCTCCAGCCAATATTTAGGCTCCCCTTTCCAGACAAAGTTGCTGGAAAAGCTATGAAAACCCAATTGTCCGCCTGTATTAAGTCTAATCGGCATCTTTATAAAACTCTGTTTGGATTTATGAGTGGCTACAGCACTGAAAACGCACTCATTGTAGCTACCAATAAGATTAGATCCTCCCTTGATTCTGGTAGTAGGGCAGCTCTAATTTTATTGGACCTGGCCGGGCCTTTGACATGGTGAATCATAGTTTGTTGATGGCTTGTTTACAGGCTATTGGGGTTAAATATATGGCCTTTGCCCTTATTCATTCTATTCAGAGTGATCGATCTCAATCTGTAGCTTTTCAAGGTTTTACTTCATTGCCCATTATGCTGCCATGCAGGGTCCCTGAGGGCTTGTCTTTGAGCCCGACTTTGTTTAATGTTTATTCCCCCCCCCGGCTAGTTTAATAAAGTCATTTGGGTTTTCACTGGTAACATGCTCAGATGACACCCAGATTATTGTGTCAGTTACCAATGAAATCCAAAATATGGCTGAAGAATTTTGTAATTGCATCAGGGAAGTCAGCAATTGGATGAACAAGAATTGCCTAAAGCTAAATTCAAAGAAAACAGAGGTCATGCTTTTTAGGAATGATGTGTCTTTTTGGTCTCCCATCTGGTTGCCACAAGATTTAGGGAATCTACCTAAACCAAAAAGTAAGGTGAAAAATCTGGGTGTAATGAAAGACGCCAATTTACTTTTTAACACATGTTGATACTGTGGTCTCAACCTTTTTTATATTTAAAAAATAATTAAGAAGACTGCACAGCTGCTCTCCTTTGATCTGTTACAAAATTGTGGTCACTGCTCTTGTCTTGGCACAACTAGACTATTTTATTTTTTTTATTTTTTTATTTATCGGTTTTTATCAAGAACAATTACAAACCAGCGGTCACAGTCATAACCAGCATAGAATGCGCAATACAACAGAGAGATCCATAATGCACAGTATCCAATTATCGCATGTCTGAGCACACATAGCACATATAATAATAAATCAAACCATAGGAAATGTGTCTGCAATCAAGGCAATCAGTCAGGGGTTTCCTTAAGCAAATCAGGGTGTTCTCGCAAATAATCAGTAAGTGGTCCCCAGATGTCTGAGGGCCTTGAAGCAGCAGGTAATTCTTCTGCATATAACATAATGTTGTCACGGCAGTACACAGCTTCCAGTATCCAATCCCTAAACGCTGGGGCTTTTTTACTGTCCCAGCACATAGAAACCCGTAGCTTCGCAAGTAGTAACATAATTGCTACCAATTTCTTTCTCATGGACCGTTGTGGTATGTCGAGGCCCAGTAGGCATATCCGTGGGGTGCATGCCAATGTGCAGGAGACCATCCGCCCCAAGTGACCAGTCACCGTTTCCCAATATCGCTGCACCCTCCCACAACCCCATGCAAGATGTGCAAAATCAGCTTGATCCATCCCACAGCGTTTGCAGCTGGCAATATCCCTCAACTTATATTTACAGAGTTTGGCTGGGGTGTGATATACTTGGTGTATGTATTTATAATGAATAAGTCGAAGATTGCCATTTGGTGTCAGCAACGTGATCAGTGTACAGCAGGCAGTCCAGTCCTCCTCCGTTAGGGGGGTATCTAGTAAGGTGGACCACTTATCGTGAGCCCTTGATGTATCTGCTTCAATCTCCGACTGTATCTGTTTATATAGTCGTGATATGAGATATGTTTGAGTGTTCGAGGTGACAACCATTTGCAACGGTTGCAGTGTAGGGGGTTCATCCGGAAAAGAGGGGTATAAGACCCGGGCAGCGGCTTTTAATCTGTGATACAGGAATCGAAAAAGTAGCGACTGATTGTTTATATAGGACAGGTCCCCTTGAGTGATGAACGAACCGTTTGGGTATAAGTCACCTAGCTTAGATATGCCCACCTGTTCTAAAAGAGACATGTTGTTTTTTTCCAGTGTCACTGATAATCCGGGGTGGTGTGCCAAAGGGAGGTTGGGAGCATATATTGGGGTCTTGTATGCTAGTTGGCTGATCCGCTGCCAGGCCTGAGAAGTTGTGCGCACCGTGTTTATCTCCCGCGAAGTAAGGTGAGGCCGAACATGTGTGAGTATACTAGTCAGCGGTATAGGGTGCGCGTCGCCGTCTTCCACCGCAAGATGAGGCAAATATTGCACTGGATGATACCAGTAATAGGCGAAATGCGCCTGAGCACATAAATAATAGAGGTAAATATCAGGCACCGCGAAGCCACCCGCACTGTAAGGGAGGGAAAGTGTGTGAAGACTCACTGGAGCCTGCCTGCCTGCCCATATTAGTTTTACAAAATTCGTACGGATTCTGGCAAATACCGAAGAGGGGGGTGTAATCGGTATGTTGATGAATAGGTACAGCAACCTCGGCAACAGCACCATTTTAACCAGGGATATGCGATTGGCTAGTGAGAGAGGGAGTGTGATCCATCTTTGTATTTGCGTTTCCATGCGGTCAATCGCGACTCCGTAGTTCTGTCTAATCACTAGTTCCACATCCTTATATATCCAGATCCCAAGATATTTAATGGGGGCATCCTGCCGCATGAGGGGGAAATACATATGTAGGGCTGTTGTGCACTCAGTCAGTGGCATCACTGCAGATTTACTCCAGTTAATGTGCAGGCCAGAGTGCCGGCCGAACTTCACATATTCGCGTAGTAGCGGGGAAAGATTACTCTCAGGATCACGAAGGTATAATACCATGTCGTCGGCATATAGTGATATACTTATAGGCCGCAAACTGAAACCAAGTGCAGTGTGGGCATACTTCTGGCGTACTTTACAAGCGAGGGGTTCCAGCGCAATCGAAAAGAGGAGGGGGGACAGCGGGCAGCCCTGTCTGGTGCCGCGCCAGATAGGTACACTATCGGAGATGTATCCGTTGACTTTAATGCGTGCCGTTGGTTTATTGTATAGAAGAGTGATCCACGTTATCAGACGCGGGGGTAGACCAATCTGACGCAGAATCGTAAACATATAAGGCCATTCCACAGAATCAAAAGCTTTGGCGGCATCCAGGAGGACCGCCACTGCCTGTAGATCTGGGTTTAGCTGGTGTAGAAGTGCAAAGATCGTTCGCAAGTTATGAGTCGTGGATCTTTCAGGGTTAAAGCCTGACTGATCGGGAAGGACTATGGTAGACATAAGGGGTTGTAATCTTGTGGCAATGATCTTTGCCAGTATTTTCACATCTGTGTTGATTAACGACAGAGGTCGATACGACTCCGCCTTCGTAGGGCACTTATCTGGTTTTAACAGAGCCACAATGAGCGCCTCTCTGAGCGACTGGGGGAGAATCCCATTATTATAGGCCTCATCATACATTTCAAGGAGATGTGGTATCAACATATCCGAGAATGCTTTATAAAACTCTCCGGTGAACCCATCGGGTCCCAGTGATTTCCCATTTGGCAAAGCTTTAATGGCCAATAGTATTTCCTCCTCTGTTATTGGTTGCGCCAGATATTCCCGGTGGGCATCTGACAGCCATACCAATGCTATGTCCTCAATATATTTTAAAATCTCCGGCTCTATTGCTGTGTGTTGTGTAGTGTAAAATTCCCTATATGTGTCCACAAAGGTGGTCAATATCCCGGGAGTATCGTAGTGCGTTAGTCCCTCATTATCCTCTATCTGCGTGACTGTATGCTGCCTGTGCTCTGTGCGTATCTACTGCGCCAGTACGCGTCCCGGTTGGCCACCCTCTCCCAGTCCACGCGCCCTGTGACGTCGAGACGTGTACTTCATTTCGTCATCTGCCAATTCGTTGTACCTATTTACCTCGGCACGCAGGGTCCCTAGTGTGGCGGCGTTGTGAGTGGCATCATATTCAGACTCTAGCAAGCAAATATTGTCCTCGCAGTTCTCCAACTGCGTTTGTATATCTTTCAGTATACCTGCAGAGGTACCTATACAGACTCCCCTGATTGTTGCCTTAAAGGCTTCCCACAGTGTACCTGCACTATCTACAGATTGGGCATTGTGTATGAAAAACTCTTCTATCGAAGTATGTATTGCCTCTTTGTACAAGGGATCCAACAAGGCTGTTGCATTGAACCGCCAGACAAAAGGAGGTGGTGCATACGTGGGGATATTCAATGACAGAGTAACTGGCTTATGGTCCGATAAGGTTCTGGGAAGATGCTGAATATCCTTAGCCCAGGTGGAGGCATGGTCCGTCAGCAGCCAGTAATCTAGCCTAGACCAGCTGTTATGGACAGTGGACGAGTGAGTGCTCTCCCGAAGATTGGGGTGACGCTCTCGCCACACATCATGGAACCGGAATTCCGTCATGCCACTAAGAATTGCTGAAGCTGCGCGCTTATGGTGTTCAGTAGTATTGTGAGATAACTCCCATAATAAATCTTTCAAACAGATCACTTACTATAACAGAAAAAGAAGTGCTAGGAATGGGTTTTAATTTTGTCCCCACGGCAGGTATAAATACATTTCAATTGGAAAAAGACCTAAGGTCTTTTTTTAGAAAAATTTGACTCAATCGTTTTTTTCAAGATAGACCAGAAAGGGAAACTCCGACAGATTCAGGCTTAAGAGCAAAATCGACTTTTACCCCTAATTTAGGGATGTGGACAAAAATATCGAAATCTTCGAGTCTGTTGTCAAAATAGAGATAGGTAATCTCCTAAATAAAAAACATTTTCAAGAACATAATATAACTAAGGCCCAGAGGGAAGCAGTAGAATCACTGGCAACAGATAATCAAATAACCATAAAGCCGGCAGACAAGGGCGGGGGGGTTGTAGTCTTCAATACGGAGGACTATAATCAAAGAGTCATGTTGCTTCTTTCCAACGAGCTTCATTACACTGGAGTATCATCAGTAAGACAGGAGGCCCTCAAAAGGGAAGTAGAATCACTCCTCCAAACAGCCAGATTAAAGGGAGATATCAGCGAGGAAGAGTTTAAATTCCTGTACACCACTAATCCTAAAACGGCGGCTTTTTACGAACTACCCAAAGTCCACAAGAGCCTAGATAATCCACCCCTGAGACCAATAGTGGCGTCAATTGACTCGCTATTGGAACCTCTCAGCAAGTATGCAGATAGATTCCTTAAACCCCTGGTACAAACACAAAAGTCCTATATCAGAGATACATCGGACATGATAGCCAAAATAGAGGGTATGAGCTTTGATGGTGAAAAGGAAATCATGGTGACTCTAGATGTAGAGTAACTCTACACCAACATACCCCAAAGGGATACCATAGAGGCTATTAGGGGTCTCCTGGAAACTACAGAGATTAGAGGAGGAAACAAGGAATTCATCACACAATGTGTATCAATGGTACTCCTTAATAATATCTTTCTGTTCAAAAAAGACCTGTATATTCAACGCAAGGGCACCAGTATGGGTGCTACTTGTGCGCCGAGCCTGGCATGTATTTATGTAAGTATGTTTGAGGAAAAGCACATCTATAATGAAATCAGCCCATTCTACGAGAAGATCCGTAGTTGGGTGAGATTTATAGATGATATTTTCTTCATTTGGGCAGGCACGACGGATGACCTGGAAGAATTTCTGTCATGGTTGAATTTAGGAGATGCAAACTTAAAGTTCACGCCATCATTTAGTAGTACAAAAGTGAATTTCCTGGATATCTGTATAAAAAGCGAAGATAATCAATTGAGGGTGGAGCTTTTTAAAAAAGAATCAGACCGCAATACATTGCTGCACTATAGAAGCCACCACCCCAAAAGCCAGAAGGATAGTATACCCTTTGGTGAATTCCTTTTTTTGAGAAGGAACTGCACTACAATAGAAGATTTTTATAAACATGCAGGTGAAATGAAACAAAAATTCAAAGAGAGAGGCTATCCTAAGAGACTGACCAATCACTCTCTAAAAAGAGCCCGGTATTATGACAGGGACAGTCTCCTAGAGAAGAAAGAGAAGAAACAAGAAATAGGAAAGATAGTGATGGTCAGTCAGTTTTCGGGAATCGCTAATCAGGTCAAAAATATAATCAACCATAATTGGAAGATTCTTAATGATGGAACAGAAATTAGCCTGCCTCGTCCAATGTACGCATACAGAAAGAACAAAAACCTGCGCTCAAGTTTAGTACATACGTACAGGGAGGACGCAGCTAAAACCCAAAGGACCATAACAGGAGATAAGGCTGTGGCAAACCACAAGTGTGGAACATGCAGCATATGCGAACTGTGTTTGGTAACAAAGGAAGTGGCGCTAAATGGGGTCAAACACAAAATCTCCACCCTTAACAACTGTAGAAGTAAGAATATAGTTTACTTAATATTATGCCCATGTGAACGAGGGTACATTGGAGAAACAGGACGAGAACTGAGACTCAGGATAGGGGAACACAAGTCTGCGATTAGGACTAACAAAGAAAATGCTCCACTAGTGACCCACTGGAAAGAACAAGGCCATAGTGAAAGAGATATACGATGGGTAGTCCTGGAAAAAATAAAAGAACAAACAAGAATGGGAGACAGCAAAAAAAGAAGGAAACAACAAGAACAGTGGTATATGATTAAGTTCAATACCATAAGGTGTGGGTTGAACTCCAGAGAATAGTGGGAAACACTAATTTAGCGCTGGGAGCTCTTCTCGGGAGATCAAATTACTAACAAACCCCCTTGGAGAATGCAAATAAAACACAGGCACAAAATGAGGACGGGGTAAGCATTTCCAAAAAAAACAAGACTTAGACAAATAGGGCAGGATAAAAGATCTTACAGCAGTAACGAGAAGCATGTAATAAAACTAGTACAACTTTAAGTACCAGTGGTAATTCCGTTCTGTATAATCCGACTAACATCTAGCAAACTGGGGGCTAAATATACAAAAAGAGAGAAGATATCACTCCTGTAAGAAGACATTAACCAATAAGGGTAAGGCAATGATAGAGGCATGTTGAATATCTATACAATAAACCAACCAAAATAAATATAACTGCGCGAGTGAAAATGAACCATGTGTCAGCAAAATTATCAAAATCTAAAAAGTGACCATTACCAAGGGTAGAAATTTAGTAAATGCACAAATATCCGCCCATAACATTAGCAACAACATTGCAACATATGGGGTAGAAAAAGAAAAGGTTGGAATCCGCATACAATACAATTTGGATATAATGTGGGACTGTAAGGCTCCGTTCTAAGATGGCGGCGCTTTTACTCGAGAAAAAGGTGAAGTTTCCGGCACATGCGCACTAACACGCACGCAAGGTCCAACAGCTGTCGGTAATGTAAGGGGACTGGAAGGCTCCGTTCTAAGATGGCGGCGCATTTACTCAACAGAAAGATACAGCTTAGGCACATGCACACTAACACGCACGCAAGATCCAACAGCTGCCGGTAATCTAACTCAATCAGCGAGTGGTTAAAAAGAGGCAAAGGGAGACGAGTTTTGACGAACGAAAAAACAAGGCAGACACACGGACATACGCGGAAGCAGGTAAGACGTTCTTGGGCCAATGTAGACGGTAGCATCGAAACTGGTTAGTTTACCAACGGGCGGCCACGGATTAATGGGGTAACTAAAAGAAAGGGTAAAAAGCTAAACAGCATCACCCCGTGTGCAGCGCTTGGCGAGCTCTTCATAAGAGACCAGCATCTATGGGAGGAATAGATCTTCCAGAGGGATAACAATAAGAATGAAGAGAGAAGATCTAACTCGAGGGGCCATAATATATATATATTCTCCAATGAAGAAGATAGAGTAGCATGGATAGATAGGAACTGCTGGAAGATGAAATGTAAAATCCCTTTTTCTTCCCGTTCAAAAGCACTTTTCTCCACATAGGGGGTTTCGAATTATAAAATAAATATGTAAACTGTGGAAACTTACTACTAATAAGGGGAACGTTTTAAAATCAGAGACTAGGGAAAATGCATAAATATGTTGTACCACCCGTGTGCCCAATAAAACAAATAAAGATGGAGATTGAGGGAAGCAACTAAAAATAAGGTGATCACTTGAAAAATAGAGTTTAGGGGAAATGAATTAATAAATAGGTTGTACCATCCATGTGCCTAATAAAATAAATAAACATCATTTTACGGAAAATATCCAGTTCAAGACAAGCAGGCCCTCTAGATGTCCCTCTATGTGAAAATATTCCTCGTTATGTCAAGAATCTGACTTACACAGAGGTAATAACCCTGCTAATGGAAAGGGGATGGGCCCACAAAAACATTAGAATAAAATGGCGAGTGGGGAAAAGACAGGGAAAAACAAAAAAGAAAAAATGCAAATCCTTATTTATAAACCTCCGGATCCAACAGACAGAAGGTCTGTGGTTGAATTTTTAATGACACAAGAAGACTAAGTCTTAGAAACCAGACCCATCAAAAGGATGCTTTGGTAGCACGAAACAGGTAACTGAAGTCCTTTGACCCCGAGGGGGGGTAAACTTGAACTATAGGGAAACGTGGGGAAAACTGTTCTCCTTTGTCCCCTTACACAGGTTGCCCACAGAAAAAGAGAGCACCAATCAGTGGATTTTGAATTTGAAATTAACGGATAATACGCCATATGTGCAATTCGTTCATCCTTCCCCTAACAGAAAAAGGCGATTACACAAGGACATAGATCTGGGGATGTATGCATGAATGAATGATGATTGAGCCCCAACACTAAAATGTAATGGAGGGAGAGGAAAGTAATATAATGTAAATGTACCCCCCTGAGAAACATAATGAGGTCTATGATCCAAAGAGTGGAATGCCCAAACAATGCAGTCTTGCTCTAAGAACTGAGTATTGTCTCAAATTTGATTAACTAATTAGTAGCTCACTGTTATTTACATGTTTCTTTCTACATACACAGAAGGATATCAATATTTGAAGCCGGTGACCCCAAAGAATGTCAGTCCTGAAGAAGGTGTTATAATATCCATGTTTTGAACACCGAAACGCGTTGACGCAGTGTTTTGTCTATAGAATCCATCTAGAGCCCAGGGTATAACAGATATTCATGTATTAGTGGTACTGTTTTTCCCAATATAAATCTGTGAGAGGCAAATGGATCGGTGAAAAGTGTAGCTAGAATACATTGCAGCTACAAGCAGAAGGGGGTTTAATGTGATAAATTCATGTATTGTATGGTATAGAGTCTTTCGGCTCTTTTTCCTGTGTTATTTTTCTCACATTGAATGAACTTGTATGTATATTGCTTTCCAATGCTATGTATTGTGAATTATTAAGGTTGTTTTTTAAACTGTGCACTTTTTCAGAAAATTGGTTCTGAAATTTTAATTTGTATATGAAGGAGTAGTTTCTTCTTTTTATGAGAAATAAAGACTGTAAACGTTACATTTTAGTGTGGGAATTTACTTTTAAATGTAATTGCATGGTATGAGTGAGAGGTGCAGAAAGTAATAGAAAGCATATTGTGTCCCCAGGGACCTTCCTTTGACTTGAATTGTCTATAGTACCCTGTTCCCTGGGAAAAGTGGGGTCTTCTCTCCCTTGTTTAACTTATAAGTACAGCCTAGTGCTGGAGAGTCAGGTTTTGCGTGGACTCACAAGTTTTCCTTAAAAACTAGTAGTCCGGTATCCAATTTTTCAATGGATACACTGAGGACCTTTGGCTTCAGTGAGGAGCAGTTAAGTAAGATACTTGGTTCCAATAGAAGTAGCAACAACATAACAGTTATCCCTAACGGAGGAGAAAAATGGAATCAGCTTGTGAACTTAAAAAAGAAAATAATCCGTACGGAACTCCATGCTGAATTCATGGCCCAATATGTAAGGGCAGGCACTATACCAATAGGTCTTCAGGTTCGCAATGAACCCGGCCTTTTTGTCAATTATCCGAAATTTCTGGAAACGTGGACATTCATCTCAAACAGGTGCAGCAGAGATTGGATGCTCCTTATAATTGAAACTGCACAAAGTACCATCTTGATAGAGAAAAGAGAAATAGAGGATCTTGAGAAAGTTTTAACTGACACTAATGCCCTTGAAGATGCGAAAAAGAAAATTGAAGAGATAAACCAGGATATGAGTGGCTATTGCGAATATCTAATGAATAGGAAGACACAGAAATTAAGGAAGGATGTAAATAAATTTAGCCAAGAGGTAATTTATCCCTTCTTAAAAAAAGATTATTACACTGAGAAACCAGAACAAACTTGGAACGGGGACCTAGAGTTAGGTTCCAAGCCAGGAGACCTAGACACATGAACTTCTCAGGCACTTCAGAGAGCAGTGGGGATGATGAAATGCCTCAAAGAGAGGATGGAGACTATACCCACCCAGAGAGGGAATACGAAGATTTTTTAGGAAAGCGCCCACAAAGACCACCAAGGGGCAGGGGATCCTACAGGAGCAGGGGGTCATACCCAAGGAAGTCAACACCAAGAGAACAGGATCAAGAGTATCAACAGAACCAGGCCCCTCAGCAGTACAAGAGAACCAGAAACAAGGTGTACTGGCACTAGAGATAACTTCCATAATAAATCTTTCAAACAGATCACTTACTATGACAGAAAAAGAAGTGCTAGGAATGGGTTTTAATTTTGTCCCCACGACAGGTATAAATAAATTTCAATTGGAAAAAGAGCTAAGGTCTTATTTTAGAAAAATTCGACTCAATCGTTTTTTTCAAGATAGACCAGAAAGGGAAACTCCGACAGATTCAGGCTTAAGAGCAAAATCGACCTTTACCCCTAATTTAGGGATGGTGGACAAAAATATCGAAATCTTCGAGTCTGTTGTCAAAATAGAGATAGGTAATCTCCTAAATAAAAAACATTTTCAAGAACATAATATAACTAAGGCCCAGAGGGAAGCAGTAGAATCACTGGCAACAGATACTCAAATAACCATAAAGCCGGCAGACAAGGGCGGGGGGGTTGTAGTCTTCAATACGGAGGACTATAATCAAAGTGTCATAATGCTTCTTTCCAACGAGCTTCATTACACTAGAGTATCCTCAGTTAGACTGGAGGCCCTCAAAAGGGAAGTAGAATCACTCCTCCAAACAGCCAGATTAAAGGGAGATATCAGCGAGGAAGAGTTTAAATTCCTGTACACCACTAATCCTAAGACGCCGGCTTTTTACGGACTACCCAAAGTCCACAAGAGCCTAGATAATCCACCCCTGAGACCAATAGTGGCGTCAATTGACTCGCTATTGGAACCTCTCAGCAAGTATGCAGATAGATTCCTTAAACCCCTGGTACAAACACAAAAGTCCTATATCAGAGATACATCGGACATGATAGCCAAAATAGAGGGTATGAGCTTTGATGGTGAAAAGGAAATCATGGTGACTCTAGATGTAGAGTGACTCTACACCAACATACCCCAAAGGGATACCATAGAGGCTATTAGGGGTCTCCTGGAAACTACAGAGATTAGAGGAGGAAACAAGGAATTCATCACACAATGTGTATCAATGGTACTCCTTAATAATATCTTTCTGTTAAAAAAAGACCTGTATATTCAACGCAAGGGCACCAGTATGGGTGCTACTTGTGCGCCGAGCCTGGCATGTATTTATGTAAGTATGTTTGAGGAAAAGCACATCTATAATGAAATCAGCCCATTCTACGAGAAGATCCGTAGTTGGGTGAGATTTATAGATGATATTTTCTTCATTTGGGCAGGCACGACGGATGACCTGGAAGAATTTCTGTCATGGTTGAATTTAGGAGATGCAAACTTAAAGTTCACAGCATCATTTAGTAGTACAAAAGTGAATTTCCTGGATATCTGCATAAAAAGCGAAGACAATCAATTGAGGGTGGAGCTTTTTAAAAAAGAATCAGACCGCAATACATTGCTGCACTAAAGAAGCTACTACCCAAAAAGCCAGAAGGATAGTATACCCTTTGGTGAATTCCTTCGTTTGAGAAGGAACTGCACTACAATAGAAGATTTTTATAAACATGCAGGTGAAATGAAACAAAAATTCAAAGAGAGAGGCTATCCTAAGAGACTGAGCAATCACTCTCTAAAAAGAGCCCGGTATTATGATAGGGACAGTCTCCTAGAGAAGAAAGAGAAGAAACAAGAAATAGGAAAGATAGTGATGGTCAGTCCGTTTTCGGGAATCGCTAATCAGGTCAAAAATATAATCAACCATAATTGGAAGATTCTTAATGATGGAACAGAAATTAGCCTGCCTCGTCCAATGTACGCATACAGAAAGAACAAAAACCTGCGCTCAAGTTTAGTACATACGTACAGGGAGGACGCAGCTAAAACCCAAAGGACCATAACAGGAGATAAGGCTGTGGGAAACCACAAGTGTGGAACATGCAGCATATGCGAACTGTGTTTGGTAACAAAGGAAGTGGCGCTAAATGGGGTTAAACACAAAATCTCCAGCCTTAACAACTGTAGAAGTAAGAATATAGTTTACTTAATATTATGCCCATGTGAACGAGGGTACATTGGAGAAACAGGACGAGAACTGAGACTCAGGATAGGGGAACACAAGTCTGCGATTAGGACTAACAAAGAAAAGGCTCCACTAGTGACCCTCTTGAAAGAACAAGGCCATAGTGAAAGAGATATACGATGGGTAGTCCTGGAAAAATTAAAAGAACAAACAAGAATGGGAGACAGCAAAAAAAGAAGGAAACAACAAGAACAGTGGTATATGATTAAGTTCAATACCATAAGGTGTGGGTTCAACTCCAGAGAAGAGTGGGAAATACTAATTTAGCGCTGGGAGCTCTTCTCGGGAGATCAAATTACTAACAAACCCCCTTAGAGAATGCAAATAAAACACAGGCACAAAATGAGGACGGGGGGTAAGCAATTCCAAAAAAAACAAGACTTAGACAAATAGGGCAGGATAAAAGATCTTACAGCAGTAACGAGAAGCATGTAATAAAACTAGTACAACTTTAAGTACCAGTGGTAATTCCGTTCTGTATAATCCGACTAACATCTAGCAAACTGGGGGCTAAATATACAAAAAGAGACAAGATATCACTCCTGTATGAAGACATTAACCAATAGGGGTAAGGCAATGATAGAGGCATGTTGAATATCTATACAATAAACCAACCAAAATAAATATAACTGCGCGAGTGAAAATGAACCATGTGTCAGCAAAATTATCAAAATCTAAAAAGTGACCATTACCAATAGTAGAAATTTAGTAAATGCACAAATATCCGCCCATAGCATTAGCAACAACATTGCAACATATGGGGTAGAAAAAGAAAAGGTTGGAATCCGCATACAATACAATTTGGATATAATGTGGGACTGTAAGGCTCCGTTCTAAGATGGCGGCGCTTTTACTCGAGAAAAAGGTGAAGTTTCCGGCGCATGTGCACTAACACGCATGCAAGGTCCAACAGCTGTCGGTAATGTAAGGGGACTGGAAGGCTCCGTTCTAAGATGGCGGCGCATTTACTCAACAGAAAGATACAGCTTTTGGCACATGCACACAAACACGCACGCAAGATCCAACAGCTGCCGGTAATCTAACTCAATCAGCGAGTGGTTAAAAAGAGGCAAAGGGAGACGAGTTTTGACGAACGAATAAACGAGGCAGACACACGGACATATGCGGAAGCAGGTAAGACGTTCTTGGGCCAATGTAGACGGTAGCATCGAAACTGGTTAGTTTACCAACGGGCGGGCTTGGATTAATGGGGTAACTCAAAGAACGGGTAAAAAGCTGAACAGCATCACCCCGTGAGCAGCGCTTGGCGAGCTCTTCATAAGAGGCCAGCATCTATGGGAGGAATAGATCTTCCAGAGGGATAACTATAAGAATGAAGAGAGAAGATCTAACTCGAGGGGCCATAATATATATATATTCTCCAATGAAGAAGATAGAGTAGCATGGATAGATAGGAACTGCTGGAAGATGAAATGTAAAATCCCTTTTTCTTCCCGTTCAAAAGCACTTTTCTCCACATAGGGGGTTTCGAATTATAAAATAAATATGTAAACTGTGGAAACTTACTACTAATAAGGGGAACGTTTTAAAATCAGAGACTAGGGAAAATGCATAAATATGTTGTACCACCCGTGTGCCCAATAAAACAAATAAAGATGGAGATCGGGGGAACCAACTAAAAATAAGGTGATCACTTGAAAAATAGAGTTTAGGGAAAATGAATTAATAAATAGGTTGTACCATCCTTGTGCCTAATAAAATAAATAAACATCATTTTACAGAACATATCCAGTTTAAGACAAGTAGGACCCTCTAGATGTGCCTCTATGTGAAAATATCCCTCGTTATGTCAAGAATCTGACTTATTACAGAGGTAAGAACCCTGCTAATGGAAAGGGGATGGACCCACAAAAACATTAGAATAAAATGGCGAGTGGGGAAAAGACAGGGAAAAACAAAAAAGAAAAACTGCTATATCCTTATTTATAGACCTCCGGATCCAACAGACAGAAGGTCTGTGGTCGAATTTTTAATGACACAAGAAGACTAAGTCTTAGAAACCAGACCCATCAAAAGGATGCTTTGGTAGCACGAAACTTGAACTATAGGGAAACGTGGGAAAAACTGTTCTCCTTTGTCCCCTTACACAGGTTGCCCACAGAAAAAGAGAGCACCAATCAGTGGATTTTGAATTTGAAATTAACGGATAATACGCCATATGTGCAATTCGTTCATCCTTCCCCTAACAGAAAAAGGCGAGTACACAAGGACATAGATCTGGGGATGTATGCATGAATGAATGATGATTGAGCCCCAACACTAAAACGTAATGGAGGGAGAGGAAAGAAATATAATGTAAATGTACCCCCTGAGAAACATAATGAGGTCTATGATCCAAAGAGTGGAATGCCCAAACAATGCAGTCTTGCTCTAAGAACTGAGTATTGTCTCAAATTTGATAAACTAATTAGTAGCTCACTGTTATTTACATGTTTCTTTCTACATACACAGAAGGATATCAATATTTGAAGCCGGTGACCCCAAAGAATGTCAGTCCTGAAGAAGGTGTTATAATATCCATGTTTTGAACACCGAAACGCGTCGACGCAGTGTTTTGTCTATAGAATCCATCTAGAGCCCAGGGTATAACAGATATTCATGTATTAGTGGTACTGTTTCTTCCCAATATAAATCTGTGAGAGGCAAATGGATCGGTGAAAAGTGTAGCTAGAATACATTGCAGCTACAAGCAGAAGGGGGTTTAATGTGATAAATTCATGTATTGTATGGTATAGAGTCTTTCGGCTCTTTTTCCTGTGTTATTTTTCTCCCATTGAATGAACTTGTATGTATATTGCTTTCCAATGCTATGTATTGTGAATTATTAAGGTTGTTTTTTAAACTGTGCACTTTTTCAGAAAATTGGTTCTGAAATTTTAATTTGTATATGAAGGAGTAGTTTCTTCTTTTTATGAGAAATAAAGACTGTAAACGTTACATTTTAGTGTGGGAATTTACTTTTAAATGTAATTGCATGGTATGAGTGAGAGGTAAAGAAAGTAATAGAAAGCATATTGTGTCCCCAGGGACCTTCCTTTGACTTGAATTGTCTATATGTTGTGATCAGGTCCACACAGAAGATGATGTAGAGATGTTTATTAGTAGTCAAGTAGTTAAGATGGTACTAACACCCACCAGGAACATCCAGCATGATGCTCAGCCCAATGCCAACTGCACTCCTCAGCCCACAGAGCCCCAACATTCTATAATGCATTATAGCTGCAGCATTCTACAAGCTGGAGTAGTAGAGGAGAAAATATGCATAATATAAACAGGATGCAAGAACACTACATTTTCCCCTTTTCTCCGAAATGAAAACAAACAGAGAAAAAAAACACAGAACAGAAAGCACCCTGGTGAGAAAGAACCAAAGAAATGAAAAACATACAGAAGAACACACCCATCCTCCTTTACAATAAAAACAAGAAAAAGTCAGGAAGACAGAAAGAACCAAGTAAGAAAAACATTCAGAAGAACCCATCCACTTTCTCTTCAATAACAAAAGAAGGAAAAGAAAACAGCAGACATGAAAACCAAGATTGAAAGTACCAACGGCTAACCGACAGACATACCCACTGGCCAGACAGGCATGCAAGACGGATAGACAAAAGTACAAGAACCAAAATTACTTTTAAAGTCCAACTCTCAGAGAAATATGATAAAGAACCACAACTCGAGAGTGTGAACAATATAAAAACATGAGTAAATAGATAAAATTGCAACATCAAAAGAAGTCAAAATTACTCATCTTCCCACCAGAAAGATAAAAATAAGCATGTAGATAAAAATGTTACCAAGTAGAAGAACTCTCCCACATAAGAGAACTATAAATGGGACTATGACCCATCACCCAACCATACAAAAAGTTAACCATTTAGAAACGTAAGAACAATGGGACTAGTTTTAGAATAAGGATATTGGGACTCTAACCCAAATCCTGCCTCTAAAGCAAGAGACGGTGAAAGCCAAACTAAGGTGAATGGAACTAAAACCCAAATCCTGCGTCTCAAACAAAAGACAGTAACAAAGGAAAGTGGGACTTAAACCCAAATCCTGCCCCAAAAAGAGAAGTAGCATGTAAGATAGAGTATATGGGACTAAAACCCATTACAGGAAACATAGGTGGGACTAACACCCCTTTAACACTGAGTATATGGGACTAAAACCCATTACAGGAAACATAGGTGGGACTAATACACCCAATACCAGACACGTAGGTGGGACTGAAACCCCCTAACTACATACACTCAAAACTACATGCATAGGTGAGACTCAAACCCCCTAAATACATACAAGTGAGTCAAACGGGAAATAGGTTTGAAACCCAGTAAAACACCAACTATAAAAATAGGATATGGGACTTAAAACCCACCCCTAAGGATCATGGGACTAAAAACCCACTCCTACAAAAAAACGCATGCTAGTTCAAAAGTTAGCAAACTACACTTAAAGCGTAAACATTTTTCCCAAAACTGTGAAGTAAAACATTTCGCCTATGTTAAAGTTTGTATTAACAACATGACAATGGTGTGCCGAAAAAAAATTGAGATATTAAAATGTAACATTCTTCAACATATGAGAAAACATTACATAAATGCATTAAGATGCACCATTGCCAAAATGAAACGCTAAATGGCAGTGTAACCTTTTTTTTTTTTTTTTTGAATTGCGAACTAATTGTGTTGTAACATCAGCCTTAAAAAACGTTTTACTCTTTAAAAATACCGAAGACTTAAACTGCAGACTGAAAGACTCTTCGATGAAAGATACATTTTGCAAAGTGGCACATTGCAGAACGCAGACTGTAAAAGAATTCCGGAAAAGTCTTTGACTGAATAATAAGAACACACGATGTCATTCACAAAGTCCTCAAAAGAATGATCAGACTGGTGCCAGTTCCGCTGTCACTAAATCCCATTGCTCATTTCACAAAAAAGGAAAGTTTGTCACCTCAAAGTGCGTCATATCGGCTTGTCTTCTCAACCAACCGGTGTATTAACAACCAGTTCGACAGACTGTTCAAACTGTTTTTTTTTTCATGGCAGCACGCACAGATGACGATCGCCGAGTGGCTCACGGCACGCTCGTGTTGAGAAGCGTGCAGCAACAGCATCAGGAACACCTCAGCTTGTCAACGTCACAAGAGGAGCTGGAGATTCCTCGAGACACTGTGCGAAAGGTAGGCCCCTCGAGCCGATTGAAATTTAAAAGCAAAGCTTAACTGCCATATTCGTTTAACATGTCCTTCGAATGAAACGTTCCCAAATAAATTAAGCAAAGCTTAACTGCCATAGTCGTTTAACATGTCCTTCGAATGAAATGTTCCCAAATAAATTAAGCAAGCCTTCGTTACTAGGACCGTTCTTGCCACAACCTCGAAATATCCTTTGCCAGTTTACAAATACATTTCCCTTCGCAAGTAGGACATTTACCAGTGAAACGCTGGTTCAAAAATGCCAAAAATGTGTCCCCATCAGCTCGAAATAGAAAGCCAAAAACACGTCATCCAAGAGAAGTAAAGCAGCCAAATATTTTCTTCCTTTATATTGGCATAAAGACAGACGAGTGTCATACTGTGCAGGTTCATCAATGACCAGAAAGCAGTTTAAAACGAGCTGCGCAGCTTTCTTATATAAACAGTCTCACACTCTGTGCAGAAAAAGTGCACTCCACAAGTTCCCGGTTTTAAAAGTCTTTTTTTTAAATTTACAGTCACTAATTGAATACAGGAATACACCCGCACCAAACTGCTTTTAACCCTTAACAGGTGGCAAGGTCATACTCACAGCCCCTGTTACCTCCTTGTCTTTAAGTCTGCACACAATTTCTTTTCGTTGCTTTGGGTTTCTCGTGGCTTTGAAGGCTTCTACTAGGTGACAAATTACAAGATGATGAAAAAACAGGAACACAGCACGCCTGTACTTGGACTGTCCAGTGTAAAGGACACTGGTGGGGCTTACAGGCGTGACTTCTCTCTTGCTTGACAGGTTAGTCTTTTTTTTCTTCGTGCTTGACAGGTTTCTCTTTGTTTCTTTCCTTTTTAAAAGTAGAACTCTTGCTTGACAGGTATCTTAGTAGGTTCGTTAACTCATCGTCGCCATGAATAATGTAGTGATCAGGTCCACACAGAAGATGATGTAGAGATGTTTATTAGTAGTCAAGTAGTTAAGATGGTAATAACACCCCACCAGGAACATCCAGCATGATTCTCAGCCCAATGTCAACTGTACTCCTCAGCCCACAGAGCCCCAACATTCTATAATGCATCATAGCTGCAGCATTCTACAAGCTGGAGTAGTAGAGGAGAAAATATGCATAATATAAACAGGATGCAAGAACACTACACTATAGTACCCTGTTCCCTGGGAAAAGTGGGGTCTTCTCTCCCTTGTTTAACTTAAAAGTACAGCCTAGTGCTGGAGAGTCAGGTTTTGCGTGGACTCACAAGTTTTCCTTAAAAACTTGTAGTCTGGTATCCAATTGTTCAATGGATACACTGAGGACCTTTGGCTTCAGTGAGGAGCAGTTAAGTAAGATACTTGGTTCCAATAGAAGTAGCAACAACATAACAGTTATCCCTAACGGAGGAGAAAAATGGAATCAGCTTGTGAACTTAAAAAAGAAAATAATCCGTACCGAACTCCATGCGGAATTCATGGCCCAATATGTAAGGGCAGGCACTATACCAATAGGTCTTCAGGTTCGCAATGAACCCGGCCTTTTTGTCAATAATCCGAAATTTCTGGAAATGTGGACATTCATCTCAAACAGGTGCAGCAGAGATTGGATGCTCCTTATAATCGAAACTGCACAAAGTACCATCTTGAGAGAGAAAAGAGAAATAGTGGATCTTGAGAATTTTTAACTGACACTAATGCCCTTGAAGATGCGAAAAAGAAAATTGAAGAGATAAACCAGGATATGAGTGGCTATTGCGAATATCTAATGAATAGGAAGACACAGAAATTAAGGAAGGATGTAAATAAATTTAGCCAAGAGGTAATTTATCCCTTCTTAAAAAAAGATTATTACACTGAGAAACCAGAACAAACTTGGGAACGTGGACCTAGAGTTAGGTTCCAAGCCAGGAGACCTAGACACATGAACTTCTCAGGCACTTCAGAGAGCAGTGGGGATGATGAAATGCCTCAAAGAGAGGATGGAGACTATACCCACCCAGAGAGGGAATACGAAGATTTTTTAGGAAAGCGCCCACAAAGACCACCAAGGGGCAGGGGATCCTACAGGAGCAGGGGGTCATACCCAAGGAAGTCAACACCTAGAGAACAGGATCAAGAGTATCAACAAAACCAGGCCCCTCAGGAGTACAAGAGAACCAGAAACAAGGTGTACTGGAACTAGAGATTACTCCCATAATAAATCTTTCAAACAGATCACTTACTATGACAGAAAAAGAAGTGCTTGGAATAGGTTTTAATTTTGTCCCCACGACAGGTATAAATAAATTTCAATTGGAAAAAGACCTAAGGTCTTTTTTTAGAAAAATTCCACTCAATCGTTTTTTTCAAGATAGACCAGAAAGGAAAACTCCGACAGATTCAGGCTTAAGAGCAAAATCGACATTTACCCCGAATTTAGGGATGGTGGACAAAAATATCGAAATCTTCGAGTCTGTTGTCAAAATAGAGATAGGTAATCTCCTAAATAAAAAACATTTTCAAGAACATAATATAACTAAGGCCCAGAGGGAAGCAGTAGAATCACTGGCAACAGATACTCAAATAACCATAAAGCCGGCAGACAATGGCGGGGGGGTTGTAGTCTTCAATACGGAGGACTATAATCAAAGAGTCATGTTGCTTCTTTCCAACGAGCTTCATTACACTAGAGTATCATCAGTAAGACTGGAGGCCCTCAAAAGGGAAGTAGAATCACTCCTCCAAACAGCCAGATTAAAGGGAGATATCAGCGAGGAAGAGTTAAAATTCCTGTACACCACTAATCCTAAGACGCCGGCTTTTTACGGACTACCCAAAGTCCAAAAGAGCCTAGATAATCCACCCCTGAGACCAATAGTGGCGTCAATTGACTCGCTATTGGAACCTCTCAGCAAGTATGCAGATAGACTCCTTAAACCCCTGGTACAAACACAAAAGTCCTATATCAGAGATACATCGGACATGATAGCCAAAATAGAGGGTATGAGCTTTGATGGTGAAAAGGAAATCATGGTGACTCTAGATGTAGAGTCACTCTACACCAACATACCCCAAAGGGATACCATAGAGGCTATTAGGGGTCTCCTGGAAACTACAGAGATTAGAGGAGGAAACAAGGAATTCATCACACAATGTGTATCAATGGTACTCCTCAATAATATCTTTCTGTTAAAAAAAGACCTGTATATTCAACGCAAAGGCACCAGTATGGGTGCTACTTGTGTGCCGAGCCTGGAATGTATTTATGTAAGTATGTTTGAGGAAAAGCACATCTATAATGAAATCAGCCCATTCTACGAGAAGATCCGTAGTTGGGTGAGATTTATAGATGATATTTTCTTCATTTGGGCAGGCACGACGGATGACCTGGAAGAATTTCTGTCATGGTTGAATTTAGGAGATGCAAACTTAAAGTTCACGGCATCATTTAGTAGTACAAAAGTGAATTTCCTGGATATCTGTATAAAAAGCGAAGATAATCAATTGAGGGTGGAGCTTTTTAAAAAAGAATCAAACCGCAATACATTGCTGCAATATAGAAGCTACCACCCCAAAAGCCAGAAGGATAGTATACCCTTTGGTGAATTCCTTCGTTTGAGAAGGAACTGCACTACAATAGAAGATTTTTATAAACATGCAGGTGAAATGAAACAAAAATTCAAAGAGAGAGGCTATCCTAAGAGACTGATCAATCACTCTCTAAAAAGAGCCCGGTATTATGATAGGGACAGTCTCCTAGAGAAGAAAGAGAAGAAACAAGAAATAGGAAAGATAGTGATGGTCAGTCCGTTTTCGGGAATCGCTAATCAGGTCAAAAATATAATCAACCATAATTGGAAGATTCTTAATGATGGAACAGAAATTAGCCTGCCTCGTCCAATGTACGCATACAGAAAGAACAAAAACCTGCGCTCAAGTTTAGTACATACGTACAGGGAGGACGCAGCTAAAACCCAAAGGACCATAACAGGAGATAAGGCTGTGGGAAACCACAAGTGTGGAACATGCAGCATATGCGAACTGTGTTTGGTAACAAAGGAAGTGGCGCTAAATGGGCTTAAACACAAAATCTCCACACTTAACAACTGTAGAAGAAAGAATATAGTTTACTTAATATTATGCCCATGTGACCGAGGGTACATTGGAGAAACAGGACGAGAACTGAGACTCAGGATAGGGGAACACAAGTCTGCGATTAGGACTAACAAAGAAAAGGCTCCACTAGTGACCCACTGGAAAGAACAAGGCCATAGTGAAAGAGATATACGATGGGTAGTCCTGGAAAAAATAAAAGAACAAACAAGAATGGGAGACAGCAAAAAAAGAAGGAAACAACAAGAACAGTGGTATATGATTAAGTTCAATACCATAAGGTGTGGGTTGAACTCCAGAGAAGAGAGGGAAATACTAATTTAGCGCTGGGAGATCTTCTCGGGAGATCAAATTACTAACAAACCCCCTTAGAGAATGCAAATAAAACACAGGCACAAAATGAGGACGGGGGGTAAGCAATTCCAAAAAAAACAAGACTTAGACAAATAGGGCAGGATAAAAGATCTTACAGCAGTAACGAGAAGCATGTAATAAAACTAGTACAACTTTAAGTACCAGTGGTAATTCCGTTCTGTATAATTCGACTAACATCTAGCAAACTGGGGGCTAAATATACAAAAAGAGACAAGATATCACTCCTGTATGAAGACATTAACCAATAGGGGTAAGGCAATGATAGAGGCATGTTGAATATCTATACAATAAACCAACCAAAATAAATATAACTGCGCGAGTGAAAATGAACCATGTGTCAGCAAAATTATAAAAATCTAAAAAGTGACCATTACCAATGGTAGAAATTTAGTAAATGCACAAATATCCGCCCAGAACATTAGCAACAACATTGCAACATATGGGGTAGAAAAAGAAAAGGTTGGAATCCGCATACAATACAATTTGGATATAATGTGGGACTGTAAGGCTCCGTTCTAAGATGGCGGCGCTTTTACTCGAGAAAAAGGTGAAGTTTCCGGCTTATGTGCACTAACACGCACGCAAGGTCCAACAGCTGTCGGTAATGTAAGGGGACTGGAAGGCTCCGTTCTAAGATGGCGGCGAATTTACTCAACAGAAAGATACAGCTTTTGGCACATGCACACTAACACGCACGCAAGATCCAACAGCTGCCGGTAATCTAACTCAATCAGCGAGTGGTTAAAAAGAGGCAAAGGGAGACGAGTTTTGACGAACGAATAAACGAGGCAGACACACGGACATATGCGGAAGCAGGTAAGACGTTCTTGGGCCAATGTAGACGGTAGCATCGAAACTGGTTAGTTTACCAACGGGCGGCCACGGATTAATGGGGTAACTCAAAGAACGGTTAAAAAGCTAAACAGCATCACCCCGTGAGCAGCGCTTGGCGAGCTCTTCATAAGAGGCCAGCATCTATGGGAGGAATAGATCTTCCAGAGGGATAACTATAAGAATGAAGAGAGAAGATCTAACTCGAGGGGCCATAATATATATATATTCTCCAATGAAGAAGATAGAGTAGCATGGATAGATAGGAACTGCTGGAAGATGACATGTAAAATCCCTTTTTCTTCCCGTTCAAAAGCACTTTTCTCCACATAGGGGGTTTCGAATTACAAAATAAATATGTAAACTGTGGAAACTTACTACTAATAAGGGGAACGTTTTAAAATCAGAGACTAGGGAAAATGCATAAATATGTTGTACCACCCGTGTGCCCAATAAAACAAATAAAGATGGAGATCGGGGGAACCAACTAAAAATAAGGTGATCACTTGAAAAATAGAGTTTAGGGAAAATGAATTAATAAATAGGTTGTACCATCCATGTGCCTAATAAAATAAATAAACATCATTTTACAGAACATATTCAGTTCAAGACAAGTAGGACCCTCTAGATGTCCCTCTATGTGAAAATATCCCTCGTTATGTCAAGAATCTGACTTATACAGAGGTAAGAACCCTGCTTATGGAAAGGGGATGGGCCCACAAAAACATTAGAATAAAATGGTGAGTGGGGAAAAGACAGGGAAAAACAAAAAAGAAAAACTGCTATATCCTTATTTATAGACCTCCGGGTCCAGCAGACAGAAGGTCCGTGGTCGAATTTTTAATGACACAAGACTAAGACTAAGTCTTAGAAACCAAACCCATCAAAAGGATGCTTTGGTAGCACGAAACAGGTAACTGAAGTCCTTTGACCCCGAGGGGGGGTAAACTTGAACTATAGGGAAACGTGGGAAAAACTGTTCTCCTTTGTCCCCTTACACAGGTTGCCCACAGAAAAAGAGAGCACCAATCAGTGGATTTTGAATTTGAAATTAACGGATAATACGCCATATGTGCAATTCGTTCATCCTTCCCCTAACAGAAAAAGGCGAGTACACAAGGACATAGATCTGGGGATGTATGCATGAATGAATGATGATTGAGCCCCAACACTAAAACGTAATGGAGGGAGAGGAAAGTAATATAATATAAATGTACCTCCCTGAGAAACATAATGAGGTCTATGATCCAAAGAGTGGAATGCCCAAACAATGCAGTCTTGCTCTAAGAACTGAGTATTGTCTCAAATTTGATAAACTAATTAGTAGCTCACTGTTATTTACATGTATCTTTCTACATACACAGAAGGATATCAATATTTGAAGCCGGTGACCCCAAAGAATGTCAGTCCTGAAGAAGGTGTTATAATATCCATGTTTTGAACACTGAAACGCGCCGACGCAGTGTTTTGTCTATAGAATCCATCTAGAGCCCAGGGTATAACAGATATTCATGTATTAGTGGTACTGTTTCTTCCCAATATAAATCTGTGAGAGGCAAATGGATTGGTGAAAAGTGTAGCTAGAATACATTGCAGCTACAAGCAGAAGGGGGTTTAATGTGATAAATTCATGTATTGTATGGTATAGAGTCTTTCGGCTCTTTTTCCTGTGTTATTTTTCTCACATTGAATGAACTTGTATGTATATTGCTTTCCAATGCTATGTATTGTGAATTATTAAGGTTGTTTTTTAAACTGTGCACTTTTTCAGAAAATTGGTTCTGAAATTTTTATTTGTATATGAAGGAGTAGTTTCTTCTTTTTATGAGAAATAAAGACTGTAAACGTTACATTTTAGTGTGGGAATTTACTTTTAAATATAATTGCATGGTATGAGTGAGAGGTAAAGAATGTAATAGAAAGCATATTGTGTCCCCAGGGACCTTCCTTTGACTTGAATTGTCTATAGTACCCTGTTCCCTGGGAAAAGTGGGGTCTTCTCTCCCTTGTTTAACTTATAAGTACAGCCTAGTGCTGGAGAGTCAGGTTTTGCGTGGACTCACAAGTTTTCCTTAAAAACTAGTAGTCTGGTATCCAATTTTTCAATGGATACACTGAGGACCTTTGGCTTCAGTGAGGAGCAGTTAAGTAAGATACTTGGTTCCAATAGAAGTAGCAACAACATAACAGTTATCCCTAACGGAGGAGAAAAGTGGAATCAGCTTGTGTACTTAAAAAAGAAAATAATCCGTACGGAACTCCATGCTGAATTCATGGCCCAATATGTAAGGGCAGGCACTATACCAATAGGTCTTCAGGTTCGCAATGAACCCGGTCTTTTTGTCAATTATCCGAAATTTCTGGAAACGTGGACATTCATCTCAAACAGGTGCAGCAGAGATTGAATGCTCCTTATAATCGAAACTGCACAAAGTACCATCTTGATAGAGAAAAGAGAAATAGAGGATCTTGAGAAAGTTTTAACTGACACTAATGCCCTTGAAGATGCGAAAAAGAAAATTGAAGAGATTGGCTATTGCGAATATCTAATGAATAGGACGACACAGAAATTAAGGAAGGATGTAAATAAATTTAGCCAAGAGGTAATTTATCCCTTCTTAAAAAAAGATTATTACACTGAGAAACCAGAACAAACTTGGGAACGGGGACCTAGAGTTATGTTCCAAGCCAGGAGACCTAGACACATGAACTTCTCAGGCACTTCAGAGAGCAGTGGGGATGATGAAATGCCTCAAAGAGAGGATGGAGACTATACCCACCCAGAGAGGGAATACGAAGATTTTTTAGGAAAGCGCCCACAAAGACCACCAAGGGGCAGGGGATCCTACAGGAGCAGGGGGTCATACCCAAGGAAGTCAACACCAAGAGAACAGGATCAAGAGTATCAACAGAACCAGGCCCCTCAGGAGTACAAGAGAACCAGAAACAAGGTGTACTGGCACTAGAGATAACTCCCATAATAAATCTTTCAAACAGATCACTTACTATGACAGAAAAAGAAGTGCTAGGAATGGGTTTTAATTTTGTCCCCACGACAGGTATAAATACATTTCAATTGGAAAAAGACCTAAGGTCTTTTTTTAGAAAAATTTGACTCAATCGTTTTTTTCAAGATAGACCAGAAAGGGAAACTCCGACAGATTCAGGCTTCAGAGCAAAATCGACCTTTACCCCTAATTTAGGGATGGTGGACAAAAATATTGAAATCTTCGAGTCTGTTGTCAAAATAGAGATAGGTAATCTCCTAAATAAAAAACATTTTCAAGAACATAATATAACTAAGGCCCAGAGGGAAGCAGTAGAATCACTGGCAACAGATACTCAAATAACCATAAAGCCGGCAGACAAGGGCGGGGGGGTTGTAGTCTTCAATACGGAGGACTATAATCAAAGAGTCGTGTTGCTTCTTTCCAACGAGCTTCATTACACTAGAGTATCATCAGTAAGACTGGAGGCCCTCAAAAGGGAAGTAGAATCACTCCTCCTAACATCCAGATTAAAGGGAGATATCAGCGAGGAAGAGTTTAAATTCCTGTACACCACTAATCCTAAAACGCCGGCTTTTAACTGACTACCCAAAGTCCACAAGAGCCTAGATAATCCACCCCTGAGACCAATAGTGGCGTCAATTGACTCGCTATTGGAACCTCTCAGCAAGTATGCAGATAGATTCCTTAAACCCCTGGTACAAACACAAAAGTCCTATATCAGAGATACATCGGACATGATAGCCAAAATAGAGGGTATGAGCTTTGATGGTGAAAACTAAATCATGGTGACTCTAGATGTAGAGTCACTCTACACCAACATACCCCAAAGGGATACCATAGAGGCTATTAGGGGTCTCCTGGAAACTACAGAGATTAGAGGAGGAAACAAGGAATTCATCACACAATGTGTATCAATGGTACTCCTTAATAATATCTTTCTGTTCAAAAAAGACCTGTATATTCAACGCAAGGGCACCAGTATGGGTGCTACTTGTGCGCCGAGCCTGGCATGTATTTATGTAATTATGTTTGAGGAAAAGCACATCTATAATGAAATCAGCCCATTCTACTAGAACATCCGTAGTTGGGTGAGATTTATAGATGATATTTTCTTCATTTGGGCAGGCACGACGGATGACCTGGAAGAATTTCTGTCATGGTTGAATTTAGGAGATGCAAACTTAAAGTTCACGGCATCATTTAGTAGTACAAAAGTGAATTTCCTGGATATCTGTATAAAAAGCGGAGATAATCAATTGAGGGTGGAGCTTTTTAAAAAAGAATCAGACCGCAATACATTGCTGCACTATAGAAGCTACCACCCCAAAAGCCAGAAGGATAGTATACCCTTTGGTGAATTCCTTCGTTTGAGAAGGAACTGCACTACAATAGAAGATTTTTATAAACATGCAGGTGAAATGAAACAAAAATTCAAAGAGAGAGGCTATCCTAAGAGACTGATCAATCACTCTCTAAAAAGAGCCCGGTATTATGATAGGGACAGTCTCCTAGAGAAGAAAGAGAATAAACAAGAAATAGAAAAGATAGTGATGGTCAGTCCGTTTTCGGGAATCGCTAATCAGGTCAAAAATATAATCAACCATAATTGGAAGATTCTTAATGATGGGACAGAAATTAGCCTGCCTCGTCCAATGCACGCATACAGAAAGAACAAAAACCAGCGCTCAAGTTTAGTACATACGTACAGGGAGGACGCAGCTAAAACCCAAAGGACCATAACAGGAGATAAGGCTGTGGGAAACCAGAAGTGTGGAACATGCAGCATATGCGAACTGTGTTTGGTAACAAAGGAAGTGGCGCTAAATGGGGTTAAACACAAAATCTCCACCCTTAACAACTGTAGAAGTAAGAATATAATTTACTTAATATTATGCCCATGTGAACGAGGGTACATTGGAGAAACAGGACGAGAACTGAGACTCAGGATAGGGGAACACAAGTCTGTGATTAGGACTAACAAAGAAAAGGCTCCACTAGTGACCCACTGGAAAGAACAATGCCATAGTGAAAGAGATATACGATGGGTAGTCCTGGAAAAAATAAAAGAACAAACAAGAATGGGAGACAGCAAAAAAAGAAGAAAACAACAAGAACAGTGGTATATGATTAAGTTCAATACCATAAGGTGTGGGTTGAACTCCAGAGAAGAGTGGGACACACAAATTTAGCGCTGGGAGCTCTTCTCGGGAGATCAAATTACTAACAAACCCCCTTAGAGAATGCAAATAAAACACAGGCACAAAATGAGGACGGGGGGTAAGCAATTCCAAAAAAAACAAGACTTAGACAAATAGGGCAGGATAAAAGATCTTACAGCAGTAACGAGAAGCATGTAATAAAACTAGTACAACTTTAAGTACCAGTGGTAATTCCGTTCTGTATAATCCGACTAACATCTAGCAAACTGGGGGCTAAATATACAAAAAGAGACAAGATATCAAACCTGTATGAAGACATTAACCAATAGGGGTAAGGCAATGATAGAGGCATGTTGAATATCTATACAATAAACCAACCAAAATAAATATAACTGCGCGAGTGAAAATGAACCATGTGTCAGCAAAATTATCAAAATCTAAAAAGTGACCATTACCAATGGTAGAAATTTAGTAAATGCACAAATATCCGCCCATAATGTTAGCAACAACATTGCAACATATGGGGTAGAAAAAGAAAGGGTTGGAATCCACATACAATACAATTTGGATATAATGTGGGACTGTAAGGCTCCGTTCTAAGATGGCGGCGCTTTTACTCGAGAAAAAGGTGAAGTTTCCGGCACATGCGCACTAACACGCACGCAAGGTCCAACAGCTGTCGGTAATGTAAGGGGACTGGAAGGCTCCGTTCTAAGATGGCGGCGCATTTACTCAACAGAAAGATACAGCTTTTGGCACATGCACACTAACCCGCACGCAAGATCCAACAACTGCCGGTAATCTAACTCAATCAGCGAGTGGTTAAAAAGAGGCAAAGGGAGACGAGTTTTGACGAATGAATAAACGAGGCAGACACACGGACATACGCGGAAGCAGGTAAGACGTTCTTGGGCCAATGTAGACGGTAGCATCGAAACTGGTTAGTTTACCAACGGGCGGCCACGGATTAATGGGGTAACTCAAAGAAAGGGTAAAAAGCTAAACAGCATCACCCCGTGAGCAGCGCTTGGCGAGCTCTTCATAAGAGGCCAGCATCTATGGGAGGAATAGATCTTCCAGAGGGATAACTATAAGAATGAAGAGAGAAGATCTGACTCGAGGGGCCATAATATATATATATTCTCCAATGAAGAAGATAGAGTAGCATGGATAGATAGGAACTGCTGGAAGATGAAATGTAAAATCCCTTTTTCTTCCCGTTCAAAAGCACTTTTCTCCACATAGGGGGTTTCGAATTATAAAATAAATATGTAAACTGTGGAAACTTACTACTAATAAGGGGAACGTTTTAAAATCAGAGACTAGGGAAAATGCATAAATATGTTGTACCACCCGTGTGCCCAATAAAACAAATGAAGATGGAGATCGGGGGAACCAACTAAAAATAAGGTGATCACTTGAAAAATAGAGTTTAGGGAAAATGAATTAATAAATAGGTTGTACCATCCATGTGCCTAATAAAATAAATAAACATCATTTTACAGAACATATCCAGTTCAAGACAAGCAGGACCCTCTAGATGTCCCTCTATGTGAAAATATCCCTCGTTATGTCAAGAATCTGACTTACACAGAGGTAATAACCCTGCTAATGGAAAGGGGATGGGCCCACAAAAACATTAGAATAAAATGGCGAGTGGGGAAAAGACAGGGAAAAAGAAAAAAGAAAAAATGCAAATCCTTATTTATAGACCTCCGGGTCCAACAGACAGAAGGTCCGTGGTTGAATTTTTAATGACACAAAAGACTAAGTCTTAGAAACCAGACCCATCAAAAGGATGCTTTGGTAGCACGAAACAGGTAACTGAAGTCCTTTGACTCCGAGGGGGGGTAAACGTGAACTATAGGGAAACGTGGGAAAAACTGTCCTCCTTTGTCCCCTTACACAGGTTGCCCACAGAAAAAGAGAGCACCAATCAGTGGATTTTGAATTTGAAATTAACGGATAATACGCCATATGTGCAATTCGTTCATCCTTCCCCTAACAGAAAAAGGTGAGTACACAAGGACATAGATCTGGGGATGTATGCATGAATGAATGATGATTGAGCCCCAACACTAAAATGTAATGGAGGGAGAGGAAAGTAATATAATGTAAATGTACCCCCCTGAGAAACATAATGAGGTCTATGATCCAAAGAGTGGAATGCCCAAACAATGCAGTCTTGCTCTAAGAACTGAGTATGGTCTCAAATTTGATTAACTAATTAGTAGCTCACTGTTATTTACATGTATCTTTCTACATACACAGAAGGATATCAATATTTGAAGCCGGTGACCCCAAAGAATGTCAGTCCTGAAGAAGGTGTTATAATATCCATGTTTTGAACACCGAAACGCGTCGACGCAGTGTTTTGTCTATAGAATCCATCTAGAGCCCAGGGTATAACAGATATTCATGTATTAGTGGTACTGTTTTTCCCAATATAAATCTGTGAGAGGCAAATGGATCGGTGAAAAGTGTAGCTAGAATACATTGCAGCTACAAGCAGAAGGGGGTTTAATGTGATAAATTCATGTATTGTATGGTATAGAGTCTTTCGGCTCTTTTTCCTGTGTTATTTTTCTCACATTGAATGAACTTGTATGTATATTGCTTTCCAATGCTATGTATTGTGAATTATTAAGGTTGTTTTTTAAACTGTGCACTTTTTCAGAAAATTGGTTCTGAAATTTTAATTTGTATATGAAGGAGTAGTTTCTTCTTTTTATGAGAAATAAAGACTGTAAACGTTACATTTTAGTGTGGGAATTTACTTTTAAATGTAATTGCATGGTATGCGTGAGAGGTACAGAAAGTAATAGAAAGCATATTGTGTCCCCAGGGACCTTCCTTTGACTTGAATTGTCTATAGTACCCTGTTCCCTGGGAAAAGTGGGGTCTTCTCTCCCTTGTTTAACTTAAAAGTACAGCCTAGTGCTGGAGAGTCAGGTTTTGCGTGGACTCACAAGTTTTCCTTAAAAACTTGTAGTCTGGTATCCAATTGTTCAATGGATACACTGAGGACCTTTGGCTTCAGTGAGGAGCAGTTAAGTAAGATACTTGGTTCCAATAGAAGTAGCAACAACATAACAGTTATCCCTAACGGAGGAGAAAAATGGAATCAGCTTGTGAACTTAAAAAAGAAAATAATCCGTACCGAACTCCATGCGGAATTCATGGCCCAATATGTAAGGGCAGGCACTATACCAATAGGTCTTCAGGTTCGCAATGAACCCGGCCTTTTTGTCAATAATCCGAAATTTCTGGAAATGTGGACATTCATCTCAAACAGGTGCAGCAGAGATTGGATGCTCCTTATAATCGAAACTGCACAAAGTACCATCTTGAGAGAGAAAAGAGAAATAGTGGATCTTGAGAATTTTTAACTGACACTAATGCCCTTGAAGATGCGAAAAAGAAAATTGAAGAGATAAACCAGGATATGAGTGGCTATTGCGAATATCTAATGAATAGGAAGACACAGAAATTAAGGAAGGATGTAAATAAATTTAGCCAAGAGGTAATTTATCCCTTCTTAAAAAAAGATTATTACACTGAGAAACCAGAACAAACTTGGGAACGTGGACCTAGAGTTAGGTTCCAAGCCAGGAGACCTAGACACATGAACTTCTCAGGCACTTCAGAGAGCAGTGGGGATGATGAAATGCCTCAAAGAGAGGATGGAGACTATACCCACCCAGAGAGGGAATACGAAGATTTTTTAGGAAAGCGCCCACAAAGACCACCAAGGGGCAGGGGATCCTACAGGAGCAGGGGGTCATACCCAAGGAAGTCAACACCTAGAGAACAGGATCAAGAGTATCAACAAAACCAGGCCCCTCAGGAGTACAAGAGAACCAGAAACAAGGTGTACTGGAACTAGAGATTACTCCCATAATAAATCTTTCAAACAGATCACTTACTATGACAGAAAAAGAAGTGCTAGGAATGGGTTTCAATTGTGTCCCCACGGCAGGTATAAATAAATTTCAATTGGAAAAAGACCTAAGGTCTTTTTTTAGAAAAGTTCGACTCAATCGTTTTTTTCAAGATAGACCAGAAAGGGAAACTCCGACAGATTCAGGCTTAAGAGCAAAATCGACCTTTACCCCTAATTTAGGGATGGTGGACAAAAATATCGAAATCTTCGAGTCTGTTGTCAAAATAGAGATAGGTAATCTCCTAAATAAAAAACATTTTCAAGAACATAATATAACTAAGGCCCAGAGGGAAGCAGTAGAATCACTGGCAACAGATACTCAAATAACCATAAAGCCGGCAGACAAGGACGGGGGGTTGTAGTCTTCAATACGGAGGACTATAATCAAAGAGTCATGTTGCTTCTTTCCAACGAGCTTCATTACACTAGAGTATCATCAGTAAGACTGGAGGCCCTCAAAAGGGAAGTAGAATCACTCCTCCAAACAGCCAGATTAAAGGGAGATATCAGCGAGGAAGAGTTTAAATTCCTGTACACCACTAATCCTAAAACGCCGGCTTTTTACGGACTACCCAAAGTCCACAAGAGCCTAGATAATCCACCCCTGAGACCAATAGTGGCGTCAATTGACTCGCTATTGGAACCTCTCAGCAAGTATGCAGATAGATTCCTTAAACCCCTGGTACAAACACAAAAGTCCTATATCAGAGATACATCGGACATGATAGCCAAAATAGAGGGTATGAGCTTTGATGGTGAAAAGGAAATCATGGTGACTCTAGATGTAGAGTCACTCTACACCAACATATCCCAAAGGGATACCATAGAGGCTATTAGGGGTCTCCTGGAAACTTCAGAGATTAGAGGAGGAAACAAGGAATTCATCACACAATGTGTATCAATGGTACTCCTTAATAATATCTTTCTGTTAAAAAAAGACCTGTATTCAACGCAAGGGCACCAGTATGGGTGCTACTTGTGCGCCGAGCCTGGCATGTATTTATGTAAGTATGTTTGAGGAAAAGCACATCTATAATTAAATCAGCCCATTCTACGAGAACATCCGCAGTTGGGTGAGATTTATAGATGATATTTTCTTCATTTGGGCAGGCACGACGGATGACCTGGAAGAATTTCTGTAATGGTTGAATTTAGGAGATGCAAACTTAAAGTTCACGGCATCATTTAGTAGTACAAAAGTGAATTTCCTGGATATCTGTATAAAAAGCGAAGATAATCAATTGAGGGTGGAGCTTTTTAAAAAAGAATCAGACCGCAATACATTGCTGCAATATAGAAGCTACCACCCCAAAAGCCAGAAGGATAGTATACCCTTTGGTGAATTCCTTCGTTTGAGAAGGAACTGCACTACAATAGAAGATTTTTATAAACATGCAGGTGAAATGAAACAAAAATTCAAAGAGAGAGGCTATCCTAAGAGACTGATCAATCACTCTCTAAAAAGAGCCCGGTATTATGATAGGGACAGTCTCCTAGAGAAGAAAGAGAAGAAACAAGAAATAGGAAAGATAGTGATGGTCAGTCCGTTTTCGGGAATCGCTAATCAGGTCAAAAATATAATCAACCATAATTGGAAGATTCTTAATGATGGAACAGAAATTAGCCTGCCTCGTCCAATGTACGCATACAGAAAGAACAAAAACCTGCGCTCAAGTTTAGTACATACGTACAGGGAGGACGCAGCTAAAAGCCAAAGGACCATAACAGGAGATAAGGCTGTGGGAAACCACAAGTGTGGAACATGCAGCATATGCGAACTGTGTTTGGTAACAAAGGAAGTGGCGCTAAATGGGCTTAAACACAAAATCTCCACACTTAACAACTGTAGAAGTAAGAATATAGTTTACTTAATATTATGCCCATGTGACCGAGGGTACATTGGAGAAACAGGACGAGAACTGAGACTCAGGATAGGGGAACACAAGTCTGCGATTAGGACTAACAAAGAAAAGGCTCCACTAGTGACCCACTGGAAAGAACAAGGCCATAGTGAAAGAGATATACGATGGGTAGTCCTGTAAAAAATAAAAGAACAAACAAGAATGGGAGACAGCAAAAAAAGAAGGAAACAACAAGAACAGTGGTATATGATTAAGTTCAATACCATAAGGTGTGGGTTGAACTCCAGAGAAGAGAGGGAAATACTAATTTAGCGCTGGGAGCTCTTCTCGGGAGATCAAATTACTAACAAACCCCCTTAGAGAATGCAAATAAAACACAGGCACAAAATGAGGACGGGGGGTAAGCAATTTCCAAAAAAACAAGACTTAGACAAATAGGGCAGGATAAAAGATCTTACAGCAGTAACGAGAAGCATGTAATAAAACTAGTACAACTTTAAGTACCAGTGGTAATTCCGTTCTGTATAATTCGACTAACATCTAGCAAACTGGGGGCTAAATATACAAAAAGAGACAAGATATCACTCCTGTATGAAGACATTAACCAATAGGGGTAAGGCAATGATAGAGGCATGTTGAATATCTATACAATAAACCAACCAAAATAAATATAACTGCGCGAGTGAAAATGAACCATGTGTCAGCAAAATTATCAAAATCTAAAAAGTGACCATTACCAATGGTAGAAATTTAGTAAATGCACAAATATCCGCCCAGAACATTAGCAACAACATTGCAACATATGGGGTAGAAAAAGAAAAGGTTGGAATCCGCATACAATACAATTTGGATATAATGTGGGACTGTAAGGCTCCGTTCTAAGATGGCGGCGCTTTTACTCGAGAAAAAGGTGAAGTTTCCGGCGCATGTGCACTAACACGCATGCAAGGTCCAACAGCTGTCGGTAATGTAAGGGGACTGGAAGGCTCCGTTCTAAGATGGCGGCGCATTTACTCAACATAAAGATACAGCTTTTGGCACATGCACACTAACAGGCACGCAAGATCCAACAGCTGCCGGTAATCTAACTCAATCAGCGAGTGGTTAAAAAGAGGCAATGGAAGACGAGTTTTGACGAACGAAAAAACGAGGCAGACACACGGACATACGCGGAAGCAGGTAAGATGTTCTTGGGCCAATGTAGAAGGTTGCATCGAAACTGGTTAGTTTACCAACGGGCGGCCACGGATTAATGGGGTAACTCAAAGAAAGGATAAAAAGCTAAACAGCATAACCCCGTGAGCAGCGCTTGGCGAGCTCTTCATAAGAGGCCAGCATCTATGGGAGGAATAGATCTTCCAGAGGGATAACTATAGGAATGAAGAGAGAAGATCTAACTCGAGGGGCCATAATATATATATATATTCTCCAATGAAGAAGATCGAGTAGCATGGATAGATAGGAACTGCTGGAAGATGAAATGTAAAATCCCTTTTTCTTCCCGTTCAAAAACACTTTTCTCCACATAGGGGGTTTCGAATTATAAAATAAATATGTAAACTGTGGAAACTTACTACTAATAAGGGGAACGTTTTAAAATCAGAGACTAGGGAAAATGCATAAATATGTTGTACCACCCGTGTGCCCAATAAAACAAATAAAGATGGAGATCGGGGGAACCAACTAAAAATAAGGTGATCACTTGAAAAATAGAGTTTAGGGAAAATGAATTCATAAATAGGTTGTACCATCCATGTGCCTAATGAAATAAATAAACATCATTTTACAGAACATATCCAGTTCAAGACAAGCAGGACCCTCTAGATGTCCCTCTATGTGAAAATATCCCTCGTTATGTCAAGAATCTGACTTACACAGAGGTAATAACCCTGCTAATGGAAAGGGGATGGGCCCACAAAAACATTAGAATAAAATGGCGAGTGGGGAAAAGACAGGGAAAAACAAAAAAGAAAAAATGCGACATCCTTATTTATAGACCTCCGGATCCAACAGACAGAAGGTCCGTGGTCGAATTTTTAATGACACAAGAAGACTAAGTCTTAGAAACCAGACCCATCAAAAGGATGCTTTGGTAGCACGAAACAGGTAACTGAAGTCCTTTGACCCCGAGGGGGGGTAAACGTGAACTATAGGGAAACATGGGAAAAACTGTTCTCCTTTGTCCCCTTACACAGGCTGCCCACAGAAAAAGAGAGCACCAATCAGTGGATTTTGAATTTGAAATTAACGGATAATAAGCCATATGTGCAATTCGTTCATCCTTCCCCTAACAGAAAAAGGCGAGTACACAAGGACATATATCTGGGGATGTATGCATGAATGAATGATGATTGAGCCCCAACACTAAAACGTAATGGAGGGAGAGGAAAGTAATATAATGTAAATGTACCCCCCTGAGAAACTTAATGAGGTCTATGATCCAAAGAGTAGAATGCCCAAACAATGCAGTCTTGCTCTAAGAACTGAGTATTGTCTCAAATTTGATAAACTAATTAGTAGCTCACTGTTATTTACATGTATCTTTCTACATACACAGAAGGATATCAATATTTGAAGCCGGTGACCCCAAAGAATGTCAGTCCTGAAGAAGGTGTTATAATATCCATGTTTTGAACACCGAAACGCGTCGACGCAGTGTTTTGTCTATAGAATCCATCTAGAGCCCAGGGTATAACAGATATTCATGTATTAGTGGTACTGTTTCTTCCCAATATAAATCTGTGAGAGGCAAATGGATCGGTGAAAAGTGTAGCTAGAATACATTGCAGCTACAAGCAGAAGGGGGTTTAATGTGATAAATTCATGTATTGTATGGTATAGAGTCTTTCGGCTCTTTTTCCTTTGTTATTTTTCTCACATTGAATGAACTTGTATGTATATTGCTTTCCAATGCTATGTATTGTGAATTATTAAGGTTGTTTTTTAAACTGTGCACTTTTTCAGAAAATTGGTTCTGAAATTTTAATTTGTATATGAAGGAGTAGTTTCTTCTTTTTATGAGAAATAAAGACTGTAAACGTTACATTTTAGTGTGGGAATTTACTTTTAAATGTAATTGCATGGTGGTATAAGTGAGAAGTAAAGAAAGTAATAGAAAGCATATTGTGTCCCCAGGGACCTTCCTTTGACTTGTATTGTGAGATCTGTCTAATGAACTGTCTAATGTCGTGTTTAGATCCCCCCCCCATATCCACTCCGAGGGCGGCAGTTCCCGCATCTAGGCTAAAAGGGTCAAGAAAAAAGCCGGATCATCTTTATTAGGCCCATAGGTATTGAAGACACCCACTTTGGTGCCCCGGAGAAGACCTGTTACAATGACGTATCAACCTTCTGGGTCAATATGTGTTTGATCCAAGCTAAACTGTGTGCCCTTACGTATAAGGATCGACACTCCACGTGCATATGAAGAGCACGTTGAAGAGATTGTGGATTGCGTGTGTAGCCCATCTGTAGCCCAGTGTTTTCGCTTTGCTAGGGAGCAAATGCGTTTCCTGCAGTAGCGCCAAATCCGCGGAATGTCTGTCTAGATATGCAAAAACCTGCCTGATTGTTTTGGGACTATTAAGGCCGCGAACATTCCATGTCATGAGTTTCAAAGGTCGTACCCCTGCCATACCAATATTATAGTGTAAGATACATATACCATGTGCGTCATGATCATCTGTGCATTCTCATGGATCAATAGACAAACCAATGCAGTGATCGCTCCAACTGTAACAAACACCCCCCCACCTCCCCCCACCCACTTCGCCATCCCAATCATGACAAAGCCGCTGCCCGATATACACAACCTAAAACGGAAGAAGAAAAAGGAAGAGAAAACAAAAGGAAAAAACCACTACCATTCAACACACACAGTCCTGGAGTGTCCACAGGACGGGGTCAAACAATGTGGGTCACACAGGGGTGGCGGCCGTTGCCCGCTATAAACCCCAGCTAGGTGAATGCTGGGGGATCAAGCCAGTTCCATAAAAACACATAGGGTGTCATGGTGTGTTTAGCCGCAGCGTCAGACTGAAATTGATAGACATAAAAGCACAAGTATGGAAACGTAAGGTACAGCCATTAGTCACACTATCTTATCTGCCAGTGCCATTTCTCAATAGTAAACAAAATAGGGCAAAGAGCAAACGCAGGGTGGGGACACCCCCAGACCGGCACCGTGCAATCCATGCCCTCATAATACAGCTACTTAGGGAAGATCAGTTATTCAGCATCAGAAGGAGGGTCTTGCTCTGCCTGATGTTCGCGCGGGTATTTACGTCGCAAGACATGTGGATGGTTCGCCTGCAGAAACTTGAGTACTTCTTGCGGGGTGTTACAGATCGTGCTTTTCCCATCTATGGTTATTTTCAGGCGTGCTGGGTAAAGCATGGCATAGGGAATGTCACTGTCTTTCAGTTTCTTTTTTACCTCCAGATATCGTTTCCTCGGCTCCTGGACCTGCGATGTGAAATCCGGATAAAAAGAGATACTCATCCTTTCATGATTCAGTGCCCCCAGCTCTGGAGCCTTTCTGAGCGCCGCATCTCTATATCTGTAATTTAAGATTTTAGCTATTATAGGGCAGGGTCGTGCCCCGGCGCAGGCGGCGGCGCCAAAGTGCGATGCGCCCGCTCCACGATAAAGACTGGTGAAAAAATATCCCTGCCAAGGATGGTGGAAAGAAGAGTCTCAACATAAGTCTCCATATTACCAGTCCATGTGGTCTCCGCCACTCCCAGGATATGTAGATCCTCCGTCTTCGCCGCCAAACTCTGCAGGATCTTGTCCACCTTCTTATGTTTCAGCTCGAGCTGTTGCGCAGTGTTCTCAGCATCTGATATGCGGCGCTCTGCCATGTCGATGCGCTCCGTATGTTTATCCAGCCGCTCCGACATGCGGTCCACGCGGTATACTAACTAATCTATCTTCCCATCTATGTTGGTGAGGGTGGACTGTATAGTTGCAAACATCGCCTGGACATCTATTGTGGATTGCGCGGCGGGAGGTGAAGTATTAGTCCGGCTTTGACCGGACTGGTCAGCGGGCGTCATCAGGGTTTTTCGCTGACTGTCGAACTGCAGCCTAGGCTGGGTTTTATCCGGCTTGCCCATGGCTGCCGGCCGCAGGGGGACAACGATGAGGGGAATTCCAAGCAGAGAGCACAGGTATGCACCAGAGACGCCGACGACGACAAGACACAGGACGCAAAGGAGTCTGCGTTATAAGCACGTGGTAGGCGCTGCAGTGGTAAAGCAGAGAATAGGCCCTCAATTCGAGACAGGGCTGGTACCTGAGGGTCCTTCAGCTGTCCAGTAGGGATGATGGTCTTCCAGGGACCACAGGCCACGCCACACCAGATCACAGAGGAGGGCGATGTGGCGAGAGAGCAGGTGCCCTCGCCTCAATCTGTTCAGACCACCACACAGCAAGGGAAAAAAAGGCCCGCTCCCAAGGCGATCAAAGGGTGACCGCAACAACACACTCCCCCGCTCCCAGAGAGGATCTCCGGTAGAGCCGGCAGGTCAGCAAGTGTCCGGACTCCCTCGCAGCAGCCGGCAGCACCAATGGAGGAAGAGCTCCCCCGCATGGGGCAGCCGCGTCGCTCCTACCTCGGGGGTCACTCGGCCATGTGGAGACCTGCTGGAGCCCCTCTGGGGGGGTGGCAGTCCACAGCTATGCCGCCGTCAGGCACAGGATGGCAGCTCTGGGAGGTCGCCCGCCTCTCTCACGCATCCGCTGATGGACGCAGAGCGTAGCGCGAGCTCAGACGCCGTCACCCTCACAGCAGGCCCACCTCGTTCGTCCAGAGCCTCGGGCTCGCGTAGTGGCGGCGTGGTCTCGTGCACTGGGAAGCGCACCTCTCCGATCACCGGGAAGGCTCGGGGCAGGCCCGAAAACAGCGTAGAAAGGCACCGGAGGAGTCAGCGGAGGATGGTAGGCTCTTCTCTCGTGCAGTTTATGCAGGGTTGTTACGGCCTTCAGCAGTCAGACACCCAGGATCATGAAAGGATTATGGCTCGATCAGGAGAGCCCGCCTGGAACGCGGCCATTTCCCAGCTCGGCAAACTCCGCCCCCACAACTAGACTATTTTAATGGACTCTTGCAAGGTCTCCAGAAATGCTCACTGAAAAAACTTCAGGCATCGCAAAATACAGCCGCAAGGATGCTTTTCAATATTCCTCAGTCAGAATCTGTGTCCCTAGCTCTAAAACAATTACATTGGCTTCTAATTGAAAAGCATATCACCTTTAAGGCACTATGTCTTGGGCACAAAACTCTGTATGTAACTGGTTGAGACTATTTCAAACGGAACTGAATGTGGTATGTTCCAGTTACATCCCTGCACTCTCGCTCTCAAAAGAACCTGGTAGTTCCCTCCTACAAGCAGATGTCCTGGGGTAGCAGGCGCTTTATTAGAAATGCTGCCACAAAATGGAATGGTCTTCCCCAATCACTTAAGTCTATAATTAAACTGTTAGTTTTAAGGAAGACGTTAAAAACGTGGCTTTTAACCAATTAAGTATCCTCTCTTATTGATCACAGGCAGCGCTGAGAAGCCTCCAGATATATGTTGTGCTTTAAAAATATATTCAATATCAGTATCAATATCTTCCTTTTGGCCCCAGGTCTAGGGGGCTTCAACCTTGGTGTTGGCCTACAGAGGCTCAGCCATTGTAGCAAGATTGAGGATGGACCTGCCACAATATGTGGCCATCCCGAGGAAACTACCTATTTAGGATGCGGTGCTTTGTTCTTGGGCTCATTTGATTCCCTGTGATTTGCGGGGTTTAACCTGCACTCCTTCTTGGTTAACAACGTATCAGAAAATCTCTATGGATGTCTGGAAGGTGTACATTTTTTCTTATGGAGGGTGACCCCATGTTCGCAAAGACATTTGAGGGTAGCTCTGAGGTGTTTGTGGTGGTCTTAGGTGGTTGCGGAGTAGATTAATTGTCATCGATCATCTATTGTGGGCGGGATGTGTATCTCTTGCTTTATTGCTTGATTGTGGAGGTGCATATCAATGTATAATCATATCTTTTCTGGCTGTTTTGGCTTCTCTGCGATTACGATGGGTAATACTTAGGGAACTGGTCTGGACACCTTTTCTATTACCCCTTGGCTTTCGAGCTTGATGAGTTCTTGCCCGTGCCCCTCTGTAGACTGAGGGGCACAATCAAATGGTGTAAGGTGATCAACTTCCCTGATTCATTGATGAGCAGTTTGATAGGAGGGATCTTCAGCCACTCTAGGCCGCTGAAAAGTCCGGTCAATTGGCTCAGTATTTCACTGATCTGGTACCCCTTTACATTTCTTGCGAATTACACCAGCCCCGGGTCTTGTGCAGAGTGAATTCCTAGGAGTGTATTGGGTTCCTGGTGAACTACATGAAATCTTGTGAGAAGCTCTAAAATTCGAGCACTCACTCACAGTCTTGAGCCCTCTTTGTGGTAGTGGAGATTTACTCCTTTAAGTCAATATCTTGGTGTTGGATGGAACTAGTGTTGGCTTGGGTTGGAGGCGTCGGCATTGCTGGATGCCCATGACATTATCTGATGTGGTGGTGTCTGTGAGGGCCTTGACTTCTCACCTGGCGATTTCTACCATGAATGTGGACATCTTTGCCTTATTAGGTTGTTGGTGAATGAAATAAGAAAGTCTTCTTCTTCGTTTTCCAGTGACAAGTCTTCTAAACAGTGCCTATAACATTGTGGGTATTTGGTGGTTCCTTGTGGTTCTGGTTTGTCTAGGAACAGTTGCCATACCCCTCTTGTGGAGGTTCGTCTAACTCTGGCCCCTCTCCCTCAGAGCCCTCCTTGGCACACTGTCACAAACTGATTGATTTTGCCACAATTGGAGCATGTGCGGGCTTATACTGGGCAGTCATTCTATGCTTGTTCTTCATGGCTACAGTACTTACTGTGATACCCTGTTTGTGAGGGGGCAGGTATTTTGTGCTTGTTTGGCTTTTATAAGTGGGGCCTTTTCGGGGTTCTGGGTTAGGGCAATATCCATTTTATAGCCCTAATTTATTTATGTATTTATTTAAAAGGTTTTTTTATAGTTCTGGCTAGACCCAGGGGTATCAGAGCGCTTTACAGGAGTATGAGGAGGTACAATAATTGATACATTTGGTCAAAAGCATTGCAATAAGAGCCAATAAAAGGAAGGCAGATAAATATGAATGTTATTTACAAAGGAAAAATAATAAGCTCATGTGGGTAGTAAGTAAATAGGTTCGGGTGGGTGTGTGGAGGTGAGCAAGGTGAGATAAACTAGGGGGATAAGGAGAATGGGAGATTAGGGAGGTGGGAGATTAGGGGAGAGGGGGGATGAGAGATCAGAGGGAGGCCGTGCGGTAGGTTAGATATCATAGGTAAAGGTGGGGGAAAGGAGGGTTGCTAGGGGGAGGGGAAGGGAGTAGAGTGAGAGAGGGGAGTTAGGAGGGAGAGCGAGGGGGTGAGAGAGTTGGATGGCAAGGGGGAGACAGGTGGGGCGCAGAGTAGGATAAGGTGTCAGAGGAGGGTATTATTCACCCCAGTATTTGTTGAGGAGAAACAATTTGAGGTCTTTTTTAAAGTTGATGTAGGAGGGGTTGCAGCGTAGTTCTTTAGGCAGGGAGTGCCATATGGATGGAGCGTTTCCGGAGAAGGAGCGAGCTTGTGTGCATTTCTTTTTTAGCAGAGGGGGGGTAAGAATGAGGGCGTTGGTGCTCCTTGTTGGTTGAGTGCAGCCTGCATTGTGGAGCTTGTTTGAGAGGTAATGTGGGGTGTTTTAGTGAAGGGCTTTGTGTGTGTTACATGCAATCTTATAGGTGGATCTGCCTTCGATGGGAAGCCATTTGAGGGTTTTAAGTGCAGGGGAGATGTGGTTGAAACGTTTATCGTCAGAGATAAGTCTAGCAGCTAGGTTGAGTACAGATTTGAGTGGTGCAAGATGGACTTTGGGAGTTCAAGCGAGGATAGCGTTACTATAGTCTATTCTCAATAGGACCAGCGATTGGACAACAGTTTTGAAGTCATCTATCAGGATGAAGGTTTTGATTTTTTAGAGTTGACGGAGAGTGAAGAGTGCTCCTTTGGCTGTGGTTTTTATGTGGGTGGTAAGGGCAAGATTATTGTCAATGGTGATGCCTAGAGATTTAACTGAATTGGAGGTGGTGAGAGAGCAGCCCTTGCGGCCGATAGATTGTGGGGCCTCGCCATGATAAGAATGCCATGTAGACTGATGTTTGGTATTCTTAGGATGAGGCCTCTGAGTGTCATTTTGTGGCACCCCTGGATAATCTGTGCTTTCGAAATGCTCAAAGTCCGGGTTTAATTGTCGGTCGAAGTTCGCATTGAGAGCTCCTACTTCTGCATCGTAGTCGTCTGCCAAGCCGGTGCTGGAGAGGTATTCGAATAGTTTATAGATTTTGTCTCCTCAGTGGTGACATAAGAGTTAGCATTTTACAACCCCATTGTTTTCTCTGGTGGAATTTTTTAGCCTCCCTACCCACATTTTCCAGCGGGGTGATGCTGTTGCAGGGTCGCCTAACTAATTGATTGAAGCACACCAATGAGTGTGAGTTGTGTGGGAATCTGGCTCTGCATCTGTGACTGTAGTGGGGCTGCATATGGGTCAATGGCTATGACTAGGCATGGTGTGAGATGCTCAATGGAGTTGTGATGAGCAGCAGGGCTCAAGACTGTTAGTGCGCTGTGCCTGCCTTTTATTGGCCTATTTTACAGCCTCCTGTCTGCTCTGGTATTGGGTGGTGTTTCACTTTCTCTCATTTGATATATATATGTTCAGATGTTAAGAGGCTTGGTTCTGCCTCGAGGAACGCATCATCCGACAAGAGCGCCGTATTGCCCGCCCTGGAACCAACCTTGTTTTCCCGTGGAAGCACCAAAGGGCAGCGAGCAGCCTCCAAGGACTGGACCTTGGGAGAGACCCCAGCAACCTGAAAGGCGGTATGCGGGGATTCCGTAATTTAACAGCGCAGCGTCAAACAAAACGGCAGCAACTAAATCGCATGGGGAACACTTACTGAAGCAACAGCGAACTACAAATACCAGCAGACTCGGAGTAGTAGCCAGCCCTTCGAGGCGACCACCAGAGGGCCAGAACTCCTTAAAAGAACAATCGTGCTGGGGAGCTGTTAGACCTTACTGCCGTGGCGTCCTCCTCCTTTGAAAAAGGTCTGTGTTGAGACCGAAATGCATCAGGAAATGCCAGCGCTGTTATCTGCAAATAAATGCTTTTTAATCTACGGAATGTTTGCGACTCATTCTTCTCCTTGGAGAAACCTGTTCAGATATATATATATATATATATTACCTACTGGCGGTCGCCAGTAGGTATATATAGTTAGGATTTTTTCTCTATGGGATTTTTGAAAATTCTATGTCTAATAACTTTGGCGTTTGTGGACGGAATTGGCTGAAATTTTCAGGAAAATGGCACATTTTGTTTCTGAGCAGCCCCTGGAAATTTGGGGGGAGTTGGTCCAGGGGGGGCCGAGAAAAAAGGGGGGTCCCAAAACGTGTTTTTAACATTGAGTTTTCCATAGGGCGGTTAGCCTCACTTTTAGCCCGAACGGCTGAATGGATTTGCACGAAACTTGGCAAAATTGTAGGGACTGGTAGCCCGATGTGCCTTTTGTAGGTCTCAATATATGTGCTGCAGTGGATTTTGAGAAATTAACGTTCAAAAAAAGATATATATCTGTAAGCGCGGACCAGGCAGCGCCCCGGTTCGCGTACTTGACGCGTAACGGAACTTCGCGTAGCGAAGCTGATTGGCTCTCCGGTGTCTGTCAACATTCTAAACAGTCCGGAGCGGCCGCCATCTTGTCTCTCGGTAGGATCGAGAGACAAGAGGAGGCCAAAACAAAGGGGGAAATAACTATAAGGGGGCATAGTAGATCCTCGCTGACCCCCTAGGTTTAATGTGGAGGTTTTAAAGGGGCCCCGCGAAGCAAAAAAAAAAATTTTTTTTTTTGTTTTTTTTCGTGGTTAGCGCCCGGTACGCGAACCGGGAAGCGTTCTGGGGAGCGTACCACAATGAAAAATGAATGATAGACTTTTCAAATGCTGTATGTTAATTGATTGTTGGTTTTGTTGATTTTTTTTTTTTTTTTTTTTTTTTTAAGCTTTTTTTATTGTGTTTCATAATTTATTAAACTTTCTAACATTTCATTGTCAGAAATTTCATAATAATCATGGAATATAGATTGTAGTCTCTGAGGTTGTAAAATGTCCTCATTTGCAAGGAGGTTATCTACTGCTTGTACACATTGCAGTAGTTCTTGGTCCCAAGTTTCATCCATAAATTCAATCTCATTTGGATCAATGATTTCTGTGTTGGACTCTGGAAGGACAATTTCAAATGAAATGTTTTGTTCACTTTCCATTTTCCCTGAAATTTGCATAAAAAAAATATATATTAGTAGAGGTAGGGCACTGTTGGGATTAATTTTAGATAGGCAGTTTTTAACAGAGAATTTATCTTTGGGCAGTGTATAGTATCAGAGTGGAAGTAGGAATATAAAAAAGTGTATCTAAATTTATAAGTACTACAGAGGGATAGTATATAACTAACAGAAAAAGTTTGCCATATTAACTTAAAGTGCACAATATACTTCAGTTTTAAAAATAACAACTTACCTTTAAAAAGAAGTTGAAGTTATTAATGAAAATCCTATTGAAATGTACACCAGGAAGTAGTAGTCAAAATGGCTGTGTTTCCTTCTCTTCCTTTATATATATTCGGGTACATAACCAATCAAATGTCAGGTAAAAAAAGTAGAAAATGAAAGTAACATTTTAATTGGTTGTCAATTCCAACATTTCAGATGTGTTTTGTGAAGTAATTTACCTCACGGTATTTAGAGAGGTCTACAGGCTAAATGGCTAAATGGAATTCCAATCAAATTTGTGAAAATGGTAGGGATTGGTATGTAGTATGAGCTAATCTATATTTGGTGAAATTGTCTCAAGTGGCTTTTCTGTGAACTACTTTCCCACCTTTTTTGATGGTGCGCTTCCCAGGGAGCGACCCGGTACGCGAACCGTTGAGCGCCCCGGTTCGCGTACCTTAAGCGTTCCGGGAGTCCACCATTTTGTGTTTCGGTCGAATTAAGATACAAGATGGAGGGCAAATAATGTTCAGAATGGGTAGAAGGGGGCACGGTAGATGTATCTTGACCCCCTTGGTTTTCTGAGGGTGGCTGAGGAGGACCATAGTTCTTCACTCTTGTTCACTCTCTCTGTTTCTATTAATGTCACTGTTTATGACTGATCAAAAAAATGTTTTTTAAAAAAGAACAGTAACTATAAGGGAAGGAAAGAGACAGTTATGTTAAAAGAAAGACAGCTATAGGGAGTAAACTAAGGATACTGTTACCTACAATCCACTGCTGTTGATGTTACTGACCATGTCATGAATGATGTAATATGTGACATCATCAGCAGTGGATTGTAGGTAACAGTATCTCTTGTTTACTCCCTAGAGCTGTCTTTCTTTTCACATAACTGTCTGTTTGCTTACCTTATACTTACTGTTCTTTTTTTAAAAAAATATTTTTTTTGGTTAGCTGCCGGTACGCGTACCGGGTAGCGGCCCGGGGAGAGAACTAAGAGAAATAGAGGTTGGCAGAGTTCCAAATATTCTACCAATTTTTTTATAATGGGGAGGTAGTTCTGAAAAGAACTTTTTTTTTTAGGTTTTTGTTGTTTTATATTTTTTTTTGTATTTTTTGAACTTTTTTTTACTTTTTTTGTATTTTCTGAACGTTTTTAAAAATTTTTTGGTTTTTTTGGGGGGGGGGAAACAAAAACGATCCATTATAAAGGGCTCAACAGGAGCAAAAAAAAAAAAAGAATTTATTTTTTGGTGCGTTTCGTACAAACATTAATATGATTTTGAATTGCTCGCAAAATCAAAGTGATGCTACTTTCTCTGTAGCAGATGAAAGTGCCACATTCCACGCACACTTGCTTTACGTGCCCAAACAACATTTGGATGTTTGCGATCATCTCCCTCGCCTCTGGTCCCGACACCTCTGGAACCACCGATCTTCTTGCCATTGGGAGGGGATTTTGTTGCTCGTCACGTAGCTGGGCAGCACTATAATTATTTGGGTGCCACCTACTCATATGCTGATGCATAGTATGATTGCCATAACTGTATTTTTTATCAGTGCCCCTTGACAATCTATCACCGCATATACGGCAAAACACGTAGCGTGCATTCACTTTCTTTTGCCCCTCAGGAATTCTGTAGAATTGCCAGATGTAATTCTCCTTTCGATTGTACCTCCTGGGCTCCTCTGGCAAAAACCTTGGCTCTTCCTCATCTTCCTCCTCTTCCTGTTCTTCCTCTTCTTGCAAAATTACTTCTGCAGGTGGTCCTCTCTTTCTTGGATTTGGTGGAGGTGGTGGGCTAGCACCAGCTGAAGCTACTAATGAAGCCATCTCAAAGTCTCAATAAAGGGTCTTTCTCTCACCAAGATGAAAGTCAGAGTGAGGAAAGAAGGAGGGGTTTTCATCATTTGGGAAAAACAAAAGTTCTAAACCAATGAAAAGTGTTCATTTTAGATCACATGACCTAGTATTACATCATTAGGAAACCAAAAGTGAAATGAACCAATGAAAAGTGTTATTACCGAGTCACATGACCTGCTATGTTTACGTTACGCGGTCGGCGCCGCGCCGCGGATCGCTTCCGGTTCGCGTACCGCTGCGCTTCCGGGTACGCGAACGTAGCACGTAATATGACGTATTACGCGAGAACGCGAAACGTCATGCTGACGCGACGCGTCACGATGTTGTTTTGTAACACGAGAGGTTCGCAAAAGGAACGTTTACCGGTTCGCGTACCGGGTCGCGCCTCCGGATTGAGCTAACGGGAAGCTAACCGGTACGCGTACTGGGAGCAAAACAAAAAAAAAATAAAAAATAAATTGTATAAAAAACATGTAAAAAATATTTTTCTTTTTAAAGAATAATATATTGTAAAGGTTTTGATATTAGCTATTAAAAAACCAATGAAATTCACTGAAAAAACCATAGGTTATAGACCATATATAGTTAGGAATTAGCATTTACAAAACCTTAAAAATTCACTGAAAAAACCATAGGTTATAGACCATATATAGTTAGGGATTAGCATTTAAAAAACCTTATTTTACTCACACAAAACCATTGAAATTCCATATATAGTTAGTTGTACTAACTATATATCACGCACCCGCAATCCACTGCTGATGATGTCACATATTACATCATTCATGACATGGTCAGTGACATCACTGATGACATCACTGATGACATCTCAAATGACATCACTGATGACATCACTGATGACATCTCAAATTACATCACTGATGACATCATGACACACCAATACCAGTTACTACATACGCACTCACTGATTCCTACGTCTACACACACATTCACTCATTCACCCATACAATCACTCATACATACAGTCACTCATTATTACAACACTATCATATGCACTCATACACCTATGCAGACAGTCACACACTGCCACTCATCCATGGAGTTACTCACACACCAAGTCAGTCCTGTAAAGAATCAATCACACTTCCATTTCTTCATCTATACAGTTAAACACAGAACACCATACTTCAGTGACATCACTGATGACATCACTAATGACATCTGAAATGACATCACTGATGACATCTCAAATGACATCACTGATGACATCATGACACACCAATACCAGTTACTACATACGCACTCACTGATTCGTACGTCTACACACACATTCACTCATTCACCCATACAATTACTCATACATACAGTCAGTTATTATTAGAACACTATCATATGCACTCATACACCTAGTCAGTCCTGTGAAGAATCAATCACACTTCGATTTCCTCATCTATAGTTAAACACAGAACACCATACTTTTCACACATATACTAACACATACTTACTCTCTTATACAATCACTGATACAAGTACACATTGATATGCACAGAGTCACACACCTCCCAGCCAGCCACACACACACTCAGTCTTCCATACATCCACTCATTCTTCAATATGTAAAACGTATTTAAACTTTACAAAAACACACAGACACTAGATGATGTCATCAGTGATGTCATTTGAGATGTCATCAGTGATGTCATCAGTGATGTCACTGACCATGTCATGAATGATGTAATATGTGACATCATCAGCAGTGGATTGCGGGTGCGTGATATATAGTTAGTACAACTAACTATATATGGAATTTCAATGGTTTTGTGTGAGTAAAATAAGGTTTTTTAAATGCTAATCCCTAACTATATATGGTCTATAACCTATGGTTTTTTCAGTGAATTTTTAAGGTTTTGTAAATGCTAATTCCTAACTATATATGGTCTATAACCTATGGTTTTTTCAGTGAATATATATATATATATATATATATATATATATATATATATATATATATATATATATATATTCACTGACAAAACCATAGGTTTCAGGCTTTATATAGTTAGGAATCAGCATTTAAAAAACCTTTGAAATTCACTGAAAAAACCACAGGTTTCAGGCCTTATATAGTTAGGAATTAGCATTTAAAAAAACCTTTGAAATTCACTGAAAAAACCATAGGTTTCAGGAGTTATATAGTTAGGAATTAGTTTTTAAAAAACCTTTGAAATTCACTCAAAAAACTATACGTTTTAGTGGTGTTATAGTTAGCTGGACATTTTACTCATACAAAACCAATGAAATTGCTCCTATATAGTTAGTTGTACTAACTATATTTCGCGCACCCGCAACCCACTGCTGATGATGTCACATATTAGATCATTCATGACATGGTCAATGACATCACTGATGACATCTCAAATGACATCACTGATGACATCACTGATGACATCATCCAGTGAATGTGGTTTGCTTCGTTATATAAATATGCATTATATATATAGCACTTTACATTGAAGAATGAGTGGATATATATAAATAAATATTTGGATGGAGGATTTAGTAACAGTGTAATTGACTGTTTACTTGACCATTTTATAATGTCTCACTAAATATAGTGGATAGTGACTAATCTGTGTGAATATCTGTATCACTTTGTCAGTTGTTGTGTAAACTGATTCTACAGTTGGTTACTAGCTATGTGAAAGTCTATATTAGTTATTGATTAGTTAACTGAGTATTTGTATGGAAGTGTGAAAGTGTGTGTGGTTCCGTGGGGGGTGTGTGACTGTCCAAAGATGCGTGAATAGTTGATTCAGTAGATATATGAAGTTAAAACTACATGTTCTAACAGTTTGGGTGAGGGAATCTCTTTATGGGTGTGGTGATGAGCAAATATATTTCTCAAAGGTACAGGTCCTACAAACTAGAAAAATAAAAGGCAGTGTATGTGTCAGTTGTTGTATATAAATAAGTATACATAAGACACAATGATTGTGTGAGTGACTGTATGGATAACTGTATACTTGTAATAATGATTTTATAATTCACTAAGTATGACTTACTATCTAAATGAATAGAAGAAGTGGTGTTTGTATAAGAGTTTTGCTAAGTAAATATGTAAGTATGATCCATTGTTTGCATAAGTGAGTAGGATGACTTCATATGTGATTAGGATGCGTGCTGTTATTTAATGTCGATATAGATGTATAAGTATTTTTGATAGTGTTCTATTGTTCATTGACAGCATGTATGAGTGAATCCATAGGTAAGTGATTAGATGTGGGTATACATCTATGAATCACTGAGTGGATTTTTAGATACTTGTATTGCTATGACAATGGATTTAAATATGATACTCTGTATTTTACAAACAGTGATGAAAAATTGTAATAGTGTATGAAAAGGTGTATGTGATTGTCATGTGGATGATGTCATCAGTGATGTCATTTGAGATGTCATCAGTGATGTCACTGACCATGTCATGAATGATCTAATATGTGACATCATCAGCAGTGGATTGCGGGTGCGCGAAATATAATTAGTACAACTAACTATATAAGAGCGAATTCATTGGTTTTGTATGAGTAAAATGTCCAGCTAACTATAACACCACTAAAACTTATAGTTTTTTGAGTGAATTTCAAAGGTTTTTTAAAAACTAATTGCTAACTATATAACTCCTGAAACCTATGGTTTTTTCAGTGAATTTCAAGGTTTTTTTAAAATGCTAATTCCTAACTATATAAGGCCTGAAACCTGTGGTTTTTTCAGTGAATTTCAAAGGTTTTTTAAATGCTGATTCCTAACTATATTAGGCCTGAAACATATGGTTTTTTCAGTGAATTTCAAAGGTTTTTTAAATGCTAATTCCTAACTATAACTGGTGTGTAACCTATGTTTTTTTCAGTGAATATATATATATATATATATATATAAAATTTCTATGGCAAAATGAACCCCCTCATTTTGTTGCTTTTCAAATTAAATGTATTAAGTGTTACCACTTTATTCCAATCAAGATGACTTCAGGTGTGCCATACTTTTGTCATAAGTAAGACTGTTAGCGCTCTAGTTGTTCTTTAGAACACTCTGGGACATTCTGTCATTGGGCTATAGTTGGGCTACATCTGGCTGATATTTGGGCTACATTTGTTTTTTTTTGTCTCTGGTGGCCATCTTTGGGCTGCATTGGGCAACATTGGGCTACATTAGGCTACATTTGGGCTCTAACATATATATAGCCCAATGTAGCCCAATATATATTTTTTCAAAGTTAATTTTCGTAAAAACCACTGGAGCACATATCTTGAGACATAGCAAAGGCACATCGGGCTACAAGTCCCTACAATTTTGCCAAGTTTGGTGGAAAACCATTCCGCTGTTCGGGCTAAAAGTGAGTCCAACCGCCCTATGGAAATTAACATGGGGAAAACACGTTTTGGGACCCCCCCTTTTATCTCGGCCCCGCTTGACGATTCTCCCCCAAACATTCAGGGAAGGAGCGGAGCGCCGCGAGGCAAAGTTAAGGAAAATTTCAGGAAGATTCCTCAACCGGCGCCAAAGTTATTCCCAATAGAATGTTGCGATTTCCCTATGGAAAACAATCCTAACTATATATACCTACTGGCTATCGCCAGTAGGTAATAACATTTCTATGGCAAAATGAAACCCCTCATTTTGGTCCTTTTCAAATTAAATGTATTAAGTGTTACCACTTTATTCCAATCAAGATGACTTCAGGTGTGCCATACTTTTGTCATAAGTAAGGCTGTTAGCGTTCTAGTTGTTCTTTAGAACACTCTCGGACATTCTGTCATTGGGCTATAGTTGGGCTACATCTGGCTGATATTTGGGCTACATTTGGGCTATTTTGTCTCTGGTGGCCATCTTGGGAGACTGCATATCAGAATTTTTTTAATGAAATATAAGAGGATTTGAGAAGTCACTCAAAATGTGCCCTAATGTTTCTTTCTTCAGCACTAATCATAATTTCTATGACAAAATGAACCCCCTCATTTTGTTCCTTTGAAAATTAAATGTTTTAAGTGTTAACACTTTATTCCAATCAAGATGACTTCAGGTGTGCCATACTTTTGTCATAGGTAAGACTGTTAGCGCTCTAGTTGTTCTTTAGAACACTCTGGGACATTCTGTCATTGGGCTATAGTTGGGCTACATCTGGCTGATATTTGGGCTACATTTGTTTTTTTTTGTCTCTGGTGGCCATCTTTGGGCTACATTGGGCTACATTGGGCTACATTTGGGCTCTAACATATATATAGCCCAATGTAGCCCAATATATATTTTTTCAAAGTTAATTTTTGTAAAAACCACTGGAGCACATATCTTGAGACATACCAAAGGCACATCGGGCTACCAGTCCCTACAATTTTGCCAAGTTTGGTGGAAAACCATTCAGCTGTTCGGGCTAAAAGTGAGTCCAACCGTCCTATGGAAATTAACATGGGGAAAACACGTTTTGGGACCCCCCTTTTATCTCAGCCCCCGCTTGACGAATCCCCCCCCAAACATTAAGGGAAGGAGCGGAGCGCCGCGAGGCAAAGTTAAGGAAAATTTCAGGAAGATTCCTCAACCGGCGCCAACGTTATTCCCAATAGAATGTTGCGATTTCCCTATGGAAAACAATCCTAACTATATATACCTACTGGCTATTGCCAGTAGGTAATAAAATTTCTATGGCAAAATGAAACCCCTCATTTTGTTCCTTTTCAAATTAAATGTATTAAGTGTTACCACTTTATTCCAATCAAGATGACTTCAGGTGTGCCATACTTTTGTCATAAGTAAGACTGTTAGCGTTCTAGTTGTTCTTTAGAACACTCTGGGACATTCTGTCATTGGGCTATAGTTGGGCTACATCTGGCTGATATTTGGGCTACATTTGGGCTCTTTGGTCTCCGGTGGCCATCTTGGGAGACTGCATATCAGAATTTTTTTAATGAAATATAAGAGGATTTGAGAAGTCACTCAAAATGTGCCCTAATTTTTCTTTCTTCAGCACTAATCATAATTTCAATGGCAAAATGAACCCCCTCATTTTGTTCCTTTGCAAATTAAATGTTTTAAGTGTTAACACTTTATTCCAATCACGATGACTTTAGGTGTGCCATACTTTTGTCATAAGTAAGACTGTTAGCGCTCTAGTTGTTCTTTAGAACACTCTGGGACATTCTGTCATTGGGCTATAGTTGGGCTACATCTGGCTGATATTTGGGCTACATTTGGTTTTTATTGTCTCTGGTGGCCATCTTTGGGCTACATTGGGCTACATTTGGGCTCTAACATATATATAGCCCAATGTAGCCCAATATATATTTTTTCAAAGTTAATTTTCGTAAAAACGACTGGAGCACATATCTTGAGACATAGCAAAAGCACATCGGGCTACCAGTCCCTACAGTTTTGCCAAGTTTGGTGGAAAACCATTCAGCCGTTCGGGCTAAAAGTGAGTCCAACCGCCCTATGGAAATTAACATGGGGAAAACACGTTTTGGCACCCCCCTTTTATCTCGGCCCCCGCTTGACGAATCCCCCCCAAACTTTCAGGGATGGAGCGGAGCGCCGCGAGGCAAAGTTAAGGAAAATTTCAGGAAGATTCCTCACCCGGCGCCAAAGTTATTCCCAATAGAATGGTGCAGTCAGATGAAGAGTAGGAATGAAATGGCAGTTGGAACAGTAGGAGTTTGCAAAAAAAACTGTGGAGTTTCAGTGCTCTAGCAATAATTGGTGGATTCAGAGAGTTGAAAAATGAAAGTTAGGGTACATGGTTCTGTTATGTGAAAGAAGTAAATTGAATGGTTAAGAAAAAGTAATTTAAAGAAAGATTGCAGTGGATAAGCTGGTGTATTGAGAGGTCAAACATGCTTGCTGATTTGATTAGCAACATTGTAGAATAAACTTTTAACCCTGGGAGCTCAGTGAGGAGGGAGTTGCTATGGTAACAGGTGGAAAGGGCTGAGGGGGGGAAGGGTGTTGATTTGAAAATAGAGAGGGAAGAGTTTTGATTGGTTACCATGAGGAATATGTGTGTAGAATTAGAGGTTTTCTGTGCCATTATTGGTTGCAGTGCCTGGAGAACATACCTTTTGATCTGCTAAAGAAATATTGGTGTGTGTATCTGCCACTGTTCTGAATCTCCTAAAGCATTTGTAAAGGTGAGTTATGATTCATTTAATATAGATAGAGACTTGTATACTCTATGGAGAAGATTTGGAAGCAAAATGTGGTTTTTTAATGTGACTTTCTTCATGTTTTTTTAACATGCTTGATAAAAAGTCGTTGCTGGAAAGAGGAATTGTAGTTTGCAAAAATGTGAAGTTTCAGTAGTGACCTGGAATGCTTGTACATATGACCTACGCTTTGTTTCTAAAATGTTATTCAAAAAACGATTTTGGGGAAATCAATGGCTTTCAGTAGTGAACATGAATGCTTGTACATAGGACCTATGTTATGAGCGTTATTTATGAAAACAGTGATGTGTCACTTTTAACTGTGCACTCCTTGTGACACCAATGATGCATTATATTTAATGTATGATGCATCATGTTTCTAGGACTTACAGATAAGTCAGTATTTCTGATGTATCTGTAAGCACAAAAGTGGCTTTCAGTAGTGAAAATGAATGCTTGTACATAGGACCTGTGTTCTGTTCCTAAAATGGTAATTGAAAAACGATTTTAGTGCAAATCCATGGCTTTAACATTTTTAAGAAGGAATAAATAGTGTGTGAATAATTATATAAAGATATTTGATTCTTTTACAAACATGTTACCTGTTTTACCTCAGATTGGGAAGCAGACTGAGTTTCTTTGCTGTTGGTTTGTTTCATTTTTTGGGTAATGCTTGGTAGGAATGTTTGCAAGAGATAGGAAATTTATTTTGTAAAATAGTGACTTTTCAGTTCTGAAATGGAATGATTGTACATAGGACCTGCACTGTGTTTCTAAAATGTTATTGAAAAATCGATTTTGGGGCAAATTAATAGCTTTTACATTTTTGAGAAAGAATAAAAAGTGTGTGCATGATTAAATAAAATAATTTGAAGCTTTCACAATCATGTTACCTGTGTTACCTCAGATTAGGAAGCACACTGAGAGCGTTATTTATGAAAACAGCGATGCGTCACTTTTAACTGTGCACTCCTTGTGACACCAATGATGCATTATATTTAATGTATGATGCATCATGTTTCTAGGACTTATAGATAAGTCAGTATTTCTGATGTATCTGTAAGCGCAAAAGTGATAAATTGCTGGAGTGTGTCACAAAAATGAGGCAACTCCAGCAATGCATCCTTTCACATGGGGAAAGCCCCATGTGAAAGCGTTTGCCTCAGTCTTACGCCTGCTGTGAGGCAGGTGCAAGATTTTGACGTAACAGTGTCCTAAAAGTGACGCAGTGAAATCTCATAGATTTCACTGCGTCACTATTACGAGGCTTTTTGCGGGGGAATGCCCCCTCTGTGTACATTACACCTGACAGAGGTATAATGTGGTGCAGAGGTTTAAAAAGTGACGTATCTACCTACATGCGTCACTTTTTAAATATGGCGCAAAAAGGCACATGTTTTATGCCGCCGATGCGTCAAAAAAAGTGATGCATCAGCAGTGCAAAACTGACACAGGGCCTCATAAATTAGGTTCATCTTTTTTTGCACACTACTCCAGTTTAGTCCTGTCCACTGCACTCTTGGATACAAGCCTCACCTTTGGTGCTCCCCTGGACATGCTTCATCACATCTGCACTCTTGCTTAGGCCTCATAATCTTTTTTTAGAATAAAATTTGAAAAACAGAGAAAAGGTCATATGTATAAGCTTTTCATTGCACTACTGAAACATTTTTGGGGCAAATTAATGTCTTTTACATTTTTGAGAAAGAATAAATAGTGTGTGCATGATTACATAAAAAAATGTGACCTTTTCACAATCATGTTACCTGTGTTACCTCACATTAGGAAGTAGATTGTGCAGATGAAGTGAGGCATGTCCAGTGGGACAGAGGAGGTGAGGCCTGTGTTTTCAAGACTGTAGTGGGAGAGAGGCTTTTCTTGGAGAGCGTAGGTGGTGAGACCTGTGTCTAAGAGTGCAGTGGACTAGGCTTCATGAAGCCTATCTCCCACTGCACTCTTAGACACAGGTCTCAAGTTCTTTGCACCCGTGGACAGACCTCTCTTCTACTACACTCTTCAATAGAGGCCATACCTCTTGTGCACCCCTATACAATCCTTACCTCATCTGCAACCCTGAATACACTTCAACTAATTGGCATGCTTAGACAGGCTTCAGCTTATTTACACCCTTGGACATGCGTCACCTCATCTGCACCTACTTACTATCAATTATACTCAATACATTGAGGCCTGTTCAGAGGACAGAGATGAGGTAAGGCTTGTCCAAGGGTAAGAGGAGGTTAGTCCTCTCCATTGTAGTCATGGACACCGAATGCTTGTACATAGGACCTGCACTGTGTGTCTAAAATGTTATTTAAAAAACGATTTTGGTGAAAAAAAATGACTTTTAGTTTTTTGAGAAGGAATAAATAGTGTCTGCATGATTAAATACATATATTTCATCTTTTCACAATAATGTCACCTGTGTTACCTTAGATTAGGAAGTAGATTGTGTAGATGAGATGAGGCATGTCCAGAGGGACAGACGAGGTGAGGCCTGAGTACAAGACTGTAGTGGGAGAGAGGCCTTTCCTGGAGAACATAGGTGGTGAAGCCTGTGTGTAAGAGTGCGGTGGACTAGACTTCATGAAGCTTATCTCCTACTGCACTATTAGACACAGGTCTCACTTTCTTTGTACCTGTGGACATACCTCTCTTCCACTACACTCTTCAATACAGGTCTCACCTCTTCTGCACCCTTGGAGAATCCTCACTTGATCTGTAACCCTGAATAGACCGTTTGCTTTTTGTCATTGCTTTGTTGTTTGCTAATAGTGGTCTATAATGTGCTATTTTTTTTTAACACAGATTGAAATCAAGATTTCAAGAGTAAGGAAAGATGCCCTCAAGGCAAAGAAGAAGGAAAAATGAAATACGGTTACAAACAAAAACAGCAACGGAATTACAGCACTCTTCAACAACAAATACTTCAAAAAACAGGAACAAAGCTCCTGGTAAGACAACTAAGTCTTTCTTACGGAACATATGTAGATAAAAAAAAAATGTTGGACAGCATGTAGAAAAAGAGAATGAGAGAGTAAATTTGAAAATGAAGGAGAGAACCTCAAAGAATCCTACAACTGGAGCAGGAGAGAATAATATGTATAGGAATAGAAGGCAGAATCAGTTGAAAGACATTCGTAAACGGGGTGGTTTTAAATTTGTTAAAAAACATTAGGAAAGGTAAACAGAGAGCTGCTTTTTATAAGAAAAAGAAAAGTGTAGAGAAGATTGTTGATCAGGCTTTTGAAGTTAAGAAAAAAATATTTATTTTAATAATCAATAGAATTAGGACACTTAACAAGACAATTGATGTTTTCAAATCAAACAGTAGATGGAAAAGAGTAATTAATCGGACTAATTTTTGTAAAGTTTTTTCAGGAGAATGGATGCACAGTTCAAGTTGTGAGCCATTTTTTTATGAGGAGAGTTACTTCCAGGAGAACGATTTAGTGCATGCAGTTGACACCAGTGGTCGAGCGTATGAAGTGAAAGACGGTTGTCCGATTGAAAAAGAGAAACTTGTGCCTAGAGAACCAGAAGAGGTGTTAACTGATGAAGTTTTAGGGAGACGTACTAAGGGTCCAGTGTACACTTGGAAGTGTAGTCGTATTTGTAGTGTGCGACAGGAATCAATTGATTTGTTTTGTAATTTCTTACGTACATATAGTAAGAAAAGTCTAAAGCAGAAAGTGAAGTTGTTGCAAGACTTAGATCCTTGCAGAGTGAGAGAAAACACAGGTTTGCAAGGGCATTCACTGGCTTGTCTTTCTAGAAAAGTCTGTCAGAGTGTTTTTCATCATTTTAGGATGTTAGCAGTGCATCATACCAAAATGAGGAAATTAGTGAGAATGTTGTATTATGCAAAAAGTCCAGCACTTAAGCTTAAACAATTAAACAGTGCTCTTTTGCATGGAACTCAATTAGATGTGAAGAAGATTTGTGAAGAAATTGAGATTTGTTATTTTGGTGAAAAAGAGGACAGTGTAGAAATTGACACAGCAATTCAAGATGATGTGGAAGAGAATATACAGATTTCAAGTACAGAAAAGTTTGAGCAGAAAATTACCAGGTTTAAGGTGAAAGGCCGAATTTTACTTGTGTGTGTTGTCGACGAAGTCATTATAAACATCAAACTAGATTAGTTGATTTATACGTAAAAAGTGACAAGATGAATAATTATGAGTGGAAGGATTTTGCAACTTATTTGTGGGTGGAGAATTGTTTTGATTTGAGTTGTGATCAGCGTATTTGTAAATATTGTTATGATAAATTAAATCAAAACAGAATGCCTGCTAGAGCTGTTCATAATAATCTAGAGTTGGTAGACATTCCCCGTGAATTGATGGATTAAAATACATATGAGTCTATTTTGATTCAATGTGTCCATCATTTTCAGGCAATTGTTCGCATGGAGCCTAAGATAGGGAAATTGCCTCCTACAGATTTGCAGAGAGGATTAAAGGGAAGAGTTGTTTATTTGCCTCTAGATTTCAAAAAAAATATTGATACAATTGGTATCAAAAAAGTAGAAGAGGAACCTTTAGTTATTCCAGTTAATGGGGTTCCGACAAAGAGTAAGAAAATCTGGCAAGATTTAGTGGATGTTAGGAAAGTCAAAAAGGCAACGTTGTACTTATTCAAAAACAATGAGTATTACAAAGATGTATGTGTTGCAGCAGAGGAAACAGATGCAGATGAAGACAGTGATTGTTCAGGCGGCCAAATTGAAAAAGTTGATGTGTCTAGAAGTGAAGAAATATATGAACATTATACTGTTCATCCTTTGCATTCCAAAGAAATAGTGGGGAATGCAATTGAATTGTTTCAAATGAAAGCAGCAAAAGGAAGTCTCATTAGTGTGTGGGAAGAAAGTTTGGAAGCTCGTTGTTTTCCACAGCTATTTCCAACAGGTCGAAGTGGACGATATGACGATCGACCACTTCAAATTCCTGCATCTGAATATCGAACTGTAAGATTGTATGCTGAAGATCCAAGGTTTCGTCAATGCATTCCCTATTTGTTTCATATACTGTATGAAAGTGACTTGTCTGGGCTTTCTTATGCAGTAAACCATATACTGAAAAGTGGAGCACATCTGCAAAATGTTTCGGCGAGGGACTTTATGGAGAAAGTGAATCTGCAAGATAATATTTTGGAATCTCATTTAATCAATCTCATGGAATGTCAGCGTGGTACAAACGAGTATTGGTACCGTCGTCATGGGGAACTGAAATGTATGCTAAGAAACTTAGGAACTCCTACATGGTTCCTCACTCTTAGCTGTGCCGAGTATGCATGGGACAACTTACTTCAATTTCTACGCGAGGCAAATGCAAATATACAAAATATAGAATTCAAAACACCTGGAGAACTGTGTTCTTTGGATCCAGTGAATGTATGCAGATATTTCAATCATAGATTTGAAGCTATGATGTCTTTTATTACCCACAAAAAAATCCTCCCCTTGGAGAGGTTTTGGATTTCTTTTGGAGAAAGGAGTATCAAGCGAGAGGTGCTCCTCACATACATATGTTGTTGTGGATTAAAGATGCACCCAAATTTGGAACAGATTCAGATGAGACAGTGATGAGCTTCATTGAAGAGTATTCAACATGTGCTGTTCCAAAAACTACCGAAGAAAACAGTTTAAGGCAACAAGTTTTACGCTTTCAATCCCATCGTTGTGGAAAGTATTGTCGTTGAAAATTCAGAAACAAGGACAAGTTCTACACAAAATGTCGTTTCAGCTTTCCACGACCAGTGATTTCTAAAGGAAGAGTAAATAATTTGATGTCTTCTCTGCGACATACTGTGACGAGGAAGTCACCAAAAAATACATACAATTTAAAAAGAAACGAAGAGTCCAAGTACATCAACGACTACAACCCAGTGATTTTGTCCATGTGGAATGCTAACATGGATATTGAATTTGTTGCTGACAACTCTATTGCTGTGGCTCGATATGTGACGTCTTACATCACAAAAAAAGAAAAAACAGAACTGAAGGAAATGTGGGAGGACATTTCACATGAAAAGAGTCTAAGCAAGAAATTATACAGTTACAGTCTGAAGATGTTGTCGCATCGAGAAATTGGAGCATATGAATGTTCTGATCGATTGTCATCAGCAAGTCTCAATGCCAAATCTAGAACCATCATTTGAGTGAGTCTAGGTCTTGCTGCAACACAAAATCGAGTTTTGAAATCTGTACAAGAGATAGAGTATTTGGCGGAGAAAGAACCAGAAAGTACAGATATTTTGAAGACAAACATGTTGGATACATACTATCCAAATAGAAGTCCTCACCTTGAGAACGCTTGTCTCTATGAAGTTCTTCAAAGCTATATTTATAAGAGGAACATCAGAGAAGATATCAATAATGGAATATATGCTGTCATTGGATGTGAAGGATGTCTAGTGAAACTGAAAAAAGGCCATTTGATTAATCATCGAAAATTGAGTTGTGAAAATCCAGACAAAAGGGAATTTTACTATTTAGCTCTTTTGCAACTCTTTAAGCCATGGCGTACAGAAGAGGAACTACTTGGAGATTTTCTCTGTTACGAAGATTCTTTTAATGCAACCAAGGATACCATAGAATGTCCTGTTTTTCCAAATTATCTGCAAATGTTGAACGAAGAAATAGAGCAAGAAGCCACAATTGCTGCAGAGATTGCTAGAGACAGTTCTCAAGACAGTCAGAGTTCTGCTTCATTGAGTCAGGATCCACTTGGAGGACCAATTATTCAAAATGAAGCTGCCACTGCCATGGATGAGGTGGAAAGAGCTATGGAACAAGCTCAAGATGATGTAGTTAACTTAGAAGATTTGGTGAAACAACTAAACCTTGAGCAGAAACAGATATATGACGAAGTCACAGATCAGATTGAACATGGATTCACTCATGAGAAAAAAAAGTGCTCATGTACATCATTTAAACCAGTCCAACTGTACGTAAGTGGAGAAGCAGGAACTGGAAAAAGTTTTCTGATTAAATCAATTGCAACTTATCTGCAGAAAAGGACTGAATCACCGCTATCTTGTGTTGTTACTGCTCCAACTGGGCTGGCAGCACATAACATTAAAGGGATTACTTTACATCGTTTACTGATGCTGCCAGTGGAGCATGATAACAAATTGCAATATCACAAGCTATCTGGAGATGCGTGTTCCGAAGTTTCGAGAGTCCTGAAGAAAATGAAACTTCTTATCATTGATGAAGTAAGCATGGTGTCAAATATAATGCTTGCTTTTGTGCATTTGAGAATGCAAGAAATTCTTAGAACAGACTATGATGTCTTATTTGGAGGAAAACATATTATTGTTTTTGGAGATCTACTGCAGTTGACTCCAGTGAAAGGACAACCTGTGTTCAAAATGCTCACGCATGAAGATACCAGGAAGTGCCTAGGAAGCATTGGAAACGTTAATATATGGTTAAACTTCAAATATGCAGAACTGCTTCAAAATATGCGGCAGGCAAAGGATGAAGATTATAAAAATATTCTACAAGATGTAAGAATCGATAAAGTAAGTCAGCAAGGGAAAGAAGCTTTACATGGACGATTAATTTCAAATTTGTACCCAAATGAAAACATTCTTCCAGAGTATATTTTTAAGAAAATTAATGAGAAGAAATCTGGCATATGTTTGATGCCAACTCTGAAAGAATGTTCCATGTTCAACAACAAAATGTTAAAGTTAGAAAATGAAGAGATAGTGAAACTGGAAGCTATAGATAAAATTTAACATATGGGAGCAGCAATTATTTTGTCTGAAAATTTGAAATCAAAATTGGATTCATTAGAGAAGACTATATCTAAAACTGCTGGTTTTGAAAAGACTCTGAATGTGTGTTTAAATTGTCGTATCATTTTGAGAAGGAATTTAAATGTTGAAAGAGGTCTGGTAAATGGAGCAATGGGTCATGTTGTTGGTTTTGTGAATTACAAAAATAGAGATGGAATTGAAATTTTAAAAATTAAATTTGATGGCATTGAGGAAATAGAACAAATTTGTTGTTGTTCAGCTAGATTTTTGCTTGTGAAAGACTAATATGTTCGCCGAAAACAGTTTCCTATTTGTTTGGCATATGCGGTGACAATTCATAAATCTCAAGGTTTAAGTGTAGATAGCGCTTTGGTGAACATTGGAAGTTCTGTGTTTAAAGAGGGTATGGCATATGTGGCATTATCACGAGTCAGAACTTTATCAGGATTCTACTTGATTGAGTGTGATGAAACAACGATTTGTGCAGATCTACATTGTGTTAAAGAATACAATAGGTTAAGAAGAGAGTATGCTCCACATTTGCCTCAATATCCTCTGTTTGAAAAACGTGTGGTAGGCCGAAAAAGAAGAAATGAGAATAATTGCAGTGAGGTAGTAGCAAAAAGACAAAAAGTAGATGAAACTGTAATTGTAAGGAGAAAGAAAAAGGATTCTGTTGAAGATGTTGTTGGATTTCAGTTTGAAAACAGATCTGGTGTCAACTGCTATGCTAATGTAGTGGTTAATGTTGTTTTTGTTCTTCAAAATATACAAGAACAGATTGTTGAAAATCAGGATCAAATATTCTGTTGTTTGTTGAATTCTGTGTTTGAGAAATGTAGCAGTGATAGAGCAAAAATAGAAAGTGTTTCAGAAATTCGAAATCTTCTAGACATATGTTCTGGTCAAAATCAATTTTCACAGAATATTCAGCAGGATTGTCAGGAATTTTTAATGTATATGTTTGATGTATTGGAAGATGAAGGTGTAGATATAAAACATCTTTTTAGCCTTTCTTATCAATGGCAGCATGACTGCGACAACTGTACTTTATCAAGTACTACTAGAATAGACACTGAAAGATTTATATATTTGACTTGACCAGACTGCAAATCAGTGCCTTTTAATAATCTAGTTAAAGCAGCGGATCACAATATGGTGTGTACCCAATGTAAGTCTACTATGCTGTCCACATTATTTCTACAAAATTATGGTCAGTATGTCATTTTAATGTTCCAACGATGTTGACCTGATGGAACTAAATTGACAACTTCTATTAAAAATTTCGTTGGTTCTCAGTTATCAATATCAGGAAGAACCTTTTCAACTGTAGCTATTATTTTTCATGACGGTCCTTCTACAACATCAGGGCATTACACATGCTATTTAAAAAGTTGTAAAGGTTGGACCCACTGTAACGACATTCATTTGACTTTCAAACAAGGTTTGCCTTTTGGCTTAAAAAATTCATACCTAGTGTTTTTACAACCAAAATTTAAGTAAAGGTAATTGGCCTTTGAAGACGGGAGCAGTTAATAAAGGTTATTTTGCTGTTTAAAAATATATTCTGAGTAAAAGTGATCCAGGTAATATAAAAAATGGACTTGTCATATAGGTACTGTAAGTGGATCTCATAGTATGTGATATTAGTATTATACAAAATGATGAACATGAGTGAGTCAGAGATGGTTTTACAAATACTTAAATATTGTGAAAATGTTGTATGAGCCTTTCTTTCAGAACGTCGGAAAAAAGGTAATTTCAGAGTTTCTTAGAGTTAATTTGAAAATATACTCATACATCTGACACTATTTGGCCAAAAGGAAAGGTACAGGAATGAGTAAAGAGTCATGACTGAAAAAAGGAGTATATGAAAATAATGAAAATATTTCAGATGTTCTTGGAGCTTTTCTTCTAGAAAGTGGATGAAATTGATTTTTTAGTGAACAGCAAAGTACTTTGCAACGAGAAAAGGACCTCCATGATATACTATTTGGCCTCAAGGAAAAGTAAGTCAATCAAAGATTAGTGTACATTTGTCATTTGTCAGTATCTAAGTTTTTTTTAAAAACACAATCTTTTAGATTGTGTTGTTTTTTTCCCGCTGTCATATGATGAGTAATTTGAACTCACTGTTTTAAGTGAAATTCAATATATTCTGAGAACAGCAAAAAAAAACTATGTAACATGTTGTACAAGTTATACTATAATTTGGATTGTGTAAATTAAATTGTATTCCCATTCTCTGACACTCATTTTCCTTTTTCCTCTCTCTTTCAGCTCTCTTTACTCACTCACACTGCCTTTATCTCACTCTGTTTCACACCCATTCGTTTACTGCACTTCTTTCACAACCTCTCATTCTCATTTCAACTGTCTGCATCCCCTCTCTCCCTTGCACCACTTTTCAGCTTTCAGTCTCTCTGCTTTACTTCCCTTTTCTGTCTTTTCCTCTTTTGCTCTTTTACTAATTCCTCTTTACTCACTAAGCAGTATTGTCGCACTCTATCACTATAACTCACCCTTTCTCCCTCGCTTATCTTTGTGTGCTCCTTTCTTTTGACCTCTTTTCTCTATTTTTCGTTCACTACCTCTATGTACTCAGTGCCTCACTCTCCTTGTGTTATGTTCACTTGTGTTTATCTACCTTCTATCATTTCTTATACAACAACTTCACTGCTCCTCTCTCATCTTTCTTCATCCCATTTCTTTTACTCTGGTTCCATTACTATCCCTCATTTCCTTTCTTTCAATGTACTTCTCTTTACTTTCATCACCAAATTATTTTCTCTCAGTACCACTCTTTTAGGCGTCTTCTCCTCTCTTTCCTTTTTTTGCTCCCTTACTCATTTCCTTTTGTCACTCATTGTACTCCACCTCACTCAGTTTTTCTCTTAGTGTGTCTGTCTACTAACTTCCTGACTCCATTTCCCTCAATCGTTGTATATTATCCTCTCTCCCTTCATCCCTTCACTTTGACTGTTCTTCACTTACTCTCAGTTATCTTCTATTTCTCAATCTTCTAAATGCATCCTTAATTAGACTCTTTTCCGTCTCTGTTATTATCTTTTTATTTACTACTGTTTCCTGACTTAGTTTTGCTAACTCACATTGTTTTAGTATCTTTCTTACCTTCAGTTCATTTCTCTGTTCTTCTCTTCCTCTGTGTCAGTGAATCTATATGCCTTACTCTTAGTAATTTGCTCTCATTCTATTTCTTTTTTTCTCTTTTTATCCTTCTACCTTACTTTATTTCCCTTTCTGTGTCCTTCACTCTTACTTTATTTCTAAATACACTGTTATGATATTTAACCTCTTCATTTGTATATTTTAATTTAAAATACACATTTTACTAATTATAACTTATTTTTTCCTCTCTCTTTCACAGATACAAAGTGTAGTAAAATCATTAATTAAAGTTACATTTATTATATGGTAAGTATGACTATAAAAATGTATTTTGTCATCACCCTTTGCTTTAAGCTCACTAATATTTTCTCAACCAACCTCACTCCTGTGTCTTTATTCTGCTTCCCTCACTTATTCTTATTCTCCATGTTTACTCCAATTTCCCTATTTCCCCTCTCATATTCAACTTCTTTCAATCCCTATTCTTTACTTCACTTACCCTCTGTTCCCTTCCTTTGCTTCTTCACTCATTCTGTTTTTCTTAATTATTTACCTTACTCCTACACACATCCCCCTCTCAATACATACACACACCTCTAACATACACCCCACACACACACCACACACACACCTCATACACACAAAAAATCCCCACACACACACTCTTCACATACACACACACATTCCATACACACACATACATTGCACACATATACACCTCACACCCATACTCTCCTCACACATACTTCACACACCCTCACCTCCACCCACACCAAAACACCCCACAAAGCCACACCCACAGACACACCTTACACACCCACACCCCGACCTACACCCACTGACTCCCCATAAGTCACACACACTGCATTACTTATCTTTCTTTGCTGTTTCACTCAAACCCATTCAGGTACTGTTTTCTTTACTCTCTTTGTCCTTTCTCTTTGTCACTCCCCATGTCTTATCCTAATTCAATTTTTCACCCTCTTTCACCCCTCTTTACTTACACTAACTGGTCTTTTCTTACCCTCACTCACCGTTCTTCATTTATCCCGGTTACGCCACTACGCTTCATTCTCAATTATTTACTGTCCTTTCTTTTTCTTTCAACACCCACTCACATTCTCCCACTATCTCTACTTTAGTCTTCTTCCTCTCTCTTCCCTTCTTTCGCTCCTTTAGTCATTTTACTTTTCTCACTTTCTCTCTATTACACCTTCTCTGTTTTTTACAATGTAATAAACAATCCATCTGTGTTCATCCTGTAGCTGTCTTTCTCTTAACATTACTCTCTTTGTGTTCTTCCCTCATGCTAACTCCTTCATTACATTTTTTTTTCTATTTTTTGGGGGGCGCGCCCTGGTACGCGTACCCTCAGAAAAAAAACTGACAGAGATTCCTTAAAAATATAGGGTTATTTTTATAAATAAAAGGTAGTTCTAAAAAGAACTGTTTATTTTCTTCTTTTTGTTGTTTTATATTTTTTTGGAACATTTTGTACTTTTTTTGGCTTTTCAAAACAGTTTTATATTTTTTTTGTATTTTTTATAGGGAAAAACAAAAAAGGGGAATTGAAAATGGCTCAACTGGAGCAAAAAACAAAAAATGAAAAAAATTACTTTTCTTTGGGGCATTTGTGATTGTCTCCAGCAAGGACGACGAGCTTTACGCTCTTTTCACCATAGGAGATGAGCTTGCCACAATCAATAATAATAATAATAATAATACAGAAATTTATTGAGCGCGAACAGCTACCTCTGGGGAGGTGTCCCGGCGCTAGAGAGTCCCACAACAAGAGTAAGTAGTCAGGAAGGGGGGCAGGATTATTGCGTAAAAAGCCAGGTTTTTAGGAGTTTCCTAAAGCTTGCTTCTGACGTGGCGGATTGGATGGCAGGAGGCAGGGTATTCCAAAGTTTCGCCGTGCCGGCCGAAAAGGACCTGCCTCCAAGTCTCGCTTTCCTTATGTGCGGTACAGTTAGCTTGAGTAGGGAGTTTGAGCGTAGCTCACGTTTTTGGTGGTAGCGGGGAAGTCGGAGTTTCAGATAGTTTGGACATGTGCCTTTTAGCGCTCTGAAAGCCAGGGTTAGCACTTTGAACTTAAACAATACATGTGATTCTAAATTTTGCAAATCGAGGTTGAATACAAGGCATCGTCTCCGTTGTTTCTGGTCCCGATGGACTGGGTTGCTTTCTTTTGGAGTACTGGGGGAGGTTACTGGCCAGTTCCCTGATCTCTGCAGCAGAGTAGTTGTTTGGATGCTTGCGGGTCATATGTCTGATCATGGTATTATTACCAAAGGAATATTTTTTGTTTGGGTTGCCCCTTGAGAGTTGTTCGCCACAGATTAGGCAAGTTACCTTGGCCGCATTCACTTTTTTCTTGCCCTCTGGGATTGAAAAAAACTCCCATACAATGTGTGGCCTTGGCTGGTATGGGGTATTGTCTTCAGCCAGCCATCTTCTCCCCTCCTCCTCTTCCTCTTCCTCCTCCTCCTCTTCTTGACCACTAATGTACTGTTGTGGTGGTCCTCTTGGTGGTGGTGGTGGTGGTGGTGGTGGTGCAGATGCTCCAGCTGTTGCAGCTACACTAGCCATTTGAAAGTAAAAAATAGTTCTCTCTATTGCTGAAACAGGTCTTCCTCAGTCAAAGGACAAAGTCAGAATAAGGAAAGAAGGTGGGGTCTTTCATCATTTGCAAAAAACAAAGTGTCCTGAACCAATGAGAAGTGTTATTTTCAGGTCATATGACCCGGGCTTTACTCATTTGGAAACCAAAACTGTTCTGCACCAATAGAAAGTGTTATTTTCAGGTCACATGACCCGACGCGCTTACGCTACGCGCCCCAGGGCGCGCCCGTAGTCGCGCTCCGGGGCATGCCCGCAGGCACGATGTGTAAGTGCGTCAAGACGTTGCGCGATCGTATGCGCTCGCGTGCTTCCGGGTGCGCTCACGCTGTGCGTCATATGACGCATCACGCGCCTACGCGATACGTCATGATGTTGTTTTCGTTCGCGAAAATAGCGCTAACGGGACGCTCCCGGGTACGCGCCCAGGGGCGCGCCGCAACATTACGCTGACCAGGGCACCCCCCCGGTACGCGCCCCGGGAGCGCCCGGGGCAAAAAAAATAAAATAATTAAATTACATAATTATACAATATAAAATTCATTATAAAAAATATTACTTTTCATACCTATTGAGATTTGCTATTAAAAAACCTATGAAATTCACTGAAAAAAACATAGGTTTCACACCAGTTATAGTTAGGAATTAGCATTTAAAAAACCTATTAAATTCACTGAAAAAACCATAGGTTTCACACCAGTTATAGTTAGCTGGAAATTTTACTGGCATAAAACCAATAAAATTCCCACGTTATAGTTAGTTGGACTCACTATAACTTACGCGTGCAATGCACTGCTGATGACGTCACATATTACATCACTCATGACATGGTCAGTGACATCACTCATGACATCACTGATGACACCATCCTTGTGACAGAGTGACAGACCTCCTTTCACTGTAATGTAACCCTTGAAACACATATTCAAAAATAGAAACTACAATTTTCAAAAAAATGGAGATACCCATAGCAGTTACAACAACCAATTCAGTAATTCCACCATCTATATACACATCCACTCATTCACCAACAGTTCTATGTAGTCACTCATACATATACTCACTCATCATATATAGTGATACACCTATACATCCTGTTACACACCGACAGTCATCCAAAAGATACTGTCACACATACTCACACATGCAAATAAACTATTAAACATCCATTTATTTGCATTTACAGTTATACACACACTACCACTTTGCTTTTAAGGAAACTTACACATACTTACTCTCTTAAACAATCACTTATAGAAACACATACTAATTTAAACAGGAACTCTTACAATCCCTCACTCTCACATATACTCCCTTATATACATCAATATTCACATATACTACATTAAAACATATGTAGTTACTGATAAAGACACTAGTGAGACAGTCATTCACTCACTAACATACACATATACACACTCATCCACCCATAAAGTCCTGCACATGTGCTGTATTCAAAACACATACAAACAGAGTCAGTCATTCATGCATCTCTGTGCTAAGTAATACCCCCACCAAACCATACAAACACTTATACTGATACTAAGAAAAACATCTAATAACCCATATACCTACACATGTAGCTACTCACCAACCCATGCAGCCACTTATACACAAAGTGAAACATTAATACATATATTTAAATATTTAAACATTACTCACTAATATTTATTTTTCAGAAAGACACACATTTACTGGATGGTGTCATCAGTGATGTCATGAGTGATGTCACTGACCATGTCATGTGTGATGTAATATGTGACGTCATCAGCAGTGCATTGCATGAGCAAGTCATAGTGAGTCCAACTAAGTATAACGTGGGAATTTCATTGGTTTTATGCCAGTAAAATTTCCAGCTAACTATAACTGGTGTGAAACCTATGGTTTTTTCAGTGAATATATATATAGCTAAAACCAGAAGTAAGCTAGTTACAAGAGAAGAATTACTGTTTAACAACAACAAAAAGAGTAACGTAGCAGGTATCCCTAGACTCACCACGGGGTTTAATCCCTACCACACAACAGTTAGGAAAATACTCTACAGACATTGGAACACACGCCACAGTGATCCAATATTGGGCCCCACTTGCCCCAAAGTACCATCTATCAGTTTCAGAAGGGCAAAATCTATGCGCCAGGAGTTGGTGCGTAATTCACTGACTATAGTGAAAACCCAAAACTGGTTACATTCACCCAAGGGCTTCACGAGGTGCAGTAGATGCAAGGCCTATAGATACGGAGCCAACATGAAATCTGTTATCATGCCCTTTAGACAGGCACCATACATCATACGTGGCAGCTGCAATTGTAAAACAGATTGTGCTGTGTACATTTTGCAATGCAGGTGCTCCAAGATCTATGCAGGCAGCACCATCCATCCAGTGCATGTTCGCATCTTGCAGCATCTAAGAGCTATTGCGAATGACGACCAGAGATACCCAGTGGCACACCACATTAATTTGTGTCATGCGGGTAATGCCCAGGACCTCTCCTACTTTGTCATTGACAATGTTCCCAAAAATCCGAGGGGAGGAAACAGGCAACTGGCATTAGGGAGATTGGAATCGAGATACATAATTCTCCTCATCGCCAAAATCCTGCAAGGGATGAATGCCGATGAGGGGCTGAATGTCCACTTGTAACTTCTTAGTTATGCCCGCACGCTTCTCCTCTGTTATCCATTCATCATAGCGTAAAGTTCGCTCATCGTATTTTTATGTTATTACATCATTTTCCTTTTCTTTTCCCTTTAAATCCCGACTCACACTGAGCCCCACTCTTTTGGTTATATTTTTTGTTTCCTCCTTTTTGGACTCCACACTTGAACCGCAGGCCCACTTGGGCAGGATTATTTCCGCGGTAAATTAAACCCCCCCCCCCCCCTTGCCTACCCTTTCTTTTTCTAATATCAGTTTTTGCCATTATATGGGCACATATGCATCTTTCTCCCGTGGGCATTGCTCCCACCCAAGGAGCACGATAGGCATTAGGGTCCCCCTTCACCTCAGGCGGCATCCACTGACACTAGTCAGGGCCTACCTCAATGCGCAGGGAGGAAGAAGATTTGCTTGGTCCGGGAACGATACTCAGCCCATTAATCCTCAAGCAATTCCTAATGTCAGTTATCAATGTACAATCTTAGACAAAATATATTTTAGGAATACAAGGGGGAGGCACCATAGAATCGCTTATGTCACATCTATGTCCATAACCCGCACGCTTAGGCACCGCACACGAGTCCACGTTTTCTCTAGATGCCGGGATCATAGGCAATACACACATTCTATTGCTTGTCTTACATATGAGTGCATTATTTTAACTCATATCGTATTGTTAGTGGTATCATTTGTTAAACATTCTTGATAAACCATTATTTGCTTTTTACTGTTTTATAATTTTTACACTGTCATGATTCATGGTCGCTGATCAGCTACTAGGTCTATGAAATGTTCTGGTTGTCAGGGCAACCAAGGGAAAATGGGGATTGTATATTTAAGCTTGTAAATCACAGATCTTTTTATGCAGTGAACAAGGCGTCCTGCCGCAGAAACGCGTCTGACTTTGTTGGCATAAATCACCTTCTGTGCCAACATTTCTCACGGCGTTGGTGCCTGTTTCTCAAAAACTGTCAGGATGGAAATATACATATATATATATATATATGTATTCATTGAAAAAACCATAGGTTTCACATCGTTATAGTTAGAAATTAGCATTTAAAAAACCTTTGAAATTCACTGAAAAAACCATAGGTTTCACACCAGTTATAGTTAGCTGAACATTTTACTCATACAAAACCATTGAAATTCCCACGTTATAGTTAGTTGGACTCACTATAACTCGCGCACCCGCAATCCACTGCTGATGATGTCACATATTACATCATTCATGACATGGTCAGTGACATCACTGATGACATCACTGAAGACATCTCAAATGACTTCACTGATGACATCACTGATGACATCTCAAATGACATCACTGATGCCATCACTGATGACATCATCCAGTGAATGTGTGTTTCTGTAAAGTTGAAATACGTTTTACATATTGAAGAATGATTGTATGTATGAGTGTCTGGATGAAGGATTTAGTAGGTGCGTGACTGACTGTATGAGTGAGTGATTAAATGTGTCTTAATGAATGCATGGGTTAGTAACTAAACCGTCAGAATGTGTGCATCAGTATGTCTGTTGTTGTGTAAGCTGCTGCATGTGTTGATCAGTAGCTATATGAGTGGTTATATGGGTTATTGATTGGTTGCCCAAGTATTTGTATGTGAGGGTGAGTGTGTGTGTGGGTGGCTGGGAGTTGTGTGACTCTGTGCATAGATGTGTGAGCAGTTGATTCACTTGGTATATGGGTTCAAGAGTGCATGTGGAAACAGCTGTATGGGTGGTTGACTGTGTGCATGGGTGTGTTGGTGAGTGAATGGCTATCTCAGTGCTCCATGTCCAAGTAAGTACATATGTAAAACACAGTGCATGTGAGAGTTGGCATATATAAATGACTATACATGAGAGCCTGTGATTGTGTAAGTGACTGTATGGATCAATGTGTACTTGTATCAGTGATTGTAAAAGAGAGTAAGTATGTGTTAGTATATGTTTGAATAAGTAACGTTTAGTGTGTAAAACTGTGTAGTTGAGGAAATGGGAGTGTGATTGATTCTTTGCATAACTGACTAGGTGTGTGAGTAACTCTTTGGATGAGTGTCGGCGTGTGAGTGTCTGTATAGGTGTATGAGTGGATATGATAGTGTTCTATTGATGAGTGCCTGTATGTATGAGTGATTGTATGGGTGAATGAGTGGATGTGTGTGTAGACCTAGAAATCAGTGAGTGCGTATGTAGTTACTGGTATTGGTGTGTCAATAATTTCAGGAATGGTAGTTTGTATTTAACACTGGGTGTATCAAAAGTTAGATTAGAGTGTGAGGAGGTGCATCGTATTATCACATGGATGATGTCATCAGTAACGTCATCAGTGATGTCATTTGAGATGTCATCAGTGATGTCATTTGAGATGTCATCAGAGATGTCATCAGTGATGTCACTGACCATGTCATGAATGATGTAATATGTGACATCATCAGCAGTGGATTGCGGGCGCGCGAGTTATAGTGAGTCCAACTAACTATAACGTGGGAATTTCAATGGTTTTGTATGAGTAACATGTTCAGCTAACTATAACTCGTGTGAAACCTATGGTTTTTTCAGTGAATACATATATATATATATATATATATATATATATATTCTCACAAAACTCCTTCTTGTGCAAAGGAAAGGCGCACTCACGTGATGGAAGAACACTTCTTTTATTAATTTCGGCATGTACGGGCATCACACCTGACACGTTTCAGTCATCACCGCGACCTTTATCAAAGGTTCAAATTCGGCATTGTTGTTGTTGCTTAACCTTTCCATCCCACACAGTTGCTGATTTGATGCTGTTGGTCCCCATTGGACCGCCTCGGTGGTCTCTCACTGCATTGTAGGATTTGTAGTTTTGCACATTACTAACCCTCCAGTGGGTAAATGCCAAATGTGATGATGTTCATTTTTATTTAGATTTTCTGGCGTATAATCACGTTCCTTCACTAGCCCACTTTGAAGGCTGTGCGGAGCCCTACATATATATATAAGACCAGAGAGCCACGGGGTGGCCACGCCCACCTAGGGCGGGGAAAGACTTAATGGTGCAGAAAATGCCGTGCCTTTGATTCTGCAAGTCCACGCCTCTGAAGAAATGCTTATGCATGAAACGCGTCAGGCTTTGGACGTTTGATTCCTCTGTTGTTCCTGCCTTTACCCTCGCAAGCATCCTTCAATAAAGTATCCCTTGGCAAAGAACTTACCTGTAGTGCGACTGTCTCCTTCACAGGCAAAACTCAGTTTTGGATGTAAGCGGTCTCGCCTGAGCCGCGGAGAAAGCTCCGATGCAGTTTGCATTCCTGCAGCAACACCGAAAGACGTCACTGCTTTGGTAGCAGGTGCCTTTTGTTGGAGGGTAAGAGTGCTGCAGGGATTTGAGGTGTACACAACAAACCCACTGGGGCTTTTACAATCATTTTACTGTGCAGAACGGCACGTCAGCTCACTGGAGTATGAAAGGGCACCACTAAGACCAGAGAGCCACGGGGTGGCCACGCCCACCTAGGGCGGGGAAAGACTTAATGGTGCCGAAAATGCCGTGCCTTTGATTCTGCAAGTCCACGCCTCTGAAGAAGTGCTTATGCATGAAACGCGTCAGGCTTTGGACGTTTGATTCCTCTGTTGTTCCTGCCTTTACCCTCGCAAGCATCCTTCAATAAAGTATCCCTTGGCAAAGAACTTACCTGTCTCCTTCACAGGCAAAACTCAGTTTTGGATATATATATATATATATATATATATATATATCCCAACACAAAAAGCGGCGTGTTCCTGCCTCTTTTTCTCTCTCGGCGGGCACTCGACAGGGTCGCCAACCCTAAAACATTCGAACACCTCCTGGTTATATTCGTTTTTTTGTTTTAAAAAAAACAGTCGAGGCCCCAATGATGTGCAGAAAGGGTTATTAGGCACAAAGACAAATTACAAAGGGGTAATTTGTCTTTGTGCCTAATAAACCTTTCTGCACATCATTGGGGCCTCGACTCTGGTTTTTTGAAAATGAATATAACCTGGAGGTGTTCGAATATATATATATATATATATATATATATATATATATATATATATATATATATATATATATATATATATATATATATATATATATATATATATATATATATATTTATTTATTTATTAATTTATTTACTTTTTTATATTTTTTTTTTCTTTCAGTAGCCAAAGTTTTTGACACATATTTCTCAAGATGAATGGTTCAGGGGCCACTTAACAATGTTTTCCTTTTTTGTTCCATATTCGTATTTCTCACCAGGCTGCCATAAGGAGGATTACTGCTATTGGAGCTGCTGGTGCTTGTGTGAGCTGGGTGTGCGGAGAGGCTCACCTCGTCGGCTAGCGGTTGGAGTAGATGAAGCATGTCTTCATGCCACAGAGATGCCTGGAGGCGGGCGTCCAATGAAGCGTAGTATGAAGCCTCAAGCAGGATGGCACACTGGCCATGATCAAGGGGCATCTTTGGCGAAGGCAGTGAGCACTGGAGGTTGAGGGGCCTCATGAGGGCAGAGCACTCAGTGTGCTGGATGCAGTGAGAGCAGGTCTCTGTACCACCGTTTGGGCCCACAGCAGACTGCAGAGCACGGCAGGGTCGGGTCAGCCTGGCAATCGATTTTCATCTGGTCATGGCACAGACCTGCAGTCGCAGTCAGGACGTTGACACAGGAGCGAGTAGGGTAGGGAGGGGAGCACCCTCGTGCCCAGTGTAGCAGGGCATTGCTGATCTGCATGGACACCCTGTATGTTACTTGAACCCAACGACACCGATAAAATACACAATCACACAGGTTGCTTTGTACAGGTGAAAGACCATGTGCGGTCTTGGACCCCTAAAGAGCTGTCCGGTCAGTTTCTGCAGCTGTGTCTTTAACTCTTTTTACTGTGTCTCAGCGCCAGGGTGACCGCAGGGTTACAGTGCGCTTTATAAGTGCAAATACAATACAATACAATACAAGAGTCAAGAGTCATTTTACAGAATTATATAATATTTTGCAGGCATGGGACTGCCCTCTTCAGTGGTATGTGTTGAGTGTGGATTGAAACACATAGTGGAAACAGAAAATGAAGATTATCTGTTACCTGAAAGGCAGTCTAAAAGTGTTAAATAGAGTGATGAGCTTGATCAGAGGCTGTTATGAAGTTCGAGACTCATGAAATATGTAATTGGAACCCTTTTCTACTCTTCTCAAAACCTTTGTACGAACCCATTTAAACTCAAAACATTTGTTTACTAGTTGAACAGTGACCTGTTTAAATTTTTCACTAAATGATATCCCTTAAATACGAAATATTGTCACTTTTAGGTGTTTATAAGGTCAGTACATCGAGCTGGAGATGAATAGGCTTGTGTCTTCTTTAACTGTCCCATTCCCTCCTTCTTGGCTCACATACTAGGGAACACTCACTATGTGGTTGGTAAGGCTAAACAATGTGAACAGTCCAGGCTTGAGCTTTTGCTGACTCCTGGGTGGGCTCCATGAGTTCTTATTCTTGACATCTGTGGATGAAGCATTCTCCTGCCCTGGAAGTCCAATTGGTCGCACACTGCTTGTCCTATCAGCGTGTTGCCCCAAAGCATTGTGGTCCATGAAGTAAGCATCAGCGGGTGCGCCTCTGCCAGGGTCTTGAGCAAAAAGTCACTGTCGCGTTGACCATACCTGGACACGTGTTTCGAGGTTGTTACCTCTCGTCAGCAGGGAATAGGCATATATGTAGGGGTGCTGCGTAGGCTGCCAAAATAGATTCTCAGGTCCGGTACCACTCGTGGCACGCAGGTGCGTAACCCGGGCTCGTCAGCCCGACCAGCTCAAGAGAGCTTGAATATAAAAGGAAGTCCAATTGGTCGCACACTGCTTGTCCTATCAGCATGTTGCCCCAAAGCATTGTGGTCCATGAAGTAAGCATCAGCGGGTGCGCCTCTGCCAGGGTCTTGAACAAAAAGTCACTGTCTCGTTGGCCATCCCTGGTCACGTGTTTCGAGGTTGTTCCCTCTCCTCAGCAGGGAATAGGCATATATGTAGGGGTGCTGCGTAGGCTGCCAATCAGGTCCGGTACCACTCGTGCCACGTAGGTGCGTAACCCAGGCCCGTCAGCCCCACCAGCTCATGAGAGCTTGAATATAAAAGGAAGTCCAATTGGTCACACACTGCTTGTCCTATCAGCGTGTTGCCCCAAAGCATTGTGGTCCATGAAGTAAGCATCAGCGGGTGCGCCTCTGCCAGGGTCTTGAGCAAAAAGTCACTGTTGCGTTGGCCATCCCTGGACAGGTGTTTCGAGGTTGTTACCTCTTGTCAGCAGGGAATAGGCATAGATGTAGGGGTGCTGCGTAGGCTGCCAAAAAATATTCTCAAGTCCGGTACCACTCGTGGCACGCAGGTGCGTAACCCGGGCTCATCAGCCCCACCAGCTCAAGAGAGCTTGAATATAAAAGGAAGTCCAATTGGTCGCACACTGCTTGTCCTATCAGCGTGTTGCCCCAAAGCATTGTGGTCCATGAAGTAAGCATCAGCGGGTGCGCCTCTGCCAGGGTCTTGAGCAAAAGGTCACTGTCGCGTTGGCCATCCCTGGACACGTGTTTCGAGGTTGTTACCTCTCGTCAGCAGGGAATAGGCATATATGTAGGGGTGCTGCGTAGGCTGCCTAAAAATATTCTCAGGTCCGGTACCACTCGTGGCAAGCAGGTGCGTAACCCGGGCTCGTCAGCCCCACCAGCTCAAGAGATAGGACAAGCAGTGTGCGACCTATTGGACTTACTTTTATATTCGAGCTCCCTTGAGCTGGTGGGGCTGACGAGCCCGGGTTACGCACCTGCGTGCCACGAGTGGTACCGGACCTGAGAATAGGTAACAACCTCGAAACACGTGTCCAGGGATGGCCAACGCGACAGTGATTTTTGCTCAAGACTCTGGCAGAGGCGCACCCGCTGATGCTTACTTCATGGACCACAATGCTTTGGGGCAACACGCTGATAGGACAAGCAGTGTGCGACCTATTGTACTTACTTTTATATTCAAGTTCCCTTGAGCTGGTGGGGCTGACGAGCCCGGGTTACGCACCTGCGTGCCACGAGTGGTACTGACCTGAGAATATTTTTGGGAAGTCTACGCAGCACCCCTACATATATGCCTATTCCCTGCTGACGAGAGGTAACAACCTCGAAACACGTGTCCAAGGATGACCAACGCGAAAGGGATTTTTGCTCAAGACTCTGGCAGAGGCGCACCCGCTGATGCTTACTTCATGGACCACAATGCTTTGGGGCAACACGCTGATAGGACAAGCAGTGTGCGACCTATTGGACTTACTTTTATATTCAAGCTCCCTTGAGCTGGTGGGGCTGACGAGCCCGGGTTACGCACCTGTGTGCCACGAGTGGTACCGGACCTGAGAATATTTTTTAGCAGCCTACGCAGTACCCCTACATATATGCCTATTCCCTGCTGACGAGAGGTAACAACCTCGAAACACTTGTCCAGGGATGGCCAACGCGACAGTGATTTTTGCTCAAGACTCTGGCAGAGGCGCACCCGCTGATGCTTACTTTATGGACCACAATGCTTTGGGGCAACACACTGATAGGACAAGCAGTGTGCAACCTATTGGACTTATTCTCCTGCCCTGGAACTACTCATTGGATAGTGGTGAAGAACACCATGACGAATGTCAAGATTTAAACCTGGCTTATTATAAAATATATTCAGAATAGAATTGTGTGGGTGGAATTGTGAGGTGTGTAGTATATTTGTATAGTGGAATTATGTGGCATGCCAAGTAGCTAGGGGTGAACGCTGCACAGAAAATATTGAAAGGAAGATGGAGAGGGAAAGGTATTTTGTGCTCGGAGTGGTGAATGGACTCCAGACAGAGGAGCAGAAAGAGTGTGAGAAAGAGACAAAGAAGGGGCCACAGTCGCATAAAGAGGGTGTGCCTATGGATGCAAAAGACACCCCAAGAAGGGGAGGAGAGTGTGGGTTTGAGGGATGGAAATCTTGAAAAGGTAAAAGAAAGAAACCGTGCTCGAAGCCCTGAAGTGACCCTGATAGAGCGCGCAGGTCACCCAACCAACAATTTTACCATATGCACAATTTGGGCCCATAAATTCAATTCACCATATTTACTAATCGGGTAACCTTACACTCTACTACCAGTAACCCAGTTCCTTCCTATTTGTTACCAAAGTACCCAACTTACCAATCCACGTTATGGGTACCTATGATAACAATGGATCAGGGAGCTAGCTGTAAAAGAAAGGCAGACACCAAAATACAGATATCATTTACTATATTCGCACTCATATAATAACCACAGACTCAAGAAGTTTTCAAAACCTTTATCTAGTTTTCATCAAGTTCAGAAACCATAAAGTTCACAGCAAGTAAACTGTGCAATAACTAAGATTATAAAGAGCACATATCCATATAGGAAATAAATCAGACCAACCATTTGGAACTCTAGAGGGAAAGTAAAGGCAGGGAACATGCATAAAAGGATTTTTTTTAGCGTTTAGACTCAGTATGTTTTCTAAAGGACTGGAAAGATAAGGAACATGCTACAATGTCACAAATGGTATACCCCTCAAGGTGGGTAAAGCAAAAGAACTCTTAATCAGTCTATCAAAATTCGAGGGTATCAGGTAGCTTTAGGGCTGGGGAAAAGTGGAACACGCTATATACTTCAGATGTACCCAAACTATAAATCAACTAAAGGAAACGGGTAAAGAAAAGGAACATCTATATTTCATGAACTATACGTCACAATTTCATTTATAGGACGGGGAAGAATGGAACATGCTAATATAACAACTATAATGTAAGACTTTATCATTTGTCAGCCAAAAAGAGGAAGTATGGAAAATCAATATGCAAGAAAACGTCTTTATTAAAGCAAAGAAAAAGAATGAAGGATGCAGAATAGGTTCCCCCAGCGCTATATTAACCTAGAACGGTGTGAAGACCAACCCTGGCCACGGGTCAGTTTAAGACAGGAGAAACCCAAGGAAGAAACGGTCGCCAGTAGGCCAACAGGTGCAGAATGGAAACCCAGGACAGGAAAACCAGATTAGGATCAGGACGGGACCACCAAGGTAAGACCAGCACCCCCAGTTCAGCTGCAACGCCTGCGCTACACCCTCTCTGCAGTTATCAGTCAAAACCCCGATTGGGTTATCGAATTCCCCAGCAAAGTGCTCCGCTAGCACTTAAGGTTCTCAAAACCCCCAATGGGTCTGTGAGACAGTCGGACAGAGTGCTTCGCAGCACCTCTGTTCCTGGATCAGCTATTGAGTGCGTAGGGTCAGTGACAGGTCAGCTATTCTGACAAGTCGGACTAATTCTCTAGCTAAACCTAGGCTAGTTATACTGTTTTCGGGTCAGTGTACCACCCCCCAAATGTTGCAAGTGTAAGAATCGCCAATTTCGATTGGTCCACAAGTAGGACAGGTCAACACACCAACCAGGATTTGACTTCTACAAGCCCCAATTTACATCTTTTGGGACCGCCTATTGAATTTGGGGTTCCCATGATATGAGCTCTTATCGTAACAATGGTTTATACAAATTTATATACAATTGTTTCAAATGTAGTACAGTTCAGCTTCGTTCTGCCGGGTCACAGGTCGATTCCCAGGAGCATCTTGACTGTGGGTGCCAGCTGGCTGGGTTCCACTGGTACAAGGTTTTCGTCCCTCTGCTAGGATGACATGCGCAGTAGGGACTTCTAAGATGGAGTGTGAAGCATCTCCCTGGCCCAAAAGACTCGATACATGGAAAGTAAAGAAAAACAATTTAGAAATACAGAAAAATTGATTACGCTGTATACCAGGAATCCCTATATGACTCCCTTTACTTTATATCAACTGTAGCATTAGGATTAGTGCAAGACAAACAATATAGCAACAAGCTGCGGTGCAAGCATCGGACATGTGAGAACACAGTGCAGCCATTTTAAAGCTGGTACGCAAGCGCAAAGATTTCCCACCAGAACTGCAAGTACGTCACATCACGTGAGTGTGACCGACGCATGCGCAGAAGAAATTCCCGCTTAGCAGCAGCCATTTTAGTGACAAGCGTTTTAGGATAAGTAACACATATGCAAGCTTCGCTGGGACACCCTGTGTAGTGTAGAAATGTGCAATATTAGTAACACAAACAGGTTGGTTATACTGATTAACATTATTTGAGGTTCTTGATACAAGCAAGTCGCTGTTTGTGCGAATCCTTGCTCCATCAATCCCCTCTTTGATGATATTTTATATCATCACAAATTCATGGAACCAGATGCCAACTTTTCACATTTTCCCAAGTTCAATCTCTTCAAACATTCTGTTCAGCTTTTCTTTAGTTTCTTTATTAGGGTGAGAGTTTTTCACCCTTTTATAAATCTGATTATTCAATTCCTCTAATTCAAGTTCATCCACATTTCTCTTTACTCCTCTCTTGTTCACAGTGTACTTCTTTTGGTGCTTTCAACATTTACAACAAATGAATATGAGGAATACTACTAAACCTATTCCTGCAATTGGCATCAGTACTTTTATCAAAAAACGTTTACCGAAGTTAGAAAACCAATGACCTATAGCAGAGAGACTATCAGTAAGTCTCTTCCAGGCACTGTCAACCTCCAGTGGTTTAAGCTCTTTTTCCAAATTAGTAATGTTCCTCACATACCTTTTAATTTCCACACTTTTGTCAGGTATGTAAGTGCAACAATGTTGCGTTTTCAACATTCTGCAGACTCCACCCTCTTTTGCCAATAGGGTATCAAGAGCAAGTCTATTCTGTAAAACCATTGATCTGATCGCAACCACTTCAGTATTGACCATCAAGAACCCTCCAGCAGTGTCAGTAGATAACCGATCCACTACTGTTGACAATTTGCAAATTCTGTGTGTTTTCAGAGTCACTCCCACTGCAGGTATCAGTGTACTAAAAATATCTCCTACTATTTCACCAACACTTTCTCTTTTAGTACGCGCTAATTCATTACTTTTTTCAGTGCTTCCAGTGATTTTCCCCACATGGTATATCTTAGGAAAATAACAACTCCCGTACCAATGGTCGGGCAATTTGAAATAATCCTTATTTCCAAATATAAAATAAATTCCCGGAAACACAGGCTCTGACCCATCTTTGAAACCCCAACCTCCAATTACCTTGTAATTATGTTCACATTCACTGGAACCAATGAAGATATTGTTATAATAACTAGTTTTCTCTCTTTTAAGACAAAGTGTCCCTTTCTTTTCGAAATCCAGCAACAATCAAGTCAGCCCTGCGATCCGAGTTGGGAATCAAACGTTCCCCAACATCAGGAATTTTCACAAAAGGAACCTTTTTGGGACTTAAGTGGTATGTGTACTTCGAAGGGAACCCCATAGGATGTTTGCCTCCCTTCTCAGTGGCAGCAACAGCCGCCAAGATGTCACTATCAATCTTACTTTTGGACCTAGTAACTGCTGCAACTAAGTATGTAGACACCGCTGATTTCGCTGCTTCATCAGCAAGCGAGTTACCCACAGCGTGGACTCCAACACGCTGATGGCCGAGAGTATGAATTACAAAAACGAGTGGCAACGTAGCCTTAAGCTCCGCCACTCGAATCCAGATCATCTTGTGTTTTATTGTGCTGCCCTTGGAATCACGAAAATCATTTTGAATCCAAAAGAACAAGTTTTCATTGTAAGACTGGACACCGTAGTAAGAATCACTCACAATTAGAGTAGTAACACTAGGATCAGCGTACTCCAACGCTAGTAAAAGAGCACGAAGCTCTGCCAATTGTGCGGTGCAGTCCCCTAGAGGCAACGTGTGTACTTCCTTGGATATGAACTCATCGTTCACCATGGCACCGACCACAATGGCGCATGCGGAAACGTAGGCATGTTTTGAGCCATGCGCAACCTGCGCCGAACCATCAGTGTAAATGATGCAATGGAAGTCCTCCAAAGGTCGCATAGCTAGAGGAGCAGGATGAACGAATTCATACTGCAAGTACTCTTGCGACCGTAATGAGGCGTCAAAATTAAACGTGACATCCGTGGACGTCAAGGACGCAGCCCATTGAATCCACCGAGGGTGCAAAGCTTTTGAATTTGGTACACTGGCTTTCGTGACCGCCTCTAAATGAGGACAGGATGTAACAACCAACATGCGTTTCCCCTGTGACAGAGCTCGTTCCTTAAGGATCGCCATCTGCACAGCTGTTAAAACCTTTTCCACAGTGGGAAACCGCATTTCAGCCGAAGTGTACAAGTGTGACTTGTAAGCAATTGGTACTGTGTCTCCTTCATTAAAAGTGAGGTACGTGAAACCCACTGTCCCTGGAATTATTCTTATCACCAGGTTGGTGTGGTTATCACGAGTCAGTAAGAATTTAGAAGCGAGCAGATCAGCCTGCAAGGATTGCAAGACGGCCGAGTGCTCAGGCAGCCAGCATGATTTTGAAAAAGTTGGTTGGATCAAAGCATACAAAGGCTTGATACGCTGGGCATATTCCGGAATGTATGTCCTCCCAAAATTTAAAAAGCCCAGTAAAGACTGTAATTTTTTCAGTGTTGTAGGAGCGCGCAACTGTGCGCATTTCTCCAAGAAGTGAGGAGCCAAACCTCTACCTTCATTGTTGAGCTCATAGCCCAGGAACAACACTGTGTACTCAGCAATGTGCGATTTTGCTAAGTTAAACTTGTAACCCATGTCTGCAAAGTTACAAATAATCGAATTTACACGGCACAGATGCTCCCAAATTTCGTCGTCTGTGAGATATATGTCATCCACATACGAACAAGCATCTGGGTTGATTCTCTCCAAAAGAGAGACAATGCGTGCGGTAAATATACCAGGACTATTCTTATAGCCCATTGGGAGACGCCGGAATTGTTTTTGGACCCTAGCGCATGTAAAACTGGTCCATTGGGAGCCAAAGCTATCCAATCTGTGGGCATAGAAACCGTTGGATATGTCAAGAGTAGTTTTAAAACGCTTACGCACTAGACTATCCACTAGGGCAGAGCCGTGAGTATTCTGTACTGCACAGTTACGGCAATGCGAGTTCAAATGCCGGTAATCCAATACCAAACGATACGATCCGTCAGGCTTGGTCACAGTAAAAAGAGGATTATTCATCGGTGACACACACGTTTCAATAACTCCCTGATATTCCAATTGTTCAAGGATTTCCGCGACGGAAGCCTTGGCTTCACACCGAATGGGATATTGAGGTTGAGGCTGCGGCTGAGACCGCAAGGGAATTTCGTGGCAAGGGGACAATTTATCCCAACCACATTGGTTACGGTACAGAGCCGGTGCGAGAGCCCGAGCCCACTCTTCTGCAAAATGCTGCGCATGCTCTTTCGAGACAGTGTTCGCGAAACTGTGGAGGATTACCTCCTCCCCTCGCGGCGCCGCGAGCACAAAAGGTGGGGGCCAGTCAGCCTCCGAAAGCAAAATATCATACGTAGGTGAAAGATTTTCCCAATATACCCCTTTGATGGTACGTTGTATGTCACCTTCAATTAACAGGACAATTTCATAAAGTCTTTCAGGGGGAGCAAGTCTTGTATCGGCTGTTTCTATTACAACGTAGACATCAGTCGCTGTCACCCTCAGTAGTGGACGCAGCGCCTCTCTCACTATGGTAATCTAGGGCCAGAACCTCTGCCAGACGGGCTTACCAAGAGGGTGAGTTACTCTAGGCGTGACTTACTTAGTCTCAGACCCACCAAAAGCACACACTGTAATTATGTTCATGATTCAGGTGGAACTTTTACAAACTGCGCCATCTGCCCTCCGGTCAAACTACAACTGACTCAAGGGCCACTTACACACTCTGGCCTGAAACTAGCAGCACTAAACTGTAGGTCGCTCCCTATGCATGCCTTGCTCATTAACCATCTGCTTGATGACCATGAACTAGACATTCTGTTCTTAACAGAAACATGGCTTACACCGCACTCTGACTCGGATGTGGTTATGGCTCTGCCCCCGGGCTTCCTCATCCAATCCCAGCCACACCCCTGCGGCAGAGGAGGCGGACTGGCAATTCTGCATCGGGAGTATCTCCCGTGCAGAATTAGCGATGCTCTCATCAAGGATTCAGAGAGCTGTCATTTTAACATCCGCCTGTCCCCTGTTACCTCACTGACAGGCATTCTGGTGTACCGCCCCCCCCGGCCATTTTGGCCCCTTTGCTAGCGCCCTACTAGATTCCATATCAGCTCTTGCCCATTCCACTTCCAACTTCACTGTGCTAGGTGACCTCAATATCCATTTTGACGATCCCTTAGACACAGGGGCTGCCGACCTGGCACGTGATCTAGCTGCTTATGGTCTCCAACTAGCAAACACCGGAGCTACCCACATTAAGGGCCATTTACTAGACCCAGTCTTCACCAATGCTCATACCCTCCTGGCCAAACCTGCATGCCCTTCCCCCTGGACTGACCACTTTCTGGTCCCCCTCGTATTACCAGGAGAATTCAGGAAGCCTCCTAAGTCCATTACGTACACCCGAGACAGGGCTTGGTCCAGACTCCCTATCAAAGACTGGGCCAATGCTTTAGAAGCATCAACTCCCAATTCTACCGGGAACCCGGTTACAGCTGACAATAACTTCAGGAAGTGGATCTCCGACTCACTTGATCCTATCATCCCCATGAAAACCCGCGAAGACAAAAGCGGAAAGCTAGGTTCAGCCCCATGGTTTAACTTAGAACTTAGAGCTCTCCGCAAAAACTGCAAAAAAGCTGAACGATTATGGAGGAAGGACTGGCTTCACTCCAATAAAGACGCATACCGGAGGACTGTCAGAGCATATAAAGCTGCTCTGAAAACCTCTAAAGCCTCCTACTATGATGACAGAATAAAAAATGCCACCAATTCCGCAAGAGAATCTTATCTCATAGTAAAAGAACTCCTAAAGATCCCTGAACCTCCATCACTGTCCAGTATCTCCCCAGACAGGAGTAAAGAACTAGCAAAATTCTTTGACTCCAAAATCACCACCATCCTGGACTCACTTCCACAGCCTAGTCAGCTAACCTGCCGGGACACGATCGCACCTATCACCAGCTTAGGAAGCACCCCAGGCCCGTCTCTTGATGCCTTCAGAGCAGTCACACTGGATGAAGTCGAAAAGACCCTGGCCAAAATGAAAAGTGGCTCCCCCCTAGATCCCGCACCCATGAGATTTCTTAAAGCAGTCGCCCCAGTGATCGTTACTCCAGTCACGGAGCTGATCAATGCCTCTTTGTCTCAAGGCATAGTCCCTCCTAGCTGGAAGGGAGCGGTCGTCAAAGCCCTGCTAAAAAAAACCCAACTAGACCCTTCCGACCTAGCCAACTATAGACCAATTTCGCTCCTTCCTGGCATCAGCAAAATTGCCGAAAAACTGGTCAACGCGCAGCTGTCCCAATTTCTGGAATCAAACAATCTGCTGCGCCAGTCCCAAACGGGGTTTCGCCCTGGCCAGGGCACGGACACCGCCCTCCTCGCTGTCATCGAGGAGGCAAGGTGCATTTTGGATTCGGGGGGATCAGTGGCAGTGATCCTCCTGGACCTTAGTGCAGCCTTTGATACGGTGGACCACCGTGTCCTGCTCCACCGGCTGGCTAGGGCGGGACTCGGGGGCACAGCGCTGGCCTGGTTGGAGTCTTTTCTTTCGGGCCGCTCTTTCCAGGTCTGGGATGGCTGCTCCCGGTCTGACTCTCTTCCTTTGATAAATGGGGTTCCCCAGGGCTCTTCATTGAGCCCTACCCTTTTTAATGCCTATATGGCCCCTCTGGAAGATGTAGTTGCCCCCTTTGAATTTAAGATCGTGAGCTACGCGGACGACACGCAATTGGTCGTCTCACTGTCCCACTTAGACCAGCGCCCAGACAGTCTTCTGCACTGCCTCCAGAAGATCCATCACTGGATGTGCGAATCTTCGCTCAAGCTCAATGGGTCCAAAACAGAGGTCATGCTGATGGGCAAGAAATGGACAACTATCCCACCATCTGTTTGGCCCGACTCCCTGGGTAAGGTGCCCTCCCCCAGAAAAGAACTTAAGAGCCTGGGGGTATGGCTTGAACCAGACCTTACCATGAAAACCCAGGCTACTAAAACAGCCGGTACCTGCTTTGGACTCATGCGGTCAGTCCGCAAGATTCTTCCCCTACTCCCCCCACCATCCAGGAAACTACTGATTCAAGGACTAGTTCTTGCCCGACTGGATTACAGTAATGCTGTCTATTTGGGAGCCCCTGAATCCACCCTGGGTAAGCTGCAACGAACCCAAAATGCAGCTGCCCGGATGCTGCTTGGTCTCCCCTCCAGATCTTCCGCAAACCCTGCCCTCAAAGCACTCCACTGGTTGCCAGTACGAGAGAGGATCGAGTTCAAGGCTATGTGCATTGCCCATAGGCTCCTAAATGGACAAGGCCCCTCCATTTTGGAAGAAATGGTTACCCCGTACAAGGCCTTGAGGTCCCTTCGATCGGACAATGATCGACTGGCGAATGTTCCCAAGTTTAGAAAGGCACGTACCGGAGGCCGTCGTTTCTCCGTAAAGGCAGCCTCTCGTTGGAACTTGCTTCCCCGCAGCCTGCGATTGGAACCCTGCTACCTTCGCTTCCGCAAACAACTTAAAACGCTGCTTTTCCCAAATAAAGAGTTCCGCTCCTCCTCTCTCCCCTCTTAGCCAACTTACAGTTTATAGCGCGGGGATGCCCTCGGGTCACCAGGCGCTCTATAAGTCCTTAAATGAATAAATAAATAAATAAATCTCCGCCGTGCTGTCCAGCAAGGTCAGAGCCCACGTCAGATTCCGAAGCCGCGTTCTCACTATCTATGGCATATCGATGCGCTGTTAAGGCTGCGACTTTCTTTTTCGCAAACTGCGGTCTTTTTGGCGTAGAATCCTCCTGCTTTCCTGCGCCGTCTGTCTGTCGGGGCTGGCCACGTCCTTGTTGGCCACCACGTCCCCTTCGCCTCCTCCTCCACCGGTCTTCGGGGCCGATGAGTCCTGAAAGGAACGAGGAGAGCGTTGATCAGAAACCTGAAATCGATCAGGTGATTCAATCATCGCGCGATCGCGCAAGTCATAAACTCTCTCAGTCGGCGCAGAAACTTGTGGCGCAGGATAAGAATCCTGAGTCTGCTGTTGTTGCTTCCCCTGTTTTTTAGGCCAATTTTGTTTCTTGGACTTGGGCTGGACATCTGCCTCAGCAGACTGCCCTTGTGGTTGTTTTTTCTCCTTGATAGCAAAATACTTCAGACCTTTACTTGTGCGACCTATAGTTTTATATGCGGCCACAACTATCTTCGCCAACTGTCGGGGTTTTTCGGCATCGGGTAGAGCAGCCAAAGCATTCGACACCTGAAAGTTCACTGCATCTCCCTTTATATTGGAGAGTATGAGATCGCTAACAATCTCAAAAGAACAACACAGACGCATACCCAATTCAACCGCTGCTTCCGGTCCGTGATCATCCTGAACACGTTTAACGATCGTAGGCAGTATGGACATAGATGGGGTGCTGAAACACCTCGCATAAAGTTGTGAAGTAGTGTGGCTCACTGGTTAGAGGCGGCAGACCCGAGAGCAGAGGACGGCCCGGGACCAGGGTTCGATTCCCGGCGCGGCAGGTTTCTGGACCAGGGTCAGCGGACTCGATAATTCTCGCCTCGGTGCCCACTCTGATCAGCGTTCACACTCGGCAACTCTGGGCATTAGCTTGCCTCATCTTCACTAACGGCCCCACCAGACCGCCGGGGATGCCTGGTCTCATCCTGGAGATACCCATTAAGGGACCATCTCTCAGGGAAGCCAGGAAGGGTTTCGCAGCGGTCGAAGCGCCTTGGGACCCTACGGGTAAGTAGTGCGCTATATAAATGCCTATACATTTACATTTACACATAAACAGCCGCAAAAGTTTTCCCCCAACTTTCACAGTCAACGAGTTCAGGAGTTAAATCCTTAGGCAAAGTAATCGTCAACATTCTATGTTTATCAGCAGGAGTAGAATTCGGAAACACAGCCTCCAGTTGGTCGAATTTCTCGGCAAGCCAGAAAGGGAATTTATCTTTATCATCGGGGCGCTTACCAAAAACCGAATTGACCATAACCGGATTGAGCTTTAAACCGCCATGTTCCGTCTGAACAGCCGGACCCCCCGGGGGACCACCCGGGAGATGACGACCAATGTATTGCACTAATGCACGATTCACGGCAATCGAAACAACATGTAGTCTGCAAATATCCGCTAGGGGACATGCGCCGTGATTCGGGTGCGGGGTAAATCCAGCCAACGCAGGCCAATTCGTGCCTGGAATGGACAAAGGACCTAACCTCGCAGCGGACAAAGAGTGGGGTGGGGCGCCATCAAACCAAACGCGATGCTGCCAATGATCAATAGGTATTTCCAGTGCCCTGTACGGCGTATATTCAGCCGGTACAGGTGAGGGTGTGTAGGTGTGGAACACACCAGAATTTGCGTCCACTGCCGGAAACGTTACCCATGAGTAAAACAGTTCGTAAGGGTACGCCGGATCTGCACACACCACTAAAATCACAGCTAAGCCATCCACTGGGACCTGGAAAGTCTGTAAATGGTTGCGCACCGCAATGCGACTATGCTGCGGGATGTTCACAGCCTGCGCCATGATTACACCGGAACTACTGAAAAACAAAGGAAACTTTGTAGCACAACTGGGTAGTAATTCAAAGAAACCGTTTTAGATAGATTCAAGCTTGAAAAGACCTATTTCCAAAATAGGTAGGTTTTTCCGACACCACCGTTTTCCGGAAACGATAGTGAAGGGGTTAAGGTTTGAATGATATACTACTCGAGTGTCATGATATAAGACCACCAACGTATGGGCGCCATGTAGCAGGGTTTCTGTTCTTCCACAGAACTGTGCACAGAGGATTGGAACCTCGGCGAATTAGGGTGACCCAAAACTCACCTCAGTACCCAACAAACCCCTTACCGAGCTAGCTACAGTGTCTCATTGGTCATAACAAACTCCCAATGTTTAGACAAACCAGAACATGAACTTACAATACCTCAGGTTACGTGGAACACATGAGCACTCTTTCGTTATACAATCATTTCAAACCAGAACATGGAGTAAATGAGGACACGTGCACATTTGAAATATTTATTTACTAATGCCGTTTTCTCAGACGCAGTATCTTAGATAATACAAGGAAACATATTATCAGAAGCAAAGTTATCAGCATAGTTACTAGTCCATAGAAAGCAAATGGTGACAGCATGTTAACATGCTGTAATGAATAAGGGTCTTACAACACCTATTTCTCACCCTCCCTAACTCGCATATTATATTAATAGCTATGAAGGTCTCTTTGGGTTTTAGCAGGGCGGGCCCATACCTCAAGATCCTAGAATGAAGAGATCACATCAGCATACACCAGCTCTCTCTGCATGCGAACAGCATCAAGTGTGTATCTGTGCTCCAAGCAAAGCAATATAAAACCCGCCTAAATCCTAAAGTTGGCAGAAGCTGCACTTATGTTATGTCTATGAAGGTGCGGAGATCAGACCTCATAACAATTCTGTATCGTGTTATTCCTGAAGCTTCAGCACTCTCTGTACAGACATAGTTTATTAAGCAAAGCTGATATCAGAGCAATAACATATTATTCTCATGTAAACCACAACGGGCTACTAGGTTGAAAGCTAAATCAACAATTAAGTGTCGTGTGCAGAAGCAACAAAAGGAAAAATGGTGTTTAAACATTTAATAAGCCTATGCTAACTTAACACATTATAAAGATAAACAGTAGCTATATGACAGCAGCGTTAGCTCCATCATTTGAGGTGCTCCCTATACTTTCTGCCCATTTAGGGATTGTCTGATTCTTGTCCTTGACTTTCTTTTGGAAACTTTCTCTTCTTTTCTCTACCATATTCAAAAATTCCTTTTCTTTTTTGTGTAATGAACAGGTCAAATTATTTTTATGTGCGTCATCTATGTCTATCTTACCTACTGTTAGAAAATAATCACTCATGTACTTAGCTACGTCTCTAGTTGTATGTACAGGGTTCAGATTTCTTCGAACAGGAAGTTCAGAAAATGTCACGTCAGAGTTTGAATAATAATACTGTAAAGGTCCTCTTTTATAAAATAGACTAGGTAGTATACTACAGGAAATTCCATAGGTTAAGGGCAAGTGGTGGTAAGTCACACCTTCAGCTACAGAAGTGGGTAGCTTCATGCAGACATAACAGTCGTCTATCTCCATAGTTTCTACATAATGTACTAACAGGTTTGCGAAAACATTTAAATGAGTCTTGTTCTTGATTTTGTTAAAGTGTAATCCTTCCACATCTGGTGCTTCTAAATCTAATTGTGTCTGTTTCAGGCTCAGTGGTTTGTCCAATGCATCTGCTCTTCGTGGTGTACTTCTAGTATGTGATTGTACAGTGTCATCAGGTAGGTTATTATTCGGGTATAGACTTGGGTTTTTACTCATCATAGAAGGAATAGTTATTATTAGTCCTATCCAAAGTATTAGTACTATTGCTACACTACATAAACATACTTGGCAGCATGTTTTAAAACAACCTCGTCTCGGTCTCCCATTCTCAGAAGAATCAGACATTTTGGCTCAAAAGAAGCTTTAACCCCTCTTTGTAACTCTGCACAGCTTGCTTACTCAAGTAACCTTTCAGGTTGGGTTTGCTTCTTCACTGGTCTGTTCAGCAATCAATTCTTCATCACATTCGTCACTTTCGTCACTTATTTCCAGATTCTCAAATTCCTCCAACACAAAATAAGTCCATTCAGGACTCGCGTACTTGTTATTCAGTTTCTTGATGCAAGGACTTCTCTTTGGCTTTGTCACCACTGGATCAGTTTGACTCGAGACCTCATTTATCTGTTCAGGCTCCTCGTTTACCGTCTTTAGACGCAATCTCAGCCTTTTCACAAATCTAGGTACTGAGTCACCTTTTCTGAGTCTTTTAACTGGCACTGTGTCTTGGCCTTCTTCAAACACTCTTTTGTTTTTGTTCAGTTGTGGCACATTGGGATCAAATTCATCCTCTGTATTGTTCCCTAACTGACTAGGTCCAGATCTTTCATCTGTTTCTTCTGCCTGGTCCCTAAACTGGCCTTGTTCAGGTGTATGCTGATTTTAGCTTTGATCTGTTTCGATCTCTTCTTCCTGAACAGTATTGTCTAATCCTACCTGTTCCTGTTCAAGTTCTTCGAGCTCTTGATGTTCTTCCGCTTGAACTTCCACCCTAGTTTCTATCTGTCCCTCCTCTGATGCAGGAGTTCTTGGAGTAGTGTCAATTACCTGCTCTCTCCCTATCTGGTCCTCCTCAGAATCAGAGTTAACGTGGATTTCGATGATCTGAGTAGCTTCTTCTTCACCTGTCTCGTCCTCACTATCCCACTGTCTATCTAAATGGGTCTGACTTCTAGTTCGTATAGGGTCGATTGTCAGATCGATTATTGGTACCCAATCTTCTTGACTGGAGCTCGGTTGTTCTTCTTCAGCTACCTCAGGACCGATGTCTTGGGATCCTTCAGCTGCGCAACCTTCAGCCTCAGTTTCGTCAGGTTCAGTCACTTTCCTCGTATGGCTGGCATGGATCCAGCGAGGTACTCCTGCACACTTTACTGCTGTGGTGGTTACCAGGATCACCTGTCGTGGTTTTCCCCACCTTGGTTCAAGGCAACTTTTCCGAGTGTGCTTCTTTATTACGACCCAGTCACCTAGATTCAGGTCATGTGCTGGAGTCGATGGCCTGGCGACGTCTTCTCCCCCAACCTGGCGAGAGATAGAACGTACTTGGTCAGCCAGCTCTTTACAGTATTCCAGTACCAAATCATCAGATATGCTTATTATTTTGTATCCTGGTACCCATGCTTGCCGCATTGCTCTTCCCATCAAGATCTCGTGGGGACTCAAGCCCGTGTTCCGGTCTGGAATACTTCTGAGTCCCATCAACACAAGAGGCAGAGCATCTGGCCATTCCAATTGAGTGTATTCACACATCTTTCCCAATCTCGATTTGATTGTGCCATTTATCTGTTCTACCACTCCAGAAGCCTCTGGGCGATATGCACAGTGCAGTTTTTGCGTGATCTTGAAAGCTTCACAGATTTGCTTTATTATTTCATTCTGGAAATGACTTCCTCTGTCAGATTCAATTAAGACTGGGAAACCGTAACGAGGTATAAGTTCCCAAAGCAATAATTTTGCTACTGTGATACTGTCATTTCTACGGGCAGGGAAAGCTTCCACCCATTTTGAAAACAGGCAGACAATGACAAGTAGGTATTTCATTCCTCTACAAGGGGGCAACTGAATGAAGTCAAGTTGTAGTCTAATAAAAGGGCCTTCTGCCTTTCCAATTTTCCCTGGTAATACTATAGTTTTCTTTCCAGGGTTAAATTGTTGACAGATCAAACACCTCTGGCAGAGTGTTTCTGCTACGCTTCTGAATTTTGAATTGAACCATGTCTGGCGGAACATGCGAATCATTGTATCCCTGCCTACATGTGTGTCTCCATGTATTAACCTAGCCATAGGAGCAAGCATACAGTCTGGCAACACAGGCATATCATCAAGGTAAACAATGATACCATCTGCATTTCTCCTTCGACAACCAAAGTTTCTCCACCTTTGTTTCTCCTGTGGTTCTGCTGCTTCCTGTAATTTTCTCACTTCCTCCCATGTATTCACTCCTTCTAGCATCAAAAGTTGGCAGCTGTTTCCGTTTCCCCCCACCTTTATATTTATTGAAACTCGGTATTTTGCAGATTGTTGGGCTAACTGGTCAGCATATCGATTACCTGCTGTCACTTTGTCTTCACCAGATTTGTGAGCAGCACACTTCTCCACAGCCGGACCTCCACAGCCAATTCGTTTGGTAACTGGATTGATTCCAGTAAGTCCTGCACGTATTTTCCATTTCTGATAGGGGTGCCTGAAGAGGTCAGGAACTCCCTTTGCATCCACAGCTGTCCGAAGTCATGCACAACCCCATAACCATACTGGCTATCAGTATATATGGTTATTTTCAAATTTCTCCCAAATTTGCAAGCTTTTGTCAATGCAACCAATTCGGCTATTTGTGCAGACTTGACTCCATATAAATAGGATGCTTCCACTGGACCTCTCACTGTGCATACGGCATAAGCAGCGCTTAGGCCACCATCCTCATGTCTCATGCATGAGCCGTCTACGAACGATTCATAATCTTCACTAATCAGAGGGTTTTCTTTTATATCTGGGCGTGATTTTGTACTGAACTCAGGTAAATCAATGCAATCATGTGCAAATTCTTCCCTTACCTCAGCTGCGAATGAGCTAGGTATTAAGGTAGCTGGATTCAGAATATTACATCGTTCAATGGTCACATTTCCTGCACCTACAAGGATTCTCTCCTACTTAGTCAGCCGACTAGGGGTGAGGTACTAGGTCTTTGTTCGTGTCAGCAGAATTACAACAGAATGTGGAACATACACAGTTACTGGATGTCCCATCACAATGGACTCACTCTGCTCAAGACTCTTGCAAGTTGCAGCTACAGCTTTCAAACATCCAGGTAATCCAGCTGCTACTGGGTCCAGTGTGGAAGAAAAGTATGCCACTGGACGTCGAGTCAAATCATGAATTTGGGTCAAGATTGAAAGTGCACAATTGTCTCGTGTGTCACAGAATAGTGCAAAATCTTTCGAATAGTCAGGCATTCTTAATGTGGGAGCAGTACACAGACGTTTTGTAAAAGCTGTTATGCTTTCGTCATCCCACTCTACAGGATCTTTTGCTCCTTTCTTTGTCATTTTTATCAATGGTTTCGCTAGGACTGCAAATCCCACAATCCACTGCCTACAGTAACCTACAACTCCAAGGAACATTCTGATTTCCTTCTGGGTATTTGGCAGTTCCATGTTCCGAATTATCCTGATTCTTTCAGAGGTGACTTTCCTGATACCTCTCTCTATCTGGTGCCCCAGATATTTCACTGAGGTGGTACAGAACTGCAGTTTTTCAGGTGACACTTTATGTCCACCTTCACCTAAATGGTTCAGCAAGGCAATGGTGTCAATAACACAGTAATTTCTGCTCTTAGACGCCACCAAGAGGTCGTCTATATATTGCACCAGAACAGATTTTCCAGGCAATATTAGGGTTTCGAGGCACTTTTTCAGAATCTGATTAAAAATTGTGGGGCTTTCTGTGTACCCCTGAGGAACGCAATTCCAGACGTAGACATGACTGTCGAACTCAAATGAGAAAAGAAATTTGCTGTCTGGATGCAATGGAATTGAAAAGAATGCATGACATAAGTCAATGACGGTAAACCATCCTGCATTCCATGGAATTTGGTACAGAATTACTGCAGGGTTTGGCACAACAGGACAACAAGGAACCACAATTTTGTTAACCTTGCGCAGGTCCTGTACTATCCTGTACTTACCACTAGGTTTCTTAATTCCAATTATGGGCGAATTACATGGACTGCTCATCACTTCCTGTATGATATCTGCTTCTAGTAATCTTTTTATTTCAATAGCAACCCCTGCTTTTACTTCTGCACTCATCTTATACTGTTTAGTATTTGGGTAAACTGCATCTTCTTTTATGGCTATTTTAATTGGGTCAATATTTGCCATTAATCCTACATCTTTTCCAGTAAATTCCCACACACCTGGTTTCACTGTCTCTTGGAGTTCTTCAGGTAAGTCTTGTATTGTTAGTCTTTTAATTTCAGAGTCTGGTCTAGCTAACATTAATGTGTAAATTCCATCTTCATCTGGGGTCTGAATTTCGACGCCATTTGGTGTGCAAAAGATAGTACAGTTCATTTTACACAACAAATCCCGTCCCAGTAAGTTTACTGGACTGGAATCACACACAACAAATCTATGCATTTCTTTAAAATTCCCAATTTTAATGTCCATAGGTTCAGTAACTGGGGTACTAATTAGCTGATTAGAAACGCCCACTACTTGGATTGCTTCTCCCGAGAGGGGTAGGTTTGGAACGTGTGCTGTTCTTACAGTAGACCGGGTAGCACCAGTGTCCAAGAGAAAGGTAACCTCATTTCCTTCAACCTTTCCTTCAATGTATGGCCCTGTCTGGTACACCGGCAAGGAGGCGCCAAGCACGCACTCCTGGTCCTCCCCCCTCAGGCACCGTCAGTAGGTGTCATCACAGAGAAATGTGTCATTTAACAGAAACTGTGAAGTTGCTACATTTCTATCCTCCCTTCCTTTCCACACCTCGGTGTCCTCGCCTTGTTGTGCTTTGCTCCTATAATTTGTCTAGGTGCACGCGGCAACTGATTTTGCTTTACCTGTTGCTGGGTCTTTCGTGGAGTCTCTTTCTGCGTCTGTAAATTTAAATCATTAATTTGAATATTTCCATTCTTTACATGTGGACACTCGTCTCTCCAGTGACCTATCTGTCCGCCCCCGTGACAGGGGAACTTCTTTTTGGCCTCCTCTCGGCTAATCTTTACTTTGGGCTTTCCCCCACCCCCGGTGCCCTGATTCTGATTACTGGTCAATTTATTTAACTGCTGTTCCTGTTGTTCCGCTAACTTTACCTGTGCCCACATGACTTTTTCTTTTAATGCTTTTCGTTTATCTGCCATCTCATCCTCGCAATATTTAGCATACTTCAGGACCTCATCAATGGGTTTAGACTGCCAACAGATTTTATTTTCTTTGATCCATTATGAAATCTCAGGCCTTAACCCTAGCACAAATCTATAAATGAAGTGGGTCATGTCCTTCATTTCTATGTTATCCAGACCACTGTACGTTTTGAACACCTGTAACAGTCGTTCATAATAAGAATGCACAGTTTCATCTCTATTCTGGGTAGTTCTATCTTTTCGGGTCCAATCAGTTTCCTTTGCAGGCACCTTTCCTTTTAGATGCACATTACCTGGTTGTATTTTTTCATTACCTCGGCTGAAGGAGCCCCTGTGTTAGGGTCCCTCGGGAATTCCTCACTAGGCCAATCAATAGCAATTTTACATTCGGTCCACAAATCTACGGGAACTACAATGTCAAAGAAACCATCTAAATCTTTCCAGAGGCATTTCTGAACCTTCACAAATCTTTCTACCTGTCTGTACCAATCTACAGGTTTTTCTCGTAATTTCGGGAAATCATTGGTAAAGGACACAATATCCTGTCGGGACCATGGAACATGCACATATTTTCCCCCTGGCACTTCTCGCATAGGATATCATTTCTCTGCCTTTTCAGCTTCTTTTAAAACATATTCAGATGTCATTTGCTTTGATCTACTATCCTCTTTTTTCTTAGCCCACCTGGCTTTCCATTTTTCTAAATCTCCCCATTTTTGTAACAGGCTTAGCAATTCTCTGATCTGAACCTTTTTTCCTGACACATTGATGTTTTCTAAGTCTCTGTCTGAGAACTCTGCTGTGTAGGGTTTTTGCAACACTTTAGATTTACCAATATCTATTCCCATACTAGCCGCGGTGTCTATTAATTTCTCATGGTATACTCTGGTATTACGGGTTAGACTTTTACAAATGAATAAAAATTCTTCTTCAGTAAATGTGTTTAGCCTGTCCAAACCCACATTCCCAGCCATCAGTTCTTCCAATTCTATTCTTAGTTTGTAAATATCTAATGGATTCGACTGAGGATTTTGTTTCTCTAATTCTCGACTCCATCTTTCAATTTCTTCAGGAGTCACTACGGTGGCACTTCTAGTTCCAGAAGCTGACTCAATCTGCACTTCTCCTGAATTGAAAGGAGTGTTCTTCCTCCGTGAACCCCCTTCTGGTTCCCTTATCGGTAAATCCATCAAGGAAATCACAGATTCACATTCACTTGCCTGATCATCTACAATTAAGGGCTCTTTTCTCGGCCGTACTTCTGAATTAATTCTATTCTTTGTTTAGCTAGAGCCTCTCGTTCCCTCTCCTGCAATACCCTTTCCATGCTGGTTTCATGCACTGTTTGCGGAGTTAGGGTAGGAGTATAATTCGGGGCAGTTGGATGTGTCATACTTGGTCCCTCACCATAGTTAGGTTTCAGGAATGGATTCCCTGTACTTAAAGGTCTTGGCTCCTCCTGATAAGGTGGTCTTAGACAGGGGTCTCCCGCACTTACGGGTCTTGATCCTTCATTATAAGGAGGTGGATTCTTCATTAACAAATCCTCCAAATAATCATCATCTGAATCCCCACTGGTCATCAAATGTTTTGTTTTCTCTGTCCTTTTCTCTCCCATTGGCGCTTCTAGTGCTATTACAGGGTACAGTCCTTCTACTATCATGTTCTGTCTCCACTCTTTCAGTATTTTTTCTCGGGTCTCTTTATTTACTTTTGGATACCATTTAGTCAACCCCTTGTCCATTCTGGGTCTGTCTCGCTCAAAAACCTCTATCTCCCATTCTTCTAAGGCCTCATATTGCGTTAGTCTGGGTCTAGGATGTAAGTCATTCATTCGGGTTCTCAAATTGAACAGAATCCTACTATTAAATGTACCATCAAACAGAAATGCCAAAATCCCGTCATTCTTTGTATATTCCACCCAATTTTCCAACCATAGGCAAGTATGGTAGCCCCTGTCGAACATCATAAATTATGCAGGAGTATTAGGCAGTGGAATGACAACTCCTTCTCTAGTTTTGATAGGCTTGTCTTTCTTGAAATAATTTTTCACCTTGCTTACTAAGGTCATTTTTCTCTTAGTTCCGTACATAGGGCCAGATGTAGGAAAAGCCTATTTACTGATTCATAAATACCAAATTTTACCGATTCGGTATTTATGAATCGGTAAATATGAAGGTATGAGATGTAGGAAGATTCGGTAATTGAATTACCAAATCTGTAAAAGTCGGTATTTACCGAATCGGAAGCCCATAGGAATCAATGGGCAATACCGAATCGGTATTTACCGATTCGGTAAATACCGATTTTTGCAAGGGTGCAGGGGGTGTCACCTTGACACCCTCTGGCACCCCGAATACAGGCATGTGTGCCATGTGGCACACAGACATGCCCTAAGGGCATGTCTGTCTGTCACATGGCATAGGTGTGCATGCACACATGTGCATGCACACCTGGATTCGGTATTTTACCACCCAATTGAATTGGGTGGTAAAATACCGAATCTGTATGGCCTTTGGGACTCAGAAGAGTCCCACCTACATTTAGATTTACCGAATCGGTAAAATTACAGATTCTGTATTTTACAGAATCGGTAAATTTACCGATTCGGTAAATTTACCGAATCTGTAAAATAAATGCCCCTACATGCTGATTCTTAAATACCAGTTGGTAACGGCCGAAATCGTCCGTTACCGACCGGTATTTAGGCTCCTACATCTGGCCCATAATGTTATATTTACGACCTTTCCACTGATCTTTTCCGAACCCTATATATTTTGGATCAGGTCTAGTCTCTGGATTAGACGGATGCCACATATACTTTTTTCCAAGCGACTTTGTTTACTAAATCACTTCCAATCAAAAAGCGTCTTTTAATTTTCTGCAACCAATCAAATGCGATATTTTAAAATAATTCAACCAATGGGTGCGCGGCGTTTCTCGTAAACGAGTTCTCACACTCCTGTGCTCACCCCTCCTTTCCAATTCCGCCTCAGCTACACGCCCGCTGTGTCAACCAATACCAGCGCGGCACTGAGTGATGTCAGCGCAGCTCCGGAACTGACTCCCTCCTTCACAAGGTAAGAAATCTGTCGATTTTTACCTTTTAAAGTGCAAGTGCTCTGCTTAATTTACAACGCAAACACATTCGCCACTGTACTGGAGTGTCTAGAGAGAAAAGATTTGTTTCACTGCAAGCAAACTTCTTCTATTTACTTTTCAAATACTGCGAGTAGAACCCTTCTGCGTACTCTTCACACAAGCATTAGTGAACCTGCTACTCCTTTGACTCATCCACTTTGGGATATATACTAAGCCAAAAGTTTCACCAGTGAACCCCTTTGCTATTAATCAAGCTCAGATGAACCTGCTACTCCTTCCGTGTGACTCTTACTAGGTTATATCACAATAGCAGTTTTGCCAGCGAACTCCTTGCTACCATTAATTCATACATTTATACAGAAAACCCTAATTAGTGCTTCCAGTTCTGCCTAACCTGCACCAATTTTCCTTGAGTAAGTGACCTCACTGCGCAGTGGATTCTCCTCACCACCCGCTATTCTGCCCCGGGGATTCCAGACAAACATATAACAATCACTAACCAGTTATTAGTACATATATCAAAATAGCAGCAAGAAAAACAATTTAAAACATTTCATAATTTTTCAAAAGCAATAAACATCAGTATTTGATCAATCGATATTTTAGCAGCACAATTTTCACAATTATCAGCAAATAACCTACATACCTATCTTAACTAGTCCTACCTAACTTTAACTAGTCCCTAACCATTTCCTCTGCTACCAGAAAATTACTGATAGAGCGCGCAGGTCACCCGACCAACAATTTTACCATATGCACAATTTGGGGCCATAAATTCCTTTCACCATATTTATTAATCGGGTAACCTTACACTCTACTACCAGTAACCCAGTTCCTTCCTATTAGTTACCAATGTACCCAACTTACCAATCCACATTATGGGTACCTATGATCACAATGGATCAGGGAGCTAGCTGTAAAGGAAAGGCAGACACCAAAATACAGATACCATTTACTATATTTGCACTCATATAATAACCACAGACTCAAGAAGTTTTCAAAACCTTTATCTAGTTTTCATCAAGTTCAGAAAGCATAAGGTTCACAGCAAGTAAACTGTCAATAACTAAGATTTAAAGAGCACATATCCATATAGGAAATAAATCAGACCAACCATTTAGAACTCTGAACGGAAAGTAAAGGCAGGGAACATGCTAACAAGGATTTTTTTAGCGTTTAGACTCAGTATGTTTTCTAAAGGATGGGAAAGATAAGGAACATGCTAGAATGTCACAAATGGTATACCCCTCAAGGTGGTTAAAGCAAAAGAACTCTTAATCAGTCAATCAAAATTCGAGGGTATCAGGTAGCTTTAGGGCAGGGGAAAAGTGGAACACGCTATATACTTCAGATGTACCCAAACTATAAATCAACTAAAGGAAACGGGTAAAGAAAAGGAACATCTATATTTCATGAACTATACGTCACAATTTCATTTATAGGACGGGGAAGAATGGAACATGCTAATATAACATCTATAATGTAAGACTTTATCATTTGTCAGCCAAAAAGAGGAAGTATGGAAAATCAATATGCAAGAAAACGTCTTTATTAAAGCAAAGAAAAAGAATGAAGGATGCAGAATAGGTTCCCCCAGCGCTATATTTACCTAGAACGGTGTGGAGACCAACCGTGGCCACGGGTCAGTTTAGGACAGGAGAAACCCAAGGAAGAAACGGTCGCCAGTAGGCCAACAGGTGCAGAATGGAAACCCAGGACAGGAAAACCAGATTAGGATCAGGACGGGACCACCAAGTTAAGACCAGCACCCGCAGTTCAGCTGCAACGCCTGCACTACACCCTCTCTGCAGTTATCAGTCAAAACGCCGATTGGGTTATCGAATTCCCCAGCAAAGTGCTCCGCTAGCACTTAAGGTTCTCAAAACCCCCAATGGGTCTGTGAGACAGTCGGACAGAGTGCTTCGCAGCACCTCTGTTTCTGGATCAGCTATTGAGTGCGTAGGGTCAGTGACAGGTCAGCTATTCAGACAAGTCGGACGAATTCTCTAGCTAAACCTAGGCTAGTTATACTGTTTTCGGGTCAGTGTACCACCCCCCAAATGTTGCAAGTGTAAGAATCCCCAATTTCGATTGGTCCACAAGTAGGACAGGTCAACACACCAACCAGGATTTGACTTCCACAAGCCCCAATTTACATCTTTTGGGACCGCCTTTTGAATTTGGGGTTCCCATGATATGTGCTCTTCTCCTAACAATAGTTTATTCAAATTTATATACAATTGTTTCAAATGTAGTACAGTTCAGCTTTGTTCTGCTGGGTCACAGGTCGATTCCCAGGAGCATCTTGACTGTGGCTGTAAGCTGGCTGGGTTCCACTGGTACAAGGTTTTCTTCCCTCTGCTAGGATGACATGCGCAGTAGGGACTTCTAAGATGGAGTGTGAAGCATCTCCCCGACCCAAAAGACTCGATACATGGAAAGTAAAGAAAAAAAATTTAGAAATACAGAAAAATCGATTACACTGTATACCAGGAATCCCTATATGACTCCCTTTACTTTATTTCAACTGTAGCATTAGGATTAGTGCAAGACGAACAATATAGCAACGAGCTGCGGTGCAAGCATCGGACATGTGAGAACACAGTGCAGCCATTTTAAAGCTGGTGCGCAAGCGCAAATATTTCCCACCAGAACTGCAAGTACGTCACGTCACGTGAGTGTGACCGACGCATGCGCAGAAGAAATTCCCGCTTAGCAGCAGCCATTTTAGTGACAAGCGTTTTAGGATAAGTTACACATATGCAAGCTTCGCTGGGACACCCTGTGTATTGTAGAAATGTGCAATATTAGTAACACAAACAGGTTGGTTATAACTGATTAACATTATTTGAGGTTCTTGATACAAGCAAGTCGCTGTATGTGCGAATCCTTGCTCCATCAACCCAAAATGAGAGAGGCAGGAAGTGCGTGAGAGAGCGGGAGAGAGGTGTGTGTGTGAGAGAGGGATCATCCAGAAGGGCAGGGGAGGCAATGGGTGCACCAGTGCATGGTAGCATGTGTGAGCTGGCAGTACAGAACAGAGATAGGGAGTGTGATGGAGGGATGAGAGGGGCAGTGGAAATGCAAGATGAGAGAGGAGAGAGGGAGTGTGAGGATGAGATGATAGGGGAAGTGGGTGTGTAGGGGAGGGGAGACAGGGTTAGTGGAAGTATGATGTAGAGATGGGTTGTATTGCAATTGTTTTGTTGTGGAATTTTGTGGTGTGGGACTGTGTCTTGTGGAGTTGTGTAGTGGAAATATGTGGCATGATGTGTGGCGGAATTATGTGGATAGTAATTAAAAGCTATTAACTTCTACTGAATTATGTAAAGTCAGATTGTGTGTTCTGGAGTTAATCATGTGGAATGGTATTGTGTGTTGTGGAGTAGCATGTTGTGGAGTTGAACTATGTGGTGAGCTATTACATTTTGTGGCATGATGTTGAAATATGTGGTGTGTATTGGCAGTATGTGGTGTCTTTTGGAAATGTATGGAGTTGAATTGTTTTGTGTCTAACTGTGGCGCTGAATTCAATTATGCTTATTGAAAATATATGTCATGGTGTGTGTAGTACATTTATGTGAATTGCTGGTATGTGCTATAAGGAGCATTTATGTGGGGTGTTTTTATATATTATTGAGTACAGTGTAATTACGTGGCACTGAATGGTATTACATGGAGTGCAATTATGTTGTCTGAGGAAGAATTGTGTGGTGTTGTGTGGAATTATGTGGGATGCTTTGGAGTGGTATTATGTGGCATGGCGAGGTGAAGTATTATAAAGGTGTGCAATTCTGTGGGATGTTGCACATTTGAATTAATTTTGGGGACTGTAATTAGGGTTTTTGCAATTTAGTGGACATATCGCTCCTGGACACTGTTTTTATCTGCCCTTCATGCTTGTGTGTCTTTTTTTAAACGTGTAAAGTTGACTACTAACTTTTTAATATTTGGAAAGTACTAGCTGCTAGAAATTGCTATTTTGCACATTGTTCTCACCCACTGCTCCACGCTCCCCGGTCCGTCGCGGCTCATTAGTGCCGATTGCAGGGAGGGAAGTGACTCCTCCCTACAATTGAAACACTTCCGCTTGTAGTGGGTAAAAGCAGATGGGGGCCCGGCCGCGCAGCAGTGAGTAGCGCGTGTGCTGTGTGATTGCTTGTGAACATAGTTGATTACGAACTTCCAATTGTGCTCGAGGCTGATGGTATATCGCTCCTGGACACTGTTTTTATCTGCCCTTCATGCTTGTGTGTCTTTTTTTAAACGTGTAAAGTTGACTACTAACTTTTTAATATTTGGAAAGTACTAGCTGCTAAAAATTGCTATTTTGCACATTGTTCTCACCCTCTGCTCCACGCTCCCCGGTCCGTCGCAGCTCATTAGTGCCGATTGCACGGAGGGACGTGACTCCTCCCTACAATTGAAACACTTCCGCTTGTAGTTGGTAAAAGCAGATGGGGGCCCGGCCGCGCAGCGGGCGCGCCGCTGCCTAAGGCAAGCCCGTCTGCGCCCGTCAGCGCCCCGATCGCGCCTAGAGCCAGCCACTCTGCCAGTGGAAAGATAGAAGGGGAGAGACATAGCTGGTCCAAAGCTGATCTTACTGCCCGCAATAAAGATAACTCCTGCTCATTACATCATATTGATCTCGCTAGCAGGAGACTGCCTCCCCTCTGCCCATCATGTGGACAGGACTTGGGTGCAGTACTTGACATAACATCTCCGACTCTCCAAATTATTACTGAGACAGAGCACCCTAAGAAGACCACTCGATTAGGACACGGCGAGCCTTTCCGAGCGGGCCTTGTGAATTGTAGATCCCTCCCTAGGCATGCTGACGATATCTGGCTAACACTGGCGGAATCATCATGGGACGCACTATTTCTTACTGAAACCTGGCTGAATGAAGATACTTTGGCCTCAATACCTCTCGCCATTCCGCCGGGGTTTAAAATGAGTTCTTCAAACAGGGCAGACAACAAAAAAGGCGGAGGGGTGGCCGTCATTTATAAAGATCTGTATGCCATGACCGCCTCCAGACCCCTCGATCTAAAGGGAATAGAAGGGCTCTACTTTTGCATACAAATCAATCCAAGGGTGTCGCTAACAGGCCTGCTTATCTACAGGCCACCGGACTGTGCAGCTGTTATCACTTTTGATCTCTGTAACTACATTATACAATATTCATTGGCCCACTCACGTTTTTTGGCTCTGGGGGATTTTAACCTCCACGTTAACAACCCCAACTGCCCTCAAGTAGCCCAATTTAGGGCTTCATTAGAAGCTGCTAATTTAGCACAAATAAGTATGGGTCCTACTCACAAGGCAGGCCATACTCTAGATTTAATTTTTTCAAATATTCAGGATATTTCAGCAGATGCGCCGCATCCATTAGTCTGGTCAGACCATTATTTGATCCCTTTCTCAGTTAAACTGGCCAATTTCGGCTTGGCAAGCGGCAAGCGCTCCACTTTGAAGAGAAAGTGGAATAATCTAACTGCTGAAACCTTAGGCCCTATCTTAGAAAGATCCCTACCTGCCCTCACCTACGACCCGAATAACGATGCTTTGACATTTAACCAATGGGTTGCGTCGGCAGTGGATACCGTCGCTCCTGCTAAACTGGTGATATCACGTAGACTATCTCCAACAGCAACTTGGTTTTCAGAGGCACTTATGGTAGCAAAAAGGAACTGCAAAAGACTTGAACGTCTGTGGAGACTAAAGTACTGCGACACAGCTAAGCGGTGCTACAAAAACGCCTTGAAAAACTTACACAAATCGATAAAAATGGCGAAAGGCAACTTTTTTGCTTCCTGTATTCAGGAAGCAGATCAACCAAGTAAAGAAGTCTTTAGAGTAGTGCAATCCTTTCTTAAACCCAGAGCAATTGAGATGGATGCGACCTCGACTCCAGGTCTGTGCGAAGACATCTCTAATTTCTTCGAAAATAAAATTCAAAAGGTATATGACACCTTCTCCGCACCGGCTGCGACAGAGAAAACGGACCTCTCTCTGGTCCCTAAGTTGGTCCCGTCCTTGGTACACTTCTCCCCTATCTCGCAAAACGAGGCTCTGGCGGAGATTGATAGGTGCAAATCTGGGGCCCCGGATGATCCCTGTCCACCTAAACTTTGGAATAGGATATCCCTGACCTTGGTAGATACACTCACCCACATCTGGAATACATCCCTCTCTATCGGAGTTTTTCCTGATGTTTGGAAGCATGCCACATTGCTGCCCTTGAAAAAAAAAACAACGGAGCTATGGCTGATTTTAGTAATCTCAGGCCGATTTCGCTCCTCCCAGCGCCAGGCAAAATGTTGGAGAAACTGGTCCAAAGCCAATTGAACCAGTTCATTGAAAATAATGCCATCTTACATGAAACACATTCGGGTTTCCGGCCGGGTTTCAGCACTGAGACTGCTCTCATAGAGGTTGCAGAATCAGTGAGGTGGGCTCTAGATTCAGGGGCATCAGCAATGCTGGTGCTCCTGGATCTATCTGCAGCATTCGATACAGTCGATCATGTCAGACTGCTGCAGAGACTGGAAAGCATTGGCCTGGGTGGCGTGGCACTGGCCTGGATACAGTCATATATGTGCGATTGCTCCCAGAAGGTTGCTCTCAGCCCTTTTACATCCAAACCCAAACTTATTAGATGTGGCGTCCCTCAGGGCTCAGCCCTCAGTCCCTTACTTTTAATATTTATCTGGCCCCTCTTTTTACCTTAATAGCAAACTGGGGTGTCAAAGCGATCTCATACACTGATGACACACAGTTGGTTTTCTCCTACAAAGAGCAGTCAGAGGAAGCCTTCGGTAATTTCAAGGGCTGCCTTCGTGATATTGCCACCTGGATGAATACCAACAAACTAAAACTAAACGCAGGGAAAACGGAGGTGATCTTCTTTGGTAAAGATCAAGTACCTGTGTCCGACCTGTGGTGGCCCACTGAAATGGGACCACCACCGCTCCCCAGTACTAGTGCAAAATACCTGGGAGTATGATGGGATGATGGACTCTCCTTCCTAACTCATATTCAACAGGTTAACTCGGGCTGCCTCAACAAACTTAGAAGTCTTCGAAAGTTTCTGGATCTGCTGCCTGCAGATTGCCGTAAAACAGTAGTCCATGCTACCATAACTTCACGACTAGACTACGCAAACGGCCTATATCTTGGTCTGCCTAAGTATGCAATCCAAAGGCTACAGATGGTGCAGAATGCGGCTGCGAGACTGATCAAACACATTCCGTTTCAGCATCGGGCCTCTCCGCATCTACGCAATCTTTACTGGCTCCCAGTGTCAAGCAGGATCGAGTTTAAGGCTCTGACCCTGACATACAGGGCACGCCAGGGCAAGTGCCCTAACAATCTTAAATTAAGGCTCCCCCAGTACCATCAAGTGCGGTCCTTACGCTCAAACACGCTTAACTTGCTCTCTGCCCCCAGATTTGCAAAAGCTCGTCTTGGGGGGAGATCTTTCTCGGCGAGAACAGCTAGGTTGTGGAATGCTCTTCCACTCTCGATTCGCAATGCCAAAACAGAGGCCTGTTTTAGGAAACAGCTAAAGACGTGGCTCTTTGATCAGTAACTCCATCTACTGATGCACTCTCTAGTCTGTATCACTTAGTTCACGTTTGCTGCTCACTAAGCGCCGGGACACCTCCGTGTGAGGTAGCTGTTTGCGCTCTATAAAACTTAGTATTATTATTATTATTATATGTGGAGTGTAAATATGTGAGGTGAAATGTAGGTTGGAGTGCAATTATGTGCAGTGGAATAATCTGGAGTTGAATTGTGTAGCGTGTAATGTAAATATATTGTTTGGAGTGGAGTGCACTTATGTAGCACAGTGGTATTAAGTGAAGTGGAATTCAATGCCATGGAGTGGAGTTAAATTATGTGAAGTTTATTTTATTGGTTTTGTACATATGTGATATGGAGTGGAATAATGTGGAGCAGAAGAGTGTATAGTTGAATTGTGTGGGATCCTATTATGAGATTTTAAAATGTGTTGTATGTAGTGGATTTATGACGCATGGTATTGTGATGTGTGGCATTGAGAGATACCTTCAGCCAGTTCTGATGCTTTGCACAAATGTGCTTTGTAATTTGGACCTTACATGACTATACTTTTAATAGGAAAAGTGAAACTACAACCTTCGAAAATCAAAAGACTACTAAACATTTGTCACTTACCTACAATTTCAATACTTTTGATATTATTTTTTTTCATGCCTAGCATATTTTGGTACATAGGGGAATATGAAAAGGATGTGTTTAAAGTTACAAGATTGCAATTGAAATACCTAATAACATTTCCTGTGTTAGGACTGCATAGGCATTTGAAGGATTACAGATCTTGCTCAGAGATTTGTTCCAGATGGAGGTAATGGTTTGGAAAAACAGCACATAAGGTGGAGTAGCGCAACCTAAGAACTATTTGCTACAGCAATATTCTGATAGTATATCTGGGTCACTAGCGCGTGGGGTGCATGGGATGGATGGTGGCTGCAGGGATAACGGGGAAAGTTGTCATCCTTCACCTCGAACCTAAACTTCAAAAGACTTCAAGAAAGCCAAGCATTGACATAGCCAATAGGTCTTAAGTTTGTGAATGTAAGTGTTTAGCCATGCAACACATTAGAGCCCTGTGTACAGATTCCCCTTTTCATATAAACATTACTTAAAGTGTGAGTGAAAAGTAGTGCAGCATGTAAATATGTCCGTGCTGCTCTGTAAATGCCCCATTTAGGGCCTCATGACGATTTGCAGTAGCCCTCCCTCTCAAAGCTTTATCTCCATGAGGGTCTGAGGGATGGAAATACTGCCCTGGAGCATAATCGCAATGTCTCTAGGCCTGATCATTTTACTGCAGCACCCTGGGAGGAGCATACAATTCGCCTTCAGCCTAAACTTTGGATTAGCTTCACCCGTGATCAATGGTCGAGTAAAAAGCAGTTCAGTGTGGGCCGATTTCTTCTCAAAATGGCCTTCCTACTTTAGTGTGTAATGTGAAATGTGTTGATGGAATATGTAAACACATGCATTCTGACAACACTTGTGGTGTGAAGGGATTATTAAAGTGCAGAGCTAGGGGATGCACAAACACTTTGTGATTCCTTCCAAAGCACGTTCTAGTTGTCCAGGTATTGATCTCTTCTTCGCCTTCGGCCAGACCAGTGCATTGGAAACAAGGATGGCCAAGAAACCCCTAACCTAACAACGGAAGTCCTGCCTCGCGGGGCATCTTATCTCCTTGAGCCCATTTCCGAGTAACTGGAGGCATGAGTACCAGAGAAGACCGTGCTCTCGGAGCCTCCATTGCTTTCAGCTCAGAATAGTAGGCTTATAGTAGCTGTGATGGAGAGAGCGCCCCAAGCCATCCAACCTCAAACTCTGTCCAGCAAACGAAAGTCAGCGAGTCAGAGCGGCTTGGTGCAACGAGGATGGTGGACACAGTGGATCGAGCACTGCAGTACCAGCAATCTAACACCAGAGGACAGTGATGAGGAACACCTCAATCTGAGAAGCTCACTTTCTTCACAGAGCTCAGTGTATAGCAGCACCCATACATCCCAAAATAAAGGGGGCCAGAGCAATTGACCCCCACAGACATGTTAATGAAGCTACCTTGAGGTTTAGGACTGTGTAACTCTGATGATAAATAGTAACACCTCATACCAAAAAAAGTGGCAAATGAGTTTACCATTAGGTATACATGATCCATGGAATTAAATAGTGGCACGGCGAATACCCAGCTCTCTGTAGATGGCTCACTATCAAGAGTCTCCTGCACATTACCGTATGTAACAGCCAGCCTCTCCCTGGGTGTATTGTACAATATAACTTAAGAGTACACCAAGAAGCTGGAACCTTGAACCGCACCTTTCTGCATCGCAAAATCTTCCGTTGTATATAAACAAATGACGAGAGTACATGGGTCAATATTATTGGATGTGTACAGGAGGAGGACGCCCACCTTCAGAAAACAGGAACGTTTAGCAGCTAAACAACCTTGCAACATGTGCTCTGGCACAGAAGCGATTTTTCCCAATCCCAAGTCTCGGTCCTGTCTGACCTGACAGCCAATAAAAAGTTGACCAGCTTCCCAGCAAATCCTCAACATGGCAAGCTTCCTTTAGCAAATAAACAGCTGATAAAAGTTCATCCAGCCAATTGTATGAGAAGTGCTCCCTCCCTCCACACACGGAATACCTTAGGTTAGTGCATATTTATGTTCGCTAGTAGAATTTGATATTTTCTGTGTGATTGAGTTGAATTTTCACTTGGGACGCAGCTCTAGTACTGCGAGTTATTTATTTTCTATTTCTTTACTTTGGTATCACAGACAACAGGAGGGCGGATGGGCAGGGAGGGGTGGCGCGACCGGGGAGGGAGAATGCACAGACAACATGAGGGAGGGCGGAGGAGTAATCAAGGCATGGCAACAGGAGGGGAGGGGGTAAAGAAGGCACCAAAACAGGTCGTGCATGCAGTAAAAGTAATAAAATAGTGCTCGCAGTCTAAATAACACGCACCGTGTAACAACCGAAGTAAAGGGGCCAGTCGATATAGGAGGTGACAAATAAAGAGAAGGCGGTACTAAGGAGGAACTAACAAGCCTATTTACGAATCAGAACCTAGCATTTAGGACGGGCAAGCCAATGGCAAATATGAGCGGAGAGTGAGCAGGGCTTCTATTCGCTACTCAACCACAACAAGTCTTGCAGAGCAGCGCATGCACACCGGCTCTAGGCTCGACCTAAAATGGACCATTGCGCATGGCAACCCGTGTCCTTCCTGGAGGTGATCATTTGTCCAGGAGAGCCCACAGTCTCCTGTGAAGCAGAGGGCTGAGGAATGTTCGCATTTTACAGCCCCTTTAATCTCGGGGCAGGAGAGTGCATCTGGCTGCTGGGAGCCATCCCAAAAAGTCAAAGCTTTAAAAGGTTCTTCACTTTATTGGGTTATAAAAATAGCCCCAAAGAAGAACAATTAAACTATTATGCCTAAGGAGCAACGTTCATGTCAGCCTGGGAGTCATCATAAAAGAAAATAAACAGAGACTTCAAAACAAGGTAATAGACAAGTAACTTTGAATAGTGCAGAAACGCAACCTTTGCAAGTACAATTGCTGTGCTTCCCGCCAGCCCGGTGGCACCCTCCAAAGTTTTTGAGATAAAATATCGGAACAGGCGGAGGTGGACTATAAAACTGTTTGTTTCCAATTGGAAAGGTAGTTCATGTGTGTTTTATAATAGCATTTGTTTTTTTGAAAGACATTGTGCTTATTCTTTGCAATCAAATAAACAAATAGCTTTACTATGCGCTTAGAAGCAACCTTGCCCTGCTTACAGCTCAGTAATCTGAATGCTGGGTATACAGATTTTGCACAAATGTGGAGCACAAAAGGCAGGTCTAACACAAAAACATTACAGCAAACTGACTCAGCCAATTTACATTTAGCTTTGAGAGGGAAGGCAGAATTGGAACCAGTGCTTGCCGCCTGCTGCTGAGCTCCCTTTCCAATGTAAATACAAAACAAGCAAGGCCAGTTGGGAGGGGAGAGGGGCTGGGCAGCAATACAGAGAAGTGCTTGGTGGAAGCAGAAAGAAGCATCATAAGCAAAACATTTAAACTCAATTAAAACAATCCTAAACCACAGTCCGAGCAGCAGAAAAGCGACAGCATGCCTCAACAAGGAAAAGTGGTAGTGACGGACACTGACATGAGCCGGAAAAACACGATAGGTGGGAGGTGGTGGTGGTATGCACCGCGATCTGAGTCAAATGATCGGAGCATTTGCAATGCAATAGGTATTGCATTTGCGAGCGTTTGAGCTATTGGCATTGTAAATGAGACTGCCTTTGATTTATGTCTCTTTAAAACCTGCAAGCAGTGCATAAACACACAGTTTGTATTTTGAGACCTTACTTACGCGAAGCAATGCTGGCAGTAAAAGAGGCACAGTTACTGCCAGCATTGCTTCTCATAACGAACGTGTGCATTTCAAAAGAACGTGTGGGGAGGGGGGCGGCAGCTGCAGCCAAAACAGACCTCGGTCTTTGAATGCATCAAATGTGGCAAGATAAGAACAAGATTTACAGCCCTGTTTACAACAGAGCTCTGTAAACCACGAGCACTGGTCTGAGTGCTCAAGCTTAAAGGAAGAAATAGTGCTCACAAGCTCTGAGTAACAACACATGTAACAGGGGCAGTCCTTGAAAATGGGCTGAGCTTTTAAAGCCCTTATCCTGAATGCAGCATGCCTCGCAGAGACAGTGCAAGCGCTGCCTAGGCGATACCTACAAACATGACATGGTCCTTAACATTGGTCACTAAGGCAAGTCCATTTCAGTAACATCACATTTTAATAGTTATATGTACAATTACTTATGCTTAAAACCAATACATTTTTCCACCAATATTAAAGGAGTGAGGATCAAATATGCTGTGGATTCTGAGTCATGGACTAATGTCACACTGTTTCTGGTAAGGAGGTCATGAAAGATGGGGGGGGCGGAGAGGTTAACGGCCAGCAGATTATGTAATTTGGTGTTGTTTCCTATGCCCCTTTCCCAGTTTGAGCACTCTATTTGTTCCCTGCATGCCGTTCATGTGAAAAGGTTTGCCTCACATTTCCGAGATGTAGAGTATCGGGTATGCCAGGAGTTTGAAATCCTGGCATAACTATGTTCCATGTTTGGTGCTACTGATGTGCAATTAATAAACTTGTGTTTGTATCTTAGTGTTTAGGGTAGTCATTGTCTGGTTGCCAGATGCAAGAAGGAACAGTGCAGCGAGTTGGACATCGACAGCGAAAGTCTTTGTTTCAAGAGCGGTGGTGGTCCTGATGATCACATCTGTGGCCCAGTTGTCCCTCACGGTGTTTTCACTGAAAAACCGCCTGACGCACCACTGTTACAAGATCGTCTGTGGAACAAGTCAGCTCTCCCTTCATAAGCAGCAGCATGACAGAAGTATGCCACACTGGGGGTGTTGGACTTGGCCCTTCTGGCAGGTTCACCCCTGAACTTTTTGCCTTTTAATGTTACATCATTATAGTGATTTCTGGTCTTTGCGCACTTTAGCACTGTGGCGCAGTGTAAAGTGCGTGCGCTCTCTGAGTGCGTGTGTGAGATTGGCCTGCCCTCCCATAGGAATGCATGGGGCATGTTTGTGTCCATGGTAATTCCTGCTGCGTGGGGAGTGCAAGGTTGAGTTTGGTATGTGTGGACTTGTGTGATTAAATACTGCGCGATGATGTGTGCGGCTTTAATGTGCCACTTCTAGAAGTTGGCCTGCCTGTGCAGTAAATGTGAATTGACTATCTGGCGTGTGATTGGCTGGAGCTGGCTGGTGTGCCTTGCTCCAGAAGTCAGGATGGGTCTGCCCCGGTGGTGAATGGGGAGATCTGCATGTTGATGGGAGGGAGGGGCTGCACCTGGGACCTGAATAGGGCTGGGCTTTCCCTCCACAATGCTGGCTCCGCCCCCTGTGGTGTGACTGATGACCCTAACCTGTCTTGTGAATAGGGAGAGGGGCTGAGCAAAACAAAGTGCTCCAGAACCAGCTGCGTCTGGGTTTCCTCCACCCTGCACCCTAGAGACAAAGGGATTTGGTGTATAAAAAGAGGCTGTGACCTCATGTTAAATTTTCTTGTTTCCTGACTTGAATCTTACAGGGGCGTGCTGCTGCTGGGGCCCAGGGGAAGGCTTGCCTTCCTGGGCCCTGCCCAGCCCCTGGATGCCCTGGATGATGGAGGACTTCTTTGGGACCCTTGTTGATTGTTTTTATGTTGCCAAGGCTTGTTCAGCCTGCCCAGCAGCCTGGAAGCGCTGTGCTGCCTTTCCTTTAATTCCCCCACTGGTGTCTGCAGCAAGCAAAGGGTTAATTGACTGTCTGTCTGCCTCCCATCTCGTGGCCGTGAAGAGACTGGGGAGGCTCGTGCCCTAATCCCCGCCACCGGCCCGTGATCGCCGACGGCCCTTTCATGCCGCTTATTTTGGGCTATTTCCATGCAGGAGCCCACCCTGCCTTATGCCTGTATTTATATTTGAATTATCACGGGTGCCACCCCGCTCATTTTTATATTTATAGTTCGGGTGCCCACCCCGAGTATGGCCGCTACTTGATTTATTTTTATGCTCGAGGGAGCCTACCCATCTTGCCGCCCTGCCGCCGTGAACTGTGGCCTGCCTGGTTGTGGGCGGGGCCAGCGGACAGAAGCAGGAAGCAAAGTGCGGCCGGATATGACCGCGGGGCTCCCGTGAGCTGGGAGAGCCCCGCAGGTATGGTGAGGGCAGCCTGGAGCCTCGCTGGCTCCTCCCTTGAAGTCCCGGTCCCGAGATGGGGGACCGGGTGAAGACCGCCGCTGCCGGGAGGCTCTCAAAATGGAGAGAGAGCCCCTCCCGTCACATGTGGAAGCCCCGGGCCCCAGGAGGGGGCCCGGGTGAAGAGGAGGCGGCCGGAGCAGGCCGCAACCCAGGAACATGACCTGCGGGACTCCCGTAGGGAAGAGGGATTCCCGCGGGCAGCCCCACTGCAGCAAGAAGTCCCCCTGCGCCGGAGCCCGGTAAGTGAGGGCTGGGCAGGGGGTAGGGCAGCATCATCTCCATAGCGGTCCCCGCCTGATAGGGGGGCCACCCCCATGGGGCAGTTACTTTGCTAGGGGGCCCCAAGGGGCCTGCGTTCCCTACTTGCCCAGGCACAATGGCAGTGCCATTTCCTAGAGCGGCCCCGGTTGGCAGCGGGCTGCTCAAACCTTTGACGGACTCATTTGTTAAGAGCCCCGTGTGGCTACAACCCAGGGCACCTTGATTTTCAGAGCCTAGAGGGCTCCAAAGTGCACATTATGATTCCAGAGCCTAGAGGGCTCCAAAATGCGCAAAATGCATTTCCAGAGCCAGATGGCCCCAACAGTTGGCGCAGTTTTGCTCCAGGGCCCCTATGTTTTTTTAGAGCCTAGAGGGCTCCAACCCTTTGCACAGTTTTGCTGCTAAGGGCCAGTGAGGGCCCCTGTCGCAGTTTGCTTTCCAGCTGCCCAGCAAGTAGTGGGCAGCTGCACCGTTGAGGTTTTCCTTCCTAGGGACATGTCTCTGGACTTAGGAGTGAGTCGCACTCCTTCATCCCTACTTTGGCCTTCCCCAGTTGCGCAGCACTTAGTGCCAGCTGCAGCGTTTAGGCCCTGTTCTTGTCCTCAGTTGCCCAGCAAGTAGTGGGCAGCTGCTACGTTTAGGTTTTGGCTCAGTGGCGCAACCTGGACCCTAATGTGATTTATGTGCTAATGCTTTGGGTGTTAGGAAATGTGCTGTGTGTAGTGTGTTTTGCGCCCCCTGTGTTCTGATACCTCTAAATCTGTTTATGCTTAGGAGGTTGTGGTTTGTCTAGTATGGGTTATACTAGTGAGTTCATGGTTCTCTGCGTGATATATGCCTAAGGTAGTTAGGATTGCGTAGGAGGTACTTACCTTTTACCAGTGGTTACTGGTTTGTGTGCTACATTTGCTATTTTATGCTACAATTGTTCTATGTTCTAAGTGCTAGTTCTACCAAGTGCTTATTCCTGACAGTGGTCCATGTGGCCCGGTCTTATGTACATAATCCCCTGTAAATTCCACCCGTGCCAGTGGCACAATGTAAATTATGTGTTTATTATCTAATGTATTTGGTATAATACAAAGGCTATTTTTATTTATAACCTTGTGTGGAGTTCCTTTTGTGGGGGGCCTGGGATGTTGTTGCTGGTGGATGCTTGCGCAAATACTTAACCTACATTGCCTCCGGGATTAGCCTTACTGCTCGTGTCACGTTACCTAGAGGTTGAGCAAGGGTTATCTTTAGCATGTAACTCCCTTGCCCTGACTAGAGTGGTGGTTTCTGCCTGGCTTTGGCGCAAGCCTTAGCCAACTGTAAATCCCATTTCTAACAGGGGGTGTGCTGCATAGCGACACCAACTCCAGGTGGCACTTGCTGTGCTTCACTGTTCAAAGCATACATTAAAATAAGTCAACACCCAACATGCATATTAGTGGAAAAGCACTGCTTTTGGACCAAACTGCCGAAATAAATTTCTTGAATTAGTCAGCCTAATGACAAAAGTGAGAGTTATTACAGTAAACAGAGGGGCATTTGTACACAGAATTAACGCCACTGTAGCATCAAATTTTTGATGTTACGGCAGCTTTTTTTATCGCCATATTTAAAAGTAGGCACTAATGCAGTTAGCAGCACTTTTCCGGTGTAAACATTAATTTTTCAGCTCGTCACTTCTGTTAGCGGGACTTATCGAAAATGAGATGCACGGAGTCCTAACTTTACTTCTCCTAAACTGAGAAAAATCCTAACTATAAGACTTTCGGTATTCACAGAAGGCATTTAGGAGTCCTAAAGTAAGGACTCCTAACTTCTGTGAATACTGAAATGAGTAAGTGCCTTCTGTGAATACCGAAATGAGTAAGTGCCTTCTGTGAATACCAAAATAATAGTAAGTTTAGGATTTTGTCTTAGTAAGCAACACTTTTCCGGTGTAAATATTAATTTTTCAGCTCGTCAATTCTGTTAGCGGGACTTATCAAAAATTAGATTCAAGGAGTCCTAACTTTAGGACTCCTAAATGCCTTCTGTGAATACCTAAAGTCTTAAAGTTAGGATTTTTCTCATTTTAGGAGTAGTAAAGTTAGGACTCTTAACTTTAGGACTCCTAAACTGAGAAAAATCCTAACTTTAAGACTTTTCGGTATTCACAGAAGGCATTTAGGAGTCCTAAAGTCAGAAATCCTAACTTTACTACTCCTAAACTGACAAAAATCCTAACTTTAAGACTTTGGGTATTCACAGAAGGCATTTAGGAGTCCCAAAGTTAGGAGTCCTAACTTTACTACTCCTAAACTGAGAAAAATCCTAACTATAAGACTTTCGGTATTCACAGAAGGCATTTAGGAGTCCTAAAATTAGGACTCCTAACTTCTGTGAATACCGAAATGAGTAAGTGCCTTCTGTGAATACCAAAATGAGTAAGTGCCTTCTGTGAATACCAAAATGGTAGTAAGTTTAGGATTTTGTCTTAAGTTAGTTTTGTGAATCGGGCCCTCTGTGTTTTTGCATTGCCGGGTAAATGCCGCATGTCGTGAAGACATCACACCAATACTGTGCACCTTGTAACCATTGTCTTATTATATTTGTGTTGCGATAATTGTAGCACCTATTACCATTTGCTTTGTCCTGTGTTATTTTGTTCTTTGCTTCAGGAGCAGCGCTTTTTGAGGAGCGGGTTCTCAGTGCCAGAGTAGCGCTTGCTTAGGAGTAGGTTCTCAGTGCTTTGGCTGGCTCATGAAGCCGGGGCTTATTATGGGTTCAACTCGTAATTGCATTGTACACGCTCAGTGTTACCGCATGGCAGGTTAAATCCTGCATGTTTTGAATACATCCCACCAAATACTTTACACTTTGTTGCCATGGCCTTATTCTATTTATGTTGCGATTATTGTAGCACTGCGTAGCATTTGCTTTGTCCTATATTATTTTGTTGGTTGGATCAGATGCAGCGCTTGCTAAGGAGCCAGTTACCAGCGCCGGAGCAGCGCTTGTTTAGGAGCAGGTTGTCAGTGTTGTAGCTGGATCGTGAAGCAGGGGCTCAGTCTCTGAGCTTATTATGATGGTCTGCTTAGTTTCCATTTTTTCCATTTTCTAACTTCCTTTACGCCACTAATCCAGTTTTTAGGACAATTGGAGCCGGTGTTAGTCTTCGCTTAAAGGGAGGGCTTCCAGTTCCAGAACTGTGGTACACTGTAAATATTGTTGAGCACTTTAAAGTTAATACTCTGTCTGTTTATATATTCACAGGTGCAATTTGTTTTTTACAAAAAAAAAACCCTTATGTTATAATTAGGCACCCCATTTTTAGGACAATCAGAGACGGCCCCACTTTTCACTTAAAGGGAAGGCATTCACTACCATAACTTTGGTACCCCGTTAATATTAGTCGGATATAAATGCTGTTCACTTTCTTACTCAGCAATAAACCTCACATAAACAATGCGGTGGCACTTTAAAGTTAATATACTGTCTCTTCATATATTCACTTTTACCTTTTTTTTTTGCACCCTGTTTGTTCTATCTGGTATGTAAGTAACTTGTAACTAAGGCATTATGGCTTTGCTCAATAAGTACTTTTAACAAGCATTTTAAATGCAATAGGTGAAGCATTTACAACAATTCAAAGTTGTGGCATTGTACATAACAATACATAAATACAAGGCATTTTAATTTACAATGCCAATAGCTCAAACTCATGCAAATGCGAGACCTACTGCATTAAAAATGCTTGTTAACGAGGTGGTGGCAGCATTTCTTTAAGAGTATGCCAGCATTTCTTTTTGCATCTTGAACTTCCAGCGTCAGATCAGGTTGGAAGAGGGCTCAAGCTCAACTCCTCAAGCAAAAAAGCATTTGCAATTCAATAGGTCTCGCAATTCTAAAAGTTTGAGCTATTGGCGTTGCATTATTATTAGCAAAGCAAATAGCTCAAACTTTTAGTAATGCAAGACCTATTGCATTGCAAATGCTTGTTTATATTTGCACTCACTGTCATGGCAACCAGCCCTAGGGCTCTAATCAGGGGACCTTCAAAAGCGACAGCAAGTGCAACCGGAGTACAGAATAAACGTGTTGTGCATGCACATAATCAAGCAGGTTTGTAGCAGCTGCAAGGTTCTTTTCAGTACTTAGTTTCCAATTGTTTGTGTGTAAGGCTCCTTACAAAGACAAATTAACATGTTAAAATGTGTGCAGCCTTCAAATAACAAGCAAGGGGGGAGAGGGGGAGCCAGCCGAGAAAAGGAGCAAGCGGCATCTGACCCTAGTGCCTATGTGCACTTCCTGCTCACCATAAACACGTGCACTCAGGCAAGCTTCAGCACCAGGATAAGATGCACGTGTTTATAGAGAAATATTTAAGGAGATAAAAGCCCATGAAATGTAAGCAGGAACAACATGGTTAACTTAACGCACTTGAACCCTCTGGCAGTGCAGGAATCCAACTCTGATACATGTAAAGACAAGAGTAATGGTCACTAATTTTCACATAAGAATGTACGCTGCTTCCTGCCTATCCAGTCAGTCTTGTGAAATATGTTGACATACCTTCCTGTGGCATCGATGGGAGAGGGAGGGGGGAACAATGGCCCACGGAGGAAGCGTTCAAATATCTCTTTAATCAACACAATGCCCACTTCACAAACCATGAAGCGCAGCATCCGTGCAAGGGGATGGGGGCTTGGAGCATATTTAAAAGAGTTAGTAAAACACACAAATAAGAAGAGGAAGGCACGGCAGAGCTGGTTAAAAAGAAAATGAAAACAACAAGATAAAGGCAAGGCAAGCAGCATGCATATCGCTGCTCGCTCCTAAGACAATACTCCATGGGAGTTAACTTTTAAAAAAACGGTGGGAAATGAAACACCCGTCAGCCATCACCACACTCGCATTTTTAAATGGCACACAGATAAGCCAATCCTAAGCCAAGGAGGAGACAGACTCCACAAAGTAGATACAACAGATCACCTACAGCGTAAGCACTGTTTAGACTCGCCCTAAAAAGCAGTGCCCCAAAACTAACTAAACAGCCAGAAGTGAACGGAACCATGTAACAGGGTCAGTCTCCAGGGTAGGAATAAAACAGCCAAAAGGTGGGACAAATGTCAAGCATCTACCATAGAAAACATGGGAATTTTGAAAACAGGCCAAGGAACGAATGAAAGTGATGGGTGTGTGATGGGCCTTGTGAAAGCCCAGAGAGGAAGATACAGCATATTGAGACACAGGCCCAACCTAAAAAGTGGCCCATATTTGCACATTGAGGCACTTTCGAACCTTAGGACACTGTATAAGTGTTTTACATGGATTTGAGGCAATGTGTGTTCTAATATCAGCAAAATCAATAGTAAAACTGGCCAGGCAGACCATAAAACACACCCACAAACGGTTAAAAAAAGCCCACTCACAGACTTGTAATGCCTGATTGCCCTATTGCCAAGTCAGACACTGGAAGAAATCACCCATTGCGGCAATATTACAGCACACAGTTTCAACAGATTGAGGGTGCATGACTGGTAGCAGTGACTACTTCAAAAGATAGGCTGCATCTAAGTGACGTATGTTCCGTTGAGGATATCAAACCCCTCATAATTGATGGTCATAAATCATTGAATGACTGTTAGACTGCATTCGAGGGGACATAGGGCAGGTAAAGTCTACTAGGCCACAGCCGTGGGGACTTGGATCATATGCCTTTAGTTTATTCTTCTATGGCTGTGCAAGCTGGGTCAAATGCAATGCCTTCAGCACTTGACACTCAGAGGTGTCAATGATGAGTAATCACAGACTCCTCAGAGAGGTTAGTGTGAGGGAACAGTAGGCTCAATAGACACTCAACAGCTGATAAATGTGACCATCCAGCCCAGTGTGTCTCTTTATAAGAAGAAAGTACTTTATTGCACCATAAATCTCAATACTACAAAGTAAAACGAAAATAATTAAATACCCAGTTTACAGATGTAAGGCTAATACCTCCATGTAATACTGTCTCACTCTTTTCCCTTCTACCCTCGCCTCTTTTTATCAAGGGTTGCTCTGGTGTGGGTAGTAGGGTGCTTGCATCACTTTCTCCCCTGGTTAGCAGTAATTGTCAGTAATAGCACTTGCGTCAACCTCCTTCTCTTCAGTCCATATTCCTACCTTGCTGGGGAGAAGGTGTGCTGGTCACAGTCAGGCCAAGGATGCTGCACAGCTGTGTCATGGAGGCAGCAGCAGCGGCATGCAGATGTCTTTAGACAGCATCCCCCTTCTGGGCAGACAGTGTCGGCAGGAGACAGGACCGTCGGGTGAAGTCTTTCCTCCTCTTTCAAGACGCATGAGGCCTTCTTGGAACAAGACTTTCAGGTGTTAGTACAGGGTTCATTCGGTTTCTTCACGTGTCTTCTGGGCAGCAGCCGCTGGATCTGACTGGGTGCACTTGGGGACACAGACACTGCAGCCACTCAGTCACTTCGGCACACTTGCAAGTGCCTCGAGATAGTAGCATTCATTTTCAAGAGCTTATTACACATAGTCCACATGGGCACACAACTGCCAGTGCTAAACGCAATCTTAGTAAATTCGAAACACTTAAGTGAGTGCCACTTCTGCACAGATTTCTCCTTCTGCAGTGCAGAAAGTTTAGGCACAGGCTTCACTGCTATGCTGGTGAGTCACTTCGGCACACAATCAAGTGCCACAAGGCAGTGATGGTCCTTTCTTCATCAGAGAAAAGTGTTTGGTGACAATTGGGAAAATGCCATAGCTGTAGCAGCAGAGCTGATTGACAAATCCATTCAGACTCAATTTCTCAGTACCACAAATATTTCACTTAGCCATTACTGACTGATCGAAGTCCGGGGCACATCAGTCATGTTCATCATGAATATGTGATGGATAGATCCACAGCACCAGGGTCAACTGCTCTTGTCCACATCAGCGGTCAGCATCTCCTGCAGGGATGGCTCGCTCATTCCCCCTTCTTCCAAGAAGGACTCTCCAGGTATTCAAGGACAGGGGAAACAGTTCTTTTTGCAGATCAAACTCCAGATCCCCTCACATCTGAGAAGCTGACACTCAGGCCGAAAACCTAGCTCTGGTTGCGCAGTCGACCTCCAGGTGCTCTGTGACACACCTGCTCCTTGGTTTAATAGAACGTAGAACTGGATCAACAAGTGGGTCTGCAGCTCCCACATATATGCAGGAATTGGATATGTATTCTTTGTCTGCCCTTACAAATCAAATTCAGGTTAGTTCGTTTCCATGTGTCCATTTAAGGGTGTCCTCCAGATTTGGCCTTGTCTCGATTGATTCTTTTCATAGCAGAAATGTCTCCAGGCTGGACACAACAGAGACACAAATAGATGACTAAATTAGGAGTGAAACAGCTTGCTCAAAGGGAATGGTTTTCAAAGCCTTTTGCCCAGTCACATAGTGAACAGTTAAGAATGTCAAGCCCTAAAGGCTACATACAACTAATGTGGCAAGTGGGTGTTAAGCAGGTGTCTGAAGAGGTTTGTTGCAAGTAGAGGAAAAATGACAAAGCAGTTGATCCTACAAGACTGAGAATGTGATGGTGCAGTTTTTGTTCAACTCCTACTCAAGGTTAAACACCATATATTTGTAGGGTTATAACAGACATTTTGAAGATTGGATGTCCCTGTAAAGGCTGGGCATTAAGCCTAAAAGCTGTGGATGCTAATTGATAAAGACTATTGGATATTTCTATACCCTCATTAAAATTAAGTAAGGGTTTGGTAAACGGAAAGTTTATGTTCCTTTAAAAGGTGATATGATTCTTGGTTGACCACATAGGAAAGCCTAGGGGGTTCATCTATATCTCTGTCCTAGGTCCTATTAGCCCTTTCCGGTGATTAGGAATACAAACTAACACTTGACCTCTGCCTCAGAAAGCAGAAGAAATGTGACAAGATAGCAAGATTTAAATGCATCTTTATTGCTCACAAAGTAAATGAGCAATAAAAATGATTTTAAATCTTGTTAACTTGTCAAATTTGCTCAGCTTTCAGAGTCAGAGGTCAAGTGAGATTTTGTAGGTTACTAGACCTGCAGGTCTAGTGCATTTTGTATGATTTTTCGAGCCCTGACATGTGAGAGGTTTGTCTGAGATCAATATAGCTGTTTGTGGTGGACGTGCTACAGTGGAGCCCTTTATCTGCTGGCAGATGTCGCATCTGAGTACAAAGTCTTTGGTCTGCTTAGCAAGACCTTGCCACCAATTGCACTGCTTTAGTAGTGAAACTATCAGTGACCCTTGCATGTGCTGAACCCAGACCCTCGTGTGCAGCTAGTATCAATCCCAATCTGCAATCTTTGTTAGGAAATTGAGTATATTGAATGTTTTGTGCATTTAACTTGTAGGAGTACTTGAGTGGAAAGCTTTTCAGCAGGGTGAAGCTGTTGATCGTGGCACTGAAAGCTGTCATAGTTGTTCTGCCTATCCTCATACTGGAGCAAATTATTGCAGTAATGGCAACAGTTTATACTGTTGCCTTGGCAGCTTCATACGCCATTGAATTCTCTTCAACGTGAACACCAACACAATGTATGAATAACATGAGCCCATTGGCAGGTCTTCTTTCAGCTTTGCCACCTGTTCCCAAAGCATCTTGTGCTTTACGGTGCAACCTTTGGAATCCCTAAATCCATTCTGACACAATAATGTAAATATTCGCTATAGGACTGGACACAGTAAAATGAATCACCACTATGAGGGTGTGGAATTTATGATCCGGATTTTGTAGTGCCAGTATCAGCACTTTTAATTCTGCCAGCTGTGCCATGCAGTCTCCAAGAGACTGGATTAATGTTTACCTAGCAAAGAACTTTCCATCCTGCTTGCACCCTTTTACAATTACGCATGACGCAGAATATTGCTGTTTCATTCCTACGGCCAACTGGGCAGAGCCATCAGTATAAATGATACATACATATCGATCTAGAGGCATTATTTCCTTCGCAGAAGACATTCTTGTTCGTACTGCAGTAATACTTGAGTTTGTAAGGAAGAATCAAATCTGTAATCTACATCTGTTGCAGTAAGAGAGTAAGTCATTGAATCCATCTTGGATGCAATGCTTTAGCATTCGGGATGCTTGCCTTTATAACAGCCTCTAGGGTCAGTACCGGGATCACGACAATTATGCATTTCCCCGGTGCCAGTGCCCTCTCTCTCACTACAGCAGTCTGTACTTCATTGAAAGTGATGTAGGTGTGCCCAGTTTGCCAAGCGACCATGCCCATTACTAGGTTAGTTGTGTTTTCATGTGTGTGTAAATGTTTAGAAGCTATCACATCAGCTTGTATGGAGCATAGTATATCAGTTTGTTCCTGTGTCCAATGGTGCACCGTAAAATCAGGTCTAATTAAGTCATAGAAAGGTTTCACCCTGTTTGCGTAATCCAAAATGTATGTTCTACCAAATTTCAAGATTCCTGAGATGTATTTTAGTCTTTTCAGAGTCACTGGAGGTTGCAATTTTTTTTTGTAAGTGTACCACCAGGGGGGCGTGGCCAAGATGGCGGCGAGGTAGGACACATAGATCGGAGCTCCTTCTAGCCGTCCACCGAATATAGCCTCATCCAGCTTCTGAGGGAGCCCTGCTGACCTCTCATCGCCCTGCGACGCTCCTGTATCTCCCTCGCCCTGATTTCAGTGGCGGATGGCCGCGGTTTGCCCCGGTGACGGCAGCTGGTGAGGAGCGCGGCCTAACAGACAAATACCACGTTGCGGCAGCGGCCTTGCGTAAGGGGCGACCCCTGAATGGGGTTGCCGAGGCTGGCTCCTGATTTAGAGGCCTACACCGCGAGACCCGGATGACACACGGGTCGCACTCCATCGCTCTGCCGAGGCTACCAGGGAGCACCTAACTGCGGCGGCTCGGCCTCAACATCACGGGAGGGTGAGGACATCCGCGAGCCCGGGAGCCTATAGGGTGGGGCAGATCCGCTTCGACCGATGTGGATGGAGGTGAGCCTCCCCCCTTGGGACGCAGACTGGAGCACTGGCCCGCAACTACTAGCGGCGACTTTTAGCACCTGAATGCCCGGAGGGCTGGAACCAGTGGATTTCCCTACAGCTTGCGGAGGACCGGGATTGTTGGGGAATCTGACGGCGATACACGCCGCCCGAGAGGCCTGAACAACCCTATCAAGCACAGAGCAATCCTCAATTATCTTGAGCAGTCCAAGGCTGACATATGCCTATTACAGGAGACCCACCTTCTCTCCAAAGTCCACTTTAGATCGACATCCCGAGCTTTCCCCATTCGATTATTTTCCTCGCCGACATCCAAGTCAGCCGGGGTAGCGATACTTATCTCACGTTCTTTTAAGGGTAGGATCCTTCAGAAGTAAGCTGAAATTAAGGGGCGCCTACTTACATATCAATTTGCCCTGGGAGAGATTACTTTTGTGGTGGGTTCCATATATACACCCAACGAAGGACAGGTCAAATTCCTCCTCCAAGCCCTTCAAGACGCCGCTGCTACAGCGGATCGCCATTTATTACTTGGGGAGGACCTCAATATTGTTTTCATCAATGACATGGACCGGCCCTGCAAAAGGACGCATCAAACAGGGGTGCTCACATCCACGGGGCAGACCTGCCTACACGATCTGGGGCTACTCGACCTCTGGCGCCATCTCCACCCACGCACCCGTAGCTACATTCTCGGGCACATAAAACGTACGCACGGCTCTGCCCTTCCTCATTTTGGGCCCATGCGTGAGGCGCTGACATCCTGCCAGCATCCCTCTCCGACGTCAGAGTTGGAGCAGATGCACCAACGCACTGGCCCCACCCGCACATGGTGGCAGCTTTGCATAGAACGCAAATACTTTGCTGCTTTGGACCAAGACAGGGCCGAATATGCGGCCCTCAGGCTTCGCCACTCCTACTACACAGGGGGGGACAGATGCGGCTGCCTCGGCTAACAAATTGCGGGAAACCAGACAGAGGTAGGGAGTCCACCCAATCCTCATACCACAGGGAGAGTCAGTCTCTGAAGACGCGGCAATAGCCGAAACATTCTGAGACTTTTACGCTGCTCTTTACACTGGGGATCCCCTGGACATTCAAGCCAGTGCAGAGTATATAGCCAAAGCCTGCATGCCCACACTCACACAAGACCAACCGATTGCCTGGATAGGCCGATACAGATAGAGGAGTTTATCTTCGCAATTTCGCGCCTTAAACTGGGCAAGTCTCCAGGTCCGGATGGCTACACGGCGGCCTTGTATAAGACGTTTTGCAGCCAACTAGCCCCTACCCTGACGGCGCTGTTTAACACCTTTGAACACACGGGAGCCATCCCTGGGGAGATGCTGGAGGCAGTGATAGTGGTTATTCCCAAGCAAGGGAAAGATAAAACAGTCTGCAGCGCCTATATGCCCATCTTTCTTTTGAACATTGACATCAAATTATACACCAGCATTATTGCGACCCACCTGGCTCCATATATGGCCCAATTATTCGAGCCAGACCAAGTGGGCTTTATCCCACAAAGGCAAACTAGTGATAACACTAAGTGTATTCCACACTAGATTGAACGGGCCTCTCGCATACAAGGAGAACATATGCTCCTGGCCATAGACGCGGAAAAAGCTTACGATAGGGTACATTGGCCTTATCTAGAGATGGTCCTGATTGCCTCGGGCTTTGGTGAGAAACTGCGATCCCGAATTTTAAATTATTATTGCTCCCCTTGGGCGACAGTCCGGGTTAATGGCCATACATCCTCTCGGTTCCCTATTGGGAGAGGCACTAGGCAGGGATGCCCCTTGTCGCCCCTCTTTTTTGCCCTCTACATGGAGCCGACAGCACCCCCTCATAACCGGGATCAAATTTGGGGGAGATGTTCACACTGTTAGCCTCTATGCCGACGATATCCTTCTTTCGGTCTCTAATGCAATCACGACTATGCGCGCCCTCTTTGTCGAGCTAGACTGTTTTGCACTGGGGTCTGGTTTTAGGATCAACATGGAAAAATCCATAGCCCTCAATATCTCCCTCTCACCGCACACTCTTGCACACCTGCAGGAGGAACACCCGGTGATATGGGCCTCAACCGCAGTCCCCTACCTGGGAATCCAATTGGCCCCCACAATACTCGCTACTGCGGATATTAATTACTCTAGCCTTTGTGCGCCTATCCGTGCGGCACTCCATAGATGGAAAACCTGCACGATGTCCAGGCTAGGCCGGATTGCGGCTGTTAAGATGACAATTCTCCCTCAAATCCTATACCTCTTTCAGACTCTTCCCCTTCATCCCCCCGAGGCTGGATCCAGCAAACACAGGCGGACCTCTCACGCTTCATATGGCATGGGTGCAAGCCGCTCTTTCGACACCAAATCGCAGCTTTGCCACCTGAGAAAGGAGGGGTAGGGGTCCCTGACATCCAGCTTTACTTCCACACTACCCAACTCAGATACCTGGTGGAGTGGAACCGCCTGGAGTCTGAAAAGCACTGGCTGTTCCAAGACCAAGCAGTAGCAGGCAGACCATTGCAAGGGGTGCCCTTTCTTAACAAGCCCCATAAACCTCCGAACTTATATGCCTCATACATCACGAGCACGATAATGAACTCTTGGGACCAAACCAACGTCTCCCATCAACTGACCACCTCCCCGTCCCCCCTTACACCGCTCTTCGATAACCCAGAGTTTTACCCCGGCACAGTTGCTTCTGCCTCTTCCTGTGGATCACTGGGCCATCTCTTTGAATTGGATGGCATCATTGCCTTCTCACAGCTCAGGGAGGAGTATGGCCTTTCGGAGCTGGAGCGCTTACCTTATCTGCAAGTTCGGCACTGGGCACTGCATCCAACAGGTAAGCTACAAGCACAGCGCCTACTAACATCATATGAAAAGTGGCTAGTGACATGCACCTCCGACAAGAAACTGATCTCGGACATCTACCAAATGCTGCTGGCCACCACCACACATGCATACAATGCAGGTCGCTCCAGGTGGAGGAGGGACTTGGGAAGGACACTAAGCCACAAGGAGTGGGAGGGTATTTATCACAGGGCAAGGCACTCAGCGTACCATATGGGCCTCACAGAGACCCTGACCAAGGTTGACACTTATTGGTACTACACGCCTGAACGTATCATCCACCGTTTTGACAGGTGCCGGAGCGACCGGTGCTGGAGGGAATGTGGGGAGGTGGGTACCTTAGAACATATTCTCTGGGGCTGCCCAGCTATACGACCGTATTGTTCCCAAGTCCTCGATGAGGTAGATTTACACCTATACACACAGCTCCCACGTTTTCCCTCATACATACTCCTAGGCTTGCCCAATCCGCTAAAATATCCGCTTAAGTTGCGGAAGGGCTGCCTGATTGCTATTGCTCTAGGGGCGGCGATACAGACCATCCTAATACATTGGCGCTCTACCCAGCTTCCGACACACACCGACTGGCTTCAGTGATTATGGTCAGTGTTGGGCATGGTGAAACTAACCTTGACATTGGCTGGCAGAGGTACTGAATTCCCTGAGTTGTGGCGACCCTTCCTCACATTGCTGGTGTCGGTATTCCGAGAATTAACATGCCCTTGATATTTGCGACTCCTTCGCCTTCCAGACACACAAATCCCAGACGCTGCTCCTAAAGGGACACGTAAATTCAGACGATAAGCACTAGCCTACATCCCCTATCTCCCTTTCTTCCTTTTATTTTCTCCCCTCATTTTCCTTCCTTTTGGTTGTCAAGGTGGACGAGGGTGGGAGAGGGTGGGCTGGGAGGTGGGGGGTTTTGTGAGTGTTCTTGTTTCTTTTCAGTTTGGGGGCCCGCTCCTTGCTTCTTATCTCTGGTAATGTTACCCTTTGCAACCTTATGGTCCCATATGCACAGATTTTACGGAGCTGGGAGCCTTGTTTCCTTTTATCTGTTTGTCTGCAAATCAATAAAAAGATTTAAACCATAAATTGTTCCACCAGGTTTTTGCCTTCACTTGATGTTTTGTACCCTAAAAATCGGACACTGAGGTGGGCCATTTTTTATTTTATAAAAATGGAATTTGTATCCCAAGTGATCGAACTCAAGAATTTATTACGCAGTTCAGCCTAGTCAAGTGGTCCATTAATTCATTTTCCATCAGACAGATGTCATCTACAAAGACAATGCCTCCTTATCAAAATTTTGAAGTAACTCAGTTACCCTGGCTGAAAACAGTCTGAGGCTGTTCCTATATCCTTTTGATAATCGGCAAAATTGGCATTGAAAGCATAGCACTGAGAATGCTGTCAAATATTTGCTCACAGGTGCTATATTTTGGCAGAAAAATCCAATTTAGATGTTCAGTGTTGTTTTGTATTTTTTGCGCACAATGTTATTCATTATGTGCATTTTGTTCTGCAAATGTGCATGTGGATGCATTTAAATGTCTATAATCTAAGACTAGATAATTAGAATTATTGGGTTTCATTACAGGAAACAAGGGATTATTTATAGGTGTGGTGCACTTTTCTATCACACCCTGGTACTCAAATTGATCCTGGATTTCCCTGACTTGCTTCTTTGCTTCATGCTTTATTGGGTATTGTCTCTGTGGTTGAGGAATTGGTTTTAAGGGAATTTTGTGATTAGGTGACTAATCGTCCGACACGACATGATTGCGGTACAGTGCAGGAGCTAACGCTAATGCCCACTCCTGCTCGTATACATTTTTAACTGATTGTGGTAACAGGTCAGAGAATGTAGGTAAAATATCTTCTTCTCCCATTGGGAAAATCATTACAAACTCAGGTGGCCAATCCTTTTTGGCTACAAGAATGTCATAACCATAGGTCAGAGACCTATACCTTCCTGAAATGTGCCCTTCCATTTGGAGCGCTATTTGGTATAAACAATGTGGGACAATTACCCTTGCTTCAGGTTTTTCCACCGTGATATGCTCATTCAGCGCTACTACCCCCAGATAATCTATCAGGTTCTAGCGAACTATCGTAACTTCGGCCACGCTGTCCAGCGTCATCACTACCCATTCCTCGTTCAGAAGCAGAGTCCTCAGTAGCCTGGGCATTTAAAATTTTAATACCTGCGACCTTCTTTTTCTTAAATTGAGAATTTTAAATCTTTTGTTTGTCTTCCTGTTTAATGATGTAGTCCAAAGTGCGATGTGTCTCCCTTTTTGGCTTGACTCGCTCTTCCGATCGGTACTCTCTCTGAACACTTTTGTGATGTATCCTGAAAGAAACGAGATGAAATGGTTTTAGTACCTTGATACCTGTCGTTTTTCTAATATTGTAACAGTTTCTCGGATTGTACTTTCTTTCGGTGTTTTCCAGTTGAGGAGACCCACACTGTGACTGTTTTTCATATAGTTTAGCTTTGCATAGCGTTATCCTTTTCAGAGTTGCTCTTAACTATTGGTTTCCCAGGTCTGGCTCCCTGATTATGTCTACCAAGCGAAGAGTATGTTTCCTTGATAATCTTACACAAATCTCGCTCCTGCATGAAGTGAATTCCGCCTGGCGTTAGCATATAGCTGTATGGGGATAAACTACTTCAAGCTGTGCTGTTTTCTGTGCTATTCAGAACAGGAGGTGCTCCTGGCAGGTGGGAACCGTTCCCATAATGGCATTTAGTGTTTACAAGCTAATACATGTAGAAGCCAAGTGTGGCTGTGTAGCCTGAGCAGCCCTGGCAGGTTGGATTGTAAATGTTCTCATTATGTATTGTGAAAGATTTTCGTAAATTTGTACTAGATTTCTGTAAAGTGTGCGCATTCCTGCCGCTGATAAAGTAACAATGTCGGCATGCGGTGTATAAGGAGCTACGGCTGGCCAAGTCGCTCCTTATCTGCTGAGGAGAGCAAGTCTCACGTGTTCTGTGGTATGGGGCAGGGCGCCTTTAAACCAATTAATGTGCTCTTGGTAAGTCACCTTCAATGTGTTCATGAAACAACTGTGTGTGTGCATCTGCAGGTGGGAATTTAACCCAAGATTAGAATACGTCTGTTCTGAATGCTATGTGTACCTCAATCACAACATCTTCTCCTGCTGCCAGGAGGTAATTTGGTAATTATTTCATGGTAACTGCCTGTCTGCAGTTTTCTGAACTATTTAGCTCAACTATCTGTTCTTCAACGTCCTCAGCTTGTTTGGTCATTGTCAGAGCAGTAGTATTTTAGCCAAAATCTTATAGAGAAATCGTATGCACAATGTAGGAACTTCTAATCCTCAAAGCTTGATTTAACCTACAGCCAATACATAGGATATACCTACTCAGCTGAGGAGAATTTGTTTCCCTTCTCACTATGGATGTTTCCAGTACAAATGTGAGTACTGGGCTCTGAGAAAGCACAACCGAACTACTCAGATTTAACTGTTCAATAAGACCTAACCAATGTTGGTGGTGCAATTTCATGTAGTTTCTGCTAATCCATAGGACCTGTGCATTGTTTGGACAGTGTAAACTAGGGGCTTGATGTCAAGACTGATTCAGGATACCCCCGCAGGTTATGCTGGCCTATAGACCTGCTAGCTCAAAGTGCCACCGTAAGCCCCCTTAACCTTTCCAGGCAGCGAATGGTTTCTGGTAACCACTGAACATGCAACTCTGAACCCTCAGCGATTGTGGAAACAGTACAGAACCTTTAGCTGAGTTACTTGTGCACACTGATTCACAGAGAAATATACAGGGAATACACAATGGGATGCTTTCAATAATATAGATGTAACTAACATTATTCTTGCTTAAAATACGTATGCTGCAATGATTAGTGGACATAAGCAGATAAACATGATTATAAGCATCAAAAGCATAAATAATATATATAATTCTACCATGGTGCTAAATATTGTATATATGCAGAAATATACAGTAAGGCAGTAATCGAGCAGACTCCTACTATGCAAACCATACTCCAAGTGTACCTAGAGTGTGTGTAGGTGTAAAGCCCTCCAAGGGACGATTCAAACCCATTACCTGATGGTTTAGAGTGAAAGACCCATCTTGGTCATTAACTGGACACCCCTCATGAGATGTCAGACCACTGAGTGGTGATTTCTCAGCTTGCAAAGACCCTCCGTGTCAGCTGAAGTGCCTCCTCTACTAATCTATCAGTGGTTCATATTTATAATAGAAAACAGCCCTGCGATGTGCGCATAAATTAGTGATGTTATGGATATTTATATAGCCCTGTTGCCCCATGGATAAAAATAGTGATGACATTTGTAAGTAGTGCGAAACAAAACCTTGAACATGATGTTAAAGGGGCTGTGATAATGTTAACCAAAGCTAGTTGTAAAAACAAGTTTAGTATCAGAGAAAATAATCCATTATTGTTGTGCATACAAATATGTGCAAAAGGTTGCAGCTGAAAATGTTATTTGTGAGGACAATGTAAGAAATAAGCTGCTTCACTAAATCGACCTAAATCAGGAATATAACAAGAGCCAACGTTTAGTGATCCATGTGCTGAAGCACCCGTCTTCGCAGAAAGGACTGGCTCATAGCTCGCATTCAGAAAAAGCCATAGGCCTAAGGGACAATTAAAAAAAATGGGTCACTATTGGACTCATCAACAGGTACATGTCCACGAGATCTGGCGTCTGCAGAGCGAGACGAATATCTAGTGCCATTTTGGAGAGAGGCACCAAGGCAAGTGAATCATGGGTTATGGACAGGTAATATAGGCAGGTAGAAATTACTATGACCAAATTCCAGTTCCTGGAGCCAGAGGATTTCAAAGGATCGAAACATGCACTCATGGCACTGCTGGAGCTGTGGTAGTTCCAGTAGAAATGGAACATCCATTGTGGAGGAGCAGGAATAGTGTCAACATGCTGAAAATGAGGAATAGGACAAGTAGAATGCCCCGAATACACTGGTAAAAAGGGAATGAATAATAGCCAGTTTTACTCCAAAGATTTCTGGAAGGAACTGACTAAGCAGGAACCCACATCTTTAAAAAACTGAGGAAGGCTTGCAGTATTGGATGCATTAAAAATGCAATGGACTAATTAGTCAAAATATCATGGGAGGTTAGTGTTTAACCAGAAAATGGGAGTTACCATAGTTCATGATTGAAGCTGCATCCTAGGGGCTCACATTTACAGACGGGGAAATGTTTCATGCAAGCTTTGAACTGACATGTCAGATTGAAAGGCAAGAATAACTGGCTAAAATGTAGATAACACCAAGGAACTTGACCATTTTAAGGGTTTGAAGTGTCCATCTAAACTCCATGATAGATCTAAGCTGAGTTTGTTCATGAACCAAAGTCGATAGACACTGTGCATGATAGCAATAACAGATGACACAATGTTGTTCAAACTATAAATGCGAGAAGACAGAATATTAATGCTATTATCATCAATAGCAAGCATCACAAAAGATTTGGTCTGCACCCTTCAGATATTCAATACATTATTTAAATCTTCCAAACAGTAATCTCATTAAATGCAATACATTCATAGTTGTCAGTTTTCCCAAGAAACCGCGAAAGGAGGCTCTTCGTTTCTGATCAATTCTTTATTCCATTTTCTTTTTAAAATCGGATAGCCAACGTATTTTGTCCGTTACCGGACTTCTTCAGGGCTATAAAAATACAAAAACACACACAAGGTGCTATTTACAATCATGCAAACATAAAATACCTCTTTATATATATATATAAATTACAAAACTAGATTTGAAAAAATTTACTCCTGTGTCCATGTTCACATAGTTTACAAAAATTCTTATTTAAGACTTGGGAAAACATTTACACAAGACATGTGTATCGATGATGACCTAATCTAACACTTGTCAAGAACAAGATAGTCACTTTATCATATCATTTGATATTCAAAACTGTACATGAAAATATGTCACACCAAGGCCAATATACATACATGCTTGTCCATTAATGCTGGTATTTTGTACAAGCGGGAGAGCGTTCACCTGACTTTTCGTAGTAGAATCTTCTACTCTATTTACATTGCCAAAGACCAATGTGTAAGAAAGAGAGGGGTTTATACCTGATTTAGCTTCATAACAGTAATAGTTCAAATTCTTTCCATACTGGTAACTGCCAAACAATCTGTAGATGCAATAGTGGCCATCATTATATGTTTATAAAGCTAATGCATACCAAAGAAAGTGATTTTTATTGGTCAACATCCCCCTAACATCATTCCTATATGACAGTCTCCACTAGTTTTTAAACAAATGCTATAAGCATGAATCAGACAGTCATGAAATGATTTCACAGTCATAGTACATTATCATGACCTATTTAAATATTCTATGTGTTGTCCATCTTATACAGTCTATCAAAAGTTATCACAAGTACTATTTGCAAAAATATGGGCAGTCTCACAGTGTTTTTGTTATCCTAATCCCCGTATGTTAACCACAGGATATAGCAATTAATAATGCAATGTTTCAAATGCTTGGGGTGTAAGAGAAGACGTTTGGACTGCCTATGTCCGGCCGACCATTCAAAGATGGCGTCTAAATGTAATCCGTTTTCGGAATGCGATGCTTTAAAGCGTCTTAAATCGCATTAATGCTACGTCCTTAAGAGTGAGTTGTTAAACGCCTGAACATTAGTTGCATTACCTTGTATTAATACTGTGTGAATTTAGAGTTAGTCCTTTTGACGATATTGGAATTATCTAAGAATGTCGCAAAAGGTCGTGGGGACCGGCTTTTTAATACACTAATAGATTGGGTCATTGTTGACAAAAATAAATGAGACCGGATGTCTTTTGGGCATAAGGGAAATTGAGGTTTAGTGACTTTGATCGAGTCACTAGCCGTTTCAAAATGGCGCCTACGTTGGTAGCAGGCAAAAACGTCACTTTAAGGCGACCGACAAGATTTGAAATGGAGGGAAGCACAATTAATTACATCTAATTAACGTACTAATTGCCTATTAGGCAACATATAAATGTGCTGTTCTCACTGCACTTGCTAAACCAGATGACCACACTGTGACGGATCACGCTTACTTGCGGTGAGTAGGAGGAATGCGGGCAGTAGAATCAGTCATGGGGAGGTGCTCTCAGCATTTAATTAATGTTGTTTTGCATTATGGCATGTTTAAGAACTCCCTATCAGATAGATGGCCACCAATTGTAGTGTTGTAGGTGTATTTGTGAGGTGTTACGGGATGAAATATCGATCCCCTTAAAGATGGCCGCCACGCTTGTTTTAAATGCATCGTGAGCCTTATTGTGAACAGATGGATTACGTTTTATTCTAGAATAAGTTATAGGAATAATTGAGATGTCATCTGTATGTCATATGGAAATACTATCAGGAATATTTTAAACTCTTGAGGCCTTTTAAAGCTCGTTTATCAAATCCTTTAAAATATAATGCCTTGGGGTTAGTATATATAATTACGCGTTTTTTAATTGGGGATTCCACTAGTATGTGTAACAAGCAACAAGAGGATTGCTTTAATTTTTATTATGTTGCACGCTCAACAAAGCACGATAATGTTGTTGAGTAGGGCAGATTACCAAAGTTTGTGTTGTATGTACTGAAGGCGTGTTCTTCCTCCTCTTCGGTGACGGATCTGACTCCTTTAGTAATGCTGGAGCCACATCTTTAATATAAAAAAATCTGCATTACGTCGTGTAAAGTGGGTTATTCCCAGGTTAGGGTGGAATTACCGGCACTGTGCTGATCATTGATAAAAAGTTCTGACAAATGGGTGTAAACGATTATTGGCTCATTAACCTCATGCGTGCGGCGCATTCTCCCGCCGTGCGCTGAGTTTTTAAAAAACCTGCGTTACATGACGAGCTCAGCTCGTCATCAGCGTACGACAGGCGTACTTCATGACGAGCTGAGCTCGTCATCAGCGTCGAAGGGGTTAAAATTCTTATATGTATTATTTGTTTACTCCATTTAGGCTTTACATTTCGCCTGAAATACCATATTTGAACAAACTTCCTTTTCGTGGAATTTTTTCATCACAAAATCTAAAGTAAGTGAGTGTTGTGGTGCAACATTTCTAATTGCTATACACCGTGGTTAGCATACTGGGACTAGGATAGCAAAATCACTGTGTGAATGCCCACTTCTTGCAAATAGTACTTGTGATAACTTTTTGATGGACTGTATAAGGTGGACAACACAAAGAATATTTTAAAAGGTCATGAGAATGTATTTTGACTATGAAATGACATTATGACTGTTTAATTCATGCTAATAGCATTGGTTTAAAAACTAGTGCTGTGGTGCGACATTTTTAATTGCTATATCCCGTGGTTAACATACAGGGATTAGGATAGCAAAAACACTGTGAGACTGCCCATTCATTTGCAAATAGTACTTGTGATAACTTTTGATAGACTGTATAAGGTGGACAACACAAAGAATATTTAAATAGGTCATGATAATGTACTATAACTGTGAAAACAATTCATGACTGTCTAATTCATGCTTATAGCATTTGTTTAAAAAATAGTGGAGACTGTCATATAGGAATGATGTTAGGAGGATGTTGGCCAATAAAAATAACTTTCTTTGGTATGCATTAGCTTTATAAACATATAATGATGGCCACTATTGTATCTACAGATTGATTGGCAGTTACCAGTATGGAAGGAATGTGAACTATGACTGTTATGAAGCTAAATCAGGTATAAACCCCTCTCTTACTTACACATTGGTCTTTGGCAATGTAAATAGAGTAGAAGATTCTACTATGAAAAGCCAGGTGAACGCTCTCCGGCTTGTACAAAATACCAGCATTAATTGACAAGCATGTATGTATATAGGCCTTGGTGTGACAAATTTTCATGTACAGTGTTGAATTTCAAATGATATGATAAAGTCACTATCTTGTTCTTGACAAGTGTTAGATTAGGTCATCATTGATACAAATGTCTTGTGTAAATGTTTTCCCAAGTCTTAAATAAGACTTTTTGTAAACTATGTGAACATGGACACAGGAGTAAATATTTTCAAATCTGGTTTGTAATTTATATATATATATATATATATACATATATCAAAGCTCCTGCTTGGTTCGGTCAGTTGAGGAGCACTCACACACCGGCACAGGGCTTCAAGCATAGCCCCCATAAACGTTACAGAAACGCCTTCCAGTCGATCACCTTTCACAGTCCTGACAACATTTTCGCCGACGCGTTTCGAGATAACACTCTTCTTCAAAGGCTAATGGTGGCAGGAAATCAGCACTGCCCAGGAAAAGTCTCCATTTATGCGTCATGGTGCGCCCTCTGATGGGCTGATCTGTATGATGCTGCGCTGAGCATTATGGGAGTTGCAGTCTTGGGCTAAAATTTGAATGTCAGTAAGTGCTTCAATAGACTGTTGGTGCATTAAAAGCTCACAGATGAGCCTCCGCTGGTATGCGTGCCTTTGTCCAGTGACGATGTACCACGAACTCCGCCAATACATCAAAGCTCCTGCTTGGTTCGGTCATGACGCATAAATGGAGACTTTTCCTGGGCGGTGCTGATTTCCTGCCATCATTAGCCTTTGAAGAAGAGTGTTATCTCGAAACGCGTAGGCGAAAATGTTGTCAAGACTGTGAAAGGGGATCGACTGGAAGGCGTTCCTGTACCGTTTATTGGGGCTATGCTTGAAGCCCTGTGCCGGTGTGTGAGTGCTCCTCAACTGACCGAACCAAGCAGGAGCTTTGATGTATTGGCGGAGTTCGTGCCGCCGAGGGGCACCATCCCATGAACCTGGGGGCCACAGGGGTGTGTATACAACAGCCCCTACCGTGGTACATCGTCACTGGATAAAGGCACGCATACCAGCGGAGGCTCATCTGTGAGCTTTTATTGCACCAACAGTCTATTGAAGCACTTACTGACAATCAAATTTTAGCCCAAGACTGCAACTCCCATAATGCTCAGCGCAGCATCATACAGATCAGCCCATCAAAGGGCGCGCCATGACGCATAAATGGAGACTTTTCCTGGGCGGTGCTGATTTCCTGCCATCATTAGCCTTTGAAGAAGAGTGTTATCTCGAAACGCGTCGGCGAAAATGTTGTCAGGACTGTGAAAGGGGATCGACTGGAAGGCGTTCCTGTACCGTTTATGGGGGCTATGCTTGAAGCCCTGTGCCGGTGTGTGAGTGCTCCTCAACTGACCGAACCAAGCAGGAGCTTTGATATATATATATATATGTATTAAAAAAAGAGGTATTTTGTGTTTGCATGATTGTAAATAGCACCTTGTGTGTGTTTTTGTATTTTTATAGCCCTGAAGAAGTCCGGTAACGGACGAAACGCGCTGGCTATCCGATTTTATAAAGAAAATGGAATAAAGAATTGATCAGAATCGAAGAGCCTCCTTTCGCTGTTTCTTGGGAAGACTGACAACTATGAATGTATTGCATTTAATGAGATCACTGTCTGAAATATTTAAATAATGTATTGAATATCTGAAGGGTGCAGACCACATCTTTTGTGAAGTTTGCTACGGGAATAGGAGCCTCTCACTGTTCCCCTTTAGGACTGTATAGGGATTGCATTCCTGGTTGCTAGCACCTTCTTTTGACATTGATATGTGTGGTATTTCAGTATTGGTGCAGGCACATTGGCATTAATCCCTAATCTTTGTTGTTGCAACAATAGCAAGCACTTTGTCCAAATTATCTTGATCAATTTGTCTCAAAAGTGCAGCGGCTTCCATTTGTGATGATTTCAGAATTTCAATAAATATGGCATAAATATATATATTTTTAAATTTGGGGACTTATGACCTAAAGTAAGTCCATGTCTTCGGACGGGAGAGAAAGTTGTTGTTTTACTGCATTGTGGAATTCCCTACTGAATAGGTGGTAACAGTAACTGAATGTTGTGAGTAGGTGTAACAGGAGTCTGGTCTGCTTGCCATAAACACTGGTATGGAATTTAAAAAACTAGCATAACAAATGGCCGCAATAACCACTTGTGAGGACTGAAAGCGTTGAATTAAAAGGAATATGCAAGAGTATTAGGCACAGGGTGCAGTTGGATCCACCACCTATATGGGGTGCACCGAACACTTAATATCCTCCCTAAAAGATCTCTGAGTGACCAGACCCCAAACGAAATAATCTTTGGCATTCAAATGTAAGTTCAGACATTGTTGCAGGAGCCACGCCCTGTTACATAAATGATACAGAAAAGGGGGTGGTGATGAACAGAGTGTCTGAATTAAGCAGACCACTCTTACCCAGTCCAAAGATCAGGGCTTGATCCATCACCGTTATTTATCTCACTGCCCCATCCCAGCTCAGAACCTGGCTATATGCAAATTAGTCTGTCCCTGGCCCAGTGCATCATGGGAACAGGGCAGACCAAACTACCAAGCCAATTCTTCACCAGAAAGGAGACAAGCTACCGGGGACCGGTTTCTGGCATTTCAGCCTCTTCGGCCCGGCTTGCTTGAATCCTGATGGAGCAGTGAGAAAGGGACTCATGTCTGAGTATACCCTGCCACACCTATAGTGGCCAAAAACGATACAGAAAAGGGGGTGGTGATGAACAGAGTGTCTGAATTAAGCAGACCACTCTTACCCAGTCCAAAGATCAGGGCTTGATCCATCACCGTTATTTATCTCACTGCCCCATCCCAGCTCAGAACCTGGCTATATGCAAATTAGTCTGTCCCTGGCCCAGTGCATCATGGGAACAGGGCAGACCAAACTACCAAGCCAATTCTTCACCAGAAAGGAGACAAGCTACCGGGGACCGGTTTCTGGCATTTCAGCCCCTTGCTCATTGCACCATCAGGATTCAAGCAAGCTGGGCCGACGACGCCTGAAATGGCAGAAACCGAAACCCTTGCTCATTGCACCATCAGGATTCAAGCAAGCTGGGCCGACGATGCCTGAAATGGCAGAAACCGGTCCCCGGAAGCTTGTTTCCTTCCCAGTACAAGAATTGGCTTGGTAGTTTGGTTTGCCCTGTTCCCATCATGCACTGGGACAGGAACAGACTAATTTGCATATAGCCAAGTTCTGAGCTGGGATGGTGCAGTGAGCTAAAAAACGGTGATGGATCAAGCCCTGATCTTTGGACTGGGTAAGAGTGGTCTGCTTAATTCAGGCACTCTGTTCATCACCACCCCCTTTTCTGAATCATTTTGTCCACCATAAGCGTGGAAGGGTATACTCAGATGTGAGTCCCTTGCTCATTGCACCATCAGGATTCAAGCAAGCTGGGCCGACGACGCCTGAAATGGCAGAAACCGGTCCCCGGAAGCTTGTTTCCTTCCCAGTACAAGAATTGGCTTGGTAGTTTGGTTTGCCCTGTTCCCATCATGCACTGGGACAGGAACAGACTAATTTGCATATAGCCAAGTTCTGAGCTGGGATGGTGCAGTGAGCTAAAAAACGGTGATGGATCAAGCCCTGATCTTTGGACTGGGTAAGAGTGGTCTGGTTAATTCAGGCACTCTGTTCATCACCACCCCCTTTTCTGAATCATTTTGTCCACCATAAGCGTGGAAGGGTATACTCAGATGTGAGTCCCTTGCTCATTGCACCATCAGGATTCAAGCAAGCTGGGCCGACGACGCCTGAAATGGCAGAAACCGGTCCCCGGAAGCTTGTTTCCTTCCCAGTACAAGAATTGGCTTGGTAGTTTGGTTTGCCCTGTTCCCATCATGCACTGGGACAGGAACAGACTAATTTGCATATAGCCAAGTTCTGAGCTGGGATGGTGCAGTGAGCTAAAAAACGGTGATGGATCAAGCCCTGATCTTTGGACTGGGTAAGAGTGGTCTGCTTAATTCAGGCACTCTGTTCATCACCACCCCCTTTTCTGAATCTGTTACATAAATGATCATAATGCTGTTTTACAGTTTCTGCAAAATGTCTGTGACACTCAACCCAGTGAGCAGTTGAAGACCTCTGCCTCTGCCAAAATCAAGGATTAACAAGAACCTTTCAGCTGGATTCTAAAGTTGGGGATGTCGTGCGTGATAAGGTAGCGGTAAAAAAGGAATTTGACCTATCATACAGAGCAGCGGTGCCAGGCCTTCCTGGTTCTAAAGACAATTGTTTTGTCTCCACTAATCACAGCACCTTACATCATTTGGCCAATTCTAAATAGTCGGTCATGAGGAGTCCTTGGGAGTTTCCTAACTAACTAAACAAGCTCAGAACAAGGTTTCTGCCCCCTGAACTTGCCAATGCTTGATACCCCTCCTGCTCACCCCCCATCCTCACCCCACCCCTTGTACCACCCATACGCATGCTTTTATTGAACCACTTAATGTTGTGATTTACTGCTGCATTTTGTTTGCATTCACACCCTCTTGTACTCTCCTATTTTAATTTTACTAACAAATTACAGCACAAAAAAAGGTGATATAGGTAAATCCAATTACTAAGCGTGGGTGTAAAATCCGTTCCGCTCGCGGATTTTGCGGATTTTCAGCAAATTCGCAATCCGCGAACTCTCGCGAAATTGCCAAAAATCCGCAAATTCGCACGCAGCGGATTTTTTTGCTTGGTGATACAATTTAGCGGCGCGCGGCGTTCACTTACCGTCATTCAGCGTTTGCAGAGTTGTTTTTTTTCCATATTTTGCGTGTGCTGCGCCATTTTGGATCTTGCTGCGGGATCCCGCGGGAGTTTGGCGACCGCGATTACGTCATCGCGGCTTGCCACCTTGCACAGCACGCATCGCGAGAGTTCGCAATTGCGAACACGTAGATGCGGCGAGCAGCAACAATCTTGCACTCGCGAAATTTCAAAATTTGCAATTATGCACAAGAATCCACCAGCAAGCAGCATAAACCTTCTCAAAATGATGATTTTTATCAGAATAACTCCTAAGGTTGACATTTGCATGCACTTTTTTTGCAAGGAGTCCATTTTGGGGGTGGGGGTGGGAGGAAGGAAGTGCCCCACAGTCTCCAACTTCCTGTTCCTGTCCAGCAGGCTCCTCCCATTGCTTTTTTCATGTGCTGGTCACTTTCATTTGGATCTTGACCTGGAAGGATTACTTTTTGTGGATGCTGCTGGATATTTGGATTTGAGGCCTTTTTGACTTTCTTTGGAGCACTTTTGGATTAGAAATCAACTTTCACAAGTAAGTTTGTTTGGGGCATTACAGTTGCTGCAACTACAATTTTGGAACTTTTTCAGAACAATAAATAAAAGATATTGCGGGTAGCCACAGTATCCAGTAGGACCAGGGTTAGTTATGGGTGCATGATACAACTGTTTTGTTGAATATAAACATCATTGAGGGCATGGATGGCATGGGATTGTGCTGATTTTTGTGTGTTTTTCGATTTTTTAGCTGTTTTTGGGGCCTTTTGCCCAGGGGTAGTCAGTGGTGCATGGGCCTAGTCTTTCTGTGGGGTCTCTTTAATGTAAACATCATGGAGGGCATGGATGGCATGGGATTGTGCTGATTTCTGTTTGTTTTTTTCGATTTTTTGGCAGTTGTTGGGGCCTTTTGCCCAGGGGTACTCAGTGGTGCATGGGCCTAGTCTTTCTGTGAGGTCCCTTTAATGTAAACATCATGGAAGGCATGGATGGCATGGGATTGTGCTGATTTTTGTGTGTTTTTCGATTTTTTGGCTGTTGTTGGGGCCTTTTGCCCAGGGGTACTCAGTGGTGCATGGGCCTAGTCTTTCTGTGAGTTCTCTTTAATGTTAACATCATGGAGGGCATGGATGGCATTGGATTGTGGTGATTTTTGTGTGTTTTTCATTTTTTTGGGGTGTACTGTTGATGGGGACTGGCCATGTGGGTGGGGGCCATTTTGAGTGCCGGTACAGGCAGGCCCTGGCCATGTGCTTGGGGTGCAAGTGGCCATTTTGAAGGCAGGCAGTGTTCTCAGGCCTGCACCCATTTTGTCTAGCTTTCATCCATTATGCCCAGGGGTAGTGAGTGGTGCATGGGCCTAGTCTTTCTGTGGGGTGTCTTGAATTTAAACATCATTGAGGGCATGGATGGCATGGGATTGTGCTGATTTTTGTGTGTTTTTCGATTTTTTGGCTGTTGGGGCCTTTTGCCCAGGGGTACACAGTGGTGCATGGGCCTAGTCTTTCTGTGGGGTCTCTTTAATGTAAACATCATGGAGGGCATGGATGGCATGGGATTGTGCTGATTTTTGTGTGTTTTTCGTGTTTTTGGGGTGTACTGTTGATGGGGACTGGCCATGTGGGTGGGGGCCATTTTGAGTGCCGGTACAGGCAGGCCCTGGCCATGTGCTTGGGGTGCAAGTGGCCATTTTGAAGGCAGGCAGTGTTCTCAGGCCTGCACCCATTTTGCCTAGCTTTCATCCATTATGCCCAGGGGTAGTGAGTGGTGCATGGGCCTAGTCTTTCTGTGGGGTGTCTTGAATTTAAACATCATTGAGGGCATGGATGGCATGGCATTGTGCTGATTTTTGTGTGTTTTTCGATTTTTTGGCTGTTGTTGGGGCCTTTTGCCCAGGGGTACTCAGTGGTGCATGGGCCTAGTCTTTCTGTGGGGTCTCTTTAATGTAAACATCATGGAGGGCATGGACGGCATGGGATTGTGCTGATTTTGGTGTGTTTTTGGTTTTTTTGCGGTGTACTGTTGATGGGGACTGGCCATGTGGGTGGGGGCCATTTTGAGTGCCGGTACAGGCAGGCCCTGGCCATGTGCTTGGGGTGCAAGTGGCCATTTTGAAGGCAGGCAGTGTTCTCAGGCCTGCACCCATTTTGTCTAGCTTTCATCCATTATGCCCAGGGGTAGTGAGTGGTGCATGGGCCTAGTCTTTCTGTGGGGTGTCTTGAATTTAAACATCATTGAGGGCATGGATGGCATGGGATTGTGCTGATTTTTGTGTGTTTTTCGATTTTTTGGCTGTTGGGGCCTTTTGCCCAGGGGTACACAGTGGTGCATGGGCCTAGTCTTTCTGTGGGGTCTCTTTAATGTAAACATCATGGAGGGCATGGATGGCATGGGATTGTGCTGATTTTTGTGTGTTTTTCGTGTTTTTGGGGTGTACTGTTGATGGGGACTGGCCATGTGGGTGGGGGCCTTTTTGAGTGCCGGTACAGGCAGGCCCTGGCCATGTGCTTGGGGTGCAAGTGGCCATTTTGAAGGCAGGCAGTGTTCTCAGGCCTGCACCCATTTTGCCTAGCTTTCATCCATTATGCCCAGGGGTAGTGAGTGGTGCATGGGCCTAGTCTTTCTGTGGGGTGTCTTGAATTTAAACATCATTGAGGGCATGGATGGCATGGCATTGTGCTGATTTTTGTGTGTTTTTCGATTTTTTGGCTGTTTTTGGGGCCTTTTGCCCAGGGGTACTCAGTGGTGCATGGGCCTAGTCTTTCTGTGGGGTCTCTTTAATGTAAACATCATGGAGGGCATGGATGGCATGGGATTGTGCTGATTTTGGTGTGTTTTTGGTTTTTTTGGGGTGTACTGTTGATGGGGACTGGCCATGTGCGTGGGGGCCATTTTGAGTGCCGGTACAGACAGGCCCTGGCCATGTGCTTGGGGTGCAAGTGGCCATTTTGAAGGCAGGCAGGGTTCTCAGGCCTGCACCCATTTTGCCTAGCTTTCATCCATTATGCCCAGGGGTAGTGAGTGGTGCATGGGCCTAGTCTTTCTGTGGGGTGTCTTGAATTTAAACATCATTGAGGGCATGGATGGCATGGGATTGTGCTGATTTTTGTGTGTTTTTCAATTTTTGGGCTGTTGTTGGGGCCTTTTGCCCAGGGGTACTCAGTGGTGCATGGGCCTAGTCTTTCTGTGAGTTCTCTTTAATGTTAACATCATGGAGGGCATGGATGGCATTGGATTGTGGTGATTTTTGTGTGTTTTTCGTTTTTTTGGGGTGTACTGTTGATGGGGACTGGCCATGTGGGTGGGGGCCATTTTGAGTGCCGGTACAGGCAGGCCCTGGCCATGTGCTTGGGGTGCAAGTGGCCATTTTGAAGGCAGGCAGTGTTCTCAGGCCTGCACCCATTTTGTCTAGCTTTCATCCATTATGCCCAGGGGTAGTGAGTGGTGCATGGGCCTAGTCTTTCTGTGGGGTGTCTTGAATTTAAACATCATTGAGGGCATGGATGGCATGGGACTGTGCTGATTTTTGTGTGTTTTTCGATTTTTTGGCTGTTGGGGCCTTTTGCCCAGGGGTACACAGTGGTGCATGGGCCTAGTCTTTCTGTGGGGTCTCTTTAATGTAAACATCATGGAGGGCATGGATGGCATGGGATTGTGCTGATTTTTGTGTGTTTTTCGTGTTTTTGGGGTGTACTGTTGATGGGGACTGGCCATGTGGGTGGGGGCCATTTTGAGTGCCGGTACAGGCAGGCCCTGGCCATGTGCTTGGGGTGCAAGTGGCCATTTTGAAGGCAGGCAGTGTTCTCAGGCCTGCACCCATTTTGCCTAGCTTTCACCCATTATGCCCAGGGGTAGTGAGTGGTGCATGGGCCTAGTCTTTCTGTGGGGTGTCTTGAATTTAAACATCATTGAGGGCATGGATGGCATGGCATTGTGCTGATTTTTGTGTGTTTTTCGATTTTTTGGCTGTTTTTGGGGCCTTTTGCCCAGGGGTACTCAGTGGTGCATGGGCCTAGTCTTTCTGTGGGGTCTCTTTAATGTAAACATCATGGAGGGCATGGATGGCATGGGATTGTGCTGATTTTGGTGTGTTTTTGGTTTTTTTGGGGTGTACTGTTGATGGGGACTGGCCATGTGCGTGGGGGCCATTTTGAGTGCCGGTACAGACAGGCCCTGGCCATGTGCTTGGGGTGCAAGTGGCCATTTTGAAGGCAGGTAGGGTTCTCAGGCCTGCACCCATTTTGCCTAGCTTTCATCCATTATGCCCAGGGGTAGTGAGTGGTGCATGGGCCTAGTCTTTCTGTGGGGTGTCTTGAATTTAAACATCATTGAGGGCATGGATGGCATGGCATTGTGCTGATTTTTGTGTGTTTTTCAATTTTTGGGCTGTTGTTGGGGCCTTTTGCCCAGGGGTACTCAGTGGTGCATGGGCCTAGTCTTTCTGTGAGGTCTCGTTAATGTAAACATCATGGAGGGCATGGATGGCATGGGATTGTGCTGATTTTTGTGTGTTTTTCATTTTTTTGGGGTGTACTGTTGATGGGGACTGGCCATGTGGGTGGGGGCCATTTTGAGTGCCGGTACAGGCAGGCCCTGGCCATGTGCTTGGGGTACAAGTGGCCATTTTGAAGGCAGGCAGTGTTCTCAGACCTGCACCCATTTTGTCTAGCTTTCATCCATTATGCCCAGGGGTAGTGAGTGGTGCATGGGCCTAGTCTTTCTGTGGGGTGTCTTGAATTTAAACATCATTGAGGGCATGGATGGCATGGGATTGTGCTGATTTTTGTGTGTTTTTCGATTTTATGGCTGTTGTTGGGGCCTTTTGCCCAGGGGTACTCAGTGGTGCATGGGCCTAGTCTTTCTGTGGGGTCTCTTTAATGTAAACATCATGGAGGGCATGGATGGCATGGGATTGTGCTGATTTTTGTGTGTTTTTCGTTTTTTTGGGGTGTACTGTTGATGGGGACTGGCCATGTGGGTGGGGGCCATTTTGAGTGCTGGTACAGGCAGGCCCTGGCCATGTGCTTGGGGTGCAAGTGGCCATTTTGAAGGCATGCAGTGTTCTCAGGCCTGCACCCATTTTGCCTAGCTTTCATCCATTATGCCCAGGGGTAGTGAGTGGTGCATGGGCCTAGTCTTTCTGTGGGGTATCTTGAATTTAAACATCATTGAGGGCATGGATGGCATGGCATTGTGCTGATTTTTGTGTGTTTTTCGATTTTTGGGCTGTTGTTGGGGCCTTTTGCCCAGGGGTACTCAGTGGTGCATGGGCCTAGTCTTTCTGTGGGGTCTCTTTAATGTAAACATCATGGAGGGCATGGATGGCATGGGATTGTGCTGATTTTGGTGTGTTTTTGGTTTTTTGGGGTGTACTGTTGATGGGGACTGTCCATGTGCGTGGGGCCATTTTGAGTGCCGGTACAGACAGGCCCTGGCCATGTGCTTGGGGTGCAAGTGGCCATTTTGAAGGCAGGCAGGGTTCTCAGGCCTGCACCCATTTTGCCTAGCTTTCATCCATTATGCCCAGGGGTAGTGAGTGGTGCATGGGCCTAGTCTTTCTGTGGGGTGTCTTGAATTTAAACATCATTGAGGGCATGGATTGCATGGGATTGTGCTGATTTTTGTGTGTTTTTCAATTTTTTGGCTGTTGTTGGGGCCTTTTGCCCAGGGGTACTCAGTGGTGCATGGGCCTAGTCTTTCTGTGGGGTCTCTTTAATGTAAACATCATGGAGGGCATGGATGGCATGGGATTGTGCTGATTTTTGTGTGTTTTTCATTTTTTTGGGGTGTACTGTTGATGGGGACTGGCCATGTGGGTGGGGGCCATTTTGAGTGCCGGTACAGGCAGGCCCTGGCCATGTGCTTAGGGTACAAGTGGCCATTTTGAAGGCAGGCAGTGTTCTCAGACCTGCACCCATTTTGCCTAGCTTTCATCCATTATGCCCAGGGGTAGTGAGTGGTGCATGGGCCTAGTCTTTCTGTGGGTTGTCTTGAATTTAAACATCATTGAGGGCATGGATGGCATCGGATTGTGCTGATTTTTGTGTGTTTTTCGATTTTTGGGGGTGTATAACTGATGTTCCTCTGTCTTCCATTGCTTTTAGGTGCACAAGAGAACCACCAGTGCCAGGAAGAAGTCCTGCAGCGGTGTGTGCAGCATAACGTCACGCGACGTCACGTGTGGCCACAGACAAGACAACTCTGCAACTCGTGCAACTGCGGCCTGCGGTTCTGACATCTGAAGAAGATGGCCCCAAAAAAAGTTCACCGTAGCTCCTCTAGCAAGAAAGTTGCCAGAAAGGAGCAGAAAAAGCAAGTGGCGCCACTTACCAAGGGGACTGGTGTGCCGCCCGCCACATTTTTGGGGAAAAAAAATACGCCTGCAGCAGCAGCGGGGTCTGCTGGGGACCAAGCTGGGAGCAGCACCCCCGCTCCATTGGGCTTAGTGCCACCACCACCACGCCAACTTAAGTCCAAGCCCTTGAGTGCTGCAGAGGCAGCCAGTATAGTTCTTCAATCACCATCGACCAGTGATGTTGGCTCATCGCAAGAAAGTAGCAGCATCCCTCAATCAACACAGCTTGTTGTAACTCATCTGACGAGTGTTCAACAAACACAGCCGCAACAGCAACCACCTGTGCAAGTAGTACAAGCCCAAGTACATGTGGAAGGAGAGGCAGCGCAAGGAGATGCGCAAGCAGAGGTGCATGGAGCGGCACAAGTGCCCACAATAGTTGTTCCTCCCGAAGTAGGGGCACATCAGGAAATCGACATTGAAGCCGAGGTATCATTTGAGGAAGCCACTCCTCCTGATAATTCATTGTCTTCCAGATCCCTAGCAAGTAAAAGATCAAGGATGGTGTCTACATCTTTTCAAGCCCCCTTCCTTCTGATGATATGGATCCAAGTTGGGAACCACCACTGCCATCTGAGAGTGAGGCACACCATGATCTGACAAAGGTAGCTAAGCGTAAAAGGAAGGTCCCCGAAAGTCTCAGAGTTATGGAGTGTGATGATGACGCTGAAGAAGAAGTGGCGTATACTCCTGCTGATGAAGACTCTCATGACGACGACGCAGTCATCATAGGCGTCACTCCAGCCTCAGCGGGCATGCAGCAAACAGACATTTTTACCCTATCCCGAAATGCTGCTGAGCGTGATGATGGCGACGTGACAACGGGACCACCACAAATGCAGTTAACTAGTACACCACCACCTACCGCTTCCATATTTTCTCGCCAGAAGGGACCTCCATCCACCTCGACCTCCATTTCCTCAATTAGTAGTGCTGCAAGTGCACAACATAGTAAAGTTCGGCAACACAAATCCTCCACTTCCTCTGGCATTGGCATGACCAGTATCGCCTCCTCCGCCCCCCACAGACATTTGAAGTCCGCAGTTTGGGACTTCTTTAGTGTTAGCACAACAAGGGAAAACATAGCCATTTGTACCATTTGTAAGCTTGGAGTTAGTCGTGGTAAGCTTGGTACCAACTATGGTACCGGAGGCCAGAGAGGTCATCTTGAGAGACAGCACACTGTCAAATGGCATGTGCACCTAAAGGAGATCAAGGAAGCCCAAATTGCAAGTCAAAAAACTGTATCCGTTGATGTTTCATCTGATGATGACGAGGAGGAAGAAGCCTCAAACATTTCTTCACTTACACCCAGTACCCCTGTCAGCAGCACACCCCCTGCAAGATATATGAGCCACACTAAGAGTGTGGGAGAGAGTGAGACACCAATGCGAAAAAGTTCATCATCACCGAGCGTAACTGGGTCGAAGAAGTCATCATCTTCCCGTAAAAAAATGGTCCAACCCACCATTAGAAGCATGTTGTTTTCAGATGCGCCATTTGAACGCAACCACCCAATGGTGCGTCTGTATAACACTAAGCTGGCTAAAATGCTAGCGCTGGACCTTCTCCCTTTTTCTTTTGTGGAAGGGGTTGGTTTTCTTGAATTAGTGGCAACGCTCTGCCCTAAATGGAAGGTTCCTAGCCGGTTCTATTTTGCCAGAGTTGCGGTTCCAGCACTATATGAAGATGTGCTGGAGGTGATTGGGGCAGCTTTGCAGAAGAGTGCTGTTCACACTATACATCTGACAACAGACATGTGGACCAGTTCCGCAGGCACTGATTACATGTACATCACTGCACACTGGGTCTCTTTTTCAGGGGTTACAGCAAAGCTAAGGGCAGGTGTTGACCCGGAAAACGTTTTTAAAGCTGCTCGGAAACATGCAACACTAGCCATGTTTGGCATGGAGACAAGTCATACAGGAGAAAACATTTTGAAGGAGTTTAACACAAAGGTGGTTCAATGGCTGTCCCCAATAAAATGCAAGATTGGTTATGTTTCCACGAATAATGGCGCCAATGTAGTTAAGGCCATGGATATGGGTAACTGATTCACAGTGCCGTGTTTGGCGCACTGTATGAACCTGGTTGTCAAAAAATTCTTGAGTGAAGAAAGTCCAGTGTGCGAGTTACTGACCACCTGCCGAAGAATGTGCACACATTTCAACCATTCTTTTAAGGCCCGGAAGCATCTGAGACACCTGCTATATGATCGTAACCTGCCAGTGAAAGCACTCATCCAGGAGGTGCCAACACGTTGGAACTCAACCTTCTACATGCTTGAGCGTCTGTTTGAGCAGTGTGCGGTAGTCGATCAGTATTTCTTTACACAGGGTGCAGCTATGAAGGACCTGAGGATACATGCGGAGCAATGGAAGCTAATTCAAAGCGTGACAGACATGCTTCGTCCTTTTGAGGTCTTCACGCGTGCAGTCAGCAGGGAGGACTGTAATTTGGGAAAAGCTATCCCATTGTTGCGCACAAACTGAAGGCGGTGTGTTCTAAGTTTCAAAAAGATGAAGAAAAGCAAGAAGCTTTTGATTTGGCGGAGAAATTATTAGAGCGCCTACTTTGCGATGAACGTATTCAAAAGATCCACACAGAACAGCATTACATTTGTGCTACTATTCTGGATCCACGGTACAAAAAGGCAGAGTATTCTTTCCTTTTGATGACGCAGAAGTTACAAAGTACAAACATTGGCTAGCTATGTCAGCCACTCGGTTTGAAAGAGAACGGCAGGAAATTGAAGGAAAAGGCAGTACATCAGCATCAGCATCAGCAGGCCATCCGGAGTCAAAAGAAATTGAATCCCCTTCTCCATCTGTGGCTGTGGCAGAATTGAGTGATTTTCCCTCTCAGCCGTTAAAGACACCAGCAACCGGATCATCTGCACCAGACGCAACAGTAACATTGTGTGAAGAAGAGGATTGGCTAACTGAGCTTGGGTTTGCTTCTGAAAAGGTCCCAGGAAAAAGTAAGCAAAGTGGAGGAACCGTGGAGAACCTTGAGTCGATGGTGCAGGACTATCTGAATGACTCAACAGAGGTCTCTCTTCATGATGACCCATTGGCGTATTGGCATGGGAAAAAAGAATTGTGGCCAGAGATCACCAACCTGGCTATAAATTATTTGTCTTGCCCACTCGCAAGCGTGTCTTCTGAACGTGTTTTCAGTGCTGCTGGTGGCATTGTAACTTGCAAAAGGACCCGCCTCTCGCCCAAAAATGTGGAGAGGTTAACAATGATCAAGATGAATCAGCACCTCATACCACCAGATTACAAAGTACGAGAATACACGCAGGAAGAAGACGAGGAGGACACCAACTTAGATGAGGGAATTTATTCTCTGTTAGGTGATGTACTCCCGCCTGAATTCGCAGAGTATGAGGACGAACTCTATTTCCCTGACACCGAGCCCTGAAATGAGCCAATGAATCAATAACTTTCTTTTTCGTCCTTATTCACTTTTATTCCTGTGTGTCTGTCTTTCTTTGTTTTGCAAAATCAAAAAAAAAAAATTAATCATTAATCACAAAAACAAGCCCATCAGCAGAACTGTCTTCACCTATTTGCATATTGATTTGAAGGTGCCGCAGTCTATTCCTCAGGTTCACAAGTTCACAAGAACATGCTCCTCTATCCTCCTCCTCCAGACTCCTATTTCCCTCAAAGCAGATGGCTGGCTTACGCCCAATGAAGAAAGACTCTGAACTTGTGGGGGTGTTCTAATTCTTTGCAGGTGAGTTGACGGGTCTGGGGCCATTGCTGGGAAGGTCTAGTACCGGATAAAAGTGTTTTGGAGAAAATCCATGAGGAAAACGTTTTTGCATTTTCTGACATTCCGCTCACTACAGCGTTTTCGGGGGCCTGTTTGGGGGGCTTCCTGGTGTTTGTGGGTGGCTTTTGGGGTCTTTGAGCAACGCTGGATATGGATACTTTTTATTGCAAGTGGTTTGAAGAAAATCCGTGGTGGCAAAGGGGAGTTAGGGCCTAGCTGCAGAGCGCGCGTGGAGTGATGTTGGGAATTTGCCAGGAAAATTACTAAGTCCCCATTTTTGTAGTTTTGCTTTTTGGCTGTTTGGGGGTCTTCTACTTGTTTCTGCCTGGGTTGACGGCTCTGGGGCCATTGCTGAGGAGGTCTAGTACCGGATAAAAGTGTTTTGGAGAAAATCCATGAGGAAAACGTTTTTGCATTTTCTGACATTTCGCTCACTACAGCGTTTTCGGGGGCCTGTTTGGGGGGCTTCCTGGTGTTTGCGGGTGGATTTGGGGGTCTTTGAGCAACGCTGGGTATGGATACTTTTCATTGCAAGTGGTTTGAAGAAAATCCGTGGTGGCAAAGGGGAGTTAGGGCCTAGCTGCAGAGCGCGCGTGGAGTGATGTTGGGAATTTGCCAGGAAAATTACTAAGTCCCCATTTTTGTAGTTTTGCTTTTTGGCTGTTTGGGGGTCTTCTACTTGTTTCCGCCTGGGTCGACGGCTGTGGGGCCATTGCTGGGAAGGTCTAATGCCGGATAAAAGTGTTTTGGAGAAAATCCATGAGGAAAAGCGTTTTTGCACATTAACTCGTTAGGGTTAGCACTAGCAGCAGGGTTGCATGTGTTTCGGGGTGTTCTAGATATTTGCAACTGAGTTCTGGGGTCTTAGAGCACTCGTGGGAATGTGTAATTTTGGTTGCAAGTGGTTTGAAGAAAATCCATTGTGGGGAAGGGGGGATTTGGCCTAGTTAAAGAAAGCGTTTGCCACTATTCTTAACTTAGGGCTCGTTAGGGTTAGCAGTATTGTATTGCATGTGTTTGGGCGGGGGGCTGTTTGTGGGGGGGTTTGCGAGTCTTGGAGCGATGCTGGGTATGGATACTTTTGCTTGCTTGCAAGTGGTTTGAATACAATCCATGGTGGGTAAGGGGGGATTTGGGCCTACTTTACTTTCAAAGTACGTTTTGTCACCATTTTCTACTAGCCTCGTTTTTTTAGATCTGATTGGGGGTCTTCTTAGGGTCTTCTACATTTTTGCGACTGGGTTTAGTAAGGGTCTGGGAGCACTGCTGGGAAGGTCTAATTTTGTTCTAAAACACAGTTTACAGTACACCTAGCTTGAGGGGAAGGATCCGCTAAATTAATTCGCCCATACTTATTTATCCTTCAAAAGGAGACTCAGACAGAGTAGGCACTTTCAAAAATATTGTACTGTCTATTAGGAAACTCAAAGTGTGACTTTTTGCACTGCACAGCGTATATACCTTATATTTATTTGTCAGTGGTGTTCTAATATCACTTCCTGTTTTTCCATCAATATTTACAGGCCGGGTTTCAGCCTGTGCAATGGGAAAAAAAGGATGAAGTCAGGCTTCACATTAGCGAGCCGCAATTCAGCATCCGGCAGGCAGTGGACAGGGTGTCTTCTGGTCACCAACATTGATGGACGGAGCGTCAGATGGAATGAAGGAGTCCCGCTAATAAGAGGAATGGTTGGATGCATCCTACAACTTCCCAAATTCAACAGGACAACTACAACAACATACAGATACAGTATCCGTTCTTTTCTAATTATCTTTTAAGTAATGTTATTGCTGTGAACTTCTATGAGTGTGACTCTGCATTTCTTTGATCTCTGCTTCTAAATTCATCCCTACAGCCATTGGATAGGTTTTACTTCTGCTATTTTTCAAACCTAATTTAATGTACGAAGTGTTTCTCTGAGTGCAGAGATAGGCAAGTGAAAACGCATAATTATTACTGCAGCCCTGTACTGTCGCATTCTTTCATTCCCGGTTGTCGAAAGTACTACTTACTTTTCAGTAACCATGCATGCAGTAGTGCATGCACTTCCTTTATGTCACTTAAAAGATTCATGGTTAGCTTTGTACCCAAAGATTTGTTTATCTTCAATTATTGTTTGTCCATGCTGTGCTTTTTTTTTCTTCTCTCAACAAAACTTTCCCAAAAACCCCCCATTCCATCCATTTTTCAAACCCTAACCCTCTTCCCCCGGGCTGTGTGGTTTTGATTGATGTGTGACTAAATGACAGCAATAATTCCACACACTTGCTGGGGAGGATAAGGTCATAGCAACAGGCTGGTGAAGGAATACGAGGATATATTCTTACTCAGCTTGACATCGAGTCACTATTGGCAAATGAAAGCAGATTTTCATCTGAGCCATCAACTTGATTGGTCATCAAGAACATCCTCCTCCTAGACATGGCAAATGAAATTATTACGCTGCTATGTCCTTCACCTTCAGTACTATTTCTTGTAATAGTAGCCAATGTCAAAGAAATTCAACGCTAGTAGTAATTATACTTTAAATACTTTACCATTTGTTAGGCTACATTGTGGCACTGTTCTAGTGTACTGTCACCTGCTATATTCTCTATCGTACCGTTCTAATGCTACGGTAAGGACAAACAAGGTTTCATTTTCTTTTTTTTCAGATGCTGCAACTGCCACTGTGTAACACCACAAGTACCACCGCAATGATGACATTTCATCCGCCGAGGATTGCCAACCTTAATCGCCATTTCGCGTGCAGCCAGCCCTGTGCCTAGCCCTATTTCCAAACACAAATTACAGGTAAGATAAGCGTTTGGGGGGAGGTAGTATAATGGAGTATTAGGAGAGACTAGAGAGTTACGGTCCTAGGACTATTGAATTCACTTACTCTGTGAGAGGCACTTAGTTTTGAAAACATTTGTGCCATTAGTACTTACACAACTTGAATCAAGATGCCACTTAAGTTTCAGGACTGTTAAACCCCCACCCACCAGCCTCAAAAGCAGTAAAAAAAGTATGCTAAGATTAAGTTTAAAGTATATTTATATATCCAGTAACATAAAAAATCTCATGCAAGACCCAACCCGCCCCCCTCCCGAACACCAACGAATGTCCCAGAAAATGAAGTCCAAAAAAGTAGAAAACCCAACTCCCAATTCCCACCCCCAGAAGTCTTTAAAAAAGGGGCAAGGGACAGTCTCCTCCTACTGGCTGCTGTTAACTTTTCGGGCCAGGTCAGCATGCTCCTTGCGGAGGGTCTCGAGCAGGGTTTTGGTGTTGAGGAGCTCCTGCTCGAGGTAGGAAACCCTCAGGGAAAGGCGGTGCATCCTTTTTTGCAACTGCTGTGGGGGGCAGCTGATGTCTTTGCTGCTCGGCGGTGGCGGGTGGCTGCGGTACCCCGGCTCCGTACCGCTGGAGACCTGCTGCGCTGACTGGCTGACCCAGGGAGCGCGGAGGAGGATGCAGGTGTCGCCGTGGATGTTGTTGACGTACTCTGCGTGTCCTCCTCCTCCTGGGCCACCAGCCGCCGATATTCGGCGACAGTGGCCTCCAGCCTCCGTTGCCGGGCCCTTTCAGCCAGCTCCTTCCTTGTTGGTTTGGAAGGAGCATCTATATGAAGGGATGTATGACGTTACAACGCATACTTTTACAACGCCTACCTTTACAACGCATTTTTTACACCGCAACATCCATTACAACGCACACCATTACAACGCATACCATTACAACGAATTCTTTGAAACTACCTTTACAACGCATTCCACTACAACGCATACTACATTTACAACGCATACCTTACAACGCATTACATTACATTGCATGTAAGGTAAGTGTTGGATAGTGTAGGGGTAAAAATTACTATTTTAACTCCAGGGGGTGCAACAGTAGGGTAAGTGTTGGATAGTGTAGGGGTAAAAATTACTATTCTAACTCCAGGGGGTGCAACAGTAGTGTAAGTGTTGGATAGTGTGGGGGTAAAAATTACTATTCTAACTCCAGGGGGTGCAACAGTAGGGTAAGTGTTGGATAGTGTAGGGTACTATGTGTTGTAATGCTATGCGTTATAATGGTATGCGTTGTAATGACTGCGTTGTAATGGCATGCATTGTAGTGGTGTGAGTTGTAGTGTCATGCGTTGTAATGACTGCGTTTTAAATGCATGCGTTGTAATGGATTTTGCGTTGTAAAAGTTTAGTTGTAATGGTAGTGCGTTGTAAAAGTTGCGTTGTAAAGGTTGTATACCATATGAAGAAAGAAAGACATAGTCTGTAACCAATGCTCTTTAAGATTAACACAAAATGATTCAGCAGAAAGTTGTGTCACAGTAGAAGTAGCAACTTGCAAGCACAGTACATAACTATTGTGTCCAATATCTATCTAACCTCCCACTTCTTCATCCTTGCTCTAACATTTGTGGCAGTTTAAGGAATCAATTCTACGAGCACTATAGACTCACTCCATTATAGTCGACTATGACAGTACACCAGTCTTATTCTTCTTCTTCTCTCTTGTTTAGCAAAATTGGTACGTTAACTTCTGCAAGCCGGCATAATGCCAGCGCAGTCAACTTGCACCAGAGAAAAACAGACGCCCGCCATAATGAGTGAGACAGACTTGCGTTACTGTACCAGTCCAGTACATGCAGGTGATGATGCTCTTACTTTTCTATTACTGGTGTCCCTGAGAATACTCTGTTACAAGGGCTACTGCTTAATTAATTTAACTTTCACCCGACAGTGCCAATGAATAGATACTAGAAATGGAAAATGAAGAAGATAAATAATCTGATTATCTATCACTGCACATGGTATGTATTTGCTTACATATGGGATGACTTTAGGTGCTTTGCTTTTTATTGAGTAAACAGTGATACATCCACACAAGAATGACCGAGTTCTACTAAACTTATTAACAGAGGTAGTGAGTGGCCATCGTAATAGCCGGATATATGCTGTGCTTGCAATACAAACTACTGCTACTATTCATGGTAGTATTCGGACAAAATTACAACTTCTTTTCCTTGCCTTTCCTACACTGGGACGGACGTGCGGGTGCGGTGTTACATGCTCCTCAAAGTAACACTTAGTTCATCCAGTGACCGTCTACTCTCTCAAGATACACATATGCTCTCTAAGAGTCAGATAGTACCATGATCCAGGCATCCATCCATTCAAACTATATGTCAATCATTCTTCTTCAGAAGCTTCACTTCTAAGAACAAATCAACATCACTAGGACGGAGGGACCAGCGATTCAGCACCAAAAAGAAAAATTAAAGTTCAAACCAGGTGAGGGCTCGGCTTGCCCACAATAAATGTGTGAAATAAATCACTATAAGCACTTTTCCATTTTTAATCAACCGTTTATGTTTTATGACAAGCTTGATTTTAATAAATATTTTTACTTTTAATAAAGCTTTAAAACTTAAATAGACTCTGTGGTTTTTGGTCATGAGTGAATAAGCAAAAGGTTTTGCAATTTGCAATGCATGAGCCCGTGCCTATGACACTTCTGGACTCTGACTCCGTACTCTTGTCCTGCGTTGGATAATCATCATTGGGGAACAATCATCGATGAATTCGGGAGCTAAATGACTCTGCCACACTATCTAGTCAGTAAGGAGATTGGGGGTTCTTCAAAGTCTGATATCACTGAGGTATGTGGAAAGTCTACCTGCGCCTATTATAATTGATAAACAATGCACTTTAGTGTCCATAGTTCTGTATGTACAGATTTGTCCCTGCAACAGTAGTAGTATGGATTGTCCTCCTATCCAAACCAAAAGTAAAGTAGTATCTTATTCTTTCTTGGTGGTCATTCACCTTTTTATTGTTGGTAATTGTCAAAGCATAAACATTTAGAAGACTTGAAAAGACATTATGGACAATCCCAGAGGACTGCACTCAGTGCATAGAGCTATTGCTGACTAGAATGGGAAGTTCGTTTTACACCTTTTGCCAAATGTTCAATCTTAGTTAGCTACACAGACAGACAAATAAGAATAATCTAGTAATACCACAGGGAGTCATAGTCGAGGCAGGATAAGAATTTAGATACAGTCTACAAGAAGATCAAAGACGATTTAGAAAAATCGAATGAGGAACGCTAGGAAAAAGGTACTCTATATTAAAATTAAAACTTACCAGGGCCAGCAAAGGAGCCCTCGCCTGACCGATCCTGGCCTTGTTCAGCAGCAGCAGCCTCCTCCAATGTCCTCTTGCCCCTGGGGGGAGCTGATGTACAACATGAAAGAAAGAAATACCCAAAAACATGGATGATTGTTGTCAACCAAATCAAACATTTCAAAAGAACAATAACAAAATGTTTTGGCGAAATAGCAAATAGACAACTATTCAACGGGATATATTGACCTATCTCATGTGGTCTACTACGATATTAGTATTGCTTGATTTGCGGACCGTTGACTTGGAAAGTTATGCAACTCACTAAACAAACTACTAAAAAGGTTCTCCGAGGACTGGCAGGCAGCAGTCCGCAGCACGCGAAGTGACAGACAAACTCCATCGTGATTGCAGATCAGCGACAACACTAAAAAGTTTCCTACTACATTAACCAGTCATTAAAATGCTCAAACTATCAATCCACCACCACTATTTCTTCTTATTGCCAGGTGTACAAAGGAAGGACTGGACTTGAGTCTGTAGGGGCAGATTTACAAGCCCCTTGTGGCTCTTTTGCTCCATTGTTGCGTGACTTTTGTGATGCAGAGGCATAACAAAAGAGGCGCCATGGTGCGGCGTATATTAACAACGTGACGCATATAGGAGATGCATCACGTTGTAAAGCCCTGCGTCATCAGGGGGCGTTCTGGCGCAAGGGAGGGCGTTCCTGCGCAGGAACGCATCCTAAAAGTGGCTGAGGGAAATCTACAAGATGTCAATCAGTCACTTTTAGGACAATGATGCGTGACTCAAACCCTGCGCCTGCTTGAAGCAGACGTACGGCTTGACGCAGCATTGGGGAGATAGGGCACCCCAGAGCATTGCTGGAGCTGTGCCATCGTTGTGACGCAACTCCAGCAATGCGCCGCCTTTACGGCACAGATGCGTAAGGCTTCTGTGACACTTTGGGCCCATGGTGCACCGCATTGTAAATACGGCGCACCATGAGTGGTGGTGGCGTGGCGCACAATTACTGGCGCATCCCTGCTACTTTGCAGGGATGCGCCGGTAATTGAAAATCTGACCCTTAGTGTCTAGCATGAATAATTCACCTCAGCCTGCTTGAGAGCCCTCGAAGCAAACGCAACTGTCTTGTGTTCACCATCCACCACCTGAGAAAGAACTGCACCCAATCCTTTTAAACAGGCATCTGTGGTAAGAACAGTCTTGTTCTTTACATCGAAATGCCCAAGAGTAGGCATCTTACCAATTTCTCTCTTTATCCTCTCAAAAGCCTCCTGACACTCCTCAGACCAGATAAAATGCACCCCCTTTTTAAGTAAGGCTCTAATAGGCTCAGTGACGCTGGCAAACCCTTGAACAAACTTGGCATAAAACTCCGCTAGCCCTAGGAACGACCTCACCTGATCTTTATCATAAGGCACAGGAGCCCTTACCACACTCTCTGCCAGTTCCAGTTTAGGTCGAATTCCATCACCCGAGATGACATGCCCCAGATACGTGACAGATTCCACCCCAATCTGACATTTGTCCTTCTTCACAGTTAACCCCTTTTCACCCAACGTCTTCAAGACTTCAATCAAAACCTTCCCATGCTCAATCTCGCCCTTCCCATAGATTAAAATATCATCTTGAAAAAACATGATGTTACCAATGCCCTCCAACACCTTTTTCATGACTCTTTGGAAACAAGCTGCAGCAGACGCTAAGCCAAAAGGCATCCTTTTGAAGCGAAAGGCACCTAAAGGCGTGACAAATGAAGTGAGGTGCCTGGAATCTTCATGCAATACAATTTGATGGTAAGCGGATGATAAATCCAGCACACTAAACACTCTCGCACCCTTCAATGTACTAAGGGACTCCGATATGTTGGGTAGAGGTTGTCTGTCAACCCAGATCCACTCGTTTAACCCCCTCAAGTCCACACACATCCTAACCTTCGTTCCTCCATCTTTCGGGGTCAAAACAATGGGGGCCAACCACTCTGACGCTTCAATCTCTTCAATAACATCTAATTTCAGCAACCGCTCTAACTCCAACCGTAAAGGATCCATCATCATGTTGGGGCCCTTCCTAACCTTAAACACGCAAGGTATAGCCTTGTTTTGAAGAATTATCTTGTGTTCAAACCCCTTGAGACAACCAAGGTCATCAGAAAAAACATCAGGAAATCTCTTGAAATACACAGAATTCTGATTCTCAAAGGAACTATTATTACCTACACAGTCTACCAACATTACCTGATCTTTAGGATCCTCAGCAGAAGGATTGAGCATGATCCCCAAATCACGTTGGTGTCTCCAACCCAATAAATTATCTCCTCTCACAGCCACGTATACTTTGCCAACGGCTTTTCTATCCCTAAACCGGATACAGGCTTCAACATATCCCAAAATTGGAATTCTAGCTACTGTGTAACCAACTGGACTTATATCTGTCGGCAGTAAGGCACGACTATCCAAACCCACAACCTCATCCCACACTTTATTGCCAATCATCGTGTAGGGAGATCCAGAATCAGCTAAGACAACAAACTTAAAATCATCCACCAGGATGTCACATTCAGGCATAATGACCTTATCAGCATCAACTTTACCATCCTCAGCCCTAATACTTGAAACAACTATGCGCACAGCATCTGGATTCTTCTTTTCAGAAACACGTCCCCCCTTAGACACACACGCATAATGACCTTTAATACCACACTTCATACAAACAGCATCCCTCGCAAAACATTGTGGAAAGTTAGAAAAATGTGTATAACTCCCACACCTCATATACTTTGGCTTCATGGACTGTTTCCCACTTTTATCTTCACTACCACTAGGATTAGGATTTGATCCAACCCGCAAACCACGTTCAAATTTAGTAGGAAAATTGCCACTAGGTTTGGAAAAATTACGTGATGTCATATTTCTTTCCATCTTTTTTGACTTGTCATTGACCTTACTAACCCCATCACAAGATTCACTTTCACATTATTCACCGACAGCATGAATTTCACTGTCCAAATCCTTCTTCTCATCATGACCCTTCTTCATCTCTTTCACCCAAGATGAAGTGTTCTCCATTCCTTCAACAATTTTGATAGCCTCATCTAAAGAAGGATTTTTAGAGAGTAACTTCTCTTGGACACGAGAGCTGTTCGTACAACGCACTAACTGATCTCTGACTAGGGAGTCAGAGAGTTCATTGAATTCACACGTGCGTGCTAACGTTTTAAGAGACGCCACATAACTCTTAATGCGTTCAGAAGCTTCTTGCACTCTAGTGAAGAATCTATGACGCTCCAATACGACATTAATACGGGGCCCAAAATACATCTCTAACATTAGCATAGACATCTCAAATACGTCACTGGGTTCACCATCACCATTTCCCACTGTTAGTAGGTCCATACTGTCATATATATTGCGCCCTTCAACCCCCAAATTGTGTAAGAGAATGGCTTGTTTCCTAACAGCAGAAAACTTCTCACCCCCAATGGCCAAAATATAAGAACCAAAAAGATTCTTCCAAAGCTTCCAAGGTAAAATAGGATCACCTCTCTCTGATAAAAAGGGTGGGGGTTGAGACATCGACGTGGAAGTTGCCATAGTATACAATAGCACCCACTAGTGAATAGGCAAAAGATAAATGTAAGCACAAAAAAAACTAGTCCAATATAAACAGGAAAAAATTAAATAAAGTAGTCACCGTCGTCTTGGAAATTCCCTAGAGTTCCAGTCAATAATGAGCAATCTCAAAGGAAGTAAAAAGGTTGAATATTCTGCAAAGTATATTTAAGAAAATGTTGGTTGTACACAGAAATGTTACTGCACTCACAGTAGTTGCCACCGTTAAAATAAAAGCGCTGTCGATTTAATCGAAATGTAAGAAAAACGGCAGCAGCAAGACTGAAAATCTTAGCTCCGACACGAAGATATGTTGACAAAGTTGCTAAGGCAACAAAATGGCTGTCAGGTGACTGGCAACCATTCCAGAGCCAAATCCAAACAATGCTGGCAAAATCAGAGCCGCATCATCCTATTGGTCACAGAATGACGCGCAACCAATCCGGAACAGAGAACACTCTGACGCTGTACCAACAAGACGCTAGAAGATTCTGAGTTACCGAGCGTCGGAAGAATCACGGAGCATCAGGGCGTCATGAAGGATTCTTGGACATCAAAGCGTCGTGGAACATTGGATCACCAACTCCCTATGAGTGTTCCACAACGTCACCATTCACCTCGGGAAGACCGAGAAGTACGGACTCCCGAGGAGGCAAAAAGTCGTTACAAACGGTCGCAGCAGGTAGGATGGTAATTGTAGAGGAGCAGTTTCCTCAGCAAGAGAAAACAAACGAGCAGCAAGTAATCCAGTAAATTGTTCAATGTCTTGGGTCCCAGAGCAGAATATTCAAAACAAGAGAAGGAAAAAACGTTATACACAGCAAGTAGAGTCAAAACGTTACCCTCAATTTGCAGAGATGCAATAAGAGGAGGGTGACGAGTGAGAATGCACACACAGGGTCCAAATCCTTTGAAAAAAAAAAAACTCCAAAAGAATCCAGGTTAATCCGAAAGTCCTAAGAATCCAAGTAGGGGAATTGGTGCTGTCCACATGTCCCCAATCAAGTAAGATAGTCCTCGTTGCCAATGTTAAAAAGATGAACGCTTTCAATTGTAGGTAAGTTGTAGTTTATTCTTGAATTCATCAGTAACAGCACCAACGTCCAGTCAGCTAGCTCCCAGCCTCTAACTGACTTTACATTCCATTCCAATGCATCATAGACTCCCCACAAGGTTCCATGAAGAAACAGCAACAGTAACATAGATTAGATTATAACACATTACGCAGTTCTTTACACTACACTCATACATAATTTCTCAGGCCAATGAAATGAACACAAAATAGAAAACAAATAAGCATAGTAGGAAGGCTACTGAGAAGGAGAGCAGTGCACCTGAAATGCACAGAAGATTTTGAAATATAATTTACCTACAATGTAATCGGCAGCATTATTGCTCTTGGTAAAAAACAAAAATTTGCAATATAATAACACACAGAGCGGGAGAAAACAGAGTAGTGATGAAATAGCTGGAATTAGCTACTACTACTCACCAAGCCCGGGGATCTCGATGCCGAGCACGTCCAGCAAGTCGCGTTCCCGGTCCATGAGATCCGTTCAGCGGTGGGTGGCCTGGTTGTAGGTGCGCCGGACCCCAGAGTGTTCAAACATGGCCCGGCACACCTTCTCCCACCGCTTCCGGCGCTCCCGGATCCCGTAGCCGGTAGCGATCTTGCCGCCTCCCATGATGGTCTTGGGGAGGCGGCGCTGGCCATGAAAGACTAGTGAGCCACCTCCTCTGCACTAAAAATCTCCTGAGCTATAACTTGCACCCCCCTCAAACGCCCGCATGTGAGCCGGGTACGGGACCCTTCCCCTTCGCGGGCTGCTTCCCGGCTCCCTTTACCATGGTCAGGGCAGAAAGGAAGGTAAATAATAAAGAAGAAATAGAATAGGGAAGAAAAAAAGAAAAGAGTTAAAAAAAGTAGTTTAAAATTAACCCAAAGTAGCAGAAAACACAAAAATATAGAGCTAGAAAAATAGAGGGATAGATAATAAGTAAAATAGAACAAAAAAAACTTCAAACAAGCAAAGGATGGCAGAGATTGACAGAGGATACAGAAAGCATGCCCAGAACCATAGCAATGAATGAAAAACAAGATGGCCGCGCCCGTTGACGACCGCGTGGGTAAGTTCGCGCAAGATTTTCCCCGCGATCACACGCGAACATGTACTAGCGAGCCGCACACTTTGCGAGATTACACATAGCGCCCGGAAATGGAATTACGTCACGCAAACAAGATGGCCGCACCCATGTACGACCGCTAGGGTAACTTCGCAAACGTTGCACTACAAGCGGCTTGCGAACACGCAATAAATCACGCGAACAAACACGCCGCAAAAAAAACAAATCGTGTATTTGCACGAATTTGCGGCTTCCGAAATCGATCTCGCACGAATTCGCGCCCTGCGAATCGCGCGAAATTGCAGAAAAACGATTTTTGCAAAACTGAAAGCACTCAGAAGGTGCAAAAGTTCAATCTTAACATTAGTAACCATTCCCTCTAGTGCTTCCTGAGGGGCCCCTCCAGAGTTCAGTTGCCTACTTGCAACTATTCTATGACCCTGCTCTGACCCTCTCAGCAGGCTCAGAGAATAGCTACAAATATGACAAAGGTCCTGCTAAAAAAAATTAGACTGCAACAGAAAGCAATTACAGATAAGGAAGCAGGTGCCAGACTGGAAGTTCAAATTCCGTGACACATTAATCAATCAGCCCCTAATTCATTCATGTCAGTTGAGGCAGGGCAGGTGTGCTTTTTCCCCCATAATCTACAGTGATGAAACACAGGGTGGCATGGGTGAGCCAGAGGGTGGCAGTGGTGAAACAGAGGGTGGCAGTGGTGAAACAGAGGGTGCTGTGATGAACCAGACGTAGAAACAACATGGTCGCGACCGTTGCTACCCGACAAGTGAGTTCGCGTTTGCGAACTGGTAAAACACCCTCGCGAAACGGCAGAAACACTTGCGAAACCAAAAAAAATAAAAAATCCGCTAAATTCGCGAGAGTTCGCGGATTTTGCGGATTGCGAATCCGTAAATACGCAAGTTCGCGGATTGCCAATTCGCAAAATCCGCCCATACTTACCAATTACACCCGGTTAAAACAAGTATGACTACATTTGCGGTATGTCCATGAGTATGTAATGTTGTAAGCAAGTCAAATTGTAAAGTTCTGAGCATAGCTGTGTGTTGTGATGTACAATGTAAATAAGGGTGCATTCATCCATAAAGTGGTTTAATGCATTGTTTATAACCAGGAGTGTTAAGTCTGCCAAAAGTAAGGAATTCTGATAAGGATTGTAATTTCTTTAAATTATTCGGAAGTTGCAGTTGTGGCCATTTCTCCAGAAAGTGAGGGGCCAGACTTTTACCCTCATGTGTAAGTTCACACCCCAAGAAAAAGACAGTTAAAAACACTCTATGAGATTTCTTAAAATTGTACATATGGCCATAGGCAGTGATCCCTAAAAGAATATGATCCACACTGGCCAAGTCTGGGTTTAGCTCATCGTCTATGAGATAGATATCAACATAAGACAATGCGTCAGGAACAATATCATGTAGAATTGACACAATGCGGGCAGCAAACAGTCCTAGATCATTCTTATAGCCCATTGGGAGGTGTGCAAAGCAACGTTGAAAGACAAACATCGAGAAGTCTGTCCAATCTCTGCTTTTAGGTGCTATATTTTGGCTGGAAAAAACATTGGACATATGCAAGGTTGTTTTGTATTTTTTGCAGACTATTTTGTTAATTAGTGCCGTACTGTCATATATTTTGTAGTACAAAAGTGCATGTATGATTATTTAAATGGGGCTCAATTACTCCCTGATACTCCAATTGTGAGAGTATTTCTCTAACAGGCGCTTTAGCCTCCCGTTTAATGGGGTATCGTGGTTGCACTTGCGGGCTGTGCCTTATGGGTATAGCATGATAAGGAGAGTCCTTATCCCAGCCGACATGATTGAGCTGTAAAGCCAGGGCTTGTGCGAGAGCCCATTCTGCTGCATAAGCTTGTTTGACTTCATCAGGGACAAGAGCAGAAAATGAAGGTGTGATGACATCCTCAACTTGGGGGGATGTTTGTACAAACAGTGGGGGACAATCTAACTCCGCTAAAAGGATGTCATAAGACAAAGTTAGATTTTCCCAGAATATTGCTTTAGTGGTCTGCTGTATGTCACCCCCGATTTGTAAATCTAAGTCAGAATCAGAATTATCTTTATTTGGCTGTAAACAGCCATAAAAGCATGCAAGATTGTGCAAAATATCAATGAAATCCATTCAAAATATCAGAAGCATCAGAAGCACACAGAGAGAATGCATAAAATCATCAAGTTTGCTAATATTAATGACCAACAATCTAAATAAAATAGGCTGGGATAAACAAAACCAAAGTTAAAACAGAAAGGAGCTGACTGCATCTTTAAGAAACAGAATCACATTTCCGCACGTTTCGTCATCTGGTAATGCCAATAATAATTGGTATGCTTGCATACAAATGCTCTCCATGCCACTGGAGTCAAGCTATCCTGGTTGCTGAGGGGTGAAACCCCAAAACCGGTGCTTGGATGCTTGTTTCCAGTCCAGGGAAGACCTGGCCTGGCAGTTTGGGCTGGACTGTTCCCATTGGGCACATGGTCAAGACTGCTTTGCATATGGCTGGGTTCAAAGTGGAATGACATGGTGAGCAAATAAACAATGGATTTATGCGTAGATCTCTGTACTGGGGTGAATGAATGACATTGTTCTGCATTCTGTCCATCAGTTGTTCTTTTTGCATGCTTGCATACAAAGCCATAGGAATTATTTGGTATACATTTTATAGTTTTCACAAAAGTAGAGAAAATGTAACATAGTTTGTTTGTATAAGTTAGTACATGGGCATTCTCTAGAGTTGAGCAGGTGCAAGACTGACACAGGCCCTTTCACATGGGGATTTCCCCCATGTGAAAGGACACATTGTTGGAGTTGCGTCTGTTTTCAGACACACCCCAGCAATGCCTCACTTTTGCGCCTAGAGATACGTCAGAAATAATGACGTATCTGTAACTCCTTGCAACATGTAGCGCCGTACATTAAATACCCTGGGCCTGGGCCTGGGTCTGGTTAGTAGAGCCCTGGGCACTTTCAGAGTCAGGAACCACCAGCATCAGTCAAAAAATGGGGGTGATCAAGGTAAAAGGATGACTTTCCGACAGACTGCAGTGCACGGTGTGAAATAGACAGTGGATGGATATGAGAGTAATTCAATCAAAAGATGATGTGGGTCAAATAGTTTTTGGGCGGGTCAAGCAGAACAATTGGGAGAAAAGCTATTAGGAGACTGCAATATAGAAAAAAGAATTCAAACCATGAGTATGACATGGGCACATAGCCCTCTCTAAGCCTATATTGGACCAAGTCGGTCTATTGTCAAATCTGTCTTTAGAAAAGATCTAAAAAAAAAAAACAGTTTTTTTATCATGAAGACGACAACATCATTTTCATTTCCATACAGCAGTTCTACCTTTATACCATAGTATCTCAGTTCTGTGTCCTGTCCACTAAAATGGACGATATTCAGTATCTCCCATGTACGTATGCATACCTATGTTTTTTTAATTGACCAGTAATTTTGAGTATTATTGACTGTAGAGTTCTAATTCGTTCCACTTAGTCTCTACAAATATTGAGGTCTTGGAGTTGCCTTACATTAATAAATGTTTGCACCATCTATTTCCTTTGTCAAGAACTGTCACTGGGTTGGTGCTAGAGAAAATGGTGGTACAAAACATGATTCAAGAAGCCTGCTAACTATTTTCTGTATAGCACCCATGCACTACGCACCCTATCAGTAATAAATAGAATTTCAGAACAACACTACATCATTCTGCATGTCCTGTGATACTTCAGTCATAACAGATAAATTTACCTCGATGTCACTGTCCCAGGATGGGTTGGGACTAGGCCACTAGAACGGTATTCAAGCTGAACCCGAGCAGGGACACAAGGAGGATGGTTGACCGTATGGGCTGTCTTCTAACGGAAGACATGTTCCCTCCATTTCAGGCAAGTAGGTTTAGGTGGTAGGAGAGGGGGACTTAACTCTAGAAAGAAAGGAGAGGATGGCAGGGGATACCTGACAGAAGCCATATTTTCCCCATTTAAGATGGCTGACTCCTTCGGGTACTATACATAAATGTATCCTCTAAAATAACTGGGAGAACAGTCTGTACTCAATTTAAATGCACCAGCTTAAAAGCCTCGGCAGCTCACAGATCCAGGTGCAGAGATGGTTGCCTAACCAGGGTATGGTGGTCAAACACCTAGGAAAGATGATACCATTTTAAAGTAGGACAAAAGCCAATAAAGAGTTGGTAAAAATCTCACTTTAAAAGAGCCCTTGCGAGCTCTCACTGAGAGTTTTGGTATCCTGGATCAGTCAGAACACTCAGTAGTGTTGGAAGTCTTGTTTTTAAGTTAATACCAGGAAAGGCCAGGACATATTTGCTACTCTCACCTCATACTATATGTATTGCAGAATCTGCTCTCCCTCTGACCTGCTCCTTTTATTAGATCTAGCGTTAGCCATGACTAAACATTTTGACAAATAATATGCATAATATTTTACTTGAATGGGTTTTCAGCCACCTCTCTTCATCAATTTTTCTGTTGTTGTGTCATCCGCATGTTGCTTCCACCTACTACAGCATATAGCACGAGGCAAGGAGTCAGCCTAATACATCAACACACCCAACCACAAGTAGTTTCCAGTTTTTTTGCTTTTACCTTGTCATTTCTTTAGTGTTGCCGGATATATATGTTTGCTGTAACACTGATATGATAGTAGGACACCTTTGAAGTGAGAACATGCCACATTCCAGCTTTTTAGCTCTTGTCTCCTTCCTGTGCTGATGTAGATTTGGTATGGGCTTTGTTTATTTCACTAATGGTGTTTGACAGAATACCATATTGTTTTTTTAGACTCCCTATTACCAATGGCTCTTCAAGAAACCCTGCCCAAGAAGAAAACCAACACGTACTACAGTGTTTAATTTGTAGCACACTTGTAATGTTTTATTTAAACATACATGTGATGTACTTTGGGATTTGGTATCCAATATTTTATACTGTGAACTCTCTTTCCTTCTTTCCCTCCTTTTCTCTAATTCTCTTCTTTATTTCATTTTTCTTTCCTTCCTGCCGCCTTTCTTTCCTTATTTTTTATTGCCTTCTTTTCTTTTTTATTTTATTTCTGTTTTCTTTTTTGCCTTATTTCTTTCCTTCTTTTATTCTTTTTGCCTGTTTTCCCTTCGTCTTTATGTCTTTCTTTTTTCCATTCTTTTCTTCTTGATATCTTTCTTTTTTCTTTCTTTCCTTCTTTTTTCTTTTTGCCTTCTTTACTTGGTTTCTATTTCCTTAATTCTTACTTTTTTGTAATTCCTTCGTTCTTTCTTTTTTGTATAGCTTCGTTCTTTTTTTCCTTCTTGCCTTCTATTCTTTATACCTTTCTTTCCAACCTTTTTTCTGTTTTGCATTGTTTCTTTCTTCCCCTCCTTCCTTTTTCCTTCTTTCCATCTTTCTGTCCTTCTTTCTTTTTTGCCACCTTTCCTTCTTTCTTTATTTTACTTTTATTACTTTTTTCCTCCCTTCTTTCTGCTTTGCCCTCTTTCTTTCCTTCTTTCTTTTTTTTGCATTCTTTTCTTCTTTTCTTTCCTTCCCCTTTCCTTTTCTGCTTTCCTCGTTTTCGTTTTCTTTATTTCTTGTTTCCTGCTTTCATTTATTCCTTTTTTCTTTTCACATTTTTTTTTCTTTCATTCTTTTTGTCTTTTTTCTTTCTTTCTTTGTTTCGTTTCTTTTTGGCTTCTTTCAATTTTTCTGTAATTAGTCTTTTCCTTTTTCTTTCCATTTTCCCCTTTTTTGTTCCTTTCTTTCTTTCTTTCCTTCATTTTTTCCTTTCTTGCCTTGTTTGTTTTATGTTATCTTATTTTTTCTTTCTTTCCTTCCTACTTTCCTTCTTTGTTTTCTCTTCTTTGTTTCATCCTTCTTTACTTTCTTTCTTGCTTTATTTTTTCCTTTCTTTTTCTTCCGTTCCTTTTTCTTGTCTTTTCCTTTTTCTTCTCTTTCCTTTTTACCTTCTTTCCATCCTGCTAGTCTTTTTTCATCCTTTTTCTTTTACCTTTTTCTTTCTTTCTTCTCTTTTTGCCTTCAATACTTCCATGTTGCCTTCCTTTCTTTTTTGCTTTACTTCCTTCTTTTTTGCATACCATCATTCCTCCCTCTTTTTTTGCCTGTGATCCTTCATTTAGTACCTTCCTGTCATTCTATCTTTCCTTCTTTCTTCACTTTTTCTTTCTTACCTTCTTTCTCAAAGGTAAGAGGCTACCAGACCTATTGGCTTTTTTAGGTCTGTGTTATCTAAGACCGGTTGATTTTACTAAAAGTTTGTATAATATAATTACTTATAGGGGTTTTCAGCCAAACTACATCTATTAGTCTGTGAGTGTGTCCTTCACATTTTCCTTCAATCTTCTCCAGCATTCATCAACATGCAATGTGTCAGCTCACTTGAGCCATTGAATGATTTTCCACCCTCTCAGCTGCCCCCACCCTCAGGGCTTTTAATATTTAGGCTCTATCTCGTGTTTCTTTTTTGTTCAGCATGCTCTGCTAACCCACCTGACTTATTTCATCTCCTCTGTGTTTAGCTTCCCCCTTCGCTGGTGCCTCTTCGACACAGCCCGATCCGACGCCGGGCTTCCCGTTTGAGCGGCGGGTTTGTGTTGAAACGAGCCAGCTGATCTTCCATCACCTGACCTACGGGGGCGGAGCCTTACCAGAGGCGTCACGGTTGGGGACTACAAAGGCATATGTCAGCGGACCGCGCGGTAGACGTGCGCAGACTTCAGGTGCTGAGTGAATGATTGACCTGTATTCACATACCGCATTTAATTGGCGTTTTAGCGCGAGTAGGCGCTTTTTGGATATTCTGCCTAGCGGTGCAGTCTGGGTCTCTTTAACCTTGTGGTTTTTTAATTGGAGCTAGTTCTTTTACTTGCGTGGAGCCAAGTCTGGGATTTTCCACCCTCTCAGCTGCCCCCGCCCTCAGGGCTTTTAATATTTAGGCTCTATCTCGTGTTTCTTTTTAGTTCAGCATGCTTTGCTAACCCACCTGACTTATTTAATCTCCTCTGTGTTTAGCTTCCCCCTTCGCTGGTGCCTCTTCGACACAGCCCGATCTGACGCCGGGCTTCCCGTTTGAGCGGCGGGTTTGTGTTGAAACGAGCCAGCTGAGCTTCCATCACCTGACCTACGGGGGCGGAGCCTTACCAGAGGCGTCACGGTTGGGGACTACAAAGCCCACATGCCACCCTGGCCGCGCAGTGGACGCGCGCAGCGGGCGCGCCTAAGGCAAGCCCGTCTGCGCCCGTCCGTGGCAGACCGGGGCAAGGGGCATGGGATGCTGCTCAGATTTTAAAATACTCCTCTGCCGAGCTCATGGCGTGCCAGGGTGAGTGGTCTATTTCTAAACATACACAGGCCAAGCTTAGTTCACTTGGCCTTTACACCTGTTTCAACCCTCCCTGTTTGGCACCTCGAGCGGCGGACGTTTCGGCCTTCATAGATAGCGGGACGCCACCTACTGTCCCCCCCTCGGTTGGCCTTCCTGTGTCCTTTTCGTCATGTTTGCTGAACACTCGATCTTTAGTTAAACTTCATTTAGAGACGTTTAGTTTCCTTACTCAGGTTCAGCCTGACTGTTTATTTCTGTCTGGAACCTGGCTCAGCCCCTCCTCTTCCCCGGATATTTTTGCTGCTATTCCCGACAATTATTATGTTTCACACTCTGATTGTGCACCTGGTAAACATGGTGGGGGGGTGGCTGCTATTATTCACTCAATTTATTTATTTATTTATATTTATTTAAACATTTGTATAGCGCGGCTGACACCTTGCAGGTTTCCTGGCGCTTAGCAAATACTCAAAACTAAGGGGGGGCTGGCGGAGGGGAGCAACTAAGGGTTAGGGATTTTAAGGGAATAGCCAGGTTTTGATATGTTTCCGAAAGGGGAGGAGTTGTGGGATTTGACGGATTTCGAGAGGCATAGTGTTCCACAGCTTAGCCGCTGCGACTCGGAAAGATCTGCCCCCCATCCTGACCTTGTTGTATCTGGGAACAGTTACCAGGCAGGCAGAGGCAGAGCGTAGGGTTCTGGTGGGGACATACCAAGTAAACATGGCCTGCAGAGGTTTGGGTCCAACTCCGTGTAGCGCTTTAAAAACGAGGCAGAGAGTCTTGAACGCCACTCGTTGCCTGAGTGGAAGCCAGTGTAGCTCGGCTAAGGCCGCTGTGGCTGAGGATCTTCTGGTCCAACCAAGAACTAACTTGGCTGCGGCCGACTGAACTCTTTGGAGTCGGTCCAGTAGAGCAACTGGGGACTCAAGTAGCAGCGAGTTGCAGTAGTCCAGGCGGCTGAGAATGGTGCACCTGACTATCTGCTCCCGGGCTTGTTCTGGGAGGAGTGGCATAATTTTGCGCAGGGAACGCAGGAGAGCTGAGCAGGTTCCCACAGTTTTTGCAACTTGAGTTTCTGTGCTCAGTTTATTATTCAGTATGGCCCCAAGGTTGCGGACTGACGTGAGTGGCAAGGGTTTTTCAGGTGTTTCCGGAGGCCAGAAATCGCAGGGGAACTGGCGAGGTATTCGGCTTCCCGCGCAATACAGCACCTCTGTTTTAGAGGAGTTGAACTGCAAGGAGTTCTTATGCAACCACCCAGCCGTCTCCCTTAAGCAGTCATGAAAGGCTGCAAGGGGGATAGAGTCTTCTCCCTCCCAGGAGAGGATGAGCTGGGTGTCATCCGCATAATTAATTGTTTTGAGTCCGTGGGCCTTTATTAACGTGATCAGGGGTTTTAGATACACGTTAAAAAGGATGGGGCTGATGGAGGAGCCCTGGGGGACCCCGTGGGGGACAGGGGAGAAGGTGGATTGAAAAGGGGGGAGGGACACAGCCTGCCTCCTGTCCCGTAGATAGGAGTGGAACCATAGCAAGGCTGTGCCCTCCACCCCAGCCTCACAGAGTCTCTCCAACAGAATCCCATGGTTAACCGTATCAAATGCGGCAGACAGGTCCAGTAGGATCAAGGCTACTGCCTGGCCCCTGTCTGCCCGCATACGAAGGTCCTCCATGGTTGTTAGGACAGCTGTTTCAGTCCCGTGGGCAGGGCAAAAACCAAATTGGAACTCGTCCAGAATTTGATTTTGCTCCAGATGGGCGGAGAGACAGGCGCTTACCCAACGTTCGGCAATCTTTGCCGGGAATGGCAAGAGAGAGATAGGCCGATAATTGGATAAACACTCAGGGTTTAAGGACGGTTTTTTTAATAGCGGGGAGATTAGAGCCTGCTTCCAAGTAGCTGGCACTGATCCGCAATGTAAGGATTGGTTGCAGATTTTACGGAGAGTGACAAAAAGGTCAGAGCAAAAGCTCTTCCAGATTTTTGGGGGCAACGGATCAAGAGGGGAGCCTGAGGTGATCCCGAGCGTCAGCCCCTCAAATTCAGTTTCAGAAATGGGGGGGAACTCCCATAGCTTTTCATTAGGGCGCTGATCTGAGTGTACAAGGATCTGGTCACTGGTACAGGCCCTTGCTATGTTAGGGTCGCAAGAAGGAGGGGAGGAATTCAGGTTGTGGATGATGGTTTCAATTTTGTTTTTGAAAAAAGACGCAAGGTTATCACAGAGGGCTCAAGATGGTCCTTTTCTTTAATTCCTTCTCCGGCGATTCCTGCCGTGGACTATTTAGTCATGAAAAGATTGTCTGTTTCTCCTCCGCTTGTCTGTGTCTTATTTTATCGCCCACCTCAGTCTATGCCTGCTTTTTCTACCTTGGTAGGGGATATCCTTGCTAACCTGATAGTAAATAATGCGCGCATAGTGATCCTAGGCGATTTTAATTATTGGCCCGGTGATCCTATGGAGAACTCCCAGTCCAAACAGTTCTCGGATTTACTCACCCATTTGAACTTGACTCAACTGGTTGAGCTTCCCACCCACACATCTGGTCACATCCTTGACCAAATTTGGTCAGCTAATCTGGATGTTTCTTTACTTTTGGTCCTCCCCTGTTTGTGGTCTGACCACTATTTGATTTCTTTTTCCTTTCCATTAAACCCTGTGGTTAGTACCCCTCCTCCCATCAACATTAAAGTCAGGAACTGGGGACGAGCCAATATTAACGCTCTGTGTGCCTCTCTCGTCTCTTCTAGCTTACTAGATGGTGACTATTTAGATCTATCTCTCCATGATCAGGCCTTGGCTATTAACACCTGGCTTACCTTCTCGTGTGAGGAGTTGGTCCCTTTGAGATCAATTTGTCTCTCGCGCTCACACGATTCACAAAAGTGGTTCTCTTCCTCGCTCCAAGCAAAAAATCTCCAGCTTAGACAGGCTGAGCGAAAGTGGCGTCAGGGCTATGACTCATCTGATAAGTTGTCCTACTCTACCATTCTCAGGGAATATAAAAAAGACATTTTTGCTGCTAAAATTAAATATTTTTCTGGATTGATTGCATCCTCTCCTAACAAGCCTAAGGAATTTTTTTCCATCCTCAACAGCCTGTGCAAACTGGATAGAGTGACTGCTAAACCTCTACCATCCCAAGATTTATGTGATTCCCTCCATGATTTCTTCTTCACTAAAATCTCTATAATAAAACAACACATTGCCTTCCCTTCCTCTTCCTTTGATCCCTCTCTTCAGCCTCTTAGCTCTCATTCGCTTACGCACTTTCCTCCTATATCTACTGAGATATTTCTCAGTTTAGTGAAGTCTACGAAATCGGGCTCTCCTACTGATAGCTGCCCCTCACATATCCTCCGGAAGATCTTCTCCATTTGTCCCGACCCACCTCTTGCCCTGCTCAATAAATCTTTGTCATCAGGTGTTGTCCCTAACTTTTTTAAGTCCGCTAAGATCGTACCGGTTTTGAAAAAGGCAGGCGCCGACCCTACTGTCTCTTCTAACTTCCGTCCCATCTCCTTGCTTCCTTTTTTGGGCAAGGTGTTGGAGAGACATGTAACTCATTGTCTGAGCTCCTTTATCGAAGCCTCCAACCAACTAGACCCTTACCAGGCTGGTTTTCGGCTTACTCACTCGACCAAATCAGTTATCCTCTCAGTCTTGGATGATTTAAGAGTGAGTGCTGATCATGGTTCTTCCCAGGCTTTGATACTCCTGGATTTATCAGCGGCGTTTGACACGGTCGACCACTCTCTTTTGGTCGACCGTGTCAGATGCGCTGGCATCTCGGATGTTGCCCTAAGTTGGGTCTCCACGTTTTTGGAGAACCGCCAACAGGCGGTCCGGTTGTCCCCTTTTTGTTCTTCCCCCCGAGCGGTCACCTGTGGTGTCCCACAGGGTTCTGCTCTTTCTCCCCTTCTTTTCAATCTTTATATTTTTCTTTCAATCTATGCTTTGCGTCGTCTGGAGGTCACAGTGTTTAATTACGCTGATGACCTCCAACTTATTTTTACCCTTTCTGCTTCCCCTGATTCTGCCTCCCATTTTCAGAACACTATGATTTTTATCCATGATTGGATGTGCATGAACCATCTAAAGCTAAATCCCGACAAGACGGAGCTCGTCTTGATTGGAGGCTCGCCCAATCCTTGGTGTTCCAACTTTTGGCCTCCCTCTCTTGGACCTGCTCCCTAAATCTGTGAAAAGCGTGGGCATTAAAATTAGTGATGATTTGTCGATGCACACTCAGATCAGCAGGATTGTTTCTTCTTGCTTCCTATCTCTCCGTGTTATTCAGAAAGTTTCCCATTTTTTTCCATTGACGCTCTGAAGTCTATCCTCCTGGCCCTTGTTATCTCTAAGGTGGATTACGACAATTCTTTGTATATTGGCATCCCGGCCTATGAATTGCGCCGACTTCAGCTCATTCAAAATCAGGCTGCTAGGCTGATTTATAGTCGGTCTAGATTCCACCATGCCCTTCCGCTTCTTAGGCAATTGCATTGGTTGCAGGTTACTCATATATGCCAATTTAAATTAGGATGCCTCATTTTTAAATCTCTGGCGGGCTTAGCTCCCCATTATATGGCATCCAGGCTCCTAATCTATACTCCTTCCAGGAATTTACGGTCTTCGTCAAAAAACCTTTTGGTTGTTCCTCGTTTTGTCAGGAAGAAACATGGGGGGTCGTGTTTCTCCTTCTTGGCGCCCAGGTTTTGGAATGCCCTTCCTGACAACCTTCGTTTTTCTCCATCATAATTGGAATTCCGCAAAGGTTTGAAGACTTGGTTATTCATCAGAGTGTTTGAAGTCTAAGTTGTCTTTTATGGGAACTGCACGGTACAAGCGGCATGAAACCTTTCTGGTATACGTGCGCTTTATAAATTGCCCCAACTTCAACTTCAAGTTCTATGAGTAATGGCATTTGCCTTTCCAAGGTGCACATCCACCCACAAAGTAGTTCCCTTCAGTACCAAGGAAAACTATGGTAATGCGTACTTATTGAGACATAAAAACTATTTTGCTTTCATGCAGTGACTACTTTTTTAGATTTGATTACTTCCTGGACAATAAAGGTTTATAAAACGTAAAAACCATGACAAAACAAAACATGAATTGGCAAAAGGCTGGCGGCCAACGCCAGACCTTTTGGCTTTGCCAAAGCTTTATTAAATTGCTTCCTACTCGGTTAGCATCCATTTAGAGGCGGGGGGTGTTGAGTGTCTATTGTGCATATGCCCAAGTGGCACATGAGCTCTCTATGATATTTTATGATGCTCACAAAATATTATATGTAATATTCTGGAGCTTGCGATCATCTAGAAATTATATACCATATCAATGCATGCACAATTTACACTCACATTACTGGTTGTATTGTCAAAGTGCCTACATGAACATTTACCAAACGAAGAAAAGGAACCAAATGAAGGTTCCTATGCCATCAAAATGTTGCAAATTATTTGATGTGGTGTCAGAGGTATTCAATGGTAACATCTCCTATTCAAAACCCCACATTAGTTGGAAAAAAGACAAACTTGGGGACCTCTTTATAACATTTTAGTCATTGAACCTATGTTAAGGCTTGAGTTGAGATTGCTATGTTCACCTAGTTTGCACAAATTTAGTTAGTGGGGTCAAAGTTATTTAGAGAAGACAATGGAATTTCACATGGAGTACTGTGTTTAGTAAGCATTTCATCTTAATGGAACTAAAGTCCTATTTTTCTTACCTAAAAGATTTTGACTGATTGGGCATGACCTGACAAAATTGCAGACTATTCACATTCACATACGACTCTGCTGAAGTCCGTAACTATATAAAAAACTTCTGCACACATTGACCCCCCCATAGTGTCAGTGAGAGGAGCGCTTAACACCTGAACCCCTCAAGCCTTCTTTGCCAGACAACTGACATCCACCATAACATTCTGCTGTTGATATCTTTACAGCGTTCCGCCCAGACATAAGCATACGCTTGCTGCTGCTGGTTAGAAGCTGTTCTCATCACTGCACTGTGACCTGTGGGCGTTCATTAAGATTCTATGTAGGTGATGAATACTCACTCAGCCCACGAGAATGAGCACTTCCCATTAATTGCGGCAGTCACAGATTTTGTTATCATTCGACTTAATGAAAACCGAACACCAGCGGCTGAATTAAACAAGACAACATATCATGCTCGGGGACTCGCAAAAAAAATATGGCGTTGAATATACTTGAACATAGACACTAAAAATTGCATTGTAAGAACCTTTGTGCAATCATATATGATCATTCCAGTTCGTACCAAGTAACATGAAAGGGCCAAGCTTAGGACCAACTTTGATGCAATGACGTGCACTAAAAACTAATACCGTGAACTCTGGTCACTATAAAGCGCTCTGACGTTGTCTTTAGATTCACAACATCAGAAATTGATAAACTGTAGAATGAAGTGTTGAATCTGGATGATTTAAACCTCAGAGGCTTCACTAATATATTTATATTAAAAACAACAACCAACATCGAAGCACAACAGTTACACTGTAAACAACACGAGGTAATAGGGTACCCTTGTATCGCATGTATTGCCTGAGCAACAGGTGGCCTCTGCAAATTTAAAGGGGTTGTGAATTAACACAACGCGCCGCCCTGGTGAGATATAATCACCATGTGAAACCACCATCAAGGATTTGCATGAAAATCCCGCTGTTCACTGAGGCAATACATCAGAACTTTCATTGCAGAGCTGTCAGACTGTCCGTGTTCTGGTCTGGACATCAGATTTTCCCTACCCGCCTCTGTTAGAACATTTCAGACCCCTTTCTTTCAGGATACAATCCATCATTAAGCATAGAGGGGGCTCAGTTACAGGGTGCCATGGGAGATTCTTGAGGGAGCTCAAATTCAGCACGTGCACGCGCACTGCAAGAAAAAAAAAGCACACGAGTGGTGAGCGCGTGCGGCAGAAAAAGAGAAAAGAACAGCTGCACGTCTCTCAAGTGGTGTGCGATGTGCGCGCACATTGACGAGAGAGGAAAGCCATATGTCGCCTCTGCAGGTCATTGTGCGCGTAACTGCACGCCCGTGGCCAGCAAAAGCGTAGCGTCTGGTAGGACTTTTGAAAGCCGACAGACTAAATGTCTCACCGAGCAGCGCAGGCCCTGACTCAGCGAGACCTAAAAACACGAAATGAGAAAATCTGTGAGCCAAGTTAGGCAAATAGAGTACATTTTACTAAATGAATTCCACCATTTGCAGTTATCTGGCTGCACTTGTCCGGGGGAAAGTCACAAATTCAGGCCGATCGTGATGGAAAGTGGGTCAGATCCTGGGACCACGTTAGTCTGTGGAAGAGTTACCTTCTCAGGTTCAGTGCAAAGAGGTCCATTCGTGTTGGAGGGGGCTGCAAGGAGGAGGTTGTCAGTGCTAGGAGCATATAAAGCATTGTGGACGGCGGTTGTTGTAGTGGGAACAGCTGGCCGTTGCTGGAGCTCCGCATTGGTTGATTGGTGTGGACAGTCGCTCTTGGTGGAAAGTGCAGGTCCCGCATTGCAAGAGTCACGGGTAGTCGCTATGGGCACAAAGAGCAGGAGTTGCTACAGCTTTGCATTGACATTCGAAGCTGGTGGTTGATTCTCAGCGCGAAGATGTTACTTCATGTTTGTTAGAAGCCCAAATATCAGAATTTCCACCTTTTCTTGAGGAGGAGCTCACACTGAGGCCAACCAAGGGTCCAACACCTGAGAGCACTTCCAGGGGATCAATACTCAGTCCAGCAGAGGCAGGCAGCTGGGCGCAGGCAGGTCCAGTTGGTGCTGGTCAGCTGGGCAGTTACAGGAAGGACTCTGGAAGCTTGTTGTGTCCCTTCAGTTCACACAGGCGATCAGCCAACTGACCCTCGGAATCAGTCTGGGTAACCTAGGATCAAAGCAAGTAGGTCAATCTTCCTTCTCTTCAGACAGCAGGGCAGTCCTTTTGGCAGCAGGATAGTCGTTCTTTGGAATCTTCTACAGATCCAGGCATTGTTCTGATGAGAGGTTCTGAAGAACCAACTCAGCCTTTGTGTTGGAAGTTCCCTGCTCTATCCCAAAGCTGGTAATAGTAATTTCTTGCATTTCACCTGGTCCTGGCTCCAAACTGCTTAGGTAACAAAGGCAAGAGCAGGCCTGAAGTCAGATTTCTGTGTGTGCCGCAGGTAGGGCGCTTTGAAATGTAATCAGGGCAGGGTTTAGCTGCTCCTCAGCCATCCTGTCAGGAAGAAAGTCTCCCCTCACACCTAGGCCTTCTTTGTTCCCCGTGTCTGGCAACAATACACAAACCTCAACAACAGAGCTACTAACAGTCAGGCGATTCAGAAAGCTGGCAGAGAGGCACGATTGGTTGGGACAAGAGAATATTAATTTTCTAAAACTTGTATTTTCAAAACTGTAACTTAAAATACGACTTCACCATCAAAGAGGATTTCAAATTACAATTTGTTTGAGAGAAAACATTATTTCTCTACCTGCTCCAACTCTGAAGTTAGCACTTCTTAAGTGTAAGAAGGTAATCCAGTGTTAGACTTACAAAAGCGAAAAATTACTTTAGGAGTTTTTCACTGTCAGGACATGGACAACTGAAAACCCTGAGTTCTATTTTTTAAATAACATGCACCTGCCCTATGAGACTTTAGGATCTACCTTAGAAGAGACTTACACATATTAACAACATAGGTTTAAGCCTGGCAAAGGATTTGTTATGCCAATGTGCATGGGAGATCAAACCTGCACTAAAGGCTCCAGTGGCAGGCTTGAGACATGTTTTAAAATGCTACTTTAGAGTGTGGCACAATGAATGTTCCAGCCCACTAGTAGCATTTAATTTACAGGCCCTGGGTACATGTAGTCCTATATACTAGGGACTTGCAAGTAAATTAAATGCACCAATCAGGTGTAGGCCAATGAAACCATGTTTAAGACAGAGAGTACAAGCATGTTACCACTGGTTAGCAGGGGAAAACTGCACAGAGTGTTGAAAGCCAGCAAAAACAAGTTTAGTAAAGGAAAGCAGAGGAAGAAAAACATCAGGAATGACCCTGCAGAAACTGCAAGGTCTAACACATGCATGTATCACTGTCCTCTTACCTAATATTGGGGGGTACTCATCAAACAAGGTTATCCTACATAGAAGGTAACCTGTCAATGACACTAAGAAGCCTCAAAATGCTCGACTGTGAATGGGCCTGCTCTGACATGGCCCTCTTGATAACTTAAACTTATATCTTATTACACTCCATTATTAACATAATATTCTGCATTTCCATTTAAGTTGACCATTATCTATCAATGGAGGGAAAGTTCACAGTCCGCTGGCCCATCTGCCTTACAGCTTTTACTACGCACCCGGTACACCTCATGTATGTTTTCGCCAAAACTGGAATGTATCTGTCAAAAGTTTCTGAACTTGCTCGTTCGTAACTTTTGTTTTTAACTAGATGCACTTCTGCGTTTAAATTAATCCTTTTTTCAATGCTGTCAGCAAATGACCTCTGAGCCATGTGTTGTTATCCTCTAGTGTCTGTAAAGTTTGGATTCGAAAAAACGGGAGGGGAGGTGTGGAGAAAGCTTGGGAGACAATGATGTAAGAATGACGAAGTTGTGCCTCAAGAGGAATCTGGAGAGAGAATAAAGTAAGGCTGATAAAGCAGCGCCTCAGAAATCAGAAATTCGGACTTTAAATAACCCAGTTCCCATGATCCTTCCTGATCCTCTGAAGAAGAAACCACATTGAAAATGTAAGTACCCACCAACTTCTTATCTTAGCTCTTGAATGCAAAATAAAGAAATACCTATTTAAAGAGTGGAAATGTACAGTACCTGTTTTCTGTCTGTTAGATGTAATAAACTGTAGCTTGTATTCAGCCCACTAAGTTTGAGTGTTTCAATCAATATCATTTCAAATCCACGTGGATAAAGTCAAGCATCCCCTTTAGCTCATCATGTCTAGCTGCAGTACAAGCCCAGCATTCTGTTCCCTATCACAGAATTATCACGGCAGACATGTAGATGAAAGATCACTCCTTGCAAAAAGTAGATGGAATTCCTATTAGAGCTCAAGAAACAGAACACTTGACTTTTGCAAATATATATTTTCACTTACTGACCCGTTTAGAAATATATTTTCCACTGGTAGGTCATCCAAATGACAGTGGCGAATCGATGAAATATGAAAATATATGTACAACGTTGTAAATATGGAAATGGAGGAACAACAATGAACTTGCAAATCCTATCTGATGCCAAAATGTCAGCACAAAATGCACCTTTGAAATTCAAACCAGCCCAGTTGAGGATTTCTGTGTTTGCTCCTTGACGTGTTGACAAAGTGTCTGAACGCATCTCACGATTGTGTAGGTTTCTTGAATTCCTACTGCAGAGTCTGAGATCAACGATGTGAACATTGTGAGGCACAAACTCCCAGCTTCCATCGCGTCCTCTGTTTACGCAACCTATCGGAAGTAGTAATATACATTTATTTTCGGGTCAGTTGGCAACCGCCGAAAATTCTACAATGGCACATGTGGTGTATTCAAAGTTAAAGAGTTTTTTGTTTGATTTGTAAATAGCTTTTCTTAAAAGCAGACAGTACAATCATCTGTCAGCGGTCCATGAGGCATCTGTAGAACGCATTTTGAACAGCTTCTCACATTTACCGTTTAACGTTTGTACAGATAAGGGGAAAAAATGCCGGCTGTAGGCGATTTTCTTCTATGTTGTGCCAGCAGAGACAATAAAGTGCTGGTCATACCGGTATAAAACCATCTGGGTGGCAACCCTGGTCACAGACAACACTTATCAGTGTTCTGCATGTGGTGTTTTGAAAGGACTGTCTCAGTGCAGCACAAGCTGCCAAGACCCCCTCACAGTGCACAAAGGGGCATATTTATGAGCCCTTTGCGCCGCCGAGCGTCATTTTCTTAAATCATATTTCTTAGGTCATGCAAAGCCACTTTGCGTAGCTTTGAATTGCCTCATAGATATGGAGTAAGACAGGCAGCGCACATCACTGCATTGCCTTAATCTGCACTAGGGAAGAGTTCCATGGGCGTTGCGGTGGGTGTTCGCACGCAACGCCCATTGATTTTGACACGGACCCAGATTTACAAAACCATGTAAACCTGGGGACGCACCAAAACTTTAGGACTCCCCAGGGAGGCTCAATGAGGAGAAACAACGTTATTTCTCCTAGTTTTTTCCTCTTTCCATGTGTATTTACTCTGCAGCGCAGTTAGAAAGTGGAAGAAGCCTCCCATGATTGCTATTGTGCAGGAAGGTGCTCCATCCTACACAAACAACATCCTTCTGACAACAGAGGCACCCTGGCACCGTGGTGCAAGGCTGCCAAAACAGCGCCAGTGCAGGGGGAAAGAACAGGAATGCACCACATTGGATAAATACGGTGCATTCCTGCCCTTTCACTTTGACAGAAGGCAGCGCAGCAAGGTAATTTGCTGAGCTGCCCTATGCCATCTCCCCATAAATGAGGGCCACAATGCTTTAAATGGGCGGATTTCTTGCAGCACTCTGACACTCGAGTGCCACTCCTGTGCTGCTCAGTGGCGTGACGAAAATTGAGGGACTCCCCTGCAAGGTACATGTAGGGCCCCACCCTCCGGATTCAATCCGGGGCTTTCAGGTCAGAGTACTGTGCTGAGGGGGGCCCCTGCAGCTCAGGCCCCCCCCTGCACCATGGGGCCCTCGTTACGCCACTGCTTCTGCTGCTGAATTCTGCAGCCGCTCATTTGCATAAATTGAGAGCTGCAGGGGAGTTTGATGGTGGCCTGTTTAACACTGTGACAGTTTACAGTTTACAGTTTAAAGTTTATTGCACAGTTAATTAAAACCAATGCTATACAGTACACAATCAAAAAAGTTAAAATACTCATAAAACCATGCGTTTAAGATCAATTCTATGCTATAGTGTGATGAGCATAAACAGTTCAGCATACAAAATGATTTTGTTTGAGGGCCGCCCACATTAGGCCTTCTGTACTTCTCATTCACTTTGTAGGCCTGTGAGTCTATTCATAATTTCCACAAAATTCATTGAAGTTTGCAGCATAGATGATTCGTCATTATAGATTAAATCATATGTCCTGTTTGTTGATTAATCATGGGTCAGTTTTTGGTAGTTTTTTTTCTACTGCTTTTAAAAATTTCACGAAACTGCAGCTCAGCTGAGGGTCCTGTGCTGAGAAGCAGGTTAGCACTGCGCTCCTTCGTGTTCGTACCACCTGTAAAATAAAATGACGTTTCAGCAGGAGCTTTCTTTCTTCTTGCAACTCTTCACACGTGCATAACAGGTGCATCATGTCTTCTGCCCCAATGCCACATAGCCTGCATAGTGTTCCTGCTTTCGATCTCAGCCAGTGAGGGAGGTGTAGGATGCATGGTAGCAGGCCCAGTCTATATCTTAGAAAGGACAATTTGTTTTTTTTTGTATAACCTGAACCAAGATAAGGCTGGGAAGCTTGTATCAGGTATGTATTTAGTACCATCCATGCGTGAGATCTTTTCGACAGGGTGGCTTTGTCCTGGACCCATGACTGAAGCTTGATCGATTTCTTCACCAGTTTATTGAGTGATTTGTGATCTGCCGGGGACGCCCAGAGTTCTGCCAGCCCGGTGTTCACTATGCTCTTTTCCAAATATTTTGCTGCTGGTGAGTTTTGGGTCTGCTCTAGTTCTTTCCATAAATATTCGTTCAACGTTCCTTCAGTCGTTTTTCTTACTTGGTCCCATGAGCAGATATATGCCCCTTGTCGTGCCAAAAGCTGTGACCTAATACCAAACTCCAATCTGATCTGTGCTGGGGAGGATCGCTTTGGAAGGCTGAAGATGATTCTGTATGCCGACACGATTGTGCTGTCAAGTATTACGGCATCTCTGCCTCGGTGGGCCTCACTCCCATAAGTTAGTGTTGGTAGTAGTTTTGCACGTATAACATGTAGTAAAGGAGTCAGAGAAGGGCCAGAGAGGTTGTTATTTAGTGTTTTTAAGGCGATCGCCAGAGCGAGGCCTTTACCTCTTATGCTGGTCCTTTGTTCACTGAATTGGCCGCCCCTGTCAATCTTCACACCTAGATATTTGTACGACGAGGTGTCTTTGATGCGGGTGTTATTCCAGAACCACGAGAAGCTTTTCTTATTATTGTTCTTACTGATTGTCATTGTTTGCGTCTTCTCCAGGTTCGCTGTTAAATCATTTAGCTCGGAATATCTCTGGGTTGTGTTTAAGAGATTTTGGAGCCCTACTCTTGTATGGCTTATTAGCACCAGGTCATCTGCATATAAGAGGCATGGTAAATTTAGGCCTCCTAATTTTGGCGAGTGTGAGTTGCAGTTGTTTAGTAGGGGCACCAGGTCCGCCAGGAACAGATTGAACAGTGTGGGTGCCAACACGCAGCCCTGCTTAAGGCCGTTGTTGGTTTGTATCCGCCTTGACAGCTTTGAGCCGTCCCCCACCTTAATCTGAATCCAAGTGTCCGTATGTAGATTGATTAACAGCTCCAACAGACCTTTTGGGATGCCCCAATCATTGAGTTTTGTCCATAGTAGATTGCGGTTGATGTTGTCAAATGCCGCCTTATAGTCTATGAAGCAGAGGTGCAGGGGCATTTTTTTCATCTCTGCCTTATCTATGAGCATGCCCATAGTCAGTATGTTTGTTGTTGTCCCCACTGCTTTAACGAAGCCTGTTTGATTAACAGGTATAAGAGACTTCCTCGAGGCCCATGCTTTTAGTTCTTCCAGTATTAGACCTGCAAAATACTTCGCATCATTATCGATTAGGGCAACTAGCCGATAATTTTGAGGAAGGCCTCTATCCCCTGCTTTATATATGGGGGCAATAATGGAGCCCTTCCAAGTGTCTGGTAAGATGTTGGTGTACCTGATCTCCCGAAAGAGGGGTTCCAGTGCCGCTGCCCAATAGTCCATGTCTTGTTTAAAGAGGACGGGCGGAATCCCGTTTGGACCCGGCGCACCTTCCCTTCTTCCTTTCTTTATTTACCGCTTTATTATGGGTTCCAGAGATATATAATCTGCTACCCCTACCATGTCCTGATTGATTGGGCACATTTGTAGCCTATTGCCGACATCATGGGCTCGTACAAGGAAAAAATTGCTCATATTCTGATTGGCCGACAGATCTCGGTTAAAGTGGTTTTCGAGATATGCTGCCCAAGTTGCTTCTGCAATGTTAGATGTAATCTCCATTTTTGCAGGGTGCGTTAATGAATTTATTGTCTTCCAAAAATTTGCACCGTCATTCTTTTTTATGTCCTCATGGAGTCTTGCCCAAAGTAAATGTAAATGTAAATGAATTTATATAGCGCAAATCACCGAGCAGTTTCTAAGCGCTTGCTTAGGGAACCCGTCCTGGTATTCCCTTGTGAGATAACCCCGGCAGGGTATCCGCAAGGTGAAAGCCAGGCATCCCGCCGCAAGGGGCCGTTGTGGAGATTAAGCAAGCTATTGCCCAGAGTCGCAGAGTGTGAACCCGTGAATCGAGTAGGCACCGGAGCGAGAATTGTCGAGTCCATGGACATTTTAGGACTCAAGACCCTGCCGAGCCAGGAATTGAACCCTGGTCCCGGGCTGACCTCTGCTTCCAGGTCTGCCTCCTCTAACCAGTGAGCCACACTTCTCCACTTAGTTCTGTTTGCTTCCCATTTTAGTATTTTTAAAGAAGCTTTTAATTTAGAGAGTTGAAGCAGCATCCCTTTGTTATTCTTGTCCTGCTGTGCTGCTCTCATTAACTTAGAGATTTGGTATTTCATTTCTTTTACTTTCCCTCTATATGCTTGGGGAAGGCGGTCCAGCTTTTTCTTCCTTGTGCGCATTTTTGGGTTTGTTGCATATTGCCCCAGGATAGTAGTAAACTGTACCCATTTCGCTACTTCATTGGGGCCTGTGCACTCCATATAGTGTTGTTTTGCCAGTCCAATCAGAAATTCACCCATTGCCGCCGAATACTTGATCTTTTTGAAGTTTACTGTATAGGTGGACTCTTTAGGAGCCGTCGAATGCTCGTACTTTGGTTTAGCAAGATCCATAGTGATTTCCTGAGGACAATGATCACTGTCTGTTTGGTTCCCTATCCGATAAGATGTTATAAATTGGAAGAGTGGAAGTGACATGAAGGTATAGTCTAACGTGCTATTCGCTATTCTTGAGTGAAAAGTTGAGGCTGGCGGGTTATCTCCTGCAAACCTGCCGTTTAATGCCCTGATGTTAAAGTTTTCTAGTGCCTCAAGTACCTTCTTTCCCAGTTTTGATTGGTTGGCTCTTTGTGGCTTGCCTTGTTGTGGTAGGGCCCAGAATGTATTTTGTGCCATGGTACCCTCCTCTTGTGTTGTTCCCATAAGATTGAGGTTAAAATCCCCAGTGAGTACTAAATTCGCTGTTTTTCCCCCGTGATGCACTCTTCTATGTATGCATATAGCTCATCCGCTGCTTTTTTCTTTCCTTTGGGGTGAATATAAGCATTGACCAGGGTGCAGGTGTTAATTGTTTTGCCTTGTCCTGTAGTCAGAGTCAGGTTAACTGCAAGTGCAGCTGTTGCCGAGGGCCCGATTTCTTTAGCCATCGCAAAACTAGTTGTAGCTACATATGTTACCAATCCTCCTCTTAAGTGACCATACTTGGCTAAACTCTTTGCGCCGGAGAAAAAACGTAGGTACCCCTGAAGGTGCGGAGGCTCAGCAAGCCAGGTTTCTTGTAGCGCGATTAAATCAAAAGATCGAATATAAGCTATGAAGTCCGAATCAAGCATTTTGGATGCTTGGCCATTTATATTCCAGGAACATAAGCGCAATTCATCCTGTAGGTGCTCCGTTGTTGTCTGCTGCGCTTGTCAATTGCTATTTGTTATGGTTCTCACGAACCGTCTTTGTTCCTGCCACCCATTAGGGGCATGTCTTCCATGTCGTTCCCCAAGAGTGAGTTCAAAGCACCCATTTCTACCAATACCGCTTGGCCCAACAGCACCCCTAAGAACCGAGATTTTACTGCCTTCTGCGTGCTCCCTCAGGTTCAGGCTTTTCTCAGGGCACAGTACATCCGGGTATCGAGGCTTTGAAAAGGGCTTCAACATGATGCCCCAGTTTTTAAAAGTCCCAGATTCCATAAGGATCTTTTGTGCCAGGTCTACCGAAGTCCAGATCGTCTTCGTTGCTTCTTTTCCTGTGCCTTCCGCAGCTATAAATTCAATAGACTTCAGGTCAGAGCTTGCCACAGATGTCAGTGAAGGGATGTGGGCCATTAATCGCAAGATGTTGCCTCTTTTAAGGGTATCGTGTCTCCCTTTGGAGGTAAAGTCAGGGGTGAACCATATGGCATCAAAGGCTTCCCCTTGGTTGATAGCATCTCCAAATACATTGTCTGTGTTTAGTGTTGCTATCAGCTTCATGTTACCTATTGTATTTGCTGGTGCCCGAAAGCCCTTTCGGTGGTGCTCCTCTGCTGAAGTTTGATCCCTTGCACATTCAGTTGGATCAGAGGTTTCACAGCATGGAAGCTGCTTGTTTAAAGTCAGGGCTACGTGTGCAATTTTTGACATTGGCTGGTCCGCTTGTAGATAAGTTGGCACAGTTTCTTTGGTGATGGCTGATATTTGGTTTTCAGTGAGTCCTAGATCTTGTCTTCCTGTTTTTTCTCCCCTTGGGCTTGTTAAAGCTTTCGGGCTTCCCATGGGTTTTATGCGAGGCTTCATGTTGTGCGTTGGCCGGCTCCATGACCCAGGGTCGGCCAGTGAAGTGATGGACCCAGAATGTTGGGGCATCGCAGCTTGATTGCTTAATGGATCAGCTACTGTTTTCACTGAGCTTTTATTTGCTGGTTGTGCAATATCTTCAAATGAGCCACCTCTTTTGTCGTGTTTACAGTTTGGTGATGTTTCTTCCACCAGATTGCTCGCACTTTGTTCTGCGGTCTTTGTTTGCCCAAAAAGTAGCCTAAAGCCTTCACGTTTAGAGCAGAGCTTCTGTTTTCTCCCTTTACGTTTTTTCGCTCTCCTCTGTTTGGCATTTAATTTATGGTTTGTGTCCGTGTCGTCTTCGCCACCTGCTGATACAGGCGTTGTTGGCTCCGTCCTATTCTCCCCTGTATCTTGAGTTCTCTCTACCGTCCTTGGGTGATCATGCCGTTTGACATCGATGTCCTTGCTGCGGGTGGCGTCAGCCTCTGCCTCCCTTGTTTGTGCAGTTAGCACTTTACCGGAACCATTTAGTTTTGGGCAGCCCAGTACGTCACTGCCGGTCTTCTGACTATGTTCGACAGATCTTTTGAGGTGACCGCATAAGTCTGACATTAGTGTTGGCAGGGTGGCCAGTTTATCAATGATTGGGCCACATTCACACTCAATGCCGTTTCTCCTTTTGGTGTCCTCAAGTTGGTTTAGTTTACTCTGAAGAAGCGAGTTTAACGTGCCCAGCTTCCCATCTATTGCGACTACAAATACTGTCAGCGTATCTAACAGCGTTAGTTGGGCGTCCATTTTCTCCGATTGGTAGTGTGCTGCATCCACCAGGAGTTGTACTGTATTGAGAAGACTGGGCCATGCGCTTTCTTGCCTGGCCTGAGCTGGAGTTGCCTGAGCCGGAATTGTATCCTGGTTTCCATTGCACTCTTTGAGTCCCGCTTCTTGGGGCACGGGTGGCTTTTTTAAGGGTTGCGCTGTTCCAGGCCCCCCATTCCTGCTATATTTGTCTCCAGGTGTGCCGTTCCACATTTTGATGTCTCGCTGGCCATCCTACTTGCGCTCAGGTCTTTTGGGTAGGCCGCCATGAGTTCCTCCCACTCCTCTTTCCTTAGATAAGAAGAGATTTCGATCACCTCTGGTGTGCAATTCTTCTGGCTTATATCTTTGTTTCGCATCCCTTCTGATGCCTTGGATACTAGTATGGGTTCGTTATTTGTTATATCAAGGACTACTAATGAGGGTTCCGTCTCTGTTAACCGTGCTGGTGGAGTTACAGTTTCCTCTTTTCTAGTGCCCTCCTCGTTATTGCTTGTGCCCTTGTGGCCCTCATGGCCTAGTTCATTACTCATGCTGACATTCTCGATGTTACTGTTGATGTTTGAATTCTTCTTCTCCCTTGTAGATGGCAGCATATCCATGGCTTCCTTTGGCCGATGTATTTGTATTAGATTGGCGTCTATGGTCATTTTCAGTCCTACCGGGATAACTGCCATCTCAAACTTTTGCCCCGTTTTGAGATTATTGCGCTGAGGTGTAGAAGTTTTTTGGGGTGGTGTTATAGATGTTATACTTTTGTCTCCCCTGTTATTACTGCTATTACTGATGCTATTGCTGTAGCTGTCGTCCAATCGGGGCCGCTTATCTCTGGGATGATGGTTTGAGGCTGATTGAAATGGTTCAAGAGGCGATTGAAGGCCTGTTACATTGTTAATCTTTGAAAATAAAACATCCCCTGGATTGTTTAGAAAACAAAATTTTGTATAAATTTTAGGCTGAACCAGAGTTATGTTCATTTTATTTCCCCCTTCTTTTTTCGTTGTTTTTCTTGTTTGTTTGGTCGTGGCAATTTGGGCCTGTATTTGCTCCGTTAACTCACTTGAGACCGTTAGGTCAATTGTTTCTGGTAGGGGGCTCTTCTCCATAGCTATAGATGTGGACACGTCTGTCTGAGCCTCCATCTCCCCCTTAGATAGCTTAGACCTTTGTTTTCGTTTGTTTTGCCCTCCCTTGTTCGTTTGGCCCCCCCGAACCTTGCCAGATCTCATGTTGAGCTGTTGGTCCTTAATTGCAGCCGACCGACAGACAGTGGAGGTTGAAAGGTGGAAGGTGGAAGCTGGATGGCTGGGGAAAAACTGGGGAAGCTTAGGATGCGCACTGCCGTGATTTGATTTCACTGTCCCAGTGGCATAACACTAGTCCTTTAGCACCCCCCCTGCACCCCCGCACCAGCACGCAGCACGCCAAGCCCACCACTCACCGGTTTTAGTTCTGATATGTGTCCAGTTCCCGGGGTGGTCTAGTTCTGCTGGCACAATCAGCGGCTTCACTGGCTCGTCCGTGCAAGTTTAGAGCTACAGCAGGAAGGTTTGTTATCCGATTGTCCGATGTCCTTACCCCCTTTGCTTAGCCGGTTGTCCCCCCCCCCCCACGTAGTCTGCGCTGTACGGTGGCTGTGGCTGTCGCTGATAGCTTTCTTTGATAAGATTGTTTGTTAGCTGAGTCGCCACCCACACCGCGTTCTCAGCTCAGCCCAGCCGCGATCTCGATGGTAGATGGAATCACCACGCTGCTCTGTGCCCCGCGCTGAACTGTCGCTGGAAAATTCAATTGCGGGTTTTTTCGTCTTCCACGTCCGTAGCGTTTTACTCCGTTTGTCCCGTTTACTCCGTTTATTAACCAGTTGCCGGTTTTGCCGGTTTGCCGGTTTACCACTGCTGACTCCCGTCGGTGGCTGTGAACTGCAAGTCACAGCTCTGCTCTGTTCTCGGAGCGGGCAGCCAGCAGCAGTCAGGCAGCGTGCAGGAGCAGGAACGTGAGTCAGCCGCACAGTAATGATCGGTGGCCGCTCCTTACCCCCGCTCTTAGTTCTCCTCTGCTCACTCTCTGCGCCTGCCCGAGGCCACCCTGTGGCCATCAGGAGGGCGGGCCCTTAGTCACGGAGGGCTGCCCCCGTACCCCCAGCGGGTATGGTGGCCACCCCTCCTCAGGGCAGGCTTGCCCAGTGGAGGTGGGCGGTCTTGTGACGCACGTCCGGGGCACTGGCTGGGAGAGGGTATATCTCACCCACGGGCCATTGTGGCAGCCTCTTTGCCGCTCCGGACGTTGCGGCGAACACGTCGGGACACTCTTTCGTCGGGTCAAATTTACGCGGTGAGTGACCCTTTCTGAGGACTACGGGCTTTATCCCCCCTCCGCCTACTCCCTCCCTGGAGGTTTGAGAGTTATGGCTAGGCGGCCCGCTTAGCGTCGGGCCACTGTGGAGGTGGGGGTGACGGGCTTCTCCGGGCAATATTGGCCTGCCGCAGGAGACGGAGGTCCACGGTCCGGCCTTCCCTTCCCCTCCCTTGGGCATAAAACCGGCTACAGAGAACGTGGAGAAGTGGGGATTCTGGCCCCCCCCGTCTCCGCATGGCATCGCCTAGTACGAACTGTCCGGAGCGGTGTTTTCTTTAGCGGCTTGCCACAGTTGGCTAAGCTGCAGGGGACAATAGGGCGACAGCGGTACGTTCGTTATGTCCAGTGTGCGAGGGAGCGCCCTGATTGCTCTCAGCCTTGGCCCTGTACTTCTGCCGGTTCTCCGGCCCGCTGCCACCCCATCATAAATGCTAACCGAGGCGGCGCATAGGTGTTTCCAGGCCAGGTCCCGTCGGGTAGTTAGCGTAAGGGAGCCTTCGGCGGGCCGGTGTGCGTTGATGATTAAGGCCCAGTAACGGGGGTACATTAAGTTGTGTTTAAGGCCGGCTTGCGGCCATGTTACCGGGTGTACAGGGCTAACGGGCAAGTTCTACGCGGAGTACGCGAACGGGTGAGCCAAGGAGCACGGGTCATTACGGTTGATATTGTTTCATGCATATCGGCGGGGAATTAGCTCAAATGGTTGAGTGCTCGCTTAGCATGCGAGAGGTAGCGAGATCGATGCCCTCATTATCCACATGAATTATTTTCACTGTATTACGTAAATTATGATGGGAGACAGTGTTGTTTAGGCTTGATAAATCGCACCATTCATAGTGGGTTGCACGCATGCGGCGGGGCGCACGTGCACAGGTCATTAAGTATGTATAGGGGGGGGCATGGGTTGCAGGCTTGAGGCTCTGGTCGCATGTGGCGGCATTACTCATACCCCCTACACAACCCGCCTGTTTTCGTCGTGCAGAAGGTGTTTCAGCGCACACGGGGGCAAGGACTGCGAGTTAAACTATGCGCTATTGTACATCCGTGATGTCGGCAAGCGGTACAAAGGCGGTCGTTGTGTGGGCGCTACACTCGACGGGGTGCCGGCGTCACACTAGCATCGGTGCTAGTGTTATGTCAGGAATAATTGTGCATACTATCATGCCAGGTTTTATATGTCATTCAATGTCGCTATTTGCCTTGGTGCTAATTCTTATTTGGGATGAGCGCGAGCACAAAGTTGTGCTAAGCAGCATGAGGGCAGTCGTTTAGGAGGTCACATGTGAGGCGTGTAAAAATTATATGTTCAATGTAAAGGTGTTGGAGTATCCTGCAGCCGGGCCTACGCCCAAAACCCGGATCACCCCCACGAGCATCATTGTCCGCCAGCAGCTCGCACGCCTCTCCCTTCCGCGCCCTACAGTGGTCGCCCCTTCCTCACATCAACACCACCAAGTTCGAGGTACGTATACGCCCTGAGTGTTGCTGGGTGCGCATCAGGGGTTCTGGCAAGAGTGCTGTCTGGTCATTGGGGACTGTCTCGGAGGCTGCAACCCCTGGTGGGTTTTGCTCGTGTTGCCACCGGCACCGTGGAGCACAGGCGCAGCAGGCCTTATGGGGCTAGGGAGACAGTCTATCCATGCCCCGTTTATGTCACTCCACTGCGCCCCTTCTGGGCAGTGGGGCGTATCGGCGTATCATTAGTACGGTAGCCAGTGGACCCCCACAGGGCCTAGCAAGTCTCACACTTTTTTGTTTCCCCTTACAGAAACTCTCACTCATCACCGGTGTAGGATTGGAAGGCCCATTCGTGCCCGAAAGCACCCCCGCCCCCCTATTACGCATACAGGCGATAGGAGATTGGTGAGGTAAGCGTACGGGGTCATGGTCTTGGTTGGGGGCTGGGGTTTGGTGGGCAGGTCGAGCCTAGTAGTTCAAACCGCCATTGCGGGCATGCGCTGACGTTGCATCACTTATGTACAACGTGCCGGTCATTCTGGGTCATGTGTTCGTTCCTATTGGTCACACGCTCGAATACCGGTGGGTACACTCAGCCTTCATCCATCGGAGGTCGATAAAATGAGTACCAAGAGCTGGGTAACAATCAACATCTGTTATCAGTGCCTCGAGATCTCTGGGTGAAGAGTGCTTTCCAATTACGCGTGTTATTAGGTAGCGCCTACCAAGCATGGTAGTGCAGAGGCTTGATTGTCATTAATTTTGGCACGTGTGTTGGCCATCCGTTTTTCGGCTTTAATTATCGTCCATGCTATTGCGTTGAGCGGTTCCTCACGGAGGTTTTCAGAGCGCTACATAACAGGTTGGAATGGCACGCGTGGCGGGGAATTAAAGAAAGTGTACAAGTTACAAAGCATACGCTAAATGACACGAGGCAGAAGTGACTCTTGTAGCAACGAGAGACAAGAGGTAACTAAGACTTGGCAGGGCTGCATGTATCATTGCGAGACTGTATGCGGCATCCTCGGTTCGCACGCTTAGGAACACAACACTTCATTGTAAGCTGCTTATACTTTCCCAGTCTTCCTTTCTATCGCAAGTGTTCATGTTCAGTGACTGAATAATAATTGTTTTATTTTATGAGTTGGGCCAGGCCTCTAGGATGTTGGCGAGGTGTGTTCCTTCTTTCATTTGGCATCTAGATGTGTCCGTTCGGGCCCGGTGAGAGTCCCTTCTGGTCTGGCTCTCAGATTCTCGCTCTGAGAGGAGGAGCTGCTGCAATCAGTTTCGCCCCACCAGCCCAGGTCTTAATCCGGGTAGATACAGAGACGTTTTAAGGCTTGGGCTTCGTGGGCACTGGCCCAGGGTGTCAGAGGGTATATGGAGACGTGTACAGGTTACAAAGGCGGACACGCTCCGTGTAGTGGTATCATACGGGCTAGGGGGCTCGACCTGGAGTCCCGGTCAAGTCCACGTAGAGGTCGCGATACATGGATGCGGCAACCCCTGTTTGAAGTGGGGGACTCGCCATTAGGGAAGCGGGGAACCTACGTCTCTGCTTTCCTTTGAGATCGCCAGGTGTTCATGAGTAGGAATACTGATTCTCATGCCTTGCCCCATTTCGTGGAGGTTGAGTTCTCGCGGGTCGTGCAGTGTTTTCTTGCCCCTAGGCCGCGTCTCAGGGACGGATTCCTGGCCTACCACTGCTTGCGCGGAGTGCAGGCTTGATAACTTAGGGGCGGCTTGAGTAGGGTTTCCTTGTTCTGGATTGCATTCACACGCTGTGAGGTTAGTCAATTCATTTAATTTGGGCTGAGTTAGCGCGGTTTAAGCGGTTTCCTGTCGTATGATCGCGTCACATGCATGCTATCGGTCACACCGTTTAGTTCGTGCGGCTTCGCGCTACCTAATTATGCTTGCTTTGCAGGATCACGTGACGAGGTGATTGCGGTCATGTCAGTTCTTGTGCTGAGTTTGCGCCGCTTTACCAGTTATTATCGCGGGATCGAGTGCACATGCTGGGAATGTCACCCCCCCTACCTTACATGTGCCTTTGTTTGTTATTGAATTCTGCGCATAAGCGCCTCCTCTCTGGGACGAGCTCGCATTACCGTCGCGGGCACTAGAACCAGGTTTGGTGCCAAAGTGTTGCGTCCCATTAGGTGATCCTGGCCAAAGCGCGTCCCAGGCAGGGTTTCGGTCAAGTCAGTTAGTTGTGCTTGTTTGCACTGCCCGTGCCGGGCCATTTCCTTGTCCTTGTAGGTGCCTGAATAGGGTAGAAATTAGGCGCATACAAGCGCTCCTCCCTCCAGGGCCGTGCTTGCGCGCTGTCGTGCACGCGAGACCTGGTTTCGGGACTATGGGACGTGCCCAATGGGTTGATTCTGCACAGTGCGCTTTCGCGCAGGTGCCGGTATGTGCAATGTTATTCTGCGCACTTGCCCCTTAGAACAGAGCTCTCTGCTGTTGATGGTTCTGGTCAGCATACCTCAGGGTGGGGACGTTTCGTGCCCGGGTAATTAGTGGCCCGTTACTTTGCAGCACTTATCCTGGGCCACGCATCCATGTGCTACTGGGCACGCTCGCGCTGAGAGGCTACAGACATATTGCATTCCCCTGGGTGAAGACGCGCTCAGTGACAGCCTCCCCTGTACCAGAGTGACTGGTATTTACATGTCATGTTCTACTCGACAAATACAGGCAAGGTTTGGTGTACATACATGTCGCAGGGATGCCGGTTAGGATATCATCCGCATACCTATCACACAACCTTCACTTCCGAGTCAGATCCCTCCCCTTTTTGGCTCTTAGTAAGGGGATTTATTTCCTGTTCTCCTACTTGATGATTCGTAGTAGGATGTATGTAGAGGACGAGAATTGTCCCACAACTACGCCCCAGGCATGCCGTCTTGCGCCCCCATGGTAGGAGAGAAGCCTCATCGCACGTTACTCAAGTTCAGGGGGATTAAGGGCATCTTGTGAGTCAGCTCACAGCTAGTCGATGGTCTCCCTCCTGGGCCTTTGTCGTTGCCAGTGCTGATGCCATAGATATGTGCGGACTTGACCCGGAGGTTGCTCCTGCCATTCCGCAGAAGTAGAACGTGCTGTTGGAGGTTGATACTGCATTCATTGTCGGATTCTTTAACCTGTGTATCCTTTAGTTCCCTCGTGCACCTCCCAAGGTGAGAACTTGACCCGAGGTTTCATAGCGCCAATATGGGGAAGCTCCTTGTCCCAGCTTTTTCCCATACGCGCGAGGGGTTAGGCAACTTTGATAGATAAGCTATTCTTGAAGTAACATGGTCGATGCGGCCTTGGTTTCTGGGGGACAGGTGTTACCAGCTGTTTACTTTGGCATTCCTGTATGAGAAAGGGAAGTGCACCACGCAAGTTACTAAATTAAGCTTCGCGCACTGTATTAGCCATCTATGGCTTATAGTAGTAGCTCTAGCGTACACTAAGCACAGTGGTCAGTTGAAGTTTGAGTACTGCACCTCTGCAGAAGTAGTACGTTTCGGGGCGCAGTCTGTTGCTGCCTTGCGTAAAGATGTGTGTTGGGCTCAGTGGCATGCGCTGGTTCTCCTTGGTATAGATTAGTGTTCGATAGCAGCAGGGGGTGCCCTCCCCTTCTCTTGGGCCATTTCCAAGGGTCTGACCTCACGCACTTGGGATAGTCTACACTTGCTGTAGAGGGATTCTCCCCGGGGGTATATGCTGAGTTGTCCAGAGGAGGACCTCCTTGGTTCAGCTTGTTACCCCTTTTGGCGGGGGTCGTAAGTCAACGTTTATAAGACAAGCTATTAGTGCTGGTAGCAGGCTCTAAGCTGTCTCCGGCTTCCAGGGGGCATGGGTTTTTCAGCTGTTTACCTTTGTAACCCTGCATTTAAAAAGAAGTCCACCACTCAAGTTATACTTTTGCACCAAGCACTTAAAATAGCCCCTGTACTGCTTGAGGATAGCTGCTCAAGCGTACATAAAGCACAGTTTACAGTTGTATTTTGTGAACGGGATTTCAGCAGAAGTTGTACATTACTGGGTGTAGTCTGCTGTTGCTTTGTGCGAACGTGTGTGGTGGGTTCAGTGTCATGCACTAGTTCTACTATAGTTTTGTTAGGGAACGTTATCAGCAGGGGAGGCCCCTCATCCCTTGGGCACTTTTCAGGGGTATGACCTCTAGAACCTGGGATAGTCTACATTTTTGCTGTAGAGGGATTTGTTCCCGGGGGTATTTGCTGACTAGTTCTGTGGGGCTTTTGGGGTCAGCGGGCGTGTCATGTTGCAGGTCGGGATCTTAAGGGGGCACTTGGTTTTCTGTCCCAGCAATCCCTTTGTGGTGGTTGTAAGTCATTTTTACAGACAAGCTACCTACAGGTAGCATGGCCTAAGCTGCTCCCAGACTAAACCCGAGAGGGCAGATGATGCCTGCGGGTAATACCTGTCATTCCTGTATTGGCATATGCTAAGACATCGCCCAAGTTATATAGTATACTAGGTATTTATCCCTTCTATGCCCCTGTGCTCTTTGAGTATAGCTCACAAGCGTTTTGGTAAGCACACTTTCTCCATGTTATGCGGAGAACGGCGTTACAGCAGGAGTTGTAACTTTGCTGGGTATGCCTGCTGACGCTTGTTGTGAAGGGTGTGGTTGAGTTTGAGGGCATGTGCTGGAACGCCTATTGTTCGTTACGAAGCACCTTCAGCAGTAGGGGCCCCTCTTCATCACTTTGTCATTCACATGGAAGTATGACCTCATGTAACCGGGTATGGTTACACTATGGTTGTAAAGCAATAAATATAATCATAAAGACCCGGGGTATCTGCAGATTAGGGGCAGTCATTTACCTGGTAGTATGACTTCACGAACCAGGGATGGTTACACTAATGTTGTAAAGGATTAAGACCCGGGGGTATCTGCAGATGGTGGCAGAAGGGCCTGGGTTTCTTCAGGCATGTTTTGTCATGTCAGGCTCAGGTCACTGGTGGGGCGCTAAGTCGTGCCAGGCAATTGCAAGGTCTAGGAAGGAAAGCAACAGTGCCATGAAAGAATTTACCCAACGGAGGGGTCTGGGTTTCTTCTAACATGAAATGTTCAGGACGAAGTCAAAGGTTACTTTGAGGCGGATGGGGTTCATCTCACGCCTATGGGTAGACCTATTCCTCCTTGATTTCAAAGAGGCACTTCTGAGCAAAGGTTGCAGGTAAAAGTAGTAGCGTTGGTGGGGGGCCCGTGCGGCGGCGGGGACCATCGCACGGGCTGTGGCGGAGTTACAGGGCAATCCGGAAACAGAGAGGTGCAACACAGTACTTCAGCGGGCACATAGGGGTGCCAGAGCCTAACCTAGAACCTCATGGGAGGTCTAGGAATCCGAGTCGGCGCCCCAGTAGTCCTTCGGGCGGTTGTGGGCCTGTGCAACCGGGGGTTTGCCTAGATACGCCCTGCAAGGGGCGTGAGTAGTGTATTACCATAATGGTGCAGCAGTTGGGTGGTTCGCCACTGTGCTGATTGGCTCATCAGGCGGGCAGGTGGCGAGAATGCAGCCTGCCCTTGGATTGCCCGTAAGATAACCCAACGTGATTACATAATGTTGTATGTAACAATAAACCTGCAGCAATTTTTCCCAATCTTAACACTTGTGTCTGTGTGTTATTTGCGGGATGTTGGTTATGTGGGGGCGGGGGGTTCCTGTGGCCCTGAAGTGACTATGCTCACGCTAGTAGGAAGAGGAGGGGAGCGCACCAGGGTCCCTCTCGGCGCGGTCTCTGGCGTTCTCTGACCGTTAGCTCCGCTCCACCTCTGCTCGCCACTGACCTCTGTCGACCGCCAGTCTGTTTCAGTGCAAAAACCTGTACAGCAAGTAGTGGTAATCAAAGTACAACAGAGCGGTCACTAGCGAATGTAAACATGTGTAAATGTATTGCATGTTGCGTGTGTGGGTGAGTCCTTGATGTCAGTGTGTGTGCTTGCATGCGCGAATCTTGTCTGAAGTGTCCAGCTCATGTGTAGTTGCCAGCCTGACAAGCGCACTTACTAGCGTTCCCATGCAGTAAGTGCTAGGACTCTCTGTCTCCTAAGTGCGGGTCTGCCTTTCCCACACTGTCACAGCACAACTGTATTTTGTTTTGAAGAAGCCATTCTCTCCCAGGTTAATGGTGCGGGTCTGAGAAACGTAGAGGTGAGTGAGGCAGCAAATTAAGAGGGAGATCCCAAGCAGAGGTGCCAAGGGCTAGGGTTGGCCTTAAGAGCCCGTGCACCAGCCGAGCCTTGAAAACAATAAGCATGTAATTCAAACCACAACAGTATGAAAAGTTTCGAAACTGAAAAAAGTGTATTTCATTATCATGTGGATGGTTTTCACCTAGAACATCAAATTATAAACTGTATTCAATGAATGTATTAAAAGTGATGGTGATATATTTTTAAACCATGAAGTTAGAAACGTTCCTACCTCCACCATGACAACGCCACTTATCAACTAAGAGGCGAGTCAGTTGTCAAGTTTACATTATATATGGCCTACATTCTTTTGATAACTGAAGTATTGTTATAGTCCATTAAATCAAGCACAAAAGGTGTTTGCACAGCACACTTACTAACCTCACGAAGGACACTGGGTGAGATAAAATATTTGCTGAGGATCACACAATTTGGTCAAATGAGGAAGCCAGGATTGAGTCCACATTTTCTGGTTTCACATTGTGCAATTCGATCCCTATATGGACATCTTTATTTCGCTCTTGTTTCACATCAAAGGTCGGTGTTTCGTCCTAAATTCTTTGAGCATCAGGTTAGAGCCTGTGGGCAGGCAGAGGTCACATAAAAACTCAGCTCATTTTGGCTTTGAGGATCCACAAGGACCTCGAGCTGAACCAGGGCCAGGCAACTAGCTCAAGCTTTTAGCAGCTCCTCCACTTATAGGAAGAGGGCATCTACCTTTACTGCAAGTGAGGCGCTTTGGGGCAAAGCTATGCCATCTAGGAGCGGCGGGAGGATGGGGGGGGGGGGTGTATGCGAGGTTGCAATTAGTCAAGAAGGGTAGTTAAGCATTTCCAAAAATGTTAAGGAAATAGCTTGTGCAAGTCATATGTGGATTACTCGTCATACCGTGAGATGCCCACTTCTATTGTGCTCTGCCACCAAAGAAAAGAAAAATATCCTGAAAATCCTAAATAGGACCCATGTTAATGACCTCGGGTTCCGGAGGAGTCGCAGAGACATTTGCCAACAGGTCTGCTTGGCTTTTTATAAGCTGGGAATGTGTGTGCTTCTTTTCATGTGTGGAGCGTGTTGTGATTACATGCAAACGGCGGCCTGAGAAGGCAGAACTTTTGAATGATACAAGTTGGCTCCAGGGAGCTGGCACCCGCAGTGGTGAAGGTCGGGAATGGTTTCACTCACTGGCGTGGGTTTCAATCTGTAATCTTAATAGCAGTGTTTAGCTGGCGTCCCTTCAAAAGTGTATATTTCCTGGAATCTATTGCCATACTTTTTCATGGGTGCGATGCTGGCACTTTTGTAAAGATGTGTTAGATTTCAACCTAATGCCAAAAGAGGAGCCTGTCACTCTTGGAGGTGCAGGCGAGAGTTGGGAAAGAGCCGTGTTAAATTCTAGAGACAAAGCCACTAAACAATTTAACGACCAGGGGGTGAAGAAACGTGTCTAAAAACATTAGTATAAGATGGTTTGACGGTTTGGGGAAGTTGATACTATAGTCCTATTATACATACGAGGGCTATTGTTCAATAGAATGAGGCCAATTAATCAATCAATCATGGCATTTGTAAAGCGCGGTACCTACCCGTGAGGGTCTCAAGGCGCTAGGGATGGGGGGGAAGGCTGCTACTTTTCGAAAAGCTAGGTCTTGAGGAGTCTTATGAAAGTCAGCATGTCTTGGGTCTGCCGTAGGCAGATGGGGAGGGTGTTCCATGTCATGGCGGCGAGGTGGGAGAATGATCTGCCGCCGGCGGTCATTCTTCGGATGCGGGGGACAGCGGCGAGAGCGCGGTTGGCAGAGCAGAGCTGGCGGTGTAGAAGTTGAGTCGGCTGTTGAGGTACGCTGGTCCGATGTTGTGTAGTGCCTTGTGTGCGTAGGTGAGGAGCTTGAAGGTTATCCTCTTGTTGACAGGGAGCCAGTGCAGGTCTCTCAGGTGGGGTGTGATGTGGGTGCAGCGAGGGATGTCGAGGATCAGGTGTGCGGAGGCATTCTGGTTGCGTTGGAGCCACTTCAGGAGTTTGGCCAAGGCTCCTGCGTGGAGGGTGTTTCCGTAGTCCAGCCTGCTGCTGACGAGGGCCTGGGTTACCGTCCTTCTCGTTTCAGTGGGGATCCACTTATAGATCCTGCGGAGCATGCGGAGGGTGTTGAAGGAGGAGGTGGAGAGGGCATTGACCTGCTTTGTCATGGAGAGGGAGGAGTCGACGATGACCCCTACGTTGTGTGCGTGGTCGGTGGGTGTTGGAGCTGTTCCCAGAGCGGTCGGCCACCAGGAGTCGTCCCAGGCCAAAGGGGTGGATCAGAGGATGAGGACCTCCGTCTTCTCCGAGTTCAGCTTCAGTCGGCTGTTCCTCATCCTTTCGGCGACGGCCTTCATTCCTTCATGGAGGTTGGTTTTGGTGGTGTGGGGGTCCTTGGTGAGGGAGAGAATCAGCTGGGTGTCATCGACATAGAAGATGATGTTGAGGTCGTGCAGTCGGGCGACGTGGGCGAGTGGTGCCATGTAGATGTTGAACAGCGTTGGGCTGAGGGATGAGCTCTGGGGTACGCCACAGATAATCTTGGTGGCTTCGGAGCGGAAGAGGGGGAGGCGGACGCTCTGTGTTCTGCCGTTGAGAAAGGAGGTGGTCCAGTCCAGAGCCTTCTCTTGGATTATGGGGTTATGGAGGCATGTACGTAGTGTGTGGTGGCAGACCGTGTCGAAGGCGGCTGACAGGTCCAGGAGCATGAGGGCCGCACTTTCTCCGTTGTCTAGCAGGGTTCTGATGTCATCGGTGGCGGCGATGAGGGCAGTTTCGGTGCTCTGGTTGCTGTGGAACCCGGACTGGGACGGGTCTAGGATGCTGTTCTCTTTGAGGAAGCTGGTCAGTTGTTTGTTGACGGCCTTCTAGATGACCTTTGCCGGGAACAGGAGTAGGGAGATGGGTCAGAAGTTCTTTAGGTCCTTGGGTTTCTTGAGTCAGGCGTTGATTTTGGCGTGCTTCCAGATCTCCGGGAAGGTTGTTGTCTTGAAAGAGATGTTAATGGCTTTCTGGAGGTGGGGTGCGATGGTGGTGCTGGCTTTGTTGTAGATGTGGTGTGGGCAAGGGTCTGACGGAGATCCGGAGTGGATGGTGTTCATGATCTTGATGGTGTCGTCATTGTCGATGTTGGTCCAGGAGAGCAGGTGCTTGGTGCGGATGGTGGTCGTGGGGGCGGAGGTCTCATTGGTTGCCGAGGGGGGTCAAGGCATTGAAGCTGTCGTGGATGTCTGCGATCTTGCAGTGGAAGAAGGTGGCTAGCGAGTTGCACAGGTCTTGCAATGGTGGGATGTCATTGGTGTTGGAGCTGGGGTTAGAGAGTTCCTTCACAATGTTGAAGAGCTCTTTGCTGTTGTGTGCGTTCTTTTCTAGGCGGTCTTTGAAGGAGGCTCTTTTGGCAGATCTAATGAGGTGCTGGTGTCTGCGGAAGGCGTTCATGTGGGCTGCGTAACTTTCGGGAGTTTGTTCACTGATCCAGTTCTTTTCTAGCTTTCGGCATGTTTGCTTGGAGACCTGGAGGTCCTCAGTGAACCAGCTGGCTTTCTTGCTGCTGTGACTGTTTGAGGGTTTCTTGAGTGGTACGAGAGTGTTGGCGCAGTCGTCGATCCACCGTGTGAGGTAACGGGTGGCGGCGGCGGGGTCGGTGGGGTCTGCAGGTGGGTTCCGGGCGAGGGTGGTGGATAGCTGGTCTTTGGTGACTTTTCTCCAGCAGCGGCGGGGCATCTGTTGGGTGCGGTGGTGCACGGTGGGTTACCGGAAGCTGAAGTGGAGTTCGGTGGGTTGGTTGAAGGAGACCTGGGAGCTTGCGGAGAAGATGGGGTCCAGTGTGTGGCAGGCGTAGTGGGTGGGTGTTGTGACGAGTTGTCGGAGTCCGAGGTTGGTGAGGTTGTCGATCAGGGTGGAGGAGATGGTGTCGCTGTTGTTGTCGAAGTGAAAGTTCAGGTCCCCAAGGAGGATGTAGTCCATGGAAGCAAGGGCGTGTGCGCTGACAAAGTCGGTGATGGAGTCGTTAAACTGTGGTCGGGATTCGGGTGGTCTGTAGATGAGCATTCCTCTGAGGGTGGTGTTGGGGTCGGTGTGGATCTGGAAGTGCAGGTGTTCGGCGGTGCTGAGGGTGTCGTCAGTGTTTGTCGAGACTTTGAGAGTGTTCCTGTGGACGATGGCGATTCCTCCTCCTACTCCGTTGGTGCGAAGCCTGCGGGTGATCGTGTAGCCTTCTGGGATGGCTATGGCGATGTCGGGTGGCGAGGAGGGGAACAGCCAGGTCTCTGTCAGGAAGGAGACGTCTGGGGTGTTGGAGTCGAGTAGGTCCCATAGTTCAACAGCGTGTTTGCGGGTGGAGCGGGTGTTGAGAAGGATGCATCTGAGGTAGTTGGGTTCTTTGGTTGGTGGTTTGGCCTGATGCTGGTGAAGCTGAAGTTCCGGCAGGACAAGGGTCCTTGGGTGCGCCTCGGGGCGGCCAGGCAGCAGGTGCGTGATCATCCGTCATTGAGAGTGTGGAGGGTGTTGGAGTCGTAGTGGAGACGGGTGTAGCGGTGTTCACGGGGGCCAGGAGTTCTATCGCTGGGCGCAGTCCAGGCGCAGATGGGCTTGCCTTAGCCACGACCGTTGCGCGCGTCCGCAATGCAGCCGTGCAGCGGCAGCCATTTCAGGGGAAGTGGGAGGGAGGAGCAGCTGGGAGGCGGGAGCGGGGAGGCAAATGGGCGGCGTGGGGGGGGCCGCAGGGGACGCTGCCGCAGGAAAGGGGGAGGTGGAAAAAGGCGGTGGGAAACAGAGGGGTACAGTGGAGACAAGCGCTAAAAAAACAATGGGCAACAACACAGAACAAAACCGGGCACAGTACAACTACAATTGAGCAGCACAGCACAAATACAATTATCCAGGGAAAAACGAGTGGAGCCTACGGCTGGGCTTGAACCCAGACACAGAGGCAACAGCTGGGCAGGGGACATGAGCACAGTCAGGTGGGGCTGCACGGCGTGGGGAGCGACCTGCCTGGAGGCAGGGTCAAGGGTCGCTCTTACTGATGTGCAGCGGCCGGCATATAATGGGAGGTGGGAGGGAGGAGCAGCTGGGAGGTGAATGGGCGGCAAGGGGGGCGGGCCACAGGGTACGCAGCAGTGGGAAAGCGGGAGGTGGAAAAAGGCGGTGGGAAACAGATGGGTACAGTGGGGACAAGTGCTAAAAAACCAATGGGCAACAAAACAAAACCAAGCAAGGTACAATTACAATTGAGCAGAACCGCGCAAATACAATTATAGAGGAAAAAACTAGCGGAGCCTACAGCGGGGCTTGAACCCAGACACAGTGGCAACAGCTGAGCAGGGAACACAAACGCAGTCAGGTGGAGCTGCGCGGCGTGGGGAGCGACCTGCCTGGAGGCCATGGTCTTTAATTTTCAGGGTTTCTATCTTAAAGTGCCCACATTATCGATTCCTAAGTAGTAGTTGCAAATTGTGCAATTGCTTTTGGTGAATAGAATCTGAACTTGCAAACTGGCTCTGTGCTAAGAGGTCAGTGTGCAAAAAATACCAACTTGAAGGAGATCACAGAACGACCTGCACAATTAATATTCATTAGGTAGGGTGTAATTTGCAACCCTCTGTGATTGGCTCCAATTACAGTGAGGTTGGATGGCCTGATTGCAATCAAAAATTGATTAATCTTTTATTTTTAAAGCAGCCTGTGTTCCTGAAAAATGCTGCTTCTAATAAAAGTTTATCATTTTGGAAAACCCCAGGTACAGCAGGCAGTAACCCTCTGGCCACTGCCTGCTCACCGTGAAGCTGCCACTCAGATTCCTGAAGGGAATTCCTTTGAGAATCACTTACCACCTCCTTTGACTCCTTCGAAGAAATATACCATACCAAATCACAATTTGGAAGGAATGCTTCTTTCACACCCCTTCCTAAATGTGATTCCGTATGGGTCGGGGAACCCATTTTACAAGTTGGACCAAGTTTTCCAACTCGCAAATTTGGTTTTGTACATTACAAATTTGTGTGATTTTGTGAATCACAGAGTTTGTGACTGCAAAAATCAATTTGTACATCTAGCCGTAGGTTCTCTGTTATGATCTCAAATATGTAAAAAAGCATCATTTAAATAGATTTTTTTGAGATGAGGAATAGTAAACTGGAGTTGCCTGCCCTTTGCTCTCACCTACCATTCGACATCCTTTGCTTTTCTTTCATGCTTTTATACCATCAAATTGTTTAAATATTTATTTCCACTGGGCTTGCTTTTACTTTGTTTTTTGCTTCTGATATACCCCTGATATTTCTGCTATTTAGTGTTTTATCTCATAAATAGGCAACCACTTTCAGGAAGCCCTTCATACCTTTAATATGAGCTGAAGCTCTTTAAGGGGATGGCAGCACTTGTGCCCCAGACGTTCTCTACCATGACTGCTGAGTATAAACATTTTAGAGGGCTATTGGGCTTGGGGCAATATATTCCCACAGAAATTTTACATGAAGTGCTAGGCATGCGCTATATGGTAGATTACTTTCGGCTGCGACCTCTCTTCCTTTGGTGTAGTGTTTGGTTAAAGGATGTTTGAAGTTTGAATAGAATAATTATACTTGATTGTATGAAACTAGATAATATATTCAAAATATCCTAGCTGCTATATATCAGAGAAATTTAAAAGAGTTTAGGAATACCAGAGTAATATCCATCCAGCATTACCAAACAAGATGCTGTCTGGTTAAAGAAGCTTTATTGTCCAAAAACGATAGCAGAAAGGGAAGCATTATCTTTAGTCAAGCCATTATTTTGTAAGTTTATTATGGTTATAACAGCACCCAGGTAGAGCAATACTTACTTCATGATATGTCCACCCATCAGCGATGTGGCATGAATAAACTGATCTCTGTTAGACAAGGCGTTGTTGGCATGGTTTCTCCTGACCTTGTGGCCACTACCTTCTGCATTTGTGACTGTGTGCTGCATTTTGTTTTTGCTGGCTTAGATCCTTTGGGCAATTTGCCACGGCTGATCAGTTTCAAAGTGCAAGCGCTCCTTTTGTAAATTGTAATTATGACTGGTTTTCCATGATTTGCATATTTGCTTTACCGGAAAGGCCCTAGTAAAGTGCACTATAGGGCCTGTAATTCAAACGCTACTAGTGGGCCTGCAGCACTAACTGTGCTAAACACACCAGTAGCCTTTCAAATGTGTCTCAGACCTGCCATCGCATTGTCTGCACGCACATTTAGAGTGGCGGGAGAAGTTTTCAGTAGCACCTAAATAAGTTGTGTCTGCTCTGGACATTGCTGTCTCCACCTCCTGTAGTGAAGCAGAGAGGGCGGTACTAGTTTCACTGATCTCATAGACTCTGGAAACAAAGACTACAAAGAGAAAATGCGGTATAAGTAGTGGACCTAATACCCCAACACTTTAAAAAACTTCTGGATTAAGAGGACTCTGCCAAGAATAAAAGCTAAAGAGCTGTCAGGAGGTGTACTGCCCCTCTGCTGTGTGTTGCTTTTTTGGGTTAGCCTGCAGTTGCTGCTTCTGTCTGTGGGCTAGTGGAAAGGACTGGAACATTTGCCTTGCTGTGGTGTCCTGCTTAAGAAGATTCTCCAAGAGCTTGTAGTAGAGTTTGCCTCCTGTTCTGAAGTCTCAGGAATACAAAGACTTGACCTGAAACTTGCTAAACATCACTTGGACTCCTCTGCTGGACTCATGATTGCTAAAGGGCACCCATTTCAGTCCTGGACCCTTGGAATTGTGTGGTTGACGCTGCAACCAGAGAAAAACAACACAGTTAGAGACACCACCAGTGATGCCGTGACCTGCACCACGGTCATGGGCACCGCTAATGAAGTGCACGATGCTCCGCCACCCCTGCACCGCAACTCAGCACCCGCTAATGGCGGTAAGTTATTGGCCTCCCCAACACCAGCACTCGCACCAAAGCCTGTCACTGCCAGCAACTGCATCTCGTCATAGTGGAGCTGATACTCGACCTGGGTGACTACCCAAACTCGACACCGCCATGCTGAACGGAACTGATGCCTCACCACTGACTCCAATTTACCTCCTCTGTCAGCCCGGACACAATGCCTCGCCTCCTTGCAGACTTAACACCTCACCTCTGCTGTGGCAGCAAGGAGCCGGCCTCGCCTTTGCCCATCGACGCCTCAACTCTGTGACGCTGTGCAGTGTCTGTTGGCCTAGTTTTCGACAGTACTGTTACTTGGGGGTCTGTGTGAATCCATGGCCAGCTATGCACCTCATGGTTGGCTGCGTATTTTGGATTTGTGCTTGCCACAATGCTGTAATAGCCTAAGTTGGAGTTATATATTTCCACAAGCTTTATTTTTGCAATAAACATTCTAAAAGTGATATCTTGACATATGTATGTTGGATTTTTGTCATTTTGGACTTTATTTTTCTAAACTGGTGAGGTGTTCATTTGTAGTGTTTTCAATGTCTTACTGTGTGGTTATGTACAAATGCTTTTCATTTTGCCTCTGAGACAAGCCTGTCTGCTCGTGCCTAGCAACCAAGGGGGGTGAGCAGGGGTTATCCAGGTGTGTAACTCCCTTATCCTCACAAGAAGGAAGGGTCCTTACTTGGACAAGGTACATACCTCTGCCAACTTGAGACACCCATTTCTAATAATCCTCCATGTTGCACTTGTAAGTTGCCTTTTAAATGGAACACGTGGCACATCGTTATGATATGTCTTATGTATGCACATCTTCGCCTTAGGTTTTTAAAACCTTTTTGTTTTATTTTAACTTATATATCTTATCTTTTATATTTCTTATCTTTTTTTATCTTTTATATTTTTTAAACAAAAAGGCTAGCCTTTTTGTTTGTTTAACTTTTAGCTTCCCATGTAATTTGTCACAATGTGTCAATGTTTCTTCTGGTGGTTTATAAAGCAGCACATTGAGGGAAATTCACAGAGACGTAAACTAAGGAAATATTTATGTTAAGCTTATCTCAGTCATTTTGTATCTTTTATCGTGTTTTTGTCATGAAGGTTTTTAATGTTCTTGTGTGATTTTATTGCAAAATCGAATAAAGTTTATGATGATTGTGAATCACAGAGTTTGCGACTGCAAAATCAGCTTGTACATCTGGCCGCGTGGTCTGCATCATGACCTCAGATATATAAAATAGATTAAATTGCATTGTTTTTTCGGAGATGAGGAATAACAAACTGGAGTTGCCTTCCCTTTGCTGTCACCTACCATTCGATATCCCTTGCTTTTCTTTCATGCTTTTGTACCTTAACAAATTGTAATATTCCTCTCCGATGGTCTGCTGTTACTTTGTTTTTGGCTTCCTATGTACACCTGATATTTCTGCTGTTTAGTGTTTTCATCTCCAAAGTAGGCAACTGCTTTCATGAAGTACTTGATACCTCTAAAGAGGAGCTGAAGCACTTCAGGTGGATGGCAGCACATATGCTCCATTCGTTTTCTACCATGATTAGAGGTCAGTGGGTTGAATATGGACTTTGATCTGCCACAAGTTAGAAACAATGCCATGCTCCCTGCAGTGACATGGGGACATACTATTTTTTGTGTCACACCAGCAAACAAAAACATAGAGCAACATCATTGATAGGTCTGGCATAAGTCAAGAACCTTTGATTTTTACTAAAATGATATATATAATATACTTTTTTAAGCGTCTTTCAGCCAGCTCTCTTCACCCATTTGTCTGTAGTTCTGTCATTCACATGCAGCTTATGCCCCCTACAATCTGCGACATGGGTCATCCTATTTCAGCCACTGGCTATCTTCACTTTGAGTGACTTCATTTTGCTCTTTCATAAGGAGCACATCAGTACACAAGGTAGTTCCCTTCAATGGTAGTGGTTTTGTTTTTACTTTATTATTGCTTCAGTGTTCCCTTTATATTTAGATCCTGATGTGATAGCAGGATGGTTTGTAGTAGCTGTTCATACTTCTTTTGATGTGAGCAAGTGTATATTCCAGCGTCATCAGTTCCCATCTCTTGATAATGGCGTTTTAAATTCCTTTTGGAGTGGCCTTTTTATGTGACTGCTACTATTTCACAACATACCTGATTGAAACTGTTCTTTATTTTGTTATTGTCTTTGTAGTATGCATGCAATGATGTGTATTTTTAAGTGCATTCCTATATGTCATGCTGATATGTATTTTAATTGTTATGTTATGTTATGTTATGTTACAGTCATTTATTGTGCGCACAGCTGCTCCAGCGAAGGAGCGTCCTGGCGCAAAACAAGTTGAAACACAACACTGCTAACGCAGAAACAGAAAAAAAGGAACGACAATGGGACAGGATTAAAACAGGAAAGTTTTAATAGCCTTACGAAACTGCAAAAGATCCTCCAACAGACGGATCTCAACCGGGAGAGAGTTCCAGATAGCCGCAGCTCTCACTCGAAAAGATCGGCCCCCGGCCCGGCAAAGCTTAAACAGGGGAACCACGGCGAGAGCCTGGCCCAGAGATCGGAGAGAGCGTGTCGGGACATACAAAGATAAGATATTAGTCAGGATCTGGGGGGCAGTGCCTTTCAGGATTTTGAAGGCCAAACATAAGACCTTGAAATGGATTCTCATCCTCACCGGCAACCAGTGCAGGGAGCGGAGAGTGTTAGAAACGGGGCAAAATCTGGGCAAGCCAACTATCGCTCTGGCTGCAGCATTTTGGACGCGCTGCAGGCGAGTGATTTCTGCCTGGTTAGCCCCCACCAGGAGAGAGCTGGCATAATCAAGCCGGGAGATTACCGTTGCCTGAATCACCAGCTGCCTGGTCGGGGCATCGAAGAATTTAAGGACAGGTCTTAAGCCCCGAAGGACACCAAAGCAGCAAGCCGCGGTTTTCTTAGTATGGCCAACAAAATTAAGGCTAGAGTCCAGCCAAACTCCCAGGTTTCTTAATTCCGAAACCGGAGTCGGAGATGGTCCCAATTCCGAAGGCCACCAACTGTCCCCCCAGAGTTCCGCTCTCTTACCGACAATCATGATTTCTGTCTTTCTTGCGTTGAGCTGGAGACAATTCGCCGTCGTCCAGCTGGCCACCGCCTTCAGTCCATTCTGAAACCTAGGGGCATCCAGCTCCGCATCCCCACTGAGAGTAACCGCCAGCTGAGTGTCGTCGGCATATGAAACCATAGTTAAGCCCCACTGCTTTACGACCTCAGCCAGCGGTCTCACGTAAAGATTGAATAACGTGGGACTCAGCGAGGATCCCTGCGGAACCCCCATGGCCAGAGGATGGAATTTGGACTGGTAAGGTGGGATGGCCACGCAGAAAGAACGATTGTCGAGAAAGGAGCGAAACCACTGCAGAGCAGGCCCCCCAATGCCAATCTCCTCCAAACGGTGCAGCAGAATGCTGTGGGAGACGGTGTCAAAGGCGGCGCTGAGATCTAATAGTACGAGCGCCGCCATCTGACCAGCATCCAACACCGCACGCAAATGCTCCACCATGGCGAGAAGCGCCGTCTCCGTGCTGTGACCAGCACGGAAGCCGTTCTGCGTGGGGTCCAGGACATTGGCCCGCGTAAGGTGGTCTGACAGCGCCAGATTTACATGGGCCTCCGCAACTTTCGCCGGCCACGGGAGTAATGAAATAGGGCGGTAGTTCTCGGGTTTCGAAGGATCCAAAGAGGGCTTCTTCAGAATTGGGGAAACCACCGCCTGCTTCCATTTGGTAGGGACCATACCCGAGGCCAGCGAAAGGTTAATTAGGGAACACACCGTAGAGCGTCCCAAAAAAGACTGATCTCTAAAAAGAGCTGGTCTTAAAGGATCCGAAGGAGAGCCGGACTTAATTTGCTGGGCCAATTTGTTAAACCCCTCAGGTAGTAACGGGGGGAAAGAGTGCAGGATGGTGTAGCCTTGAGTGCAATCTGGGGCTCCCGAGACTGGCCCAATACTAGGGAAGGCCTGGTAGATAACCTGGACCTTCTCCAGAAAAAAGGATGCCAAAGCCTCACAGTGGGAAATGGAGCCAGTTACCAGAGAAGAAGTCCTTTTCGCCAAAAGGTCTTTAACAACCTTGAAGATAGTTTTTTACGGGTTCGAACTGTTGCGGAATTCCAAGGCATAGAACGCCGCGCGAGCTCTACAGATGGCTCGATGGTAGAGCTTAACGGAGGCAACATATGGGGCTTTCTTATCGGCCTCATAAGACCTCCGCCATGCTCTTTCCGCCCGTCTACAAGTACCCTTCAAAGCACGTAAGGCACTATCATACCAGGGACTCGACTCTCTGGAGCTCAATTTACTCGAGGTGATGGGAATCAGAGAGTCCAGCGCCTTGGAGATCCACCTGCAGAACTGATCGTAGCCCGTTTCCACGTTATCCAGAGGGCCTAATGGCTCTTCCACTAGGATACGATGCAGGTCATCTAGCCTGAGTTTACTCCAGTGCCGCCTAGGGACCCGTCTGACAGATGGAATAGAAGGGGTCTCAGGCAGGGGGTACCGAATGGACACAAGGAAGTGATCCGTCCACCCTAATGGGGAGATGGACAGAACACTAGCCTCAGCTAAGTTTGTAAAAAAAGGGTCCAAAGTGTGGCCCCCTACATGGGTGGGCTGAGATACCTGTTGGGATAGCTGAAGGGCCTCTAAATCAGCTAAAATACTACTAACCGCCGGGATAGTCTGGTTGTCGAAATGAAGGTTTAGGTCACCCAAGATGGAAAAATTGGCACAGCCCATAGCTAACGCACTAACGGCGTCTGGAAAGGCTTCTCTAAACGCTACATCGCTACCCGGGGGTCGGTAGACAACCATCCCAGAAAGCGTGAACTGGGGGCTGATTAAGATCTTAAAAGAGGCACTTTCGCAACCAGCGATGTTGAGGCCATTCCAATTACAGGTAAAACAAGACCTAACTATGAGGGCAATGCCCCCACCTTGGTAGGCCGGTTCAAGGTGTAAATAGAGTAGTCAGGGGGACAGGCCAAGTTGATAATGGCCACATCAGCCTCCTGGAGCCAGGTTTCTGTGATGGAAAATATATCAGGAGACTCGTCCTTAATGAGGTCATGGATGGCTTGGTGGTGTTTCACCACGGACCTAGCATTCAGATTCAACACCCGAAGCATACGAACGGGGCAATTGCTCCGAGGGACAGATAAAATATCCCTCTGGCGAATAGGCACAGGGGAGTCGAGCATCCAACTCTTGCAGGCACAGTGGTAAGGACCGCATAGAGGATGGATTGGTGCTAGGTCACACCTCGGGACGGTCTGCCCAATGGACCAGAGGCTCTCTCTAGAGTAGGTAAGCATTGCGATGCACAAGGGAGTATACCTCAGACGGCCCACTAGCCCGCTGCGCCCCGCGTGGACGGACGCAGACGGGCAGGACTCTGGCACGACTCAGGCTAAGCGAGGGCGATCCCGCTGCGCTAGCAAAGGAGCTTTATGTAGGCGTGCCTCAGAACACTCGGAGCGCTAGTCCGCTCGTGGCGACGCCCCCCTCACACCAAACACCACTCCAAGATGGCGCACGATGTTTTCCCACCCCAAGAACCGGACCCGCCAAATAGCGGTGCAGTACTATTACAATGCAGGTAAGGGGACAAGGAGCAGCCTGTTGTTAAAAACAGGGAAAAACGAAAATAATATCAAAAGCAAATATACTGAAAGGTAGTTTTAAAATTAGGCGCGATGGAAATAGCGCAAGGCGCTAAGCAGCAGTGTAGTTTACCTTGCTAGGGACTATATAATTGAGGACTATTGTTATATTTTTAAACCATTATAGTCTGTATGTCCCTTTTGTATGGCTTTCTAAATTGATTTCAACTCTCTTGTGTGCTGTGCTTATAGAGACACTTAACTATTATATTACTAATAGAAGGTATACCATTTATTAAAATGTTATGTCTGTTAGACCTCTCAGCCTTAGTATAGTCCTTCCCCAAACATTTTGTCTTTGCTGAATTTGGTTTTGTTGTCCTTAGGACTCTGTGCATTTTACCCCTGCTAACCAGTGCTAAGGTGCTTCTGCTCACTTCCTAACCCAATTGGCATATTTAATTTACTAGTAAAGTGGTATGCCTTAAATCCAGGACCTGTAAATTAAGTGCTACTAGTTGGTTTGCAACACTGACTGTGTCACCCACTTAAGTAGCCCCTTAAAACATGTCCCTGGCCTGCCATTGACTTCCATAAAATAGACTAAGTCAAAATGTAGAAATCTTCACAGTACTTCATCCCATGGCTCCTTGACGTTGACACCACCTACTTAAACAGTGCCTGCAACCTTGCCCCAGCTGAACTTTACCTTCTCAGACAACTTTTTGCTGAAATTTCCTCTAAGTCCAAAAGTAAACGTCAACGGGGCCAAACCGCTTTCTGTATCTGACTCGCGTGCCATCGTGGTTGACCATATTTTTCTACTTTGACCCAGTCCTGCGCGACTAGATGTCCTCCGTTGGCTCATTGATCTTTTAGGTCCAAGTTTTTACCTTAAACTTTAAAACTTCAGTACTCTGGTTCTTCTATTTAGATGTTTGTCATTGTGGTGTCAAATAACTTATTAAAATTTAAATTGGTGTGGGGATTTTTCTTATGCTGTGTTTTCACTTTATTGCTGTTTGTGTGCTGCAGAAATACTTTACATAATGCCTCAATGTTAAGCCTACCTGCTTTGTAACATGGTAATTGTGGGTTAAGCACAAGTTAGTATAGTGACTTTTGACGTTCACACTGACAAGGATTGTGGCTATTGTTTGAGCAGGGTTAACACCTCACTCAACCAACAATACAATTTCTCACAGTGTCCTATCTGTCTATCTACCTTTACAACCATTTCTATCAGTTTGTCTGTCCATCTATCTACCTGTCTATCTACCAGTCTATCTCTTTGTCCATCTAGCTACCTTTTATCTATCTGTCTATCTACCAGTCTGCCTGTCTATCAACCTTTCTATCCATCAATCTGTCCCTCTGTCTACCTGTCAGTCTACCTTTCTGTATATCTGCTCAGCTGTCTGTCCATCTATCTTTCTTTGCCTATCTTCTTTGCAACTCTGTCTCTTTGCAATCCTAACTATTGTTTTATGTCTCTAGCAATCTATTTGTAACTCTCTTTACAAATCAATCTATATATGTTTGGAAATTCATCTATCTAACTATCTATCTCTCTCTCTTTGCAAGGATTTTAATTTTTTTATCTTTTCAACTCTTTCTATTTGTATTAAAGATTTACAAAAACACTACAAAATAGAGATTTGCAAAGGCAAGAGCTTGGCAGTCAATTCCAGACACGCTGGCATTTATTAGGTCTGGATTTTAACCAAGACCTTTTGTTTTCACTAAAATGTTGATTTTCATCTGGACATCATACAATAGTCTGTTGTTGTGTGATGTGTAAAGGGGCTAAGGGTTCCTAGTAAACCATGTATCAAGGGACTCTGGGTCCCTAGTAGAGTGCACTGTGTGTGCCAGGGCCTGTAAATCAAATGCTACTAGTGGGCCTGCAGCACTGATTGTGTCACCCATATAGTAGCCTTTCAAATGTGTCTCACACCTGTCATTGCATGTTGTCCAAGGATTCAAATTCTCAAATAAATCCTTTAGGCTCATGCTAATGCATTTTTATAATGCAATGTCAAACCCGCAGGGCATAAGCAGTTTCCACAAACTAAATATGGGTTTGGAACACCCTTGAGGTAAAGGGCTGGCTCAATCACAATTGATATTGGTGGGTGATTTTTACTGTCATTTGTGCCCACATTTGAGGGTGGTACAGGGTGATTGCTCATCATGTTCATTAATGAAGGGGCTTCACCTGGAGCATGCGCAGGCGGGACGGGAACTGACTGGCCTTTTATGCTCCTATGGGTTAACCCATACAATGGATAGGATCACTTATAGTAGGGGTAGTTTGATCCCTCCCACATTCAAAGGGAGAGGATGCCACTCTTACATTGATTTTATTTTTGTCTCCCCTTTATTGAAGAGATGTGTATCCAAATGTAATATACATCACAGTGTGTTTAGCGGCCATAACCCTCTGTCATTAGAGCTGTGTGCCCAGTCCAATTGACAGTTTTAAGTAGACAGGAAGGAGGTGTGCCAGTTCTCGCAACAGATCAAGGAAGAAGGCTGAGATGGGCACAGGTGGACGTTGTAGCTTTTAATACTTCTTTATTTCATAGTGTGTACCAGGAAATACTGAAATGCTTAGATTCAGAAGTGGAGGGGGCCGACCTAATAGAGGCTTTTATGAATGTCGCAAATCTGGTAGATAATTTGTTGAAGCCCACTTCACAAGCCCTAAGAGTGGGGGGGGGGCTCCCAGGTGATTTGATAGACAATGTTCACAGGCACTAAGAGAGCTAAAAGCAGCACTCACGCAGACTCCAAGGGATAGGGAGTGGGCGGCTGGTTGTCGTGCAAGATATAAACTAGCCGTCAAGGGGCAAAAGGGCCAATTACAACGTTCAGCCTGGGAGGAGCTCACGGTGGCGGAAGAGCTGAAGGACTCCGCCCGATTCCGGGTACTAATTAACAATCTTTGTTTCTCTGACCCAAACAAGCCGGGGTTAGGCAATAACATCCTTCCAGAACAATGGCAGCAGCATTTCCAGGGTTTGTATAACTAACGCAGCCGTGACCTCATCTAACCTCACTCTGCTTGGGGATTTTAATATCCATTCAGATGACCCCCAGGATACGGCAGCTAATAACTTGCGGGCCAACATGCAAGCGTTAGACCTCTGCCAGAGAGGCTATCAGGCGACCCATAAGAAGGGACATCTCCTCGATCACATATACAGTAATGTCAACCTTAATGTAGAGTCCCCGGTTCCTCTGCCTTGGACCGATCATTTTTTGATACCGTTCACCTGGCTTTCTAACTCTTGTCCCCCTCCTGAAGCCTCTACAAAGTACATGGGCAGGAAATGGTCCTCACTTCCCCTCACCGATTGGACAACGGCCCTTACTCAAGAACCCCCGAGAAAGGCCTTGAACCCTGCCTCTGCTTCTAGCAACTTTGATCACTGGATCTCCAGCACTTTAGACCAAGTTCTTCCCAAACGCCCCTGTAATCTCATCAGAAGACCTAAAGTTGCACCCTGGTACACTCCTGCTCTGAGGTTATTAAAGCTTGACTGCCGCAAACTAGAGAGAGCGTGGAGTAAGGACCATTCTCAGTCTAGGAAAGATGATTACAGGTCCGCAATGAGGCTCTATAAATCAGAGATTAAAATGGCGCAAACCTCCTTCTATGAAGGTAAAATTAGTGCTGCAGCAAACGCGCCTAGAGAAATCTTTAGGATAGCTAAGTCCCTCATTTCAGCTCCGGCTGAGCGTCCTTCTGTTGAAGGGGCACAAGACCGCTGTAATGAGCTAGCTGCCTTTTTTTCCAAGAAAATCTCGACCATATATTCTTCTTTTAGTAATCCTACGGTCAACACCCCCTCCGTCCCTCCTAGGCCAGCTGACTCCTCGGCTCCCTGCAAACTGGACACAATTCCGCTTCTTGATGCCGCCAGCCTGGATAGATTAATCTCCAAAGTTTCTTCTGGCTCTCCCAATGACCCGGCACCCCCCCCGGATCCTTGTCAAGGCACTGGACGTTATTCGTCTTGTGATCCTGGAAGCTTTAAACACCTCCATTGTGTCCAGGTCGGTCCCACTCGCTTGGAAGTGTGCCATGGTGAGGGCGCTTCTCAAGAAACCCTCCCTGGACCAGAACAACCTGTCCAACTACCGCCCCATTTCGTTGCTTCCCTGGTTGAGTAAACTGCTGGAGAGGCACACCAACAATATCTTAACAGACTATCTGGAGTCCAACTGTCTGTTGCGTGCCTCCCAGACAGGTTTTCGCCCTCAACATGGCACAGAAACTGCCATGTTGGCGGTCACAGAGGAAGCAAGAACAACTTTGGATCGGAGAGGAAAGGTGGCCATTATCCTGTTAGACCTTAGTGCCGCGTTCAACACGGTGAACCATGCCACGCTAGTATACCGACTGGCGGGCATAGGCGTGTCGGGCGCGGCTCTGGACTGGCTCACCTCCTTTTTGAGTGAGCGCTTTTTCCGGGTCTTTGAGGGTGAGACAGTCTCTCCTAAACATCCTCTCAGGTGTGGGGTCCCTCAGGGCTCCTCCCTGAACCCGACCCTCTTTAACGCCTACATGGAACCTCTGGACAGGATAGTCCATCCCTTTGGTGTGCGTATAGTCACCTACGCGGATGATACGCAGCTGGTGGTCTCGTTAGACCACGCAGATGGATCATCCAACACCTTAGGCCCCTGTCTAGAGGCTGTTGCCAGTTGGATGCAAGCCTCCTGTCTCAAGCCTAACGGGGAGAAGACAGACATCATTCTCCTTGGAAATCCCTCCCCGTCTGCTCTTGCACCCGTCTGGCCACCATGTCTTGGCGCTCCTCCTGAGCCCAAGTCCCAGATAAAGAGCCTCGGGATCTGGCTTGACACTGCCCTTGATTTCTCTGTCCAGGCTACTAAGACTGCTGCCACTTGCTTCGGACTAATGAGGATGCTCTGGCGGGTGCTCCCTTTGCTCCCTTTCCAGGCGAGGAGGATCATGGTCCAGGCCCTCATTCTCTCCCGCCTGGATTACGGGAACGCTCTCTACCTGGGAGCACCGGCTTCGGTTCTTCAGAGGCTTCAGGTCACACAAAACAGTGCGGCCCGCCTATTGTTCAATCTGTCCCGGCGGCAGTCGGCGAGGAAGGCTCTGAAAGACCTCCATTGGCTCCCAATGGCTGCCATAGTGCAGTTCAAAGCTCTGTGCATCATGCACAAATCCTTCCACTGTGTAGGCCCAGCGATTCTGCACCCTCTGGTTACGCCTTATGTCCCAACACGCCCCCTTCGGTCTGGTACCCTGCAGCTGGCCACCTCCTCTAAAATTAACAAAGCCCGTTGGGGTGGCCGCTCTTTTTCCCATTCGGCAACCAGACTCTGGAACGCCCTCCCCTTTGCCATCCGGGGTAACAGCAACCTCCTCTCGTTCAGAAAGGCCCTAAAAACGCATTTGTTTGCTAAATCTCGCTGATCTGCCCCGAGCCTGCGCTAAAACCATTTTATCTTCAAGCGCTGCGAGGCCCCAGGGCAGTTATGCGCTATACAAATGCAATTTTTCATTTCATTTCATTTCATTATCTTAGCCAGGGTGACTCGCAGCCCCCAAACACACTATTAAGTATGAATCCTGTTACCTTCTCCCTGGATGAAGTAAGCGCAGGAATTGAAGGCTTGACAAGGAACAAAGCACCGGGGCCAGGCAGGATCCCACCAGACCTCTTTTGTTGTAACACGGAGGTCAGGGCTCCCCTACTAACTAGGGTACTAAATGCAGCAATAAGCTCAGCTATGCCAGCCTCTCGGTTTTCTGCAATCATTGTGCCTATTGTCAAGAAAGGTAATAGGGATAGCCCACACTGCTACCGACCCATTTCCTTGATAGATGTCTCAGCGAAGGCCTGCTTGCCCGTGGAAGGAGGATCGCTTGGAGCTTTGCTATCGGAAACATTAAAGCGCAAAAAGGAAATAGCCTAACACAGATCCTAAAAACTACGAAACGATATATGACGGTTGAAACAAGGAACGTCATTGAAGTTAAGGCAGCACGTAAAGGCTAAATTACCTAATCTATCAGGATTCAGACCAAAGGCAACTATACAGTGCCAATAAGAGAGATTTATAATGTTTGGCTTGAAAAAGATGGGACATCAATAGAACCATTGAAAGACGTCGATGCTTCATCTACATAATCCGTGGAAGTAGCTAATTCTGTAGACAAGGAAAATAGATTTTATCCAGGATTAGCCACACAATTGTTCAGATCGGATATGTTCTTTTAATGACAAAATGTTTTGTCTTTTTTTCATTTTCTCTCTGTTGATGTAATGTCTTTATGTATTAATAGAAGTATATGAATTTTAGTTTTTTTTAGAGGATATATGGTTTCAACTGTATAAGAATTTGAGATTAATGTCACTGTAATTGTTTTTAATTGTTTTTTTAACCACTGTCGTGATATCTGTGATTTTTATAATAAACGAATATATTTTAGTAATATAACCAAAAACTGTTGTATGTGCGACTTTTTGAGATCTACCACATGGACTGTCAACTTCTAAAATATTCTCTGTGGAATTTATGATTAGGTTTCAAGCTTAGTGACTTCATATTCTTCCGCCAAGGGACAATTGTTTCTACCTGTCAGTAGCACCCTATTCCCCTGGTCTAGTAGAAGGGGTCCCTCTCTTTTTTAATATATAAGCTCAGCAATGCCAGCCTCTTGTTCTTCTGCAATCATTGTGCCTATTTTCAAGAAAGGTGATAGGGATAGCCCACACTGCTACCGACCCATTTCCTTGATAGATGTCTCAGCGAAGGTCTTGGGTCAGGTGATCCTAAACAGGCTCATGGAATGGGCAGAGGCCTCACAAATTATCACGGATGTTCAATATGGGTTTCGACTGGAGAAATTCACTCTAGATTAATGCCTCAACCTTTATATCATCACTGCAAAATACACAGTAGTGAAGTCTGGGGCATTATATGTAGCCTTCATGGATCTCACTGCGGCCTTTGACCGCGTGAATCGCAGTAAATGGTGGGCAATAATGGGTGAACTTGGGGTGGATCCGGCACTAATAAATATTCTTCAAGCGCTTCATCCCAAAACTACAGCAGCTGTAAGATATACGCAGGAGGGGAAGGTAACAAATCACTTCAAGTGCTCAAGTGGGGTCGACAAGGATGCATACTAGCGCCGTTTTTATTCACTTTTATATATTAACGGTTTAGATGCCAAACTGCATTACATCAAGGCAGATTTGCAGAGAATAGAGGCAAGAGCGGTCCCGGTTCTGCTTTATGCAGATGACGCAGTGCTCCTTGCCCGCACCCCTTATGGTCTGCAGCTTTTAATCAATGGTTTTGTAAAGTTTATGGAAAACCTGGATATGTCCACTAATCTACAAAATCATATGTCATGGAGATGGGGAAGAAGACAAGACACTCCTACAATTACAATATAGGCTCATACGCCCTAGGCAAAGTCCCAGCCTTTGCATACCTGGGCATGTTCTTTGATGGCCACCTCAACATTAAACATTTATTAGAGGAATAGTGCCTGGCCCTTAAAAGTTCTACAGCTTCTATTAAAAAGTTTGCACACAGGCTAGGGTGCTGGACCCCGGTTATGATTTTAAAGATTTATAACTCAGTCTGTTGTGCCAAGGTGTTATATGGAAGCGAGGTGTGGAGTTTTGTCACGACTAACAATTTGCAAAGAGAAGAGAAGAAATACTTGAGGTGTTTACTGAAGGTCCTCCATAGTACCCCAGGATTTACTGTCCACAAAGAACTGGGGGTCAAACATATCTCTGATCGGGTGGCAGTTAAGCACCTCTTATGTTGGCTTAAGATCTGGACAAATGTAGAGGCAGGATTGACAAGGCTGGTAATCCAGGAAATTTTATCCCTAGAACATGCAGTGAAAATCCCCTAGATAAAATATATTAAGGATTCCTTTACCAAACTAGGGTGCGCAGACCTGTTTGCCACCCCAGACTCAATAAGATCTAAGGACAAGGGTGAGATCAAACTTTGCACTTAAAGTTTGCCTTGGCGCAACGTGAGGCCTCTGAACTCATTAAACATACAGTGAGAGATCATATTCTAGTGAAAACAACCCACGGCAGTGAGCCATATCTAACATTATTGATGAGTGCACATGATAGATTTTTAATTACTCGTTTTAGATTTTATTCAACACTTATTGGTGGTACCAGCTGGTTTCCTAATAAAAGTAGAAGAGAGAGGGCCCTGTGGCTGCGACAATAGGTCTCCACAGGATACCCTTCACTTAGTCCTTCTCTGCCCATATTACGCCTACCCCAGAAATACGTTTTTAAAGGGTCTACTAAGGAGAGCTAGATTTAGACAGGCTCGATTAGCCTTGCTGTTTTTAAAATTATCAACTGACATTTTTACTCTTTTCTGTGTGGCTAATCTTTTAAGAACTGCTTTTAAGCTAAGAATAACAAGGGGGGATTACATTTTCTGGTCTCCTTCTTATTCCCATTCAATGTCTTGTCTATGTGATTGATTTATAATTGTGGTAACCCCCAAACAGTCTGTTTTAATGAAATGTATCCTTATGAGATATTTTGTGAATGACTTGATATTTATATGCTTTTATGATTTGTTGCTCAAATCGAATAAAGTTTATACTGACAACTGTCATTTCAGTGTCTGCATGCACAGTTTGTAACTGCCCTATCAACCTGGCTAATGTGTCCACTTGCTGGTCCCTAACCTTCCCTTTTCTTGCATATAAGTCACCCCTAAGGTAGGCCCAAGTTACACCATGGGCAAGGTACAATATATGTTAAATTTAGAACATGTACTGGTGTGATTTACATGTCTTGATAGTGAAACATTGTGCATTTTGTTTTTCACTTTGGCGAGGACTAGCTCTGCCAGCACTAGAGGGCACACGAGCAGAATGGCCACCATTTGGTGAGGCTCCTGCTGCCTGGGATTTTATATCCTGTATTTATCCTTTAAATCTGGTCTGATCAAGCATTAAATTGCTCCTATCTCTGCATTGAAGGTCTGCCCAGCTCCGGTGCAACTTTGAAGCGCGGACAGCCCTGTATTCGGGAGTTACATGCCTCGGAGATCTCTACCGTGACTGACCCTGGTTCTTGGCGAGTCGTGGCGAGCGGCTGACTGCGGTAGGAGAGGCCGAGGTTTGCCAGGTGGTGAGCAGGCCTTGCTGCGTAAGGCTGCTGCAGGGTAGGCGGAGCCCGGAGGCCGCAAGCGAAGGAGCGGAGGAGACCGCAGCGGATGACAACGGCGCTCACTGTAGTGCGGTAAGACCAGGCTCGTAGAGCCCTGCACTGCCGCCTGCCCCCCCTGGAGTATCGCGGACTCCTTGCCTGCCGAGTGAAGTGCGGAGCTGCCTGAGGAGCCGCCGATCGGGACACTCCTGGGAACTGTGTGAGCCACTATTAGCCAAGACTTCCCGCCATTAGCGCTGCTGCCCTGGGGACTGTTAAGATATATTGCGAGGCGGACTGAGACACCTGTGCTAATTGCAGCAAGGGGCGAGCGGTGCATTGGGTCTGCCCCCGCCGCCCCCCCCGGCCCCCTGGCCGGACCTTGCAGCCCATTACTACTGTCGTGTTCTGCCTCATATGTGGATGCCTGGGGCATTGGGGACAGAGGCCTTGAGTTTTTTTTAGGAGCCTTCACGCCAGCGGCCCCCTGGGTGCACACTGTGTTGCTATTCACAAGGCCCCCCTGCTTTGGAGACGGGCTAGCGGACCCGAGATCACCACCCAGGATCCGAGAACAGCAGAGGCACGTCACTGGAGCTGCTCGACTGGGACTGAGTGTAGAGTAGCTGTTAGTTCTCCCTGGGCGCTATTGTGAGGCCATTGCGTCAAACTGTGCACTGTCTGTGCTGGATTGCTGGGGACTGCTGGCTGGCCACGCATTACTGACTGTGGACGCATAGGTGGTGGAGGAGCCATGGGTAAGCCAGACACCAGGCAGCCCAAGCTCACCTTTGAGGCGACGGGGAAGAAAGGGCCTAAGCTGCACTCGGAGGAGGCAGAAGCGGATGGCACTAACAGGCCGGGCGCCAGCGACAAATCTTCAGATCTCGACATGAGGCAGATATTACAAGAAATGAGGCAAGGATTTGCCACGATAGTTGACAAAGTGGACCGCATGTCTTCGAGACTTGACGCTATGGTGCACAAAGTAGATAAACACGAGGAGCAGCTCACTGAAGCCGAACGACGCATCTCCGATAAAGAAGATACCATTGCGGGCCATACGACACAATTGGCACGGATGGAAAATTTACTGCGCGTTATTGCTTCAAAGAACGAGGATTTAGAAGCCCGCAGCCGGCGCAATAACATTCGCGTCACGGGTGTGCCAGAATCCACCGACACGGGGCGCATGGAGGACTACATTGAAAAGTTGCTCCTGACATCTATAGGCACTGAGGGTTTCTCCACGCAACTGATTGTAGAGCGCGCACACCGATCCCTTGGACCCCGACCGAAACCTGGGGCACCTCCCAGACCTATCATCGCAAGGCTACTAAACTATCGGGACCGGGATGTGGCACTACATGCGGCGCGCACCAAGCAAAACCTATCGTACAATTGAGTGTCTTTCTCGATTTTCCCGGACTTCACTCCCATGGTGCAGGAGGAAAGGCGCGAATTCATTGACGTCAAAAAAAAATTGCGCGCAGCACAAATTGACTATGCATTATTATACCCTCGCGACTGCGTGTGACGCACCAGGGGAAACAAAGATTCTTCACAAACCCTCAACATGTCGAAGACTATCTACGCTCCCTGAGGAGGCCGCACCGAGGCGGTGCTGGACGCGGCGGTGCGCAACAAGATGAGGGTCAGCCTGACGACGAAGGGGACTAAACTATATGGGGGTCTGACTCCCTGCCTTTGCGGAAAACAGGAATTTGGCGATGTGCTGGAGCTGGGACTGAATGTTGCACGTGGCAACTGACGGACTGCTGTTCGTCCAGTGGTAACGTATTCCAGGCCCCACTGCCCTCCCTCGTATACAGCCTACAGAGCGCACAGGTCCATGGGCTCGAGGAGAGGGTGGTGTTGGTGTTGCTCTCTAGACTGTTCCCCTGCGGGTGTTCCCCGATACTGTACTGTACTATTTGAGGGACCATGTTTGGTACTATTTGGGGATGGGATTGTTCAACTGGTTGGGAGTAGGGGAAGGGGGTGGGCAGAGTATGCTGGCAAGTTGGGGATGCTTCAGTGGGTGGGGGGTGGACTTGGGGGAACTGTAATGCATGCTGTTTACAAGACAGTCCAGAAAGTAGGTAAGGGTTTACAAAGCTTGTTCTTGCGGTATTTGAGTATATAACGCGGTTACATCCATAGTTACCAATAACTGCCTTGATTCGTCAAAAGGAACCGATGTTATCTGGTTTAAAAAGTCTGTGGTATCCTTTAGATGTGCCGGAACACCTGCAACAAGGGGTTTAAGGAAATAATCTATGTATTTTGAGACTGGCTCAATTAACGACGCACATCCCGAAATAATCGGGCGGCCAGAGGGGTTGTTTTGGAAGAACATAGAACAATGGTGTTCTCGGGTGTTTATTTCGAAGGAAAGAAAATTCCTTAGGGCCAAGGATACCCATATCAAAACCTTCCTGGAGAATCGAAAATAGTTCTTTTTGTAGGTCATCAATAGGGTTTTTATTAATCACCCTATAGCATCTTGGGTCATCCAATTGACGTTTGGCTAAAACTTTGAGTGGAGGTGCCAGGATTTTAAACTGTTACCTTTGGGTTACACACTTCTGCAGGTGAAGCTCAAAACTTTTGTAGCGACATCAAAATTAACTTCCCTTTTGCACTTAAACAGCAAAAATATGTATTACCGCAGTCACTGTAGTCTGGTCAGCTTGGGGGGATGAACTGCCGACCCACCCCCAACCTTGTTCTGCGCCTCCATGGGTTACCCAAAGATCACTGCAGTTGGCGCTCAACCCGCTGAGTTGTCTAGCAGCCTATTAAACCGGGTTCTGAGCCGTGTCAGATCTTCAGAAGTCACGCAGATGTACACAAACACCCCTTGATCGGGTACCTATGTTTCGAGTAGACAGACATTCCCCACACAACACACTCATGATGCACACAGCCCAAAGATGCCCATAGAACACAACGTCACGAAGCACAAGCCCCCGGGATGCCCAGAACACACAAAGTGGCGAAGCACACAGCCCCTAGTACATTCCTGTGTGATTCTTAGAGTTTATCCATTTGTATCTCTGTCTTGAGTGACTTTACAACTTGTATATTTGCACCTTTTTTCTGTTTGTATCTTTTATGTAACTCATGTAATCCTAAGTCCCTATGTATCGCAACTGGTTCTTATGTAAAGCGCTCTGACACATTCGGGTAATGTTAGCGCTATATAAAATCTCATTAAATAAAAATTTAAAAAAACGGCACAGGCCGTGTAACAGACCCATTCCCATGCACTGAATGTGGAGCGATGTGCCGTGCCCGTCAGCCACACGCCAGCCAATCACCGCTCGGGCTTTGTGTGTACAGAGAGACAAAGTGATGCTCGCCTTTTCACCAGAAGTTACTTTTTTGTCAGCGTGGAATCGAGTGTTCAAGGCAACATTCACTGGGTCACGTCATCAGTTTACAAAATATAATAAGACAAAGTGATGCTCGCCTTTTCACCAGAAGTTACTTTTTTGTCGAGCATGGAATCGAGTGTTCAAGGCAACATTCCCAAGTCAAAAAGGAAGATCATCCTGGAGTCATTCTGAAGCCATCAGATGACTTCAGCCAGGCTATTCCTGCAATTATCTGGGGACGTCATCCCAAGCCATCCTGAAGTATGCCTATAGGGCAAAATATTTAAATGAGATGACTCTAGAGCAGGCCTGCTCTAGAGTCATCAGGGAAACTGTTCTAGGATTAGTTCCTGATGACTTCAGTGGAAAACATGTGATCATTTACTATTGCAAGATGATACTGGAATAATTTCAGTATTGGCATGGATTACTGCAGGATGGGTTCCTGATTACTTCAGTGGAAAACATGCGATGATTATTTACCAATGCATAATGATCCCAGGGTTACGGTAGATTACTCCAAAATGATCCTAGGAGTATTTCAGGATGGAACTGTGTTATTACTGAATGATCTTGTGATTCCATAAAAATGAGGCTGCGTTACTCAAGGATGATCCCAGGATAAATTTAGAGCTGTATTAGTCGATAATGACTTCATAGTGGGGATGTACTACCTCAAGATAGGATCTGGCTGTATTACTCCATGAGGATTTAAAGATAGGCATGTAGTACTCTCAGAGGATTTCACGTAGTAGTTGGTAAACATTGTTTGGCATACTGTGGAAGTTAAGAATTCCATTTTTATTTTTTGCATAGTCAGCAGAGCAGATCATTGCTACAAAAAACCACAAACTACTGCTTCATGACTGTCCCCAAATTAAAAGAAAAGTGGATTCATAGTCCGAAAAGAAGAAAACAACTCACAGGCTATTCAATGCAGGTATGCGCTGCCCATTGTTACTCTAAATGGGTATCTAGCATCTAATCAGAAGGGTCTAACTATAGAGAAGTATTCTGATTGCCTAAAAGCAGCAATTTATAATTTAAGAAAAGGCTGTCGTTAGACCCTCCTATTTGACTTGTAGAAGACATTCACATCACCACTGTCCTTACTGGTCAGTCACAGACTATGATCAGAGGGATGGGCAGGTATTCTCTCAGCAGTTCATGGATCACCATGGCAAACGTTTAGCTGTTCACTGTGTTGTGTGCACAGAAAACAAGAAACAGGAAATTTGGCTTGGAATTTAATCCAGGTTACCACAGAAAATGTACCCAGCCTTACCTGTGAGGACTTCAGGACATGGTTAGGTTACTCCAGAACAATTTCCCAATTACTACCCATTATGTGTTCTGTGATCAACTTAAAACTACAGGTGTATTGAGTTATTACTCAGAGATGCACTCACATTATTGCACTCCTTTTAATCCCACCTCACCTCGATTATTTCATTTCAATTTTTGTCACTTCAATCAAGAATTTTTGGTAATGGAATATGTACATCAGTCAAAGGGTAGGGGTTAGCACCCATTAGTGAAGGAGTGGTTTTGAGTGAGTAACTGTGTATGCATGAGGCGGCTGAAGATATTGCAGTGGAATGTCTTTAAGTAAGCCTCTAAGTAGGTTTTGAGTGGTCAAGGGAGTACTGTAGTTTAGTGAAGGTGTGAGTTGGTCTTGTGGTTGAGAGCTGTAGAGGTTGTTGATTGTGCATGGTTTAATCAAATAATGTAAGCGGCCATGGAATCTGTAGGAAGAGAATGTATTGCATTGTGTGGTTAAGGAGTATTTGGAGTGCTTTGGTATGTTGAGTTCTGATACCTAAGAGGTCCTACATATGTGTGAAAGGCAGCTTCGGTTTAAACAGGCTTAGAATGATTATATGGGTGGAGGTGAGCAATTTCTCAACAGTCAGTGATATTCTGAGTGGGTGCTGTGAGTGACTGCAGGTAACTAGTGATACTTGATTATGTTAGGAGTGTAGATTAGTAGTGCAGTGAGTGTGGGGGTAGAGGGTTTTGAGTATTGTGAATGGCTCCAGGAATGTTGCCTGGGATATTGCAACTGACTGAATAACATAGCTAAGGGGTTGTGTAGTGAAGGACTTGTGTAATTAATTAGTGTTGTGGGCTGCAATTGATGTGAAGAAGTGAATGAGAGTTGTAAGTTGCTGAGTTGTGAGTGACTTCAGGTTGTGATGTGAAAGAAAAGTTGTGAGTGGCTTGATAATGCTGTGTTAGGCAAACAGGGTTACACAGAGATGCAACTATATGGCGAGAGCAAGTTAGACATTGCGTAAGTGGAAGTAGTTCATTGCTGTTGTTAGCAAAGCATGTGATTGTGGCCAGTGTTGCTGCCACGTGATGTGAATGACTGTCATTTCTGACTAGCCGAGAATGAATGATGCATGTACCTGAGTAATGCGATGCTTGGTAAAGTTAGTGGTTGAGATGAGAGAAAGTTGTGGGATCAAGTTATCCTGCATCTGGGTGATAGTGTAAATGGTTGGTGCTGAAAGGAAGTGCTGATGCAACTGCCTAAAGGCAAGTTAATGGCTTGAGTAACTTGCAGAAAGTGGTGCCATTTGTCATAGTGGTGTTATGAAAGGATGAATGGTGCTCGGTGCAACAGAATGTGTGTTGTGGGGTGTTTGATGAGGAAGGTGCTACTGCATCATGTATGCCTTTAGTATCAACTCGTGTAATTGGATGATGGGGAGTCAATGGTGTAAATCAGTGCTGGTAGTGGGTTATCAGTTTTGCTAATGTTGCTGTGTAGTATTGCAAGTGGTTGAATGGTGCTTTGCGAGGGTGTTATGGTGTATGAGTGATTAGTGTTATGAGAGTAATATGAGATGTGTTATAAATGAATGTAATGTGGTGTTCGCATGTGATGACTGAGCTTTGTTGCGCATGGCTAACGGAAGTTAGGGGGGTAACTGCCTTGAGCAGGTGGTTGTGTGTACAGTTATAATGAAGGTGTGTTGTAGAAGACTGATAAGTGAATTTGTACACAATTAATTTTGTAAGGGGTGGGCACAGAATGTAGTGTTGGGACAAATGATGTTGCCTAGTTGTGCTGCATACGCAGAGTTGTGATACTATTGGCTCTGCTTGAAAAGATGGCTCGGCCAGTAGGTTCTGAATGGTATTGAGTGACAAATAGCATGTAAATAGTGTAGCTGTTGAAATTAGTAGATCATGAGCCTAAGTAGGAGGTAACACTAATTAAATGATTAACGGCTGGTCCTCTGCTAAGGTGGACAAACGTCACCCCAACGCTCTGTGAGCAGTCTAAAAAGGAAAAATAGAATGATGATAATGCAGTGTTAATATAATTTTTTTTTGTTCCTTCTTAGGTGTTGTGCAGGGCTGAGCAGGCCAGAGCAGGGGGAGGAGTGGTAAGCACACTAAGTGTGCATGATGGTTTGGCCAGCCAAACAGTCATGCGTACTTTCAATGTTCTCCACCTGCTGTATTGCACAGCTGGGTGGAGAACACAGACAGCCTGCCAGTCCCTTTCTGAGCGCTGATCCACAGCGATCAGACCAATCATAACTCTGCTGTGAGACCGCATTGTGATTGACTAGGGGAGTCTGAGAGCCTGTGTTCTTCCTGGTTCCTGCTCCTGGAGCCTGCAGGTAAGTGTTTTTTTTTTTATTTATTTCTCCTTCATTTACTCCCTCCACACACCGTCCAACCACCACGTTAAGTAGCGGCCACCACTGTGAATGATGAGGGCGAGCAGTGTCAAGAGGGAACACATGTTTCACAGATGGTGAGTGAGTAGTCATGGGAGTGCGGTAAATGCTGCTGTTGATGCAAAAATGTGTGGCTGACTGGTGTAAAGAAAGGGTAGTGTTGACAGGATAGTGGCAAGTAATCGGAGCATCTTAGGAGTTGTGCCTGATCACATAACACACATGGTGAGCACTGCATGGTTAGTGATAGCATTTTGGGTGTGAGGTGTGAATAATTGCACTTGAGTCTGTGAGGGGTGTTGTAACTGCTGGGAATGTGTGTGGATGAATGCGGTAGCGAGCGAGAGGCTGTGAAAGATGCCATTGTAGTGTTCCTGCAATGAGTACTGATTGGAATTTTGTGTTGTGAAAGTTGACTCATTATGAGTGAGGAATATAACTGACTGTGGAGAATATGTGATGGATGTAAGTGATGTGTAAAAGAAGCAAGGAGCAGGCTGGAAGAGAACCAGGAAGATAGAAGAGTGTGGTAAGAGGACAGGGGCCTGCCATGAAAGGACAATGCATTGTTTTGTGTACACACTAGTGATGGAAGTGTAGGGAGCAAAGTATATATGCCAAGGATGTTGCAGCCTTTTTACGCTCCTGATGCAATTCTTTAAGGAAAAAACAGTTGTTCAGCAGTAGACTGCTTGTATGGCCAATTTTCAGTAGTATAATTTGGGGAAATAGGTGGGGGGCAGATGGACCCCACACATGCCTACAGCAATTGACCACATGAACTACCTATATGCAAAACCTAGGTCCAGCTGTAAAAATCATTTTAACAGTCGCAAATTGACCAAATCAGTATTTGCAACAGGTAACATGCTTTTTTTAATGTACTAATGTCATTTTAGGGCTCAGAAAAGATTTTTCAACTCATAAAATGGCATTATGAATGGCAAAAGGATACAGATTCAGTATCTGGAAGGTACGTGCTGTAGGCACCTCTTCCAAACACTAAATCAGTATCTTATGTGTCAGTATCTTCCCAACAAACGTGGTTGCAAAACCTGTAATAAAAATGGCAGAATGTTCTACATTTGTTTTTAACCCGTTGGCTGCTTCCGCTTTTTTGCGGCAGTGGGGCCGTTTTAAAAACGGGCGCGGTCGTGTCGGCCATTGGCCGACGGCAGAACCAGCGAGGTAGTGCTGCCGTCGGCCATTGCCGACGGCAGCAGCCAACGGGTAAAAGGCAACCACAGACATAGCAGCCTCATGATTGCAGCATGACAACCTACCAATGATGGTCTCCAACTGGAGTGAGTCATAATGTGCAACCTACCTCATGAAAATTGAGGTAACTGATCAGATTACGTTCCACTCAATCTGAATTTTCTGAACCAACAGTTGTACATAGGCCATTTTCAGAAAATTATTTGCTGGTCACAAAAATACTGGCTGAAATTTGCAACCATTATTTAGCGAGCAGCAAATAGTACATGTGGCCGCTGCTAATTGAAGTGGTAGGTTACTGCTTTTCATTTTCCCCTACTGCCTACAGTTTTTACACTTCCATCCTAAAGCTTTTCTTGAGGACAGTGCAGACCTTGCCAATACTATCATTTATGTATGGGGTCAAAACATTAAAAGCAAAGTTTAGTAGAGCCCAATATAGAGGTCTGTCACCAGATGAGATAGTCAAAGAATCTAGCCACTGGAACTGGTGAATGAGCCCATTGAATAGAAACTTTGCGAGGGAGCTTCTTGAAGTGTGATGGAAGTATAATGGAAGTATATAGAGGTTATCATAAAGACAGTCAACAACCATGCATGTCTTAAAGCTACAGAACTAGGTATGGTGGCACTCTGAAGTGCTTGTTCACACACAAGTCCCAGCTTAGTGGTGCTTACCCCGTACAGTGTTAATGAAAAGGCACAGATATGTCCTGGAGCCACAAGTCTACTTGTGCTCTTTGATATCCACCAGCTCCCGAGCTCTTCAGCCATGCACCTCAGCTCTCCATCTTTGGATGTTCTAATGGAAGAATCCTTTTATTTCTCAATGCTGCATCAACTTTGTATTGTAAAGTGTGAAAGGTGGAAAATATTTTGATCAGAGATGGAAACTGGACATTTTTTTTAATTGCTGCAAATGAATAGAAGAACGCCCTGAAGTTGTCATAACTTTACAGATTACATATGAATTCATGCTACATACCTCTGCGGCAGCCATTTCCCCAGACTGTTTGCCATGCCTTATAGCCACCCCACCATCAATTACTGCCCTCTGCTGCCACTAATACTAGCCAGTTCAGATCACTCACTCCAGTCCTACCTCAGTCTGTCTCTCTCCTGACACCAAACAGTTTCCATCCTGTGATGTCACCAATCTGTGATCCTGTCTTGGCACCAAAACCACTTCCCTTTTAAACTTATTTGTCAACTCTTCTTTTACCCTTCACTTAGGTCACCCAACTCCATCTTCACTTGCCCTACATCCACTCCTCCCACCTGTCCCTATTCTCAACTATCCTCATCATGCATCTCATGTCCTTTCCTGCCACCCAGGCACTGCACCTCCCATCTGTCGCCCCTCAGTTCACCTTCTGTTAACCATCAGCTATAAAACACACTTTCCGCCTATTTCCTGCTTCCACCTATGGCGTATCCCCCGGCTGCCCTTTGTGCCTATTCCCTGAATTCACAGCCCTCTCCCATTTAATGAAAATAATCTCTCACCAAGCGACTCACTCCTTTGCTCATCTATAATTTATTGCTACTGTGACCTGTCCCAGCGACATATATTAACATTTCACCAAACATCTACCAGAGGTCACTGTTGCCTTATCCACTTCTGTGAATCAAACTGTCACGTTTTGCCACCAATCCCACCCTCTTCCAACAAGCATATATTCAAAATATCCATACCTGTCCTCCTACGTCATAATCCCCTCTCGTGTCACAATGTCACACTCACTAGGTTGTCCACACAGCTGTCAGTCTACCTTTTTTCCAACACCAGCAAGTGGCCCAGTGAGGTAAATACTCCTAGAATTTCAGAAATCCGTAGGTCATGAATTCAAATCCCTCCAACGCAAATTTAGTCCTCCACTCTTCTGAGATTGGCAAATGGAGTAAGATGAAGCAGTGTAATAGTGACAACGTTTAAAAAAAAAAATTATTGCGCAAAAAAAACATGTTATCAAAGTCAGGAAAGCAGAGATTGGAGCGGAAGAAATTATGATGAGAAAGAAAAGAGGGGAAAGGAAAGGGGGAAAGGGGAGGAAATAGGACCTAGAAAAGAGAGCGTAAAGGGGGAAAGAAAGGAAAGTGGAAGGCAAAGACAGAAAAGCGAAAAGCAGTTAGTGAGGGAAGAGCAAAAGCAGAGAGAGAAGAAAAGAGGGTACAGCCTGAAATTAGAATGGAGAGTAGGAAATGAGGGAGGTGAGAAGGGGAGGAAAAATGCAGATATTCAGGGAGAGTAAGAAAGTGTGGATATCCTTGCTTCATAATACATACAGTAATAAAATATGTAACGTTGAGGGATGACAGGGCTGTAAGATTACCGGGCCATCTTGGACCTACAGGCACATGCACCAATGTAGGCTTTTGCAATGCCTTAATTGCGATTATTAAGGAATCGCAAAAGCCTATGCATGTAGGAATCACTATAAAATTGTCGATTCCCAAACATTCCTTAATTGTGACTTGCAAATTGCGAGTCGCAGTTAAGGAATGCCTTCCCATTCATTCCTTTGGGCCTACAGGCCCATAGGAATGAATGCGAGATTCCATGCGCAATTCGCGAGTACCAATAGGTGCTCGCAAATTGCGCATGCAATTTCAAGGGTCCAAGGGTGTCAAAAGGACACCCTGTTGCACCTCTGAAATTGATCTGTGCACGCATGTTGCGCACACACATGCCCCAAGGGCGTGTGTGTGTGACCTACAACTTTGAAAAATGCACTTTTTGCAAATTACCATCAAATACAAATGGACGGTAATTTGCGCCCCGCCCCCTATTAGCAAAATAGTAATTTGCGATTCCATCATGCATTGCGTTTGAGGAATCACAATTTGCTAGTCATTAAATGCAATCAGAATTTAAGAAATCTCAACAATTTGCGATTTCTTAAATTGCGAGAGTCTGACAGCTTGATGTATCGTAGAAGCCCTTTTTGCGGGCGCAAACGGGCGATTTTTGCGAATTGCACCGTTTGCGCTCACAAAAATGGTTGATGCATGTGCCTGCTAATGTATTGCTCTGCTTTCCAAGACACACAATGTCGATTATTTTAGTGTGCTAGGGTTTTCTGCCAACAAAGGATGTTTTCCTGGCATTATAAGAGATGATAAAGTGTCAGTTATCCCATCTGGATTTTTGGTGGAGAATCACAAGGCTTTCAGACGAAAAAACCCACTGCTGCCTCTTTTAAAATGTAAACCCACATTCAGAAAGGCTCCCAAACACTCGCACTTTTCCAATAACAAAGCATGACATTCGACTGATTCATTCTGCTGTTCTGGTGTTTAGAGGTGAGCTCATACAAACCCTTAATAGTGATGGGAGTGCCACGTAGTTTTGAGCGGGCTCAAGTTAAATGCCAGTTCTGGCTCAGGTCAAAGTCCTCTTGATACCTGGTCCACAAAAGGAGCTGAGGTTTCACAGGAGATGTGGTTAAATTACCAACCCTGGTATGTGGGGAACTAGCAGTGGCGGAGCCAGCGTGTCATGGGCCCTAGTGCAAGGAATGGAGTGCCCCCCTTCCCCATGGCTGCTGTTTGAACGTGGTTTAACTGTCACCCATGCTCTAATTACATACAGCAACAATTAAAGTTAAGGCATTAGTTTTGATGGGAAAAAGAGATAACCATCTAGAGGCTGAATTGCACAGTGTGAAATTATGAAACCGGAATCAATCCCGGCTTCCCCACTTAAACAAATTGTGTGAAACCTGAGCAAATCCCTTTTGCTCATTATCACATATTATCACATATGAGAGAGCCCACCGCCAAATACTGGATTAGTGCAGCACAAAAACACTCCTGTTTGATTGCCGCAGTCGCTGGATATTGCCGAGTGGTGTGTGGCTGTTTTTCTCCAACCGGGACCAGCATAGCGGCTAGATTGGGGCTGAGGACCTTGGATTCTGCGGGACTGCGAGTCCCAGAGGTGATTGCAGCGCACAACCGGCCGCACCTGGACACTCTTCCCGCCCCTCCTCGCAGCTCCTTTTCACGACTCGCGGCCCCCGCTCCGCGGGAGCCGCTTGCAGTCGCTGGACATTGCCGAGATGTGTGTGGCTGTTTTTCTCCAACCGGGACCAGCATAGCGGCTAGATTGGGGCTGAGGACCTTGGATTCTGCGGGACTGCGAGTCCCAGAGGTGATTGCGGCACACAACCGGCCGCACCTGGACACTCTTCCCGCCCCGCCTCGCAGCTCCTTTTCACGACTCGTGGCCCCCGCTCCGCAGGAACCGCTCGCAGTCGCTGGACATTACCGAGTGATGTGTGGCTGTTTTTCTCCAACCGGGACCAGCATAGCGGCTAGATTGGGGCTGAGGACCTTGGATTCTGCGGGACTGCGAGACCCAGAGGTGATTGCGGCGCACAACCGGCCGCACCTGGACACTCTTCCCGCCCCGCCTCACAGCTCCTTTTCACGACTCGCGGCCCACGCTCCGCGGGAGCCGCTCGCAGTCGCTAGACATTGCCGAGTGGTGTGTGGCTGTTTTTCTCCAACCGGGACCAGCAGAGCGGCTAGATTGGGGCTTAGGACCTTGGATTATGCGGGACTGTGAGTCCCAGAGGTGATTGCGGCGCACAACCGGCCGCATCTGGACACTCTTCCCGCCCCGTCTAGCAGCTCCTTTTCACGACTCGCGGCCCCCGCTCCGCGGGAGCCGCTCGCAGTCGCTGGACATTGCCGAGTGGTGTGTGGCTGTTTTTCTCCAACCGGGGCCAGCATAGCGGCTAGATTGGGGCTGAGGACCTTGGATTCTGCGGGACTGCGAGTCCCAGAGGTGATTGCGGCGCACAACCGGCCGCACCTGGACACTCTTCCCGCCTCCACCTCCCCCAATATAATTCAGCACATACCTGCGCACGCGGGACGCGCGCGGGCAGCGCAGGGCGAAGCCCGGGCCAATGGCGGGCCCGTTCTAGCCCGTTACAGACCGGGCAAGACCGGACCGGGCCACCCCTCTTGGCCCTCTGATTGAACTGAACGTCGATTATCCTGCTAGTGAAAAGTCCTTGTAGGAGGAAACCCTTGCTGGATTGTGGGGAATGACATCCCAAGAAACAAGGAGCAGAGCCCCAGCTTCCAGTGCAAAGGTGGCAGGTACTTTGGATAATTTTCTGCTGAGAGCAAATTCCCTAGTGACTAATGAACTTACCATCATTGAAAGACGTTTATCAGAGGGAATTGAAAATGTTAGAAGATCTTCTTTGGGCCTACTAGCCAATGCCAAAACTCCTGAAAAATCTGGGGGTTCTTCTATTTCATTATTGGACAGTATAGATCGAACTATTTCAATGGTACTACAGGACCTTAGGGATAGTCCAGATACACAGCGAGAGCCATTGGCACTCATATCTATCCCTGAGGGTCCGCTTGTGCAGAATATCCCTAGAATTGGTAATAATGTTTCATTAGTAGACAATATAGATTCCAATGTACTTCAGCAGAAGGGAATTCGAGAAGGGGCAGTCCCAAAAAGGAAGCGTGGGGCCCAGGCAAGGGGTGGTAAAAAGCCGAGATTAGAAAGTCGCCCCGCTAGCAAGGAGGCTCCAGGTCCTAATGTCGATAGGATGGCCCAGCAAGCAACTAGCTCTAGAACTATTCCTCTAACCAATTTTGCTCCCACTAGGACCTCTACTGCATTTAGATTTGGGGAGTTGCCATCTGCGGGGGGTGATCAGGATATTTCTGCAATAACAAATATTATGAAAATATTGTTAGATCCCCTTGTTCTTAGACTCCATCGCATAGACTCCAGGTTGCAATCTTTAGAGGCGACCACTGAAGTTATGGCAGCACAGCTGAAGCTTACTGGGACAAGGCCCAGGGAGTGTGGAGGTACAGACGGGTGTGGTTTGCCATCTAATATCCCTCCACCAGACAACAGACAAGTACGAACAACTGCAACCATTCCCATAGAAAACAAAGAGGCTGTGGCACCAGCAAATTCCAACCGGCTGACCGGGGAAACCGCTGTAACAAATGAGCTGATCAACAGAGACATAAATAGAGCCAGGGGGAAGAAAATAGTAAATTTCCCCCTTGAGGCTGCCCCCCATGTAGTAGTTCTCACTGGCGTCCCTGAGCTAACAAATCCTGCAGCCGAAACATATGTATCTCTAAAAAACAAAGTTGTTAGTTAGCTGAATATCTATAGGCCGCTCCCTCCACATATTACAAGTGAAATCTTAATGGTTAGAAGAGTCCCACGGCTAGGCTACACAAATAAAACCATCAAGGGCGACTGTATCCTAGTAAACTTTAGAAATCCTGGGACTGTCCTGCATGTCTGTAACTGGTTGTCCGGTGATACAGATACTGCAATCCAGACCCTACCACTAGCTTTCTTTTACCCGCCAGCCAATAATAAGCTAGAATCTGACCTAGAGGAAGGCTGGATGCAGGTGGGCAACAGGGGCAATACTAGAGGGCGCAGGTTTAAACAGCACGAGATTAACTGGCCAATTAACTACGCACACTACAATAGGTATAGTTGCCTGGATCAGGTAGACTGACTGCACTGTGAAGGCAGCCCTGGCGGCCTGGGCGTGATGAAGACGGGATAAATAACAGCCCCCTTGTAACTATGGAGACTATGCTACCCAGCCCTGGTGCCAAAAGGAAACCTATGGAGTCGGGTGACTCCATTACTGTATCTCCCCCAAACCCCAGAGTGGAAGCCATCCCTGACCCGACCATTTTAAGAATTCTTTCCTGGAATGTTGCAGGCCTCTGTAATAAGGTTGCTTGCCCTGATTGGGGATCTTTCATAGATGCGAACGATCTCTGCCTTTTCCAGGAAACGTGGGCCAGGGATGATCTACACAGAGCTGGTTTTGCCTGCTTTTCAGTCCCCGCAAGGTGGGGGGGGAAAGGGCAGACCGTCTGGTGGCTTAGCAGTTTGGGTTCGTGTACACCTGGGCTGTAGTGGTAGGGTGATGGACACACACTCAGAGGATGTACAGTGTATGGTCTTGGAATGGCAGAATGGCGCAAGACTCGCATTGGTCAATATCTACTCCAGACCTGTGAGTATTCCTGCTGAGTCCCAAACTATAAATGAGCTGTCGGATTTTCTAAACGAGATCCCTGTGGGCACCGCAGTTGTGAAAGGGGGTGATCTCAATTCGCATTTCGAGCCCCTTGTGGGATTATTGGATGGAGTAAGAGACCATGAGGATGAGCATTGGAAAATCCCTCAAGTGGTGGGCCCTTCACCGAGGTCATGGGCGCCTCTGGCCTTACAGATCACGGCCATGACCTTGAGCCATTCAATCAGGGCATGCAATGGCCGCACAAAATCAGATACTCCTGCCAAATGCACCTTTAATAAACAAGGGCAAGAATCACGCCTGGATTATATCTTTGTCGAGAGCCGGGAGTGGCACAAGGTCCAAGACTTCAGGGTAGTATCCAGGGGTGACAGCGACCACAATGCACTGAGGCTAGATTACATATCACCTAGCAATCGTAAAGACATGTGCGGTGCCGAGGGTGGAGCTGACGACAGGTTGCTCCTATCAACCAACAGACGCAGGGTCAGCTGGGATAGACTGGTCACAAAGCCTGAGCAAGTGGCAGAGCTATACGGCCAAATAATACCAGTATTGGAGGCAGTTGCCGGATTAGATTTCGAGATCCCATCTCCAGTAGTATTCCTGAAGCTAGGAAAGCTTAACAATATTCTAGCTGAAATTTTAAACCCTATAAGGTCTACTGCGCGCAGAGACAGCAATAAACCCATGTGGTATAATAGGGCCTGTAGACAGGCCAAAACGGAACTTCTTGCGGCCCTGAAGCAAAACTCCAGTAGGGCGAGCATCAAGGAAAAAAGGCTAGCATATCGTAAATTAATTTACCATGCTAAGCTCGAGTGGGGAAACGAGAACTGGGCTAAACTTTTATCCGCACTCGCAACAAGAGATGCGCGGAAATTTTGGTTAGTTGTCAATACGGGATCGGCCGAATCAGTTGTGGCTGTAACTCCAAACATCTCTACGGAAGTGTGGGAGGAACATTTTAAAATTTTGTACCAAGGGAAGCTGAAATCGACTATCGGGTGCGTGGGTGTTCTTCACTTCCGCAAAACTTTACCCCCGAAATTCCCGAACTTGAATTTACAGAGGGAGAGGTGAAGACTGCGATCTCTAGACTCCAGTCAGCCAAAGCACCAGGGCTTGACAAGGTGCCTGGGGACCTGTTCAAGCACGAACCGAGCGTGTGGGCTACCTACCTAATGGCCATCTACAATGCTATCTTGGGAGACATGGCGGTCCCCCGTACTTGGCTGGGCGCAGAGATAGTCCCGATCTTTAAGAAGGGCTCACCTCTGCTCCCAGCCAACTACAGACCTATAAGCCTCATTGACGTGTCACAAAAGCTCTTTACGAGGCTGATCCTAGACCGTATCCTAGACTGGATAGAGGAATGTAACATCTTAAGTCCCTACCAAGCTGGGTTCAGGAAAAATGTTTCCACGGTGAAGCAGATATTTATCGTTTGATGCTGCTCTGTTGGAAAACAGTCAGGATCGAAGGAGGTTCACTCTATACTGTCTTTGTTAACCTCCGTGCTGCATTCGACCTCGTTCCGAGGGAGACATTGTGGCACGTGCTGGAGGTACTGGGCATGCCACCGGCTCTGCTGACTATGGGAAGCCATCTGCATGAAAATAATTACGCCCAGGTTAGGTGCGGAAAAGACGGTTTCTTGTCGGGTAGATTCCCCGTTGGCAGGGGGGTGAGACAGGCTTGCGTCTTGGAGCCCACCCTGTTCTGCCTCTATGTCAACGGGGTAATATCCCGACTGCACGCAGTCCCTAACAACGATGCCCCAAAGCTTGCTGGAAATGGCATCTCTGCGATTATGTTCGCTGATGATACCCTACTTTTATCCAAGTCACCAATGGGTATCCAGCGAGTTCTGGATGACTTTGTGTCCTTTTGCCAGGATCGAGGGTTGGAAATTAATACTATGAAGACGAAATTTATGATTTTCAACCCTCCAAAAACCTCGCATTCGTGCCCTGTGGTAGGAGGTGTACACCTTGAAAGAGTCCAGACCTTCGAGTACTTGGGCATTACACTAAACAAAACCATGTCCTGGGGACAACACCAAGTAAAATCGCAGCTCAGGCTCACACAAAAAGTCGGGGGTATCCTCAAGCTCCTAGGAAAAGCACTAGTGAAACCATTGGGCCCACCCCTTGAAATTTATAAATTACAGGCTCGGGGGGCTGTAACTTATGGAGGTGAATTGTGGGGACACAAATGTACCCCCACTATTATCGCCGTGGAGAACAGATTTTTAAGGCAACTGACAGCTCTTCCATCAAGCACACCACTGTTCCCGCTCAGGCTGGATTTAGACCTGAGACCTATTAACGAAGAACTTGGTCTCAAGCCTCTAGCCTTCTGGAGGAGACTCTGGGTTACCCCGGAGCTGAAGGGCTATAGGCTCGAGCTCCTGGATGTCTTAAGACTTCCCAATGCACGAAGCATCCCCTGGCTGAAATACATAAGGGAAGAGCTAGAGAGACTTGATCTCTCGGCCCTATGGTCCGACCCACAGAAGGCATGTAGTAAGGTATCGCGTAAGATGTTGGCCAATTTGTATTATGGGAAAAACCTAAATGCCCGTATATCGAACACCCAAACTGGGGTTTTAACTAGCAATTTTTTAACGCTCAAAGATTGTTATAAATTTGAAAGTGTTTTCGATGATGTTAGTCTGGTTATTTTTAGGAAACTTTATTTGCAATGGAGGTATGGGTCACTACCGATCAGAGAATTTACAAGTAAGTGGTGCCCACTATCTCCAAAGAACTGTCCTGGTTGTAAAGCGAATATAGAAAATGAACTGCATGTCCTATTCTTTTGTACGGCTTATGTAAAGGCCAGGAAAAAGTGGATCATTCCTATCTATAAGAACTTGGGCATGAACCAGTGTATGCAAGCACCCAGAATTTTCAAGACGGATTTGCCCCCAGCAATTGTGTTTGCACTCACGAAATATCTAGGAGCAATGTGGGACATTAGCAGGAATCTAGTGAAGAATGATTAAAATCGGTCTTGGCTTAGATATCCACCTAGCTGCTTGGGGTTAGGACAAATACCTCCACAGAGACTCCTAATTGAATGCACACGTAATTTTCCTAAGCAGATTGCAACTGTTGATACAAGATGCATTCTATTTTAGTGTACTTTAGGTTACAGCCTTTGTATTCCTTCTCCCGGGACAGACGCAAACTCCAATTTCTCTTTTTATATTTGTTTTTAAAGAAATGTATATATTGCGATATGTGTGTAAATAATTGTGTGCTCTTTTAGGACAACATTGTCGAAATTAAGATATTCTGACTGACTGACTGACTGATTTAATTAAATTCCGTGTTGCCGCATGTGTAATAAGAATCAAGGTCACATACATATAGGGTGCACATGACAAGAGTCTTGCCTCATAGCTCCCTAATAGCATTGTTATCAGGGTGTAGACTGGGAGTTTTCTCCGTTAATGTCACTTTTAATAAATACTCATCTATGCAATGATATTTATGCAGGGATGTTCTAATGCTAAATGTTTACGCATGTTAAAGAAATACACATACTTGGAATTTGAAAATACTTTAATCAGATTGAAACATCAATGTTGTCGGATTTACATGTACAATATTTTCAAGGCAGTTCTCGTTTATGCGGTTTAAGAGCTAGACCACCTCCGGTCTCAACTGGGTCGACTCTCTCTTTGCTAGCTCGCCTGTCTCTACCCCTCGATGGAAGTGCCCCGTTTAGCAGTCTGTGCAGGGCTCCAAACAATGTCTCACATGCAAGTCCACATTGTTATATGTTAGCAGTCTAGTAGCTGGGTGGGCGGAGCTAGGTGGTCAGGGACAGGAAGAGGCGGAGTAGGGACAGGATGAGGGCAGTTAGTGTAGGGACAGGGTCGAGATAAGGTGCACATAATAAAGCTCCTAAATATAAGTGTCTGTGGTTCTTTGTAGCACGACGCTACAACTGGCGACGAAGATGGGATGTGCATGATTGAAGCTTGCAGAACCCCCATCAGAACACCCTGTCCCCTGCAGCGTCGAAAAGAAGAATCCGCTGCTGTGTGATGCTGCCAGGTGAAAGAGGAGACCAGCAGCAGGTGACCCTGCCCCCCCTGTGATTGTGGGAGCCCAGAGGGAGCCGCTACCACGAGCGCTGAAACGCTCGAGAAGAAGGAGCCCTTCGCGCCGAAAGCGCGAGTCCCGCCCGATGCGTGAGCTTTAGCACGCTATCGGCGCTGAAGAGCGGGAACCGAGGAAGTGAGTTGGGAGCCTACCCCAACCTCACCTGATGACTGCTGTGGCCGGAGAGTAGTGAATTCCAGTGTAGATTACCCCCACGAAGGTCTGCTGTCAAGCGCTGCTGAGTGCGGTGAGCCGGATGACCGAGCGAGTTCCGACGTCGGTAAACCTCACGCCGGATGCGTGAGGTTTGGCATGCTGCCGCCGAAGGACCCTGCAAAGTAAGGTGGGAGCCCACCCCAACCTCACCTGCCTGTAGCAGTGACCAGAGGGAGCTGAATCAGGAGGGTGCTGCTCCTGAAAACGACTGCTGGTGAGTCCTGTGTGAAGAAGAGGAGTTTGAATGAAGAGAGAGAAAGTAGTGCCTGCAGACAACCACGGCGGCCATCTTTGAGTCAGGCAACTTTTGGGACACCTTCCCTGAGCAAATTGTAGGCGGCCATTTTGAAGTCAGGCATAAGGACAGAAACAAGCATTGTCAAAAGCAAATAAACAAGCATTGGCAAGAAGAAAGAGACGAGCATTGACAAAAGCAAATAAACAAGCATTGGTAAGAAGATAGAAACAAGCATTGATAAAAGCAAACAAACAAGCATCGACAAGCTTCCAGCATGGCGCTATCGCCGCAACGAGAGGACGTCAAGCCCCTCTTTGCAGGAGGATCACATTTGAGGGCCACAGAGCCAGTCTCCATAACTACAGGTGGAAGCATGGGCCCCAAGTGGCAGGAATGGCTCGAAGACTTCGAGGACTACCTCGAAGGATCCAAAGTAACCGTCGACAAAGACAAGCTGATAGCTCTCCGGAATCTAGCTGGACGTGAAATCAGCAAACTGATCAAGGATCTCCCTGCCGCAGACACCGGCACGTACGACAAAGTGCGCGACGCACTTAACAAGAAATTCCTCCACAAAAAGAACGTGGACTACGAGCGCCATGCCTTCCATCAGGCACGTCAAGGAAAAGACGAGGCAATGAGCACATTCATCACCCGCCTGCGGCGGCTATCGAGACACTGCGACTTCGACAACTTTTCGACCGACGCCGCCATCAAGTCCCAGATCATAGAGGGGTGCCACTCAGAATCACTCAGGAGACGGCTGCTGAGAAAGCCGCAAGAACTAGATGACATTGAGGAGCTGACTCGCGTTTACGATCAGGCTGAAGAGCATGCTGCCACCATTGAATCGGGACGCAGAGTGAGCCATGAGCAAGCGCATCGAGTTCAAGATCGAGGTGGTGGGCGAAGACGTTCGAGAGACAATCAGTGGACATCGCGACCGTCGTCTCGCTCGAGGCGCTCAGATCACAGGAGGTGGGAAACCGGCAGAAGAGAGAAGAGACCAGAGAGAGCAAGGAAGTGCTTCAGGTGCGGCTATGATTACCCTCATGTGGATGTCTGCCCTGCCATGGGCCAGCGGTGCAGAAAGTGTGGTCGTACAAACCACTTCGAAGCAATGTGTAGCGAGTACAACAAAGAAAGGCGAAGTGGAACTGGGAGGTCGTCCCGATCGGACACCAGAAAGCACCATGTTAGAGCTGTCAATGACACAGATGCAAGGTCCTCTAGCTCAACTCATTGCAGCAGGGAGTCGCACAGATCGCGATGGGACCGCAGATCCCCGTCCCGGAGCTCCAGATCTTCATCTCGAGGCTCCGAATACACGAAGCACTATGCAAACATGATCGCAGACCCAGATCAATTGAAGAAGTACCCTTGGTTGCACATCAAAGTAGGGAATCACGACACCAAATTCGTGATGGACAGCGGAGCTTCGCTGAACTACATCCCTGTCACCGAGTATGAGAGGATGCGCCCCAAGCCGTCGCTTGCTCATGCACCTGTACGCGTCTACACCTGGATGTCGAAGAAACCCCTGCAATGTCTTGGCAAATTCCCGACTACACTTGCACACGACAACGTCACTATTGATGCAGTCATTCATGTCATCAAAGGACCCGAGGCTGACTGTTTGCTCAGCCTGCCGACTGCGGAACGTCTCCGTCTCGTGGAGATCCTCTTCAAAGTCTGTGATGACCAGAACATCGTCAACCGCTTTCCTCGCCTTTTCATTGGGCTAGGGAAACTGAGGAACCGTCAGATACACCTACATGTCAACAAGCAAATCAGGCCTGTTGCTCAGCATCCCCGGCGTGTTCCCTTCCACCTTCAAAAGGCTGTCGAAGAAGAGATCAATGACCTCCTGTCGGCTGACATCATTGAACGCACGGACGGACCGACCCCGTGGGTTTCGCCGGTAGTCGTGGTACCAAAAAAGGGCAACACCAGCAAGGTGAGACTGTGCGTCGACATGCGCATTCCCAACACTGCGATAGAACGTGAACGCCATCCAGGGCCACTTCTATGCGACATGATTTCAGCACTGAACGGCGCCAAGGTATTTTCCAAATTGGACCTAAACAAGGGCTATCACCAGCTAGAACTGGACGCCCAGTCACGCCCCATCACAACTTTTGCTACGCACCTGGGACTCTTTCGATATAAGAGACTAAGCTTTGGGGTGTCTTCAGCTGCTGAAATTTTCCAAGAGGCAATCAGACAGATCATCCAAAACATCCCCAATACGCTCAACTACAGCGATGACATCCTTGTCTATGGCTCCGACACTCGTGAACACGACATTGCACTCAACCGCGTCTGTCATGCCCTGCTTGACGCGAACTTGACTCTGAACAAAGACAAGTGCGAATTTCACCAATCTACACTGAAGTTCTTTGGTCACATCTTCTCAGGAGCGGGAATGAAACCTGACCCGGAAAAAGTGGCATCCCTGAACAACACCAAGTGTCCGCAGGACGTCAGCGATCTGAGATCTTTCCTGGGAATGGCCAGCTATTGCGCCCGGTATATCCGGGACTACGCAACCATCAGCCACCCGCTCCGCACTTTGACCAAGCAAGGGCAACCCTTTGAATGGACTCCCCAGTGTGAGCAAGCATTCACAGAAATCAAGAGGGCCGTGGAGTCGGCCGATAACCTTTCTTACTTCAACCCCAGACGCATGACTGAAGTCACCGTGGATGCCAGCCCCGTAGGGTTGGGGGCTATCTTAGCGCAATATGACCATGACTCTGACCAGAGATGTATTGTTGCTTATGCTAGCCGCAGCCTGTCCGACCCCGAGAAGGCGTACTCACAGCCTGAGAAGGAGAGCCTGGCTGTGGTCTGGGCATGTGAACATTTTCATGTCTTCCTCTACGGCAAGCACTTTACCCTGATCACGGACCACCAGGCGCTAGTCACCATCTACGGCAACCCCCGAGCCAAAATGCCCCCCAGAATTGAGAGGTGGGGCCTGAGGCTCCAGGAATACACCTTCACGATTGTACATAAGCCGGGAAAGTCTGAAAATCCAGCAGACTACATGCCTCGACATCCGCCAGCATCAACGAGCTCTCACCCTTCGATTGCAGAGGAATACATCCACTTCGTAGCTGACCAGGCGCTACCTCCCGCCATTCCAATGGACGTGATCCGAGACGCCACCGCGCAGGACACCATCCTGCAAAAGGTTCTCAGCAAGATTCGAACCAACAGGTGGAGGCATGACCCTCAGGATGAAGACATTGAGCTGCACACCAAACAAGAATTGCAGGCATTCCGGCACGTTCATGAAGAACTGTAAATAACCTCAGACGGAATCATACTGCGGGTACAACGAATCGTGATCCCCAGAACTCTATAGAAAGGTGTCATTGATCTTGCTCATGAAGGCCACCGGGGAGTTGTGTCCACGAAGCGAGCACTCAGAGAGCGTGTATGGTTTCCTCTACTAGACCAAATGGTGGAATCCACCCTGAAAGACTGCCACCCATGCCAACTGACAAGCAAAGGCGATCCCCCGGCTCCACTGCAAATGACCCCCTTGCCGGCGGGAGTATGGCAAGAAATTGCCGTGGACTTCTACGGACCACTGTCTTCCGGCAAGTATGTGATAGTCATAGTTGATGAGTACTCTCGTTTCCCATTCACGCAGTTCGTACCCTCCACCGGTGCCCCCAGTACTCTTAAGGTGCTGGACGGATTATTTGCCACCTGGGGTGTCCCTAGAGTAGTAAAGACGGACAATGGTCCTCCCTTCAATGGACATGACTTTGAAGCATATGCCCGACACTTGGACTTCCATCATAGGAAAGTCACACCCCTGTGGCCACAAGCAAATGGCACCGTTGAACGCTTCATGGCCACAATCAAGAAAACATTTCAGCAGGCCTGTGCCGAAAGGAAGGACCTAGAGATTGCTCTCAACGAGGTCCTCAGGGCCTACAGGACAACTCCCCACTCGACCACCGACCAGTGTCCTGCCACGCTGATGTTAGGTCGTCCCATGAGAAACCGGATCCCAACCTGGGATGGAGCACTGCCAGCCATCTCACCCACCCACAACCATCTAGAAATGGCAGAGATGGACAAGAGAAAGAAGGACAAGATGAAGTCGTATGCCGACACCAAGAGAAGAGCAAGGTCACCTTCTGTGCATGAAGGAGATTACGTGTTAGTGAAACAAACCCAACAGAAGAAAACAGACTGTCAATTTCGCGATGAACCACTACTGGTCACTCGGCAGAAAGGCACCATGCTGACGGCGGAGTCTGACCACCGCCGAATTACGCGAAACGTGTCTCACTTTAAGAAGTGCTCTCAGGACTCGACCGGATCATTGCTTGACCCCACTGTGGCACCAGATCCTGGCACTCCTGATCGAGACAACCCACCAACTCTGGATCAATTGGATGTACCCCAGACGGAGGAGAACACTGTCGAACTGAACGCAAGGCCGCGCCGTAATGCTCAGCCACCAAAGAGACTCATTACAGAGATATGATTGATTATGTTATCAGTTTTGTTAAGAAAGGGGGAGATGTTATATGTTTGCAGTCTAGTAGATGGGTGGGCGGAGCTAGGTGGTCAGGGACAGGAAGAGGCGGAGTAGGGACAGGATGAGGGCAGTTAGTGTAGGGACAGGGTCGAGATAAGGTGCACATAATAAAGCTCCTAAATATAAGAGCCTGTGTCTGTGGTTCTTTGTAGCACGACGCTACACACATGTTCGAGGGGCCCATTTCCCAACTCTTAAAAAGAAAGCATAATTGCTAACGATCACAATGGAGAAGCAGACCTTCTGAATACATTAAAATCAGTATCCACCTCTCCCACCACATAAAACACTATCCCCCAGATTCATCCAGGTCACATTCTGCGAATTCCAAATTGCGATAATTACCGAATCGCAAATTAGAATTCGCAGAATGGGATTCATGAAAAAATGCGATAAAAAAAGCGATCGCAATCGGCAGCAATTGGTTTGGGTTCTCCTTAAATTGCGCCTCGCAAATAGCGATTTGTTTTTTTTTCCCTAATTGTGATTTTTCATGAATTTGGTTTGCGAATAATTAGCGATTTCGCAAATGAAATCGCAGAATCATTGGAGTCTCGCTAATTCCGATACGCAAAGGGGGTTCCAGATAGATTCTGCGATTTTATTTGTGATTTCGCAAAATCTATTTTGCGAATTCACATAATTGTCAATTTTCTTTTCATGAATTGCGGTTCTTTGAATTGCGATCACAATAGCTAATTCGTAGCTATTGCGATCGCAATTTTGGTTGATGAATCTGGCTGTAATTTTAATTGCTGCATTTAAATTGCGGGTATTCAATGGGTCACGTCACCAGTTAACAAAATATAATAGGAGGCAGACACAGGAGCCAGGGACAGGTCGAGACGTTGACAGGAAATCAACCTGAAGGGTGATTGACAACCAGAGGTCACCCACCCAAACCAAAGGTGCACAGTACCCAGTTGCACCAGTCCAAGCCTGCACTTAGCAGGGGCTGTCTTATGACTAACTTCTTCAGAACAGATATTACAAGGATCGTTAAACATTCATTCTCAATGGGAGCTGGTACTACGTGATTTAAGGCATCTGAGGTAATGGACAGAGAGGTATGACAAGCACATGACCGGCAGACAGGCATACCAGAGAATCATTACAGGAAGATGTGTATCTGTGCGGAAATGCAGTGTTGTTTACTGAGATAGATATGCCTAGCAGAGTGGAATTGAGCTGAGAGATTGGTGATGTCTTTAAGGAAAACAAGCATGCATAGAACTTGCAAAAGAGAAACTGGTATCTAATATGAAATTACCTTGAATCACCTTATCGACCAGTAACACATGCAGGCAAAGCAAACAACTGTTTGTAAATCGAATAAATCCTTTACTAATTAATAACTCTTTAAGTTGAATTACTACCTTTGGCAAACTCACAGGCAATCAATTGAGCCTATTTGATAATGCATGAATGCCCTTTTACTTCAAAGACCTATCAGGCAAAGGTGCAATGATTTAATAACGCGAGCTCAACCTGGTTGATCTACCTTCATCAGTGGCCGCGCACCGACTAAAGTCCTAGCCCTGTGTGCGCACATCCACTCACAGAACAGAGCCCAGAAAGGCGTCACCATGTTGGGAGAAAGTACACACACGATTAGCCCCCACAACACAAATTTATAGTTCTTTTCTATCCATAGCGTTGATGAGACGTTCTGTGGGGTGAGTAGTTCATCGAGGAGTTTTGCCCCAGTCTCTGATACGTCTTTTATCATGGCGGAGCCCAAGACTAGGGTAGCAGAATCTGAAGGTGTCGCTATTCCTAAATCTGCTATGATTCTGGTAGCATATTCTTTGGGGGTTGGGTTGGAAGGTAAATTACTAGAATCTAGCAGTCCTTCTGTTCCATTTTTGCCTTTCAGCTGTCGCTTCGGGATTCAGTTACCTCAGGTTGTATGGAGGCGCAGTTTTCCTTTAAGGTGGTAGGCGTTTGATTAGGGTTCAGGCTCCTTTGTGTTTCTAATAGTGAGCTATCAGGTTCACTCTCAGGGGGGAGTGTGGAATCTAGTGTAATGCCTGGTATGAGGGATGGTGCTTTAGCAGAATATTTTTTTACAATAGACGGTTGGGAGTCTGCGCCTTCTCTTGTAACACCTTCCCCTTCCCCCCCCTCGAGTCTCTCCATAGTTTTTTTGAAGCTGTTGGCCTCCCATTTACCTCTGGTTAATTGTCCGACGTCGCAGCGTCTTCGAGAACAGCGCTGACTTGGGCGGGTTGAGTTGCCTTCTTCTAGTTTCCTTTGCTGCTTTTGGCGCCCTCGGTCGACATAGTCGAGCTCCACTGTCGTCTTCTCGCCGGTCGTAACACAAGCTTAAAAGTGATTTAAAGAATGTCTGTGATGCTCTTCATAGAGCGAACACCCCGCAAAGTTTATCAGCATCTGTGACGATCCTAACAGGTTGGAAATGGAGACTAATCACTTGCGTTCTGCTCCCTCCCAGGTTCGGCATCGCTGGTCAGTCCTCATAGCCGATGGTCAATGCGTATGGCATAGGGTGACCAACTGGCATTGGTGCAAATTCAGGACGGTGAGGGTAAAAATTCAGGACAAAGGGTCAAAATTCAGGGCACAAATTCAGGACAGGAGGTCAAAATTCAGGACAAAACTTCAGGACAATTGGATACGTTTTACAGACACATCAGAGGTCGCGCAATAGTATATAAGTAAGCCCAGCCACATCTAGACATATTCAGCCATTTGCAAACCTATCTATCATGTATCCTTCCATCTATCATTTCACTCATCCATCCCTTCATCCATCCTTTCACTCATCCATCCAATATCCATCCATCCGCCCTTTCACCCTATCCATCTGTACACTCATCCATCCACTCTTCTACCCATTGTGGTAAATAAATAAATTATTACCGGATCTATTTTTGACTATAATCAATAAACAGGTAGCTCAATAAATAAGAGTCAAGATACGAGGTAGCTGAAGTTGACAGGCTTTAATCAGGCATAAAGGACAGGAACAGGACAGCCTGTACGGGAATAGGATGGCAGGGCCCGACAGCTGTCGGGCAGGATCTGGGAATTGGCTAGCAAACTTTAATATCCGTGCACAATATTTATAGTTAAACAAAATACATTGCATTCAATACAGTAGGCGTAGCAGTAGGCGGGGTTTGTAGCAGTCGCGAAAGATAAGGGCAACATGATGTAACAAGAAGGCGTGTACAGGGCGTATACATAGACATGTGGTGCAGACGTAACAGAATATGTAATAAAAAGGGGCGGAAACATGGAGGGGGCTACCTGAGCAGCTGGGACCTCTAACCTAGTGGTGCGCGCAAACTGGCAATGACGTGTTACCAGGGGAACTGGGGGGCTATGACTTCTGCGCTGGAAGAGGAGACTAAAGTCTGGAGTGTCAGAGCGACATGTACCCAGGCATATCTAGTATCTAGTGTTTAGAGTACATGTTGATAGAATCCAAAAGTTATCAGGGTAAAGGCTAACAGGCATTAAGACTGGTGCATGCATTACTCTACATGTAGTGCGTGTGCGAGGAATATTCTATAAATATTAATACAGTATTTCTCTTATATGGAGACATAAAGGCTAGACCATGACGGAAACTATTGATGCGATTCAGTAGCTTAGGAATGCAGAGAAGGAGGGCTGGACTGATAACTAGAATCATAACATACTTTTGGCAGACTGGGAGGCAGAGCCAGGCCGAGCCGGGCACTGCGAGGCATGAAAGTAAGCTAAGGGTCAGGGATACAGGTGGGGGCTGTATCGCTCCTCGGAGAGGGTTCAGGAAACAGGAGCTGAATCTGAGTCCGGGCCCTTTTGAGGCCTAGAAACGGGGACAATTCAATGAATTAACGTGCACACTGTGAAACGTGGCAACGTAGGATTACATAGGCCTAATATTCGTTGTATTTACGAGGACTGGAAACTGACATACAGGAGATGGACACAACTATAATTGCGTCTTTAATCGATCAGAGGGGGATACATGCATATCGATCATGCACATATAACATAACATGGGGAACACGTAGGCACATACAACATGGCAAAATTTACTTTTCCACATTCCCTCCTTGTGCCCTACGTTTCCATCAGGAAACATCTATATTCATGATACCATCTATCATTTCATACAGCATCATTTGTTCGTCTCGAATTGTCTTAGAACGGGACTTAGGACTAGGAATACAAGAGGTAGCGCACATGCCGCAAATCGCAGGGCCACATTGTATACAGAGGCAGCAACTGAATATGATCATTACTGCAATACCTAGGAATGACAATACTTTCCATCCCCAGGCAGATATGATACTCCAGAGCCAACCGGACCATGTCCAGGTTCCTGGATTCTGGTGTAACTGATGGGCAATTTTATGAAGTCTGGTTATAGCTGAATAAACAGACGGCGCGTTATTAGGAATGAAAATGCAGCAACTAGATCCGATGACTCTACATGCTCCTCCTCTATCGGCCAGTATGACGTCAAGAACGAGACGATTTTGGAGCACGACAAATCTCATAGCAGATTGCTCTTCGGTTAAGTTACCTAGAGCAGAAGTAGTCTCATTCACTACTGCTTCAAGGGTTCTGGTTAATCTACGTATTAACTTACTATTCTGGACAGGTCCTATAAAGAAGAAGAAGCCTTTATTAAAGTCTGTATACTGTTCTAGAGCAGTTTCAGTTTGATCGACTATTGGGGACTCGATCTCCCTTCTATGTCTGACGTGTACTAGATGTGTGTTTCTGTGATAATCAGATGGGGCTAGAAAAACTGATGGCAGTAGGAAGGCAATGTAACATGTTCCATCCCAGTCTAGGGGCAGACGAACATATGCTGTCTGGCCACAAACAAAATAAGAATGACGTGAGGCTTTGAAAATAGATTTCCCACTGTCACTATACTCGACAGTAGTAGTACAATCACTATGTCCTACATGTGCGGAACCATTATTTCTGACACATAATTCGCCTTTGACTGGTAGTACTGAAATAGCAGGTAAATCTGGAGTAGTATCAGACTGAACATTCAGGACCATAAAATTCGAGGAATAATTACCTAAATCATATACTTCATTTTCTAGATCTAACCCTGTTCTATGGGAGAGACCTTGCTTGTCTGGAAAACATGTTCTATTCAGAAGAGACATATCATTGGAGGATGACGTTAACGTGGACCATGCTCCACACGAACCATTATGTGAAAACGGATAAGGAAAGAGTGGCAGAACTCCCTTCGGTGTCTGGAAAGGGGGGAGTCGACCACACACCCAACAATTAGTGGCATTGCTGGTCTGGTGTGAATAGTGTAACATTCTTATAAATGTATTATTTCTCATAGCAAGACGATAGGATAACTCGTGAGGAGGCAGATCACTAAATGTGTGCTCTACTGTAGCATTAGAAAACTTATTTACATGAGAAATTGGAAAACATAAATGTAATGCATAACTTGTGCAAGTAACCATCAAACTTAGAAACAATAAGAAACTTAGAAAAACGATACATCGTATAGAGTTATGACTAACTCTCTCACTATGGGGGTCTATCTCATACATGTCAGATACCTGTCTAACCGTTTCACCCGAGAGGGACTTAGACAATTAAACTGGCTGACTTATTTTATTAGACCGGAGCTTTAACTTATACTCCTGTTGCGGAGTTTTCTCTAACAGAGGAACTTTCAGTTCAGGATTCAGATCAAAGTCTGGTTTCAGGCAGTCTTTAGAAATGGAACAGTCCTTAGAAAATGTTTTTTCTCGAACTCCATGAAACTTCTTGATATGGGACAGATGGACCCACCCCTTGCGGCCCTCCAACTTCACGGCCGTGCGGGTGGTCAGAAGGACAAGTCGCGGCTCTTTCCAACGAGGCTCCAGCGGACTTGAACGATCAAAGTTCCTTACAAGGACAAGGTCGCCTGGAATGACCTCATGCGGTTTCACTTCGGTATTGTCGGGAAATGCAGCGGCAACCTGTGAACGACAAGAGTGTAGGGCAGACATCAAGGAAGCTAGGTAATCTGTCAACATATTACTGGAAACATCTGTAATACTGCGGGGTCTAGGTGTACCCCACATGTTTGGGGGGCAGCCGAATACGACCTCATAAGGGGACAGACCTGATCTGGAATGTGCAACCATCCTCATGAAGAATAGAGCAACTGGCAGGGCAACTAGCCAGTCTACACCTTTCTCTTTACATGTCTTGGCAATACGGATTTTCAGTGTCTGATTATGTCTCTCTACGAGACCAGCTGCTTCAGGATGGCGCACACAATGGAACTTCCACTGGTACCCTAACAAAAGGGAAACATGTTTCATTAACTCAGATGAGAATGGCTGGCCGTTATCAGAATACACGACCCTAGGGAGTCCATAGCGGGGAAAGAATTCACGAACCAACTGCTTGGCAGTGGTCGCGGCTGTGTAATCTGGAACTGGATATGCTTCTGTCCACCTGGACAAAGCGCATACAACTACAAGAACATACTTGAAACCTCGACATCGCTCCATCTGAATATAATCCATCTGGAGGACTTCAAAAGGGTGGTCAGGGGGTTGGAATCCACCTTGTTCCACCGGGACACTTTTACCTGGATTGAACTGGCAACATATCATACAAGTACAGACTTTCTGCTTGGCTGCAGCTCGTAAATGCCTGTTGAACCAAAGGTTCTGTATACTGTCTAACATAGCTTTTTCTCCTAGATGTGCTGGACTATGTGCGGTATTAATAATGACTTGAACCATAGAGTCGGGGAGAAACCATGTGGCTTTTTCCTTCGTCAACCATCCCTGATCTGTCTGGACCCCTCCTTGTTCGGACCATTTCTTGATTTCTTCAGGAGTAGCATGTAACTGTATGTCTATGACATCTTGTGTAGGGTCCTTAACTGTCATACAAGTAGTCTGTTCTGGAATGAATGTCTGTGTCTTGTTAACTGGAATGTCTGGAGTCTGAGCTGTAAGCTTGGCTGTTCGATCTGCTAGATCGTTACCTTGGGAAATGATGTCAGTAATTTTCGTATGTGCTTTGCACTTCATGATAGCGATAGCTGTCGGTAAATGTATTGCATCTAACAGAGCTTGAATGAGGAGACCATGCTGAATCTTGGTTCCATGAGAAGTCATGAAACCTCTCTCCTGCCACAGTACTCCGAAGTCGTGTACAACTCCGAATGCGTAACGTGAATCTGTGTATATGTTTACTTTCAGGTTCTTGGCACGTATGCAGGCTTGGGTCAGAGCAACTAGCTCTGCTGCTTGAGCAGACAGGGTGTCAATACGGTGTGTTTCAATAACTTCAGTTTCAGTAGTCACTGCATACGCGGCTACTAGTTCTCCTGTACTTGTTCTCATACATGAACCATCCACATAAAGTGTCAGGTCGGGATTAGGTAATGCAATGTCTGTCAGGTCTTGTCTTGGTTTAGTCATAGTGTTAATAACTTCCACACAGTCATGTGTGGCAGGATTTGAAATAACTGATGGTAACAGTGTAGCAGGATTTAAAACGTTGCAGCGTCTGATTTCTATGTGTGGCTGGAACAGTGTCAGTTCATAACCTGTTAAACGTGCAATTGTCAAGTGTTGAGTCTGTGTTCGGTTTAAAAGAACTTCCACGGAATGTGGAACTTGTACTGTCAAGGAGTGTCCTAATACTATGGAATCACTTTGTCTGATTGCTAGAGCTGTGGCTGCAACTGACTTGAGGCACGCAGGCAGAGCCTGGGCTACTGGATCTAATGTGCTCGAAAAATAAGCACAAGGCTTGTATTGTCCTGCTTGATCTTGTGTGAGAACAGATAATGCAGTACCATCACGTTCTGTGACAAAAAGTGTAAAAGGCTTACTGTAGTTCGGTGTAGCTAGAACAGGTGCTTGGCATAAGGCTTTCTTTAATTCATTAAAACTAAGTGTATGTTCCTGGGTCCAAGGGAGGACAGTCGATACGGCTGCCTCCTGTGTCGTTAACTGTATCAGTGGCTTTGCTAGAAATGCATACTGAGGAATCCATTGTCTGCAATAAGAAGTGAGGCCAATAAAAGCACGTACCTCCTTCTGTGTCTTGGGCTGTGGAAGACTCGCTATAACTGGATACGGTCTGGTGTCAACTGCCTACCCCACTTGGACAGTAAGTGGCCTAAGTAGATCACTTGCTGGACACAGAATTGTAATTTGGAAGGGGACACCTTGTGCCCCTGCTCGGCCAGAAAATACAGGACTGTAAGTGACGCTCGCTCGCAGTCACGTTCAGAACGGGCTGTGATCAGTAGATCATCGACATACTGGAGCAGGGCAGTGTCAGTTGGCATGTGAATATTGTCTAGTTGTCTTTTAAGTGCTTGACTATAAATACTAGGACTTTCTGTGAAACCTTGAGGAGCTCGTGTGAATTTATAGCTCCTTCCATTTAAACAAAAACCGAAATGTACTGGCTGTCTGGATGAATGGGGACACTGAAAAATGCATTCTTGAGGTCTATAACAGTAAAAAATGTAGCTTCAGAATCAATAGCTGTCAATAGGGATGAAATATCTGGGACTACTGGGTACTGGGGTATGATACATTTATTAAGTTCTCGAAGGTCAATCACTAATCGATATACTGGAGGTGCATTTGGATCAGTACGTTTCATGACTGGAATGATAGGAGAATTACATACATTGGAGTCAGTTTCTACAACCACTCCTTTAGCAATGAGCTCGTCAATAATTATGGATAAGGCTGCTACAGCCTCAGGTGGCAATCTGTACTGTCTGATTCGTGGCAAGACTATACCTTGCTTGAGAGTCACACGATGGGGTGTAATTTGCATAAAACCTACATCAGTTGGACCTTGCGCCCATAAATGCTGCGGTACATTCAGTAGTCTGGGATCAAAATCACGTAATACATAGTGACCTTTAAAGTCTCTCAAAAACAAACGGATTCCTTCTGGGGAGCAGCAAATTACTGCACCTAATTCTTTCAATGTTTTAATGCCTAACAAATTTTCTGGACATGACTTCGTAAGTAACAAATCAGTAGTTCGGGACAATGGACCAACTTCTAGAGTAACTGGCTTTGAAATCTCGTTAACAATAGGCTTTCCTGAAAATCCAAGGGAAACATTTTTAGAGCCTGAGAGCGGAGCCCCTGGAACCTCGTCATGACTGATAGTAGTCCTACTTGCCCCTGTATCAATCAAAAACTTTCTGTCTTTCCCTAATACTTGACTGTGTACATAGGGACCCTCTTGATCTACAGGTATCTCGATGAGAGGCAAGCCTACCTCCCTCTCTAGGCTGTTTCATGAATACTGTTGATACTCTGGGTACTCTGTCTGGGCATACTGGTACATTTGCTGTGTAACATGCTGTGTTGCAGCGATAGGCTGCGGTGTTGGAACTGTCTGTTGTGCATTCTGTGGTGACTGAGAAGTCTGTGAAACTTGTTCTTGTCTAGGCGGACGTGGTCTTTCTTTAGTCTTACCAGTTGCTATGTTATGTTTCAGAACTGCACACTCGTTTATAAAATGACCTGGCTGTTTACAATAATTGCAAGTCCCTTTAACGGGAGCTGCAGGATGACTGACTTGATTCGGACCCCTCTTCTGACTGTCTTGTGGAACAGATTGTGCAACTAATACTTTCATTTTCGTATCTTTCATACGTCTCTTTTCGTGTTCTTGCTCTTCCCTGATTCTGTTCTGGTGATACTGGAGCATCTGTAACATTTGTGACGGGGTACTAGCTTGCCAACTACTTTCGACTTTCAAAACTCGATTTTTAACTTGTGGACTTGAATTCTCGACTAATTTAGTAACAAAAAGATGAGGGTACGACTCGCTACTCGTCTTCAAACCACTGTTAATAATAAAACATTTTTCAAATCTAGAATAAAAATCACTAGTGTCTTCATCCTGTTTCTGTTTGCATGCTGAGATTGCATCCCAATCTTCCTTTTTCGTGGCTAGTAACCTTGGCAAGAACCTGAATCAATAACTCGGGCAATTCTTTACATTTGTCCCCAAGACCGGTACCTGGTACTCGTACTTTATCTTCAGCTTCTAAAGCTGTCCAATCAATCTTTTTCTCTCCCACCTCCCATTCTTTTTCCTTGAGTTTTTCATATACCCCTGCGGGCAACAGGACCTTTAACATTTTAATAATATCTGGATACGTGTATTCTCCCATACGGAGTATGTCTTTTAATTCTCGATGGAACCCTGCTGGGTCTTTGTCGTGACAGGGAATTAATTTCTTCATCTCTAAGAGTTCCATCTTTGTGATAGGGGTGTAAACAAATACTCGTTGCATTTCACCACCCGGTGTCCTAACTGGGTGTACTTCTCGTAACGGATTCTGTCTATCCATGTAGAATGGTTTACTTTCTGGAGGTGAGACATGAACAAAATGCGGATTCAGAAACGTTCGATATTTTTCGCGTTGTTCTAGAATGATATTAATTAAATCGGTACCTAAACCTCTCCATCTATACTGGAGTAACTCGTTGAAGACATCATGTAACGGACCTGGATCAGAATGCTGACCCTCATACAGTGTAATGAGGTGCTGGATCATATACATACCCACCAGTCGCTGCTCGGCTGGGGGCAGTTTCAGAAACATTTGTGCCACTATTTCATCTGGAAAAGTGGTAGAATCAGTAATCCATCGGACTGCTGATCGGGCTAGTTCTTGTTCATGCATGGTACTAAGTTCACTATAACCGATTCGTGATTTCAGAATGTGATCGGTAGCTTGAAATACTTGCTCAAGATTCTCTTGTTCTAGTGCTGGAAGGAGAAAAACTTTCTTGTGTTCTAGACGTGAATGTCGGTCTGGAAGTCTAGATTTACCTACATACGCTATTCTGGCGGTATTCTCGTCTTCTACCTCTTCAGTAGGAGAGTCGTCTTCTTTCTCGGACACTTGTGCTGCTAGGCGTTTCTCGTGTAACCTTATTATTTCTTTATGAATTTTCTTGTACATACTCTCTATACTACTGAGTGTCTTGTGTCTTCCCTCGGCTATATGATCACTCCACTTTGTCAGAACTCTCATTTCGATCGGATCTTTATCTGGATAATCTTGTTCCCTTATTAAACAATTAACTAGAAACTTTAATAGCATGAGCTGGGTCTCAACTTTCCTTAGAGACATGATTTCGCCAATACTTTCTGGATCGTCTCCTGTACGGATGAAACGATATATTCTGTCTAGATCTTCTTTCATATTCGGTAGGGTGTCCAAATACTCGGTCACCCGTCTTACACGCAATGAATATATAACCATATTATCATCGCCTGGGACTGGATCATAACGGCATTCGGTAAGAGCTCGTCTGATATATGCAACGGACTGATATTTGGGCGTACGCTGTAACGCACGTTCATGTAACTCGACTAACGTTACACGTTTGTGTGGCGGCGGGGTACCAGGAGGACCTCCCCCCGCGGCCCCTAAACTGGAATCGTCGACTGATACTCTTCGTGCTGGCAGAGCGACCGATGTAGCGGGCACTTGTACTGTAGGCTGGACCGGGGGTACCGTAACAGGTGCTGTAACAGGTGCCCTGGTGGCTGGAGGAACAGGAATTACATTATTTACAGGAGCTGGCGGAACAGGATTTGCATATTCTGGGACTGTGTCGTCCAAATAGGACGAGAGAAAAATATCAGCTGCGGTCGGTTTGTGACGTAGCTTAATCGGAACTAATGGCGGCGGAAAATTACATGGTGCTTCCGGGGTTGCTTTTGGCAAGCCCTCGGCAAGAAGAGGATACATACCCTTAATAAGGGCATTTCTCTGTCTGTCTGACTGTTCGGCTTTTACTTGTTCACCTACTTCGATTAATTCCCTTTCTTGGGCTCTTTCTGAGGATTCTCTACTTAATTCTGACTTTCTGATTTCTTTTTCGGTTCTTTTATGAGATTCTTTGCGCCATAACTCGATGGCATCTTTCTGGGACTGTCTGGCTTTCTTTTTCCATAATGCTTCTTCTACTCGCATGATGCACTCGGCATCCCACGTACCTGATACGGGCCATCTATACTTTTCTTCTAATTCTTTGGTGTATTCCACCCATAAATCTAGATATAATATGGCACTTATGCCATGCTTTTGATACATAAAATGACCTGGACTGTCCCTCGGCGGGACAGGAACTGCTTCCTCGAGCAGACCTTTTCTGGTTTTTAACTGACGTAATTTCGAGAACAGAGGCATAACTTAGACTGGAATCTGGACACAATACAATACACGATAAACACAATAATAACTTAAGAAAACAAATCACTCATACCACGACATTGAAAACACATGGAATAACATTTAAAACAACAGTTCGGACAGAATATTACCTGGAATACTGAAAACAGAATACATGAATTTCTCGAGAACAGAACTTACTGGAATGACTAGATGCACTGCTAAAACAGTACGAAACTTACCGGTCCCATAAAGAGACACGTCAGGACCCGCGTCCACCTAGGTGAACACTTCATGTTGGATCTGTGTACCCAAACCCACGGACCAGAGACAAATTAATTGACCCTGTCTAGATACTACCCCAGCAACGGTACTCACCGGGCAGCAAGAACGGAAGGCCTCGGACTGGACTGGACTGCTACGACGACGGACGGACGAACTTCGGACTTCAGTTACAGGTGGGCCTCCGGATACCTCGGACCTTGGACTCTCGGCTTGGGCTCTGGTCGGGACTCGCCGTGTTCCTCCACCGCCTCGTCTGGACGCTGGACCGCAACCTCCGTCTCCTCCGTGGGCCTGAGGGATACTTGAAGCAGAAATATCTGCACGTGCACGGTATGGTTCCGTCACGGCTGCAGAGGATCAGGGGGCCTGCGTGGCTTCTCCGGCGCGTGGGGAAAGGGCAAGTCCCTATTCGGGCGCCATTATGTGGTAAATAAATAAATTATTACCGGATCTATTTTTGACTATAATCAATAAACAGGTAGCTCAATAAATAAGAGTCAAGTTACGAGGCAGCTGAAGTTGACAGGCTTTAATCAGGCATAAAGGACAGGAACAGGACAGCCTGTACGGGAATAGGATGGCAGGGCCCGACAGCTGTCGGGCAGGATCTGGGAATTGGCTAGCAAACTTTAATATCCGTGCACAATATTTATAGTTAAACAAAATACATTGCATTCAATACAGTAGGCGTAGCAGTAGGCGGGGTTTGTAGCAGTCGCGAAAGATAAGGGCAACATGATGTAACAAGAAGGCGTGTACAGGGCGTATACATAGACATGTGGTGCAGACGTAACAGAATATGTCATCAAAAGGGGCGGAAACATGGAGGGGGCTACCTGAGCAGCTGGGACCTCTAACCTAGTGGTGCGCGCAAACTGGCAATGACGTGTTACATGGGGAACTGGGGGGCTATGACTTCTGCGCTGGAAGAGGAGACTAAAGTCTGGAGTGTCAGAGCGACATGTACCCAGGCATATCTAGTATCTAGTGTTTAGAGTACATGTTGATAGAATCCAAAAGTTATCAGGGTAAAGGCTAACAGGCATTAAGACTGGTGCATGCATTACTCTACATGTAGTGCGTGTGCGAGGAATATTCTATGAATATTAATACAGTATTTCTCTTATATGGAGACATAAAGGCTAGACCATGACGGAAACTATTGATGCGATTCAGTAGCTTAGGAATGCAGAGAAGGAGGGCTGGACTGATAACTAGAATCATAACATACTTTTGGCAGACTGGGAGGCAGAGCCAGGCCGAGCCGGGCACTGCGAGGCATGAAAGTAAGCTAAGGGTCAGGGATACAGGTGGGGGCTGTATCGCTCCTCGGAGAGGGTTCAGGAAACAGGAGCTGAATCTGAGTCCGGGCCCTTTTGAGGCCTAGAAACGGGGACAATTCAATGAATTAACGTGCACACTGTGAAACGTGGCAACGTAGGATTACAGAGGCCTAATATTCGTTGTATTTACGAGGACTGGAAACTGACATACAGGAGATGGACACAACTATAATTGCGTCTTTAATCGATCAGAGGGGGATACATGCATATCGATCATGCACATATAACATAACATGGGGAACACGTAGGCACATACAACATGGCAAAATTTACTTTTCCACACCATCCATCCATTCACTCATCCATCCAGCCATTTACCCTTTCACCCATCCAGCCATCCTTTCACTTACTCATCCATCCACCCAGTCACTCATCCTTCCACCCATCCACCCTTTTAGTCATCCATCATCCTCCCTTTCTCTCTCCATCAACTCTTTCACTTAGCAATCCTTCCTTCCATCCATCCACCCAACCATCCATTCATCTACTCATCCACTCATGAATCCATCCATTGACCCTATCACTCATCCATCCTTTCTCTTATCCATTTATCCTTTCACTCCTTCACTCATCTTTTCATCATTTTGTCCATCTACCTTTCCTTTCACTCACTCATCCATCCTTACATCCACCCTTTCACTCATCCGTCCATCCATTCGCCCTTGCACTTATCAATTCATCAATCCATCTATCATTTCACTCATCCATCCACCCGCTCACTCATCATTCACCTATTCACTCATCCATCCTTTCACTCATCCATCCACCCTTTTACCCATCCAGCTACCCTTCCACCCATACATCCAGCTATTTCCCTTTTCTCTCTTCCATCTTTCCACTCACTCATCAATCCTCTCCCATTATCCATCTATTCAATCTTTCATTCATCCATTCACCCTTTCACTAATTCATCCAGCCATCCCTTCACTTACTCACTCGCCCACCTTTTCATATTAATTTTGAGCTGAGCCTTTTTGAGAAGAGGCCCATCAAGAACTTCACCCTCGCTGCAGGAGCCATTCCAGGACTCGGACAGAAGCCACCCAGGGCGGAGACATGATCCACCACAAGGGGGGACAGGAGCCATCACAGGCGGGGGGTGGGGGGACAGGAGCCACCACATGGGGGAAACAGGATCCACCTGGGTGAGCATAGGGGTGGGTATGCAGTATTCTAGTATCATCTTGGTCTCTTCCAGGGTGGCGGAGGGCTCCTCACCCCCTCCTGGACAAGGCAATGAGAGGATAGGCTCCGTTTCCAAAATTTTAGTTTTGCCCCCCTCCTCCCCTCCACACTGATATACAGTACTGAAAGGAGAAACTCCAAGAGAACTGATTTAACTGATTGTCCTCCATATTTTGTTAATCAGTTTGGGTGCGATTGTGCCATTTCTTTTTTTCATTACAATATTGACTGCATGTTTGAAGAATCGAGGTTTGTTTGCAATTTAGTGACAGTAATTAAGCTCTGTGAAGAGAACCACATGCTGCCTCGGCCGGTTCTAGGATGTTTGGGGCCCTGGGCCGAAAGGGGGAATGTCTCACACCAATTGCAGATACAAGATGCATTCAGGGCTGTTTGCATCTGAATAGATGCCCCTGCTCCTGAAGCTGCACCCCCCCCTCTCTGTCACCTTCAAGCACCTCTTAACAGCTCATCAAGGGCTGAAGGTGTGAGGGTTGCCATCCGCTGTGCCTTTCCAATGCTGCTGGGTATCTGAGCTTTCGTACAGCATCGGAGTCAGTTACACCCGACTTCAACAGTATTAGATTCAAGAAGGGAGGTGGGGGCCAGCTGTGCCGGTTGTGCGACCAGTTAAAATGACGGACAAATGGTGTCCTTTAAAGAATCCTTCACGGACAACAGACAGATGGCCGAAATTACGGACTGTCCGTGAAATTTACGGACGGTTGGTCACCCTAGTATGGCATGCGTACGGCGGCTGTGCGGCGTAGATTCACGCTGACACCATCTTGCTCCTGTCCTACAATGAACATTTCTATTGCAGATGGAGCATGTTCAACACAACATGTTTGTACAGAACAGTGTTTTGAATGAAGTCTGATTGAAGGCAGGTTATAAAACCTTGCTGTAGAGGAGTGGCTATCAGTAGCTAGGCAAATGCAATAGCTCTAGGACTGAGATATCTCAGGGCAGTACTTATTAAAACAAGTAAGTGCAGTTTTAAACCATTTGTCGGGGGCTAGCCACTTCCTCCATTGACACCACCCACTACCACCTTAGACGACACTACCAGCTCACCAAGAGCAGATGGCACTGTCTGTACAACCATCAAACCACCATATTTCTATCTCTAATCATACAAGCATTGGTAAAGCCAATAGGTCTGGTTTCAATGTACCAACACATGTAAATATACCATTTACAACCACTGAATGTACAAATGTTGTTTATCATATCAAATCCTATCCTATTGACCTTACCAAATCTGAGAAAAAAAGAAAAAAAGGATTGCTCTTTGTAAAAAATTCAAATAGGAGATGCAAAATTAAATGTGACAAATAGAATTATTATTGAGCATGCTTTTCCTATGTAAAGTAGTCCCTTATGCATTCTAATGGAAGCACTTCCTGGAAGATCAGATGATGCACCAAATACCCAACAGCATGAGTAAGACTCTTGTGGGTGAAGCCAGAGCCCAATTTATAAATATTCGTAAAGCTTGGTAGCAAGCGTCTGCAGGCAGCTGTGCTGTCAAACAAGACATAACATTTACATTGAAAGTATAAAAGCAACCATTTGGATTGTACATTTGAACAATACATATAACCTACATAATGTATCCTAATTTGAGTTGAGGACAAAATGACAGAAGACTGAGCATTGGCAACTTTGTCAACTTTACTAAAGAGACACAAGAAAAAATTGTGGATATGAAATACCGGTCCAGGCGCAACAACATGTGTCTACTGGGGCTCCCCTAAAAAATACAGTATAAATATTGGCTGAAGACATTCCTACAAGATTGGATGCCTTTGAGACTGAAACACTTTAGGTTCTCCAAACTGATATAGTTCATCACTGGTAGACTCGGCAGCTTCCAATGGCACTGAGCCCTGAATGAAAATTAGACCAATATTTTACAAATGTTTCGATGCAAGGTGATACTCCTCACAGCAGCAAACAAGCAAACACAGATTATGCATGAATGAATTGTTTTACCCAGATTTTTGTGTGAAGATGCAGGAAAAAGTGATGTACTTATAAAGGCGCAAATCATTAACTCTGATGCACCAATATATCAAACAAAGACTTTATTTCCCCAAAAACATAGGGCCTCAAATTCTGAAAATGCATTAGCTAAAAGTGGTTGTAGTTTGCACACCTACTTTTACTCAATGTATTTGTATTTTTTTAACTGACCTATGTACTAATTAGTCAGTTCACAAAATACAGAATCATTGCAATACGACCTAACTCAGAAATATTAAAGAGGTAGGTCGTAAATTGGACCCACTTTAATTGGCTATAATCACAGGCATTCTGGCCTGCTGGGGTTAGTAGACAACCATGTCTATGATTACTTTTCAATGAAGTAATGTTTTCTAAATGCAGCCACTTTTGGAAAAATATGAATGTTTTGTGACCATATTTTGGTTGTAAAACAAATACACCACAAGGAATGGATATTTGGAACTGACACCCTTAACACACCCCTTCTAAATACTATGGGTTCAATTCACAGAGGGCCTCTGCACTCATGGCAGATGCTCCACAGTCATGGCGAGGGCCACACGCATGTGGCACGACCTTTGTACTGCAGAATCCCATTGTGGAGATCCTTCCATGACTGGGGGGCCCCTGCCACAACTGCGGGGCCTCCGGCATGACCCTTGCCCTTTGGTGTCCTTAACTAATTTAATAATTTCAAAAACCTTCACCAAATTGTTTAATGTTCTTTGCAGATTTTGAAAAGGGTTTTAGCATTTGATAAGTCCTATAGTTTACTAAACCGGAGAATTTTCAAATTCTAAAACTGTAGGTACGTGATACCAAGAGCCTCATAGAAATACAAAACAATATGATAGAAAATATACAATAAAATAAAAGATGAACATCCAAAGTAAAAAAAGCAGCAAATAAAGCAGGCACATTTAATCTTTTGAAGGTGCTCAATTTAGGATTTCATTAAGAGTTGCAATTACAGTAAATATATCGCCCATCTTATTATCAGCAGTATAAGACATTAAAAAGCTTTAGCAATACATTATGGGGCCGATTAGGATGGCGGTTTTTCCGCATCCTCCGGGCCGGCGGAAGTGTCCGCCGGCCTGGAGGATGCGGAAAAACCACGGCGGAGACTCCAAAGACCCACCGCCAAATTAGGATGGCTGGTGGGTCTGGAATTCCGTCCGCCGCTTTTCCGCCGCGGTCGGCTTCCGACCGCGGCGGAAAAGCTATAACATGGCAGGCGGTGTCTATGAGACACCGTCCGCCATATTATGATGTGTGTGTAAATATGCTTTTCCACGGCGGCATTGCCGCCATGGAAAAGCATACGGACCTTCACTTCGGGGGCCCGTTGCGGGCCCCCTGGGTGAAGGGGTGGTGGTGGGTGCACATGGGGGGTACCTATGGTACCCCCCTGCATTTGCGTGCACAATGCAGCAGGCACCGCGCGGTGCCTGCCGCTTTGTGCACGCAAATGCTGTGCATGCATTTTTTACATTGGGGCGGGGGCAGCTTGAAGCTGCACCCGCCGCAATGTTAGAGATAGAGGATGTGACCGCCACCCTGGCGGTCACATCCTAATCTGCTCGGAGGGAACGCCGCAGCCCATGCGGACGTTCCCTCCTCCTCAGGGGTCGCGGACGGACTCAAGTCCGTCCGCGATCCTAATCGACCCCTATATCTTTTTAAAGAGCACAGTGAATAAACCAACATACACCAATCGAAAGCTTTTCTTTTCTGGGTTGACTTCATATAGCTAGTAAGTGTAACACCAATATCTAATGATTTTATATTAAATAAAATAACTTGTGTATCCGAAGGAGTGAAAGATTTATATTTTAATAATGTTGGGCACAATTTATTTGATATTTTCCTCTTAGAATAAGAGAAATTTAATTAAGCCAGTGAGAGATATTGCGTTTAAGGCCCAGACTGTGAGTACAATGACTATTGGTTGAATCATCTTTATCTCGGAGGCCCTTAATTCTCCAAATTGGATAAATACCAACTCTGATTCTTAAAATGTGACTATACATGTATTTGCAAGGATTAAGAGATAATTTGGGGAGGTAGCCCATATCTCTAAACCCATATATAAAAACTAGAGGTCAGGTGGTCTTTAGCTTGACTTTTAGTGGTTTCAGTGTCCTTTATGTTAACTATGTTTAACTGTAGCTATTGGCATTGGATCTTATAGTTGTGAAATATCAATTGTTGGAAGATGTCTTTTTATGCAGTGCACCAAATTGAGGTACTTTTAGACCTAGCATCGTTTGGCGTTTTCCCCTGTCTTTTTTGCTTCTGACCGCCTGTTGTGATGGTATGCTGGACTTCGTTTTTGCTGGTTTAGTGTCTCTACACCCTTTTTCACTACTGTTGAGTGAGAAGGTTTGAGTGTTTGTACTGTAAATTGCGTTATGAATGGTTTTGTATGATTGGGATATTTGATTTAACAGTAAGTCTCTAGTACAGTGCACTGTGTGTGCCCAGGGCCTGTAAATAAAACGCTGCCAGAGGATCTGCAGTACTGGTTGTGCCATCCAAAGAAGTAGCCTTTCAAATGTGTCTCAGACCTGCAGTGTTTTTGTGCAGTTTTTACTGCCTTGTTGACCTGGCAAGTGCCCTCACTTGCCAGGTCCTACCTTTCCCTTTTATTACATATAAGGCACCCCTCAGGCAGGCCCAAGGTACCCCTGTGGGCAGGATGCAGTGTATGTGAAAGGTAGGACATTCACTGGTGTGTTTTACGTATAAAGATAGTAAAAGGCTGTCTATCCCATAGGCTATCATTGGAGCTGCACTGTAACATTTTACATGTGTAACTTTCAATTGGGACAAGATGGAAAAATTGAGTTTAAGCTCTATGAACTCAGACTTTAACACATATTTTAGTAAAAGTGGTTTTTAAATGGTGTGTTTGAAAATGCCTATTTGTGAATTCACCATCTGGGTTTGGGGTGACAGGAGCTGAGAATGTGCATTCACACTAGACAGTCACAGAGGGGGTTGAGGTGTTTCCTGCCTTTCCTTGGTGACTCACAGCCAGTCTGAATAGACCTTTCTGCATTTAGAGTGGTTGGGGGAGTTTTCACTAGCACCTGAATAGACTGTGTCTGCCCTACACAATGCTGTCTCCATCTCCCGTAGTTGAGCTGGATCAGGGAGGACAAAATTGGTTTCTACTAAATTCAGAGATTTTCTGCCTGAAACTTCAAGGGGAAAGCACTATAAATATGGGGCCCCTGACCCTGGAACTTTAGAACTCCTTTTACTAGGGAATAAGCCAATATGCAGTGCTGGAGAAGCTGTGAGGAGCAACTACCACTTTGCTGTGTGCTTTGCTGTGCTGGCCTGCAGTGGCTTCTTCTGTCTTGGGCAGTGATAGGACTGGACTGCACTTTCTGCAACTTATTTTCCAAAGTTTCTCCAAGGGCTTCAGGCAGAGCTTGCCCCCTGTTCAGGAAGTTTAAGGAACAGCAAAGCCTTCACCATTGTCTGGGTACAGGCTTCTGAAACTGAGTGTTTTAGTTACCACAGAGGAAAAAGCAACTTAACATCACCTAAAAACGCCGCTGCCAGCTCGGTGTCCTGTTGGACCGACCAAGAACAGCGACCGCTTTGCACCGCAACCCTGGTCTCACCGATGACAATGACCAACGACCACACTGAGCCATTGCTTGCACCATGACCTGAGGGCATCGCACTTCAAAACCGCCTTGCTTCACATCACTGCCCCAGTATCCCTGCCAACAACGGTCTACACCAACATTGACGCTGCTGTCTACACCGTGGCCTGAGGGCACCCCTTGTAAGTTACTTTATCGGTCCCACACCGCAGCCTTGGCCTACTGATGCCTGTGCCATTGACTCTAGATCATCTATCAACAACAGTGCTTCATCAACGATGAAGACGCTGCTTGAATCATGACCTGTCAGCATCGTGATGAGCATTGTCTCTCTTCCACCCCAGCCCAGGTCTCATTGGCACCGCTGAATGCCATCACCGAGCAGCTGCCTCCACCGCGACCTGAGGGGACCGCACGTCACACTGCTGCTCTTTGCACCATAGCCCCGATGCCTGCCAATGCCGGCCCTTCTGACTTCAACTCACTGAATTCGATATGCAACACATGTGACTTCAAGGGCTAAACAGCTCCTGCACTGACCTCCGAGACTGACGTCAGCCGTTGCCGCTTCTTTCAGGGTTTATTCCAAGGATCACGATGCCCTGTATTTCCAATGTGCCTGCGGCATCACAGTCAGCCTGAACAGTCGGATTTGTTTGTCCACATCGCTGTGATAGCCCCGGACGAAACTAACGAATTCAAGGAACTATATTTGTAGATTATTTCTTCAATATTTGTATTTTGGTTAGTGTATGTTGGGTTTTGTATGGTTTTGGTCTTCATATAAATATTGACTATTTTTCTAAAACTGGTGTGGTGGTATTTTGTAGTGTTTTCAAGTTATTACTGTGTGTTATATGCAAATGCTTTCCACATTGCCTCTGAGATAAGCCTGGTGGCTATTGTCAAGCTACCTAGGGGGTGTGCTTGGATTATTTTAGACGTGTAAGCCCCTTATCTGGAATTGAAGGAAGGGTGCCTATTTGGACAAGGTACACACCTCTCCCTACTAGAGACCCTACTTTCTAACAGGTACACTATGTAAAACGGTCAGATGACCCTTGCAGGCTTACAGGGCTTAAACAAATAATCCCACATGCTCTTTTGTTTGGTAGTGTGGGAGGGCAGTTTAGGCTTATTAGATGGTAGTGCTATTTATTAAACACACAAAGTAAATAAATGAGACACACTCTCAAGAAGAAACTCAAGACCAAAATAACATATATTTTTATAGTTTTTTAGACACCAAGAACTTTGTAATCGGGTAAGTAATTTAAATATTATCTAATTTTACAGTAGAAAGAGTAGAAAATGACAGCCGTCATGTTTGAGGCATGAGCATCAAACCTGGTAATGTTATCCTAGTGGAGAAACATTCAATGCATAGGGTCTATTGCAAATGACTTACTAGACTGTTCTTGTAGACTTAAGGTGAGCAGGGGTCAAGGTCCAAGAAAGCATCAACAGTTCAATTTTACCTGCACTGGGGTGTCTTAGTGCAGAGGTGCTTTCAGCAGTGGTAGTCTCAGACACTACATGCTGTAGTCAATAGGAAAAGTACCTATAAAAAAGAGGCTGCATGGTTAGACAGGGGGACAAGTCTGGTAGAATCCACAAGGGGGCTCTACTATTGGGGATTAAGGCCACAGAGACACCGTCAGTTTCAATAGACTCAGGCTAGGGGGCTCGAGGGCATAGGTGTTTTGTCCAGAAGGTCATCGAGTTTGAGGCTCCCCGGGGTTCTCGGTGAACCTGTAGAAGAAGAGAAAAAACATAGCAAGACAACTACTTGCATGGAGAAAAAAGGTTTTAAAGATGATTGTTATAGATATTCTCCAGGAAAACATGACTTTAGAGAATACTATATGAAACCCCTAGCGTACTGTATACATGTGCGTATATGTGTTTTACAATTTATGAAAAAGGTACAATTGTCACGGTTAATGGCATCATTGCGATGTCCTGAATAACCGCTAAAACTGAAAATACATCTGAAATATGGTTTTTAAAGGAACTTAGTAGAAAAATATGAGTTTAAACATGCTTTGAATGAAGTATGTATATAGTAATACGTGTAGTGCAGTGTTCAGAATGGATTTTTTTTGCATATTATTTTTGAATGTGTTGGTTGTCATTGAATGTCTACTTTTGTTTTCCCTTCTCGCGACGTATTTGTGGGGATCAAAACTTCATCACAAAGGACCCCAAAAACTGGAAAAAAGGATCTTTTTAAAGAAAATTAACAATGTTTCGGGTGCTAGGATGGCTCTGAATAGAGCATATGTGTTGCTTGTATGTATATGGCTACTACACATTAAGACCGTATGCAGAGTTTCGGGTCACTGAGAAACACCCTGTTGCCTTGATCTGTAAAGTGCACTCCATAATTTCTATAAATTTCATGCATGTCAAAATGCAGATTGTTGTTACAGATACAGCCCAGGCGATGGTCGCTGATGAATGCAGAAACTGTTTTAATAACATGTTTCCTGGCTTTGTCAATCTGTGGACCGAATTAATATGACCACTTCCATTTCTGTATTTGGTATATATTAGAGTACACCAAGACAGAGTGAGAGAAAAGCGATGTCGGTTCTGCAAAGGATTCTTTCATTAGGATTTCCAGCTCTACCCCAGTCAATTGGTCTAGGACATTGCCACCACAGTGCACAATCATGAGATGAGGAGCTTAGGAATCCAAAATGGATTTAATGAAAGCCAGCAACTGATGAAGCTTTAGCCCTCTCTGTCCAAATCATGTAATCCGCACATTTGGCAAAACCAAGTCTCTGTCAATACCTCTGTTTTTCACACCTTTTTAGCCCAATAGATATAGCTCTGGCCCACAATCCATACTCTAAGCATTTTGAAGAGAAGAAGCAATAGTAATCATGAGAAGGTTGGAGCTGAATGAGGTAGTTTTCCAAAGAAAAAGCAGCTAAAATGGAGTTGTTAAAAATATCTTTATATATATTTATTTGGATGCTGTCAGCATGAAAGTAAATAAAATGAGTTAGTGTGTTGGATGCCATAGCAAGAAGTATTATTATTAGCTGTTACTTTAAAAAAAAGAAATATAATACAGACATGGATATGCTTTTGAGTAAAGCACAGTATCTTATTTGGAAGTACCGTGTTCCTTCTAGAATGTGCTGTGAACTTGTGACCTACTGATTCCACTGAGGTGTTGGTATTGGGGAAGCACGCTGAGCTATGGGGAAACCAGTGGTGGCCACCAGAGCTGGGTGTTATTCCAATTCCAGCTGATGGAGTGAAAAATCTAGGCATTTGGCTGGACCCCGCGCTCACTTTCACAGACCATACTAAGAAGGTGGCGGCCACGTGTTATGGTATCCTGCGAGGCATAAGGCCGGTCTTAAAATACTTCGATCCCCCCACCAGACAGCTCGTGGTCCAGGCATCAATTTTATCGCGGCTGGACTATGGGAGTGCACTGATGTTAGGGTTGAATCAGGCAGAGGCCTCTAGGCTCCAAAGGGTGCAAAATGCTGCGGCACGGGCCATTGTGGGCCTCCCCAGACACTGTTCTGTGTCTGGCACCATCTCGGCCCTACACTGGCTTCCGGTCAGACAGCGGATTAAGTTCAAGGCGCTGTGCATGGCCTTTAAGATTCTGAAATTTTCTTCGCCGCCGGCACTTGCCAATCTACTTATACCTTACATCCCCCTGAGATCATTGAGATCAGAGGCTCTTCATTTGGCAGTCTGCCCACGTTTTAAACTGAGTAGAATGGGTGGCCGCTCATTCCGGGTGCTCGCAGCAGGGTTATGGAACTCGCTCCCGGTGTGCACTCGAGCTCTTAATGACTTACTCGCCTTTAGGCAGGCGATTAAAACCTTCCTGTTTCCCGCCCCAGAATAGTCATCCCTTTTTCCTTTAATGTGTGTTATGTTGTAGTGCCTGTCAAAGCGCCAGGACGCCCCTTTGCTGGGGCAGCTGTGCGGGATACAAAAATAAATAACATAACATAACATAACTGGGTTGCTAGGAACACTTAGCTAAGACTGTACTGGGTTAAGGGTGTTAAAAACACAGATTTTTTAAGTTGAGGAGTGATGACACAATTTAAGTAATGGCAATTTTTAATTTTCAGTTTAGGACTGTATAAAGAACTGTTGTTCAGTATTTGAAGTTTCAAAAAATGAAGCAAGCTATAGGTTTGAACTCACGTTTGTGTTCGCGATTACTCTGCGATCATCGTGAAAACACGCCAAAAGGAACCTCGTTTTGAAAGAGAGGGAAAGGGTTAACAGATGCTAACCATTCACAAGTGGCAATGCAGTAGTCGTAATTGAAATACATGATTTCAAATGCTGCCTTTCTTATGATGATAGAGTAGAAAGTTTAAGAGGTTGCCATTTGCATGAGAGTGGTGTACCATTCTTGTGCTTAGTTTTTACAAATCCTAACAGTGTCAATAAGAGAGCTAGAGCTACAATATAATCTATGAACTCAGTTTACTGGTATGTACATAACTTTTTAATCATTTAAAAAAAACTACATTAGAAATGAAGATGTGTGTTAGAAATGGGATTTCTGGTTGGCTAGGGCAAGAGCCTAAGCCAGGCAGAAACAACCACTCTAGTCAGGGCAAGGGAGTTACACACCAAAGATAGCCCCTGCTCACCCACTTGGTAACTTGGCAGAGCAGTCAGGCTTATCCCTGAGGCAATGTGTAATGGGTTTGTGCAACTCAAACACAGCAGCCATACACTAGGCACACAACAAGAGAAACCCCGCACAAGTTTCTATCAAACATACCCTTTGTATTACTTATAAAACACATTAGAACATAATCACATATATACACTGTGCCACCTGGCACTTGGTATGACTTTACAGGGACTATGTACACTACAGGACCAATCGGGCCACTGTCATAACTTCACCTAAATCAAACTTAGTGAAAGCAACCAGTAGCTATCGGTAATAGGTCAATTAGCATAAACACATTATGCGTAAATCATGAGGCATGAACATCATAGCACTTCCTGGAATAGCATGCTATGCAAAACATAATAAGCAGTAGAGCAGTACATCACTACAACACATCATGCCTATCATCATCGGTGCCCCCTAGTAAACACTTGTAAGGGGTGCACACACCCTGGCCCCTCTCAGGCAGAAACTGCAAAATAGGTGATCCTTACACCACATCACCTAATCATGTTAGGTCCCACATACATATAGGGGGAACTTCAGGCTGTCTGGCCTTAACCTCGGGGACCCATTCTGAGCATTCACACAATGCCCTTGTCCAAAAGTCAGGGCTCTCCCCACTCCTTGTGTCCATCAAGCAAGAGTACATGATCTGGTGGTGAAGCTGCAAACACCGATTCTTGCCCCCAACCTTAGGGCAACATCAAAAGTGACTCAGGGCAGTCTCTGTCATTGAGGGGGGAGGAAAGCCTACACCTTACTCCCACTCTGCTGCCCTGGCTTGAAATAAGTAATGCTCCCGCCCTCACGTCGACCGGAGCTCAATGCAAGAGAGCTCAGCCCTACTCTCCATTTCTTGGGGGCTGAGCGGGTCTGCGCACAGCTGTGTGCTGTAGCACATGGGAGCCGGGTGGGTTCCTACCTCTCGTCGGCTTCAGTCTCAGGGGACTGCCTCTCTCCGGTGGGCCACTCACTAGAGAAAAGGCGGAAAGTGGCAGAAGTGAGCCCTCTAGGTTCCGGTCCTTCTTCAGTTTGTCTGATGAGCCTGCAAGACTCTGCCTCCTTTTGCCGCTGGTCTCGCCCACCACAGGCTTGGCAAAACGCAGTGCAGAGGTGGGCCCAGGCAGGCCAGCTCACAGGGCCCCCCAGCAGAGGGGCAGTCCTTTGTGGTTGTTCCTCCTGGTGCCCAGCAGTCCTTCAGCTCCAAATAGACACCAACAGCAAACCTTACATGGGGTCACAGCCCCAATATTTATATCCTTTGAGTCTGTTTTGCCCTGGCACAGGACCTTGGACCCTGTCCAAACCATTTCTGGGGCCACTCGACAAGTGCACAACCCTCTCCACTGTCAGTGTAGGCTCTTGTCCCAGACACACCACAGGGGGACAGAACCAGCATTGTGGAAGGCAGGCAGGCAGAGCCCTATTCAGGTTTAGGTGCTACTCCTTCCACTATGCCAAATACAGATCAGGCCTATTCAGCCTATCGCTGATTCACCCAGGCCCTTTGGAACCACTGCACCTCCCCAGACCCTGTCATCCAGAGTCAGACATACAATACACAACAGACAGGCACAAAGACACATAGCACACAGAAATGCCCACTTCTAAAAGCGGCATTTCTAAAATAGTGATAATAAATCTGTAAAAACCATTACACAGCATTTATTGCCACTATTCCAAACATATCAAACTTGATCACGCCACCCCTCTCCTATCAGGAACTACTACTGCAAGACATATCAGGGAAGCCCTGATGTATTCCTATGAGAGGCCCTGCAATGGCAGAGGCCTGAGACAGGTTTGAAAGGCTACTTGGGTAGGTGGTGCAAACAGCACTGCAAGCCCACCAGTAGCCTTTAATTTACTGACCTTGGGTAGATGAGATACCACTTTACAAGGTGCTGATAGGTAAATTAAATATGCCAAATAGGTGTAGACCAATCTTACCAAGTTTACCATAGCGTGCACATGCACGTTAACGCTGAACAGCAGTGATAAAGTGCCCAGAGTCCAAAAACCATCAGCACAAGGTCAGAAAAAGAACCATAGGAAGGCACAAATGTCTTGGATGACCCTGCAAAAAGGGCCAATCCCAAATATGTGTATGGGAGTTTGATAGAAAAAAAAGAGTATCACAGTGATGTGACCAAATGTATCAGATGATTTGTATCCATTAGAGGGTATGTGTTTAAGAGGTTAGTGGTGAATATTTTGGGAAGTAAGAGACAAATAAATTAGTGCCTCTTTATTACATTGTGTATTTGATTGAATAATAACAATATAGTAGTGTGGAAAGTTACAATGAGGAACTAAGAATATATAAAATGTTTAAGCATCATGTGCAGAATAGGTACAAATGTTATTTGCCTTCTGGGAGTTGTACATTTAGTAACAATACTAAACAGGAAAAGTGTAGTGAGAAATAAAAGGTGGAGCATGTTGTCCGCCTGTATATGAATTAGAAAGAAGGACTTTGAGTTTTCTTAAAGATGGAGAGAGGTATGTATTTTTGGAAAGATTACTTCAAGATGTTCATCTAATAGGAATTTGCATATATGTTTACATAGTGATCTATGTTCAGTAAAGCTGATGTATATGGTGAGGGTAGTGTTTGTTCTATAAACATGGTTTGTTTAAAATTAAGGAGGATTAGTGCAGAATTCCTCAAGAGTTCTGTGCTAGCTTCATTTTGAGTGTAACGTTTACTTGAAATATGCTGAATATATGTTTTAGAAGCAGAAAAATATTTGAGAACTGATGTTGATACTCGATTCGCGAAAGGTTTTGTGCTTTGAAAAATGTTAGAATGTGGGTTTCTGTTTTAGAAACTCACTAATGCATGTGCACGCTCAGTAACAAGGCAATGTATATTTCAAGAGAGTCATGTATGTATTTATATATTAAGTGTGATATCTAGACTTCACTCACACATAGATCAGAAGAAAAGCATATATACAGTAAAACAGGTAGTTTGATACTGACAAAAGGAGTTAACCAATTAGTCAGAGATATAGGCACAACTGTTATGCATCTAACTGCAATGAAGTTACTTTCGCAGGCAGTATTCAGGCAATTACCCAGCCACCAGTCAGGGAGCTATCAAATAAGTGATTTACTATCCATGTATCCATGGAGTTATTCAATTACCCAGACACTACACATGCACTCTTGCACTCATGCAGGTAGAACATATGTAGTCATTGAATTATGCAGATACTACCCATACATTCATCTAATCACAAAGGTACCAACCTTTTACTTATGCAATTAACAAGGCTGTTCCTATGCAATCATTATAACATTCGCACAGAACCTATGCAGCCATCTTAACACCCACGTACAACCCATGCAGTCATTGAAATACTGAGGCACGTGCGTGCACTGATGAAACACCCAGGCACTACTCATTCATTCATCTAATTTTTACAGAGGCATTTGTAGTCTTTTAGAACCATGTGTGGAATTATATATGCAATGGTGTCATACACTCTTTGCAAGTACTCAGAAGAATTAGTAAGCTATAAGGTTGTATATAGATTAATGTGCACATTTGTATATGCACAATTTCCCAAAATGTAAATCTGATACATTTAAGTAGAAAAGTATTGAGATGCTAAATACAACAGTGACACAGTGGTAGAGAGACATGCAAATAGGTCTTATGGTGTGTTTTTTGTTTTATAGTGTTGAGACAGTGTATGTACTTCTACACTTAGATAATGCAGAACAGAGTTGCAAGCCATTTTGCCACACTGTGCTGCATTACTTTCAAAGCACAGGGATGCATCATAGTTACAACAATATGATGGATCCCTGGGCTCTCCCCTGTGCTGGTGCACAACTGGCTGTCATGTTCCAATGGAGGCACCCTTGCACTATGGTGCAAGGGTGCCTGTGTTGTGGGATGATTGTTTTTGTGCTGGAACAATCAAGAGGTGTTTTTCTCTTTCTTTGTTGCTGCAGAATGTAGCACACATAGAAAGAGGAAAAAATGAGGAGTGCCTCCCTACACCTCCCATGGGGAGGTATACAATTCTGGCGCATTCCTAGATGTATAAATCATTGAACATATGGGAATGCATCAAAATTCATGGGTGTTATGTGGGAACACCCAAAGCAACACCCATTGCAAATTGCTGCATGAAAAGGGCCCATATTTACTAGATCACGAAAAGCCTTGCGGAGTGACTTTACATGGCCTTGTAAACATGGTGCACCACACTATGCCAATGGTGTCTCAAAAAACGTGATGCTTTGGCAGTGCATGGGGCTTGTAAATACGTTCCCTTGGCTTGACGTTCATTTTAAAATTTACTACAGAAGGGATAAACCAGTCTTTTACCATGTATAAGTTAGAAGTGAGATATGGTGCAGCTGTGTTGTAGGACAGGTTGCTAAAATGTTAAAAGGTAACTAATAAATCTGTACTTTGCTTTGGGTTTACTAAATTGAAATGAGTGCCTTCTATTATGGAGCCTTTCCTTAATGAAGAAAGCTATCTCCAGGAAAACAGATTAGTTCATGCTATTGATGAAAGAAGACAATGTTATGAAATGAAGAATGGTAGTCCTATAGCAAAAGAGGTGATTGTACCTAGAAATGTTGAAAAAATCATTGCAGAAGAGGTACAAGGAAGGCGTAGTCAGGCTCCTGTATACAAATAGAATTGTAGTAGTTTTTGTAGCGTTATACAGCAATCTATTGATATATTAAGAAAATTCCAACATATCTTTCCAAAGCAAAGTTTAAAATACAAAATAAGTTATACCACTCAACAATATGAACTTTAGTTAGGAGGCTGTACAATGTGAAAACTCCTGCTTTCTGTTTAGGAGAAATGAATAGAGCACTTTTGCATAGTACTGTTGCAGACGTACAAACGGTTTGTGGTGATGTGCAGTTTCGTTTCCTTGGTCCTGAGCACAATTCTAAGGAAAATGAAGAGTTATTAAGAGGAGGAGTTGCAGAACAGGACACATATATTACAGTTTTAAAAAGAGATTACAAAATTTAACACAGTGTGTCCTAAAAACCAGATTATGTTTGTATATGTTGTTGATGCACTTACTAGAAGATTTATATGTATAATGTAGGCTTATATTTAACAAGCATTGCAATGCAATCGGTCTCGCCTTTGGGACCTTATATGTTATTTTGGCTGTGCAGCACAGTAGCCTGGGTGCTTAAACATCTACTGTTCTTTAACATGGAGGGAAAGTAAGCACCAACCTGCGCGACACACAAGGTATGGGAACACATGGAGAGAAATATTGCCTTTCAGCAGGAAATGGTATAGTCCAAACCTCTGTTTTTAATATAAAATCAGGGCCTTCAGTGGTTATATCACAAAAACTACAAGATTTGAAAAAACTATCATTGCCTACGGGAGCTCGTGGAAGATAATTTCTATGGACTGGAATCTAGAGAATGCTAAAGTGATTCTAGTATTTTACTGACCTCTGCTGGTTGTTTTCTATCAAGAAAGTTCAATAGAGGCAGTTGACAGAAAAAATAAAAATAAAGTCCCTCAGCACAAAGCACTTCTGGTATTTTAATGACCACAACGGGTCGTTTTCTATCAAGACAGTTAAATAGAGGCAGTTGAGCAGAAATAAAAGTCCCTAAGTGGAAGAAGAAAAGTCCTAGGGCTGATCTCAAAAGCCCACAAAGTATATGCAAGAGGTCTCGAGTGCTTGACCTAAAAAGTGAAAAAGCAAACAATGATAACTGGCAAAAGTTAGCTGTGCATTTATTTGCAGAGGGATGCTTTGACTTGTCTATACGGCAAGTTATATGTAAGTAGTGTTACAATAAATAAGAAGATAATAAAATGAACAACACATAGATTTCCTTTTTGTAGGATAATAAAATTGCTGCTAATGTAGAAGAACTATGAAGGACCCAAAAAAAAAATTTACATTTATGATTCTGTACAGCATTGCAAAGGGCTCTTATGGACTGCTCTACAGCACTCACTAAAACTCAACTATCCATGCAGTATGATGCCATCAGGAAAAACTGTGGAGCCAAATCTGGAAGTTGAAATTGGCCTTCTGAAGGAACTCTCTGCCCTAGTGTTGTTGTGGCTAGTATTGAAATTCAGAGTCATTCAGCTTTGTGTTGCCTTCTTTCTGCTTTTACACTATTCCAGCACCGGCATGTGCAGGTAGGAGCAGTGCGGAGGTAGGGTCAGCTGGGGGATTTTGACAGACGACGATGAGGGAAAATGTATTATTATTCGTTTCATTTTTCCACGTGGTGGTTTGTCAAATCCACCAAACTCGGCCATACCACTCCTACCTGCATTGGCTGCTCCTGCGCTATTCCTTTGGTATGTTTTTAGATTGTAAAAATGGACCTAGTCCCCGAATTTCATTTTTTATTTCTTCATCTAGACAACTTCTTGTGACATATTTTGCATTGTGCAATCCTGCTCACTATGAACTCCGTTTAAAGAATGTTCAAGATAGATAAATGGCTGTGTTCTTCTTATTGTTTTAGTTAAAAAGTGTATTATCCAATGATATTTCTTTATTTCCCTATGACAACATTTTCGGTTTTGTTCTTGAATTTTGTTTAGTGATTTTTGTAAAGTTGTAAAAAAGTGTTGTTAGTTTTATAGTTGGATCATTTTCTAGGTTAGGTTTTTAGATGATAGATTTTGTTATTCCTCTAGAATGGATCTTTCACATTGCATTCAATTGTACTACTTTTGGAGCCGTTTATTTATTCCTGGTGGGTTTAGGTAAGAAATGGTAGTTTGATGGGTGTTTTGTAGTTATGTTCTATTCATGAGTTCCGATGTTGAAAGTTATTATTTGGAGAAAAAAAATTGGGTTAAATGCGCTGTTAAAATAAAGTGAAACAATTATGTTTCTAAACAGCAATACTCAAACTGTGTGTAAAATATGTTTATATATCTGTTTTAAATATTGTCATTTGCATTTGTGACTACTGATTTCATTTCAACATCCAGTGTTGATGTGAAGAAGAAAATGCATTTTTGGTGTAGTTATTTTGACAAATGATTTCAAAGGGGAAAGTTAAATTAGTATCTTACTAAATAGCTACACTGAAATTTTATGTAAAATATGTCTATATCTGTGTTTTACACTTCGTCAAAAACACCTGGGATTCTCAGGGTGTCCTTGACAAATGCACTCATAGGATCTCACAGGCACTGCCTGTGCAATCATAAAGGATTTCCTTTCTCCACCACTCTGCAACACTACTAGTTGGAGGATGAAGTCTCCATGCCTATTGAGGGTCATCGGGGACCAACTACCACTCCTGTTACCTCCAGCAAGCCCCACACTGTGAGTTTCCTAAGAGGTCTTCGGAAGCCATGCCCCCTTTCCCCTCCACTCTGCAAACATGTCTCTTGGCACACTACTTGTTGGGGAAGTAAGTTCTCTTGGATGCTAAGGGACCTTGGGGACCAAGAAGCGCTCCTGGTACTTTCTGTAGCTTATACACAGCCAGATTCCTGAGAACTCATCAGAGGGTCCATCCCGTTTCTCCACCATTCTGTAAAGATTGTTCTTTCTTAAAAATAAACATAGAAATTCACTGAAAGAATAAAGGTTACAGGGACATTATAGTCAGGAATTTGCATTAAAAAAAAACTTAAATATCCACTGAAAAATACAAAGGTTACAGGGAGGTGATAGGCTGACATTTCACAGATACAAAACCAGAGAAATTCAGTAGTCATAGTTAGCTGAGCAACTATTACTAGCACACCGCAATGCACTGCTTATGACCTCACATATTACATCACTCATTACATGGTCAGTAACATCACTGATGACAACTCAAATGACATTACTGATGACACCATCCACAGAATCTCCGATGTACCCACTAATACCCCAATATAACCTTTTATACACCCACTCCAACTTCTACACTAGTATTCTCAAACCATGGGTATACCCATGCCAGTATTCACACACCCACTTTCTGATTCATAGGTGTACACACACATACACTCAGTTACCCATACAGCCACTTATACAACAACTCACTCACTAATACAGCCACAGATATATCCACTCATACAACCATTCAGCCACACACAGTCACACTTAGATCTACTCACAGACCCACCCACTCACCTATAGAATCAATCACACAGCCATTTACTCACCTATACAGTTATACACACACCCACTATCCATATACATACTAACACATATCACTCATCAATACAGTCACTGACACAAGCAGCCTCTCAGCCATATAGCCACTGTCACAATCAGTCAGTCACACACACATTCACTCATATACTCCAACACTCACCTATACTGCCTTTCACATATGCAGTTAATCACCTATGTACCACTGACATATCCATTTATTTATTCGGGTGTAATGATTCTATCTAAACCATGATTTTGCACAGTAGTTCGGAGCTTAACTGATAAATGGGGCAGATGGGCCATTGTGGAATTAAGGATTGGGGGCTCTCAATGTACCTTATGTTCCATCTATGGATCTAATCTGGATGAAGCTGAGGTTTATGAGCACTTAAATATTGAATTAGCTACCTGGGCTACACCTTTGATAGTATGTGGTGATATGAATATTAATCTAAACACATTGGAGTTAGCAGGAGCCATGGAAAATTATGAGGGGTGAAAACCCCGGGTGTTTAAAGCCATATATAATCTCTTAATGGATCATGGTTTACTGGATACTTGGAGTAAATTGCATCCAACCTCCCCGGGGCACACCTATTACTCGTTCCCCCACAAAAAAATGGTTTGATTAGATTACTTCTTTGCTCCTTTGTCATTAATAACCGGGGCCAATTTTCAACTATTTCCCAGAATATCTTCTGATCACGCCCCAATTTTATTAGAATTACCTCATCTAAAGATTAAGCATACTCGAAGAGGCTTCACTTTTGATAGAAAATTATGCTTAGATGATCAATTTAAAACATATATGTCGAAGGGAATTTGTTAATAATAATATGCACTCTGCTAGTATCAATATAGTATGGGAGTCTTTTAAGGTTTGTTTCAGAGGGGAGGCTTTGAGTTATGGGTATTACCATCAGAAAAAGTTACGGGGAGAAATACGTGATCTTTATGCCGCATTAACAGCCGCAGAGGTGAACTTGACAAAGGAAATTCTGAAAACTAATAACCAAGAGAACATAATTAAATCAGAGGAGTTATTGGCCTGTTGCCGGGCCAGGATATCGGGGATTTGGAGCAATGAGATTGCGAAAAAGTATTTGGTACACAAGCGACATACCCATGAGTACGGGGAAGCTATTGGGCGATCCTTGGCGTTAAGACTAAGGATGCAGGCAACTTCAAGATATATTGTTAGTCTAAAAGATAACCAAGGTAATTTACAATCTGATCCGGAGAGTATACTCGATATTTTGCATCAGTTTTATACAGAACTATATACCAAGCAGTCAGTTCTGGATGCAGATATATCAGTAGACTTTGGCTGTTCTATACAATTGTGTGAGAGTGACAAGGAGCGGTTGGGCCGCCCGGTTGCCATGGATGAATTAGAACTTGTCATAAAAAGTCTAGTGAAGGGGAAGGTTGCAGGCCCGGATTATATTCCAGGAGAAGTTTATAAACTCTTTTTTGACCAATTAAAATATATTATGCTTAATACTTTTAGAGCTGCACAACTTGGTAAGGCACCAAAATCATGGGAGGAGGCTACTATTGTTGTGTTTGCTAAAAAGGATAAGCCCCCAGAGATGCCTGGCTCATATCTCCCGATTTCGCTTCTCAACTGCGATAGTAAGCTTTATTTCAAGATACTCGCCAATCGTATATCTAAAGTGATCACTCCACTCGTTTCACTAAATCAACACGGATTTATTCCTAATAGAGCAACTGTCACACATATAAATAAAGTCATTACTTTATTTGATATTCCTCAAGCAGAAAATCGAGAATTAGGACTGATCCTATTAGACGCTGAGAAAGCGTTCAACCGCGTTGAATGGCAGAATTTATGGGAGATCATGTATCGATTAGGATTTGGAGATACATTTTTGAAAGCAATTCAAGTGCTATACTCTGAGCCAAATGCACGAATTGCTGCTATGGGTTTGAAATCGGCAGTGATCACAATCACACGTGGGACCAGGCAAGGTTGTCCCTATTCTCCGTTACTTTTTGCTTTGTTTGTAAATCTCTTTCAGAATAGACTATCCAACAGCCTGCTTATTAAACCATTTTATGTACAAAATATCCCGCACTCAGTATTCGCTGATGCGGATGATATTGCGGTGGTGACAGTGAATCCGGCTGAGGCCTTAGTAGAGATTGAGCGACTGGCCAATGAATTTGGTTCAGCCTCAGGATACAAATTGAATTCTTCAAAAACTCAAATTCTGTGTACAGATAATATCCAAATCATTGACCCCAGAGTTGTTTCGGAAGTAGTGTATTTGGGGGTTAAAATAAAGACATCTATGAAAGATATAGTAGACGTTAATTGGGCCACTACACTACAACATATTAAACAGTCCCTAGACAGATGGGGACGTCTTCAATTAACAATCATTGGGAGAGGCAATGTTATTAAGATGAGTACCTTATCTAAAGCACTTTATTTATTTAGAGCAATTCCTTTGGAGATTCAGTTAAAATATTTGCAACAGCTACAAGCTTTATGTGCGAGATGTCTTTGGGCCCCGGGTAAATCGCGCCGGGCGATGAGATTGATGACACTTCCTGTTGAAAGAGGTGGTCAAGCAATTCCTGATTTTCTGTTGTACTTTTATGTATGCTTCTTGCAAAGAATGCGCCTGCCCCTAATGGGGGAGGAGATAGAGGATCCGGCTGAAACACCATCTATATTTTATTTACTTTTGGGGAATTATGCTCGGAATTGCTTATTTAACGAATTGGAAAGGAACTACTACAAATGAACTCGATTTAAAGTTTTGGAAGAAGGTATCCAGAATGATAAAGATAGGGAAGGTCGCATATTATACACCCTTTGATGCGGATAAAATACTTCCTTCAGTATTCTGGGATCGGGTGGCCAGAAATTGGTCTCATAGGGGCATCACGCGAATTGGGGATCTGTTTGAGCCTAGTGGTCTTAAACTAACATATGTAGATTTGGTACAAAAATACCAGCTGGCTAATACGTCCTTTTTAAAATATCTTCAAGTGTGGGACTTTTTAACCTAAAAACACATTCAACCAGTGTCTAATGCGGTAATCGAGGCTATCTGTTCTCAGAAAAAAATTGGTATTGTATATAAAATATTGATGGATTATCGACCTGATGATTTGCAGAAACATAACACGTATTGGCAGGTTCAGCTGGGGGAACCGGATTTGTCAATTGATGATGCGATTTTGTTGTCTAAAGAAACTTTTTTGTCTGCTAATTTAAAGGCTCAATTTTTTAAAACTTTATTTAGATTATACTACACTCCAGAACGGTTGATCAAATGGGGCGTACAATATGATGGTAAATGTTTCCAACTAGTATTGAAAGGTTTTTAATTATGATTATTCATACTACGGTTAAGATCTCACCAGTACTTATGTTATTAGGTGTAGGGCAAAATGTGGGAATTGGTACCGCTTTATATAAACATTGCACTTTTTATTTATCGCCATGACTGCTGCACGTTTGTGTATCGCATCAGAGTGGTTACAAGTGGAACCTCCAGCGTTCGAATTTTGGCGTTCTAAACTATATAATTTTTATGAACTAGAATGGAGTCTCTATGCCACAAAAGGGGTTAAAAACGTAGACCTGGCATGCTGATTTGGGAGGCAATGAAAGAATATTTAGAGATATAACATAGAGTACTGCTTATAGTGTCAATTGTGTTAACTTTTTCTTAACTACATGATTTGTCTAGTTCTACATTTCTTTGTGTTATCAACTTGTTCTTACTGTGGAATAATAAAAAAAAAAAGACATAACCATTTATTCACTGACACAGCCATCTATACACATACTCACCCATACAGCCTCTTACATATACACTCACTAACCCATAGAGCTACTGATTCACCCACTCACTCATCCATGCAGGCAGTTATACACACCCTCACCCACCCACACAGACATTGAGACACCCATACATATACTCAGACCACCAGTCACTCTCCCATACAGAAATTCACAGACCCACTCACACATCTATACAAACATTTAGACACCAAGTTTTGTATTTTACTAACAGACAGGTAGAGACATGCACACAAGTCACTCAACCAGACTTTCACAAAGATACCTAATTACTCACATACAGCCAGTCATGTACCCACAAAATCATCCATAAAGGTACTCATACACCCACTGAATCACCAATACACCTTGCTATATATATTTAACACTCATAAACTTTTTAAAAACACTTGCAGGCACTGGCTGATGTCACCAGTGATGTCACTGACCATGTCATCAGTAATGTACATGTGAGGTCATGAGCAGTGCATTGCAGGGGCACAAGTTATATTTGGCTCAGCAAGCTAAAACTGCTCAATTTCTTTGGTTTTGTATCAGTGAACTGTCAGCCTAACTATAATTTTTCTGTAACCTTTGTTTTTTTCAACGAATTTGTAAGGTTCTCTAAATGCTAACTCCTAACTACAAAGTGCAAGTAACCCTTGTTTATAAAAAAATAAAAGGCTCCAGGGATGATATAGTTAGGCTCAGATTTTACTCGTACAAAACCAGAGAAATCCAGCAGTTATAGTTAGCTGAGCAATCACTATAACTCACACCCTCGCAATGCACTACTTATGAACTCACATATTGCATCACTAATGACATGGTCAGTGGCATCACTGATTAAATCATCCACAGAATTAGTGAGGCACCCACTCACACCCTATAGAACCGTTATTATACCCACTCCCACACAACCATTCACAAACCCATTAACAGACTGATAGGAATTCTTACATACCCACTTTCTTATTCATAGATCTCCGCACACATATACTCACTCATCCATACAGCAATTCATACACCCACTCAGTCACTAATACAGCCACTGATATACCCTCTCATACACCCCTACAGCCACTCACACACTGAGTCAATCACCCACAGAGATACTCACATACCTAGTCACTCACATACACAGTCAATAACACAGCTACTTACTCACCAATACAGATATACACACACACACACACTCACTTACTCATATAGATACTAACACATGACTGTGTTTGAGTGGCTGACTGGGTGTGTGAGTGGGTATATCAGTGGCTGTATTAGTGAGTGAGTTGTATGAGTGTCTGTATGGCTAACTGAGAGAATGTGTGTGTACACCTATGAATCAGTGAGTGGGTATGTAGCTCTTGGTATGGGTGTGCCAATGGTTTTGAGAATGCTAGTATAGAAGTTGGAGTAGGTGTATGGCGCATCTGACACATAGAACCCCAGCATCATGGAGAACAAGCACTTCCACTGGTTCAGGCAAACATCCGAGAGTAACATGGAGATTTGTGGCAGTCCTAGACAGTGATACAGCAAGTGGGGTGAGGAAGGGAGCCCCAGTTCTCCATGACACTATGACGAGGGTAAGACTACAGGATTTGCCCAGGTAGCAGATGAAACAACAAAGAGGGAATTTGAGGCAAAAAGAACAAAGCATAGCTCAGAGTGAAGGAAGGAAACCATTTGGAATAAGAAAGAAAGGCACGAGCTAAGGAGAGCGAAAGAGCTTGGACCCAGGGACCACAGTGAAAAACAGAGAAGCGCCCCCCCCCCCCCAATAAGGAAAAGCATGGTAGCTACAGGGCACCGATTGGGGAAGAATCGAAGGAAGAATTAGATAAGAGCTTGTGGCATGGATCCAATCCGCAGCAATAAATCGACCTGGGAGAGAGGCTGATTGGGAAATAAGAGGTCAAGGAACCTGGTACTAACACAAACAAGATGCAGGAAAAATAGGATGGTACCTGTGCGCATGCATGAGGGTGGCAGTGACGAGGATGTACGCTGCTCTACTGGAACAGACGAGAAGGACAAACTGTCCTCAAGAGTGATAGTAGCAAGAGAGGGCGGGCAGATCTTTGTGCACCCATTCGGCCAACTGGTAGTCTGCTGGACCAAGGAAATAGACCAGTGCGATAGAGAGGACATGGCTATCGCAGACGATGCATCCGACATGGGGAAGGATATCCCAAGTGTAACTTCCTGTATCTGCAGGAATGCCTAAAAAGATCGGAACGCCAGGTCAGAGCGAAACACGTAAAGCTACCCAAAGTAAGAATGTACCTGTTACTACTGAAGGGCATGTCGGGGACTATCTATATGCCATGTGCTCAGATGGATAAAGAAGGGTTAAGGACAAAATGACCGCCATTGTTGGAGGAAGTGGGGAAAATAATCTCATGCTTTGAGAAGAACACCACAGGAATACACCTAGCGATAGGCAATATTAAATGTCTGCTAAGTACTTTTATTTGAGAACAGACTAACGCTAGGTTTCCAACAAAGCTCACATCAAAACATTTACACCGACAAACACCAAGCATGACGGGCCACATTCTATTCATACAGGCACCGGAAATAGACAGTCCTGAGGGATATGTTCCCTTACTGCCCTGAGGTGGGAGGCTTAATGATGGAGACTATGAAAGCAGGAGAGAGTAAAACCGATTTTCTGGTTAGAAAGAGGGAACAATGGGAACAAGAGTCTGGACAGTTGTGGACTGATACAGGCCACAAGTTGCATTCTTTTACAAAATCTTCAAAAAAGGGCTGCCCACCGAGGTACACAGCGCACTGGACAGCGTGGTTGGGTTAGACACCAAATCCTGGCAGAAGATACAAGCTCGTATATTATATTACCACCAAAAGAAAAAAGAAAAGGATAAAGAAAAAAATGAGGAAGCCGAGAGAGACACTGCTAAATTGGTCCAACACATATTGAAAAGGCTGCCGTTCAGGGGGTTGCATTGGCTGCGAAGGTTCACTGACGAAATATTGACAACTAATATATCCCCATACCCCAATATTGCAATATAAATATAGATGTAAACAATATCGACATCCTATATTTATAATGGTAAGTACAACAATATCCCAAAATATTGATGTCATAAATATAGTTGTACAAAATATCACATCGAGAAAGGCTGTATGCCGAAATGCGAACGCGTCTGTCAGTTGTTAAGAGAATAAATAACCTTTTGGATATTACCCCCGTGAGTGCGGATAATTCTTTGGCAGTGGAAAGAATTCGGAGCGTAAAAAATATATATATATATATATATAAATATATATATATATATATATATTTAAATATATTACCTACTGGCGGTCGCCAGTAGGTATATATAGTTAGGATTTTTTCCCTATGGGTTTTTTGAAAATTCTATGTCTAATAACTTTGGCGTTTGTGGACGGAATTGGCTGAAATTTTCAGGAAAATGGCACATTTTGTTTCTGAGCAGCCCCTGGAAATTTGGGGGGAGTTGGTCCAGGGGGGGCCGAGAAAAAAGGGGGGTCCCAAAACGTGTTTTTAACATTGAGTTTTCCATAGGGCGGTTAGCCTCACTTTTAGCCCGAACGGCTGAATGGATTTGCACGAAACTTGGCAAAATTGTAGGGACTGGTAGCCCGATGTGCCTTTTGTAGGTCTCAATATATGTGCTGCAGTGGATTTTGAGAAAATAACGTTCAAAAAAAGATATATATCTGTAAGCGCGGACCAGGCAGCGCCCCGGTACGCGTACTTGACGCGTAACGGAACTTCGCGTAGCGAAGTTGATTGGCTCTCCGGTGTCTGTCAACATTCTAAACAGTCCGGAGCGGCCGCCATCTTGTCTCTCGGTAGGATCGAGAGACAAGAGGAGGCAAAAGCGAAGGGGCAAATGACCATAAGGGGGCATAGTAGATCCTCCCTGACCCCCTAGGTTTGATGTGGAGGCTTTAAAGGGGCCCCGCTAAGCAAAAAAAAAAAAATTTTTTTTTGTTTTTTTTCGTGGTTAGCGCCCGGTACGCGAACCGGGAAGCGTTCTGGGGAGCGTATCACAATGAAAAATGAATGATAGACTTTTCAAATGCTGTATGTTAATTGATTGTTGGTTTTGTTGATTATTGTTTTTTTTTTTTTTAAGCTTTTTTTATTGTGTTTCATAATTTATTAAACTTTCTAACATTTCATTGTCAGAAATTTCATAATCATGGAATATAGATTGTAGTCTCTGAGGTTGTAAAATGTCCTCATTTGCAAGGAGGTTATCTACTGCTTGCACACATTGCAGTAGTTCTTGGTCCCAAGTTTCATCCATAAATTCAATCTCATTTGGATCAATGATTTCTGTGTTGGACTCTGGAAGGACAATTTCAAATGAAATGTTTTGTTCACTTTCCATTTTTCCTGAAATTTGCATAAAAAAAATATATATTAGTAGAGGTAGGGCACTGTTGGGATTAATTTTAGATAGGCAGTGTTTAACAGAGAATTTATCTTTGGGCAGTGTATAGTATCAGAGTGGAAGTAGGAATATAAAAAAGTGTATCTAAATTTATAAGTACTACAGAGGGATAGTATATAACTAACAGAAAAAGTTTGCCATATTAACTTAAAGTGCACAATATACTTCAGTTTTAAAAATAACAACTTACCTTTAAAAAGAAGTTGAAGTTATTAATGAAAATCCTATTGAAATGTACACCAGGAAGTAGTAGTCAAAATGGCTGTGTTTCCTTCTCTTCCTTTATATATATTCGGGTACATAACCAATCAAATGTGAGGTAAAAAAAGTAGAAAATGAAAGTAACATTTTAATTGGTTGTCAATTCCAACATTTCAGATGTGTTTTGTGAAGTAATTTACCTCACGGTATTTAGAGAGGTCTACAGGCTAAATGGCTAAATGGAATTCCAATCAAATTTGTGAAAATGGTAGGGATTGGTATGTAGTATGAGCTAATCTATATTTGGTGAAATTGTCTCCAGTGGCTTTTCTGTAAACTACTTTCCCACCTTTTTTGATGGTGCGCTTCCCAGGGAGCGACCCGGTACGCGAACCGTTGAGCGCCCCGGTTCGCGTACCTTAAGCGTTCCGGGAGTCCACCATTTTGTGTTTCGGTCGAATTAAGATACAAGATGGAGGGCAAATAATGTTCAGAATGGGTAGAAGGGGGCACGGTAGACTTATCTTGACCCCCTAGGTTTTCTGAGGGTGGCTGAGGAGGTTTATATGTGGGAAAAAAAAACATTTTTTTAAAAAATTTCGCGAGGTTAGCTCCCGGTACGCGTACCGGGTAGCGCCCCAGGGAGTGTACTTTGTTGAAAATTAGTGAAAAAAGTTAGAGTAAAATAATAATTGTGAGTGATTAGATGTAGGGTAGCTCTGAGAAGAGCTTTTGGGTTTATGGTACATTTTGGTACTTATAAGTAGGTACCAATGCACATTTTTAAATTCAGAGTGAAAACTCTGTTGCCCTCATCTGAGAAGTGAACTCCATCTCCTCTGTAGATATCTTGCATGTAGTAACGCAAGTTATTGTTGTACAGGGAGCCCATTCCATGGTCTCTCATGTAAGCTGAAACAGATTTGTTTACATGCTTCCTCGACTTCTCAATTTGTGGACAAAATTGGTTTGACCACCTCCATTTCTGTCTTTGGCATATATTTGAATATACCAAGGCAGTCTGAGGAAAAAGTGCCATTAATTGCTCAAAGGTGTCCTTTAAAAGCATTTCCAGACCTACACCAGTCAAAGTGCCCAAGTCATTACCTCCACAGTGCACAATTAACAGGTCAGGTTTTGGCAAATGCATAAAGGTTTTCACCAATGGTATCAATTGGTGACATTTTAATCCTCTGTGGCCAAACCACTTAATTTCCACATCTTGTAAATTGAGGTTAGGTAAATTCCTGCTTTCAACGTACCTTTGAGCCCAGTGAATATAACTATGACCAACAATCCAGACAGAAAACATGGTGAGAGAAGGTTCTCCTGCAGTCAGATGAAGTGTGGCAATGAAATGGCAGTTGAAAAAATGTGAGTTTGAAATGAAAAAAACTGTGGAGTTTCTGTGTTCATGAAGTAGTAACAGTGATTGGTGGATTTTGATTGATGAAAACAGAAAGTTAGGGTGCACAGATGTGTTGTTTGAAAGATGTATTTTGAGTGGTCAATAAAAAATCATTAAATGAAAGAAAGCACTGGATATGCAGGTGCACTGAGAGTTCAGAGTTCAATTGCAACATTGTTGTGTGAATTTGCAAACACCAGAGTTTCTCCAAGAGCTGGTTGCTATGGAAAATAGGCAGAAAGGGCAGAGGGGGAAGGGTTTTCATTTGAAAAAAAGTGAGGGAAGAGTTTTGATTGGGTGACATGAGAAATATGTGTGAAGAATTACACCATTTCTGTGCTTTTGATAGCTGCAGACTCTGGAGTGCATACCTTTTGCTCTGCTGAAGACAAATTGGTGTGTTTCTTAGACTGTTTTCAAACTCAAAGTATTTGCTAAGGTGAGAAAATATTTCTTTACTTTAGATAGAGAATAGTGTGCTTTAAGGAGAAAATTATGATTTATGTGGCGCAAATTGCTTGTAAATATGCTCTCACATGTGCATGGAAAATTTTGATTTTGAATGTTAGTGTTATATAGCCATGTTAAAAGTGACGCAACCATGCTGGAAAGCCAATCAAAAAATGATTTCATGTGTTTTAATGACATTTTAAGTCATTTTCTGATGTGCAGTGTTTAGAAATTATGATTTGAAAATCGTTTTTGTGGAAAAGGAATTGTTTTTAAATTCATGACAAGGATATAATGGTGTATGGTTCTTTATAATAAATTGACTGTCCTTGATGTTATTTTTCTCATTTTAGTGTAAGACCTTTCTCTGTGGCGCAAATTGCTTGTAAATATGCTCTCACATGTGCATGGAAAATTTAGATTTTGAATGTTTGTGTTAAATAGCCATGTTAAAAGTGACCAAACCATGCTGGGAAGGCAATCAAAAAAGGCTTTCATGTGTTTTAATGACATTTTAAGTCATTTTCCCATGTGCAGTGTTTAGAAATTATGGTTTTAAAATCGTTTTTGGGGAAAAGGAATTGTTTATAAAATCATGACAAGGACATAATGGTGTATGGTTCTTTATAAGGCAATTGACTGTTCCTGATGTTATTTTTCTCATTTTAGTGTAAGACCTTTCTCTGTGGCGCAAATTGCTTGTAAATATGCTCTTACATGTGCATGAAAATTTTTATTATAAATGTTTGTGTTACATAGCCATGATAAAAGTGAACCAACCATGCAGGAAAGCCAATCAAAAAACGCTTTCATGTGTTTCAATGACATTTTAAGTCATTTTCTCATGTGCAGTTTTTTGAAATTATGATTTGAAAATCGTTTTTGGGAAAAAGGAATTGTTTTTAAATTCATGAGAAGGACATAATGGTGTATGGTTCTTTATAAGGCAATTGACTGTCCCTGATGTTATTTTTCCCATTTTAATGTCAGACCTTTCTTTGTGGCGCAAATTGCTTGTAAATATGCTCCCACCTGTACATGGAAAATTTTGATTTTGAATGTTTATGTTACATAGCCATGTTAAAAGTGACCCTACCATGCAGGAAAGCCAATCAAAAAACGCTTTTATGTGTCTTAAGGACAATTTAAGTAATTTTCCCATGTGTAGTGTTTTGAAGTTATGATTTGAAAATCGTTTTTGAGGTAAAGGAATGTTGTTAAAATTTATGTTCGCCATATGCCCCCACATTTCTTTTTCAGGGTTGCAGCAGGGTGTTCTTGAGACACCCCTGCACCTTTGGAATAAATTCCTAATTTGTGATGAGCAAATTGTTAATCGCAAATTGCACCTTCATTTATATGAGCCTCCTAGCCCATGGAAATGAATGGGTAATTTGCAATTAGCAATTTTCTCAAACAAATTTGGAATGGTAAAGAATCGCTATTTATTCCTTAAAATTCGCTTTTTTGGAAATGCAAAATAGTTATATGATACATATGGCGGTTGATGTCTAACAAGATAAGAAGCTTATGGATACATTTATGATGACTGGTGCAATGAAGTAGAAATCACTTACTTCATTGGTAGGCCTTTACAATAAATTATCTCCTCTGTATTCTTCATCAAGCGTAACTTTAATCTGCAATCCTGAGTAGGCCTCACCTTAAACAAACCTCTGGATAGGCCACATCTTTGTCATCCTGATTTAATCATTTATAATGCTAGGGACAGATTTATGATAGGTGTATACCCCTTTTGTGCCACTTAGAAAACATTGTCCATGGGGAAATGACTTAAAATGTCATTAAGACACATGAATGTTTTTTTTTTAAAACGTTTGCAATTTTTTTGGGTCACTTTCAACATGGCTATGTGTCTGAAACAGTCAAAATCTAAATTTGCAATGCACAGGTGGGAGCATATTTACAAGGAATGTGCTTCATGGGGAAAGGTCTTATAATGTAATATGGGAAAAATGACATTAGAGATACTGAAATGCCTTATAGAGAAGCATACACCATTATGTCCTTGTCATAAATTTGCAAACCATTACTTTTCCCCAAAAACGATTTTCAAATTATATTTTGAAAACACTGCACATGTGGAAATTACTTAAAATGTCAATAATTCAAAATTTGTGATTCCTTAAATGCAATGTATCAAAAAAAAATATGTAAAAAATGATATTAAGGATTTGGAAACTACCACCAACTTCTAGTTTGTGGTAATTTGCGAATTCTTTTCAAAAAGCATTTAAAAAAAAAAAAAAAAAAGGTCCCATATGACGCCCATACATGCCATTAGGGCATGTAGGTGTGCCATGTGCTCCCAAATTTCTTTTTCAGGGGTGCAGCAGGGTGTTCTTGAGATACCCCTGCACGCTTGAAAAAAATCCTATTTTGTGATGAGCTAATTGCTAATCACAACTTGCAACATTAATTCCTATGAGCCTCCTAGCCTATGGAAATGAATGGGTAATTTGCAATTAGCAATTTGCTCATTGCAAATTAGGAATAGTAAAGAATCGCTATTTATTCCTTAAAATTTGCTATTTATAATATGTAAAATATTTTGATGATACATATGGCAGTTCATCTGTAACAAGATAAGAAGCTTAGGGATAGATTTATGATGAGCGGCGCATCACCAGGGATGTGACAGTCATCCTGCGCCACTGTTCCGCCACCCATGTTGTGCTGCATTTACAATGCGGCGCAGCATGGGGCAAAAACGGAACAGATGCGTGACGCATCTGTGCCGTAAAGGTGGCGCATTGCTGGAGATGTATCGTAAGTGCGATGCAGCTCCAGCAAGGCTCAGGGGTGCCCCATCTATACAATGCTGCGTCAAGACCTATGCCAGCTTCAAGCAGGCGCAGGGTTTTGAAGCAGCTTTCTCCTATCTGATTGTAAATGTGGCACACCATGGGTGGTAAAGCAGTGGTGCACATTAACTGGTGCATGCCTGGGGATGTGCCATTTAATATAAATCTGCACTTTAACATTTGAGTATGTGCAGGGGACACAGAGTCGTTGAGGCTTATCCAAGGTTAAGAACAGATGAGTCCTGTTCAGTGAAAAATTAGACATAGGCTTCACCTGCTCAGCATCGCTGGACATGGCTAAATAATAGCTGCAAAATGTTACTCTTGTTAAATAATTTTACTATTATAATCTGTGAGATTTGTCTCTTACTCTGCAACATCTCATTGTTGTTATCTTTATTTAAAGATAAAGACAACCTCAACATGAGCGACAATCTGCAATCAGTTGATTTTGACCTCATCATTGAACTTGTAATTGAAACATCAGTGGATGTTGATCCATTGGATGATTTAAATCCTGAGGATGAAGAAGAGCGTGATGAGGATGCAGATTTGTCCGAATTATATGATATAGGATGGGAAGCTGACCTGCTTGAGCCTTTGGAATTATAAACATTTATTTTTAAAATTTATAATCAATAAAAAGTAAAAAGGTAAACCGTTTAATTTAAAAATAAAGACACCTTCAAAAACAGGTTATGTGTAGTGTCTTCAATAAAATATTAAAATATGCTCATAAAATTAGATCAGATTCACATATAAAATAGCATAGGTAACATAAATATAAATGTCATTTCTTTTCTGGTATTTCTGTATTGTAAATTTGACTAAAAAAATCTTCTATTTAAAATGTCAAGTAGTGTGTTAAGTTTTTGATCACTGTTATTGTTTTATGATAGGTGTATACCTCTTTTGTGCCACTTAGAAAACATTGTCCATGGGGAAATGACTTAAAATGTCATTAAGACACATGAATGTTTTTTTTTAAAACGTTTGCAATTTTTTTGGGTCACTTTCAACATGGCTATGTGTCTGAAACAGTCAAAATCTAAATTTGCAATGCACAGGTGGGAGCATATTTACAAGGAATGTGCTTCATGGGGAAAGGTCTTATAATGTAATATGGGAAAAATGACATTAGAGATACTGAAATGCCTTATAGAGAAGCATACACCATTATGTCCTTGTCATAAATTTGCAAACCATTACTTTTCCCAAAAAATGGCAATGACTAAAAAATCTTCAAATTAAATTGTCAAGTAGTGTGTTATGTTTTTGATCACTATTACTGATTTACTGTTTGATAATAATGTTTAATAACATTTTTTATTATATTTTTCCTCAGATTCAACTGCAGATCATTTCAAGATTTAAATATGCCTACAAAAATAAGAGAGATAAAGGCTGCAAAACGTCAAAGACAGCAGGAGAAAAAAAAAACGCAGCAGTCCTCTAACAAAAAGATTTCTCAAGCCATGAAGAAAGCACCGGGTAAGAGCTCTAAATATTTCATAAGAAATATTTCTAATAAAAAAAATATTAGTACAGAAAATGTTTCAATCCATAACATGACAAGTAAATCAAATGGAAAGAAAAGGACAAATGAAAATGTTACTGCTAGAGCAAGAGATAAATCTGTGCATGATAGTAGAAGGAAACAACAGTTTAGGGAGATTCGTAAACGAATGTTCCGTAACAGGATAATTGGCAATTTGTTAAAAAATATTAAGAAAGGTCAACAGAAATTAGTTTTTTATAGGAGAAAAAAAAAAGTTGAGAAAGTTATTGATCAGGCTTTTGAAATTAAACGTAAGTTATTTATTTTGATAATCAATAGAATTAGGAAGCTAAACAAGGCAATTTTTGATTTCAAAAGAAATAGTAGATGGAAGAGAATAGTTAATCGTAGTAATTTTTGTGAAGTTTTTTCTGGAGAATGGATACATAGTTCAAGCTGTGAGGCATTTTTTAATGAAGAGAGTTATTTCCAGGATAATGATTTGGTGCATGCAGTTGACATCAGTGGTCGTGCTCATGAAGTGAAAGATGGTTGTCCAGTTGAAAAAGAAAAACTTGTGACAACAGAGGCAGAAGAGTTGTTAGGTAATGAGGTTTTAGGAAGACGTGCTAAGGGTCCTGTGTACACCTGGAAGTGTAGTAGTATTTGCAGTGTGCGACAGGATTCCATCAATTTGCTTTGTGATTTTGTACGGACATTTAACAAGAAAAGTTTGAAGCAGAAAATAAGGTTGTTGCAAGAATTAGATCCTTGCAGAGTGAGAGAAGTGACAGGTTTGCATGGTCATTCACTGGCTTGTCTTTCCAGGAGAGTATGCCAGAGTGTTTTTCATCATTTCAGGATGCTAGCAGTGCATCATAACAAAGTGAGGAAGTTAGTTAGACTGTTGTATTATGCTAAGAGTCCAGCAATTATGCTGAAACAATTATGCGCTGCTCTTTTGCATGGTTCTGAAATAGATGTGAAGAATATATGTGAAGAAATTGAGTTTTGTTACTTTGGAAGTAAAGAGGAGAATGTTGAAATTGAGCAAGAAGTAGAGGGTCATTTGGAAGATAGTGTACAGGTTTCCAGTACAGATAATTTCCAGAGGGAAATTGCGACGTTTGACATGAAATCAAGTGAGAGGCCTAATTTCACTTGTGTGTGTTGTAGACGCACTTATTATAAGAATCAGACTAAGTTAGTGGATTTATATGCAAAAAGTGAAAGGGAAAATAATAGTGAATGGAAGGATTTTGCAACATACTTGATGGTAGAAAATTGTTTTGATTTGGGATTGGATCAACGTGTGTGTACTTATTGTTGTAACAAATTAAAACAAAACCAGATGCCTGCTAGAGCAGTTCATAATAATCTGGAATTGGTTGAGATTCCTTCTGAATTGAAGGACTTAAATACTTATGAATCTATTTTGATTCAAAGTATCCATCCCTTTCAGGCTATTGTAAGAATGGAGCCAAAGACAGGGAAATTGCCTCCATCAGATTTACAGAGAGGATTAAAGGGAAGAGTTGTTTATTTGCCTCTAGATTTCAAGAAAAACATTAACACAATTGGAGTAGAAAAAGTGGAAGAGGAACCTCTGGTTATCTTAGTTAATGGGGTTCCGACAAAGAATAAGAAAATATGGCAAGATTTAGTAGATGTTAGGAAAGTTAAAAAGGCAACATTGTATTTGAAAAAAAATAATAAATACTATAAGAATGTATATGTTGCAGAAGAGGAAGTAAGTGAGGAAGAGGATAGCGATTTGTGTGCTGGTCAAATTGAGAAAGTAGAACCCTCTACTAGTGAGGAAATATATGAACATTATAGTGTTCATCCTTTGCATTCAAAGGAAGTCATGGGGAATGCTATTGAGTTGTTTCAAATGAAACAAGCCAAAGGGAGTCCCATTAGTGTTTGGGAGGAAAGTTTGGAAGCTCGGTGTTTCCCACAGCTTTTTCCAACAGGTCAGGGAGGAAGATATGATGAGCGACCTCATCAAATTCCTGCTTCTGAATACCGGACTTTGCGATTGTATGCAGGAGATGCTAGGTTTCGACAATGCATTCCTTATTTGTTTCATCTCCTGTTTGAAAGCGATCTGTCTGGACTGTCATATGCAGTGAACCACATCTTGAAAAGTGGTATACACATGCAAAACATCTCGGCAAGTGATTTTATGGATAAAGTGAATGTCCAAGATAGTATTTTGGATTCTCACCTGATTAATCTCATGGCGTGTCAGCGTGGTACTAATGAGTACTGGTACCGTCGTCATGGTGATTTAAAATGTATGCTGAGGAACTTAGGTACTCCCACATGGTTCCTCACTCTGAGTTGTGCCGAGTATGGCTGGGAAGACTTACTTCAATTTCTACGAGAGGCAAATGCTAACGTAGAAAACATCGAATTCAAGACACCCGGAGAACTGTGCTCTTTGGATCCAGTCAATGTATGTAGGTACTTCAATCATAGATTTGAAGCTATGATGTCTTTCATCATGAATAAGAAGAATCCACCTCTTGGAGAGGTGTTGGATTTCTTCTGGAGAAAGGAGTACCAAGCAAGAGGTGCTCCTCATATACATATGTTGCTGTGGATCAAGGATGCACCTAAATTTGGAACGGATCCAGAAGACTCAGTGATGAGTTTCATCCAACAGTATTCTACGTGTGCTGTTCCAAACGCAAAGGAGAAGAAAAGCCTAAGAGAAAAAGTTCTGCGTTTCCAAAGCCATCGATGTGGAAAGTACTGCCGTCGTAAATTCCGAAACAAAGACAAGTTCTACACCAAATGTCGTTTCGGCTTTCCACGACCGGTGATTTCTAAAGGAAGAGTAAACAGTTTGATGTCTTCGCTGCGACATAATGTGATGAAGAAATCACCTAAAAACACTTACAATTTGAAGAGGAACGAAGAGTCCAAGTACATCAACGACTACAACCCGGTGATTTTGTCCATGTGGAATGCTAACATGGATATACAGTTTGTGGCTGATAACTGTATGGCTGTGGCTCGGTATGTGACGTCTTACATCACCAAAAAAGAGAAGACAGAATTGAAGGATATGTGGGAGGACATTTCCCATGAAAAGAGCCTCAGCAAGAAGTTGTACAGTTTCAGTCTGAAGATGTTGTCGCATCGAGAAATCGGAGCGTACGAATGTTCTGACCGGTTGTCTTCAGCAAGTCTCTATGCCAAGTCCAGGAGTATCGTTTGGGCGAGTCTTGGTCTTGCTGCAACGCGTAATCGAGTTCTCAAACCTGTGCGGGAAATTGAGTATTTGGCGGAAAAGGAGCCAAACAGTACCGACATTTTGAAGACAAACATGTTGGATACATATTATCCAAATCGAAGCAGTCACCTAGAGAATGTTTGTCTGTATGAGGTTCTGCAAAATTACATGTTCAAGAGGAACATCAAAGAAGATACTGAGAAAGGAGTGTATGCTGTAATAGGAAGTGAGGGATGTCTGGTCAAGCAAAGAAAATGCCACTTGATAAACCATCGAAAATTGAGTGGCGAATCTCCTGAAAAAAAGGAGTTTTTCTATTTAGCACTTTTGCAACTTTTCAAGCCTTGGCGTGCAGAAGAGGAACTGCTTGGAGATTTCCTCTGTTACGAAGACTCTTTCAATGCCGCCAAGGAGACCATAGAATGTCCTGCTTTTCCCAAATATGTAGAAATGTTGAATGCGGAAATTGAGCAGGAAGCAACGATTGCAGCCGAGATTGCCAGAGACAGTTCTCAGGACAGTCAGAGTTCTGCTTCATTGAGTCAGGATCCACTAGGAGGACCTCTTATTGAAAATGAAGCTGCCACTGCTATGAATGAGGTGGAAAGAGCCATGGCACATGCTCAAGAGGATGCGGTTAACTTAGAAGAGTTGGAAAGGCAACTCAACGTTGAGCAGAGGAAAATATATGACGAAGTTACCATGCAAATTGATCATGGATTAAGTCATGATAAGAAAGAGTGCTCATGTACGTCGTTGAAGCCTGTCCGACTGTACGTGAGTGGAGAAGCGGGAACTGGAAAAAGTTTCCTCATTAAAGCAATTTCATGCTATTTGCAGGAAAGGACAGAGTCATCGCTGTCTTGTGTTGTCACTGCTCCAACTGGACTGGCAGCACATAATATTAAAGGGATTACTTTACATCGTTTACTGATGCTGCCAGTGGAGCATGACAACAAATTAGAATATCACAAGCTATCTGGAGATGCTTGTTTTGAAGTTTCAAGAATCTTGAGGAAAATGAAACTTCTTATCATTGACGAAGTAAGCATGGTTTCCAATGTCATGCTTGCCTTTGTGCATTTGAGGATGCAAGAAGTTCTCAAAACAGAGTATGATGTGTTATTTGGTGGCAAACACATCATTGTTTTCGGAGATCTTCTGCAGCTGACACCAGTGAAAGGGCAACCTGTGTTCAAAATGCTCACGCATGAAGATACCAGGAAGTGCCTAGGCAGCATTGGCAACGTCAATATATGGTTAAACTTCAATTATGCTGAACTGCATGAAAATATGCGTCAGGCAAAGGATGAAGTTTACAAGACTATTCTACAAGATGTTAGAATTGGAAAAGTGACCGAGCATGGTAAAGAAGCTTTACATGCACGATTACTGTCAAATTTATATCCAGAACAAGATGTTGTGCCTGAGAATATTTTTCAGAAAATTACTGATAAGAAATCTGGAATATGTTTGATGCCAACTCTTGCAGAATGTGCCAAATTTAACAACAAAATGTTGCATTTAGAAAAGCAAGAGATTGTGAAAGTGGAAGCTATTGATAGAGTAGAGCATATGGGATCAACAATTATTTTGTCTGAGAATCTGAAAACAAAATTGGATTCATTAGAGAAGAGTATATCTAAAACTGCAGGTTTTGAAAAGACTCTGAATGTGTGCTTGAACTGCCGTATAATTTTAAGAAGGAATTTACATGTTGAAAGAGGTCTGGTAAATGGATCAATGGGTAATGTTGTTGATTTTGTGAAATACAGAAATAGAGATGGAATTGAATTTTTAAAAATTAAATTTGATGGCATTGAGGAAGTACAGCTAATTGCTCGTTGTTCTGCTAGATTTTTGCTTGTAAAAGACTTATATGTTCGCCGTAAGCAGTTCCCTGTTTGCTTGGCATATGCGGTGACAATTCATAAATCGCAAGGTTTAAGTGTAGACACTGCATTGGTGAATATTGGCAGTTCTGTGTTCAAGGAGGGTATGGCATATGTGGCATTGTCACGAGTTAGAACTTTATGTAAATGTATAGGCATTTATATAGCGCACTACTTACCCGTAGGGTCCCAAGGCGCTTCGACCGCTGCGAAACCCTTCCTGGCTTCCCTGAGAGATGGTCCCTTAATGGGTATCTCCAGGGTGAGACCAGGCATCCCCGGCGGTCTGGTGGGGCCGTTAGTGAAGATGAGGCAAGCTAATGCCCAGAGTTGCCGAGTGTGATCGCTGATCAGAGTGGGCACCGAGGCGAGAGAATTATCGAGTCCGCTGACCCTGGTCCAGAAACCTTATCGGGATTGTACTTGATTGAGTGTGATGTCAGAAACATTTGTGCAGATCTAGATTGTGTTAAGGAATACAATAGGTTAAGAAGAGAGTATGCGCCACATTTGCCTCAGTTTCCTTTGTTTGAGAAACGTCTGGTAGGCCGGAAACGAAGAAATGAGAACAATACTGGGGAGGTTGTAGCAAAAAGACAAAAAGTGAATGAACCTAAAATTACAAGCAGAAACAAAGAGGATTCTGTTGAAGATGTTGTTGGTTTTCAGTTTGAAAACAGTTCTGGTGTCAACTGCTATGCTAATGTAGTAATTAATGTTTTGTTTTCTCTAAAAAATGTAAAAGAAGAGATTGTGGTCAATTCTGATCAAAGATTTTGCAGTTTGTTAAATTCTGTGTTAGAGAAATGTACCACTGATAGAAGAAACATCGAAAGTGTGTCTGAAATTAGAAATCTGTTAGATAGATGTTCAGGCCAAACACAATTCTCTCAAAATATTCAGCAAGATTGTCAGGAGTTTTTAATGTATATGCTTGATGTATTACATGCTGAAGGTGTAGATGTAGATCAGCTGTTTGGGCTTTCTTATCAATGGCAGCATGACTGCGAGAACTGTATGGTATCAAGTACTACTAGTGTAGACTCAGAAAGATTTATATATTTAACTTTGCCAGACAGTAAATCAGTCTCCTTTAATAAGCTAGTAAAAGCTGCTAATCACAACATGGAGTGTAGCCAATGTAAATCTGAAATGATGTCCACATTATTTATACGAACATATGGCCAGTACGTCATTTTAATGTTCCAACGATGTAGGCCTGATGGAACAAAATTGACAACTTTAATAAAAAATTTTGTAGCTTCGCAGTTGTCAATATCAGGAAGGACTTTTGTAACTACAGCAATTATATATCATGACGGCCCTTCAATATCATCAGGACATTACACAGCTTATTTAAAGTCTAGAAATGGCTGGTCATTCTGCAATGATTCTGTTTTAATTTTCAAAAAAAAATTGCCGTATGACCTTAAAAACTCTTACCTGGTGTTTTTAAAACCAAAATTTTAGGAAAATAATCTCGGGATATGATCTGTGGAATTTCAAGAAGTTCTAATGGCTCCTACACAATTTGGCCTTGAGGATAAGTGTAGTTCAGAGACATAACTTCTAATCATAGGATTGGACATCATGGAGATGTATGTGCACTTTAAATGAGTTCAGAAAAACTGTTTCTTTTCATAAGCTAATTGAAGCAGCCAATCAAAACATGGAGTAGAGGGAATGTAAGTCTGCAATGCTGTCTACTGTTTTACATTGCTTTGTGATTAAAAGTGATGTAGAGAATTAAATAATTGTAGTACTCATAGAGGTAGTGTAAGTCTGCTTCATATTAAGCAGTATCAGTGTCATAGGAAATGTAGAACATGACTGAGCAAGAAGGGGAAGATATTACTATTCCAGGATTGTGAAAATGATCTTCAACATTTTAATTCTGAAAGTTGCGGAAATGCCAAATGATGGGATTGGCTTACAAGAAATCCAAGAGTTATAAATATCTCTGACTAGATTTGGCCTTGTGGAAAATAGTGGTAGAGAGCAAGAAGTCATTTATTGCATGTAACGTGTTTTTAAAAACGATGGAGGTTTTCTTTCAGAAAGTGGCGGGCTGAAAGTAATAACAGCACAAAAGAGTGTAAGCTGTTCATAGGACATCCTTGGACGTCATGGAAAGTAAGTTAACTTTAAGGAGTTCTGAATTTTAATTTCTGATGTTGTATGGGTTTTTTAAACACAATCATTTTGATTGTGTTTTTTTTTCCCCGCTGTTACATGATGAATACCTTCAAGTCACTGTTTTTAGTGAATTTTGATACATTCTGAGAACAGCAAAAATAAACCATTTAACATGTATAATTAATTCTGTACTGTTTGCATTTATGATGTATATGTAGAACTGTGTAGGAGGCATGGAGAAGGTGAGTTTTCTGTAAGTGTTAAATTTATTGTATGCAGTGCTGCACTTCTACGTATTCTTTCATATGCTGGACTACATCTGCACAATGAGATACCTAAGCAAAGGAAACACAAGTGATGTGATTGTGAAATGAGCAAAATAAATTGCACATATTTCAATTACATCACCTGTGTTTCCTATCATTACGAATCACATTGTGCAGATCAAGTTTAGGTCTGTCCAGGGAAACATAGGAGGTTTCTACTTTGTTGAAGAGTGCAGTGGACTTGACTCACTTCATTAGTAGACTTTCACAGATATTATCTCCTCTGTACACTTCAACAAGTGTAAATCTCATCTTGAACTCTGAGTAGGCCTCACCTCAAACAAATCTCTGGATAGGAGACATGTTATTGGCATACTGAAGCGACACTTTTCTGAAACAAGAGCAATGCAAAAGATGCACCATGTTTTAAGATAGGCCTCACTTCATCTGCATCAAGATACTGTTAGTTTAAAATGTATATCTTTAGGATTGTGTAGAGGACCTGGAGAAGCAGAAGCTTCTGTCAGTGTCAAAGTTGTTGAAAAACTATTTGTCCTTCAATATTTTCCCTTGTCTTTTGTAATTTTTAAATACATATTTTAATTTTTTTCAAATGTTGGTTCTCTCTTTCACAGATTGAAAGTACAGAAATAAAATGTGATTAATTTAACGGCAATTACAAGGTAAATAGTTGTACTCTTTTCGTTACATTTCTATCACATTCACCTACTATTAGATCCACTGCTTCACTTCTTTAATCCTCAGTTTCCTGCCTTTGCTACTTTCCTCATTCCTTTCTCTATTACCTATTTACTCAACTCCTTCCACTCTTTTTCTCAGTCCCTCTGTTCTCATAGTTCCTCAGTCTTGTTCACTCACTCCATCTCTATTACTCTTAGTGTCTGTGAATTACTTTCCCAACTTTTTTTTTTTTGGACCGCTTCCCGGGAAGTTGCCCGGTTCGCAAACCAGCAGCGTTATGGCAGTCCACCATTTTGTGTTTCGGTCGAATTAAGATACAAGATGGAGGGCAAATAATGTTCAGAATGGGTAGAAGGGGGCACGGTAGATGTATCTTGACCCCCTTGGTTTTCTGAGGGTGGCTGAGGAGGACCATAGTTCTTCACTCTTGTTCACTCTCTCTGTTTCTATTAATGTCACTGTTTATGACTGATCAAAAAAATGTTTTTTAAAAAAGAACAGTAACTATAAGGGAAGGAAATAGACAGTTATGTTAAAAGAAAGACAGCTATAGGGAGTAAACTAAGGATACTGTTACCCACAATCCACTGCTGTTGATGTTACTGACCATGTCATGAATGATGTAATATGTGACATCATCAGCAGTGGATTGTAGGTAACAGTATCCTTAGTTTACTCCCTAGAGCTGTCTTTCTTTTAACAAAACTGTCTGTTTGCTTACCTTATACTTACTGTTCTTTTTTTTAAAAAATATTTTTTTTGGTTAGCTTCCGGTACGCGTACCGGGTAGCGCTCCGGGAGCGAACTAAGAGAAATAGAGGTTGGCAGAGTTCCAAATATTCTACCAATTTTTTTATAATGGGGAGTTAGTTCTGAAAAGAACTTTTTTTTAATGTTTTTGTTGTTTTATATTTTTTTTAGTATTTTTTGAACATTTTTTTACTTTTTTTGTATTTTCTGAACGTTTTTAAATTTTTTTTGGTTTTTTTTGGGGGGGGGGAAACAAAAACGATCCATTTTAAAGGGCTCAACAGGAGCAAAAAAAAAAAAAAAGATTTTATTTTTTGGTGCGTCTTGTACAAACATTAATATGATTTTGAATTGCTCGCAAAATCAAAGTGATGCTACTTTCTCTGTAGCAGATGAAAGTGCCACATTCCACGCACACTTGCTTTACGTGCCCAAACAACATTTGGATGTTTGCGATCATCTCCCTCGCCTCTGGTCCCGACACCTCTGGAACCACCGATCTTCTTGCCATTGGGAGGGGATTTTGTTGTTCGTCACGTAGCTGGGCAGCACTATAATTATTTGGGGGCCACCTACTCATATGCCGATGCATAGTATGATTGCCATAACTGTATTTTTTATCAGTGCCCCTTGACAATCTATCACCGCATATGCGGCAAAACACGTAACGTGCATTGACTTTCTTTTGCCCCTCAGGAATTCTGTAGAATTGCCAGATATAATTCTCCTTCCGATTGTACCTCCTGGGCTCCTCTGGCAAAAACTCATGCTCTTCCTCCTCTTCCTCCTCTTCCTGTTCTTCCTCTTCTTGCAAAATTACTTCTGCAGGTGGTCCTCTCTTTCTTGGATTTGGTGGAGGTGGTGGGCTAGCACCAGCTGAAGCTACTAATGAAGCCATCACAAAGTATCAATAAAGGGTCTTTCTCTCACCAAGATGAAAGTCAGAGTGATGAAAGAAGGAGGGGTTTTCATCATTTGGGAAAAACAAAAGTTCTAAACCAATGAAAAGTGTCCATTTTAGATCACATGACCTTGTATTACATCATTAGGAAACCAAAAGTGAAATGAACCAATGAAAAGTGTTATTACCGAGTCACATGACCTGCTATGTTTACGTTATGCGGTCGGCGCCGCGCCGCGGATCGCTTCCGGTTCGCGTACCGCTGCGCTTCCGGGTACGCGAACGTAGCACGTAATATGACGTATTACGCGAGAACGCGAAACGTCATGCTGACGCGAAGCGTCGCGATGTTGTTTTGTAACGCGAGAGGTGCGCAAAAGGAACGTTTACCAGTTCGCGTACCGGGTCGCGCCTCCGGATTGAGCTAACGGGAAGCTAACTGGTACGCGTACTGGGAGCGAAACAAAAAAAAATAAAAAAAAAATTGTATAAAAAACATGTAAAAAATATTTTTCTTTTTAAAGAATAATACATTGTAAAGGTTTTGATATTAGCTATTAAAAAACCAATGAAATTCACTGAAAAAACCATAGGTTATACACCATATATAGTTAGGAATTAGCATTTAAAAAACCTTATTTTACTCACACAAAACCAATGAAATTCCATATATAGTTAGTTGTACTAACTATATATCACGCACCCGCAATCCACTGCTGATGATGTCACATATTACATCATTCATGACATGGTCAGTGACATCACTGATGACATCACTGATGACATCTCAAATGACATCACTGATGACATCACTGATGACATCTCAAATGACATCACTGATGACATCACTGATGAAATCATTCATGTGATAATACGATGAACCTCTTCAGACTGTAATATAACCTTAGATACACTCAGTGTAAACACAGACTCACAGATTGTCACTCATCCATGAAGTTACACACACACCTAGACAGTCATGCAAACAATCAATCACACCTCCGTTTCCTTAACTATACAGTTAAACACACCTTACTTATTCAAACATATACTAAAACATATTTACTCACTTATACAATCCTGGATACAAGTTCACAATGATCCATACAGCCACTCACACATTCACTGGCTCTTATGCACAGTTATTTATATATGTCAACTCTCACATGTACTGTATTTTACATATGTACTTAATTTGACATGTAGCACTGAGATATCTATTCACTCACCAATACAGTCATGCACACAGTCAACCGCCCATACAGCTGTTTCCAACATGCACTTTTGAATCCATACATCTATGCACAGAGTCATACACTTCCCAGCCACCCACACACACACTCAGTCGCCCATACAAATGCTTGTGCAACCAATCAATAACCTATATAGTTACTCATATAGCTACTGATCAACACATGCAGCAGTTTACAGAACAACAGACATAATGATGCACAAATTAAGACAGTTTAGTCACTAACCCATGCACTCAGTGAGACACATTTAATCACTCACTCATACATTCAGTCATGCACCTACTAAATCCTTCGTCCAGACACTTATACATCGACTCATTCATAAATATGTAAGACATATTTTAACTTTACAGAAAAATACAGTCACTGGATGTTGTCATCAGTGATGTCATCAGTGATGTCATTTGAGATGTCATCAGTGATGTCATCAGTGATGTCATTTGAGATGTCATCAGTGATGTCATCAGTGATGTCACTGACCATGTCATGAATGATGTAATATGTGACATCATCAGCAGTGGATTGCGGGTGCGTGATATATAGTTAGTACAACTAACTATATATGGAATTTCATTGGTTTTGTGTGAGTAAAATAAGGTTTTTTAAATGCTAATTCCTAACTATATATGGTGTATAACCTATGGTTTTTTCAGTGAATATATATATATATATAATAAAGTGATAAATATTAAATATACTAAAGAATACAATTAATTTAACTAAAAGAAATTAGATGTAATATAAATGTTAACAAATATACCAAACACATTTATTTAAAAAAGGTAAACTCATATATATAATACTTATATATATAATAACTTATATATATATAGTTATTATATATGTGGGTTTACCTTTTTTAAATAAATGTGTCGCCAGTAGGTAGTTATAGTTAGGACCTATTCTGCATAGGAAATCCGCAACATTCTATTTCTAATAACTTTGGCGCCGATTGATGAATCTTCGTGAACTTTTCCAAACTTTTGGTCAGCTCTGGTCGGCTCCTATCCCGAAAGTTTCGGTGTAATTCGTGAAGTGGGGGCCAAGAAAAAAGGGGGGTCCCAAAACGTGTTTTCCCCATGCAATTTCCAATAGGACCTTTAGCCACAGCTACAGCTCGAATGGCCTAATTTGGCAAAGAGGTAGTCCTCAGTTCAGACTTGTTCCTTTTGCTGATATGGTGTCAATCTGTTCAGTAGTTTCTGATAAAATTACAGTTAAAGTCATTTATATATCAATGGGAGGGGTGGATCCACGGAGTGTTCGAGGACTGTCATCGTACCATAGGCGCACCCTTGAGATCACGTGCTGAATGACTAATTGGCTGTCAAGTGGTTGTCAACATTCGAAACCAGGAACTGTTGGCAGCCATTTTGTGCCTCGAGGCTGAGGAAGTCAGTGGAATATGTGTACAAAACGGAGAAAGGGGGCAGGTTAGAAATAATTTTACCATCTAGACCTGCTTAGGGGGTCCCAGAAGGACCCCAAGGGCCCACAATTGTTTGTTTTTAAAAAACCTGGCAGGTACTTGTAGAGTGCGCGGACTGTGCCGTAAAATAAATAAAATAAAACAGAGGTTTTTTTATAATTAGTCCCGGGGGGGGTTAAATACCAGGGGCAAAATTATTAAATTGTATGTGGGGCCCAGAGGGGCACCCCAGCCTCGGGGATCGTCACCCCCTGGGGTTAAAAAGAAAAAATTGGTAGGGGGAGTGGTCAAAGGTCCTCAAAGCCGCGGGGACCACAAACCCCTGGGGCTTTATGTATTGTGGGAGGGGGTCTGTATGCCCCCCCTCCTGGAACACTCAAATGCCCGATTATACCCTGGGGCTACAAAAAAAACATGGCTGGGGGCTGTAAGATCTTCAAAGCCCCGGGGACCACCATTCCCTGGGGGTTCATGTATTGTGGAGGGCCGGCTCCTACAGTGTCCCGGGGTGTCCATCCCTCCCTCCCATAGCAAGGAAATCTGTTCTCTCTTTCAAAATCTAAATCAGATTGATTTTCCACATGGTGAGCTGCATGTTAGTAGCTCCCCTTGTGGAAAAGCAATGCTGGCTCCCAAACGCGTAGAAGTTGTGCACCAAAGGCGCTGGAGTCGCGCACCCTACAGAGTAGGAGTTGTGCATCCAGCGCGTGCACACCAGGGGGCCGCACTCAGCGCTGCACGCACGACTTTTACTTTTACCATAAAAAGTAGCCCCTATCAGTAATTTCTAATATTCTAAATACTCCCGGGGACCGTATTCCCCGGGTCTTATAAAAAAATGTTGGGGACAGAGGGGGGAGCCACAATGGCCCCACGGTCCCGCCGGCTCCCCACGTCCTTCGGGAGCCGGCATTGCTTTTCCACATAGGGAGATGCTAACTTGCACGTGGAAAAGTTATCTGGTTTGTATTTTGAAAGTGAGAACAGATTTCAGTGCTCTGTCTTTAAAAATGCAAACCAAGTTTGCTATGGGAGGGCGATAGCCGCGAGACTCCCTCCCTCTCATAGCAAACAACAGTGTCCCAGGGGTAGGCACCCGGGGACACTGCAGGAGCCAGCCCTGGGGGGGTGGAGGTCCCCAGGGCCCTTGAGGGCTCCAGGCGGAGGGCCATGCAGCCTCCCTCCCACAATATGCAAAGCCCCGGGGGGGGGTGGTTCCCGGGGCTTGAGGGGGGTTGTTGAGGCCCTTTCACTTCTAATTTTGCAGGGGGGGCCTTGGAACCCACTCCAACCATTTATTTTATAGCTCTGGGGGGTGGCTCTCACTGTTGCATAGCAAACAGCAATGTTGAGAAAATCCTCCGGTAAGATAACAAAGGATTTTGAAGTCCATTTTCAGCGTTTTTGTTGTAGGTTGCTGCCGTTAAAGCGGCAACAATTGTAACGCCTTGTTTGTAAATATGCCCTTAAGTTTTGTGATGTTGACAATATTGTCTCCCATTTAAATAGGCACAAAGTATTTTTTGAAGTGCATTGTGAATCGTGAAGCAATACTGTCTAATTGTGCTCGATAAAGAATTGAAAGAGTTGTGTACTTCTATCGGGAAAACAACAATGCTGATTATTGCTGCTTTTCTTTGATATAATGTGGAAAAATGTTTATTTATTAGGCAGTGTTCACTTTTGTTACGGATAGAGTCACTTTGTTACAGGAAATGTATTAATATGTAGGACGGCGTGTTCTGTATGTGTGCAAGGAACAAATTTAACGTTTAATTGGCTAAGGTGTTCCAACAACAAGCTTAATGTTCATTGGGTGCGAACTATTGAAAGTAGAAGTGTTTTCTGCAATTCACTTCTGCTCCAGAGCATAGCAAGGACATCTAATTGGCTTACATGTTGCAAGGAGGACTTTCCTGAGCTTTATGTTGGTTTGTTGCGAACTATTGAAAGTAGAAGTGTTGCCAGCCATTCACTTCCTCTCTGCGGTGTAGGAGGGACATCTGATTTGCTGACGTGCTCCAAGGAGGACTTTCCCAAGCTTAATGTTGATTGGCTGTAAACTGGTGAAAGTAGAAGTGTTGACAGTGATTTCTTCCCTCTTCGCGGAGTATTAGGGACATTTCCTTGGGTAACGTGTTCCAAGCGGGACCTTACAAAGCCTAATGTTCATTGGCTATGAAGCATTAAAAGTAGAAGTTTTGCCATTCCTTCCTCCTTTGCGGAACAACATGGACATTTTATTGGCTAAAGTGTTTCGAGCACAAGTTTACTCCTTATTGGGTGGGAACAGTTCACTGTTGTCAGTGATTTTGTGATGCGCTTCCAAAGGAGTATGGGAAAAGAAAGTAGTAGAGGGGAGGTTAGGAACACTATTAACTCAGTACAGTGGTAACAAGGTGGTGGACAGGGATCATGAAGGTAAAAATTGGTTTTATATGTTTTAAGGGCCATTTATACAAGTGCTGTGTGCTGTGCAAATCACGGCGGAAAAATGACAGTGTCTTGGGGTTTTTTTTTAATCAAGTTTGCGGGTGGAATACTTCCCAGGAGCACTATTTACATATAATGTGGTGTTTACTTTACTAATGGGAAGGTGTGGTTAGGTGCAGCAAAAATTTCAGTTTTATTTAGCAAATACAAATAAACTTTCTTCAGACACTGATGCTGCATATATATGAAAGGGGTGACAATTAAAAATGCCAAAATCTCATAGATTTCACTGCATCACTTCTACGACCCTTCCTTGCCTCAATAAGCCCCCTTTGCATACATAATACCTGGCGCAGGTATAATGTGGCGCAGGGGTTTACAAAGTGACGCATCTACCTAGATGCGTCACTTTGTAAATATGACTCAACAAGGTGCAATTTTTACACCACTGGTGCGTCACAAAAAGTGACGCACTGGTGGTGTAAAAGTGACGCATGTCATCATAAATGAGGCCCTCAGTCTTCTACTCTCACTTTTTCTTTCACTTTCTCTGTCTCTTCACTCCCTTACTCACCTTGTCTCACACTCACTTGTCTTTATCCAGCCTGTATCTCCACTCTTTCCTAAACATTAGTGCTCTTTTCTTACCCTTCCACACCCCCGTTCCTTTACTACATTTTCTTCACTTATCCTCATTCCCCATGTTCACTCTCCTTCTCCTCACTCTCCTTACGCACACTCACTTTCTTTCAGTCCCCCTACTTCACTTCCCTTCCCCTCTCATCCCTTGCTTTGCTTTATCACTAATTGTCCTCTTCTCTCTCACTGCACTTCAGTTACTCTTTTTCATTTTTTTAAGAATACAGCTCTTTTTTGAGAATTGGAGGTAGTTCTAAAAAGAACTTTTTTTTCTTCTTCTTTTTTCGTTTTTTTCTCAACAAAAACAAAAACAGGGAATGGCAAACTGCTCAACAGGAGCAAAAAAACAAATTCAAAATTAGGGCTGGGAATGGCAGCGGTGGTTCTCTATTGCTCGAGCAATCATCAAAATACTTTGTTCCCCGTAACAAAGTAGTGCATCACAATGTTTGTCATAGTGCTCTTTTCTTACCCTTCCACACCCCCGTTCCTTAACTACATTTTCTTCACTTATCCTCATTCCCCATGTTCACTCTCCTTCTCCTCACTCTCCTTACGCACACTCACTTTCTTTCAGTCCCCCTACTTCACTTCCCTTCCACTCCCATCCCTTGCTTTGCTTTCTCACTAATTTTCCTCTTCTCTCTCACTGCACTCCACTTCAGTTACTCTTTTTCATTTTTTTAAGAATACAGCTCTTTTTTGAGAATTGGAGGTAGTTCTAAAAAGAACTTTTTTTTTCTTCTTTTTTCGTTTTTTTCTCAACAAAAACAGGGAATTGCAAACTGCTCAACAGGAGCACAAAAAAAATCAAAATTAGGGCTGGGGACGGCAGCGGTGGTTCTCTATTGCTCGAGCAATGATCAAAATACTTTGTTCCCCGTAACAAAGTAGTGCATCACAATGTTTGTCATCTCTCTGTTAGCCTCATTCTCTCTGTCCCTTTAGTCTCTCACTCCTCTTCTGTCACACTCACTCCCTATAACTCAGCCATACTCCCACACTCACATTCTTTCAGACCTTAACCTTTCCTTTCCTTCCTGTCTCTTTCCTTCTTTTGCTCCTTCACTCTTTTCTCTTCCCTTACTCACCTTACTCCACTTCACTAACTCCTTCTCTTACTCCCAATGTCCTCTTAGTTCTACACTCCCCTTCCCTCTTTCTCTCCCTCTCACGTTCACCAGGCGCCATGAAACCGCCTGGTGAACGTGCGCTCTATAAATGTTTTAAACTCAAACTCAAACTCAAACTTTGATTCAGGCCTCATTAAAAACAGGCTGAATATTTGGGATCAGCTGTTCTGGTCCCCCCCTCACCGATGCAGTTGCTCCTCCAGTTGAAGTAGAGGCACCATCCCTTGGAGCCTCTCGTGCCAGAGCCCTGACACTCTCCCGGGCATAGTTCTGGGGGTGTCTCCTCTGGACGTGCCGAATCATAGTTGAATTACCAAAACTGTACTTCCTTCTGGGGTCTCCTCGGGAAAGTACAGAATGGCAGATCTTACACTCCACCTTTTGAGCATTTACTTTTTTAAGTCCCTCAGGTATAGAAAAAAAATTCCAAATGAAATGTTCTTTCACCTTCGGCTGAGGAGGCTCTTCATCTATGAAACCATCTGACTCCTCACTGCTGCTGGATGCTCTGGCAGCCATTCTATCCACAGATTGTTAGCACAGAAAAAAAGAGGTCTTGCTCTCACCAAAGTGAAAGAAGAAGTGAAGGAAAAGGGTGGGGTTTTCATTCTTTGAAAAAAAAACTGTTATAAACCAATGAAAATTGTTATTTTAAGGTCACATGACTTGACGCGCTTACGCTACACGCACCGGAGCACTTCCGGGGGCGCTTACGCGGTGCGAACGTAGGCCCTTCCGGGGGCGCTTACGCGGCGCGCCTGAGTGACGTTTTGGTAGCTTTACGGAAATGCTAAATCATTTTCATTCGGAAAATCAAAAATACTGCTTTTATAAGTATGGTACAGAATGTCTTGCATTATTATTTAGTTTTCATACATTTTTTTTTACGAACGCAAAATTAGCGCTCTCGCTGCGTTCTCGGGAGAGCTTACCGGTGCGCGCACCCTGAGCGCTCCAAGTCAAAATGATATGGGTAAGCTTACCGGTGCGCGCACCCTGAGCGCACCAGGAAAAAATGATTACAAAAATATATACGTTGAACAAATAATTTAAAAATATATATATATATAATTAATAGTTGTAAAAAACAGCTAATAAAAAAAAATCGTAGGTTACAAAGTCGATATACAAAGGAATTAGATTTTAAAAAAACTATGAAATTCACTGAAAAAACCATAGGTTTCACAAACGTTATAGATAGAAATTAGCATTTAAAAAACCTTTGAAATTCACTGAAAAACCATAGGTTTCACACTTGTTATAGTTAGGAATTAGAATTTAAAAAACCTTTGAAATTCACTGAAAAAAACATAGGTTTCACACCAGTTATAGTTAGCTGAACATTTTACTCATACAAAACCATTGAAATTCCCACGTTATAGTTAGTTGGACTCACTATAACTCGCGCACCCGCAATCCACTGCTGATGATGTCACATATTACATCATTCATGACATGGTCAGTGACATCACTGATGACATCAGTGATGACATCTCAAATGACATCACTGATGACATCTCAAATGACATCACTGATGACATCACTGATGACATCATCCATGTGATAATACGATGCACCTCCTCACACTCTAATCTAACCTTTGATACACCCAGTGTTAAATACAAACTACCATTCCTGAAATTATTGACACACCAATACCAGTAACTACATACGCACTCACTGATTTCTAGGTCTACACACACATCCACTCATTCACCCATACAATCACTCATACATACAGTCACTCATCAATAGAACACTATCATATCCACTCATACACCTATACAGACACTCACACGCTGACACTCATCCACAGAGTTACTCACACACCTAGTCAGTTATGCAAAGAATCAATCACACTCCCATTTCCTCAACTACACAGTTTTACACACTAAACATTACTTATTCAAACATATACTAACACATACTTACTCTCTTTTATAATCACTGATACAAGTACACATTGATCCATACAGTCACTTACGCAATCACAGGCTCTCATGTATCGTCATTTATATATGCCAACTCTCACATGCACTCTGTTTTACATATGTACTTACTTGGACATGGAGCACTGAGATAGCCATTCATTCACCAACACACCCATGCACACAGTCAACCACCCATACAGCTCTTTCCACATGCACTCTTGAACCCATATACCAAGTGAATCAACTGCTCACACATATATGCACAGAGTCACACACCTCCCAGCCACCCACACACACACTCACCCTACCATACAAATATTTGGGCAACCAATCAATAACCCATATAACCACTCATATAGCTACTGATCAACACATGCAGCAGCTTACACAACAACAGACATACTGATGCACACATTCAGACAGTTTAGTTACTAACCAATGCATTCAGTAAGACACATTTAATCACTCACTCATACAGTCAGTCACGTACTTACTAAATCCTTCATCCAGACACTCATACATACACACATTCTTCAATATATAAAACATATTTTTACTTTTCAGAAACACACATTCACTGGATGATGTCATCAGTGATGTCATTTGAGATGCCATCAGTGATGTCATCAGTGATGTCATTTGAGATGTCATCAGTGATGTCATCAGTGATGTCACTGACCATGTCATGAATGATGTAATATGTGACATCATCAGCAGTGGATTGCAGGCGCGCGAGAAATAGTGAGTCCAACTAATCATAACCGTGAATTTCAATGGTTTTGTATGAGTAAAATGTTCAGCTAACTATAACTGGTGTGAAACCTATGGTTTTTTCAGTGAATATATATATATATATATATATATATATATATATATATATATTCTTTTTTTTCACCAAAGATGCGGCACTCAAGGTTTGAATTTTGCAGCACACATTTATTTCAACTTCTCTAGCTCAGACCGACGCGTTTCAGCCTTACACAGGCTTTGTTGACCAAAGCCTGTGTAAGGCTGAAACGCGTCGGTCTGAGCTAGAGAAGTTGAAATAAATGTGTGCTGCAAAATTCAAACCTTGAGTGCCGCATCTTTGGTGAAAAAATTGTGAATTGGGTCAGGATCCGACCCCTGTGTAGAGCACCCACAGCTGAGCGCGCGAGGTCGAAGGATCACTTTGGAAAGATATATATATATATATAAATATATTGACGAGTTCTGTTTCCGCATCTAGGCTCGCTCGCTACAAGCGCCCTCCCAAGCAGCACAGACACGGACCTCGAATTTAGTGCTGATCTTTATTGTAGAAGTTGCGTGCTAGTCGCCATAACGTTCCGGCTCACCCGACAACGTGAAAGTGCATATTGCTCCCTTATGTACGTCACAAAGCCCCTTACACGTGACAGGGGACTTCATAGCCATAGAAAACAGACAATACGGCATCGGTGGTACATTGGTAATAAAATCAAAAGCGATTGGTTTTCAATACAGGTTAAAAAAAGAAATATATAATAATAAATAACCACATGATTGCATTAGAGAAAACCATACTTGATTTAAGACAATAAGCCCTGCATATCCAATATTATCAGGGCTTGGAATTCATCTTAAAAACCATCTAATCTGAATAAGTTCTAGATGCTTATAAGTAGCTAATTTCATAAATTGCATTCATATTAATAAATGAAAACAAACATCAATGCATATAAAACCAATGTAAAGTGCATTATTACCATTGAATTAACTTATCCATTGCTGACTAAATATAAACTTCATGTAGGATGTCTGTTGAAATGTGAAATATTGGGATGAATCACTAAATAATCATCAATGACTTGTCTAATGTCCACTGCAGATCCCTGCAGATGGAAATACATAGAGGGAGTGCAAAAATGTGCAGTAAAGTGCTGAGTGATAAATAGTGCAAAACATAATCAAATGTTTAAAATATATCAGATAAGCAGAAGGAATCAATTCTTAGGGGGTCCGCATGGTCGGACTGAGCCCAGTCACGTCCATTAATGGAATCCCTAGTTTTTCAATACTCATATACATTAATATGAGCATACAGGTGTAAAAAAGTATTCAGTGCATAAAAGCAATCTTCACAGGTTATAAGAGAATTCGGGTCACAACACAATAGTTCTATAAATGCATTACATCACACTTTGCAAAAATCATAATGTTGTTGAATAAAACATCCTAAGATAATAAATAGTACATACCATGATTAAAACCATAATTTCCAAATGATAAAAACCATTTAAAAATAACAGAGAAAACCAACTTCATATATGTACAGAAGTTCGCATTTAGCCATCGTTTATCAGACTAGAACTATTATGTGAATGCAAGCATTTGTTCAACTAATCATCCCAACACAGTATACAAATCCTCAGTGACATTTAAACCTACCGGGGCCTTAGAATCTAAGCGGAGTATGTATTTAGTTTCTAATCTGCGGAGCGCAGCCTCTCTATTGCCCCCTCTCCTGCTTGCAGGGACAGCATCAATCACAAAGAATGTTAAATCTTTATTATTGCTTTGATGGCCTCCTTAAAATGACGAGCCACCGGGTAGGTATTATCTTGATTTGATATTGCCCTCAGGTGCTGTAAAATACGTTTGTGCACCTCTAACTTTGTGCTACCAACATACCTGAGGGCACCAGGGCACTGGAGTACATATACAGCGTACTCTGACTTGCATGTTAGGACTTTGTCAATTTTGTGTTTCCTGTCACTAAAACCATCCTTATATGTTTTGGTATTGACCCCATGTGTGCAAGATTTACAAACTTTACATTTGAAAAAACCACCATTGTTTTGAAACCAGGTAGTTTTAGCCATAATTTCAGGATTGGTGTCAACTAATCGGTCCCTCATTGAAGGTGCTCTGTTAAAGGTTAGGGTAAAGTAAAGTTGGATCTATAATAGGGTCACTAATCAAGATCGCCCAATTGCGATTAAAGATCCGATATAAATCGCGATGTTGCTTATTAAAGCCAGTTATAATTCTGAAATCATTGATTTCAGAGGCTTCATTGGGAATCACTGCACTTGAGATTGACTGGTCATATTTGGCCAAAAGATCCTGTCTCTTCCTCAAGCGTGACTTAGCTATAGCATTGTCGATCATTACCTCAGAGTACCCACGCTGCAGGAATCTAATCTTGCTGGATTTTTGTGCCCCCACTAGTTCTGATTCAGTGCTGCACACTCTGCTTAATCTTAACATTTCCCCATAGGGGATACTGGCTATGAGATGGTGAGGGTGTCCGCTAGCCGCATGCAGTATGGTATTACCGGCAGTCTTTTTTCTATATAACCTGGTTTCAATCTTGCCCTGGTCAATATATACTTCAGTGTCCAAAAACGTGACACTCGTCTGACTGATGGTGACTGTGAATTGAAGGTTAAGTTTGTTAATGTTAATAGCATTGACAAATTCCTCAGCTGATTCTTTATCGCCTTGCCATACTATGAACAAATCGTCAATATAACGCATCCAAACAATGATGTTAGAATCCATCTCCTTTTTGAATTGCGTTTTGAGGACCAGTTCCTCCCAAGCACCCATATGTAAACAGGCGTAGCTTGGAGAGAAACTGGCCCCCATAGCAACTCCTTGTAACTGACGATAAATCAGGTTGTTGTACATGAAAACATTATTATGTAAGCATATTTGTAGCAATTCCAAAATCATGGCAGCATGATCATTGTAATGTTCCTCCCTTTGGGACAGATAGTACTTTACCGCCGCCATGCCATCCTCATGTAAAATGCTAGTGTACAATGCTGATACATCTAGGGCAAGCATCCAGTAGTCATCCTTCCATTCAAGGGCTTGTAATTTAAACAGGAAGTCCCCAGTGTCCTGAACATAGGACTCCAAAGACTTAACTGCCCCCTGTAATAAATAGTCTATATAGACAGATGTTTTCTCCAGTAATCCTCCCCTGGCGGACATGATAGGCCTACCAGGGGGATTCTCCATGTCTTTGTGGATTTTAGGAATGAAGTATATCAGGGGCATCACTGGATGATCGTTCCTGAGATACTTATACTCCTTATCAGTCAACATGGCTTTCTTTTTCCATTTGGATAGTTTTTTGTAATAATCCATTTGCATTGTTTTTGTGTTTGCCATATTACAACGTGTATAGTGGTCCCGATTGTTGAGTTGGGAATAAGCTTCCTTATCATACATAGTTCTTGTCATTAAGACGATGTTTCCGCCTTTGTCACTGCCCCGTACAATAGTTTTCCTATCTTTGCTCAATTTCAAAAGGAGTGACTCATATTGCATATTTCTCGTGTAAAACCTGGATTTTCTTTGGCAATTACGTTTGTGCATATATATATATAGTGTGGTGTATTCACTGTTTATTGCCTTTCACTCGGTACCTAAGAATTTACTAGCTTCAGTGACTTATTGCCTTTGCCTACGATATTAATAAAGCTAATTGTTTACTTTCAGAGGAGTGTTGGAGTTTCTGTGTGAGTAAGTGGTGTGCTTAAATTCAGATTACGCAAGTAGGCAAAGCAGTACATTTTGGCGTAGTCAGTGGCAGGATTCGTAAATTACGCGGGGAGGAACATGTTTAAAAAGACAAAAGGTGGTTTTGATTCTTTGGCACCGAGTGAAATCCCTTTAGCCCCCATGCAAATTCCAGGATGGGAGGCGAAGCCATACTCCGCGCTGGCGCGTGAATATGCTAAAAGCTCAGGATTAAGTGAGGGCTGGTTTGACTGTTTAGGCAAAGAACGCCAGAAGATGTTTTAAATTGTTTACTGAGGGTTCCTGTGGAGAAAGGTAAAGAATTATGTACAGTGTGTCGCAGAGGTTGGGCTCTGTTGCATGCCTACCGTCAAGTTTTTGACAAATGTTTATCTCTGCAGTGGGAACAGTTGAGCTTAGAAAAATAATTTATTGAAGCTAAGAATATTTCTACGATGCTTTCCTGTCAGAATAAGTTATTACAAGATAAGTTAGAAACATATCAAACTATAGCAGAACGGGCTGCAGTCCGTGTCGCTGAACATAGATACAGGAAAAGGAGGTGGCGAGTGAGCAAGAGGAAAGTCCACTTAGCAATTGCCAAAGCAGGCTTAGATTTCGATCTATCTACCTGGGACTTCAACATCTGGGAATCATCAGAGTTCTCCTCAGAAGGAGAATAGCCCTTACAGGAAGAGAGACAGGACAAGGAGGGAAAAAATTTTAAGAGAGTGGAAGTGCAGCCCATTCTTAGGCGGAAACTTCAAATCGCTCCAGGTAACCCGGATGGAGTAATGCTAAATAGCCTGGAGGATTTTACTCAGCAGGAAATAAGTGATCTTTTAGTGAGGTTTAGACAGAAGCCTGGCGAGACGCTATTAGCTTGGATGGTGCGCCTCTATGATCACGGCGCTTCTGGGGTCATGTTAGACGATGGGAATGCTGCCAAATTTTGTACTCAGTACTGATCCCACTGTGCAGGCATACTTCTGGACTTTCCATGGTGATGACCAAACTACCCTGTTGCAGCTAGCGGCGCTGGGGTGTGGTCACAGGTACCCCACAGATTCAGACTGGCCTGGGAATGAAAAACCATGGTTCACCGTAAGAGATGCCTCGCAGAGAATTAAGGAGGAGGGGATGAAGCTGGCTGTTCTTGTAGGTGAGGCGCATAATTTGATGGGTCAGTTAATGACCGTGTCGATGCGGAACAAAATCATTCGTTTGGCGCCCCTGCATACAAAGCGGTGATAATGACTTTGTTTATTAATCAAACAGGTAATACCATAGGAGAAGTAGTCGAGGCGGTATGTGAGCTGGGAGAGGTTGGGGAATGGGCCACGCCAGATAGGGCTGCACGCCCAGAGCCCCCCACTGATAACAATCGAGTGAATTGTCGTGATATGTTTTTGGCGCTGTTAAAGGATGGGGTGTCAAGGAGTGACATTGATGGTATTGAGACCAAAAGCATTTGGGAAATGTACCATAAGCAAGGACTGGATAGGAAGGAGGGGAGTAGGTCTGTGAATAGAAAAGATAACAAGAAAGTGAGTCACAGGGAAGTGGAGCCTGAGGAGAAGCACGAAACAGCAGGTCAGGAGAGAGAGAGAGCGAGGGAATCTCATGTGATAGTGACAAAAGAGAAAGGTTGGGACCGAGATTGCACAGATTCAGATAGGGACTGGGAAGAGGAGGAGTTGTTCCCTGAGGGTTACCCAACATTGTATTCAGATCTGTGCCTGGACTTGCACCGGGCAGATGCAGAGCTGCGCAGGCGAAATTTAGATTATGAAATGGGCCAAGCTCTGGTGCAGGGATGGGCTCGCAAAGATAATAGACCACATGTGAGGGTTGAGATCTATTGGAAAAATAGAAATGTTCAGGAGGTGTGGGCTTTGGTAGACACCTAAGGACAGTATTTTACTATCACAGGTTTGGGTGGACAGGGAACACCAGCAATACAAACGGTAATTCAGATGAAGATAGGCAGACTTCCCAAGAGAGCAAACACTGTTTTGATTATGCCTATTCCCGAGTACATCATTAGCATTGACATTCTGAAAGGTATGACCCTATATTTAGATGATAGATGCTATCAGTTTGGGTCAAAGCAGTACTTCTTGGTGGCTGCTGTGAGGGTGGCGCTTTTGAAGATTCCGACAGTGAAGGTGCCCCTAGCAACAAAAGTAGTTTACATAAAGCAGTACAGAATTCCAGGGGGACATGATGAGATTACCGCAACCATACGGGATTTGGTGGAGGCGGGGGTGGTGAGACCGGTTACCACGGCGTGGAATAACCCTGTGTGGCCCTTATGCAAACTGGATGGGAGCTGGTGCATGACAGTTGATTACCACAACCTTAATAAGCATACGTCCCCGTTGACAGCTGCGGTCCCCTACACCATCACTTTGATTGGAAAAATTCAGAAACACAATGGGACATGGTATGCTGCACTTGATATTGCCAATGCTTTCTCACGATTCCAATTGCCCCCCAGTCCCAGGAACAATTCTTGTCCTCATGTGATGGTAGGCAGTTCATGTTTACATCCCTGCCTTAGGGGTATTTACGTAGTCACACGATCTGTCACCGGCTGGTGGCAGAGCATTTGGATGAGGTGTCAGTTATTCCTGGAGTGCAACTTTGTCATTACACCGATGATGTGTTGATTCAAGGAGAGACCCAAGAACAGGTGCAGGCTCAACTAGACAGAATTGTGGAGCACTTACAAAGCAAAGGGTAGGTGATTAACCCTGAGAAGGTGCAGGAACCGTCCCAGAGTGTGAAGTTTTTAGGCATTCAGTGGCATCAGGGACACAGAGAAGTGCTGCCACAGGTGAGCCAAAATATTAGAGAGTTTGCAGTGCCCCGAAACAGGAAGGAGGCGCAGCGTTTCAGTAGATTGTTTGGTTTCTGGAGACAGCACATTCCCAATTTGAGTCAGATTTTGGCCCCTCTGTGCAAGGTTATGTGAAAGAAGCATGAGTTTGAGTGAGGGGAGGCCCAGCAACAGGCGTTTGTGTCAGCAAAGGAGGCTATACTGCATTCCTTGGATTTATGGCCCTTACGAGAGGGAAGCATTGATTTAAATGTAACTGTTCAGGATCAGTATGCAACCTGGAGCCTGTGGCAAAAGCAGGGGAGACAGAAGGTGCCCCTAGGATTTTAGACAAAGAAATTACCTGATGCTGTAGAGCGGTACACTCCTTTTGAGAAGCAGTTATTGGCATGTTTTTGGGCTCTGGTGGATACCGAGCAGTTGACCCTAGGGCACAATGTGTGTTTGAGACCTGAGATACCTATCATGCAATGGGTGATGAGCTCACCCAAGACACACAGGATTGGGCATGCACAGGAGGCTAGCGTCATAAAGTGGAAGTGGTACATACAAGACAGAGCACGAGTTGGTCCTAAAGGTACGGCAAGGCTGCATGAGCAAGTGGTGCAGACTCCCATAGCAGATGCAGAAATGTTGCAAGATGTATCAAAAGTGCGAGAGTCCCCAGTGAAATGGGGTGGGCCTTTTTCAGAGTTGTTCGCGAAGGACAAAAAGCATGTGTGGTTTACAGATGGCTCAGCCAGATATTTGGGGAAAAAGAGACATTGGAAGGCAGTATCATACAATCCTGTGACTAAAAAGTTGTTGTCGACTACCGGAGAGGGAAGAAGTAGTCAGTTTTCAAAGTTGTAAGCAGTTTGCCAGGCGTTAAAGCAAGAGCTCCCTGGCACATGTCACAATTACACTGATTCATGGTCTCCGGCCAATGGGCTAGCCACTTGGCTTCCCACATGGCATGCTCACAATTGGATGACCCACAACAGGGAGGTTTGGGGAAAGGAGTTGTGGCAGGAAATTTGGGATTTGTTTTCCCAGAGTACAGTCACAGTTTATCATGTCGATGCTCATTGCCCGACTGACTCATTAGAGAGTTGGTGCAATTCCTTTGCAGACCATGAAGTGAAGATTTGTGAAGCTGAGGTGGAGACACAGGATTCTGACTTGGTGGGCATGGCTAAATGGGCGCATCAAAAAAGCGGACATTTGGGCGCGCGAGCCACTAGCAGGTGGGCTGAAAGTAGATGGATGTATATTACCCTAGATTTGATTAAGACTGCGATCATTCAATGTCCTGTTTGTCACCATACTCAGCATAGACCAGTTCCACAGATAGTGAGAGGCCAGCTAGGCAGAGGGAAGTTGCCAGGGCAAATATGGCAAATTGATTTCATCTGGCCAATGAGTTGAGGATGTCAGTATGCATGCATGGTGGTGGATACCTATTCTGGCTATCTCATCGCCTTTCCATGCAAGAGAGCAACCCAGTCTCACACTCTGAAAACGTTGAATTTGTTGATCTTGTATTACGGAATTCCATTGCAAGTTCAAAGTGACAATGTGTCACATTTTAAAGGGAAAATGGTGCAAGATTTTTGTGTGCAGCATATCATTGAGTGGATCTATCACATACCCTATTACCCCATCAGGTTTGATTGAGAGAATGAATGGTTTGCTGAAAGGGCAGTTGAAAAAATTGTCTGATGGGTCAGAGGGATCACTTGCCTGATGCATTGCAGATTTTGAACAACCGACCCCTTGCTAATGCAGAGACTCCTTTGATGCACATGTTGGTCCCAGCTTTGCAGATTAAGCCCCATGTGGCCACAAACACGATTTTGTATTGAGAGACATGTCCCGGAGCTTTGGCTCCATATCGTGCCACACCAGAGGCTGCCGGTCTTGATTTACATGCCTTGAAACTTTATCGATTGCAACCACGAGACATTACCTTGATTGAGACAGGAATTGGAGTTCAAATTCCCCCAGAGCATTTTGGGCTGATCGCTCCTCGATCTGGGCTTGCCCTTAAAGGCATCCAGGTTTTGGAAGGGGTGGTTGATGCCAATTACCAGGGGGAGATCAAAGTTATTCTATTGAACAGTGGAGACAATAGTCTGATTGTGCAACCCGGTGATCCAGTTGCCCAAATGGTCATCATGCCGGGTTATGGAGGAAACGTCTTGAAGGGGACGGCACCAGCCCTTCCAACCGTGCGAGGAAAGGGCGGGTTCGGATCTACTGACAAGAACCCGGGGCAAAATTGTGGGTAGAGTCCCCAAACAAACCTCCTGAACCTGCAGAATGGATCGCTAAGGGCAAGGATAATATCCTAGTGATCATGAAACCCGGACAGGAAAAGTGGGAAAATGTACCTACTGAAAATGTTATTTGCAAGAGTGATTATACCAGTTTGTTTTCTGTTTCTAGATCACACTATAGCTTGCCGCTCCGATGCCTGCTCTGTGTGGTCGGTGTTTGGGCGTGTCCGGAGGTGTCTGGGAGGGTCAGGTGATGCCGAAGGTGATCAACCGCCCGAGTCAGATGGCAGCATTGTTGCAGCAACCGGATAACATCTGGACCTACTTGCCGAGAATGTGCTGAACATTTCCCACTTCTGTATGAGAAATCTTCAGAGTACAGCTGATATAATATCAACTTGTCTCATAGCCGTACCTACCCCTGCAAATGTGCTTCTGCACATTTTCAACCAAACTAACTTTAATGGAGTAGTGGAGGAAATTGATGTTCAAACACATCTGAGTCTTTATGAGTACTGCCGCTTTTGCCTGGAGGTTACAGATAGCCTCTGGAGGAACATGACGAGTATTGTTACCTACAATATCTCTACTGGAGACGTTTGCTATCAACTAACTTGCGACCCTGCCAAAATTGGCAAATGTGGCCAATTGAAACTAGAGAAAAGCAAACAATTGACCCCTGATCAACAAACATTATGTCAGTGACGACATGACAGTTTTTGTAGTAATGTTACCAATTATATGGTTTGTAATCACATAGTATTAGCCGCTAGCCATGTTAACCATGTGAAATTACCTAAGGGATGGTTGTTCTTGTGTGGCAATATTTCATACACTTGCATACCAGCTAACATAACTGGAGGACCTTGTGCCTTATCATGATTAAGTCTTATGCTTTTCCCCATACATTCTGTCACACGTATTCGCTCTTCTAGAGCCGCTGTTCATTTATCTGAGGATTGTGACTCCAATATTGATTTGCTTTCTAGAACAGAATACACTAGTTTGGCTATTTCTATTGTAGGAGTGCCAGGACTGTCCGTTTATAATGCAAAAACTATTGCGAAGCTTGCCTGTTTAATTGTGAAGAATCTCAGTCACACTTCTGCCGCTTTAGCTGAATAATTATTAGATGTTCAAGGAACAAGAAAAGCTGTTTTGCTAAATAGGGCCGCTGTGGACTATTTGTTGCTAAAGCACAACCACGGTTGCGAGGACTTTGATGGGCTCTGTTGTTTCAATTTATCTCATCATTCTATGTCTATCCATGCGCATATTAATGCCTTAAAAGATTTAGTGAAAGGGGTTACCCAAGACGTTGACCAAGGATGGTGGGATTGGTTGTTTGAGTGGCTACCTAATTTTGGACAGCTTTGTTATATCTTGGGTGTTATTATAGTGATTATTTGCGTTTTTATCTCATTATGTTGTTGCATTCAATGCATTCCTAAACTTCTCTCCCTTTTTTGTCCCAGATCCATGGTAGGCCAATGGGGTATGATGGGTGAATCGAAGGTCATGGGGTGGAATGTACTGCATTTGCCATTTTACACGTGCTAAATTACATGTTGACCTTGATTCCATGCAATGCTCTGACCTTCCATTTTGTTGCATCGCATTTCCATTTTGTGCTGCCTTGCCCTGTAGTTACACTTCAGCAGTAACATAAACATGTTTTCACGTAAACTAGTACAAGCTGGTGCGAGGCATCTCAAGAGGTTATGTTGTACCTTCAGCTTGTTTTTGTGCATTCTATGCTTATCTCTAGGACAGAGGGAGGATGTGCTGTGCAAAACTCTCCAATGCCGGAGATAGGGAATGGATTGTCTTTTGCCTCGGCGCACCCAAACAGAATCTGGCCAAGTCTGTATGGGTGGATCTGATGCAGAGATGGGGCCAGCACCTGTGAATAGATGGGCGAGAGCACCTGCTTGAGGCTTCTGGAACATGTTAATTTAAACTATAAAAAGCGGTGTCCGTGGGGTGGAGCTCAGGAACTTAGTCTTGGAATGGATGCATTCGCGGGAAAACTTTGGTGCCCGGAGAGATTACTTTCTGTGCCCCAGTCTCTACAGGGTTCCCGACTTGGTGTTTTCGGCGCTTGGCCAGGGATGCTGAAGGCTCCAGTGCAGACGCATCTGGTGAGGTGCTTTGTACATTAAATGTTCATATACCTGTATTCACAGTTTCATATTTATTTATATTACCTACTGGCGGTCGCCAGTAGGTATATATAGTTAGGATTTTTTCTCTATGGGATTTTTGAAAATTCTATGTCTAATAACTTTGGCGTTTGTGGATGGAATTGGCTGAAATTTTCAGGAAAGTGGCACATTTAGTTTTTGAGCAGCCCCTGAAAATTTGGGGGGGTTTCGTCAAGGGGGGGCCGAGAAAAAAGGGGGGTCCCAAAACGTGTTTTCCCCATGCAATTTTCCATAGGGCGGTTGGCCTCACTTTTAGCTCGAACGGCTGAATGGATTTTCACGAAACTTGGCAAAATTGTAGGGACTGGTAGCCCGATGTGCCTTTGCTAGCTCTCAATATATGTGCTCCAGTGGATTTTGAGAAATTAACGTTCAAAAAAATATATATATCTGTAAGCGCGCTCCGGGCAGCGCCCCGGTTCGCGTACCTGACTCGTAACGGAACTTCGCGAAGCGAAGCTGATTGGCTCTCCGGTGTCTGTCAACATTCGAAACAGTCCGGAGCGGCCGCCATCTTGTCTCTCGGTAGGATCGAGAGACAAGAGGAGGCCAAAACAAAGGGGTAAATGACCATAAGGGCGCATAGAAGATCCTCCCTGACCCTCTAGGTTTGATGTGGAGGCTTTAAAAGGGCCCCGCGGGGCAAAAAAAAAATGTTTGTGTGTTTTTTTTGGGGGGGGAGCGCTCGGTACGCGCACCGGGAAGCGGTCTGGGGAGCGTACTATAAGGAAAAAAGAATGATAGACTATGATATTTTGAAATATTGTATGTTTATTGATTGTTCTTTTTGTTGTGCTTTTTTTTTTTTTTTTTTTTTGGTTGTACTTCATGAATTAGATATAAAAATGAATATTGTCTCAACATTTTTTAATTATTAAATACAAATTTATTGGTCAGAATTTTCATAGTTCAATAAAACTTCCAGCATTACATCATCTGGAATCTCCTCAAACATGTATGTTTCTATGTCTTGTAAGCATTCAATAAATTGTTCATCCAAAGACTGATCCATAAAATCTTTTTCAACAAAATCTTCATTAAGAATCTCCTCATATGTAATCTCAAAGGAAACATTGATGTTTTCTTGCTCCCCTTCCATTTTTT